>NC_083717.1:177942053-180442053 GCF_028564815.1 Eubalaena glacialis
CTGTGTTATTATACCCCACTTGCATCAGTCTTCTTACGAGTGCTCTTGCTTCTTCTCCACTTTTGCATCTGCTCTTTTCCCTGTCTGGAATGTTCTTTCCCTCGCTCTGTGCATGGTTTGATGTCTTCATTCAAGGCCTGTGTGAATAGTGTTTGCTCCTGCTTCCATGTCTCCATCCTCCATTCACATTTTAATCCCTTGTAGCTGGGTACCACTTTGGGGAATCTGCTCTTACTACCCAAAATGCTAATCTAACAGAGAGGTTTCAGCTTGTGCATAACTAATGCTTGCTGCAGCACTTGACTCTTGGGAACTCTATTTCTTGAATTATTCCTCTTTGCCTTTCATGACACCACTTTCTGAATTATTTATTTATTCAGGCATCTTCTAGGCATTGGGTGTGCAATGAGTGTCACTCCTAAAACTGACATTCTTCTGAGGGCAAAGGTAATGAATGAACGTATTGCAGGTCACCTCTGTAGAAGAGATCTTTTCCCACTACCCTGTCTAAATAATAGTCCTCCTTCTACTTTCTACTTCTTGGCTCTGTACTTATCACCACCTTCCATGCTGTTATACCTAGAATGTAAGCTCTCTGAGGGCAGGAGGTCAAGAACTTTTTTAGCTTATCTTTGCTATGACTGGTTTTCAAAGCACTGCTTAGCATGTGGTCATTGTGGCTTAATAAATATTTTCCAAGTTACTAAATCATTGCATTATTAAGCCAAAAAAAATCATTATTTGATGCCCTACATCTTGGTGTAATTTCAAGTAATTGTTTTTTCTTATTTTTGATGTGGACAATTCAAGCATTCACAGGTTGTTAGAAAGTGTGTACAGCATCCACATGGTCCTGAGGGAAGCTGGGTACAGTCTACACCATTACAATAAAATTGGAAAGAGAATAGAGAGGTATGAGATTACTCCACTGCTTGTCCCCAGGGAGAGGTTTATAGTGCAAAAGGTAAAGGTGAAAACTATAAACGATTTTTTCCTGATTTGAATGAAAGGGTCAGTGTGGCTGAACAGCCTTGCGTACTTCTGTGGTTCATTGAGGAAGAAATCAAGGCAAGTTCACATCCAGTTGATTCCCTCTTTTACAATTTCTAGAAATAATTGTGCCATCATTCTTGTTGTTCCTAAGAATGTTTTGGTCAGTTGCGGAAAACAAAACTAATTCCTCAAGCTTCAGAATTTACTGGCAAACTCTCAGTGAAGCTGAGGAGCTTATAAAGTTCTAGAAAAGCATGACAGTGTAGATTGAGTGAAAAAATGAATGTGTTTTTTGTTGTTTTTACTGTTAGAAATATATCACTTAATGAATTGTAGTGTGTAAATATTCCCTTTTGAATCCATAATGAAATCCTGGTTTCAGAATGTAAGACTCACACACAGACAGATACACACAGACATATTTAGAAATGAAGCATCTTGAAGATCAAGCATTGAAAATTGCAAACTGCTACATGATACCACACTCTCCTGTTCTGTTCTTTTAGTTGGAAGTGGGAAATAAAACCTACTGTCATTGCACTGATGGAAGCAGCAACCCAGATGCATCAAGTCCTTGGCAGGGTATTTCACCCAACCCACCTCCCACATTTGGCATTAAATATGCCCCAGTGAGTAGCCTTCCCTCTATAATAAGTTTGAGAAGTTCTCTACCTCACCCTCTAACACCACTGCCATCCAAAAAATCCTCCTAAATTGTGGCCCTTCAGCTGTATGATTTGTGCCAAGAACTTCAAAGACAAAACCCATTTTTAAACAATCTAAATTTTGCTTCATCGCTATTGTCACTGCTATCTATGAGGAGGTGACTGGTGGTGGTCATGACAGTGGCAAATCCCTGACTTGACAAGATGTGGTAGGCGGTATTTTGAGATGACCTCCAAGATTCCTACCCCTCCAGTGTGTATAATCTTGTGTAATTCCTTCCCCTTGAGGATGGAAGGAATCTGCAATTTGCTTCAAACTGGTAGAATATGATACAAGTGAAGAGGATTTTTTAGATGTGATTAAGGTCCCTAATCATTTGACACTGAGTTAGTCAAAAGGGAGATTATTCTGGGTGGCCCTGACCTAATCAGGCAAGTTCTCCTATGAAGTTAGAGACTTTCTCTGTTGCTGGCTTTGAAAAAAACAAGACATCTTGAATTCTAAAGCAGAAAGGAAATGAATTCTGCTAACGAACTAAGGGAGCTTGGAAGCAGATCCTCTCTTAATCAAGCATCCAGATAAGAACATAGCTCAGCCAACATCTAGTTTCAGCTCTGTGAGACCCTGAGCATAGCACCCAAGTAAGATGTATCTAGACTCCTGACTTACAGAACCTGTGAAATAATAGACATGCTCTTTTAAGCTGTTAGGTTTGTAGTAATCTGTTACACAGTATAGAAAACTGATACACAAGGGTAAAGGAAGTTAAAAATGGTCCCTGAACAAAGACAAGGATTCAAGGCATTAGATGTGCTATCAGGGCAAAAAGGAATGAAGAATACTGATGAAATTCTAGATTTAGAGTTCCTGATAATCTGAGGCTCTAGATGGTGCTTTAAATTTGTCTACTTATAATATCATTTATATAAATCTCACATTCTCATTCTCTAAACCTATGTTATTACCTTCCTTTGTAAACTCACTAGACGGTGCAATTCCTTTGTTTGTCAAGTATAAAATGTACCACCATCTGGATAAAAACAGAAAAAAAATCAACGATTTGGAGAGCTTCAAATATACAGATGTTTAGTGTTGAATAAACTATCCTTCTGGATGGGTGACTGATCTGAATTTCCTTTTATTTGGATGTTTTGGGACCATGCAGATATACCACCTGAAACTGTAGATAATGATAAAAAGCCAGATTTGTTTGTTAGTGATGACAATATGTAATTTGATAACATGAATTAGAATCTTTCTAAGCCTGTGCCCATGTGTTTTATAAACTGTTTCTATTTTTCCATTATACCAGAGTTTAATATATACTTTAAGTGAATTATAATAATACCTACAGCCATTCAAATAATCAAATTTACATTAGTATTTCACTTCCCATAAATAGAGCTTCTTATTTCTTTCTCTCTTGTTCATTGCACCCCAGTTTCATTCTTAAGTGACCACTCTTGTTGGCAATGATTTATTATAATAGAAGAATATAACACTTAAAAAAAAGAAAGAGCTAGGGATTCAATTTGGCAGAATAGAGAAATTCTTATTGCTTCTAGCTTAGAAAATTCTGATCCTGCAGGATAGTTAATAGCCTTCAACATTCAGAAAAACAATTAAGTGTTTACATATATAACTGGGAGGATTTTTTGGCAATACCACATTACTGGTCACTGAGAATAATTCACAGATAGTAACACAAAATTTCTGCCTTCAAGTTTTTTCAGTAAAGTGGATGAGAGAATGCTATTTCACAAATAATACTAATTTAAGTGAATGTGACAAGAATCTCCCTTGTTGATATATAGGGACTGTGGTAATTCAGAAAAAGAAAGATGGGAAAGAAGGGGTCCTATTCGGGGGGATAGAGTATGAGTTCTCAACCAATTTTAAAATTTAATTTGTTATAAATATTTGGTGTCTGAATTTCTCTGGCATATAGGAAACCTTTTTTTTTTTAAATTGTATTGAGCACTGGAGGTTGTATATATATTTTAAAACTGAAAATTATAAACCACTCAAATGAGTTTTTAGTTTGCATGTTTATACTTTTATCTGGTAGATGAATAAGTGATCAGTTGCATTATTGGAGAATTGCATTTTGGGGGACTGCCTTCTAGACAACCAATCTAGGTATGTTCTGGGATTGTAGGACACTTGCTTCTAAGAATCTGATGGTGGCAGGAGGCATGGGGTGAGTGAGAGAGGTGGAATGAGAATATGTTACTCAGAAAAGTTCCTGGATTAAGTGTTTTTTATATTAACATCTAAATGTATGGCTCTTTCAGGCATTTCTCATTGCAAATAAAAACCACTGTCTCACTATCAAGAGGGACACTTCTTCATACAATGAATACTTGAGTTTTAAAGTGCTTCCATATATGTTATTTCAAGAAGACATGATCTCCTTTAGGAGGAGAGAAACATTTCTGTTTTTGTTTCTTCTGAAGGTCACCTTGGGCGATTGAAAAGAAAAGCATTCCTATGCATCCAGATTCATCTATTTTTGGCATGGATTTTGTAGCAGAGAAAAAAACACCAATTCCCCACCGCTTCCTGTTCTTAGCAGGTCCAGCTGTCTGAGGGGCGGTCTGTACAGTGATGGGAGCAAAAGCTTGTCACATGAAGAAAGGGGTTGCCTGTGGTCTTTCAGCTTGGGGTTCCTCAGCTGGAATTTCTGAGATTTGGCCCAAACTCTAGGGAGAGATTCTAGATTGGAAAACTCCTCCCTTTAATTAATGACTGTGTCTATATCTTAGTATAATTCTTCCTTGTTTGAAGCTATACTTACATTTACGTATTAATTTTTAATATTGGTTTTGTTGCGACATTACCTTAAGATAACATTTCTACAAAAAAAGGAATTATATTTCCTATTTTTTTGTTCCAAGTCAATGTACAATGACTTTTGTCTGAATTAATGGGTAGTTAGGCATCATATAGATTATGGAAATGAGACGGTGGTCATTTCAACTTAAATTTTTTAAAAAAATGGATGAAAATGTTCAAATCAAATATGTAACTTAGAAAATATAAAGTTGAATTTATGTTAAATTATTAATATGAAAAATGTAAATTTATACTTTTCTATCTAGGCTACTTATTTGAAGTACCAACTTTGTTTCAGGAAGTAAATTGATATAATCTAGTCTTTGTGCTATTTTTTTGTTGTTGTTGTTTGAATGAAACTTCTATCTCCAGTACTATTTTATTCGACAATTGTTTGAAATATTTTGTGTTTCAGGAATGGTGCTATGTCCTGGGCATTCAGAGATAAACATGATGTACCTGGTACTCAGAGACTAGTGGAAGAAAATAGTGCACTCTGATAGGAACAGAATGAAGGAAGTACAATGACTTTACAAGACAGATTGTTTTAATCTACTTTTTGCGCCAATGTGGAAATGAGAAAGAGGAATGGCTCACTTACCAGCAGTTAATCATGTTCAGTAAACAGGTATTGGTTGGTGACCCTTCGGCATTTGGCTGACCGTGCATGAGTTATTATTAGGGATGAGAGAGCAGAACATTGAAAAGGATGGGCTTCAGAGTTAGATGGGGTGAGTGTGAATTGCAATCTAGTCCTCCCTTCCTATCTCTGTGACCTTGGGCAAATGATGAGGTCCCCAGTGTGCATGACTTCATTGCAATAGGAAGATAATAATAATCATACCTACCTCATCAGATTCTGGAGGTTAAGAGGTGATACACATAAATCACTTAGAACACTGCCTGAAGTATTAATAATGAACATGTGCTGTTGGTTTTGAACTGCAAATTCCATGTAAACCTTACAAATAGAAAATTAAAAAAATAAGTTCTTGGATCATAAGACAAAATATTTTGATAAAGACAAGATAACCCATTTGAAATCAACATTAGATAAAGTATCCAGTATTTGGTGACATTGCACTAAACAATAAGAAATCTAGCAGGATATCAGTGACAAGAAAGATGAAAGGACTCTGGCAAAAAGTTAATTATAGACTTTAAACTTATAAGAGCATTTTCTACACTTGAAATCATGGCCTTTGATAGGTTCTTTAAGTAATCTAGGTTAATGTGCACAGGAATCTTATGAGATTTAAAATATTATCCCCATTTTACAGGTGAGTAAACTAAGGCCCATATAGCTAAAGTGAATTGCTCATAGTTATACAGCTAGCAATACACAGTTTCTGGATTTGAACCCATGACTTTTGACTCTGAAACCTGAGCAATTAACCACTTCCTACCTCTTTTGGGAAGGTTGAGCATGGCCTGTGCTTACACAATATAAATTTGGATAAGTCAAAAGAGAAGGGGCAGCCATCTCACACTGGGAAATTAGCTGGAGCAAAGGCACAGGGATGAGCAAGCTGTGGTTGGGGGACAGTGAGAAACACAGCTTGATTGACATGGTCAGATTGAACATGGGATTGATATAGTTGGGGATGCAATCAAAAGCATATAAGAAACTCAGCTTAAGGTAACAAACTAATCCGTTCTTTTCCAGATAACAAGAAGTTTAGGGGTAAGTGGTTACTAGGTTACTAGGGATAGCTTAACGATGCTACCAGGGCTACCATATTTTATTTTTATTGTTTCCCTTTTACATTTGTAATGGAGTGAATTTTTTCCAAATGCTTGTCATTTTATGGTCATGTTACAGCTCGAAGTAGAAAAATGGAAGAAAATTAAGGAAGAAGCCTTAAAAATCTATGCCAGACACATCTGTCTGCTTTCTTTAGGAAATCTATAGAATTCCCAAAATGACTACTACCCCAACCCCCAACCAAGTAGACTCTTGCCTAGGTCTCACTGGCCTGAATTAGCTCACATGGTCACGCTAAACTACCTGGGGGCTGATCAACTTTCAGTATAATTGTTAGCTTTTGGGTTATATTATGTTAACAGCAGCACAATGACTTCCCCTAAATCTTGGTGACTTTAAGGACAAGGGAAAAGAGATCATGGAAGAGCTATAAGATTTTTTAAAGCATTGATTTGGAAGCAATGCTTTTTATCCTTGGCACGTGCTCTTTACCTGACTAATACAAAAGATTCTATTTGTGTTGAAAAATTTAAAAACAAGAAGAAACGGTGTAAGAAGGTGAGAAACCCTTATTCAAATGCTGCTTCTGCCATTTCCTGAGTTTATGCTCTTATTTACTTATTTGTTAATTAAGAGGAAGCCGTAGAGGCAAGTATTGGGTTAGTGTAACATGTTTTCTGAGTAGATCCTTGTGGCTTTGAGAGTCAGTAAAACATGGATTTAGATCACAAACTTTACCATATTCTTAACTATGACCTGATTAACTTCCTGAGCTTCCCTAAAATTTAATTTCCAACTCTGAAAAATGAAGGTAGACCCTCCTGTGTGATATGGGAAAACTGACAGGACGGGTGACTGGCAAAGGAAGGAGACTATTCTAGCTTACTAGATCCCTGCAGTTTTCAGCCATTGTGTTGCCTGCACTACACAGCCCAGGACCAACCTCAGTATGAATATTTAACTGAGTGGGAATGCTTAGAAATCAGGAAACCAAATTCTGAAAGGGACTCACAAAGTCTAACTCTGGTTTGAATAATCCACAGCTAATCTTGGAGATGGCTCTGGCACTGATTTTTGTGGGAATGCATTCTGGTACCTGCATTTACATCTCCTCCTCACGTTGTTCACTTTCACACCTGCTGCTTTAAGTATTAATGACCATTGCCTCCTGTCCACTTACCGTTTCTACTGCTCAGAACAGGTTTGGCCTGTGCTATGGATTAAAATTTTCTTTCTTCCCAACTCTTATGTTGAAACCTAATCCCGAATGTGATGGTAGTTGGAGGTGGGGTGTTTGGGAGGTAGTTTGATCATGTGGATGGAACGCTCATAAATGGAATTAGTGCCCTTCTAAGAAGAGCCATGAAAGAGTTTGCTTTCTCTTTCTCTCTCCTAATGAAGTGAGGATATAGCAAGAAAGAGTCCATCTACAAACCAGGAAACATGTTCTCACCAGACACAAACCTGCTGGTGTCTTGATCTTGGACTTCCCAGCCTCCAGTACTGTGTAAAGAGACCACCTCATTTTTTTCTCAAAGAGATTCCTTGTATTTAACATCATTTCCCATTCTTTTTTCATATAGTAGTAGTAGCAGTTGTATTTGTAGTCGTAGTAATTTTAAGACAGAGTTACAGAAGGGATAAGGAAGAAAAATAGGTTGTCTTAGACCCAGGCAATACAGGGCCCTTCCCAAAGTCCTACACTTTAGATGATTCTGTACCCTGGCCCTCCTTAGCTTTGTGCCATAGGACAAGAAGTGCATGGGTACGAGGGGCCTCTTCTAGGTCATATTAAATTGCTTGCAGCCCTAAAATTGCCTGACTCAATGTCCCTGAAACCACTTCTGGTCCTGCACAGGCCTCTTGAAGGCCCAGACGTATAGCCATTATAGCCTCTGGGAGGAGCAGGTGTATGGGAGTGGATGGAGCATGGATTTTAGGGGATGGGTGTTCACACACATGGGCAGGACATCCTTCATGCTGAGGAGCAGAATTGGAGGAGGGAAGGGAAGAGGTGAAGTCAAGGGGTCTCTAGTGATACCCTTGTCTCAGGCCTGGCAAATTTTTAGGGTAAGCCTTATAGTAGAGAGAGAGGGAAAACAAGAGGGTGTGGGTGGGAGGGAGGAAAACGCAAAGGTGCACTTGTCATTTCAGGTCCTTGAAATTGCATTCCTATTTATTAGGGAAAAGAGAGCTGAAACTTCTGTAAAGAACTTGGTAGGGTCAGATCAGGGAGCTTTCTTTGGCTTTACTGTGCCCTGACATGAAGGAAGCACACATAGGTACAGTGAAAGAAAAGAGAGAGCAGCTGAGTTTTAAGATGATTATAACTGTTACTGGGAAACCAAAGCTGCTGTTGTATCTTGACTTAAGGAAACAAAACTGTCCAGTTCCATGAGCTTTTAGATGCGGCTACTGAGGCAGCTCTGTGTTTCCAATCCTCCCCAGTGTATCCCTACAATTTAACCCCAGTTCCCTGGGGCTCCATTCAGTTTCTTGCAAATTCTGTTTCTTATAACCTAGAAGAGCTGGACTAACACAGTTGTCTAGGGGAATAATTATCCCCAACATCACTGCTGCTCTCTTCATGCCTCCAGAGACCCATCACTAAGATGTTATGAGAGATCCCTACGTTTGGGTTTGAAATTTGCAAGATCAAAACACTTTAACAAACTACAAATCAGCTCCCTGTTCCCTTCAGCTGATTGGAGGCAAATGCTATGAAAGCCCAGCCCATGACTACTTTGCAGATGGAGAAATTGACCTGGAAGCAGTTTTACGGGCCCCAAGCAGTGGCTGAGTCCCCACGTAGTCCTAGGCACCTGTTTGACCCTGCTTCCTCCCTCCATCTGTGCATTCATGTTCCTTGACTGTACATTTTAAGTGAGCAAGCTTTCCTTAGTCTATTTCAAAAATTTGGTACCAAATACAGTATCTAGTTCAAATCTTTTTCCTGCCTTTCTTTTTGGTTGCTTTTGCAGAGTGCTGAGAGATTCAGCTTATTGACTTTGCTGCACAGGCCCATCCTTCTCCGCACAGTTCTAATTTCTAACTTCTGTTGAGAACCATTGTGTGAAGCATTGTTAGGCTTCCATGCCCACTCCATCCCCAGCCTTTCTTCCTAAATTGCCAACAGTGCCAATTAGTACCACATGTAGTGTGAGTTTGCACAGTGCCTGTTGCAGCCAAGTCCTTAAAATGTGGCCAAAATGCAAACTGGCCTGTAGACAAGTTCTTGAGTGTGAGTTTAGGGGAAAAAGTTTAATCACTGCAACATAAATATCAGCCCTTTTATTCCCCATCCCTCCTGGAATGCTTTACACCCTTTAAGTGAAATAGGCAAAAAGACTTGGAGTGCTCCAAAAGAGAAAATATGACAAAATACTTTAAATAAAATTATAAGAGTAAATCATTTCAAACTTAGCTGAGGAGCATTAGACTTTTGCACCTGTAACCGCTTATCATCATGACAGAAGCAAGTCCAGATCTCCTTGCACCTCACAACCCCTTGGATCTTTTGCCAATTACAAGAAATCCCATTGTTTGGGTCAGGCACCTTTTTTTGTGAATATGGACATCTAATCCTGATGTCCCTGCGTGCTTTTTCCCCACAGATGTGTTCTATCATTCCAAATTGTAACAAATCCCCTTGAGGGTTGTTGGTTTTTTTTGCCACATTTTCTTCTGCTGTAGTTCTATCTTCATGTTGAACTCAAATCTGGCTCTGTCTTCCCTGGAGAGTTAATAAAGATTCTAGACAAATCTCCTTATTCGTCTCGCCCCAATCTGGGAAAAGTGTGGGGAGAGTAATGACATAATAAATGGACACTGTTAAATGCTGGAGACTCTCATAGGCACTTTATTATATCATTGATTTAATGATCAAATGATCCCTGCAATGTAATTATTGCTCCCTCCATTCTAAAGATGAAGAAACTAAAGTTGCTCTAATTTATACATTTATACATGAAAGTAAAACCCAGGTCAGCTGATCTGTACAGTCTCAACTCCTTCATTGTGCTAAACTTTCTGCTCCATTAAAAGGCCCCAGTTGTTTGTGAGACACATTAGTCATTGGGTCCCTCACCTCTCAAGAGGGACACCAGGGCAAAGTGGGACATCACAGCTCCAAGGTGTCCTATCAAGAGGATATCTGTAAATCACTGGTTCTGTATGTTCACTTAGAAATTTAGTTCTCATTTTTTGCTTGTATTGGGTTGGCCAAAAAGTTCATTCAGGTTTTTCTGTCACTTCTTAGGGAAAAACCCAAACAAACTTTTTGGCCAACCCAATAGGAGATCAGCCAATGCACTCTTCAAGTACCCTGAAACATCATATCATGTTTCTTAAAATAAGCAGAAGACTCTCAGTCCCTGAACACTGGTTCCCACATTGCTATAAGATCCTGTTTCCCCAAGTTTCCCACTTATATGAAATTGCTGGGGCAAATAGGGCATTCAGGGGGGAATATTCCCATGCTCTCTTTCTGCCTGATGGCAGGTCATCCTCTTTGAATAATCAGATGTGGGCTCACCTTGTTACAACACTGACATCACTCAATGAAACATATTTGCAGTTGTGCTGGCATTTTGGCCAAATCAGAATTGAATTATTTCTCTGTGTTTCTTCTGCTGAGCATGCCAAATGGTTGTCCAGATCACACTTTGGGCTTTAGCAAGACAAGAAAAATCCTGCTGACCAGATCAACTAATTTCCCTAATGTGTCAAGTTTTCACCTCAATATTAAAAATGATCATTCTTGATCCAGCTGGGTATAGTCGGTGACCTGGGGTCTGTGTGTATCTTATTACCAACACCCAGCGGCAAAAATCACAGCCTAAGTATACGCATGGAAAACGACCCTAACCAAGGATTACGCGGTTTGGGCTGGGAAAAGCAATTCGTTCCATTTACAAACATCTGCCGGAAAGGTCAGACATAGGCTGGCCAATCCCTGGGCTCTGATTCTGGAGACTATTTTGGTTGTAAGTACTGTGTCCAAGGGAAATTAAAATTCAAAGAGAACCCAACCTCGGGCAGCAATCTTTGACAGTTAACTCCAATTCAGTCCAAAGTAAGATTTCACAGTCTTTTTCTAAAGGTGTTAGACCAGAGAGACAAGTGAGAGAATTTATTACTTTTATTCAATTACATAGAGGAACAGTAGAGAGAAAGGGTGTGTGTGTGTGTGTGTGTGTGTGTGTGTGTGTGTGTGTGTGTTTCAGATAGAGAGAGAGGGATATTACTGTTAGTACATCTTAAAGCCAGGATTTTGTTTCCTTGTCTGTAAAAAAGAAATTGTTTTCAGGTTACCAATGTGCTGCTAACAAAATATGGGGCGTTTTCTTTAATTTTTTTCCTGGAAAGCTATGCTACCACGCAAGTTAATTTAAAATAAAGTCCCTCATAATAATGTGCAGTTTAAGCAATGGAAACAACAGAGACTATCAGTTTTCATTTCAGAGTATTGGAATGAAACCTTCTTTCAGCTTGGGGGTCAGTGAACACATACTGTTATAATTCCATACAAGCCTGTGCTCCAAAGAGCTCATTTCCCTGATCTGGTCTGAGCAGGGATGTATCTGTCAGGGAAATTCATTACCAGTCTCCCAGAATTGCCAAATGAAATGAACCACTCAGCAGGGCACACTGCACAGGGCTACTAAGAGAAATTTCCTTTTAGGATCCACAAATATGGCTTTAATTTAGTGGGGTTTATTTTGAGGTGGTGGGGAAAAATGGGGGGATAAGAGAGGAGGGGAAGTTTCAGAACACTTTTTCTCATGTAAACGGAACAGCATGTTTCCACTCCTGGTCTACCAACAGGAGAAAAACACCAGTCTAGCAATCTTTCTTGCGGGTATCAAATTCTCACCTCTGCATTTGGGCTTGAGCGTGGTAAGGGCTGAATCCAGAGGGTGCCTTACCCTCAATAGCTGGGAAACGGCATTTATCATCTATCTTTTTATTTTTACTGTCTTTATTGTTATGCTAATTACAATCTAGCAATTCTTTATCCATCAAAGTGAAGAGACAGAATTTGTTGCATTTATGTTTGAGGCTGTGCTTGGATTTGCATGGGTGTTTGTCAGAATGGTATTAGGTCTTCAACCTTAATCAGAATTTCAGCACAGAGAGCTTTTGTTGGTTTGTGATTTGAAACCTATTGTGATTTGAAGCTCAAAGGGCTACAAGAGTGTGGTAGATTAAAGACAGCTGTAAGTTCTTTGAGGGATGCAGTCTAATTCTACTCCCCTTAGGTTGGTCTAAGTGACTTATTCAACTAATAAGATGTGAATGAAGTGGCAGCTGGACATTCCAAGTTTAGGTTGTAAGAAGTCTGGTAGTTTCTTCCCAGGTCTCTCGGAATGCTCACTCCGTTAGCCCTGAACTGCCATGTGAGAAACTTGACAATCCCCCACCCCAAACCAAGCCCATCATCACGTAGGCCCTTGGTCAACATCTGAGCTGAGTCCAGCATTTGGGTCATCCCTGCCAAGGTGCCCAAGATGGTTTCTATCCATTGGACCAGTCTGTCTACCTGCTGGACACCACCAAGGTGACAATGCTGGTAGTAAGAAAAATTTCCCAGCTTACCTGTCTATCCCAAGAACCATGAGAGCTAATAATAAATTGTTGTTTTAAGCCATTAATTTTAGGAATGTTTGTTAAACAGTAATAGATTACTGAAAAAAGCAAGATTCAACAATAGAAGCATACTACTTTATACACTAGAATGGTCATCTAGTTCTTGTCTTTTTTTTGCCATACTTTTTATCCATTGAATCTCAGATTGATTCTCACTCCCTCTTAAAGCAACCTCTGTCCCTACTCCTGCCCAAGACAGATTAGAGTCTCATTCTCTTTATTAAGCCCTCCTCCCTCAAATTCAGTGCCTTTAGGGGAGGTAATTTTTTTTAAATTAATTATATGTTTATGTAGGAAACATAAATTATATATATCTACCAATGTAAATCATCATGTTCACTGCTGGAAAAATTTGGGAGCCTCTCAGTTTCTTTTCTGTATTCCTCAAACCTAGCACACGTGTAGTTGGAGCTTGACATATGCTAACTTTTGCTAAATTCAAACTGAGAATGTACTCTCTTTTCATCCAGTTAATTGGTTTGATCTGAATTTCTGCATTTACTGTTGCACAGTACGATGATGAACAGTGGTAGCAAATAGAACCAAGTGCAAATCCTGGCTTGGTCGGATATAAGGTGCATGAATGGAGTGAAACTTGTCTTCGCTTTCTTTCATGATGAAGGTAACCTGGTGAAGCCAGAAGACCTGGGGGTTAAATCCCAATTCCACCACATCTCAACAGTTCCTCAGTTTCCAATTGGTAAAGTAAGAATAATATTATTCAACTTCTAGGGTGGTTATGAGAATTGAACAAACTAATTTGTATAAAGTGGCTTAAAACCATGTCCTATACATAGTAAGCACTAGAAAAGTGTTTGTTAAATAAAATTATTTTAAAATGTATAACATTTAGAATAGTACCTGGTATATGTAATAGACATGATGAAAAATATTTTTTGTCATGCCATGTTCTCATTTTGCCCTTTTGTTTGGCCTATTGGCACTTAAAAAGAAGTAACAAATTTATACATTGTTTATCTTTTTAAAATCTTAAGTAATGTGTGGATTGGAAAATAATTTGGTTTAATAATACATGTCAAATTTATGTATGTATGTGGATAAATCCAGCTGTTTATTGATCCACAATTGGCTCATATGAGAAGGCTCTCAGGTGGGCATGAGCCCAGTGTTTTAATTCTCCATTTTTTTTTTTGTTTTAAATTACCTCATTTATTGTTGGTTTGAAAATCTAATACTACTGAATGGTAGTGAGTGATACTTGGTCAAAATCTCACCAATGCATCTACTGTATACTTTGTTTTCCTTGAAAATTATTCCAGTTACTTAATATTTGAATCACTGCTGGGAAGAGAGGCAAGGGCAGGAAAACAAAGAAGGGAGGTAGGAATACAGAAAAAGCAGATACATTATGTATTTCCTGGAAATTCCGTGTCATTGGATCCAACTCATTCCTGTTTCATACCAATCTTTATACTAAAGTCATAGAAGTTTAATTACATTTAACTTTTAATTATATTCTTTAACTTGGGTAAATATAGAAGTAGGAATTTCTAATTTTTACAATTACTTATGGGCAGATAGATAACCTAGGAGCTGGCAATTATACTGGCAAATTATACTCTTTGTGTATAGCTACATAAATATGAATATATACATAAATGTATACATTTATTTCTCTGCATATATTACTGGCATTACATGTTTTATTTAAGCCAATCATGCCCCAAGTAAAATTCAACAGCCTATAGATAGAGAAACACAAGGGCTTTACCAAAAGTACAGCTAATTTCTAGTAAGACATCAAATGGTGATTGCCTTAAAAAAAACAGAAAAATGAGACAGCAGTTGCAAAGGCATGGAATTAAATAAAGCAGCTACTGAACATTGTATAAAACAAATATTACAAGTAGTACAGATGACTCTAATGAGTGAGGAGTCAGGGGCTGTTCTCTGAGGGGTCATTCTGACCTGTCATTTTTTTCTCACATAGCACCTTACATTCTGTACTCTAAATGTTCATACTCTTGATTTATTTTCTATCAGACTGTGGATTCTTTAAGAGATGAATCTCTATGTGACTTGGTTTTAACTACAGTGTGTTGAGATGATTTGTTTACCTGGCTGTGTTCTCCACTTGCCTATGATTTCCTGGGGGACATAGAATACATCTTACCCCTACCCAGCTTACTACCTCAGAAATCCAGCACATGTCACAGAATTTCAAATGGAACTTTTCTTCATGTCTGAATTTGTCTAATGACCTAAAGCTAAAGATAATTGGTCACAAGAAATCCTGTGTTATAATGAGGGCTGCTTCACACATTCCCCATGAGATTTAGCAAGAGCTCGGGAAACTGGCTCTCTGACCACCAGCACCCTTACCCATCTTCTCTATGTATAAGAAAAGGCTAGAAATTGAAACTTTAAAAGTGTGTGTTTTTTTTTTTTTTAATGAAAATACAGAGGAGAAGAAAGTGGTATTTGTGCCTTCTGTCCTCTAAAGGTGAGGGAAAGAACCAGATATTTCTCCCTCTCCCTTTCCCCACCCCCAGGCTCAATGAGAGGGAAAACCAGAAGAACCATTCATAAGCACTTGGGATTTTTTTTCAAAACGGTTTTTCTTTTCAAAATGGTGACTGGCCTCTTCATTCCCATGTAGACTTTTGCTGAGATGTAGGTCGATCCCATGCTGTCACAGGAGCATGGGAGTGTTCTCATGAGAATCTGATATGTAGCTATGAAAAGACTTGTGCTTGCTTTTTGCCTGGAAAAGCCAGAAGAAGGAAGAATATCAGTGGTAACCTGATATTCTCAGGTTACAGAGCTGGACAAGAGGGTAGATTTGCAATAGGGACAGCCATTATTTTTATTATGTACCAGAGAAAGAAGAACTAGTTACTGGTGACCAAGTTTGCTTCAGGAAGGAAATTGGGCTTCAAGTCCCCAATGGGCCAAATGGACCCTAGCGGAAAGAGGCTGTGGGTGTATGGTCAAGGTCAGGGACTGAGGGCATCATGCAGGCAGGGTCCATCACCTTGTCAGGAAAAAGTGCAATTCAGTCATTGGTGGGGAGGTGGAGTAGGAAGTGCCTTGGAAAAGTCACCCACAAGAACTCTATGCTCAAGCGTCAGTATTTTGATACCTGACATAGAGGAGGTACCAGTCACCTGGCTTTTCATCCAGGACTTTACTCCTTTTCCTGTAAGGACACTTAACCCAGGAAATCCCGGGCATTGGAAGACAAATTCACAGGGATGGGAGAAGAGCAATGGAAAAACTAGATGGTGCTAAACATTGTACTAAACATTTTACTAAAGAGCACCTAGTTTTATTTTTATTAATTAACTAATTAATTAATTTATTTATTTTTAACATCTTTATTGGAGTATAATTGCTTTACAATAGTGTGTTAGTTTCTGCTTTATAACAAAGTGAATCAGCTATACATATACATATATCCCCATAACTCCTCCCTCTTGCGTCTCCCTCACACCCTCCCTATCCCACTCCTCTAGGTGGTCACAAAGCTGATATCCCTGTGCTACGCTGCTGCTTCCCACTAGCTTTCTATTTTATATTTGGTAGCGTATATATGTCCATGACACTCTCTCACTTCGCCCCAGCTTACCCTTCCCCCTCTCCGTGTCCTCACGTCCATTCTCTATGTTTGCGTCTTTATTCCTGTCCTGCCCCTAAGTTCTACAGAACCATTTTTTTGTTTTTTTAGATACCATATATATGTGTTAGCATATGGTATTTGCTTTTCTCTTTCTGACTTACTTCACTCTGTATGACAGACTCTAGGTCCATCCACCTCTCTACAAATAACTCACTTTCATTTCTTTCTATGGCTGAGTAATATTCCATTGTATATATGTGCCACATCTTCTTTACCCATTCATCTGTCGATGGACACTTAGGTTGCTTCCATGTCCTGGCTATTGTAAATAGAGCAGCAATGAACATTGTGGTACATGACTCTTTTTGAATTATGGTTTTCTCAGGGTATATGTCCAGTAGTGGGATTGCTGGGTCATATGGTATTTCTATTCTTAGTTTTTTAAGGAACCTTCATACTGTTTGCCATAGTGACTGTATCAGTGTAAAATCCCACCAGCAGTTCAAGAGGGTTCCCTTTTCTCCACACCCTCTCCAGCATTTATTGTTTGTAGATTTTTTGATGATGGCCATTCTGACCAGGGTGACATGATAACTCATTGTAGTTTTGATTTGCATTTCTCTAATGATTAGTCATGTTGAGCATCCTTTCATGTGTTTGTTGGCAATCAGTATATCTTCTTTGGAGAAATGTCTATTTAGGTCTTCTGCCCATTTTTGGATTGGGTTGTTTGTTTTTTTGATATTGAGCTTCATGAGCTGCTTGTAAATTTTGGAGATTAATCTTTTGTCAGTTGCTTCATTTGCAAATATTTTCTCCCATTCTGAGGGTTGTCCTTTCGTCTTGCTTAGGTTTTCCTTTGCTGTGCAAAAGCTTTTAAGTTTCATTAGGTCCCATTTGTTTATTTTTGTTTTTAATTCCATTTCTGTAGGAGATGGGTCAAAAAGGATCTTGCTGTGATTTATGTCATAGAATGTTCTGCCTATGTTTTCCTCCAAGAGTTTTGTAGTGTCTGACCTTACATTTAAGTCTTTAATCCATTTTGAGCTTATTTTTGTGGATGGTGTTAGGGAGTGATCTAATTTCATTCTTTTACATGTAGCTGTCAAGTTTTCTCAGCACCACTTGTTGAAGAGGCTGTCTTTTCTCCATTGTATACACTTGCCTCCTTCATCAAAAATAAGGTGACCATATGTGTGTGAGTTTATCTCTGGGCTTTCTATCCTGTCCCATTGATCTATATTTCTGTTTTTGTGTCAGTACCATACAGTCTTGATTACTGTAGCTTTGTAGTATAGTCGGAAGTCAGGAAGCCTGATTCCTCCAGCTCTATTTTTCTTTCTCAAGATTCCTCTGGCTCTTTGGGGTCTTTTGTGTTTCCATACAAATTGTGAATTTTTTTGTTCTAGTTCTGTGAAAAAGCCATTGGTAGTTTGATAGGGATTGAACTGAATCTGTAGTTTGCTTTGGGTAGTATAGTCATTTTCACAATATTGATTCTTCCAATCCAAGAATATGGTATACCTCTCCATCTGTTTTTATCATCTTTAGTTTCGTTCATCAGTGTCTTATAGTTTTCTGCATACAGGTCTTTTGTTTCCTTAGGTAGGTTTATTCCAAGGTATTTTATTCTTATTTTGCAATGGTAAGTGGGAGTGTTTCCTTAATTTCTCTTTCAGAATTTTCATCATTAGTGTATAGGAATGCAAGAGATTTCTGTGCATTAATTTTGTATCCTGCTACTTTACCAAATTCATTGACTAGCTCTAGTATTTTCTGGTAGTGTCTTTAAGATTCTCTCTATATAGTATATCATCTGCAAATAGTGACAGCTTTACTTCTTCTTTTCTGATTTGGATTCATTTTATTTCTTTTACTTCTCTGATTGCTGTGGCTAAAACTTCCAAAACTATGTTGAATAATAGTGGTGAGAGTGGACAACCTTGTCTTGTTCCTGATCTTAGTGGAAATGGTTTCAGTTTTTCACCATTGAGAACAATGTTGGCTGTGGGTTTGTCATATATGGCCCTTATCATGTTGAGGTACGTTCCCTCTATGCCTACGTTCTTGAGGGTTTTTATCATCAATGGGTGTTGAATTTTGTTGAAAGCTTTTTCTGCATATATTGAGATGATCATATGGTTTTCCTCCTTCAATTTGTTAATATGGTGTATCACATTGATTGATTTGCATATATTGAAGAATCCTTGCATTCCTGGGATAAACCCCACTTGATCATGGTGTATGATCCATTTCATGTGCTGTTGGATTCTGTTTGCTAGTATTTTGTTGAGGATTTTTACATCTATGTTCATCAGTGATATTGGCGTATAGTTTTCCTTCTTTGTGACATCTTTGTCTGGTCTTGGTATCAGGGTGATGGTGGTCTCATAGAATGATTTGGGGATTGTTCCTCCCTCTGCTTTACTGTGGAAGAGTTTAAGAAGGATAGGTGTTAGCTCTTCTCTAAATGTTTGATAAAATTCACCTGTGAAGCCATCTGGTCCTGGGCTTTTTTTGTTGGAACGTTTTTATTCACAGTTTCAATTTCAGTGCTTATAATTGGTCTGTTTATATTTTCTATTTCTTCCTGGTTCAGTCTCGGAACGTTGTGCTTTTCTAAGAATTTGTCCATTTCTTCCAGGTTGTCCATTTTATTGGCATATAGTTGCTTGTAGTAATCTCTCATGATCCTTTTTATTTCTGCCGTGTCAGTTGTTACTTCTACTTTTTCATTTCTAATTCTATTGATTTGAGTCTTCTCCCTTTTTTTCTTAATGAGTCTGGCTAATGGTTTACCAATTTTGTTTATTTTTTCAAAGAACCAACTTTTAGTTTTACTGATCTTTGCTATTGTTCCCTTCATTTCTTTTTCATTGATTTCTGATCTGATCTTTATGACATCTTTCCTTCTGCTAACTTTGGGGTTTTTTTGTTTTTCTTTCTCTAATTGGTTTAGGTGTAAGGTTAGGTTGTTTATTTGAGATGTTTCTTGTTTCTTGAGGTAGGATTGTATTGCTATAAACTTCCCCCTTAGAACTGCTTTTGCTGCATCTCATAGGTCATCGTGTTTTCATTGTCATTTGTTTCTAGGTAATTTTTGATTTCCTCTTTGATTTCTTCAGTGATCTCTTGGTTATTTAGTAGTGTATTGTTTAGCCTCCATGTGTTTGTATTTGTTACAGATTTTTTCCTGTAATTGATATCTAGTCTCATAGCATTGTGGTCGGAAAAGATACTTGATATGATTTCAATTTTCTTAAATTTACCAAGTCTTGATTTGTGACCTAGATGTGATCTATCCTGGAGAATGTTCCATGCGCACTTAAGAGGAAAGTGTATTCTGTTGTTTTTGGATGGAATGTCATATAAATATCAATTGTGTCCTTGTTTAATGTATCATTTCAAGCTTGTGTTTCCATATTTATTTTTATTTTGGATGATCTGTCCATTGGTGAAAGTGGGGTGTTAAAGTCCCCTACTATGATTGTGTTACTGTCAATATCCCCTTTTATGGCTGTTAGTATTTGCCTTATATATTGAGGTGCTCCTATGTTGGGTGCATAAATATTTACAGTTGTAATATCTTCTTCTTGGTTTGATCCCTTGATCATTATGTAGTGTCCCTCTTTGTCTCTTGTAATAGTCTTGTTTTTAAAGTCTATTTTGTCTGATATGAGAATTGCTACTCCAGCTTTCTTTTGATTTCCATTTGCATGGAATATCCTTTTCCATCCCCTTACTTTCAGTCTGTATGTGTCCCTAAGTCTGAAGTGGGTCTCTTCTAGGCAGCATATATACAGGTCTTGCTTTTGTATCTATTCAGCCAGTCTATGCCTTTTGGTTGGAGGATTTAATCCATTTACCTTTAAGGTAGTTATCAATATGTATGTTCCTATTACCATTTTCTTAATTGTTTTGGGTTTGTTATTGTAGGTCTTTTCCTTCTCTTGTGTTTCCTGCCTAGAGAAGTTCCTTTAGCATTTGTTGTAAAGCTGGTTTGGTGGTGCTGAATTCTCTTAGCTTTTGCTTGTTTGTATAGGTTTTAATTTCTCCATCAAATCTGAATGAGATCCTTACTGAGTAGAGTAATCTTGGTTGTAGGTTTTCCCCTTCATCACTTTAAATATGTCCTGCCATTCCCTTCTGGCTTGCAAAGTTTCTGCTGAAAGATCAGCTGTTAACCTTATGGGGATTCCCTTGTATGTTATTTGTTATTTTTCCCGTGCTGCTTTTAATATTTTTTCTTTGTATTTAATTTTTGATAGTTTGATTAATATGTGTCTTGGCATGTTTCTCCCTGTGTTTATCCTGTATGGGACTCTCTATGCTTCCTGGAGTTGTTTGACTATTGCCTTTCCCATATAAGGGAAGTTTTCAACTCTAATCTATTCAAATATTTTCTCAGTCTCTTACTTTTTCTCTTCTTCTGGGACCCCTGTAATTCGAGTGTTGGTGCATTTAATGTTGTCCCAGAGGTCTCTGAGACTGTCCTCAATTCTTTTCATTCTTTTTTCTTTATTCCACTCTGCAGTAGTTATTTCCACCATTTTATCTTCCAGGTCACTTATCCGTTCTTCTGCCTCAGTTATTCTGCTATTGATTCCTTCTAGAGAATTTTAAATTTCATTTATTGTGTTGTTCATCCTTGTTTGTTTGCTCTTTAGTTCTTCTAGGTACTTGTTAAACGTCTCTTGTATTTTCTCCATTCTATTTCCAAGATTTTGGATCATCTTTGCTATCATTACTCTGAATTCTTTTTCAAGTAGGCTGCCTTTTTCCTCTTCATTTGTTTGGTCTGGTGGGTTTTTACCTTGCTCCTTCACCTGCTGTGTATTTCTCTGTCTTCTCATTTTACTTAACTTACTGTGTTTGGGCTCTCCTTTTCTCAGGCTGCAGGTTCGTAGTTCCTGTTGGTTTTGGTATCTGCTCCCAGTGGCTAAGCTTGGCTCAGTGGATTGTGTAGGCTTCCTGGTGGAAGGGACTGGTGCCAGTGTTCTGGTGGATGAGGCTGGATCTTGTCTTTCTGGTGGGCAGGACAGCATCCAGTGGTGTGTTTTGGAGTGTCTGTGATCTTGTTATGGTTTTAGGCAGCCTCTCTGCTAATGGGTGGGGTTTTGTTCCTGTCTTGCTAGTTGTTTGGCAAAGGGTGTCCAGCACTGCAGCTTGCTGGTCATTGAGTGGAGTTGAGTCTTAGCATTGAGATTGGGATCTCTGGGAGAGCTTTCGCCGTTTGATATTACGTGGAGCCAGGAGGACTCTGGTGGACCAATGTCCTGAACTCGGCTCTCCCCCCTCAGAGGCACGGGCCTCACACACAGCGGGAGCACGAAGACCCTGTCCGCCACACGGCTCTGGCCAGTTACAGTAGCCATTCTAATTCATTCTGATTCTTTGCAACCACCAAGCTGCATTTGTCAGCCGTCCTTGTACCTGATGGGGACCTCACGACGGAGTCCTTGCCAAGTTAGATGAGCAGAAGTGATATGCCTTCCTTGGAGGCTTGTCTTGAGCAGCCACGAGACAAGTAAATCTCCGAACATGCCAGCCCCAGTCTCCAGGTGAGGGCTTAATCGTGTTCAGTCACATGTAACTATCCAGATGGTCCCAACTACTGTTAGCAACTAGTTTTAAATGCACATTTGTATGAATTTTGACAAATGTATACACCCGTGTAACTACCATCCAACCAAAATATAGATCATTACAATCACCTCAAGGAGAAGTTCCCTTGTGCCTTTTCACAGGCCATTGCTTCCCAGTTTCACTCCTGGCCCTAGGCAACCACTGATATACTTTCTGTCAGTATAGATTAGTCTTTTTTTCAAATTTAAAATAAATAATATGATAAAGCATGTGCTTTTCTGTTCTGCTTCATTCATTCGTTCAGCATGTTTTTTGATATTTATACACACTGTTGATATATCAGTAGTTTTTTTCCTTTTTAATTCTGAGTGGTGTTCTATTATATGGATATACCATGCTTTATCCGTTCATCTATTGATGAATATATGGGTTGTTTCCAATTTTTTGCTACTATGAATAGAGCTGTTATGAACAGTAAAACCTTTGAGTAAACTTAAGTTTTTATTTTCCTGAGTAAATAACTAGGATTGCAATTTCTGGATTATATGTTACATATATGTGTTTAACATATAAGAAGCTGTAAAACTATTTTCCAAGTTGTGCCATTTTACGATGCCATCAGCAAGGGTATGAGAGTTCCATTTACTCCACATCCTTATCAAAACTTGGTGTTGTGTTTCTAAAATTAGCTAATTTAGTAAATGATTCATAGCATTTCATGTAGGTTTACTTTGCATTACCCTGTTGACTATTGATTTTGAGCATTTTTTATGTTTTTATTGCCATGAATATATTTTCTTTTGGGAAATGTTCAAAACCTTTGCCTTGGGTTACCTTATTATTGAGTTGTAAGTTCTAGTATCCAGTATATACTGGATCCAAATCCTTTGTGAAACAAATGTATTACAAATATTTTTTCCAAGCCTGTGGCTTGTCTTTTCAGTTTTTAACTATATCTTACAAAAATAATAATTTTATAGAGCCCAAATTATCATGCTTTCTTTTATGTTTCATGCTTTTGGGGTTCCAATTTAAGAAATCTATCCCAAAGTTGTAAAAATGTTTTGTTCTGGTTTCTTCCAGAATTTTTACAGTTTCAGACTTTACAGTTAGTTGTATGATCTGTTTCAAGTTAATTTCTGTGTATGTCAAGAGACAAAAGCCTGGTTTTTCTTTTTCTTTCAAATTAATATCTATGTTGTTCCACACACATTTGTTAAAAAGACTATCTTTTCCTCACCTGGGCACCTGTGTCATATATAAATTAACTATACATGAATGAGCTTATTTATGAACTATCTATATGCTTTATCCTTATACAGATATCAAAAGGTTTTGATTACAGTAGCATTAGGTAAGTTTTGAAATCATGCCCTGTAAGTCCTCCAGATTTGCTCTGCTTTTTCAAAATTATTTGACCGTCTTAGGTCTTTTGCATTTCCACATACACTTTAAACCAGGTTTTTAATTTCTACAAAATATCTTTTGTCATTTTGATTGGGATCGTGTTGAATGTGTAGATCTGTCTGGGGAGAATTAACAATTTAATTGTGTTGAGTCTTCCAATCCATTGGCCTAGAATATTTCTTTACTTATTTGGGCTCTTTTAAAAATTTCTTCCCCCAATATTTTATTGTTTTAATTCTATAGCTCTTACAAGTATTTTATTAAATTTAATCCTAAAGCATTTTAGGATTGTTAGTCATATGTGTATTATCTTTCAAGGTTAAGTCCCTCCCTCTTTATTGCTAATTGTCGAGAGTTTTTGAGTTTTGAGTTTTGTCAAATTATTTTGAATTACTGAGTTTTGTCAAGTGTTTCTTCTGTATCCATTGAGTAATCATAGTAGATTTTGTCTTTTTTTCACCAGCTAATGTATATTAAAATGATTTTTTAAAATATAAAACAATCCTTGCATTCCTGGGATAAATCCCATTTGTGCATGGTATATTATTCTTTTAAAGTAATAGTGCATTTAATTAGCTAATATCTTTTTAAAAATTTTGTTCATGAAGGATGTTAATTTCTAGATTGCTTTTCTTGAAATATCTTTATGGTTTGAAGTCAGTGTAATATTGCCTTTATAAAATGAGTTAGGAGATTTCATAAAAGAATTGATGTAAGAATGGCAATTTTCTCATCGTTAAATATTTGAGAGAATTGACAAGAGAATTATCCAGGATTAGAGCTTATTGATATAGCTGCCAAGTTGCAGCAAAAGGCCAGGGAATGTAACCAGGCATGATTAGTGTGGCTATGGGGTACAGAGGGCAATGGCATTTTTGTGACCAGGCAGGAGACAGAGAAAATTAGCAACATCACCGCATATCCTACCCATCAGCAGTGCCTGCATGGTGCTTGGGGGAGTCAAAGTACTCACTTCCTTATGGATGGGATTATTTTAGCCTGAAGAGAGGCTTGGCCCAATGAGGGGTATCTCCCAGGGCACATGGGACCCTGGAAATCTGTAAAGGGGATACAACAAATTCTTAGGGAGTTGGGAATGAGACAGGCCATCCATGCCCTTGTCTTTGAAGGCCCTCACTGAGATACAGTCACTGCAGGAATGAAAACCAAGATTCTGCAGTCCACCCCCAGCACCTGGTATGGGGCACTGATATCCATGCTGAATCCAGTCCTGGGACAAGACAGTTATGATGTTGTGCAGTCCATTGCTGATCCAGGGGAAAATGACAAATCCCGGGGCTGGCAAAGGCTGTGGGAAACACCAGAGACAGAGAGGAACCTCAAAAAGCCTATTCCTATTGGTTGTAAAGGGTCTGGTAAAAGTAACACAGAGACAAAACTGGCTTAACCCCTTTGCTGCTGGGACCCCCACCTGAAAAGATAGACTGACAACCAATGCTGTGTTGGCCACCTGCGGAAAGCCTCAAAGAGGGCAAATGGTAATGGTCAGGAGGGTCCCTTTTATAATGCAATTTGGCCCATGGTGGATGAGTGTAGACCACCAAGAATCAAACAAGGTAGAGTCTCCTATCCATGTGGCTGCACCCAACATTGCCACCATCTTAGATACCTTGGCCATGGTCCTAGGCCAAGTCCTAGAGTACCATGCTGTACTCCCTGACAATCAGGAAGCTGATTCCTTAGCCCAGGTATGAGCCTTAGCAACTGACTCTGCAGCAGATACAGCAGATTGGGTGCATAAAAAGGGTGGCCACTGTACAACCCAAGTGGGCTGGCATATTGCCAAGGATGCTGGCTTGCCCTTGAAATACAGTGACTTGTTTAATGCAATAACAGCCTGTCTTGTGTGTTCTAAGCAATGCCTAAGGCAATTACCAAAGGAGTCTGGGGCTGTCCACCAGAGTTCCCAACAAGTAATGGATTGGCAAATTGATTATATTGGCCCTCTCCCTCCGAGTGAGGGTTCCAAATATGCCTTGGTTTGTGTGGTCACTGTGTCTGGCCTAATCTTAAATTTCCCCTGTCACTGAGAAAAAAACAGGCTGCTGCCTTTGAGGGTTCAAGAAGCTAAGTACCATGTATGGATACCCTTGTCAAATAGACAGTGATTGGGGGTCACATTTCAAAGGTCATGATGTGCAAGACTGGACTTTTTCTTTTGAACATGACATTCAATGGAGGTTCCATCTGCGCTATGACCTAAAAGCAGCAGGGTTGGTAGAAAGGAAGAATGAAATATTGAAGCAGCAGATTAAGTTGTTAACATGTAAAACCACCTTTGCTGGGTGAACTAAAGTACTATCCCAGGCTTTAATACATTTGAATGACCAACCATTAGGGCCTGTTGAAACCATTATACCTGGAATTAAACATGCACCATTGAAAGAGGGGAGAAGGTGGGGGTCCTGGTCTGGCATATCCCACGCGTAGTCCATCTCCTTACACCTGACTGCTGCCTCACTCCACCACCATGTATGGTATACACAAGGTCAAATTCTTAAAGCTGTAGCTGCATTACCATCTAAGGATCAGGCCACAAGTGTAATTCTTATAGAAGGAGAAGACCTTCCCATCTACATTCCTACTAAACGTTTGTCTTTTTGGCATTAGACTTCTGATACTCCTCTGGTATCCAGTCACAGGATGTACTCCTAATGAAAATATCTTTCTGCAGTGTGCACGTGTATGCCCGGCAAAGAAATCAATCCAGCGCTTGGGTATGTGCACAGCTGTTCCTCTCTAGGCCATCAGGATTTTTATGGTGGGGATCAGCACCCCAGGGAGGGGATCAGAAGGTCCTAAATCAGTACATTAAGGAAGAACAATCTAGGAGTAGTACTCTTAATTCATCTGATATTGCCAATACTGATCCAGAAGCCTGGCTTGTGGCACACACTATCAATAACATTACACATGGGTATTCTTCTTTGTCAATCAAACAACGCAAGCAGTCCATCAAACTGCTGCCTGGAAGGATCCTAAAAATATCACCATTAGAACCATGGGTGACTATGCTCAGGTTTGGAATGAGTTCATGTGACTTACCCCCGGACATTTGAACATCAATGCACCCCTATGCTGGGAACAAAAAAATCACTCTAACAGAACCAACTCAATTGCATCAAGGATATAGGCTGAATATCACTGGAACTGTGTAGTCATTCTGCCACATTAAAGGATAGCGACTGGTTTGACACTGACTGGTTGTGCTGCCCAGGTATTTATTGGGTAACCCTGCATGGAAACCAGTGGTTGTGTGACACAAATCTTTGGCTATGGTTTCCACCTGGGTGGTTGGGCTGCTGCACCCTGGGATTTCCCTGGGCACAGGGAAGAATCCGCTGCTCGGTAACAAAAATTGCCAACCTCTCTCCTCTCAAGACCAAATAGGCATGTTCTATTTTCCACTGGTACAATCATTTGGCTACCATATTTGTATCCTCCATTGGCCTGAAGGACATTATAGCACACATAGAGGCCCTTACTAAATTCATCCAATAAGCCCTAATTGATAGCAGGCAATGCATATCCTTACTGAATGCTGAATTGTCTCTAGTGACAAAACCTGTCCTCCAAAATGGAATGACCCTGGTCATTATTACTGTTTTGCAAGGAGATATCAAGGCCATTATCCAGAGTGTTATATGTTCATACCTGATGAATCTGCTAATATATCATCTTTATTAAATCACATGAGTACACATACCCTGAGTGATTCAACTCCCAGTCAAGGAGACTTACTAAATCAATGGTTTGAATCATGGGGCTCTTAGTGGAAATTTTTTTTTTACTTACTTTGGGAATCATTACCTTGATCTGTGTTTTCTCCAGCATGTGCCTCTATTGCTACTGTAGTATCTGCCTCCTGTACAGCCAGATGGCAAACAAATGAGCCACCTCCATGCTACTTAAAAACCCTTGCTGACCACTTAGGACATGTGGTGGTAGAGAGGGGTGTGTAAGATTCTAAGAGTAGGTCTCAAAGGGGTGAAGTGTTGGTGGAGGTCACAGAGAGAATGTGACCTCCAATTGACCATCAAGCTAAACCAGAGCAGTTGGAGGCTCCTCACCTACTTCCCTGTTCTTGGAATGTACATTCTGCCCACCATTCCCACAGTGGGAACTATTTTCAAGGACACAGTCTTGAGAGAGTAAGGTCTTGAGATCGCCAAGGTGGAACATGTGACTGAACCCCATTAAGGTCTCTACATAAACTTTTAAGATTCTGGTGGGCAGGGGCAGATATCTACTTGTCTTGGGGCCACCCAAGGCAAGTCTCATATGTAAGTTCCCATGAGTATTAAACCTGCCACCTACCAATCTGGAGTGGCTGCCTCTTTCTTCAGTCTCTCTTTGCCCTTTATGTACAGGGGCCAGTTTCATATTTCACCCGAGGAACTCCCGAGTTTTCAAACCAAAAAGGAAGGTTTTTGATTTTGATTTATTTAAGAGACATAAATGTACTCATGTGTTCTATTTTTTTAAGCATATTTTGGTAATTTGGATCCCTCAAGGAATTTGTACATGTAAATACAATTTTTGATATCAATGGCTTAATGTTATTTATAGTACTCTTGCCTATTCTTTCAATGCCAGATCCCTAGTAATTTTTCCTTTTTCATTCTTAATACTGGGAGGTTGTTTCTTTCTCTCTCTCAATATGTCAAGCTGAAGATTTCTCATTTTTGGTTTTGGTTTCACTAATTTTCTCTACTGTTTTTCTCAGGTTTCTATTTTATTGATTAATGCTCTTATCTTTATCATTTCCTTTTTATACTTACTTCAGGTTTAATTTTTTTTTAATTAATTAATTAATTTATTTATTTATTTTTGGCCGTGTTGGGTCTTCATTTCTGCGCGAGGGCTTTCTCTAGTTGTGGCGGGTGGGGGCCACTCTTCATCGTGGTGCGCGGGCCTCTCACTGTCGCGGCCTCTCTTGTTGCGGAGCACAGGCTCCAGACGCGCAGGCTCAGTAGTTGTGGCTCACGGGCCCAGTTGCTCCGCGGCATGTGGGATCTTCCCAGACCAGGGCTCGAACCCGTGTCCCCTGCATTGGCAGGCAGATTCTCAACCACTGCGCCACCAGGGAAGCCCAAGGTTTAATGTATTCACTTTTTTTTTAGCTTCTTAAGGTGGAAGCTTAGATAATTGATTTTGAACGTTTATTCTTTTATATCATAAACCTTTAAAGAAATGATTTTTCCTCTAAACACTGCTTTAGTTGCAGCGCTTTTTGGATATGTTGTGGTTTTCATTTTATTTGATTTAAAATATTTTCTAAATTTGCTTATGATTTTTTCTTTGAATAGTGTTTATGTATTGGAAATATTATGTTTTAATTTCCAAATATTTGGGGAGTTTTCAAATACCTTTCTGTTATTGACTCCTAGTTTAATTCTATTGCAGTTATAGAATGTTTTAAGGTTTCAATGCTTTTATACTTATTAAAACAATTTAATGGCCTTAAATATATTTTTCTTGTATATTTCATATGCACCTGTAAACAAGGTATATAGTCTGCTGGTGTGATGGAAAAGTCAATTAGGTCATGTTGATTGATGCTATTTACATCTTTCATATTCTTACTCATTTTTTTATCTACTAATTTTACTGATTATTGAGAGTGTGGAAATATGCAATTTTAGATAAGTCTATTTATTGCCATTCTATTAATTTTTCTTTATGTATTTTGAAGCTCTGTTTTAAAATACATACATATTTATCATTGTTATGTCTTCTTTATGAATTGACATATTATAAAATATCTATCTCTGATTATATACAGGCATACTTTATTTTATTGTGCTTTGCTTTATTGTACTTCACAGATTTGCATTTTCTTGTTTTTACAAATTGAGAGTTTGTAGCAACCCTGTGTCGAGCAAGTCTATTGGTGTCATTTTTCCAACATTAGCTCACTTTATGTCTCTGTGTGACATTTTGGTAATTCTCACAACATTTCAAATGTTTTCATTATCATATTTTTATAGTGATCTGTGATCAGTGATCTTTGATGTTATTACTATTACTTACTGATGGCTCAAATGATTGTTAGCAATTTTTAGCAATAAAGAAATTTTAAACTAAGGTATGTACATTGTTTTTTAGATATAATGCTATTGTACACTTAATAGACTACAGTATAGTGTAAACATAACTTTTACATGCACTGGGAAACCAAAAAATTCATGTGACTTTCTTTATCTCGATATTTGCTTTATTGCAGTGGTCTGGAACCAAATCCACAATATCTCCAAGGTATTCCTGTACCTTCTTCTGAAAGTTAGTCTAGTATTGTTGTAAGAATTACAGTTCTCATATGCTTAGAGTTTGCATGCATTATTTTTTCTATCCTTTCATTTCAATCTCTCTGTGTCCTTACATTTAGAATGGATTTCTCATAGGCAGCAATATAGTCAGGTTTTGCATTTTTAGTTATTATAACAGTCTTTGTGTTTTAACTGAGAATGCAGGACATTTATATGTAATAGAATTATTGATACATTTGTATTTACATTTATCATGTTGCTAGTTCTTTTCCATTTGTCCCATCCATTTTTTAAATTCCTTTTTCCATTTTCCTGTCTTTTGGATTAGTTAAATATATTTTGCAATTCAGTGTTATTTCCACCATTTACTTCTTAGCTATACCTCTATTTTCTCATTGTTGGTCTCAGGTTTATAATATTATAATTTAAATTATGCAGTCTACTGTGTCATAATTTCATATAACAATACACCTCAAGCAGAATATTTCCAATATCCCTTCTCATTCTTTCTCCTATCATTGTCATAATTATACTTCTATGCATATGTGATAACCTCTAAAGTATATTATTGTTATTATTTTTGCTTTAAACAACAAATTATCTTTGAGAAAAATTTTAAAATGAGAAAAAAACTTTTCAATTCTACCACATACTTACCATTCTACTGTTCTTCATCCCATTTTGTGTACAAATTTCCACCTTGTGACACTTATCATTCACCCAAAGACCTTCTTTATTTTTCATACTGTCAATCTGTTGATGATTCATTCTCTCAGCTCTTGTTTGTCTGAAAAATTATCTAATTTGTCTTTGATTGTGAACATTTTCACTTGGTAAATAATCCCAGTTTCATAGTGTTTGTGTTTCATCACTTTAAATATGTCCTAATATTTATTCTAGTTTGCATTATTTCTGATGAGAAGTTATTTTTATTATTCTTATCTTTTTCTATATGTAGTTATTCATTTCTCCTCATTGTCATTATGAATTTTTTCTTCATTATATATTTTGTGTAATTTGATTTTGATGTACTTTGGAGTGTGTCTATCTGTATCTGTACGTATCCTACTTTGGGTTCTTTGAGCTTTGACTTGTGTGTGTGTGTGTGTGTGTGTGTGTGTGTGTGTGTTTTGAAAATTTTATAAATGTTTTTTATTTTTTCAGCTGTATTGGGGTGTTTTGCTATTGTTTGTTATTGTCACTATTGTGTTTGGTTTTGCCCTTTTCTTCTTTGTCTCTTCTTTTTTTGTGGAAACCCAAATACATGTATTTTAGACTACTTGATATTTTTCCATTGGCCTTTTAGGGTTTGTTAATTTTCTTCATTTATTTGCCTTCCTGTGCTTCATTATTAATCAATTCTATTGCTATGTCTTTAATATCAATGAAACCTTCTGCAGTATCTAATCTGCAGGTAATCTCATTCAGTGAAATTTTCAACTCAGATTGTTTACTTCTCATGGCTAGAAGTTCTGTCTGATTCATTTTTATATTTTCCACTTCTATCTTTACTATGTTCATATTTTCCTTTGAATTCTTGAATACAGTTACAGTAGCTGTTTTAACATTCTTATTGGCTAATTCCACCATCTCTCTCATTTCTGATACCACAGTCAGTTACCACCAATTTCTGTGGTGGTATCTAGAGGTGAAGTAGGTAAATGAAATGAATACCTCTGCTGTGGTTGTTTTAGGGAAAGAAATTCTAAAAAAATAATTGTAACTAAAAGCAAACTGCAATGTTGAATATGGCTATCAGCTTTTTTCTACACTTTGATTTTTAACATTAATCAGTCAAATTCTACATTAGTAAAAGTTGACTATAGTTATTCCAAACAAAAAGAAACTAACTTTAAAAAAACCTGATTGATATTTTTGCTGGTCATGGGTAACATTTTCCTTTCCCTTTGAATGTCTACTAATTTTTGGATACTTGTTAGACATTTTGACATTATGTTGTTGAGGGTCTGGATTTTGTTTTCTTTCTTTAAAGACCATTGAGGTTTGTTTTGGCACACAGCTGTGTTACTAACAGATGAATTTAATCTCTTTAATCGTGTTTGGAAACTTTGCTAGGGCCTAGCTAGAATAGCTTTTTATCCAGAGATAGACCCTTTTAGTTTTTCTGCTCTGGCTTTGAGGACCTCAAATATTTTCCCTTCTTTTTGAATTCAGGGAATTTCTCACCTTGTGACTTTCTGCTCCTTCTTTGCTTGCCTTTTGAAGTTTTACTTTTCACATCTGTGATCACTTTGTGATGTGCCAAGTTTTCTAGACTAAACAAGACTCCTCTCTAGTGTGTTTCAAGTTAGAATGGGCTACAAGGGAGACAGCAGCCATTTTGTAGTGTGTACACACATCTCCCAGTTTATCAATTAAATATTCATCTGGGTTTTGCTGTGAAGGAAATTTTCAAATGGACTTAAAATCATAATCATTTAACTTTGAATTAATCAAAAAAGTTATCCTGAGTGGGCTTGATTTAATCAGGTAGAAGCCCTTAAAAGAGAGCATAGGTGCTCCTTGAGAAGAGATACTCCAAGCAGCAGCAAGGCCTGATACTGCTTTTCCTTTCCTTTGGGTCTCCCTTTCTAACTGCCTGCCTGTGGATTCAAGCTTCAACTCAAGCTCATAGAGTTCCAGCCTACCCATGATCTTCTTTTCCTAACCGGTTGCCTTGCTTCAGAGCTAACTTTATCAGCCCCCTACATTTCATTAGCCAATTTCTTGTAATAATTATATATATATATATATATATATATATATATAGTGTATATATATATATATATATATGTATATATATATATAGTCTCTACTGATTCTACTTCTCTAGTTTAACCCTGACCTAAATAGAGTCTGTGGTGTAAGACTTATCAAATACTAAATGGGATCTCTTTGCAAATTTTCTTGAGCTCATTTCCTGTGTCGCTTCCTCTTTTTATGGAAATCTGCCACATGATTTTCACCTGCTTTAGCATCCTCAAACTCTAACCTTGGTCTCCTGAACTCAGCAGCACTACAAGATTCTGTTTGGATTCCTCCTTTCTGCTAATAATTGCTTCCAGTCAAAACACCAGGACTATTATAGGTTCACCTCATTTTTTTCCCTTTTATGAAGCGTCATATTCAATGACGCTTTATTCAATGTCTGAAAAACACTTCTAGTTGTTTAAAGTTGGGAGATAGAGTTAGAGATGATTACTCCAACATGGCTGAAAAAAGAAATCCTTGGTCTAGACTTTCAAAAATTTAAAAAAAATTTTTGGGAATTCCTTGGGAGTCGAGTGGTTAGGACTTGATGCTTTCACTGCTGTGGCCTGGGTTCAATCACTGGTTGGGGAACTAAGACCCCACAAGGCACATAGCATGGCCAAAAAAATATTTTTTTGATTTAAGAACTTTATTTTTAGGGAAATTTAGGTTTGCAGCAAAATTGAGAGAGACGTACAGAGATTTCCCATATACACACTGCCCTGACACATGCATAGCCTCCTCCATTATCAACTTCCACTACGAGAGTGGTACATTTATTAAAGAGGATGAATGAATCTCGACATATCATAATCCACCCAAGTTCAAAAGTATTTTAGAATTTTTTTCTTAGTGTTGTATGTTCTATGGATTTAGATGGTCTAGACTTTTTAACACCTGAAGTTATACTGTTCTTAGACCTGAAATTTACCATAATCTTCCCTACTGTAATCCAGTGACAGAGAATGGAAATATTTCAGACTGCACTTGAAGGCACTAATGCAGAAATAAATATATCCTGATTGTGCCCTAACAAGTCCATCTGACTAAACTCTCTAATTGTATATATTACCTGGTAAATAATATACTCTGAAAAAAATGTTGTTGGACTAAACTGAATTGTGATTCCAGCACCCATCTAACACAGCACCTGTAACATAATTAATTTAAATCAGCAGAGTATAATGGTTGAGAAATTTTTAAAAGCTAGATAAAATCATGTTTGAACTCCACTTCCTATCTTACTAATTATATGACAAATACAAAGGTATTAATTTCTAGTAGTCTAAATTTCTTCATCTGAAATAGGGGATAGTTATAATTCCAACCTCATGGGGTTGCTATGAAATTAAATAAAATAATATTTGTAAAGTTCTTAACACTGTTATCAACACATTGTAAGCACTCGATTTATTTTTGAAATTCTTGGTATTTTTTTTAAATGATAAATATTTAAATAAAACTAACATGTTAAAACCTTTTTTCTCTACTTTTGAAGGCAGAGAAAAGGGTTCCCAAGTTGTTTGGAAGTTTAGACAAAATGTGGTAAGTCATCTAGGTGAGCCCCTTGTCAGATACTTAAAATTAATTCAGCAGATGATTGGACTCAAACTGACTTATGCAATGCAGACAACTTAAAGATTCACATAACTTAGATGTCCAGAGGTAAGCAGGTCTCAAGTGGGTGATCAGCTCCATTTCTCAAGGATTCTCTAAAACCTACCCTCATTGTTTTGGTTTCATCCTCAGGCTTACTTCATTCAAGGTAACTAAATGGCTGCAGCCAATCCTAAGCTTACAACTGTCTAAAGTATGAGACATTCTTGCCACTCAAGTATAAAATAAATGCTTTCTCCTTTCTTCAGATGGTACCACCGGAGATCACACGTCCACCTCTTGTGGACAAAGTAATGACATATCCTGATAGACTCAGGATGGGATTAAATGCCCATGATTGAATCAACCAATGGTACAATGGGTAGCACATGGTAGATATACTTATTCACTTGTGTTCCTCAGGTCCTACCTTTGAGTTGGGGCTTGAGTTAATCCTGCTCAATGAACACTGTTGCTGTGCAATGGGGAAAGATACAATGTCTTCTGCAGAGACCATATGCAACATCCATTTTCTTTGTGAATATTCAGAGTGCCTTTGAATATTCTTCATCATGGGAAATTTACCACAACCTGCCCAAGTCACATGTTTTCACTGTTGATGAATTTTGATCTCTATGTCTTAGGTTTTATGTTTGAGGATTAACTGGAAGAAAAAGATGACTTTCTCCCTGGATTGGCCAAGGTAATTCACTTATTTAATAGTCCTTACATATAAATCAGAATTCTAAGTGCATTACATATTTGTAATAATTTAATCTTCACACGCTTATGAAGCAGGATCTAGTACCATCTGTGTTTTACAAGTAACTGAGACACTTAATGGTTGAATAACTCATACAAGGTAAGAGTCACAAAGAGATTGACAGATCTAGGATTTGAATCCAGCTAATCTAGCTCCCAAATCCATGTTCTTAACTGTGATACAATAATACAATATTACTTTATTAGTTGAGAACCCTTAGTATAGAGGGAGGTGAAATGGATTGTAAAACCTGTTTGACTGATTGGGAAAACTTGCTCTAATTTGCTCTGTCTATCTATCTATCTACCCATTCATCTACCCATCTATCCAATCTACCTATTTTGCTAGGGATGCAATATAAGCGGAAGTATAATAAACACTTCCAAAAGTTTTGGTCTTTTATTTTTAATATGATGCATATATACAACATTTATTTATTTATTTAATCATTCACTTATTTTTATTCACTACAAGTTTACTACCCCATATTCACCCCTAGACACTGGACTAATTCCTTGAAATACAGAGATTTAAGACAGTGTTTCTCCATAAACAAGACCAAAAGACAACCCTCAGAATGGGAGAAAATATTTGCAAATGAAGCAACTGAAAAGTATTAATCTCCAAGATTTACAAGCAGCTCATGCAGCTCAATAACAAAAAAACGAACAACCCAATCCAAAAATGGGCAGAAGACCTAAATAGACATTTCTCCAAAGAAGATATACAGATTGCCAGCAGACACATGAAAGAATGCTCAACATCATTAATCATTAGAGAAATGCAAATCAAAACTACAATGAGATATCATCTCACACCGGTCAGATTGGCCATCATCAGAAAATCTAGAAACAATAAATGCTGGAGAGGGTGTGGAGAAAAGGGAACACTCTTGCACTGTTGGTGGGAATGTAAATTGATACAGCCACTATGGAGAACAGTATGGAGGTTCCTTAAAAAACTACAAATAGAACTACCATACGACCCAGCAATCCCACTACTGGGCATATACCCTGAGAAAACCATAATTCAAAAAGAGTCATGTACCAAAATGTTCATTGCAGCTCTATTTACAATAGCCAGGACCTGGAAGCAACCTAAGTGTCCATCATCAGATGAATGGATAAAGAAGATGTGGCACATATATACAATGGAATATTACTCAGCCATAAAAAGAAATGAAATGGAGGTATTTGTAATGAGGTGGATGGAGTTAGAGTCTGTCATACAGAGTGAAGTAAGTCAGAAAGAGAAAAACAAATACAGTATGCTAACACATATATATGGAATCTAAGGGGAAAAGAAAAAAAAAAAGGCCATGAAGAACCTAGTGGCAAGACGGGAATAAAGACACAGACCTACTAGAGAATGGACTTGAGGATATGGGGAGGGGGAAGGGTGAGATGTGACAGGGTGAGAGAGTGTCATGGACATAGATACACTACCAGATGTACAATAGATAGCTAGTGGGAAGCAGCCACATAGCACAGGGAGATCAGCTCGGTGCTTTGTGACCACCTAGAGGGGTGGGATGGGGAGGGTGGGAGGGAGGGAGATGCAAGAGGGGAGAGATATGGGAACATATGTATATGTATAACTGATTCACTTTGTTATAAAGCAGAAACCAACACACCATTGTAAAGCAATTATACTTCAATAAAGATGTTTAAAAAAAGAAAAAAAGAGTGTTTCTGCTCTTAAGGAGGTCATAGAGCTGCCTCTTAGACCAATGTTCTTGAAATTGTGGATCATGACTCATCAATTAAATTTTTAAAAAAAGAATAAAAATGTCGAGTTCTTTATATGTGATAAGTGTAAGTGTTATGTGTTTTATGTGTTTATGTATGAGTGTGTTCTGTGTGTACTGGTTTATGGTATAAACTGTGTTTCTTATGTTTCTTATTTTGACCATGTAGGGCATGTTCCAAAATATTCTAGAATGACTACATTAGAATCTATTCAAAAAATCTTTAGACTTTTCCCAAACAGTTTACTTCCTATTATTATGTTGGGCTTACTTGAGGAAAAGAACTGTATGTTACATTCTACTTTATTTTTCCTGGCACTCATTCTAGTAATTTGCTCAGGGTAGCTGATTTAATGAAGTGTTTTATTTGGAATTATTGGTGTCTGTTATTGATTGATATCTTCTTTCCTTAGATTTAGTTTAGAAGTCATTTAAACAATATTTCTGACTTTGTGATAAAACAAAGTTTGGTTGGTTGACCAAAGCTTTGAGTTTTTCAACCAATTTACTTTCTTCTTGGAGACAGAGCCTGAACCTTATGATCAGCTATCACAAGGCATTAACTCTTGTTATCTAACCTTATTAAAGTAGAATTGTCTTGTCAATATTGAGGTAAAATGTCTTTAAATAGTATTATTAAACCCTAAGCTAAGCAATAGCTTTACCATTGAACTTTATGCTTTGTGGTTGCTGCACTTTATGGATTTATTCTCCTTGCTGTCAGCCTGAAAAAGACCATCTGGAAAAGGCTACATGACCTGAAGACCACAAGATTTTGGCCATGCAGATGACCCAACATTAGGGAATCTGGGTTGGAAATTTCGTGTGTGGAACAATTTCATTAAATGTCTCATGCTTCTTACCACCTTTTTCTCTTTACCTCTCGAACTTCTGTAGGCGCATAAAGATATGGAATGGTTTCTACTATTTTCTCTGAACTAAAAGCATTCTCTGGCATCAAACTCCTATGGAAAATATTGGAAGAAGTAACCAAAGCGAACAATTTGTTCTCTATAAGTTTAAGAAAATGGAGTAGAATAGCCTTTATAGGAGGTTCAGGGCTTTTCCACAAATAATGCTGGTGTAGTTAATGTTCACATACTCATTTTTAATCTAATTTCTTTCTTTTTTAAACTTACTGACAATCATCTGGAAAAGCAATTCTTTAAAGGAATTATTCATGCTACAGAACACTCCTTAACTTACTTTCACTGTTTTTAAAATGGGACTTTAAAATTTATTTATCTATCCATACATACATCTATCTATTTATCATTTATCATCTATAATCAATTCATTCATTCATTCATTAACTATTTTAAACACAGCAGAAGGAAAAAGAAAACTCCAGGAGGTTAAAAGATAGTAATAGTGCTCTTATATGTTTAATTAAATATTTCACAAAAATTTTCTGAGTAAACGCTTGTTTTCTGAGTAAACACATTTTTTTTTTGGTAACATGGTATAAATATAAATTGGTGCAAAAGACACATCCACACAAACATCTTTCAAAAACGGACTATTGGAAAGCACCTGAAAACATTAAAAGGTAGCTCATAGTGTTGTGATGTCTTATTGCTATATTTTGAAATCACTTATTAATAAAATTAATGGAGTTTTAATATAGGAAGAAGAACTGAAAATTCATTTACTATATCTGAAGAACTGTTTCTAGGGGTTTGGGGAATTAATTTCGGTCATTTTCATTTGTTTTTGAGGTATGTGTATTTATAATGAGGCATGTAAATGCATCTATAAATATTGCTTTAAGTCAGAAGAAATTTTCCTACTGGTCTTTGTAGTATTAGGATTTTGGGAGAATGTGTTCCACTTATATTGACATGTTATTCATTGGCAGCCAAGTCAGACTAATGGTGTTTAAGGTAAGAGCCTTTTTGAGCCCTACCTAGACAAACAGTGGAACAATTAAATATGTTTCAGCTTTTGAAAATCTTAAATGTGTTTCAGTCTATGTCTATATGTAACCCAGACTCTGGGTCAATGCAACATACTTGTGAGTACTTCTCTCACATACAAATTGGTGTGGGGTAGTGATATCAATTTTGGGGTGTTGAACTAAATCCATACACTAGTGTTTTAACTATCAGGGATGCCACCACTTTTTAAAATGACCCTTTAGATAATAGTCTAAATACTATCTTTCTTAACCACAAGATTTTCAGTCTTTTATCAGATTCTCCTCCCCAGGGATTTCTGGGTGATTTGGAATGTTTACGTATTTCATAAATCCAACCTGGTTGACAATTGTCCCAGTTTCTATGTCTAAAGGCCATGCAATCCCCAAAGTAATTCCAACTGACTGTCTTCTTATGTCCTGGCCTTCAGCCAAGATGTTGTGGCGACCACCTTATCTTCCGTTAGTGGAAGTGCCTATGATCTTGTCTTTACTACCCTAAATCTATCTATGCCTTCTTAGTCTTCTCTGAAACAGAGCAAGAGAAAGGAAAACCAAACCAACTCATTTCTCTCTTGCTCCCAATTATCGGCCCATTTTTCATCAACATAACAATAATTAGCAGAGGTACATCATGACTCTTCATGAAGACGTTTTACGTTTTTATTTCTTAAGTTTAGCTCACTATAGTTAGAGTTGTGAGATTTAGCAAATAAAAGTGCTTAAACTTATATAAAAATAATTTCTTCTTGCCCTGAAATTCAAATTTAACCAGGCATCCTATACTTTATCTGGCAACTCTAATTAACACAGAGAGTCTTTCTGCTAGTACAGGTTAGTAAAAAACAAAACACAACAAAACAAAAGAAAAAGCAAACAAACAAAACCAAACCATTTTGCATAAGCGAAAATAACCAAACTGAGAATAAACCTAGCCTAAGGAATCTAATCCTTCACCTAAAGAAACAGAGAAATTGTTTGATCCTTAAAAATAGCAGTTTCCCATCCTCATTTAGGTATTAATGGTTCAAGGATACTGGAGTTAAATTTCAGGCCATCCTACAAATGGCTATTTCCCCTTCCTAACTGGTTGCTGCTGTGCTTAGTGAGAAACTTTCCTTCAAGGTAGTGCTCTGACTTTCAGGATACTTTCTTAGTTTCAAGGTTGGTTAATAGGATGACTTCCTCAGATTCTTCTTTCCAGAAAATCTGAAGGAGAAAAGAATAATCCCCTCCCCATACGCCAGTGTTTGTGGTCTCCAATCCAGTGACTGGGAGTATATAAAGCATATAAAAAGTTGTGTCTGCAATATCTTCAACACTGTCCAAATGGGAGGAGAATGGTATGGGAAAAGTCAGGTTTGCCCCAGTGTAAAAATGATTTCAGGTCTAATCTAAATGAAGGGACTTTCCAAATACTGAAGCTCTGAGTTATTTTAGAATTCTTTGCATTAATATTGCTGGGGAGGGGAGCGAGGCCGCCTTCTGAGGTTTAGCTGTGGTTGCACTTGGCGTATTCGGACTAATTCTGCATTGACACAACAGGGATTCCGCTCTGACATGGACACAAAAATCTGCAAACTCAGTTTGTGTAACTTATTTAGTGTCAGATTTATATCAGTGTCGAAATGCTTTAGCAATCAAATTAATTCAAATCTGCCTTAGCATCTCTTCACCCCAAGATTAAAAATATTCACAATATTGTGTTTCAGAATGTTTTTGCATGTTTTCCTTACACTTAGCTTACCTAGTTTAGATTTTGCTAATACAACCTTTTGATCGGCTAACTACTGAAGCATTATCTCTATTATCTGTTGCCTCAAAAATTGGTAACAGAATCGGATCCTTTGACCCCATCCTAGCAAAGTAGTAATTAATGTCATACATTTTGATAAAACTATTAAAATTGTTTTCAGCACTTGAGCAGCTAATTAGAGAGAGTAGATTCCTGTATTACTTTACCAAACCTTGTCCCAGGGTGAATATTATCTTTCTGATTAATCACAATGAAATACCTAACACTTTTTTGGTATAGAATGTGTTTATATAGGGAACACACCTAACAAAATGGCAATTCCTTCTTCTCTGTCATTGAGAGAGCAAAATGGTACTTTGACCCAACACATTCTTTACATGATGATGGCACTGCTTGTGTTTTGAGACATTATGAAACTCAGCTAAGGTCATTGTTTGGTCTTGCAATCTAGTACAAGATTAATTTTTCCAATATATTTTGTGGGTGTAGAAAGGATCAGAGGAAGAGTGGAGGTCATGTTAGAGTCTGATGAAATTTTCCTTTGACACCTGCTGCCCAGCCCACCTTTTTTTTTTTTTTTTTTAATTAATTTATTTATTTATTTATGGCTGTGTTGGGTCTTCACTTCTGCGCGAGGGCTTTCTCTAGTTGTGGCAAGCGGGGGCCACTCTTCATCGCGGTGCGCGGGCCTCTCACTATCGCAGCCTCTCTTGTTGCGGAGCACAGGCTCCGGACGCGCAGGCTCAGTAATTGTGGCTCACGGGCCCAGTTGCTCCACGGCATGTGGGATCTTCCCAGACCAGGGCTCGAACCCATGTCCCCTGCATTGGCAGGCAGATTCTCAACCACTGTGCCACCAGGGAAGCCCCCAGCCCACCTTTTTTATGAGGAAATGTGACTTCAGCTTGATGAGCCAGAAATATTTTTTCTATTATTTACTTATGAATACATAAATCCCAGAAACTTCAGTATTTCCAGGCTTGGTAAATACTAAAGTAAGGCTGGGAAATTAAGACATATTTTGCTCTCAAACATTTTTTCAACATTTCACGTTAATTAAAGCCTAAGGTGCATTTGGCAAAGCTACCAAAGTAATTTTAAATCTAAGACTTTAGACTGTCAACACTTGGTCAAAGTAATCTCTAGCCTTTAATATATCTCATGATGACTTCACACAGTATTATTGGATTTTTTCTCTTTAAAGTGGATGTGGCATGCAGGGTGTTTTTTTTTGTTTTGTTTTTCCCTCTTCTAACTGCAAACAATAAATTAATAAATGGATAAGAAAAGAACAGGTTAATTTCAGTTTGAATACTTCAAATTACCATTTTGAATACTTTGAAAAAATTATCAAAACATCAATGAATAAGTATATTTTTTTAATTTTAAATATTACTAAGGAAAAATTTGTAATTTTATGTTAGAAAGGGAATGGGTGATAAGTGGCCTCTACTTAAACACCATGTTGGCTTATCCACATTTCCAAGGTGTATTCACTTCTGTTAGAGTGAGTAGATGCTGGCACACACTCTGGTCATTTCCATTTTGTCTTTGAATATGTGATTCACCTCACCTAACAGTTTCTCACATTTCTTATCTAACTCTCCAAAGCCTACCACTTTCAAATAAAACCCTCCACTATGATCACATTTCTGACCATTCAAACACATATCAATCTCTCATTTATTTTCCGCCGTTTTCTTCCTAGTCAGTAAAACACTTAGTCATTCACTTTTTCTGATTACTTAATTATATTCCTTGCAAGTGAATGCTACACTTCAGTATGTATGTATATATCACCAGAAACTTACTAGACATGGTTAATACGAACTGATCACTTACAGTGTGCCTGGAATGCATTAATTCATTTAATCCTAATAACAATGCAAGAAGATAAGGACTGCCATTTTCTCTCTGTCTTAGCAGGGGAATCTTAGCCTTAGAGATGTTTAAAATTTTCCTAAAGATACCTAGTTGTTCTACACTGAAACCAAGCTCTTTATACTATGTCATTTGGCTTCACAGTAAGGGTCCAGTCAATACTCTAAAGTCAATCATGAATGTAGATTGAGGTGAAGAAAGAAATGGTCCCAGAAGCCTTCTGTTTTACCTAGGGGAAATGGGCTTCAGAAACTAGTATACCCTCACCTTCTGAAACCCACTCACACAGGCTGGTCAGGGTGAAAACTAATGGTATACATATGCACACACATACACACATGCATACAGAGGCACAGAAACCTGTATGTCAGGTGGAGTAGGAAAAGAAGCACATTTAAACAATGCCTCATCTGTAATCTGGGTGTAAAGGCAGGAAAGAATATTTCTAATGGGGCTTTCTGCTTCAGGCTGTAGGCAGATAGGTTCCCTTCTCCTCTCTCTCTCTTGCAGAAGCTTAGCTTCCTATTCACCAATTCATTTCTCTCAAATTTGTTGTTGGATTTACTTATCATTAGCTTATTTATCCTAAAATCTGCTAAAAGTGGAGTTTTTTTTTTGTTTTTTTTAATGGGCTGTTGAAAGAGTTTTTAAAAAAAATATGAGATCATATCTTGGTGAGAAATGCAAGAGTTCTCTTCTGCTTTTACTACCTTAGTACTTTCAGTTTAAAAAGAGTTATACGTGGTCTCTTCCTACATATATTAAGGAGAGATCGCTACCAAGAAATCTTCACAGCATTCTTCTATTGAGTTATAAATGCAAGGTTTAGGATGGCTGCCCAGTGATAAAGGTGAGATTATTACTTAAAGTTTTTACCCTGTTCTTAGACTTCATAGTGCACTGGAGAGGATGATGACAAGAAGTCTGAGAAACTGAGTGGCTACAAAATTGTAAGGACCCCAGATCAATTCTGAAAACAGCCCTCAGGATTACCAAATTCTAAGTTTCTCACTAAGACCTCAGTGGCAGTGGATACTAAATTAGCTCAATCTTTTCTCTTCCAATTTTGAAAACTGATGAGGATCGCCACGTTTCTAGAATAGTTAGGATTTCTTTCCTACATTGAATCAGTGAAGGAGTTTAGAAAACATTACCGTTCCCTGCTGGTGTCATGCATTCCTGATTCAAGATGCAATGGATTACACATGGTTCCCTCCTGTGACATTGCTGTAGGGAGACACAAGCTGTTGTCTGCAGGGTTTAAGCTCTGAGATAGTCTTTAGGAAGTCTACCCATGGTTAATATTACTGAGCTATTTGGTACTCACATGCTGTATTTGTCAAGATTCTCCTGAGAAACATAACCAAGAGGACATATATATATTTAGAAAGATCCATTTTATGGAATTGGCTTCCACAACTGTGGGAGCTGGCAAGTTCAAAATCTACAGAGAAGGCTGGCAGTCAGATATGAGTTGACGTTGCAGTTTTGAGTTTGAAATCTACAGGCTGAAAACTCAAGTAGGTTCCTATGTTGTAGTCTTAAGGCAGAATTGCTTTTTACTCAGGAAACCTTGTCTTTGTTCTTAAGGCCTTCAGCTGATTAGATGAGCCTCCCGCCCCACCCTCTGGGGAGGTAATTTTCTTTACTCAAAGTCTGCTGATTTATCATGTTTAAAAAACATCTTTACAGCAATATTTAGACTGGTGTTTGAGCAAACAACTGGGCACCATAGCCTAACCAAGTTGACAAATAAAATTAACCATCATGTACGATTTGCATGTAGATTTGAATGATACAGAAAGATAAGCGTGAAGATAGGAAATATAAACTGTTTAGAAACGGGTTTGGATTTTTTTTCCTGAATTTTTAAGATTATCTTTAATCAAGGATACATGAGAAATAAGAAGCTTCCCTCACACCCACACAGTAACAGATAAAATAAAAATGAAAGGATTCGTGACTACTGTGCTGCTTCATTTGAGTTATAAGAGCCGGAAATAAAATATAAACTAGAGAGGGTTGTTCTCGACGTTCCTTTGTCTTAAAATCAACTTAAATCAAAATATTTTAGTCTTGCAAACTTATCATTCAACAATATTTACCGAACATCCTCTATGTGCCAGGAACTTTTTAAAACTCTGGTGACATGGCAAAGAGCAAAACAAACTTTAAATGAACTTCACATTTTAGTAGGGATTGCCTGATAATAAAGAAGTGAAGATGGCACATATTAGAAATTGATAGGATGGTTTTAAAGAAGTTTATTATGTGAGGTGTCTCTGAGGAGGTAATATTTGAGCTCAGATCTGAATGAATAATGTGATTCATTATAATGAATCACATTCATAATAATTCCTCTATTGGTATCTGAGGAAAGAGGAAACAGCATCTGTAATATTCAAGAAGCAGCTAGAGATGAGTATGGCTAGAGTCAGGAGGAGAGCGATAGAAGGATAGAAGATGACCTCGGGGGGAAGAGGGAGAGAGAGAGAGTGGGGACTGGGATGTCTATGACTTTGTGGGTCATGATAAGGATTTTGAACTTCACTCTTAGTGAGAAGAAAGCCCCCTTAGAGAATTAGAGTAGAGGACTGATCAGACTTAGATTTTGATGGGATTCTTCTGGCAGCTCTGTGAAGAAGATTCCTACTAGGTGGTTAGGCAGTGGTATTTGAAAAGAGTTGATGAATTAGGGTAGTAGCTGTGGAGAGAGTGAGAAGTGGTTGGATTCTGCACATATGAATAATATCTATCCGAATAGTTTGAATGGTGCAGTGATGTGATTTGTGTAAGGATAGCTCCCAAAGGGCAAAAGTAAGCATAGAAGCACTCATTGGCAAAGTGCCTTTTCTTCAGATAAATGTGTGAAACATCTGCCGGTCTTAGGAGGATATACAGGAGAGGGCTTGAGGTCTGCAGATGAGGTGAAAGTGTTGTTGCGTCTCTTACCAGACAGATACAATAAGTGAATCTTCTTCCTGCCTCGGCCTCCTTCTTAAGAGAAGAAAGAGGGAGAGATCGAAGGTGAGAGAGAAAGAGAGAAGCAGCAGGAGACCTGGATCATCTGGCTGTGACTCCATGTCGGTTCACAGGGCAAAACCCTCTCGACTTTTCCAGATGCTTTGCTGTTCACAGGTGGGGCTCACATCCTCTCTCTAACATTTTTGCTTGCTTGGCTCCTTTTCTGCATCCACTTCCGTTATTTTCCAGGAGAGGACAGGAACCACAAAACTACACAGTCTGATTTGCAAGAGGAATGGAAAACCCAAGGGCAACTTATTCTACACAAGGGTGTGCTGGGCAGAGAGGGTAGGACTCTTCAGAGTAAGTCAGGACTGTGGCATCATATCCTGCAGCCCCTTGCACGGTCACCTGGGAGAGAATTGACAACAATACATGGGGAAGAACATTTTGAGTGAGTGAGTGCCCTGTGGAGAAAGTGTGAGGTCCATCGCAGGGTTGGTTTGTAGGAACAAATAATGGAAGATAAGGGCTTTAATGAAAGTTTTTGTAAATCAAATTCAAAATACTGACTCTACCACACATCTTGTTGTAAATGTATGAGGGAGATGAGAGTACTATTTAAATGTCCTGTCTGGACCATAACTTTTTAAAAGACTTATAGTTGATTCTCATGATTCTCAGTACTTATGTTCTATACATTTGCTGTGAACACCAAATTAGCAAATACTGAACCATCCCTTCTAGATGCCTGTAAACCTCTGGTTATAGAATTTTCATAAACCAATCAATGAATGATCTTGTTGTATGTGTATCTATATTTAAAGACACTTTAATGTACATTGTTGATTCATTAACCATTGAAATCATGGTCAACAGTACTATATTTCAAGTCGGATGGAAGTTTTCTAACACCTGTATTTTTCTATGAGGCTCATCACAGCGTTCTTGCTCTAAGGAACACTAGATACCTCTCAACACTATGCTTGGGGGTCATTTTAAACAGCAAAATCACCCCCACACTGAAGCACAGAAATTAAAAAAAAAAATGGCACTAAATAGACCATAAAAAGGATACTTGTTTACAATATGAAAAGTGAAACAAGAAGTCAGAGCATCTGACTTACTTCACTCAGTATGACAATCTTTAGGTCTACCCATGTTGCTGCAAATGACATTATTTTGTTCTTTTTTATGGCTGAGTAATATTCCATTGTATATATGTACCACATCTTCTTTATCCATTCCTCTGTCAATGGACATTTAGGTTGCTTCCATGTCCTGGCTATTGTACATAGTGCTGCAATGAACATTGGGGTGCATGTAACTTTTTGAGTTATGGTTTTCTCTGGATATATGCCCAGGAGTGGGATTGCTGTATCATATGGTAGCTCTATTTTTAGTTTTTTAAGGAACCTATCATATGCTATTGCTTATATGTGGAATCTAAGAAAATGGTACAAATGAACTTATTTACAAAACAGAAATAGTCACAGATGTAACAAAAAAAAAAAAACAAAAAAACTTGTGGTGACCGGGGGGAAAGGGGGGGAATAAATTGGGAGACTGAGATTGACATATACACACTACTATATATAAAATAGCTAACTAATAAGGACCTACTGTATAGCACAGTGAACTCTACTCAATACTCTATAATGACCTATATGGGAAAAGAAATTTTTAAAAGAGTGGATATGTGTATATGTATAAATGATTTCACTTTGTTGTACAGCAGAAACTAACACAGCATTGTGAATCAACTATACTCCAATAAAAATTTTAAAAAAAGAAGTCAGAATATCACCTTATTAGACCTCGTACAGGAAAGTGCATGTCAGGCAATGGTGACTCAATTTTTCATCACTCTGCATGTGTTTGCTAAAGATCATGAAAACATTGAAGAGTATGGACTTTGGGATTACAAATAGATTTTAGCAGGCAAATTTGCAAATTCGAATTTGCAAATAATTAGGATCAAATTTACTCCTCTGGTAATGGACTAGAGTGAGTTAAAAAATTATGAGCAACACACATTCTAATTAAATTTCCTCCCTTCTGTAATTTGCACTTGAACAGAAAATCCAGGGTCTATGTAATTACACAGGAATTATTTTGCAACTAACTAAGCAATGAATTTAGGCAGTTTGGAGTGTGAATCTTTTATCTGTCATTCAGTCTCTGTGTAGCTATTACCACAAATTATATATTTCTAAAATGGGCACAATAACATCTGCTTTATAAAGTTGCTGTGAGTATTGAATGAAGGATGATATATCAATATCTAGCTAAGTTTGGAGCACCTGGTACATTTTCATTAATGCCATTTCTTTTAACTAAGCCTATATCACACTCAACTCTGTTGTAGCTTCATGGTCCATCTTGGTTGTTCTTTCCCTCCATTTCTAGGAGACTCCAAGTGAAATAAAGGACTGTTTTTCAGTAATCATTACCCTAAGATCATGATATGCTAATGGTCTTGTTCTTTTTTATGCGTGGTTTTTCATCTGTTTATCAAATATGTTCTTTTGGAGCATAGTGGAGAATAAATTATGAATTAAAAAACAAGCAAATAGATGTACTAATAATGAAGTCATGTTTACTTCTTTAGGCTTTGGTAGAACTGGCTTCCTCTGGAAGATGTATAAAGTCTAGCATTTCTTTTGTAAATAATTATATTACAAGTAAGAGAGAACCTGTGATAGGCAGTGTGCATTTAGGATGGTAGAAGTTATGGTGATGGACAGAACAACAACAATTAAGGATCAGAATTCTAAAATAGATGTTTGCCTGTTCTTGTGAAAGTACAGTATATGAAGAAGCATTTAGAGTTTATGAAGAACAGTGGACTTATTGCTGTGGCATGGCAGAAGCCAAGTATTTTTCTGTATTTAAAGTTTCAGTGACATGAGGGAACTAACACTGAATGACAACTTGAATAGTGCAATCATAATAATAACTGAATCATGAGTTTATTTTGAGCATTCATTATTTATTGAACATTCTGCTGCAAGGGTACATTGTGTTACTGATTTCTCATTACTACCTTGTGATGTGGAAGAAATTTCTGTCTCTACTTTAGAAAAGGAAGTAAACTTAGAAAAGTTATGGAAATAATCTATGGTCACAGTGCTCATAAATGATGGGGCTGTAATTAGAACTCAGGTCCATCTCCAGGCTTTGATTTATCTTCTCTAAACTTTCATTTATCTTCAATGACTATTTGGATTAGTAATGACTGCTTTGAAACATTCTAATCAAGTTGCTAGGTTTGTATATAGCTTGCGAATGAGCAGGATCCCAAATCTTCTAAAACAGAGCTTCAAAGCCTTATTTAAAAACCTTTACTTGACAAATAGATCTACTTCAAATATGTGGCTCTTTCATCTGGGAAAAGCAAAGTAAAAAGGAGTAACCCAAACCATACAGAGAATAATTGCTATTGCTGGAATGGTCATCAACATAGAGATTTTGTTAGAAAGAACAACATAAAATTTAGAAGATATAACTAGATTCAGTTAGGAAAGAATTAAAATTATTAAAACCAGAAAACATGTTCCATTTAAATAGAATAAAGCACTTTTTCTTTCTTCCAGGTTTTCCATCCTGACCTACAAAGTATGGTTTATGTTGGAAAATGTTTTCATCTCAGTTATTTTGGTTTCGGGGATAGGTATAATATTAAAACCCATCTCTATCCTGAATGGTTTCTTTTTCAATCAACCCCAGCTTTCAGTGAGTAAAAGGTAACAGAGTGCCTGTGTGAGAACGCAGAAAACAAGGAGATAAAGCTCTAAGATTTTTTTTTTTCCTCTATAAAGAGGCTTATACAATGATTGGAGCAGACATCAGGAAATTAGACCAAATGGTAGTGTTAAATCCATTCACCAACCTACATTCTCCAGTGAAAAATGACATAACTTTTAACAGTTTGGGTGAAAAACTTAAATATGTGGCTAGGATCCTTAATTCCTTTGTGGGTTACTCCCCTAGTAAGTATTTGCTAAAGTTTCACCATATGTACATTCCTTGGCTTGCACATCAGATCACGTGTAAAATTTATTTAACAGGCGTATTCTCAAAACAGTTTAAGCCATGAGAGGTCCTTTTCCATTTCTTTGGTAGGTTTTTATTCCTAGTTATTTGTTTAGGGTTTAGAGGAATATGTGAGCGTGTGTGTGTGTGTGTGTGTGTGTGTGTGTAAATGAGTTTTAGGAGATTTTTGGCTTATTTAGAAAACAAAAAAACATTCAATAATCTGGTCTTTCATTCCTTGGATTGAAATACTTTCTTAAAGTCAAAATAATACCATTTAACAAAACCAAAGGAAAACATGTAGAAGAGAAAAATGTCCTGTTGTTAACGAAATGAATTTGGACTTTCAATTTTACTTCTAGTTAAGTAATATTTTGCATATCACCAATAAAAAAGCCATACAAGACCAAACATTAAATATCTTTTTTTTTTTTCCAGAAAGTAAAACACTTCAGCAGATTAGATGCTAAGAAGGTGCTTATAACACCAATTGGGAAAACTCCATGCTTTTACTCATACAATGGGTCCTGTTTCTAAGGAGAGTCCTCCTTTCTCTTAACATGGACAGAGGAAGGAGGACAGAATAGGTGGCTCCCCAGGGGATGCAATACAAAGAATATTCAACGACCCCACCTATCCAGATTCTTGCTTGCACAGCCTGCCATGGTACCTGACCATCATTATAAAAGAGATTCTTCAACATCTAATATAGGTTGGTTTGATAGCCAGCTGAGAACAAGTCCCTTCCAGAATATGACTTGGTGGGGGAGGGGAAGTCATCCAAAGTGTTCACAGAGGTAAAGACTGAGGCTGGAAGGAAAATACAAAAGATATTTTGGGCTGCCTGACAATGTGACTCAGGGCAAGCCTTGATTATGATGGTTAGTCATTCCGATGTGGATTCTCACTGGAATCCATAACTGACACAGAGAGACAGAAGTTGCTCTTTCACATCCTAGGCAGAAAGCACACACCTAACTTTGAAGAAAAAGTTTGGCAGGACTAATTCTTTGAAGCCATTCTGTTCAAAGTTTTTGTAATTTCAACACCATGTCTCTATGGCATGTCTATCAGCATCTGGAAGAGGGCCAGTGGGCCAGCAGACAGGGATGAGTCAAGTCCAACTCATGAGTATATAATCACTCTGCTTTATCTGAGAAATAAATGAGAATGTCTTGTGATAGAAAACCAGTTCACATAAATTTAAACAATAGAAGTAAACTGATTCGCTCATGAAATTAGGAAGTCGAAGGAGGTGCAGCTGAATTTAGGCATGTCTAAATCTAAATGTTCAAATAAGGTCATCAGGTTTGGTCTGTTGGTTTCTCTCTTTCCTTTTCTTTGATCTAGTTCCTTTTGGTTGGTTGCAGAAATGGCCATCTGAAGCTGGAGTTTGTAGCATCCCTGTATGTGTGATTCCAGAGAACAAAGAGAAATTTTTTCTGTTTCAGTGTCCACATCATTCTCCTCCAAGAGGACTTAATATTGACCCTTCTTGTTTGATCTTAATCTCACTTTAAGCTTTTGTCCACACAGTTATGCTGTGCAGGTGTGGAAAAAGCCTCAATTTACTTCCATACTCAGAAAAAACATGTGGTGAGGAGACATGGCTGAAAATGATTTTTGGCAAATGTTCAGGGCTTTACTTCAATCACAATGAAAAAATGGCTACATGCTGATAACGGCCATTTTATCAGAGTTTCGCCTGATCTGACAAGTTCTTACTGATAGACACATGCTCTGGAGAATTTCATACCTGTTACTAGGCATAAATTCCTTCTCTGTCAATCTCAGTAGCTAACTGCTATTAAAACAATAATTGTCATTTAAAATTAAGAAGGTTTTGAAGCAAAAACATGGTAAGCAGCACAGCACAACAGCTGTTTTTCTCTTCCTGCTAGTCATAAAAGGGGATCTAAACTTTACAAATTCTTGAAGGACTTGAGCTAATTTACTGTTGTTGGTTTTTTTTTTGACTTTCTGAACTTTTTAGACAAACAAGAAGTCATTGAGAGAGGGAAAGAGATGGTGAAAACTGAATCAAAAAAAAAAAAGTCTGACTAAAGTTTTTGTCAGTACATCTTCACTTTAAGAAAATGCAGGTAAATCAGCAGCAAGCATATAAATCAGTAAAACAACTATTGTGAAATATTTACTACCAGACTTTTAAAAATAAAATTTTTGGAAAGCAGTTAATCATTTGATCATGAATTAAAAAATAATCTTGATGGCAGGGCAGAAAAATTTTTAATTTGGAATTAGAGTTTACTGAGAAAAAAAAAGAATAAAAAAATCTGAAATACAAACCTAGTGTAAGCCAATAGGGGAAAAGTAGGATTTAATCCACAAAAAAGCTTACAAACATACTCATATCCACAACTTTCCAGGAGTAAGCCTGTCACATAAAGGAAATATCCTGTCTGTGATATGTTTGCTCTAAAATACGGAGACAGAGCAGTAGTTTACTTAGGCATCCAATAAAATGCACCTCCTGTGAATGGTGCTATTTTACCATTCATCCTTCAGCTCCATAGAACAGCCCTGATTGTGCATGAACGATGCTTCAGAAGAGCTTGTGTGTCACTGGAATTATGTTTTATTTATAATAATTGACTCTATTTGGCTTGTGTTCCAGTTTTTAAGAGACCACAGTAGAGGGATCTTGATACATGTGAACACTGTAGCCCATAATGCATCTAATTATGCTGTATTTTGCCATGGTGAGTCACTTTTAATCTGAAACTATGTACTTTTTAAATGTATAATGATAGTTAATAGTATAACCAGGCTTTCAAACAACTGAACACACACACCAGGTGACTTATTCACAGTTGTACAAGGGTATAATACACAGTGATTTCTTAAATGTATTTTCTCTATCTCTACAGAGGTGCCAGAGGGAAATTAGCTATGGAAGCATCAATCAATCAATATTTATAAAGGACTTACTGCGCTTACAGAACTGTGATAACTTCTTTTAACAAAACAAGAGAAACATAAACTATGTTACCTTTAAGCATGCTAAATTTTATCACACCATCAGCAAATGCAATGTCTATTCACCAGTGTTATTCTCCATCACGGGCTGGAAGAAAGGGAATTTAAGCTGGGCCTTGAGGACCTGTCACATTTAGAGAATCAGAACCATGGGCTTCATAGAAGTAAAGGCAAATTATACAAAGATAAAGTGGGAGAAGTGAGCATGCATGTTCAGGGAAGAGGCATGCGATGAGGAGGAACAGACAGAAATGTATTGTTTGGATATAGCAAGCTCAGCTGGGTAAGAAAGGCATAGATTATGGGAAGCTTTCAAATTCACTCACCGCATTTGGAATTTAGATTTAATTTAATAAGTAAAATAAAAGCTTTCATCTTTCTGGGTAGGAGAATGATATTTGAACAATCATAATGGGCAATGATATTTATCCAACTGACGCAAAGCATAAAGTATGTATTAGAAGGAAAGTAAAGAGTCTAAAAATAGAAGAAAGTTTAAAGATTACTGTATGAACTATTGGGGATTCGGGTCAGATGGCAGTCAAATTTCAACTGAACACCAATTGAAACCTCCACTCTTAAGCAGTTTCACTTAGTACCATCACCTATCACAAAGACATTTTAAAGTGTTTGTTATGAAGGAAATTCCTATGGAAAATTATATTTTTGATTAAATTTCATGCATATATCAGAGATGTTATTTAAAAGAAAAAATATCTTCCCATGAATTTGTCTGAAGTATTGGAGAGAAAGGAGGTGAAGCTGTTTTTTCAAGTTCATCAATGTGAAGTGTTGATTCTACTCATACCGAGTTTATTTACGTGCTAAATCAAGCCAAGAGCTAAGATTCAAATCAGGCATTCACGTCAGATTTTGTTTCTAGGCTCAAACCACTAATTTGTGGGATCTGCTGTATTTTACTCTTTGGGCCACTAACTACTGATCTTTTGGGGGGCTTTCAATTTACAGCTCTAGAAAACAGAAAGATTTATTGTAGTTTTTCCAACCTTATTTATTTCCAACTATTTTTTTTTCATACTAGAATCCCCTGCCTTCAACATTGGAGACAACTTGTTATTTCAATACCTTGACTTTCCTGGTGATTAAATTTAAGCTGTACCCAACAGGTAAACAGAGGACTAACCAGGAATTGTAAAGAACTTTATAAATGTAACACTTGTGAAAGTAAAGATGATAATCAATTTCATGGTGAATCCAAGGACAAACTACATAGCCCTCTTTTCATTTCCCTAATTCCAAGCACATTGCATTAAAACAACAACAACAACAAAGCCTGAATGAGATTTGCAGGATTTTAAGACTTTAGTGGGTCTGGTCTCCTTGGCACGCTGCAGATAATTCAGTATTATCTGATTGCATTTGTACAGCCAAACGGAAACAGAAAACAAAATCTTTTGGGTTGTTTTGGGGAGATAGATGCAGTGACTATCCCAACTGGTTATTGCCTTGAATCTTCTTGATAAGCTGTGGGAATAACATCAGGTAATTATGTAATAATAAGTGTTTATGAAAGAAATAGTCTCAAGCACTCTACATCTATTTGCATAGAATGCCAAACTAAATTTTTAATACTGATGTTCCTTTGGGGTATTTGCTTCTTGAGTAATTAGGAGTCACTAAAGGTATCCAAATTAAATTCATAAATAGAATATTTTCTTGGAGATTTCCAGTACTAGCAATTGTTGTCATGGCGATTTGTAACACTTCGACACAAAACTATTATAAACAACCAATTTAGAAAAAAACAGAAAAACAAAGCAAACCAAAATTCTGGCAAATGTAATTTTTTCTACAACATAGACCCAGTCTTACTCTTCTCCACCACTCCTTCCCATTATTCAACTCTGTCATCTAGTCAGGGTGATACACCAGATGACCTTTGAATTGAGCCCAAGGTTTCAAGCCTCGGACCTTTGCTGTTAGTGTTTGTCCTACAAAGGAAATCTCATTCCCATGTTAGCCTCTCAAATTATATCCATTTTTAAATTCTCAATTAAAATACCATCTTTCCTGGGATGATTTTTTTTATGCTTCCATTAGAATTCACCTGGCTTGTCTTGAAATTATTTTGGTGCCTGTCTTATGCTTGCTATAACATTATTAACAATGATGGCAGGGGTGGATTTTGTGTCTTACTCCTTTTTTTTCCAATCTCTTGTATTTCTGATACCTGAAGAAGTGTTCCTTGGAAATACAGGTGTTAAATAAGTATCTTCTGACCAGAGGTCAACTTAACTGTAAACTGTTAACAAAAACAAGAGCAGTTCTGGAGTGTTACCTACCCTTTCACACTTCCATGTTCTTTTCTGTTTGTACTTTAGTTAACAAACTAAAAATGCAGCACCTGCCAAATATAGCTATTACTCTGAAAAGATCATCTCTAGGGGTCCCATGGTTTCTCACCCATGGCATGCTAGTGCAAGGATAGACTTAGGGGTCAAATCAACCTGTTCTTGTGTGCCAGCTTCACTGATCGCTAACTGAAATTATTTAACCACTCTAAGATCAGTTTTTCTCGTATGTAAAATGGGACTGGAAAGAGTATTGTGCTGAAGATTAAATGCACAGATGCTGACAAATGGCTTCACACGGTGCCAGTATGTATCAATTGCTCTAGAAGAAGTAGTTGTTTGTAGGCTTTTGAGGGATAGCTAAATACTCTAATTCTTCTCTGCCTTACCCATGTTTTTCAACCTTGCCCATTTCTTAATTTTAGGTACATTTTGCCTTGAAATCTCAGCAGACAACAGATTTCCAAACTATCAAGCCTTTTCTACCATGTGAACCTAAGAAGAGGGACATCTTTTATTTCTTTTTCTTTTTGGCCTGTAATTTTTTCAGTTATTTTTCATTTTTCTACAAAATTGAGGTACAGTTGATTTACATTCTTAGATTATTTTCAGGAGTACAACATAGTGATTCAAAATTTTTATAGATTTTAATCTACAATACAGCCTTGTAGCTTCTTTACTTTATACATAGTAGTTTGTACCTCTTAATTCCCTCTCCCCACTAGTAACCACTAGTTTGTACTCTATATCTGTCAGTCTGTTTCTTTTTTGTTATATACACATTTGTTTTATTCTTTTAGATTTCACAGGTAAATGGTAGCATACAGTATTTGTCATTCTCTGTCTGACTTATTTCACTAAGAATAGTACCCTCCAGCTCCATCCATGCTGTTGCAAATGGAAAACAATCTCATGTTTTTTTATGACAGAGTAGTATTCCATTGTATTTATATACCACATCTTCTTTATTCATTCATCTGTTGTTGGATACTTAGGTTGCTTCCATATCTTGGCTATGTAAATAATGCTGCTATGAACATTGTATCTCTTTGAATTAGTGTTTTAGTTTTCTTCAGCTATATACCCAGGAGTGGAATTGTTGGATCATGTGGTAGTTCAATTTTTAGTTTTTTGAGGAAACTCCATACTGTTTTCCACAGTGGATTTATCAATTTACATTCCAACTAACAGTGTACAAGGGTTCCCTTTCCTCCACATCCTCACCAATGTTTGTTAGTGAGGTCTGTGGTGTTTCTGATGATAGCCATTCTGACAGGTTGAGGTAGTACTTTGTTGTGGTTTTCTTTGCATTTTTCTGATGACTAGCAATATTGAGTATCTTTTCATGTACCTGCTGTCCATCTGTATGTCTTTTTTAGAAAAATGTGTCTTCAGGTCTTCTGCCCATTTTTCAGTTGGGTTGTTTGATTTTTTGATATTGAGTTGCATGAAGTGCTTATACATTTTGCATGCTAACCCTTATCAATCAATTCATTTGCAGATATTTTCTCCCAGTCAATACTCTTTTTCTTTTTTTTTTCATTTTGTCCATGGTTCCCTTTTCTGTGAAAAAGCTTTTAAGTTTAATTAGCCCCCATTTGTTTATGTTTGCTCTTGTTTCCTTTGCCTTAGAAAACAGATCCAAAAAAATATTGCTACAATTTATGTCGAAGAGGGTTCTGCCTATGTTTTCTTCTAGGAGTTTTATGGTTTCTAGTTTTACATTTAGATCTTTAATCCATTTTGAGTTTATTTTTGCATATGGTGTGAGAAAATGTTCTAATTTTATTCTTTTACATGTAGCTGTACAATCTCCTAAGACTAACCAGGAAGAAATAGAAGGTATAAACACACTAATTACCAGTGATGATATTGAATTGGTAATGAAAATAAACAACAACAACTCCCAGCAAACAAAAGTCTAGGACCACATTGCTTCACAAGTGAATTCTACCTAACATTTAGAGAAGAGTTAACATCTATGCTTCTCAAACTATTCCAAAAAATTGCAGAGGAAGGATGGCTTCCAAACTCATTCTGTGAGGCCAGCATCACCCTGACAACAAAACCAGACAAAGATATCACAAAAAAAGAAAATTACAGACCAATATCACTGATGAGCATAGATGCAAAATTCCTCAACAAAATATTAGCAAACTTAATCCAATACATTAAATGAACCATATACCATCCTTGATTTATCCCAGGGATGCAAGAATAGGGACATCTTGTTAAATTTCATTAATTTCTTATCCTCTCCATAGATCGACTTCTCTATCCCAGATCTAAAGACATTAGGGAAGTGTTGACTGTGTTTGAAGAAAAGACAGATTAGGAAAACATGGAGTTGGGGATATATGATGCGTTAGAAATTTACATTGGTTCCAGATTAGTTGACATTTGTTTAAATCTAACAATTTCCTTCTCAAATGATTACATATATTCCTACTTAATAATGACCAGTGCAGAAAGGCTAAGAGAACTTTGAAGTTCAATTGATAAATTATCTCCAGACCTTGTAAAACTATCATCATCCAGCTTGCTTACTGTATATTCAAATTCAATTTGGGACAATAAGAAAATCGTAGCCATGTGTCAACTTTAGCTGTGTGTGTGTGTGTGTGTGTATGTGTGTGAATGTGTGAGCGAGTGGGTGCTCGTATGCACACATGGGGTACATATGCATGTGTGACTGTTAGTAGTGGGTGTGTATGTGTAACCGATTATAAATATGGCCTGTTGAAAAACTGAGCATAAATGATGAATTCTCAACAGGAGGTTTCTATGATCCAGGAACCTATCTGACTTGAAGCAGTTAATTTTCTCTGGTATGCTCCAACACACTGCCAGGGACATATAGGGTTTCTCCCTGGTGAATGCTATTATGCTATTTATTTCTTATTCTGCTGCACAAGTGGAGGCAAAGACCACAGGATCTTTGAGAATAATTATTTCTTAGTCATATCAGAAAAGAGACTGCATTTTTCTATATAGGGATGAGTTTTTCTTTCATCCCAGTGGCCTTTTATCAAAGCCCTGAGAATTTCAGCAAGTGGTCTATCCAGCTCGCCAGCTAGTACACATAGGCAGCATGCTGTGTTTTTGTTATTATGGTCTTTTAGCACTTTCTCTCTTTCTCTCTCTCTCTCTCTCTCTCTCTATATATATATATATATATACACACACACACACACACACAATGAAATTACTGTCTATCTTTCCTCGTAAAATTCACAGTTTTTGTTTCACTTTTCAGTTAAAAACATGTATCTTTCTCCCCTTTCCCAAATTCACTCTTCTGGAAATTGAAAATTTACTTCTCTGCTAAACTGCAAGGTATGCCAAACCCCAAGTAGCTCAGGGATCATAATTCAGAAGCCGCTGGTTTAGTCTCTTGTATGAAAAGTCTGTAGAAGTAACCATGGGTCCTGGGATAAGTTTCTCAGGACAGCCAGGAAACCCAGCAGAAAGATATTGAACTTGCCTTAAAGAACTTTCCAAAAGAATTGTCAGGGTGACTGCTTCATATTTTAAACCAGGTTGTAATGCAGATTGTGTCTTTTTCAGGTAGGCAAAACCTTCTTTTGCAAGTAGATAAGTGATTCCTTGGGAAATAGCACTTGTTTCCCACCTTTTTTTAGGATTTAAGAGAACTGGACTGGGACTTAAGAGATTCAAGTTCTAGTCCCTGATGAAAAGTTAACTAACTGTGACCTTGGGAAAGGGGCACACTCTCGTAGTCTGTTTCCCCATTTGTAATTTGTACAGAATGATCTCTATGGCCTCATCCAGCTCTAAAACCCTGTGACTCTAAGCTATGACTCCTTTCCGAAACACCTTCTCTCCAAACAAAATTGTCAGAAGGTGTTTGTGTTTGTTTTGCTTTGTTTGTGACTGGGTGTGTCCTTCATTTTATTACTTCCCCCCTTTATAAAACAAAAAAGGAATCCCCCTGTGGTCTATAAAAAGGTTTCATATTGAGTGCTGTGTATAACAGCCAGTTTTCCATTTTAATCCTCTAAAAATACCTACTATAATAAAACAAGTGTAGATTGTTACAAAGCCTCTTGCTGACTTGCTACATTGTGAGTGGGCTGCCCTCTACCCACAAAATTTTCAATTGCTAGAAGAGATGAAGTTTAAATATAGCCTGACAACCAGGGTCTGGAGTTGTAATGGCATTTTGCGACCTCTTTATATGTTATCCTATGATGCCTAGAGTTGAAGTGGGAAGAAGCTGTGATGAATAACTTTATCTCCAATTCTATGTTGATTGTCCTCCTCTCAATAATTTCTTTTTGTGAGATAAAATTAGCTCATGCATTTTAAGTACATAAATGTGGATACTCCTACAAGTAAATCTGTAATAGGTAAAAGATTGACTGGTGAGATATGAAACAATGGAAAGGCAAGTGTTTTGGGAAGAGCAAAAGGAAAGTAAAATCAGCACAAAAATGGTGATTAAAGGGCTTATTGGTAAAAAGAAATATGAGAACTTGGCAAATGATGGGGCATGAGACAAGAGGAAGTGGAAGGCCTGGTTGCATCAGCGTTTTTGAACCTGAATAATTGGGAGGAGGGGATGTCATTAGCAGAGATTGGTGGGAAGATCTGTTAAAAGTAGAGTTCAGATCAGGACACGGGGAGTCTGAGAACTTGTGAGGATGCCCAAAGGGAGATGTTCAGCAAACAATTAAGCATGAGGAATTTGAGGCCTCTGTCTTATGTAATACACTTTAATCCACAAGAATCAAAAAAAATTAGAAAATGTGGTTAATTCAGTATTAAGATATTATAAATGTTTATTTTAAAAGCATATAGGTCTTACTCTGTGTTTTCAATGAAGCTAGCTGGTCCTATTAGAACTGAAATTCTTCTAAACTCAGGACAGCTTATATTGGTAACTGATCTTTATTTTAAAAATTATTTTACTTTTTAGTATTTCAATTGACTAACAGTCTAATAAGCATTTTCCTACTCAAAACTAGTTCCTACTGTACAAAATGCTATTTAGTTTACCCAGCTATTTATTATATGTACCTACAGAGCTAACACTATGCTCAGGGTACTGTGCGATAAGAAGGAAAGATATGATTTTATCTTAGGTATTGGGCAATTTAAGTCTAGTTGGAGGAATCAGACATGCTGGGGAAAACGGCAGCATACGGCATACAGTCAATCAACATTTATTTACTGAAAACTTAAATATATTTCTTTTCTTTTTTTTTTGGTTCTCAGTTTTTCTTTCTTTTTTTTTATTTTAGAATTTTATTTATTTTTTTATACAGCAGGTTCTTATTAGTTATCCATTTTACACATATTAGTGTATATATGTCAATCCCAATCTCCCAATTCATAACACCACCACCGTCCCCCACCACTTTCCCCCCTTGGTGTCCATACATTTGTTCTCTACATCTGTGTCTCAATATTAAAAAAACAAACAATCCAATCAAAAAATGGGCAGAAGACCTAAATAGAGATTTCTCCAAAGAAGACATACAGGTGGCCAAGAAGCACATGAAAAGCTTCTCAACATCACTAATTAATAGAGAAAAGCAAATCAAAACTACAATGAGGTATCACCTCACACCAGTTAGAATGGCCATCATCAGAAAACCTACAAACAACAAATGCTGGAGAAGGTGTGGAGAAAAGGGAACCCTCTTGCACTGTTGGTGGGAATGTAAATTGATACAGCCACTAGGGAGAACAATATGGAGGTTCCTTAAAAAACTAAAAATAGAATTACCATAAGACCCAGCAATCCCACTACTGGGCATATACCCAAAGAAAACCATAATTCAAAAAGACACATGCACCCCAATGTTCATTGCAGCACTATTTACAATAGCCAGGTCATACAAGCAACCTAAATGCCCATCAACAGACAAATGGATAAAGAAGATGTGGTACATATATACAATGGAATATTAGTCAGCCATAAAAAGGAACGAAATTGGGTCATTTGTAGATACGTGGATGGATCTAGAGACTGTCATACAGAGTGAAGTAAGTCAGAAAGAGAAAAATAAATATCATATATTAACGCATATATGTGGAACCTAGAAAAATGGTACAGATGAACCCGTTTGCAGGGCAGAAATAGAGACACAGATGTAAATATATTTATTTTCAACAGTCATCATCCAGTGGTCTTCAACACATTGGAAGAATTTATCTGGAGGTTGGACATGGATTTCAAACTCAGAACAAAACCAAACTCATCATACACCTCCTGTCCTCTGCCCCTTCTTTTGTAATTTCTCTTTCTACAAATATCCCCACAACTCTCCATATCACCAAGTCAGAAGTCTAGAATGACTCCTTTCTGTCTACCTATCCTTCTCCTACTCACCCCTGCCACCTCTACTCCCAAGTCAATTTGATTACATTCCTTTGCTTTATATTTCTAAATTGCTACCACTGTTTTTAATAAAGTCCAAATGGAAAGCTCTTTTAGTTCCAATCTCCCATCTCACCACTCCCTTGATCTCAGTGTTAAGTTCCTTTCCATATGAGGTCCTTGGAATTTTCAGTAATACGTTTCTTCAAGTCTACTTCATTTTGCATTTGCTGGGATCAACCTTTCAATCCTACTGTAACAGACAAAAACTTAGTTTTCCTTTATAGTCCCAGTTAAGAGTTACCGCCTCAGCGAAACCTCCTCTGATTCTCTCTAACCTAACTCTCCCACTCTTGAGCTCCAATAGTCCCCATGCTTGCCCTTAACAGGGAGCTTATAGGTTGGTTTTACTAGACTCTGATCTCTTGCAGGCAAGTAGCATCTCATCTCAATATTGTGATTATTACTATGTTTATTCAAATCTAGTATCTTATTCAGCATCTATTACACTCTAGGCAATTGCAGATGGGATTGAATTGAAAAGATTCACATTCTATGAACATGTTTCTCTTTGTTGCTTTTCTTGCATCATTGTTTTTCACACTGGGTATAGGTTTTTCTCTCAGCACTTTTTCCTTTTTTATCTGTACTTTCCCCCTTCCTGTTTTCACTCTCCATACCGTCCCCCCCCCATCTCTCATGATATTTATTTGTTGAACCAACTGAAAAACTTCCCTTCTTCCTTGTCCTTTTCCAGCTAGCTAAAATTTTCAGAGCTTCAACTACATATCAGACACAGAGCTAGGAGTTTTCATTGATTATCTCTTAAATTTCATAGCAACTCTATGAAGTTCTGTCCTTTGTTTCATATTACAGATGAGGAAAGTGAGGCCTAGAGAAGTTAAATAATTTGTGCAAGGTCATGTTACTGAGTTCAAGCTATACTGCTGGCTGCAAGGTAGGCCAATAAATCAAGAGATGAGGTATTAGGGCAAGGAATAGTGTCTTTATTCAGAAAGCCAGCAGACAGAGAAGATGGAGGACTAGTGTCCCAAGGAACCATCCTCCCCGAGTTAGAATTCAGGCTTCTTTTATACTAAAAGGGGAAGGTGTGTGAGTAGTTGTTGCAAACTTCTTGGGGCAGGATCCTTTGCTATTGCAACTGTCCATGTAGGTCTAGTCACAATGTTCCTATAAACCTCCAATAAGACAAATATTATTCTCTGTTCTGTAACTTTTTCTCTCTATCTGAATGGAAAAGTGTTATACCTTTAAAGTTCAGAGCCTTGAGAATGGGCAATTCTGTATATATCAGGCTGTGGGCAACATTCTTTTACAAAAGATGCAGAGCCAGCATGACTAAGCACAGGCAACAGAGTACCAAGGTTAGAGTAAAGGGATAGATCCAATATAGAGTGAGGTTTGTTCTTCTGTATTAAATCACACAGCAAGTAAGTGATAAAAGCCAAGGCAATCTGGGTCCAGAATTAGTCTTAACTACTGTGCTTTGTTACATTAAATAGAATTATGCTACTTAATTTTGTTTAAAGTGATTTACTCTCTCTACCAAATCATAAGGGAATAATGCTGTGGGTAGGTCCCAAAAGGAAATGGAAAAATAATACGGAGAGGAAAAATGGGTGAAATTTGAGGAGATTCTGTAAAAGCAATTTGTATCTATCTTAGTTCTGATCTAGTTACCCAGGAAATCTAAATCAAGTACTTCTGACTTAGGTGTTGTTTCACCACGTTAACCTGCAGGCAGTTTGTGCTCTGTGACTTGAAATTCTGCCATAAACGTTCCTCATCCTAAGGCTTCTCATGTGCTCAGTGTGACCTCTCCTGTGGTTAGGTTTCCACACAAACAACACAAGCAGCAGGCAGACATAAAATATCGCACACACAAGGACCACATGCTTGCACAAACCATACTACCCTCTCGTATTGCTGGAGCTTGTTGAGCAACTCACTCAACTTTACACTATGCTGGATTTCTTCAGCATCCGACTGAGCTGCATTGAAGCACAATACAGCATCTCACTCCAGACCATGTATTAAACACTCCAGCACTGGATCTTTACTGTGTCAGCCGCAAGTGATTCAAGTTAAATCTACTCAAGGATTTCATATTGGATTTTTGCTGGCAAGCTGACATCCCAGATATGTAAGTGCATTATTAAACATAAAATTCACATATTGTTGTATGGAATTTGCAGGAAGAACTCCTGACTGGAAGGAACCTCATTTTGACATCAAAAATCAAGGTCAAGTCTAAGCTGCAAATATAGGTTCTATGAGTGAGTTTCTACGAGTAAGGAAAAAATGGAGTTGCAGTACTTTTGAGTCTTATTATACTATGATCAATGAAGGTCTTAAGCATTGGGATGTTCCTCTTCACATCCAAATCTTTGTGTCATATTGTTACAAATAGAAAGTGGAATACTTAAACTTAAGGAATTAAGCCAGAGAAAAGTTGTTTCTTTTATATGTTTCAAATACCAGGCAAATTGTGCTCTGTGTCAGTGGTGACACATTTAAATGTAGTTAACCCTCTGCCCCAAATACATACACTCTTAAGTAGAAAATGTTCATTTTGGTCCAATCTGGTTACAGCTTAAGTAAATGGGGTGACTTTGATGTTTTCTATGTCTCCAATAATGTAAATGTCATAGCATAGAAGGTTGGGGCCTGATCTAACTTTTTAGTCTTCTAGTTTCAACTTATAAATAAATAATTAAGGTGATAGGATTTAGCAGATGAATGAAGCTTCATAAATTAAAAAAAAAAAAAAGAAACAATTAAGTCGGTGCTGTGGTCTTAAATATTGGACAGGGATTGCTACCATAAATTGCCATAAATATTTTAATATGGAAAATTACAAACCTACAGAAAAAGAAAAAAGAATATAACAAATCCTAATGTTTTCACCAACACCCAGCTTTGACCATTGTCAACTCAGAGACATGCTTGTTGCCTTTATATTTCTATCCACTCCCCTCAGCCCCATAGCATTATGGTGAAATGTGTTTCCCAGACTATTTCATCTGTAAGTATTGCAATTTGTTTCATTAAACGGTACAATTCTAAAACTGGAAGCAATAACAGTATTTCTATAGTTTCAAATACACAGTCAGGTTTCAAATATCCTTTATTACCACCTAAAACTTTTGCAGTTAGTTTGTTCTAATCAGGAACCGTGAAACTTATTTCATGTGTATTTTAAGACACTCTTTTATTTATACATTGCTTCTTCGTACTTTATTTGTTGAAGAAATTGGATCATTTGTAATGCAGAATTCCCCACAGTCTGGATTTTGCCAAGAATGTGTTGAACACTATTTTTGACTTCATTATTTTTATTAAAAAAAAAAAAAAGAAAAAACACTTTAGGGTAAAATTCTTTCCTTTCATGAGATTCATCATTTTAGATAACAAAAATTAGAAGAGTATTTACCTCAGACTAGGTTTATGTCCTATTTTTCTCTATTGTAAAACATTTTCCTTTATGTTTGTATCTTATGACAAAAGAATACTATGAAAATGAAATGATTTATCAAGTCGTATGAGGCCTTTGTAAATAAGTCTTGGTTCCACTGATTGCTATAGCTGTGGAAGAATTTAGGGAGAAGCCTGTTCGGTTGCTTTTGACTGTTGGAAAAACTGAAGCTCACAGAACTCAGGCTAGAACACTTATTTTCAAAGTAAATGACCTCTTGCTTTATGGAGGCCAAGAGTTCCTCAGAGATGCTCAAGTTCCTCAGAGATGCTCCACTTCATAGGATCAGAGGCTGAGATGTGGGGAGTGTGGGTGGCATATAGAGCATAAGCAGGATCTTCCTTTGGCTCTTCACCGGCGTGGCTGACCTCTGTTCAGGGATATCCATGGTGCTGCTGCTGAATTTTTAAGCAGTGCAGTTCAATGTAGAATAATGAACTTGGGACTTGAATAATGACTTTGAACTGAATTCTATATTCTGGCCAATTAACCACCTATACTTTCTGAATTCTACGTTCTTCGTTTATATAATGTAGGTTGTGTAGTAGACTGTATTCCATCTCAAATATAATCCCTAAGGGAGGATTGTACTTCCCCACTGATACTGACATTGGGCTTGGCCTTGGGACTTTGCTGTGCCCATTCTTGGGAAGGTGAATACATCTCACTCAGAAGTCAAGAATTTGACCAATAGAATATGAGCAGAATTGAGCTGTGTCATTTGTAGGGTGTAGTGGTTTACCATATCTCTCTTTTCTCTTTTCCTGAAAACTATAGTATCCCAAATAGAGGCTACAGAGCTACAGTTGATTTGCAGGACATGCGGAATGAGCAAGAAATCAATGCTGATTGTGGAAAGTCACCGGGATTTGAGGATTCTTTGTTACTACAGCATAACTCTACATCCTGCCTGATAAAGACGGTAAGGCATGCTCTATTACCCTTATAGGGTTGTAGTGAAAATCAAATACAGACATGTAATTGGAAGCTTTTAGTCGATGTGAAACATCTACCTTCTTTGTACCTTATTTCTTGAGCATGTATTTTATATCTTTAACCAGAGTGTAAGTACCTCAAGAAAACTTCAAATTATGCTGCATTTCGATAGTTTAGAATTAATGGCCTGAACAACATTTCGTACGCCCAGTGTTTAAAGTTAGAATTGTATTAAGGGTGTGACAAGTATAAGCTCCATGAAATTAAGCAAATCACTTAATTTCTCTGGATCTCAGTAAAATTGCTATCCTGTCCTGCTTTTGGCAACAAAGGCTATAACTATGTATAAATATTTGTTAACATCTTAGAACCATATCAGTTTTTTTTTTTTTCTTTTTAGTTACAGAGTTTTATTGCATTTTTTTCATGCGTGGTAGGCTTATTTTTCTTTTTTTTATATCAAAAGAGTTTATTTTTTTATACCCCTGTTATTTTTTATGTTAAAAATTCTCAAGAAAAGGTGCTCAGAAAGTTAAAACATTTAAAAATTCAAGGTGAAGAGTAGGTAAATTAAAAAGAAAATTTTGAAAATGTATATTAATGCTTATAAAGAAATATTTAATACTGTAATTTTTGATTAGGCAAAAATTAAAATACATAGAATATTAAATACTTTTATAATGCTAAAATATACATCTTTTAGAAGCAGAGAGTTCCTATTCCTACTATCTATTTCACATTCCCTGTTGGTACTTCTGACATTTGGATAAATATCTTCTCAACAAAGTGCTGTTAAAAGGTACAAAAAAGTTGAAAGGTAGACCTAATTTACACTTAAGAAAAGAAAAGGAAAAGAAAAAAAAAGGGAAAATATGATGTTTATTAATTTCACTTCATGTGGCAGCATCAGTATATGTGTGTTTTGAGAATGGTGTCTGAAACTGAGTTTATCTCTAGAGTCAGAGTAAAGCCAGTTTGCAGTGCCGGCCACTATTATAGATGTTGGGGAAGCCACAGTGAATAAGACAAATCCTCCATTGCCATGGAGCTTACTATTGTGGGGTCGGGGATGGGGAAGGGGATGAGGAGTTGAAAATAAACAAAAACATATGTGATATATGCTGAATTCAGAATATAGGTAATAGAGGACATACAAAGGGAGGCTGGGGCACCTGCTCCAGGAAGGCAACATTGGATCAGAGATGTGAGGCAGTGAAGGACATAGAGAATGAGCCCTTTAGATACATGAGGAAGAGCATTCCATACAAAGGGAATATCATGTAACATATGGGGCAATACTTCTCATACCTGAAGAGTTACAATGAGACCATATGGCTGGAGCTGGTGAGCAAAAGAAAAGAGTGATGGGACCTAAGTTCAAAGAGGTAGCAAGAGATGAGTTACCTGAGATGAGTTCCAGTTGATTGTGTGGATGTGGGATTTTAATTTGATGAACTGAGAAGCTATTGCAGGATTTTGAGCAGAGAAGTGGCATGTTTTGACTTAACTTTTGAAGAGATCACTCTGGCTGCTCTGTTGAGAATCAATTCCTGGGGGTCATGGGTGGAAGCAGAGAAGTGAGTGAGGTGGCTTGTGCAGTAATTCAGGTGAGAAATACTTGGCCAGGAACGGTTGTGTAGAGGTTCAGGAAAATTGTCAGATTCTGGATATATTTTGAAGACATAGGAAACAGGATAAGTTGATGAGGTAGATGTGGGGTTTAAGAGAATAAGAGGATGATGGCTACAAGGTTTCAGGCCTGAGCAGCTAGAAGAAAGGAGTTGCCACCTATAAGGGAAAGGATGCAGGTGGGCATGTTGGGGGAATGTCCATTGTGTATCTCTAGGGGCTGGAATTTTAAAGTGATGTCCCCCAGGCACTGCATAATGTGTGGTGTGAAGATTCAATGGCCCTCTTTCTCCAAGTAAAATCTTTTACTCCTAGTTACTCTGAGCTCTCACTTTTGAGTGACTTTTTCATATGTGACCTTATATACACCTGCTGCATCCCTCCATGCAACAAAAGATCGTTGTTCACAGTGCTAAGCCAAACTGTACATTTCTACTTATTATTAAACATGCATATTGTTTGCTCAATCAGACTGTAAATATCTCAAAATATGAATTCAAGACTTACAACTCTATCTCTAATTATACATAGAATATTTTTGACCATCTAGTCTTGGCAAATACGTGCTTGTGCCAGTTTGATTTAAACTTGTTTACCTCTGGACAGTATCACAGAAGCACAATATGACAGAGCATCCTTCTGATGTAAGCTATAGGCAAATTAGTTTGCCTATAGTTTGCCTAACCAAGTATAGGGGATGTGGTTCAGGATAATGTTGGTTGGTGAGTATTTCAAGCTATGATGCTGCCTTCCCTTTATGCTTCCCTTTTGTCTACTTTCCTACAAGATCCAGTTTGAGGTTAGTACTGGTCTGTAGTTAATAATGATAGTGATCATTATCATTATTATAATACAGTATAGCAGACCAAACAGTGTGTTATAGGATGGTAACAGTATCTGTTTCCCAGAGGTGCCTGCAAATTCTGAATTTTGCGAGAAGTTCCTTTTATTTAGGGAAAAACATATTTAAAGGACATTTTAGATATGAAAGGGTCAGCACTCCAATCCTGCTCCAGACCCAGGCCCTTAGTGACTGTTTTTCTATTTGCTTAGTGCACCAATCCTCCAGAAATAGGTATATCTTTCTGGTCACTTCTCAAGTGACTCCTTCCTGGAGAGTTCTTTCTTGACAAAATAGTAACTAATGCTGCTGCCCTAATCCCCTGTGTCCCCTATATTATTATTCTCGAAAGTCCTGTTGTTATACATTAGTTATTAGTGTTTTATCTTTTCCCTCTCTAGTATCAAGCCCTTGAGGGCTGGGATTTCATCTGGTTTATGTATTGCTATATGCCCAGACACCAGAAAAGTGTTGATGTTAACTAAATATTCATGGAATGAAGAGCTGAATGAAAGGCAAGTTTCAGGCTGTGAAAAGTTGACTGAAAAACTGTAAATTGCTTTCAAGAAAAGTCGGGTCCATGGCTTTTTTGTTTTTGTTTTTGTTTGTTTGTTGTTTTTAATTGAGGGATGAGCAGGGTGTCTGGAAGTGATTCGAATGTAACTGATCAATTGCCTTCCTGGGAGAAGCCTAGACACTCGGGTTCAACTGTCTTTGGGACTGGTGGCAGCAAGAAGGGTTTCCTTCCTTATAGTGCTGGCTTCTAAAACAGGTAAGGAAGTATGCATCCAAGAAATATTTGGTTCATCACTTACACTGACTGCCACTAAGGTCAGTTGAAGTTTCAGTCGTTCTCTGGTAGCCAAGAAGCTCTTGAACCTGAAGTCCTCATCCTCACCCAAGTTTCTTTCCTTCATGATATCATTGTTCCCTTTGTTAAGTCTTGGCAAAATTTCCTGAAGATTTTCCCCTAAGGTGGAGCTGAATGGTCATGTGTATCTCCATCTTGAATTCATGTATTAGCTCATAGTACAGGGCAATGGAGGGCTGTACATAATCAGTTTAGTTTGGGTGTGGCCTGAGCCGTGCTCTTGGTTCATCTCACTTTAGTTTGGCAAGACTGCAGTCTTCTTTTCCATATCCTTTCTTACTTTCTGTGAATTCTTGGTGAACATCAATATTCTCCTGTCTTATGATTTTACACATTCTATTCCATGAGTCCTGACACATTTCTCTTCTCCAATTAAGTTCTGTTAAGCTGATGCCCTTTAACAAGAGTGGGAAGCAACAGGGAGCCGGGCTCGGGAATCAGGAACCCTGTTAGTAGATATAGCTATAGACAGCTATTGTTTTTCATGAAATTCCCTATAGTAAAGTGTAATATTTGTTGACAACTACTGGTTTGTTTACCAGTAAATGAAAGGAGAGCTCGTGGTCCCATGTTTTGGACCAAATTAGATTAGTGAGAGCAGTAGTTACATGAAGAGTAGTGACAAATTAGACAGGGGCGATCTCAGAGATGCATAGAAAATTATATGTCAGAGAAGGGTGTGGAGTGAAAATCATGGTAATGTATGCATTGGCTAAGGGTCCTCAGATGTATTTACTGGAGGGCTCTAAACTCTTGATCCACAGAAATTAAGGGACTGAGTTATGGAGAATGGGAAAACTAAGGGACAATCAGGTTGTAATAATAATAAGAAAACAGTTACTACTCCATTTATTATTCTGTGCCAGGCACTGCACTGAATACATTTCATGAATTCTTTAATTTTCATGATAACACTATGGAATAAATACCCTACTCAATGTTTCCATCTCCATGTTAACTATGGCAGGCTTGATAGAAATCTGAAGGTTTTTCTCAGTTCAGGTGTTCGGTTATCATTTCCTTGAACTGTACAAAAATGGACATGGTCTTCAGGAATAAGGAAATATCCTTATCAGCTTGCCCAATAGTCAGAACAAAGTCACCTTCCCAATGAGAAAACATTATTACCTTGGTACAAGGCAAAGGCTAATACATCCCTCTTTGATCATGTGGAGTCTCATCTGTGCATCTTATTTTTTCATATATGCACACAATTTCATTGAACTGAATGTTGGAAGCAGATCATCCTGTAGTTTCTGGTGTATTTTTAACAATTAAGGACATGTAAAGGGTCTGGCAAAAAAAAAATGTTTTTACTATTTAGATATACTTTCAGATTTTTCACAACGGATGTTGTATACAATCCAAAAACACATTTAAAACAATGAATATTCAAGTGCATTAGCTTGATTGGACAGAAAACCAATACAAATTGAATAGAACTAAGGCATTTGGGTCTAGAATTTGATCTCTACTCCCATTTATTTACATTACTTGGCCCATTTCCTTTACCTTCTTCTCAGCCATCCCTCAACTTTTATTTTTCCATTTTAGTATGTTTTTGTACACTTAGTACTGGTTGTTCTCCTTTGATCTTACACTCTTGATTTATTTTACCTCAATTAAACATGTTACCCTAAATCATTTTAGGCCATGCGGGTGATTGAGGAGCTTAGAAATAAAACTCTTCTTCATTCATTAGTCTATGCCCCTATTCAATCAGAAGAAAAGTAGCCTTTCTTTTCACTCTCTTTAGTCCATATTTCTTTCTCTAGTTCAGATCCAAGTCTATGAGAGTTTATGAAATCAGCTGGCTAAGTGGAAAAAAGGTCAGTGAATTTACCAGAGTTGGTATGTCAGCTTTGGAAAGATATATTTCTTAGTTACATTCTCTTTTCCCCAAACCCAAATAGGTCCCCTAATTGAGTAATATCTTGAATCATGCTTGTGTGTGGGTAGATTAAATGACTTCTACATTTATTTTAACATTAACTTTCTAGATTTTAAGATTCTATGATGTTCGGTAATTACTTGCTGTATAGCTAAGCAAAATAAGGTGATTTTTCACTTACAAAAGAGCTCCATAACGGTATTCAGCAATCAATCTTTGATGTGGTGATAGAAGGTACTAGATTCCTTCCATCTTGTCACTCCAGCATCCTTTAGGATATTCAACTACTAGGCACTTAGGTAGAAAGTAGGGGAGAGGTGTAGAGATGGTATACATTATTTCCATCCAAAATCTACTATCAAGAACTAATCACATGACACACTTTGATGGTATTACTGGGAAACACAGTCCCTGGATAGGTAGCTGCTTCCTATCAACAATTCTAAACTATAGAAGGGGGATCAAAATCTTTGAACAGTTTCTTTCTGTGCCACATATGAATTATGATTTAATTCATAATTATGAATTATGATTTAATCCATAATTATGAATTATGATTTAATAAAATCAATTTATCAAAATTGATTTTTCATAGGGTATAAAGGTAATTAAGGATCAGTGGAAAATTAAAATCAACTCAAATTTTAGTAACCTAAATTCATATTAAAACCATTCCTTAGGAAAAAATAAGGAAAAGATAAAAGATAAACATACAATATTTTCTACAAGATGGAGAAATAAATTTAAATCAGGGACCCATCCTCAAAATTTGTCACAGACGTTTATTGTAAATTAGGTTGAAATCTGTTTTTATAAATTAAAAAAGTAAATCTCATAATTTTAAATTCAAATGTTGGAAGACTTAAGAAATAATTTAGAGAAAGTTTATACTAAGAAAAGAATGTATTTAAAATTTTATATATCAGGACCTCCAGACTGACCAATGTGGACATATCTCATAGGATAATTTAAAAAAAGACATCGGGGTAGAGCCCTCAGGATGGGCCTCAGCAAAATAAAGAGGAAGAAAAGATCCATCAGCATTTGAAATGTCAGGGGTAAAGACCTTAAGAGCAGCAATTCATAATTATGGGCATACCTTGTTTTATTGCACAAATATTTGCAATAGAGCAAATGTGCTTCACAGATATTTCATTTTTTAAAAATTAAAGGTTTATGGCAATTCTGCTTTGAGCAAGTATATTGGCACCATTTTTTCCAACAGCATTTCCTCATTTTGTGTCTCTGTGTCACATCTTGGTAATTCTTGCAATATTTCAAACTTCTAAATTATTATTATATTGGCTATGGTGGTGTGTGATTAGTGATCTTTGATGTTACTATTGTAATATTTTGGGATGCCACAAACTGTGCACATTTAAGATGGCAAATAAATTTTTATGTGTGTTCTGACTGCTCCACTGACTGGCCATTCCTCATCTCTCTCCCTGTCCTCAGGCCTCCCTATTCCCTGAGACACAACAATATTGAAATTCGGCCAGTTGATAACCCTACAGTGGCTTCCAGGAGTTCAAGTGAAAGTAAGAGTAGCACATCCCTTACTGTAAATCAAAAGCTAGAGACTATTAAGCTTAGTGAGGAAGGCACGTTAAAAGCTGATATAAGCAGAAAGCTAGGACTCTTGTGCCAAACAGTAAAGTTGTGAATGCAAAGGAAAAGTTCTTGAAGGAAATTAAAAGTGCCCCTCTAGTGAACACATGATTGATAAGAAAGTGAAACAGTCCTATTGCTGATCTGGAGAAAGTTTTAATAGTCTGGATAGATCAAAGTAGCAACAACATTTCCTTAAGCCAAAACCTAATCCAGAGCAAGTCCCTAATTCTGTTCAATTTTGTGAAGGCTGAGAGAGGTGAGGAAACTGCAGAAGAAAAGTTTGAAATCTAATAGAGTTAGGTTCATGAGGTTTAAGGAGAGAAGCTGTCTCCATAACGTAAATGCGCAAGATGAAGCAGCAAATGATGAGGGAGAAGCTGCAGCAAGTTATCCAGAAGATCCACCTAAGATAGTCAATGAAGGTGGCTACACTAAACAACAACTTGTCAATGTAAATGAAACTGCCTTCTATTGGAAGAAGATGCCATCTAGAACCTCCATAGTTAGAGAGGAGAAGTCAATGCCTGGCTTCAAAGCTTCAAAGAACAGGCAGACTCTCTTGTTAGGGGCTAATGCATCTGGTGACTTTAAGCTGAAGTCAATCCTCATTTACCATTCTGAAAATCTTAGGGCACTTAAGAATTATGCTAAATCTACTCTATAAATGGAACAACAAAGCCTAGATGATAACACATCTGTTTACAGCTTAAGTTTACTGAATATTTTAAGCCCACTGTTGAGACCTACTGCTCAGAAAAAAAGATTCCTTTCCAAATATTACTGTTCATTGACAATGCACCTGATCACTCAAGAACTCTGATGAAGGTGTACAATGAGATGAATGTTGTTTTCATGCCTATTACCACAACATCCATTCTGCAACCCATGGGTCAAGGAGTAATTTCTACTTTCAAGTCTTATTATTTAAGACATGAATTTCATAAGGCAATAGCTGCCACAGATGTGATTCCTCCAATGGATCTAGGCAAAGTCAATTGAAAATGTTTCTGAAAGGATTCAACATTCTAGATGTCATTAAGTACATTCATGATTCATAGGAGGAAGTCAAAATATCAACATTAACAGGAGCTTGGAAGAAGCTGATTCCAACTGTCATTGATGACTTTGAGAGGAAGACTTCCATGGAGGAAGTAGCTGCAGATGTGATGAAAATTGCAAAAGAACTAAACATATAAATGGAGTCTGATGATGTGACTGAATTGCTGCCATCTCATGACAAAACTTGAATAGATGAGTTGCTTCATATGAATGAACAGAGAAAAACAATTTTTTTGAAATGGTATCTACTCCTGGAGAAGTTGCTATGAAGATTGTTGAAATGACAACAGAGGATTTAGAGTATTACATAGTCTTAGTTGATAAGGCAATGGCAGGGTTTGAGAAGAATGACTCCAATTTTAAAAGAAGTTCTACTGTGGGTAAAATGCTATCAAACAGCATTGCATGCTAGAGAGAAATTGTCCATGAAAGGAAGAGTCAACCAATGCAGCAAATTTCACTGTTGTCTTATTTTAAGAAATTGCCACAGCCATGACAACATTCAGCAACCACCACCCTGGTCAGCCATCAGCCATAAACATTGAGGCAAGACTCTCCACCAGCAAAAACTTATGACTCCCTTAAGACCTGATAGTGGTTTGTATTTTTTTTTTGCAATAAACTATTTTTTAATTAAGGTATGTACATTTTTTAGGCATAATGCTATTGTACACTTACTAGACTAGAGTATGGTGTGCACATAAGTTTTATATGCACTGAGAAACCAAAAAAAATTTATGTGACTTGACTTTAATTCCAATTTACTGTATGGTCTAGAACTGAACCTGCAATACCTCCAAGGTATTCTTGAGGAACCTGCTAATCTTAGCACTGATCATCAGTTATAATAGTGGAAAAATGTTTTTATTTTGTTTGTTTTCTTAACTGTGTTTGCTTTTAAAGATACTACTGAGGCTTCTCTAAAAATATTTTAAAAAGGACAATATGTTCTTTGAAAGTTAAACTTCGAGATAATACAATGTTTATATTAAAAAAAACAATTTAAAGAGATGGTGTAGTTTTCAACTCTTTAAGACTTACATGTAACTCAGTCAAATGTATTAAGTTATCTAAAAAAAGAATGTGTTCATCGAAAATGGAGTCGAACAGCCACGGAAGCACAGACAGGGGAATCAAAGAAGCATTGCGTGGCAGGTTCCAGCACAGTAGTGGTAAGAGGGAAGGTGCTGTACTCAGTGGGTCTAATGGGCAGCGTTCTGTTTCTAGCAGATAAATTTCAATTAAGCCCTTCTAGCCAGGCCAGCTGGCAACCCTAGATCTGACTTCATGCTCAACAAGAAGTGATCTAAGTAAGATTTTCTTTCTGAGTATTTATGAGGACTAGATACACTGATCAGCTCATGTGCTTCTTCCAGGCTTTGAGACAGTCATGTTTCTCATTATACAATAATATTTGTTTTCAGTCCTGTAGATCAGTCTTTATTAATGAATCCATTCTTGGTATGCTGAGCAAATAAAATTCATAACCTATAAGTCTGACGGCCAGATTCTGGCCTGAGATGAACTGATTAAGGTAATGAATGACCTTTACATGTAGGCTTTCTAGGAGATAGCTTACTTGCTTCCCTCAAGCTTATTAAAATCTCCTCTGTATCACTGCAATGACTAAAGCATTCATTTTTTTAATTTTTAAATTTTAGAAGAATCTTAACTATCACTTAATACCAAAATCACTTTACCCAAATGAAAAAAAATGAAGAAAATTTCAATTAGATAGATCAAGAATGCTAATAACACACATTGTAAACTTTATTCCCTATTCCATTTTAGCCTTTAGAAAAACAAACATTACCTCTAGGCATTATTTACCAACAAATATGTTCATGAATATATTTTGTAGATTACGTAAAAGTAGATAGAGGCAAAAACTATAAATTTTGCCAACTTTGTTTCATAAAGACATGTTTCTTTTATTGCCAGTTACCTCGATGTTTCAAATAGACTAAATGTTTTAAGCAAAGTTGCTAATTTTTAGCAAAATTATTATTTTAGCAAACACATTTTTGTAGAGGCCCTTGCTGCATCATAATAGAAGCGTCCCTTCTGAGTTGTAACAGGATTTGCTTACAGACATCTCTAGTTGTCAGGGACCTCATATGATTTAGGGACTGCTCTGGATTCTGAAGCCCGAGTTCATGTCATGGAGGAGGGAGAAAGCCTGAGCAACCACCGTGTATATTATAAAGTTCCTGCTCTGAGTTGAGAGCTCTCATGTCACTGGAGAGTGTGTGCCCCAGACAGAGCACAGACCTGCGCCCCCAATCCAATTATCCTTATCATTAGTGGGAATCCAACTCCCTCTAACTTTTCAACACTCTTAGTCATCTAGGAGACCCATACAGTTTCCTTTGCCAAGAATGTCAAAGTTTTTATTTTCACGCTGATGGAAATCAAACACAGTCGCTCTCCATTCCATCAAAAACATTGGTGAGGCCAATATGAGAACACTGGTGGTTAAGATACCTCATGGCTCTAATTTCCATGACCTGCATTTTAAAACTCCACTCAATGTAGGGAATTCACATGCGGTCTAACTATATGGTAAACATAGTGATACAGCCTTTGGTTGGGTGCAAAGAGTCCTGATGCTGCCTTTCTTGTATTGTCTATAAAATTAGCTGCAAGTTGATTTTGGTTCTCAAAATTTACATCATCAAGAATCCATGGCATTTCTTTTCCTTCACAGTTTGAATGAGCTTGTCTACCAGAATTTACTAAGAGGAAGCTTCAGGAGTTGAGGGTTGAGGGAACCATACTTATCATCTGCTGTACTAGACACAGTACATATCTACAGCTGTTTTTATTTCCATGACTACCCAATGAAGTAGGTGAACTAATCCCCATTTATGGAAAAGAAAACAGTTTCATAGGGGTCTAAGTGTAAAAAGCTAATAAGTAGTCCCAAGGCTTTGTAACCCTGAACCCATATTCTTTCCACATTACAAATTTGAAAATGAACTATTAAGTAATTGTCATAATAATTTTATAGTTCATGAACAAAGATAAGGATTACCATGATTTAGAATTTCTGATCAGCATGTGATAATGAATTCCAGGGTGAGAAGAAGTCCTAAATAATTGTGCATGTTATAAACCAACCTCGGTAGGTCTAGAATTACTGGAGAAGGTGAAGGTAAATGATCTAATTGAAGGAGGGCGTTGACATGGATGAGGCTGGTCAAGGGTATGTCCTATTTCTAATGGAGGCATGTTAAGTTTCCAGTGTGAAGATCAATAACATAATCTGATTTGTGTTTTAGAGAAGATGCTGGAAACCAGAAGACCAATAATTAGCCTACCAAAAGTCAGAGCAAGAAAAATAAGATTCTCAATGAATGACTTATCTGGGGGAAAATGTACTCATTTAGTTAGGTATTTGAAACACTAAAGTAGTTTTCAGTCGCAGCAGTTGGCTAACACTCCCTTTAAAACAAACTTTTTTATTTTTAGATAATTATAGTTTCATTAGATAGTTATAAAGAAATATACAGAGGTACTGTGAACCCTTCACCCAGCTGCTCTTAAGGTTAACACATTGTAAAACTATTAGTAATACGCTTCTGAAAGAAAAATATGTTTATCCATGCTTTACGCTATATACCAAATTTTTTTTTGCTTTTTTTTTTTTTCTTGGCTGCGCCACACAGCTTGTGGGATCTTAGCTCCCTGACCAGGCATCGAACCCGGGCTCTCCTCAGAGAAAAGGCAGAGTCTTAACCACTGGATCACCGGGGAATTCCCTGTATACCAAATTGATCATAATTCCAAAGTGATTATAATTTTAAAATAAGCAACAATATTGTAAAACTACTAAGAGAAAATAAGTATATAGTTATAGCCTCTTCAATAAAATTTTGAATGCTACACAAAAAGCAAATACCCTAAAGGAAAAAAAAATAGGTTATAATACATATACTTTTGAAAAGTTCTTTATGTTAAAACACAAACAACTAGCGAGCCAAAAACCTATGTGTGATATTTCAGTACTAATCACAGGCAATTCCAAAGGCTCTACCCGACAGGTCTCATGGGGGAAAGTGGCCTTTCACACACTGGACTTGTTGCACAGACAATGTATTCAGTCTCTGAAGGGAGTTGCAATTAAGGACTTAGGCCCTCCTGGCTGGTGAAGTTTCTACTGCACTTTACATTCTGGAAGTAACAAGTCAATCATCATGCAAAACAAAAACTGCAAATGACATAGATGTTATGGAGGGGAGTTTCTTCAAGTTTTGAGTAGATGTTTCCAAGACAGGGAGGTCAGGGAATTCCTCTTTAAAGGAATTCTAAAAAAAAATCATAGTAAACTAGTGGAGGACAGGAGGAAAGTACATGCTAGGCGTAGGGACAGCATGTGCAAAGTCCTGGTGGTGAGAGGAAGCATATGGGGGAGGCCAGTGGAGGCCAGTTGATGTTCTGGACAACAGAAAAGGATGGGGAGTAGATTCCAGCAAGTACAAGATGGTACTCAGGAGGTAGGCCGTAGCCACATCTTATAGCTGAAGGGGAAGCAATAGTGCATGTTCAGAAAGGATAGATAATAAAAGTCCCAGCCTTTCCCAACAGGTAAAAAATTAGGAATAGTTTGGAGTGACCATTTGAGATCCTGTATTCCAAAGATCATTAAAGAGTAAAGCTATCAGATCCTTGTGCATTGTCCACAGTGTGTTACAATTCCTCTGCTCTGGATTCCAAATCTGAATGACCAGATCTGACTAATTTTCTGTATAATCAAGTTTTGAGATGTAGCTTGTTATACAAAAGCAGATCAGTTTATGTCACTTCCCTACAGAGAATCAATGATTGACTCCCCAGTAATCTCAGAGTAAAACTTCTTTTTTTTTTTTTTTTGGCTTTGCATGTGTGACCCTAAAGATCTGATCTCTGCTTATTTCTCTTGAATCATCTGCTACCCTCTCTTGACTCCACGCATACCAAGAATTTGATGTTTTCCCAGTGTGCCAGCCTTTCTTTTAGACAGGGCACTGAGATTTTTTTCAGGTGCCTTTCATCCCCTTCCCCTTCTCCTCCTAAGAAATACTTAGCCATCCTTCAGCTTAAGTAAATCTACTCTTAGAGGCCCTCCTATAATCCCCTTTCACCTTGACACCAAAGCTATATTTCTATTTCCTTTCTTCACACATTGCATCATTTTTTTTGAAGAAAATAATTGTTTACTACACAATATTTGTCTGTAACAGAATCTCTATTATAATAAAAATTGGATAAGTGGAATCATTCAGTGGGCAGATCAGAGAAAGGCATAATAATGCTATTTAACTTTTGCATAATACAATAACTAAATTCTAAATATACCTTTTGTATATTTAGAATTTGTATATTTAGAATTTTCTAATAAACCACTGATGCATGCAGATCAACATGGATTTTAAAAGGAAGATTAAACAAGAGAGTTGCTGTAACTGTGTCTTGGTCCCAAAATGATTGGAAACTCTGCCACATTGTATAAATAATTCTACAGTTGGGGCCTCAGCTTCTACATTTCTAAAATGAGGGAAATGGGTGATGTACTCTTCAAGAACTCAGCTCTCCATTCTGCCATACTATGTGATGTTGGCTACTATTTCTATCTATAAAATTATGGAACTGAATATCATGAGTTCTAAAGTCTTACTAGAGATTTAACTTGTTTGTTTCAATTATTCCTGAGAATTATCCTCTAATTGATGTTGCTTTTGATATTATTTCTTCCCCAGATATATTCTACTCAATAATTGGATTCATATTTCTAAAACATGATTAACCAGATTAATTTAAAATTCCTGATATTTACACAATAAAATAATCTCTATCTTAACATGGTATATTTCATGCTGTATTTTATCATATATCTTTGTTATATCCTTTGTTGACTTTTTGAACCCATCTCAATTTCTCTCTTATCCACAGTCCTGCAAATCATTATGGCTTAAATATGGTTTTCAGTTGTTGCTCACTCATAAAAAAACCATAGAAGGCAGGCTTATCTTCCCTTTTATTACCTCCAGTGCTTAACACGGTGATGAGCACACAGCTGGTATGTAGTAGGTTTGTTATGCTTAAACATTCTTCCTCACAGCACTAGGATCTGGGTTTTGAGACTTCCAGGGATGAATGGATTTTGCTGATTCCAATATGTACCCTCTTCTCTGAGCCTCTTTGAACCAAAAACAGTAGATTTTCAAGATGGATTCAATATTTTTCAATTTAGAAGTAACTTCAGCTGAAAATTGTATTGATTTATCTGTGATGTAGTGTAAAGGACACAGACACTCTTGAGTTAGAATATTTGACTTTGTGAGGCTCAGTCTCCTCACCAGTCTAAAGGGAATAAAAATGTCTTCTCAATTGATGTTACTGGCTTTCCAAGGGAATCAGGTGAGGAGGGAGCTAGATGAGAAAGCATTCAAATATTGCAGTGTTGTGAGATAAAAGGGACTAATTTTATTGGCAGTAATATAAGTAGTAGTAACAGTAATAGTAGTAGTAGTAATTATATTATCATTAATTAAGAATCTGGCCCACATAGGGGTGGAGGATATTCTCAGGACTACCTCACATAGCCAAAAATTTCAGAATTAAGTAAATTTATATCTGTGTGTGTCCATATATATTTGTGTGTGAGTGTTTGCATACACATATATGTATTTTATATTAAGGGTGTATTTCTATCCATCAGTCATTGCTCCCGTTCTTCATGACTCAAAGTTTGCACTTTTTTTTTTCATTACATATAAGTTGAGTAGTTAAGGTTGAACAAAACATGGTGTCTTGATGTTTTCAGTTGTAAGAAACTAAACACATTCAAAAAGACTCAAGTGGAAGGTTGCTTATTTAAAGACTTCAGCAGATATCCTGTGGATAATCAAGTGTCACAAAGTATTTGGAAATGGTAAGTAGGAACAAAAGTCATTGCTTCAGTCTCTCATTGAAGTACGTTTACACTTCTGCTCATTTGCTCATTTCCTTTCTCACAGCCTCTCTGTTTTCTGGGAGTTGCTCATGGACTTGGTTTTCCCTGATGCCTAGTCTCACATCAACTTAACATGATTTTTCAGTTCAGTAACCAAACATTATTTTTTTAAATTTTTTATTAACATCTTTATTGGAGTATAATTGCTTTACAATGGTGTGTTAGTTTCTGCTGTATAACAAAGTGAATCAGCTATACATATACATATATCCACATATCTCCTCCCTCTGGAGTCTCCCTCCCACCCTCCCTAACCCACCACTCTAGGTAGACACAAAGCACCAAGCTGATCTCCCTGTGCTATGTGGCTGCTTTCCACTAGCTATCTATTTTACATTTGGTAGGGTATATATGTGCATGCCACTCTCTCCCTTCCTCCCAGCTTACCCTTCCCCACCTCCGTGTTCTCAAGTCCATTCTCTAGGTCTGAGTCTTTATTCCTGCCCTGCCCCTAGGTTCTTCAGAATCATTTTTTTTTTTAGGTAACATATATATGTGTTAGCATATGGAATTTGTATTTCTCTTTCTGACTTACTTCACTCTGTATGACAGACTCTAGGTCCATCCACCTAACTACAAATAACTCAGTTTCATTTCCTTTTATGGCTGAGTAATATTCCATTGTATATATGTGCCACATATTCTTTATCCATTCATCTGTTGATGGACACTTAAGTTGCTTCCATGTCCTGGCTATTGTAAATAGTGCTGCAGTGAACATTGTGGTACATGACTCTTTTTGAATTATGGGTATAATGCCCAGTAGGGTATATGCCCAGTAGTGGGATTGCTGGGTCCGATGGTAGTTCTATTTTTAGTTTTTTAAGGAACCTCCGTACTGTTCTTAAAAGTGGCTGTATCAATTTATATTCCCACCAACAGTGCAAGAGGGTTCCCTTTTCTCCACACCCTCTCCATCATTTACCGTTTGTAGATTTTTTGATGATGGACATTCTGACCAGGGTGAGGTGTTACCTCATTGTAGTTTTGACTTGCATTTCTCTAATGATTAGTGATGTTGAGCATCCTTTCATGTGTTTGTTGGCAATCAGTATATCTTCTTTCGAGAAATGTCTATTTAGGCCTTCTGCCCATTTTTGGATTGGGTTCTTTGTTTTTTTGATATTGAGTTGCATGAGCTGCTTGTATATTTTGGAGATTAACCCTTTGTCAGTTGTTTCACTTGCAAATATTTTCTCCCATTCTGAGGGTTGTCTTTTCGTCTTGTTTATGGTTTCCATTGCTGGGCAAAAGCTTTTAAGCTTCATTAGGTCCCATTTGTTTATTTTTGTTTTTATTTCCCTTTCTCTATGAGGTGGGTCAAAAAGAATTTTGCTGTGATTTATGTCATAGAGTGTTCTGCCTACGTTTTCCTCTACGAGTTTTATAGTGTCTGCCCTTACATTTAGGTCTTTAATCCATTTTGAGATTACTTTTGTGTACGGTGTTAGGAAGTGTGCTAATTTTATTCTTTTACATGTAGCTGTCCAATTTTCCCAGCATCACTTATTGAAGAGGCTGTTTTTCACGATTGTATATTCTTGCCTCCTTTATCAAAGATAAGGTGACCATGTGTGCTTGGCTTTATCTCTGGGATTTCTATCCTGTTCCATTGATCTATACTTCTTTTTTTGTGCCAGTACCATACTGTCTTGATTACTGTAGCTTTGTGGTATAGTCTGAAGTTTTGGAGCCTGATTCCTCCAGCTCCGTTTTACTTTCTCAAGATTGCTTTGGCTATTCAGGGTCTTTTGTGTTTCTTTTGTGTTTTTTATCATAAATGGGTGTTGAATTTGATGGAACAAATGCTTTATGCCTGAGGTGATCAGGGGAGACCTGAGAAGGGGCTCAGCCCTCACACTGTAATATATAAAAGTGATCTGTTTCCCTCATCCCAGCTGAGGCTCCTGGACTTAGGGGAGTTAACCAGTCCCTTAGGTTTCAGAATTATCTTGGTTTGGTTGTTCCCAGCATGAAGAACTAAGTTGTCCTCTTGGTTACCTTTCCTGGAGGTGCACAGAAAGTCAAAAGAGGTCACACATTAGGGCTAGTCTGAGATAAGAACAGCATCCAAGGAGCACAGGGTTTTACAACTGGGAAGACCACAACAAGCCAGCAAGCCATAAATGGGGTGCACTTTTTCTGCATCTACTGAGATGATCATATGGTTTTTCTCCTTCAATTTGTTAATATGGTTGATCACATTGGTTGATTTGCGTATATTGAAGGATCCTTGCATACCTGGGATAAACCCCACTTGATCATTGTGTATGATCCTTTTAATGTGTTGTTAGATTCTGTTTGCTAGTACTTTGTTGAGGATTTTTGCATCTATGTTCCTCAGAGATATTGGCCTGTACTTTTCTTTTTTTGTGACATCTTTGTCTGGTTTTGGTATCAGGGTGATGGTGGCCTCGTAAAATGAGTTTGGGAGTGTCCCTCCCTCTGCCATATTTTGGGAGAGTTTGAGAAGGATAAGTGTTAGCTCTTCCCTAAATGTTTGATAGAATTCGCCTGTGAAGCCACCTGGTCCTGGGCTTTTGTTTGTTGGAAGATTTTTAATCACAGTTTCAATTTCAGTGCTTATGATTGGTCTGTTTATATTTTCTATTTCTTCCTGATTCAGTATGGGAGGTTGTGCTCTTCTAAGAATTTGTCCATTTCTTCTAGGTTGTCCATTTTATTGGCATATAGTTGCATGTAGTATTCTCTCATGATCCTTTGTATTTCTGTGGTGTCAGTTGTTACTTCTCCTTTCTCATTTCTAATTCTATTGATTTGAGTCTTCTCCCTTTTTTTTTTTTGATGACTCTGGCTAATGGTTTATCAATTTTTTTTGTCTTCTCAAAGAACCAGCTTTTAGTTTTATTGATATTTGCTATTATTTCCTTCATTTCTTTTTCATGTATTTCTGATCTGATCTTTTTGATTTCTTTCCTTCTGCTAACTTTGGGGGTTTTTTTGTTCTTCTTTCTCTAATTGCTTTAGGTGTAAGGTTAGGTTGTTTATTTGAGATGTTTCTTGTTTCTTGAGGTAGGATTGTATTGCTATAAGCTTCCCTCTTAGAACTGCTTTTGCTGCATCCCATAGGTTATGGGTCATCGTGTTTTCACCGTCATTTGTTTGTAGGTATTTTTTGATTTCATCTTTGATTTCTTCAATGATCTCTTGCTTATTTATTAGTGTATTGTTTAGCCTTCATGTGTTTGTATTTTTTAGAGATTTTTTCCTGTAATTGATATCTAGTCTTATAGCATTGTGGTCGGAAAAGATACTTGATATGATTTCAATTTTCTTAAATTTCCCAAGGCTTGATTTGTGACCCAGCATATGGTCTATCCTGGGGAATGTTCCATGGGCATTTGAGAAGAAAGTGTGTTCTGTTGTTTTTGGATGGAATGTCATATAAATATCAATTAAGTCCCCCTTGTTTATTGTTTCATTTAAAGCTTGTGTTTCCTTATTTATTTTCATTTTGGATGATCTGTTCATTGGTGAAAGTGGGGTGTTAAAGTCCCCTACTATGATTGTGTTACTGTCGATTTCCCCTTTTATGGCTGTTAGCAGTTGCCTTATATATTGAGGTGCTCCTATGTTGGGTGTATAAATATTTACAATTGTTATATCTTCTTCTTGGATTGATCCCTTGATCATTATGCAGTGTTCTTCTTTTTCTCTTGTAATAGTCTTTATTTTAAAGTCTATTTTGTCTGATATGAGAATTGCTACTCCAGCTTTCTTTTGATTTCCATTTGCATGGAATATCTTTTTCCATCCCCTCACTTTCAGTCTCTATGTGTCCCTAAGTCTGAAGTGGGTCTCCTGTAGACAGCATATATATGGGTCTTGTTTTTGTATCTATGCAGCCAGTCTATGTCTTTTGGTTGGAGCATTTAATCCATATACTTTTAAGGTAGTTATCAATATGTATGTTCCTATTACCATTTTCTTAATTGTTTTGGGTTTGTTTTTGTAGGTGTTTTCCTTCTCTTGTGTTTCCTGCCTAGAGAAGTTCCTTTAGCATTTGTTGTAAAGCTGGTTTGGTAGTGCTGAATTCTCTTAGCTTTTCCATGTCTGTAAAGGTTTTAATTTCTCTGTCAAATCTGAATGAGATCTTTGCTGGGTAGAGCAATCTTGGTTGTAGGTTTTTCCCTTTCATCACTTTAAATATATCCTACCACTCCCTTCTGGCTTTCAGAGTTTCTGCTGAAAGTACACCTGTTAACCATATGGGGATTCCGTTTTATGTTATTTGTTGCTTTTCCCTTGCTGTTTTTGATATATTTCTTTGTATTTAATTTTTGATAGTTTGATTAATATGTGTCTTGGCATGTTTCTCCCTGGAGTTATCCTGTATGGGACTCTCTGTGCTTCCTGGGGTTGATTGACTATTTCCTTTCCCATACTAGGGAAGTTTTCAACTGTAATCTCTTCAAATATTTTATCAGTCCCTTTTGTTTCTCTTCTGCTTCTGGGGCACCTTTAATCTGTGATAGTTATTTCCACTATTTTATCTTCCAGGTCACGTATCCGTTCTTCTGCCTCAGTTATTCTGTTATTGATTCCTTCTAGAGAAATTTTAATTTCATTTATTGTGCTGTTCATCCTTGTTTGTTTGCTCTTTATTTCTTCTAGGTCCTTGTTAAATGTTTCTTTTATTTTTTCCATTCTATTTCCAAGATTTTGGATCCTCTTTACTATCATTACTCTGAATTCTTTTTCAGGTAGACTGCCTATTTCCTCTTCATTTGTTTGGTCTGTTGGGTTTTTACCTTGCTCCTCCACCTGCTGTGTATTTCTCTGTCTTTCATTTTGCTTCACTTACTGTGTTTGGGGTCTCCTTTTCACAGGCTGCAGTTTCATAGTTTCTGTTGTTTTTGGCATCTGCCCCCAGTTGGTAAGGTTGGTTCAGTGAGTTGTGTAGGCTTTCTGGTGGAGGGGATTGGTGCCTGTGTTCTGGTGGATGAGGCTGGGTCTTGTCTTTCTAGTGGGCAGGACTGCACCTCCTGGTGTGTTTTGGGGTGTCTGTGAACTTATTATGATTCTAGGCAGCCTCTCTGCTAATGGGTGGGGTTGTGTTCCTGTCTTGCTAGTTGTTTGGCATAGTGTGTCCAACACTGTTGCTTGCTGGTCGTTGAGTGGAGCTGGGTCTTAACGTTGAGATGGAGATCTCTGGGAGAGCTTTTGCTGTTTGATATTATGTGGGGCCAGGAGGTCTCTGGTGGACCAATGTCCTGAACTTGGTGCTCCCACCTCAGAGGCTCAGGTCTGACACCCGGCCAGAGCACCAAGACCCTTTCAGCCACACAGCTGAGAAATGAAGATAGGAAAGGAAGGAAGGAAGGAAGGAAGGAAGGAAGGAAGGAAAGAAGGAAGGAAGGAAGGACGGAAGGAAGGAAGGAAGGAAGAAAGGAAGGAAGGAAGAAAGAAAGAAGAAGAAAGAAAGGAAAGAAAAAATAAAATAGTTATTAAAATAAAAAAATTTTAATATTATTAAAAATAAAAAAGTCATAAAACAAAAGAAAAGAAAGAAAGAAAGAAGAGAACAGCCAAACTAAAAAAAGAAATCCACCAATGATAATAAGCACTAAAAAAAAAAAAAAAAAAAAAACCAAAAACCTGACAGACAGACACTAGGACAAATGGTAAAAGCAGAGCTATATAGACAAAATCACACAAAGAAGCATACACATACACACTCCCAAAAAGAGAAAAAGGAAACAAAATATATATATATAGAAAAAAGAAAGAAAAGGAATAGAGCAATCAAATCAATAAACAAATCTACCAATGATAATAAGCCCTAAATACTAAACTAAGATAAACATAAAACCAGAAACAAATCAGATGCAGAATGCAAACCCCATGTCTACAGTTGCTCCCAATGTCCACCGTCTCAATTTTGGGATGATTCGTTGTCTCTTTAGGTGTTCCACAGATGCAGGGTACGTCAAGTTGATTACGGAGATTTAATCTGCTGCTCTTGAGCCTCCTGGGAGAAATTTCCCTTTCTCTTCTTTGTTCACACAGCTCCTGTGGTTCAGCTTTGGATTTGGCCCCGACTCTGCATGTAAGTCACTGGAGGGCATCTTTTCCCCACCCAGACAGGATGGGGTTAAAGTAGCAGCTGAATAGGGGGCTCTGGCTTACTCAGGCCAAGGGGAATGAGGGGTACGAATGTGGGGTGAGCCTGCAGCTGCAGAGGCCAGCATGACTTTGCACCAGCCTGAGGCGTGCCGTGTGTTCTCCTGGGGAAGTTGTCCCTGGATCATGGGACCCTGGCAGTGGAGGGCTGCACATGGTCCCAGGAGGGGTGGTGTGGATAGTGACCTATGCTTGCACACAGGCTCCTTGGTGGCTGCAGCCGCAGCCTTAGTGTTTCATGCCCGTCTCTGGTGTCCGTGCTGAAAGCTGTGGCTCGCACCCATCTCTGGAGTTCATTTAGGCAGTGCTCTGAATACCCTCTCCTCTTGCACCCCAAAGCAATGGTCTCTTGACTCTTAGGCAGTTCCAGACTTTTTCCTGTACTCCTTCCCAGCTAGCTGTGGTGCACTAGCCCCCTTCAGGCTGTGTTCATGCAGCCAACCCCAGTCCTCTCCCTGGAGTCTGACCTCTGAAGCCCGAGCCTCAGCTCCCAGCCCCCACCCACCCCGGTGGCTGAGCAGACAATCCTCTTGGGCTGGTCAGTGTTGGTCGGCACTGATCCTTTGTGTGGGAATCTCTCTGCTTTGCCCTCTGCACCCCCGTTGCTGCGCTCTCTTCCATGGCTCAGAAGCTACCCCCTGCCCACCCACCATCTCCACTAGTGAAGGGGCTTCCTAGTGTGTGGAAGCCATTCATCCTTTACAGCTCCCTCCCAGAGGGGCAAGTCTTGTCCCTATTCTTTTGTCTCTGGTTTTTCTTTTGCCTTACCCAGGTATGTGGGGAGTTTCCTGTCTTTTGGGAAGTCTGAGGTCTTTTGCCAATGTTCAGTAGGTGTTCGTAGGAGTTGTTCCAGGTGTAGATGCATTTTTGTTGTATTTGTGGGGAGGACGGTGATCTCCACTTCTTACTCCTCTGCCATCTTGAAGGTCCTCCCCACACATTGCATCTTAATCATTAAAAAATAATTCTTTCTCCCCAAATCTATGATGGCATGAGGAAAAGTATATTTTTTTAATGTTTATTTCAGTATCCATGCTTAACACGATGGCTGCTACATATTTCGAAGGAATGAAGGCATCTGTGCATATATTAAACATTTGTTCCTTGTAATGATCCATTCAATAAATTCCTGTTTTGGTACAGGAAGTAGAGAAGTTCAGATTAATGTACTATGGATTGTTTTTGAATGACAACATCTGAGTCTATTTTAATCATTTTATTCTTCAACTATTTGTATGGACTTTGTGCTTTTATGTACATGGTCAGATTTAAGCTTCTGGAGGAAAAGATAGTGTTTGTCTGGTATTTGTATTCCCAGGTAGCACAAACCACAGATTATCACATATCGTTGACACTCTTCAATTTTTTATTTCTTTTGAAACTCACAAAGACAGAGATGTTAGTGTGAGTTTTTTACATCTGATCTTTTACCAAATTCTTTTCATATCTCTTGCTCATGGGGTTGTCTCCACACCACAAGAGCATTTTCTCCTATTCCCACAGCCAAACTGAACTGGAAATTTAACTCAGATTGCATTCTTGACATCCCTACTTAGGCTGTTCTTAATCAATGCAGTTGTTATTTCTAAGGCAGTTGTTGTAATTATATTTTTGTTGGCTTTCTTCATTATATTTCTTCTCCAGATGGTCCACAGTTTAGGTTTTTTGGCTTTCTTCCTAATATCAAACTCTAAGACTATTACACCATCTTCTTTTAAAAACAAATCTCAAATGGTTTCTTACTTGCCAATGGCTAGAGCTTTGAAAGTCCTTCTCCTGGGACCCTTCATATCTCAATGAGTTCATTATGGAAGAGAACCCCCTGGGGAGATCCTGTTTTTCATTTCAGCCTGAACAATGTTCTGGCAAAACTCTGATACTGCAGATTAGATTTTGACATCCTTACTTTTATATAAAACATTATAAAAGCATTCTCCTCTGAAAATTCTGCTGAATTGAAACTCATGAACTACCTGACTCATGACAAAATTAACTGGAAAACAAGACCATGTTTTATAAAACAAGCAAGAATAGTCATCTGCAGTGAGAGTCTTTGACGAGTCTGTAGCTCAAATACAAAGGCATTTTGAGTATTTATCTAAATTTTAAAGAATGTCATGTCCCTGTTCATTTCTTTAACACAAGGAAGCCCAACACCAGTGTATCAATTCTCTGTGCTTAGTTTTCTTTTTATCTTAAAATAGTACACGTAGTCTCATTTTCTTCCACTGAGGATGAAATAAGTTAAATCATGTAAAGTGCTTAGAAAAATGTTTGATTAAAAAAAAAAAGCCTCAATAAATGTTAATTATTATTAGTAGTAGTAGTACGCATTGATATACTGTGCTAGCATTAAATGTTCATCATGAACACAAAATTATTGTGTTTATATATAATTAGTGGGATTTGCCTTTGGTGATATCTTCCTGCCTCTCTTTTAAAGAAAATGAATAGTAAGAACTAAAATCACATGTAGTTTGTTACACGATCAGCTAATTTAACTTAGTTCGTGGACAGAAATACTTGAAGTGCTATTTAACCCTAACATTTCAAACTTTAACACTTTAACAGTGAGAGAATAATTAGTAAATAAATGAAAGTTTCTGGCAGGAGAAAGAGAGAAGGAATTGAGAGGGGGAAAATAAGAAAAGTCACTTGGCTTTTAGAAAGAAGGCACATGAAAAATCTGGGAGAGGGATTCCTTGTCATTGTTAATGACATGCTGGCACCCATGATTTCACTTCAGAAGCAGCTGTCTTAATGGCTGGAGGCGACTTCCAGTCATTCAAAGGGATGATTCTGTCTCAGTTGTCATACAGGTAGATGATGGTGTCATTTTGTGTAAGAGAATCTACCATTAGTAATTATAATGGTGAATATGGTGGGTCCACACCAGTCCTATTTACCAGCATATACCCTGCCACTATCATGGTGCCCGACCCCTTTATTGAGCTTGTTCTCAATCAATACTTGTGGAATGAAAGAGTAAAAGAATGAATGTAAAAAAGAAATAAATATCACATGATTGAAACATTTATACATTTCACAAATTAAAAACAGTAAATATACAGATAGTGGTTCTGAACTTTAACTAAATCACTTGGGAATTAAAAAAAAAAAATCCTGATTCTCAAACTGTGTCCCAGACCCCTTAAATCAGAATCTCTGGCAGTGGGATCCAGGCCTCAATATTATTTTAAATAATCTTTTCAGGTGTTTCCACCAGGCAGCCCACATTGACAATGACTGGTCTAGACCAAAACCAATGGAACACAGTAAATGGGATCCAAAAGAAAGCCTGATGCAAAGGAATCAAAACAGCCTCGTGGATCATCACTATTGAAGATGAATTTGGTTTCAAGTTACTTCACCAAATGCTTTTATATCTGAATGTCCAAATTCTCCACCTCCATATTTTAGGATGGATAGTGATTACTTAAAGCCATATATTGAAACTTAACTCACTCCAGCAGTTCTACTTAACACACTTTATTCACATGACTAAAGTGATAATTTTCCATTAGCATAGATGCACTGCCCTTGCTTTGTGCTACCCTGTATAGTCAGAAGCAGCCTAGCTGATATCCTTCAATGCCTATTAGAATAACGGGTCATGTTTTGCTTTTTGTGGTATATTTTCTATGACAACAAAGGGGATTTTCTTTTGGATTTTATTTTATTTTTAATTTTTTTAAACTTTTTATTTTATATTGAAGTATAGTTGATTAACAATGTTGTGATAGTTTATTATAACAAAGTTAACAATAATAATAAAGCAAACACACATGTATAACCTCTGAGCAGAAGTCAATCTGCCTTTACTCACTGCCCCTTTCCGGACAAATACAATCACCCATATCTTATCCTCTATACCCCTCTCTTGTCCATATCTCCTAATTCCTATTCTGAGAAAAGAAATGCAGAATATTGCTGCATTGGCTCAATAAGCCTTCAAGATTTAGGTCATGTTACTGTTTTTTTTCCTTTTTCTTTCATTCATTCAAGAAATATTGACTGAGTTGTATTATGTTACATACTCTCTCAGGCTCTGGGAATAAAACAATAAATAAAATAGGCAAAACAAACAAACAAACAAAATCCCTGCCCTGTGGAGTTTATATTCCTGTGAGAGAGAAAGAAAATAAACAAGGGGAAGTAGTACAATATATAGTAGTTGAGACGTTAAAAGTGTTAAAGAGAAAAAGAAAGCAGGGCAAGAAGATGAAAAGTATTAGAGGGTTGACCTCACCAAAATGGCGGCATTGGAGAATTCAGCCTCTGTCCTCCAACAAAGATCAACAATTAGACAGCTGTCTATGAATAAAAACAGCTCTTGCATACCTCTGGAGTCTACCTGAGAAACTTCAGCAACACAGTGAAACAAAAAACATAGACTAACCGCACAAAAAGAGAAGGAAGACAGATTTATTTTGCCTGCTTCATCCCCTCCTCCAAGCTGACGTTGCTCAGTTCCAGGAGGGAACCCCCTAGCTAGAAAGAGTTCCCCTTGCTGGGAAAGAAAGAGCAGGATGAGCAACCAGCTCACCCAGCCTTTTGCGGAACTGCACAAAGGTCTCATTTAATTTCACCCCACTCAGACCATCAAAGCTGAGACAAATAGAGACAGCGAGGAACAAGGAAGAAAAGCAGGAGTCACCAATAAATGTCACACAACAGGAGCAATCTCATTTCAGTGTGACCTGCTTGACAGGCAAACTCAGCAGCTTTACCACTGAAGAAGGAACCAATGGCCAGCACAGCTACAGCAGAGCCCGTGCAGGTTTCACCACATTTTACCCCACAGGTATTCATGTTCACTAATGCCAGGCACCCGAGTCCCTTCTCCTCACCATCCCCATCTGAGCCCAGGAACCCTGCACCAGCAGCCAGCCCAGACCTCGGTGGCTGCATGAAAGCAAGGCGCTAGCCCAGACCCCTCTGGTTGACCTCCACTGTCATGCACCTGCTCTGGGCTAGCGCCTCCAGCTGTGCACTTGCATGTCACTGGCCTGACTCCTGTCACCAGCCTCCACTATGCATACACACGTGGGGGGAGAGTGCACAGCCACAGAACAGCAGGCCTGATAGCTGGGGCCCCCATAGCTGCTTATAGACTTGGATCAGACCCTGTCTACTCTCATTGGCCTGCAACACTGTGCTCACCTGCAGCTGCTTCTCCAATTGAACACCTGAAGGCACCCAGCCCAACCCCTATCACTGGCTTCCACTGCCATATGCCAAAGTTGAGACCTACTAGACACAGTAATATACACTGACAACCAGGGCTCCTGTAGCCACTTGTATGTCCACATACAAGTTTGCTCCAGTTCTTGCTTTCTGCCCTGGTCCCCACCATTATGTATGTGCCTGCAACTGGCCCCTTCCATTACACAGGTGTTCACAGCTGGCCCCCAGTCAAGTGTGTGTACACCACAGACTCTGGGCACTACTGCTGCCTGCCTTGGTCCCTAGCAGCTATTCCTAAAGGCACAGCTGAGGACCCCAATAGTCCTTGCACAAAAGCCCTTGCAGACACTGTGGACCCCCTACAAGTATTGCCAAGGACCATACAGTTGTCAGTGCTGTGGGCAGCAAAGACCTGAGCCAAAGAGACACCATGCTTCCCAGGATCTGGTGCCGCTACACCCCACACTTGTTGCCATGCACCACTAGACCTGGAGTCACAGCATGCTCCAGCAGTCCCTCTCCTACAAGTGAACGTCTTCCTTCACCAAATCAGTCCATAAAGTCTGGAAGAGGTGAATGCTTCTTGAAATGTGCAAACACTTTGCAAATGCAAAGATACAGGGATCACAAAGAACCAGGGAAAACTGACTCCACCAAAGGAATCAGTGAACATCCAGTACCTGGCCCCAAAGAAATAGAGATCCAGGTATTAACTGACAAATAATTCAAAATAATTGTTCTGAAGGAGCTCAGAGAGCCAGAAGAGAACACAGATAAATAATTTAATGATATCAGAAAAATAATACAAACACAAAAAAATTCAGCAAAAAGATAGAAAACATAAAAAAGAATCAAACAGAAATTTTGGAGCTGAAGAATACAATGACTAAACTGAAGAATTCAAAAGAGAGATTCAACAGGAGTCTTGACCAAGTAGAAGAAAGACTGAAACACAATGAAGAAAACCTATATGATCTATGGGGTACCATCAAACTAACCAATTTGCAAATTATTGAATTCCCGGAAAGAGAAGAGGAGGAGGAGGCAGAAAGTTTATTAAAAAAAAAAAAAATGGCTGAGATTTCCCCAAATCTGGGGAAAGTTTTGGATATCTAAGTTCATGAAGCTCATAGGTCAGTAAACAAAATCAACTTAAACAGATCCTCTCCAAGGCACATTATAATAAAACTGTCAAAAATTAAAGACAAAGAGAGAATCTTAAAAGCAACAAGAGAAAAAAAGCTTGGGACTTATAAGGGAACCCTCATAAGGCTATCAACAGATTTCTCAGCAGAAACACTACAGTCCATGAGAGAGGGGGTGATATATTCAAACTTCTGAAAGAAGGAAAAGGGGGGTAATCAAGAATACTTTACACAGCAAAGCTGTCCTTCAGAAATGAAGAGAAATAAAGACTTTCTTAGACAAACATAAGCTGAGGGGATTTATCACCACTAAACCTACTTTATAAGAAATGCTGAAAGGAGTTCTTCAAACTGAAATGAAAGATGGTGATTCATAACTTAAACACATATAAAAATATATGACACACTGGTAAAGGTAAGTACATAGTCAAACTCAGATTATTCTAATACTATAATATGGTGGATTGTTAACCACTTGATCTAATATAAAGATTAAAGGATGAGAGTATTTTTTAAAAAAACCTATAGCTACAATAATTTGTTAATGAATGCACAATATAAAAAGAGATAAATTATGGCATGAAAAAGGTAGAGTTTTTTTGTAAGTGATTAAATTAAGTTGTTATGAAAATAAAATGGACTGTTATATCTATAAGAAGTTTTATGTAAGTCTCATGGTAACCACAAAGCAAAAAGCTATAATATATTCACAAAAGATAGAGAAGGAAATCAAAGCATACCACTATGGAAAATCATCAATTCTCAAAGGAAGGCAACAAGAGAGAAAGCAAGGGATAAAGGAACTCCAAAAACAGTCAGAAAACAGTAAGATGGTGTTAGTAAGTCCTTACCTATCAATAAGTACTCTAAATGTGAATGGATTGAATTTTTAAGTCAAAAGACATGGAGTGGTAGGATGGATTAAAAAAAACAAAACCAAACCAAGACTCTAGTATATGCTGCTTACAACACACTGACTTCAGCTTTAAGGATACACACAGACTCAAAGTGAATGGATAGAAAGAGATATTTCATGCAAGTAGAAACCAAAAGAGACCAAGTGTAGCTGTACTTATATCAGACAAAATAAACTTTAAGCTGAAGTGTTAACAAGAAAGAAAGAAGTTCATTTTATGATGATAAAGAGGTCAATTTATCAAGAAGATATAATAATCATAAATATATATGCACCTAACATCAGAGCACCTAAATGTATTACACAAATACAAAAAGATCTGAAGGGAGAAATAGACAGCAATACAATGATAGTAGGGGACTTCAATATCCTAAATTTAACAATGGATTACCCATACAGAAAATCAACAAGCAAATGTTGGACTGGAGGCATACCTTAGACAATGGACCTAACAGATGTAATAGAACATTCCATCCAATAGCAAAAGAATACACATTCTTCTCAAGCACTCATGGAGGATTCTCCAGGATAGATCATGATAGTTCAAAGAACAAATTTTATCAAACTTAAAAAGATTAAAATCATACCAAGTATTTTTTTTTTCTGAACACAGTGGTATGAAACTAGAAATCAATAACAGGAGGAAAGCTGGAAAATTTACAAACATGTGAAAATTAAACAACAGACTCCTGAACAACGAATAGATCAAAGAATTAAAAAAAGGGACATTAAAAAAATCTTGAAATAAAGGAAAATAGGAACACAACACACCAAAACATATGGGGTACTGCAAAATCAGTTTTAAGAAGGATGTTTATAGCAATAAACACCTACATTAAGAAAAAAGAAAAATCTTAAATAAAGAAACTAGAAAAAGAAGAACAAAGTTAGAAGAAAGAAAATAACAAAGATTAGATCAGAAATAAATGAAATAGAGAACGGAAAAACAACAGAAAAGATCAACAACATCAAGAGTTGTTTTTTTTAAAAAAGATAAACTTAACGAACTTTTAACTAGACTAAGAAAAAAAGAAAGAAGACTCAAATAAATTCAGAAATGAAAAAGGAGCCATTACAGCTGATACCACAGATATACAAAGGCTCATAACAGACCACTATGAACAATTATACACCAACAAATTTGACAAACTAGAATAAATGGACATAATCCTAGAAATATGCAACATACCAAGACTGAATCACAAAGAAATAGAAAATCTGAACAAACAAATTACTAGTGAGATTAAATCGGTAATGAAAAGCCTTTCAACAAAGAAGAAGTGCAGGACCAGATGGTTTCACTGGTGAATTCTACCAAAAGTTAAAATAATTAACACCAACCTTTCTCAAATCCTTCCAAAAAATTGAAAAAGTAAAAAGGAGGGAACACTTCCAAACTAATCTTATGAAGTCAGTGTTATCCTGATACCAGATAAGGATACTACAAGAAAAAAAAAAAATCTATAGATCAGTATCTTTGATGAATGTAGATGCAAAAATTCACAACATATACTAGCAAACCAAATTTAACAACACATTAAAAGGATTATACACCATGATAAATTGGGTTTTTCCCCTAGGATGCAAGGATGGTTTATCACATACAAATCAATAAATGTGATACATCACATTAATAGAATGAAAGATAAAAATCATGTGATCCTCTCAATTGATGCAAAAAATAATAATTTGACAAAATACATCACGAAAAAAACAGTCAGAAATTGGGTAAAGAAGGAATGTACCTCACCATAATAAAGGCTATATATGACAAGCCCACAGCTAATATACTAAATAATGAAAGCTTGAAAACTTTTCCTCTAAGATCAGGAACAAGACAAGGATGTCCACTCACCACTTCTATTCAACATGGTACTGGAATTCCTAGTCAGAGAAATTGGGCAACAGAAAAGAAATCAAAGGTATCCAAATCAGAAAGGAAGCAGGAAAATTGTCTTTGTTTGCAGATAATATAATATTTTATATAGAAAATACTAAAAACTCCACCAAAAAGCTATTGGAACTAATCAACAAATTCAGTAACTTTAAAGAATATAAAGTCAACATACAAAAAACAGTTGCATTTGTATACACTAACAATGAAATATCTGAAAAAGAATATTATTTAGCCTTGAAAAAGAAGGGAATCCTGCCATTTTCATCAACATGGATGGACCTTGAGAGCATTACGTTAAATAAAATAAGTCAGACTGACAAAGACAAATAGTGTATAGCATTTTTTATATGTGGTATCTAAGAAAGCTGAACTCATGGAAATAGAGAGTAGAAAGGGTGTCACCAGGGGCTGGGAGGTTGGGAAATGGGAAGATGTTATTCAAAAGGTATAAACTTCCAGTTTTAAGGTGAATAAGTTCTGGGAATCTGATATACAGCATGGTGATTATAGTTAATAATACTGTGTTATATACTTGAAAGTTACTAAAAGAGTAGATTTTAATGTTCTCACCATAGAAAAGAAAGGGTAATTATGTGACATGATGAAGGTGTTAGCCAATGCTACAGTAGTAATCATTTTGAAATCTATATCAAATCAACATGTTGTACACCTTAAGTTACACAATGGTGAAAATCAATTATATCACAATAAAGCTGGAAAAAAGTATTAGGGGGCACATGGAAACAGTCATTTCAAAATAAGCTAAAGAAAGTTTCATGGGGAAAAATAATATTGTGGTAAAAATTTGAATAAGATTAGGGAATGAAAAATGTAGATATTTGAAGAATAAGCATTTTGAGAGAGGAGTTTTAAAAAACAGGGAAAAAAAGAAATCAATGTTGCTGGAGCAGTCAGTAGGGAAAGGACTAGTAGGATATATGTCAGAGAAATAGAAGTGAGAGGGCAGATCATGTAAAATTTATAGGCCATTGTAAAGGACTGTGGTTTCTACTCTGGGGAAGGGGAGAAACCTCTGGAGGTTTGGATGTGTGTTTATGTTTTTCTCCCCTAGGAACATCACTATTCTATCACTAACGTTTTACTTTAATTTTGCTGATGTTTACAATGTATATGATTGCAATTGTCTAAGATGTACTCTTTTGTTTCTGACACCTTTTGCTGATTATTATGCCTGTTGAATCCCTCCATAATATTGTGTGCACTTGCATTTCATTCATTCACATTACCTTATAGTATTCCATTGAATGGATATGCCCCAATTTTTGTATTCATTCTGCCATATGTGGTTGAGTAGATTGCAGTTTAGGAACATTGTGAATGTGTGTTGTTATGAGCATTCTTTTGGTCAATGCATTTCTGTGCAGAATATTTACTAGAAGTGGAATTTCTGGTTCAGGGGTTCTGTACATATTTAGCTTTCATAATGCATGCAGTTCAATGGTGCCAAAATAATGCCTGCAAAGTCCAAAATGTGTGAGATGAGCCTGGGCAGGTTGGCAGGGCAGAGAGATGGAGCCAGTGACTATCATGTTAAGGAGTCACGTTGGACTGATTTACTAAATAATGGATGGTCAAAGAAGGGCATTAAGAAGTGAATGACATAATCAGGATTACACTTAAATAGATGATCCTGTCTGTGATGTAAAAGAAGATTTGACAGGAACAACCAATTAGGACACACAGGTATTTGCCTAGAGAAGAAAGGTAGTAAAGACACAGAGGAGGTAACAGCTTTGAGAAAAACTTAGGAGATGAAATAAGGGCCTCGTCAACTGATGTTGGGAGTGGTGAGTCATGGAGAGAGAGTAGCAAAGACTCCCTACACCGTAGCTTGGACAACTGCATAGGTTCATGGGTCTAAATCAGAAGCAGATTATAAAAGAAAGTATAATTTCAGGAGGAAATTAATAAATGTAGTGTTGGACATGTTGAATTCAAGAGGTAAGATGAAGATCACTGAAGTCTAGCAGGTAGTCACATAAAAAAGTTTGAAGCCAAAGCTCATGGTCTGACTAGAGAGAGAGATTTAGGAATCATCAGTGCAGTTTTGTTTCAGAAACCATCAGAGTTCTGGGTGACTTGAAAGAGTCTGCAAAATCAGAAGAACAATGGGCTCAAGACAGAAATGTAAGGAACCACAGTGTCGGCTGGGTGGGCAGGGGAGGAAGCATCGACAAAGATAGACAGCTGTGGGATGGAGGTGAGAGGTAAGCTGTGCATTTAAAAGAATTGAAGGTACTGACAAACGAAGCAGAGAATGGATTCATGAACACTAAGGGCTGAAAAATAGCTGTTGGATTTGACAGCTGGGAAGTTACTGCTGACTCTAGTGATAGCAATTTTGCTTGGGTTATGGGGACAGAAACCAACTTCAAGGTTGAAAGTGAGAACATGATTACGTGGAATAAAGTCACGTCTGTCCTCAAGGAGTTTGCATGAGAGAGTCAGGAGAGCAGGAGTGAGATTAGAAGGAGATATTGGATCAAGAAGAGTTGTTTGGTTATTCTTCATCTTTCTATTTAGACTTAGGTTGGGGCACATGAGGGTGCTTAAAAAATGAAAAGAAGGTGTGAAGCAGAATTGTGTGAGAAACTAAAAATACAGAAAAGATAGTTGGAAGGGCTGAAGGAACAGTCATCAGAAAGAATCTGGGACAGTGTTGCTGTCACTATCCAGCTCTTTCCTTTTATGATGGTCTCCATCAATCTCAATTTTAGGAAACCAACTTCACTCATTTCACTCATGTACATTACCTGTCCTGGCCCACATTACATCATATAATGATAATAATATTGACAACAAATAAAATGTATCGAGTATATCCTGTGACCTAGGCACTGTGTAACACATTTTACACATTATCTATAACTGAGAAACAACCACTAAACTCAAAAGTATTTACCCAACTTATAGATGGAAAACTGAGCCTCAGAGTACTATGAACAAATTTCCTAAGGCAACGGTGAATGAAAAGCTACCAGGATTTAAATCCAGCTCTGCCTGGATCCAAAGTCTATACTCTTTCCACTAAATCCGGCTGACTTGACTCCTGTAATATTTGTATTTAAGTATGTGTATCATCTTGATAAGAATCTGGCAGGGACCAGTCCTTTTCTTAGCTGTTCAAGGAGGTAAAGTTTGTATCCAGTTCCTCTGATTTTATTCCCTGAGAGTAAAGAGTGAGCGATCTGTAATGCTAATTGTCTCTTGATGCACTAAAGCAGATTCAACTTCAATAAATCAAAGAAGAGTTCCTCTGCCCCTTCCAAGCATCCATAGCAGAGTATTTGATGAATGTCTTTTCTAAGCATTCCTTATTACTAGTTACTAAAGAGAAAAGCAGAAAGACTGGCTATTTGGTGTGGCTTTCTAATAAAGGGCCCTACAAGCCTTAAGACATAATAAAGCACTGTATTACTTTTATGGCCTTAGTTTATTAGAATTTAGCTTGGCTGAATTTTAGCTAATGCGATTTGCAAAGAATCTATATTTTAAGTAAGTACCTTTTAAATTTCACTGATGCTCTTTATAGAGGCATTTGGAAGAGCAAAAGGAGGACTGTCTATATATGAATCATGCCATTAGAGAGACTGTTCTCTGACACAGGCAAATCATACATATTGCAAGGAATGGCCTTCTTTTGAGGGCTACAGACATGTTTTACCAAAGATGCTCCTGGGGAAATTCATGGGGCCAAAGTTATTCTCTCTGGGATATGAAATAATGTTTGGGAGATCCAAGCTAGAAATAAACATTGACTGTTCTCTTTGAGTAGCAGATACAGCAACCCTCCTAACCCCAAGGCGTGACAGGGGTTGTGGATGGACATACATGGCCCTTATGTCTCTAATGGCAGCTTGATGGCATCCATTTCAGCTGCAACTTTTCTAATTCACTTTTGGAGCATGTTTATTGATTTTAAAAGAATGAAGACTGCCGAGTAAGATATTGTCCATCTGTGGTTATGACGTTCCTTAAAAAACAAAATCATAACCCTTTATCACACCTTGATACTTTAGGTGAAAAATTCACTAAGAATTCTTGCTTGCTCTTACCCTTATCTGACACTTGGATTGTATTAACATTTCTATTTTATTTTAACTTATCCATTTAACAAATATTTGGTGCATATTCTGTGCTAGGCCCTTGATATACAGTATTGAATCATATCGATTGAGATCGTTTTCTTGTGACTTTGGCATGCTTGTTGGGAATAAATTTTAAGCAAATAATTATAAGGGTATATATGACATTAAAAATTTTAATCAATGTGGTGAAGCACAAGAGGTCAGGAGAAAGTATGATGAGGGAGATATAATTTTTGTTAATAAAGACCTCCTTGAGGAAGCTGGCATTTAGAATGACACCTGAGGTAGGAGGTTAACCAGGTTCACAGTAACAGTGAGAACCCCCTGTGCCATATGACACATAACTTAGCAGAACCACTTTTTTAGTGAATGGAGGATCCTTGTTTGAGATAGTCTCTCCTGGAAGGAGATTGATGCAAAATGGAAATCAACCTGCATTGAAGACACTATTATGTGCTGAAGATTTTCCACACACTATCTCATTTACTTCTCACCATAAGCCACTAATGTTGGTGTGATCTTCCCCATTTTAAACACAACAAGAACAAAAAACAATAAAAGCTGAGGTTCAGGTTATCTGAGGTAATATCTTCAGAACTGATTGTTTGCGGATGTCAACAATGTTTTTTTCTATCACCAGCATGATCTAAAATGTATTCTGATAAGACTTGTTCTATAAGAGTTAATATTAGACATAGATACATAGGCACACACAAAAGCACACAAAGATACAGTCATACTCACACATGCATATACATGAACACCTGGGTTTTCTTGGTTAAATGCATTGGGCGATTTGAAGGTAAGAAATGCTACCCCAGCTTGTAGCACAAACAGATATGCACTGAGAATCTCCAAGAAGTGTGCTGGGCCTTTAGAGGGTCAATGAATAGCACCCCACTTCCCAATCCAAATTCAAAATGAATTAAAAGGTAGACATAAGCGTCAGACAATTTGTAATCAAAATATCAGCTTTCCTACCTAAAAAGCTGAATTGGAGAAGCTGGCTTTAGATTTCTAGCCCTGATGGGCTTGCTAATACCTAACCTCAGAATTAGATTTATCCAGCCGGTCTAAGGCAAGGCTGGGTAACTAGTAGGCCATACCTATAGGACCCGGTCCATGTAGAGACCAAGACCAGAATGGATCCTTCCTGCAAAGATGGATACATGAAAATAGGAAAGTCAAAGTGGTTAATTTTAGCATCATCAGCTCCTTCTCACAAATACATTCATCAGACAAGTAATTTTCCCCCAAGAGACTAAGGCAGCAGAGAGAGGCTGGGAGTATTTTCCTAATGGAATTTCCTCCATCTGGAAACAGGAAGGTGGAGGAAAAGGAGTTTCTAACTTATAGGAAGTAGAGCATATACCCCAGATTTTTAAAAATAGATTTTATTTTTCAGGACTGTTTCAGATTCACAACAAAATTGAGCAGAAAGTATAGAGAGTTCCCATCTATCCTCAGGGAATTGATTTTTTTTCATATTTCATGATAAAAATAAACATTTGAACACTCCACTCAGTGCTACAAATCGCTCTATGAGTTGGTTAATTTAATATTCACAGTAACCTTATGATAGAAATACTATTATTGTTATTTTACAAATGAGGAAACTGAGGCATAGAAAATGTAAAATTTTAAATCTTTAGATTTGATGATTTTTATCATTGATATTTCATAGTTTAAAGAATCTCTGACTCTAGATAGACACTTGCTTTCCAGGTGTCATTAGCCTGAACCCAGATACACTGTCACAGGGATGGGTCTTAATGCATATTACCCTTTTCTTGTTCTCCCCCAGATTTTTTATTATGTCATCCTCTAGTGAAGACTACTTTACAGTGCTTGTTAAAGCATCTTAAGATATGTTCTAGAGGTCTGAGTACAATGAACATCTGTCTTTATTTCTCCAATGGTCACATTGAGGGTCTCCTGTGGTACTTTTCCAGTGATTTCCCATATTTTATTCTGATCCTTTTGAAACGGGTGATGGCAACATTGGCCAAAATAAGAAATAAAAAAAGCATCATTTGTAGCACAGGTTACTAAATTATTGCACATCCATTTTCTCTAGGAAATTTAATTAATTATTGAGTAAACATGGCTTCCTATTGATTCTATGTTGATTACTTTCTAATATGAAAAATGGAACCATGCCATGATGTTATTTGAGCACAGCAGATCAGAGGCTCTATTGTGTAGCAAATGGAATAAAGGATATTGGCATTTCTGTGGAAGGAGGGTATCTGTCTCCATGTGAAAGAGGCTGTCTTTCTATAATCTCAAAAATAAATTGTGAACGAGAAGGAAAAGTAATATTAGCAAAGAGGTTTAGATTGCATGGAAGACTTCATTAGTCACTGATCTTCCTGATGATATCACAGTGCCCCTTAAACATTATTGAAGTCTATTTATAATAAATGACTGTGCAGAACTGGCTCTAAATACTCAGTGTAACCTCTGATTTTCAAATCAGAGGAAGGAGAGAGTAATACATGCTAACTATTAGGCAGATTAAACAAACTTCTTCAGAAATTCATCCCATGCAGCATCTCTCCATCTAGAGTCTGTTCTCCTGTGTGTGTGTAAAGAAGTTTTATAGCACAACCGTTATAATGAGTACAAGGGAGAAAACTTGCTCTATCAAATTTAACAGTAATCCAAAATTAGTGGATTCACGGTCATAAATTTTGTTTTAAACATCTCTATTGGAGTATAATTGCTTTAAAATGTTGTGTTAGTTTCTGCTGTATAACAAAGTGAATCAGCTATATACATATGTATATCCCCATATCACCTCCCTCTTGCGTCTCCCTCCCACCCTCCTTATCCCACTCCTCTAGGTGGTCACAAAGCACCGAGCTGATCTCCCTGTGCTATGCAGCTGCTTCCCACTAGCTATCTATTTTACATTTGGTAGTGTATATATGTCCACGTTACTCTCTCACTTCGTCCCAGGTTACCCATCCCTCTCCCCGTGTCAATGCCATTCTTTATGTCTGTGTCTTTATTCCTGTCCTGCCCCTAGGTTCTTCAGAATCATTTCTTTTTTTTAGATTCCATATATATGTGTTAGCGTATGGTATTTGTTTTTCTCTTTCTGACTTACTTCACTCTGTATGACAGACTCTAGGTCCATCCACCTCACTACAAATAACTCAATTTCATTTCTTTTTATGGCTGAGTAATATTCCATTGTATACATGTGCCACATCTTCTTTATCCATTCATCTGTTGATGGACACTTAGGTTGCTTCCATGTCCTGGCTATTGTAAATAGAGCAGCAATGAACATTGTGGTACATGACTCTTTTTGAATTATGGTTTTCTCGGGGTATATGCCCAGTAGTGGGATTGCTGGGTCCGATGGTAGTTCTATTTTTAGTTTTTTAAGGAAACTCCATACTGTTCTCCATAGTGGTTGTATCAATTTACATATCCACCAACAGCGCAAGAGCGTTGACTTTTCTCCACACCCTCTCCAGCATTTATTGTTTGTAGATTTTTTGCTGATGGCCATTCTGACCGATAAGAGGCAATACCTCATGGTCGTTTTGATTTGCACTTCTCTAATGATTAGTGATGTTGAGCATACTTTCATGTGTTTGTTGGCAATCTGTATATCTTCTTTCGAGAAATGTCTATTTAGGTGTTCTTCCCATTTTGGATTAGGTTGTTTGTTTTTTTGATATTGAGCTGCATGAGCTGCTTGTATATTTTGGAGATTAACCCTTTGTCAGTTGCTTTGTTTGCAAAAATATTCTCCCATTCTGAGAGTTGTCTTTTCATCTTGTTTATGATTTCCTTTGCTGTGCAAAAGCCTTTAAGCTTCATTAGGTCCCATTTGTTTATTTTTGTTTTTATTTCTCTTCCTCTAGGAGGTGGGTCAAAAAGAATCTTGCTGTGATTTATGTCAAAGAGTGTTCTGTCTATGTTTTCCTCTAAGAGTTTTAAAGTGTCTGCCCTTACATTTAGGCATTTAATCCATTTTGAGTTTATTTTTGTGTATGGTGTTAGGAAGTGTTCTAATTTCATTCTTTTACATGTAGCTATCCAGTTTTCCCAGCACCACTTATTGAAGAGGCTGTCTTTTCTCCATTGTATATTCTTGCCTCCTTTATTAAAGATAAGGTGACCATGTGTGAGTGGGTTTACCTCTGGGCTTTCTATCCTGTTTCATTGATCTATATTTCTGTTTTCACACCAGTACCCTACTGTCTTGATTACTGTAGCTTTGTAGTATAGTCGGAAGTCAGGGATCCTGATTCCTCCAGTTTTCCCTTTCCCATGTTAGGGAAGTTTTCGACTATAATCTTTTCAAGTATTTTCTCAGACCTTTCATTTTCTCTTTTTTTTCTGGGACCCTTGTAGTTAGAATGTTTGTGCATCTAATGTTGTCCCAGATGTATCTGAGACTGTCCTCAATTCTTTTCATTCTTTTTTCTTTATTCTGCTCTGTGCTAGTTATTTCCACTATTTTACCTTCCAGGTCACTTATCCGTTCTTCTGCCTCAGTTATTCTGCTATTGATTCCTTCTAGAGTATTTTTAATTTCAGTAATTGTGTTGTTCATGACTGTTTGTTTGCTCTTCAGTTCTTCTAGATCCTTGTTAAATTTTTCTTGTGTTTTCTCCATTCTGTTTCCAAGATTTTCGATCATCTTTACTATCATTACTCTGAATTCTTTTTCAGGTAGACTGCCTATTTCGTCTTCATGTATTTTATCTTGTAGGTTTTTACCTTGCTCATTCATCTGTAACATATTTTTGGTGGTTTCATTTTTTTTTTTTTTTTTAATGGGTGGTGCTGTATTCCTGTCTTACTGGTTGTTTGGCCTGTGACGTCCAGCACTGGAGTGTGCAGGCAGTTGGATAGAGCCGGATCTACATGCTGAGGTTCTCTGTTAGTCCACTGGTTTGGGCTCGGATCTCCCACCACAGGAACTCGGGCCCGACCTCCGGCCTGGGAACCAAGATCTCACAAGCTTCGTGGCACGGTAAAAAAAGAAAGAAAGAAAAATAAAACGAAGCAGTACAATATCAAAGAAAAATAACAAAATAAAATTAGAAAGATAAAAAAAATTAGGAAAAATAAAACTATAGTTGAAACAACCAGTTGCTAGTGGTTCCTCCCATCCCCTTAAGTGTATGTGGTCCCCCACTGGTGCCTGTTAGGTGCCCTAATTGTGAGGAGACGTGAAGTCCGTGTCCTCCTAATACGCCCTCTTGACTCCGCCCCCTGTCATAAACTTTTTAGGGCATTTTTGATGCACTGTACATAGAACACTGCATTCACCTCTTAAAAGACTCTGTCCCCTAACCTTATTTGGGAGGTCAAACCTACAGATGGAAGAAAAAGAGCATCAAATAGCTCTTACAGAAACATATGTTGAGTACTTAGTCATAAATCAAGAAGAAAATGCAAAAATTCATTTCCCACAAGAGAAAAAATTGACAGCTTTATTTTATTTTTAAATAAAATTAATATGTCAAGAAAAGTATGAAATGTTCATCCTGGAACTTTATTAAGAACTGTTCAATAGACTTGTTTCCAAAGGATTATTGCTAAAACTTCATATTTTGTGTAAAGTGAAGGGAAGTTTTAAGAATTAATTTCTCTTCAGCTAAAATGTGCTTTATACTGAAGTTCAGATGTATGTAGATGTATTTCTCTATACATTTTCCACAATCATGAGATTTTCAGGTTGAATATTGAAGGATTGTTATTAAAAGTTCCAACACATTTTATATCAAGCATAATAATAAAAATAAAATAGAATAATAATTATTAATAATTTAATGTGTGTAAACTCACATTGATATGACCCTCCTTTAATGTGTTTTCTGTTGCTTCTTTTCCAACTGTTTATTTATTGTTTAATTTTGCTATTTTTTATTAGTGCATGGAACATGTTTCTATTGCTTTAGTATCTTTAAGATAGACCAGAGTTCCCAGCTTCACTTTCCCTGGGGGCTTCAAAGCTCATTTATTCTTCTGCTCCATGTAATTTTGTAATGCATTTGGTTAGTGTGAACTTTTGACTATTCAAAAGCCAAAGTGTCCTTTCCTTTATTTAGACCCTGCCTCCTCACCCTGTCCCTTTTTTTGGCAAGATGAAATAGATCTGAATTCTCTAGCTTATAATTAAAATCAAAATTCCCTCTTTTCCTTTTAGAGTTTCTGTTGGACCTGTGAGGAATGGTTTCTGCCAACAACTCTCTTAAAAGATGGTCGGTAGTAAGTTGCTGGTGAACAGTTACTCACATGGCCTGGGTCCTTTGAGGCTACTGGGGGCACTAGTTTTGTTCCTATGAGCATGTTAACAGATATATTTACTCTTTGATCTTCAGTGTAGCTCTTATTTAACACAAAATGGACGCTCCTGAAATATTTGAAGTCAGTGAAGATTATATATTTCTGATTTTTTAAAATTACAGATATGGTATATATTTGGAGAAAGAAAATTGAAACATAGTTTTTCAGACAAATAGAATAATTAGAGCCCACAAATGAAAATATTTGCTATTTTAAGGGTAAAATACATCATTTAATGATTGGGGAGATTTAACTTTGACCAAGTTCCCTCACAGACTCATGGATGATTACCTGAAATGTACCTATGTTAAATCAAATGTGAACAGGTATGGTTTAAAAATTGGTAATATTAGTAATATACAATGGAGTCTACAGGTCTGTTCTTTCATGGTGACTAGTTAGGAAAGAATTGACTAGGGTAAACTAACCCTGCTTCAACTAAAAGCCCCCTCCAATATTTCAAGATTAAAGAAGAATGAGAGTAGTGACTCCATGATCTCGAAGAGATTCAAAGCACTGAAATTCCTGCTTAGCAAAAGCCAGTGTCTTTACTATTAGTTAATAAAATGGCAGAAACAGTCACAGTGAATGACCATTCTTTAATGTTATAATATACACCTTTGTTCCATCCCAGAAGAGTTGGAGCACAACTGAGTCCATGGTAGCAACAGCTCCCATCAACCAGGAGGGCAAAAGGGCCAGGCTCAGAGTCCCAGCCACCGGCTACCTAGTTCCAGCTTCGTTCCCTGGCTAACAGAGTTGGGCTTCTGAATTGTTATACACTTAGTAAGAGGTGATATTCAATTTCATAATAATGGGGAATGAACCTGGATGACAATAGAAACATTCCTTAGATTCTTTGGGCCTCTGATCCCTCATTTGTGATTTTGAAATAATAATCTTGGCTTCATTTAGTTATCAGAATTTTTATGAGTATAAAATAAAATAATAAAACTGAAAGTGGTCTGTAAGATTTAAAAGTGCCATAAAAGGTACGCTATTAATTATTGTAGTATTATTAGCATATTCCAAATAGACTTGGGAAGTATCAATGGTAGATGCTGTCTTTCAATTTCAGGAAGAAAAGAGCAATGATTTTGCTGTTTTAACATGTCTATGATAATCACTTCTTATACTTGAATTTGTTTTTGTTGATTCAATGGAAGCCATGTCAGAAAAATATATACCCCTCTATTTATGACCACGTTATGTGTAAGCATCAGAAAGTCTCTAAAACAATGAGATTTGAACAAACATAGCGGCATTGGTTAAGTGGTATAAATAAGGAATGTGTGCCTTTTTGTTTTGGAAAGGAGGGGTAATTCTAGACCTCACTGTCTTAATAAATCATTATGTCCTTGAAAATGAAAATGAAAAAAAAAGTAGGAACTCAGAGTATCTAGAACTAAAAGCTAGTTAGTGGAGGTGACCATTTCAAAGCTATATTTTGTTCTTCTCATCCTTTACTTTTGGGTGGGTCAGAGAGGTATTTTATCTGCAGTGCTGGCATTTCACTGTAGTTACAATGAATTGCAGCCATGATTGCAATTGTTTTGTGATGCCTGTGGTGTCATTACTAAGATGCCATTACCAATTGCTATATGAAATTAGTTATGCATGAAATGAATAGGAAGCATAAATACTAAGAGGGAGAGTCTGAGCACAGACTTCATCCTCATTGTCTTCCAGATCCGCTGATGCTTATGCATAATATGGTCATAAAACTTTAATTTATTTCAGAGTCATAGGACTAGAAGGGATCTTTAAAAGTCATCTAGGACATCCCCCTGTTTCCAGGCCCTTGAGCAAACCTAAAAAGATCATGAATGAACGCTTTTTCCCAGGAGCAGATTAAAAATCTTCTAATGATTATAAGGCAAGTCATGGTAGTAAGAGGAATTTCTACCATGTAGTAATGCATGGTGTTTTTTGGCCAATTAATACAATGTATTTTATATATATTATGCACCAAATTAATGTATTTATTGGCTTTTAAATATTTTAATGTTAGAATATAATTTCAGCATAACGCTTTAGGAAATTAATTGTCTTTGCATGACATGTTTCTTTTTAAGGAATGACATGTTCCTAAAATTTGGGATTAATTGAAATTTCCCAATAGAATACTTAAAAGCTCAACAGAAAGAGCTGAAAAGCTTTTGAAGAACATGTTACACACACACACACACACCACTCACATATTCCAATGCAATCACTCTGGAAAGTGGGGCAGTTCAAAATTTTAAAAACTAGGTTTTTTTGTCTACTGAATTAACTTAAAATAGGATGTACCTGTAGATTATATTAAGATTAAGTTATATTACAAGTATTCTGTTCAGTGATGAAAAACAGATTTCCATTTATCCTTGTTGGATACTTATTATAGAATTCAATTGATATGGTGAATGGCTTGATGTAAAAGAAGGAATCATGTTCCATATTTCATTACCCAAGTCATATAGGTTCACATAAAAGTGAATCAAATATCTTTGAACCCCGACTGTAAGATGATGTCCAGCAAAGCCAACAGCCTTTGAAAACACATGGTGATGTTTCTTTTCTCTTATAGGAAGACTGCCTTAGTGTGATGGAGCAAACATTGGGCTACTGTGGCTCAATGGCCTGCTCTGTGTCTCAGCGATGCTGTTAGACTTTGGTAGGTCAATTATTCTCTCTTGGACTCAGTTTCTTCCCTGCCAAATTGAGGTCTTAACTCTGTCTTTTAGTATTGTGAGGATTAAATAAAATAACACACTCAGTTTTCTTAGCAAATTACTGAACACATAATAGATGGAGTACAAATGTGAGTTCACTGTCGCACTTCCTCCTTTAAAATGAAGGGCTACAGAGGATTCTGTCATACAAAAATTTTATGATTATTCGAGGTCTTTACTTGGGGCTAAAGAATATGACCAAACGAAGAGGTGTAGGAACATAACATGTGACCCAGTATCTCAGATTAGGAAACTATTGTTCTGACATAAGTGTTTGAAAAAATACTATGCAAGGGATAATTATTTTTCATGCTTCTATGTGCATTATGTTTAATATTAGTGACCCAGGATCTTAATATAATTGCATATTGAACACTGACTCATAAAATGTGACAAATATTTACTCTCCCTATACGATATATTGTTCTTCTCCTACACCACCTTTTCCCTAGAAAAGCTAAACTATTGTTTGAGGTCTACAGCTTTCACATTGTATAACCTTTAACCTTAGTAGTCAGACTTACATCATTTCCTCACTAGTAATTCTGAAATTCTCAGACAGCTCTTCCAGCCACACATAGGTAGTATTTTACCTATTTCTTTTTAACACAGGAACGTCATACATAACCTTGACCTTTGAGGAATTTAACAATGTTATTTTGACCACTGAATTGTCAAAAGATTGGCATTGCTTCCTACTGCACTCTCTTCTCTGCTTTGCTATCCTGAGAATATACAGATGATGATAATAAAGCCAATAATCTACAGTGTCTGAGGAAGTAATATTCATGAAAATCAAACAAAAACCCGTGTTAGGAAGCCGTGGATGCAAAGTGAATGAAAGGATAGTAGTGAAAGGATGAACAGCTCCTGAATAGAGTAAGGAGTTGAAAAATGATATTGCGTGGTAATAGACAGAACAAATTACCTCTGATGTATCCACATATTGGGACCAGGATATACCTGTAACAAGCATATTCCTTAAGCCAGAATTGCTTTTCAAGTTATAAGACATGATAAATATAGTGGGGAACAATTGGATGATGGAAAGCAGGGAAGTGGCATGCTTTGACCTACCTTTTAAAAGGATCACTATACTGCAGCATGGAGAACAGACCAAAAAGGAGAAAGGTAGAAGCAGGGAGGCCAATTAAGAGACTATTGCAACAGGCACATGAGAGACAATCGAGTTTGTATTAGGATAGTCACAGAAGATGTGGTAATAAGTGCCCAGATATAACATATATTTTGGAGTTTTGACCAACAAGATTTGCTATGTACTGAATGTGGGTGTTAAGGAAAGGTGTAAGTCAAGGATGGCCCCAAGTTTGGTGTCAGAGCAATTGAGTAAGTGGAAGTGCCATTTGTTGAGACAGGAAGTATGCAGTTGGAAAGGGAAATCAAGAGTTGTGTGTGGGACTTGTTGAGTTTGAGATGGCAGCTGGAGAGTCAAATGGACATGTGATGGAGGCAGCTGAATATGAGCCAGTGTTCAAAGGAGAGGACTGGGTTAGAGATTGATATTTAGAAGTCATCAGGATATTGATGGTATTTAAAGCCATGGAACTATATGAGATCACCCAGGAAGTCAATAGAGGACCCAAGTTCTGAGGACAGAGTTCTGAGTCATGTCAACATCTACACATCAAGATATGGGATCTGGCAAAAGAGATTGAAGAGGAGTGAGGTCACAGGAAAACCAGGAATGATTGGTATTCCAGAACTCGAGTGGAGAAGATATCTTAAGGAGTAGATGATACACTGTGTTAAATACTGCTGATGGATAGACTAAGGTCATAGCTAGGAATTGACTACAGAAATTAACAATTTGGATGGCATTAGTGGTTTTAACCCAGTGGATTTAGGCAAAAACAAAAAGTAGAGGTGAAAACCTAATTGAATATTGTGAGTGTAAGAGGTGATGCATTGCAGATGATGGCAAAATATTTTAAAGAGTTTTGTTATAAAGTTGTTTTGTTATAAAGTTGAGGGAAAAGGAAAGCAGTAGGCATAGTTGATCTGTTGTAACAAATCAAAAGTCACTTCCTCCTGGGGATGGAAGTAAGTGGGGAACAATTAATCTACTTCAAGTCTCAGTTCGATTTTGACACAAAATTTTAAGTGTTGGGGTTGCTTTAAATATATCTAAGCTCCCAGAATGCAAAGTAAGGCGAATCAAGTTTTAATTTGTTGCTCATGGTCATCCTGGAATCTCAGACTCAGCTCTAGAACTAAGATCTAGCAACTCTTTCTAGGCTATCTATCTATCTATCTATCTATGTATCAGACCTACTGTACACAGTTTAAAGCAGGTGTCTAAGATTTTGTGTATATTTTCCATCATTCTCAGAACATCTATTGCTTAAGAGTGTTTTTGAATAAATACTTCTAATGCCATATCCAACTGTCTTAAAACGCACTATTGCAACTTTTATTGTATAGTTTTTAAGACATGGAAGTTTTTGTGGATCTAAAAGCATTTATCCCCTTAAATGTCTCCACTTTATGTTATGCTTTCCTGGCAAGTAAATTACTCTTCTATCCTTAAAACTTGCCAAGTTACTTAAAGTGTAGCCTAAAGGTTCTATGCTAATGGAGTTACTTACAGTAGATTTGTAAAGCATTGCAGTGTTTCTCAGAAAGGTGGCACTAAGTTGTATGCTCTTTCCTCCATCTTGATTACAAATACTTTAGTGGTAATTTTGTCTAATATATAAGCCATAAGTCACTTTTATTTAACTCATTACTGGTGAAATATATTCTCCCAAGATAGTCCAGTTTGTAACCAAAACAATGCCACTTGAACTGGCACAACTCAAAACAGCTTTTAAGGAAAACCTGAGAAACACTATTGACAATCTCAAATTTTTTCAAATTTCACACTGACCTGTCATTTGGAGAACACATTTAACAGATTCATTTACCAAACTGCCATAACATGATCTGTTAGGCTGTAACTATACATAAGAACACAATGTTAAGTAATCAGATTTAAAAAAAATAAGAATTCAACCATTATATCGAAGCAGTCACTTTAACCGTTAAGTGCTTTCCATGAGATCAGGTACTATATTTATTTAATAAGATTATTGTTTAGCTTTTATTATGTGTCAGGAGCTCTTCTTAGCACTTTACAAAGATTAACTCATTTAATCCTCATAATAATTCTATGAGCTTGTTAATATTAGTATTACCGTTTCAGAGATGAGAAAACTGGGGCAGAGAGAGAGTGAATGATTTATTTGCCCACTGTTACATAGTCAGTGTGCAGTTGAGGTTCAAATCCAGGTAGATATGCTCCAAAGTGCTTGTGTACATCCACTGTGCTGAACTGCCTCTCTGTGAGTTTGGAGGGCAATATGTTTTATATCTTATTGTGTGGACTTTTGAGCCAAATGGCCTGGGTACAAATTCTCTCTGGGCTGTTATTAGGTTTGTGATCATGTACAATTTATCTAATCTCCCTGCGCTTTAGTTTCCTCATCTGTAAAACAGAGATATCCATATATGTAAAACATTAGAATATTAATGAGCATATACTCAACAGTTATTAATCAGGAGTTATTAAAAATTGTGCCGGGGGGTGATAATCCAACTGTGAGGAATGACATCACTTCTTTTTTAAGTGAGGTACCCAGATAACTAGCCTTTCTTAATACCCCTTCCAGTGTCCATTTTTAAGATCTCTTCCTTTTTCTTCAGGAAAGGTGATGAGTTTAGAATATCTATATAGCAACCTCACAGATGATGTCAGTATCTGTGGAAGGCCAGACCTTAAGTGTCCATAGAGTCTAACCACACACCCTTGTTGGAGTTAATATTTCTTGTGTTCTGGATTTGATGGTTCTGTCCCAAAGGTCAGGGAGTTTCCTTTGAGGCTGCAGACTAGCCCTCTCATGACTCATGACCCTCATCGGCTTCCCATACCCACATATAATATAACTATATCTATGTTATATATAGGTATATATATATATGTATATATTCAAAGTAAAAGCAGAGTGTTGGCTATTATGCAAGCAACACAAGTTGTCTAGTCCTTAAAGTACATCCAACATGGAAATTCTTGAGCTGTCATTGTTTGGGGTTAATTCACCCCCTCTCCTGAAACTAACTCTTAGAACTGAGAATGAATTTTAAAGCTTCTACAAGCTAGCTTATAGCTAACTTGAAGAAGCAAATATCTAAGGTACACCAGAGTACCTTTCTTTTGTAACCTGGAGTGTAATATGTCTCTCTATGGCTTTGTTATTGCCCCAGCAAACACACCTTTAAAAAGAAAATTGCTCAATTTTGTAACTTACTTTCCTTTGCCTTCACTTTTCGGAAGAAGTTTACTGTCAATTGCTTTTCTAAGCACTTCAGTTTATGGAATACTTTAATTTTATGCATGTCTTACTTCAATTTTATCTTCAGTGAATACCCATGTCTTTTCAATAAGGAAACACATACAGACAACAAATGATTGGTTGTCCTGACCAAAATAATAAGTCGTACATTGTTTGAAGAAACAACTTGGGCAGCCTAGTACTGTTACTATTTGACTTTAGCTAGATATAGTGAAAGATTTATTTAAAAACAGTACCTTTTTACTGAAGTTAATTTTCCTCTCTCAACAGATCCAAAATGTAAATTTTGAGTCCATTAGTTTTTACAAAATTTAGTTTCAAAGCATATATAAACACAACTGTGTAAAATACTCTGATAGACATAGGAAGATATCAATTTGAAGAAAACATAACTTCAGGTTTCTAGGAACTTGAACTCTAGTCAGGGCATTTGCTGGAGTGCAATACAAGCAAGTAAGAAGTTCTATAAACAAAATATAGGCATCAAGGTGCGCAGCAAAGAGATTTCTGACTTGGGGGATAACATATGAAAAAGCTACTCTGGTTTCTATGAGAATGCAAGATTTGAAAGTTACAAACTCTGCCTGACATGCAAACCTTTCAAACTATAGACCTGCAATAAATGCTTCTGAAGGAAGAGATGCAGGCAGGGAAGGAAAAATAACATTACTAGGCAAAACAAGGTGGAAGGGAGTCATGAGCCAGAGAGGGAGATGAACTTCCGGTTGTTGTTGTTATTATTATTATTATTAATTATTTTGGTTTGCCATTTGAGACAGGATTGACTTTTTTGTCTTAAATAAAAATTCCTTCTAGAAATGGCAGGTCCCTGTGTAAATGAAGTAGGAAACTGCTGAGGCCAGAATCCCACACCCAGCTCTCACCTGCAAGAGACCCCAGTCCTCCATTCCTAATGCAAGAGACACATTCCCAATGCCTTGTCCTGATTTTACCTTTATGTGATCAGTGAGATTGTTCACAGATTCCCCATGACAGATGGGCAATTTCTTTTCTTTTTTTTTTTTTAACTTGTTTTTGACAAACACCACTTAGAATTCCCACTGGCCTCTCTCATATTTCTTGAAACACGTATATATGTTTGGTATAGCTTTGATTCAGGGTTTAACCAATTTGAGGGCTGAGTCGTGATTTCTAATTACTCAGAGTGTATAAAAAAAAATAGCTTCATAAAAAGCACACATGTACACCCTGACTCAGCCCTGAGCTGGGGTCCAGCAGTCCCTGAAGACCATAGATAAGAGGACTCCAGGACTGCCTTGCATTATCTCCAGCACAGCTGTAGGAGGAACTTTACTCCTCAGAAGCCGTTTGGCCCAACTCTAATGAATACTTCATCTAATCTTCTAGTAATGCCACTAATTGTTCACAAACTGGCAATTTAATCAACAATCTGCTAACAGGCAAAGTTTTTCTTTCCCCTCTCCACTTTTTTTGTGCTCTGACACAAAGTGAACTTAGGCAAGTATGTCCCAATTGCTTTGTTTCCATGTAATTTAACAGCCAGACATTATTTTCTCATAAGAGGTGCTTTGAATTTTTACTGCTAATGAATAAATTAACTAAAAAAGGTTAATCTGCCTACATGTTTATGAAACATTATGCAAATCGTTCTTTGAAAGGTTTAATGGTAATTGAAAGCAATTGAAAACCATGGTACATTTCCCCCAATTTTCATCTATTTTTTAAAAAAGTGTACAGATTACACAGATTTTTACATTTTACAGATGTGTATGTAGAGGGGGTTTTGTGGGGCTCTGATGTCATTTCTATGGTTTAAGTACATTAATACAAACATGCAGGGCCTCCATTTTTGATCAGGAATGGCACTGACTTTGGTAATTAATTTCAAAGCAGAGCTGTAAAAATGAAAAGAATCTGTGTGATTAATATTATTACAGTGAGCAGCAAAGGAAGTAATTATGTTTAGACACACATTGTAAAGTTTGACAAAACAGCTCTTGCATTGAGTTCAAATTGCATACAGTTTATCACCTGCTATTCGCTTTGGAGGTATTTTACATGAGTGGTACAGGTGTTGAAGGCTGAAAAGATGTGGATCACTATTTACATGAGTGCCACTTTGTAAGGAAACCTTTGCCTGATAAAGGGACTATTTTTCCCATCCCACCCTTTTCTTCTCTGCACTGAAGGTGGACTTACTTACTGACTGGTAAGGGCATTTTGGAAAAGAAAATGTGAACGGGTGTGTGTGTGTGTGTGTGTGTGTGTGTGTGTGTGTTAAGGAGGAGCAGAGGGTATACATTGGGAATTACATACTGAAAAAAAGAAAATCACAATTTTCCTATTTGAAATGCTTTTCCTATTTCCAGAAATGCTTCATATCTAAGAATCTGAAGAAATGACAAAGTAGCTTATAAGTCTCTTTCACAATTTTAAAAAAGTGTATTTTATAAAATGATCCCCATACTGTGTAAGCTCAGGACAACTTTACATTCTTAAAAATTATTGAAGACCCCAAAGAGCTTTTGTTTTTGTGTGTTCTATCCAGAGATGTTCTGGTACATAACTTAACAATAGGCTCTATAGAGGGAATAAAAAGTCTGTAGTATTTGCTGGCTTCAAGCCACCAATATGAGGTCACTGAAATCAATTGTGTGTCAGCTCCAGCACACACTGTTGCCATATTGGAAGTTAAAACTCACAAGTTTAAAAATATCAAGGAAAAGGAACTATACGTTTACTCCAACTTCTCTTTCCTTCTATATCATCATCATCACTATCAGTGTAAGTTTTGGCTAATACAGGGAAGGGAAGTAACAAAAGTAAGAAAGTGTATGATGGAGTTCTTTGGCTGTTAGTGTTTCTTAGAATACCATTGCTTTTTGCCTGCATTTAAAGCAAATTCTGGTTCAAATGGAAAGCATGTCTTCTCAGAGATGTCAGCCAACAGCCTCTCCATAGTCTTAGATGTAATGTGCTTACCTTGTACTTGCTTTAAATCTTGCTGAAGTCCCATGCATTGTGGGCCCACCAGAATTCCATGCTCATGTGGCGTTGTGAATGCTCTGTACCAATCGAGTGGCAAGGAATGGTGGTCACATGTGTTGTGCGTATCTCTTCTGATCAAGCTCCATTGTCCCACTGGATTTCACTTATGAAACAAAAGTTCAAAGATAAGATTAAAAACTGTACGATGGTGACAGCAAAGCATGAAACTGAGCCAGGAGCCCTTCTGAATGCAGGGCTCTGTGCCACTGCCCACATATTCATGAAGCCAGCCCCGAAAATAGCGATAACAAATCCATTCCACGTTCATGTGAATATTTTCATAAAAATTGTGGGAAAGTGAGATTGTTTTTTACTTTTACAAACATCTTTAATGTCTTTAATGTCTGGTTTAATAGAAGACAGCTGGAATCTTGTACCTGCTTCTGTACTGAATTTGTTGTAATATATTGCTTTGGTTGAGGTATTTGAAGAACATCGTGCCTTTCACAAATATGTAGTTGGACGATGTAGGCATATTTTAATAATCTTTTTAGAAAATTGTGGATATTCTTATTTGAAATTATACTAAAACTCAATAAGTGGTGGTTTCTTATAAGTTAATTGCAATATAATCTGATACCATATTAACAAACATTTTTACTCTTTGATTTTAATCCATTGGTGTGTCTTTGAATAGATCTTTACCCATATGTGATTTTATAACATCATGCATTGTTCATTGGAAAATACTGACTCACTGAATTATGCAGATATTACAAATTTTGACACATTTCATTTTACAATAGGACTCAGATACTATTTAGTAATATCACTTTCAGTCTTATCAGAAGCTGTCAAGCTCACAGTGACTGATACAAGTTTTCAAAACTTATAATATTTTTTGCTTAAAACTCAAATTGTATCACTGACAACACATGTCAATTGTTTTCCTTGAAGTGACAAGATGAAGCTTCCTTCATTTTTGAGAAAATATCTGCCTAATACCTAAGTCTGGACAAGCACAATGTCAATCATTTTTTCCAGGTAAAAATTTTGTACCATGAAAAAAGAGGCTAGTTCAGCTGGCAATTCAACCAATAAAATAAGTATTCTTTCTTCAGATAAACATCACACCTAGATATGCAATAAAAGAGCATTAACCACAATTCCCACGTTGTCATACAGAGTACTAAAAAGACAGGGGCTGAAGGTTCAAGATATTTAGTAATAATAATAAGTTTTACTGATCCATGAAAGATATTTTAAAGTGAAACTTGCTTTTATTTTTACTCTGTGTACTGGTGAAGAGTGCGATGAATACTAATGCAGTTTGGTGTCACAACTTTAATTTGTGTTAAGATACAGCAGCTGCAACCACCATTGTGTTGGCAACAGTAGTACAAATGTCAACACAGTGAAAAAGGCAAATAATATCTTAGTATTTTTCCAAAATTATTTTTGGCATTGTGGACCCAGTAAATGGATTTTGGGAATCCAGAAGCTACACATTGGCAACTGCTGGTATGAAAATACTGCAGTAGGGGATTTTTTTTCTGACGCTTGATAGAAATGTCCCTCTGGGCTGCCACCTCCCCTCTCTGAATCTCAGTTTTCTCAAGTGGGGGCAATGATACTTGTTTTGCTAACAATAGATTTACTCTAGTGATCAAAGAAATCATGACTCTGAAAAAATTTTGAAAGTACAAAGGCCTCCCTGTTTGTCTTTCTCTTCTTAAAATCATTATTGGTTTCTTGTTGCTAATACTAATAACATCTATATTTGATTATTTATTACGGCCCATGCATGGCCCTAGCTTATGATATTCAGACTTGAGATTTCATCCGGAAGTCCATAATTTTTCCTCTATGTCACAATACTTCTTCTAAATGCTGAAACCAATGTAGAGAGAAAGAAGAAGTTGGGTAAGAACTGATTTGACTGGAGAACTTAGTTTCAAAAATTCCCATTCATAAAATGGCAGAAAAATCCTTGAAGATCCATGAATAATAGTTACAGAACTGCTTTTATAAGTAGAACCCTGTAGTGAGCATATAAAAAATGTTACTTTCAAGACGTTATTGCAAATAAATATGCAGGCATCTCATCTAGAGCTTTACATGGAAGAAAACAAGGCAAAGCTGTAATGCACCAGAGAGCTTTGGTAAGACCGCCCTTGCTGTTTTGATTTGGTATTTCTCTAAGTTCTTGTTTATGTGATTTCTATGGGAAGACAAATCTGGAATTAATTTATTTTTGAGTAGTTGTTCATGGGTAACATAGTTTTTTTCCAGTAAAAACACTCTTCTCATTGCTTTATAAGCAAACACTGGGTTTTAACACTTGCAAACCCACCAATAAATATGAGATGTGAGGAGGAGATGAGGCATAGCAACTAGAGTATCAAATACAACACAAATGCAATCACTGGCAGGTTGTAGTTCACCTGATTTAGGTTCAGGGAAAGTCAGCGGAGTTTTAAGGAAGCTTTTCCAAATCTAATATAGAGGCTTGGGCTGTAATCTATTCCAGCTGAAATAACTCCCCTCCTGAATACAGCCTCACATACCACCATTAACCTGACTGACCTCATCATAGCACTTATCACCAACAGAAATTGTTTGATATATTTTATTGAATCTATAACATCTTCAACTATAAGACATTTCATTATTTTGTATATACCAAAAATACCAATTAAATTACACTGAATTTAAATTTTTTAGTATTGATTTCAAAAACTTCTTCAATTGGGTATTTTATAAGTAAAATAAATACATGTCTATCTTTTTCAAAAACTATCATCCTCTTTGTACCATTATACCATATTATTTTTTATTTAAGTTTTACCCTGCCTCTGGGATTTTTTTCAAGCCTTAATACTGTTTTGATGATGGTGCTTTTAAAATGTTACCAAAAGGTTTTAAGACATCAACTAGGACTCCTTTTCCTTCTTTAAATGGTTTTTGAGTGATTCATGGATTGAAATGTCAGGGACTGAGGTTGTCCTTTCATGCCATCGGGAATAACAGCCAAGTTCACCCATGCATAGGCCATGACAATATGTTACCCCGCCACCTGACCTACCATAATTGAAAGAAGCCATCCCAATTTCTGAGATGCTAAAATTATGGGGGGAAATGAAATACAGTCTTATATTTTAATGTGTGTAGTTTTTTTTGTTTTCTCCCACTGGCATACAAGCTCCTTGAAGGTAAGGCTCTATCTTTATTGTTTATCCAAGTATCTAAGTTGAACATTGCTCAATACATGCATTAAAGACACATGATTTGTAATGAATGAGGAATAAAAGCTCAATATACACATGAAAGCCTTACAGGAATATGGAAATATGGGATACTTGATTAAACAAAAGCTTTCTCATTAGAAAGACCGTTAACTCCCTCACCCCACGTGGACAAAGTGGCCATGTGACATGGCATAAATGTTGAAATTCTCTAACCCTCAAAATGAGAATAAAAATGTCTACCTTGTGAATGATGATTTTATGAGTTTTGACCAACAGAGTATAAGGTAAACGTTAGTACAGGGTCTGTAGGTCCTACTAAATAAGAAGCATGTCCGTCTTCATCCTTTTGCATCTAGTGTTATTTGCAGCTCTGAGATCAGAATTCTTGTTGGGAATGACCTTTTTCTTGACTCTCAGAGTTTACACAACTGTGGAAAAACAATCTGAAAGAATAGAACTCTTACATTTTCACATCTGGAGTTTGCGTTCTTCCTCTCCTCCAGTCTAATATCTGAAACCTGGAAAAACATGAGTGCTGAGAGACAAGGCCCAGTGGAAGGAGAGATAAAAATAATGTGTCCATTTTCTACTACTCAAAACAAAAAGTGTATGTTCCTATTTTGATGAGATGAAATTTAGTGCTGTTTTAGAACAGAGAATTCTCCAAATTCTCACTATCAGGTGTCAGTGTCATGCTGCTGTTTGTTGTCTGCAGAAAGGAGACAGGTGGGACTAAAGTTTGGAGAGAAGACTTGACATTTACATCTGAATTATCACCCACATGCCCTGAAGCTTATAGCAGCTCAAAGGAGGCTCTATTTTCTCCTTTTACAGAGCCAGCGATGAAGGAGTAGACTGATTGGCCTTTCAAAGTAAACTAGATTGTAGGTAGGAAATTGAGGCAAAGAATGTAAGTGCATTCTATGTCACCCAAAGAAAAATTCAGTGATGGAACTGGGATGGGAAACAATTCTCAGATTTCATTATCTTGACACTTACTATTTAGCCACCATTCCTTATACATGGACATGTTTAGCTTGCCAATAAACTCCCTGTAGATTTGAATAATTTTACCAATGTGATTGAAAGTAATACTGTATTATAATTAGTATTTTATAGCACTCTAATTTTCCTAATGATAGCTGCTTTATAAACCAAGAGAAAGGGAATGAAGTTAAGGTACTACAAGTTGGAAACAAGCAGAGGAATTCATATTATCAAGTCAAAGACGTTAGGTGAATTCAAAATTATAACAACGATGCTAACACAATATGGAAAAGAGATTGTGAATTCAATAGCATGTTCTGAAAACTTAAAAGTAAAATAAATTAAATGGTGAAACCGTAAAGCATAGAAAACAATGTTAGTGATTTCAAGAGAATAGATGTCACTGTTGTTACTTTCAGTGAATTGGATAGATGGCAGTATTGTCAGAGTACTCCTATTGCATTTTCTTTTGACAGCTAGAATTGTGATTTTAGTTTCAAACTGAGACAGAGCCTTAAAATAATTCGCTAGTTCATGTTTCATTCACCATTCAGTTTGAAATCATCTATAAGCCACATACTGTAAAGGTGTGTGCTTGTGAAATATGTCTTTTATTTTATTGTTTTCACAAAACTTAATTCTGTCACACAAATATCTTGAAAAGCTTTTGTTGAGTTTCCAACATGCCTTTGCAGTTCTTCAGTCATGGTGGTCTCAAAATCCAAACTATTCAAGCCTCTGGCTTCATTTTCACCCAATGCATTGGACTGTGCACAGTCTAATGATGTCAGAGAATAGACTGGAGGTGGTACCTGTCATGAATCAAAATAAACTCCTTTAAATAATAGGAGTTTCATTTAAACAAGACAAATTACAAATTTCCATATCTTTTTCTTTTAATTTCTTTTTCTAATTCATAAAACCATGAACTAATTTGAATGTTTAGTTTCCCTTCTGGCTTGATTTTTTTCATGCCAAGTGATACCCAAGGGAGCATTTCACCTGGTGCTATAATGGGAAACTTGACAGACCTTAATATATATCACTGCCATGTTTTTCTCAATTATATACTCTTTTTCCTGTATCTTTTGGACGTTTTTCAGATGGTCTTGACCATTAAGTTTCTGTAAATGAATATTGTTCAGAAAGTTCCTTAAACATTCCTGAACAGCAATTTAATAGGCTCATGATAGACCCTATTATCAAGATAGACAAGATTTCCAGTCATTTAGCAGATAAAAGTGTTATGTAGAGATGATGCTGGTTGAAATTATTTGATGTGGATATGCTAGATAAAATAAACACTTACAGTTTCTATTCCCTGTCTATTTTTGAACTCAAGTGTTGAAGGAGTTTGAACAGTGGAGTGACATATTTTTTGAAAGGCTGAAGGATGAGACCAACAATCTAAGGAAACAGCCAATGATTTCTTAAAATCCTATGAGAGATAATGAATAATGATTAATGTGAGTTTTATTTTTGATTATTTTATATATTCCATGCCTGTATCATTCTGACATTCTTGTTCTGTTTTTATTCATTCATTCATGCAACACCTATTTTCAGTGTCCATTATGTGCCAGGCAACATCCAATTTTAAGGAGGGAGAGCAAACAATAAGTAAACTGGGCAATTAAAATAAGTTCTGACAAATATTAAAAAAGAAATATGTACAGAATATGGAAGTATAGTGGAAGAACTGTTAACCCAGACTTGCTAATGAAGAATGGTTCCCTGCAAAAAGTTACAGCTACACTAAATTTTAATGTCTGGAGGATGTTTAGGACTAGTTGGAGTGAGTTAGCACAGGGGAGGTTTTTTTTTGTCTTGCTTTGTTTTGTTTTTTTGGCTGCGTTGTGTCTTCGTTGCTGCGCACAGGCTTTTCGCTGGTTGCGGTGAGCGGGGACTCCTCTTCGGTGCACAGGCTTCTCATTGTGGTGGCTTCTCTTGTTGTGGAGCACTGGCTCTTGGTGTGCGGGCTTCAGTAGTTGTGGCACACAGGCTCAATAGTTGTAGCTCGCGGGCTCTAGAGCACAGGCTCAGTAGTTGTGGTGCACGGGCTTAGTTGCTCTGTGGCATGTGGGATCTTCCCAGACCAGGGCTCGAACCCGTGTCCCCTGCATTGGCAGGCGGATTCTTAACCACTGCACCATCAGGGAAGCCCCAGAGTTTTTAATCACATGTAGGAACTTTTGGAATAACATGAGTAGTAGATCAATAACATAGAAGTGTATGGTCTATATGCTGTCTATCAATTTATTTTAGCGATCTTCGTAGACCGGAACTAATCCTACAAATTTGAGATATCCTTCAATTGCCTTTGGATGTGTGTGTAACAGAATGCAATTAGTTCTTATTTAAAATTTCCTGTGACTTTCTCTGCCTCTTAAGAGGAAAGGAGGAGGTGGTAAATTTCTTTCATTGAAAAATAATCTCATATTACTCCCTACAAAGAGATTGATGAGTAGTAGAAAGAAAAGGCTAAACCTTCAATATTCTACTAATTCTTCAGTACTTATCAGAATTTTTTTAAAAGTAAATTTTATTCAAAGCATATTGGAAAGGCAGAGATAGACCCAGAAGCCTAAGCAATAGAAAGCTAAGTAGTGAGGCATAATAAAGGGAGGAGAGCTGGGAGGTACAGGAATCTTAAGAGGAGAAGAGGAGAAGCACTTTGGATAGGTGGCCAAAGCTATTTAAGAATCAAAATAACTATTACTTAATTTTAATTTGTCTGGGTTTTGTGATTACATATCTTGATATGGCATACACTTTTCCAAAGCTGTGAAACATGCAAATGTCTTGCTTTTGAGAAAAATGGAAGAGTAAGGCTGAGTTTCACATATGGTTTAGTGTGGAGCAGAGCAAAGAGAAATGCAAGAAACCAATGAATCACGTGACATTCTGTTCAGGACCTGGGCCGTCACAAGGGATATGGGTCAAAGGATTCAAGTCAGTTTTGCACAAATTTCAAAGGTAGGATGACCTCAACTGACATCTGGTTACCATAGAACCTTTGAAGAATTACAATGCAAAGTTTTTACACATCCAAGACAGCATTAGAAGGTCGACTTCCAAATGTGTGTGTTAGTAAAGTAGTAGCAGTGGCAGTAGTCTCATATTGTTAGTATCCATTGCAGAAATATTGTTACTCATGTTTGGTTTTAAATATATTTCTCAGTTAATTTAACTTCTTAATTACCTTTTGCTTAGGCTTATATTAAAATGTTTTTATTTCCTAGGCATAGTTTGGCTAGGCAACAGGAAAAGTAGGCTAAGCTGGTTTATAAATGGTATACTGTCTTAAAACAGGTGACTGAAAATTGACTGAAGCTTGAATACTATATTCTATTCTTGTAGATTCAAATGGTTTACTTTGCCCTAAAGTAAACTTTGATTTACTTTGATCAGCCATCCCATGCGTGTGCTGAAACCAACTGAGCATACATTTTGATTTTCCAACTATTAGATAAGCGTTAACGTTCCCTAAACAGTTCTTCTGACTGCAGGCCACAATTCCACAAAAAAACAAGTGTAACTGTAAACTTTAAACTTACTAATGTGTGGAGGAATACTTAATTCTTAAACAGCTCAAAACACAATTCATTATTTTGTTGCACTTTTCTGCCCGTTTGCAACTCTTTTAGGGTTATAGAACTAGGAATAAATATTTGTGTTCCGTGACTTTAGGAAATCGATGCTGGGCTGAGGTTGTTGTCAGAATATTGTCTGGTCTTTTCACTGTGAAAACAACAGCAGTCTAGGCTCCTCAAAACTGAACAGGATAAAATAATCCAATTTGCTTTTATCCTTCATAGCACTTACTTTTTGCATTTCATTTAGTTTGGTCAATAAAAACACTCAGGTCTTTTTCAGTGTGGTCAATTTTTTTCATTATTTAAAATTTTTAGTTTTTAATGTTTAGCATGAACATAAAACCATTCTCAGTGGGTCTCTGGAATGACACTGTGAAAGATTTAAGTAAAACCAAAATCTGTTTTCATTTAATGCCAAAAATAAACTCATGAAGTGATTTTATTCTTACTAGGTTTTATGGCTCTTCGATCTTCATTCTTTTGTGAAACTGAAATTATGAATCAAAACGAAGTAGTGGCTTCTGAAAGCATGCTATAAAAGTAACTGACCTCTAGTCCATACAATCTGGGTGTGATCATGTCATGTAGAAGATGCTACTTACTGCACCGGTTGCCCATAGATACATTTTGGAATGAAAGATGTCTCCAAGCTTATCACCACACTGCTATCTACATGCAAATGAAAATCTTGAAGAACTTCTCTTGCATGGAAGTTAATTCACCTTGATCCTCTTGAAGTCTTCTCTTTCCTTGGTTTGGATTTGTTGATTCAGAGCAAATCTGTTTATTACGACAAATAACAAATTGAAAGGAGAAAGTAGAAGAAGGTGCCTCTAAATGTACTAGAATAGTGTCAAATTTTTCTGCGTCCATGTCTTTCCTAAGGGTTTCTAAGAATCTTTTAAGTCCTGAATAACTGCTGGCCACTTTAGTTCAGCCTTGAATTATATTTAATTGAAAAACAGAGTGGGGAAATAACAAAGAGCAAAACTGATGAGATTTGTATGGTTAACGAACTTTAACTCATTTGATTTTCCTGAAATTCTAGACACAAAGCAATTCCACACACATTGCTAGATGTTGCCTGTGGCTTGTATTAGAAATGTCACTTGGCTGAAGCCCTTTGAGGGTATTACATGTGTACAATGTAGCATTGCTCCTCTAAGGTAGAGTATTTCATTGTATGATCAACAGCCCGAGGACTCCTGCATGGACCTTGAAAAATATTGGTTTGTCAAAGTGGCTGCTGTACTCTGCAAATGTATTTGTTCCCAATTTTATTTGTTCTGAATTCTTCTCCTTAGATGTGTATTATCCTCATACTTTCATCATGGTGCTCACTGAGAGAGTAACATGTCTCTAATTTAAATGAAAAATGAGACATTTAATTGGAAAGGAAAAGAGGAGTCTGAAAATCATTCACTGATACCTCCTGAATACAACACAAAGCTACAAGACACAAGAAAAATTTGGAAACACAGTTACGAATGTCAAATTCCCAAGCCATTCTTTTTTCTCTCACTTTAGTCCTCTCCTTGCTCAACTCCCTCCCTAACCCAAACCCAACATCTATTTATTAGAGTATCTTCTATTTGCCAAAACTGTGCTAATTTCAGTGAAGAAATCAAAGGAGTGAAATTATAAGCTAATGTATGTAGAGGACTGATCACAGTACAAAACCATAAACAATGAGAGTTTTATAAGTGGTGTTAATGCTTCCTTTATGTGAATACATTAGTGGATGTGTCTGCACAACATATGTATATTAGTGCGTTATCTTTTCATTCGTCCACTAAGTGATGTAGATATATATTTGTAAAAATAATCATTTCATATGATATGCACAGTTGTCAATAATAATCGTGCCATGAGTTAAGCTATTTGGCCTCCTTACCAAAGTATGGTATGTGTAAATGTAATCTGTTTTTAAACAATCCCATCCATTTTCCTACAACTTATATTTAATTATTCCATTTAGGGTAAAAACCAAAATGGTCATATCCCTTGTGCCTTTTGAACTCTTCTCTTCATCTTTTCTTGCCATATGCATCAAAGAATACAGCATTCTATTAGCTGGGGTCATGCAGTGTAAATATTCCCTCTGATACGTCAGTTTGAAATCCTGACTAGATACCTGGAATTCCTATCTTTCTGTGGGACTGAAAAGCCATAACCTGCAGGCTTTTAGAGGAGAATCAGTTCTGGAGAAAAACAATATATTCAGATCATTGAAGGAAGTTATAACTTTTCATCTGGGACATCCTGACAATGTGCAGTGAGCAGGAAGAAAAATAAAGTGGGAGCATCCAGGTATAGTCTGTCAGGAGATGAGCCCTGGCATACTGTCCAGCAGGAACTGACACTCCACTATGTAGGAAGGAGTCACTGCCTTGTTCCTGCTCCTTCTGAGTCCCTTTATTTGCAGACCATGCTTTTGGAAGTTATCAATTAGGCAAATAGTAAATTGTCAATGAGTATTAGTTGATCTTACAAAGCATGCACACATCAGATTGCAGTGACAATCTGTAAACTCCTTGAGCTCAGTTAATGGACAAGACACACATTCTCCTTGTTATTACCATACTTTTGTACCAACACTTCCCCTACATGCCTTTTTTAAAGCACTATGAAAAGACGACTGTGATGCTAAATGAGAAGGTGATGAAAGGATTCATGTTCGAGGGATGATTAGCAAGCATATGAAAGACTGTCATAAGCTACTATGAGGTCAGGTTCTAATTCCTCAGGAAAGCAGAATGGTGTAAGCAAAATCACTGCAGTGAAAACTGGGGATTTTGTTCAGAAAAGGTCAACTTGTTTAGACTATAAAATTTGTGTAGAGAATAATGGCAGGAAATGAAAGATCCGGTCCCAGAATCTCACCTCCTAGAGCCTACCATATTTCTTTCTAGATTTTAGAGAGATTAGCCTACATAGTTAATTCAATTTATGTCCCTTAAAAATATTGCACATGTATATACTTTTCTCTGCTGGCCATTCATTGTTGGAAAAAAACCAAGCTAAATGCCTACTTTCATGGAATTTCACCTCTGATGTGTATGCTTAGGGATGGGGGTGGAGAAGAAACACATGAACTAACAATAAATAAATAAGATAATTAATTAATTAATATATAGCACATGAAAGATAATCACCCTTGAGTTCTTGTTATTCTGAGCATGAGAATATTGGGTAGCCTTGGATCGGAGTATGATAAATGGGGGTGGTTTGGAGAGTGTTTTAGCAATTAAAGAAGTTTACTTATGAATTGGAGTCAACAGGAAGTGTCATCTGCTGACCTGAATCTCAACTGAGGAAAGAGTAGTATGGAGACAAGAGAAACTTCATTTCTTTCAAATATGTATTTAATGCCTAGCATATGCCATATACACTTCCAGGGTTTAGCAGTGATATAAACAGAAAACTCCTTACCCTCTAAGGTTTGCTTTCTGGGCAGGAATGGGGGCACAAATAAACAAATTAATTAATCAGATACACATTAAAATATGGAATGTGTTAGTTGCTGGTAAGTGCTCTGAAGAAGGATAAAGCAGGAGAGGCAGCTGGCAATTAAAGGATGGTGGTGGTAAAATTTTAAAAAGGATAGAACAGATTTCACTGAAGTGGTGACATTTACACAGAAGTCTGAAGATGTAGCCACATGGATACTTTAGGGAAGAGGTTCCAAGCAGGAGAAAAAAAAAAATAACAGAAAAGTATGTAACTCCTTGTGCCTGGCATGTTCAAGGAGCACGAGAGGATCCATGTGGTGGGAGGAATATGAACAAGTGGGCTCTGAAATAAGAGAAAACTGGAGAGCCAGATCATGGGGAATGCTGGAGTGAAATTTGTCAGTTAAGTAGTTGTCATGCTAGCTTAATTATGTAGGAGGTACTTTTAGAGGTAATTTATTCTTCCAAGCAATGCGTTCTTGGTGGTGCCTGACCTAGCTCCATCTCCATGCTAAAGATATGATTAGAAAACTGAGAAGTCAGCAATGAGATGATCTAATCAGTTAAAATGTTAGCTGAGGGGCCCAGAGTCAGGATGGAAAGGTGTCCAGCACTTGTTCTGTAGAATTTTCCTGGCTGTGTTAAAGGTACCATATGGATGATAAAAGAAGAGTAATAGGAAATTCCCTGTTTTCTTGCAAACAACCACAAAGTGTTGTGATCTAATACTGAGTTGAGGCTTTTACCATAAAAATGATCCACTCATGTCATGTATCATACAAAGTCAGGGGCATTATTTGAATCATTTTGATGAACAGTCAACAATGATTATGAAGAAGGCCACAACTAGAGGTTTTGGTTTTAAGTGCAAATGGTGGTTAAGAGACTATTTTGAACCCTACCCTTTTATCCAATTGACCATCTACTCATTTTGCCTTAGATACCAACCCTCCTCCCCCCCCTCATTTAGCAAAGAAGAACCTCCAGCTCTAATGGTGCCTGGGGCTCCATAAGTATCTGGAGAATGAAAAAGTGTGCAATATGTATTCAGAAATATTGGCTGGTTATTTTATTTAAATACATACTAAATGAATATTTTAAACAATTATTATCAATGGCATTCTGTTTGCTTTAGAAATAAAAATTAAGTAGTTTCTTCCAAAAATACATGGGATAGCTGAAATATGGGTATTCATAAGGATGGAATCTGAAGAGTTTATAAGAATTAATTTTTGGTCTAGAGATCTAGACTTATGAATAATTGGATTCATCCTAACTATATTAAGCTGATAAAATTAAAATGAATCCAGAGCAATAGATTTTTCAAGAAACATGTTGGCTGTTATGTATAAAACTAAGTAAAAGATTTTTACATGTCACTCTTTGGTGCAGTAAAAGGACATTAAACTAGATGACAGGAACTCTACAGGGTGCTTACACTGGATTCGCATTATTCCAAGTATTCTATATATACTATCTCATTTAATCTTTCTCTTAATTAGAGGGTTAAATAAAAGCATTATGCTATTTCTAAGGTGAGCTAGCTTTAAAATGTCAATTATTCAAGTCAGTTCATTTATTGCCCCAAGAAATGAGAAAAGAAATAACATGCAGTTGAACATGTTGGTAGCTGACCAGGCAAGAAATCTGATGTTCTTTCATCACCTGCCTTAACACCTTAGAAGCTGCATGAATATTGAACTAAAATTTTGATGCATAGTCTAGATTTCTCAACCTCTGGCTACAGAGTTGGATATTAGCACATGAATTATGACTTCTATCTGTAATAATAGAATCACTGGGGGAATGTGAGTTAATTAGAATATCGCTGCAAAAGCTTGGGCAATAGCCCATTAAATGTCACAACTTCAGCAAACTCAGATTGGGGAACAATGCTAGTTTCTGGGAATATGTTCATATTACCTTGTTATGGGACAACTTATAACTCCTGTCACCACCATAACCCCACAAATGATTGTTACTGTTGGTCTCGAGGGAACAGAGGTATTTATTATAGCAACACAAAGCAATAGTCTATGTATTCCTTTTTCCATTTGCATGAAGACATGGGTCAGATGATTCTAAGAAAACTTCTAGTCACTCATGGCACAACAAATCACATGCACAAAATGATTTTTGTGAATAGTTGTTTTCCTTATCAACAATTATGGTCTTTCTTTTCAATGTGAAATCTTTTCCAGGTAGTTTCAATATAAAGAAAGAAAAGCTGTTTTGTGTCTTAATAATGCTCACGTCTCTATAAGAGAGTTAGGAACAAAAGGAATGTTGAAGTAGATATAAATAGGATAATTTGTTTAAGTATAAAAGGAGAAGGGAAAACAAATTCTTATTTAATAAAGCTTTGAATCCAAGCATGTTTCCTGTTACCGGTAATTATTGCCTAACTTGATAAGCCAGCAAGCAGTTATTGGAAAACGCTTGTGAAAATATAGTATCGCTTTACCACTATCAGCCTATAACTGCCTGCATGAATGGTCAACGCTCTTTATCACTGAATTTGCTTATGTCTCTGCTCTGATGAGGAAAGGAAATCTGTGGGTACCAAATTCTGGGAATAGAGCAGCTCAGTTACCATTTGGACTAATTTGAATCCCACAGGACCACACCACATTTAAATGATTGATATTGATTCAAGAAATAGACCTCAAATGAGCTGGTATGGCAGACACACAATTAATCTCTGTAGAAATGTGAATGAAATCATGAGGAGGGAAACCGGCCAAAGGTTTGCCTAATAACAATGGGATCACCAAGATCTATGATCACCTTTAATTTTTGCTCTAATAATTAACAACAGAAGTTTGGGTCAGGATAGTGGAAGAACAGAAGCACTTAGGGAAACAGGTTGCACAGAATAGATGTAAGGAAAGCCAAGAGAGCATTCAGTATTAGAGTGTCTGATTATAAAATGTCTGGAAGGCCTAAAGGTAACACATCAAACCATTCACAGAAGCTGGGCCATTAAAGAAGTTTTTCACTTGCTTCAAGGTATTGTATTTTTTTTTTTTTAATGTGATGATCCATTTATTTATTTATTTATTTATTTGTTTGTTTGTTTGTTTGTTTATTTATTTATTTATTTATTTATGGCTGTGTTGGGTCTTCGTTTCTGTGCGAGGGCTTTCTCTAGTTACGGCAAGTGGGGGCCACTCTTCATCGCGGTGCGCCGGCCTCTCACTATTGCAGCCTCTCTTGTTCTGGAGCACAAGCTCCAGATGTGCAGGCTCAGTAATTGTGGCTCACGGGCCTAGTTGCTCCGTGGCATGTGGGATCTTCCCAGACCAGGGCTCGAACCCGTGTCCCCTGCATTGGCAGGCAGACTCTCAACCACTGCGCCACCAGGGAAGCCCCAAGGTATTGTATTTTGAGTAAACTGCTTTCTGTACTATGCATTTTTATCTGAGATAGCAGTGCTTGGGAAACTGTAGTTATAGAAAAAATAAAAATACTAAAAGTTTCAATCAATCTTTTAAGACAAGTGAAGTTAATTAAAATTAGGAAAGAAAAAAGATACGAACTGCCAAAAATAATAACAAAGAAAAATTAGAACAACTGTTGAAGTGAGGGTTGTGTAATTCCTGTACTAGATTCACTTGAATCAGAGGAGGGGAAAAATAAGTATTGTTGTCTTACATTTGACACATTTTGCTTTGCATTAGGACCAAGATTCCCGAAATTTTGGACATTCAAGCTTTTTATATCTAACTTGATGTACTTCGAGCAGTAGAAAATGAGTAGTATTCGTCAGATAGTAGGGATTCCGCCTTGTGCTGCCACCAGGGGGCGAACTCAGAGAAGGCTCCAGTGTGGGACTCTTTGCACCAATGGGGACGCTAAGGTGTTCTCACAGTTGGCCAAGTTATTGCACTTTAAATAGACATGAGAACATGCAGCTTCGTTGATAACAGGAGTAGAGTACAGGTTTTCAGTTATTAAAGAGTTTGGGTTTTCTGCAGGAAATTAAGAGCAAGCCCATGGGAGACACTAAATCTATTTCCATAAAAACAACAGTTATGGACTTAGCTTTAATCTTTGGTCAGTTTTAATCAAGTCAATGATAATACTGGTGTTTCTATCTCAGAACTATTCTAAAAGAACTGAATGCTTTCCATCAGACCATACCTAAACTCTGCCTTTCTAGTTGGTGTTACAGGTGGTGGCTCCACTTTTAGTTTAGGGGTTTCATAAAAAGTTAAATTATTCTCCAAAAGTAGACTCATTATCAGAAGTTAATAACACAGTTAAAATTGTTTATGACTCAGATGCATCACCAACTTGTTCTTAATCAGCAACTGGAGGATGGTGTACCCAGGGATGGTACCCATGTCCTAGAATCTAGGCTGAAATGATTCACAGCTGAGCTTCTCATGGCATGTATTTCTTGATCTTTCATATATGTAAGCTAATATATTAAAAACATTCATCTGCATGCTGGGTTCAAATACAGCCCATACAGTTTCAGATCATATGCTTAAGACTCCTGCTCTAAGGCATTAGCATTTTCTTTTACTTTTTAAAAAATAGCTTTATTGAAATAAATTCATATACTCTGCATCCACTCAAAGTGTACAATTCAGCAGTTTTTAGTATATTCAGAGACTTGTACAAACATCACCATAAACCATTTAGAACATTTTCATTTACTCCATTTCCCTCCGTCTCCACAGCCCAAAGAAAACACTAATCAATGTCTCTATGGATTTACCTACTCTGGACATTTTATATAAATGGAATCATAAAATATATAGTCTTCTGTGACTGGCTTCTTTAGCATATGTTTAGCATAAGGTTCTTCATGTTTTAGCAGGTATCAGTACTTCATTCCTCTTTTATTGCCAAATAATATTTCACTTTAAGGACATACCACACTTTATTACCATTCATTACAAAGGGTAATTAATCAATTGCATTGTTTCCACTTTTCGCTTGTTAGCAATAATGCTTATATGAACAGTCACATACATATATTCGTGTGGACATACTTTTTAAATTTCTTTTAGATATATGCCTAGGAATAGAATTACTGGATCACATGGTAACTCTATGTCTAACCTTTTGAGGAGCCATCAGACTATTTTTGAAAGTGGCTGCACCATTTACATTCCTACCAACAATGTATGAGTGTTTCAATTTCTCCACATCCCCACCAATGCTTGTTGCTATCTTTTTTATTATAGCTATCCTGGTTGATGTAAAGTGGTACCTCATTATGGTTTTGATTTGCATGTTCCTGGTAACTAGTGCTGTTTAGAGTGTTTTCATGCACTTATTGGTTGAACTCATTGATCTGTTCTATGTAGAATGTATTTCAGAAGGTAGTATTTGCAATTATACCTACACTTAAATAATAATCATTTAAGGTAGATATTGTATATTATATAAAGCACAGTGTTCATATATGTGTTACATATAAAATATAAATGCATTTCGTAGTAACATATGTAATAGCATATAAAAATATTAGACATATGCAAAGATATTAAGTACAGCATATAAAATATTTTGACTGTTTCCTGTTTACACCTATGTAATCTGATACCACAATAGTTCTACTCCCTCCTTCCAGTAACAAGGTAGAGAGAGAGGCATCTTTATTATCCTCATTTTGTAGATGATAATCTTGCAGCTGCTCTGTCAGACCTAAACTGCTTAAGTGCATTTATTGGTGAGTTTTTCCATGTACCCTGGGTGTAATGCAGTAAAAAGAAGGATGTGGGTTTCCCTGGCCACACTAAGAAGGCAATTTCTTCCAAATCAGGAAGGGTTTGGATTTGAACAGGACTGAATCAGATTAGATAGATAAGTGGAAACACAAAAGAAACGCCCAAGGGATTTTATTCTTTTAGCATTATTCTAATTATCATTTATTCAACATGTGTCATATATAGATAAATGTTATATGCTATAGGTAAGTGTATTTACTTACAGTATAATATTCATTATATGTTATATGTTATGTGTTAATATACATATTTTATAGGTAATGCACATATATTAATATTATACTTTATATAACATGCTATATCCAATTGCTAGAAATCCTTTTCTAAAATTAGTCCATATAGATGTCAAGGGACCTACCCAGCTACCTGAAATCATTCCCACAAACTTTCAACAAATGATCCATGTTCTATACATGTGACTGTGGAAGAAATAGCCAGTTTTCTCTATTATCTATTCTCTTCTTTTTTCATAGTAATAGTGGCTTAAATCTACATTTCTTTACTATACTCCAATAAAAATTAATTTTAAAAATTCAAAAATAATCTACATTTCTTATTCTCCCTTGCAGTTAAATGTGGCCACATATCTAAGTTTTAGCCAATGGATGTGGGTAGAAATACTTGAAACTTTTAGGTCTTACTCTTAAAAAGAAGGCACATGCTTTCACTCCCTCTTTTTCTGACTTTCTGCTGCCTAGAGTTTAGATGTGAAGGTGGGAGCTGGAGCAGCAATTTTGGACCAAAATATGGAGACATTTTGCAGAGTCTGGGAGAGAAAGATAGAAAGATCCTGGACCCCCTCCCCCCAAACCTTGAAGCTGCCATGTCAGCCCTGAACTGCTTAGTTCATGCTCTGTTATTGGGTCTCTCTGTTAGAGCAGCTGAAACTATTCTAACGAAGAAACTGCTTCATCCACAAAAATTCTGTGTTCTCCGTGGCAACCCTTCAAATATGCAAAAGCTGATGTGCTGTTTGTCTTAAGTATTTTCTATTGTAGAAAATTTTTCTTCAATTCTTTCACCTAGATTTCATGTAACACTGTTCATGGACATCTCACCTTCTTGGACTTATTCTTTATCAATATGTCTCTGAAATTGGGTTACTTAGAATGAAGAACATTACTCTAGATGTGGACTGAGAAGCAGAGAGCAAACTGATTACTCTCAAGATAGGAAGGTAGTTCAATTCAAAATTAGCTTGTCTAACAACCTCATTTATTTATTCAGCCAGTCAGTTATTAGGCTGAGATTATATTGTATGACAGGCTATGGGCAGGGAGCTAGAGTCATCAAAGATGAAGATGCTCTGAATACTTACTGAGTTTGCAGTGAATTAAAACATGCCTTCATGACCTGCACCCCAGTGAGAACTTCCTCATGCTGTATCAGTACAATTAACAAATAAGACATTTTGCATGCATCTAATATTTGTAAAACTTCATTATTGTTTTCTGACATGGTTAAGTTCAAGTGTTGGTTTGGGAGCTTGAGCATGTCCTGGTAAGAGACAAGTATTTTTATTGCTCTTGGATATTTCTGGAATTCAGAATGAATGTATACCACTGTATTGCCAGGCCTCGCATAGAGGAGTGGGAGAGGGATGACTTTGTAACTCTCGCCTTCTCTTCTCCGTTCCTGCAGTCATTGGAGTATTTTCTTTGCAGATTTGTGGCTTCAGTCTGCAGACATGCTGTTCACTCGTATCCAAATTCTTGGTCCTCACACAACTCTTCTTTCTGCTACAGTTCCAAAGGATGGGGTGTTGGCAGTGACTTTATATTATGGGGTTGCTTCCTTTGAGCCACTTATTTTTTATTCTGCTTAACTTTAGATTCCTTTTGAATTTCTCCCCTTGTTTGCCTGTACTTTCTCCTGGAAAGCCCCTCTGCTAATAGTGTCAAGTAATGTCATTTCCAATACATCATTCCCTTTCATTCCTTTAGAGGAGAACTAAGGCGAGAGGTGGTTAACAACTGTTAGGCTCCAACCACTGAAACTAAAGACAGCAACTGCAACGCTGCTGTGAAGGGGCTTTCACCAGGAGCATGTGTGCAGTTGTGAGCAACTGTAAGCTTTCTTTAGCTCTTAATTACGGCCCCCCCCCCCACAAAAGGCAGTGTTTGCTCTCATGCACATGGGATTTACCCGCCTACTTTTCATTAGTGTTAATGGGGGTCTATATGTATAAATCCTCTCCCCTTCCCCCAGTATCAATGGTGGAACAGATGGCAAGAGAGCTTTCTGCAGTTTTGCTCCTTGATTGGTTTCAGATAATACACAAAGCAAATCTCTGAGTGTGAGCGCGCTCAATCTCCACGCGCTGTGCTTCAGGCTTTCTTAACACTCATGGGACTTCTTGTCTCATTTGCTGTCCCAGGAGCGGCCAGAAGCCATCCTCCCACTGTGCCCCACTTCATCCCCTCCAAGCCATGGAAAAGCACTTTTCTTTTTCTCACACCAGCTTGACGTATTCTATTTTCCTTGATATAAGTAGATCAACATAAAGATCAGAAGCCAAAAAGACACAAAAATACAAATTCCTCTCCCTTAGGTCTCCCAAACACTCTTTAAATTCCTTTTGTGTCCTCCAGATGCCCAATTCCATTTAGACATCCTACCCCACCTGAGACTATTCACTGGATAGTGATGTCATCTTGATGTGCATTCCTCTCCCCAAATCTATCCTGGTGCTTTTCAGAACACTCATATTTATACCTTAATTAGTTTCAGGATTCCTGGAATCTCCAAGTCCTCACCCAGATATTTAGCTCTCAGCTTGTCAGAATATTATTCATTAGTAGGTGGGAACTGGCCAGGTTTCCATTAACGATACACAGAACTCTCTCCATTGTTATTCAGGTTGCCCTTAAATCATACATCCTACATAGAATACCTTTTCTTTCTTTAATTTTTTATAGGTTGGCTTAAACCTGAGTATAGTTATTAATGAATTTTTCCAGCCACCCCAGGTGTATTGCAGTGAGAAGAGGAGTGTGGGTTTCCTTGGTAGCACTAAGAGAGCAGTTTCTTCCAAATCAGAAAGTTATCCCAAATTAGGACACAAAACTCCAGATTTTTATTCAGCCGCTGACTGTAAGTGACTGCACAGTTCCCATCCCATCTGCAGGGATGAGAAAGAGAGTGCAAGAAAGTTGGAGAAAGAAGGTGCAATGTCCTGGAATATTAATGGGTGTCATCTCTTTTGTCAAATAATATAATATATAATATGTATTTTATATATATATATATATATGTTTATATAACCATCTATCTCCAATATATATAAAACATATATAAACATATTATGTATATCATATGACATGGAAAATATCATATATATATATGGAAAATCTCCCCCTAAACCAAAGTCAAAATTAAATCTTTATTCTTAAGTTAGTTTTTCTTAACAGATATGTTTAAAACAGATTAAATTTTTCAGAGATCAAATAAATTGCTTATTTAAGCACTAAACTTTTAAAAACATTACCCATGATAATGAATATGCTATTTACAGTTTTAACAAACAGTGCCATGTATATTATTGTAGTTGATTTTCCAAAAAGTGCTGTTTTTCAAGGGTCACTGTCACATTTTTAATAGCAAGAGATCAGCCTTTTTTTTTTTTTAGTACTACTGACATACATCTTTTGTCATAAATCTACAAGGTTTCCCTTGTTCTAAAGTTTCTTTGATGAAAAGAAACCTAAGTCATCAAGGTAATCAGAAACATCCTCTGCTTTAGCCTTCTCTCCTATGGGGTGCTTCCTAATTTCACTTATTTTTCAAGTATTTTCCCTTCCCTGTATCTGACTCCATCCCTTAGCTCCAAAGTGTAGAATAAGGAAAAAATTAAGTACAGAGTAAAAATGTTATGAACAAAGTAACAGCAAAAAATTCTCATTCTTAATATCCCAGAAACTCCCTCCTCCTCCCATATATCATAATATATGATATGCATGGTGGGAACATTCCTCCCTGAAGTTTGGAGGTCTGGATGGTGAAGCACTGTTGGTCCTTTAAGGCTGTTGGCTTATCCATCATTGGACTTATGTTTGCAAGGGATAGGTTATCAACATTAGGTATGACTTCAAGATTCTTTGGTGATTTGTTAATTCCTCTTGTCTAAAACTGTTGAATATCTCTATTTGTTAATTTTTCTAAGAATGTGACACATTTGAGGAAGTAATAAATCTGATTAATTGACAAAAGCCATTTGACTAGTTTCAAGGAATTCTGCATGTGTCTGTGATATAAAGTGTCCACCTTTCCAAGAGACCCACAATGGCTTGATAATTAAGAACAAACATCTTCGCTGACAAGGTCTGCAGTACTTGATAAATTTTCTATGAGTAGGAATTACGTTGAAAGATGAAATGAAGTACTTGTGGGGAGGTGGGCGGGGAGCCTCCAAGCCTGACTCAACATGGGAGGGTATGAAATGTCAATTATTGCTACTGACGTGGATCTCGTGGGACTAGGGATTTTGAGGACTGCAGTCATGGGACAATCTGGCTGATTATGAAAAAGTGATAAATGCCTTAATGAAAGCGTGCATCTGAATTAGAAATGAAATAATTTGAAAGTCAATGCAGCATAGACTTCGAATTGTTTTTGGCCTACAGGCTTAATACACTGGCACACTCGCATAATAATTAAGCCTGGGAGTTAAGTTCTTAGAGAGCAAAGCGATCACTCTTCTTGGACAGGCAGGAAACCTGTAATCCTTATATCCACACAGGTCTTAAAAAAAAGATAAATTGAAAGACACCTTTGTGTCTTAAAAAGTCCAGCGCTTATGTGTATGTGAAAGGGAAGTGCGAGTGAGCTTGCCTGCCTGCTTATAAATAACTACCTTTCCACACAAGCTCCTCATTCATATATGGACATGATTAATGCCTAGGAGTCAGCTCTTTCCACTCAGCAGCTCCAGAGGATGTGGTTTGATTGGTTGTGGGCTCAGTGGTCATTGTTTTCCACGTGATGAGAAAGGACCTTACATCTTAAGGGTCTGCCCATTTTCCTCCTCTCAGCCTCCACTGACACCCTCGCTGGATTGTTATAAGTGAAATGACAAACGAAGGTAAAACAGCACAGCACAATATTATGCACCTGGTGAAGAAGTTCAGTTAATGGTTGTTGCTGTTATCTTCATCAGCATCATGAATAACCATAATAAATAGGCACCTTGAGCCATGAACCGACTTGCTCAAGAGGACAGTTGAATCAATGAAGGGCTCGATCTGTTTTATTCCCTTTCAAACACATTGTTGAATGCTTATTATGTATGCTCACTATAAGTAACACAAAGTAAAGTAAGACATCCATCCATCCTCAAAATAATGCATGATCTGTGAGGATGAGGAGATGGAACTCCGTGTAGACAAAAAATAAGAGGGATAAAGCAGGGGACAGAGAAAATGGGGAGCTGAGAGGGGTAGGGAGCCCAGGAATAGGCCTTTTCCAATTTCATTTGGAAACATAAGGTTGTGGGATGTCTGTTAAAACATCTCACAGTGACTTTGTTGGGAGAGTATTAGATGAGCCAAAAGTGGGAAAAAAGAACAGGTGCTCTAACTGGTATTAGATCCTCTTCCAGCTCATGAGTAAGAGGGAAACTTACCTGGCTTTAGGACAGTATTGCTCAAATTGTGGCCCAAAGGCCCCCTGCCTCAGGGTTATTTGGAGTGTCCTTTCGATACAGGTTTGTGGTACCTGCCCTGAGTTTCTAATCAGCATCTCTTGAGGGTAAAACCCAGAGTTTGCATTTCAGACAAGCCCCTTGGGTTATTCTTAAACCCACTAGAATTTAAAAGGAGCCATTCAAAAGAGAATGGCATTGGAAAATTTGCCACTGCTCTCATCAAGATTCTTGGTTAGGTCTGGAGATATTACTCGTGGCCTCTTTTCTATCTCTATACTCCCAAACTTAATTAATGTAGAGTATATATCAGAAAGGGGAAAAACTGAATAAATGATGGAAAGAGATGAAAAGGAAAGGAAATCATCCAAGGATAACTGTAAGATCTCCCTTCTTCATCCAATTTCTGAGAAGACAGTGTAATTATGTGTCAAGGATATATGGCACAGATGGCAAATATCTAGCACGTGCCCCTCTTTTCATGCCTCCAGTCCCCATAGCAGTCATTATTCATGGGTAACAACACTTTTCAGCAGAGCCTTCACGTTGTCTCACAATTCGTTCCGACATAACCCTCCATGTAACCACTTCAGTCAATTGGAGTTACTATGGGCGATGAACTCTTACTGCATATGTGGACACACACAACGAATCCCTGTCTCCTTAGAAACAAACAGGTGAAAAGCCAGTTTTTTTTTACAAGAAGTGACGTTTAGGGGATTCCTGAGGGTACGTGGTGTTATAAGATGGGTAGGGGCCTATGTCCCGTTTGGCATCACAATTCCTAAAAATATAAACGCACATTCTCAGGATGTCAGTGGGTTCAGAGAGGGCCCTGGAGGATAGGTAAGAATTTTGTGGATGGTTTAGACAGGTTTTCTGCTGAGTCTTGGTGAGAAATATTCTTATCCTCTTGTATAAGGTGGTGATCAGGAGACAGGCTCTGATACCAGGGTGCATGGGTCACATCCCAGCTCTGTACTTTTCTGATAGTGCGGATGAACAAACTCAGTGTTGCATCTTCAGTCTCAAGTTGCATCGGTGAAATGCAGACGATCCTGCTAGCTCCCTCATTGAGATACTGAGCGGATTAAATGAAATAATTCAGTGCCTGGCACATGAATGCTAGTAATTAATTCATGTGGGTATACCCACTGTGCTCCTCTTCTGCATTAGAATACTGAGACCCAGAAGGACCGATCAGGAGATGGAACTAAAAACTCAAGCTAAGTTTTAAGCTTGGGTGGCAAATAGGATTCCACCCAACTCACATATGATCCCATTTTATTTGCCAGAGCAGAAAAGCACAAATGTGGGTAGAGTCCAACTCCAAGCACAGGGGAATATGCTTTGTCTGTTGAGACTTCTGGATTATCCCAGAAGGCTTAGACTGAATGACCATGACCAAAGGGGGTGGCCGAGTGACAATTTTAAACAGAAGTGACCAACTATACATAGAAAAAAATGTCATGGAAGGAATCATGCCTCTTTTAAGCAACACTAAAAGACAGATAAAACTGTTATAATTCTAACTCTTTCTCTTATCCCATCAGCAGCTTAAGAGGCTAGTATCCTCCCAGACTTTTCTGTATGGGATTTCCCGCAGTCCAATTTCCAATCCTACTATCTGCCGCAGTACCTGCTCTATAAGTGAGCATTAGCCAGCTTCCTTCCTCTCCGTGTTGGTAAAGTAATGAACTGTTGGTTATAAACAGTTGAAAACAAATATTAGAAGGTCATTGTGCTGTTAAACTTTGATATATTGAGAAAGGTGAACTTTAGCAGGGCTTCTAAAGTATTGTCATGCAGGAATCGCTAGAGTAAGTGGGTTCATCTATCACTGGTGAAAACATGGGCACAGCATCACTGGTTGAAGGTTGACTATGGAAATGCTCAACCCTGATTAAACAGCCATAATTCCTCAAGGCTGTGACATGGCTGGCAGGCATGGGAAGCTGGGGCCTTAAAGCATAAATTGTTGGAATTTATAATACACTGTCAGTCTGTCAGAAAAAAAAGTATCAGATTCTCCCTAAATTCAAACTATTGGCTAATTATTTTAGCATTTTCAAATGCTGATCTGCACATGCCTTTTGATGGTCAAGGGAAAAATCATATTTTTTCTACTTTATTAGAAATATCAGCAGTTTGCATATAAAGGTATTACTTAATGTTTCTTTAAAGTGCACGTCCTCTTTGATAGCTTGGGTGATTTGTTAGTAGCATTACCTTAAAGTATGGATTGTGAAGTTGGGATAATTAGGGGTGCTGAACAGTAGACTTATCCTTGAATTTCAGGCACTTGCTTTGCGGGAATGAAAAGTCAGCTGGTGAGTACATTTATTTTCTTCTGTGGAGAAGCCTCTCATATATACACTGCACTTATTTCAATTATTTCAAAGGATAAGAGAATGTACAGGTAAATTACTGGAACAAGAAAGAAGGCATAAGTCTGGCACTCAGAACTAAGGTGTGGGTCATGCTTGGAATGATCTTGAGTCATTTCTAGAGGTCAAGGTTGTGGCAGTGTCCTATCTATTTTATAGCACTAAGCAGATGTATATAGGAGTGATGAATAAATACTAAGTAAGAAAAGATTTGATTAAGAGTCTTAGGATCATAAGTCGACGAAAGTCATTGCTGGTGGGAATTTCAAAGGGGTTTTTATAGCTCTAAGTCATGTTGCCTGGTCAGAGCAGTAAGTATTTCTTTAGCTCTCATTATGTGCCTTGCTATATACTATGGAGGGAAGACACAAGAACAAGATGAACAATTTCTTCGAGAAGCTTAACACCTGGAGAGAAAAAACTCAACCAAATAAGGATTAAGTGTATGTAACTCTATGCATACGATTGTTTTAGAAGGCAAATGGGCTTGTATGTATTTCAAGAAGACAGAGAGCAATACTGGCTCAACAGTTGGGGAAGGTTAAATAGAGTAGGTAGGGCTTCAGAAAGACCTTGAATGATGAGGACAATTTTTAAAGTCTGATGGAACATTCTTCAGATAGGAAATTTAAAAAGTAAAGGCATTCTAAGACCATGTATGCTATTAAGACTCTTTTTGCATTTGCTCCACATTTTGTTATATTCTGTAATTTCCTTTCTCTTTCCTGGAACTCCACTTTTGAACTCCCTCTTCCAGCCTCAGGAGTTAACTCAATAATCCCTAATCTGCATTTTCCCCTAGTTACTCTTCTTCTCTCAGGGTCTATCATGTGCTCCCACCATAAACTGTCTCTATACAGTTTTGCAAGGATTCCATCAAATCCTTGTTCCTGTGACAGCCACTCCTAAGAGGATGGACTGTCCCCTTCCCACACTCTCTTTATTTTCTCACTCATAGTGCCCCCCTCTTTCTCTCACCATGTTATGCACCCATGGAGTCTTAGCCATCTTTGCATCTTTTATCGCACCTAACATAGTGCTTTGCTTATACTAGGTATATCAATAGAATAAATGCCTATTGGATTAAATTTCCAGCTCTTTCTATAAATAACAGAAAAATTACATAATGCTCAGTGAATGAAAATGTAAAAAGCAAATGCCATCTTCCTGAGGACTGAGCAGATGTGAGCTAATAGATCAGAGTCCTTGAAGATTGGGCCTGTCTTGTTCATCACTGTCTTCCCAATGCTCTTTGCCACACCTAGTACAGCGTAGGTGCTGAAAATGTTTGATGCATGAATGAATAAAGATGCACAGGTGTATATATGTACCACATCTTCTTTATCCATTTGTCTGTCGTTGGGCAGTTAGGTTGCTTCCATGACCTGGCTATTGTAAACAGTGCTTCAGTGAACATTGGGGTGCATGTGTCTTTTTGATTTATGGTTTTCTCTGGGTATATGTACAATGGAATATTACTCAGCCTTAAAAAGGAACGAAACTGGGTCATTCGTAGAGACGTGAATGGACCTAGAGACTGTCATACAGAGTGAAGTAAGTCAGAAAGAGAAAAACAAATACCATATATTAACCTATATATGTGAAATCTAGAAAAATGGTACAGATGAACCAGTTTGCAAGGCAGAAACAGAGACACAGATGTAGAGAACAAACGTATGGACACCAAGGGGGGAAAGTGGTGGTGGGGGGGGAAGTGGTGGTAGGATGAATTGGGAGGTTGGGATTGACATATATACACTAATATGTACAAAATAAATAAGTAATAAGGACCTGCTGTATAAAAACATAAAAATAAATAAAATGAGATGCCAAAAAAAATGCACCGGTGGCCACGATGCTATCCCTGCACTTTATGGAGCTTACAGTGTGTTATCACTGCACCTGTCTGGCTTTGCCAGGTTCCCACAGGTGGTTCTAGTGAGATCAGTCAACACTTACCCTGCTCACGTATGCACCACCCAGGTCCAAGCCTCTGTCCCTTCTCCCTCTGGAGACAGTTTTTAATAGAGAAAGCTGTAAAAGGGTAAGCTATCATGGAAGTAGACAGACATAAACTTTATGCCAGATCCTGATTCTCACAAGAGCATCTCCTGCTTGCAATGAGAATGTATCACAAAACCCGGAATCTTTATCTCATGAGTTAATTTAAAATGACTGAGATTTTTGTGATTCATTTCTTAAAAGGAAGGATATTGTGTCCCTCATATAAGCTGGACAACAACCTAGCTATGGTTTCAGTCATCAGGATAAAGCCCGAATAATCTACAGCTACAAATGCTATGCTTTCTGTATGACTTGTGGGTCTTCCCTATCATGGGGTCTGAAGAGGTAGACAAACCACTTTTTCCGAGGATATCCACTCCCTGTTTGGGACTTTAAATGACAATAGATTCCCTGATTATGCAGAAACAGGACACTAAGGTACAATAAATAGACAAATAAACTGAAATACTATTTTTAAGTTCCTGAATGATATGCCAATGGCCATGACAAATCTCATTTGGATCAGAGTTATCCCCATTTAAATGGAGAACTCTAGAGAAATCTAATGCTAAATGAATCATCATCATAATGATCAGAATTGTAATCACATGAAAGAGTATTTAATTTCAAAAGCCAAGTTCAGTTGTATCTACTGAGAACTCTGAGTAGCTTTAAACATATGTAAGTTCTTCCTATTTATTTTGTGGCTATATCTTGGCACTTTACACATAGGTCTTGTGCCGCATCTTATCATGTTGACAAAGCAAGAAGGGTCCCCCTCCACCGACTTGTAGATACCCTTGACACCTCACAAAGGAACAGGCGATGTAGCTGAGTGAACAGGTGCAAGTGTTCAGCCTGGTTTTGTTACACTGAACTCACATAAGGAGTTACATTCAATGGTGAGGCTATATCTGACTAGTTCCAAGTGATTCATTAGCACAAAGAAATAGCAGAGCGAGAACAGTTCTCAGAGCCTTTGGCAAGCATGTTAAAGCAGGCCCATGACAGATGAACTCAGTGAACTAATAGCTTAAATAGCAGTTGGGAACTGGGAGTGCTGGGAAATGAATGTGCTGACCTTACAATAGAGAGCAAAACTTCATGACTAGAAAACACAAACTTTCCGGCTCTTGTGGGAGAATGTATCCCATTATGTAGCGTTTAAGGAGACGAGAAAGGGGCTATACAGTTATACATGCCATTAATTAAACTTAGCATAGATAGACCATGGGTATCTACCTTACTGCCTGATTAACATATTGGGTCAAGTGCATTAGATATTTATCCACTGATTTTGCATCAGAAACCATAAGGGAAATGGCCTCTCAGAAGTGCATCTATAATTCATGGGCCAAATCAGAAGCTGTGCATGTAGACTTACATTGCTATGCATTCTTTCCCCTCTTTCAAGTGGCAGCCAGCCATGCATAAGGAAGGTCCCGTCATGCTGTGCAATTCCATTCCTGTTTGTGTTGTTTTCAAGATTCTTTGGATATCCTGAGACATGGGCAAGGGCAATGTGAAAAAGGGGGGTATGTAGGTTAAAGTAAAGGAAGTTTATTTATTTTAGTGACTCTTTCAAAGACTTGCAGGTATCTAAATAGACAAAAACAAATTTTTATAAGTCTGGGATGTGGAAAGATGACTCATAGGCAACATTATCAGGTTAAATTGTAAATACATATGAGCAATGTATTTTAGCTCTTTGATATGCATGATTATTTAGTATAGCTCTTGCTTTAGCTATTGTGCCATTTTTTCCCCAAGCATTTGTATTTGCCTCCAATTTTATAACCTGCTGTACAAAAAGTGGGTTCTTTGTATAATAGTTTTTTTGATATTTTGAAATACATGTATGTTTTTAATTTTTTAAATTAATACATTCATTTTGAAATTTTGAAATTAAGTCTCTGTTTAGGATTAACAATTTTAGTAAGCCATTAATAGAAATTAAGAGAATGAGTGAAAATAGCTTTTTATATTATTATGGAATTTCTATTTTTAACTACAAAATATTAAAGTGAGCATTATAAGTCACCCATGAGGGCTCTGTAACTAATCAGTTTCACAATTAGAGAGCAGCTCAGAACCATCCTTCCTAAGCACCAGGGAACAGCCTGCCAGTCTGACTAAGTAACTGAGGAGCTAATCAAATCCCTAGCCAATGTTAGGGATGGTGTAGCTGGTAGACGGCTGACCCAAGACCAGAATAAAACATAGATGGTGGAGCCTGGCCTAAAACACTATCCAACACTACACTCTCCTCAGGCACCAAGTCCCTTCTAAATCTATTTTAGTGTAATTAGATTGAAAAGATAAAAACTATCACTTTCTGGTAACTTAAAGTACCTACAAACTGAAAGAGGGCTGTTTCTAATATTATATTTCAGCTTTCTGTCTGTTGATCCTGTCTATGTCTGGGTCAGGCAAAAGGATTCCAGAAAAGATAAACATTATGTGTGCTTTTTTCTTTTACCAAGGCAAAAAGACAACATGGACTAAGTTACATGCATATATTAAAAAAGACCCTGCTCATTCTCTGGTGATTGGTAGGTCTGTAACTTTGCCTCCTATGTTATCTAATTCTTAGTTCATAGCAATTTCCAGCCACGTCAGCTAGATCTTGCCTCACTTTCTTTCAGTGAGATTACTCCTTCATAAGTATGTGTTTGCAAGAGGGCAGTCTAAGCCTGCATTCCAGGACCATCACACCATCCATTATCCATCTGACTTGACTCCACATACTGACCCAGTCTCAAATGCTCACTTTACCCCCAACGCAACTAAAATCCCCCTCAAGTCTGTTTCCATCAGCCTGTAAACAAAGGGAAGACATAGGTCCCAGAGACATCCAAATAGACCGAAGTCTTTTGATTGACCACATGGAATTGGGTACACATTCAAAGATGTCTCTGCCTCTACCCAGACTAGTTAAATGTGGGTAAATCGTGCACATCTGCAAGCCAGCTGTTGCCTTCAGCTCAATCCCATCTGATGTAGGAATCCCAGGAGGTCAAAGAGAAGAGCTTTTCAGTTCTCTGCTGTACATATGGTGGTGCAGGTGGATCTTTGCCCAGCCTAAGTGTCAGAATGCAGAGAAAGAGTCATATTGACCCTTCTTCCTATTGTTTTCATCTGCATTATGTATTCATGCAGTTCTGTGTACTAGTTAAGACAAGTGCCCTAGAAACCGGAAGCCTTTGTTCTTTTTCTAACCATCTGAAAATCACCAAGTGGAGCTAGGCAATATTCCTAGATTCTTTGCTTATTCCTTCATTTATAATTGTAAATGTGGCATGCTTCATAAAACAAGAAGATGGTGGGAATCATTTTAAGTTTGCAGAGGACTTGGGCATCTATATACTTGTTTAGAGATGTGAGGAATTCAGAGTTAGATTACTCCTTGTGAGGATGGTGGTCACCTCTGACTTCTATTCTGATGTGACCTCTGGAGAAAACATCAATCAGAATGGGAGCTGACAGTGACATGGAAAAACAGAGAAGAATTAAACCAAGGAGGAACTTAGATGAAATATGTGGGAGTTAGCAAAAAATATTAAGGGCATTAATAATAATTTAAGAGTTTCTTTAGGGGGGTCAGGAATAATATGAAAGAAACAGAGATAAATTTCTTTTGCAAGACAAGAGATCAGAAAGAATAAGTAAATCAGGCATTAATGAGCAGACCGAGAGTCCTTTTGGGATGTCTGAATTTAAGAGTTTCCTCCCAAGTCTCCACTCTAGTTGCTTGTATGAAATCCTTTAACAGGCATAGGCAAGAAGCAAGCTATAGGGTTGTCTGTTCTATGATGAGCCCTATCAGGCATCTTTAGTAGCAGTTCCTCTTTCCCAAAGACTATGTTTCCTTATTCTGGGCCTTTCCTCTATTTGAATTTCTCCTTTGGTCTATTTGCCCACCACCACCCTCAGTCTTTTCTGCAAAAAAGGAAAGGGGTCTAATCAATTCAGTTGCCCTATGGAATTTATTACTATCTTTTCTTCTAGAGATAATTGTATTTTAGTTTAAAAAATAGAATTCCTGAATAGCCGCTCTGTAACCCACCAAAATAGGGGAATTTCAGGTGTGTTGGTCGGCATATTTGAGGGCTTGTGATATGTTTCAAAGCACTCCAGATATCACCTCTCTACATTGTTAAAGACAAAGCCAGCAACATGTCTATATTGGTCTTTGGGCATCACATTTAAAGGGAGAAGAGTCCTCATCTAACCATAAAGCATATATGATGGCTGTGGCACAGACACAAACAGGAATGAAAAAAAGTTTGGAAAAGGAAGAAAGAGATTTCCATGACATTTTGACTAAAGCCATGCGTCTCTTAAAGAAGTCTTATTATACCAAAATAATATTTGCTAGATTCTTTAGGGAGTGAGAAACAACTAGAATTATCAATACACTTCCCTGATTTGCTTTATAAAACCAAGTGGCTATTCTCTCATTAGTGAAAATTGTAAAACTATGCAAATTTAGTTGTGTGTCACTGTGGGTATATGTGATCTGCTTTTCTCTTAACCCTGATTTCCACTTGGATTCTATGAGACTAGTTACCGGTAATGTTTGGTCCATAGAAGTTTTAATCAAACAGCTTCTTCATTTTAATTTACCTCCAGATAATAGTTTGCTTTTTTAATTAATACTGTGAAAATACACATTATCATCTTTACCTGAAACGTGTTTTGAGTAACACCGGGGCCTATGGTTTCGGTTAACTAAAGTCTTCTTTTCCCCCTGCAGAGAGGCTCTGCTCTGTTAAGCAGCTGCTTCATTTCACCCCAGTGGTTAATGCATTTTGCTAACTGTAAACATAATGTTTATTTATGATAGAATTTATACAGTTCTTCCTATCAATTGAAATGAAATCTCCCCGTTCTCTGAGACAGATAAGCATCTCTCTCCCATTCTTGTTCTTCCTTCTTCTCTCTCTCTCATTCCGTCTCCCTCTCCCTCTCCCACACAACCTCAAGATCTATGGAACATCACAGAATAATAGAATGCCTTGAAAAACATTGTTGAAAAATTACTCATAATAATAATAATAATGATCATAAAAATAGAGTCAATTTATTGAGCAATTCCTATGTGTTCGGCTTTATTATAGAGTTCTTGCATTACATTATCTCAGTTGTTTCCCAGACAATCCTATAAAGTAGGAAATATTATTATTCCCCTTACACAGAGGAAACAAGCTGAAGTTCAGAGTGGTTACACCGTGAGTGGAAGAACAGCTGTACTGTGCCTGCTCTGAATCTCTCCATTCTTTGATTTGAAGTGAGCTCTCTACCTGCCTGCTGTTCGTTTAAAATGAGATTCCAAAGGACACTAAACGATCTCAATATAGCTGAGTGTTTGTCCTAAAGAGCACATCTGATCATGATCTTCCACCAACTTATAATTATTCAGTTGATCCAAATTTCCCTCAAAATAAAGTTCAAGTGTTTTATCAGAGTGTCTCTAACCTTCATGGTTTGGTTTTGGCTTATACCTTGGAATCCATCTCTGCTCATGCCTACCCTCCCCTTTAAGTTGGCCTCAATGCCAAGGATTTGTATATTTCCCTTTTGTCTATTTGCAACCTGCTTCTTTCCCTACCCTGGCTAGATTCTACTCCCCTTCAATTCTCATTTTAGACAATTCTACTCCTGGGTGGCCTTCCTGACAACGCCTGCCTCCCCTACTTGGTTCTCTCGTATTCTTCAGAAACCTGACCTTGCTTATATCCTTATTCACCTACTGACTTTTCCTCTCATTTACTAGATGAAAAGATCCTCAAAAGCAGACGCAGCTTCTCCAACACTGCATTTCCAACCACTCACTGCCTGGCACCATGTAACAATCAGACAATATAGTCTCAACTGAACTAAAATAAATCCTTGATAAAACTTTAAAAAGTTAATATATGTTACTGCTTGTCACTTCAAAATCATGCATGGGCAAAAATTCCTGTCTCATTTTAAGTCAGGGCATAGTGGTTTATTTAGGGATGGCATGAGAACAAAATCTGGCAAAGAGTTGGGTTAATTTGGTTAGAACCAATGGGATGCAGAAGTTTTCCTTTATTGACAACATTGAGCTGGGGGAGTACAGATCTGGATCTGTGGATGGCATCCAAATGAATAAGCCTGATTTTAGATAGATAGATACATAGATATAGATATAGATGTATATATAGACATATATATTGCCTAGGTCAATTCAAGTTGGGTTTCTATAACTTCCTACTAACATGAACCTAATACCTTGCCTTAGTTTATATTCTTATAACTCCTATCTATTCTTCACTCTTGTCAATCCTTAAATGCTTGCCTGAGTTATCATGTTATGCAAATGTGATCATGCAGCTTCCTTTTCTAAACTGTTCCAATGATTCCCCATAACCCTTCAGTAAATGCTTTAGTATTGAATAGAGCCCTGGTCTACACATGCAGTTCTCTTTATTGTTACTCCCTGTGGGTCACAGCTCTAACTCTTACACTTGATAATCCTTCTACATAAGACAATGTTTCACTCTTCCAGGGGCTAACACATGCATTACTTTCTGTCTGAATATCATTCTCATCCAACCTTGTGAATGAAAGTTTCTACATTAAGATGCTGATCAAATATCACCATTTCCCTGCTCCTATACAGTTAGTTGCTTTGTCTTCTTCTCTAATGTAAAATTCAAACCTGCTTCTTACAGCATCCATTGTACTACATTGCAGTTGTTTAATTTCATGACTCTCTTTCTGTAGAACATTCGATCTTTAGAGTCAGTTTTGGTGTCTTGTTCATCTTTGTAGACAGATTGTTTAACACAGTCTTGAAACACAGTAAATACTCAAAAAGTGTTCATAGAATGAATGAATAAATGTATCCAGTTAGGTGGTGCTCTTTTTATTACTTTTTCATTATAAACAGGAGTTGGCAAACTTTATCTGTAAAGGATCAGATAGTAAATATTTCTGACTTGCAGGCCATACCATCTCTGTCACAACTACTCTGTCTGTGTTGGAGAGCAAAAAGTAGCCATAGACAATACAGAAGCAAATGGGCATGGCTGTGTCCCCAAAATATTTCACGTACAAAATAGGGCCTTAGTTTGCCAACTGCTGGCATACAGGAAAGAGACAGGTCATAGTTCTTAAACTGACTATAGATAGATGTTGAAAAAGGGTTCCCTGCATGAAATAGAAGAGGGGTGGTACATAAATTTTAGAATAATCATATTGAAGTTAACCTCCTTCATGTTGTAAAAGCTCTGATTTACAACATCTTTGATACAGCATTTCAGACCATGTGTTCTAGTAGCTCTGTTATATTTTATTAAAATCTATCTAGTCACATAATCAATAAGGGCTGATTGAAAACCTAATCGTATTCTCTTATTTAAAAAAATTTCGAATAAGATGTTCAAAATTAACGTTGCGTATGCTCTCTGTCAGTAGAAAATGTATTCTACTGTAAAAAGTTCGTGGATACTAAGTTTTATTTTGAGAAATACAGAGCTTCATTTATGTTCCCTTAGTTATCAATGAAACACCATTTTTCAAACAATTTTATTCTTTAAACTACCTGTTTCCAAAAACCCAAACCAAATGAGAGTTCTCTAACCTAAAATCAAGCTAATGGTATCATACTTAAAATGGCTCCATTTTAAAGGACCAACTATTGTATTTTTCTGTTTTTTTGAAACCATTCAATTGTAGAATATTTGATGGTTTCCAATTGTGAGTCTCCTCTAAGCACTGTTCCAGCACAGTAAGAAGCTGTGGGCTTGGAAAAAGATGGCAACACTCGAATTAGAAGAGTAGACATGAGCAAACATATGGAAATCATTTAATTATTTGGAGGTCATCTTTTGGACAGTGCCTGCTGGGCCCAGCTGGAGCTTAATGCAAAAGCCCCAAAGCTCTAGCAGTACCTCCATCCCATTCAGTGCATTTTGCCAAAAAGTCATGCAAATCTACTTTCTAATTAGGTTAAGCTTTGTCTAGATTTGCCCAAACCAACAAAAACACTTTTATGCAGATATGATATGATATTGTCACGACTGCATCCTGTTGTTCTGTGTCTTTTCTTTAATGCCAAATTATACATATTATGCTTTTTGTTTTGTTTCATTTCTATTTGCTCAACTTGTTAGATACACGATGGAATTGTGGATGCTTTGGTATTATAAAGATATCACCATATTCTAATGGCCTTTTGTATGAATAGTATAGAATCTGCTTTTATTTTTTAAGTTTTAAAGACACTTGGCATCAGTGCATAAAAGCAGTTTAAAGGCTACTTTGCTACATACACAGATAGAGCCTTTTGAAATGGTGAGATTTACAAAATGAGGCAGTTTAAACCCACAAATGTGAACTACTTTTATGTGGTCCCAAATTAAATGCCATTCCCTTGTACATATCCCTGTAATAGTCAGGCCAAATACATACCTCTGTATTACTTAGGATTCTCCAGAGAATAGAAACAATAGGTTATATTTATATAAACATACATATGCATATATTACATATATACATCTACATTTATGTAATAGTATAATATGCTATTATATAATATGAATATATACTTTATATATACAAATGTGTATATGTGTATAGGCTCACATATAACATTATATAACATTATATAACAATGTACAACAGTATACGTATTATACACATATACATTTATATATTTCATATAATAAAATATGCATATATACATTATATATTCTTATATATACATGTAATTATTCTGCATGTGCACATGCATATAAAAATATTAATTTTAAGGAATTGGCTCACATAATTGTGGAGGCTGGCAAATATCAAATCTGTAGGGCAGGCCAGCAAGCTGGAAACTCAGATGCCGTCCTTTTTTATTTATTCATTTATTTTTGGCCATGCTGCACAGCTTGCGGATCTTAGTTCCATGACCAGGGATTGACCCCGTGTCCCCTGCAATGGAAGCATGGAGTCCTAACCACTGGACTGCCAGGGAATTCCCTCAGATGCAGTCTTGAGGGAGAATTTCTTCTTCTCCAGGAAACCTCAGGTTTTTGATTTTCAGAAACTTTCAACTGATTGAATAACACCCACCCACACTAGTGAGGATAATCTTTTTTTAAAGTAAACTGATTGTAGATGTTAACTGCATCTACTAAATACCTTCACAGCAACCCCTAGATTAATGTTCATTTAAATAACTGTGCATTAGAGCCTAAACAAGTTGATACATAAAACTAACAACCATACTTCCCCAAAAGCAATAAGATAGATAGATGAACAAATTTCTTGACATGCATAACCTTTAAAAAAAAGAAATAGAGGGGCAAAATATATTGGTTAGAAGTATAGACTTTGGCAGCCATCAAATCAAGGTTAAAACTCTAGTTCTGCCACTTATTAACTATATAAATGTGGGAGCTAGGTGTAAAATTCTCCGCCTCCACATGAACCACTCCTTTTAGTCTTCATACACCTGCATAGTCTGCCCTGTTGCTTCTTGGCTGGCCTGGTGATGTGCTAACTTATTTTTGACCAATCAAACATGGCAAGAATGACACAGTATTATTTCTGGGGCTAGTTTACAAGAAGGCTTACAGCTTCCACCTGGTTCTTTTGGATCATTTATTCAGGTTTCAGAATTCTGACTAACCTGAGACAGCCATAATGCAAGAAAAGCTAAGCTAGCCAGGTGGAGATGCCACATGTCAAGTTAGATGCCCAGCTAGTGGACAGGTGTTCCTTCCATACTAGCTGATGCACCAGACAAATAAATGAAGAAGCCATCTTGGACATTTGGAAAATTTTAGGACCAGCCCCAAATGACCACAGTCACCTCAAAGAAGATATCCCCAAGTAGAACCTTGGAGGATAAATTATTGTTTTAAGCCACTACATTGTGGAGTGGTTTGTTGAGCAGTAATAGCAAACTCTCAAGTTAAACAACGACCTCAGGACAAAGATCAAATCCAGACTGCTATCAGTACAATACAGACATAAGGAACTGTACATAAGATGTCAAGGATGTCACTCTTTGTTAAAACCTGAGAAAATTTTGTCAGTATTTTGTACACTCTATTAAGTAGAAAAAAAGCGCTTCTAAGAATCTTATGGGCATTTTATCACAGCTCCCTAACTCTCAGCTCAGGTAGCAAGGGACCTTTATTGCAGAGATTTCTGTGTGTGGCTTTGGAATAATGAGATGAATCTCAGTAAGATTTATAGGAAAGCCACAAAGGTTTGTTTTGTGTGTGTGTTTTAAGAACTGTACCAGTACAAGCAATATTAACTTGAACTAAAATGAAAAAGAGGCCTTTGAGCCCTCAACCTTCTATTAGGAAAATTAATTATTGCAAACTAATGCCATTTTTCATTAAAAAGGAAACATGACTCAGAGATCAGATACAAGAGCCATGGAGAACCATTCATGGCATATAGACTGGACCCCAGTTGTTGGCACAGGTCTATCTTTACTTTAGAATTGCTATGGACCATTACCTGCAATGTGCCATCCATTTCCTCCCTTTTGCATAAAAGCATCTATAGTGGTTTTCCTGTCCCTGATTTACAGTGGTAACTCTATGTTAGAGGAGACAAGGGGGATTATTTTTCCCTTTACTTCCTGTTCAGAGGTCTTTGATTGGGAGGAGCTTCTTCTGAGTAGTTTTTTCCCCACCAGAACTGGATTTAGATTATGTGGTCTTGGTCTTCAAGCCTGATCAGGTGAAACTTTGAGGATGTTGGAATTCAGTGAGTATGTTTGTTCATGAGAAGAATGTAAATAGTCTGTGACCAGAAGGAAGACTACATTGGTTTAAAAATTGTTATAAATTCTTTTATTAGTCCCCTCCATAAAGAGGTGGAACTTATTTTCTCTCCTCTGAAATATGGGTGGGCCTTGGGATTGTTTCACCAACGAACATTTCCATAGAAATGTTCCATTTCTAGGGCTAAGTCAGTTGCATTCATGTGACCAGTCACATGACCATTAGATAATGGAGAGGATATTCTATATGGCAAGGTTGCTCTCTTTAAGGGTGAAGCTTCAGTGAGAGGGATACATATATAGTTCTATGGAAGAAGAAAGACGTGTCCTACCAGGTAGTTTGATCAGATATTCAACACATCTTTATTGTGAATCAACTATGCTCTAAACATTTCTCTGAACAGTTGTATAGTTGGTGTTTGCACCAGACTACCCTTAATTCCTACACAAAGTGAATGTCCACAGACCCAAAGTAGGAAAAAAGCTGAAATACTTCTCTTAAAAGATTTGGATCTGGGAATTCCTTGGCGGCCCAGTGGTTAAGACTCTGTGCTTTCACTGCCATGGGCCAGGGTTTGATCCCTGGTCAGGGAAGTAAGATCTCACAAGCCACGTGGCACGGACAAAAAAAAAAAAAAGATTTGTATCTGATTTTTATTCTATTAATTGAGTATTAAATTTATTTTATTTTATAATTTTGGTTTATAATATCATAATGTAAAAATAGCCCAGGATTCCATAAAACCAGGTTAGGGGTTAAAGAAAACAATTATTTCTAATGAACATAATACAAAAAAACAGAAGAAATCTTTATCTCTTAAAACTTGAAGAAAATTCATCACAACCCATATAGGAAACTTTTTAGTTGATGAGTTGATATGAGACCATTTTGCTTATGAAAAATAGGAAATGCTCAAAGTTTAAATTTAGTGGCTAGAGTGGAATTCAATTCATTTTGCATCAACAGTAGATTGTGCTTTATGATTGCTTCACAGAAAGTGAAGTAGCATAGAGTCCCAGAGAAAACAAAATGCAATTTTGGCAAAAACTGGACAATGGTAAAGGTGAGGACACAATATAAAATTTTAGAACATTTGTCAATAATAATGTAAATACAGTACCCAATATAGTGCTAGAAATTTTATATATATTATCTCAATTAATGCTACAATTACTCTAGCAAGTAAGCACTGTTATTACCCTTACATTTACAAGTAAGAAAATTGAAACATTAAACATTTTTGTAATTTTACCAAGTCACTGTTTCAGTTGCTTAGTACTTTATAAACAGAAGAAACAGTGCTTTTGCTCACAAGATGTGCATAATCTTTAAGACCCCTAAAGAACCATCTCCTAACAATCTGAGCCATCACATAAAAGTTTGACTACCCTGATGGAGAAACCACATGGAGAGACCGTGTGGAAAAGAGGAACATTGGAAAGCAAATAGCAGGAAGAGACATACAGCCATTTAAGTATCCCAGAGGCCAATAGAGCTATCCAATTGAGTCTACTAAAACCACAGAACATGAGAGGTAATAAAATGTTTGTTAACATGTTTCAAATCACTAAATTTTGGACTATCGTTTTGCTGTAATGCTAGTAGTGTTCCATTATATGACTCTATCACTTTCTTTAAAACTCAGCTTTCCCTATAAAGATTAAAGTCAACATCAAAGATCAATTATTTGACTTGAAGAGTCCATTTTTTTTTTTTTTAATTCTGATTTTACCTGAGTTCTGAGAGATGGTAAAGCAGAAAGAGTACTGGACTGGAAGTTGATGTGTCTAAGCTTTAATAATTTAATGAGTCTGTCAAAAACTATCTGATAACTTCAAACAAAATTAACATTTTAGGTTTAATTTTCTACATAAAATGAAAAATTTGGTCTTAATTTGAATCTCTTCTAGATATCACAGTTTATGGCTCTATATTTAAATCACCTACAGCTGTATTTCTCAAAGAGATAAGGAGTGTCTTCATTTTGTAGAAATATCTTTCTCATTACAGCCCTGTCCTCTAGCCATTAAAATCCCTTTTGCTCCTCCCCCATCATTAAGAAATAAACCCCTTCACCCACCACATACACACACATTCCCAAACTTCCTCAAGGAGCATTATCATCTGAATTGAGAATCCTCTTCTCAATTTCTACAAAATTACTTTTTTGGAAATTTTGTCTGGGTTGTATTGAATCTGTAAATCAGTCTGCGAAGAATTAATGTCTAAACAATATTAACTTTTCTAATCTAAAATCAGAATATGTTTTTCCATAATTTTTTAAATTTCTCTATGCAACGTGGTATAACATTCAAAATAGAAGTTAAGCATGTTTTGATGAATGTATTCCCAGGCATTTTATGTTTCTGATGATGTGAATGTTTTATTTATTTTTCTAATTGTTTCTGGCTAGTATATGGAAATAAATATGAATTTTGAATGGTGATAATATACTACTCTATCGTGCTAAATTTATCTATTATTTCCAATTTTTCTTTTTTGGAAAGTCCTAAGGTTTAATTTTTCAACAAGTTTGCTCTTTTAAAGTAAAAACTCTTTGATTTTCCCCTTTCCAATCTGAATACATTTTATTTCTTTTCTTGCCTTACTGCAATGTCTAGGAATGCCATTCTAATGTTGAATAAAGATAGTGACATAAACGGCTTTGCTTTGTTTTCCAACATAGGGGGTCAAAGTTTAGTATTTCATTATTAATATGATGTGAAATTTTTTTAGGTATGCATTTTTTATTTTGGAAAATTTTTTCCCTTCCTATGTTGCCAATAATTTTTATGGAGAATGGCTGCTGGATTTTGTAAAATTGCTTCTTAAATCTGTGATTTTTTTTTCTTGTTCCATTAATTTGAACATTGATTGATTTTTTTTTTAAACATCTTTATTGGAGTATAATTGCTTTACAAAGTTGTGTTAGTTTCTGCTGTATAACAAAGTGAATCAGCTACACATATAAATATATCTCCATATCCCCTCCCTCTTACGTCTCCCTCCCACCCTCCCTATCCCACCCGTCTAGGTGGTCACAAAGCACCGAGCTGGTCTCCCTGTGCTATGTGGCTGCTTCCCACTAGCTATCTATTTTACATTTTGTAGTGTATATATGTCAATGTCACTCTCTCACTTCGTCCCAGGTTACCCTTTCCCCTCCCTGTGTCCTCAAATCCATTCTCTATGTCTGCAGCTTTATTCCTGTCCTGCCACTAGGTTCTTCAGAACCTTTTTTTTTTTTTTAGATTCCGTATAAATGTGTTAGCGTACGGTATTTGTTTTTCTCTTTCTGACTTACTTCACTCTGTATGACAGACTCTATGTCCATCCACCTCACTACAAATAACTCAATTTCTTCTCTTTTTATGGCTAAGTAATATTCCATTGTATATATGTGCCACATCTTCTTTATCCATTCATCTGTCGATGGACACTTAGGTTGCTTCCATGTCCTGGTTATTGTAAATAGAGCTTCAATGAACATTGTGGTACATGACTCTTTTTGAATTATGGTTTACTCAGGGTATATGCTCAGTAGTGGGATTGCTGGGTCATATGATAGTTCTATTTTTTTAGTTTTTTAAGGGGGGTAAACTCTACTTGGTTATTATCTATTATCTTTTATGTTGCTGTATTTGATTTGCTAATATTTTTTAATGTTTCTATGTCTATGTTTATGAGGAAATATTTGTCTATAATTTTTTCTTTTAATATATTTTAAATATTTGATATGAGTTGCTCTGGCCTCATTAAGAAAGCTAACAAACCATCCCTCTCTATTTTCTGAAAGAGTGTGTTTAACTTTTATATGTTGTTTCTTTTTAAAATGTTTAATAGGATTCACCATATGTGAATGAAGCCATATTTGCCTGACTTTTTTTGTTAAGACAGTTTATGATAACAAATTCAAATTCTTAATAAATATTAGACTTCTAGATATGCTTTTCACCTTTTATCAGTTTTGGTAAGTTCTGTTTTAAAAGAAATTTTTCTGTTTCATCTAAATTGTGGAAATTATTGGCATAAAACTATTTATAATGTTAGCTTATTATCTATTTCATGCTTTAATTCATTCCTGATACTTGTAGTTTGTGTTTTCTCTATTTCTTGGCCATGAGTTTATTGTTATATTGCTATTATTATACTATATTATTATTATGTATTATAATAATATTATTACATTAAATGTATTTGCATACAATACATTACATTATTGTTGTATATTATTTTCTATATTATATAAAACATATTTTATATCTACAGTTATGTAAATATAAAACATATAATATATATTTTGTTGTATATAATATATTATTATTGTATCTAGCTGAGTTATTAATATTATTAGCCTTTCAGAAGCAATGTAACTTTGTTAATTTAATTTTTCTACTTCATTGATCTAGTTTATTTTTATTTCCTTCCTTCTACTTATTTCAGATTTAATTTTCTTTCTTTTCTACCTTCTTAAGGAAGAAAACTTGATTGTTAATTTTTACAAATCTTCTTTCTTAAATCTTTTAAAACCTATTTATCCTTTTTGTTGATAATAATAGCTAAGATTAATTGAATGGTAATCTGCTAAGCACTTTACTTATATTATGTCACTGAATTCTTATAACATCCCTTTAAGGTCTATACTTTTAATACTCTCATTTACAGATGAGGAAACTGAGGCTCAGAAAGTAAAACCTATTTATCTTTAACTATTGCATTATTTCAAGGGTCAATAAACTTTTTCTGTAAAGATTCAGACAGTAAGTACTTTAGGTTTGTAAGCCATACAGTCTCTGTCACCACTACTCAACTCTGCTGTTGAGGTCCAAAAACAGCCGTAGACAATATATACATGAATATTGTGGCTGGTTTCCAATAAAACTTTATTTACAAAAACAGGCAGCTGACTGGTTATATATTTGTTTATGCCTTTATATGCATCTAACAAATTGTGATACACTATATTTGAATTATAATTCATTATCATATATGATTACTTATGATTTATTCTTTGAATATGGACTATTTATAAGTGGTTGTTTAATTTCCAAATTTTTTTTTACTTTTCTGTCTCTTTGTATATTGATTTCTAACTTAATTTCTCTGTGATAGGAGAGTGCAGTGTAAAATTTTAATCTTTTGAAGTGTATTGAGATTTTTTTAATGCAGGAGCATATGATCTATCTTGATCAACATTCCATGTACAATTTGAAAAGGATATGTGCTCTGCAGTTGTTGGATTAAATATTTTATAAGTATCAAATATTTCAAGTTGTTTGGCAGTGTTATTCAAATTCAAATATTCAAATTCAAATATATAATTTTTACCTCTATATATGTGCTTTTGTCTGTCTGGTCTCAATTACTCAGAGAGTGTTAAAATCTCCACCTATGGTTGTGGATTTGTCCTCTTGTCCTCCCTTTTGTACTCTCAGTTTTGTTATAGGAATTTTGATATATATACATTTTGAATTGTTAGGTCTTCCTAAATCTGATTTCTGGTGATTGGAAAAAAAAAAAAAATGACATGTTTGGACTTCCCTATGAAAATGTGACCAAATAACCTTTTGAGCGACAACCTTCCTATCGTCCAGGAACTATAAAATATAGCTACAGCAATTGGAAGGGCCACGGACTAATGCTATGTGTATCATTTCATCATCTTCATATCATCCTGTGAATTCACTATTTTGGCTGCATTTATGTGCTCAGTATCAGCATCTAGCAGCTCAACCATCCATGCCTATGTGGTAATAGCAAAAAGAGGAAGCTCTTTGCAAGTGACTGATTGTCTGCTGAGGCCCCCAAGCCAGGAACCTATCTTTTCTGATGTGTGTGAATGTCCAGTTAAATATGTCATTTGTATTTAAAGTAGTATATCTACTCTTAAGTGACAGCATATTAAGACCCTTACTTTTGCTTTCATAAACCCATAAAGGGGAAAAGTGAATCCACATGATTTGGAGGAGAGACAATAAATCCAATTTAGATCAAAACTGAATTGGGATTAAAGACAAGCAAGTGAAGGAAAGAAAAGCAGCCCATGAACCCTGGAGGGAATTTGATAGCAAAATCCAACTGGGGAACTAAACTTTGTATGCTATATGATGGGGCTTTAGCACAGGACTGATGTTACAGTCTGCTAGATGAATAGCTCTATGTGTGAAGGACCAAAGAGATTTACCTTGTTAGGGCTCCTTGGAATCAGGGTCTAGGCCCACTTAAGCTAACCCAGGAAAGGAGTGATTTACTGCAGGATGTCAATACTGTGTCATTGAGAATCTGAGGCTAAATACTAGGGCATAACTAGGTCTCATGACAAATGGGATCAAGAAAAGTTTTGACATCAAGACCAAGATGAGTGGTAGAATCCTTGTGGGACATTCCGACCCCAAGAGTCTATTGGGGAATTCAGGTATTCCTGATCTGTGGATTGCGGGCCCATCAGAAGTGGGCGAAGGGTTAATGCAAAGGATCTTTGAATCCATATGCATATGATGTACTGTAGTTTGAAAAAATAACACCATATTTAATGAATATATGTTCTGCTGTTTGGGGAAATGTATATCCTTGGGGAGCGTAGAATTTAATACCTTTTCAAGAGGATGTTTTAAAAAATTATTTGCTATCTATTTAATAGAAGTGGGGCTAGGGACCCTTGAAGAGAGTTATAAAATTTCTACTTGAGGATTTTATCTACTGCAAATAGAGAAGTAGAAACAATTTACAATTCAATGAGAATTTAACAAGTCAAATTTAACCTGAGCTAACTGGCAAACTATTTTTATTTCAGTCGTATTTTAGTGCCCTTTGTAGATTGGCATTCTGATCAACTGCCTGGCATGTCTCTTTAATCTGGTTTTATAAATATGTACCACCATTTTGTTTGTTTGCTTATACTACTGTGACTTTTTAAAAATGTTTTAACGTGTCAGTAATTTAGAATAGTTTTTAGTCATTTCACAAACATTGACAGTACATTAACTATATTGTAGATCTCTAAAAACTCTTGGGCATATAAAAGGAGTGCTCATCATGAAAAATGTGAAAATTACTGTATTGAACTTTTGCAGCTACCAGCTGCAAAGACAAAAGCTGTTTTTATTTTACTGTGGGATGTACTTTTTTATCCATAAGCCCAATCTCATTTATAAATGCAATGAGAGTCCTTTTTTATTCAGAGATTGCTCTTTCATTTTATTCATTTACCCAAATACCCACTTTCACTATTACAGAAATTGTTCTCATTTGATGTCCCTTTTTCCTTCTATCCCCACCCATCTCCCACTGAATAAACTAAGGGAATGTCGTCTGTAGAAACGTCAGAATTTACATCATCATCTATTTTTCTCTCTCAAAATAATCTTGAATCTGTGACATTGTAAGAGCCTTTCAGCTTAAACAATTCTGAAATTTTTCATAGAGTTTTCCAGATGTTTTTTTCTGAATGGAAACTTTGTTCAAGAATAATCTGTCCGGACCTCAAAAAAATATATGGTTGATTGTTTTTCCTCTTCCTCTCTTTGCTCCAAATTGAAATTGAGTTCTATCTCATCTCTGGTTGGAAAGATTTTTCACCCTTCTTTTCCTTCCTCAATGGACCACACTACACTTTTAGAGTAATAAAACATTTAAATGAAATGTACAAGGCAATAACCAATGAGCTCAATACCATTAAATATTTATCAATACAGTAGTACAAGTTTGACTGTGAAATAAATATTAGGTCCTGTAAACTTAATAGTTTCCTGTAAAACGGAAAAAAAAAAAAAAAATCCTCTCCAAGCTTTTGCCTCCCGAAGTACTGAACTTAACCAATAAATAGTTCATAGTGTTCCAAAATTGAATTGCCAAATGATGGACCACATCCTATATTGCACAAGGAGAAGGCTGCTATTGTTTGTACTAGTGTGTTTCATTCAATGTAGATAAATAGTATGAAGTTGGCATTTCTAAACTAACCTTTGTTTTCAACTAACTACAGAAGAGGAAGGGTAGTGCAGGGAAAAGAAGCTGAAAGATATAGGGAAAGAGGAACATCAGGAAGTCTTGAGCTGATATATCCTGCTCAGATGCAGGAATTGCTGATTTAAATTTGGGGGGATTAACCCAACGTAGTGAATTTTTATACTAGCATTGATATATAAGGAAAACATTTACTATTGATACTTTTTAATTTTTTTCCAGGAAATAATAACAAAAGTAAAAATTTAAACAAGTAAATAGTGGTTTTAAGATACTGAACAGCAGATAAAATTATTCTTTATGACTGCACTCGGACACCAATGATATTACTTTAGTAAAAGCTATCTTTGGAACAACTATCTTACATTTGGACAAGGTATACTCCATTGGGTAATTGTTTCATTTTTTATTTGAATTGGAAATACTGCATTCAATATGATGCCTATATTGACCAATTCAATCACAAAGCACTAAATTCAGAATATCTTTTTATATTTCAAAATATTCTAGAATACACACACACACACACACACACACACACACACACACACCCCTCAATTGGCCTATTGACCTCCAAAAGCAATAAATTACCTATAGACTACAGATGATGCATATTAATATAATTGTAGTAAACAAACACCATTAAATATTTGATCCTAGAAATAGTTATGTATTTAAGATAGAAGAAATAAATATCTTGCTATAACAATGATAATTATGAAAATAAGAATAGCATTTATAACATAAATTACAGTTCACAAACACTTCTCATCTTTCAACTTCATTAATACATGGCCCTATAAAGAAAAGATAAAGGGTTCTAATTCTAATTTTACAGATTAGAAACCTATGATTCACAGACCTTAAGTTACTTGCTCAAGTTCACCACGATTAACAAAGGCCAGTGTTCAAACTTAAAACCAGAGATGCCTGTCTTCTAATACTATGATACTTCTAGGCAGAAAATTACCTAATGTTTTTATAAGTAATTTGTAGCAGAGGCTTTCTGGAAATAAGGAAATAAAAAAATATAATTTTGCCCATACATGGTCATTATTCCAACAGCTTTGCCTGCTTTTCCAATAACTCCCTCAGAAGACAATTTGAGGTCATAAAATCAAAGAGGAGAGATTACTCTGATTTAGAAGATGGCTGGAAAAGCAACATCGACTGCTCTCATGACTTTCCTGAGCCACAAAATTGACATGTAACAAACAACATTTTTCTCAACACTGTCCTTTTGCATTCTGCCTCTAAGGATGAATGGCACCTTCACCTACACGGTTACACAACGTAAAATCTGGGCATCCTTCTCCATTTCTACTATGTCTTCTTACCCCTCACCCTTTCAATCTCTTAACCCACTTATCTGCTAAATATGGTTTCCATCCAATCTCACCTTCCTCACAGCTCCAACCAAATTTCAGGAGACTGGTACCAAATGTCATCCAGAATAGGAAGGGTGAGAGATGGAAGGAGGAGAAGGTGGAAACCACCATGGTATCTCCCATCACGTTTGGAATCCATCACCCCATGATCCAGCAAACTCCTCAGGTTTCTGAGTGCTCACTTTTAGCTATAGCCTTCCGTGTTCTGTATTCAGTTCTCCCGGACTAGCTAATGTGCCCTAGAGAGAATTTCAGCAACAGCTTGGGGAGCAACTTGCTACAAGGTCTTCCTAGCATCTTTCATATCCCATTGCTGATATAGCAACTTGTTGATCTGTATGCAAAGCTATCATTATCATACCTGTAATGTGCTGTAAAATATGTCATTCATGATACTGAGATAATATACACATGCCAATATGTTAAAAAATAACTCTGGGGGCCAATATCCTAACCCAGAATCCGTGTTGGAGGGACAGCAAACCTGATATGAAAAAGACTATATGCAAGCCACAGGGCTGTAAATTCATCCTTCATCCATATACGTGATGAATATCAGAAAAAAAGATTTTCATTCATTGATTTAATTGTTTGCTAATCAGCCTGATAAATGTTAGAAATGGGTTGTCATTGCAGAAATTACAATTATTCAAGATATGGGGACTGACTAAATATATTTTAAAGACTTTTCTCACATTTGCATGAAAATATCATTATAAGAATTGAGTGAGGTCTTACTCCTTTACCCATGGGGAGACAATGCTCAAGGCTAAATTCTCAAGACTGTCCTGCTTCCAGCCGTTAACTCCGTAGGACTCTGGTTGCCTAATGCCAACATGTGGAATAGTCTTGAATCTGTAATCTTGGTGTTTAAGTTGAGTGAACCTCCATCCAAAGCAAAAAGGGTCTTGAGAGTGCGTGATAGGTCATGAGAGTTGTTTGTTTTTTTCTACTTACTTTTCAATGCATGTGTAATAAATAAATATCTGTATTCACGGCAGAATTTGGTCTGAGACGTGCTTACAGTATAACTTGGAAGCAAGGTTGTGGGGTGATTGGTTAACCTTACTCACTGCAAAACTTCTTTGGCAGCTATCATTAACACCCAAAAAAGCCCCCAAATTTGTGTACGAGCAGGTCTGCAAGTGACCTTGCCTTTATGTTTGCTGATGAAATGACTGGGTGTTTATAATGATGATTCTTATTAATATTTCTTTCCAGGTATTCTAATCAGATTCAGAATTATCAGGATCACTTTTTGTTTCTTGAGAGTATAAAAAGAAAACAACAGAAAACATACTGATTAATTAAAATCAGTGTTAACTTGATTTAAATAACATTTTATATTAATTTTCTATTAAAAATTGATTAAGAATAAAATTTTACTTGCTTTCTATTTTCTTTGGCAATACCTTCTTTGACTTTTTCTTTTGAAGACATTTTGGAGATACATACTCTGCCCTTATATTTGACAACGTTTCCATGGTGATGTTACTTCTTTTTACAGTATGACCCCTCGACTTTTAGGGAAGTAGCAGTACAAACAGGTTTTTTAAAAAATAAGAGCTCAAAATGATTTTCTCCCTTGTAATTCTATTTTGTGAATATCTTTTATAGTGCTCTGGCATATTGTATAATTTTTTTCTTAAAAATTACTTTATATCACTTTTATGATTTTACATAAAATACATAAATAATGATATATATGTGTATATTATTTAAATCTCTCTCTCTCTATATATATATATATACACACAGACAGAAATAGATATATACATAAAAATATTCTTTGTATATGTATATGTGCATATCTATATCTATATCTGTATCTGTATATCTTTAGATTTTCTTTGAGTCATCCGTGAGTGACTAGTTATCACATTTGTTAAAAACCATATGAAAGATAGGCAGGCTGATAAATTAAAGACATGTACTGGATATGGCATAGTCAGCAGAGAACAGTACAATTTTATTCTAAATGGGTTTGTCTTTCAATGAGGGTAAATGTAATGGTAACCTGACAGTACCAGGACATTACTAGAAAGGCCTGGAAAGAAAGGGGGAAATAGTTTGCTCACCTTGACAGAGGATATGATCATATCTAATTTCATTTCATTTCTGACATCTGTGTGATGGACCTGTGCTCTATAGAAATAAGTCTGAATTGTGAAACAACTAGTCACAGAATATCTGTAGACCATGTGTGCAAAGAGTAATGTCTTTAGAGGATTGGTCATGGAAACTTAATCTGTGAACTTGCCTTTTAATCATTTTGAGGATCCAGAGAACAGATAACAGATATAATGGCATCTATTTTCAGGCTAATCACCTGGCTAATTTTGCATGTGTATTAGCATGTTATTAATCCACAACGCAGCAACATTTCACTTATGCATTGCCCAGGTACTGCTTGGAGCATTAGCTGGGTTCTTTATCTTATTTACACCATTTGGACTACCAGGCTTCTATGACAAGTTTTGGAACAGTTCCAAGTCAGTGAGCTCACTGCCTAGTTAACAAGAGAAAAAAATCTGATCTGTTGCAGTTCTTACTGTCTTTTCTGGACTAAAGCCCTCAAGGGGCTACCCTTTCAGTCTAGTGTTTCTTAAAGTCTCATCCTCTGTCAGTTTATATATGAACTATGAACCACCTGGGGAGTTTATTAAACATGGAGATTCTTGGGCCTTCTCCAAAGTCACTGAATCAGAATGGGGACCATGAACCTGAGTTTTAAATATATAACCTCTTTTAGCGATTCTCAACAAATGATAATATATTAGAAGCACTCTTTTAGACAACTATCTTCCAACAAGTCTAAATGATTGTTTTTCTATTTAAAGACTCTAAATATCCCTCTATACCATATACCTTTCCAGAAGGCCGTGTCCAGGGCACACCTCTCTACAGTACGGGACTCAAATTTTACAACTTTTTGGTGTGTCATTTTCTTTGTGAAGCTCTCTTCTTCCTCATAGGTTTCAACCACTCTGGTTTGCCTTTCGTTGCCTCTTTTCACTTTTCTCCTCTCCTCTCTTTTTCTCTCCTCTACTCTTCAATTCATTCTCCAACTGGTCTATTACCAGAGCCCTCTTCCTTTCATTTCATCTTCTTTCAGCAAGGATAGATGTAGTCTATATATTTTGATGGTGTAAGTTTCCAGGATATTAGTGAAGAAGTATGATCCATGAAGAAGAAAGTCCAGTGCCTGAGGCAATGTGATTCCATGAAATGTGTATTGAGGGACCCATATCCTAAGAGATCAGGAGCTGGAGGGAGGATCTGGTGTCTCCAGTGAGGACTACCAGTGAACCCATGCCCCTGGATCCAGATGTAGAAGCTAAGAAAGGGGCCAAAATAGTAGCCTAAAAATTGGTAAAAAGGAATAATACATTCTGGTTGTTTTAGAACCTAGGACATCAGTTTGGGAGTTGAATGCCTTTCTCTAGCCACATAATAAGTTATTTGAGTTCAACAAAGTTGACTTCATGGAATTGGAATTTGGAATAGGTATAACACATATCCTGTCTGTATTTTCTCACATGGGCAGCCACTGCTAACCTTGCAAAGTTTTAGTAGAATAGAGGGTCTCATGTAGCCGTAAAAAACATCCACTCTACCAAGTGTTTGGTGAGAAATGAGTATTATTTTTTAACATCTTTATTGGAGTATAATTGCTTTACAATGGTGTGTTAGTTTCTGCATTATAACAAAGTGAATCAGCTATACATATACATATATCCCCATATCTCGTCCCTCTTGCATCTCCCTCCCACCCTCCCTATCCCACCCGTTTAGGTGGTCACAAAGCACCAAGCTGATCTCCCTGTGCTGTGTGGCTGCTTCTCACTAGCTATCTATTTTACAGTTGGTAATGTATATATGCCCATGCCACTCTCTCACTTCGTCCCAGCTTACCCTTCCCCCTCCCCGTGTTCTCAAGTACGTTCTCTATGTCTGCATCTTTATTCCTGTCCTGCCCCTAGATTCTTCAGAAAATTTATTTATTTATTTATTTATTTTTTAGATTCCATATATATGTGTTAACATACAGTATTTGCTGTTCTCTTTCTGACTTACTTCACTCTGTATGACAGACTCTAGGTCCATCCACCTCACTACAAATAATGCAATTTCATTTCCTTTTATGGCTGACTAATATTCCATTGTATATATGTGCCACACCTTCTTTATCCATTCATCTGTTGATGGACACTTAGGTTGTTTCCATATCCTGGCTATTGTAAATAGAGCTTCAATGAACATTGTGGTACATAACTCTTTTTGAATTATGGTTTTCTCAGGGTATATGCCCAGTAGTGACATTGCTGGGTTGTATTGTAGTTCTATTTTTAATTTTTTAAGGAATCTCCATACTGTTCTACATAGTGACTGTATCAATTTACATACACACCAACAGTGCAAGAGGGTTCCCTTTTCTCCACACCGTCTCCAGCATTTATTGTTTGTAGAATTTTTGATGATGGCTATTCTGATTGGTGTGAGGTGATACCTTACTGTAGTTTTGATTTGCATTTCTCTAATGATTAGTGATGTTGAGCATCCTTTCATGTGTTTGCTGGCAATCTGTACATCTTCTTTGGAGAAATGTCTATTTAGATCTTCTGCCCATTTTGGGATTGGGTTGTTTGTTTGTTTTGATATTGAGCTGCATGAGCTGCTTGTAAATTCTGGACATCAATCCTTTGTCAGTTGCTTAATTTGCAAATATTTTCTCCCATTCTCAGGGCTGTCTTTTCGCCTTGTTTCTGGTTTCCTTTGCTGTGCAAAAGCTTTTAAGTTTCATTAGGTTCCATTTGTTTATTTTTGTTTTTATTTCCATTTCTCTAGGAGGTGGGTCAAAAAGAATCTTGCTGTGATTGATGTCATTGAGTGTTCTGCCTATGTTTTCCCGTAAGAGTTTTATATGGTCTGGCCTTAGATTTATGTCTTTAATCCATTTTGAGTTTATTTTTGTGTATGGTGTTAGGGAAAGTTCTAATTTCATTCTTTTACATGGAGCTGTCCAGTTTTCCCAGCACCACTTATTGAAGAGGTTGTCTTTACTCTATTGTATATTCTTGCCTCCTTTATCACAAATAAGGTGACCATATGTGAGTGGGTTTATCTCTGGGATTTCTATCCTGTTCCATTGATCTACATTTCTGTTTTGGGGCCAGTACCATACTGTCTTGATTACTGTAGCTTTGTAGTATAGTCTGAAATCCAGGCGCCTGATTCTTCCAGATCCATTCTTCTTTCTCAAGATTGCTTTGGCTATTCAGGGTCTTTTGTGTTTCCATACAAATTGTGAAAAAAATTTTTCTTTTTTTAATTTTACTTATTTATTTATTTTATTTTTGGCTGTGTTGGGTCTTCATTTCTGTGCGAGGGCTTTCTCTAGCTGTGGCAAGTGGGGCCACTCTTCATCACGGTGCGCGGGCCTCTCACTATCGCGGCCTCTCTTGTTGCGGAGCACAGGCTCCAGACGCGCAGGCTCAGTAGTTGTGGCTCAGGGGCCTAGTTGCTCCGCGGCATGTGGGATCTTCCCAGACCAGGACTCGAACCCGTGTCCCCTGCATTAGCAGGCAAATTCTCAACCACTGCGCCACTAGGGAAGCCCCTGTGAAATTTTTCGTTTGAGTTCTGTGAAAAATGCCATTGATAGTTTGATAGGGATTGCATTGAATCTGTAGATTGCTTTGGGTAGTATACTCATTTTCACAATGTTCATTATTCCAATCCAAGAACATGGTATATCTCTCCATCTGTTTGTATCATCTTTAATTTCTTTCATCAATGTCATAGTTTTCTGCATACAGGTCTTTTGTCTCCTTAGGTAGGTTTGTTTCTAGGTATTTTATTCTTTTTGTTGCAATGGTAAATGGGAGTGTTTCCTTAATTTCTCTTTCAGATTTTTCATCATTAGTGTATAGGAATGAAAGAGATTTTGGTGAATTAATTTTGTACCCTGTTAATTCACCAAATTCATTGATTAGCTCTAGTAGTTTCCTGGTACAGTCTTTAGGATTCTTTATATACAGTATCATGTCATCTACAAACAGTGACAGCTTTACTTCTTCTTTTCCAATTTGATTCCATTTATTTCTTTTTCTTCTCTGATTTCTGTGGCTAAAACTTCCAAAACTATGTTGAATAATAATGGTGAGAGTGGACAAACTTGTCTTATTCCTGATATTAGAGGAAATGGTTTAAATTTTTCATCATTGAGAATGATGTTGGCTGTGGTTTTGTCATATATGGCCTTTATTATGTTGAGGTAAGTTCTCTCTATGCCTACATTCTGTAGGGTTTTTATCATAAATGGGTGTTGAATTTTGTCAAAAGCTGTTTCTGCATTTGTTGAGATGATCATATGGTTTTTCTCCTTCAATTTGTTAATATGGTGTATCACATTGATTGATTTGCGTATATTGAAGAATCCTTGCATTCCTGGGATAAACCCCACTTAATCATGGTGTATGATCCTTTTCATGTGCTGTTGAATTCTGTATGCTAGTATTTTGTTGGGGATTTTTGCATCTATGATAATCAGTGATATTGGCCTATAGTTTCCTTTCTTTGTGACATCTTTTTCTGCTTTTGGTATCAGGGTAATAATGGTGGCCTCGTAGAATGAGTTTTGGAGTGTTCCTCCCTCTGCTATATTTTGGAAGAGTTTGAGAAGGATAGGTGTTAGCTCTTCTCTAAATGATTGATAGAATTACCTGTGAAGCCATCTGGTCCTGGGCTTTTGTTTGTTGGAAGATTTTAATCACAATCTCAAGTTCAGTGCTTGAGATTGGTCTTTTTATATTTTCTATTTCTTCCTGGTTCAGTCTTGGAAGGTTATGCTTTTCTAAGGATTTGTCCATTTCTTCCAGGTTGTCCATTTTATTGGCATATAGTTGCTTGTACTAATCTCTCATGATCCTTTGTGTTTCTGCAGTGTCAGTTGTTACTTCTCCTTTTTCATTTCTAATTCTATTGATTTGAGTCTTCTCCCTTTTTTTCTTGGTAAGTCTGGCTAATGGTTTAACAATTTTGTTTATTTTCTCAAAGAACCAGCTTTAAGTTTTATTCATCTTTGCTATTGTTTCCTTCATTTCTTTTTCATTTATTTCTGATCTGGTCTTTATGATTTCTTTCCTTCTGCTAACTTTAGGGTATTTTCGTTCTTCTTTCTCTAATTGCTTTAGGTGTAAGGTTAGGTTGTTTATTTGAGATGTTTCTTGTTTCTTGAGGTAGGATTGTATTCCTATGAACTTCCCTCTTAGAAGTCCTTTTGCTGCATCCCATAGGTTTTGGGTCATCGTGTTTTCATTGTGATTTGTTTCTAGGTATTTTTTGATCTCCTCTTTAATTTCTTCAGTGATCTCTTGGTTATTTAGTAGTGTATTGTTTAGCCTCCATGTCTTTGTATTTTTTACAGATTTTTCCTGTAATTGATATCTAGCCTCTTAGCGTTGTGGTCAGAAAAGATACTTGATATGATTTCAATTTTCTTAAATTTCCCAAGGCTTGATTTGTGACCCAAGATTTGACCTATCCTGGAGAATGCTCTATGAGCACTTGGGAAGGAAGTGTATTCTGTTGTGTTTGGATGGACTGTCCTATAAATATGAATTAAGTCCATCTTGTTTAATGTATCATTTAAAGCTTGTGTTTCCTTATTTATTTTCATTTTAGATGATCTGTCCTTTGGTGAAAGTGGGGTGTTAAAGTCCCCTACTATGATTGTGTTACTGTCGATTTCCCCTTTTACGGTTGTTAGCATTGGCCTTATGTATTGAGGTGCTCCTATGTTGGGTGCAGGAATATTTACAACTGTTTTATCTTCTTCTTAGATTCATCCATTTATCATTATGTAGCGTCATTCTTTGTCTCTTGTAATAGTCTTTATTTTAAAGTCTGTTTTGTCTGATATGAGTATTGTTACTCGAGCTTTCTTTTGATTTCCATTTGCATGGAATATCTTTTTCCATCCCCTCACTTTCAGTGTGCATATGTCCCTAGGTCTGAAGTGGGTCTCTTGTAGACAGAATATATACAGCTCTTGTTTTTGTATACATTTAACGAGTCTATGTCTTTTAGGTGGAGCATTTAATCCATTTACATTTAAGGTAATTATCGATATGTATGTTCCTATTACCAGTTCTTAATTGTTTTGGGTTTCTTACTGTAGGTCTTTTCCTTCTCTTCTGTTTCTTGCCTAGAGAAGTTCCTTTAGCATTTGTTGTAAAGCTGGTTTGGTGGTGCTGAATTCGCTTAGCTTTTCCATGTCTGTAAAGGTTTTAATTTCTCTGTCAAATCTGAATGAAATCCTTGCTGTGTAGAGTAACCTTGGTTGTAGGTTTTTCCCTTTCATCACTTTAGATGTGTCCTGACACTCTCTTCTGGCTTGCAGAGTTTCTGCTGAAAGATCAGCTGTTAACCTTATGGGGATGCCCTTGTATGTTATTTGTTGTTTTTTCCTTGCTGCATTTAATATTTTTTCTTTGTATTTAATTTTTGATAATTTGATTAATATGTGTCTTGGTGTGTTTCTCCTTGGATTTTTCATGTATGGGACTCTGTGCTTTCTGGAGTTGATTGACTATTTCCTTTCCCATATTAGGGAAGTTTTCAACTATAATCTCTTCAAATATTTTCTCAGTCCCTTTCTTTTTCTCTTCTTCTTCTGTGACCCCTATAATTCGAGTGTTCGTGCATAAAATGTTGTCTCAGAGATCTCTGAGTTTGTCCTCAATTCTTTCATTCTTTTTCCTTTATTCTGCTCTGCAGTAGTTATTTCCACTATTTTATCTTCCAGGTCACTTATCCGTTCTTCTGCCCCACTTATTCTGCTATTGATCCCTTCTAGAGAATTTTTAATTTCATTTATTGTGTTGTTCATCCTTGTTTGTTTGCTCTTTAGTTCCTCTAGGTCCTTGTTAAACGTTTCTTCTATTTTCTCCTTTCTCTTTCCAAGATTTTGGATCATCTTTACTATCATTACTCTGAATTCTTTTTCAAGTAGACTGCCTATTTCCTCTTTGTTTGGTCTGATGCGTTTTTACATTGCTCCTTCATCTGCTGTGTGTTTCTCCATCTCCTCATTTAGCTTTACTTACTGTGTTTGTGGTCTCCTTTTCACAGGCTGCAGGTTTGTAGTTCCCGTTGTTTTTGCTGTCTGCCCACAGTGGCTAAGGTTGGTTCAGTGGGTTGTGTATGCTTCCTGGTGGAGGGGACTGGTGCCTGTGTTCTGGTGGATGAGGCTGGATCTTGTCTTTCTGGTGGGCAGGACCACGTCTGGTGGTGTGTTTTGGGGTATCTGTGACCTTAATATGATTTTAGGCAGCCTCTGTGCTAATGAGTGGGGTGATGTTCCTGTCTCGCTAGTTGTTTGGCATAGCGTGTCCAGCCCTGTAGCTTGCTGGTCGTTTAGTGGAGCTGGGTCTTAGCATAGAGATGGAGATCTCTGGGAGAGCTTTTGCCATTTGATGTTGTGTGGTGCCGGGAGGTCTCTGGTGGACCAATGTCCTGAAGTCAGCTCTCCCCCCTCAGAGGCACAGACCTGACACCTGGCCAGAGCACCAAGACCCTGTCAGCCACACAGCCCAGAAAAAAAGGGAGAGAAAAAGGAAGAAAGGAAAAAAATAAATAAATAAAATAAAGTTATAAAATAAAAAATAAATTATTAAAAATAAAAAATAAATTAAAAAGTAATAATAAAAAAAAAGAAAGAAAGAAGAGAGCAACCAAACCAAAAAACAAATCCACCAATGATAACAAGCGCTAAAAACTATACTAAAAAAAAAAAAAAAAATGACAGACAGAACCCCAGGACAAATGGTAAAAGCAAAGCTATACAGATAAAATCACACAAAGAAGCATACATGTACAAACTCATAAAAAGAGAACAAGGAAAAAAATATATATCTATTTATTAAAAAAAGGAAGAGTGCAACGAAATCAATAAACAAATCTACCAATGATAATAAACTCTAAATGCTAAACTAAGATAAACATAAATCCAGAAACAAATTAGATGCAGAAAGAAAACCCCAACTCTACAGTTGCTCCCAAAGTCCACCCCCTCAATTTTGGGGTGATTTGTTGTCTATTCAGGTATTCCACAGATGAAGGTACATCCAGTTGACTGTGGAGATTTAATCTGCTGCTCCTGAGGCTGCTGGGAGAGATTTCCCTTTCTCTTCTTTGTTCGCACAGCTCCTGGGGTTCAGCTTTGGATTTGGCCCTGCCTCTGCGTGTAGGTAGCTTGAGGACATCTGTTCTTCCCTCAGACAAGACCAGGATGGGGTTAAAGGAGCAGCTGATTCGGGGTCTCTGGCTCACTCAGGCCGTGTGGAGAGAGGGGTACGGAATGCAGGGCGAGCCTGTGGTGGTAGAGGCAGGCGTGACATTGCAACAGCCTGAGGCGTGCCATGTGTTCCCCCACGGGAAGTTGTCCCTGGATCACGGGACCCTGGCAGTGGCGGGCTGCACAGTCTCCCGGGAGGGGCGGTGTGGATAGTGATCTGTGCTCGCACACAGGCTTCTCGGTGGCTGCAGCAGCAGCCTTAGCGTCTCATGCCTGTCTCTGGTGTCTGTGCTGATATCTGCAGTTCATGCCTGTCTCTGGAGCTCGTTTAGGCGGTGCTCTGAATCCCCTCTCCTTGCGCACCTTGAAACAATGGTCTATTGCCTCTTAGGCAGTTCCAGACTCTTTCCCAGACTCCCTCCCGGCTAGCTGTGGCACACTAGTGTCCTTCAGGCTGTGTTCATGCAGCCAACCCCAGTCTTCTCCTTGGGATCTGACCTCTGAAGCCTGAACCTCAGCTCCCAGCCCCCGCCCACCCCAGCGGGTGAGCAGACAAGCCTCTCGGGCTGGTGAGTGCTGGTTGGCACCTACCCTCTGTGCGGGAATCTCTCTGCTTTGCCCCCTGCACCCCTGCTGCTGCACTCTCCTCCATGGTTCTGAAGCTACACCCCCGCCCACCCCCATCTCTGCCAGTGAAGGGGCTTCCTAGTGTGTGGAAACTTTTCCTCCTTCACAGCTCCCTCCCAGTGGTGCAGGTCCCGTCCTTATTATTTTGTCTTTGTTATTTCTTTTTTCTTTTGCCCTACCCAGGTACGTGGGTGCCTTTGAGAAGTCTGAGGTCTTCTGCCAGCGTTCTGTAGGAGTTGGTCCACATGTAGATGTATTTCCGATGTATTTGTGGGGAGGATGGTGATCTCCATGTCTTACTCCTCTGCCATCTTGAAAGTCTCCCAGAAATGAGTATTTTACTGAAGATTTCTTTGAAGAGAACCAGAAGGCCTGTGTTAAATGTTACAGAGCAAAAATCAATACAAATTCCCATTTGTCATTTCTGTTCTTTACCAAACATTTGCTTTGTACTTTAGACACCAAGACTTCTCTATAGACACTTTCAGAAGAGCATCTTTATTTTCCCCTTAATGTTCTGGTCCCAGAACCAGGGATCTTCATTCTGGATCTTTCTATGTTTTTTATTGCATATTATTTATTTTATGAGTAATTTATATCTGTGGCAGTCCTTATCCACTCTAACCCCCAAATCCATTAATTCTTTTTTTTTTTTTTTTTGCCAAACTGCAGCATGTGGAACTTCCTAGACCAGGGATCGAACACGCGTCCCCTGCAGTGGAAGCATGGAGTCTTAACCACTGGACCACCAGGGAAGTCCAAAATCCATTAATTCTTCATTCAGATATAAATAACTGCTTTGTTATGGTGATCTACCCTCCTAAAGAAGTCAATGGCAGATTGCTAATGTGTCCTTTTTTTCCATGTCACAAATGTAACACTTCCTACATATATTATATATAATAACACTGTGTGTGTGTGGCTCAGAGAGGTTAAGGACCTTGCATGACATCAAATGGCTGAAAAGTAATAAACTAGCTATTTGATGCCATGCAACATCTTTAACCTCTCTGAACCTCAGGGAAAATAACAGTACTTATTTCAAAGGGAATCAAGGGAATATATATACATACAGAGCTCAGAATGGTGCCTGGCTAAAGTAAGATATATGAAGTACATAAGAAATATATGCTGTTATATATTTTTATTTTTATTATATATATGATATCACTGGACTTTACTGAAGGAATTTCTAAAAATAGAAGTCTCAAAATAAAAAGGTAATATAGCTTAAATCTAACTCAGAGCACAACTTAATAAAAATATTTAAAAAGAACTATAATATTTTTTTCATCTTTAGTAGATTTGGCAGGACTCAAGTGCAGCTCTCTCACCTAGTTTTGCAACTCCACCCCGCCCCCCCCCCAAAGCCTTATCTCCATCAGAATCTCTGCCTTCTTTGTGGCTGTGCTTGGGGACAAGGATAAGATGATCTGCTCTTTTACTTGGTAAGTGTCAGAATTTACATAGGAACATAATAGTGAGCTGTCCTTGCCCTTGTTCTAGGCGTTTTGCCAGGTTGTGAAGTTGAATATTCAGTTGGATTTGTATCTCATCATTACAACTATGGCCTTCCAGGGGGGACCAAAAGGGCCAGACAGAGATGAATTAATGAAGCTCTGTGGGCAGTCTAAATAGAGACAAAAGTTTTCATCTATATTTGTTTAAGAATGTTGAAGTAGAGACCGCTTTCCAAATGCCATGTCTAATTTAAGAGCAGGCCTGCAGTGGTAATAGCCCAATATCACCATGTCTCCACTGCCTGCTAAAGCTGATACCAGGCGACATCATGCTGGGGAAACAATTATATCAACGTAATTGGAAAATATTTTTTCAGGGCAGTTCTGCCTTAATTAAAGCTCATTTTACATCTTGAGGAAGGAAGTGTTTTTTCAGAACTTTGGGATATATTCAAATATCTTTCAAAAAATAAATCCTGAATGAAACACACAAAGGAAGGCTAGTGTAGATTAGAGATATAGAGAATCGAATGGAGATTTTTACATCAGGCGATACAAGTTTGAATCTCAGTCCTGCCACTTCCTGGCTACATGACATTGGGCTGGTGATTTCCAATCTGTAATCTAGGTTTTTTCTCTGAAAGTGTCCATGAAGAATGTGTGCCTCTGAGTATCATTGTGGGAAGTCAAAACTTGCTCATGAAAATATCTTGAGAAGTATAGGGGTAGAATGTACCATCCTGGGTGAATATGGTGGTAGCTAATCTGCTCTTCATGAGCAAATGAGAGAAACAGTTTTATGCTCCTGAGAACAGCATAAAGAATAGGAAGGATAGAAAGAATAGAAAGGATTTGAGAAGAGAAATGGCACAAAGCTGGCCCATGAGGTTCATGGATCTCAGGCAATGCTGCCTGGACTTTTAGAATATTGAATAACAAGAACATCAAACATATAATATTTTTATGTTACTCTCTGATGTTGATATAATGTCTCTCATTATTTAGAACTCTCAGTGATATCTACCCATCACATCAGTGATTATGTGAGTGTTTTATTGTTGGTGTTGTCAGTGGTGGAAAATGAAGAGTGGGGAGCCTTATCCGAGTTTTATTTCTGGTTCAACTTGGCATAGAAAATGGGCACTTTTGGAATCAAAAGCTTGGTCACAGAAGCGACACTGAGAACAAAGACCACAAGAAAAATTGCAAATATGTTGATGAGATCTGGTTTGCCCTTAGATATGAAAGAGGGATTTGAGATGAAAATCATTTGACTTGGGAGACCCATCTAATATCTGGGTTACAGACATATGGCAATCAATGCACAGACTGGCATAGGTATGTACTCAATATATTTTTATAATAGTTGTTAAACTGAGGATGATATCTCAAAACAGTAATATTATGTTTTCATTATATAATATTTTACCCTTTACATCATCTCATTTTTGTAATCTCCTGGTCTCATGGATCTAATTGTTCCTTTCCTCCCCCAATGGTTTTTCAGAATGTGCCCAGAATATTAGTCATTACAATTAATTCAAGTTTGGTTACATATTTGTTCTAGGTGAGATTCTCTAGGAATGAGGTTATGTCCATCTTCTATAACTCTGTCTTCCCAAAACCTAGCAAAGTGCCTGGTTCATAGCTACAATCAACAAACATTTGTTAAATGAATCAGTGGGTTTGATTCTCACAGTAATAGATAGGAGGGATATTGTTTCCTTTTACTTATGGCCAAACTGAAGATCAGAACTATGTGCCTAAAGTTACAAAAGTAGTAAGTGATAGAGTCATGACTTAGATCTGGGCCTTCTCCAAGTTTAGAATTCCTCTCATTGTGTTTTGTTTTGTTTTGTTTTTTTACCACAAACTTTTCCAATCAGATAAAGCAAAAAAACAGAAAAATTTTAAATTTCTGAGATAATTACCTTAATTTTATGGAAAAATAGATAATTCCCTCATCCTAATGGGTACTATTCTAAAAAGAGTTTGAACATTTAATCACAGATTTTATTAGTTTGTATCCCTTGGTGGTGGACATTATTCCTCAAAATGAAATTGCGTAACTTTTAGTTTGTTATGCTATTTCCAGCCAAGAAGAAAAGAATGTTCTTTGCGCTTGATGTCACAAATTCATGACCTTGAGACGTATTCTAGGATCTTAAAATTCTGTCCCTATATCCTTACTCTAGACTGTCAGATGCTGATTACCTTAGATATTGCCTTTAAATCTAAAAAAAAAAAAAAAAAGCATTTTAGCCATAGAAAACAGATAGAGGGGTTAGTATCAGGGGCTCTCAAAAGCAGAACACTAGCCAAGTTTATGGACACCTACCATTTACTCTTCTTTCCTCTTATCAGGCTTTATTATCAAACTCTGCTCTCATTTCAGATGATTGCTTGAAAGTCAGTTCTTAACTTTACCCTTTTACAGATTAGTCATCTCCTAGCTATTCATTAAATGCATGAATTTGAAGCTGAACACGACCTCTGTATCCCAATACCGAATTAAATCTCAGAGACAGAGTTTTGGGTGAAGTAGAAAAGAATAGCTTGATTGCTTTGCTAGGCAAAGGGGGCCACAGCGGGCTAATGCCCTCAAAACTGTGTGTGTCCCAACCTGGAAGGTGTCGTGAGGAGTTTTATAGTAATGGTTCAAAGAGGGCATGATCAGCTCATGGACATCCTTCTGATTGGTTGCTGGTGAGGTAATTGGGAGTCAGCTTCATCAACCTTCTGGTTCCAGCCGGGTCTGGAGTCTACATGCTTATGGGCAGCATACAGTTAACTTCTCCCATGTTGTAGGTGTTTAAGTATCTGCAAAACCACTCAAAGTTATTGTTATGTATATCCCTTGAGGGGGAATCAGGACCTTGCCCCAAGGCTGCACTACTGTTTCTTGACTGCTCCTTCCTTTTCTCACATCCTATCTCTTCCCTAATTAGCAACACTTTGAACCTGCTCATTGGAACTCATGGAGGCTGAATGAAGCCTATTTCCTATAATCAAGAAATGGGGGACACAGAAAGGCTTTTGTGCCCAGGAGCCCCACAGGGCTCTGCTCGGTATCAATTTTGACTATGTACTTTTATCCACACATTATATCTTGGTGACTGTCAGTTTCAGAGTGTTTTGGCTAAAAATGACAGAATACAGAAATCTAGTGGTTTAGAAACACACAGGTTTATTTACTTTATATAACAATAGATCCATAGGAAGCCACACAAGAGTTGGGAGGGCTGCTTAGAGATATTCTCACTGACCCACTTCTTTCTTTCCGCTCAACCCAGTAAATTTTCCCTAAATAGTTTCATGATGGCAGCTGCACCTCCAGACATCCACTGTGAATTTCTTAGGGAAGTCTTGCCTTTTCATTCATAGAGACCTTAGTCTATATCATTTTGATCAGATGTGTATCAAATGGATAACACTAGCTGGAAGGTGGCCAAGTGAAGAAGGTTTTGTGGAGAAGAGAAGACCAACAGTGTTTACCTAAATGGTGTTATTACAGTTCATCTCAAAATTTTGACTTTTATCAGTGCTACTATCAAAGATATCTAAGAGGTAAGAGAGAGAATAAGTAAGTCTAATACCTAATTTCTATAGTAAAACTCTGTGTCCCCAAATCCCTGAATCTTAGGCATGGCAAGGACTTTAAAGTTCATCTAGACCAGTCTCTCATTCAGTGCTGATCTCCATGAAAATGAATTTGCTCATCCTGCCTTACAAAATCTTCAGCAATTTCCATAAGCCAATGGCTGGCTAAGGCTGCAATCAGTAGAGCGTGGCTTTTGATTTGCTTTAGTTCTCCCTAATGGAACCACCTACCAAGTAAAGTGCCTCTCTGGTCAGCATTCCCCCTGGGCTCTGATGGGAGGAAAAAATGGACAGCATAATACACAATAGCTTACTTATCTGGAGTTCTTTCTTCCATGTGGCTGTTGCAGGCCTGGAATACTAACAGACAACTGAAATATTCTGAGGGTGAAATGAATGGTTAGAACAAGAAATGCTGTCAGGGAGATTGCCAACAAGTCCCTTTCTTAGAACATTATCCATTCTCCGAAGGTGACGTGGGTGGGTTGGCTAAATTGTCAATTCATTTTGCTGGATTAAAAAGGGAGGAATGTTAGAAAAAAGGACTGGGGAATTCTGAAGGTGGCTCCCCCAGAATATGACTGGGTAAAGGAAGTTATGTTTGTATTGACAGGCTTGAATTAGCTCAGCTAGGTGGAGACATTGTAATATTTCATTGCAGCCTAACTATATATAGTTATATATATATATATGTGTGTGTGTGTGTGTGTGTGTGTGTATCTGTCATCTGTCATTTTTTTTTTTTTTTGAAAGAATCACTTTTTGTTTGTTTTTGCAGGGGTCGGGGTGCTGCATTGGGTCTTCGTTGCTGCGTGCAGGCTTTCTCTAGTTGCAGTGAGCAGGGGCTACCCTTCCTTGCAGTGCGTGGGCTTCTCACTGCGGAGACTTCTCTCGTGGCGGAGCACAGACTCTAGGCACGTGGGCTTCAGTAGCCGCGGCACGTGGGCTCTAGAACGCAGGCTCAGTAGTCGTGGCGCATGGGCTTAGTTGCTCCGTGGCACGTGGGATCTTCCCAGACCAGGGATCGAACCCGTGTCCCCTGCATTGGCAGGCGGATTCCCAACCATTTCACCACCAGGGAAGTCATATATATACACACATATATATATGTGTCATTTCCTTGCTATTCACTAAGTGCATGGTTTTGGCCATGTACTCTTATGCACATATTACACCTTGGTGACTGTATCATATATATACATATATATACTGTTAATCTGGTCTTTGATAGTCTGGGAAGTGAAAATAAAAAGGGCCTTTAATTTTGAGTGAGCAGTTCATATTTTTTTGAGATATTACATAAAATGAACATTCTCATAAATTACATGTTTTTGAAAAACAAAACAAAATGATACCAGAAGATATCTAAACTCAACCACCACACTGTCGTGGAGAGACTACATCAAAATATGCACATTGCCCTTTTCAAACTGTTGTGGAAATTGGTATGACTGAAAACAACTGTTTCTATGCCTTTTTAGTCACAGTTCTGACATATTTTAGATAATGTGAAAGCACAAAATTAAAAAACTGTTTTTTTACCCCTAGAAAGAATTCTGTGCTATATAAAGTCTCTAATATAATGCAATTTATTTGATGTGATTTTTGTTACGTTAGGTTTCAATTTCAAATCTTTAAGATATATGTTTTCCTATTTCCTCTGAGAGATATCAAAAGAATTAGTAGAAAGTACTTTTTCTCTTTTCAAGTTTGATACGTGAAAGTATTATCTTGGTAATATCTCCTATAACTAGGACTATAGTACATTACTTACATCTTTGGATTTGATTTTCTTTTGATTTAGTGAAGTGAAACATTTACCTGAAGTAGGATTATGAGAACTTTTATCAACTATGAATAAATGCTGTGTTTGTTCTAAAAAACCTTAATGTATATTTGGAGGAGTTAGATGGACAAGTGAGAGGCCACTGAAGGTAAACTCCTCCTACTTCATAATGTTAACTTATGTTCTTTGACAACAAGTTGAGAATTAACATAGTGGTGGTATCAGAAAGGGACTTGGCACAGAATAGATAGTTTATTCATTTATGTACTATTCATAAAGATATAGACAAGGTGTAAGGAAACCACAAAAAATAATACAGTGCTTAGGTTTGAGCGGTGGAAAGGGAGCCATTACTAGAACATGAAAAAAAGCTGCACAGAAAAGCCTTCCAGATGGGAACTAGGACATTTGGTTGATAGATCAAAACTGCAGCCAGCCTAAGATGACTCTATAGGGAGAGAGAGGGGGAATAACTGCCGGCGCCCTTCTCTTTACTCCATCCAATCCCCTTTTGGTCTGGTCCTCCATTTATTCTAATGCATCTTGAAGCAGGGCAAGAGATATTTTATAAGCCAGCTTTCAGGGACATGGAAAAGGTTGAAGAGGGTGGAAGATAAATCAGAAAACATTCTGCACAATGATCAAAAGCGCAGACTCCAGAGCTGGACTATCCAGGTTCAAATACCAGCTGTGGCACTTACTAGCTATGGCAAGTTATTTAAGCTTTTGTTGCATCTTTTTACTCATCTTCATAGTGGAGAGTAATGCCAGTACTTCATAAATGAGTTTCTTTTAATAAACTTGTAATTTTAGAACAGTTTTAGATTTACAGGAAAAGTGAAAATGTTTTCATATGCCCCACATATATTTTTTCCTATGGGTATCCCCACTAATGTTTTATGTGACTATGGTCTATTTGTCACAATTAATGAAAAAATATTGATTCATTATTATTAAATGAAGTCCATACTTTAATCAGATCTTTCTAGCTTTTAATCTAGTCTTTTTCTGTTCTGGAATGTCATGCAGGATATACTTAGCCATCTTTCTTTAGTCTCCTCTTGGCTGTGTGTGACAGTTTCTTACTCTTTCCTCATTTTTTATGACCTTGAAAGTTTTGAGGAGTACTGGGTACTGGTAAGGAATGAAGGTCAGAATGGCCCTCAATTGGGATTTTTAAAAATTGAGAAATAATTATCATATTATAAAATGTACACTTTTAAAGAGTACAATTTAATGGATTTTAGTATATACACCTGGTTGTGTAACAATTATTTCATCACTCCAGAATGAAATCTCATACACATTTCCTCCTCCTCCAAGCCCCTGAAATCACTAATATACTTTGTATCTCTATAGATTTGTCTATTCTGGACAATACATTAAATAGAATCATACAATATATGGCCTTTTGTATCTGGCTTCTTTCAATTAGTATAATGGTTTCAAGATCAGTCTGTGCTGTAGCATGTTTCAGTTCTTCCTTTCTGTGGATAAATAATATTCAATTGTATGGATATACTCTATTTTATTTTTCCATCCATCAGTTGATGAACATTTGGGTTGATTCTGCTTTTTGGCCATAACAAATAATGCTGTTATGTACATTTGAGTACAGGTTTTGTGTGAGCATATGTTTTCAGTCTCTTGGATATGTGCCTAGGAGTAGAAATACTTGCTCATATAGTAACTCTACTCAACTTTTTGAGGAACCACCAAATTATTTTCTATAATGGCTGTTCCATTTTATATTCCCACCAGAAATGTATGAGAATTTCAACTTCTTCACATCCTTGTCAACACTTGGTATTGTCTGCCTCTTTAAACTTGGTCATCCTAGTGGGTGGGAAGTGATATCTTACTGAGGTTTTGATTTACGTGTTCCAGATGGCTAATGATTCTGAGCATTTTTTAATGTCCTAATTGGCCATTTATATATCTCCTTTTGAGAAATGCCAATTCAAATTCCTCGCCAATTTTTAAATTAGATTTTGTGTCTTTTTATTTTTGAGTAGTAAGCTTTCTTAATATACTCTGGATACTAGACCATTATCAAGTATATATAGTTTACAAATATTTACTTACATTCTGTGGTATCTTTTAATTTTCTTGATAGTGTACTTTGAAGCACAAAGTTTTAAACTTTGATGAAATACAACTTATCTACTTTTCCTTTGATTGCTTGTGCTATATGTATTATATAAAAAATAGTTGCCTAATCCAAGGTCACAAAAATTTACATCTATGTTGTATTCTAAGAGTTTTATTTAGGTTGTTGATCCATTTACAGTTAATTATTGTGTATAGCGTGAGGTTGGAGTCTAACTTCATTCTTTTGCATGTGGATAGTCAGTTGCTCTGGCACTGTTTATTGGAAAGATAAAATTGGGATTTGCCTATTTTCCTCATGGTGAGACTGGGTTTATGGGTTTGAGTAAGAGGGTCACAGAGGTAGGGTTCCTTTCTCATCACATCACCCAATCACCAAACTTACCACTAATGAAATTAACCTTGATCACCTAGATTTGATAGTATCAGTATCAGGTTTCTCCACTGTCAATTTCTCTCCCTACTCTCACTTCCACCTCACTTTCCATACTGTACCCTTTAGAAGGATGTCATTAGGCATAGCCCACCCTTAAGGAATGGGGATTATGCTCTACCTCCTTGAAGGCGAAGTATCTATATAAATTATCTGGAATTTTTCTGCACAGGAAATGTATCTATTCTCTTTCACTTCTAAAATTTATTTATAGCAGTATGCACTCATTGGATATTTATTTAATGATTTGGTTATAATCCAAAAATGTTTTGTTTACTTTATTGCTTCAACTGTTTCATTTTTGGCCACTGTGCTCTTTCAGTTGTCTCCTTTGACCTAATCATTTATTGCATTCTCGTTTACGTACTTCCTTATCTTCTGGCATTTCAAGATGTTCCAGGTTCATCTTGTATATTTAATGCCCTGGTCCTAGAATCAGCCATTTCTTCAAGGAGCACAGGCTCCTTTTATTGGAAAATAGTCTTAGAAACAAATAACTGGGCTCTAGGTTGTTCATTGCTATTAAGGGGTCATTGCCTCTAGGCCCTCTTGGTTGACAGATCAAGGGGATATGTGTGTATATACTAGTGTGCATATATATTATATATATTCATGTGTAATTTTACATGTAACTATATGTAACTTTCTGTGTAAATATTAAGCTAAATATGATTTTGTCTAATACCTTCCATACCTTCAATTCTAACATATTGTCACCCAAATCATGTTTGCCTTCTCTCCTTGTTGTCTGTAAAACCTATCATTCCAAAAGAAAGAAATCTAGCTCTCATGAGTGTCTTTTAACATTTCATGCAAGAAAAGTTTACTGGCAATAAAAAAAAATCTTTCAGTTTTTTTTCTTTTTGTCTTTATTTCTTCACTTTTCCATGATAATTTCACTGGATATAAAATTCTCAGTTGGTGTTTTGTTTTGTTTTGTTTTTCCCTCAATGCTTTACATATTTCAATCCACTCTCTTCTTGCTTGCATGATTTTTCTGATAAGTCTGCTCTAATTCTTGTACTTGTTTTTCTATAGCAAGATTGTTTTTTTTTAATCTGGATACTTTCAAGATATCCTTTTTGTCTTTGGTTTTCTGTAGTTTTAATATGATGTGCTTAGGAATGATTTTTTTTTTAACATATTTATCCTGATTGTTGTCTGAATTTCCTAGATCTGCTTTTTTTTTGTTTGTTTGTTTTTGTTTTGTATCTGTCATTAATTTTGGACAGTCCTTGGCTCTTGACCATTATTACTTCAAATCTTTTCCTAACTCCATTATCTTTATCTTCCTAACAGCAATATGTAAGTTGTACCTTTTGCAATTATACCAAGATTCTTGAAATTTCTATTGTTACTTTTCCATTCTTTTTTTCTCTTTGCATGTACTTTGAGAATTTCCTAATAGCCTATTTTCAACCTCACTTACTTTTCCTCAATCATGTGGAGTTTACTAACAAGCCATCAACGGCATTCATCCTTTTCTGTTACAGTGGGTTTTTTTTCCTAGTATTTCCTTTTCCTCTCTTCTGCTTTATATATGTTCTGCTTGGCTCACAGAAATTTCAGTTGTCTTTCCATGAGACTAGTAATCTGAGTGATTAAGTGCAATTAAATCAATCAAGTGGACAAATTTCAAATATCTAGACTTTTGGAAATGATCAGATTAAACATTCAGAAAATTAAGCTGTCCTTTCCTTAAAAAAAATCACCTTTTCTTTGGTCCATGTAAATATGTTATTACACCTGCCTTAGTAGGAAGCAGAGTTTAATTTTTTTTGTACATTAAAGTTAGTTTGCCATAATATTTAGTGCCAAGACAAGTACAGAACCACAGCATATGCTAAAATCTAAATGCTGGAGTCACAAGTTGATCAGGGGCTAAATCAGGGTCAAGTACATAATTAGAATTATCCACATTTGGGGAAGGAAATTGAAGAGCCAGAATCTTTGACTCATTACCAGAACCAAGTCAATTGAATCTAATGTGAACACCAGGTGAAGGAATAAGACTGAAGCAAAATGAGAGTGAAAGAAATTTCTATGAGCAGACTTTGCTGTCTTTCTATTGTGAAGGCTAAGAACTCCACCAATGTTGGTTCATCTTCATACAGATTAAAGACACAGTGTGGTAAGACTAGTATTGGTGATTGTTGAAGAGTGGGCAAAGCTTATTTAAAACTTTCTTGAAAAAGACTAATTATAAAGAAACAAATAAATACAGACACATAATCTATGTGAGAAATCCTAAATGTAGATAACCCAGGTTACAATAATTTTAAACAAATGCTGTACTGTGATATAATTCATTATACTCACTAATGCTGTTGAGTAAGATATATAAACACTTTTGCACACCCTCCCACCAAATTCCTACTTTCTGCCCAGAGTGCACTGCTTTTATAATCAGTTTCTTAAAGCATTTCTTTTGAAAAGGTCAGCATAAACATGACATATTGGGGAAACTGCAAAAACAACTTTCAACTGCAGTAGTTTATTTCCAACACAAACCACAAGCCATCATTCTTTTCTAAAACTTAGAATTGAACAAAGAAGAAAGGTGTTCAAATACCAAACCTCCAAAATATTCTTGTTTTCTTTGAAATAGCAAGAATAAAACACTTTCTTACAACCACTTGAAACAGTAACACGGCAGGAACAGTCATTACAGGGTAAAATTCTTTATAAAAACTGTCACTAGACACTCAGCTTAGGTGTCCTTATGCAGTGACTCAAGAGCTCAATGATGCCATTTTTTTAATAAACAGCAATGAACCTCTGAGTCTGACAGACTCCATTCCTTTCTCAAAAATTCAACTCCATACTAATGTGAAGCCGACTCTATGCCTCCATTTAATTCTTGTCAAAGGTATCACAAGCAATTTGCTTTCTAATGAAAATAACAAAAGAACCATGTCTCATTCTGCCAGCAATTTTTAGTAGAAAACACAAGAGACTGGAATACTGGCAACTTATTTTCTGGTGGTAGGATTAGTTTGCTGGAAAAAAAAATGTAGAAAAGTGAGATTGGAAGGTGGGCAGAAGTAACTGAGCCCTTGAGAGAAAAGACAAGTCTTTTTTATCTTTGTATTCCTAGTCCTAGTGCAGGGCATTGTGCTCAATTATTGTTTGTGGAGTGAATGAGTACATGAATGGTCAAACGAGGAAAATCCCCACAACGATGTTTACTACAACACAAGGTAAATACTTTTTTTTTTCTACAATCATGAGGGAGATCAATGAGGTCAGAGCTTACGGATACACTTCTCATGTTCAACATGTCAATTGTGATAGCACCGATGGGGAAGTCATTCTTTCATTGAATAAATATGTGTTGAGAACACACTATGTTCTAGAAAATTTGCTGGACTTTTGAGACACATTCAAGAATACTACACACATTGCTCTTCCTTAGGAGAGCTATAATGGAAGAGACAGGCATTAATCAAATAATTTCTTAAATATATAATTATAACTTGTGATTATAGCTTGAGGAAAAAAGTATAGGGGACTATGGGAGTGCATATGGGAGCTCTCATCTGGTGAAGAAGTGGTGAAGATGCATCCTTGAAACATGGTGCTTAAGCTAAGATATAAAGATGAAAAAGGAATCAACTATGACAAGGTGTAGGAGGGTGGCTGTTGGGTAGGAAGGAAAAAGAAGGTATCAAAACTCTGAGGTGGGTGGGAGAGTCATGGGGAGCACTTGGAGAAGGTGCTTTGTAGAGATAGGTACAGACTGAACATGCCAGATGGATCCAAGTATATCTGCCTGAGAGCGGGACAGTCCCAATGTGCCAGACTCCACCATATTGTCTGAGGCAATGAGACAACTCTCAGGAAGACCAGAGCCAAAATCATAGTACTGCCTCCATCAAGGCAACCACTGCTTATGCCTAAGCCAGATACAACTGCGACTTCCCAAACTGAGGATCTCCAAGGTCTTACCTGTAACATTTGTCTGTCTTCAGAGAGCGTGTGTGTAACACACAGGTCACGCAGATTGAATCTTTCCTGTTTTTCAGTGTGAAGCCTTTCTTTTCTCACACATTTGCTCAATTTTCTCTATTAGATACCTCGGTAATGGCTCTACCAGACATCCTCTGCCATGGTCCGACGGGACTTCCATCAAATGTGCAAATCCAACCATGCCACTTCCCTGCTTAAGCTTCAATCTTTTTCCATAACCTAAAGAAACCCCAGGTTCCTAGTCAGGCATTTGAACCCCTAATGATGTGGCCCCAGCCTAATTCTACGTCCTCATGTCTGCCCCTTGCTCTATGCAATTTATAATCACATGATGAAAATAATTGCTTTGGAGTCCATAAAAATATGGTGTACTCCCTTCTTCTGGTATGTAAATGACATTCTTCCTGATTAAATTAGCTTTCTCATTCTACTTCCTTGACTGCTTAATTTCACATTTGTTTCCAGATCCAACTATAGTTGTACCTCTTCCAGAAAATTTCCTGATAGGAAAGTAAGGGGACATAAACTGGGGGGGTTCAAAACATGGGCTTTGGATTTAAATAGATAGGATAGTGAATCTTGGATCTTCTACTTATGAGCTGTGGAAATATATTTACCTCTCAGATGATGATGGTGATGATGATTTTATTATTATTATTATTAATTAGAATGAGGACAATTATACCTACGTTCTTCAGTGAGGACTCAAGGAGTATGGCATATAAAGCACTTAGCAGAGAACCTGAAACATAATAAACATTTCATAGTTGGCACTAATAGTCATTTTTCTGTAGTTTGTTATTGTTGTTATTTAGATGATGTTCTATGGGCTCTGACAACACATCTGTCTTGGCATTAAACATATGAGACTGAAAATATATGTTTGTACACCCATGTTTCCCTTTACACTGCAAGATCCTTAGGGCACACAAAACTAGCACACAGCAGACTGGAATATAGACACAGCTTATGTCTGTTCAGTCTTCTCTGTTCTCAAGGAGTAAATAAACTTCTTTTTCTTTCTGACTAAATATCTGTATTCAGATAAAACTCATAACTTCCCAACTCATTAGCTGTGTAGGTGTTAGAAATTCTCCATTAGTGTCAAGGCAATAAAGCCAAATTGCAAAGCAATTAGCCAATTGTATTTGTGTATTTTTTCCTTTGGCTCTTTTTAAATAAAGACAGACTAAATAAATTTCCAGTTTGTCTCTGAAGTTTCTTTTTTTTCAAATGCACAGATTGTATTCTAGGTATAAATAGAAAAATTACATCTTTTCAACTTTTTAAAATATGCTGAATTCAATAAAATTATACTGTGTACTTATCTATGAATTCTGGAACAGATAATAAATGCTTTTAGGAAAAGCTCTTTGGCTAGTCTAAAATTCTAAAAAGTAATTTTTGTTACTGAAAACCTCAATCTTTTTTTAAACCTTTTTACAAGACTTTGTTAAACATCAATTCTATGACATTATAGGAAACTCAACAGAACTAAAAGTCATATATTGATAGCATTTTAAACCACAGAAATAAAAATGTAGTCTCAGAAACTAAAAGGCAAGCCTCTGATATTTTCTCTACAAAATTTTTAATATATATTAGTGTATAGTAGTAGAAGAATACAAATGCCAATTTCTGATTGATATAAAAATATAAGCTTTCCATTTTCTTAGTTCAATGGAAGTAGCTTATTCAGCCCCTTTTTGAGTAGGGTTGGGATTAAGTAGTTGGGATGAGAAGCTTTCTTCCCAGAAGCAGAATAAGTATCTCCCTTACCAGTAAGTATCAACTACACAGTTATTCAGCCCTCATTGCCTTTGATGAGAAGGAAAGCCCTTTTAAATTTTTTTCTTTCACTCATTATTTGGTTTTAATGGATTATTATCCAGATTACTGATTGGCTTTCAAATGTTATTATTACAGAAAAGAGAATGATATATTTTTGTGGCAGGAAACAAAGGGCTATGAGCTGGAAAGAGTCAGAGTCTGAAAAATATGGGAGAAGAAAGGGGCACATGAATATCTGGATTCCTCTAACAGGAACATGGTCTCTGAGAAAGGACACTTTGTAAAAGAACCTGGTAATAGGGAAAAAAATATATAATGCCAAAAGCATTGTTTTATGGTTGAAGAACTTTGTTGAATAAAAGTTCTTCTAAGTCATTCATAAGTCATGTTCCCATTAGTCAAAACACTTTGCCAAATTCACCAACAGACCCCATCAGCCTGTCTCCTAACCAACAACAGGCTAATGCCGTGATTATTTGCTCTGTGAGTCAGCTAACTCTTAAGTGATGCTCCTCTATACTTCATCCTTGAGAAACTGCAAGATCAAATGGGCTCCCAAACACCTGGTGGGATAGGAAAGAGGAGGTCCTACCCCTTGTACTTGTGACTCAAATTGTGATTACGCCCAGGCTCTTACAACTGAGACAGTTGGGAATGGATACTCCTGATATACCTGTGACCTGGTTAGTCACAGATGATTATCATGGAAATCAGTTTATTTTGTACCTCTAACTATCCACAAAAGATTTTAACAGTAGCTCATGTAAAGCATACCAAGAAAGCAGCATTATAAGGGAGATATTCTGTAATTTTTCTTACATGATATGAACATCAGTTGGATTGTATATTAAAGAAAAAACAAATTTCTCTACAATTTTAAGGTATTGAAGGGATTATACGGAAGATTTCAGAGAGGGGTCTAAATAACTGAGGTTGAGAAGATTCGGGTATTTCACATGTCAGTTGATTGCCTCAAGTAGAAATGGATACAGTTATAATAGAGACAAATATTTCAAAGAGAATCTTATGACAATAGAATACAACTTTCTGATTTCTGACCTAAATCTTCACCTTCCAGTCCTGGAGAGTTTTTATTGTAATCTTTTTACAGGGTAATGCACTGAACTACCTACTTTTCTCCCTGAGGAATTTTCCTCTCTTCAAACTTGAGAAGCACAAGGGCCAGAACAATTGTGGAATTATTCAGAGGAAGATTGTCAGCTTTTGACAAGTTGACTTTTCTCTCACTTGAAGGGACCAGAGGAAATCAGCAGATGAAAGGAAAATTGATGAAGCTTTCGGCACAGAAAATCATATCTACATACATTGCCTCTCATAGGTCACTCACTTTCTCTGTGCTCTACCTACTACCCAATTTGTTGACCATAAACCACTCCTTAGATAACAATTCTTGGGTAGCCTGCCTGATGACCTAGCTCTCTTGGGCTGCCTGTGTGGTACTGAAAGTTATCTTGGTACGGACAACTGACCGCCAATTCATTTCTACAGAAAAATTAATTTCTCCCTTATTGGACTACAGATTGACTAAATTGAGCTTTAATGGTTGATTTTAATAAAGGATAGGAACTAATCTTACTCTAAAGCTTTTCCAATTATAAAAAAGTTTTCTGAACAAAAATGCCCGAATTTCATACTTAATGGTGTTTTATATAACTTTGTCTTCAAAAGTGAAGTTAAATCACAGAAAATATTGCTAAAAAGGGTTCACCAGCTTATTCAAGATGGCAGACTGAGCACTCAGTTTTACTGTCTCTTCTTCCCAAACTCCCTTTGGGATTATAAGAAGTTATGAAAGAAATAAGAAGACTAACTGCAGTAAACAAGAACTCAGTGGGCCAGGATATTTGAGGAAATCTGGAAAATTTCAAGCAGATGGGTTGGTATTAATAGAGAAATTCACAATCCAAAACACCAGAGGTAAGGATTTTTACTGAGGGAGCCCTGGAGGCACTGAAATCTGAGCTAACTGCACAAAGGAGAGGCGTGGGACACAGGGCAATTATGAGTGTAATGAATTAAAGAACTCTATTAGCAATAAGAAGGCCAGTTAGGAATTCATGCTTCTATTACCATTTCTCCTCCCCTCTAATGCAAAATGGCAGCTTTTTAGCCCCAAGATAAAAATGTAGGAACTGTTCTCTGTAGAAAGGAGATGGAGCCATAAAGGTAGACCCAATTAATTTCAAAAGAATGAAATTATTCAGAGTATGTTCTCTAACCGAAAAAGGATTAAGCTAGAATTTATTTTATTTAAAAAATATTTTTATTAAAAATAAGAAGATAACTAGAAAAATCCCAAATTCCAAATTCCAAACTCCAAGGTATTAGGCAAGATATTTTTACCTATTCCAGGGTCAAAGAAGAACAAATGCAAATTGGAAAATATTTTAAATAAAATCAACAAAGCTATAAAATATTTACACGTGTGGAATACAGCTGAAACAATGTTTTGAGAGAAATTTAGAGGCTTAACTATATGTTTTAGAAAAAAGGTAAAGGTTGAAAATCAATGGTTTAAGCATTCATCACAAAATTTGAGAACAAAAAAGTTAAGTCAAATCCAAAGAATGTACAAGAAAATAAATATCAAAGATAAAAGAAGAGATCAATAAAATACAATGTAAATATACAACAGAGAATACAAACAAAATTAAAAGCTTGTTCTTTGAAAATACCAATAAAATTGATAAACCACTTGGAAAAATATTCAAGAAAAAAATTTAAGTGACATGAATTAACAGTATTAGCAATATTAGCAAAATTAGCAATAAGAGACACATATAATTTCAATATGAAATGATGATAGGATTGTAGTGTGACCAACTTTATAATACTCAATTTTAAAATTTTGAAGGAATAGAAAAATTCACTGAATAATACAAGGCTGAAAGTAAAATAAATATAACATCTGATTTCTTTGGTACTTATTACAGTATTGAATCCATAATTTGAGTTCTTCCACAATGAAAACCTCAGAACCAGATGGCTTTTCTAGGTAATATTTTTCAATAATGCCAATCTTACTCAAACTTATTCCAATAAAAGAAATAAGGGGAAATGATTCCTTAACTTTTATAAGACTATCATAATTTTGATTCCAAATACTGACAAGTATTTTTCAAGAAAAAAATATATTATTGGCCAATCTTTCTCAGGAACTTAAATACAAAAATGTAGCAAAAATGTATCAAAACACATAAAGGTAATTAATAAAATTTATACAGTCATAGAAAAGGGAAAACATAATTAGATAATTTTAATACATGTTCAAAAGGCAAAAAGGCATTTGACAATATTTTACACTTATTTATAATTTAAAAAAACAGAAAACTAGAATAGAAAAGATTTCCCTTAATCTGAAAAAGAATAGCTCCCCCCCAAAAACCTACATCACACATTATGCACAATGGTGAAATATTGACAACTTTTCCCCAGAAATTGGGAAAAGTAAATGAATAGCCATTATCAGTGCTTCTATACCATATTTCAGTAAACCAAGGAAAAGAAATAAACAGAATTATGATATGGAGGAAATTATAATATCAGTACTTACAGATGACATTATCATGCAGATAGATAATCCAGAGAAGTCTATAAACTATTAGAATTAATAAATTTAGCTAGCCTGTTAGTTATAGAATAATATAAAGCATCAAATACAGTTCTATATACCAACACCAAATAGTTAGAAAATAAGATTAATAAATTACCATAAAAAAACATTCAATACTAGTCCCTAAATATGGCTGGCTGGACCAGAAGATATCTATTGCCTATCTGTGGTCTTAATAGTGATAGAATATTTTTAGCTCCACAGTGAGCACATGGGCTACATTTCGTGCAATTATTTTATCTTCATCTTGGTGCCTAGTACGATGTCTTGCATTCTTTAGGCAATCATGACTGAGGTGCTTTGATTCTTTACTGCATGCAAATGGAAAGAAAAAACAAAAAAACAAATGGAGAAAGACCTTACACAAATACTTTGTTTTTGTTTCCTTCTTTTTATGGAGTCTCTCACAGTCTTGCCGTGGAGCATGGCAGCAGTCCATCCAGGGACAGTATGTCTTTCATGTAGTCAGGACTGAGAAAATTCCTGTCAGAGGATCAGAACTCCATTCCAAGCTGTTACTGTTAAGCTCTAAAGCAATGGAGGCCCTTACTTTTGGCAACAATCGGCCCTTCTTCCCAAGATACTGACTGCATTTTTTTTGCAATCACAAACTAGAACTGTGGTTCAAAATAGCAAAACACATTTTTAAAAATAAACTGAAACCATTGAGTGGATTTCATACCTATAGAATCTCAGGACCCCTTGATACACAGACAGGTTTCAGTATCCCATAATGGAAAACATTTTGTAGGACAAGGATCCAGAGCAATTCTGATATTCTCTTGTTCAAGCATTCCCTGATCATTTTGTATGGCATTATTGATTTTATCCTAATTTTTAAGTCTTTGATTTGCTGGTATCACAGAAAAGCTAATCAGCAATTGGCAGAAAGAGTTAATTGTTGAGTATTATGTTAGCTCAGATTGCCATAACAAAATACCACAAAGAGGTTGGCTTCAACAACAGAAATTAATTTTTCTCATAATTCTAGATGCTGGAAGTCCAAGATCCAGGTGCCAACAGGTAAGACCTTTCTTCCTGCCATTTTGCTTTGTTTTCACATGGTGTTTCCTCTGTGTGCACTCAGAGACTGAGAGAGAGAGATCTGGTGTCTTTTCCTCTTCTTATAAGGACATCAGTCCCATAGGATTAGTATCCCACCTTTATGATCGTATTTAATTTTAACTCCCTCCTTAAAAGCCCTACCTCCAAATGTAGTCACATTGGGGTTAGGGCTTCAGCATATTCATTTGGGAGAAACACAATTCAGTCCATAATGTTGATATTAGATTACTTTTTTAAAAAAGTGACAATGGAATAAAAAAGGATTTTTTACATATGGATTTTTAAATATGTTTGGATTTAAAATAGCAAATTTTTAATTCAAAGTTATGAAAGTTTGATAACAAAATTCTAACTTTGTAAGCCATGTTCAATAACATAAACTTTAACGTTAACTAGAGCATCACAAAATTTTTAAAGAAACTTGCCTCAACATTTCTCACATATCTTAGCTAGGTTAAGAGAAATAATTTTCAAGCATCCAGAAGTGATATGTATTAAGCGAGAAGAAATTGTTTTAGTGTCAACTTCCTTGAGACTAGTGAGAATTGACAGTGCATAACAATACAGAGAAATAATATTTTTAAATGTTTACTTAAAAAACTCAGAGAAATAATATTTTAAAATATTTACTTAAAAACTAAGACTGCGTGTGTGTGTGTGTGTGTGTGTGTGTGTGTGTCCATTTAGTGTGGGGACCAAAAAACTTTCCAAAAACTTTAAAATTGTTTTTCCTGATTATTTTCATAGAAAAAATTAGTAAAGATTAAATTATGGTTTAGGATCCTCAGTTTAAGCAACTAGAAATTTGTGAAATATATTTTAGAAAAAAATTCCAACAGAAATTAAAAGGAGCAAAGGTATTATTTGACTATCTGAAAAACAATGATTTTACAAAACAATTCATGCTCCCAGCATGCCAGAAAAACAACCATTCTATATCAAACTGAATTGGAAAAACTACCAGTGCTCTGGAACTACTTGCTGTTTCAAGCTATGGCTCTAACCTGTTGACTAGTAAGAAAATTGCTCGAAGTCCAGGTTTGTCATTATTATAAACAGAAAACTGCATAACTAATGCTTTGATACTTGATATTTTGTTTTTTTTGATTCAAATATTGTAGCACCTCTTCAATATTTCTTGAGTAACTTCTAGTTACCTCTGATGAAAATTTCCTCTAGGTAAATCGACTATGTAATTTATAGTACTTTAGAGTTAATCTAAATTAAAACCATTTTAATATCACCCATCAATGCTCAGACAGAGCCACATTTAATGTCTTTTAACCAAATTGTACTAGTGTTTTTGCTGTAGCAACTTCCAGAAAATTTAAATTCCTGAATATCATGTGGAGAAATGTTTTAGGTGGTATACTGATTATGTGCTAAGGGAAATTGGGTATAGGAGGTACTAGTAACTGGAGAAAATGGTTTTATAACAGCTATATTCTTGTACTTTGTAACTATACTTTCTTCAGTGAAATCATTTTTTTCTGTTATGCTTAACTATTCAATTGTTTTTAGTGATGCTCAAATTCAAGATAAAATGAAGTTGTCATCACTATGAAATTTCAACCTGGAAAATGGAAGAAAAATCTGTTGAATTTATAAAACTGGATTTCAGATGTGAATTGGGGCCCTTCAGAAAATTTTGTTGGTTAGCAAAACAGGGCTCTGTTTAAAGAAAATAAAATTCAGGATAAATAAATCTTTTTCATAAGCAACCTCAATGACTGGTTCTAGCACCAAACACACTATGGAGATTTTTATGAATGTAGATAATACTGTGCTAAATTTCAATCACATATGCATCCTTTTTTTTTTTTTTTTAAATCCCTTAATGTGAGTTGTGATCTAGGATGAACTGTTGCAGATAGATGCCAATTTAATGAGGCAGTTACCTCAGTTAGGACTTTGTTCTTCTCATGCTTTTGGCACAGATGCCTGTACAACTTGGTCAAAAGTTACAATTTTGTTTGTTCCACAAAAACGTTATATAAAATGAAAGAATATTGGTGTTGGTGACTGTCTATTGTTTGGGCACTTCTTTATTTCATTCATATTATTTTTCTACCATTTCTTGTCATTCTAATATAAAGTTACTTTGGTCACATTAATTTTCAAATATCTTGTAGTTATACAGGTTGACTAGGAAATATATAACAGTTCTCATTGTTTTGATATCATCCACATTTAAACCATGGTGTAAGAGCACAGATTTTTTTTTTTACCATGATAGAGAAGCCATTGCATCCCACTATTAAGACTCCCTAAAGAGCATAGAATTTCAAGTGGAAGAAGGGGTACAGCACTACTTTTTCTAACACATTAACTTCTCAGGTATCTTCAGAATTCCATAGCTTTCCTGGCTTAAACATTGTGTCTCTAAGAGCTTTCTTTTTTTTTTTTTTTGAACCTAATCTAAACAGACTTTCATCCCATCACTTCAGTTGGTCTATAAATATCAATTCAGTACTGATGACTTCCAAAATTCTATTTTTATTTGTTTATTTATTAACTGTCCACTCCAATAGAATCTAATCTGCATCAGGCCAGGGACGTTTTCTATATTGTTTATTGCTGTAGTTCTAAAATATAGAAGAGTACCTGGTAAATAATAAATACCCAGTAAATATATTTTGAATAAATTATTTCATTATTTTTCTTTTTGATGAGTATTTTAAGAGACATTCTTGTGCTATTTAGAATTTCCTCCAAATTCCAAGGAAAAAACATTGAAAATGGTTACTTTTTACAAGAGATAACCTTCTCCAAAAATACATCCATGGTTTCTAAGAGATCTCTCTACTTTCTTTCCTAAAGTAACCATTTATTCACACATTCCATGAAAATCTACACCCACCCGACCCACAGAAAGTGTTTGCTGAAACCGAACAGTCCAATTTAAGAATTAAATCTTAATTCAGTCATATAATAGCTGTGTACATCTTGTAAGTCACATAACATCTGTGAACCTCAGCCTTGCAATCAGACATAAATAATTCTTAACTTGCAGATATGATAGAAGAATTAGAGATAATATACATAAAGCCAAGGTCACAGAAGCAGGACATGTATCTGGGGCTCAAAAAGAGAAAGATACTTATTTCATTTTATTATTAGTGAAAAATATTTAAATGTTCTTGATAAAACAAAATTCAACTAATTTGCATTAATTGCCTACAGAGTTCAAGGCATTTTGTCAGGCTCTGTAAGGTTGTTTTCTTTTGTTTCTGGAAAGCAGCTATGGACCACTGGAATCCAATCTGATTTGATGGAGGGTGTCAGTCTTTGTGGGGGCTGGTTTTCCTCTCTTCTTCAAGTAGGACTTCAGGGGCAGGGGTCCCAAATGAACTGGTGGTGTTTACCAAGATTCCTCTTTCATGTTGAGGCTTGATTTCTAAGTTCTGTTCCCCTTAACTCCTAGTACTGCTGAAAGCTCCCTATGAGCTTTTGTGTTATGTGTTAGCAAATGCCTCCAAGGAAAAAGCTGTGCTAATCCTTGGGCTTACATATGAGCATCCTGTCTCTTCAAGACTCTGAACCCTCAAGTCCTGGTTGCCTTGGTTTCTCACCAGTACTTCCAAACAAATTGTAAAAAAAATTTTCCCCTAGCTTCTTATTGTTTCCATTGAAGAGTTAATCTGAAATAGTTTATCTACACATATCAGAAGGAATATCTGTAATATTGATATTTATGAATAATATATTTTTCACTATTTTTTTCTCAAGATCATCATTTTCTTTAATAATACCACTTCATGCTTAATGTTTGTAAATTGGTAAGTTCACAAAACATAAGCTGAAAGCAGTGGACATGAACTATGCAGTTTAATTTCTACCTGAGTGATGATTGTCACCAATTGTAACAGAATTGTTAAAAGCTCCTCTATAATTTTGCTATCATTGAGCTTCATTTCCAGTTTTTAAAAAATATTTCATACTCCACACAGGTTGTTAAGAAATGAGGTGGCATTTCACAAGTGAATCAAGGAAGATTTGGGGTAATATTGACCAGGTGGCCTCTGGTGGCTGCTGAGGAAAAAGCAGAATGATTTCTCCTCCAAGACTGGGATGGGAATGCATCTCTTGCACAGACAACTTTCAGTGTCCATTTACCTGATCTACTTTGTTTACCTAACATGGCCGACTGGCTGTGAGGGCCTTGGTGTCAGACTACATTAGCATGCACGTACATGTAAAATTAATCAACAGACTTAGCAACTCGTTGCGTAGTTCACTTAGAGCCTGGGGTTAAACATCTGTCTGGAGTGATGTTTCCTAAAAGACTTTATGTAATGGCCAGAGGAGCTCAGAGTAGGCACTTAGTGTGGAAGGAAGGGCAAGACAGACACTTGAGAGGAAGTGCTGGGTTTCAGTGAACTGACAATCTCACCATCATACCCAAAGTTTACAACCTTAGACTCCAAAAGCTTTTAAAGCTTCTTGCATCTGTGTTGCCTGACTGCCTTTAACATTAAACATTTATTTCCAGGTTACTCTGAACATATGTCTTTTTTCAGAGTATCTTTAATGTGAATGAAAATGTCTGTATCTTTCTGAAATATCTATTCCATAAATCACAACTTTAACTTTGTCGTACTGGGCTGAATGGTTTGGTTTTGCCAGGCTTTGTAACTGGAAAAAGTTGAACCAGTAATGCATTAGATACATCTGCAGTGGTTTAAAGCATCAGCAAGTTTTTGTTTCCTCAATAGTTGACAAAGTTTGTGATGTGTTAGAAGGAAGCATCATATAATTGAAAGAACATGAGCTTCAGATTCAGTTCTCCGCTCTCCTACTTATTAGCTGTGTGACTGAACCTGCCTCCTTGTCCTTTGAGCTACACCATGCCATCTCCTGAGGGTTATCACCCATAAATCTCTAGTTGGGGTTACACATATTATATTCTATTTGGAAGGTGCTCTATAAGCATAGTTACTCTGGAACCAGTTCAAGAAATCAATCTTACTCGGTTGCTTCCATAACTAACAGTCCTAAACAAATTGTGTTCTGTACTGACACTCTACAGACATACAAATAATTAATAGTGGGGGAGGGAAGCTTTAACAGTGACGGAATAACTCCTTTCACTTAGCTGTTTAAATGCTGCTTGGAAAATGTTGCAAAATGATAGTCAACTCATCTTAAGGCAATTTATTTAGAATACAGATTAGAGACATGCATAGGAGAGATTTCCTGGGGTGAACAGATGCTTCGCTAAGTATCAGTCATTTGGAAGTGAGTAATAGTCAGCTGTCACTGAGTTGAATAGCTAGGTTTCTTGTTCAATGTGATGTTTGCACTGAATGAAGGTGCTCTATTAGTGAAATAAAAGAAAAAGTGATTAGGTTTTTGTACAAGTTTCCTTAAATTAGTTTCTTATTAAATAATAGATAGTTTTTCAAACTTAAAATGAACTCAATTTATATATGAGATCTGACAGAATCTTCTTCTGGGAAATAAATGGTCCAGTGGTCATGAGCTTTGAATTTTAACAATATTCTGCTCCTATCACCTGTGACCCTGGGCATGTTAATTAAACTTCCAGAAAATCAGTTGCCTCATCTTTAAAATGAGAATTATAAAGGAGATTAACTCTCAAAACAATTTCTTGCTCAAAGCGTAGATGAAAGACCGTGCAATATTTAGATGATTTGCTGGCTTGGTGGTGAAGCAGCTAATTGGAATTTGGGAAGACAGCCACAGTCAGGCATTATTAATAGATCTCAGGAGTAAAGATGAGCAAGGTAGATTTGAGTCTCTGCTAGGCAGAATAATCCCCCCCACAAAAAAATGTCCAAGTCCTAATCCCCAGAACTTGCAAATATGCTACTTAACATGGGACTTTGCAATTGTGGCTAAACTAGGACCTTGAGGTGAGGAGATTATTTGGGGTTACCCAGGAGGGCTCAATGCAATTGCAAGCATCCTTAAAAGTGGTAAAGGGAGACAGAAGAAGTCAGAGTGATGTGATATGAGTAGGATTCCACCTGTCACTGCTGGCTTTGTAGATGCAGGAAGGAGAACACAAGCAGGAACATGGGCCGAATTCAAAGATGCAAGGAAATATTAATAGATTTTCCCCTTAAATCCTCCAGAAAGGAAGGTATACCATCTATCACCTTGATTCTAGTCCAGTAAGACAGTGTCACACTTCTGACCTACAAAACTGAAATTAATAAATTAGGGTTGTTTTAAGCCACTAAGTTTGAGGCAATTTGTTGTAGTAGTAATAGAAAATTAATACAGCACTTAACATGATAAGCAACACACAAAATCTTCTCTATAAATGAAGGAAGGTTTAGATATCCTGGGTGAATAAATGAATGAGTAATGAATGAATGGATTACTATGATAAACACCCATATAGAGATTCCTGAAGAATCTGGTTAAATGGACCAAGGGCCTTTCAATTCCATAGTCTTTATGAATCCTGTGAATCTACAATCAAGTTTCTCCTTTTGGGGAGGATATCTCACTCTTAAAAGCTCACTTCTCTGCCCATCAGCATGTGTGTTTTTCTCCATAGCAGATGCACTGTAATGCAAATACTAGCCCACAAGACTATCTTTCTAGAATGGGAGTTTCTGGAAAGCAAGATTGTGTCAACTTCATTACTATCATCCCAATGCCCAGCACAGAACCTGGCTCAAGTAGGAATGCAATAGACAGTGGATAATAGAATGAATGGAATGAAGGAGGGAAACCAGGGAATGACTGAGAGTTCCATTTGCTCATCTCTGAATCAAATGCTTTGGAAAATTTAAACATTGTTTAGTCTTTGCCCACACATAGCACATGCTAATTCCTTCCCCAAGGGAGGAAACGTAAGGTCCAATCTAGTCACTGTATCTACTCAAAATCCAGGATCCCCTGAACTTGAACAGTCCTCTCCATGTGGTCTCACCAGGATTCCCTGTGCTCTGGCTGCCCGCAAACTGAAAAGACCAAGTTTCCCCAACCACATACAGAATTATATATACAATATAGGAGAGGCATTATAAAGAGAAAGAATGGGAGACTTACTAATTGTTCTTTTGCAGCAGTTCTGAAATCCCAATGGGGGAATACTATGAAAGCCTTTGACCCCAGAAGAGGAGAAATAATCTTCGTGGTCCTGACTCTATTCTCTGGAAGTTCTGTCTTATCTATCATGCTCCATGGCAATGTCTGAAGCAGGAATAATGCTCTTCGAAGACACTGAATATCTTTAAAAAACAGCTTTCTGTACCTGGAAGTTCAGAGGACCAAAGTTTGTCATAAATCACAAAAAGTCAAATAATTTTCAGTTTGCCCCATGGTTTATTTGGCAAAATTACTCCTTCAGAAATTTTGTAGGCTTCTAATATATTTAATTTCAGTTATATATGTTAATAATCATACTTAAATTGTTACACATAGTCTCAAATGTACTTTATTTCTTTGTTTCCTCACCTCTATGCCCTAACTTTTGTTACTAAATTGAAGCTACCAAGATTCAGTGGAAAGGCTACACAATTAATCATCTTTGCTGCAAACTGCATTTTCCATCTCTTGAGCTAAAATTCGCATATAATAAGTTTACCAATATTATATGTACAATGTGATGATATTTACAAAATATGCAATTGTGTAACTAATGCCACAGTTATGACATAAAATATTTCTGGCACACCAAAAAGTTTCCTCATGTACCTTTGTAGTCAACCTCGGCTTCATGCCCAGACCCAGGCAACTGCTGATATGCTTTCTGTTACTAGAGATTATTTTATTTTGTCTATAATTTCTTATAAAATGAATCATACAGTATGTGCTCTTTTGTATCTGGCTTCTTTTAATCAGCCTAGTGATTTTGAGATTCTTCCTTGATACAATGTGTATCAGTAATTCATTCTATTTTTTGCTAAGTAGAATCTCATTATATGGATACATCAAAATTTGTTTATTATCCTCTTGATGGCCATTTGGGTTTTTTCCAGTTTTTGGTTGTCATGCTGTATGACCTACGACCATTTGTGTGCAAAGTTTTATGGGAACATGTTTTCATTTCTTTTTGATAAATATGGGAGTGATAAATATGGCACATACATGTTTGACTTTACAAGAAACTGCCAAAGTGATTGTATGATTTTACATTCCCACCAGCAATTTATGAGTTTCAGTTATTCTTTCCAACATGTGATTTTGTCAGTCTTTTTAATTTTAGCTATTCTGGAAAGTGTGCAGTGATTTTATTGTGATGTTTATTTCCTGTTAGTAATGATTTTGCTATACGTCTTTTTATGTGTTTTATATATCTTCTTTTATCTTCTTCTATAAAATGTTTCTTCAAATATTTTGCCCCCCTGCTTGTTCTTATTGAGTTATAGAGTTCTGCATATACAGTTTTGGGGGAAAAAAAATGTCCTTTGTCAAATTTTATATTGTAAATATTTTCTCCCAGTTGGTGACTTGCCTTTAAATTCCCGTAAAAGAGTTCTTTGTCGAGCAGAAGTTTTGATTTAGTTAAGTCTAGTATATCAGTTTTTTATTTATTTATTTATTTATTTATTTATTTATCTTTTTATTTTTGGCTGCACTGGGTCTTCTTTGCTGTGCACAGGCTTTCTCTAGTTGCAGCGAGTGGGGGCTACTCTTCGTTGTGGTGCACAGGCTTCTCATTGCGGTGGCTTCTCTTATTGTGGAGCACGGGCTCTAGGCGTGTGGGCTTCAGTAGTTGTGACACACAGGCTCATTAGTTGTGGCTCATGGGCTTAGTTGCTCCGTGGCATGTAGGATCTTCCCACACCAGGGCCCGAACCCATGTCCCCTGCATTGGCAGGAGGACTCCCAACCATTGCGCCACCAGGGAAGTCCTAGTATATCAGTTTTGTCTTTTGTGGTCTGTGCTGTTTGTGTCCTATCAAAGATATCATTGCCTTTCCCAAGGCTACAAAAATTTTCTCATATGATTTCTTCAAAAAATTTAATTGTTTTAGCTCTTACATTTAAGTCAATGATCCATTGTGAATCAACTTTTTGTGTATTCTGAAGACTAAAGGTAGAAATTCATTATTTTGCATATGGATGTCAATGGTTATTTCACTATTTTAACAAAAATATGAATATCCTTCCATTGAATAACCTTGGAATAATGTTGAAATATCAGTAATACATATTGATATTTTCTATTTATATGTCTATTTTTAGAATCTTCATTCTGTCCCATATGTCCATCTATATGCCAACACCACCTTGTTTTGTTTACTTATGTTATATTAAGTCTTGATATGATGTATAGTAAGTACTCCAAATTGGTTTTTATTTTAAAAAATTATTTCTGACATAGGGTTCATTTTCATTTCCACATACATTTTTTTTTCCACATACATTTTTAAATAATCTTGTCTAAAAATTCTACCAAAAGCAAAAACAAAAACAAAAAATTCCATCTTAGATTTTGATCAGGATTGCCCTGAGTCTATAGATCAATTTTGTGAGAATGAACATCCTAATACTATTTTGTCTTTCAATCCATGAATATGGTATATATTTCCACTTCTTTTGGTCTTAAGTTACCTGAGCAATGTTTTGTAGTTTTCAGTTCACATATCTTGCTTATGTTTAATTAAATTTCAATGTGTAAGGTTTTTGTTTTGTTTTGTTTTCAGCTTCCTTTTCTTACCTTTAGTATAACGTTGAATAGAAGTGATAAAGACAGGCATCTTTGCCTTTTTCCTGATCATAAGAGGAAGGAAAGCATTCAGTCTTTTACCATGAAGTGTAATGTTAGCTATAGGTATTTTTGTAAATGTCCTTTGTCAATTTGGGGACCTGCCCCTTACCTTTATTTCTAGATTGTTTTTTTACGAATATGTGTTGAATTTTGTAAGAAATTTATTGAGAGGATTATATAGTCTTTCTTCCTTAATTCCTTTCTCACTCTCTTTCTCCCTTCCTTCTTTCCTCCCTCCCTCCTTCCCTCCCTCCTTCTCTCCCTTCCTTCCTTCCCTCCTATACTTTCTTCAGTTGTCCAGTTGTTTAAGGAAAAATAATAAATTGCTCTCTTATTACTTCACCTTTGCTGGAAAGGATTTTTTTCTTGTACATGGCTGTTTTAATATGATTTTTGTTACCTAAAGTTTTTTTCATCATATTACCCCCCTGTCTAGGGGTCAGAAGCAGTTAGCATTCCCATAGAGAGAGTGTCTGAATTTCCAGACACTTGCAAAATGGTTAGTTCTTTCCTATATGTGTTTATTTTTTTCTTGTAATACAAAAAGGTTCAATAGTAGCCAGCAGACACTAATACCCTGATTCTTCTCAATCTTTTCCCCACAGCTGCCAGTACAGTAGACACGTGATTTTCCCCCAGGAAATTGCAGGCAAGAGTTTTACCAAATGTTTGCCATTATGTAATATGGATCATCATCTCTTCAGCCTCTGATAACAGCTTTATTACTTCTTGTTTCCTGTATGCTAAGCCTTTGCCACATGTTTTAGATTTTTTTGTTACAAAGCATGTCTCTTGAGTTTATCCTAGGCATTGACACCCAGATGGCAGTGGGAAACAGAAATGAGTGAGAGAGAAGGCACACTAGAAGGGACACATCCATTCTACTCACATTCTACTGGGGAAAATTAGTCCCGTGTCATACCTGTGTACAAGAGAGATTTATTTAACTTTGTAGTTAGAAAACAGAGAATAGATTTAATGAACTATTAGTCCATCTTTCGTACAGTGCTGTAACTTCTTTTCCTAAGGAAGTTACCCTGCACACTGACATAAGTCTTGTAAGGACTCATGACCAAGTCCTCCAGTATGTGGAGGAGGGTTAATGTCTAAATGTCAATTCACTAGACAAATACTAGAAAAGAAACTGACACTAGGAGAATTTGTGGACTTTGCTAAACCTTATCAGCTACAAAACTGCTGTTAGATTCGGGAATAGACTGATGCTGTTTGACTGAAAAAGAACATAATTTCATATCAGTCTGAATCCACCAAAATGGATAAAATTCTCAGAGGTTTTGGATTCAATGTGTTAGCTCGAGCAGCTGGGGATAGTAACAATTGTTTGGTTATAATTGTTCACTCATTTAGTATAATTGTCTCATACTAAATGTAGTTGAGATGTGAGCATTTTAAAAATAATGCTGGTGAAGTACTCCACATAATCAGGAGAGAGTGAAATGCTGGAGTGAATATGTCATTCATGACCCTCTCTATCCTTCACGAAATCCCAGCAGACCCAAGGTTGTGAGAAATACATCAGTGAAGGGAGCAGCAGCACATTTAAATAGTGATTAGTGGTTGTATTTGTCATGTGAGATACTGATGCAAAACGTTATGGGTGAAATGAGTCCATTGTTTTTAGGGGGATTGGAAGAATCCTGGAATGGCTGCGCAGAAATGGAAGTACATAAACAGAAGTTACTACGAGAGGAAAAGGAGTTGCCACGGAAATCAGAAGGGTCCGACATGCTGGAATATTTAGCAGTTTAATTGATCTTTGGAATCCTAGAGCTCAGATATATAGGCACTGTAATATATTTAATTATCATAGCTATAACAAAGTCTCAAGATTTATGTAATTGCTAGTCTGCTCTAAGACATCATGATAGTGAGTTGCAACTCCTCACCAAATGGTCAAACTTGAGTAACTTCACAGATCTCAAGCCATTTGAATGAAATAAGTTTGAGTACAGTTGAAGAAAGACCTTGTGAAGAATATCCACCATAAGTATATGTCAATAATATTACTCTCAACTTTCTCTGAAGGGATTTGTAGCCATTTGCCACAGTTAACTGTACACAGAGAAAATAGAATCACCCACATTATTATTAGTTCTTCATTTATTAGACATTGGTTCTGAGCTAACACCAAAACATAGAGACCCAGCACTTTCTTGTAGTTTACTGGTGAGAAATGGAACTAATGAATAACTGGTGAAAGTGTAATTTCATTCATTCATTATTTTGGTCTTTAATTTAACAAATAAACATTGAATGCCTAATATCTCTCAGGCTGTGTTTTGTGCCTAGGATACAGAGGTGAAAAAAAAAAAAAAAAAAACAGGAGAGGGAGGGGCAAGATGGCGGAAGAGTAAGACGCGGAGATCACCTTCCTCCCCACAGATACATGAGAAATACATCTACACGTGGAACTGCTCCTACAGAACACCCACTGAACGCTGGCAGAAGACGTCAGACCTCCCAAAAGGCAAGAAAATCCCCACGTACTTGGGTAGGGCAAAAGAAAAAAGAAATAACAGAGACAAAAGAATAGGGACGGGACCTGCACCAGTGGGAGGGAGCTGTGAAGGAGGAAAGGTTTCCACACACTAGGAAGCCCCTTCGTGGGCAGAGACTGCGGGTAGCAGAGGGGGGAAGCTTCGGAGCCACGGAGGAGAGCGCAGCCACATTGGTGCGGAGGGCAAAGCGGAGAATCCCGCACAGAGGAGCGGTGCCGACCAGCACTCACCAGCCCGAGGGGCTTGTCTGCTCAGCCGCCGGGGCGGGCGGGGCCTGGGAGCTGGGGCTCGGGCTTCGGTGCTAGCTGGGAGGGAGTCCGGGAAAAAGACTGCGGCTGCCAAAGAGGCAAGAGAATTTTTCTTGCCTCTTTGTTTCGCGGCGCGCAAGGAGAGGGGATTCAGAGCGCCGCCTAAACGAGCTCCAGAGACGGGCGCGAGCCGCGGCTATCAGCGCGGATCCCACAGCAACAGGGACGTAGAGGGAAAAACGGAGAGATTCCCGCACAGAGGCTCGGCGCCGAGCAGCACTCAGCAGCCCGAGAGGCTTGTCTGCTCACCCACCGGGGCGGGCGGGGGCTGGGAGCTGAGGCGCGGGCTTCGGTCGGATCCCAGGGAGAGGACTGGGGTTGGCTGCGTGAACACAGCCTGAAGGGTCTAGCGCACCACAACTAGCCGGGAGGGTGCACGAGAAAAAGTCTGCAGCTGCCGAAGAGGCAGGAGACTTTTTCTTGCCTCTTTGTTTCGCGGCGTGCAAGGAGAGGGGATTCAGAGCGCCACTTAAACGAACTCCAGAGACGGGCGCGAGCCGCGGCTATCAGCGCGGACCCCAGAGACGGGCATGAGACGCTAACGCTGCTGCTGCCGCCACCAAACAGCCTGTGGGCGAGCACAGGTCATTCTCCACACCGCCCCTCCCGGGAGCCTGTGCAGCCCGCCACGGCCGGGCTCCCGTAATCCGGGGACAACTTCCCCGGGAGAGCGCACGGCGCGCCTTAGGCTGCTGCAACGTCACGCCGGCTTCTGCCGCCGCAGGCTCGCCCCGCCTCCTCCGTACCGCTCCCTCCCCCTGGCCTGACTGAGCCAGAGCCCCCGAATCAGCTGCTCCTTTAACCCCGTTCTGTCTGGGCGGGGAACAGACGCCCCCAGGCGACCTACATGTAGAGGCGGGTCCAAATCCAAAGCTGAACCCCGGGAGCTGTACGAACAAAGAAGAGAAAGGGAAATCTCTCCCAGCAGCCTCAGAAGCAGCAGATTAAAGCTCCACAAACAACTTGATGTGCCTGCATCTGTTGAATACCTGAATAGACAACGAATCATCCCAAATTTAGGAGATGGACTTTGGGAGCAGGATATATTAACTTTTCCCCTTTTCCTTTTTTTTGTGAGTGTAGATGTGTATGCCTCTGGGTGAGATTTTGTCTGTATAGCTTTGCTCTCACCGTTAGTCCTAGGGTTAGGTCCGTCCGTTTTTTTTTGTTGTTTTTTTTTTTTTTTTTTTTTGGCTTAAAAATTTTTTTTTTCCCTAATAAATGTTTTCTTAATAATTTTTTTCTATTTTTAAAAAAATTTTTAATAAGTTTTTTCACATTTTTTATTTTAAAAAATTAAAAAATTTTTTCTTAATAAATTTTTTCTAAATAATTTTTTTCTTATTTTTAGTATAAAAAATTAATAAATCTATTTTTAAAAATTAAAAAAAATTTTTTTCTTAATAAATTTACTCTTAATAATTTTTTTTCTTATTTTTTATTATAATTGCTTTATTTTATTTTATTTTATCCTCTTTTTTTCTTTCTTTCCATTTTTTCTCCCTTTTATTCTGAGCCGTGTGGATGAAAGGCTCTTGGTGCTCCAGCCAGGCATCAGGGCTGTGCCTCTGAGGTGGGAGAGCCAACTTCAGGACACTGGTCCACAAGAGACCTCCCAGCTCCACGTAATACTAAACGGCGAAAATCTCTCACAGATCTCCATCTCAACATCAAGACCCAGCTTCACTCAACGACCAGCAAGCTACAGTGCTGGACACCCTATGCCAAACAACTAGCAAGAGAGGAACACAGCCCCATCCATTAACAGAGAGGCTGCCTAAAATCATAATAAGGCCACAGACACCCCAAAACACACCACCAGACGTGGACGAACCCACCAGAAAGACAACATCCAGCCTCATCCACCAGAACACAGGCACTAGTTCCCTCCACCAGGAAACCTACACAACCCACTGAACCAACCTTAGCCACTGGGGACAGATACCAAAAACAACGGGAACTACGAACCTGCAGCCTGTGAAAAGGAGACCCCAAACACAGTAAGATAAGCAAAATGAGAAGACAGAAAAACACACAGCAGATGAAGGAGCAGGGTCAAAACACACCAGACCTAACAAATGAAGAGGAAATAGGTAGTCTACCTGAAAAAGAATTCAGAATAATGATAGTAAGGATGATCCAAAGTCTTGGAAATAGAATAGACAAAATGCAAGAAACATTTAACAAGGACGTAGAAGAACTAAAGAGGAACCAAGAAACGATGACAAGCACAATAAATGAAATTAAAAATACTCTAGATGGGATCAATAGCAGAATAACTGAGGCAGAAGAACGGATAAGTGACCTGGAAGATAAAATGGTGGAAATAACTACTGCAGACCAGAATAAAGAAAAAAGAATGAAAAGAACTGAGGACAGTCTCAGAGACCTCTGGGACAACATTAAACGCACCAACATTCGAATTATAGGGGTCCCAGAAGAAGAAGAGAAAAAGAAAGGGACTGAGAAAATATTTGAAGAGATTATAGTTGAAAACTTCCCCAATATGGGAAAGGAAATAGTTAATCAAGTCCTGGAAGCACAGAGAGTCCCATACAGGATAAATCCAAGGAAAAACACACCAAGACACATATTAATCAAACTATCAAAAATTAAATATAAAGAAAACATATTAAAAGCAGCAAGGGAAAAACAACAGATAACACACAAGGGCATCCCCATAAGGTTAACAGCTGATCTTTCAGCAGAAACGCTGCAAGCCAGAAGGGAGTGGCAGGATATACTTAAAGTGATGAAGGAGAAAAACCTACAACCAAGATTACTCTACCCAGCAAGGATCTCATTCAGATTTGATGGAGAAATTAAAACCTTTACAGACAAGCAAAAGCTGAGAGAGTTCAGCACCACCAAACCAGCTTTACAACAAATGCTAAAGGAACTTCTCTAGGCAAGAAACACAAGAGAAGGAAAACACCTACAATAACAAACCCAAAACATTTAAGAAAATGGGAATAGGAACATACATATCGATAATTACCTTAAATGTAAATGGATTAAATGCTCCCACCAAAAGACACAGACTGGCTGAATGGATACAAAAACAAGACCCATATATATGCTGTCTACAAGAGACCCACTTCAGACCTAGAGACACATACAGACTGAAAGTGAGGGGATGGAAAAAGATATTCCATGCAAATGGAAATCAAAAGAAAGCTGGAGTAGCAATTCTCATATCAGACAAAATAGACTTTAAAATAAAGACAATTACAAGAGACAAAGACGGACACTATATAATGATCAAGGGATCGATCCAAGAGGAAGGTATAACAATTGTAAATATTTATGCACCCAACATAGGAGCACCTCAATACATAAGGCAAATACTAACAGCCATAAAAGGGGAAATCGACAGTAACACAATCATAGTAGGGGACTTTAACACCCCACTTTCACCAATGGACAGATCATCCAAAATGAAAATAAATAAGGAAACACAAGCTTTAAATGATACATTAAACAAGATGGACTTAATTGATATTTATAGGACATTCCACCCAAAAACAACAGAATACACATTTTTCTCAAGTGCTCATGGAACATTCTCCAGGATACATCATATCTTGGGTCACAAATCAAGCCTTGGTAAATTTAAAAAAATTGAAATCGTATCAAGTATCTTTTCCGACCACAACGCTATGAGACTAGATATCAATTACAGGAAAAGATCTGTAAAAAATACAAACACATGGAGGCTACACAATACACTACTTAATAACGAAGTGATCACTGAAGAAATCAAAGGGGAAATCAAAAAATACCTAGAAACAAATGACAATGGAGACACGACGATCCAAAACCTATGGGATGCAGCAAAAGCAGTTCTAAGAGGGAAGTTTATAGCAATACAAGCCTACATCAAGAAACAGGAAACATCTCGAATAAACAACCTAACCTTGCACCTAAAGCAATTAGAGAAAGAAGAACAAAAAAACCCCAAAGCTAGCAGAAGGAAAGAAATCATAAAGATCAGATCAGAAATAAATGAAAAAGAAATGAAGGAAACAATAGCAAAAATCAATGAAACTAAAAGCTGGTTCTTTGAGAAGATAAACAAAATTGATAAACCATTAGCCAGACTCATCAAGAGAAAAAAGGAGAAGACTCAAATTAATAGAATTAGAAATGAAAAAGGAGAAGTAACCACTGACACTGCAGAAATACAAACGATCATAAGATATTACTACAAGCAACTCTATGCTAATAAAATGGACAACCTGGAAGAAATGGATAGATTCTTAGAAATGCACAACCTGCTGAGACTGAACCAGGAAGAAATAGAAAATATGAACAGACCAATCACAAGCACTGAAATTGAAACTGTGATTAAAAATCTTCCAACACACAAAAGCCCAGGACCAGATGGCTTCACAGGCGAATTCTATCAAACATTTAGAGAAGAGCTAACACCTATCCTTCTCAAACTCTTCCAAAATATTGCAGAGGGAGGAACACTCCCCAACTCATTCTACGAGGCCACCATCACCCTGATACCAAAACCAGGCAAAGATGTCACAAAGAAAGAAAACTACAGGCCAATATCACTGATGAACATAGATGCAAAAATCCTCAACAAAATACTAGCAAACAGAATCCAACAGCACATTAAAAGGATCATACACCATGATCAAGTGGGGTTTATTCCAAGAATGCAAGGATTCTTCAATATACACAAATCAATCAACGTGATACATCATATTAACAAATTGAAGGAGAAAAACCATATGATCATCTCAATAGATGCAGAGAAAGCTTTCGACAAAATTCAACACCCATTTATGATAAAAGTCCTGCAGAAAGTAGGCATAGAGGGAACTTTCCTCAACATAATAAAGGCCGTATATGACAAACCCACAGCCAACATTGTCCTCAATGGTGAAAAACTGAAACCATTTCCACTAAGATCAGGAACAAGACAAGGTTGCCCACTCTCACCACTATTATTCAACATAGTTTTGGAAGTGTTAGCCACAGCAATCAGAGACGAAAAAGAAATAAAAGGAATCCAAATCGGAAAAGAAGAAGTAAAGCTGTCACTGTTTGCAGATGACATGATACTATACATAGAGAATCCAAAAGATGCTACCAGAAAACTACTAGAGCTAATCAATGAATTTGGTAAAGTAGCAGGATACAAAATTAATGCACAGAAATCTCTTGCATTCCTGTATACTAATGATGAAAAATCTGAAAGTGAAATTAAGAAAACACTCCCGTTTACCATTGCAACAAAAAGAATAAAATACCTAGGAATAAACCTACCTAAGGAGACAAAAGACCTGTATGCAGAAAATTATAGGACACTGATGAAAGAAATTAAAGATGATACAAATAGATGGAGAGATATACCATGTTCTTGGATTGGAAGAATAAACATTGTGAAAATGACTCTGCTACCCAAAGCAATCTACAGATTCAATGCAATCCCTATCAAACTACCACTGGCATTTTTTACAGAACTAGAACAAAAAATTTCACAATTTGTATGGAAACACAAAAGACCCCGAATAGCCAAAGCAATCTTGAGAACGAAAAATGGAGCTGGAGGAATCAGGCTCCCTGACTTCAGACTATATTACAAAGCTACAGTAATCAAGACAGTTTGGTACTGGCACAAAAACAGAAATATAGATCAATGGAACAGGATAGAAAGCCCAGAGATAAGCCCACGCACATATGGTCACCTTATCTTTGATAAAGGAGGCAAGCATATACAGTGGAGAAAAGACAGCCTCTTCAATAAGTGGTGCTGGGAAAATTGGACAGGTACATGTAAAAGTATGAAATTAGAACACTCCCTAACACCATACACAAAAATAAACTCAAAATGGATTAAAGACCTAAGTGTAAGGCCAGACACTATCAAACTCTTAGAGGAAAACATAGGCAGAACACTGTATGACATAAGTCACAGCAAGATCCTTTTTGACCCACCTCCTAGAGAAATGGAAATAAAAACACAAATAAACAAATGGGACCTAATGAAACTTAAAAGCTTTTGCACAGCAAAGGAAACCATAAACAAGACCAAAAGACAACCCTCAGAATGGGAGAAAATATTTGCAAATGAAGCAACGGACAAAGGATTAATCTCCAAGATTTACAAGCAGCTCATGCAGCTCAATAACAAAAAAACAAACAACCCAATCCAAAAATGGGCAGAAGACCTAAATAGACATTTCTCCAAAGAAGATATACAGATTGCCAACAGACACATGAAAGAATGCTCAACATCTTTAATCATTAGAGAAATGCAAATCAAAACTACAATGAGGTATCATCTCACACCGGTCAGAATGGCCATCATCAAAAAATCTAGAAACAATAAATGCTGGAGAGGGTGTGGAGAAAAGGGAACACTCTTGCACTGTTGGTGGGAATGTAAATTGATACAGCCACTATGGAGAACAGTATGGAGGTTCCTTAAAAAACTAAAAATAGAACTACCATATGACCCAGCAATCCCACTACTGGGCATATACCCTGAGAAAACCATAATTCAGAAAGAGTCATGTACCAAAATATTCATTGCAGCTCTGTTTACAATAGCCAGGACATGGAAGCAACCTAGGTGTCCATCATCGGATGAATGGATAAAGAAGATGTGGCACATATATACAATGGAATATTACTCAGCCATAAAAAGAAATGAAATGGAGGTGTTTGTAATGAGGTGGATGGAGTTAGAGTCTGTCATACAGAGTGAAGTAAGTCAGAAAGAGAAAAACAAATACAGTATGCTAACACATATATATGGAATCTAAGGGAAAAAAAAAAAAAAAAGAGGTCATGAAGAACCTAGTGGCAAGATGGGAATAAAGACACAGACCTACTAGAGAATGGACTTGAGGATATGGGGAGGGGGAGGGGTGAGATGTGACAGGGTGAGAGAGTGTCATGGACATATATACACTACCAAATGTAAAATAGATAGCTAGTGGGAAGCAGCCGCATAGCACAGGGAGATCAGCTCGGTGCTTTGTGACCACCTAGAGGGGTGGGATAGGGAGGGTGGGAGGGAGGGAGATGCAAGAGGGAAGAGATATGGCAACATATGTATATGTGTAACTGATTCACTTTGTTGTAAAGCAGAAGCTAGCACACCATTGTAAAGCAATTATACTTCAAAAAAGATGTTTAAAAAAAAAAAAAAAAAAAAAAAAGACCGAACACAGCCAAAAATAAATAAATTAAATTAAAAAATAAATATATATATATATATATATATATATTAAAAAAAAAAAAAACAGGAAAAAAGTATTCCCTGATAGCCTGGAGAAAAGAAAAAAAGAAACACCAGATGTAGACACAACAACTAAATTGTATTTTAAAAATCTATGAGTGAATTAAAATAGTATAGAAACATAGAGATACTGGCGATGCTGTGAGTCAGGAAGGGGGATACAAATTTAACAAGGGTGATCAGGGTTAAAACATCAAGCAAAAACCTGAAGTATGTGTAGGAGGTATTCTTGTGGTTATCTGCGGAGAATGAATTACAGGTAGAGTTGAGCCAATGCAAAGACTTTAAGATGAGACCTTCCCTAATGTGTACTAAGAAGAGTATAAAAGCCAATATGGCTGCGTCAATACAGTTAAGGAAAGAATAGTAGAAGATTAGGTCTGATGACACTTGAATTTCTCAATAAGATAGAGAAGCTTAGGAATGAGTTGATTTGGGTAAAGACATAATCTGACCAATGTTGCCATTGGATACCTCTGGCTGCTCTGTTATGCACAGACTTTGTGGGGTTAAAGTATAGAATCAAGGACATCACTGAGGAGTTTACTGCAGTTAACCAGGCAAGAGATGATTGTGGTTTGGACTATGGTGGTGGCAGTGCAAGTGTTGAAATAGTTTCTATTTATCTTGAAGGTAAAGTTAATAGGATTTCTCAAAAGAGAGTCATCAAAGATGATACCAAAGTTTCTGATCTAATCAAATTGTAGGAGGGAGCTGCTATCATCCAAGATGGGAAATGCTGTGCTTGAAACTGGTTAGACAAGTTAAATTTGAAATGTTATTGAATTATACAAATTATGATTTTCAGTGGTTGGATATATAAATCTGTAATTCAGGAGAGAAATCCAGAAGGAAGGATTTCATATGGGTTGTATTCAAAGCCAAAAATCTGTGTGAAATTATAAAGGGAGTGAGTGTGACTAGCAAAGACAAGAGGCCCAAAAGATACTTGGACATAGACTATTTCAAATTAAACTTCCTTTTTCCCCCTTTTCTTTAGTTCCTGTGTATATAAGTGGAAGAGGTATTAGCAAGTGGCAAAAATCTCTATATTGGATTCACCCACGGAATAAGAACTGGTATGACAGGAAGGGCTGAATGGAAGAGCCTGCAAAGTAATCCCTGTTCCAAAACCAATGAATCAAAAGAAAAATCACATTTCAACAGTGGCATGTCACACATTTTTTGGCTATGATCAAAACTTGAAAGATGCAGAAGTTGTGACTACCAACAAAATACTATTTAATGGTCCAATTTGGCCAATGCAGAAGACTTTGAAAAATGGCAGTGGGTTAGCATAAGCTTAACCAGGTAGTAATTCCAAATGTGGTGATTTTAGACATTGGCACAAATGAATATACAATCTCTAGTGCTTAGTATTGATATTTTAATAGAAAAATTAATTTTTTCTTTTATCTCTAATTCAGTAAATAGAAATAAAGGCCAGAAGGTTTTTATCTCTGTAAGGCACCTTCTCTTTGCTATACCTCTTAGATAAATTCTCCCAATTTGCACCATATTTTAGCCCACAGAGATCTTGATCATCACTCCAAACTTCACCACATTTGTGACCTCATACTTACAGGGTATATAGAGAAAGAAAAAAACAAATAGCATAGATGCTTTCATAAGACGTGTACATTATTGAAGATGGGGGGTAAATTTCATACAGCCAAGAGTACTGGTTAATTAGATAAATATTTTGAGAGCTAGCTGGATTAACCAGTTGATAGATTAGATATGGCTTACTTATAAATAAATATAAATTTTGATGCAGATAAATAACTGAAGGTACTATGCTTGTTGCTATAGTAAAAGTACAAATAGGACATAATTTTTTTTTTTTATTTCAACGACTCAGAACTTAGAACCCACAGTATCCTCGGACATATTCAGAACAACATTATGGATATATTTCTTATATTAAAAAATAAATTCAGCTTGGAATTCAAAAGTGTTGACAGGCACAATCAACAAAAGACAATTATCTAGACGTTGATGTAAAAGTTTTGAAACTTTAAAGACAAGTGAGCTACCAGAAATAAAAGAATAAGAAATAAAAAGATAAATAATATTTTATCTCAATGCCAAGTCCATGTGAAAAAAGAATGTAGGGGAAGCTAAATAAATATAGTTGAATTTAAATCAATATAATTTGGCCAAAATGATTTTTTACTTTAAAAGAAGTAAGTGAATATATTTCAAATCTAGGAACAAGAATAATCTGCCAGCCAGTAATCTCTATTGCAAAGCTCCAAGCAAGAGATAATTAAGAACTTAACAATATAAGTTATGCAAAGATAATTAGCTTTAAATGTTAGCATAGACTTAGGTTTGTTAAGCAAGATGTATTAATACAAATAAATCTATATAGTGTGACAACATACAAGCTTATCCTTCAAAACATTTTTAAGCAAGAGATAATAGAGGAAGATATATAAGGTTTAGGAAATAGTGTTAAGCTACTTCTTCAGTCTTCCATAATGTGAATTAAAAGATTTACCTAGAAAAATATTAGTGAATAAATAAAACAATATAGTTATCACAAGTTATTTTAAAATATTTGTTAAAATATTGAGAATGACTAGATGATGTACTGTAGCGTATTTTAAGAACTATACAGCAAAATAAAAATTTGAAAACTAAAAACAAATTTGCTTACTGCAAATTAAATAACTATTTTCATGTTCTTCATGTTCTGCATGTCCCATCTGCTTCTGGACCTATGTAATTATTCTAGTTCAAGGAAATAAATGTTTAATGTCATTAACTGCCAAATAAATTTATAAAAAGAAATAAGAACGACTAAAGGTAAATGTCTAGCATTGCTTAGGATTTTATATATACATACACAACACACATAAGCACACACATATGCATGTGTACGTATATATATATATGTATACACATATATATATGCATACATGCAAATTATATACACACATATAACATGTATGCATATATAAGGTAACATGCAAATGACCTTAACTTCCCTATAGATATATATGGGTCATTGACTAGATTTTTAAAAATTCAAAAGTGCTCTGTCTATAAGTAGACTACATCAATAGACTAGAAGCAAAAGGATAATCTAGACTTTACCAGGCTTGTGTGGATAACAGAATTAACAATAGTTAATGTATCTATTCCAAACAATATAGCATTGAGAAACCTTAAGGAAAATGGTAAGAAAAGCCATTTGAAATTGCAATTTCAAATTGCATTTTCAGATTAACTTATTTACCTGTATTATTAGATCAATATATTAAGGAAATGCAGTAGAGAGGGTGAGACTGAACTATAACAGCGTATTGACCTGTTAACTCATAATAACATTATATTGGGAGAAACACGCTAGACGTAATAAAATAGGTTGAGTTCGTAAATGATTGAACAACTGAACCCAAAAGGCTTTAATTAATGGATTGAAATCAAAATTAAGGGAAGTTTCAAGGGACATCCCCAGAACACTTTTCTCTTCCCTGTTTGATGCAACAGTTCAAATAAGTTTAAAAATGGCATGCTTATCAAATTTGAAGGGCAGTAGCAGTTGGACGACAGAATCAGACTCCAAAAACCATTCATTTACTCAACATTATTTAAAAATTATATTTGATAGAATCACTCATGCAAGATGGATTTTAATAAAATTCCTAATATGCTATTACACTTGGGACAAAAAGGTCAAATGTATAACTATGAGGCTTGTAAAAATGACTTAAAAGCTTATCTGAAAGAAATGTTAAGCGTTGTGGTTGACAATAAACTCAGTATCAGCCAACAGTGTCTACAGGAACCAGGAAACCTAATGTAAGCATAGGCTGCACTTAAGAGCCAGAGTAGATTGAAGTGGCAAAGAGATGAATTTTATGGGCTTATAAATAAATAAAGCCCAAGAATAATCAAGAAACATAATAAAATACTGTAAAAGTTACTAAAAAAAATTTAAAAGACAAAGGCCAGTGGATTCCCTGAAGAATGCTTACAAATATTAAAAGAATAATCTCTATATTCCATAGCTGTTCCAAACATATGTGTGTATATAAATTAGTAAAAAAATAGCCAAACTAACTCAGAAAAATGAGTGGCACACCATTCATGAATTTAAATACAGACTAAACATAATTTGTACATTACATTAAAGTATAACTCAGTGGTTAAGTACTTTCAGGGAAGAAAGACATGTTTAGTATGTATGAATTTTCTGCACCACAATCAAGTAAAATAAATATTTTATATATATACATATATATATTTATATAATTCTGCTCTGATCTCCATTGACCTGGCTGGAAGAAATTCATCTCAGCAATGTTTTGGGGGTTTCTCTCCTTATAGAGTTGGTGGAGGAACAGAGACATAAGTTGTGAAGAACATTTCGAGACATGTCTTCTGGGTTGTAGTTTCTCCTGATCACGGCTCATTGGGCTCATTGCCCAAACATCCACATTTCCTCTAAGGTCCGTGGTTTCACCGCTTCCTTGCGAGGCTTTTGCGAGGATTTTTCAATGGTTCCCAAGATCTCAGTTTTAATTATCTGAACTATATGTTCTTCCCTATCAAATTGCCATGGCTCTTAGATACCACGTGTTGAAGCAGACAATGGATCTGTCCCATTTAATGGCATTCCTCTAAATCCAGTTATTTTCCTCTTAGGAAAAACTGAGACATTCCTTCAGTCCTTCCAGTATTGGCCTAAATATACCACTTTCTAGCTTTAAAATCCTCTATTCTTGGCAATTTGGCATCATCATTCTATGACCCTATTTTTCAAATAAAGAAAAATACTTTGTGACATTTGCCTTCTCAGTACTTGGAAATTTTTCCTTCAGAATCTGCAACTCTATAGTTTTTATCAACAGGTAACTCTACTTCCAAGATCTTAGAGAAAAAGCCCAAAGACTTGATTTGGCAAACTTCTTAGGTGAGTAGTGGGTAAACTATCTATTAGCAAAGTGATCTTTAAATATATGTATATGTATAAATAAGAGCTCAATATACAAATTCAACCACATGATGATAACCATCAAGAAATGATTAACTTAATATGTCACATAAGATGTATGTATTTCACAGGTATTACACTATAATTTGATTGTCATTTGATATCATTCTACATCTGTTATACGGTGAAATACTGTAAAAGCCCCTGATATTTCTAAAGATGTATAAAACAAAAATATACATTAAGAGAATAAGAAATCATTCTATTCAGTGAGTAAGTGCCAGTAATTCTTCTTAAAAACAAGATGTAGGTAATTTAGAACACAACCCTGTCATTCTTTTGGTATTGCATTGGGAATTCATGCAAAACCTATAATAGCAAAAAAAATAAATAAATAAAGTACAAAAATACAGTACTAAGAAACAAAGAATTAAAAAAAAACTTTTTTGCAGATGATCAATGTATATGAGAATATCCAGGAAAATCAACAAAAATTACTAGAGGAAAAATTTTTAATTAAACTGCAGTGTACAAATAACGTTTATATAGAAGAATAATGACAATGATATCAAAGAAATTTGTATTCATTTCCTGTGGCTCCTATAACAAATTGTAAAAAACTAGATGACTTAAAGCAACAGAAGTTTTTTTCCTTTATATTGCTGGAAGCCAGATACAGGAAATCAGTATCACTGATCCTAAATCAAGGTGTCAGCAGGGCCATATTCCCTCCAAAGGCTCTGGGGAGAATCTGCTCCTTGCCTCTTGCAGCTTCTGATGGCTGCTGGCATTCCTTTGCTTGTAGCCAAATCACTCCAAGTGCCTCTGTGGTCACATTACTTGCTCCTCTTCTGTCTATGTAGTAAAATCTCCTGATAATTTAAGTCCTCATGGAATACTGCATAGAAATTGACAAATTGTTAGTAAAATTAGAAAAGTATATTAATTCAGTCAATAATTAACACATCATTTTTAAAATTAATGATGACAAATTTACCATGCCAGCTTTTAAAATACATGAAAAATTTTAATTACCACTTTTTTTTTTTTTTTTTTTTGCAGACTTGCGTTATTTTATTTTGCTCTTTCCAGTCTGAAGCTACTATGTATCATGGGCATTTAGAATTCTACAAATGACACTTTCAAAAAATAAAAGACCAAGACACCCAGAGTGAGATGCATGGTAGACACTAACCAGAGGTGAGGGGAGCTGGCAGGGGCGGGCCTCAAGTCAGGGGCCAGGTGGCTTCCACAGGGCTCCTGGCTGAGCACAACGCCCAGCTTCATCCTCCTGAGACCCAGGAGTCCAGTCAGGAGGGGAGAACTGATCACACCAGGGGCTCTGGCTGAGGCTGTGAGGGGCCCAGCACCACCAGGTGAGGACACAGGCCTGGGGCTGGGGCACACTGGAGAGAGGGGGCCAATGAGAGCCCCCTGGTAAGGTGGGGACAGACTCTGAATTTGGGGAGGTGCCCCACCTGCCCTACCACTAGTGGGCAGACAGGGCACTGAGGCCCAGAGATGCCGTCTCAAGAGCTCCCCACAGGACCCCTTGAAGACCACTCATGGCTACAACCAAGCTTGCCTGGGGCTGCTGCAGCAATAACATTTCATTAAAAAAACCCAAAAACCAAAAAACACGGATTTGGTCATTTTTCTGCTTCCAGTCAGGCCAGAGTGAAAGAAACGAGACTGTGGCCCCTGCACCACAGCAGGATGGGCAGAGGCCAGGCCCCAGGGGCCACCAAACCAGGCCTGGTCCATGCACAAGGGGCAGGAGCCAGCCCCCTCCTGTCCCGCAGGGATGGTGCACCAGGGGGGCCACCCACAGGCTTGGGGCAAGAGCTTGGCTCCTGGGAATTGGGGGAAGGGGAGGCTCAGCAGGGGACAGGGGATTCCAGTTACACACCCGCCACTCCCAGGAGCTCGGGAAGGCCTCCCAGCCCTCCACTTCTCCTTGGCCTCTTCGGGGAAATAAGTCTCAGAGTCGTCTGAGGTCAGAAGAAAGAGGTTCTAGCCTCTCTCAAGGCAGAGAAGAGAGGTCAGAGGGATCCGAAACCCCTCCAAGGACCGGGTCGTAGCCGCTGAGCGGCCCGGGGGGAGGCCACATGGGACAACAGGTGAGGGCACCGTTTTCTCTGGGTTTCCAGTTTGAAAGGTAAGGGGCTCCGGCCGCAGGGGAGCCCACCTGGAGAAGAGTGAACAGGAGGGGTCTGGGCAGCGAGGAGAAGGGGAGGCAGGAGGCGGGGCCTAGTACTCCCGCAGTGTGTGTGATGTGGTCGACGGCGTCAGCGCAGGCCCTCAGGACCCCCGCGTGACTCTCTTTCAGGGAGTGCCTGCCCACCTTGATGACCAAGTTGTTGCCGCAGAACTCGAAGAGGAAGTCCACAGGGGTGTCGCTGCTCCTGGTGACCGAGGAGGCGGTGCCCACCATCAAGTACTTGCCCGTGGAGTCTTTGATGTTGTAGGCGCCGTCTCTGAACTCCAGCGGGAAGAGGTCTTAGCTGGAGCGGTTGGCATCCAGGATACCCGTGACCTTGCGGCAGCCAATGAAGCCGTGGTCCCCGCGGAACACGACCATGAGGCTGTTGATCAGTTTCATGAAGAAGATCTCCGAGTCCCCTGCTGTCTCCACCAAGGCAGCCAGGTGGCCATTCTTCTTGGCCATCACAAACTTGCCATTGGACGCACACAGTATAATCCTCTGATCATGCCACTCGATGTCAAAGTAGCAGCCGGTGTCCTTGGCGGAGGAGGTGGACTGCACACCCACGGTGGCTGTCAGCATCCAGTACTTGCCCGAGTGGGTGCGGAAGGCGCGCTTTTTGGTAGAGCGGTCGATCTCCAGCTGGAAAATCTGTTGGTTGGTCTCTTCGTCCTGGTTGGCCGGCAGGTCCACAGCCTGGCTCGTGGACATGTTCCTCTCGTCGGCCGCCTGCAGCACGACCTGGGCGCAGCTCTGCTCCAGGGCGGAGAGCTCGTCCTTCCCCACCTTGGTGGCCTTGCCCCGATGGCGCCAGGTGGCGGCCCTCGCAGTCCCGGAAAGCCACCTTGCCGGAGCAGAGCTCGAGCGCGTAGCCGGTGGCGGGCTCGGGGTCCCAGTTGTAACGCCGGTCCTGGAAGGCCAGCGAGATAGTCTAGTTGACGCCCCAGGGCACGTCGCGGTCCACTGCGATCTTGTCCGCCGGCCGCGCGCTCAGGTGCGCGTGGCTCTTGCGGGCCACGCTGCAGATGTTGACCTGCGGGCGCGTGGCGATGTGCACGCTCCCCTTCTCGGCCGGCGAAGCGGTCCGAGCGAAGCGCGACAGGCGGTCCTCAGTGCCGCCAAAGTAGAGCCGCCGGTGTCCTTCGGACTGCAGAGAGCTGCAGCCGTTGTCGTCATGCGCCACGATGGGAAAGTGCTGGGCACCTCGTGTTCGCAGGTTACGTTGCCATCCTTCTCCGCCGCCAGGTAGCTGCCCGCTGCCCAATCATCGGTCGGCTGCACCAGCATCCGCATCTGCATCTTCTTCAGGCTGCTGGCCCACGGGTTCACCTTGAACCCGAACGTCTCGGCCGTCAGGTACTTGTTGCTGCAGTTAATGAGACCGAACTGGATCTGCGGGGCCTCGGCCGTGCAGTTGGCGGTCAAGGTGGCCGCGAACCGGAGGCCCGTGCAGCCAGGGAGGTCGGTGGCAGGTTCCTGCGGCGGCCCCCTGCTCCTTTGTTCAGCTACCTCGGCCGTGTGCGCACCCTCAGCAGCGCTCTACAATCACCACAATTTTTTGACATAATATTAAAAAGAATAAAAATGTCCAGTGGAAAGAAAGCTACAAATTGACTACATAAATTCCAACGATGATCAAAAAGGAATACAGAAATATGAGTCAGTATGTTTTCATGGGCTTTAAATCTGAGTTTAAATATTAATTAATTAATCTCTTCCTTCATTCCACAAGCTGAAATAAACTGCAAGAGATATACCTAAATAGGTACCTAAATAGAATCAACTTGTCAAATTAAAGAAAAACACAATGTAATATTTATTCCAAATCAAAAGAAGTTTGATCAGTGATGAGAGAAATGAGAACGTTAAAGCTATGATGGGTGGTTTAAGTATAGCCTTCATAAAGTTCCATAGTAAAATTGTGCCAGGAATATTTTCAGACGCAAATAATAGAAAACCCCACCCAGAAAGACTTAAGCAATAGCGGTGTTTAATTATCTTAAATAAAAGGAAGTCTGGAGATGGGCAATCTAGAGCTGATACAGCTCAATAATTTTACCAAGGACATTCTTCTACTCCGTTGTCTGAAGCTGGTTACTTTTTTTGACTATACGCATATTGAAATGTGGTTTCCAGATGGCTGCAACACCTCCAGACATCATGACTGTATTCAAAGTAAATAATCATGGGAGATGCTGATAAAAATGGGTTTTTCCTCAGGTGGTTTTCTTTCTTTTTTTTTTTTTTTTCCAACAAAAGAAGAAAAATAATTCCAAGAAGTTTTTTTCAGAAAACTTTATCTTAGTCTCAGTAGTAAGAAATGGGTGATATGGCCACTGCTGGATGAAAAAGTGGATATCTGGCAAAGAAGAAAGCAGGCTTAGATAGTCATTACCAATCCCTGGAGTTGTGCAAATAACAGACTGGCATGCTTTAGCTGGGAAGAATAGGTAGTATGTCTACTGGTTAAGAACCAGACTGTGTGCAGCATAAACCTATAACATTAATGTAGTACTTGGTGGATAGTATATGATGATAAAATAATAAATTAACATGTGAATATAAGCAAACTCTATGATGCTGAAACACACCTATTAAATCAACAGAGGTAAGTTAAGATGGTGGTGTCCACTCATGCATTCATTTATTCATCCATTTAGCAGCTCATTACTGAGTGTTTATATCAGGCACTATGCTAAGTCCTAGGTATATATTAATGAGTGAAATAATCTGTGCCCTGGTAAAGCTGAAATTTAATGGTTGATCTAGTAAAAACTGTTTAAACTCTGGGAAATCGAGTGTACTTAAATATCACTGGTAGTATTTAAAATAAATTGTTGCAGTTTCCTCAGAGATAAATCTTGAAACTCTTAACGTCTGTAAAACTATAGGGTCAATCCTGTGAATGTACTTCCATTTTTCAAAATTTATTTTTTTCTGAAATATCTGGCAATTAAATGAAACACTAGAAACAACCAGATACCTAATAGTAAGTAAACAGTTTATTAAGCTGTGCTTTATTCATGCATTAAAATGAAATATGGCTATTGAAATGATGAGGTTTACGGCAATAAGCTTATATAGAAATGTATGTATACAATAAGTGAAAAAGCAGATCAAATAAAAATATGTCAAAACTAAATACAATCTTCCTTAGTGTTCATAGATTTGAGAACTCCTCCTTCTTTTGCATTACCTAGGGAATGTCTCCTCTTCCATAGTGGACCATTATCAATAACTTGTCTGCTGGGAAATCTTCCCTGATCCTTCCCCTACTCAATTAATTGATTTCTATCTTAGCACTAACAACCTTTTTGTTAATTCCTATTTTCTATGTTATTGTAACATAAAATTAGTTATGCCTGCTTCTCTCGGAGTTGTCAACACCTCTTTAAAGGAAGAAGCAATCTGTCATTCATCTCTATATTGTTGAGACCTGAGACATGACATTTCATTCTTGTGTCCTCAATATCTACAAATAGGTTTGTCACAGGGAAGGTGCTCAAAGAATGCTTGCTGAATGAAGCCAGCAAGTGCTCAATAAACACTGGCTGAGTAAGTGGATGGATTCTCATAGAATTTCAGTCATATTGATGATCAGAATTATATTCCAAATTGTTTAATAAAAATTCACATTCATTAAATGCTTTTTTTCTGGAGAACATGTAACACTGACTATTTTACATGCAGGATGTTTTTACAATGTGAAATCTAATAAAATATGTACAGAACTTTGAAGATCTATTTTTTAAATGTCAGCTCCCTATGGTTCAGTTAACTTACCTGAACCTTCATGTGTGGCCTACCGAACTCAATTATCGCACCTGACTCACCTTTGCTTGATTAAGCCTGCTACATAGTTGGCCAGACTGAATACTGTTGATGTAGCTCGTTATCCTTAAATAATTACATGAATTCTTCTCTAGTTTAAGATCCAAGATAACTGTACACTTGTTATTTGTTTTGCATCTACATGAAAACAGAATGGGGGGACCGTGGTTACATATACAATGAAATAAGAGAAAAGGGCCTTACCCACTTTTATTATTTCCCTTTCAACAGATTGCCAAAAAAGTAGCATTCACTGATTTTATAATGTTACATACATTTCAAGAGGGTTATTTTATTTAAAAATACTGAAGGCAAAGTCTTCCGACTCTTCCACTTGAATTAACACCAGGCTTAAACAAAGGAAAGAGCACCGAATGAGTGGTTCAAATAAGAATGTGTACATACAAGTTCTGCTAGAGTGTCTGAATTTAACCTAAAATATCCTGGATCTCTATTCCAAAGTTTTAATGAAAGTGCCTGAGTATTTCTATTTTTTTCTTTCTTTTGTGGAGGTTTTAATATTTTATCCAATAAAGCCAGCTATCAAGATTGCTTTAAAAGCTGCTGACAAAGACAGACAGAAATAGAAGGTCTTTGATGTCAAATAAACAGTGCTATTTTCATTACATGTGTTTCTACAAATCTCCATGAAAAATCAAGTTTGGGCTCCTTTTAAGGACAGGAGGTATCTGTGTGTGTGTGTGTGTGTGTGTGTGTGTGTGTGTGTCCTGGTTGGGGGGAGCTGGGGGAGTGATATGAAAGGATACAATGCAAAAGAAAAGAATTCTATCTCCTTTCTCTTAGCCAAATAATTTAGGTTTAACTGCCCTTGTTTTTGTTGGACCTGAATAGAAAAGTGAGGTATTTTAATCTTCTTTTTCAAAACATACAGTCTTATGGAAATTTAAGTCAACAGCTGTTCAACTGTCAAGTCACAAGCTAAATTCAAGTCTGAGATAAGAAGAAAATCTGTTTAAATGAAAGCTTATTTGAATGAAGGCCATGGGTTTTAGCATTTGTGCTTGAAAAAAATTTTAAATTGTTACTAAAGTAAAGGATCTTTTGCTAGGATGACCTTTCTTTGTTGAAAATGTTGGAAAATCAATATTCAACGTGAAATCAGAAACTGAAGTGTGTCAACTGTAGGATCGCCAGAAGGTTGAGGGAATTGAACACCATCAACTCATGAACTCTTCAAGGTCAGAGGTTTGACCTAACACAATTTCTAGTATATAGAAAGTGGTCTAGAAAAATGCATGTTGGCATAGTGAACAAAAGGAGCAGTCAAAGAAATCAAGTAGTCATTTTTTTCCCCCATTTTCTAAAGGTCTTGTATAATTGAGTTCTACTTTAGAAAGATTAATGATAGTTGGCAGGTTATATAGTTATGTGAAAGATAGGCAATTGTTTGAATGTTTTTTAACAGTTCAGAAAATTAAGATATAAGCTCTTGGTCAAGAGTGGGATAGCCTGTCTTATTGTGATACTGATTAATGGGTTGATTTTTTCTTCATATATGATAAAAATCTGTGTTCGTATGTGTTGTGCTTGAAAAGGTATGATAATATAATTTTTTCCCAAAGTAGATTCTCTGGCTGCAAGTCTCTGCCTCCTATAAATGTAATGACCTTGATGAAAAGATACTGATTTAAAGACCGGACATTAGATTTGCAGATGCAGAAAATCAATGGTATTAATATACTAAAACTTATTATGCTCTTACAATGATTCACACTAAAAAGACTTAGGGAAGACTAATATATAAATAAAATGGAAATGTATTAATTTATTATGGTGGTGGTTTCTCTAACCACCTTCATCCCAGATGTATATCACATAGACAGAGTTGGAACCTATTGGGACTATGGTCATTCCTTTTGAAAAAGTCAAACTATCAGGTCCCTACACTCAACATCATGCTCAAAGGGGTTCTCCATTCATCATTGGTCTCTTTTCTGTTTAAATTGGTCAATGCCTCATGTGTAAGGCTTAGTGGTTTTTTATCCTGTACTGTACATTGTTCTCCCCAGTGTTTCCTGGACTCAGCTCTCTACCACACCTTTACCTCCAAAACTTTCCCACCATAATCTCTAAAACTATCAATCTGGAATCATCAAAAAAGCCCTATCGTTAGCTTCTTCACTTCTTCACCATAAGTGAAACTTGACTCTCAGCAGAAGATACCACTTTAACCTGCCCTCTTAAACGCTAGCTGCTTATTTTCCAACACCTGTACCCCTGGATGGTGAAGTAGTATTACTGCACTCTATACTCTCCTGTAGTAATGCTAGTAATAAGTCCTCTACTCTCTTGTAAAACTAGCGCACACACACACACACCTACACCCTTCAACCCATTTGAGATCCATGACACTTCACTATACATTTCTCACCACTTTCTTATCGCCATCATCAACAGAAACATCTAGTACACTCCCTGTTGTTTATCAAAGCTTTTGGTGACTGTCTCATTAACCTTTCTCCACCCAAATCCTGCCTTTATCGTCCTTGGTAATACCAGTGTAAACATGGACTCTCTATCCTTAATGTCCTCATCTCTAAGACTTTTTCCTTAGCCCCCTATTTCTCACGTTCTGAATTTTATTATAAATGTAGATTATTTCTACTAGGTAATCACAAATTCAGGTATCACTCTCTTGGATTACAACCTGCTTTCCTAGCTATGGTTGTTTCTGGGCCTCAGTGAAAGTTGCAATTCATCGCCTTTCTAAATTCATATGATCCTTTAGGCATCTCAGTTCTGTTATCAGCATCCCTTTCCAGTCATAAACACTTGCAGTAAATCTTACTCCAAGTTCCTTCTTGATGATTTCTTTACTGTATTGAAAGTGTGGGTTCTTTCCCACTTTTTTCAAAACTGGAACTCAGCAATGCTTCCCAGACTTCCACAGACAAACCATTTTATCTCTTACTTCACAGAGAAAACATGATGATCTCTTCCTCAATTTCCCACTTCCATGCATACAAAACTACTTACACCTGCCTCTATTTTGTCCTGCCTTCCTCTGCTGAAGCACATGTACTTGGAGGCTATTCCCTCATACATCCTCAGAAACCTTTTCTTATAGAGTTCCCCATTATCTTTTATATATTTAACAATACCCTCACAATCAGATACTTTCATGTGCATCTTCATAAATATAATGTATATATTTCTATACAAACATATACATATAAATTATATATATATATATATAAAATTGTTGCACTTTAATTTTGCTTTTTAATTTCATAGATTTTTTACTTTGATTTCTCCTAGTATAAATATAAAATTTATATTTATATTTAAATATAAAATTATGTGGCTCCCCTCTCACCTGCTGTTATTTAGCTTATTGAATATTAAATAAATTAAAATGCCTAAAAGTTTCTTTTTTAACCTGAGAATTAAGCTTTTTTCTGTACTTTGAAAAATCACAATTGTTGGTTTACAGACAAGAAGTTTCTTTACAAACTTCTAGAGACAGATTCTTCCGTTTATATGACATCTTGATATAAATTAAGATATGTGTTATATATGACTGAAAAACTACTGTTAAAACAACAATCCTTTCTCTAGTGAATATACGTGAAACTGTCTCTTCTATTCATGATGGCATCTTGTCTTCCACAGTAGGAAATAACACTCAAACTTCTGCACTTTTCCTGCAGAAATGCCCTGCTCATGCTGTATATCTTTTCTTTCCACACTGGAAAAATTTTAACTAACTAACCAAATAACTATACACAGACACACATACATACATTTGTGTGTACATATGCATATATATAAATATTCATGTGAATATTTGCATATTGTTTGTATATATCTACACATGTATTTATGGCACAGTAACAATGCATATAGTCTTTATGTGGCTCCCCTCTCACCTGCTGTTGTAGAAGCAGCTGTTTTTCTTAAATAAGCCTTTATTTATGGATGTCCCCAGGGTTTGTCCCCATGTGTGCATAGGAAAACGTTCTCTCTCCTTTTGTGTAGCATCTACCACTTTTTTCTTCTCTTATTTGTCCTAGGGGAAGATGTTACCAGAAACAGGGCCCTGACTTCAGTAGTGAGTCAGTCATAACAGTTGATTTGCAGGCCCTGTAGTCTCTGTAGCTTCTAGTCAGACATTTCCTGATATCTGAGACAGGATGCTGATAACCTTGCAGTAGTATCAAATCCCATTATGCTACACATGTTGGTGCCGTTCTCCAACTCTGCACAAGCCACAGCCATTATCAGTACATACCAAATTATACCCTGGGTTGGCCCCAGAAATGAGAATTCTCATCCCCTGACTTCTTAACCCCTAAAATCCAGGATCACACATGGCCTCTCTTGGCATAGACTGGGATTCAAAGTACCTACCATGTACCAAGCAGGGTGCTGATTTTGGAATAGAAAGATCATAGAAGTAAATCCTAATCTGATAGATTTTATATTACTCAACATGGGAGAGAGGTGTGTGAACAGCTATTGTGGCCATGGCTCTAATGAAAAAATGTAGAAAGTGTTATAAAACACAAAGAAAGAGATATTTTATTTTGCATGAGCATTAAAGTTAGTCACAGAAGACAAAGCCTTTTAACTGGGTCTTTGATGACTAGAACAAGTTCACCCGAGAGAGATGAGGGAAAGAAACTCCAAGAACCAAATTGCATGAGCAAAGGGGTAAGTCATTAATATTTGTATTCAGAACAGAATGTTCTGACCTGTTGAGAACAGAGGTTAAAATCTCAAATATCTTTATGGCTAAGGAAATTTCTAAAGGCAAACCAGTTAGATGTTGGAATATAGAAAAGGACTATTCATAAGGAATATATGTAAAGGACTTGTGTAATCAGTCTGAGAAAGTAGCTTCTGATGTTCAACTCCACATAATCGTTGCCATATTAGAATGATGGGTTGGCAAAAACAGATTTTTAAAATTTTAATAGAAAAACTGAAAAGATATGGATTTTTAATGTAAAATATTCCAGGTTTAAAATATTGGCAACTAATTGCATTTTATTTAATTTATTAAAGTTTTATTTAATTTTCTTTAAATAATTTTTATTTAATTTTTTGTCTCTGAAAGCTGAAGGTTAACACCATTTAGGCATTCTTCTTTGGGTCATCAGTTTACAACTTGAAGGAACTTGAAGGTTAAAATATAAGTGTTGGGGAGATGTACTGTAAGATATTCATACTGGGTTAAATTTGTTGCTCTTAGCTTGAAAGTAATAGGCCAATTGAGCACCATTCTCTTGCCCAACTCTTAAAGTGTTCCATCACCTTTCTTGGTAATCACCCCCTACCACCATTTTATTATTCTTTCCCGAGATTAAATTTTAGCTTTGTCTCTTTCTAGCTCCTAATTTTAAATTTATCTCCTGCCTAAAATTTTTCTTGGATCTATTTTTACTGGGTCTCTTGAAGAATCTTTCTTTGTCTCATTGGCCAACACTTATTCTTTCCTTCTGGTTCTTCTGAGTTCAGACTATACCCATGTGGCTTGTATTTCATAATCATTCCCTCAGAACTCAAATTCTGTGTGGTTGGTCAAGACCCTGGTGAGAAAATATTATCCCAACATGGGAGAGAGGATATGCAAACAAATTTGGCCCAGGAAATGTTTTTTCTCACTTGCTAATGAACTAGGAATATACAGACTGAAAGTAGGGCACTATGGAGCACTTTATAGGCATGGAATCCACATGATGCAATTTGAGATTACATAATAGTACCATGAAAAAGGGTCCTGGATTAGAATAGGAAGTAGAAAGAAAGCATTTCATGTAAAATATGCAAATTTAACTAGATCAGATTAAATCTTATTTCCTCAAAATCCTTTTTCAACAACTTCAACCCTCATTATTCACACGTTTCTGTGAACGCCAATCCATCTATTGTCTCTATCATATTATTTATCAGTAGGTAATAGCAGTCTCTCTCTCTCTCTCTTTCTCTGTTTCACATATTTCTCATTTAATTCCATTATGGTAGAAAATGCATTTGAATAATTTCAATTATTTTAAACTTTTAGACCTACAATGTATGTTTCGTTAAGCAGAATATGGTCTGTGTGTCCACCTTATGGACATTTGAAAAGAATGTATTCTGTTGAACATGAATGAAATATTCTAAAAATATCTATGGGTTCAGCTGATCGATAGTACTTTCAGGTCATCTGTGTCCTTACTGATTTAGTGCTCTATCAATTAGTGATAGAAGAGTTTTGAAGCCTCCAAAAATAATTGTTCTATTTGTCTGTTTCACCTCTCAGTTCTATTTGCTGTTGTTTCATTTATTTGGAAGGTCTACAAATATTTAGGATTACTATTTTTTCTTGATAAATGATTCCCTTAATCACCATGTAACAACCCTCTTTATCACTGTTAATAGCTCTTTTTCTAATGCCTATATTTTCTGATAAAAATATAGACACAAACTTTCTTTTGGTAAGTGTTTGCATGGTATATAATTTTCCATTCTTTTGGCTTTAACCTGTCTTTGTCATTATATACAAAATGGGTATCTGGTAGACAGCATATAGTTGGATCTTTCTTTTTAAAAAGTTTTATCTGATTCTATGATCTCTGACTTTTAAAAATAATTCAGCTTCACTGTGTTATAATTGATATGTAAAATTGAAAGGTATTTAAACTGTATATTGGGATGATTTAATATATGTGTACATTATGAAACGATTCCCCCATATAGTTATTTTTAGTACAGAAGCCATAACCTCGCATATGTTTATTAATTTATTTTTAATATTTTTGTTGAGAACATTTAAGTTCTACTCTCTCAGCAAATTTCAATATACAATACAGTGTTATCAACTATAGTCACCATTTTATATTAGGTTCTCAGATCTTATTAATTTTATAGCTGAAAGTTTCCCTCACCCCCAACTCGTGGAAACCACTCTTTTATTCTGTTTTTGAGTTTGACTTTTTTTTTTTCAAAATACCACTTATAAGCAGTTCCATTCAGAATTTGCCTTTCTTTGTCTGGTTTATCTCACTTAGTCTAAAGCCCTCAAGGCCCATCCATGCTGTCACAAATGGCAGGATTTCCTTCTTTTGTAAAGGCTGAATAGTATTCCATATATGTAATATAATGTACATGATATATTATATCTCATATATTATATATACATATTACATTTTCCTTACTCCATCTTTTGATGGACACTTAGAGTATTTCTTTATCTTGGTTTTTGCAAATAATGCTGCAAAGAACATGGAGACGCAGATATCCCTTTGATATCCTGTTTTCATTTCCTTTGGGTATACCCAGAAGTGGGATTGCTGGATTGTATGGTAGCTCTACTTTCAATTTTTAGAGGAACCTCCTGCTAAGAAGAAAGGTGACAATATTAACTAGTATTTACTAATGGCTGTAGCCTCTGCCCCAAGCTCAGTGCAAAATAAACAGTTGAAAACTACCAAATTCAAGTTTCTCCCTGAGGAAAGAAAGAAATGGAGCACCCATCCAATTTTCTAGCTTTTTGAGGGGCTTCCTGAGGGACTGGTCTCTGTATTGCCTATCTTGAAGCACTGACAGCAGACAGGCACCAGAGGGAGCAAGAGATTACAAATGTCTGAAAAGCAAAACTGGAATATCCCTCTAGGAATTTACATGCACAAGTCCAGAGAAGACACATCCACAGAAAATGTTGGAGGGGCCCCCAGAATCTCTTGCCAGGGTGATTGGTGAAGGTCCTTTCTTGTATGAAGCCAGTCTGTAAAGACAAGAAAAGGTGGTTCTTTTATCAAATGCACAGACACCCACATAAAGATTCAAGGAACACAAAGAAACAGGAAAGCATTGTCCAAACAAGGAACAAAATAAATCTCCAGAAATCAATGCTAAAAAAATAGAGATATGAACTACTTGACAAAGAATTCAAAATAACCATCTTAAAGATGGTTCAGAAAATGAAGAAGGAACAAAATCAGCATTTCGACAAAGAGAGAAAATATATTAAAAATAAACAGAAAATTTGGGCTGAAGAATACAGTAACTGAACTGAAAAATTCACTAGAGGGGTTCAAAAACAGACTTGATTAAGCAGAAAAGAACTTTTGAATTCAAAGATGGGTTATTTGAAATTACCAGTCAGACTAACAAAACAGAAATAAATAAATAAAAGACTGAGTTTAAAGGACTTATGGGAAACCATTAAACAGAGCAATATATGCATTATAGTAATTCTAGAAGGCAAAAAGTTTATTTTTAAAAATAATGGTTGAAATTTCTTAAATCTGGGGAAGGAAATAGCTATCCAGATTCAAGAAGCCCAACATTTCCAAATAAGAGAAAACTGAAGATGTCCACATGAAGATGTCCACATGAAGATCCATTGTAATCAAAGTGTCAAAATAAAAAACAGAGAGAATTTTGAATGCAGCAAATAAAAAGTGCCTTGCTATAGACAACAGAATCATCATAGGACTATCAGTGGATTTCTCAGAAGAAACTTTTCAGGCCAGAGGGAATGAGAGGATGTATTCAATGTGCTGAAAAGAATCTGCCAATCAAGAATAGTATATCTGACAAAACTATCCTTCAGAAATGAAAGAGAAATTAAAACTTTCTCAGATAAATAAGAGCTAAGGCAATCCATCACCACTAGGCCAGACTTATAAGAAATTCTAAAGGGAGTCCTTCAAGTTGAAATGAAATGAAATAAAAGGATGCTGAATGAAAGCATCAGCAACATGAATCCATATGAAAGTATAAATGCTGGTAAAGGTAAGCATAGAAAATACAGAATACTGTAATGTTGTACCAGTAGCATGTAAATCACTGTCAATTTTGGTCTAGAAGTTAAAAGACAAAAGTATATGAATAATTATAACTATAAAAATATGGTAAAGGGTATACAATATAAAAGGATATAATTTGTGATATCAATAACGTGTGTATCAAAGAGAGAAGTGTCAAATTTTTGTATGTGATTGAAATTCAGGTGTTACCAGCTGAAAATAAATTTTTACAACTATAAGGTGTTTTATGTAAGCCTCATGGTAACCATAAAGAAAATACTGTAGAAGATACACAAAAAAATGAGGAAGAAATCAAATCATTTTCACTACAAAGGAAGAGAGCAAAAGAAACATAAATGCCACAAACAGAGAATAATTAACAAGGTGACCATAATCTTTCTCTATCAATAATTACTTTAAATGTAAATGGATTAAATTCTCATTCAAAAGACAAAGCTGAATGAATTAAAAAGAAAAACATATGCTGTATAAAACAGACTCAAAAGCAATAATAAACAAGCGGGACTACATCCATGTAAACAATCAACAGAGTGAAAAAGCAACCTACAGAATGGGGAGAAAATAGTTGCAAACCATGTATCTGATAAAGGCTTAATACCTAAAATATATAAAGAACTTCTACAATCGATAGCAATAATAATAATAATAATAATAATAACCTAATTAAAATATGGAGAAAGGAACTGAATAGACAGTTTTTCCATAGGAGACATATGAATGGCCCACAGGTTTTTGAAAGTTTGCTCACCATCAGGGAAATTCAAACCAAAACCACAATGTGATATCATCTCACACCTGGTAGGATGGTCATTACCAAAACAAACAAACAAACAAAAAATAACAAGTGTTGACAAGCATGTGGAAAAATTGAAGCCCTTGTGCACTGTTGGTGGGAAAATAAAATAATGTAGCCATTATGGAAAATAGTATGGAGCTTCCTCAAAAAAAAAAAAAAAAAATAGAGGTATCACGTAATCCAGCAATCCTTCTTCTGGGTATCTATCTAAACAAATTGAAATCAAAATCTCAAAAAGATATTTTTACTGTCATATTCATTGCTGCATTATTCACAATAGCCAAGATGTGGAAACAATCTAAATGTCCATCAGTGGATAATGAGATAAAGGAAATGTGATAGATACATACAATGGAATATTTTTCAGCCTTAAAAAATAATGAAATCCTACCATATGCCACAACATGGGTGAAGCATGAGGAAATTATGCAAAGTGAAGTAAGCTTGTCACAGAAGGACAATACTGTCTGACTCCTCTTATGAGGTCTCTAAAGTAGTCATGCTCATAGAAGCAGAAAGTAGAATTGTGGTTGCCTGGGGCCGGGGGTGGGAGGGGAAATAAGTAGTTGCTATCAATGGGTATGAAATCTCACGTATGCAAGATGAAAAAGGTCTAGAGATCTGATGTACAATATTGTGCTTATAGTTAACAATACTGGTCTGCACACTAAAAATTTTGATCAGAAGGTAAATCTCATGTTATGTGTTATTTTTTTTATAACCACAACCACAAAAAAAGAAAATATACTGAGAGATTAATTGTTAAAGATCATTTCACCATCTATGTATGAGGTTCTTTTCCTCCCAAACTGAATATCATAATTTCGAGAAGTTGTAGTCTACATTTTAAAATAAAATAAGCACTGGTTTTCTATTTACAATTGACTTTGGCCATCTAATTCGTTGTGTTTGCTTTATAGGAACTTACAGTTTAACGACCATTACCTTGATAGCTCAGCTCCTGTAGTGCAGTTTCATTATACCTCTGTGGTTTCCTAGACTTTCCTCAGGTTTATGACCCAAACATCCTTTCTTCCATAGCTCTTTAGTCATGGATGAAATTTTCATTATTTTCAGTGAGAGACAGGCTAGGTAGCAACTGAGGCTTGTGTTGTTGTTTATGCTGTTAATGTTATTACTGTTAGTGGTAGTAAACACTAATTAAATGCCCTTTTTGCAGTAAATTAAGGAAATACTTTCACAGGAAACTTCTGTCCTTTAGAAACATGATAAACCCCTCCCCCTAAAAAGCACAGTACTACTTAAATTTGCTTCATGAAACTATAAAACTTAGACTTGGCGGAAAGTTAGTTGTCAGCTAATCCAAAGTCCCCCAGTGGGTTTGAGTTCCTGTACAACATCCCTTTACTGAAACAGTTCCTGTGCTTTTCCAGGAAGAAAGATCCATTATTAGGTAACTCTAAATATTATAGAGTCCTTTCTTTTCCTGAGATACAACTCAGAATAAGTTCTAGGTGAATTTATCTAAGACAGGGTTATTTTCATGATAACCTCTGAATATTAGGACCATTATTTTGAACACAGGACAAGAATTATTTTTACCCACCCCTCCCCATGCAGAGGGAAAAAGTCAGGTAGTGAGGTTCTCAATAGATTTTGGGAAGGCACTTCAGTATAAGGTATGAGGAAGGTTCATGAGACATTTTCATGGCGATCATTCTATATCTACAGTTGGTGTTTATTTCTTGGTCAGGATGGTAGGGAGGAGAAAACTGAACTTAATAAGAGTGAGTCTATTTCCTCTGTGTAAACTCTTATACTTATTACCAAATTTTTACATAGTGCCAAGCTGAGGACATTTTATTTAGAGGATATTTCTGAGTGTGCCTTTATGATTTGAAGAGATTAATTCATTTTTTTAGAATGTGAATTCCTAAGAAAAATAAATATTTGGATATCATGTTAGTTTTCCAGGGATGCCATAACAAAATACTACAAACTGGGTGGCTTAAACAATAGAAATTTATTGTCTCATAGTTCTTCAGGCTAAAAGTCCAAGGTCAAAGTGGTGGCAGGGTTGGTTCCTTCTGAGGGCTGTGGCTGAGAATCTGTTCCAAGCTTCTCTTCTAGCTTCTGGTGGTGGGCTGACACCTTTGGCATCTTTGCCATTCTTTGGCTTGTAAATGAGTCAGCAAGATCTCTGTCTTTATATTCACATACTGTTTTCCCTGTGTGTGTATATCTGTGTCCAAATTTCCCCTTTTTTTAAGGACACATTGGCTTAAGAGCCCACCCTACTGCAGTATGACCTCAACTTAACTAATTACATCTGCATAAACACTATTTCTAAATAAAGTTACATTTTGAGATGCTGAAGGGGTTAGGACTTCAACATATGAATGTTTTGAGGACATAGTTCAACCCATAACAGGTATGCAAGTAATATGCCCAATGCTTAGGGAAAAAAACCCTAATCCATGAACCATGGGGATCTTTGAAAACTCAAATAGATGGTAAAGGAGTCCAAATATAGTGATAATTATAAGCAAAATCCCAAAGAAATATAGCTGCATACTATACAATTAATTGGACGAGTGTCAGAATTAAGCTTTTCTCTACAGTGATTTTGAATTCTCAGATACAAGAGAATGCCTATTTTGTGACTATAACTTTTATGTCTGCATGATCCATGCAAAGGAAATAAAGAAGTGTTTTTTTGTTTGCTTGTTTTTTAAGAAAGATTACAGCATTAGATTTCAATCATGTATGTAAATGAAGGGAAAAGTGGTGCAGAAAATTTAAAATAACAAATAAAATGTCATTTTTAATAGAATGGTAACAGATTTATCTTCTAATATATATCAATAGGTTGCTTAGCTTGTTTTTGTGTCACAGGAATTTTCTATGGGTAGCATAGAGCTGGAGAATGTATGATTATGCTGTTTACTCTCTATGTGACTTGGGGCTTGCAACTTTACCTTTGAATCTATAAACTACACAAATAGCATTCTCACATATATAGTGGGAAAACAAGTTAACTCATAATGGTGGTGTGACAATACAGAGATTTTGCTCAGGAGATATTAGAACCATTCTTTTGTTTTCTTCCCTTCAAATTTTACCCCCACTGTACTCATCAGGAATATGATTGGCCAGGACCCCAGCACACACTGGTTTTGAGGAAGGTGTGGAAGTTACTTGTAAAGGCACATTTGCTGAAGAAAATATGCAAATGCACTCAATATGGGCTATACAAGATTCAGTAAATAACATTAATAATTTCTCAGATTGATTCTCTAATAGCACCCAGTATATACATTTGTTGTAAAATCATGTGCAAAGAAAACAAATCTTGCCTATCAAATCTAGAAAATTTTCAACACACTTACCTACTTAATATCTGCTTCCATTGACCAGGCCTCACACCTTCTTAAAACCTTAAAACTCCTAACGCTTATATTTCTTTTTTGGATTTACCTACTTATTCTAGTAAAATCATTTCTAAAAATATCTGTTAATCAAACTTGGTGGCAGTAAAAAATACAAATATCCCTGCTCCTTCATGACAATACGAGTAGCAAGAGAATGTCTTTAATGTTTTAAAGAAAATTTAAAACAAAAAACTTCTTAAGCTCTGCATCAATAAGCAGGAGTGCAAAAAATTAATTGCATATCCGGTCACTAACCCCTGTTGAGATTATTCAGCCTTGCATCCTAAGAATCTAATGATTATATTTTAACTCAAATCTATAACATGGGGGAGAATGAGAAATAAATTTAGACATTTCTAGAAAAAAATTTTTTCAAAGTATTTCCTTTGTAATATGGGAGTGTTCATCTTTTGTCTAAAATAAGATTCTCTTTATTTTACATTTTAAATGTGTTAACTGAGTTTTAATGCAATTATTTCCTTAATGGGTTGGTAAGTGTCTTTGCACAATAAAAATGGACATATTTCCTTTGAATAGTTCTGCCTGGAGTTTTGTTTTTGTGATTAGGTCCTGTGAAAAAGTCATTAGCAAATATTTTTTGTGCAACCACAATATTTGCTTCAACTTACTTTTGTGAATAAGTTGTTATCTTTACCTCAAGCTCATTTCTGAATATCCTGTAAAGTCAGACAGCCATCTCCAGATCTTTAAAAACAAAATAAAATAAATCTTATTCATTGATTATGTATAATTAGGAAAACAGAAGTAGCTGAGAAAATTGAAAATTAAACACAAACTTTTCAAATAAGATATGTGACCTATTCATTGGACCGCAACTTAAAAAAATATATATGAGTTTTACTTTTTATTGGGCACATTTAAATATTATAAGATTCTGAATCATGGTGATTTATTCACTTATTCATCATTCATTTTTCTTTGTTAAAATATGATTACTTTTGGCCCAAGTGCAAAATGGAAGATGTTTTAGTAAGTTATGTATGCAAATGCAATTACAATCATTATGTCTAGAGGCATTTGAACATTTATTTTCACTTGGTATTCAGATTTCTTTAAGTACTAAACATACCTGGTGTGGGCTCACAAGCTCATACCTGCAGTTCTCAAATTCCAAAACTAGGAAAACTAGAATTTTTTTTCCATAAACTCCTTGATGGCAAAATCTGATCTCATGTGATCTCAGTCTGGTTGTAACATCTGAGGTCACTGCCACTTAGTGTGAACAGTCAGAAGTTTCATGGCAGAAATGTTAATTATTTGATGACTGGTCTGTTGGAAAGGTTTAAGGTGGATGCACTGTACTGCCTTCCCAAACTCTCCAAAATTCTGAATTCCTAAACAAATCTGGCCTCAAGGATTTTCAAGGAGAAACTGTGGACCCATGTCTCCTCTCTTCTTTCCTAGAGGAGCTTTGTAAATGTCACAAAGGTATTCAGCACAGTGTGATTTTACGTTTGTTTGTCTGTCTGTAGGTATGAAGATGACATTCTCATGACCCATTTTGTGGATAGAGAGACAGATGCATTTTGAAAGACTGAAATTATTTTTCCTACAAGAGAATTTACAGCGTTGTAATTAACTTAGAAGTGGTTTCCCACATGCTCACATGGTAGGTCAGAAGGTCTTCCAATAATGGTAATAATTTTGGTAGGACTGGTCTTTGTTGTTGGTGGTGATGGCTATTGGGTATTGTTATTAAGTGGGTTATTGGAATGATTAATTTGTGACAGGCAAAATAACTCATTGAACATAAGTGTCTTTATGGCTTGAAAACATAATTCATTCTGCCATGGTGATGCATGGGTAAGGAAAGCTAGGATGCTACAGGGTTAGATGAGATTTTGACTTTTAAGATTGAAAAGTTCGGGAGGGGCAAGATGGCGGAAGAGTAAGACGCGGAGATCACCTTCCTTCCCACAGATACATGAGAAATACATCTACACGTGGAAATGCTCCTACAGAACACCCACTGAACGCTGGCAGAAGACCTCAGACCTCCCAAAAGGCAAGAAAATCCCCACGTACTTGGGTAGGGCAAAAGAAAAAAGAAATAACAGAGACAAAATAATAGGGACGGGACCTGCACCAGTGGGAGGGAGCTGTGAAGGAGGAAAGGTTTCCACACACTAGGAGCCCCTTCGCGGGCAGAGACTGCGGGTGGCAGAGGGGGGGAAGCTTCAGAGCCACGGAGGAGAGCACAGCCACAGGGGTGCGGAGGGCAAAGCGGAGAGATTCCCGCACAGAGGATCGACGCCGAGCAGCACTCACCAGCCCGAGAGGCTTGTCTGCTCAGCCGCCGGGGCGGGCGGGGGCTGGGAGCTGAGGCTCGGGCTTCGGTGCTAGCCGGGAGGGAGTCCGGGAAAAAGTCTGCAGCTGCCGAAGAGGCAAGAGACTTTTTCTTGCCTCTTTGTTTCGCGGTGCGCAAGGAGAGGGGATTCAGAGCGCCGCCTAAATGAACTCCAGAGACGGGCGCGAGCCGCGGCTATCAGCGCGGACCCCAGAGGCGGGTGCGAGCCGCGGTTATCAGCGCGGACCCCAGAGACGGGCATGCGACGCTAAGGCTGCTGCTGCCACCACCAAAAAGCCTGTGTGCGAGCACAGGTCACTCTCCACACCGCCCCTCCCGGGAGCCAGTGCAGCCCGCCACAGCCAGGCTCCCGTGATCCGGGGACAACTTCCCCAGGAGAGCGCACGGCGTGCCTCAGGCTGCTGCAACGTCACGCCGGCCTCTGCCTCCACAGGCTCGCCCCGCCTCCTCCGTACCGCTCCCTCCCCCCGGCCTGACTGAGCCAGAGCCCCCGAAGCAGCTGCTCCTTTAACCCCGTTCTGTCTGGGCGGGGAACAGACGCCCTCAGGCGACCTACACACAGAGGCGGGTCCAAATCTAAAGCTGAACCCCGGGAGCTGTACGAACAAAGCAGAGAAAGGGAAATCTCTCCCAGCAGCCTCAGAAGCAGCGGATTAAAGCTCCACAAACAACTTGATGTGCCTGCATCTGTTGAATACCTAAATAGACAACGAATCATCCCAAATTTAGGAGGTGGACTTTGGGAGCAGGATATATTAATTTTTCCCCTTTTCCTTTTTTTGTGAGTGTATATGTGTATGCTTCTGGTGAGATTTTGTCTGTATAGCTTTGCTCTCACCGTTGGTCCTAGGGTTAGGTCCGTCCGTTTTTTTTTTTTTTTTTTTTACTTAAAAACTTTTTTCTTTCCCTAATAAATGTTTTCTTAATAATTTTTTCCTTATTTTCTATTTTTAAAAAATAAAAACATTTCTCTAATAAGTTTTTTCATATTTTTTATTTTAAAAAATTAAAAATTTTTTTCTTAATAAATTTTTTTCTTAATAATTTTTTTCTTATTTTTTATTATAAAAAATTAATAAATCTATTTTTTTAAAATTAAAAAAATTTTTTTCTTAATAAATTTATTCTTAATAATTTTTTTCTTATTTTTTATTATAATTGCTTTATTTTATTTTATTTTATCCTCTTTCTTTCTTTCTTTTTTTTCTCCCTTTTATTCTGAGCCATGTGGATGAAAGGCTCTTGGTGCTCCAGCCAGGCATCAGGGCTGTGCCTCTGAGGTGGGAGAGCCAACTTCAGGACACTGGTCCACAAGAGACCTCCCAGCTCCATGTAATACCAAGTGGCGAAAATCTCTCAGAGATCTCCATCTCAACATCAAGACCCAGGTTCACTCAATGACCAGCAAGCTACAGTGCTGGACACCCTATGCCAAACAACTAGCAAGAGAGGAACACAGCCCCATCCATTAACAGAGAGGCTGCCTAAAATCATAATAAGGCCACAGACACCCCAAAACACACCACCAGACGTGGACGTGCCCACCAGAAAGACAAGATCCAGCCTCATCCACCAGAACACAGGCACTAGTTCCCTCCACCAGGAAACCTACACAACCCACTGAACCAACCTTAGCCACTGGGGACAGATACCAAAAACAATGGGAACTACGAACCTGCAGCCTGTGAAAAGGAGACCCCAAACACAGTAAGATAAGCAAAATGAGAAGACAGAAAAACACACAGCAGATGAAAGGAGCAGGGTCAAAACACACCAGACCTAACAAATGAAGAGGAAATAGGTAGTCTACCTGAAAAAGAATTCAGAATAATGATAGTAAGGATGATCCAAAATCTTGGAAATAGAATAGACAAAATGCAAGAAACATTTAACAAGGACGTAGAAGAACTAAAGAGGAACCAAACAATGATGAAAAGCACAATAAATGAAATTAAAAATACTCTAGATGGGATCAATAGCAGAATAACTGAGGCAGAAGAATGGATAAGTGACCTGGAAGATAAAATGGTGGAAATGACTACTGCAGAGCAGAATAAAGAAAAAAGAATGAAAAGAACTGAGGACAGTCTCAGAGACCTCTGGGACAACATTAAACGCACCAACATTCGAATTATAGGGGTCCCAGAAGAAGAAGAGAAAAAGAAAGGGACTGAGAAAATATTTGAAGAGATTATAGTTGAAAACTTCCCTAATATGGGAAAGGAAATAGTTAATCAAGTCCTGGAAGCACAGAGAGTCCCATACAGGATAAATCCAAGGAGAAACACACCAAGACACATATTAATAAACTATCAAAAATTAAATATAAAGAAAACATATTAAAAGCAGCAAGGGAAAAACAACAAATAACACACAAGGGCATCCCCATAAGGTTAACAGCTGATCTTTCAGCAGAAACTCTGCAAGCCAGAAGGGAGTGGCAGGATATACTTAAAGTGATGAAGGAGAAAAACCTACAACCAAGATTACTCTACCCAGCAAGGATCTCATTCAGATTTGATGGAGAAATTAAAACCTTTACAGACAAGCAAAAGCTGAGAGAGTTCAGCACCACCAAACCAGCTTTACAACAAATGCTAAAGGAACTTCTCTAGGCAAGAAACACAAGAGAAGGAAAACACCTACAATAACAAACCCAAAACATTTAAGAAAATGGGAATAGGAACATACATATCAATAATTACCTTAAATGTAAATGGATTAAATGCTCCCACCAAAAGACACAGACTGGCTGAATGGATACAAAAACAAGACCCATATATATGCTGTCTACAAGAGACCCACTTCAGACCTAGAGACACATACAGACTGAAAGTGAGGGGATGGAAAAAGATATTCCATGCAAATGGAAATCAAAAGAAAGCTGGAGTAGCAATTCTCATATCAGACAAAATAGACTTTAAAATAAAGACTATTACAAGAGACAAAGAAGGACACTATATAATGATCAAGGGATCGATCCAAGAGGAAGGTATAACAATTGTAAATATTTATGCACCCAACATAGGAGCACCTCAATACGTAAGGCAAATACTAACAGCCATAAAAGGGGAAATCGACAGTAACACAATCATAGTAGGGGACTTTAACACCCCACTTTCACCAATGGACAGATCATCCAAAATGAAAATAAATAAGGAAACACAAGCTTTAAATGATACATTAAACAAGATGGATTTAATTGATATTTATAGGACATTCCACCCAAAAACAACAGAACACACATTTTTCTCAAGTGCCCATGGAACCTTCTCCAGGATAGATCATATCTTGGGTCACAAATCAAGCCTTGGTAAATTTAAAAAAATTGAAATCGTATCAAGTATCTTTTCCGACCACAACGCTATGAGACTAGATATCAATTACAGGAAAAGATCTGAAAAAATACAAACACATGGAGGCTACACAATACACTACTTAATAACGAAGTGATCACTGAAGAAATCAAAGGGGAAATCAAAAAATACCTAGAAACAAATGACAATGGACACACGATTACCCAAAACCTATGGGATGCAGCAAAAGCAGTTCTAAGAGGGAAGTTTATAGCAATACAACCTACATCAAGAAACAGGAAACATCTCGAATAAACAACCTAACCTTGCACCTAAAGCAATTAGAGAAAGAAGAACAAAAAAACCCCAAAGCTAGCAGAAGGAAAGAAATCATAAAGATCAGGTCAGAAATAAATGAAAAAGAAATGAAGGAAACAATAGCAAAAATCAATGAAACTAAAAGCTGGTTCTTTGAGAAGATAAACAAAATTGATAAACCATTAGCCAGACTCATCAAGAGAAAAAGGGAGAAGACTCAAATCAATAGAATTAGAAATGAAAAAGGAGAAGTAACCACTGACACTGCAGAAATACAAACGATCACGAGAGATTACTACAAGCAACTCTATGCCAATAAAATGGACAACCTGGAAGAAATGGACAGATTCTTAGAAATGCACAACCTGCCGAGACTGAACCAGGAAGAAATAGAAAATATGAACAGACCAGTCACAAGCACTGAAATGGAAACTGTGATTAAAAATCTTCCAACACACAAAAGCCCAGGACCAGATGGCTTCACAGGCGAATTCTATCAAACATTTAGAGAAGAGCTAACACCTATCCTTCTCAAACTCTTCCAAAATATTGCAGAGGGAGGAACACTCCCAAGCTCATTCTACGAGGCCACCATCACCCTGATACCCAAACCAGACAAAGATGTCACAAAGAAAGAAAACTACAGGCCAATATCACTGATGAACATAGATGCAAAAATCCTCAACAAAATACTAGCAAACAGAATCCAACAGCACATTAAAAGGATTATACACCATGATCAAGTGGGGTTTATTCCAGGAATGCAAGGATTCTTCAATATACGCAAATCAATCAACGTGATACATCATATTAACAAATTGAAGGAGAAAAACCATATGATCATCTCAATAGATGCAGAGAAAGCTTTCGACAAAATTCAACACCCATTTATGATAAAAGCCCTGCAGAAAGTAGGCATAGAGGGAACTTTCCTCAACATAATAAAGGCCATATATGGCAAACCCACAGCCAACATTGTCCTCAATGGTGAAAAACTGAAACCATTTCCACTAAGATCAGGAACAAGACAAGGTTGCCCACTCTCCCCACTATTATTCAACATAGTTTTGGAAGTGTTAGCCACAGCAATCAGAGAAGAAAAAGAAATAAAAGGAATCCAAATCGGAAAAGAAGAAGTAAAGCTGTCACTGTTTGCAGATGACATGATACTATACATAGAGAATCCAAAAGATGCTACCAGAAAACTACTAGAGCTAATCAATGAATTTGGTAAAGTAGCAGGATACAAAATTAATGCACAGAAATCTCTTGCATTCCTGTATACTAATGATGAAAAATCTGAAAGTGAAATTAAGAAAACACTCCCGTTTACCATTGCAACAAAAAGAATAAAATATCTAGGAATAAACCTACCTAAAGAGACAAAAGACCTGTATGCAGAAAATTATAGGACACTGATGAAAGAAATTAAAGATGATACAAATAGATGGAGAGATATACCATGTTCTTGGACTGGAAGAATCAACATTGTGAAAATGACTCTGCTACCCAAACCAGTCTACAGATTCAATGCAATCCCTATCAAACTACCACTGGCATTTTTCACAGAACTAGAACAAAAAATTTCACAATTTGTATGGAAACACAAAAGACTCCGAATAGCCAAAGCAATCTTGAGAACGAAAAATGGAGCTGGAGGAATCAGGCTCCCTGACTTCAGACTATATTACAAAGCTACAGTAATCAAGACAGTTTGGTACTGGCACCAAAACAGAAATATAGATCAATGGAACAGGATAGAAAGCCCAGAGATAAGCCCATGCACATATGGTCACCTTATCTTTGATAAAGGAGGCAAGCATATACAGTGGAGAAAAGACAGCCTCTTCAGTAAGTGATGCTGGGAAAATTGGACAGGTACATGTAAAAGTATGAAATTAGAACACTCCCTGACACCATACACAAAAATAAACTCAAAATGGATTAAAGACCTAAGTGTAAGGCCAGACACTATCAAACTCTTAGAGGAAAACATAGGCAGAACACTCTATGACATAAATCACAGCAAGATCCTTTTTGACCCAGCTCCTAGAGAAATGGAAATAAAAACACAAATAAACAAATGGGACCTAATGAAACTTAAAAGCTTTTGCACAGCAAAGGAAACCATAAACAAGACCAAAAGACAACCCTCAGAATGGGAGAAAATATTTGCAAATGAAGCAACGGACAAAGGATTAATCTCCAAGATTTACAAGCAGCTCATGCAGCTCAATAACAAAAAAACAAACAACCCAATCCAAAAATGGGCAGAAGACCTAAATAGACATTTCTCCAAAGAAGATATACAGATTGCCAACAGACACATGAAAGAATGCTCAACATCATTAATCATTAGAGAAATGCAAATCAAAACTACAACGAGGTATCATCTCACACCAGTCAGAATGGCCATCATCAAAAAATCTAGAAACAATAAATGCTGGAGAGGGTGTGGAGAAAAGGGAACCCTCTTGCACTGTTGGTGGGAATGTAAATTGATACAGCCACTATGGAGAACAGTATGGAGGTTCCTTAAAAAACTAAAAATAGAACTACCATACGACCCAGCAATCCCACTACTGGGCATATACCCTGAGAAAACCATAATTCAGAAAGAGTCATGTACCAAAATATTCATTGCAGCTCTGTTTACAATAGCCAGGACGTGGAAGCAACCTAGGTGTCCATCATTGGATGAATGGATAAAGAAGATGTGGCACATATATACAATGGAATATTACTCAGCCATAAAAAGAAATGAAATGGAGGTATTTGTAATGAGGTGGATGGAGTTAGAGTCTGTCATACAGAGTGAAGTAAGTCAGAAAGAGAAAAAGAAATACAGTATGCTAACACATATATATGGAATCTAAGAAAAAAAAAAAAGGTCATGAAGAACCTAGTGGCAAGACGGGAATAAAGACAGAGACCTACTAGAGAATGGACTTGAGGATATGGGGAGGGGGAGGGGTGAGATGGGGGAGGGGTGAGATATGACAGGGTGAGAGAGTGTCATGGACATATATACACTCCCAAATGTAAAATAGATAGCTAGTGGGAAGCAGCCGCATAGCACAGGGAGATTAGCTCGGTGCTTTGTGACCACCTAGAGGGGTGGGATAGGGAGGGTGGGAGGGAGGGAGATGCAAGAGGGAAGAGATATGGGAACATATGTATATGTATAACTGATTCACTTTGTTATAAAGCAGAAAGTAACACACCATTGTAAAGCAATTATACTTCAATAAAGATGTTTAAAAAAAAAAAAAAAGATTGAAAAGTTCTATATGTTAGAGGAAGAAGGTCTCCTGGGAGACAGTTTCATTATATCCCCAAAGTTAGCAACATTTCTCTGATAGACACAATTTTCATTTTCCTGGTTTGATTCCATTGGTCCTAGTCATATCCATTTGCACAACTCTAAATAATTCAATATTTTAGCTCCTAATAAAGGACTCCTTTCACTTCCATTTCCTGCTCCCACATTACCCAATAAAACCTTTGGTTTAAATTTGCTGTTCTTTGATATCTTTTAATTTTATTCTCTGAACCTTAGTTTATGATTCATCTGCCTTTTAGTACTCCGAGTTTCCCTCACAGTTATGGTCAGAGCTACTTAATGAGAATAATAATACATCTTCACACACAAAAGTAGAGTCAAATGCAGCAATTCATATCTTTATATCTTTTTTTCCTAACAGTTCTGGGGTATTACAGTTTTTTTCCTGCCAACAGTTAGCTGCTTTCCAATTTCCACTGAGACAAATAAAACCTAATAAAAATTATGACTTTATAATAATTAAAAGCCAAAAAATAGCTGAATTTTTTCCCATTTAACAGTTGCAAACACCAGACTGGTTTTCTCTTCTATAATTAGCTAACATTTGACATTTTGTTATTTTTGTTTGTTTTTCTCATCTGATTTTTTAAAAGCCACTGTTTTCTTCATTTACATGTCCTAAAGTATCTTATTTAGAAAATTTCAAACTCAATCTACCTGTATTGTTGCTATGTTTTTCTCTTACCCTATTTTCATTTATTTTAATGGTGTTAGGGGAAATTCACTGAAAACTTCCACCTCCACCCTCGATTTTTTTAATATGTGGTGCTTAGTAAAATAACTTGCAAGATAAAAGAGTGAATGTCACATGAATTATAGTCATAACAAAACTTGCAAGTGTCACCTTTGCACTTGTAAAATTTGTCACAAAATGATAAAACACATCTGGGAATCAATAAATAAACAAATTTTTTTTTCTTGTAGAATAACACTTTAAGACTTCTTTTTCCCTGTACAAAATTTGCAATTTTTCCTTGCAAAATAATTTTGGCTGTTCTAGGTCTTTTGAATTTCTTTATATCACCTTGTTAGTTTATACACAACACACACACACAGGTGTGTTGGATTTTTACTGGGATCAAATTGATTCACGAAAGTTAACATCAGCTGAGCTTTTTTGCTAAGTTCTTCTCATTCACTAACTTTTAAAATATCTCTGTAATGTCAGTACTATGCTATTGTCATTTTACTAATGAGGAAACTAAGGCTTAGAGAGCTAAAAAAAAGACCACAAAAACCAAACCAAAACAAACAAAAAAAAGCACAGACCAGGCAGAGTCAGTTTGCATCAAATAATACAGATTAGATCAAATACTTAGTACAAAACTTGTTGAAAGTTAGTGTCTTCCCCAGGTCTTCTGTGAAATCTTTCATTTCAGAACATTGGACACAAAACTGAACAATGAACAGAGTAAACAATATAAACATAATTAAAGAATATTTGCCCTTGGATCTAAAGCACAGCTGAAGGTTCTCAGTATCAGTTTAACACTTTCTACTGTTGTTTATAGATGATAATAACCCAATGCAATATATCATTTTAGATTTTCCCTTCAAGATAATATAACTACAGTACTTAAATTCATTTACTTCTAAGAGATCCTGCGACTGGGATTTTATTTTAATTAAAAAAAGAAGGTAGATGAAAATGATGTAGGACATATATTTCTCTTTTTAAAAATTTCTCTCCTTTTCCCAATTTTCTACTTGACTGGTGATACCAGGCAAAAGTGAAAGTAATTTTTTTTAAAGTTTGTATTAACTAACCCTGATAACTTAATTTCAACCTTAGCATCCTAACTGTACTAAAACTTACTCCATGAGTGATGATTTTTGTTGCAAATACAATGCTAACAGGTTCTCAAAAAATGCAATATTTTCTCTGTTATCTTTTACTTTCCTTTCTGGACCACTTTCTTATTTTCTGCCTCCTTTATCTAATTATTTTGGTGTCCAATAGTGTCACACTGCCCTCTGGATGCCCAAATTCTGCTGTGACTCAATCCATGGCTACCCATCACCACAATCTGTCAACATGCCATCTGCAAAGCCAGCATTTGCTATTTTGTGGTCAATTTAAAAATCTTATTCTCTAGTTGTTAATTCTCCCAACTTCTTTTGACTTAATTCTTTGATCAAACTGAAGTAACGTTAAGAAAGTTAAGATAGTCGGAAGGCCTGCCTTTAAAGATATTAAATTTCTCAATGGAGAGAAATTTATCAAACAGGTACAACATAAACAGACACATACTTGACATAGATCCTCTTCCATTTATTATTTCACATAACCTCTTTATATACTTTTGAATGTGTTGATGTGGGGTTTTCTTTCATCATTGATTCTGAAATACCTCCTCCAAGTTTCTTGAGACAAGAATTTATATCTTCTGATTCTTTATCTTCACTCTTACTCCTCAGCATTTAATCCTGTGCAAAACTCAATCATTCACATGATAGGAAGTACACCTTTTCAGTTGGGTCTTGGATTAGGTGAAAATTATAATGGTTATTACTTATTATTCTGTATAGTTTTCTTTTCTATTCTTTTTCTCTCTCTTTTTTTTTTTTTTTTTTTTTTGTCTTTACTCATTTGTACATTGGTCTAGGCACTTAGTCCTGTCTGTTAACTTCATCCTTGGAGAAGCGTGGGCAAAGCTTATCCTCAGAGAGATACCGAAGGTGAACACATGTTGTACCAGAGAAGAAATAATGAGAAATGAATCAGAAATCAGAAATCTTCCTATTCAGAGCAGGATTGATCTTAGTTGACAAAGATAAAGAAGTTCCCTATGGAAATCACAATCATTCTCTGTAAGGTACATAAGGGGAGGGATGCTTATCTTTTGTCATTGATGCATTGTCACCACTTACAGTAGTATCTGAGACCCAACAGGAACTCAATAAATACAACTTGATTGATTGAATTCATTTCCTATCTATTGGATTGTGATCATGCTGCCCAGCAAGGGATAGAGATGTTTTCAAACACTCGTCATAGGGAAATCAGGGCCGTGAGTCTGGGAGGAAAAAAAATTCAGAAGAAAACTGGGTAAATTAAGTACAGTTCATTATCAGTCTTTGGGATTATTTGAGAAACAGCATCCTCAGCAAACACCTACTCAGGGCAGAGTCAGGTCTGTAGAGTGAGGTGGTAAGGAGAAGTATTTTATCAGAAGCAGGAGATCATGTAATTTCTAGCTCAAAGGATCTTCTAATTACTGCCTCAGGCTTCATACTGAGCCAGTCATATGTGTAGAACATTCCCACATAATACCTCAAAGTCCCTGAGAATTATCATAATTATTAATAATATTATAAAAGTAATTATTATTGTAATAATTACCATTGTTCTTCACTTTATATATGACTGTCCTAATCACTTTACATAATTTTCACCAAACCCTTTGTGAATTGTTTTCCTAGTTTTATAGAAAAGGAATTTAAGCGCGAATAACTTGCCTCAGGTCACATAGCTGGTAAATGGCAGAGCCATGACCTAAAGCCCAGACTTTCTGATCATAACACTCATGCTCTTCAGCACTAAGGAATTCTGTGCCATAAAAATAAAATCTCTGATAATTTACATTTCTCCTCAGGTTTTCTCAGGTCACCATAGTTTGACTTCACCTTGAATTATAAAATTTTCCCATAGGTTGAAAATTAAGCTTTCTCCATCTTTCAGGCTCCATCCTTCTTACAAAAGAACATCTTTTGTAAGTTTTGGATCAAACTAATCCTGGGCAGATGTTTTTGAAAAGTATTAGAAGTGTTGGAACTGATCAATCATTCCTAGAAGTTTTAGACTCTGGGAGACAAAGGCATCTCAAATCATACAACCTAGGTCTCTATAGTTAATGGAGTGGTGGGTGTATCATGATATGGGGAAAAAAAATCAGAACCACATAGTGATTTCTGAGAAGAGAAATTACTCAGTCTGAGAAAGAAAGCAGAAGCTTTTAAATGTTCTGTACTCTAGCCAGGGTCCCTATATGGTCTTCATTATTTGTAAATTACTGTTTTCTCAATACTTCTTTTATACTTTTATAAATCATCACTCTTCTAATCATCTTTGAATTATGTTATCATATATGTATATATTCTTACTGCTCAAAATTCCTTCTGTTTTGTTTTAAAGAGACTTAATAGTATTTCAAATTACTCCCTTTATCCCCAAGACATCTGCTTAACACTGAGAATCCTGGGTTTGCCTGAAGAAAGAAAAAGTAGCTGCTAAGTGCTTTTATGCATTCAGGCGGCAGCTCTGATGGGCCCTGGACTGTTGTACTGCTTTCTCTTTAAGGAAAAAAAAATACTACAGCCCTTGTAACTTTCTAATATCACTGATGCCTAAAAAGTGTTAATCTGCAATAGTCAAGTAAGCATTATTTCTAGAACATTGAACAATCCTGTTGGTAGTTTGACAATCTATCTGTTGAAAAGGGAGACAGTCTTTTGAGAAAACTATTTGTAGTCACTGGGTACCATTCCAGTGCCTGGAAAAAGGGAAATCGTTGTGAATGACTCAGATTTCATATAAATATGTTGACAAATATGCTTGACATTATTGAAATATATTATTTCTCCATACTTGAAAGAAAATTATCTGCCAACCTAAGGAAGGGGATAAATGACATACACAGCACAAACCAGTTCCTTCTTTAAATCGTTCTTTAGTTTGATTCAAAGCTACCATTTCTACTTCTCTGCAAGGTGACTTCCCCATGCATGTTCATAACAGCTTTTTGCCTCTCAGACACGCCCAAATGGCTCTGAAAATTGCTGTGAAAATGATATTTGCCCATTTCACCTGAGAACCAGAATGACTCAGAAGCTGAGCACATATGGGAACAGTTGAGTCTGGATTCTCTGAGCAGTTTCCCATTTCTGATAAGTTATTCTCTTTGTAAATGTATGTGATTCTTTCCCAGATAACAATCTGTGCAGGAAGGAAAAGAAGAAAGGGACAATTTGGATCACTGAGATCATCTTCAAGCAGGATTTGATACACCCAGGCCTTGGAAAAGGGTTGAAAATGCATTAATTTGTGGTAAATGCATATTATTGTCTTTCTATGTCAAGTTGTTCACATCTTTTGCAAACATAGTGGACAGTATGTATTCAGAGTATTTATCATGGCACTTAACTCACTTTGAAAGAAAACTCCAATACCCCTTCCATTACCAAGATATCCAACATTTATCTTGCCCTAAGTGCAACCTCTAAAGATAAAGTCCTATTTAAATAATCAATTCTTCTAATTGCCCCACCCAGCAATGACTGGAAATGACTCCAAAGAAAAGAGGAGTAGGATAAGCAACTTTAAAAGAAATCCCTTCTTATCTTAAATTTGAAAAAAATTTTTTTTCACTCTCATCATTCGTGTTTGCCAGTGCATACTGTAAGCAAACCTATGCTTCATCATATACCACTGGATGAATTTGTGGATTATATCAAGGCCTCTGGGTGGGGTTGGAATTTATTTAGAAGAAAAAGCAAATTAAAGAACATTGAATTATAAAAAGCAATTTATAACATAGCTTGATATCTGTGATTATTTTATTAAACAAGTCAAATTTGCATTGAGAGGAGAGGAGTTCTGTGTTCTCCTTGTTGTACATAGGTCAAGAGACTGAATATTGACTCATGGTGTTCGAAAGTTTCCAATGAAAAACGAGTTTGGGGAATTAACTGGTTATCCTGACATTGTAAAAAGCCCAACAAATCTGCATTCACAGTGAAATGAGCAACGTTGTGGGCCTGGAAGAGCTCCATTTTATGACGAGATGTGAATTACCTTCGTTTATTATTCTTTATTGATCAGGAAATTTGGCAGTAATGGCATTCTGCTTCATTATGGTGCCATGTAGAGAAAACCACAGCCAGAGTAACAAAAATCAGAGGAATAATTCATGATTATGATAATTCCAATCTTTTCACGACACTTTGCACTCTATGCTTTCAATTGATCCTTACACAAACCGTGTGGTTTTGGTGAGAAACAATAAAGACCTATTGATGGTCTTTTAATGCTTCACAAAGAGTCTGTTTTTCCTTAGTTACATGGATATATGTGATTTCCATGTTGAGCTAGTGTCATTCTAGAGAGTGTTTGAATCATACACAGCAAACACTGGTCAATCTACATCTGTTTCCTTGGATTCTATTTCATCATATTATACTGGCATGGCTTGTACTTTTCTGAACTGTGGGGTCTAGGTACAGCTTCCAGTCTACAGGTTGGTATTATAGGTGCTAAGGAAAAATCCCGCTCCCTTCAAAATACTGGTCACCTTTCAAATAGAGCTAATGGTTCCCCTGTCCCTCCTCAGCGGGACATGCTAATTCCCACTTCCTCTGCCTTTGTTCTACTCATGTCTTCAGTGGTGTCTTAGTCCATTCAGGTTGCTATAATAAAATACTATAGTCTCGGTGGCTTGTAAGCAAAGACATTTATTTCTGTTCTGAGGTTGCAAAGCGCCAGTAGATTTGGTGTCTGATGAGAGCTTTCCTGGTTCATAAATGGCTGCCTTTCAGTTGTGTCCTCAAATGGCAGAAGGGCAAGGGAGCTCTTGGGGGTCTTTATAAGGGCCCTATTTCCATTCATTTGGGCTCAGCTCTCATCATCTACTCACCTATTAAAGACCCACCTCCAAGTATCATCACATAAGTTTCAACATATCAGTTAGGGAGGGCACAAACATTGTCTATAGCAAATGGGTGGATGATGCCCACCCACCTTGGGGAGGAAAATATGATTTATTTAGATTATCAATTCAAATATTAATCTAATCTATAAACACCCTCACAGACACACCCAGTATATGTTTAACCAAATATTTGTGCACCCTATGACTCAGTCAAGTTGACACACAAAATTAAAAATGACAGGGGAGGGGGATAGCTATGGTCAGTGTTAAGTCCTCTTAAAATGGTTGGTTTAAATTAGCTTTTTTCTGGATCTTGTCTCCATTGAAGATCCATGCACATTGCTATGGAAAGTGATTTGTCTCAGGTCAGTTAAATTCACCACACATTTTTTCTGCCCCTGCACTTACAAGATATGATGCTAAACTGTATGAGAAAACCAAGGCACAAGCATTAAAAGTTTATAATCTGATATTGGGAGATAAATGTTCCCTAATTGCAGTGAAAGGCAAAATATAATGTGACATAAGATAGGTATAAACTACTTCCAAAGAAGACAAAAGAAGGAAGAAATTACTTCTCTTTAATCAAGGAATACATTAAGGTAGGGTCTGAATTGCCTGGATGAAGGATGAAAACCAGGTCTAAAAATGGTTGATTTTATAGTGTAATAACTAATCCACTTTGAAATAAATTTGTGTCTGAAGCCCAAAAATTTCCCTGGATGAGTAAATGTGAATTGTGGCAAAAGGCAGAAAGGAACCATTAATCCTCTCATGGGATTTGTACTGAGACATTTTTGGAGACTAAACTATTTTGATGGAACACTCAAGGATTTCCTTGAACAAGTGATCCATAGTTAGGGTATTTCTCATCCTCCCACTCAGGTCCAACCATAAAGATATGGTCATTCAGAAAGTGTGGTGCTCACAGAATGCCATTGACCAAGGAAGGAATGGAAATCCAAGAGGAGTCTTGAAATGTAAGTATCAACCATTTCTCTACAGAAAATGTCCTGTGTACTGTATGGAATTAATGTTATTCTCTGAAGTACTGAACTTGGAATAATAATACAACTAGACTTCACATATATCTGTGATAAGTAATAAAATATTTATCTAGGAAACATAATTTTATAATTAGCTTTCATATTAAGTGGAAAATTATTGCACATTCTTTCTATGTTTTGGGTTGTAATACAATAAAACTGTACCAATCAATACTCTGTAGTAATTAATATTGAATTTTTATGGATTTGCCTTATAATTTTGATCCTTTATGTGTGATGGCTATAGTATATATGTATAGGATAGCAGGAGGGTATAGAAAAGATGGGTTTTTATCAGGGTAGTAGAGATGGATAAGGAATACACAAGATTTAGATGCTCTTACCACAAATAAAGTCTAAAAGGCAAAGCAAAACACTTAACAATGGTGTATATCATCTATTTAGTAGCTATTATGTATTAGGTTTTGTGCTAGGCACCTCAACATTGGGAGATACAATATTATTTACCACATTTTGTAGGGAAGAATCTGATGTTGGGAGAAGCATTTACACAGACAATAAGTGATGGAGCCGAGATTCAAATGCAAGTTCAATTTTACTTCGTGCGTTCCAAAGTTCAATGTATTCTTTTCATTATATACATCAAACTCACTGAGTAAAAACAAATCCAGCCTTATATATTTTATCATCCAATCACCCCATTCATATACTTTTTCTGTCCTTGCCTTTGCCTGAACTGATTTTTTTGTCTGTTATTGCAATGGTTTCCAGATTGACTTTTCTTACTCTTGTTTTGCATCTGTACCAGTTGTCAGTTTATTGCCCTTCCACTCCAAATCCACCCTTGTTTGCCCAGTTTTGTAATGAGATACCTGGACCCTGTAAACATCTCTCCTTTATCTACAGTCACAATGTTAGGCTTTGCAGATAGTAAGTGCTAGAGGGACACTGCAAATCTATCGCAGAGGAAAGGACTTGTCTTACTCATTCTGGTGCCTTTTTATTTATTTATTTTTAATCACAGCAACTAGAACAATGCTTGGCACACAGTGAACACCCAAAATGGATGTAGGTCATAGAGGGATTAGAGTTGTTCCACTGGGCCTGAAGGGGACAAGTATGTATGTTTCGGAGCCATAGGGAAATAAAAGTTGCCTTAATATAAATAATAATTTTATTACAATAGAAACATCTCAACAAGAAATGAGATACTTGTGCATGTAGGTAATTTGCTCCAGAAAACTGCTACTCAGCAATAGCTAGTAATTCCAGAAAACAAATCAGAGTAAGTCAGATGGCTATTACATGAATGAATGTTGCAGAGTAATTCAAAATCCAGATGAGGATTTTGGTATTGGTAGTTGTTCAGATCCTCTGAACACTTACATTTTATTCCTATTTCATAGGAAAACAATCCTTTGGAACAATATTTACTGTCTGTCTTCTTAAATACCCAATTTTCTCATGTACTTGTCATCACTATTGTGCACTTTTTATTTTTTTACTTCTAATAACGCCCTTGAGGCTATATCACTTATGTAATATCTGTAGTGAATCAGGATGCAAGTTCCTACGTCTAATTTTCAGTCTTAATCGCCAGAAAAATGCATGGCTGCTTGATAGAGAACACTAGATTTTAATATGAACATCCTAATGTCAACATTTCAGTTTTACCTCATTGCCTGGTTTCCCTAACAAACACTACACATTCTCTGATGTTTAGTAGACAATAAATCAGTGGTGTGGCTTGTTTTATAGTTATATTGGAAAGGATATATTCTCTCTGAAGTTTCAGGAGTTGAGCTAAATACTCAATTTTATATAGTTGACCCCCCAAATCCAAATCAGTCTTAAAATAAATGTGATATGAAACAAACCAACAGCAATATAAACAAAACAATTCTGGGAAAAAATAATATAGTGGGTTAAAATCACTGATAGATAAAGTGAGACCACACTCTCCAGGCCATATATATAGCTTTTCTCTCTTCTGCTCCAGAGCATACATTCCTTCAGCATAAATCTATCTGCTCTGGTTAAAGGGAGGATTTAGTCTCCAGAGCCCAGAGGAAATCCTGTTGAATTTTAGAATCTGAAGGGTTCTGTGAATTCCAAACAGTAATTTATGCACCGCAATTGGCCAATGGTCCATCCGGCGGAGCATCCTGCTTCCTACCGCATCTAATGATGGATGGTTTAGAAGAATGCCATAAACTCACCGTGACGCACCTAATTGAGAAACATTGCATTGCCAAAGAAATTTCTTCTTAACTCCGGTAGCTGGTTAGTTTATTTCATGGTGCCTGAGTCCTGATAACTATTCATCTCTATACTACAGTTACAGAGAAACTCTTATTTTCCCTAAGAACACACTATTAGATTTCTCATAAGCATCTAATCTTTAGTTGAATCTCATTAACCTCTTCTGATTAATAACTCACTGTAGAGTGAACAAATAATCACATTCCACCTTTTAACTTTGCTTAAAAACTTCCAGTCAAATGTACATAAAATAGCTGTATTGCTCTACATTATGGGTTTCTTAATATAATACTTCTAAAAAAACAGAACCCATTGGAAGCCAACATTAAAAATGTACTCTGTAATTAGGCATAGACTGTATTATTTGGTTATTAAGATACAAGGAGAGAAAGTTCAATGCATGACTTGTGAATGTTTCAAGTGCCCTCTGTGTTATTTGATTAAGCCTTTCAGGAACCCCATATTTCTCTACTAGGAGAAAATTGCCACTGAGCTAGACTACATTAATATGAAATATGTTTAACAATGTCCTTGCTTGGAAACTACTAACAATGTGTTAACAGTTTTCCAGGACACTGTGGACAGTGTATTTTTTTTTTTTGGACAACAGGGCTGCAAACCACTTTATGCAACTCTGTATAACGTTGTTAAGCTGTTGGTAGAAAAACTGTAAGTAAACAATCTATGTCATCAAAAGACTCAGCACATTGTCATCACCTTTTAGAATGTGAGCAGTGTGGGCAAGGTCAAAATCTTGCATTAGGACTTTGTGCTTCTGTGGGTTAACTGTTACTCAGGCTTGGAGAACAGGCATTTATATTTGCTGGCAGAATAATTAAGGGGAATGACATGCCAAAAGAATTCTTTCCTCATCATTTTTTATGCTCGTGTTTATTCATAGTTATGCTTGGGTTAGTGGTAAGAAGGGCTAGAAGAAACACTAATCCCCTAATGATTCTCTGATTCTTTTTGCAAAGACAGCTGAACTTATCACCTGCTTTGAGTGAGAAGCCATAAACTATTCCCAGGTAACAGTAAAATATTCAGTCAAATGCCACAGTTTTTCTTCTGAATGGTAACATGTTGACAGTCAAATATTTTGTTTATTAATATGAGCAATATGACTAAAGAAGTTGAGGTTTACTAAGGCATCATAGGATAGACATCAAGAGCACAGGACTTCCAAAAGGATGCCCTGGATTTGAATACTTGATCCAAGCAGTCATTGCCATATGGCATTGGACAATTCATTGATCTTCTAATCTATTTCTCAGGGGTACTATTTAAGGATTAGAAGTTCTAACAGCACTTTCTAAATTATTTTTCCTAATGCTAGTACTATGGTTATATTTTATAATTTATAAATCATATGATTACATGAATCAGTAAATTGTATGAACAGAACTTATTCTACAATTAAACTAGGTAATTCTGAGAACCAGTACAAACTGTGAGTTGTTTGGGAAAAAAAAAAGCAACAACAACAGAAAGAAAACCTTGATAATAATATTTTTCACTTAGAAAAAATTTTATTGTTTCCCTCCTTTGAGTCTGAAACATCTTATGAGGTGTGAGAGAATAATTGTTATAAAAATTTGATTAAAAGAGTATTTTTCCCTTCTAAGAATCAAGATCCTTTAGGGAAATGACTTGAATATTCTTTTGTATTTTTACAAGGGAGTGCTAGACTGACAAAAATCTTCCCACCAAGTCCCTTTCCCTGCGAGTGGACATAACACTTCTACTTGAATGGCTTTGGAGCTATATGGTTCTATAAATGTCATCATCAAATTGTCTTTAAGTGAATAAGTTTCTTTAAGCCCAGAATGTGTATCTATAGACACCCTTGTAGGGTTAAAAAGGTTGACTAGAAATTGTTTCTTTACTCAAATGTTTAGTTGCAAGGCAAATTTGCTAACTAGCCACTGTCCTAAGTACTTGAAGAGAAACATGGAAATTCAAAAACTTGAAAAGTGACAGAGTTAACAAAAATTTAAAATAAACCCAGCATGCACTGGAGTAATTAACATGAGGACTGTAGGATGCTTGCTTCCATCCAGGTAAACAGAATCTCCAGGATCAAGAATAGAATATGGCAAATAACAATGCTTCATGATTATTTCCATGAATACACACACACACTCACACACACACACACACACCCCCCCACACACACATACCACATCGATATCTATTATATTTGTAAAGGATAACTTCTTGATTGCTGTATTTACTGATCTTTTAAATACTTATTTTGATGAGAAGATTTTATGCTTAATCATTGGAAATTAGAAATAGAGAAATTTTGAAAAAGATATCACCCACAATTCAGTCAACAGTTTTTTGATGGATTATTTCGGGGGGTTTCTACATATAATTTTATGTCATTTGCAAATAGAGACAGTTTTACTTCTTCCTTTCCAATTTGGATGCCTTTTATTTCTTGTTTTTTTTTTCTTAATTGCTCCAGCCAGGACTTCTAATCAGCTCAGTGCTTTGTGACCACCTGGAGGGGTGGGATAGGAAGGATGGGAGGGAGACGCTAGAGGGAGGAGATATGGGGATATATGTATAAGTATAGCTGATTCACTTTGTTATAAAGCAGAAACTAACACACCATTGTAAAGTAATTATACTCCAATAAAGATGTTTAAAAAAAAAAATACTATGTTGAATAAAAGTGGTGAGAGTGGTCATCCTTGTCTTTTTCCTGATCTTAGAGGAATAGCTTTCAACTTTTCACCCTTGAGTATGATATTAGCTATGGGCTTATCATATATGTCCTTAATTATGTTGAGATATGTTCCCTCTATATCTGCTTTCTTGAGAGTTTTTTTTTTTAATAAATGGATGTTGAATTTTGTCAAATGCTTTTTTTCTGCATTTATCGAATCATATGATCATATGGTTTTTACCCTATATTTTGTAGGTGTGGTGTATCACATTGACTGATTTGTGGATATTGAACCATACTAGCATCCCTGGAATAAATTCTACCAGATCATGGTTTATGATCCTTTTAATGTTTTGTTGAATTTAGTTTGCTAATATTTTGTTAAAGATTTTTGCATATGTGTTCGTCAGGGATATTGGCCCGTAATTTTCATTTCTTGTGGCATCCTTGTTTGATTTCAGTATTGGGGTAATTCTGGCTTTTCAAAATGAGTTTGAAAGAGTTTCTTTTTCTTCTATTTTTTTGAAATGTATGAGAAGGATTGGAATTAATCCATCTTTGAATGTTTGGTAGAATTCACTAGTGAAGCCATTTGGTCCTGGACTTGTTGTTGGGAGGATTTTTTTTATTACTGATTCAATCTCCTGACTAGTAATTGGTTCGTTCAGATTTTCTATTTCATCATGATTCAGTCTGGATAGGTTGTATGTTTCTAGGCATTTATTCATCTCTTTTAGATTGTTCAATTTTTAGCCTATAATTGTTGAGTGTAATCTCTGATAATCCTTTGTATTTCTGTGGTATCAATTGTAATATCTCCTCTTTCATTTCTGATTTTATTTATTTGAGTCCTCTTTCTTTTTTTCTTGGTGAGTCTAGGTACAGTTTTGTCATTTTTATTTATCTTTTCAAAGAACCAGCTCTTAGTTTTATTGTTCTTTTCGTTGGTTTTTTAATTTGATTTCATTTATTTCTGCTCTAATCTTTGTTATTTACTTCCTTCTACTAACTTGGAGCCTAAAAATCATTTTAGGACTAGTTTTAAGGGTAGTAGCTTTTTATATTCATTTTCTTACATTCTCCAGTCTTGTTTCAAGGAAAAAACAACTTCACAAAAGAATATAATTTGTAAATAATCTTTTCTGTAATCTTGTATTTACCAGGAGAAAATGCATTGTCAACTGCAAATCAATTAACTGAATTAACTTTGCCTTGTTTTTATTCTCTTTTTTCACAGTTCTCTTCTATATCTTTTTTCCCTTTCCTTCTGTATTTTGCACACAAAACACATTTTGTATTTTCAACACCAATTTACTCAACATTTTTATAAAGGTGAAATCATGTTACAGAGAACATCAGAAGTTCTCTGGAAATAATGGTGACAATGATCCTGAAAGTGATACAAGCTTACACTATTTCAGGCTGACCAGTTTGCCATTGCATTTTACATACATTACCGTTGGAATGTCAGCTCAAAACAGTGAAGGTCCTGTTCACTGCTGTCATCTCACTATCTAGAATAGTGCCTGTAGGCACTCAGTGAATATTTACTAAATATTGTTGTTGAATAAATCTCAAGTTCTCCAAACAATGCAGTGATAAAGATATTATTAAATTTTATCCTAATTTTACTCTTTGGGAACAGAAAGTCAAATAGGTTTTATATTTTTCCAAATGTGTAGGAGATACATGAGACAAGTCTGCTATTTGGATCTGCTGAATGATGTCCCTGTAAAATCACCTTCATTTGATCTAGTCTTATAAATGTACTGGAATTTGTATGAGTATTTTGCCCCAATTACTTATACTCATTGAGCAAATGAACATATAGCAGATAATATAGGTTAATTAGGACTAGGGGAATAGGAGATTATATAATAGGAACCAGAAGTCAAAATCAACTCTAATTATAGCCATATGTTTTCTTTTAATCTACACTCCCTGATATGTGAAAAATGAGATGGAGTTTAGATGTAAATTCCATATGTTATCCAACGTTCATAGTATGACTATATGTGTGTGTGCGTGAGATAGAGAAAGTGAATTTGGGGAATGAATTGGAATATGTCTTTGGATTATTTTCTCATGGATGATCCCATCTGTTAGAATTATAGTGATGCATCCATCTAAGAAAACCAGCTCAAATTTACACCCTTCATAATATATTTAGTACAGTCTAACAGTTAAACTTGGTTCCTTGCATATCTTTGCACATATATAACAATACATATATCTCAATTTCTTTTTATCACAATATAATGCATTATTTTGGGGGCTAAGAGTTTTGCCCTTCACCAGGGATAGTAAGCATTCTAGGGAGAGAAAGAAGTGTGTCTTATTTTATATATACCAGAAACATTGTCAGGTCTCAATAAATGTTTGCTGAATTAAGTTGTTGAAGATGTAACAAGTGCTCTAACTATAGAACTGTAATAACTAACATTTACTAAACACTTATCGTGTGCCAAGCACTGGTCTAGGTGCTTTATATATAAAACTCCAACTAATCTCCACAATAATCCTACCAAACAAACACTTTAATCATTATCATTCTCATTTCCCCAATGATGCATTTAGGGCAAGATAATATGCCCAAGATTACACAGCTAGTAAGAAGGAAAACTACGGTTTAAAATAAGATCTCATTCTCATCAGTTTTTCTGCTAAGAAATGAGGCCCACTTATTACCCAGATGTAGGGTATTTTCTCCTAACGAAGGTAGGAGAAATGACCCGTGCCATGCTGATCACTAGTGTAATATCCATGAGAAGGATCCAGGTCACATAACAGCTAATCTAGTGGTGTTTTTACTACTTCTGTAAACTCTGAATTACTGTTGCTGAAACCATATCTGCTTTATCGTAAGTTGTATCCCAAAAGTTTGTATAAGGCCTCTCATTTAGCATATTCTAAATACGCATTTGATCGTTGAGTTAATGATTGAAAACAAAATAAGTTAACTTAAATTTCTGTAATAATTTTATCCTAAAGTAGAAAGGTAGCTATTTCAGACACACAACTGCAGTGTTAAGGCCTCTGTTTCTAAAGAAGCACATTGTTTATTGCTTCATAAGCCAATACTCATTTGAAAATTGCATTTATTATTTTGGGTATCAAGTCTGTATAATAAACTGAGTTTGTTTCTATAATGGCATTAATTCACATGTATATGTAAAGCCACTCCTGAAGACTTTGTAAAATGTGAATATAGATACCACATGATTCCTTCCTTAGCCAGGCATCTCTGAGGTATGTCATGATGGCTAGTATTCAGCCACACATTGGTGAGTGATATTTGGAAATGTCAGAGCTAGCAAAGAAAATGAAATCTGCAATAGAAAACTCACCCAGAGGTTTCAGTGAGGCTAACTCTTTTGAGACCTCAAGAGGCAGCGCGCCAAGTCCCAGTGCTGTCTCAGCAATCAGATAAACACACACATTTTCACGTGACAGTGACCATTGACAGATGATCTGTAGGAGCCTGCAAGGAAATACAGCTCGGTTAACACTTGACTGGGTGCTCTTCTCTGCTTTATGCAGTGGGTTGACTTCTGTTTTGCTGCTCAGACAGACATACTTTCTTGTAATATTGATATGTAGCCAGTGTTTGGATCTATTTATTCTACACTTACTTCAGTTTTTCTAATGTATAATAGTTCCTAAAGACCTCATTTAGAGCACTAAGACACATAAGGGCATAATCAACTTGAGAATCACATGACTAAAGGCTAAATAAACCTTTTGCCATGTAAGAAATAATTATCCAAAATCTAATGCTAGGACTTTCTTTTTTTTCACTTTTTTCTTTAATTTTTAAATTGTAAAAAATGCATTTATCGTTAAGGGTTTCTTCATCTCCTGATCATTGTTGCTATCAGAAGGGACAGGGTAACCATGAGAAGACAGCAGGACAAAGAGTCCATAGGCATGGTTTCTAGCTGACCATTGAGATTACCCAGCTAGGTATTTTCTGCTCTGTGTGTGAGATTACTCTTCGTTAATATGAGAATTAAATGATCTCTAGAGGTCTATTTTCTCCTCTGTAATTCAGTAATATTTTTTCTTTGAAATATCATCCCACTTTCCTGAAAAATCACTCAGCATACTCAACATAATAGCTTTATAGAAGAGAAACCTATAATTCCTAGAATCCCTTGAATTTAAGTACTTTAACGTGCTTGAAATACTTGTTATACAATAGATGTCCTTCAAATAGATGCCCTTCAAGTATTAGTTCTCTTACATATTTCCTTCTTTCTTCCTCTCCTTTTCAGATATAAGTTCAGCACAGTGAGGTACAAAAGAAAAATGTTTTAAAAATTCTTAAAAAAAAAAAAAAAAGAAAATTCTTAACATGAACTACACAATTAGAAACAATTTTTTGGAACCTGCATCTGGCTATGATAACTAGAAGCATAGCTATGGATTAGCCAATCATTAAGCCATTCATCTGGCCATTATAGGATAATAAGTATGGATTATCTAATCATCAAGCTATGTATTTTCATTATCATTATCCAATCAGGGATAATAAATATGTATAATGTAGCTTTCTGAAGGCATCAGTGAATAAGGAGCCAGGACTCGAAGAAACAAGGTACCACAGATGTGAGAGATGAATTGTGAGGAATCTGATATTCCCCAATGCTTTTCTTCTTAAAGCATAAGAAACAGCAAGTGATGGGTTAAAAATCTAAGCAAATATTTTGATAGTGCTACATTTTCAGGGAGAAAAAAATTAGAAACATAGTGCATTGATGAAACATTGATGAAAAGGAATGCTGAAAAACATCCCTGGGTTTCAATTCAGATTCCTGAAAGGCTTCTTCCTAGAGCAAAAGCACCAGAAGTGGACCAAGCCTCATTCAGACTAAAATCATATTACTAGATATTGAATTAAGGTGATCTTCTAGAAGAAAATTATATCCTCCTTGGGAAAAAGAAAAACAATATCTAGAGACTTTGCAATATTTCATACACTCAGTCTAGAGTTTAAAAAAAAATCACAAGCATGCCTGAAGACAGGAAGAAATGGTTTAAAAAAAAAAATTCAGACAATAGAAAGTGGCATTTTTCCACATGTTGGAGTTACTTACAAACTTTTAAATAACTGTGAAAAAAATGATCGGAAAATAGAACACAATATGAATAGTTTCCCCAGAATACTGAAATCTATGTAAAGACATGAAATTAAAAGAATAAAAACTGTAATAACTAAAATATATTGTTTTATGAGCTAATAACAAATTAGAAAAAACAGAAGCGAGGATTTGTGAACCTAAGTAAAGAAATATCCAAATTGACAAAGGGGAAAAAAATTATAAACATGGAAAAGATCTTAGATGGTGATATGAGACAGAGTGAAAAGTTTTAATATTCATGAGTTTAAAGTATAGGAGAGGGGAAATAGAATGAGACAACAACAATATTTGAAAGTTATTTGGGAAGATTTTTTCAAAATTGTTGAAAGATATCAAGCAACAGATTCTCAAAGACCTATTAACCCAAAGAAGAATATTTACAATAAAACCACGCTGAGGTATACCATACCAAAATTGCTGAAAGCCAATGATGATAAGAAAATGTTAAAAGCAAGACACAGTGCCTTCAAATGAGCAATAATAAGACTGATGTCTGGCTTTTCAATAGAAATAAAGAAAGTCAAGTTAAGTCTTTAACCTTAATTACTTGACCAGATTAAAACAAACAACAAATAAACCCCCCTAAATTATACACTTTCTACAATAACACACGTTGAAATTTATAGGAAGATAAAGACATGCCATGTAAGCTCCATCAAAAAGAACCTTTATATGGCTACACTAACACCAGATTAAGTAGTCTGAGATATAACATATATTATAAAAGATAAATTTTATAAAGATAAAATGGTCAGTCTACTGGAATAAGTAACTCAAAAAAGTTTAGACGTCTAATAACATAGTCTCAAAAAATGAAAGAAAACACAAAAGAAACTGTAGTTGATGGGGAAATAGATATATTTGCAAATACAACAAGAGATTTTAAAAACCTTCCTTAAATAATATTAGATCAAGCAGACAATTATTCTGCAGGGATATACATAATAAACCAGGTTGACTTAATTGATCTGTATAGGACCCTGAATCACCCAACTGCACAACTCATTTTTTTTCCAGCGTGCATGGAACACTTACAAAATTAACAATACGCTGGGCTGTAAAGCAAGTCTCAAGAAACTTTAAAAAATTTCCCATTCCTTTTGACAAGATTTGGGTTTGAACGTAAATCAAAATTACAAGGTATAATAGGCTTTATCCACCACCAAGCTTATTTAGCTTTAAGAAAAGACATAAGACACACAATACAGCATGAATAGCAAGAACGCAGTAGGAATCTCAGGCACGGTGCCCCATCTCTCCAATATTCTCTTGGGATGTGCCTGGTAATGAAAGATGGCTGAGTGTGTGTGAAACCACTCCAGCCCAGAGAATCTAGCCTCTTTGGGGCTGTTTTAGCTTTTATTAATATATTGGTCACATATCCCCTTCTTGAATATGTGCCTCACTCCCATTGTTCAGAGTAGCTCAATCTCATCAATTGCAGGTTACTCAAAAAACAGTCTCAAGGATAAAGTACAGGTGATCAGTCAAAACATAGCATTCATTATGGATCCAGTTTGCTCCTATGCATTTCTTGACTTGCTTTTGTAAAAGGATTCTAAGCATCACCCTCCGGTGTTTCTGAGGCTAGAGGAAAGAATACAGATCAACTGTTAACTAACCTTCCAAACAGGAAACCATTAACATGAAAATAATTATAACACATGCAAATATTTGGAAATAAAACAATAAATTTCTAAATAAGTCATGGTCCAAGAAAGAACAAAAAGAGAACAGAAAATATCAAAACTTGTGGGATATAGGTAAAGTTTTATTCAAAAAGAAGTTAGGACAAGATTAGCAAAGAAAACTCAATGAGTATAGGTAGAAGGAAACAAGATATATAGCAATGTACAATAGAGATCATAAATTAAGCCAAAGTTTGTTTCTCTGAAAATCATAATCAATTTGCTAGAATAAGGGATCAGTAAAATGTGAATGTACAAAGTAACAATGTTCAAAAAATTTAAATGGGCATTCCATCAAACTTTATACATTAAAATATTAAGATATGAACATTTGAATACTGTATGTTTGGAAATCCACCTAAAATGAACAAATTCCATGAAATACCATGTCTTCTAAAAAAATCAGCTCCTTAAGTAAAATACTTTTCACAAAGAAACTCCAGAGCCTGCAGAGTTCATCAGTGAATTCTTCTAAACATGTAAGAAAGAACAAAATCAGTATTACAGAAAATATTTCAGAGCATAAAAAATGTGGAATATACTTCCCAAAGTGTTTTGTAAGGTCAAGAAAATCTTCATAACGAAACACCTAGTAAAAAGAAAAAGATGTCAAAGCCAATCTTTCCCTCAAACGCAGATGCAAAACTCCTAACAAAACAATAATAAAGAAAGCCCAGCAGTTTACATAAAGGATAATACAGTGTGATTGTTTTTGTTTATTCCAGACATGTTATGTTACTCTAACACTTCAAACGCAACCAATGTAATTCACTAGGTTAAGAGCAAAAGGAGAAAAATCATGATGATTATCTCAGTACATGAAATAAAGGCATTTATTTGTTAAATTCAATAACCCTGGGTGGTTTCAGAAAAAAAATCTACCTTTTCAAAAATACTTGTGCCTCCAAGAACATACAGTTAGCTTTATGTTAAACAGTAAATATTGAAAACTCTCCTTTGAGATTAAAAACAGAACAATCACCTTCTATACAACATGGTACTAGAGACCCCAGCTATTTTAGTAATGACAGACATAAAGAGTGGAGAGAAAGTAATAAAATTATCATTATTTGTATATGTATTTTTCTACATACACATGGTAGTTTATGTAGAAAAGTTAATAAGATTATAAAAAAGATCTTTAGAAGTAATCTGTGAATTGAGCAAGGTTGTTGAGTACAAGGTCATGACAAAAATAAATCCTAGTTCTATAAATTAGTAAAGAAATATGAGAAAATGTTTGAAAAACCATGCCATTTACAATAGAATCAAAACAAAATACTCAATAATAAATCTAATGAAAGTTGTGTGAATCTGGTACACAGAGAACTACAAAACATTCTTGAGACTAATTAAAAAGATCCAAATGAAAGGACAAGATTTGCTAAGCTAGATGGGAAGGTTCAGTATCGTAAACATGTCAATTCTTAAATAATGCATGCAATTACAATCAACATTCCAATAATTTCCCTTGACAAACAGATTCCAAGAATTATACAGAAATTTAAAGAGCCACTCTAGCAAAGAAAAGTTGAAAAATTTACAATACCAGGTATCAAGACTTATAAAGTAACAGAAATTAAATTGATATGGTAAGACACAAGGATAGCACTAGACCAATGGATCAGAATATAGAGTTTAGAGAAATGAGCACATACATAGGGTAAGTTGATATGTGACAGAGGTGTCACTGCATTGCAATGAAGAAAGGATGATCTATTTAATAAATGGTGCTGAGACACCTGGATATCCCATAATAAAAATAAAAACCCACTTGATTCCTACCTTCTACTGTTCACAAAAGTCAATTGGATCTTTAACTTAAATGTGAAACATAAAACAACAATGGTAAAAAACAAAAATAGAAAATAACTTTCAACTTCTGGAAGATAACATAGGAAAATGTATTCATGACTTTCTTAAACTGGACATGAAAAGGGTTGACTGTAAAGAATAAGATTGGAAAATATGACTATACTAAAATTAAGAACTTCTGTTTATCAAAGAACAACATTAAGAATCTCAGAAGGCAAGCCACAGAGTGGGAGAAGATATTTGCAATACATGTATGTATCAAAGAATGTACACTTATAAAGATCTCATTAAAGTCATTAAAAAAAAAAAACACTCAAAAAAACGGAATAATGGATTGAAAAGTTGCTCCACAAACAAGTATGTTCAAATGGCAAATAAATATTTGAATGTGATCAGCCTCGTTCATTATTTGGCAAATGCAAATGAAAAGCGCAATGAAATATTATCACATATACTCAAATAATAAAATAGCGAAAATAACAAAATAAAATAAAATATTTAAAAATGCCATGTATTGGTGAGGATGTGGTGCAACTGGAACTCCCATAAAATGTTAGTGGGAATTTCAACTGGTACAACCATTTTGATAAATTGTTTTTGTGTCATTTTCTAGATTTCAATATACATACACCAACAAGTACACACATATGTATAAATTCGACATAAGTGCATAAATATACACTGCATGGGTATGTATAGAGCAGCTTTATTTTTATAACCCAAATGGGAAATAATGCAAATGCCCATCAAGAGTAGAGTGGAAGATATAATTTGTGGTATAGTCATTATATATATGAATAATATGAAATTAAACATAAATTTGAGTGAAAAAAATAAGCATGAGGGAGTACATGCTCTCTGATTTATGTCATGTAAAAATGAACATGGGAAAGAACTAATTGATGGCTATAGACGTCAGAATGATGTTTATCTTTCAGGAGAGTAACACTTGGGATGGGCCTGAGGCAGTCTTCTGGAAAGCTGGTAGTGTTCTATTTCTCAATCTGGCTGTAGTTACACAGAAGTGTTTACTTTTCAAGAATTATCAAGCAGTACTATGATTTGGGTACCTTTCTCTCTATAGGCTATACTTCAAAAATAAAATAAAATGATGAATATTCTTCCTGGAGCAAAGAGTTCATGCTATGAAGAGTGATCAGAATTGTTCTCCATACACTTGAAGGGCAGTGGGGTCAGGTACTGCTAATCCCAAGTGACCAATTAGAAGATGCAAAATTATCTAGTTGAGTTTCTTAGAGAATTTGTGGATAACTGGAGGATTGGAATTGAACCAATGTTCTGAAACATTACAGTAGTTCGGCTATAGAGATTCAGCCTTAGGGAGGTTTTCCCTAAGGTCAAATGGTTTTGCCAACATTTTAAATAAGATATTCAGCCATTTTAGGACTGGTTATATAATCAGTTCAAGGAGACTGAGAACATCTAGATGGAAAAAGAGGTGGAAGTAAACAGTAGGTAAAGGAAATTGCATTGCCATTAAGATGTTCTGTAATCAAATTGAAGCTATATTCCTTCTTACCTCCTGGTGTGAGGATAGAATAGGAGGTAATAAATCATAATTATTTATATATTTTAACCAAAAACTGTGCTTCATAGCTGTTGGCCCTGCCTTTATTTGAACGTAAACCTACACAGAAAAATAGGAAATATACACAGCCTCACTCTTACATGAGTATTTTCAGTTCATGTTATGTAATAGTCATATTTTACTTATCCATTCATCAATTTTCTGACATATTCACACACTGAAGTATAGTTGAGAACCAAAAAATGAATAAGAAAAGGTCTTAAACAAGCAAAAGAAATGACAGCAATAAAATTCATTAATTTGCTCACAGGAAATTACCTCAGTACCTAACTCATGTCCTTTGATTCTTAATACTTTCAATTATCTGCTTTCCATAACATTTCAACACCAAGATTGAGGATTCTGATGTTCCAGAATACCAGTATTTTTGTTTATGTAATAATGTTATCTCAGATAATAATTAATGGCCCCAGTCATTCTATTTGATGTGAAAGACTTTGGTTCTTCTGTAACTTCTGTCCTTCTTCCTTGTCCCTGAGAACACAACCCTTTTTACACTATCACTTGACTCCAACAAAAAATTCCTCCCATCCTTCTATCTCAATTTGCTCCATGCCAAATAAAACGATGAGCTTTGTGGGAGGACCCTCTGAAGCAGTTGTAGAAAAAAGGCATATTTAGGTTCCTTTCTCCCAACTTACTGGGAAGGGAAATTAAAAGTGCTGGACAGAGGAACTTCCCAGAGTAGTCGTTCTGAATGACTGAATCAGGAAAAGGCAACCCTACTGGAGCCCATTGGACTAGGGGCATTGAAGCAGTTAATACTGAGAGCAAAGCAAGTGCAACTGGTAGAAATAGAAGTGGAACAAAGTAGGAAAGCCACTACGGCTAATACTTTCTATTGAAATGATTATGCTTGTTTAACATTTATGAAATAGTAAATTGGTATTTTATTGTAGTTTTGAGATATACATTTTATATTAGAAATACATTAATTTTTGTCTCATGCTATTTGCTTCATGAATTTGTTTTATGTATTATAAATATAAAACATTTTACATTTATATTCTATAAATATAAAGACATAAAAACACTAAGTAAATATAAAAATAAAACATCAATATTTTGATGTTACACAAAATAGATACATATGCATGTATACATGTGTGTATATATACACATAAAATTGATGGATTAGATAGATGAGTAGATGAATGCAGATCACTACAAGATATAGCATATTTAAAGCAAAAACTTGGAAATAGAAGGTAAGTAGAAGCAGGTACACCAGAGGCAGTGGAAAGTAACAGTGAATCTGACAGTGCTGGAAGAGAGAAAAATATATCAAAAGGAAGTATAAGAAATAAAATGAAGCCATCCAGTTAACAGCAAATATGATCTCCGGAAGACATCTCCACCATAGCCCAGAATAATTTTGACATTCATAATGATAACCCTGAAGAATATAAAAAATATTTATTGCACTTTTTAAAGGTAGGCATCAAATACTATAGTTCTGTGTTTACAACAGTAGCTGGGTTTCAGTTGTGTCTAGGAAATTTGCAATATTAAAAAAATTAATTGATAAAGCAATTTTCTGAATATTTAAAAAAATGCACTAATCTATGCCTTCCTTTTAAACTATCCCCTGGCAGAAGGTCATTGAATTTTTCTATCTGAGTAGAAGAGGCTTCCTTTTGTTAATGCACTTTTGTTAATTGCACACTTAATGAATCTCCACAGGAGGCCCACGGGGAAAGATACAGGATTGTACTCCTGTAGGAAACGTTTCTCAAGCTTCTACTGATGTGTGTCCCCAAAGGAACTTTTCTGTTTCTACCAAGGCTCTAACAGTGTGGAGACTTGGAGAAATTCAACAGTGGTTTGTGCCTCTCGGCTTAGCGATATTAAAATAGTAGAGATATAGGAAGTTGCCGGTTTTGTATTGAGTACCAATTATGGGAGATTTTATGATGTATAAAAATAATCACTGGTTTTACATCTTAGTTTAAAATATTATAGTTTTATATTATTTACTATTATATTTTCTTAAAGGATGGCACCATGAAGATTTCTATTATAGGCTGAAGAGGTGTCAGAAGAGTGTATAGATTTATGGGACAGTTAAATGATAGGCTCATACACCTCAATTAAATAAGACTGAACCAGGAAAATTTTCAATATTATCTGAAAAGATGAATGAAAACTGATGAGCACATGTGTTTTTAGCATAGTTATTTCAGAGCTTAGTTAATACACAGCTGCAACACTGCTATTGAAGACATAGGAAGTAATGTCCAACAGATTTTAATGAACTGAGGGAGTAGACCAGTGTGATTTAGCTACATACAAAGATTCTGTAATGAATAAGTTAAAAACTTTTTTTATTACATTATAATACGAGCAGTAACACAAAATTGGCATTATAAAGCAAATATTTTGGAGAGTTACTTTAATAAAAATGAGCAACTTGTAAGTATCACATCTTTAATTATGCCTCTTAGTGTGTTTAACACTGACTTTTTCCGTAAGAACATTAAACATATCAACTGAAAATATCCTTAAACTACTAATTTTCTTGCTAATATTTTTCTCATATAAAAAGAAAACTAATAAATTCTAAGCAAGCCAGTGTTCACAGGCATTAGATTTCCATTAGTGGAGCCCTGAGGTGTGCATTTTCTCTCAAGAAAAAAAGTACTTAAAAACAGTACAAATTCAACTTTATCAACATCAAACTTATCCAACAATTTCATAGAGCAGTAATGATTGGAGAGTGAATACAGACTATTAACGCGTTTAATCAACCTTTGAGATAGTACTGGCATGTAGAATTGCTGGAAAAGCACCTCTTGAAATGTCAGGAAAGGAATGACTGGATGCATTTCTGTAGGAACCATCTGGTTTTTAAGGCCTCATAATTACTGTTTACTATGTGTTCACTGATCCCCAACTTGTGTGATGGGGGCAACTGCTCCAAACAAAACTAAAATCAAGGAGATAGACAAGGCTGTATATATTTATAGATAGATTTCAGGTCAGTTCTCTCCGTAGGTGTAATATAAGGCGGCTCTGCTAAGTGGGAGTCCTGTGTGTGAACTTATGTAGAATGAGCTGAGATGCAGAGGCTATCCAGCATGTGCTCGTTGCCAGTAACTACTATCAATGTTTAAAGAGATCTAGGGAATACTGATCGTCATAGTGCCATAGCCCTCACAGTCCCATAAATCTTCTTAGTTGTGTGAAAACATAAATTATATTATCACTACTTTATTAGAGTACTGCTATGGGGCCTACCATATTGACAGGGTATTTTATTATTCAAAGTTCATTGTTATCACTAGTTAAGCACTTCCAAACCAGAAATCTGTGATCTCCATTTTTCTCATTTGGGTCTTCTAATTTTATTTGCATGTATAACATCTGCTTATCTCAGATCTTCAAAGAAGCTATTAAGATTTTGCTGGTAATAGGAGCCTCAGGATTTTTATTTACATGTGTTTCAAAATCTAAAATATACACATTCAGAACACACAGACATATAAATACAAATGCACACAAGCATGCCTTTACGTCTGGTCCAAGCAAATGCTTAACAATTATTCTTTTTTCTTTAATTTTTATTTTATATTTGAGTGTAGTTGATTTACCATGTTGTGCTAGTTTCAGGTATACAGCAAAGTGTTTCATATACGCACACACACACACACACACACATATATATATTCTTTCTCAGCTTCTTTTCCCATATAGGTTATTAGAGATTTTTGAGTAGAGTTCCCTGTGCTATACAGTAGGTTCTTGCTGACTATTCTATATATAGTAGTATGTATATGTCAATTCCAAACTCCTAATTTATCCCTTCCCCCCACCTTTCCACTTTGGTAACCATAAGTTTGTTTGTTTTTTGGGGTTTTTAAAAAATTAATTAATTAATTAATTAATTTTTGGCTGTGTTGGGTCTTCATTTCTGTGCGAGGGCTTTCTCTAGTTGCGGCAAGCGGGGGCCACTCTTCATCGCGGTGCGCGGGCCTCTCACTATCGTGGCCTCTCTTGTTGGGAGCACAGGCTCCAGACGCGCAGGCTCAGTAGTTGTGGTTCACGAGTCTAGTTGCTCCGCGGCATGTGGGATCTTCCCAGACCAGGGCTCGAACCCGTGTCCCCTGCATTGGCAGGCAGATTCTCAACCACTGCGCCACCAGGGAAGCTCCATAAGTTTGTTTTTTAAGTCTGCGAGACTGTTTCTGTTTTGTAAATAAGTTCATTTTTAGCTTTATCTTTTTTTTTTTTTTTAGATTCCACATATGAGTGATATCATGTGATATTTGTCTTTCTGTGTCTGATTTACTTCACTTATTATGCTAATCTAGGTCCATCCGTGTTGCTGCAAATGGCATTATTTTATTCTTTTTTTATGGCGGAGCAATATATCGTCATATATATGTACCACATCTTCTTTATCCATTCATCTGTCAGTGGACATTTAGGTTGCTTCCACATCTTGGCTATTGTAAATAGCACTGCAATGAACATTGGGGTGCACATATCTTTTCAAAGTATGGTTTTCTCCAGAAATATGCCCAGGAATGGGATTGCTGGATCGTATGGTAGCTCTACTTTCAGTTTTTTAAGGAACCTCCATACTGTTCTCCATAGTGGCTGTACCAATTTACATCCCCACAAGCACAATTTTCCTTTTCATTTATTATCTTGTTCCTCAAGTGGAATACAAATGTCATGGGTAGGGCCTTAGAATGGGTTTCTTAGAAAGAGATTCTGAGATGAAGGGTGACTTGTAGGTTTATTTGGCAGTGATTTTGAGAGATTTACCACTAAAGAAGTTAGGAAGACAAGATTGAGCACAGGGAAAGCTGGATGGGAAAGTAGTTGCAATTGAGAGTTAGTTGTCCTATAAGAATCTCTGGAGCTGCCATTACCTACCCGAGTTGTCGCACCTAGTGGGTGGACTGGGAAAGAGGAGAAGGAATGGTAACCTTGGGTCAAGAAGTTCCTATGGCCAAGAGCAATTCTCAAGGATGGATGCAGCTATGAGACAGTAGCATCTGATGTTCCTCAGAACTGAAGTACAGCTTCAGGTCATACCTGACATGGCACCAGTTTTCACTACAAGGGGCTTTGGTTTTATTTGTATTCTTTCTTCCTATATCCCCAAAGCTTAGAACAGTGCCCAGAAGACAGCATGTGCTCAATGAATAACTGCTGAAAGAAAATAAATTATTTATCAAAATCTTGTAACTTATAGCTTATTAGATCTATAAAATTCTGACAAAATAATTTATGAATTACAGTACAGACTGAGAAGGAAGAAAAACTGTCTCAGTGTTCTATTAAAATAAAACATAGATAAAACATTATGATTAATATAAAACAGAATAATTTTCAGAAACAGATTAGTGATGATTGTTCCAACAAACTTTCAGTAGATGATGAGAAATACTTTGGAAAATGCTAATACTATATGTAAAGAACTTTCATTATTAAGTGGGAAAAGAAGACAGTATAGGTGAGACCATTTGGAATTTTATAAATCTCAATAAATGTCTGTGAATCTGGTAACTTTGGAAATAGATATGCCAGTTTATACTAGCCTGCTTCAAATAAAAGCATTTTAAGAGACTTCAATTTACATACTAATCAGACAATATATTTTAAACAAGTAACCTAATTCATTGTTCAGGAAATCGGGGTGTTTGTTTTTTATTTGAAAAGTCTTATTTCATGTAACTGAATTGAAATCCTCAAAACATTTATTTAGGAGCTCAACTAATTTGCCCATTCTCATACTCAAAGACAGAGTGCTTATTTCTGTTGATACATGTTAAAATTTGAATGATATAGGAAAGTATATCATGGCCCCAGGGCAGGCAAAGAATGCAAATATGTGAAGTGTTATATGTGTATCATTTACAGAGGAGCAGTATCAGGCTGATCAAATTTCTCTTGGTAACATTTAATGTCATAAGAGAATGGAACAACAGCAATCAGATATTCAGAGGAAAATTATGTCAGCCATGGAGTGCATAGCGAGTCAAGCTTTCCTACAAGTACCAAGCCTATAGGGAGTTCTGTACCGGATAAAAATCAAGGAATATTTCTCCGTGGTCTCTTCTTGAGAACTCCACTTGAAGGTAAATTATGGCCAATCAAAGGATGTCTGGGGAAACTACATACAGGACTGGTATTGGATAACTGAAAAATGTTTAAGTGTAAAACTATTACTAAAACAAATGTGAGGTTAGGTTGCAAAACACAATGTACATGTAGATGCCATGACAATGTGAAAATAACACAACAAAATTTAGGAGGAAAAGGGATAAAAAAGTTAAAATATAGAGTAAGTTCAGTGTTGGCCTCTTCTCTAATGGCTGACGAGTCAAGTGATAGACTCATAAACATTTAAAAGTGCTTAGAAAGATGAATATTGAGGAAATTGCATAGAGGAGGACAGAGCATTGAGGGAGAAGGTGGAATAATGCTAATTTATCAGTGCTTGGATTAGGTAAATAATACAGCTAAAGAAATAGATAGCTAGGTTTATAGAAAATATTATTGTATAAACTGTAACTTTTAAAGTATAGAATAAATACAAACAATACTATATATTAGAGGGCCTACATACATATATACACACACAGATACTGACACAGTGATGAAAGCCACATAGCAATATTTGTATGTTAAAACTATAAAAACAGAAATTATAACCTAAAATTGTCTGACAGAACTAAAATGAAACACATCTTCCATACAATAAATATAAACTGCTTAATGACACACATTAAAAGAAAAGATATATGAAGTGGGACACAAAGTAAACTCCAAATCGAGGTTATAAATCTAAGATATAGTGAAGAGACACAGATAAGACAGTGATTTAGGAAGTTTGAAAATAAAAGGAGAAGCAAAGATATTTTAAGCAAATGAAAAAAAAAGGAAATGTGCAAGTTACAGTATTATTCCAGACCTTTGCATAACTATATACTGGATAACATAATATCAACAGTCATGAAGCAAATATTAAAGGCAAACTTTTACTTTTTAACAAAGAAACCCACTAGTAACAGGATATTTTAATTCTCTCTCAGTCCATGAGAGATTACATATGTAAGAGAACAAAATATAAAAATAAAATAATTGAGAACTGGTTGATATATGACTAATTCTGAAAATCATAAAACTAGAAAGTATAATTTCCTTTCAGATGTCCATGGAACACTCACAAACATTAACCATATATCAGTTTGCAACAAACTAATCATAATGCCAAATGAAATTCCATAAATTAATAACAAAACCAGAAATAAAATGATCCTCCCACAAATAAATTAATATACTAATATACTCTGTTTTAACTACTTTTGAATAAAAGAAGAAAAATATATATAAAGAGCAAAATTTCAGGAACACCAAAATAATGTATAAAAATACAATTATTCAGAACCAAGGGGACCCAGCAAAATTAGTGCTCTAAGGAAAATGTATAATCTCCAATAATTACATTAAATAAAATATACAAATTAATGAAAATTTCCATACAAAAAAATTAAAATAAAAATAACTAAAAACCTGAAGAGTTTATGAAGAAGGAATTAATAAATATAAGAGAAATTAGTTTAAAAGAATCAATAGATTTATAAATAGATACAAACACTTACTCTTAAAATAAAAACATCACAGAAACATCAAATCTAACCTATATGAGAAAAAATATAAAATCAAAAAATTGCACAGACATAGAGAACAGACTTGTGGTTGCCAAGGGGTGGTGGGGTGGAGGAAGGATGGATTGGGAGTTTGGGGTTAGCAGATGCAAACTATTATATAGAGGATGAATAAACAACAAGGTCCTACTCTATAGCACAGGAAACTATATTCACTATACAGTGATGAACCATAATGAAAAGAATATGAAAAAGAATATATATATCTATAGCTGAGTCACTTTGCTGTACAGCAGAAATTAACACAACTATGTATATCAACTATTACTTCAATAAATTTTTAAAAATTGCAGCATAATAAAAAATGAGGATGAAAAACCCAAGAGTTAATTAAAAGAATCAGAAGGCTACACTGCACAACAACAAATGAACTTGAAAAAGTCTGTAAAAATGGGTACGTTTTTAGGAAAATGTATATTACCAAAATTTACCATATAAGAGATTAAAAGTTTAAAAGATCAAGTTCCATAGTGGACATAGAGGGTGTGTTAAAAAATAATTAAAACAGCTGAGGTGGTACAAATAAACTTTAACACTTCATGAAGTGGAAAGTCCTTTGGGAGAGCTGCAAAATGGGGCAGGAGGCAGGAAGATTTTAAAGGAGAAAATAAAGCACGACGAAGAGAAAAAGAGAAAATATCTGATTGGCTGGGCCACATAAGCAGCCTTGTTTGGTGTGAGAAGGCCCAGCTTTGTCTTCGTGTTTGGGGATTGGCAGCCTGGATGTACTGTCCAGGGGAACATTTACAGGGACAGGAAAGTGATCTAAATTTTGTGTTGTTGACGTGGCACCATGGGGAGGAATGGCTCCATCTTGGGCCTAGAAATTTATTTCAACAGGGGTTATTTCTCAGCAAAAGACCACCACAGCCTAATCTTTTATAAGGGAAATTTACCAAGCCATTTAAAGAGAAGATGATTCCTATTCAATTTAAACTGCTTTAGGATATAGAAAGAGAAAGGAAAACTTCCAAACTCCATGTATGAAGCAAGTATAACACTGTTTCCAATAGGTAACATTCAAAAATTAAAAGAATTTTCACTTATCGCTATTAATAAAAATCATAAACAAAATTCTAGCAAAATCCTATAGAACATGAAAATAAAAATATATGACTAAGTGGAGTTTATTCCAGGAATACCAGTGTGTATTAGGAAATCTATTAATAAAACAATGAAATGGTAAGGGACAAAGTGAAACCATCACTGTTAATTTAAAAAAATCAGAGAGACCTTCAAGATGGTGGAAGAGTAAGACGTGGAGATCACCTTCCTCCCCACAGAGGAAGGTGATCAAATACATCAGAAATACATCTACATGTGGAACAGCTCCTACAGAACACCTACTGAATGCTGGCAAAAGACCTCAGACTTCCCAAAAGGCAAGAAACTCCCCACGTACCTGGGTAGGGCAAAAGAAAAAAGAGAAAACAGAGACAAAGAATAGGGACGGGACCTGCACCAGTGGGAGGGAGCTGTGAAGGAGGAAAGGTTTCCACACACTAGGAAGCCCCTTCACTGGCGGAGATGGGGGGTGGCGGAGGGGGGAAGCTTCGGAGCCGAGGAGGAGAGCGCAGCCACAGGGGTGCGGAGGGCAAAGCGGAGAGATTCCCGCACAGAGGAGCGGTGCCGACCAGCGCTCACCAGCCCGAGAGGCTTGTCTGCTCACCCGCCGGGGCGGGCGGGGGCTGGGAGCTGAGGCTCGGGCTTCGGTCGGATCTCAGGGAGAGGACTGGGGTTGGCAGCGTGAACACAGCCTGAAGGGGTTATCGCACCACAGCTAGCCGGGAGGGAGTCTGGGAAAAGGTCTGGAGCTGCCAAACAGGCAAGAGACCATTGTTTCCTGGTGCGCGAGGAGAGGGGATGCAGAGCGCCGCCTAAACGAACTCCAGAGACGGGCGCGAGCCGCGGCTATCAGCGCGGACCCCAGAGACGGGCATGAGCCGCTAAGGCTGTGGCTGCCGCCACCAAGAAGCCTGTGTGCAAGCACAGGTCACTATCCACACCTCCCCTCCTGGGAGCCTGTGCAGCCCGCCACTGCCAGGGTCCCGTGATCCAGGGACAACTTCCCCGGGACAACGCGCGGCGCACCTCAGGCTGTGCAACGTCACGCCGGCCTCTGCCACTGCAGGCTCGCCCCGCATCCGTACCCCTCCATCCCCTCGGCCTGAGTGAGCCAGAGCCCCCGAAGCAGCTGCTCCTTTAACCCTGTCCTGTCTGAGCGAAGAACAGACGCCCTCAGGTGACCTACACATACAGGCGGGGCCAAATCCAAAGCTGAACCCCGGGAGCTATGCGAACAAAGAAGAGAAAGGGAAATCTCTCCCAGCAGCCTCAGGAGCAGTGGATTAAATCTCCACAGTTAACTTGATGAACCCTGATCTGCAGAATAACTGAATAGACAATGAATCATCCCAAAATTGAGGCAGTGCACTTTGGGAGCAATGATATATATATTTTCTTCCTTTTTCTCTTTTTCTGAGTGTGTATGTGTATGTTTCTTTGTGTGATTTTGTTGTATAGCTTTGCTTTTACCATTTGTCCTAGGGTTCTGTCTGTCCGTTTTTTTTTTTTTTTTGGTTTATTTATTTATGTTTTTAGTATACATTTTAGCGCTTGTTATCATTGGTGGATTTGTTTTTTGGTTTGGATGCTCTTTTCTTTCTTTTTTTCTTAATTACTTTTAAATTATTTTTATTTTTAATAATTATTTTTTATTTTCATTTTAATAACTTAATTTTTTTCTTTCCTTCTATTTTTCTCCCATTTCCTCTGAGCCGTATGGCTGACAGGGTCTTGGTGCTCCGGCTGGGTGTCAGGCCTGTGCCTCTGAGGGGAGAGAGCCAAGTTCAGGGCATTGGTCCACCACAGACCTCCCAGCTCCACGTAATATCAAACGGCAAAAGCTCTCCCAGAGATCTCCATCTCAGCGCTAAGACCCACCTCCACTCAATGACCAGCAAGCTGCCGTGCTGGACACCCTATGCCAAACAACTAGCAAGACGGGAGCACAGCCCCACCCATTAACAGACAGGCTGCCTAAAATCATAATAAGTTCAGAGACACCCCAAAACACACCACAGGACGCAGTCTTGCCCACCAGAAAGACAAGATCCAGCATCATCCACCAGAACACAGGCACCAGTCCCCTCCACCAGGAAGCCTACACAACCCACTGAACCAACCTCACCCACTGGGGGCACACACCAAAAACAACGGGAAATGCGAACCTGCAGCCTGTGAAAAGAAGATCCTAAGCACAGTAACTTAAGCAAAATGAGAAGACAGAGAAACACACAACAGATGAAGGAGCAAGGTAAAAACCCACCAGACCAAACAAATGAAGAGGAAATAAGCAGTCTACCTGAAAAATAATTCAGAGTAATGATAGTAAAGTTGATCCATAATCTTGGAAATAGAATGGAGAAAATACAAGAAACGTTTAACAAGGACCTAAAAGAACTAAAGAGCAAACAAAGATGAACAACACAATAAATGAAATAAAAATTTTCTAGAAGGGATCAATAGCAGAATAACTGAGGCAGAAGAACATATAACGGACCAGGAAGAAAAAATAGTGGAAATAACTACTGGAGAGCAGAATAAAGAAAAAAGAATGAAAAGAATTGAGAACAGTCTCAGAGACCTCTGGGACAACATTAAATGCAACAACATTTGAATTACAGGGGTCCCAGAAGAAGAGAAAAAGAAAGGGACTGAGAAAATATTTGAAGAGATTATAGTTGAAAACTTCACTAATATGGGAAAGGAAATAGTTAATCAAGTCCAGGAAGCACAGAGAGTCCCATACAGGATAAATCCAAGGAGAAACACTCCAAGACACATATTAATCAAACTATCAAAAATTAAATAAAGAGAAAAAATATTAAAAGCAAGAAGGGAAAAACAACAAATAACATACAAGGCAATCCCCTAAGGTTAAGAGCTGATCTTTCAGCAGAAACTCTGCCAGCCAGAAGGGAGTAGCAGGACATACCTAAAGTTATGAAAGGGAAAAAACTACAACCAAGATTACTCTACCCAAAAAGGATCTCATTCAGATTCAATGGAGAAATTAAAACCTTTACAGACAAGCAAAAGCTAAGAGAATTCAGCACCACCAAACCGGCTTTACAACAAATGCTAAAGGAACTTCTCTAGGCAGGAAACAAGAGAAGGAAAAGAACTACAATAACAAACCCAAAACAATTAAGAAAATGGTAATAGGAACATACATATGGATAACTAGCTTAAATGTAAATGGATTAAATACTCCAACCAAAAGAAATAGACCAGCTGAACGGATGCAAAAACAAGACCTGTATATATGCTGTCTACAGGAGACCCACTTCAGACATAGGGACACATACAGACTAAAAGTGAGGGAATGGAAAAAGATATTCCATGCAAATGGAAATCGAAAGAAAGCTGGAGTAGCAATTCTCATATCAGACAAAATAGACTTTAAAATGAAGACTATTACAAGAGACAAAGAAGGACACTACATAATGATCAAGGGGTCAATCCAAGAAGAAGATATAAGAGTTATAAATATCTATGCACCCAGCATAGGAGCACCTCAATACATAAGGAAAATGCTAACAGCCATAAAGGGTAAATCAACAGTAACACAATCATAGTAGGGGACTTTAACACACCACTTTCACAAATGGATAGATCATCCAAAATGAAAATAAATAAGAAAACACAAGCTTTAAATGATACATTAAACAAGATGGACTCAATTGATATTTATAGGACATGCCATCCAAAAACAACAGAATACACTTTCTTCTCAAGTGCTCATGGAACATTCTCCAGGATAGATCATATCTTGGGTCACAAATCAAGCCTTGGTAAATTGAAAAAAATTGAAATCGTATCAAGTATCTTTTCCGACCACAACGCTATGAGACTAGATATCAATTACAGGAAAAAATATGTAAAAAATACAAACACATGAAGGCTAAACAATACATTTTTTAATAGCCAAAAGATTACTGAAGAAATCAAAGACACCTTTTGTTTATCAGAACAGGAATTAGTAACACCTTTAGACTGGATGTTAGTTGTTTTCTCTAGATGCTGCTGACATGCTTGAAGAATAGTCACATAAAAAGATGACAAAATGTGTGGGAGGATTAATGAGAGTTGAAGGCAGGACCATAAAAGAGGAAATAAAAATGAAAAGTCAAGGGAGAAGGAAAGAAGGTATATGATGAAAAGAATCTACACTGTCACTGTTTCAGACATAGTTTACCCCTGTAAATTTCCAACTGAGGAAATTATTTTTAAAAGTCATTTAAATATTTGTTTATCGTAGTTACAAAAATCATCATAGTAACTTTCCCAAATTTGGAAGAGAAATCTGAAAATTAATGAACTTTAAAACTTGTTCTTAGATACTTAGATGGAACACATTATTGATACTATGTATAAGATAGACAACTGATGGGAACATACTGTATAGCACAGGGAACTCTACCTGATGCACTGTGGTAACCTAAATGGGAGGGAAGTCCAAAAGGGAGGGGATATCTGTATGTGTATGGCTGATTCATTTTGTTGTGCAGTGGAGGCTAACACAACATTGTAAAGCAACCATACTCCAATAAAAATTAGTAAAAAAAAATAATACTGATGTTTTTATGTTTAACTCAACTAGACAAGTTCCTAGTAAACAGAGAGAAGCAAAGAAATACTGAAGATGAAAGGGTTTTACATGTCTGGCCTAACCTTGGGCAATGTCACTCCTAATAACAACAGATGGTATTACTTCCTCTGAAGTCCTGTTTGCTAAAAATTGGGATTTTTAACGAAAAAAATGACTAAAAATTGGGATTTTTAACGAAAGTGCTGACAAAGACTATCCAAGACCGTCTCACAAGATGGCATGTATTTGCATTACTGGTAACTGTAAAGGCACGGTATTTTCTCTGCATTATAATTACATGGTATTTCCTACAATCCAATATCCAAAAACATTTCAAACGTGAGAAACAATAGGAAGTTAGCATGTAGCAAATTATGAAAGATTACCAGTTCAGCAAGATGTAGTATCACTGATTTTTTTTTTCCCCTGTGCACAATAAAACATGACATCTCATTTACCTTTCAGAAACAGAAAAATCAAGAAGAAACAATTCTAAACTGGGATTCAGAAAGGAAAAATTCAACTGGTCTGGCAAATCTTTCCAGCAGCCATTCGCTTGGGCCTGCTGCTTTCTGGTTTTGAAAGTTAATTAGCACGAAAGGAAGACAGCTGCAGCGATTCAGCAGAGACTAGATGGACCCTCCTTCTTGCACTGTTGTCATGTTTTGGAAGGTGTCTCAGTGACTTTTGACCATTGACAGTTGTCAGATGCCAGTCATATCAAATGCCTTACTCATAATTATATTATGTTAGAATTAAAAGAGAACTTTATGGGCTATAATGATATAAATATGGATTATTATTATATATAATATAATAATGAAGAAACCAAGTGCCAAAGAAGATGAATAGAACATTTCATATAATGCTACACCCCAACATATATAATAAGTGAACAGCTAAGCATGCCTGGAACTCAATTTTTTTATTTCTACTTACACATTTTTTCAATTCTATCCCTATTTCTATTATAAGAGTAGTTGTTAGTACTGATAGTAGTGATTGTCAGTATTTTACTGGTAACACTAGTACTTGAATTTGGCAAACTCTTTAATATACCTTATCTCATCAACAAACCTCTGAGGATTTAATGATTCGCTGCTTCTGCTAAGATCCCAATGATGTTGATTAAGAAACTGAAGAAATGAAGAAATTAATATATATGGCATATTTATATATATGTACATATATATTACATTATGTGAGAGACATTATGTACAAAGCTTTATAAAATTTTATTCCATTTTCATAATCGTTCTGAATTTGTTTCTGTATTAGTACGTAGTCATCCAGGAAACAAGGTTCAGAGAAGAAAAATAACTTATCCAAGTTACATAACAAGTAAGTGATGAAGCTGAATTTGAATCCACCTTATTGATAACTTTTCACCTGAACAAGCAAATAATTTGCTCAAGGTTAAGCTGTGGGCATTAGAATGAAGTTTCAAATACAGGATTTCAGATTCTGTTATCCATTGCATTTTCCATAGCATTGCACTTTAGACTTTTCCCAGACATTCCTCAACACATTCTTTATGAGGAGAAACTATTTTTCAATTTCTAAAGCCTTGAAGTTCTGAGTGAGGTATACCTCTTGCCAGTAGGGATATTTGTGGTGAGTCTCAGTAATGGGAATTTGGCAGCATTAATCAGTTTGAATGTCTACCCAATATAACACTCAGATCTCCTTTTAAGATTTCTATTGTTTAAGATATTTCATTATGTGTATTCTCATGTACATTAAGTGACAATAGATATGCTATCTATCTATCTATCTTTCTGTGTATCATCTATCTATTCATATTCACTTAGCTATCTATATTATCTACCATCGATTTCACTCTATTGGATTGACGTGGGATAAAAATGTAAATATATCCATATTTCCTCTGACCTTATGTTACGAAGAAACACTTATACATTATCTTCTGTAGCATATGGTTATTTCCCCAAGAATTAATGCTTAAGTTGATCATGTGTAATGTTTTGTCATTTTTTTCTGAAAAAGAAGATGCACATTGAAATTTCTAAGCTTCCAAATCAAACTATTTTTTTGGGCAAAAATATAATAAGGTGTGATAAAGATATGTATTGGAGGATATCCCAGGATCTCAGCCACATGAGCTAAGTGGCAGTTATGTTTTGTTAAAGGAAAGTAAATAGAATAAAAATCATAGTAACAGTATAATGGATGAAATGTTATTAAGAAATGAAATTTAAGTGAGATCATAGAAAATACCACCAAGGTATTTCCCCAGTGAGCATCTATAACAAACAATCAGGTAAAGGCAGCCCAAGATATAGAAAGAAATATAGTTTTGTAATTCCAGAAAGATTTAAAAAAAAAAAAAACCTGCATTGTGATTAAAAAATCACTTACATAAGCACAAGATGGACTTAACAGACATAAAATAACTTCATATGAAAATTTTGAGAAAAATACCAAAGAATAATGACCTCAAAGCATTAAAAACCTACTGGAAGTGATAGTCCTAAACACAACACATAATAACCTAGTGAACATATAAAAATAGTTTTGAAGCAAGAAAATGAAAAATTCAGGAATACTAGTTGGAAGATTATTGTAAGATTGCTATGAATAATAATACAATGAATACTTTTGAAAAATTGCAATATTCCAGCTACTATGCTATGGTCATTTCATGCATTATTTTATTTAATCATCTGAATTATCCAATGAAGTAGATTATTAAAATCCCAAACTTAATCCAAGATTCTTAGATCTTGATTAGAGATCAAGATCTAAGAGTTGAATTGAGTTGAATTTATTTGCTCAGAGGCATGAGAGATAAAGAAAGATAAGACCAGAATCTAAACTTGTCTAACCCAAATGCTGTTTCCTTAACAGAAACTCTCAACTGCTCCCTCTACCATCCAGTAACTGCGTGGTGCCTGTTAAACCAAACTGTCCCACACCTTGATGCGTGCTGTTTTTTCATGTCCAACATAATATAAACAGTGAATTAGTGGTGGTTGATGAAATACACATCCTTTAAAATATAACTAAATTTTTGGTAGTTGTTATCATTATAAATCAAGTATCAAAAGTAAAGCCAGGACTTCCCTGGTGGCGCAGTGGTTAAGAATCCGCCTGCCAATGCAAGGGACACGGGTTCGAGCCCTTGTCCGGGAAGATCCCACATGCCGGGAAGAGCGGCTGGGCCTGTGTGCCACAACTGCTGAGCCTGCACTCTGGAGCCCGTGAGCCACAACTATTAAGACCGTGTGCCACAGCTACTGAAGCCTGCGCGCCTAGAGCCCGTGCTCCGCAGCAAGTGAGGCCACCGCAGTGGGAGGCCCGTGCACCGCAGCGAAGACTAGCTCCCACTCACTGCAACTAGAGAAAGCCGGTGTGCAACAACGAAGACCCAACGTAGCCCAAAATAAATAAATTAATTAATTAAAAAAAAAAAAGTAAAGCCACATTTAAAAAGATCTCTAGTAGTCATATTTTTCTTTTCCTTGTCTAATATACATGTCCCCTCTGGACTTTGGTCTTCCTTTTGGGAATAGCCCCTCAATGATTCCCAGTAACTATGGTTTGGTGAAACTGATGGAGTCCTGCCTCCTCCCTCGTGTGTGGAGGGTGGTCTATGATCCAGACCTAATGAATGTATTCTATCTCCTGGGCCATGGCCATTGTTTGATGGTTATAACTCAATTTGGTCCAATAAGACTCAGTCAGAGATTTTACAGAAAAAGAAGCTTTTTTTCCTCTTGGGTGGCTAATCTGGAGGATACAAGCTGAGAGACTGTGGTGAAGGTAGGCCAGTGAAGAAAACCTACCTGAGAGCAATTCAGTGTGAGTGTTAGTATGCCAGATTGAGAGAAACAAAGAAACAAAAAATAAATAAAAACAAAAATAAACCTAGTATGTTCCATGCAATATTTGGACAACATAAATACTAAAAAATGATGTGTTGTTTATCTGAAATTCACATTTGATTGGACTTTATTTTATCTGAGAACTCTAAATGCAATGAAAACAGAGGCAAGCACTGGAGAGAGAGAGAGAATCCAACATTATCATCTGAGATTATAGATCTAACATAATCAAAAATCAACTGAACCTTGGACCTTTAAGTTATATGAGTCAAGAAATCATTTCTGTCACTGACAGCAAAAGGAGTCTTGCCTAAGAGGCTGTTCCAAAAAATAAATGAAAAGAATCCTTCTACTTAAAACCTGTTTGAGCCACTAATATAAATAGAAGACATAAAAGCTTATACTAGTGTGTTTGTGGGAATAAAGAATAAAAGAAGGTGGAATTACATGACATCTTGGAGTTTGCAAAAGTAGTATCTGATATCTTATCTAACTCTAAAATTATTTATATTGTGACTGCAGCCAGAATGCAAAGGTCAAGGTTATTTGTCCTAAGGAAGGATTAAGCAGCCCAAGAAGAAGAGATTTTATCCTTATATAAAGTCAAAAGGAGTATATGTAATATAAATACCTGGAGAAAAACACAGGGTAATGATTAATGCCAATAATTAAACAAAATGTAGAGAGAAAAATACTGTAAGAAAATGCATGCAATAGGTAATGATGAAGCTATTTCCAATTATCCTGCTCACAATATTATCTCTTTCTTTGAATTTCTATGCCTCTTATCCATACCATTATTTACCATTCATTACTGAGCTCCACACAATGCTGTCTCTCATATTATGAGACAGATTCATTTTTTACTAGATTGCAATCTCTGTGAGGGTCGTATCAAAATGAAACTTTTGGGGGTAATGAACATGTTCATTATATTGATAAGAGTGACAGTTTCATGGCTGTATACATACGTCAAAATTGATCAAGCTGTACAGATTAAATATGTGAAGTTTATTGTACTTCAGTTATATATGAAAACATTAAAAAAAAAAAATGTGGACTTGGCTGCAAATTACTCAGAGACCATAATGCCAGGCTAAGAACCAGAAAAGAGCAAAATAAGTGGGAGGTTTAACTGAACTAGAGAACAAGTACAGCTTTAGAGGTCACTTTCTTGAAAAAGACAACCAATAAATAGTCCCAAAGACAAGGTACAATATATTCTGTGCTCCAAAATTAATGGGGCCATATCAGGGACATGGTGGCAGAAGCCTTTAGGCAATAATGATTCTTATTGTCAGGTAAATACGACCTTCCTGTTTCTAAAGATCTCTTTTTCAGTTGATTCATGGATTGATGCATAGTGAAGATAAAGGGTCTAGTCTCAATCCTTGGGGCTTTCTGATATTTAGAGGTAAAACAGAGGAAAATGGTAAAACAAAGAAGACTGAGAAGGAGTAGCTTATGAGGTAAGAGAAAAAACACAAAGTGTGGAGTTTTGGAAACCATGAGAAAAATAATTTGTATTTTATGAGATAGAATGAGGACACTGTCAAAGCTGTTGATATATCAACTAAAACTAGGGCAGAGTTGGAACGCATCCCTGGCATACTGTATCCTGAATACGAGACCACAAGATTGATTCTAAAATCTCACCTGCTGGTGAAGATAGGATTATACAATCCACTGCCAGTCTTGGTTATGATTAGCTCAGTGGTTAGATGGAGCTTGCAGCTAAAACCTTAGAGATTGGGAAGGGCTGGGACAGGAGAAGACTATGAGATACAGCCATTTTTCTATGTCCCCAAACTCCTGACATAGTGTCACTGGCAAAGCAAGCACCAGATAAATATTTGTTGATTCATTGACACATCAATAGAACCAAGGAATCTGCATATGATAATAGGGGTGAATATTTCATATGACTCATCTGGAAGAGAGAAGGATAAAATATATGATTAAAGTCTATGAGATTTTGAAGGATCTGAATTGAATGAATGCAAATGTCCTCATTAAATGCTTGATTATTAGTACTTTGAGGATCTCTTTAAACTTGAAAGACACAATTGTGAATAAATTAAGGTAATAAGACTAATGATAAACAGTTAATATACTTTTGGATCTAAAGTGGCAGGATGGGCTGGACATACAGGTAGGCTTGAGAAGAGTTGAGAAAAGTTGATAAATGATAAATCTAGAGTGGAAATTTAATATAATTTAATTCCATAAACATTTGGGAACAATGCTATACCCATTTGAGGTTGACATTATGGACCACACTAAGTCCCGTACATACGAGCTAGTTCTTTTCCAAGAGCGTGTTCATAAGTCCAATCTGTTCATAAATTCAACAAAGTTAGCCTAGGTACCCAACTAACACAATCAGCTATATAGTACTGTACTGTAATAGGTTTATTATACTTTTCACACAAATAATACATAAAAAACAAACACAAAAAATAAAGAAAACATTTTTAATCTTATAGTACATTACCTTGAAAAGTACAGTAGTACAGTACAACAGCTGACATATAGAGGCTGGCATCAAGTGAACAGGCAAGAAGAGTTACTGAGTGGAGGAGGGCGAGGAGGTGGGAGATGGTAGAGCTGAAGGATCGTCAGCAACAGGAGACGGAGAGCAAGCTGCAACTTCACTCACACCTGATGCTGATGGCACAGGTTCTGGTTCCTTGCTGGATTCAATTCTATTTACCCTCTTGAAAAAACGATCCAGTGATGTCTGGGTAGTAGCTCTCATCCTCTTCCAGTATCTCCAGCAAAGATATTGTACTACTATACTCTATACAGTACTGTACAGTAAAGTACACAAAAGCACAACCAGTTGTAGAGGATGCAAGCACGCGACAACGTACGGCAGACACGTGAACTAATTTAAGTGATTGGACATGCGAACACACGTTCACATCTTTGAAAGTTAGCAGCTTGAAGGTTCATATGTAGGGGACTTACTGTAAAACAATGCCCTCCTGTAGACTCCTCCTCATTTCCCCCCTTGTGAACTTAATGATGACCTGAATTGACAGATGTTCCGTCATTTCTCACACATTTTCAATGGAGGACAGCTATTTAGAATGAGAACACAACTACTCAAGGACTTTGTAACAAAGAATGTTTCTCCTCTGTTTGGGAAGATTGTCTTTATAATCAAGGGCACAGCTTTGGAGTGTACTTGGCATCCCAAATCACCTTAACCAAACTTGGAAATGATTAAGGGATGCTGCAGCCAAATAGCTTTTGCCCACAAATGGAAGAATATAGATTTTCCTTATGGTTGAATGGTTTGAATTCCATGGGTAAAAGCATCTTTGATTAAGAGAGGAAGGAGATTGTTTCTATTGAAGATCCTAAATTTGCATACAACTTATACTATCAAAATTCACACCCCTCCCCTTAAAATTCAGTTCATTTTGAGATTGTTTTGTACTAAAAATACCTAATTTGTTGGTCATAGTATTTTACTGAGTTGATGGTTTTCTTTAATAAAAAAGATTCAGTTATATATTAAATAGTTATTTTCAGTCAAGAACATTAAACAGTGTTTCATACTTCTGCTTAGTATTTTATTTGATTAAAAATAAACTCTATATTTTTACATCCTAAATCACTAAAGAATAATAGAACTCAGGTTCCAAATAACTTTAATAGTGATTTATGTATACATTGTGTATAGATAATTTAGCACACGTGACTGTCTTGTTTTGTGGTGTTTAATATGAAACTTAAGAATAGTTGAATAGTTATAAGCCATGCCTATATTAATTATCACTCTTGATAAAAGCATTTTATGTCAAAATTGTTTCATCCAAATCTACTGTTGGAGTCCAAGTATTTTTATAAAAAATATTATTAAAATGCAAAAACTTCAGTTGGCTTATTCTAAAAAATTTTTCTAGGACTGTCATTCTGAGATAATACGTGTAAATAACTTCTATTCTCTAAAAAAAACTACCTACAGAAATAGATTCTTGCAAAGAGGATTAATTGCTCATATTTTATTTGACCTGACAGGACAGCCAATGTTTTCCACTTTCCAGTGTCAATGTGCGAGCCCCCCCTGGTGGGCATTGTTCAAAATAAAATTTAATTCTACTGATAAGCAAGGTTAAAAGTGTTCACTCTTATTAAGTTTACTGTGTTGGAATGCATTTGCACGATGCAGATAACTTTGCATTTCTGATTGAATATTGTCAAAAGAACATTATGTGGCTACACATACCTTAGGATGCCATCAGCTACCATTGCCTGAAACATCTGTGTATTTCAAATTTTACATATGCATTTTTATATTTATGTGTGTGGGGGGTTTATGTGTATAAAGTAATATGAGCTATTCATCACTTACATTTGTTGGGCAAACATTTTTTATTTTGGTTTGTGCTATGTATATTTGCACTTATGGATAGGGTTTTGACTCCTAACTGGGGTGATTGTACTATAGAAAAAAACATGGATTTCTACATAAGACTAACTTTATTTTAACTGCAATTGTCCCAATTATTGGCATGCTGATCCAAAGCAAATTACTTACCCTTTCAGAACCTAATTTTCTTCATCTGTAAAACGAGGGTAAAAATACACACCAATATGACACAGTTGAAATGGTAAAGCCTCTTCCAAAATTTTTATCCAAGTTTTCCCTGGAGTCCTGTGGCATCTGTGCTTAACAACACACATCTTTAAAATGCATACACATGTACACATTTTTATTATTAAATATCAAGAATGATGGAGACAAATCTAAGGAATTCTAAGATCAAAATGCATTATAGATTGTGCTTTGGGCTGAAATAAACACAAAGAAAACAACTGGATATTTCTCTTGATAGAAATAAATTATACACTTCTTCTGTATTATCCAAGACTAGTGACATAGGTTAGTTCTTTAGAAATGGACAATACATGCTTGTTAGTTGACTGATTGAATGCGCAGGAGCTCTAAAAATAGCCAAATCAAGTGCTAGATCTTATTAATAAAATAACATTGAGCTTGGCAGGGTTTATATAAATGCTTCTCTGTGAAATTATTTGTAGATGTGAAAGAAAATCTCTTTAAAATGCATTCCTAAGACATTAGATATTCTCTATATGTACAACTAATTCTGTAAATTTTGTCTGAATTGAGGTGATTTAAAAGGGTGAATTATAATGCTATTAGATTTTGCCAAACATTTGCGACCATAAGAACCTCCTAGAATGGTGTGAAAAATACAGATTACTTAAATTTACCGTAGAGAATTGAATCATAATTTTCTTTTGCAAGTGCTTGGAAATCTATATTTACAAGATGCAACCAAATTTATTTTTATAGTTATCTAAACCTTAGGTCTATTAAATTGATTCAATTCAGAAAAAATTTGCATAAATAGAATGAGATCACGTAGAGCTCAGTTTAAACATTAAAAAAATACTAGAAGTTATTAAACAAGCAAATAATGAAATTGTAGTTATGGTCTCTTTTGGATAACTTTAAGTATAATTGTTCATCATTTACAGTAAGCTAATGGATGCACTTTTTTCTTTGTTTTCAAATTATTGTACATTTTAAATAGGAAACAACCAACAGATAACTTAGTAATCCACCATTCTCTCTCTTGTTTTCTTATTTTATTTTTATCTCAGAGAACACTCCTACCAGAGTGAGAAATCACTAAGATGTCAACAATTTTGAACTTGTTAAATTTAAATGAGTAAATATCCCAATTCCATAAGAAAAAATTAAAGACCTGAGGTTTATTAGTTAGCAACTGTATTAGTTTTCTATTGTTTCATCCCAGGTTACTAAAAGTTTTGTGGCTTAAAATGACAAAATTTTATTATATCATAGATTCCCTGGGTCAGAATTCCAGCAGATTTTAATTGGGTCCTCTATTCAGGGTCTCAAAAAGCTGAAACCAAGGTGTCAGCCAGGTGAGTGCTCATCTGGAGTCCTGACTGGGGAAAGATGTTTCCTTGGGTTGTTGGCTGAATTCACTTCCTTGTAGTAGGAGACTAAGGTCCCCACTGCTTTGCTGGCTATCAGCCAGAGCCACTTTCAGCTACTTGCAGACTGCCAGGTCGTATCCTTCCTCTCCGCAACAGATCATTTCCTCCATGTCAGATCCTCCTTATACTTCAAATCTCTCTGATTTCCTTTTGCTACCACCAGCCAGAGAAAACTACTTTTAAAGGGCTCCTGTGAGTACATCAGCCCCACACAAATAATCTCCATATTTTATAGTCAATTTATTTGGAACTTTAATTACATCTGCAAGATTTCTTGACAGCAGTGCCTAGAGTGGTGTTTGATTGAAAATGAAAATCTTGGGATGCTACCTTAGATTTCTGTCTACCATAGCAGCTAACACATTGAAGCATTTTTTTCAACATGCAGATAATTTAAAAATACGTCATGAAGTCTGGCCCTAGATTTCTACTGGACTTCCATAGTTGTGTTACAGTTAAAATGAAAGAAACAATAATTCAACTCTGTATGATGTTAGATGAATAAATGTTTCTACACAGAGGTTCATAACCCTTTCTGGTCCAGAATCCCTTTGATAATCTAAAGTAAGGTTGGAACTAGTACCTCACCCCTCCAAATGTATACATACATTTCCAGGTTTTCTAGAATCCCAAGTTTGTTTCTAATCTACGTGAAAGGGGACAAAAAATGAAATTAATCAATATCTGTGTATGCGTCTGGTAAAGTATTATCAAAGAAGTAGAGAAAGAAAGAGTAATTGGAAAAGGGTAGAAAAATAGAGAAGGAATTAGAAGAAAATAAATACAAATGGCAAGAAAGTATAATAGATAGAGGTGTAGGTAGGTGTTTAAGAGTGGTTTTGGGCACCAGTTAATGATCTAGTACCAGAAATTGCATTTTACTACTCCAGTACCTGATAGGAGTCAAAGATAAGTTATTTGAAAATGCATAGTTTGAAAGATTTTATTGACATATTATTTTGTTTATTATAATATGATATAATGAGATATTCTGTAATTGTATATCACAGCATCCTGACATTTTAAAGTCTAGGTTGTGAGTTCATTTTCTGTATATTAAGCAACCAAAGGAATCATGACTCCTTGAAAAGTACCTTAACTAGGCAGAAAATACAGCTTATTCACCTGACAGAATCACAGGATCTGGTTCTCTGTTTGTAAAACACTTGGGCTCTTTAGTGCTGAATTTTTTCATTATGACCAAATAAAATAAAATACCACGTAGAATGAAAGCAGGGGAATGCGACGGAGAAATAGATCAAATATCCTCAGTGGATGGCTAGTGGCTGCCACTTCGAAGGTCTATGAAGGAAGATTTGTTTTCTTTCTCCCAAGATGCAAAATGACAGGTCCAGGATGTGTGTTAATGTGTAACAGTGACTATCTTACTTCATTGCTCTGTGACAAATGCACGCCTGGTTTGTGGAAACCTGAAAATTAAATGCAGACATCAGAAAGATGGGGGTGAAAGGGATTTGTTAGGTGTTTGCACTGAGATGCTAAAGAACTCCCATTAAGTTACATGTTGTAATAATTAAAACATTGCTTTGAATTGGTTTCAAAACTTAAGCAGATCCAGAGAAACTAGAGAGGGAATTAGGAACTAATTACATTAAAGTACTGAAGATCAATTTCTCATGGGTTGGTAGCTTCACATTATTGTTTCTTTAAAACAGTGAAGGCAAACATTATAAGGAAATATCAAAGAATGTTTTTCCAGGGCTCTGTATTATTCATCAGTATTAAGCACTTTTGTAATAGAGTTTAATTGAGTTAGCTTATCTTTATTTTAGTAATACACATTGCACCCACTGTGAAGTTTGCTGCTCTTAACAACAGCAAAAGATGCCAAAAGACATTTATTTATTAAAAAAAAAATCAGTTTGGAAGTGGAAGGGACTGGATTTCAAAAAGTATTTTCCACCTCTGAATGGAGATGATATTCATATATGGTCAGTAAAATCGAATCAAATCTAGTCAGCATCATTTTCTTCTTCTTCCTAAAGAGTACCTCTGGTATTTGATGAAATCAACCCTTTAGTGACCCCATGCTTCAAAATGAAGCAAACTTTCTGTCAATTTCCTTGTGCTTCTTGGTAATTTTGGAAGCCCTTCTGGCTCACCCACATTGGAAAGGGGAAGAGTGTGAGTGAGAGAAGGCAGGTCCCCATGGGAAATGCAATATTACCATTAACGTTGTGACACTGGTTCACATAATCCACCATGCTGTGGAATTTCTTCCATCCTGTTGACCTTTCTTCTTCCTCTGAAAGACTGTTCCATATGAGAGCAAAGCTGAAGGATATTTTCTCGAACAAGTTGTACTTACGGCAACCATGAGAATATACTTTGCAGGCTTCCAACTAGAGGGAATGTAATGGAACAAGGGTTCCAGTTGTTTGCTGCATGGTACAGAAACTCACTGCCTATGTTTCCCATGGGCTTCTCCAAGCTAATGACTGAGTCTGGCAGGCATATGAAGGCAAACTTTTTCCTGGGAGACATCTGACACCTCAGATAGCTGACTTTGGCTCAAGAACTCACTGATGACCTTGACGAGCCTTCCTTGGTTTGCCAGCTGTCCAGAACATTTACACCATCTCTCCTTCCCTCTATTCTTCACATGGGGTTGGACCTGCCTCATGGTGTGACAGCTGTCCGCATGTTCCACAGATCTTCTCCATTTTCTTTCTCAAGGATTTTCCTCTCACAAAATCATTGCCTGTTGAAGCTGACCTTGAAGTCTTTCTCAGAGGACCTAGACTAACACAGTCTATTATTTAAAGTTATATAATATTATTATTAATAAGGCAGAGAAAAAATAATTGGACTATTTTTCAGGCATTTTTACAGAATTACAGGATATTTACAGAATTAAATATGTGTACAAACAAAAATGGGTCTATTGATGGGAATAAGACTGAGAAAGTTCAGTTCCATCTTAGAGTCTCAGGTCCCTATTGTGATAGCAGATTTTTAATGATAAGGGTGTTTTTTTCCTACTTATTGAACTTTGTTAAGTCATATCTTGCGGCTGTCTAAACATATTTTTTGGTATATTTAAAGAAATGTTGAATTTAAAGTTTATATCTGAGTTTACAGGCAGGGCATTGAGCTCTATTATATATCTTGTTTATTCCAACTGTGTGATTTGATGTGACTTTTCTTTTTGCTTATCTCCAGCTCAGCAGCCAATCTTCACCAAACTAAAGGCAACAAAACCTGCCAACAGAAAAGATAAAAGCAGCCCCATCTAATAGGCTCTATTGACATCACTCTCTCCTTCATATAGAAAAAAGATTCAGTATTACTTTTTAGAATTATGTGGGAAATATATGTTCTCCTGCCAAGCACTAAGCACAGTGATGAACAAGAGGGGAAAAATTTTCAAACTTATTTTAGAAGTAAAGCCCCATTTACAAATAAAATTTTATAATTATAACTCTCAACAGATATTTTATGAACAAAGAGTTTCTATTGTACTTTTTTTAATGGACAGTTTTGTAACACAAGTTAACTATTTGGTGGATACATACACAGATACATGTAATTTATATATATATATTGCTTGGTGTATAATTTTTAATTGTGCTATGTTTAAATTACACATATTTAGGTGTGTTTAAAATTAAATTTGAATCAAATTTTAGTGGAATCATGAAGTCTATTCATTAGAACTAGGAGAACATACTTTGAAAAAACTCACTGAGCTATTCATACATATATATGAGATACATATAAGACATTTATATATAACATATTTGTTAACCCTGAACATAACAAATTTATGCATAACATATATATGATATCCTTGATTACTTATTTTCTATTAGAGAAATGTACTCCAAGATGTATGCTCCCAGAGAGAAAAAAATTGCCTAAAAAACAATAAAAACGGAAACGGGATGAGGCAACATGATTCAAATAGATGTTTTTTCTTTAGATTAAACTGACACAGAATATTTATTATATGCATGTACCAAACCAAAGTTTGGTAGATCTTTCTTTACCTCACTGAATTAACTTGATTTCATAGAACTACGAAAAGTATTTTGACTCTATTTTAGTTCTTTGCAAAGTGCATTACCTTTTTCAGGCTGGGTCACTTTATTCAGAAAAGACAGACCCCAGAGTGTAAACTGGACGTCCCCAAGTGCTTATTTCTTTAATTGGGAAAATTTTCTTCCATGTTTAATATTTATTTAAATTTAGAGTTTAATACCCAGCATACATACACACACACACACGTGTGCACGTGTGCGTGCATGTATGTATGTGTGTGTGATCTTTATTTTTAAAGATAATGATACTGACCATGGTTTGATCAATGTGTGAATGTGATTGAGAAAATGTATGCATAATTAACAATGCTTCCCACACTGAACATATTACATTTGTGGTTGCAGGAGATAGTTGAAAAACCTTTTGTAATTTGTTCTGGTCTTTGTCTCTTTGGTATGAAATACTTACCCAGAAAGGACTAATCTATATTGAGGTCAAATCTACCTCTAATAGGGAATTCTGCTCTGTTACAACATAGGACATGCCAGCTGCAGGAGATACAGAGAGGGAGCTGGTAGGTTTGTTCCATTATTGTTGATCTTAATCCATCATTTAAACTGCAGTAGGATTTATTGGTAGAATTGACAAAACCATACAAAACAATTTTGCTAAAGTATAGCATGGGCAAATAAAAATGGGTATTGATTGTAAGGGCAAAGATAACATGATACTCTCACATTTTGTGGAAATGAAAAATGGTTAAAACTCATAATCTTTAGTTGTTAAACCACTCCTCCAGCCAGTGCACAATAAATGTTACATGCAATGTTGATGCTGTCTTACATGTGTTCTATTTTTGAGTCTTCTAATCTTCTTGGTTAGTAGGGATACAGACATTGAAAGCCCTGCTACTTATTGCTGCTTTATGGCAATGACTCCTTGCTGCCTCCACCATCTAAGTCCTCACAAATGCACTGTGAAGATTTACATTCATAACAAGTACGGAACCCTGGAGGGAGGCTTGCAGCTATGAAATTTACCTCTTAAACGCGGAGCATATCTTTGTCAAGGAAATAAGTTACATTAAACTTCTCCCCAAACCCTCCTCACCTTTGAGAAAAAATAATGTCCTTAATTCTACCAAAGCACTAGAAACGCTAGGACAAGTCCAAGAATCTGCCAAGAGGGGAAAACTACCAGGTGTTTAAATGGCAAACATCCATGGGATACAGTTGAATGAATAAAGATGAATGAGGATGAAACATTTAGTTTGAAATGAATTCAAGTGAAAATTAAGCCAGACTGTGACTGAAATATAATTTAATCTGTTCATTTTGCTCTAGTTAACCCCTACATATAAAAATATGTGCTGAGAAAACAGGAACTTGGTATAATATATATTGTAAAAACATATGGTAAGTTTCCAAAGAGAAATGTCAGCCCCCAAACCAAGCAAACATAGTGCTCCCACTGGACACAAATTAAACCTGGGAAGCCTGTTAAGGGCATAGCCAGAAAAAAATATGACATATATTATAGGAAATGGGAAAGATAAACAAAATAGGGAAAGATAACACATAAAGTCGCCAAAACTCACAAGACATTTTACTGATATGGACCCATTTCTTTCACAGACAAGTAATCATACCTGTAACGGAAAACTACAATCTAAGGATTAGAAAATAAAATAAAATAAAAACCTTCCAGTTTTTATTTCTTTGCCCCCCTTACTTTTGTAAGGAAATAAACTATCGATAGAAGCATAATTGGAGGTGGAATGGGATAAAAGGATGACGTCCTTCACTGATCATGTCTGTAGAAACATTTTTTTCTTTGTCTCTAGTGATTGGGTTGCTATTTATCTTGGATTTTCTGAGAGTTTCTAATTTCAAATATTCTCTTCTGTGTCAGTTTGAGGTTTAGTACATAGAAAATTCAACATTTGCTAGTCTCTGAGAAGATATATATCTATATATAATATAGATATATCTATAGTATGTATTATAGATATATATAACATATAGAAAAAATAAATGTGTATATATATATATATAGAGAGAGAGAGAGACAGAGACAAAGAGGGACAGAGACAGAAAGAGACAGAGACAGAGATTTTATGGTGTTGGCTCTGGCAAGAGTTGATTTGATTTGATGTCCTAGGCTGAACCTTTCCAGGGGACCTCAGTCTTTTCTCTTAAGGCTTTCAACTGATTGGACAAGGCCCACCCATATCATGGATAGTAATCTGCTTTACTTGAAGCCTACTGATTTAAATGTTATTAACATCTAGAAAGCACCTTCACGGAAACATCTAGACTGGTTTTAATCAAATAATTGGGCAAAATAAGATGGCCAAACTGACACATAAAAGAATAAGGATCAGATTTAACATTGTAAATGGGAGTAACCAAGGAAACTAAACACCACTGTAAACTTGTCACCCTAAGGCTGTAATGTGTGGGGAGAACGAATAGATGTTAGTAGCAGGAAGAGTTAATGTTTGACAAATATCTATTTGCTCTGTGTAATTGCAAATTTGCCAGGCAGTGTCCACTAGTACTGGTTAGTGGATTCTATGTTTGTCACATCTAGCCTGAAATCATTAAGAGCTGGTGTATATTCTCTATTTCTTTGTTATTGCAAGATGGAGGAAGAGTGTATGATCTGCAGTAAATTTATATGAGGAGAAGTAAACCTGTGTTTTTTTAGGTCACCAAGATATCAGGGATTTACAGTTATATCAGCCTGGTTATGATAGAGGCTTATACTGTGAATAAAAATAATGCATTCTCACTAAAAAAGAGATTTTCTTTGTTGAAAATTTATATATATATATATATATATATATATAGAAAGAGAGAGAGAGAGAGAGAGAGCAGAGAGAGAAGGAAATTAAGATTAGATGAGTATTATATTTACCTTATTGCACTTTCTTCCAGTATTTGAATCTATATACGAAATTAAAAATACAGTTGTTCTTAACTGTGACACACTCACAGAGACACACATATGAAATCACAAAATACACATACAAACACACGCACATCTTGTGTACTTACATTTAAAGACATAACATTGCTTATTGTGTTTGATTTCACATCCTTAAATTCTTCAGAAGTGTAATTGAATGATAAGAATAGATAGTCCTAGGAAAGTCTAAACCCCATTGTTTTATACTTATGTTGTTTCCAACATCATGTTAATTGTAAAAATTATCTGAAAGAAACATACATATCACTGACAAGACCACATTACCAGTTCACTCCTTTAATATCCAGGATGTCATTGTTGCTTGTGTTAGTCAACTTTCTAGCCTTATCATAAGTAGGAATGCTAAAGACACTTCACTGATTTCAAAATATTTTAAAAAATGTGAACAATTATGTACATTTGTACTCTGCAATTGGAAATATTAATAAATTAATTCCACATGTTTAATAATATTTAATGGTTTTAATACAATATTTTTATAATTAAGTATCATAAAGTATTACGGTAAAAGTTCAGTATTATATTTTTTTAAAATTGAAACATGAATGTCTTATTTTATATTGAGAGCCAGATCTTATATACTGATGGAAATTTTTCAACTGTAAGAAAATATACAAAATTGAATCTTTATCTGTTTTCAGTTTCTGCCTTTTAGCCAGAAAAGCAAAATAAAGAAAAAAATATCTTTCAAAGTGAATTGTTAATAAGTGTATTATGCGAGTTGATGACCCATTCACTATTTGAATTTCCATCAAATGTGTTTCACCGCATCAATACTTTCCAAATTTTCTTCAAAATGTATTTATTTTTCTTTGTTTTCAATATTGTACTTGGTGACAAAATCTATTTCTTCAAATACTGATACATTGAAATTTTACAACCTACATTTTAAGATTTTTTTTTTGTTTTGACTTCAAACATTTTACATCATACTTTATTTCAAACTCCAAATATTTGGTTATTTTGAGAATTTTTTCCATTTCTAGAATTTTGAAATACTCATGAAAATTTCTCCATTAGTTACTGTATTCATTCAAATATGACAGAGACTTGTAGTGGGCTTTTCATATGCATGTAGTTCTTTAGGAAAGGGGTTCATTTTTAAAGTTACTCATATTTACCAGCATGTATATCAATTTTTCTTAAATTCATTTCAAGTACAAATGTAACTAATATCACAATTGTGTTTTTATGTCTGTGAAATGATTTTAAAAATGTAGTTCAGTGAAAGATAGAGTTGATGAAATATATCTTTTTGAAAAAAAAATGATTCCATGATATGTTGTGCCACAATTTAAAATTTCAGCATATAAATATCACTGGCTCTTTTCCAAGCATGTGACAATTCACTTTAATGACAAAGCAGCTTGGATGCTTAAAATCTCCTATATGATGTAATAACAGAAATTTGAGATAAAAATTAAATAATCAGAGAGACCACTATTAAATAAAAAATAAATGAAATCCTCCAGTTAAATCTCAAATCTAATTATTGAACCTAAAATTGGTGCAGAGACACTGAGCTAGTTGTCAGAAGACAGAACTGCACACAATTTGATTTGCAGTTGACTGAAGTTTCATTTTAAAGTTTAATTACTTCGATTTCACATATGCAGTAAACATAGCATATATAAACAGTATATTTCAAAATGTCTGACATGGTGTTACCAGTTGTAAATGTAACTATAAATTTATCATCGTTTGATGCATCCTATATTATATCTTATTTATAGGAGGTAAATTCAAGATATCGTCATATTTATTATCATATCATTAAAATAAAATACAAACTAAATATACTTCATCCATTTATTAATTTAATTATAAATGGATTACCAAAGTGATTGATGTAAATTAACTATTAGGGAAAAAAAGTTATCCCAGCTGTCTGCACATTTATCCTCTACACAAAAGTTTTCAAGTATAAACACTATGACCATAATGGTGGCTGCTCTCCTTTCTCAGGCTCTGGATATGTCTGCTTAGCCTTACCTTCACTAGCCACAAAAGGAATCATCTAGGCTTCTCTGATTTTTAAAGGTGAAATAACTCACTTATTGTGGGGCTTCTGCATCTCTAGATGCTTATCCACCTAAAAAACGGGTATGACTTGGAGTTAGAAAAAATAGATACCAATATTTCCTTATTTGTTCTTCTGAATCATATAAGAAGCAGATTTCAGCTGCCTTTGAAAGATTGATAAACTGATTTCAAAATAACCGCAAGGCAGACCTTTAAACCATAAATAATACTCTCACCCAGAAATCATGCTTCTAAATATTTTAACTCTCTGGGGTACTTCTCTCTCAGAACAGTATACAGTAATATCTCTTTCAAGATAAACTGTAATTTGTGCATACACTAACACTAAACATATTGATATCCAATTTCATAACTAATTAGATTTTTAGTGTCTTTGGCTGTTGACTTATAAGACACAGGCAACTTAAAATTTACAGGTAAGGATTCCTGGAAGGTCACCGGCTAGGTTTGTGCCATGGAGGTGTTGCAGGGAGGTGTTGAACCCCCATAGAGGCGGTGGGAATACATGTATGTAATTTTCCCAAAAAAGGCTATTGAAGTCAATTCTATTTTGGTAGATGCGAACATAATGTAACACTTTATAAGTAGATGAATAGAGATAGAGAGACATGAGTATGATAGAGAGAGAGATAGTCAGAGAATGGACTCAGATGAAGAATGCTTCATTTGTGTGCCAGCAAGTTGTTTACCTTGCTTTTTATAAGAATAGGACTATAAAGCCTATGATATGATGAATGCAAAAGTAATCTAATACTAGTGACTCAAATAGCACATCCTTGTTTAAATAACCCTAATCTGGTCTGACACCTCTTCTAAAACAAATGGGGAAAAATAAGATAATGAACCTCCTGGTTGTCATAATAATGTATTTATCTACTCATCTAACCATTCTTTCTTAAGAAAGAACAGTATTTGATCCAGTCTTCTGAACAGTTGCAACAATATTTTTACTCATATTTTATATGTATTTTTCTCTAATAGACGGTATATTTTGAAGCTTCCGTACTGAAGTGAAAAGAGTCCTGGAATTGGAGAAGGACATCCAGGATTTGAATCCCTGTTCTAGCAGTTCTCAGCGGTCTGCCTTTGGGCAAGTCTATGATATCCAATTTCTTCATCTCTCATTGTTGTAAAGGCAAAATAAGGTAATATACATGACAGGTACATGCACGTCTTTTATGGAAGGGAGGAAAAATTTCAATTATGTAATGGGGTTTTAATTAACAAGCTGTAAACTTGATTACACTTTGTACTTGCCTTTGGTCATTATGTGTTTTTCTTTCCCTAACCAACCAGTAACTGTCATATGAGAAGTTGAAGAAAAAAGAAACTTGCTTTTTTTTTTCACATGACCCTTGTATTTAAGAGGTAAGAAATAATTGTTTCAAGTCATAGCCTCTTTGGCATTTTACAGTATAGCATGGTTCCATTTGAGCTTGGTGCAGTGAAAGGTGTTAGCAGTCTTAGTACATGGTTTTACTTCTTAAATGAAACTGATCTATGGCATCAAGACCTGCTTTTCTAGTTAAAACAAAGAAAAAGGAAAAGAAAGAAAAAAGAAGGAAGAGAGAGGGGAAGGAAAGAAAGAAAGAGGAAAAGAAAAAGTGTAAAACACTGAATCTTGATCTATGAGACTAATACTGGAAAAAGCATCATAAAATAAGGAGAAAACAATATTGCCTTTAATTGCACCTGAGCGTTGTTTTAATGCTCAACAAATGTATGCACAGAAACAAAATATAAAAAAACAACAAAACACCCACACAAACATTTGACAGACTTTGACTCAGGGGGAAAACAACTCTGAAACAGATGTTTCTTTTCCCCCTTTTGCACAAATATTTTACTGAAATTCTTCACACCAGACTTTGACTAAGGGGGAAAACAACTCTGAAACAGATGTTTCTTTTCCCCCTTTTGCACAAACATTTTACTGAAATTCTTCACACCAGATTTTACTAATTAATCTGGAAAAGGGAGTGACGGATGCTGCTGATGCTAATCATAGGAAACAGACACCAAACTGCGGTCAATTTTTCCTATCTCTGACAGCAGCATCTGGCTCCTTGGCAGGCTCTGTCAACCTTTGCATTGATGTCCTAGGAGCTGCCTCAGGTCTGTCAGTTTCCTGGGATGTCGCCCCTGGGCTGAGGTTCACCACAATTATTTTATTTTGTTGTTGGTCACACGGAGTCTTGAAGAAATTCTTCCTTCTGTTTCTGTAATGGAAATATCATACACCAAAGTCAATCCCACACTGTTTTTCTGTAATCCTGAGATGTCTTTATAGGTGTTTTACTTTTTAAGGTTGAATATCATCTTAGATATACTTTGAATTTTAGCCTAGAAGGAATGGCCAAATGGAGGAGAGTCAAATACCTCTTAAAGAAAAGCAAGACATTATTTAGAGGATCATAGGAATATATTATGGGTCCACTGACATAAGCCAAGGAAGGTTAGAAAGAAAGGGAGGAAGAGCTCCTAAATTAAGAGTCTCATTACTAGATTGCATTGTTAAGAAAAAAGAGAACAATCCCCAAAAGACATCAGACACAATTGACCAAAAATTTAAAACCTAATACAGAGGAGAAATGGGAATACAGAAAGGATTACTCTTCTCAATTTCAGAATGTATAAATTATAAATAAATTAATATAATTTTGGAACCTCAGAATGTTCTGAAGGGAAAGCTGTGTGTCACAAGTTACACTGCAATATATTAGTAGTCATCATGTTAAGAAGCTTGCATTTGTTGTGTATTTTGTATCATATATTTAATTTACATAATTAGTGTAATGATCAGAGCCCTGCCGGTGTTCTCTGGTAAGAAAAATAGCATGACTTAAAGGGTAATTGGTTGTTATAAATGTGAATATTCTCACTTCAAGGAATGTTTTTGGTTTTAACTTCAAAATGTTAAAATGCTCTTTAAAAGAGATTATTTTTGTCTTTTTAATAGTAAAATACATATATTTCATATTATAAGACATTCAAACTGTATTGAAAAATGTAAAAAATGGAACATCCCCCATTTTCCTTTCCTCATGAAATCCTCTTTGAAGAGACATCCCCTCTTAAAGGACTGATCAATATGCATTTATATGTGTGCATTTGACACAAAAACTCCTTTTTTTAAACAAATAGTATCATGATACATGTGTTCTGAGACTTAGTTTTATGTTCAACAATATATTCTAGAGACATTTCAATGACAATTCACAAAGACTTCATTATTTTTAATGGTTGCATCACGTTCAATATTATAAAGATTTTAAAATATATAATACACAATTCCCCCTTTTAATGGACATTTAGTTTGTTTCCAGTATTTCAAAATTATGAGACAATATCACAATAAACCTCATATTTATACTATTGTCCACATGTGAAAATACTTATCAAGGATAAGAAAATATTTATCAAGGATTAGATGAAGTTTCTGAATTTAAGGAGGGACTCATTTAAAGTTTTGGTATATATTACCAAGTCGGCTCATTCATTAACCTTTGCTAATATACATTCCATCAACAGTAGAGTGTTCTTATTTCCCCACATCATTTTTCAGCTCTTTTAAATTATTGTCTATCTAATACGATGTATCATTATGCATTATTTTTTTTTCCTGATTCTGAATAAAGATATAAGTTTTGTGGTTTTATTGTCGCTTGTATTTATTAAATGTGTATTGACTGATTAAATCTTATATTAATATTTTATTGGCGTATATGTAATTTTCCTAGTTATATATTAGAATGCTATATATTCTGCATAATAATTATTTTTATTAAATATGGTACAAATTATTTTTTCAAACTGTAATTTATATTCTAGTGTTTTTAAAATCTATTATAATGAAAATTTAAACATTGATATAGTCAAATCTGTTGGTTAATTCCTTCATGGCTTTTGGTTTTGTTTCTTTTTAGGAAGAATTTCCACAATCCAATATTACCTAAACTTTTATTTAATACTTTTCTTTAATAGTTGTTTGATTTTAGTTCTTTAAACTATTAGGTGTTTATTGTTTTGTATAACATGGGGTGTGGTTTTAACTCAATTGTTTTCCTTCATTATAGACAATTTTCCACTAATTATTGATTAAGCAATAATTTCTCAAATTTGAAACTCTATCTTAAAGTAACTTTCTTTAAAGAAGTCGATTGTTTTACTCCATTCTGTTTTATTTGTTGATTTTGCTATTACTGTACCCCAAAATGATAAATACCACAATTTTGTAGAGATACCTAGTTTATAATTGACTTAAATAAAATATAGTTTCTGTCAAAAATAATTATCCATTTTCCCTATTTTTTCTTAAATTAAAATAAGAAGGAAAAAACTAGCTTGTAAAATGTCCTATAAGCCTGTATCTTCAAACAAATCATCCATTTTGAGAGAAGTGCCATTATTTCATCCAAAACGGTGAAATTAGAGATGGTGGAATAGACGTGGGTAAACTAAAATCAGTGTAGTTTTCTTTTGTCATTAAGCGGAATCATTTCTAGCAAGCCAAGGAAATCATGGATATATCCTGAGTTAGCCTGAGTAATTTGAAAGTCAATCTGTTGACTTTCTGGAATTTTCTGTGCAAGCAGACATGGTTTCCTAAATTGCCATATTTCAAACTAAGTATACTGAACTATTTATGGGTCTTTTGTGAAAGATCTACAAGGTAACTGTGGAGTCAGACAACTATTGTCATTTCATCAGCGATGAAATTTCTCTTTGGGTAACTCTTGGCTGAGAAGAAACTTCAGTGAATGTTATTCATGTGTGTAAGTATGCCAGAGAGAGATCCAAAATACATCCCCACTTATCACACACCATTAAGAGCAAAAAGAAAACACAAACCATTTAGATAAATTGCCTTATATACCTTAGAGGACTCTGTTTAGAATAATATATATTTATTGGGATGATTGTGTTACATTAGTCAAAACTAAATAAGACTAGTACTGTCAGGGAATTTTCATTCAGGTTTTCCATTCCTTGATGCATTCCTTTGAAACACATTAACTGAATATGAGTGATAATGCCATCAGGTAGTTATCAGGATTAACAGACAACTGAGCAAATTTGCATGGAGAAGAAAAAGCTAAGGAGGTCACTATTGAACGTTGTAGTATGTTTCTTGGGGTTTAGGAGGAGCTTGGGATACGCACATTTTCAACATTAACTGCTCAATAGCCCAAGGGAAATCTGATGGCAAAAGAGGGTACTAAAGCCATTAGAAAAAAGGTAATGAGAGGCTAGTACATGGGCACTCTATACTGATAATCTGCTCAGAGGACAGACAGTGTTTGCTACATCCAGAAGCAGAAATTTATGTATTTTTGAATTTCATATAAAGGTGAGCACCTCAACATGCTTTTGTATTAACTTCCTATTGTTGCTGTAAAAAATCACTTCAAACACAGTGGCTTAAGCAACACATATTATCTTACGATTCCGGAAGTCAGAAGTGCAAAATGGCTCACATGGGGCTAAGATCACGATGTTGGCAGAGTAGCATTCCTTCTGGTGGGTCTAGGGGAGAATCTGTTTGTCTCTTTTCCTTTTCCAGCTGCTAGAAGCTGCCTGCTTCTTTGTCTCATGGCCCTTTCCTCCGTTAGCAAAGTCAGCAAGTGCATATCTCCGGACTGTGCTTCCGCCCTGACACCCCCTTTCCCTCTGCTTCCTTTATCACACCTCCTCTGATTTTGACTCTTCTGCTTTCTTCTTTCAACTATAGGGACCCTGGTGATTATATCTGTTACACCTGTACAATCCAGAATAATCTCCTCATTCCTATCTCAAGATCCTTAATGTACATCCACAAAGTCCCTTTAGCCATGTAAAGTATCATATTCCCTGGTTCCAGGGATTAAGATTTGGACATCTCGGGGGGGGGGGGGCGGCGGGGCATCACTCTGCTTGCCAAACAAGTCTACTTTCTGATTATATCAGCCAAAGCTAGCTTCAGTTATTTGCAATCAAGAACTGTAACTGAAACTCCGGGGTTTCTAAAAGAGTGCTCAATGTACCCAAAGACCACCTTAGACCCACTGAGCAGGATTGTTTGAAAGTGAACCAGTGGACCTGCATTTATTGCAAGGTAATTCTGCTGCACGGTAAATATCTGAATCCATGATTTTAATGTTACATTTACATAAGAATAGACTTTATGACCTCTTCCCTTTCAATTTGTATTCCCAGTTTAAAACAAGTAGGTTTAGGAGGCAGTGTAGTTTAATAGAAAAAACGCTGGGCTTTGGAACCAGAATTTGAATTTCAGGTTTCATTCTTTTTAGCCATAATCCTCAGCTCTAACCATTCACACAAGATTGATCAAATCCTTTTTCCTCTAAGAGTAGTTTTCTCATCCATAATCTGGAGCAATGTCACCTATTTCAATAGACTAATAAAAAGGTGAAATAAGATATTTATGTAATGTATAATAGTGCCTACAACATGGTAGGTGTAAAAAAAAAAGTTTCTTAACAAAATGCAGCACCATGCATATATCTATAAAAAAATTACCCATTAACTTAATATACTCTATTAATACTTTTACCTTTCCAAGATTTTGCATTTCCTAACTTTCCTTTAGTCAGCCTGGAGCTGTCGGAATTATTTCAACCCCTCCTTCCTATCCAGATGTTCTTTCTCTCCACATTTTCACTTCAGCAACTTCAGGATGCAGCCTCTGTTGCCTGTTGACTTTTGTTCAGGGTTTTTGATTAAGAGGTTGTGGCATGTTAATCTCTGTACTGCATTTCTCTGTGGACTTTTCCAGTCAGCCCCTCTTTCATCTGGACCTCCTTTAGCCTTCAAAGGCACCATTCAGGGCCAAATCTAAGGTAGGTTTAAGGCCTGGAATAAATCACATTGGGAGGCCCCTTCCTGTGTGGTTAAAAGGAGAAAAGGAGAGGTGATAAGACAGAAAGGGAAGGGTCCCTCCGCTTGAAAAACATGAAGGCAGAGGGAGGGATGCCCCAGGTATCTGGTTTCTGTGCTCTTTAAAATTTGTGAGATGATTGTATGTATTTACTGTTGGGTTCATTGAGTTTCAGAACTATATAATCGTCAAATATTTTAATAAATAACTAAATAGTATTGCACAGTTTCTAGTGGCATTTCTAGAGAACTGTCAACAAATTTCATGTTTTTCCTCCAAAAGTTATTACCTAGCAAATCCTAAATTATTATCATTACTAAAACACTGACATACACGTTTATAGTTTGCATCAGATGAGCTTATTTTAAAGAGTAACTGAACTATAATAGCATTGGGGAAGAGACTCAAGCACAGTGCAATAATATAACCAGAAAAATAAGTAAAACATCTGGTCAACCAGCTATATTTTGATGTATATAAACTACGAAATTGAATTAACTAATTTTTATGAATGATTTTTTTTCTCCCTCTGCTTAAAAAATATTGATCATAACTCCATTTGTTTAGGAAAGTAGATTTTCTATTTTCTTTGCAATATATTTGTATATAGATCTTAGTCTCTGTGCCTGAGTTCTGGGATGGGGGTGATACCTTCTCAAGTGGGTCACTCCAGTGCACTGCTGAGAATTTTCAGCTCAGATTTAAATAACAGAATATCAGATACACCCACCAAAATTCACTCATTAAAAACACTTACTAATTTATTTGAACAATATATAACCAAAGTCAATCTCTTTGTTCCTGTACAAACAACAATCTAAACAAACTTCTAAAAAAATCGGGATACCCTCATTCCCTTCAACTCTTACTCAGTGGAAATTAATAGATGTTCTTTTTGGTAAGCATTTATAGAACTATCCATTTAAAATTTTCTGATTAACTAGCTCTATTTTCATTATCCTTGTATATAGCTGAAATACACACCAAGTACTACCAGAGATTTTAAACTTTGTCCCTCAGTTTCTTACCCTCTGAAGAACTGACACAAATTAATCATTTCCACTTCCTAAAAGGACAAGAGACACTTCTTTTAACTGTTCTTCTTAAAACTTTTTAAAAAAATTGAAAATAGAGCTGATAAACTAATGTAAGCATATATTAAAAACCTACAAATTCATTAGAGATAAATATAAACTTGGCAGTGATTCATGCTTTGAATATTCTCTCTCATTTTACAAGCTACCCCTCCACCCATTTCTCTAGAATATATTGTAATCAAGATATAACTTTAAAGACCCAATGAATTCTTTCCTCAAACTCATGTTGTTTTGCTTCCTTTTAAATTATTAAGTATTAAGCACCTGCCATATGCCCAACATAGTATGGGAGACACAAAAAGTCACAAACAAGTTTCTTTCTCGGATTCACTTTCCTAGTGAATATGAGCAGAGGTTTGATGTGAGTGGTGTCCATTAGCAAAAAGGAGGTTTAGCAAAGAAGAGAAAGGGCCCTAAGAAGAAGAACATCTCCCACTTTATATTTCACTGCAGTGAAACAGGCAGAAATAGTGTGTGTGTGTGTGTGTGTGTGTGTGTGTGTGTGTGTGTGTGTGTGTGTGTGTGTGTCTGGCATATCCTTTCCCCTAAACCTGGGAGAAAGGCATTCTATTGTGTCACCTTCATATTGGAGGGGTGACAAATGAAAGGAGGGAGCTGGGACCATCGGGCAAGGTACAGGTGGTTTGCTTGTTTGGGGTGAAAGTAGCAGGTGTTGGTAGCTATATTGGACTGGTGAGGGAGGGAAGGGGTAGTGACTTGCACAGTACCAGTCTTCAAGGGAGGGGGGTCAAGCAAGAGGAAGATCTGACAATGGTACCAGGGAGAAGACATCAGTATCTCATATGTTTCTTGTGTGCATTTGAAGTTATATTTTAGCATATAATTCATTGAAAAATGCAGTATAAGGTTGGCATTCATGGATTTAAGAGTTTACATAGATGCCAAGGGTCTACTCTACTAGATTTTATGCCTGTCTCTCAAATAGTCTTTGACAAGTAGGTACACAAGCCCATCAGATGGATTTCTAAATTTGATTAAAATGTAATCTGTCGTTCCTATTACTTTGTAAAAATTTCCACAGACATGCATTTATACATTTTTTTCTTCCACAAACTCATTTTTAAGAGACAGAAACAAATTTGTCAACACTTTTTCAATGAAAGAAGAAATAAAAAATGCATTACTCTTAACACGATGGTGAAAAATAAATGTGAAGGAAAAAGTGAAATACGAGAACACGTTGTAACTGTAGCTGGGAAAGAAAAAGATGAAAGTGTTGAAAAATAATAGCACACTCAAGATTTGAGATCACAGTGATGCATCCTATATTTCCAAGTGGTGGAAACTGTTTTGGTGCTAGCAGCAATAACTGGGCTTTCTGATATTTGTTGAGCAATTACTGGGAGCTGAAAAATAAGAGGCATGCAAAGTCATCTTACAGCTGACTTGTTCTGCAAAGTTCAGAGATGTAAAGGGTGAGAGCCATGCCTGGCAAGGAACAACAGAAATTCAGCAGGTTAAAAAAAAGGCTGCCACCCACTCCTGCCTATTAAGTAAGTATTACAATATTGGCAGGGGTACCTGGGTTTTATTCAAAGTGGGGGAGAGAAAACTGAATCCTGGCAAATCAATGCAACAGTCATGCCGAAAATGTAAACACACATACAGATATATACACACACACACATACGTACAAATCATATATAATTTTTTTCATTTGTTTCTCTTCAGGCAAATTAGAGTGTGGACTTCCCAGCTAATTACCCTTATCCTGACTGCCTTTGCAATAACTTACAGGTGACTTTTTTTTCCCTGCCAGTTCTGTTCTGTGTTTAAACCAAAAAGGCAGATCACCCATTTGTATCAAATTAAGCATGACAGTTTGGGGAGTGGGTTATGGACTTCTATGAAAGGCACAAAAAACCCAAGCTGTTGTATTTCATTACCAACACCACTTTCAGTTCTGGAGGCGAGGGCTTTTGTAGTTTTTAATTTCTAGCAATCCTATTTGCCTCATTGTGAAGAATTCAGAGAAATTTACCTCGCAGTGGTTTAAAGGGATTGTAAAAAGTATACCTTCCGTATGCATCTGTTCTCTGAATTTAGAAGAGCAAAGTAAAAGACAAAACAAAACAAAAACAACAAAAGAGACAAAAAAAAAGCCCAAATGACAACCAAAATCATAGTATGTGAAACAGCTGTAGTCATTCTGCAAATGATGGAATTGTTTTCTCTCTACCATTAAGCAGTTGATTTTGAATGCCACGTGAGGTTATAGATGTATGTGATTAACTAGTGTTGTCAGGATCTTCTTCTGGAGTTGGATGTATTACTTCCTTTGTTTCTGGGCACTTGGACTTTTACCAGCTTGGTGCTAGAGCACCTAGTTCATAGCAGGCCGTCCCAGCTCTGTGTAATATATGCAGGCTCTACCAGAGCCAGAATTTTGTTTCAAAAGGTAATGTGTTTGCCCAGGAGAGCAGAGCTTTGCCACATAATCTTAAAAACTTTACATAACTTTTATTTAGCATGTTGATCTGTTATAAAAATGGCTGGTTCACAAGGTCAAGAAAGGTTGCTTGTACTTTGGCCCAAAGCAGCTGCAGGTACTTTTCTGGCCCTGGGACACTCCCACAGTTGACAGCATTTTGGTAAACCTGGTAAATATGCAACAAAGCCACTCCCCCAAATGTGACACTTGTTGACTCAAAATCATGAGGCCATGATATGACAATAAGAGATACAAGAGGCAGCGATAATTTCTTTACCTTTTGGGTGATGTCCTGATATCCCCAGAAAATTCAAAGACAGTCAACTCCTTTATTTTCACAGATTTTATCTCCCACCCTCTTTAATGTGTCTAAGACATCTGCTTCTTCTTTCTCTCCAAATCCAATTAACATGGTACTTTCAATGGTGTGGACCTGCAGGCAGTTCTATGGACTGTGAAACAGTTTCTCTCCCAACTAAATTGTGTCTCAGAGCAAGAGGGCTGAGATAATCCCGAGGAAAGACAATGAAAGTATATGTTCCTTCGAAATGACGGCAAAGTAGATGTAGAGAAAAGAGCACACTTCAGATCAATGAGTGCATGCCAGGTATCAAGGTTTTACTCATTTGCAGCATTAGCTGCAATTGAAGTCTTTATCTGATTATGTTCATTGATAGTTCTCTGCTAGTTTCCAAAACCTAACTCCTTCTGCACCAGCTGAGCTGAAGAGCTAGAAGGGATCACTGCCTTTGCCGGTTTCACGTCGTTGATAGTGGTGGTAATGTCTGTGATTCCACAAGGAACGCAATTATTCTTATTTATGTTGGCATGTACAGGAAGTGCTAGAGACTTCTATATGACATTTTCTATCAAAACAGCCTGTGGTCTAGGGGACTAAAGTAGGAGCCTGGCAGTTTCTATGGACATATTTCAACTCTACATTCAAGAACTGGGAAAGGAAGCATGTGATATTTTTGGAGTCCCATAGCGTCTATCATGATATAGGCAAATAATACAATGCTGTTTATTACTCCACCTTATAATCTGTGTCTCTGGATCATGGTGGCCTTCTACATACCCAGGAGTTCATAGAAGCTAGTAGCCACAGGCAGAAAAAAAATCCACACTTTTCTGAGTATTTCCCTGTCTCCTTCCTTACAGAAGAAGATATACAGAACCAGCACTATTTGAAATTATGAGTTGCATCCTCAAGATTATCAGGCTTCTTCTTCATTTAAGAGTCTGTAAGTCCATGAAATAATTTGAGAATAGAAATTGAATGGGGTGTCCAAGTCCTTACAAAGGGGATGCCCAACCATTTTTGCCCTACAGCCTCTGTAATCAGTCAAGCACTGTCACAAACCTCTGCCTGTCTCACCACTCGGATTACTACAGTGGCCTGCTCTCTCCCATGGTCCCACACTCAACTTCCCTCTGAAGTTTACACTGCTCTGTGGCCTCTACAACTGTTATCTTCTCATTCCCTCTGTCAGTGAGACCACTTTGACTGCTGCCTTTCCACCAGTTACTAAAATAATTTTTGGAAATGCCTTCACTCCCCTCACCAATGTGTTTCAAAGGGCCTTGGTGTGGAGGGTAACTTCTAGGTCCTTTGTGGGGTTTTAGTTTGATTGAGTGAATAAAGGGACAAGAAATTTTCACTCAATTATTTGAATACCCCATAGCCTTTTGATTCCTTCTGCTATAATCTACCAAATGTTTTTTGTCATTCTCAGTGAGGTCATGAGGCACAATGGAGTCCAGGTTTTAGCTGTGAATCCAACACACGGGATCTAGAATTTGGAGTAAGTGTGCAGATATTGCTAAAGTCAGCTTAATCTAAAAATCAGAGCCTTTTCCCTTTTACCATGTACTCATCAGAATTTTGTATATTAAATCAACAAAGTTCTCTAACCTTTTGTTACACAAAGCTTCATTTCCAGGATAAACTGGGAACTGATTCTAGTTATAGAAATGGAGACAAAAAGAAGTGGGAGTGGGGAGGAGAACTCATAAAGAAGATTCCGTTCCTGACATAGGGTCATTCCCACAACTGAGGAAGCTATAAACATCTTCAAGAAAGACAGAAGTTCTTTTGATGGCCAAGGCAGTTTGGTGGTGATTTGGCACTGCAGTATTCCAAATCTAGGGCATCATGCCCCAAAGCTTGGTCTCAGTTTCAGGACCCCGCTCTTTTCTGTTTAATATCTTAACTTTCACAGAAGATATTAGGTGGCACTGTGAATTTCACTCATTTTAGAATACAACAACACTTAGGCTTGGAGTTTGGATTTAGAGTTTCATTATTTTAGTTTTGCAGCTGCTACACATTAGAGTTTCTTTATCATAGTCCTGGAAAATTCCCAGGTTTTAGTTATTATTATTTTACCAAGTTATTCAGGGATTATAGCATGTTGTTCTTTCCTTTCAGCTCTGCAGAACTATTCACAGAGACCACTCCGCATTCAGTCCTCAAAGTTTCACGTCCTTCTTGCTTTCCTATAGCAGGGGCCACTCACTTTCCTCAAAGCCAGTCCTCAATGAGCACTTAATTTCAGGCTATCACCAGTGAGAACTTAACTTTCTGTTCCATCTAATATGCCTTCCCTGAATATTAAATGAATTTTCACTTAGCCAGATAACCAATACCAGATTATCTAATTTCCCTGAAGGTTTCTTGCCTGCAACCCACGCCCCTGCCAATTTCTATACCAGTCAGGGTTCTGTAATGCAGAAATGAGAAACAGACCTCTACTAATTTCAGCAGGAAGAGGGCTCTTTAGGAAATAACTGAGGTAGGTCACAGGATCCCTTGGAAGAACAAACCTCAGAAATTGAGAAAGAAACTAGAGGAGCTGGAAGTAGAGTGACCAGTTCATGCTGGTTTCCCTGGGACTTTCCCAGTTTTCACACTGAAAGTCCCATGGCTGGGAAGTCCCTTCATCCTGGGCAAACTGTGATGGGTGGTACCCTAGCTGAAAGGCTTCAATAAGAGCTCAGGCCATGCCACAGGAACAGCCTAGTTATGTTGCCACTGTCACTGTCACTGGATTTTACAAACTGTCACTGATTCCACTGTGGCAGCTCTCTCTTGAAATCACCCTGCTGTCAAAATTCTTAATGGTCCCACCAAAGCTTATTTGGCCATCAGCTGCAATTTCAGTATCCATGTCCAGTTCATCTATTTTGGTCTCTTGCCTGATCCTACTAAATGTCAAGGGTCAGCTTTTGTGGGATTTTTTAGCTTCTCTTGTTGGAGGTCCAGCTCTTGGCTCACATTTGGACTTTCATAGACAAAGAAAAAAAAAAAAAAAAGAGAGACAATTTCCATAACAGTAAGTAAGCAATAAGATGGATCAAGGAGGGGAAACCAATAAATCCTGGGGTCATGAAAAACTCATGTAAAAAGGTGATATGTAAAAAAGCATCGGAATATGAAGAAGCTCTACACATTAGCTTGTTACACAGCTATAGGAGCTAACAGTACACTTAACCTACTTGTAATAAATGAACACGAGGATGGACTGATTCAGCATTTATCACCCAAAACAAATTCCCCAAAGGATCATCAGAGTGTGAACTGCTCAACCCAGCTTATTGACATCTTGGATCCACTTATTTTGGCAGCATTTGGCAATATTATTTTTAACGAACATTGTTTAAATTTTTAAGGGGAAGTAGAATGCAAAATTAAAATTAAATTGGAAAGAAGGTATCCCATGGTATTTTTCTGTACCACTGAATCTAAATTTCTGATTAGTAAGTGTGAGAGGCAATCATCTAAAACTGAAAATCAGCTTGAAAACACACCATTCTCAGTTCCATGGAGATTTGTCTGCACCATATTTTGCACATATTTTTTTCTTTTCCTTGACATTCAGTTATCACTTCATGTTAGAAGGCTGGAAAGGAAAAATAAAAGCTATTGAAAACCGTTTTATTCTTTCTGAACTTCTAATTGGTTTTCAGGGAGCTGTTAAGCTATTGGTCAGGCTGAATGAATTGCAGGTTTTAAGAAATAACCTCCCTAAATGGCTTAGTTTATACTTCATAAACTGAAATGAAATAGTGACTTTGACATAAATAGTATCTTCAAAAACTCAGGCAAAAACACTTGCGTGTCATATCTAAATATTACATTTCTAAGACATTGTTTATTGTTGACTTCAGGGGAAAATTGTGTAAATATAACTTAACAATAAAAATGCCATACAAGGTGGCAATGGAAAAAAAATCTACATTTAATCTATATCTATTTCTGTATCTCCATATGTTACTCTTTAAATTCCAAAATTGGGCAATTTTTGAAAATTGCATTAAGATACAATATAACATTTATTCAGTTTTAACAAAATAAGCTTTTTCATTCCTAAAACCAGAAGGACTATTAATAGAGCAAAGATGACCTAATGACTTTAGATATTAGGCCTTTCTACTTGGTGAGTTTTGTAATGAGAGTCTGATGACCCCAGCTCAACATTTTCAACCATCCAGTCTAGGTGAGAAGAAGGTTGCTCTATAATCTTTTTAAACATTCATGTAGATGTTTATTAGATCTTTTAGTTGTCATGGCCACTGTGTTCTCTGTTGCTAACCTCCAGCTTACATCCTGAGAGATGTCGGTAACATTTCATTATCGACTGGCTCCAACCTTTGCCTGGGAAGACCAAAGGTATTTATAAATAGCCCTCTTTAGGTACCTCCTGCACAGAACTCCAGAAAGAATTGCATGTATTATTGCACTCATTTTGTGCATTATTAAATGAAATAGCAGAGAGAAGTGTAAGACATCAAGTATATAGTGGAGCCATTAATAAGCCAACTGCACAGGCTACATTTTCTTTTCATCAAATTCTGACAGCTTTAGTGTCTACAATAGCATGGCCTATTCTGGACGAGCTGCACCTATTCAGGCTGAATTAAACATCACAAATATCAAAGTGTAACCCATCAAGTAGGAAATATCCATTGTCAATCAACCAGTTAATATGTTGTACCTGTGTGAACACATCACTCTCATTTGTGTTTCCCCTTGTTTTAACTGAGAAGTCTACACAGCTCCTTGATGTGGCAAAAATACTAATGAAGAAGGCAACAAAATGATATGTTGAATATTTTTTTTCATTAATCCTGAGTGGTTACTAAATTACTTTTAAAGCATTTGACATGAGAATGGTTGAATATTTACTAGACTTGATGATTCAGGTTGGTCTTTTTGGCTTATCTTGGTTGCTGAGAAAATACAGATCCATTTTACTTTCATATAAAAGTGAAACATTTGTTTTAGAATGATTATGTGGACAATAATTTACCAAAAAATACAAAATGTAGGTATGAAAGATAGCAGTTTATTTAAGCAGGCTTAGCACAAGAAAGAAGTGAAGGACAGAGAAGCTGGGAATTTGCTCACAGGGAGGCTTCAGTTTTTAAGATCAGAGTAAAATACATAGATTCATTTCCTTTCCTTGAATTTATATTTTGATACCTCAGTTTCAATAAAATTTTCTTATGGAGGCATCTTGGAGAGGCTCTAAGTAAAGACTTCCCTTCCTCAATATTTTAGTTTTATCAACATTCTTATTTTACATAAGAGATCCAGTGAAGTATGTGTTTCTTAACTGTTAAGGTAACAGTCACTTATTTTAAAGCATTGTGTTGTATTCTTGCTCTCCTGATGTATGCACTTTGTATAAGTGAACAGGAATGGCAGGAGGACTTTAAGAGCTCAGAATGGCCTCAGGTTAAGAGCAAGCAAGAAAACAGGAACCCTAGTCCTGCAAGCATGAGGGACTGAATTCTGCCAACGATACGAGGTTGGAAGGAACCCGTGAACCTCAGATGAAATCACTGTCTTGGCTGACACCACAATTTCAGCCTGGTGATACTGCAGACTACTCAACTAACCAGTGACCAAACTCCTGATCCACAGAAGATTTGGGATAATAAAATTGGGTTGTTTTATGCAAAGTTTCTGCTGATTCATTTGCAGTAATAGAAAGCTAGTATAGAAAATATATACTCCTTCAAGTATCATGTATGCATTTTATTACTCACCAAGACACTGCTGGCCTATACACTGACCACAAAGACAAAGACAATAATAATTAGTCATCACTGATGTTTGACTAGCTTTGTCATATGTAGCCATAGCTGTACACAGATTTGCTATTATGATGTTACAAATACATGGTAAGAGGTATGTTATTTAACAGCTTATTACTTTGAATAACTTTCAAATATTTACACTTATGATATATAGGCCTGCATCTCTCCTCTAGCTCTGGGCAGAGGAAAAATGCTAATAGTGATAGTGTTCAACATCCTCTTTTCATATTCACAGCATTTCTTACTTTTTGCAGGCAGAGTTAGTTGCTCTGTCCCTGTGCTTCCTCACCATGCTGTCTCAACATCCTGGTATCATATGAAACATGTTGAATTATAATTTGTCAATTTATGGGTCTTTTGTCCCTACTAGACATGAACTCTTAGAGAAAGAGACCGTATCACAGTATCTTTGCTCAGTAATACCAAGCACGGAGCTTAACACCTAGCAGGTGTTCCATAGACGCATATTTAAATAAATGGACAGGTATGAGAGTTGACATCAAACTCTCCTTCATGTATCATGTATGCATTTTATTACTCACCAGGACACTGCTGACCTATACAATGACCACAAAGACTACTTAGGTCTATCTTGATTTTCAATCTGCAACTCCTTTTCTTCCCCCCAAAGCTTCAAAAACACACATTTATGATAAATTTAAGTATTTGTCTTAATAAAGGACTGATCCTTCATTTGCTTGCCAACATGCTAAGTATTTACACCAAGTGGTCCAAACCACAGGTTGTTGTCACTCTGGAATTTGGTCTTCTGGGAAATATTCATGAAAACAATTGTCTCTATTCCTTGAAAATCAATTGATTACTAATATTTGGTAAGTTTAGTTAATTTTCCATAAAACTAAAATTGAGGATTCTGGTTGTGTTGTGAATGCTTTCTTGTCAGAAAGAAAAGTTGGAGCAGGATATTAACTAAGTCATGCAATAACCCTGTGAAATTGGATGGCATTGACTAAGCTGCCCTTGAAGAAGCCACCATGTGTGCTGTTATATGAGACATACATGTTTATGTACTTACATTTTTAGAAATATCTGGGGAATTTTCTAAGAATACCAGAAGTCAAGAGAAATCTGTCATTCCTAACCTGGGACTAACCTATCATCAAGAGTTGAGTACAGATGCATTATCCTATAGAATCTAGGGAATCTTTAAAAAGCAGAAAGAAATAAACACCACTTGGAACAGTGATCAAAATGATTTTTCCTTTTTGTCTTAGATAAATTCATATGTGACATTTTCACATAAAGAATTTCAAACGATTTGACAATGTTTTAACATTGCTTCAAGCTTACATAATGTTTGAAGTAATTGTCTCTTTGGGGCTAAAAAAAGTTCTTAACTATTACCAACATTTTATTTTGGTTAATAGTAATAGCCATTTATTATAGCAAAGTGTTGACAATAAAACCAAATATATAATGAAGAAAATAAAGTTAATTCATGCAACATAGGGTATCACAGTGGTTAAGAACATGGGTTCAAGAGCTTGTCTGCCTGGGTCCAACACCATGACCTCAGACAAGTGACTTAAACTCCGTCTTTGTTTGTTCATTATTTAACAAAAATACTCACATAATTGTATTATGTTAAGAATTAAAAGGCTAATGGATTTAGACCTGGGCCTAATTTATAATAATTATGCAGTAGGTTTTAAATATTATTATTTTGAGAATACAAAGACAGCTATTTTTATTGAATTTAAACCAATAAATATCATAAACTACTATTATCTGTGTTGTTACCAAAAATCCAACTGAATCCCACTAGAGAAAATATAGACAGCCTTTCTATAAAAATTTTATTGTAAACTGCATAGATTTTATGATTTTTCTTTCATATAGATATGAATTATCTTACAAATAATGAACATTTTAATTTTCTAATATATTAATTTAATCTTTGGACACTTGGCACAAATAACACATGGGAATATCTTCTACTATAAGAACACTAAAAGTATCAGCAAACATTAATTGCTTGATAAAAATTCTGCATTAAGACTTGGTTCTGAATGAAAACTAAACCTAGGTATTTAAATCTGCTCACTCACATTTTTTCAGAATTCCTACTGAATTACCAAAATGACTTTATACAAAGAAAAATTGATAGCAGAGCTGGAAACCAGAGAAGACTACATCTCTATGTCTGAAAGCCTGAAGGAATTTGGGAAGATACAGTTCAGGGGATATCATTGCAGAAAAGTCAACAAACACATGAGTCACAACATGAGAAGAAATTGATTCCAGAGCTTGGAGTGAGTAGGGAAGACAAGGTTGGAACTACAGAGACAGAGGAAGGGGATTCTCAGCCTTGGCTGCACATTAGCTCACCTGAGGAAGTTTTCAAAACTAATCATGTTCAGATTGCATCCTAGAGCAATTAAATCAATTTTGGTGATTGAAGGAAGCCTATACATTGCTTTTTGTACAGACTTTCCAGATGATTCAAGTTGTATAGAGATGGTTATAAGCCATTGGTCTAGGAAGAAAACATCAAATATATTTGCATTTCCTGGGAAGTACAGGGGTGTCACTATACAAAGCCCAGATGTTACGCTCACTCTCAGCTTATACTTGATGTTGGCAGCAGGCTAAAGAAAGCTGAAGACACTGCTACAAGGAGAGTTCACATCTAATAGATGCCTGTGAGAGATGGTGGGGAAGGTGAGGCAGGGTTGGGCATTGACTCATCAAGTGTTTGTTATAAAATCTGAAGCTCTTATAATAAATGCTTGAGGAGAAAAACTGAGATGATAAAAGATCAACTATATCAAGCAAAATAATAAATATAAATGGATTAAAACTTCTTATAATAAAACATTTAAGGGTGCATAAAAACAATGGCATGCCACTTATAGAAGTAAAACAAAATCACTGAAAAAAGTGTTGAAAGGAAAAGAAAAGATATATCAGGAAAATGAAAACATAATACCACTATTAGTTACAATTCAATATCAATGTCAGATAAAATGAAATTCTAAGCAAAAACTACTGAAAGGGATAATAATGAGTCATTTTATATGGATAAATGGATTGTCAAAAGTTTTAAAGTACTGAAAAGTGTTGCTTCAAAATATATTTCAGAGAAGCCTTAAGAAAAACAAGGAGACCTTTGAATTTGAATAAAATATAAAAGAAAAGAGACGAACACTTCTGTCACTCTTTATATTCTTGACAGATTTTTTTTTAAAGAAAACAAATTCCAGATATCTGTAATTAATTTGATTGTTGTATTCATTAATCTAGCATCCCAGAGTTACATGATTACAAAGAAAACAAGTTTTATCAGAATAAACATCGTTTTCAAAATGGATGTTTGTAATATTTTTGTTACCTTATATTCTTAAGATACTAGAGTTAAGTAAATTTTCAAGAAAAACAAATTAAATGTAAAACATTCTGCTCTCCTCAACTTGTGATTTCCAGACAACCTATGTCTTATAATTTGTATTTTAAATGCAAAAATCACAAAAATGAATACACTGATTCACTATCTATGTACAAAATTGTATAAAATACATCCACTAGAAAACTAGAGGACTGTAAGTGGTCTATATAGTTTAATGAGAGAAATGTCAAAATAAGTCATTAAAAGAAAAAAATTAATCATCCTAAATTTACAAAATATTTAAAATAAAGTATTTTAAATTATTAAGAAAATTCTGCTTTTGACCTTTTTAATCATCACCCATGATGAAGAAATGTTTATAAGAGAATTATTTTATAAAGAAAAAAATATAAATGAATAATTGCAGGCAGTTGGGCACCTAAGTAGGGACTTTCTATCCTTCCCCTTCCAGGGTAAAATTGGGGAGGGGAGTGTTAGTGCTTTCCATTCATGGTCTTAAGAAGACTGTATGCATCTCAGAAATCTTGATATTCACCAAGGCCACCGGACAACATGACATTTTGGTGGTAAATTAGCGTCTAGGGTGTCTAGGTGAATAGTCTCAAAGAATTCATGCATAACTGAACCTTGTATGCAAAAACTTTAGGCAAGAATTTCCTGAAAATGTGGGGCCCTTGAAAGTGCTGGGAGGGAGCATGGTCCAGAAGAGGTTGGGTCTAAGAAGACACAGAAGACATGGATCTAACTCACTGCTGGGGAAGGGGGCACAGCAGGGACCATGGACATCAGTAGCTGATGCCAGTGAAAGATGCACAAGAGCTGGACAGGATGAACCACTCTTCAACTGAGGCCGACACAGGGTGCTCCAATGGAATGAGGTACAATGGAACAGAGACTGGAGAGAATTTAGAATATCAGAAAATGGATATCAGAAAACTACATTTTCCCGACTCTGCTTCCTTCTCCCTTCTGAGAACTCCTCTCACCAATCTCAGTGTAATTAATCACTCTTAGGGAGCAGGTAAGGGAAATAGAGAAGACATATTTTAAATTTAATTGGTATTTTTACCAAAAAATGACTGTATAATAAACTTGGAATCATTGGGTCCCTTGAAGTAGCTTGATTTTGATTTTGATTTTCCTACCACTATATTAATTACATTCACTTAATATAAAATCAGGAAAATCATATTTCTTGACATCAGAGATGATAACTCTAAATTTCAAACCTGACAAACATTTATCCCTGTTGATCGTCTGACCAGTAATGATAGGTACGTCTCTCACTGGTGATGCTCCAAGGATATTGTAAAAATCTGCTGATAATCACAAATATAATAAAAATGTATTGAAATGTTATATTGCAAATATTGGAAAATACATAGAATTTTTCATGAAATTGATGTTTCACATTGATGTGGGCACATACACAAAAGCGTTTGAAATGCAGTTTTTGCTATTGTATTTATTTCCAATCAGGTTTTCTAAGGCATGAGTGAAGCACAGTAAAATTCACCTTTTAAGGTGTACAGTTTAATGTGTTTTCACAAATATTAATGTCATTTAACTTGCACCACAATCAAGGTTTAGAATATTTCCATCCCCAAGAAATTTCCCTTGTGCCCTTTTGTGGTGTTTACATATAATTTTAACTAAAAGAACTAAAATTAGATTGATTAAAAATTGAAGAAGAAAAAGAACAGGCACAGAGTTAGGAAAAACAGAGACACTAGAAACAAGAATGAATTCTGTATAAGTGGATCAAGGGCAGTCTATTGATAATGATACAACCTTTAGTTTTACAAATATAACCTTTCTTTTTTTTTTAATCATGTTTGAAAGTTGAACCAGTTGATTCAACTCTTTGTGCCATAACACTGAACTACTGTGGTTCTTGATAAAGCAATAGCATAATAGTCCTTGAGATAGATCCATGCCTTCATATCTTACTGAAAATGTCTCTGTCATGACCAATATCATCAAGGGCCTTATCATCATCGCTGAATCTCAGTGCACTCCTTGAGTGGCATGGTGGAAACTGAGGATCTGAGTTTAATGATTGCTTGTGTATCAGTTTCTACTACGGTACACTGGTCATTATGCCAAGCTGCTTTCTTCAGCATCCCAAGTGGTCATAAGAAACTGAGTCAACTTATAAGGTGCTTGCTTCATCCTTGAGGTACAGTATGTTCAAGTATTAAGATGATTAGTTTCATTCTGTGTCAGGACAAGCAAAAATCTAAGGGGACTTTGAAGTTATGAAAAGATTATAATTGTAGGAGTAAGAAAGCTTGATATCTCTGCATCAACCTCTTGATAACTGAGTGGTAAAGAATCAGCCTGCCTATCTACCCCACCAGATTTTATCAGTCTCTATCAGTGTTTTGTTCTGTTTTGATTTTCCACTTTTAGATTTTTCCCTGCTAGTTTTATTTTATTTTTTTAAACTTAACCTCTGCTAAACTGTAAATTGCTCTTGAAGACAAAAAGTGTCTTTTTAATTTTATGAATAAATAAAATTTGGCAGCAAAATCAAGGTCACCTTGGATATAATTATATCCACTTAATCCAGAGGGGAAACTTCCTTCTACCATCTTCCATTTTAAAGTAAAGCTTGCAAGGCATATTTGGAAATAGAATTTGTTGTCACTTTTTCATGGCTTTTTCCATAATCAATTGATGTCAAATTGAAGTATAATAAAATTGGGGGGAAAAGTACTTGCTTTAATAAAAGTGATTTTCTTCTTATAAAACTATTTTCAAAGTCAAATTATTTTACAATTATGAAATATTAAATTATTCACTAAAATAACTGTTACATCTCATCAAATTACTACTAGCGATATATACAAATATAAAAATGCCTCCTCACAAAGATCTTATGAAATAAACAACTATAAAAATATTTCATTTTAATGTAATGGAATGAGTTACATTTCCTTCAATTGATGGCATTAATTTATTCATTCCTTTTTTATTTATTGAATTCCTACCCTGGGAGAGATAATGTTGGTGCAAAACCATATCAAGCACACAATTTTTGTTATCGACATACATATATCAGATTTGGGGAGGCAAAATGAAATTCTACCCAGTTAAATTGCAATGAATGGAGCAGAAGCAAGAAGAATACAATCTTGTAGCCTGTGGAACAAAAACCACATTCACAGAGAGATAGACAAGATGAAAAGGCAGAGGGCTATGTACCAGATGAAGGAACAAGATAAAACCCCAGAAAAACAACTAAATGAAGTGGAGATAGGCAAACTTCCAGAAAAAGAATTCAGAATAATGATAGTGAAGATGATCCAGGACCTCGGAAAAAGAATGGAGGCAAAGATCGAGAAGATGCAAGAAATGTTTAACAAAGATCTAGAAGAATTAAAGAACAAACAAACAGAGATGAACAATACAATAACTGAAATGAAAAATACACTAGAAGGAATCATAGCACAAAAACTGAGGCAGAAGAACGAATAAAAGTGACCTGGAAGACAGAATGGTGGAGTTCACTGCTGTGGAAGAGAATAAAGAAAAAAGAATGAAAAGAAATGAAGACAGCCCAAGAGACCTCTGGGACAACATTAAACGCAACAACATTTGCATTATAGGGGTCCCAGAAGGAAAAGAGAGAGGGAAAAGACCTGAGAAAGTATTTGAATAGACTATAGTTGGAAATTTCCCTAACATAGGAAAGGAAATAGCCACCGAAGTCCAGGAAGCGCAGAGAGTCCTGTACAGGATAAACCCAAGGAGAAACACGCCGAGACACATAGTAATCAAATTGGTAAAAATTAAAGACAAATAAAAATTATTGGAAGCAGCAAGGGAAAAATGACAAATAACATACAAGGGAACTCCCATAAGGTTAACAGCTGATTTCTCAGCAGAAACTCTACAAGCCAGAAGGGAGTGGCATGATATACTTCAAGTGATGAAAGGGAAGAACCTACAAGCAAGATTACTCTACCCAGCAAGGATCTAATTCAGATTTGACGGAGAAATCAAAAGCTTTACAGACAAGCAAAAGCTAAGAGAATTCAGCACCACCAAACCAGCTCTACAACAAATGCTAAAGGAACCTCTTCTCTAAGTGGGAAACACAAGAGAAGAAAAGGACCTACAAAAACAAACCTGAAACAATTAAGAAAATGGTAATAGGAACATACATATAATTACCTTAAAAGTGAATGGATTAAATGCTCCAACCAAAAGACACAGGTTTGCTGAATGGGTACAAAAACAAGGCCCATGTATATGCTGTCTACAAGAGACGCACCTCAGACCTAGGGACACATACAGACTGAAAGTGAGGGGATGGAAAAAGATATTACATGCAAATGGAAATCAAAAGAAAGCTGGAGTAGCAATACTCACATCAGATAAAATAGACTTTAAAATAAAGAATGTTACAAGAGACAAGGAAGGACACTACATAATAATCAAGAGATCAATCCAAGAATAAGATATAACAATTATAAATATATATGCACCCAACATAGGAGCACCTCAACACATAAGGCAACTGCTAAAAGCTCTAAAAGAGGAAATCGACAGTAACAAAATAATAGTGGGGGACTTTAACACCTCTCTTACACCAATGAACAGATCATCAAAACAGAAAATTAATAAGGAACCACAAGCTTTAAATGACACAAGAGACCAGATAGATTTAATTGATATTTATAGGACATTCCATCCCAAAAGAGCAGGTTACACTCTCTTCTCAAGTGCACACAGAACATTCTCCAGGATAGATCACATCTTGGGTCACAAATCAAGCCTCAGTAAATTTAAGAAAATTGAAATCATATCAAGCATCTTTTCTGACCACACGCTATGAGATTAGAAATCAATTACAGGGAAAAAAACGTAAAAACACAAATACATGGAGGCTAAACAATGTTACTAAATAAGAAAGAGATCACTGAAGAAATCAAAGAGGAAGTCAAAAAATACCTACAGAAAAATGGCAATGAAAACACAACAATCCAAAACCTTTGGGGTGTGGCAAAAGCAGTTCTAAGAGGGAAGATTATAGTTATAAAAGCCTACCTCAAGAAACAAGTAAAATCTCAAATAAACAATCTAACCTTACACCTAAAGGAACTAGAGAAAGAAGAACAAACAAAATCCAAAGTTAGCAGAAGAAAAGAAATCATAAAGATCAGAGCAGAAAAAAATGAAATAGAAACAAGGAAAACAATAGCAAAGATCAATAAAACTAAAAGCTGGTTCTTTGAGAAGATAAACAAAATTGATAAACCATTAGCCAGACTCATCAAGAAAAGGAGGGAGAGGACTCAAATCAATAAAATTAGAAATGAAAAAGAAGTTAAAACAGACACTGCAGACATACAAAGCATCCTAAGAGACTACTACAAGCAAATCTATGCCAAGAAAATGGACAACCTGGAAGAAATGGACAAATTCTTAGAAAGGTATAACCTTCTAAGAGTGAACCAGGAAGAAATAGAAAATATGAACAGACCAATCACAAGTAATGAAATTGAGACTGTGATTAAAAATCTTCCAACAAACAGAAGTCCAGGACCAGATGACTTCACAGGTGAATTCTATCAAACATTTAGAGAAGAGCTAACACCCATCCTTCTCAAACTCTTCCAAAAAATTGCAAAGGAAGGAACACTCCCAAACTCATTCTATGAGGCCACCATCACCCTGATACCAAAACCAGACAAAGATACTACAAAAAAAGAAAATTACAGACCAATATCACTGATGAATATAGATGCAAAAATCCTCAACAAAATACTAGCAAACAGAATCCAAAAACACATTAAAAGGGTCATACACCATGATTGAGTGGAATTTATCTCAGGGATGCAAGGATTCTTCAATATATGCAAATCAATCAATGTGATACACCATATTAACAAATTGAAGAGTAAAAACCATATGATCATCTCAATAGATGCAGAAAAAGCATTTGACAAAATTCAACACCCATTTATGATAAAAACTCTCCAGAAAGTGGGCATAGAGGGAAACTACCTCAACATAATGAAGGCCATATATGACAAAACCATAGCAAACATCATCTTAAATGGTGAAAAGCTGAAAGCATTTCCTCTATGAGCTGGAACATGACAAGGATGTCCACTCTCACCACTATTATTCAACATAGTTTTGGAAGCCCTAGCAGTGGCAATCAGAGAAGAATAAGAAATAAAAGGAATACAAATTGGAAAAGAAGAAGTAAAACTGTCATTGTTTGCAGATGACATGATACTATCCATAGAGAATCCTAAAGGTGCTACCAGAAAACTACTAGAGCTAATCAATGAATTTGGTAACGTTGCAGGATACAAAATTAATGCACAGAAATCTCTTGCAATCCTATACACTAATGATGAAAAATCTGAAGGAGAAATTAAGGAAACACTCCCACTTACCATTGCAACAAAAAGAATAAAATACCTAGGAATAAACCTACCTAGGGAGACAAAAGACCTGTATGCAGAAAACTATAAGACACTGTTGAAACAAATTAAAGATGATACTAACAAATGGAGAGATATATCATGTTCTTGGATTGGAAGAATCAATATTGTAAAAATGACTATACTGCCCAAAGCAATCTACAGATTCAATGCAATCCCTATCAAATTACCAATGGCATTTTTTACAGAACTACAACAAAAAATCTTAAAATTTTTGTGGAGACACAAAAGACCCCGAATAGCCAAAGCAATCTTGATGGAAAAAAACGGAGCTGGAAGTATCAGACTCCCTGACTTCAGACTATACTACAAAGCTACAGTAATCAAGACTATATGGTACTGGCACAAAAACAGAAATATAGATCAATGCAACAAGGTAGAAAGCCCAGAGATAAGCCCACACACCTATGGTCAACTAATTTATGACAAAGGAGGCAAGGATATACAATGGAGAAAAGACAGTCTCTTCAATAAGTGGTGCTGGGAAAACTGGACAGCTACATGTAAAAGAATGAAATTAGAACACTCCCTAACACCATACACAAAAATAAACTCAAAATGGATTCAAGACCTAAATATAAGACCGGACACTATAAAACTCTTAAAGGAAAACATAGGAAGAACACTCTTTGACATAAATCACAGCAAGATCTTTTTTGATCCACCTCCTAGAGTAATGGAAATAAAAACAAAAATAAACAAATGGGACCTAATGAAACTTCAAAGCTTTTGCACAGCAAAGGAAACCATAAACAAGATGAAAAGACAACCCTCAGAATGGGAGAAAATATTTGCAAACGAATCAATGGACAAAGGGTTAATCTCCAAAATGTATAAACAGCTCATGCAGCTCAATATTAAAAAAATAAACAACCCAATCCAAAAATGGGCAGAAGACCTAAATAGACATTTCTCCAAAGAAGACGTACAGATGGCCAAGAAGCACATGAAAAGCTGCTCAATATCACTAATTATTAGAGATATGCAAATCAAAACTACAATGAGGTATCACCTCACACCAGTTAGAATGGGCATCATCAGAAAATCTACAAACAACAAATGCTGGAGAGGGTGTGGAGGAAAGGGAACCCTCTTGCACTGTTGGTGGGAATGTAAATTGATACAGCCACTATGGAGAACAGTATGGAGGTTCCTTAAAAAACTAAAAATAGAATTACCACATGACCCAGCAATCCCACTACTGGGTATATACCCAGAGAAAACCATAATTCAAAAATACACATACACCCCAATGTTCATTGCAGCACTCTTTACAATAGCCAGGTCATGGAAACAACCTAAATGCCCATCGACAGACGAATGGATAAAGAAGATGTGGTACATATATGCAGTGGAATATTACTCAGCCATAAAGATGAACTATATTGGGTCATTTGTTGAGACGTGGATGGATCTAGAGACTGTAATACAGAGTGAAGTAAGTCAGAAAGAGAAAAACAAATATCATATATTAACGCATATATGTGGAACCTAGAAAAATGGTGCAGATGAACCAGTTTGCAGGGCAGAAATAGAGACACAGATGTAGAGAACAAACATATGGACACCAAGGGGGGAAAGCGGCGGGGGGGTGGGGTTGTGGTGTGATGAATTGGGGCATTGGGATTGACATGTATACACTGATGTGTATAAAATGCATGACTAATAAGGACCTGCTGTATAAAAAAAATAAATAAAATAAAATTCAAAAAAAAGAATAGTAATGTGCCAATGTTACTGTCTTAGTTTGATAAATGTACCACAGATATGTATTAGCAGAAAATGGGTGATGAGTATAAAGGAACACTGTATTCTCTGTAACTTTTCTGTAAATCTAAAATTACTACAAAATAAAATGTTTATTGAAAAACTAAAAAAAAAAAACATTTGCAAGGAATGAGGTAAATTAAAATTCAATGCAACAAAAGTATTGGGAGAAGGAAGGTCACAATTAATAGTTGAATAAACATTACCCAGTGTTGTTTAAGCGTCAGATAGGGAGAAATTTATGAGGCTTGTAATTAACTGAAAAAGCTATATATGAAGGAAAAAGGGTTTGAGATAAGTCTTGAAGAATGCATTACTTTGATAAGTATCAGAAACGGCATTTCAAGTAAAATATAGAATTTAAAGTTTTCTAACAATAATTGAGCATCAACATATCTTTCCTAACATATTATAGTTATTATACGTCAAGAATTATCCTCATTTTTCCAGAGAGGAAGTTCGGACTCGTAGAGGGCAGTTGCACTGCCCAAGCTCCAATTGCCAGTTTGTGCCAGAATCGGCTATGGCGCCTACGGCAAAACCTCTTCCTCCTGTAGTTAGAGCCACCTTGGTCCCCTGGGGTAAACTAGTGAAGACAGAGATGGGTCTGGATTATAGAATACTGAACTTTGTTGACCTAAACTTTTACACCAATAGTTTGGGATAAGCGATTTGTAAGCTAACGGGTGTCCTTCACAAGACTGTCTTTAGATAAAGGACATCTACACACTGGAACACTATTCTTAATCCCCACTCATTTCCTCTCCTTCCTATGTCTATAACTCCTTAAAAGTATTGAGCAGTGAAGACCTCTTTCAGGTTTTCAAGTCTGTCCCATGAGGGCTCACTCAGAATCATGGGCCCTAAACAGACTAGGAAGGGATCACCAGCCAGTCACTCTAATGTACTGTGGTGATGTATTTCCTCAGATGTACAGGTGGCAATATCTAGTGTCATCAATAAGAACATATAGTCCCTTATAGTATAAGAAACAATAGGTTCTGAAATAGTTGTTTGGGTTTGGACTCTGACTCCTTCCTTACTTACTGTGTGATCTTGAGTTAGTTTCTTAACCTCTCTGTGTCTTAGTTTTTAAATCAATACCTACCCGAAAGGCTTATTATGTATAGTACATGCTACCTTAAGTGTATGGTGTTTATTATAGCTCCTAGTAATACTGAATGCTCAATAACTATTAGTCATTTTTATTTAGGTTATTAATAAATATAGAAAGATTAAAGGGAATACTAGATGTCCACAAAAAATGTAAGATGGTTGATTTATATTACTCATCATAAGGCAGGAAGAAGAACAGTTTTCTTAGTTTGGTAAGAACTAGTTTACTTGATCTATAATCATCTACTGAAAGTATCATTAATACTATTAATAGCTATAACTGCCTTTTAATGAATGGTTATAATATGCCAAGTACAATGCTATGAATTTCATGTAGAAAAGATACAATAATAATAGTTACCTTTCTGTAATGATATTATGAATATTTTTCTTGTATTTTTATTTGTATTTTAGAATGAATATGTATTACTTGGCTTAAAAAAGTTTATACAGAGTTATTCTAACTAGCAAGGGATATGTCACTTCTGAACTGCAACTCATATCGCCCTTTTCTCTGTGATGCTGTTCTGAATACCTGTTGTAGTTTCAACCACAGATGGTATCATTCAGTGGTGTTTTAAAGCGTTCACTGGTGTTTTAAAGGACCTCTCTTCATAAATTCTGTAAAGTACATAAAGATCCTTTCATAAGAGCTGTAGCTGTGTGTTACTCTCTATGACAGGTGTGAATGTACACATTTGTTTTTGCTGGGAAACTGAACATTTTTTCAAGGATGTGTGAATGCGTAATTTATTATGTGGAAGAATGATATCTGTACATTACATTCTTTTTCTTTCTAAAATTTACTGAAGGACAAAAAACATAAATACCAACTCAAATCATTCGTGAGTACTAGAAAGTAAAAGTATGGTATCATTAAATGGTGCTTATTATATATGGAAAAAAGAAAAATGGAAAAAAATATATATTCATGGAAAGTTTAAACTAAGGAAGATAGTGATAAAATAATTTCCAACCTGGAAGGTTTTTGTCTTGGTGGAGGTGGAGGGGTTGGGGGTGAGGATACATAAAAAAAGACATAAGCTGAGAAAAAAAAAAAAAATTATTACTAACAAGGCATTGGAAATGAATTGGAAAAAAAACCAAAAAAATCTTAGAATCAGAATATCAGTTTACCCACTGTTAAAATAGAGAACCTATATTCTAATTTAAATAATTTCACTATAAGCTAGATGTTCCTCTGGATCCTTAAGTATGCATCTGTGCAGCAAGAAACATTTATGTCTTATAATGTCATAAATAAGGAGACAGGAAATTTGAAGTCAGTAATTTAATTGCTTAAAAATATAATGAGACATAAAAATGAATGATTAAAATATAACATACACATACGCATTTTAAGTACTCTCATATAATTAATCTGTAGAAGTGCAGATTCATTAAAAAGCTCATCAGTTCAGAATAGTAGAAAGAAAGCTCAATGTAACAGGATAAATCCTGGAAAGTATACATAATAGGAAACACATTTTTGATATGTATTATTTATAAAATTTTATAGTCTCTATATTATATACATATATTTATATACATTGTTCATACTATGCACTTTTATATATAAATATAAATTTATATATGAATGCATATGTGTGCATGTATATGTGTCTTTATATGTATATATGCATATGTAATGTCATAGTAATAATTTAAACACAGTAGATAATTAAATTTTTAAAAGAGTTATAAAATATCTTGATTTCCATTTTCGGCTGAAATGGCACATTCTTGGAGAGAAGTTCCATAAACATTCTATTACAAGCATGCTCTGCCATTCTTTATCAACTCACCTCATCTGATTTCTTTCAAGGCGCTGATTACTCTCTGAAAGGTTTCTCTTCTTCATTTACTGGTTGACTTGCTTGTTCTCTGTCTACCTCCAACTAAAATGTGAGCTTCCTCAGGATCTTTTTCCATAGCAAATCATCAGCTCTACAAATATTTGTTAAATGAATAAATAATAAATCAGATTGAATATCAATGCATAAACTATAATTTGCAAGCCTATGTTATATTTTCTGTGTCATGGTCTTCAAATCCATAAGGCATATTTAAGAAATCCTTAATTACCTAATACTTTTAAACTTAGAGAAAATACTAGGGAAAATCCTGTGCTTCCTGAATTGTTCCCCACCCCAACATAGGGGATGAGGAGGGATTGTATCCATTTGTTTTAAGCATAGTGAGAGGAATTACAAATATGTCCAGTCCACAAAGTTTAATATGTGTCCTGTGGAGCATGGAGACAATGAAGCAAAAAGTCTAAAGGGTGAGAGGCTGGCTGAAAGCTGGCTGTGGCAGTGGGGAGAGGACCGTGGTTTGAAAGGTAACTTATTGATAACGTGCCCAACATCCTGTTTGGATTATACCTGAAATGGCGTGTTTGAGAAAGATCGTTCAGGGTTATAACGCTTACCAGAGTGAAGACATAGAGGCTGGGTTCATATAAAATGAGGTGAGAGAGGTGGCTCTATCCAGATCATGTAGGGATTTGCAAAGAGTTGACTTTACACTGAGCATTGGAGGATTTGGGGCAGATGGGTTGCATGATCCAACTTAGGTGTGAAATGGATCACTCTTGCTTCTGTGTTGAGGATAGAAAATAGGAAAACGTGGTGGAGGGGGAAGACTAGCGTAATAAATAGTTCAGGAGATAATTATGATATCTTGTCCAGGGTGGTAACCACTCTCGCCTTTCACCTGGATTATTATAAATATTTCCTCCTCTTATAACTGTCCTTCCTATTCCCTTCTCCTAAGCCAATGAAGTTGGGCAAAAACACAAAGCAGGATAAAGAATGAAAAAGCCAGTTACTGAGTCCCAGTTTAGGCAGCCAGCCCAAAGCAGGACCACAATGGGGCAGGACAGAGCTTCAGTTTAAGAAATATTGGATAATTTTGATTATTACATTGGATTGGATTAATTAGTAACTAAACTGAGACTGTTTTTGTGAATATAGCTGACCAGATGTCTTTTTTATTTCCAAGAGGACATACAGTACGAGACCCAAAGAATAATTCACCTAATGGCAGGTGAAAAACTAGTTTCAAGAAGGTTTGAATAAGACAGAGGAGAAGAAATGTGTTTGTTTTCTTTTAACAGGTTGTCTAAATGGGGGTTGAAAGAATGCTTTTGGTGCTGTTTTTCCTTCGAAAAATACTGTAAACTGTCTATACTGGGGAATTATGGGTTGGAGGATGCCCTGTAGTAATAAACTTTGTTTTTCCTGTATTTCTTGAAATCTGAATATAAGTCCCTGGGAAAATACTTTTGAACATATTAGATAATAAAGTGAAATGAGTAATGATTTGGAAATGATGATAGAAATGGGATTGCCTTCCAGTTTTGCCAATTTCTAGAAGATCACTTCGTATCTTAGACCCACGCCTGTCTTCTCTGTAATAGCACTTAATGTTTCTATTATATGTATTTTTGAGGGGAAGCATACAGGATATAATATATGTAAACTGACCAGTTCAGTTACTGAAAATTAAGTACATGATTAATAAACATTACTCATTTCATATTAAAAATAAACAAAAATTATTACCTATTTTTCTTTCTCCTTGGACATTGGATTCAGTTGTTTGAAATAATTGCACTTCTCATTTCATGAAAAATTATCATAATTGATGGATTGAATGTTTTAGTCCCTTTTAAGTGCATTATCTCCTACTCTCATTCAACATGTACTTTTAAAAATACTTTATATGTATTATTTTGTTTGTATATGCTTTCATAAAAAGTCTGTTGTTGTTTGGGGGTACATATGATTTTAGTTTACACATATGGTATTGCATCATAGATTTCATCTCTTCCTTAACTTTTTTTTTTTTTCCTGCCGTGTTTCCTTCTTTAGATCTATCTGGGTCACTATACAAAACCTATCTAGTCCTTTGTTGAGTTATCATCTATAGTATCTTTCTACCACAACTTACTAATATACTTCCCCAGTAATAGAAAATTACATTGCTTCTAACACTCCATGCCCCACAAATGAAGTGGTGATTAATATCTACACATATACCCTGAAGAACCTATGTAAACATTTCTTTGGAATATATGCTCAAGTGTAAACAGATATTTAAATTGACCTAATGTCGTTCCATGACCATCTGGAATGGCTGCACCTCCCTGTAATGCAGGAGTGTTTTTATAGTCCAGCATCTCCATCAACTTGACTTATCCAGCTTTCTAAAATTTGCCAGCTTGAGAAGTTTAAAGCAGTATCTTCTTGTTTTAATTTACACTTCTCTATTTAATAATATGATTTAGAACCCATTGTTTTGATGGTTGCAGTTTTGTAAACTGCTTTAATATAACCCTTTCGCTTTTTTTTTTTTTTCCTTTGGAGTATTAGTCTTTCTTGTTGTTGATGATGATTTGCAGGAATTCTTTGTATACCGTATTTAGTCAGCCCTTAATTTTTTGGTATTGCAAATATTCCTCCCAGTTGGCCAAGGCGAGACTGTATGCCTTTGGAGTAAAGAACATGGACTCTTTGTCAAACTATCCAGATGATCTTGGACAAGTTACTCAAACCTCTTTGGTTGTTGTTGTTGTTTATGATTTATCAGAGAAATGGGCATAATAAAACAAAAGGTTCCTGGCACACAGTAAGTCATCCTCTATAGATATTAGGTCTTATCATATTTCCCACCTCTATTTATGATAGCCTTTTTTTAAGAGAAATCCTTTACTTTGAATTTCAGTTGAATTCCCTATAGTTCGGTATTTTGTAGATTTTGCTTAGAAAGTCTTTCCACATTCCTATTTCACAAAGGTGTTATTCTATATTCTTTTCAATTAAATTTAGCCTTTGACCTTTCTCTTGTGGATCTTTAATCTACAAGATCTATCAAGATTTCACCATTGAATTTAATATTGATAAGGATCCAATTTTCTTTTTCTTCAGGCTGAGCCATTTTTGACAATCTCAACTGCTAAGCCCCATTGATTTGTGGGGCCACCTGACCATTTACCTTTCAAAAATGTAACAAACAAAACCCATAAACTCAGAGTAGAACAATAGTCTTTATGTTAGTGTTGAAATGGAGAATAAAACTTGGAATAACTATAGTAGAGCCTCTGGGTTTATGGTCTAAGCCTCTCCTAAAAATAAAAAATATGGTGATCTATGTTTTTCTGATTCTTTTATTTTAAATAATCATTTGACCCCAATAAAGTAATCCTGTCTCTTTTTAAAGGAGACTTGATTAAATGTCAAATAAGTGGATACTTTTGTTTGTAGAATTGCTATTGAGGAGACAATGCTTTATTTTTTAGGGTTTCTCTGCTTTCCTTTCTTATCTCAACCCACTATGATCTGATTCAGTTATTAATGGACCGTTAATGGGATTTTATTTTATTAAGGAAAGACATAGAGAGTCGCAATCACTATAATTATTCTTTAGAGGGTGGTGGAAGAAGGGAAAGGAAAACAAGGTGGTTGGTGATGGGTTAAAAGAAGCATGGTCTTTAAGAACAGATGTCTTTGGGGTTGAATCTTGGCTCAAAGATTCTTATTTACTTATCAACTCTGATACTGTTTTCTCACCTCAACTGCTTACATTTGTCATGTCATTTAAATGAAAGAACACATCTCTGAAGTTTCTAGGCAAATGTTTGATAAAATAATAGCCTATGTTAACTCTTACTTTTTCTTTCCTAAATATAAAATTAGAAAGCCAATTTGTAATTAAAAATGCAATTTTATTATAAAAGTGAAGTTTTAACTGCCTTCCACTCTATAATTTATAGACTTGCACCATTTATATTGTAATGTCATCAAACAAGAATGGGGAAAATTGATTAACATGAAGTCTTCGTATGTCTGCTTCTGATGGGAGGCTAGCTAAATCTGAGAACAGAAATCCTTGAACTGTGAATTGAATACTAGACAAGGATTCACATATTGGCTTCTTTGGTGCCAGGTAATTAGAATTTGTAATTTGGTCTTAATTAAATTACAGAGTACCCAAAGGCCTTGGTCAGTGTGGCCTTCTGGCTGCCTCCACCCTGTTTGGGGAAAAAATTAGACTTTAAAAATATATCCACTAATTCTCTCCTTCACCTTCTCCCACTCCATCCAAAGCCAGTAGACATATTCTTAAATTGAGTAAAAAGTCAACATATATCAAATGTGTCAATTAAAATCAGAACTCCTCTCACTACCAAGTGTGTTTTTTTAATTTAAACTTAGCAGCAGAGATGTTGTCTGGGCAGCACAAATTCTGTCATTCCTATATACCACTAACACCCCTCCAGTGGAGAGTTTGATCTTCAAAACCCTCCCTAGGTAGTGTCCTTTTTCTTCCGGCTTTTTTCTATTCTTACCCATTTCTGTCTTTCCTCCACTGGTTTTTGAAGTTTTTTATTTTGGGTTGAGTGTTTCTGATCAGCATGAGAATAACTCAGGAGCTTTTCTATCTTGCAGAGATAGTTAATGAGTTTGTTGCTACCTTTAGATTCTAAAGGCAATTCCTCAATTTATTGTGTGAGGTTAAAGTCAAAATCAAGAGAATTTTTATTTTAGTTGAAGCTGCATGGGGCAGTTAAAAAAAGGAATGGACTCAGGGTCAAGCATGTGGCATTGAACTGAACTCTAAAGATGATTAATTGTATGACTGTATATTTCTCAGTTTCCTCATCTACAAAGTGAGAGTAGCAAAAACTTCCTGCCTACCTCACAAAATACAAATAAAAACTAGACTCAATCCATACATATAGAAAAGGGGATAGCCCATTTATTTTATTTGGAATGAAAATGCAACATAGTATTTTAGATTTGTTGCCTTTTTAAAAAGAATCAAGTGCTTTGATTAAAACACTTGAGATTGTTTTCTTCTTTTTAATCTAAAAAAAGAAATATATCTCAATGGTTAGTGTGTTTTTAATTCAAGTATGATCAGATATTTATTCAGAACCATCAGTTGTGCATTATTTTAAAATTTCTATTTAACGGTAGACTATAATTGTCTTATTAGATGTTGATTTTTATCTTTGTGGTTCATTACATTGGTAATGGACAGTGTTTCTCTGTCAAATGGAGAGCTTCTGGCCATGGCTGCTGGGATATGTACACAATACCTTGTATCAATTCTAGTATTTGCATTTTAAACATATTTCTCAGTTGCTAAAATAGCAATGCATATATTGTTTCTCTGAATTTTGTAATTACTGTAAATTCTGAAATTTGTTATATGGATTTATAAATTTGTTATATAAATATTATATTACATACAAATGAATTTGGATTGGATTTAGTTTTATATTTTTGATAATTGTTCTTTAAGATCAACTTCATTTTAGACTTCAAGAATTTCACAAAGGTAAATTAGGTGCAATGCAAATACAAATTCATAAAGTCCTTGACTAATTTAAGACTTAAAGTTAATTGGTATAAGTTAAAGATGTATATTGTAATTCCTAGAGTAATCACTACAAAAATTATAAAAGCATAACTAGAAATCTAGTAGAATAATTAAAATGGAATACCAAAAAATATTTAACCCAAAGAAGGCAAGAAATGTTGGACATATAAAGTAACAACACAAACTGAGACAAATAGAAATCCACTAACAAGTTGGAAGACCTAAATAAACCATATTCATAATTATTTCAAGAAGATGTTGTCAAACTGGATAAAAAAAAAGAAAACAAGGACAAATTTTATACTGTTTATAAGACATGCACTTTAGATGGATAGACACAAAAAGGATTAGAAATAAAAGGATGGAAAAAGATATACAAGGCAAACTACAGTAAGTTAAAAAAAGTGGAGTCACTATATTAATATCAGATAAAATCAAACTCAAGACAAGAAGCACTACATTAAAAAAAAATGGCCACTTCATAATGATAAAAGGATCAACCAAATATCCTGAACATATAACAATTATAAATATATATGAGCCTAATAAAAGCCTCAAAAATAATGAAGCTCAAACTATCAGAACTGAAGGGAAATGTATACAAATTCACAATAATAGTTGATTAACTCCCCTCATTTGGTAATGAATAGGTTAATCTGACAAAGAATCACTAAGGATAAAAGGATATGAATGACACTACCTATTGCCTTAACTTAATTTGTGTTTATAGAATACCACACCCTGTAACTGCAGAATAAACATTTCTTTCAAGCGCCTAGAGAAAGTTACCAAGAGAGACCATATGATGGCTATAAAACAAGTCTCAACATATTTCATTTCAAAAGATTTAAATGTTATAGTATATTATCTGATGACAATAAAATTATATTAAAAACCGTAAAATTTCTTGAACAGAACCAAATATGTAGACATTAATTAACTCATTTCTAAACACTGTACAGGCAATTAGCAAGTATTTTTGAACTGCATGATGATGAAAGCAAAATACATTAAAATTAGTGAGATGCTTCTGAGAAAAATGTATGACTTTAAATTCTTATCTTAGAAAGAATAATAATCTAAAGTTGAAGATCTGAACTTTCATCTTTGGAAGATAAATGAAGAAAAGCAGATTAAACTCAAGTGAAAAGAAAAAAAGTAATTAATAAATAGCAGAAGTAAATGAAGTAGAAAAAACCACAACAGAAACAAATCAATAAAAATAAAGGTGGTCATTAAAAATTTTAAAATATGTGTATAAAATTTTAGCTAGACTTCAAGAAAGAGGGAGAACATAAAATACCAGTATTAGGAGTGAAGAAAGGGATACCACTGCATACACTATAGTCATTAAAATTAATAAATAAATATTATAAGTGGATTTATGTCAATGAATTTGACAACTTAAATGAAAGAAAAATTGTTAGAAAGACACACTTACCAAAACTCACATAAGAAGAAATAGAAAATATCAAGAACTCTCATATTAGTTTCCTATTGCTGGTACATATACCAAATTACCACAAACTTAGTGACTTAAAATACACTTAAAACATAACTGAGCAACAAATTATCTTATAGTTCTGGCGGTTGGAAGCCCAAAGTGGCCTCATTGGACTAAAACCAAGGTGTCAGCAGGGCTGCCTTTCTTCTGGAGGCTCTAGGAAAGAAACTGTTTTTCCTTATCTCTTCCATCTTCTAAAGGGCTCCTGATTTTCTTAGCTTGTGTTCCTTCATCTATCCTAAAAGCCAGCAATGCCAGTTGAATCTTTCCCAAATTGCATCACTCTGATACTGGTCTTTCTGCCTTTCTCTTCTATGTTCAAGGACCCATAGGATTACATTCATTCTAAGTGGATAATATGATAATCTCCCTGTTTTAAAGTCAGCTGAGTAATAACTGCTATCTTAATTCTCCTTTGCCATGTAAAGTAACATAGTCACAGGTTCCAGGAATTAGGATGTGGACATTTTTGAGAAGCCATTATTCTGCCTATTGTAGATGTCTATTTATTATATAAATTAAAAGTTCAAGGGTTTCCTTGGTGGTGCAGTGGTTGAGAATCTGCCTGCCAATGCAGGGGACACGGGTTTGAGCCCTGGTCTGGGAAGATCCCACATGCCACGGAGCAACTAAGCCCGTGAGCCACAACTACTGAGCCTGCGCGTCTGGAGCCTGTGCTCTGCAACAGGCGAGGCCGCGACAGTGAGAGGCCCGCGCACTGCGATGAAGAGTGGCCCCTGCTCGCCACAACTAGAGAAAGCCCTCGTACAGAAACGAAGACCCAACACAGCCAAAAAAAAAAAAAAAAAGTTTCAAGACTTTAAAGCAAAGAATTATAAACCGAAATATTTCCAAGGGTAAAATCTATTGAATATTTATGGGAGAAATAATACCAAGCCTACAAAAGAATCACTCAGAATAAGGGAACGCTTTCCAACTCATTTTATGAGATCAGTGTTCTTTGGAGACCAAGACTAGATCAAGATATTAAAAGGAAATAATACTATCTACCACAATCTCTCATAAACATAGACATATAAATCATTATCAAAATCTTAGCAAATGCTAAGATATCCAACACTACATAAATGGAAGTACACATCATAACCAAATGGGATTTATACCAGGAATTCAACTTTGTTTAATATTTGAAAATCAATCAATGCACATAACAAAATTAATAGACTAAAACAGAAAGAAAAAGGAGTATATCAATAGAAGCAAAAAAGTATTTGACAATACTTATTCATGACAAAAGTTTTCAGCCAACTAAAATTGAAGGGAACTTCCTCAATCTGATAAAAGGTGTCTAAAAGTCCACAGGTAACATACTTTTTAGTGAAAGACAGAGATTTTCCCCCTAAGATTGAGAACAAGACAAGGATATCTGCTCTTCTCTTTTATTCAATATTGTACTGCCATTGCAGTAAGAAAAGAAAAAGGCAGATTGAAAGGAACAAGTAAAACCTTCTTTATTCATAATTGACATGAATGATTACATTAAGTAGCCTAAGAAATCTGCCAACAAATACTACCAGAAACTGAATTTAGCAAGATCGAGAAACATAGTTAATATTCAAAAATAAACAACATTTATATGTACTCATAGCAAACAATTAAAAAAGAAGTTTTAAAAATACAATTCCAAATAAAATAGTGTCAAAAAATAAAATGCTTAGGGATAAATTAAAATATATGTGTGCAAGAACTTTACACTGATAATTATAAACTCTGCTGACAGATATTAAAGGTCTAAATAAATGTAGAAATTTATGTGTTCTTGGATTAGACAGCTCAGTATTGTTAAGACATCAGTTCTCCCTAAATTGGGCCATAGATTCACTGCAATCCCAGTTAAAATTGTGGTAGTTTTTTTTTTTTTTGTAAACATTGACAAGCTTATTTTAAAATTTAGATAGCAATTCAAAAGGCATAGAGTAGTCAAAGCACATTTTTTTTAAAGGAGAACAAAGTTGGTTTATGTATATTACCCGATATCAAGATTTACTGTAAAACCATAATAATCAAGACAATGTGATCTTGGGGAAGGATAGAAATATGAATTATTAGAACAATATAGTGAGCCTAGTACTATACTCACACACTTATGATGACTTGATTTTTGACAAGATTCAAGACAATGAAATGAAAAAATAAATGTCTCTTTAAGAAATTATATTAGAACAATTATATATTTGTATGGGGAAAAAATGAACCTCAACCATCACTTCACACCATACACAAAAATTAACTGATTCATACACCTATATATAAGAGATTAAAAACTTAAAAATTTTAGAAGAGAACTTAGGAAACTATCTCTGTGATCTTAAGCAGGTTCAAAAAGATGCAAAGAATGAACCATAAAATATAAAGTATGAACAAATTACACTTAAAATTTATAGGTTTTGCCCTTTAAAATATAGTGTTAATAACCTAAATGTCCAAGGACAGATGAATGGATAAAGAAGATGTGGTACATATATACAATGGAATATTACTCAGCCATGAAAAAAAATGAACTAATGCCATTTGCAGCAACATGTATGGACCTGGAGATTATCATACTAAGTGAAGTAAGTCAGACAGAGAAAGACAAATATCACATGATATCTCTTATATGCAGAATCTAAAAAAGAAAAAATGATGCAAATGAACTTATTTACAAAACAGAAACATACTCACAGACTTAGAGAATGAACTTATGGTTACTGGTGGGGGGAGGGATAGACTGGGAGTTTGGGACTGACATGTACACACTACTATATTTAAAATAGATAACCAACAACGACCTACTTTATAGCACAGGGAACTCTACTTAATGCTCTGTAATAACCTAAACGGGAAAAGAATTTAAAAAAGAATACATAAATGCATGTGTATCAGTGAACCACTTTGCTGTACACCCGAAAATAACACAACATTGTTAATAAACTATGCTCCAATATAAAATAACAATTAAAAAACAAACAAACAAAAAACCAAAAAGACAAACCAAAGAATGAGAGAAAATAGTCGTAAAACATATATCTGTTAAAGGACTTTTCCCAGAATATATAGATCAACAATATATATAACTGAACAATAAGAGGACAAATATTCATTAAAAATGGGCAAAAGGTTTGAACAGACTCTTCATAAAAGAAGATATAGAAATGGCTCCCCTAAAATTTAAAGATGCTTATATCTTTAGTCATTTGGGAAATGTAAATTAAAACCAGAGTAGTTATCAGTAGAAACAATTAAATAGGCACAAATTTAAATTTCAAAGAAAGGCAATATTAGGGTTAGGACAGATACGTAGCAAAAGGAGTCTTCATGTATTACTGGCAGAAATGTTAAATGATATCTTTCTTCAATTTCACTGCTGGTTATTTATCAAAAAGAAATGAAAACATGTGTCCACACAAAGGCTTGTACCTGAATATTCATAGAAATTTTATTTACAATAGTCCTCAGAAAGAAACAATGTAATGTCCATAAACAGGTGAATGGATAAACAAACTGTGAAATATGCATACAATGGAATTCTCTTTAGTTATCTAAAGGAATTACTATTGGTGTACTCATGGCATGAGTGCTTAACATGAAAGAATCTAAAAAAAAATATATGCTGAGTGACCAATGCTAACCTCAAAAGCATATTTATAAAAATTAAAAAATATAAGTTCCATTGTGTATATCCATAAACAATGTAGAATATGATAAAGAGTAGAGAGTCTCCATCCTTAAGGGAAATTCTTAAGACCCATATGTGATTGCTAACTCCATCAGAATTCTGATGAGGAGAGATCTTTTCAATAGCCACTGTAGAAGTTTTCATTTTTGGAATTTTATTTTTTAGATTGAATCTTATCCTGATGAAGGGAGAAAAAAACGCCTTTTTAAAATTATATGACCTGGGGACTTCCCTGGTGGCACAGTGGTTAAGAATCCACCTGCCAGTGCAGGGGACACGGGTTCAAGCCCTGGCCTGGGAAGATCCCACATGCCGTGGAGCAATTAAACCCATGCGCCACAACTACTGAGCCTGTGCTCTAGAGCCCATGAGCCACAACTACTGAGCCCACATGCCACAACTACTGAAGCCCGCGTGCCTAGAGCCCGTGCTCCACAAGAGAAGCCAGGCAATGAGAAGCCCGCGTCCCACAACTAGAGAAAGCCCACGCTCAGCAATGAAGACCCAACACAGCCATAAAAAAAAAAAAAAAAAAAAAAAATTATATGACCTGTATGTGATAACTCTACTTTTGTCAATAATGTAAAGGAAATGGAACTAAGGTGAAATCTATTTTTCTACTACTTTTAATAACAGTTGCTTTTTAGAGAAAGAAATAGATATTTCTCTTTTGGAAAACATCTAGCTAAATATTTGGAGATGGAGAATATGGGATAGCAGGTTTCATCTGTAAAAGAAAAAGAGATATATAAATTCTTCTACATAATAAATAAATAGAAATTAAGGATAGAAGAACAGAGTGGGTTGAGAAGAGAAAGGATTGAGGAAATCAAAGAAAATAATTTCTATAGCTGGGGAAACTTGATTTGTGCAGGGCAGTTATGTAGGATGATGAGAGATCTATAAATAGAAATATTTCAACATATGCAGAGCTCAAAGTCAGAGGCAAGTAGGAAAAATATAAACTTCTCACACAGTATCCCCAGGTAAAGCAGATGGATTATGTGACTCCTATCTCGATAGCTGCAAATAAAGTCAACTTTATGCGCAGCTCAAAGTACTGCATACATGGGATGACATTTTTAACACCTACAGACAGGATGTAGGTGTGTGTGGCACACACATTTGTGTATCTTCTGGGCAAGTTACTTTCCTATCTGGATTTCTGATTCCTCTGTGACATGAGAAGTTTAAGTCACAGTTTCAAAGATGTCCTTATATTTTGACATTTCTTTTATGCCATCTTGACATCCGTGCTACTAAATTTATTCTTATTTTATTTGAAATTCTTTTTTTAAAAAAAAATATTTTGCCCTCGGTTTTTTTTTTTTTTTTAATAAATTTATTTTTGGCTGTGTTGGGTTTTCATTGCTGCACACGGGCTTTCTCTAGTTGCGGCGAGTGGGGGCTACTCTTCATTGCGGTGCATGGGCTTCTCATTGCGGTGGCTTCTCTTGTTGCAGAGCACAGGCTCTAGGCACGCGGACTTCAGTAGTTGTGGCATGCAGGCTCAGTAGTTGTGGCTTGTGGGCTCTAGAGCTCAGGCTCAGTAGTTGTGGTGCACAAGTTTAGTTGCTCCGTGGCATGTGGGATCTTCCCAGAGCAGGGCTCGAACCCATGTCCCCTGCATTAGCAAGCAGACTCCCAACCACGGTGCCACCAGGGAAGTCCCTTGCCCTTGGTTTTGAAAAGGGCAAAATGTTGAGGGTTTTAGGATCCTTCTTGCTTTGTCTTAATTGGGTTCACTTCGAGTTCAATAAATATTCACTGACAGCCTTTGACATTTTGAGTACATGCTGGGGCTACAGTGGTGACCAGGTTTATGTCGTCATAGACCACTGTCCTATCAGGGAGATAAATGCAACTCAAATTTCAAGTTGCATAATTTTTGTAATACTTTCACAAGGGTATTCATAGCAATTAAGAAAATCTCACGGGCTTCCCTGGTGGCGCAGTGGTTGAGAGTCTGCCTGCCAATGCAGGGGACATGGGTTCGGGCCCTGGTCTGGGAAGATCCCACATGCCGCGGAGCAACTAAGCCCGTGAGCCACAATTACTGAGCCTGCGCGTCTGGAGCCTGTGCTCCGCAGCAAGAGAGGCCGCGACAGTGAGAGGCCCGCGCACCGCGATGAAGAGTGGCCCCCACTTGCCGCAACTAGAGAAAGCCCTCGCACAGAAACGAAGACCCAACACAGCCATAAATAAATAAATAAATAAATAAATAAATAAATAAATAAATAAATAAATAAATAAATAAATAAATAAATAAATAAATAAATAAATAAATAAATAAATAAATAAATAAATAAATAAATAAATAAATAAATAAATAAATAAATAAATAAATAAATAAATAAATAAATAAATAAATAAATAAATAAATAAAAAGAAAATCTCACAACTGATTAGAAAAAGTAATGTTAACTTTTGAGACTTTGAACCCCAAATGATCATAAACCCTGTGTTAAGTCAACAACTTCCCTTAACAGATATCATAAAATGGTGGGCAGTGGTTGGGGGAGAGAAAAACCCATTTTCACAGCATGGTAAGACAACGGGCAATGTCCTCTGCCTGGCCATGGCCATGTCTTTGAATCATGCTGATATTTTCCTCCACTTAAGGCAGTTTAACTAAAAGAACTAATAAGCCCAGCATATAGTCTGCCTAATTATCACTAGAAAGAGTAAAACTCATTAAAGTTTTGATAAGGCTGCAAAAAAAAAAATAAAAGATAAACGAAACCTGTTACTTGATATCATATAAGTGCAAAATATAATAACTAATAGAGACATTACATTTTCTTATTGGGCAGGACTGCCTTGCAACCAATGTAGCTGAAATAACATCCAACCTCATAACCATACATCTTGGTTTTTTTTGAAATCTGGATTATTTTAATTCACAGAATATGTGACAGTTACCATTCACATATTCTTCCCCACTCTCTTCTTTCTCTGTGCATATCTAAATCTATCTCTTACCTAAATCCAACTCAAATTCTCACTCAGCTTTGAAGATTTCCTCTGAGTACTTCTTTTGAATTGGAGTCTTCTCTCTGTAATCTCTTTAATGATGACTATCTATAGCCTACAGTCTAACAATTTATGATATGTTCTCTTGCTTGCTTCTTGTTTCATGAGGATGTTTTATTTCCCTAAGCAGATTTTAAAGTTCTGGCATGTTAATTAAGCTGATGCTAATTGTTGGTTGGCTGGGATGCTGTTCAAATATTTAGCCTTTTTGAAAACATTATTTGCTAGATTTACTATGACACAGGGAGAGGCTGAGGAGTTAGAAGATAAAAAGAAATGATATTTCACTGTGCATCTTATGTAACATGTGGTTAGACAAGTTTGTTACTTGTCCAGAAAGTTTATCAGGGTCCTCCAGTGTTAGTATTTTTTAAATATTACTAATTCTGAAATATCTTCTCTAAATGAAAGGCAGCATAATATGATGATGAAGAGTCCAGTTACTGGAATCAGGATGCTGGTATTTAAATACAGTTTCTTCTTTTACTATCTGTGACCAAAGGCAGATTACTTAACTCTTCTGGGCCTCAGTTCCTTATCTGGAAAATGGGGAGAATAATACTACTTTCCTTATGAAGTTATTAAGAAGATTAAATAAGTTGATACAAATAAGGCACTTAGAACACCTCCTGGAAAAAGGCAAATGTTCCACAAATGTTCACTGTAATTACTAGATTGGGATTTGAAACTAGAAACTGTTTCCCTGGGGTTTAGGAGCCCGAAAATCTTACGATGCAAAAATTACAGCTTCAGTTTATGAAAGCATCATGCAGCAACTCACAAACGTGTTCTGTAGCTGTGACTACCGAGGTGGTGGGGCGAATGCTCTGGGAGCAGGTGACTCTCACTGCGCCCTTCCAGCTGCCTCCATTTACCAGCTCTTTTCTTCTCACACAAGTTGCGTGGGGTGTTCACACTCTCTGCTTTAACACAGTGTCTGCTTATGAGAACTTTACTGCTCAGCCTGCAAATCATTCTAAAACTTCCCCCCTACACTTTTTTTTTTTTTTTTAACAATCTCTGTTTCCTGTGTTATTTTACTGGACATATTTCCATCCATTTTCTGGAGAAGGTTGTTTATTTTTCTTTTATGATGGTGTTTTCCTGTCCTGCTGTATGCATATCTCACTCCTTCCCTTATGGCATAATTTCCTGTGCTGAGACTTTAAATAGTTTCTCTGACACAGGTTCCCTGTGTACTTTCTGCGGATGCCCATCACGACATTTGCTCTATGTCACTGTTTAAATCATCTTATCATGTAACATATACTTATTGAATAATACCGTGTGTCAGGCCTTGTGTTGAGGGTGTGGATACAGGGTAAGGAAGAACCAGTCCCTGCCTTCTGATTTTAGCGCCGAGAGGAAAAGGACAAATATCAAATGAATCAACACATAAAGAAATGTGTATTTGATGGAAAAACCCAGGACCATAGGAAACTATAATGGCGAAATCTAATTAGATAGAGTTTAGTGCAGTCAAGGAAGGATGTTCTTAGAATGTCTTTGGTTTGGGATGTCTCTGAGAAAGTCCAGTTGTGATGTCAGGGAGGCAAATGGATACAATTTAGAAGATTTTGAAGATGATAATTACTACCATATAATTGAATGAGATGACTTTGAGAGAAGTCAAGTGAGAAGAGAGCCTAGAGGTTAGCCCTGAGGAATTCCAATATTCAAAGTTTGAATGGAGAAAGAAGAGCCTTTATAGAAGACAGTTAGAAAATATATGTATGCATATGTGAGGAGTATCTCGTTCTACAAGTCATAAAGCTCTCCCAGGAAGCGGTTCATTACTGACTATCTTGTATCTACTGAGAAAAATAGTTGGGTGAGGAGAGAAAGGGCAGGTATGGTAATTGAGAGTTCACTGATGACTTTTGCAAGGAGTTGTTTTTTTTTTTTAATTTTAGAATTTTATTTTTTTATACAGCAGGTTCTTATTAGTTATCCATTTTATACATATTAGTGTATATACGTCAATCCCAATCTCCCAATTCATCCCACCACCACCCCAAGGAGTTTAATGGAGGAGTGGAGATGGATTCCAGATGAGAGAGAATGAAAGAGGAGAGTTGAGAGGGAGAAATGAAGAATAGTTTTAGAAAAGTGTGGGTGAGAATGATGGTCACTGCCATCAAACCTCATCTTCTTCCCCCTAAATTTGGCAAGTTCCATGGTTACTTGGAATACAGAATGCATTCCCTTTTTCAGCTTAGGAACTAATGTCTGGTTCCTGAGTTATAAGAGGATGTGTTACGAGGAAGTCTTCTTAAAAGAGCACCGCCAAACACTCATTGATGTCCTCCTCCTTTTTCCTGTCTTCCTTCCTGTCACCTGGAATGAAACACAATGACTGAAGCTTCAGCTGCTATTCTTGGCCAAGCTGATGAGGGCTACACCCTACTGATGTCACTGCAGTGAATTGGAAGGGCCTGAATCCTTAACAAATTCATTGACCTGCAGTATCATCCCTGAACTATCAGCTTTCAGATTTCATTTCAAAAGACAGAAGTAAATGTTTATCTGGTAAACCGGCCTTATTCTGGTTTTTATGTCCTAGAAACCTGAATTTAATCATAACTGAGAGAAGAGGCCTAGCTATAAAGAGGAGCGAAGAAACTGTGCAATAAAATTTTAAAACGTGTATAAATGCAAAGAGAAAACGTAAAAGAAGAGTTCAGTGATATTTAAAAATAAATATACAAATAGATGATAGATTATGATAATAGATAGATAGGTAGGTAGGTAGGTAGGTAGGTGGGTAGATAGATAGAAGGAACCTGGAATCCAAGAATGGATGGAGAGGTTTTCCTAAGAAAGGATTGAGACAATTCTTCAAAGGTAATAGAAGGGTATATCATGGGTTCAGATACAATCAGGTTTGTAACTTTGATGGTTAGAAAACAAAGGAGTTCTAATTTGATAGCTTCTATCCTTTTAATTTGATTAAAGTGAGTACAAATGAAGTTGTAATAAAATAAACGAAAAAGAAAAAAAGAAATTGTTACTGCAATTCCACTCGTAAGCATATATACAGAAGAAATTTTACAAATGAGTGAAGAGAAATGAGAATAACACTCAATGAGAATTACTGTTAACTCCCTGGTTTATGAATTTCCAGTGGGATTCTTCTTAAAAGATTCTCCACAGTTTGTAAAAAAAAAAAATTATTTTCTGTGAGGGAATGAATCAGTTTAGAGGAAAGTCTGAATTCCTGGCAGATTATTGCCCCAAGAAACAAGAAGTTTTCTCTATTATACTTCCTGGAACCTATATTTCCTGGTACCTTCACTTTCTAAGCAATATCAATAGACCAATCACTTCCTGGGACAGCAGAGATCAAAAAAAGATGACTTTTGCCTACTTTGGTTTACTTCTTCATTGCCAATTACATATAGCTTATGTATAATAACAACAAAGCTATATTTTGAAAGACTACTAAAATACTACACGAATATTTCTTTGGGTGAAATTAACCATATTGTCCCAAATATTAAAGCGTGGAAAATTAGAAAAAAAAACTTTATATTCAGAGATTAGAAAAGTATCATATAACTTCTTTATGTGATTTTTGATAATGGAAAAGTGTAATGAATATTGTGGCTGCCCTTCAGCTGATAATGGTACATAATGGTAAGTGGCTCATTGGCTGAGACAGTGGTTTCTGTTTCCCTTGAATTGAATCACTCCTTAGGCCCCAAACCTACACTCTGCATATACTTGTTCTTGAATTATTTTCAGTAATGACAGCACCCCATTGTAATATAAAGAGTTTGACTCACAAGAAGGGTCAGGGAAAATGAAATAGGTTGATCATAATGTTCTCTTTTAAGCCCTTAATAAATATAAATTGTAAACAGGTGCTTCGGTTTTTAGAGTTTGGTTCAATTTACCTTCTGTGGGAATTGTATTACTTTAGTGTTTCTGACTACTGAAGATAAAAGAAAATTAAGTAGTGTAAGGAAAAATATTCCAATAATTAGGCACTTAGAGCAGACTCTTTGGTACCTATACTATTCAAAATGTCAGAGTTTTAGAAGGAAAACTAAAGTCATATGAGATTTTCATATTTCAAAAGATTTCACCCTAGAGGTTTTAATCTAACTGTGACTCAGTTTTCAGATAGCATTAAGGTGGCCCTCATCATTGCAGTTCCTGAAACTTAACTGTATCAGTTCAATCAAGGGTGATAGGTTCTGGAGAATTAAGTTAGCCAAATCATCGTAGTAAGATATTCTTTAATGAAACACTGAAGAGTGTTTTATAAAATATACAGAGTTTCTTAGTTCCCATCATAAGGAGGCATAGGCCAACATAATGTATCTTATGTAGCTAACATCCTGATTTTCTGAAAGAATGTAATTTTTTTTTTTCACAAGAGAGTAGTTATGTCTTAACAGTTCTGGGAAGCCATAGGGCCATTGTCCATTTACAGTAAAGCCACTCCACTATATCATCCCGTATACTATTCTCTTGACCTAGTAGACTTGATATCTGAATCAACTTTCCAAATAATTCATATACATTGAGTATTTTCTTTATGCAAAGTACTGCTTTAGGTCCTAGGGACTGTGCAAAATTGGACAGCAGTACTACATAAAATAAAAGATGCCTCACTGACAATAATTTTTCCAGAATTTCAAAGGAAGAATATATTTTTTTGAATAGAAATAGTTGGGGAAGTCTTTTCGTTAAGTCACTCAGCAACCAAAATTGTGAACCTACTACAACCGAAACACTGTGTTAAATCTTAAGGTAGTAAAACAGGATAAGATATGGCAATTAGGAATAATTTTCAGTTGCTTTTAATTACAGAGATTTTACAAATCAATAGACTTGGAGCATGGTGGCCCGGCCTTTTGTTGGTATTCAGTATCGGCTGAATAAATTAGTGAATGTCTCATAGTCCGTCATCTTGAAACTGACCCCAAAGCCAAGATTTTCATCTAAACTAAAGATATGGTCCAATACTTGGATCTGTGAAAAAAAAAAATAACATGACCTCTGTAAAGTAATTAGCCAGTGCTTGGTATTTAATAGGAACTCATATTGTGTCTTTCTTTTTCCATAATAAATACAAAAGAAATTGTCCATGTATATTTAACACTATAAATTTGGCTATAGAGAGAGAAGGGAGAGACTTGAAAATATTTATTAGAAATATAAAACATGATATAAATGTCCAGTGGTACTGTGATTTCAGTGCTCTATTATTCTTGTGATTCATTATCTGGCAGCCGAACTTCCAGCCTTATGTGTTTCCTTTCCCTCATTTATCACTTAACCCTTCAGTTATAGAGACCTACCTAAGTTCCTCTGTGCACCATATTCTTGGTTCTGCTGTGTTCTTTTCCCTGTTCTTTCTCTGTTTGGTGAATTGGTAAAAGTTATTATTGGAGACAACAGCATCTATTCTAACCAAACAAAAATAAATGTACAAAAATACAGATTACACAGAATTATTGGAAAAGCTGAAGAAGTAGATTCAAGACTGATCTTTCAAAAACATTTTTCAAACTACACCAGAGATTTGGCCACCAAGGGAGACATGGCTTCTGCTCCATGAATAAAGTTGCAGAATAGGAGGGCACAGCCACAGCTGCTGGCTCGAGAGGAATATCGCCTCTCATCTGATCTGGGCCAGAAACATGGAGGATCAAGTTCTGCTTCTGCCCTCCAAGGAATTCAGTGGCAAAGTGGCACAAGGGCATCTGATAGGCAGAATCTAAATCCCATCCAGAACCCGAGCTGCAAGGGAGTCTGAAGATCATCGGTTTTGCTTCCCAGATGTGGCACCTTTGAAATGAGTGTTAGTGAGCCAGTTAAACATACCTTATTATAACCTCACATTTTCTATCCTTACTTACTTCTTCAGATCACTCCTTGTTATCCACCCAGATTCACTCTTTTTTTTAAAATTCATTCATTGTCCATTCATTCATTCATTCACTACTTATTAGGCACACACAAATATTTCTGGCTACACCGAGGAAACTTTTCATAATATAGTTTTCTTTCAGTTATCATTTAGATTATGACTATTTCTAACAGAGATTTTATAACAGATTACTGTAACTATCTGCTCACTTATTTGTCTCCAATTACACTGTAGAATCAGTCACAGTTCTTTCAGGAAAGCAGAAGTTACTCATTATTCCAAATAGAAAATAGAAATACAATACAGGAGAAGCTTACACGGCTACAAAAGTGCTGGGACAGCAAAGACCAAGGAAGTTGCTACTAGAGTCGCAGAGTCATAAAAACAGGAAGTGCCAGAGTTTCAGGGAAGACTCTGGGTGTGATCTCAGCTGCCTGCAGCACAGAACCGGAGAACTGACAGGAACTTGCAGGGAAGCCTCTGTAAAGATCAGGAACTCCAATGTAGCTGCCCCATAGGTCTCAGCTTCTTACAGCTCTGGGTCAGGGGGTTCACAAGAGCCTACCTGAGAATCCCTCCAAGTCTCACATCTTCCCTCAACTGTACACAGAGAATAATGACCTCTCTTCTCTTCTACTTTTCAACTGTTGTTCAAGTACCTCTCATTAGAATATTCACAGTAATATACTGGAAAGGAGTACTGGAAAATAAATTGCTGGCTTCTCCTTGAGGATGAATAGATGAATGCAAGGGAAGACATATTATTTGGATTTGATAACAGATGATATTGTATAGTCCACTCATTTGTTAACATTTCCTTCTACCGTATTAAACTTGCAAAGCCATAATGACAACAATATCATTCTTTCCCTCATATGATGCAACTATCCTTATTCCTCTGCAGAAGTGATTGTTCTTTTCCCAAAAAGAGTGTTTGTTTTTGGAGATGCTCATTCTTTTCCTAACTGAATCACACTTTCAATAACTTGCAACAATTTGTTACAGTTATAAATGTAATTATAATTAAATTGTAAATTCTAATTATAAATTTAAACACAATGGACAAAACCTGCTTAAAAGATGAGAAGGAAAGAGGAGAACATAGATTAATGTGTGACATATACATAACGTAACAAGAAAAAATATAATACATACCTATGTTTTCCTCATTTCTACAACTTATCACAAGATTGTAATTAGTATTTATTACTTCCTTCTTCCACTATCCATTCTCTGTCCATTTTTTTATAAGCCAACACCTCTATTGTTTGTGGTTATTTACTTGATTCATTGACCCACATTTTCTTCTGAAAAATTCTGAGCCATTACTGGTTCTGCAAGTGTTTAGATACCATCATCTTTCATTAACGTTTACCACTTGTGATCAAAGTGTTAAATAAAAAGCACCCTAAAGGTTTCCCTCAGATCTAGATATAGCCCTTCGTCTTTTTATCAGGAGCAGTCACCCTCAAAGTTCTGCGAAACCTAAAGTGGTTGGGTGGCAGGTTCAATTTTGAAATCACTGGTGTCATTATTTTGCTTCCCTGTGGAAGTATTCCACCTTTGTGCAGTAAGCCTTCTATCATAAGAAAATCCAAAGTTGCAGGGACAGGTAGAAAAAACTTTTGGTTTCTGGGCCTCTGTGTTCTGGTAACGGAACACTTAGGAAAACTAGGATAATTTCCCTCTGTCAATATTCTTAATTTAATCACATCTGCACATTCTCTTTGCCCTATAAAGTAGCATTCACAAGTCCCAAGGTTAGGAGGTATACATATTCGGGAGCCATTATTTAGCCTACCACAGTGCGTTAGCACTAAGTGATGGCAGTGGCCAGCCTTAGTGAGAAGAAATATGTGTTTTGAACCCATAGATAATCTCCATCTCTGCTCTCAATATAACTTATGAACATGTTACACAGCAATGGGTGGGGGTGGTAGGTAGTAGCATGAAAAGAAGCTGCCGTCCGTAGAATGAGTTATCGAGGATACCATTTAATACAGTGGATGTCTTTTGGGGTGACTTTTATGGGGAATTAAAATAAGACACAAGATCCTCATATTTAATACCCATTACAAGGTGTCCATTCACATATATCTTCCTCGGTTTCTTGTTATTAACATTCCACCTTGTTCTTGCCATTTCACTGATCATTCAGACAGACATTAGTCACTGTTATGGATCAAAGTGGAAACTTATCTCTGGCCATTTCTTCTTTCAAAGACAGGGAATAGCTTGTTATGCTGCGTAAACTTCTCCCACTCGTTTCTCTTCTCCAGTATATGGCCGTGAAGTTGGATTAGATTACTTTTGGGAGATAAAAGAATATCATCTGTATTTTTATTAGGTTTTTTTTCTTTTATCAGTTAATCTATCATAAGGAACTCCTCAACACTGCATTAAATATGGATTGAAGGAGATATGACAGTTTTACCCATTTAAGAACCATAAAAATCTAAGGCAATTGCTAATGCAAAGTATTTGTACCTCAGTCTCTGATGGTACCCAATATTATATATACCATTTACACTTTGGTGATGGAGTTCTGTTGCCATAGCCTAATTTATAGTTTGGTGGATCAGATAACCCTTCATTCATGATGGGCAACTCAGTTCTCATAAATTTTTTGGCGTCTCATAGACAAACATTCAGTCTTAACCAAAACCCAGTAGTAAGCCAGTTGCTATTATCAGAAGTTATTGCCATATACTTATCTTCAGAAGAAGGAGTGTGCCCTGTGCTCTCTACTGTGGCTTGACAGAATGGTCCATATCTGCTGGAGATACTTTGGCCATCAATTAATCAGCTAGGTTATAAAGTCAAAATAAAATTTATTTACGCTGATCCTGAACCTGATTCAGTCCTCTCTTGCTTCTCGTAGTGCAATTGGTTATTCGACACACCAAAATGTAGTAGATTTGGTCGCCAAACATATCCCAAGAACATGGAGCATTGTGCCTCTTGCTTAGTTATAGAGTTTGGAAAGTTCAACATCTTGTCCTTCATTTTGAAAAATATATTTTAACATTCCTTACATCACTACATACCTAGAAACTTCACAAAATGACAAGACCCTTAATTTGTTTCAGCCCATCTTCCAATTCCAGCTCTGTCTCACATGTTTCATAGTAACCATCTAATGTATTTACTTACTTTAAGATGCAGAGAAAAATACAGATGAGAGAGGATATGACGCCACGGATAGACAATCTGTGGTTCAACTATAAACTCTTCAGGGAAACAGGCATCTTTTAAATCTATGATCTCAACCTTTAGCAAGTACACGGAAGAATGAATGAATGACCGAATGATTGCTGAGGTCAATTTGTTCATCATGAAACTTAACCTGTAAGTATTCTTGGAGAGAAACAGTGGCTCATTTTTCTAGATTGTTTTCATAGGAACTGGTCTCTAGATTTTGAGTCAATGACTTTATCCTGATGTTTATCAGTGTAACAATTAACTGATTCAAATTCCTCACAGCTCAGGGCTATGAGAAAGCCAAGATGATTTTACTCTCACTTTGACATTTTGTCAATGTCTGTGAATCCAATGCACCTGGATTAGCAGTTGAGCTGCAGGTTCATTCTGTACATCAAGAGGATTTCACATTCAATTAAGTTGAAGAACCGCTGAACCTGAACTCAATTCTTGGTACCTTACCATGTTTTGACTGGGTGAAATGGGCTTTAACCAAGCATTTTAGGCTTCATCTGAGAGCATATCTGACTTTCATCATGTCATCAAATTTCTGGACATTTCTGGAATTTGGGGACCTGTTATTTCTCGGTTTCTTATTTAACTAATTATTTTTTCTGCCTTCCATTTTGCTTCTTTAATACATACTCTGTGAAGCCAATTGGATTAAAGCACGGTATTTCCTGAGATGGCGGTTTCTTTTTTTCTATTTATTTATTTATTCAATAAATATTTGTTGAGAATCTGATATATGTCAAGCATGGTTATGAGAAGTTATGAAGACCAACAAACTTTCTTCTGTTGTAAAGCTTATATTGCTTACATTCCAATAAGATGTGGCAATGCATTAATGAATGAATAATTGTAAATGTTTAAAATAACATAACAGATAGTTATACATCCTGTGAAGGGATTTAAATTTAGGTGCTGGGATAGAAAGAAGCTGGTACTGGCTATTCAGAGAAAGCTCTGCAAAGCAATACATTTTGCAAGGAATCTGAATAAAATAAAGAAAAACTATGTAAAGGTGAGACGAAAGAGCATTCAGACAGAGAGACCAGTGAGCACAGGGTTTAGCAAACTTTTCTCTTAAGGGCTAAATATTTTAGGCTTTGTGGGCCAGATAGTCTCCATCATGACAACTGAACTCTGCTGTAGTAGCACAAAATCAGCCACATCAAAAATATAAAAATGAATGGATGTTGCTTTGTTCCAATAAAACTTTGCTTACAAAATTAGGTGGTTGACTGTATTTGGCTCTCAGACTGTATTTTGTTAACCCTTGAGCTAAACCAAGGGCCCTAAAGTGTAAACAAACTGGACATGTTAGATGAACTCAAAGAATGGTATGACTCTAGCAAGGGCTAGAAGCCAGAAGCAAATTTTCCCTGGCTCCTGCCCCACTGAAAAATGCATTTCTTAAGGAGGCAGAAACTGTAAAAACAGGTACAAAGTTTATTATTAGAAACACAGCACAACAAGAAGTGCAAGAGCACACAGAGAAACAGTTTGTTTAGTTAAGACAGAAGCAAGGCAGAGATGCACACCCGGAGAGCAAGGGTGTGGGTGTCTTCCCTAATGAGGAGGAGTGCAGTAAAGAGGCGATTAAGTCATTCATACAGGGCAGTTCTTCCAGGACTCTGGTTACCTTTGGTCAATTACCTGGTTTCTTTTCCACACCTGCCCTTCCCTAGGGCCCTCCCCAACATGCGTGCATAACTTTTTTCCAAGATGGATTCCAGCCCAGAGGTCTGTGGGAGGGGCCTTGGCATCACATATTATGGGGTGATGCCCTCTCCTTTTTGACCCCCCAAGGAGCCTTTCTTCACATTTGCAGTGTCTCCTTTGCCCCAAGGATAGGTAATATGTGACCTCTTGCTCTTTTACTCAAATAGGGTTTTGCCCCTCTCTGTTCCTGCCATGACGGTTATCTTAAAGTGTCCTCAGGAGACAAAGCCTGGCTGTTTACCCTGTTTCTGTCGTTACTTCTATTTCGAAGTGCAAACAGGAGGCTGGTTGTAAATATGTAACCTGGAGCCCACCTCTCTCCTGTCTCAGGAAGTGCAAACAGGAGGCTAGTTGTAAGCGTCTGGCCTGAAGCCCATCTTTTTCTTGTCCCAACAAATGTAAACAGGAGGCCAGTTGTACATGCCTAGACTGGAGCCAGTCTATCTCCTGCCTCAATTCCAGTAGTATAGAAAGATGATGGTGACTTAGATTTGGGCAATGTTAGAGTAGGTATACAGATTTGGAATTCGTTTTGGGGGTAGATTCAACAGAATATTATGAAGGGTTGAATGCAAGGAGTGAGGAACAAAGAAACCTGGGATCACGTATCAGTATCATCAGTGCAGTAGAATGGTGTTGTTGGACTGTGAGATGGGGAAAGTCTAAGGATCAATTATCTCTGAAGTCAACAACAGTCAAGAGGTCTGTTCTGGTCCATTTGATTTTAACGATCAGCATCATACCTAGAACCAAAAGAGATTTCTAGTTTCATTGCTGATTTAGTCTTTCTGCTTGAGCACTCAAGCCTATATCCTTTAGGTCTTGAATTTGCAGAATTTAGTCTAATACCTAGAATTGCCAAGAAAATAATATTAAGATGTAACAAATGGAACAGTGAAGAGAAAACTGATGCTGAGGTGGGAAAATGAGAGAAGCCCTTTAGAATTCAACCTAAAATTTCTGGTTACTGTAAATTGGGTCTCACTCCTGTTTTTGGCCATGTTTATCTACCTCAAAACCCCACCAATATTCTAACTGAGTGTATCTTTGGGGAAAGAAGATAGTCTCGAAAGTGCTAGAGTGGGAAAAGCGTTGCTTTTGGAGTTGAGCAAGTCAGGGCTTGCCTCCAGGCTCTACCATGAGCCAACTCTGTGACCTTTGGCAAGTTATGTAACCTCCACCTCAATTTTCCTCTGTGTATAGTAAAATTTAATAATTCTTATTCAAAGGACTTTTTGAGAAGCTTTAATTGGTTTAGATTAGTTTCATTTTTATTCAGTAGTGTTTATGATATCCAAAGTTTTCTCATTTCATTTAGTACAAAATTCAAATTCCTGATCATGGCTACAGAGGGCTTTAAAATCAGGCTTGTGTCCACATTACTCACTCCATATCTACCTTTTTCCCTTCTTTTTAAACCACCTTCAACCACAGAGGCTTTTCTCTGCCTCTGGAACACACCAACGTGATCTCTATCTCCTAGGCTTTGCATTTCATCTGCTTCATTTTCACATGGCCTGATCCTTCTTGATGTTTAAGATGCCAGCTTAAACGTCACCTACTCAAAGAAGTATTACCTGTCACCTAAACACTCAGTTACAGGATTTTTTTTTTCATAGCGCTTAATCATTAGCTTAAGTGATTTAATATACTTAATGTTAATAATTTTTTATCAAAAACCAAGCCTAGAGCAAAGCCCACACATGATAGACACTCAGTAATACTTAGATTGCAAGTGAATTGATTAATTAGCCCCACCATCTTCAATTCAGTACTTGGCACCATAAATGGTCATTACTATTATTATCATTTTTATTACGGTCTCATTTTGAGATAGGATTTCTGAATTCCCCAGTAATCCTCTGCTTTAAATAGAATGGCAAGGAAAAATCTCTCAAAGATGCTTTTCTTATTTATGCCCACTTATAAAAAATGGCCTTAGTGGAACTGTCTTCTCTTGTAACAGAAACAATAATATTAGTCTAGCAACCTTCAGTGTGATGGAAAGGTGCTCTGGTTTCACACACTTCTGCAGTTATGGTGCCTTAGATGTTTGGGACTTAAATGTTATCTTCCTGGCAAGGAAATTTGTCTGCTGTCCTTTGCAAGACAAATTTCCACTAATTTACTCCATTTTTCCTTCCCTCTCTCTTTTCCCTTCTCCTTTCCTTCCTCCCTCCCTGCCTTCCTTCCTTCCTTTATTCTTTCCTAATCTCTGCCTTCTTGCCTTTAGTCAGTTCCCAACTAGGTACTCTTCTAAGTCCTAAAGATAGAAAGCAAGACAGAAAATAATCCTACTCGAATGGAACTTGCATTCAAATATGGAAGGCTGGAAATAAATAAACAAACAAGCAAGGGATCCTTGAAGCTCTTTGAGTGAAGAGCCTTCCAGGCAAAGGGGGCAGGAAGTACAAAAGCCCTGAGACAGCCGTACGCTTGGCACGTTCGTAATGAACAGGGATGTCAGCTTAGTAAGTGGGGAAATTGTCGGAAATACTCTTTGAAGATTAATCAGCAGTTGGACCATATAGAGTCCCTATGTTTTACTCTAAATACACACACACACACACACACAAAAGACTAGATTTGACAGGGTAATGGCTTAATCTGATTTACATTTTGACAGGATAGCTCTGGTTGCTGTGGGAGCCACAGACTGTAGGCAGTCGAAGGTAGAAGCAGGGAAACCAGACAGGAGACCCCTGTAGTCGCCCAGGTGAGAGGTGATGATGGTTTGGTTTGTAGTATAATCATAAAGATAGTGAGCATTGGATATATTTTCAAGGTAGGGTTAACAGAGTTTGCTCATGGTATAGTTATGGAGTGTGAGAGAAAGAGAAATCAAAGGTGGTTCTACAGTTTGTTTTCTGAGCAACATGGTAAATGGCAGTGCTATTTATTTAGAAGGGGAAGCGTAAGTTCGGATTGAAAATTAAGTGTTCAGCATTGCCGTGTTAAGCTTGAGATGTATCAAAGATTTGCGGTTCTATATGAATCTAGAGTTCAGGAGAAAGATGGGGATGCATAAATGTAAGAGTCATCTGTATCGAGATGAGGGTGCTAAAATCCATGGGATTGAATAAAGTCACAAAGGATCTAAATGCAGTTGGGAAAAAGGCCAAAACATTGTTTTTTGGGGTGTTCCCGAACTGAGGAGGAAAGTGACTCAATAAAAGAGACGGAGACAAAGAGGCAAGAAGCCATTGAGACTGGAGGAAAACTAAGTGTGGTTTTCTGTCTTGGAAAAAGGAATAAATGTGGAAGGCAAATGCGTGAGGAGAGGCCACTTGATGGTTTCCTTTCTCACTGGGTTCTATTTAAGCATGCAGCCTGCATCCCTCCTTCTCACCACACAAGTACTATGGCTAATTGACCTTATGGCAGATTCCATGTTCACTACCAAAATGAGCTGTTGACAGAGGTCCAATCATCTGACAGCTTTATCTGGGTATGTTACCTCAGTTACCTCTTCTATTAGTTGAGGATAGTATTTATTTATTTTGTAACTAATCCTACATTAGTCCAATGAGATGATGCATTTCAAAGCTCTTCGAACATTAGAGCACTCTATTAATGTCAGGATTCTTTGCTGTTACTTGTAATGGAAGCCAATTGTAGTGAGGAAAGACAACGAAAAGGAAATGATAAAGGTTGGTTTGTTTCCTTTCTGATTTAAAATGAATCACTGAGTGTATTTAGTTTCTGCTCCCTTTCTTTAACATGAGTTTTCAACTTTGTTACTCAAAAGTTGAAGTCTTATAAAGTGTTTCCTGCTGAAATGCCATGCTGACTGGAATTCAGCAGCAAATAAATATTGCTGTCCTCACTAATTTGAAACAGTATGAATTTTGAATCTCTAGCTGTGGGAGATTTATTAGGATTACAGTTTTCATCACCATCCCTTCAGTCCATCAAGACAGGTCAAAGCTGTATCATTTTTTTTAAACTAACAGCAATTTCCATTCTTTTTAGACTATGCTTTCTGAGCCAACGATATTGTTAGAAACACAAGCTTGAAGTAAATGAAACACATATCCACATATCCTTATAAATATTTTAACGTGACCCCTGTTTGGGAGTGGAATAAAAATTGTTGACTATTTCATTTTATTGTAACTCTATAAACACAATGTATTTCATGGTAAAAAGGAGTACTTACTACACATCAAATTATTTGTATGTTTTCTTTTTAAATAGTCCATTTATAATAGCTAAGTTAAAATGAAAATGTGTAATCCTGTCGTTTACTCTGAAATGCTGAATATTGGTAAGGCACTCTTTAACTATTGTAACACTCTAAGCATCCTTTCAATGATTTGCCCAATTACTGTATTTATTGATTTAGAGTAATTGGCCTCTGGTAAATGATTAAATGGTCAATCACTTGAATCACATTGCTCTGAGTTTATTAATACCCATGCAAAATGTGTTTCAGAAATATGTTAATATTTATGATGGGCAATGCCTAGAAATAGTTTGAGAAAATTCTAGAATGTTTCAAGAAATACAACTTATGCAATGATAGCCGGCACTTGAAGTGACCTCTGTCTTGTTGGACAGATTTAAATTAATGCTCACGTGAGTGTTACTACCTTGCTTAATAGACCAGTCATGATCATGAAATTCTGAGGACAAATTGGATCATTATGTAACAAATATAATTTAAAGGGCACTGATTAATTTTTTCTGAGATCCTACAGTGAATACTTTTTTAAGACAAAAAAAAAAAAAAAAAAATCCTGTAAAGCTAATAATGCTAACTAGTAAAGCTAACTAAATAATTGAACAACACCTAATATGCATAGGTTTTCAGTTAATATTTATTCAGTAAGTAAATATGTCTATTATAAAATTCTAAATAGTCAGACTAGACATTTTCTTTTAATGATATATCCATATTTATGCTTGGGAATGAATGCTGGATTTTAAGAAAAATATTTAATGTACTTTGTGAAAGATAATACTTTAATTGTACTAAATAAGACTTGGGAGAAAGTTATTCATTTATCAAGTTTACTTTTTACCCATGTATTTCTTCCCTCTGGAAAAGATTTAGCCTATTTTTTTATTGCAATTTTTGAGATTGCTTAGGAAAGAAGAAAAAGCTCTGAACCATTGTGTGGCTTGTGATCCTAAACAAATCTCTTAAATTTTTTATGATTTTTTGTGGCCCCTGGAAAGTGATTAAAATCGTTCAAAATCTATGCGATCAAACCCCTCCCACTCATTACACTTTTGCTTACTTTCATGAATTGCTCCATAAATTAAAAATATAAAGAGTAGCAAAGTTTTTTTCGAAGGAATTGACAAAACTCCCTCATATCTTATAAGCAGAAAATCTAACACTGCCTTCTGGAGCTGCTCTACAATTTCTTGAACTGTTCAAGAACTCCAAGCGCTTACTCTGTCAGAGTTAATTGTGAGGCCAGGTAGAAAGGAAAGCAGAGTTTGGACACATATCCATCATTTCTCACTGTCACAGAGAGTCAATGTTGAAGACTAATAGTGCCTCATCTTATGGACCTTGTCCACCCTTTGACGATGACAGGTCTAGAATGCCATTCGCTCCCTGTGGGCGAATTCACAGGCTCTGAATTTCTCTCTCTCTCTCTCTCTCTCTCTCTCTCTGGCTCATTTCTCATCCCCATTTTTCCTCAAAGTGTAACATCTTCACCTGATGTCTGGATTCAGGGGGCTCCCCAGCCTCAGCAATGACAGACATCAGCATTACTCTTCTTCACCCTGACCCTTAAGCTATTGTATTGAGCCTGGGTTACTAGCTTAGTTTTCAACTTTACTCAACATATTTTATTTCAGGATACTCTCACTGAGTCTTGGTTGTGTTTACTCTGCTTTACTGCAATTTTGTATCCTGGAAAGCAGAAGCTGGTGCCTTTTGTTTTAGGAGTTCCTGAGCTTTGAGGCAATTGAGCTCTCTATAAGGTAGGGATCTCAGGCAAACTTATCAAAACTTCCCAAAACCAAACTTGTGTCTATGCTATTACTGGTGAATATTATCTGCACTAGAAGATTTATTCCAAAGAACTCTTAGTCTCCACAATTGGCATTGAATAAAATCCACAAAAGGATTTTAAGTAATCCCTTCAGTAGGTATTTACTGGGTGCCATCTTCATGTCTGACATTTACTCATGTCTGACAGTGTCTGGGTAGAATAGAAAACAACGCAAAAAATCTTATTCTTGTGGAGCTTAGATTCCAATGGAGGGAGAGAAATTACACAAATAAACACACAAATAAATATGTACTTACATGTTGCAACCCATTATTTGAAATAAAAAGATAAGTTGGTGAGAGAGAAAATGGATTCAATTAATTTAAGTGATAGTAAAAAATGAGCATTTTCCAGTCTCAATGATGAGATTGGAGTGGTCAAGAAAGGCTTCTTGGGCAGGCTTGATGGTGGAGATAGAATTTGAGCCAGTTCCTGAAGGATGAGTATGATGTAGATAGACTAAAGGGAAAGAAAAAAATTGTATAAGGACGAATCCTTAAAAGATCCATGGGAGTAAATGAGCTTGGTGCTCTGTCGAGTCTGGGAGGGCTTTGCATGAGCTTGGCCATTTAGCTGGCTGCCGTATCAAAGCAAAAGCTTTTTAGAGATCTTGCCTGAACTTGCCTGGCAATCCCTTCTCTGGATGCCCTTATACCGTAAAGTAAAGCAGCTGACACTGGCTCACCCCCATCTTGCCTCCCTTTAGTTTTTATCATGGTTTCTTGGAACCTGTCCCTTACATCTTCAGAGTTCTTCATGGCCTTTTCTGAGGGCCCTTTTCTCACAGCTTGAAAAGAAACAGATAAACTCTAATTTGACTTCCACCAAATAGTTCCATTATCCACTAAGCTTTTGGAAAATGTTTATTTCATGGATTATATTCCGTAGAACTTCATGGAATATATTCCATGGAAAAAAATCAATTTGGAAAGCACTGTATGCTATACCATCCTCTGAGATCACAGTATCCAGTAATATATATATATATATATAAAAAATATTGATCAAATATATATATATTTATATATAAAATATTGATCAAAGGGCCAGCAAAAATCATGTTTAATTTTCTGCAACACAGCATTTTCCCCAAATGCATTTGATTGTGGAACACTTTTCTGTTGCTGTTGAGGTTCCTTAAGAACTTTACCTTCTAACTTATAGTTTAGGAAAAGCGGCTTCAATCCCACCACATAAAACGTAATACATAGAACTCTCTCTACAGAAGGCATTGTGCTTCTTAAATTGCCACCAGACAAAATCAGATAGGAGTAAGCAGCTAATACTTCATCCACATTGATATTTTGTTGGCATGCAATCAATTTACATGACACTGAAAAGCTATTCATATGCTTAATCTCATCTCTCATTTTTGTATTACTTTATTTGGACTACCTATTAATCAATTATTAGAAAACCAATCCTATCAGGGGAAAAATCTGTGTACATGTATTTCACCTTTAAAGCTCTCCTAAGAGTAAAGCCTAAGTATAACTATCAAAAATATATCTCTGTATCTTCTTAATTTCTACCTTCAACATACATTTTTGGATTAGTATTCTCTTCTACCACTTATCTTGTCTAACATTTTTAGGAATGGACAGTTTTTGACAAATTAAGCTTAAACTTTCTTTTCCAATGTGTAAATTAATTCCAATTCTTAATCATGTCTTCTTAATCAAGTTTTCTTCCCTTTAGCCATATATATACCCTTGTAAAATAGTTTAAGTATTTTCTTGAAGTGTAGTCATTGATATATCTTGGTTTTATGTTAAAAGTTTACATTCTTCCAAAGTCATGGAGTCTCAGGATCCAATGAACTTGGTAATACTTGCTTTGTTTTATGTCTTGAGGTGTCCCCTAGGTTGCCCTGGACTTCATACACTCCATGCTGGGATCATCTGTTCTTTTTTTCTAATTTGAGTTTTCCACCTCTTCTTTTGCTTCTGAAGTTTGTTTTAAAATGAACACACCACCATTTTGAAACACTTGGAGAAATTAAAGTTTTTGATACGTTTTTCTTTACTCTGTCAGAATTAGTTGTGTACTGTGTTATAAATTCTTTCTAGTACATGTTTGGGTGAAACAATTAGAGAACTAATATGTGCTGAGACAGGAACAGTGATGGTGATTTTACTCAAGAATAAACCAGAGCTCCTCCTAATACTTTGAAATAATATAGATGTAAATCTGGGGCCCAAAAGTAACTTGTCCAATATCCTACAGCTAATAGAAGCAGAGCTCAGCTTGGAACTCAGATTTGTCTGAGTCCAAGCACGTGGTCATGCTTCCCTACCACAAAACCTCATTTCATTAATAAAATGTTAAGGAAGCCTGAGCTTGGTACTAACCCATTCACATTACTTGTCATGACTTTCCAGATGATTCTGTAATAAACCAGTTAGGATCCCAGTGGCTAAATGTTATGCCAAGTATAGGTATGTACATAAAGAAAGAAAAAAAAAATAGCTGTTGTTTTAAAAAGACAAAAGTGATATCATCTTTACCAACGGAAATTAGCTAATGGCTAAATATGACAATTTGTGTTTGAAGCACAGTGCGTTTGGATTAGCAAATGTATGTTTTTTGTTTAGCTGCCTTTTTTTCTATTTGGGCTAGGTTATCCTGTTGTTGTCTTAACTAGGTGTGTGTGTATGTGTGTGTGTGTGTGTGTGTGTATTTAAGAAAGACAAAAAAAAATACCATCAGATAGCACTTTTTAATAAATGAGAAAATATATATGGCTTTTAAATTGTCTTGAAAGAAAGACAAATGAAGAGATATTCTCAGCTTAATCTGTAACTAAGATATCACCCTCATTTTTACTAATCTCTTTTTAATCACTTTGGTCAATAATGATAGATACAATTTATTGATTTGTATTTTCACTCAACTTATATTAGTTGAGTGATTACTATAGGCCAGACACTATTCTGTGTATTGGGAACAAGGCTCAAATAAGATTGAAGTGGTCCTTGCCCTCATGAAGTTTATTGTAAAGGCTTTGGAGACAAACAACAAAATTATAAAGAACTTACAGATTGTGAAAAGTGATACACAGCTGTTATACTAGAAACTAAAGTGTTGGGGATGATATTTAAGCAGAGACTTGCAGAATGAGAATGACTTTAGTCATGCAGAAAGCTCACTGAAAACAGTTCTCAGTCAGAAGGAACAGCAGGTGCAAAGCCCTAGGTCAGAAACCATCTTGGCGTGTTTAAAGCACATAAAGAAAATCAACATCTTGGACTTCAGTGAGGAAGAACAGAAGCAATAAGAAGGTAAAAAATGGCATTCCAGATCCTGTAGGTTCTGGTAGGCTCTAATGAAAGGTTTTAGTTCTCTTTTACGTGCAACGGACACCCCCAAATGTTTTTAAGCAGAAAAATATGATCTGATTTACATTTTATAAATATTACCCTGAATATTTAAATATAGAAATATAGAAAGTTGCCTACAGGAAGTATGGCATAAACGTCCTGATTATAGGAAGTATGGCATAGTTTCAACCTAATACAGCTGACACTTGAAAAACACGCATTTGAAATGCAAGGGTCAACTTACACGTGGATACTTTTTAATAAATACACTACAGTGCTACATGATCCACGATTGGTTGAATCCGCAGATGTGGAACCCATGGATACTAAGGGCAGACTGTAAAGTTATTTGCAAATTTTCAGCTGCTTGGGGGTTGACACCCCTAACACCCGTGTCGTTCAAGGCTCAAATGTATTCCATTTTTCATATTTCTTGGAGTTGAATGGGGCCATGTCACTGGTAGGCTTAGTTAGCAAAACTCCCTTGAGTAATTCTCCAGTCCCTCACATCTCATGCCACAGCAATGGAGGAGGCTGAGTATTCCAGATGCCGCTTCTGAAAGATGGATGAGGCTCAGTCAGCCTGCAACTCTAAATGACTATACGCAGCAGAGGACCTTGCAAATCTGTAAGAGCATGAACTAAATACCAGTTGGGTTAAGCCACTGCAGTTCTGAGATTGTTTGTAACCACAGCACAAACAAACGGATTATGGGTTATATGGAGAGCAATGTGGAAAGAGGAAAGCAAGATAAATGCTGTAATAGTCCATGTGAGAAACAGTATTACCTTAAATTACAGGTGGTTGCAGTGTACAGAGATCAAATTGAAATGGATTTGAATTGCATTTTGTAGGCAAAGCAGACAAAACGTGTGGGTGGATTGAAATTTCTAAGTGTCTTCTGCATGGAATGAGTATATCTTATGAATTGTCTGTTGGAATTTCAAACACATTCCCACACTGTTCTCAGCTATCACCTCTGTTGCAAAAGCTGGAAGCCTGGAAACTGCATTCTCCAGACTCTCTTGCCAGAGGATTCCAGTTTATGCCCTGCAAATAAAAAACTCTTGCTAAAGATTTGATAAAGATGAGAGAGATGGAGAGTTGTTTTGGCTTCAGTGGGGAGGTGTGAGGGCTTTGGAAGATGGCAGATGGAAGATTTTGCCAGGAGATTTCAAGTGTCAAGATGTGAATCAGGCTACTTGATGCCGAGAGGTTCGTTTGGAGTTGTCAGTGACTTCTGCACTTCATGATTCCCAGAAAGCTTAGCAGCAACTTTTTTTTCTTTACTGCCCCAGCTCACCCAATAGTTTCATAGGCCTCTAATTCTTTGTATTAAATCCCTTCTTCATGAAAATATCTAGAGTGTCTCAATTTTCCACCCAAAGTATTCATTATCCAATATATTGTAGTGTATCTTCTGTTCTCTAAAAAGTCATCTCAGTAATCAGAAGAAACTGCGGGTCAGAAAGTTAAGGGCATTATCTAAGATCGTTTCATCATAATTGATATAATTGGTCCATAAACCAAGTTCATAATTTGTAATTCATAACTTGGGCTCTTTGGATTATAGCATGCCTCCCTAAATCTTAATATTCTTCTCCACAAAATGGAATTTAAACAATTCCCTTGTAATCTTAGAGCCTGTGATTGACACTATCACAATTTATGCATTCTTACTCCAGCAAAGGCATTTCTGCTAATAAGGATAATGACGCCTGCTGGTGCATCTTGGAACATTTTTATTTCAGCCTCTTTTCCATCTGATTGTCATTTAGCATAAAGCTACCAAATCAGATTTTATAATTTGAAACTCTTTGAATTTGCTGGTTTAGCTTACAGGTAAATGATACTATGCAGAACTGCTGTTATGAATCCAATAACACCACAGTGGGAAATGAGAAAATAGACATTATTGAAGAAGTGGGGGAAAAGGGTTTAAAGAACTGGGTTTTGAGTCAAACATCTTTCATCACAGAGAGAGGAACATTAGGGAAATGCCTAAGGTAAGCAAAATGTTACAGCTGTGGATTTTTTTTTTTTCAAAGATATTTTACACAAATGTTCTGGGAACATATTTTTTTTTTAACTTATCAAAATAAACTAACTTTACTCCTTCTTATTCATATTCAAGAATGTCCTTTTCATTTATGACAAGCTACAGGTGTAAATAGAATTGGCAGCCACTTGGTTAGAAATAGTTGATTTAAAAAGATAAAGAGAAGCAGATACACACTTAAACAGATACCATGAGTAAACTGAACACATGAGTACATATATAGAGGAAAATACACTATTTTTTAGGTTTCACTGAGTAAAAAATATCTTTGCATACCACACTCCCTAATAAACTTTGAAGTCTTAAATCAAGTGAAATTATTTAAATCTAGTTCTATTATCCGCAGCATATACAATGTATTTGTCTGCTCAGGTTGCCATAACAAAATACTGCAGACTGGGTGAATTAAAGGACAATTTATTTCCTCCAGTTCTGGAGACTGGAAATTCAAGGTCAAGGTGCCACCAGGGTTGGTTTCAGTGAGGACTCTCTTCCTGGCTTGCAGATGGCTACCTCCTCACTGTGTCCCATATGGCCTTTCCTCTGTGCACTTGGAAACAGAGACATCTTTGGTGTCTCTTCCTCTTCTTATAAGGACACCAGTCCTATTGAATGAGAGTCCCACGCTTAGGACCTCATTTAACCTTCAGTTACTCGTTAAAGGATCTATATCCAAATATAGTCATGTCAGGTGTTAGAGTTTCAATATATAAACCTTGGAGGGACACAATTCAGTACAAAATGTACACATAGCAAGAACTCAATAAGTATGTGTAGAAATGAATTTGATACTAATAAATTACAGATGGGAATTATGATTTATATCATCATATCAATTTCTAAGTAGGCATTACAAAGTATTTTTCTAAAATATAGACAAGAATACTTCTTCAATTACAAAGTCAGAGGGGTAAAGAGAAAATGTCATTTTTATGCTTTAACAGAAACATTTTTTTTGAATTTTTGAATTTTATTTTATTTATTTTTTATACAGCAGGCTCTTATTAGTTATCTATTTTACACATATTAGTGTATACATGTCAATCCCAATCTCCCAATTCATCCCACCACCCCTACCCCGCCACTTTCCCCCCCGTGGTGTCCATACCTTTGTTCTCTACATCTGTGTCTCAATTTCTGCCCTGCAAACCGGTTCATCTGTACCATTTTTCTAGGTTCCACATATATTCATTAATATACGATGTTTGTTTTTCTCTTTCTGACTTACTTCACTCTGTATGACAGTCTGTAGATCATCTATGTCTCTACAAATGACCCAATTTCATTCCTTTTTATGGCTGAGTCATATTCCATTGTATATATGTACCACATTTTCTTTATCCATTCATCTGTCGATGAGCATTTGGTTGCTTCCATGACCTGGCTATTGTAAATAGTGCTGCAGTGAACATTGGGGTGCATGTGTCTTTTTGAATTATGGTTTTCTCAGGGTATATGCCCAGTAGTGGGATTGCTGGGTCATATGGTAATTCTATTTTTAGTTTTTTAAGGAACCTCCATACTGTTCTCCATAGTGGCTGTATCAATTTACATTCCCACCAACAGTGCAAGAGGGTTCCCTTTCCTCCACACCCTCTCCAGCATTTGTTGTTTGTAGATTTTCTGATGATGCCCATTCTAACTGGTGTGAGGTGATACCTCACTGTAGTTTTGATTTGCATTTCTCTAATAATTAGTGATGTTGAGCAGCTTTTCATGTGCTTCTTGGCCAGTTGTATGGCTTCTTTGGAGAAATGTCTATTTAGGTCTTCTGCCCATTTTTTGATTGGGTTGTTTGTTTTGTAATATTGAGCTGCATGAGCTGTTTATTTACTTTAGAGATTAATCCTTTGTTTGTTGATTCATTTGCACATATTTTCTCCCATTCTGAGGGTTGTCTTTTCGTCTTGTTTGTAGTTTCCTTTGCTTTGCAAAAGCTTTTAAGCTTCATTAGGTCTCATTTGTTTATTTTGTTTTTATTTCCATTACTCTATAACAGAAACTTGGTCAATGTTTTTCCTTCTATTTTTAGTCACTGAATTTGTCCAGGTGTCATATGATGCACACACTTAAGTAGAACAAAGGAGTACCCATCAAGACTAGAACAGGGCAATATTCTCCAAAACAAGGTGAAATGTACAGCACAGGTTGTGAAGGTTTCTTATTTTCCTGTAAGGAAATGTTCCCCTCTGCACACCTCAGTATTAGGTAATAATATTCATACTGATATATTTAGGCAGAAGTGTACTGATATCTGTAATGTGCTTTGAAATGATCTCAACATAGGATAGATTAATGAATGGATAGAAGGACAAAAAAACCTTAATGGCTGACTCTGAGTAATAGGTATATGGATGCTTAAGGTAAAATTCTTACAACTTTTCTGTATGTTTGAAATTCTTTATAATTAAAACTTTAGTGAGAAAACATTTAGGAAAGAGAATAAATTTTTGTTCTACAATTTTACTTATGTATATTCAAAACATACACACATAAAACATTACATATTATACCACAATATTAAAGAACATAAGGGAAACAAGTCAAAGTGGGTGCTTATTTCTGGGAAGGAACAACAGAGGTGAGAGGGGATGATAAGGGAAAAACTCTGAATTTCTTTATAAAGACTGGAGATGACCAAGGTCAATGAACTGAGCAGTGTGATTAGATTAACTGTTTTTTTTTATTAATTAATTTTACTTTCTTTATTTTTGGCTGTGTTGGGTCTTCATTGCTGCACGCGGGCTTTCTTTAGTTGCCGCAAGTGGGGGCTACTCTTCGTTGTGGTGTGCAGGCTTCTCATTATGGTGGCTTCTCTTGTTGTGGAGCATGGGTGCTAGGTGCACGGGCTTCAGTAGTTGTGGCTCACGGGCTCAATAGTTGTGGCTCACGGGCTCAGTAGTTGTGGCTCGCGGGCTCTAGAGCGCAGGCTCAGTAAGTTGTGGTGCACGGACTTAGTTGCTCTGCAGCATGTGGGACCATCCCAGACCAGGGCTTGAACCCGTGTCCCCTACATTGGCAGGTGGATTCTTAACCACTGCGCCACCAGGGAAGCCCTAGACTAACTCTTTATATCTGAGATAAAATAAATTTTGTTTTGAAAGCAAATGAGGGATAATGTTGTACAGAGCAAGCATCACGTGCTTCCTTCTATATTATGTGATCAAGTCACATGTGGGAAAGGATGGTTCATCCACCTTGGGGTGGATTAAAATGACATGACTGCATATTCCAGGAATCAGCTATCTCTGTGATAGTTCAATTCTAATTCTGGTTCTGCATGAAAACATTTAAATCTCTATGTACACTCCATATTAAATAGTATAACGAAAAGAAATATGGTTTCTCTAATGAAGTCAGAATACCAATATTCAGTCTTGCATTGCTGTGTGACTTTTGTACAATCACTTGAACACCTAGTTCTTAATGTCCTCTTGTGCAGAACAGGAGGAAAATGATCAAATACTTCCTCCAGTTCTTTTTTCTAGCTGTATCATTTTCTGGGGAAGCACTAGAACAGAGTAATTGCAAAAGTTTCAAGTTAGGCAATTTCTAATCCCAGTTCTGCCACATGCTTATTGCGTTAACTATGGGAAAATTACTCAATTTCACACAGCTTGTTTCCTCATCTGTAAAATGGAACAAAAAGCATTCTGGCTAGGATAGTCGTTAGGATTAAATAACAATAAAGGCAAGGCACTTAGTAGTAGATCCATCATATAATATGCCTACAAGAAACGTTTTTGCTCATAAAAATTTCAATCTAATTTTTCTCTGTGAATAGTTTTCCCAGATCATCAAAAACTCATATTAGCCTTTTAACTTATATCTGATTTGAACATGCCTTGGAGAACTCAATAAACGCTTGGTATTAGCAGTTCATTAGATATAATTTTTCTCCTGCTTAATATAAGTGGAACCCTTGTTCTGATTCTCCTGACAGATGCTAAACTCCCAAAGAGAGGCTTGTTAAACATCCAGCCAATTGGAGCATTTGTTAGTTCCAACTGCAATGTTAAAATGTACCAACCAAACAAGCATTTGTTTAACAAGAAGCTCAAAGCATTTGTTTGTAGTCACTGTCACTGGAGTCCTGTAACAATCTTTATGCCAAAACTAACTCATCCTGTCCCAAACTCCTGCCCCAATCTTCCCATGCTTCCTCCTCTCTTAATTATTTTTCTTTTACATTTTTCTTAATTTAGTTTTAAAATACAAGAACTGTTTTATCAATAGTGTGCTTTATGTAGGTTTTTTTTTTTTTTTTTTTTTTTTTTTTTTCCCTGGTGTTGGGAGAGTGCTGACTGGAAACTGACAGCTAGGCACTGGAAGCCAAATTTTTTTTTGTTATATTTTGGATTCTGTTATTAAGTAGCTAGGTAGACCTTCATCTATCACTCATCCTCCATGGGCTTAACAATCTCTGTCCCTGTCTTTGAACAGCAGACCCATTGTAATCATGCCCTGAAAAAGAGTCTTTTTTCTCAACTGACACTTTCGTGCAAAATATAAGGGTCATATTTATATCCACTTCTTGCTGCCCTTGCAGCATTGTAAGTCACAATTGATGAAGGAGCAACACTCTGTGATTTGATATAATTTACTATGAAACCACTCTCCATTTTTGACATTTAAGCTCTTCTTGCCAATTTGCAAGTCTGCTTATAGACTGTCCAACTGTGGCGTCAAGCAATTATTTTGTGGGCCATTGTGAATTCCCTGATCTGGTTGTTCTCTATGTGATTTGATTAAGAGGGTGGCTTGAGGCCATATACGTACCCTTCTTAACAATGAACAATTAGGTCGAGAGCTTTTGAGCATAAATGGTGTGACTTTAAGGACCTAGGACAGCCCTTCTGTCTTTTTCTTTCTTCCTTAAGATAACTCTCTGAATGTTGGTACTCCAAATCAATTTAACAGGTAGGAAAAAGTATTTTGTTGCATAATTAGACATTAGTATTTAAAAGTAAATGCCTGTGAGTTAACTAAGACCATTGAGCTAAGTTAGTTCTTGCACTGGGTTGAATAGTGTCACCTCCCCTGACTCCAGCCAAATCATATCCTTCCTGGAACCTCAGAATGTGACTTTACTTGGAAATAGGGTCATTGCAGATATAATTAGTTAAGTAAAATGAAATCATAGTGCAATGGGGTGGACCCTTAATCCAATATAACTGGTGTCATTTTAAGAAGAGAAGAGACATAGAGGCATACAGGGAGAATGTCACGTGACAACAGAGGCAGAGATTGGAGTGATGTATCTACAAGCCAAGGAATACCGAGCATTATGGCAATACCAGAAGCTAAGATAAAAGCATGGAACAGATTTTCCCCTAAAGCTTTGAGTGAAAGCCTGCTGACGCCTTGATTTAGGCCTTCTCGCCTCCAGAACGGTGAAACAATAAATTTTTGTTGTTTTAAGGTACCCATTTTGTGTTAATTTGTTACAGCAGCCCTGGGATACTCATATAGATCTATTGTAAATTGAGATTTTGATGACATAAGGGCACTGAAACTTGGGGTGAAGGAGCATTGAGAAAGGAATGGATATAGTCTAAAACAGCCCTTTACCTTATTACTTAGTAGCTTACCAAAGGCTTCTAGAACTGGAGAGATTCTAATGTAAGTTCTACAAATGAGATTTTGCTTTTCTCTCCCTTTCATTTCTATCTTCTCTGCTTCTTCCCCACTCTCATGTGAGCTCCATAGCCTTCATCCATTTCCTGTTAGAGTCACCATGTGTCATGTTTTAAAAACTACTTTATTTCTGTCTCTGTAATTGTTCGAGCTAGCAAATATAAGTGTCCCCATGGTCTCACTGATTAGTAAAACCCTTCAAACAAAATAATGTTCTTTGTTAGGTTATTGACCATAACATAAATGTGAAGAACATAATAACTAAAAGTATTGTGCCCATGACATTTTGAAGAAACAATTTTCAGCAGCCATTTTCATGTAGACAGTTTCAGGTAACCTAAAAAAAAAAAAAAAAAAAAAAAAAAAATAGAGTTTATCTGATTAGTCTTTAAAATGTTTTAATTTGAACAACAGATAAGCTCACCTCTATCCTGAGTCTATTCCCATCCCTAATCTCTGCCAACCATCTGTGATCCTCAGCCAGACAGTAACATGGGATTGGATTCAGGACTGGGTGAGGGATGATGCCTTTGTTGGGTGTTGGTGGCCTGTCATATATACAATCAGACCAGAGTGAGCATCAGAGATGTGATGAGGCTAGAGGTCTAGTGTTTCAATTTTGTACAATTTTATGTACATTTCTCATAAAGCATAAAGATTGCATTTTTTCAGTTAACACAATCTGTCCTCTAATGGAAAAAAAATTGGCATACTTAATTTGATGGATCAATAAAACTTGCTTTAATCTTTCCATCTTACTCTAAGTTTACCAGTTAGTTCTTTTTTGTTTTTCTTTTTCCCTGCTGTTTATTTTGCTCATGTTTTCAGGTTACTGTTCATCTTGTGTTCTTTTATTCGTTAACTTCCTTTTCTGGTAATTCAACACACATTTCTTTACTATTATATGAAAGCAAGATGGCATCTCTCCTCTTCAATGAAAATGCTCTACTTTTCCTCTACTGTTCTTTCCCAACTCATTAAAAGAAAACCTTTAAAATACTTTTACACTCCTCAACCCCTCTGTGTTGAAGTGATTTTGAACCATATGAAATACTTGATATCTGAGTATTTTTTTATAAATGGAAATGGCAAAAAAAAAAAGGGGGGGGGAATTCCCTGGCAGTCCAGCGCCTAGGACTCTGCACTTTCACTGCTGAGAGCCTAGGTTCCATCCCTGGTAGACCAAATAAGATCCCACAAATCATGTGGTATGGCCAAAAAAAAAACACAAAAAAAAAAACAAAGGAAGAGGAAGTTGCATGTGGTTCCACATGTATTTATGTTTTGGTCACATATGAGGTTTCCCTTTTCAGTGCCTCTGCTCTTCATCCTTCCCTGTAGTGAGCTCTTTGCTTCTACTCATATTTTGTGTAATTACAGTCTATTTGTAAATATTTTCTTCAGGTTGGATATGTGGGTGATACATTGCATGAATCTTTAAACGTGTTGTATTTTTTTTCACCCTGACAGGTGAACCATTCCTTGGCTTGGCAAGAGATTCTTGGGTAATAGTTCTTTTTGCTCAGACTTACTCTAGGTTGTGTTTTGTTTTGAATGATTGAAATTTAAAAATTTTACAAGGATCTGCATGAGTTTTGTTTTTGTTTTCTTCTCTTTGACCCTGCTGAAACCTGGAAAAGCTTCTAATACTTGTATTTCTTTTTTAGTTCAGATTTTTTTCACACTTCTTTAGTTATAACCTCATTTCAGTCTATCCTATTTTATTTTATTTTATTTTTCTGTTTCTGATTTTGTTCGAATTCGTTGTAGCTCCCTTGCATCTGTCTTCTTAGACATTTACCTTTTATGTCATGATTTCTATCTCTTTTTGAATTTTGGTTTGTTTTAAGCTTTTCCTTACATTTGATATTCCAGCCCACTGATGTATATCCAAAGTGAACACCTTCCATTCAATTTGTCTATTTAATTCTATAGTTTAAAAATAATGTGGTTTTAGCTTCAGAAAGACTTTTTGAGCTGTAATGGAACCACTTCAGATTATTTTGATTTTGTTATTTTTGTTGCTGTTGTACTCAGTCTCATTCAACAGTTTGTTTATTTTTCTACCAGGAGCAGGTTCTTCTTAAGTTTTGCTGAATTGTCATTTCTCTGGCTGCTGGATCTCCTTAATCACATTTAAGTGTTCTTTTGCTCTCTCCTCAAAGTTCAGCCATACTTGCTATATCTTCAGAGAAGGAAGATGATCCTAGGCCAGCATCAGATGGCCTCGAGCTCCCAAGTTTCTCCTGAAGCATCAGGAAGATTATCTTTTTCTCAACTCCAAGCAATAGTGCTCTCAACATCATTCCACCTGACAAGTTTCCCCACAGCTTCCGAAGGCAAGAGTATCAGTGGTTTCTCCATCCATCAGGTAGTCATTGCTTTCCTAAAGGAGTTCATGAATCTCAAGAAGTCAAGCTCTTTCTAGGGTTCATCCTCTTATTTTTGTTTCAAGATTCTCTGGTAAAAGTCCTCAAACTCTCTTCCTGCGCAGAGGTGAATGGTCTTGCATTAACTCTAGTCTGAACACTAGCAAGTCCCATGTTCTTATTTGCAACCTCTAAGCCCTGTCTGCCCACCATTCCCAGCACCTACTTGGCAGGAAGGGGAACTAAAGGTTGGACAGGAATTGGGAAGCGAGACTGTAGGGAAAAGGTCAAGTTTCCCTCTTTTCAGAGTTCATGCTTATTTTCTACACTGAATATTTCTGATACATAAACCCACTTAATTCACTGCTGTCCAGTATACTTTCTTAGTTAACAGACTGATTATTAGTGCATAGATTTATTTTCTTATGTTAACATGTTTGTCTTTCTGAGAATAGGGACAATCTCATTCTCTTTCTGTATTTATCATAGTCAAGTGGCAACTGCCAGTGTAATTCAGATGTTTAATAAGTACTGTTTGATTTGATACAATCATAAAAAATTCAGAAAAGATGTACATCCAAAGTTTAATAGTGTTTTTAAAAGGGATTGTCACTTTTGTATTGTTTGAACATTTTACAATGAATGTATTTTACTTTAACTTAAAAAGACAAAAAAATTAAAAGTTAAGATTGAAGTCTTTTAAGATCACTTCACTGGATTCTTATATATTTAACTGTCCAGACCTTGAGTTACACTGAAAATGTATAGAGTGAAGGAAGGAAAGAGGAAGGAAGGAAGGAAAAAAGGTAGGAAAAAAAGGAAGGGAGAGAGGGAAGGCGGGAAGTGGGGAAAAATAAGATGCCACAAGATAAATTAATTGTCCTTGATTTGATTTATGATATAACCATGAATGAGAAATTCAGTTTTGTAATATTTGCATGACCCAATTACATAAGCATATTTAAATGAGATGTCTTCTAATTTGAATTATTTGGACAGTTCATGAAAATCATAATTCCTCTTGTCCTCATGGCAATATTAGTCAAAAAAGCATCTCTAATACATACATAATATGAGTCAATGTTCTCCCTGAAGCAACTCTAGTAGACATCTCAAGTAATTAGTAAACATATCTAATTGTCTGCCTCTTAATTGTATAATACTTTTATTATTCAAGAGCTGCATATGTTGCAGATGATGTAAACTAGTCCTAGTTACATGACATGGGTTTGAAGAAACAAAGCCCAGTTTGAAAACAAATCCAAAATAGAGAATTTGAGCAGGATTGGAATACTTAACAATACTTTGTAGTTTGAGTTATAATTTCTGTGTTTTGCTGATGGTTAAAAAATAAGGCTTTGCACGGAGGGAGGTGCAGTCTTTCACTTAATGGATCTGTCGAAGTATGTAGGCGCTCTGTGGTGAGAACCTTGGATAATGGTAGCTATTTGTCTCTTTATATTAAAATAGTGGAGACAAGTGACTGTGTTTTCTTTTCCTCTGTTGACTCTGAATGTTTGGCTGTCCCTTCTAACTATGAATAGACTGTATTCACAAGATTTTGAGGTTTGGTTTTAAACAGTGTCTAGAAGGCATTATCACTATCCATGCTAGATCTTATCCAAGACCCCATCAGAAGGAACTCATGCCAGGCTAGGAGTACTATAACATGTTTATTTTTCCAGCTTGTAAAAGAGAAAATCCCACAGTGATGATGCCTTCTAATGTCTCCACAGCATTCAGTCTGATCTCTCAGAATGAAAAAGGTGTGAGAACAGTGAAAATGTAAAGCTTTGTCTTATTTCAGTTATCCCCAGTGACACATATTTGGCTGGAGATAAAGTTTCACAAAAGTTTTTATCGCCTGGAATTATTTCATCTTCCCACAGTCATTTTTACTAAATTTTAAAACACTAAGATTTCTCTTATTAAAGTGACCTTTATATTTTAGTTTAGAAATTAGCAGAGTAATCCTGAGAGGGCCGGTTCTTGTATACTTAACTGTTACTTAATTGCAGATTTGTTAGCATTTCAACAGTATGGATGTTAGTGAAGTTCACATGATATGCATATTAATATTTGTGATGTGTGTGTGTGTGTGTGTATGTGTTTCAACCGTATGTATCTTTGGTGGGTGGGAGGCAGGGAATTGATGTCTAGTAGTTGAGACTGAAAGAGATGGTTAATTCATGGTGATTGTTGGAAGAGGTCATTGAGAGGATGTGACCGTTGGTTGACTACAATCTGGACCCCAGTAATCGAAGCCTCCTCACTCACTCCCCTGTCCTTGGAGTGTATGTTCTTTTCACCTTTCTCACAGTGGAAGACATTTTCAAGAACACAGCTTTGAAAGAGCAAGGTATTGTTGAGACCATCAGGACTGTGCAGTTGGCAAGCTGGGGACCAAGGAGATTGGATGATATAGTTCCAGTCTGAGTCTGTTGGCTTGAGAACCAGAAGGGCTGACGGTGTGAGTTCAGTATAAGTCTGAGTCTGAAGGCAGGAGAGGAAGATATCCCAGTTTGAAGACAGAGAGAAAGAACTGTTCTTTACTCAGACTTTTATTCTATTTAAGCCTTCAACTGATTAAATGAGATCAACCCACACTGAGGAGGGCAATCTGCTTTACTCTGTAGATTTAAGTGTCAATCTCATTTAGAAATACCCTAACAGATACTCTCAGAGAAATAATGTTTAACCTAATATCTGAGCACACAAAATTAACCATCACATTTTTGATCAATCCAGATATTATTCATTTTGTTGTGTTTCGCTTTTTTGTATTTCATAGATATTGTGTTTTTTACAATTTGAAGGTTCGTGGCAACTCTGAGTCCAGCAAATATATTGGCACTGTTTTTCCAACAGCATTTGCTCACTTCTTGTCTGTGTCACATTTTGGAATTTCTCACAATATTTCAAAGTTTTTCATAATGATTACATTTACTAGGATGATCTGTGATCAGTGATCTTTGATGTTAACTGTTACAAAAAGATAATGAGTCCCTGAAGGCTCAGGTGATGGTTAGCATATTTTAGCAGTAAAGTATTTTTAAATTAAGGTATGTACATTGTTTTTAGACAAAATACTATTGCACACTTAATAGACTACAGTATAGTGTAAACATAACTCATATGCACCGAGAAACCAAAAAATTCATGTGACTCATTTTATTGCGATATTCACTTTATTGCAGTGGTCTAGAACCAATCCTGCAATATATCTTCATGGTATGCTTGTATTTATTAAGCACTAGGGAGAGAACATATCTGGGGGCATGTGAAATTTGGGGTGTTTGTTTGTTCAAAATTAAGACGGAAATATTTTGCAGGCTTCCCAAAAGAAGTTTCAAAACTTGGAAGACAATTTCTGCTGGAGCTTAAAATGTGTGAGTCGTTTTCCTAGAAGTAATGGCTGGTATTCTACGCATTTGGGTTTGTTAAAGGAGAGAGTAAAGAAAAAGATGAGGTAGCCTAGAGAGGATCTATGTACATTAACTTCATTGAGGCATATTCAAATGACACATTTTAACAAACTGTACTTTAAATAGGAGCAGCTTAGTATATGTCAATCATACATTTAAAAAACTGTTAAAAGTAGTAAACCAAATTATGTATATCCATGGAAGTCATCATGATATCGTCAGGTGCATTGATTGGATCAGTTAACCAAGTAACTTAGTATATTTTCATCATCTTTCTACTGAGTTAACTCATCAATGCTAAGTGAATTTTTTGTTTTTCACATAGCCATAATCACAGCAATGTTCTTCAACAATGTGTCCTGTGGTTAGCTCTTAAACCATAGCATGACAATAAAGAGTCTTTCTGATAATAAGTACAATTTCTGGGCTTCATTGTAATAAATATGTAATAAAATGTGATATGATGGAATAAATAATATTCCATTATATTATTAGAAGTAAAAATGGAAATGTAAGACATGCAGAATGAAGTTAGGGAGATCATGCTAAAAAATCAATAATTTCCTTGTCCCTGAAATCAAAGAAAGGATTTTTTTTTAAAGTCCAGGACTCACTGTTCTGTTTTTGTTTTTTTCCTCCCCTTAAACAGGATATCAAGATATGTTTAAACATTTACTCTTTTAAATGCTAAAAAAACCTCTTTGAAACTACAAAATGTATTTAAGTTTTAAAGAGTAAACTTTATTACATCATGTCTGATTCATCAGAAAGAAGAAAAAAGTCATTCTATTCTATCGTACTTCACAGTTTATAGGTATGTTCACATACATAACTTTATTTAAGTCTCCCTAAGTTCTTGAGAAGTGGGTAAGACAGATATTGACAGACTCATTTTTTAATCAAGAAACTAAGATTTGGAGAAGTTAATGATTTCTCCATGGTCAAGGAGGTAGTAAATGGGACTGAAACTGAGAACCTTGACTTATTACCTTGATGCAAAGAAACAGTGCTAAAAGTATGGTCCTGTGTTTCTGTCCTAATGAGAAAATCTTAGAAGTTCAATTCCAAGCCAGTTCTTAAAAAGTGGGAAGATTTAGTGAAGAGTGACAGTGGCTTATCTTCATTGACCTGGTTTGTTCATCCATAAAAATCACTGAAGGCAGGAGAGATAAAGGCTCAAAATACAAAATAGAAAGTGGGCAGCATGGTTCAGCACAAATGCAAGCCTTGAGCACTGAGAAAAGTGGGTGGCAAACAGCCAGTAAGAACTGCCAACTCAACATCTCCTGCAACGGAATGAGATTCAGAAGGCTGCTGCAACCTATATGCGTATTACACCAGGGAGCATTCTAATATCCGGTCTCTCTTTGAATGCAACTATCTGCTGAGATTCTGCTGAGATTATAAAATCACCTGGAGGAAGGTTAAAACAGCTTTTCTGGGGAAGAAAACATTTTTATCATATGTCTCAAGATTCACAAGCGCTAGGACAAATAAAAATATAAAAGCAAGTGGAAAAGCTGAAATGTTTAAAATTTGAGTGCACAGATAAGAAAGGACAAGAATGATATTGCTAAAATCTTTGGCAAATATTTATGGCATTTCTGTCACATTGGTCTCCTGATGTGTAACCAGTAAGACCTCTTTAGTAGCAATCAATTATATAATTTCAAGATGGACAACCTTTTAAATACATTATTTGGAAAATGTTTTCACGGAGGATTAACTGAATTAAAACAGCTTTACTAAGATACTTTTTTAAAACCTAGTTTCTCCTCCCCATTATTATTGCAATTAACATTTTCAATAACTAACAGCATATATTATATCTATATTCAGTATAATGTTTTCTCTTTTGGAAACAGAAAATAGCCTAAAGAAAAGTAGGGAAGAGTGAGAAAAAAAAAAAAAATTTATATATATATAAAGTTATAAATACAAGTAGCATTAATTTAAATACATTTTTCAGGTTTTATTTTCTTGGCCAACTAAAACCATTTTGATAATAGAAATAAATAAATGTTCTGTAAGTTGATGATTGTATGCTCATTAAAGTACTAAAAAATTTCCATTAAAATAATATAACTTACTGTTTCCTTCATCTCAGTTCACTCTAATGGTCTTGGAAGAAAGCTCTGGAAGCCTTAAGAAGTTATTAAGATAAACAAATTAAATGCAAATTAATGTATTCAGTCTCAAGAGTAACAGAACAGACATGTTGATGTTGTTTAGTTTGTAAGCGAGTTCACTGACCAACACACCTCTCTGTACTGGAAAAAATTTTTGCTACTGGAAGTGCATAAAAAGTGTTCTCAATTAATTATTTAATATAATAGTCATAAAAGACACACCTTTTTTGATTATTGAGCATTTTTTAACTGTGGTTTCCTATGATATAACTAGCCCTGATATTCTAAATCTAATTTCCTTCAAAAGCTTCACCAGTGTTAAGGTGAGTAGATGTTTTCCAAGCTGGAAGGGGATGAGGGGCAAGAGAATTCCTGCCAGAGGGAAAAAATAACTTATGCAAACAAACCAACATTTAAAGAAAATATGGTTTATTTGAGGAATAATGATTAATTAGCTATGATTTTAGAGTAGCATTCTTTAAAACCAGGTTGGTACAGACTATGAGCTCTCTAAGCCACACGCGTATAAAAACAAAAGAATATTTGGAGTGTCTTAGCCAGCTTGGTTTGCTATAGCAAATTACCATAGAATGGGTGTCTTAAATAACAGAAATTGATTTCTCACAGTTCTGCAAGGTGGAAAATCTCAGATCAGGGTACCAGCATGGTGGGATTCTGGTATGCTCCCTATTCTGCTTTGCAGATGGCCATCTTGCTGTGTTCTAGAGCAGGGTTAAGTAAACTAATTAATGCTCTTGGGGCAAACTTGGACTGCTGCCTGTTTTTGCAAATAAAGTTTTATTGGAACATAGTCATGGCTATGTATGTGTGTATGTATGTATTGTCCATGGCTACTTTTGTGCTACAACAGCAGAGTTGACTTGTAGAGATGGAGATTATCTGGCTTATAAAGCCTAAAATATTTACTATTTGATCCTTTATGGAAAAAGCTTGATGATGTCTGCATTAGATAATCTGATGAACAAATTCATGTCAGATTTTCTGATGTGCTTCACTTCAGTCTGTCGGGAAGTCAAACAGTGAGACATAAAATACGTAAAGTTTATATTATTTATAATTAAATAACAATATTTAATTACAAATAGTATAATTCATACATGTAGTTCTCTCTATATGCGTGTGTACATATCTACACATTTAATTACATGCACACACTATCAAGAACTAAGTATTTTTAATTGCTTTTAAATTAAAAAGATTTTAATGATCTTTTACAGTTCCCTTTTTGATACAAGAACTTACATTTAAATAGGTTTCAATTAATTTGTAAAAAGAAAATATAATTCATCTTCCATTACTGTTTCCTCTGCCGAACTTATTTTTTATTAAGTTACAGTCATTCCTGTTTCATTCTTGCCCATTCTATTCTTTAATATTATATTTCATTTGTGACTTAGCACTTGAAATGCAATCATAGTAAAGTTTGCTTCTCATGGGTGTTATCTGACACTGCTAATTATACTTCACCCTTTTCTAGCCCAAGTCTCACTATTTGAGATAACTCAACAAAGATTTGTACCAATTACTAAATGTTTATAGAGCATATAATGTCAATTGTATCTCAACAATTATTTAGTTACTTAAGAAGCAGATTAAAAAGTTCTTCCTTCCTTCTTTTCTTATTTTTTTCTTTCTTTCATTATATTTAATTTCCATGAATTTAATGTAGCTGATTTTTGTATTGCAAAATATTCCTGCTGTATATGTGTGTAAAAAGGAACAGAAATATGTAGTGCATTTTTTCTGAGTGACCCAACACTTGCTTTCCAGGACACTGTGCCTACAGAATTAACATTCACTGAAACTAAATATAAGTCAAAGAGATTTTGGGTTGCTGTTATTTATTATAATGTTAAATGGAGAAGTGGTTTAGGTAGAGGGCTGGAAGGAAAAAACGCTGGGAATAAACATTGGGGGATCCAAGTTTGAGAAGTTGGTTTGAACATTCAAAGGTATAGAGTAGATTCTGCTTTACTGGCTCATTGGTTTAAAAAAAAAAAACATTACAGAAGAGAAAGAACACATCTGTGTAGTATTAAGTACAAAATTAAGTATGTATTCAATATAAAGCCCTTGTGCATATATATATTATATATTGTATATATATTACATATAGAATAAGAAGTTCACTGATATTAGAACTTTACATTTCAGTTTCACTTTTTGAAATGAGAGATCCCTATTAAGTGCCTTTTAACTTTACCTCTGAAGTCCAAACAGATGCTGAATCATACAACCAGGGTGGGGCGTGCCTTTAAGCAGGTCTTAGATATGGATTAGACTAGGAGTAGTTTCTAGTGGATGATAAGGAATGGCAGCGGTCTTTGGTTCTCTTTGCTCAACAAGGATCAACCCACAGGGTGGAGACCCAGCAGGGCTTCCATCTGCCACCAACTCCTGAGACTTCCTGATTTGTCCTTCAGTTGTGCCCTCTCTGTGAGCTCTCTTTACTCTCTGGGGTCAGAGACTAAAGCTTGGGGCCGTTTGAGGCTGCCTGTTTTTACAAAAGATGCTACTGGCAAACAATGTTGATAGGTCTATCAAGGTCTACTATGTCAAGTAAGTTTGAGAAGCCATCGGTACTATACTGCAAGTCATTTAAAGAGGAGTTGTTGCAGAAAGGTTTTAGAGAATATTCAAATTATGCAAACTTGGAACTGAAACTGTGTACAGTTCCAAGAAGACCTCTTAATTGAATCTAGCAATGGCTTAAATGTGTATCTCAAAATAATTACAATGTTTTAATCAGTTGCTATAAATCAGATTTATACCATGTTACACCCATTTGTATTATGGGCCCATATGTATTACAAAAATTGAAAATGAGGCCACCCTATCAACTGTCATCACTAATTAGAAAAATTCTTCTACTCATTTTATTTTTGCTTTATTTTGTGCTCTGTTGAGGTTCATCAGGAGTTACTATAAACACTTGCCAGGTCATGTAGTCATGTTTAAAACTGCATAGTTCCTCTGGTTGGCAAGCAGCCCTATTCCTAAGGGTATAGTAACAAACTCGACTCTGTTTATCTTCTTTATATTAAATTAAATTACTGGTACTGATATGTTTTTGCAAAGCAGTTCACCCCAGTTATTAAAATGTTGTGTATTTTGGACTACTTTTAATTCAGCTTTGCTCTTTAAATTTGCAGCATTTCCTCATCCACAAACATGAATGCAAAGATTAATTCTCTGCCAATGTTTTTGTTTCATGTCATCTAAAAAAGTATGTTTATGTTTAGTTCATAATGTACGAAGAGAAGCTAATTTTCTCCATTATTTTCACTAGCATTATCATTATATCATCATCATTAAAAAAAAAAAAATCTTCTTAAAACTGACTTGTGTGGGAGACTGACCTAGAGACTATAAGAAAGGTACATTAGATCATATAATTCTTTCCCTTTCAAAAATACCAAGCTATACATCTCCTAATAAGAATTTTATTTTATGTTTTTTCCCCACTGGTTGCAACTAGGCATTTATTCCAATGAGCCTGTTTCTGCTCTGGAACTCTGCTTTGGTAGCTGTCCTCCATAAATTATTTTTAATACCTCCAAAGAGAGTGACTTGTATCTTTAATTTGTATTTCATTATGGATCCCTTGAGGCAATACAGAGATGAGATCAGAGCCAGGGCCCTGGCTTCAAATTCCTGGGGTCCAGTCCCATTGCTATATGTACTGTCTGTGTGACCTTGACACACCCCACTTCAATTTTCTCACCTGCAAAATGAGAACATTAAGAATAGTCAGCCCTGTGGAGTTGTAGGGAGTGATAAAAGAGGGGAAAATGTGTAAAGCATTTAACAGACCGACTGGTACCTAATCAAAGTAAATACTTGCTAGCTGCTATCATTCTAAGTCAAGCTAGGTAATACTTGGTAGGTTCAGTAATACTAAGGCCTAATAAAGTATATATTTTATTTCTCAAATCATCTTATAACTTAGAGGAATTTCCTAAGGATAATTCTCAAAATGAGTTTTACAATTAGAACTAGAATATGGACTTCCAAAATTGTTATCTTAAAAATATGCACTAAAATTATCCTATAGGTATACTGGATAATAAGTTACATTTTTTTATCTTTTAGTTACAACTACTCATTGCTTGAGAGGCTGCCCTGCCCTCTTGGAGTCACCAATCTATAAATGACTTAAACAAATTTGTAATGTTTGATGAAAGAGTTGGGTGTCTGCACTGGGTAGGTGATAAGGGTAGGTGCATCTTTGGAAGCCAAAGAGGAGAGATCCTCATAAGAAAACATTTGACTCTTGCCATAAAGCTTTCATAAATTTGTTTAACAGCAGGTCTAGCTAGTGCATTTACATTCCATTTTATCATACATTTTACTGTAGTATGTTGTTTCTCTCTGGACATTTTGACAGCTGAGTGGAAAATTCTTCCACCCTCTTTAATGGGTATCCATAGGACAGTTTTCTTTAATACACTCTGGTCCTAATACCATTGACATTTTTTCCTGCTATTTTGAAAGTTCTTTGGTCAAAGAGGTTGCTTATTATTTGCTTAACTCCTTAGAAACTGTGCACTTAAACCATAAAATCTCTCTCTTCAAAACTGAGCCCCACATGGCTACTTTTGCCAAAGGCCAGGAAGGATTTATCATGGTGCTACATCAAACATTTGAATATGAACTGACATAGATATACAATATGATTTAATGGAAGTAGTTGATGTTGTCTGAATGATAACTCTTGACCTGAGAAGCTCTGAAGTAGTGAAAGGGGGCTAAATTTGCATGATTTGTGCCATAAGCAATATTTATAATGTAAGAGGGCTTTAAAGATTAATACATTCCCAGAGCAACACATGAAAGAGACAGGAAAGGTTATTCAGTGATCATCCAAACGAACTATTTATTTGCAATGCTGGAAGACTTTCTTAGTTTTTTTTTTTTTTTTTTTTCTTTCCCCCCATTAATTTAGTAAACAAAGAAGACATTGATATCTCCCTGATTTCAAAATATTTTCTGCAAGTTTAACTCTTTTAATCAAGGAGAAAAGGCACAATACTGTTTACAAAAATAGTTGATTGATTGATTGCCTCTCATTAGTTAAAAGGCCTATGGTACTTTGTAAGTTCTTATATCTTTAACTCCTTATCTTGAGAATCAAACAGCTGTAAGTATTTTTCACAAAATAATTACATTATTGTTTTATCTAATTATCAGTTGGTAGAAGGATAAATTGATTCATAAAGCCCCTAAGAAAGTCTATAATTACAGAGCTCAAGTGTTAAAAGTCTGAGGTTGACCACACTCTTGAAGGCAGTCCTCAGAATAATTTCTTCAAAATTACTTGTCATGCACTTTTAACTTTCTGTCTAAACATAAGGGAAGTTCTCAAAAGAGCTTCATACTCCTTACTTTTTTTTCCAACTTAAAAATCAAATGGTTCTGAGTTCAGTGCTAAAATGAAAAGACTTGCGGGGAGTAGCATTAAAGGAAGTGTCAGAGAAAGTTCAGAATTAAACAAGTTTTGATATCTACATATATTGTGATTTTAATTACTTTGGCAAATGATGTTCGAGAGTATGGTTTTGTCTGCACCCTTCCAAAACAATTGAGTCTAATCGAAAAGCAAAGAATTCTGTCAGTCAAACATTAGATTTCTTTCATAGTGCCAAGCTGCTTTCACTGCAGATACAGAATACAATGTTTATTCTAGAAATGTAGACAGAGATGGAACAGTCAATAACAAGATTGGCTCCAGCATCAGTGCCTACCTCATAGGCTCCCATTTTTGCTCTGCTTTCCCATCACAAGTTTTCTTGTATAGTTTTCATTCCATTTTGGCAGATTGAATCTCAATCAGAAAAAAAAATGTGGATATTATGACTTATGTATAATATTGCTTTGAGGGAGGAATAAAGAAATCCATTCTCCCTTATCTCATGGCTCCTGAAGCATCATCCAATGTTACTGCCATTTTACAAAGGAGGGGAATTATTTAGGAAATTTAGCCTAGGTAACAGAAGAAATTAGCAGGGCCAGACAAGAGATCTCCTAGTTCCCCAATTTTTTTAAACGTATTTAACAGTAATTTCTCTGGGATCAGTTGCAGAATTTTGAAGAGAAATTTAGGGGAAAATATTTCTGTTTTCCCCTGACAGGCACACAAAACCTATAAAAATGACAATTGATTAAGGATAATCACTTGGATCCATTCTAGAGTTGTTAAGAACAGTAAGATTTGTACATAAAATGTAAAGATAGGTTCAATAATTAACAGTTATTAGAGCAAATCAAATGCATCCAGATTAAATTGTTTCCCAAGCATTAAGGTCTTGACTTTATAATCAAAAGACTACTTTTCCCCATTAGTCTCTGTTCCATTCTAGTAGCTTTGCAGCTTAAGCATGCTTACTGCCACTAGGATGATCTATTTTTAATTGAGTACCACAGACTCACTGGAAGTTTACTAACCTAAACTTAATAGGCACATTTATATTCTCTCTACTTGGTTCCCCTCATACCTAATGGTATGTACTGTAGCTAAAAGTCCAGGCTACGGAGTCAGTCAGGGATCAATCCCAGTTGTAAAGCTATACTTTTCAACTGCATATTAGGTATGTTGCTGCTCTCTTGAAGCAAAACCATGTATGGCTTTGTAAAACAAGGATAATATTGTTTTTGCGTTACAGAATTATTTTTAGAATTCACATAATATAATGTATAACAAAACCCTTAGCATGTAGTAAGGGGTCAAAATGTTTATATTATTACTTTCTCAGCATCTCCTTATGTCCTGTAAGCAAGTATAGAGTGGTTTACATTGCAAGGAGGGGGTGGAAAAATGCATCAAAATAATATCCTCTGTGATGTCTTATCTCACCTCCTTAGGCATGAGATTCCTTCCTTTTTAGAATAACCATGACTATCATTTGCTCATTAATTTACCATTGACGTGAGTTGCTTTTTATCATAATTGTGCATATGTCCTATTACTTCAAGTCTGCGGTAATCTTGAGGGAAGGTGTCTGGACTTTTGATTCTATATAAATATACATTCTATGTAATAGCCCATAAAATATAAAATATATTTTGAATCCAATAGGCCCTCAGAAAATATTTCTTTGAAAGAATAGGCCATGTGCCTAAAGGCAGATGACCTTATTTCCAGTCGTGGTTTTTACTCTCCATAAGCTGGTTTTGCTCAGGCAAGTCACGTGATCACAAGGAGCCTTATGGCCTTCCTTTATAAAATTGCGGTAACACTCCCTCCCTGCTACTTAGAGTGACGTGTGAATCATACAAGAGAATGCAGATGAAAGCATGTGCCAAGTTAAGAAGTGAAAGCTCTAACTTGAAAATAAGAATGAGAGCTGGCTCTTGTTATGTCTCAGTGCATAATAATACAACATTTAGTTGCGTTTATGTACTTGAAATGACAATGTGATTTAGAAAACACACTTGAATACAGTAATTTGCAGGTGGATGTGATCTACTTATAAACAAGAGCTACTGTTAACAGTATCCTGTGTCCTCTGAAATTTCTTGTTGCATGGCACGGAGACACATGCATAAATGTAAAGAAAGTAATCATGGAAAGGTCATCACTTGCACAAATGTCATGTTGCCAACACCACGGATCTCCATTAGGAATGAGGAGTTTATCTTGAAGAGCTGAAGTGGGACGAGAATAATTTTTATTTCTTTTCATTCTCAGACTGACATTTCACCATTCTGGAAGAACAGTCTCGAAATTCAACCTTCCCTTCTAGGGCTTTAATAATCATAGACAAGGTTTGTTTCCATTTCGTTCAGAGGCTGGAATGAGAAATGTTGAAATACCACGTGAAAGACCTTGCTTATAGGGTTTCCAGCTGAGACTGGAGGCTGAAGTGCTGAAAACTCTCACAAGGGATCCAGGCTTCATGACATTTCCAGACAAGCCTTGTGGCCCTGGGGGACAGAGGTAAAGTTAAGGTGAGCTTCCGGAAGCTTGGTACACTCAGTCCCCTCAATTTTGACCCACTCGAAGAGTATTGATAGAGAGCTTTAGACATGTTTTCTTCATGATATTTTGTATTTGCTACATTATTGTGAGGATTACTATGCTCTGAATAGGAAAAGAATGGCTATTTTTCCACTTAATGTCAAATGTTAACTACATTATGGAAAGTGCAGCTTCTTCTCCTTTTTTTTTTTTTTTTTTTTAATGACCTCTCCTCAACAAGAGGCCTGTGGAAAATGAAGCGTTACCTATCTTAATAGGTTTCAATCTCCTGCACAGGCTGCTTCAGTGATATTTCAGAGTCTATTAAAAGGGACTCAAAATTGCACAGCAGGAAGGCACTGCCAAATATTTCCTTGAAGCTCTGTTTTCTAGATTATCAAAAAGAAAAATAGAAAAAATGTGCTATTAGTTTTTTGTTGTTGTTGCTCTGTTGATGTGAAAGATACTATTCCCTACTAACAAATTATTAGGATTACTGACAATGTATCCAAGTAATTAGCCATAAGGAATAAAGAAATGAGACTGAAATAGAGTCCTGATCATAAAAGTAGTCTTTAATTTAAAAAGTAAGGTATTATATTGAAACACTCTTTCCAGATACGTTAGTACCTTTTTAGAAAATCTAGACAATTATGCCTGAGTATCTTTATTTTGTTATTTTTATCTGCTAATACATACTTTTTTTTTTTTAATTGAAGTATAGCTGATTTTTTTTAAAATTAATTAATTTATTTTTTGGCTGTGTTGGGTCTCCGTTTCTGTGCAAGGGCTTTCTCTAGTTGCGGCAAGCGGGGGCCACTCTTCATCGTGGAATACTTTCGAAAGGAATAAAAGTCAGTTATTACTCATTTCAAATGGGTGACATCATTTTAAAATAATGTGATATGGAAAACATGAGCACATGATTTCTTTCATATTCAAAATCTGTTGGGCTCTATGTATCTTTGCATCATGAATATTTTTATTGATACCTGATGCACCATCATCTCCTATATGTTGACTTCATTATGTGCAAACCTCTTGGGAAAAACAGGATTTTCTTTTATCATGTATGTTTTGGATATGAAACAGAATTTATACATAAAATAATTTTCCTAATTAGTATTAGTCTTTGAGTGACAGTAAAAACACAGAGAGATGATATAGATGCACATAAGCACTAATTTTCATATGAATATTAATTATAGAATCTTTAATCAACTCTTGTCTTTTGAAAGATTGTTTCTTTCCCAGAGTATGTTGAGTTTATTTTACTTTAAAGCAGAGTCCTTATTTTGCTTCCCTGGCACTAAATTAAGCAGAATAAATATTACAATGTTTTAACCCTATCCTCCTGTTCTTCGGGGAAAAAACTAATAAGTAAAAGGACAGAGAATAATGCCACAATTGTTTATATGCATATGCTTAATGATGATACAAAAATCTCTCCTTGTTTTAAAGTTTCTTTATATTCTTCCCAGAATGGTTGGTCACTGAGTGAGTTTTCATCTTTATTCTTTATTCATTCTTTGCCCTCATACACCCTCACCACTCACAGCTCATTGGTGGAAATACTCATTAGCATAGCCTTTCCTATTTGTATTATTTAACAAAATACCAGTACAGCTAGGGTGACCCGCAGTCCAGCTTTGCCCAAGACTGAGAGATTTTTCTGAGATGTAGGACTCTCAGTGCTAAAACCTGGAATGTCCCAAGCAAACAGAGATGGTTTGTCACCCTAAGAGAACAGTCTGGAAATCATGTGACTCCAAGCCTCCTCAGATTAACTCAAAGTTAACTCTGCAGTGCAGCAGGCTCTTATTGTCAGATTTTGCACTATTTCTCACCTTATTTTTCTATCCCTCCATCCACACGCCCAAGGGTGCATTTGGCTGCTCCAGGTTTGATTTGAAAAGGGACAGAAAGGTCGGTGTACATTAGTACGGGTGAAATCTATCTCAGTAAGCTCAGGGAGGACCCCGCCTTTTCTTATATCCTTGAAATCAATTCTACTACTTCCCTTCAGCATGTCAAGGCTTTGGGAGGAAGTGACTTCGTCTTGCAATAACTTATTCTCATGATTAGGAGACACAGTGCAAATGAACTTTCTCTCAGCCACAAGCTGTGCTGCTCTAATATGAGCCTTCTCTAAGACCTCCAAAATAGCGGATACCAGATTGAGATATATTGTTGAAACCATTGGAATTATTTCTTTGACAAGTTTTAATCAATATTTTGAAAATTTTGTATTTCTTGGGGAAGAGGAGAGAGATAAGGATGATTGGGGGAAAATATGAGTTCCCAGCTACAGTTCTTCTCTTACCAAACAAGGGATAATCCTAGATAATGATTATACTGCCTCTCATTGGTTGAGAAAGAAATGTCAATAACTAATAAATAAAAGTAAACCTTTCCTTCTAGACCCATTATAAATCGCCTGCAGGGTTTGTCAGTTTTTTTGGATTGGCAGGAAACTCACCAACTATGGAAAGATTCATATTTTAAAATATTATGTAAGCAACTATGCTTTACTCTGAGGATAAAAACTCCCTAGAAGGAAAAAAAAAAGTCAAATTCTAGATTTCTAAGTCTCCTTATCTTTTCCTCCACTTTTACTCACTTTTCTTCTGAATTGTTTTAGGATTTTAGACTTCCTATTGATTGCTTAAGTCACTTTGCTTTTACAAATCCACATTTCCCAAAAGGGTCTGTATTTGTACTTGGATGTGAATCACTTTGAGAAGTCAAAACACTTCCTGTAAAGAGTGAGTGAAATCTAAGATGAATATTTACCTCTATCCATGCAATGGGAAAAGAAACAAAGCTATATCTCACTGGATTATATTGGCAGCATTTATACCTAAGGTGACTTCAACCCAGGTTTTGACTAGTTTCTCTATTTATATAAATAATCTTAAATCACTACAAAATATTTTCTGCTATAAGATTTTAAATCACACTTTATGAAAATAGACATTGTTTTGAAATAAGAGTGTATACACTCTTATTTTGATGCCATTTACTTCTAACTATTCAACTCTTATCATTCAATGTGAAGGTGTTTATCTTTGGTCAACAGAACTGCCCTATATCACCACCTGTAAAATAAGCCTGAGATAACTAGAGTGATCATTTATTTTTTTTCCTATAAACCAAGGCAGTTTTGAAATAAAAGGGAGCACTAAAATTATTTACAATCGAATAATTTTTTAACATCTATTGACCAAAAATTTGTTTTAATATATTGGTAGATCTATAAAATCATCCTAATAAAATTCTAATTTGAGGAAAAAAAATTCCAAGAATAATAGATATGTATGTATTTTGAAGAAAAACAAGAAACTTTTTATATGTATATTTCTATATAATATATATTTTATATATTTATGTATTATAGTATTAATTATAAGAATTTTATTTATTATATTAATACTTTTTTATATATTTACATTCTTTATATTGATTTTCTCAACTTTTAAAGATAGGCAAACCATTCCTCAGTTCTTATTTCTATACTTTAAACATTGTCTTAGTTCTATCTTAGTTTCTTAGCCATTACAAAACATCTCAATGATAATTTTCTAATTTATGCATTTCAATATTATTTTATTATTTTAATGTTTTTATAAAATTTCCTGGAATTTTTTTTCAAAATTGCACTTTATGTACAAAATATACATAGATACATAAACTCATATAAATACATACATTTCCAATTGATTCTTTTCTGTAGACCATAATATTTTTAATTCAGAAAATATTCACTCTATAGGTGCTAAGATACCTACTAAGTTAAGAGAAAATTTTGCTAGGTGGACAATATTCTCCATTGTAAATTTTTATTTAAATTAAAAAATATTTCAGTTCAAAAGGTTACTTTTTTGCCTCCATTTAGAGGTTATTAACTCAACAATTATTTTTATAAGACAAAACTTGTGAAATGAGTTATCACTGTTTATTATTCTTTTGAAATCTTTGCCAACTATACCTACAGCAATATCAAAGGCCTTCTCAATTTTATTATAAAGACAGTCAAAAGAATTAGAAAACATGTATGTATGGTCTGAAATAGTTTTTGGCATTTTTATCAGCTTCATCACAAAAATTTTGTAGTTCTTATTCTAAATTTGTATATGTAAAGTATTTTTTAAGTATGGAAAACTACAGTTTTAATTACTAGAATATCACAACTTCTCTGAACATAATTATATTATGTCTGAATGAAATCCAATTCTTAAATACATTTCTGCTCCAAAAATAGTTTTCTCATTTTCTAGAACTTTAAACTTAATTAAATATGTATATTGTCACTTCTAAACCAAATAAGTTTATCATCTTTAGAACTTTTTAACCGAATTACAACAGCATTCACAATAATGTTAGATGTTTTAACAAAGTGCATTTCAAAAAATTAATTCCATTACATTAATAGAATTCGAAAACTTAACCATTGTTAAATGCAACTAATTTTCTATTCAATTCATCTCACATAGTTACATAAAAATGGTATATTTAACTGTTTGCAAAGTTCTTCCACTAATGATCTAACACATTCACAAATACTGTATTGCTTTATTTTCTTGTGCAGTCACAGGAGAACTTGAAATGGAAAATAAGAGAAGTAGAGGAACAGTCTGTTGATCTAAATGAAATGTTAAGCTTCATAGGATGGTATGTAAATGTATTTTTTGTAACTATACACATGAAATAATTGTGTTTGTCTTAGTCTCCTTTAAACAATGTATTAGTTATCTAGTGCTGCATGACAAATTTTCTCAAAATTTAAGTTAAAACAACTCATTTCTGAGGGTCAGAAATCCAAGCACGGATTAACTGGGTGGTGATTCTGGCTCAGGGTCTCTCAGAGGTTGTAATCAAGCTGTTGGCAGAGGCTGCAACTATTTCAACACATTCATGGCTGGAGAATTTGCTACCAAGCTCACTTCCATGGTAACTGTCAGACCACAGTTCCTGGTCTGGCTGTTGGCCAGAGGCTTCAGTCTCTCTCCATGTGGGCCTTGTCATAACAGCTGTTTTCCCCAACAGCAAGAAGAGAGAGAGAGAGAAAGAAAGCAAGTAAGTACCCAAGATGCAAATCACATCTTTTCTAACCTAATGTTGAATGTGACATGCCATCACTTCTGCCATTTGTCACGCTGACCAACGGGTGTATGAAAAGGACTATATGTGAGGGAGAATCAGGAGGGAGAGATCACTGGGGTGGCCTTGGAGGCTGGGTCCAAGAAACAACGATTAATTTGTAAAGTAGATGAAAATGTGAATATTCTAGATTTCAAGTGATAATGTATATCACCACACTATTCACGGATTAAGGGAAAGGTTGACTGACATTTACACAAAATACACATTCATCATCACCTTTCTAGAGAAACAGAAATTCAATGCCAGATTTTTTCTCAAATGCTCATTTTTGTTTCTTCAACTCATTGCAATCAAAAGAAGTTCTTTAGAAATAAAATAGGTACCACACAATGAAATAAATTACTGTAGATTGATGTCCTGTTGGAAATGACAAAAAAAAAAAAAGAAAACAAACAAACCAAAAAACAAACAAAAAAACCACTGATGCAATAGTATTCAGACAACCCTCTATATCCTACAGCTGAACAGCTAAGATTGTATTTCCACACATATATCAGAGAAACTAAGCCTATAATTGTCCATATTTACCACTGATGCATCCAATGGTGACCAAACTTGTGTATATTCCAGACCTAAGGGACCAGATAGGTTAACTCTCCATAGCTGCTGATTTCTGAGAGTACTAATTCTTTTATTCAAATGTTATACATCCTATCCTTCAAAAATGAGTTTTAGTATTTTGAGTGGGGAAAGAACAGAGAAGAGAGAGATGGATGATCACTAACCATCTTTCAGCTTTAAACACCTGTTAAAGTGAGAACTCAATTCAGTGCATCTGATTCTCATAAACTATTAATGGAGACTGTGAAAAATCTGGGAGTGCTACCAAAGCCATCTGTATTTATTGTAGTGTGATAGTAAGACAAATGAAATCATGTAATAATAATGTTTTATATAAAAAATAACAAAACTCCAGAACAAATGCTAAACTGAATGGTATCCCAGACCAATAGAAATAAACCAAGATTGTCCTGATAAACTCAGTGTACCATCACTAGTCATCTTAATAGCTATATTTAGGCTAAGGAGTAAAGAGGAATGTAAGTTATTATACCTATTATAGGGACAATATTTCCAAACATTTCATGGTAGTAAGAAACCTTGCACCAGTATTTTTCCTGGTAAACTCACTGTGATAAACTGGAAGTTATTGTAAGGCTGACAAAGACTTTGGTCTGTCAGAGACCTATTTTTAATATCAGCTTATTTTGAAAATACCAAGATATCATCCCTATTATACTATGTTTATCTCAAAAATAGAGATATTTTCATACCATGAGAGGATACTGTTAATAAGGGTATAAATAATAGACAGGTGGACAGATGGTAAAACAATTTGAACAAACATCAAATAATAAATGGTTATTTTGGCACATGTTAATTATATACCTTTTTCTAACACTTTAAAGAGTAGTTAATAAGCCTGGAGTCATTTTGAGTCATTTCCAAGAGCATTTTGATGCTTCTCCAAAGAAGAATTAAAAATCAAAAGATAAGATTCCTCGTGTGGATGAGCTCTTCAGTCAGGCGACCTGAGATATACCCTCCCTCTGGTGTTACACCTTTATTCAGTCAAGAGATTACTGTATTTCCTCAACTTGGTGGTTCATGAGCTTTAAAAGTTAGCTTTTTTAAAAGTATCATTATAAAAATCTTTAAGCACAGAGAAAACCTATGTACCTGCTACTCAAAATAAACAAATGGAGAAATTCACTTCCCATCCCTAACTTTTCTCTTGGGAATTAGTGTGCTATGATCTTTTTCAATATTGCTAAATATTAAACATTGATCTCTAGTATATATTGTACCAATATATTTTTACTTGGTATTTCTAGAATATTTGTTTTTTCTACCAGTTTATTTAGCACAGGGTTGTATTAACTTGAATTTACCTGATATTAGAAAATTGAGCATATCTTTGTATAGTGAAAAGCCTGCAGGCTTTTCAATTCCAAGTCTTAGCAGTTCATGCCTTTACATAATTTTATTAATTTAAATCCTTTTCTTTATGTGTAGAGATGCCTTATTTGTTTTTTATAGTAATTATTTCACTCTTAAACATTTCCAATATCTTTTCCAAGTCTGTGTCTTGTTTTCTAATGTTGAGTACACTGACTTTTGTCATAAAGAACTCTGCAATTTTAATGTGGTTCAATATAGCAGTTCTTTCTTGCATGATTCGTACTTCATGTGTTTTAATTTTGAAATCCTTCTACGTTAAGGACATAAAAATATTCTAAAATCCCTCTACTTTAAGGACATAAAAATATTCTATGTTATCTTCTGAAAATGCAAAATTTTATTTTTCACATTTATATCTTTACTTTGATATTTACTTTATCATATGAGTAAAAATTGACATTTTACCCTATGGTAAACCATTTCCCATATGTCACTTATTTTTCCCCCAGCTTTATTACAGTAACATTGACAAGGGCTCAGGAAGGTGTGGATTCTGTCTGGTCTCTGGATAAACGGGACTGCCTCTAGGGCTTTTTCAATAGGATGATGCTGAGACAAGGGTGTCCTTCAGGGTCCATAGTTGGGTCCTCATACAGTGAACTTGTTATCAGGTGCACGGACAGGTGTGGCTTCCACCAGGTCCCTGGGAGGCCCCCTGCTGGGTCATTGGATGGGTCCCTGGATGGGAAAGACTGTTCCTGGGTCACGCCACAGAAGTGCTGAAACTGAGTCCTAGCAGTGATTCAGGGTCCACAGTCCAACTGAGGTCTGCATCCCTGGTTCTGGAGGCAGGGAGGACATGTCTCCCACCAAGTCCCTGGGCAAACAAGGTTACTTTCTTACTATGGCTAGAGGAGGATGGTGCCAAGTATGGGAGTCCTTCAGCATCTTCAGGGATGCAGATCAGATTGTCTCTTGCCCAGACCCTGTGCCGGCAGGACTGCTTATGAACTATGGCTGAGAGAGGCTGAAGCCCAGTTACAGGACCATTTCCGAATATACAGTTGGATCAGTTTTGGTGGGCTTACCTTCAGGGTCTCCTGGACCATGGCTAAAAGGGACAGGAGCTGGGTCGCAGGCCACTTCAGGGTCCACAGCATGGAAAAAGGTCCATGTGACTATTACCCAAGGCATGGGTGAGTGTGACTCCTCCCAAGTTCTTTCATGTGTGGTTCTGGTGACAGGACCCAAACCAAACAGCTGTAACTGAATCCTACCTGGATTACAAACCTCCTATCTGGATCCCAAAACTCCCGTAAAGGTACTTTTGTCTGTGGATGGCTGCCAAATTATTATTGTTAAAGGGGTATACTTTCTTATTCAGTGAAGACATCACTCCCCATACATCACTTATGGATTCATCCATCCTTTCCTTAGCTCTTTGTGTACATCCAGGTATTAGTGTATTAGCACCTGCTCATATACTACTATCTGATATATGCTTGATTGTATTTCTGGATTCTTTATTCTGTTTTGCTGTCTATCCTGAACTAATGCCATACTGTTTTAAGCATCATACATCATGATAAACGTTAAAATCTGGTAGATTGTGTCACATTGTTATTTTTTAAATGGTCTTTAGTAATCTTAGCCCTTTATTTTTCTACTTGGATTTTAGAATCAACTCAAGTACCATAGCAAGTCCCTGTTGGAATATTAATTGGAATATCACATTAAATTTATATGGTGATTCAGATAAAAGTGTTATATTTATAAATGTTGATAATTTTCATCTATAAACACAATGAGTTTCATTGATTACCTTACATAAAATTTTCATTTTTTTCAGAGAGGACTTGCAGTTCTTCTGTTAGATTTATTACTAGTTAATTTACAGATGTTTTCTCTTTGTGAAAAGAGTCTACTCTAAATCATGTTTTCTTTTTTTTTTTTTTTAACATCTTTATTGGAGTATCATTGCTTTACAATGGTGTGTTAGTTTCTGCTTTATAACAAAGTGAATCAGCTATACATATACATATATCCCCATATCTCCCCCCTCTTGCGTCTCCCTCCCACCCTCCCTATCCCACCCCTCTAGGTGGTCACAAAGCACAGAGCTGATCTCCCTGTGCTATGTGGCTGCTTCCCACTAGCTATCTATTTTGCATTCGGTAGTGTATATATGCCTATGCCACTCTCTCACTTTGTCCCAATTTGTTTTAATTCAATTTGTTTTTATATATTGATTTTGTTACCAACAATCTTACTGAGCTATATTATTAGTCATATTTTTCTGTAGACGCTCACGGATGTTCAATGTTAATAATCTTGTCTTCTACTAATACTAGCAAAGCTGTTTCTTTCCTGTTCAATCCTAATATTGATAACTTTTTCCCCCTTTTTCTTACTTCACTGACTAGAACTTTAAGTATAATGTTCATGTAGGGGAAATTGGATTTCTTCTCACTTTAATAGAAATACTTTAAATATTTTACCAATAGTATAATGTTTGCCATATTGTTTTGATGTTGTTTTGATATATCTATCAAAACAATCTTATCTTTATCGGGTTAAAATGTTTCCTTGTATTACAATTTAAACCAGTATAAATGGCTCTTGAATTTTGTGAATGCGTTTCTCCATTGACAGCAATGATTTTTTAATCTTTCAGTGTTTTGTTACCATTACTGAGTTGTTTACTATTACTTAGCATTTTAGGATTTTCATATTGTGCTTGTGAAATATTGATGTCAAGATAATGTTAACCTCACAGAAATTTGAGGAGACATCCCTCTCTTTTTCATTCTTCGCAAGAATTTGGGCTTAGATAATTCTTTAAAAAATGTCCCTGTAAATTTTAGTTGGCTTATTATATCTCTGACACATTCAGCCTGGTATTTTCTATATATGTGTGTCCATTTTAAAAAATTTCATCAACAGTAATATTTTTCTGAATTGTCTAATCTACTGTTATCTAGAAATTTGCATCCAACGCAAACTCCTTTGTTGAATTCCCATATGATTTTGTGAAATTCTTTCAACAAATTTTAAGTAATAAATTCAGTTTTTATATATATGGAAATTGGTTTAATTTTACTTCCATTCTAGAATAATATTCTAGCTGAGTACTAAATTCTAGTCATATGATTATATTTTCTTACTATATCTATTATTGTAGATGAAAAGTCAGCCATTCTTCCAATTATTGTCTCATTTTTAATCTCTTTATTTGCTTTATCAAGTATCTTTTCAGTACTTTAAATATGCCATTTTGCAACTGAGGTGTCCTGATGTACTTCGGAAATTAACCCCTTATCCAATGTGTTGTTTGGAAATAAATATTTTCTCCCATTCTGTAGGTTTCCTTTTTACTCTGTTGATTGTTTCCTTGCTATGCAGAAACTGTTTAATTTGATGTAATCCCATTTGTTTATTTTTACTTCTGTTGCCTGTGCTTTTTGTGTTATATCTGAGAGATCATCGTCAAGACCAATGTCAAGAAATGAGAATTTTCTTGTGCTTTCTTCTAGGGGTTTTACAGTTTCAAATCTTACATTCAAGCCTTTAAAACATTTTGAGTTGAGTTTTGTGTACAGGTAAGGTAGGGGTCCAATTTTACTTTTTGTATGTGGGTATACAGTTTTCCCAAAACCATTTGTTGAAGAGACTGTCCTTTCCCTATTGCGTGCTCTTAGCACCTCCTCAAAGATCAGTTGACCATATATGCATTGGTGGGTTTTGGGGCTCTCTATTTGGTTTCATTCTGATTGCCAGTGTTACCAACTACATTTGCTGATAGACGATTAATATATATTTATTTGAAATCTGCTTTAGTCACCATCATGGTAAATTTATTGCCCCTATCACTATGACATCTAACTTTCTGCGAATCTTGCATTTTATCTTTCTTTGGATGCAGATGTGTGGTAATTAATATTTATATCAACACAATCTCAATATCTTTGGTATTATCAACTTGGAATAAAGATAATCAAAGAGTTACCTATAACAGTTAAAAATATCTGTGCCCTGAATCCTCACTAGCCTCCCATTCTCTTGCTTGATTTTTCTGTCAATGTCTGGCCTTTTCTTGGCTTGGTCTTCTGATGACTTATGTTCTTAGAGTAATTAGATGTGTTCTCTCTAGCCAATGGCTCAGCTCTCTCTGGGGGCTTTCAATTTGCTGTCTTGCTCTCAGTCTTGATGATGGGAGCTGGCATTTGGATCACATTTTTTCTCTCTTAATCACCCTTTTTGGCTTGTCAATACTTTATTAAATAATTTCCTGTACACATGCCATTCTCTTACTCTCTCATCATCTTATTGTTTCTACTCGTATTGTGACTGTTTTGAGGTGACAAAAAAACCTTTACAATGCCCCTGGTACTATAACTCTTTACTTAGGTGTATATTTTTATACTTTCACAGCTAACCTCTTACTCCTGCCCTTCCATCCTTTTAAACTCATCTCCAGGACCATCTACAGAAGCAAAAATGGATTAATGCAAATGATAAAACAAATCTGGTTAGTTCTGTGGCATCTGGGCATCACCTAGGTTTTTTAGGAAGAACCTGCCTTAAAACCTATGTTTTCACAAAATAACTTTAGCGACAGTGAGGTGAATAAATTGTAGGTTAGAGAACCTCAAGGCATGGGAACTCAGGTGGTTGTTGGAGGACACTAGAAGACAGATGATTATGACTTCACCTAGATCAGTGTTTAGAGAAGAAAGAATCAATTTGAAAAATGTGAAGGAGGTAATATTCTAATTTAGTGAGTGATTTCATGGGGAAGGGTAAAGGAAAGGAGAAATCAAGCTGCCTATCATTCATTCATGTTTCTAGTGTGAGTAATATGGGAAGTGGAATCAGGAGAGGAGGGGCAGATTTTAGTTTGGAGATGACTACTTTATTTATCTTTTGATTTTACAGTTTTTGATGGAATGACCCATATAGTAATCAGGTAGAAATGTCCAGCGGATCATTATAATTATGAGCCTTCAGTTTATTAAAAGGATTATAGAGTGAAGAATTTTGAACTCATCTTCATATACATGGGAGAAAAGACTAGTTAACTCAAGGATTATACAGTGAGAGCCACAGATATAAGGTGTGACAATTTGTCAATGCTTCTCTAGAAACAATGCTCTTACAGAATGTTATTTTATTATCAAACAACTAAGTGTATTAGTTGTTTTGTTCTATACCAAGCATTTTAGGTTAGCTTTAAAATAACTATCTATCTATCTATATGTATTTGACATATAGGTATGTCAAATTCTACAAGTTTTTTGGGGATCTCAAAATAATTTTCTATATGTCAACATTTAAAGAAAAGCAAGGGCAGGTCATGAAATGATTATAACAAAACAAAGCTCCACAGTTACAAATAAAAACAAAAAGCACCTTACTTTTTGAAAAAAAGTCTTCAATTTCCCACCCTAAGTTGCATAACATTCAGCAGCAAAATGACAAGAGAAAAAGAAGAGAGAGGAAACACATTCACAAAGAATTTGACCCAATAATTTTCGTGATTGTTTATTTCTAAACAATATACTAGAAGAATTAATTACATGAAGGTTTGTAGGCAAGTAACAAACACCACTTTGCATTTTTGAACTATTAATTTGTTAACTATATATTCTATAGCCAAGTTCTTTGAAAAGAGTCATGCCTTCCTCTCCTGGAGAAGGAGGCTACTGTAAGGACCAAGTACTATATCTTCATACATATCAAAGGTCCTCTGCTGAAGAACACGAACTAGAAAGCTACGGTAAAGGGGTAAAGGTAGCGCTCAGGACTTTAGACCCTAAACCACACAAAGATGCATGGACTTCCTGCTGTCTTACTTTACACCATTCATTTCCGTATTTCATGTGCTTCGTGTTCTTTGCAGCTATAATCTTCCAAATATGTGTGCTAAATGAATATATTTTGCTTTACCAGCAAAGACCTCTTTGCCAAAATGGAAAGAGCTTAATCATTTTCGAAGTCTGAAATGTCAGTTTTCTCCAAAGCTATGTCTTCATCTCTCTGTTTTTCTTATGCTCTCCAACCTCTCTATCTAGTTTAACTCTTGTACAGACCTCTCTAAGGCACTCCAGAATAATGCTTGGCACTTTGTAGACTCTAAGCGTTTTTAAATAAATTAATAAATGAATGGATGCACTCTACCATTTTGAATGGGACCACTAAACACCTACTCTCTAAATACAGAAATCATTTTGTTTTTTTAAGTTATTTTGATATTACTGTCAGTATTATTACTAAATTCTAAAGGCACATTTTAATAGATTATTTCATATCCATTAAACATATAGTTACCTGACTCTATCTTCTCTAAGCCAATATTTTAAATATTTAATGATAAACTAAACATTACCATGATATTCTGTGTTTTAGATTTATTCAGTGAATTCCCATAGAACTATGAAGTGGGTATCATATTTATCTTCATTTTATGTATGAGGAAACTAAGTCTCAGATAACTTAAGTGACATAGCTAGAATAAGAGACAAAAATTTAAACTCATATCTGAGAGCTCGTAACTGGTCATTTTCCAGGGAAGCCCATTCTACATGAGAATAATCCATTCAACGCTTTAGCCTTACAATTCCTTGAACTTCTCCATGCCAGTATTCCACTCCAAAACTAGGCATTATTTCTTAGAAATGCTTCACATAAGAAATCAACACTACATATTTACCCATTGTGTCTTGTCTTTCCAGCACTATCACACCCTTGTCTTCAACTCACCTGATCTGAGCTTTCATAGACATTCTCCACACTTTGATCCCTTTTTCTTCTAATCTATCATCCTTTTCCTGTCTAACGTATTTCCTAGTCAGCCTAAGGAACAAGGAGTGACTTTTTTTAGTTGGAAGAACAGAAACCCAATTAAAATTATTCAAGTAAAAATTAATTGATTGACCTTAGATTACATAATACAGAAATTTATTGATTTTGAATGACAGGATCTAGGTGCTCAACTGAGTTTGAACGTGGCTCAATGCGGGTGCTCAAGGATCTCATCAGAACATTGTCTTCTCTTTCTCCATCTTTTATTTCTACATCTCACCTTTTCTAGGTATATGAGTTCCTGGTTAAAAAAAAAAAAAATACAAATTTGTGTTCTCTAATCTCTGTAATTGCCTCAGCACCATTCCTAACATTTTCCCCTTGGACATGGGATACTCCTTTTTTTATTTCCAAGCTAAAAAATTATTAGTCTCCTCTATCCCCTACCCAGTTTCTATCTGCCACATTCTCAGAAAATATCTTCAACCAACTTAGATCAATTTAAGGTCATCTAAAGTATGAATTCTTTTCATTTCTGACCACTCTCAAGTTTGAAGTTTTCTAAATGCATTCTTCCTTCCTCTCCTCCAGTCTCAGAGGTTGAGATGTATTACTGCTTGTTGTTCCATTTTCTGCAGTAGTCACCCATCCTTATCTTGTTACTCTTCTGTGTTCTCTGTTTTAAGGTTTGCTAATGGCTCCTTTCCTTCACTTTATATATATTCTCAAACTTAAAACAAAACAAAAAACAGTCACAACAAATGCCTCCCTTCACTATGCTACTGCTGTATCACTTGCCTTCCCTGATCAGGTGGGCTTTTAGAAAGTTAAGTCTTTGCTATTACTCCATGAGTCTTTGCTTCTCATTTCCTCTTCAACTGATTGCATTATAGCTTCTGCCTCTACTCTATTGAAATTGTTTTGGCAGATATTGTTAATAATGTCCTTATTGCCAAATTCAATTGATAAATTTTAGCCCTTATCTTACTGGAAGCATGAGCTGGTTATCTAACGCTTTTTTTTTTTTTTTTTTTTTTTTAATTACTTGGCCATCAGTAAACTTCTTTTACTTTCTTCCTACTTTTCTATTTCTTTCTGGTCTTCTTTATGAAAATTCCTAATTGTAGGTCTTTTCCAATGGTTTGATCCATTATTGTTTCATTCTAAATATGCTCCTTGGGAGAGCTTATGTATAGTTTGAGCCCTGATGATCCCCTTGAATTTTGCCTTTTTTATCCAGTCATCGCTTTGCCTTCTTCCTTCAAGAATGCCCCACAAATACTTCAGATTCAACATATCCAAACTCACCATTTTTCCACATGACCTCACCAGTGTTGTTGCTCTCTTTCAAACAAATAAAGGTTATTGTTATAACCATTATTATTATTACTGTTGTTATCATTATCATCACTTACTCTGATATTTATATTTCTGAAATACCTTTTAATAATGAGCATACCACAATAACTTTAAAAAATAGTGTTAATACATTTTTTCCAACTGATAAGCAAACCTCATGCAGCTTTCTAAGGACACCATCGTCATCATCATCCTTATCATCATAATCATCATCATTTCTAGTTTCCGTTCTAAACTAGACTGAAAATGCTTTGAGAAAAAGAGCATAACTTATTTTACGTCAGTGTTTTCACAACGCCTGCCACTTAGTGGAGTTTAGTAAATGTTACTAAATAAAGTAAATGAAGATTTTACTGCTAATATGTCTTAAACTGTAACCTAATTGGAAAGGATCATTCTTTCATTTTTCTTCTTGTCTTTTTCTTCTCTGCCATCACTTACTGCCATCATAAAATACCACAGACTGGGTGGCTTAAACAACAAAAATATATTTCCTCACAGTTCTGAAGGCTAAGAGTACAAGTTCAAGGTGCCAGTTAGAATTGGTTTCCTCTGAGGCATTTCCTTGGCTTACAGATAGCCACAATCTTGCTGCTTCTTGTCATGGTTATCCCTCTGTGTATGCACACCTTTGGTGTCTCTCTATGTCTCCTAGTCTTTTCTTATAAGGACACCAATCAGATTGGATTAAATCTTACCCTAAAGTCCTCATTTTAAGTTAATCACCTGTGTAAAGGTCCTTTCTCTAAATACAGTCAAAGTACACTTTGAAGTACTGGGATTAGGGCTTTAACATATAAATTTTAGAAGAACACAATTCAGTTTATAACACTCTTTCGATTATTTCATCCTTTCTCATGATTTTAAATACCTTCTATCACTGACAACTCCAAAATTTTTGTTTCTAGCCTGTATCAATCCGCTGAAACACAATCATGGTAACCCATACTTCTAGTGCTTTTGGACGAATGCTTCAATTCATCGGTTCCTTTCTCATTCTCCATCTGGTCCACCAGCAAAACTCTTGACCCTTCCTTCAGAATACATCTAGATTCTGACCAGCACTTCTCATTACTTCCCTTATAATCACTGCACTGTAATCAACCAATTTGCATTCCCTATATTGTTGTAAATGCCTTCTATCTCCCCTTGACTTGAAGTTCTACCTATGCTCCACCTTTAACCTCCTATAGTCTTTCCATAACACAATAGCCAGAGTAACGCTTTTACAAACTAAATCGGATCATGTGACTTCCAATCAAACATTTCCAGTAGCTGTCTATCTCGCTTAGGGTAAAAGCCAGCAGTGAAATGGCCCGTGGGTCCCCACATGATTGCCCCATCCCCAGCCACTGTGTCTTTGACTTACTCTTCTTCTGTGACTACATTGTTCATTCACTCTCCCCTTGCCACACAGACTTTGTTCCTTTCCTGCTACTACATCTGAATGTTTCTGTCTCAAGGACATTTCACTTGCAGTTCCTTCTGCCCTGGAGCACCTCTCCGCATGGTGTCTGAATGGTTTATTTCCTAACCTTCTTGGGACCTTTACTCAAACACCCTCTTCTCAGTGAAGCCATCTGTGACTTCCACACTTACAATGACAGAACAATCCTTACCTCCCTCTCTCTACTCTCTTTCTTGTTCTACTTTCTCCCCAATGTACTTGGGGAAAATACTATATATTTTAATAATGTGTCTTATGTCTCATCTGCTCCCACCCCAGCCACTGGAATCTGAGTTCTATAGGGGAAACAAGTTTTTTCTAATTTATTCACTGTTGTATCCCCAGGACCAACCCTTAAACACTGATGGTATGACTACATGTATATGAGGCCACATGTCTCATCCACATTTTAGGTGTCTGCATGTGTAATGGCTTTTTGCAAGATATTGCCAATTATTTGAATAGAAATCCATTGAAGACAGAGAAAACAGTCTTTGGTTGAGAAATATCCAAAGAGCCATGGATTGCTTCAATAATCTAACTTTGTTCGGCTTTTCCAGAATTTCGGTTTGTTTATTCATATTGTTTTTGTATGTGTGGTTTTTTGTTTGTGTGCCTTTGTTATTTTTTTAGGAATGACAAGTAGTGTTTTCTGCAATGAACAGCCTGCTTGAGGTCAGAGAAAAAAAGTATCCGAATTCTCAAATCTTCTTTGTGCATGTTAGAGTTGAAAAGTAAACAGATATGCTTGTCAGCTCCAGCTATCACAGAGGACTGACTGCTTTCCTGAAAGCCAACAAATACAGAAAAGTTAATAGAAAGTGAATTAGTGGAACTTTTTTTCCACCATCTAGAAGAAAAAGAAAGGTTGTATTTGTGGCCAGCAGCAGTAAAAATATGTGAATTCCTGGGACTTTAGGTATTGTTACAGATATTCTAAAGATATTATTGTTTTGTATAGGCTAAGCTTTCCTTTTTATTAATGTTAACAAAGACAGATTTTTTCTGAGTTCTAACGCCAAAACGTAGATTAAATGTTCTGTAAATATTACATATAAATGATGACAATAGTAATATCTGATCAAGAATACACCAAAAACTGTTATATTTCCTAGTTTTCAGAAAGAATAAAATATGATTATTCAAGGAAAAATGAACTTTAACTGGCATCTACATGGGTTGTCAATGTTGAAGTCTAATTACAAGCACGTATGTGTCACCACTGGCTTCTTTGAACCCAACTATCAGAGTCTAGCTTACCTATCCTGTGGTTCTTGATGCCTCTGTCATATTTCTACTCATCTGAAAGCATCCACAGAAGAACTAAATCTAACCTTTGTGAAAAACAAGAGTCAGTTTAGTCCTCAGGTCAACAGGTCCCTTCTGTTGGGGAACAAGCTACACTGAAATCATGAGTGCCAGTCAATGAGCCCAGGCATGCAGGGTATTGCACATTACTTCCTGGTCTTAAATTAGCTTAATTTTTTGACTCTGAGCTTCCAACCTGCATTGGAGACATGAAAGGTAAATTTATGTTTCCTGAAGTTCTTGGGGTAGTGTGAATCTTCAATGCCCTGACATAGTGAGGAGGTACCTAGGAGTTCATTTCAGCCCTTAGTCATCTTTCTGCCTCAATTACCACACAGATCTTAATGTCCCAGTGAGTGGTCACTCAGGTCTGCTAGTTTTCCAGCTTCTGTGCCTCACGTGGAGCCTAGGAAACATTGACAAACCTGAAACCAAGTAAATACATCACTCTTGATTTTACTTCTAGCGCAAAGGCAGGGAGAGGGTGAGACAGAGTAACACAGATTTTTCTTGATTAGGAAACGTCTTCCTTCCGTCCTCTTCAAACTTCTTTTTTAGCTCTTTACAGGACATTCAGTACAACCTCCTCAATGCCTTGAGGTTTGGGGAAAATTAGATGCTGTGAAGGGAATTGTCTGTGGACAACTTCTACTTTCCGTGTTGTTACAAACATTCCCTGGGGAAAGAAGGCATAAAAACCTGCCCCCTGCTTGAATGAAAAGCAAAAGGGGAAAACAAGAAGAGAAAGAATACATATAAATACCTTTAAAATGTTATTGTCACTGATTTAATTATATTTGGAGTTTAAATCACTTAAAAAATAAAAAAGAGCAAAACACAAATAAATGAACGAGGTAAACGTTCATTTAAACGAGGTTTTAGGATTTCATCAGAAATAGATGAGGGGAATAGGAGTATTTATTCTTAGAAAAAGAAGATGTTATACAGTTATCTTGATTTTTGTTGCTCTGGAGGAAAGAAATGAAGTGAGGCATGTTTCAGTTTAGCATGAAAAAAGGAGCATCAAAGTTTGATAAATATGGAGTCAGAAAAACTTGGATTTGTTCCCAGTTTCTCAACTTTGGGGTAAGTCAAATAGTGTATGAATCTTAATTTATTCAGTCTCTCTTTCTCTGTCTGTCTGTCTCTCTCTCCTTCACATATTCAAGAAATGCTTATGTAGTACCTTCTCTGTTTCAGGATTCAAAGCACTGGTTCAGTTATTTGCGTCAATGACCAGAAAGGTCTAAATGTTTTGCTTTCATGGCACTTACTGTTTAGTGAGAGAGATAGAAATTAGTCAAACAGCAGTTTAACTCAATGTAGAATGATAACAGTAACAAAAGCTATAAAGGAATATTACATGGTGCTAAGAATGAGAGGAGACTAAGACATTCTGGAAAGTCTGGAGAATGCGATTGAGGGTAGATCTGGGGAGGTTTTGACGTAGGGGTGGTGCCAGGTACCCAGACAAATGGAACGGAAGTCATGGGTACAGTCCTTGAGTTGGGAAAGGAGCCTGCCACCCTCAGGGAACTGAACAAAGGTCAGTGAAGACAGAAAGCAAGAGGGAAAGGAGAGAGAGGCTGGGAAAAGAAGAAAGCCTCAAGCCGCATAGAGGTTTTTTAACATTTTTTAATGTGACAATTTACCTTAACACTAATAGTAAGCCAGTGTAGTTTAATTTGAGGCTATAGGATGAATGCCTAACCAGATTTGTAAAATGTCTGTGAGGAACCATATGGAGTTTTTTTTTAGCAATAAAATAACATTTGAAAGGGATTCAAAGGGCCATACCAAAGGCAGCTGTTTGTAACAATTACAACTTTCTATAAGCCATTGCCTTTTAAGGTAGATAATTTCTATACTTGTACATATTTAAGCAGAAATTAAATGGCCATCCATTTGGAACGTCTTTTGAGGTAGTTTTGCCTTGGGAGAGAGTTTGCAATTCTAGGGATATGTTCTGTTTTTAGACTCCATGATTTTCCTTAGGGAAGTCCTGAGGAGAATCTTCCCATGAAAAAACCTTGTATTAGGAACAAGTCTTTGTGGTTTCACAATAATACAAGAAGCCTCTACCATTTTGTCCCTCATTATCTGACAGAGTTGTTTGGGAGGAATACATACTCTCACATTAGTGGAGAAAAACTAATGGGTAGAACAATTTTTATGGAGCCTCCTGAGGCTTTATGTATTGAAGGTCTAGAAGCGTAAGTTTTATCTGGGTGTATAATTCTTCAGAATGGTGTGTTACTACCTATTTATTTCCCACCTGCTTTTGTAAATAATGATTTTTAAAAAAAGTGAAATGACACCAGAAATTATGACGGTTTTACAATCTTTATAATAACCTGAATTGAGGTCTCATATGCAAATTATCTAACAAAAATAGTTTTCTTGACCCTTAGATTTAGCTTAGATATGCAGGGATTATGTCGACACATGACAAGCTCATACATGTCATATTGTTTTGTTTTGGCAGACATTGCTGGTGTCTCCTCAAACTCTCTGGGATTACTTTTATTGGTTAGATGTGGTTCCCATGCCCTAGCAACCATAGGTGTTTTGGCTAATGGCTCATTGATTGACATCTACAACTTTCTCCAAAGAATTTCTTTTGGGCTATTTACTTTATCTCATGGGGAACATAAAACCTCTCCCTCTGCCTCAAAACAGGACAAACTCTGCCTTAGGTTTTATGCTTCAAAACTCCCTGGACAATCAGGCACAAAGCCAATTTCAACTAACACTACATTCATATGTAAATTATTTTCCCTTCCTGTCCAGCTTCTTTTGCTCCTATAAGAGTTGCGCCTAAGGACTCCCCCTGAATAAATCATATACACAGGAATCCCAGCCTCAAGCTCTGCTTCTGGGGATCCCAAATTAAGACACAAGGATATGTTACTCTGTAACTGCTGAGAATTTCCTTCTTACATGAAGAAAAAGTGAATAAGTATTTTTAAAAAATAATGTGAGCACTGAGGTAAATGGCATTAATTGTGTAAATATATTCTATAAAGAAACTAAAGAAACATATATTCCTAACATTAAGAATGAAAGAAAATAATAATCTGATTAGAAAAAGAAGTCTGCTTTTTCTGTTGATTGCTTCCTTTGCTGTACAGAAGCTTCTTATTTTTATGTAGTTCCATGCGTCTTGTTTTGCTTTTGTTGATTGTGCTTTTGGTGTCATATTCAATAAAAATCATTGCCTAGACCAATGTCACAAAACTTTTACCCTATGGTTTCCTCTAGGAGCTCTATAGAGTCAGGTCTTATGTTTAAATTTTTAATCCATTTTGCATTGATTTTTGTGTATGGCATAAAATAAGAATCCAATTTTATTCTTTTACATGGGGATATCCAGTTTTCTCAACACTATTTGTTGAAGAGACCAGTCTTTCCCCCATTATGTGTTCTTGGCATCCTTGTTGAAGATCATGTAAACATATATGCATAAGTTTATTTCTGGGCTTTCTATTCTTTTCCATTGGTCTATGTGTCTGTCTTTATGTCAGTACCATACTTTTTTAAACACTATAGTTTGTAATGTAGTTTGAAAGCAAGAAGTGTGATGCCTCCAGCTTTGTTCTTTCTCAAGATTGTTTTGGCTGTTTGGAGTCTTTAGTGGTACCATATGTATTTTAGGATAGTACTTTTTCTACTTCTATTTAAAATTGCCAGTGGGATTTTGACAGAAATCACGTTAAATCTGTAGATTGCCTTGGGTAGTATGGACATTTTGATAATACTAATTTTTCCAGTTCATAAACACAGGATGTCTTTTTCTTTATTTGTGTCTCCTGTACTTTTTTTGATCAATGTTATATAGTTTTCAGTGTACAAGTCTTTTACCTTTTTCCTTAAATTTATTCCTAAGTACTTTACTCTTTTTGATATTATTATAAATGAGATTGTTTTCTTAATTTCCTTTTTGGGTAGTTCATTGTTATGTATATAAACAAGCTTGATTTTTGTATGTTGATTTTGTGTCTTGCAACTTTACTGAATCCTAACAGGATTTTTTTTCTTTTTTTTGAGTCTTTAGGGTTTTCTACTCACAAGGTCATATCATCAGCAAACATAAATAAAATTTCACATCTTTTTTGATTTGGATGCCTTTTTATTTCTTTGTCTTGTCTAATTGCTCTGGTTGGGATTTCCAGTACTATGTTGAATAGAAGAAACAATACAGAGTTTTTATTATGAATGATAAATTTTGTCAAATTCTCTTCCAAAAATTATAGGATTATGTGAGTATTTTTCTTTTTTAACTTGTTAACATAATAGATTATATTAATCTAATATCTTTTTAGAATTCCCTTTTAATTTTGTTAGTGTTTTTTAGTATACTTGCTAGGGTTGCCATAACAAAGGACCATAAACTGGGAAACTTAATAAAAATAGAAATTTATTGTGTCACTGTTCTGAAGGGTAGAAGGCCAAAATCAAAGTGTAGGCAGAATTGGTTCCTTCGGAGGGCTGTGAGGGAAAAATCTGTTTCAGGCCTCTCTTTTTGGCTTGTAGATGGTCATCTTTAACCTGTGTTTCTTCACATTATCTCCCCTTTAAGTGTCTGTTACCAAATTTCTCCCTTTTATAAGGATACCAGTCATATTCAATTAGGGCTCAAAGTAAAAACCATGTTTTAATTTTATTGCTTCTATAGAGACCCTTTCACCTTATTAGGTCACATTTTGAGGTACTCGGAATTAGAAAGCCAACATATCGTTTTGAGGGGAACACAATTGCACTTTATATAAATTTCACTTAGTGATTGTTCTAGGTATTATATGTATATAGTCTATGGGTGTCATTATTTTTTTTTCTTTTAATTTTTCTTTTATATTGAAGCATAGTTGATTAACAATGTTGTGTTAGTTTCAAGTGTGCAGCAAAGTGATTCAGTTATACATATACATGTATCTATTCTTTTTCAAATTCTTTTCCCATTTAGGGTATTACAGAATATTGAGCAGCATTCCCTGTGCTATACAGTAGGTCCTTGTTGGTTATCTATTTTAAATATAGCAGTGTGTACATGTCAATCCCAAACTCCCAATATGTTCCACTCCCCCACCCTTCCCCCTGGTAACCATAAGTTCATTCTCTAAGTCTGTGAGTCTGTCTCTGTTTTGTAAATAAGTTCATTTGTATCTTTTTTTTTTTTTTTTTAGATTCTGCATATAAGCAATATCATATGATATTTGTCTTTCCCTATCTGACTTACTTCACTTAGTATGATAATCTCATCTCCAGGTCCATCCATTGCTGCAAATGGCATTATTTCATTCTTTTTAATGGCTGAGTAATATTCCATTGTATATATGTACCACATCTTCTTTATCCATTCATCTGTTGATGGACATTTAGGCTGCTTCCATGTCTTGGCTATTGTAAACAGCACGGCAGTGAACATTAGGGTGCATGTATCCTTTCGAACCATATTTATCTCCAGATATATGCCCAGGAGTGGGTTTGCTGGATCATATGGTAGCTCTATTTTTAGTTTCTTAAGGAACCTCCATACTGTTCTCCATAGTGGCTGTACCAGTTTACATTCCCACCAACAGTGCAGGAGAGTTCTATGGGTTTCATTATTTTAGCAGATCAAATAAAGTGTTGACACCTTACTGCACTTTGTGTCCCTATACCCTCACCTGTTAATAATATAATTTTCTTAACTATTTCCTCTACATACATTTAGAACCTTTTCAGTTTTATTACTTTTGCTTCAACACTTACATATAATTTAGAAAAACTGAGAAGAGAAGAAAGTCTATTGCATTTACCCATATTTTTGCTTATATGTTCTTCCTTCCTTCCAGGTATTCCAAGATTCTTTCTTTCATAAATTCCTTCTGTTTAAAAATCTTTCTTTAGCCATTTTTTATGAGTGCATCTGTTTGTGACAAATCTCTTATTTTTCCTTCTTCTAAGAATATCACGATTTCCTCCATCATTCCTGAAGGATATTCTCATGGGATATAGGATTATGGGTTGACAGGTTTTTCTTTCAGTACTTGAAAAAAGTGCCATTTTTCTCTGGCCTACATGGTTTCTGATGAGAAATCCACTGTAATTTTAAATTGATTTTTCCTCTATAGATAAAATGTCTTTGTCTCTCACATTGTCTTTGTTTTTTTGTTTTTAATTTTTTACTTTTTTAGTTTTCCAAGTTTGACTATAATGTGTCTTCATGTGAATTTTTGGTGATATATGCTGTCTGTGGTTTGCTTAGCTTCTTGAATCTGTAGGTTTATGTCTTTTGCCAAATTTGGGAAGTTTTTTCAATTATTACTTCTCTTCTTCTGGTTCTCTGCTGACAAAAATGTTGGATCTTTTGTTCTAGTCCTATTGGTATCTGAGCTACTGTTAACTTTTTTCAGGCTATTTTATCTCTGTTGTTCAGATGAGTAATTTCTATTGTTTCATATTCAAGTTCATTGCATTTCCTCTGTAGCCTCAATGCTGCTGTAGAGCCATTTGTTGACTTTTAAAAAAAATATATTTCCTTTGGATTTTTTTCATTCTAACACTTCTATTTTTATATCTTCTATTTTATCGATATTTACTGAGACTTTCTATTTGTTTGCTGAGACTTTCTATTGCTTCACTTGTTGCAAGTGTGTTTGTACTTGTGCATTAACACATTTTTGTTTGGCTACTTTAAAATCTTTGTCAGATAGTTCAGATATCTTTGTCTTTTCAATATTGGCATATATTAACTATCATTTTTCTTTCAGTTTGAGATCTTTCTTCAGTTTGAGATCTTCCTGTTTCTTAGTATAGTGAGAAATATTTTTATTTAAATTTGGACATTTTGAATATTATGAGACTCTGGATCTTATTATGCTCTCCATTTTAGCTGGACTTTCTGATATTACTGTGGTGGGGCAAAAGAGGGTCACTACCATGTTACTGCCAGGTGTAAAGAGAAGTCCAGTCTCCCCCTTGGCCTCCATTGACACCTAAGGGGAATGGCTGCTTGATATTGCTGGTTCAGAGTAGAGGTTATGGCTTTCCACTATACCTTCACTGATTGTTCCTGCTGGGATGGGTAGGAGTGCCTTGCCAATGCTCCCCTTGTGGTTGACTTGGTAGCATGGTGAGATGAGGTGTTTGGCCTTGTTACCACTAGGCAATGGTGAAAATCCTGGCTCCTGACTTTACCTCTCTGACACCACCCTCAATGGTGGTGTTGGGGGATTTTGTTACAGCCAGGAAGGGTAGAAGTCCAGACCCCCTACATAGCTTTGGCTGACATGGGTGGAGGTGGGAGCCACACTTTTTTTCCATGGTGTTTTACTTGTAGAGTGGTTACTATATGAAAGTTTTATGTTTTGTTAGGTTGCCTCTTTCCTGTCATTCATTTAGAGAGAAAAGGATTTTTGAGGGATATATGTTACCTGTACCTGTTGGCATTTCCAGCTTGCTACCTTCATCTGCTCTAAGACTAAGATCTATAAGACATAAAGCAATCCCAAAGAACTCACCACCATGACGTTCCTTGGCTACTGAGGTTTGTAGTCATTTTGGTTTCTTCTCTCTACACTTCAGAAGCTTATGTCTGTGTTATATTTAATGCCCATGAGTTTTAGTTTTTATCATGAGGAGAATGGGAAAATATGTTTTCTCTATCTTCATGGAAGCAAAAGTGATGAGAGCTGATATTTTAATAGAAATAATGGATCTCACACTTGTTAAAATGGTTGTTATCAAAAAAGACTAGAAATAACAAGTGTTGGCAAAGATGTCTCCACACTTATGCACTGTTGGTGGCTATGTAAATTGATGCAGTCACTATAAAAAATAGTATAGAGATACCTCAAAAAGTAAAAGTAGAACTACCATATGATCCAGAAATTCCACCTCTGGGTATTTATCCAAAGAAAACAAAAACACTAACTTAAAAAGATATATGCACCCCAATGTTTATTGCAGCATTGCTTACAATAGCCAGGATATGGAAACTACTTAAGAGTTCATTGATGGATGAATGGATAAAGAAAGATATATATATATCTTACCACACTGCTGGGCTTTATGGAGGTGTTCACATTAAGAACCTTCTTTTGGCTGTATATTTATGATCTGTACATTTTTCTGTAGGTGTATTATACATTAATTGAAATAAAATGTGGAGGGCACATAGTTGTACACCACTGTGATTTTGTGATAGTAGAAGATGTTCTTTGCAAAAGAAGAATTTAGTGGTATAGACATTTTCTTCACTAAAATTATGAGAGTTTTAAAAAAAAATGTTTGTTTGTTGTGTTATTATTATTATAACATAGTACTTTCTCAATATTAATCACTAGCAAAAGTGTCAAGAATATATACTTTGCAAGTCAGGGAACAGAGAGCCATGTTCTTTATAACTTTAATGATTTTCTGGTAAACAGTCCTACATATTGTGGAAATTTAGTGGCCAGAGAGAGGTTATGTCTGAAATATTTTAATAACTAATTTTGATTAAAATAAAATAGACCAGTACAATTTTTGGTCATAGAATGTTAATAGGATTCATTGGCACTTTGAAACACTCCATAATGCTGTCATTGAAAAGCCCATTAATAGCATCAATGTATTGGGGTGACATGGAGAGCCAGGTAACTTTTTGGAGTCACTTTTTCCTTCTCTGCAGGAGGATACAGCATCAGTGCGCAGGGAATATAGTATGGTTTGAATTAAGAAATCTAAATGCTGGGAAGAGAATCCAAATCTGAAACTTCCAAATGACAGCTTAGATAGAGAGTGCCAAATTTTATCCCTCTCATGTGCTACTGAAAGCCAAGAAAAACTAAAACTCAACAAAGGGACTTTTCATGCTATCTGTAGTGATCCAGATCAAGAAATCTATTCAGGCTGGAGGCCATTAAACCAAGAGCCGCATGCTATGCCATGAATTGGCTCACCCCAGACTCTACCATACCACACTTGGTATATATGTTAGATCAACTGGTGTGCTTCACCATCCTTGATTTGAAAAAAAGAGGCTAAGAGAAGAAGGTGCTAGTCTGACTTGTGATATTTATGGGATCATAATATTTTCATTAAATACGTGTGTGTAATTCAGTGAATGTGTTGACACTTGGAAACATCGAACTGCATTAAGGGATAAATTACAGGCTCGGCGTTGACTAAGATTGCCAATATTGCCAACATACCCAGATTATTTTGTTAAAAAATCAATAATGTGTCTGAGTAACTCCAAACATCTGGATATTTGTAAATAGGTATAGGAACAACCTCATACGTTGGCATCGTATACAATTGGTGACACTGACAGATTAATCCTAATCATTATTCCTTGGGAACATTGACCAAGAAAATGTAATGTTACAATTTCATAACAATTTCTTGAATTTTTATTGTGCTTTATACTTTTTCAGAATATTTTCACATGCGCTGTTTTATTTGCCCTGTGTGAAACCATTTTCAATTAAACAGAGCTTGTTTATTTGTTTGTTTTGAAAAGAGATGGATGAAATGTGGTTTAGCAGCTGCACCAGTGTCATAGCTGGTTACACACAGAGGAGAATCCATTTTTTTGAGAATCCATTTTAATTAAAATTTATTCACTTCTCTTTTCCACAACTCTAATACTGTGGAAGTGAGCACAATGTATGACTGTTGTGAAATGCATAGATCTATTGAAATGGAAAACCCAATAACATATCTTGATGTGTTCTCACCTCTCGTGTATTACCAGACAGTCCTCTAGAGGTTTTTTGGGTTTTTTTTCATAATTGAGATTTTATTGGTTGTTTTTAGGATCAGTACACAGACATTTCAATTTGTACACTATTCTTAACATACATACCAAAAACCTAAAAGATCATGTAGTTGTGATTCTTTTCTGAACAGTTATTTCAGTAACTTTCCAGCTTAAAATTTGGAGGCAAATTTTCCTTAACAGGATATCAAGTACCAATATTTTCAAATATTGATATGTTGTTACATCATAAGTCCCACTAATTCACAATTTAATATCATATACACTACATACTCAAATTGTCAATCGTTCATAGCACATTAACAAAGTTACTAGGAAAACTGAGCTACCACAAGCAAAGATGTTACAAAGTGCACAAAATTCTGACCAGGAGTGCCAAGACCAAGGAGTGAGTGGTTTGCTGTAGGAAACAATTCTACCAAAACAACATGGGAAGAGAAGTAATTTAAAGTGTTCAAGACATTAAATGCACAACTGACTCCAAACTGCTTTTTAGTATGCTAGGAGTGATCCATAGCACAACTAGATAGCAACATTTCTATAGACTAAGAATAAAGGAATTTTTGAGTAGCAGGAAGTCTACTAGTCACTTCTTGAGAAATAGAGACAAGCTCAGATAAGCTTTGTAATCTATTTGAAGCTACGTGGTAAGCTCAGAGCTGGTAGTAGAATTAGTTCAGTAACTAAAGCCAGCTATCTTTTCAGGATACTATGCATTAAATTCTTCAGTTGAAAACAAACAAACAGAAAAAAAGAAAAATATCCTAGATACATAGAATGAGATGTCTCTTAGTCAGAAAATATTACAGACTATATTTGTGTTGACATTTTCCCAAGATTATTACAAAAAAGTTTAGTCACATTTTGGAAAAGTTTTGCTCTTCTCTCTGGACAGCAGCCTTGCAACAGTAACATTCTTTTGCCCTCTCAAGTACAAGCTAAGACCAAAGGCACCTTATCCTAGAAATAACGTTTGTTGTAATAATTTGGGGACATAATTTATTTATTTTTTTCCATGAATCTTACCTGAATCACTTCAGGCTCAATCATCCACCATGATGCTTATTTAATAAACTTTATACCTTTTCAATATATATAAAAATTTTCACTTAAAATGAAATACATCCACGAGCTGTGAATTTGATTTTAGTGCATAAATAAGAAATGTATAAAGAAATATTTAAGTCTCAGAGGCAAGTTACTGTGAAGAGCAAAAGTGTAAGAGTGAAAAGTGTTCTTGATTGCAAAGTAAAACTATATTTTATGGTGCTTTATCAAAATTCTACTTGTAAATCAATGCTGTATTTTCAGTACATATTTTATTACTCCACATTTATAAATATATATATGTATATGTTTATACTCACTCCTCTACTCAGTTTAATTAGTTACTCTGATATTTATCGGTGAACATTATTAATCCAATACTAGCAACTGCATAATCTATAAAATGATATGACATGTTTTTAGGGCTATAAAATTAATCGATGTAAAATGAAAACATTTGTGTGGTTGAGTATGCATTTGTTAATCCAAGTGCAGCCAGGAACTTCAGTTTCTTCTCCCCTATTTTCCAAAGTGTATTGGTTCATTTTTCCATGTGAAAATTGGTACAGGAGAAGCCACACCCTGATTCTCCCTTCTTGATTAACCACAGTAAAAGAAGTTTTTCTACAGAATATCCGTAAGACTAGTTCAAGTGGAAGAAAATCATTTAGTTATTATAAAGTGACATTTTTCACCTTCCAAAGCATACTCATTTAAATACAATAGAATAATATATGTTTAATTTAAATGTGTTAATATTTTTAATTTATGTCCAGTTAAAGCCCTTTTTGTAAATGTTTTTGAAATTATTGGTTTTAGGTCTTAAAATTTAATTTTATAAATGAATTGATTTTTTTCAAAATGGAAAATCACAATATTTGCTGATTTTTGTCTGCATACTTACATATGCCTGTGTGTGTGTGTGTGTGTGTGTATGTGTGTGTATATATATTTATATTGTTTTTAAATGCACACAAGTTGTTGCTGTTGATATACAGGTGCATGGGTATAAACTAATGCTATTTTCCATGTTACCCTGCTTGATAGAACTAACATATTTGGCTAATTTCAACAACTTCAATTTCTGGCTATATTTTTATTTCTTTAAATTTAATATGTTTCTTTTTCTAGATTGTGATCTTAGCTTCATTCTTTTTTTTACACTTGTACTTATTTACTAATTTCTCCCATAGCTCATAGGAGATTTATTAATTTACACATTTTATTTTAAGATAAAACAAGATTTTTCCATTGATAATAAAAAGGAAGGGACTAAGTAAACCTGCTCTTTCTGTCACAACATATTATATTACAGAACATGATATAATTTAAAACATTGCATCTAATATTATTCTGATAAAATGTAGATCATGGACTTTGTAAGTGATTTGGACTTGTTGCTTAATGCTTCCCCGTATGTAGAATAGTTACTAATATCTAATTATCATTAAATCAATAGATGTTTTCATTCTTATTGACTGCTACACAAAGCAAATATTTAGATCTGTGGGTCTTTCCCACATGGGTCAACCTATCTATTGGTGAACTTATTTTTTAGCATGGTGAGCCAGTGCAATATTCTTGTGTCTATCTATTTAAACATCACTTAATTTCCATCAGAAACTAGATTAACTGTATAGTTAGAAAAGTAAAGGAATTATTTCAATAGCATGTATCAGCATTTTTTGCTGCCGTTGTTCTTTGTCGGGAATAAGAAGTTGACGAATTTGGTGCAGATTAGATTTTGCTTCTTGGAGCGAAATAAAAACAAAAACAAAAAAACAGAGCAATGTACAGTTGATGGAACTGTCTGTGTATTTGTGTATTTTTGAATATTAGTTGTTTAAAGTTGTTTGTCAGCTTTTTTAACTGTCTTTTTTTTCCTCAAAATTTGTAAGGTACCAAGTTAGCATGTTAAAATTAGTAACAATAGAGCCAACGTCTGTCATTTTCCTTTTAATTTATTTACCCGTTGAGTTTAACTGGACTCTTGAAATTCCCACTGGGCTTCTGGAAAGTGTAGGGGTAGAATCAGTAAACACTGAAGCAATTACCATGTAAGTATTGGACCAACTATACTAAAATATGGATTACTTTGGTGGTTTCTATAACAGAGCATCCAATTTGCCATTTCGAATACATTACAAATTAATAAGTAGAATTTGCGGTTTATCCGTTGAAATGCTCTTAGTGATTCATTAGTGTGGATTCACCCACACTATTACAATACCTAAAATATAGAATAAAATATAGGAAAGTCCTATATCTGCATATACCCACAACAGATATTTAACACAGTTCATCATGTTGTAACATTTGTTTGAGATCATTTTTGTTTCAACAAGTAAACAGTATTTAATACCCCAATCTTGTCTCTTCCTCTCAAGAGGTAAGCATAACCCTAAAATTGGTGAAAGTCCTCACAATTCGTGTCTTTATAGGTACCCAGCTCCAACGACAAATGTTTTTGTGCTTTAAATTACTTACAATTGAGTTAATACTGCATATATCATTTTGTTCCTTGCTTTTTTCACTAAAAGTACAGTTTTTGAGATTTATACACATTTGGTATAAATAGATCTAGTTAATTCATTTTAGAATTTCATTATATGACTATGCCATAATTTACATATTCTCCAAATGAAGCATATTTACGTAATTACCAATTGTTCACTGATGATTCAAACATGCTATTAAAGGTGAACAATGTTTCTTAAGTATTTACTTGGAATTAAAATTTTTTGATGGTAGGATTTGTAAATCTTGGTTTTACCAGACTTAAAGCATGGACTCAATTTTCTGCTCAGATTAAGAAATAAAACACACAAAATATTTCATTAATTCATGTTGGGTGAGAAGAGGCAGTAGATCATTTAAAATAAATCAATCATACAAAACTAAAAGCACTTCAAGAGCTTCAGTATGATCCACAGAGGCAGTATGCTGTATGAAAATCAGGACTCCCATTTGGAGGGACACCATATGTAACCCAACACATGGAATCCATTTAACAGTAGATGATACCACCTATCTGACCCCCTGACCCCAGTTTCTTCTATTCCATCTCTCACTTGCTGCCAGGATTATCTTCAAAACAGAAAAATGATCATGCCAAGCCCTAGCTTAAAAACTGTTGATAGTTCTCCAATGCACCAATGTGTTTCTAACTTACAAGAGAAAATTGATCTCTGTTCCTTTACTTTTTCCACCCTCTTCTCTTTACTCTAAACTCCTCTCAAATCTTTGAACTTTGAATTATTCATAAGGCCCTGTGTGAGACATGTTCTTTCACAACTTCCAGGTCTTTGGATGTATTCTTCCTCCTATCTGGAATGCACTCTTCTCTCTGTCCAGCAACTTCCTTCTCATCACGTAATGTAATGTCTGTAAGAGTAGCTCTGACATTGCCTTTTCTATGAAGGCTTCCTGGTAGCTCTCTGAAAGTAAAATTAATCTCTGTCATCTGTCATTCATATATATATAGTAACATGCGACACATGTCTTTTTTAACCCTAAGATTCTGAGTTCCTAAGACAACTTATTTAACAAACCATAATTTTAAAACATTAAGAAACTGAGATTATATCTAATTTATCTCTGCAGATTAGAGGTGTTCAATAGATATGTGCTCAATTTACAGATGAAATCTACTGTTTAATATGTGTTTTATGTTAATTAAACACATATTTAGGGAAAATGTATGATGTGTTAGTTTGTGTTCTACCTGATGGAAATATAACTTTGAGCTACCCCCCACCAAAAAAAAGAACTGAAGTATTTGAATCTGCCCCCCAAATTATTGCCTGTTGTTTGGGTCTCTGAATTATGGGCTGTCTTTGACCAGAGGGCACAGTTAACCTAAGTGGTCTCTCCTGAAATTGAACTAATAACAAGCACCTCATTTGGACAGTGTTCTAAACCACTACAGTGAAAATATTTCCATGTGTAAGGTGTGAATACATGAAATTTATGAAATGATGATCTAATTTACCTCCTGAACTCAAGGAGAATAGCTTGAATGGATAACATTTTGGGGGTAAGAGTAACCTCGGAATATTGGCTCCCAGCCATTGAAGATGGAACGCTGCTCCAGCTATTAAATTTCACATCACGCTATAATTTAGTCTTGCCCTTTGCAAGATCTCCAAATACCACACAAACATATTTATGACAGCAGAGACTGCAGCTAACTTTCTCCAAGCACTTGTACCATGGATTCTTCCACTCACAGAAAAAAAAAAAAATTTTTTTTCAAACCATATTTCCTTGGACAGACTACAAAGACCTGATCACAGCTCCCTCATCATTTTTCTCTTTTTGAGAAATATAACTTTAAACTACTTTTGAATTATGTGAGGGGAGACAGTGTATATTTTCTGCTTTAAAAGCAATTTAAGGTGGAGTTATCTGGCACAAAGGCAATTCAAAAATAGCTGAAGCTTAAGAGTTGAAACTCCCCCTTGTCTGGTATATATTGAGTAGAGTTATTAGCAATCAGAGCTGTTTTCAAACGCTCAGTACAAAATTTTAAGAGTGTTTAGGTTTATAAATACTTTGCAGGCAATTGAAGTGTCAAATCGAGGGTACTATTTGTTCAGTTAGTTAGAATTTCGAAGATGATGAGCTCTTGGGGTGCCATTTTAATTGTTTAAGTCTTTTCAAATTAAAAAAATAAAGGACAAATTAAATGCAAAAAAAATTGAAATAAGAACATCTCGATATTTCATGTGAAATATCATTCTATTACCTTACTTGTGAGAATTAAAATGCACCACTTGGTGTGGGAAATATATTAGTGTGATATTAAGATCAAGAGCTTTGGACTCTGGAAGCATTTGGTTCAAATCTTGTCCTCAACATTTTTACGTTTACTGTGAGCAAATTCCTTAATCTATGTTTACTCAGTTTACTTATCCATAAAATATATATATATGTCAGTTATCATACCTAACTTATTAGGTTGATGGAAGTGGTCCATCTTCATTGAGAATATCCCATATTTCCATCCCAAACTTAATTCATAGCTTTTTAGAAGATAAAGTGCCTTTCACATTAGAAATGAGATTCACAGGGAAGATTGGAAATATTTTGAAAATATGTTTAAAGTTGCTGTATCTTTCATAAAGTAATAAATTAGCAATCAGGCTTTGAATTTATATACCACATAGATAAGCAATTCACAGCAAAATTCCATGCATAGAATTGTCACCCAAGTCCTGACTCAGAGACATTAATGTAACTCATGTGGGTAGCTCTACACACATTTTTAAGATGCAACAAGTTCTTCAGGGACAAGGCAAAATTACTCTATGCAAATATCAAAGTGGCTGTATCCTGACAGATGGCATAAGAGAAAAAAAAATAATGTTTAAAGTTCAGGTCATTTTTAAGAATGGGAAGCATGATGCTGTATCACTCTGGAAGTCATATTCATAAGATAAGGAAAATGAAGGTTAATTAGAATAAAAATCACACGTATACCTAGATGAAGGCAGCTGGACAGGTACTAGGTAAATGAATGGCTACATATGTAAATGGATGGAAATAAATGTATTACATGGACCTCCAATCAGAGAAGCTGCCAGACCCTTGAAGGGGGTCTAGAAGATGTAGCTGAGACATATCCCCTGATGGCATACCTAAAATAGATTCTTTAAGGAAACATGTTTATTAATACCTTCAATCAATTTAGATCTACATGGATAGAAGATCTGTAGAATGTTATTTTTTTTAAATAGAAAAATAATTGGGAAAAATTTCAATAGCATGATTTCTATGTAAAAACATAAAATCATTTAAACTATGAGGTAGTGCTACCATTTAGACTTTTGTGTCATAAGTTAAAAGATCTGAAACTTGTTAAGACTTCAGCCCAGTTATAAAGTGAACCTTGAGTTTAATATTACCCTTGTGTCAGCAGGGACAAAAAAAATAATGGGGATCTCCTTGAGGAACACTTTGTATATAACAGAGGTGGCTAACATACCAAACTTATTTATTCTTCTTGGACCACAGATAGACCACATACCCCATTGGCACTTGCTCTTTCTTTGGCCATGTGCTTAAGTTTTGGGCAATGGAATATAAGTGGAACTGATAGACGCTACTTCCCAAACTTTATTTGTAAGAAACATCCATACATAATTCTCCTTCTCCTATTTCTTCTGCTAATTTGATGTAGTTGAGATTAGGAAAATGTAAAGCAACAAGTTGAAGATAACTGAAGTATAGATGGAAGGGACCTGGAAAACAATGTGGGAGAGGCTCAAAAATCACTGAATCCCTTCTGGAAGGAAAGCTTCCCTCCATCCATAGACACATATGCATGGGCACTCATGGGCTCTATACAGGATATAAATAAAAGTTACCTTCATGGGAAATGATCTATCATGTTTGAGCCATCATGTATTTGTAGTTTCTATTACATGAGTTTTTATTTTATCTTTAGTGAGAATAATTTATATATGTTAAAATACACATCCAAATGTGTTTGAGAAATTTCCATCTGAGTTTTCTAATAAACTTTTCTAGTCAGCCACCTGTCCTCCTTAGAGGCAACCACTATTCCAACTAATGTATCCATAGATTAGTTACCCATATTTTAGAAATTCATAGAAATGGAGATATATAGCACCTATTCTTTTGGTGTGGTTTCTTTCATAAATATTCTGTTAGATTCATCAATGTTGTTGGTGTAGAAGCAGTACATTCTTTTTTATTAAGTTATATTCTATTTAATAAGTATATCACAATTTGCCTCTTCACTTTTGTGTTTATGAAAATGAACCTTTTGTTTGGGACCATTATAAACAAAGCTGCTATGAGCATTCTTGTACAGGTCTCTTTGTGAATACCTGTTTTCATCTCTCCTGGGTAAATACCTAGAAGTAGAATTTCTGGGTAGGAGGGAAAGTATGTATGTGACATTTTTAGGTAAAAAATTGCCAAACATTTATTCCAAATTTATTGTATAATATTCAGCTTTCCCCAGTGATATATGCAGTTTCCATTTCCTCACCAAAACTTAGCATTAATCTTTTTAATTTATCCATTCTCATAGGTAGAAAATGGTATCCCATTATTGTTTTAATTGCATTTTCCTCATGATTGATGATGCTGAACACCTTTTAAAGTGCTTAAATGTTATTTTTTATATAATGGTGATCTTATTTGTGTGTCTCTTCAAATTATTGCTAATTTATTTTTATTGGGCTGATTGTCTTTTTATTGAGTTTTGGGTGTTCTTTATATAAGTTAAATATAAATTCAGTATCAGAAGGTGTATTGAAAATATCTTCTTCTACTATATGGCTCATCTCTTTTACCTCTTAAAGATGTCTTTTAATGAACAGAAAATTCTCAGTTTAATGAAGTCCAGTTTATCAATTTGTGTGGTTTTCATTCTTTGAGTCAAGAAAATTTTGCATTAATGCAAGACTGTCAATATATTTATCCTATAATTTCTTCTAGAAATTTATAGTTTAGGTTTTACAGTTAAGTTTATGTGCAATCTTAATTTGACTTTTATATATGGTGTAAGATAAAGTATGAGATTCCTTTTTATCTTCAAAGGATTATTCAGTTGTTACAGCATTATTTATTGAAAAAAATTTCCATTTCATTTTTATTCCATTTCATTTTTTGATACCTTCCTAAAGATCAATTTACCAGGTAAATATGGTAATTTGGAATCTCTATTTTGTTTCTTTAATAAAATGCCAATGCTATAGTGTTTTATTTACTATGGTTTAAAATAAATCCTGTTTTGGTTTTGGTACTCTTTCAGTGATTGTTATTTTGCTATTCTATGTTCCTTATATTTCCAATAAATTAAGAATCAATTTGTCAATTTCTACAAAAAAATCTTCCTTTTATTTTAGATGAAGTTTTGTTGAATCTACAGATCAAATTTGGGAAAATTATTATCTTAACAATATGTCTTTCAATTTTGCATTGCCTTATTTAATTTTTCTCTACACTGTTTTTGTAAAATTTTAACTATAATAGTCTTCATTCTTTTAATAAAATAACCCTTAAGTATTTTACACTTTTTGATGCTATAGTAAATGGTACTTTCAATTTTTTTCCAACTGCTCATTACTAGTTCCTAGGAAGATAATTATTGTATGTTGACTTTATATCTGTGAACTTGTTAAAAGTCATTTATATGTTACAGTAGATTTTTGTGTATACCACTGAATTTTACTGTAAAATTCTGTGCATGAAGAGTCTGACTTTTCCTTTCCAATGTTTATACTTTTATTTTTCTTCCTTTTTACATTAGATATGTTCTCCTGTACAATACTGAATAGAAATAGTAAAGGAAGAGATTCATACCTTGTTCCGAAACTTAGGGGAGATGGGTTCAGTGTTTCACCATTATGCAGATTGTTAGCTCTTGGCTCTTTGCGGATGCATTTCAATAGATAGGCAAAAATGACTTTCTATTCCTAGCTTGCTGAAAGTATTCTTCATGAGTGTGTTGAATTTTCTCCGATGATTTTTATGCATCTCTTTGGGTGATCATGTAATTTCTCCAGATTTTTTTAGGTTAAACCATCTTTTCCTTCCTGAGATAAACTCTCCTTGTTCAGGATGTATTAGCTACTTATATATTGAGGGATTTGATTTGTCCATATTTTGTTAAGGATTTTGCATTTATGTATACAAGAGATAGCAAATTTTTATTTTATTTTCTCATAATTTCCTTGTCAGATATTGATATGAAGTTGATTCTTGCCCCATAAAAAGCTCTCACCTGGCAAAGATGGGACAGTTTGATCATCCAAAAGCAAAAGATTATAAGGGATTAAAACACATTATATGTGAGTTCAAAAATCATCGATAAACTTTGGAGATAGGAAATGTGATTTTTTTTAAAAAAGACACAGAAATAAAACCTTAAACTGTCTTTTCTATATGAACTGTACCTCATGTGAGCATATAATTAAAGAGAGGAGATTTATCTTAAAAGAAGTATTCTAGCTAATAAGCAAAAGACATGAGAGAATTAGCGTAACATTTTCAAACCCCCTAATGGATTTGTGTGTCTATCCGAAGTTCACCAGTGGCTGCTAACATCTCATAAAGAAGTTATCATACACACACATACACACTCAGTAAGTCACACAAAATACATAACATCAAATTTATGTACCTTATGGTGACTACTTGTGAAGTAGTTTTACCAAAATAAATTCGAACCTCAATTTGACCAAGACTCTAATGTCACTCCCAATTTATAGAAAACACTTGGAGCAGAGAATGTTAAAAGATATTAAAGATATGCACTCAGCAGTATCCACGCTGGGCAGTTATATAGGAATAACCATCTGGTTTCATCAACCAAAAAGAAAAAAACAAAAAATGTTAAAGTGTGACATTTATATTTAGAGAGGCTCAAGAGATATATCATTCATTGAAATACATAACCCTATTTTATGACCCAAATTACAATTACATAAACAATACATACATACACATATATAGATGCATGCAAAAATAATACACAAGTATATTGTTTATTTCTACTTTTTAATGTATTTGCAAATTTCCATAATTACTTAAAAATGATAAGAAAGTGGATGGAATAACTAGATAATGCATTCTTTCTAACATGATTAAATATGAATTCCATGGCACCATGGAATGAACTATGAACTATTTGTGTCAAACTTGCTGAATCTAATTTTAATCAAACCTTTGGCTACGGTTTCCAGTTTAAACCAAATGCCAAGTCTAGAGGAACAAATTTAGCAGTAATATGAGAGCACAATCAAACAAATCCAGAATGTGAAATTATTCTGGAAAACTAAAAGTAAGTCAGTATGATGAAAAAGGGCAGGGGATCTGTTCTAAAGTAAGTAAAAGAAGCTAAAGACACAGCATCCAAATAAAATTTGTGTATATCATTTAGATCCTGACTAGAATAATAAAATGGTGAAAAAGATGTGGGATAGGAGCAACTGAGCATAGATGGCATGTATAATGATGATATTTAAAATGTTGCATTAATCTTGTTGGATATCATAATGGTATACTGATCATGTACGAATATATTCTACATGTAATTTTCTAACATGTAATATTTATTGGGTGTGATCACAATATTGAGGTCAATTAAGAAAATGTTATTTTTCAGAATTGTATTCTGAAGTATTTGGGAATGAGTTTTCTAGGAATAATTGTAAAATAACATTTCAGCAAAGAAAAAGTAAAATAAGCAAATATGACAAAATGATAATTCTTTAACCTCAGGTTAGGGTTTATTATGCCATCCTATCTACATTTATGGATGTTTCAAAAACTTTTTCATAATAAAAAGCTTTGCTATAAATTAATAATATTAATAAAATGCCTTAGCATCTTACCTACCATGAGTAGCATCCAGATCATTAATGTTCATTGAAAGTTACTATGTATTCATTTAAACTGATTTGGCAGTATATATTTACTAAGAAATATTTTGCTAACTACTCAGATTTATGAGTGGGTATGCATTCTTGAAAGTTGTAAAAAGGTATGATTCTTAGAATGTCATCTAATTTAATTCAGTCAACTTCCTAACAATCCTCAACCATTATGGATTGACTTTTAAAAATATCCAGGATTTAGAAATCACTTTTAAAGAAGAAAACAAAACTGTGTATTGATATCTACATATTATCATTGAATAATAGGTACCTCTTTTCATTCAATTATTGCTTATTCTTAATATAGACAATAAGAATTTTTTTCATTGTCTATTGATGGCTTTCCCAGAAAAGTTAGAAAGAAAATATCATAAAATTCAAGGCATCCTGACTCATGCAGTCATTACAGATACACTGTAAAATAAAGACATCTTGCTAAGATTTCTTGAAAAAGAAGGTAAAGTTACTGTGATTGCTTCATCTTTGATAGCAGAAAATCAGTATAATAAATTACATATTTTATATCAACATATAAATGCATTAGATACATTCTGATCATTCCCCACATTCTTGCAAATTTCCCTAATGCAAGTTGTTTATGTTCCTCTATGAACAAATACTTTCCAGATAGCTAAGTTTTTTTTTTATTTAATTTAATTTAATTTTTTATACAGCAGGTTCTTATTAGTTATCTATTTTATGTATATTAGTGTATATAGGTCAATCCCAGATAGCTAGGTTTTTTACTTTATCACATAGTTAACTATAATCTTTTACATGCTATAAATTTGCACGCTATAAATTTGCACCTAAATCATTCCTCATTTATAAAGCTCTAGTCACATTCAAAATTAATTGGAAACTTGATATCTCCCCTAAAGCTCATACCATATAAAGGTCAGTAAAGAGGTAACAATAATTATTGAAAAAAAAATAAGATATAAAGTGAGGATATTAGTAAACCACTTTATCTAGAGCTGTTTCATTACAGATATATTTTAAAACTGTAAGTTCAGAATAAATAAGTCTGATAATTTTTAAAAATCTCTAGATAGAGCAAGAAACAGCTAGGGTGCTTAATATGTGGTCTTCAACTACTCAGTTTGATTAATGGTGACAGCAATTTGGGGATTCAAATGAACACAAAATTACATAGAAAAGGAAAGCCATGGAGAGAGAAAATATATTCTTATTTGAAAGAAATCAACTTAGGTACAAAGAAGTCAGCTTAGTTTCTTCTTACAAATTGTTCTTAATGGATTAAAATTTTAAATACAAGTTTTCCCATTTGTGCTGACCACGGGAATGTATCTATCATCTATAACTAAGCATTGGGCTCCTTGAGTTTCACTGAGCCCTTACTTCTGGGTTCTTCTCCTGTCATGAACATATACTTTCTCTTCCAAAGCAAAACAGGGTTTAAGAGGGCAAAAGTGAACTTTAAACAATTGCACTGTTACAATGAGCATAAACGTGAACAACCCTGGGCAGATTGGAACATCTACTTACCCTCTGCATGACCTCTCTGTTCTGAATCATAGACGATCAATGTCTCATACAGCACAGTGGTTGGATCTCCAGTGCCAGAGGATGAGTGTGGGACATGGATCTTTACTCTAAAATCATCTGGATCCCAGGAAGTCTGTTAGATGCTCATCTAGTGTAGAATTTACCGGAGACACCGGAACCAAAGGTAGCTCAGTAGAGCACACAGATTCTTTAACTATCTCCTTGTTTTCAGGTTCCTTACATATCCCTAACCTCAACTAATCTTGCATTCTTAGGGTTATATACTTATTCCTGTTTCCATCTCCCCTTGTTCATTTTGAAGTCTTCTTCCCCAAATGAGAAGAAGCTGGCATCAGCACGAGTCTGTTCCCTGAATTATCTTTTTAGATATGTATCCTCAAACATGATGATATATTTCAGAGAATGAATGGCATCAGCCTTCCTCCCTCTGATTTCTTGCTGATTACAGGAAGGTCTGTCTAAACCAAGATGTCGCATCTGGGAAGCTATTAGCCACATCTGTCTCTGAGTACTTGAAATTGTCTAGTGTAAATTGAGATGGAGTCAAAGTGTAAAATACACACTAGATATGCAAGGCTTGGTATGAAAACCATAATGTAAATATTTCATTAATAATTTGATATAGATTACATTTCAAAATGATATGTTAGATATATGTGGTTAAATAGAATATATTATTAAAATTCACTCATTTTTCTTACTTTTTTAATGGTTACTAGAAAATTTTAAATTACATATGCAATCACATTTTAGCTCATATTAATTTTCTGTTGGGCAGTTCAGGTAAAGATTTGTTCTACTTTGCCTTCTGTTGATTATGGAGCGCCTTGACTTTTTCTGTCTTTTATTTTACATCTCATTGCATCAGACAACACTGAAGGAGATTATATTTTTCAGTCCACATTTTACTTTTTGCAGCCTATCAAAAAATGTTGCTATGCCAGGCACGGTGATATCCTGACAATCTAGAACCTCCTATAGTATCAATAAGACTTTCAAAACAGGACCCAGTGTTTCCTATGGTCCTGTCTACACACATTTGCAATAGGTTTTCAGCAGAGCCTAACACCCAGCACAGCCACCAGCAGTACCTTCTATTAACATCGTGTATTATAAGATAGTCCAATGGCAGACTGTGTGATAAAGTTACAATTTTATATTAATTTGGGGAATGTATTTCATATACCCTGATTGTCATTAAACCAAACACCATTCTTTCTGATTGAAATTGTAAGATACACAGTACACCCACTACCCACTTCTCTGTGTAGATCACGTTAGCCAAAAAGCAGTCTCTTATACTGTAGGATTTCTTCTTCCTTCTCACCACCTGTTATCATTGGCAAAGGAAGGATATTTCCCTGCTCTAAGAGAATACAACAGTTGTTCCCTATTTATGGTCAGTAAGCACATACAATTTTATATCTCATACCTTGTCTCCTATATGTTACAAAAGATATATATGTGTGGGTATTTGTGTTTTTATGTATATATGTGTATACATTTAAACTATGTTCTTTGCATCTACTGTTATCAATTAAAGTTATTCAATAAAAGATTTCGTGGTATTCCATACTTTGTGATGACCATTAGTAGATGTCAAAGATATAAATTATCATCAGAGGTAATCTGACAGTTACTTAATGTAACTACATCTTTACTGAATATATTAATGCATGCCTCTCACACTATACACTCATAAGACTTAGGAAAAAATAAACCTCTGTCCTGATTTATGGAGGGAAAATTGACTTCTGAATTTACTATCCACCACCAATAAATAAAATGATTTTAAAACCTTGTTAATTCTTCACTCTGCTTACATTAGTTTTCGGTCAATTTAATCCATCCCAGGAAATACACTTGCATAAACATGGCTCAGAAGAAATGAATCATTGAAATTCATTCCCCCACAAAAAATGGAACTGTGCAGAGATGGCTCTGAATAACTACCCAACATTATCTTCCCCATGTAACTCATTTTTTGGTTTCATTGTCTGTCCCTAAGAAAGCTAAAAATATCATTTGGAAAATTGCTGATGGCTTGGAAGACAGGAAATCTCAAAATATGTTCTGAAGCTGAAATGCTGTATAACAATGGAGTGAACAAAAAGATGCAGACAGAATGAATCCATATGTGGAGCTCATTCACCTACCCTTTCAAGCTATGTGACTCTTCTATGTGAATTGATTTCATATGTTTATGTGTTAAGAAAATATTTATTAAGCAGGGAAATCTGGTTGGGATTTGGCACAAAGATGAATTAAACAGGTATTAAGCATCCTTTATGACCCAACACTCTAATATGCGTGACTCGAACTGTCCCCAAAATTGACAGCACAAAATAAGGTAAGTGTCACATGTGTGGTTCAAGGTGCTGTAGGATTTCAGAAAGCAGGGACAGTTGAAAGTTATGAATTATCAGGACAAATTGTTTGTTCCCCTTAGCAATGATAAATAAGAAGTGGGAACATTGATGGACACCATAAGATGTCATCCAGCGTTTCCAAATACGCTTACATAAACATGGAACAAAAACACTGTTTTTTGGTTTTTTTTTTTGCTTTCAATTCAACACGTTTTTCTCAGTTTTTAAAGTATTTAAATAAAGTGTGTTGTGACAGTTAGAGGTAACATATGTAGAGTGACTGCAGAAGCCTTTCTTCCAGTTGTTAGTTGTGTTTTTATATCCTTACCACTGTGAACTATTTATTAGTAAACGGGAAAATATAACTTATGCACACTTAGTAGATGATCTGCAAATATATGGTGCTTTTTTTTTTTTTTTTTACAAGAAATACCACATACCCATATCAACAGAAATATTTATTATCTGGACATTTTTTGAGGCTACAATTAATTTCCCCACTATTTCCTTCAGAAACAACCTGAGGAGGTTAAAAGACATCATTTACAGAAATGCCTCTTAATTCTGCTACAATGAATTGCTATTTACAATTTATGAGGTCCCAACTGATTAGGGATGTGTTTGGAGAGGGAACCAGAAGATAAAACTTTATGTAGCACAAGAGAGAGAACCAAATAATGCTTCTCCTTTTTACCAGTTGTTTTGGCATTAAGCGGACAGAATATCTACACCTAATATAGGTAGATGTATTTAACCATTTTCCTTATTTTTTTTGTATACTCTTCCCGACCAGCTCTGTTGAATTGAATTCAATTCATTGGGCAAAGATTCTTCAAAAGCTGAACCAATTATAGTCTCAGGAACTCAAATTGAAGACATCTGATTAAGCACAAAACAGTAGAAATGTAGACAATGGTCAAACCATAAGGATCAAAATAAAACCATACAGAATATTCACAGTGTGAAGAACCATGCAATCTGCCACTGAGGCTAGGAGATGACTGACAGATCATCTTACTGGAGACAATTCTTCTCAGTCTTTTTTGCAACCAGACTTTTAAAATGGGTTCCATAGCTTAATTAATCCAGGATCTGGCAAGTAAGTCCTTAGAAAAAAAAAAGTCAGCTGCAAAGAAAAAAAAAAAAAAATCATTTAACTATGAACTGTAGTTTGAATCATCAAAGAGAAGAACAGCAAAATTAGAACTGAGAATGCCTAATGTGGATTTTGGCTTTATGGTTCCTCTCAATTTAGCTCACAGACACAGAAGAACAATTATTCTATTTTTTGCTATGTTTTGTCTTCTCCTGGCCAAATCCCATTCTCATGTTTGACTATTAAAGTGAAAAGTACCAATGAAATGTAGGCAGAAGTGACATCCTTTTATAGGTCCTTCCTAGGTCCCTTGAGAAACTATTTCTCTTGTCAGAAGTTAAATTGTAAAAATGAACTCTGGAATATGGCAGGTAACACCATATGTTGAACATTTGATTACCTATAATGCCAAATCATTTGTGAGAAACTAAATTAAATGCAGGGTTATTTTCTCTCAAAAATATATTTAACCCATTGAGGACAAAATAAAAATACCGCATTAAAAACCTAGGGTAAAATTTATGTGTGACTGTGTGAGTGTGTATGTATGTGTATGAAATGCTCATTTAAACAATATTAGTCTATTGTAAAAGCAGGTTTAGAGAAATTACCACTCCATTTTCTTTTGAAAATGACACAAGATAATATAACCTCTTAATTACATGGAAATTTGTATACATGTCTAAACCCAAGTGGGATTTTATTTATGTTCAGTTTTTGTCAACAATCTCAAAAACATTGTATACAGGAATAGATGGGATATAAATGCAAAGTAAAATTATCGAAAGCTCTATGTATTCTACGTGTATCTCTAAATAGTAGTGCCATAGGACAGGCAGTGTGCTATATTAAACGTGCTGGGAACTAGAAGTCAGAAAGCATTTGCTTGAGTTCTGATTTTATCATTAACCAGTAATGAGCCCGTAGGCAAATTTAATCACTGACATGGTTCCAGACTTTGAAAATAAAAAAATACTAAGTCATATAATCTCAAAAATACCTTTTCTCCCTGGATCCTCTGATCTATCAATACATTTCTGGTGCAATCCATTTTTTTCTACAAACCCTTATGAGTACCCGCTACATTTTGTCCACTTTTCCTTCTAGGTGTAGGGAAAATAATCATAACTTTATCCAACAGCATCCCTGGTTTCATAGATAATAAACCAATGAGAATCTGTGAAGTAATGGTGTGTGTTATGAAGAACACAAAGTGTGGTGCTATGCAAAACAATGTCTGGGTGTTACTCTAGATGAAGTAATCAAGGAAGACCATTTAAAAGGTGATACTTAGAGTCAAAGCTGAAGGACAAGAACGAAGATCTGGGGGAAAATAAGCAGAGAATATACAAGTGCAAGAACTGAGAATTTAAAAGAAAAATGCAAAAACACCTTAGTGGCCCTGGAACCAATGGACAAGAGGGGATTGGAGTGGCCAACAGAGGGCAAATCTTGGACTGCCCCACAAATCAGCATTCAGTGTGTGTATTTTCATCTTAGATGCCTGATAATGGCATGAGCTGATTGACATTTCTCAAAGATCACCCTGACTGCTGGCTGTGGCGGGGGGGATGGAAATCATTAAGAGAATTTCTTAGTTTGAATTCCTAAAAAAGAATACCATAAACTGAGTGACTTAAACAACAACAATTCATTTTTCATAGTTCTGGAAACTGTGAAGTCTGAGATCAGGATGCCACCAGCTTGACCAGGTTATGGTAAGGACTCTCTTCCTGGTTTGTAGATGGTCATTTTTTGCTGCTTCCTAACATGGTGGAGAGCAGGGAGAGGGGAAGTAAACCCTCTAGTGCCCTTATAAAAGGGCACTAATCCCATTCATGAGAGCTCCATCCTCATGACCTAATTATCTCCCAAAGGCTTCACCTCCTAACATCACATTGGAAGTTAGAATTTTGACATATGAATTTGGTTGGAGTGGAAGGCAGGGGGAGAGGGAGGCACAAAAATGTTCAGTCTATACAGAGAGGGAGGGTGGGAGACTTTTAGGCCAGTTAGTAACTCTTAGGATAAAAGCAAGAGCTGATTGGAGTGTTAATGGAATGAATGGATTTGACTTGAGAAATGTTTGGAATGAGGAGTTGGCAGGAATTGCTGTGATTGGTTTAGGGGTGAGGGAGAAATCAAGGATAGATTTCCAGGTTTTAGGCTTGAACAATTAAATGAGATGGTGTTATTTGCTTTACTGGGGAAGAGTAAAAGAGAGACAGGGCATTTGGAGGGTGTATCAAGAGTTCTCTTCTAAACTGATTAACTGAGATGCTTTCAGACATCCAGGTGCAGATGGGTAAGTCAGTAGCTAAGGAGTTTTGAGCTGATGATAGAGGTTTGGGAATAATAGCTTATTGAGGACCCTAAAAACCATGAGACTGAATAATAATTAATCACTGGCAATAGATTTTCCACAAAGACTAGAGTAATGTGAATGGTTTAATGAGAACTTAAGTTTGTATGTTTTCAGAAGAGGCTAGCATAACCACCTTGAGGGATGTACCTCAGGCAAGATCTGGTGCTCAGATATTCATGATCAGAAACTTGATATATCTACACTTTGGTAACTGATTCCTTTCTCAGGGAAATACACACCAATAAGTGCACGTAGACTAAAATATGAAGCCAAAATCATAATTTATTAACTCATATTTGTGGCCATATGGAACAGGTACTTTTAAAGCAAAAGTAACCTGCTATTTTCATTATAGGAATTTCTACAGATGAGATCAAATTTTGCTCAGGACCCTTCTTATGCTAATCCTTTAATGCCTGTGTTCTCATGCCAATCTCACTATAATTAGAATTTCCTACAGTGAAAGGAATGTGTTGTTTATGGTAATAGAATTAACTTAAGGTAGTCTTCCTCTCTCCAGGAATGGTTTACCAATAGCACCATAAATACTTTGGTGAAGGTTTTCTTTCTTGGAGAACCTTTGAATTATACTTGAATGGATGTTACTGATATTTACCTGTGCAAATCATGCTTTAAGGCTCCTTTTCCTGACCAATCCCTTTTTTCTTATTGACACATTCTTTCTCTGTAAGTGTTAATGTACTCTGTGAGATTTCCTCAGTATTCTCAACAATTCCTTTACTTTAAGTGCATTTGCATACATCTAAATTGTGTATTGACTTAATATCCGAGCTTCCTGTTAGTAATGCTGTATTTCTTTGGTGCAAGTTCTTGGGGTAAACCTATAGGTGCCTTGTAAGATTACGAATCACTGAAGAAAATTTTGGTAGTGCTTACTTGGCTGTATTTATTGAAATAACCACAAAGACTACAATTTTCCTCCACAATATGAATGGAAGAAAAATAAAATATGTTCATGATAAATTTGAATTATCCATATACTCAATTAACCATATTTTCACCAACCTCAATATGTCAGGAAAACATGATACTTTTGGTAGTTTATTTCTTTAATTTCAGAACTCAGATGACATTATTTAAAAGTTCATTTCTTCCAATCTGAGAACTCAGAAGAAATTATTTTAAAGTAATTGCAATTCATCTAACAATTTACAGATTACATTTGAAACTCCAACCAATTCTGCTGTGTGTGAAATTTACTGGTTAGTAAATATTAAGCCAGGACTTAGCAACTCCTGTCTCCTAACATTCAATCTTATAATATTGATAGCCAAGATTTCTTGGGTCTCTTCTATGAGGCAGGTACTTTGCTAGATGCTTTATGAGAAATATCTCATTTAATCAGCACACAAATCTATAAGGTAGGTCATTGTGTTCTCTTCCTTATATGGCAGAAAAATTGAAGAATTTAGGGGAAAAAAATACTCTGCCTAAGTCTTCAGAGCTATGAAGAGATGGCACAGGATTTGCACCAAGGGAGTCTGAGTTCAGAGTTCAAAGCCCCTAAACCATAATGATCAATTATGGATCCTTTAACACTCTGAGTGTTTTTCATGTTCATGACACCTCAGAAACATGGTCATTTCTCTGAAGTTTATTTTTTTCTTTAACTTCCTAAATAATTGTCCATTTTCATTTGTAACACTGACATATATATTATCATGTGAAGGAATAGTGATAGAGCTCTTAATAAAATGATTTACAGCTAGGCATTCAAGTTTGCAAATGCGGTCCCATAATCAGTCCTGAATCATTATTAGATTTATATAATATTACCCAGAATATACAGTAAAATTTACAACCTGACCCACATATTCTTTAGATAAGCTGCTCATTAGTGGAAACAATGATATGCTAATAAAGCCAAGAGAAAATGAGTTCTGGGAATTACTTTCTAATTTTGTTTGATTCCAGAAGCGTTTAACTTCAACCTATTGGGTGGGCTAAACTCTTCGTTCAGTTTTTTCTGTAAGGTGGCTCTAGTAGCACTTAGTTGTCTTTAACTTCATTCAAAACAATTTCGTTAGATTGTACGTGACAACTCTCATATCAGTGTGCATTTAAAGTAAGACTTATCAAAATTGGTGAATTTTTGTGTAGCGACTTTAATATTGAAGATGGAAGAAAAAAGACAACATTTTTGGCCTATTATGGTTTACTATTTCAAGAAAGGTAAAAACGCAACTGAAATGCAAAAAAATGATTTGTGCAGTATATGGAGAAGGTGCTGTGACTGATCGAACGTGTCAAAAGTGGTTTGCGAAGTTTTGTGCTGGAGATTTCTTGCTGGACGATGCTCTATGTTCAGATAGACCAGTTGAAGTTGCTAACGATCAAATTGAAACAATAATTGAGAACAATCAACGTTATACCACATGGGAGATGGCCGACATACTCAAAATATCCAAATCAAGCTTTGAAAATCATTTGCACCAGCTTGGTTACGTTAATTGCTTTGATGTTTGTGTTCCATGTAAGTTAAGTGAAAAAAACCTTCTTGACCATATTTCCGCATGTGATTCTCTACTGAAACGTGAGGAAAACGTTCCGTTTTTAAAACAAATTGTGACGGACAATGAAAAGTGGATACTGTACAATAATGTGGAACAGAAGAGATCGTGGGGCAAGTGAAATGAACCACCACCAGCCACACCAAAGGCTGGTCTTCATCCAAAGAAGGTGATGTTGTGTATATGGAGGGATTGGAAGGGAGTCCTTTATTATGAGCTCCTTCCGGAAAACCAAACGATTAATTCCAACAAGTACTGCTCCCAATTAGACCAACTGAAAGTGGCACTCAACGAAAAACCTTCAGAATTAATCAACAGAAAGCGCATAATCTTCTATCAGGATAACACAAGACCGCATGTTTCTTTGATGACCAGGCAAAAACTGTTACAGCTTGACTGGGAAGTTCTGATTCATCCACCGTATTCACCAGGCATTGCACTTTTCGATTTTCATTTATTTCAGTCTTTACAAAATTCTCTTAAGGGAAAAAAAATTAATTACCTGGAAAACTGTAAAAGACACCTGGAACAGTTCTTTGCTCAAAAAGATAAAAAGTTTTGGGACGATGGCATTATGAAGTTGCCTGAAAAATGGCAGAAGGTGGTGGAACAAAAGGGTGAATACATTGTTCAATAAAATTCTTGGTGAAAATGAAAAATTGCGTCTTTTATTTTTACTTTAAAAACCGAAGGCACTTTTTGGCCCACCCAATACCTTCATTTTTGTCCTTCCTTTTAGAAAAACAGCACCAAACATGGATCTTACAATGAGACTATATCATTATCTTCTCATGTAAAAAATATCAACATATATAAATGTGTTCAAGTTGTTTGTTTTTCCCATTAATGTTATAATAAATGGCACCTGCTTTTTTGTTATATATATTCCTCAGCATTTCATTTACAAAGGAAGATACTTCATTAATTCTTATTTAACCTTTATTCATCCAGACTATGCCCTCAGTATAATACATAATAACCTCAGAAGGCTGGGTAGTACATTATCTCTGGTGCTTTCTCTGAGACCTGTAGAAATACTGGAATCCCTAGCCATGGAGGTTAATTGCTGATGCTACTCGCCACCATTTTTTTCTAATAAGTTGAAAGCAGATTTTACTTGCTTTAACCATTACTAGTGCTCCAGAAGACATTTACAGTGCTGCTCTTCTGGTCTTTCTCTCAATCTCTCTCCTCTTCTTTTTCCCTACTCATAGTCCCCTCTGCCAAGAAACATGAGGCAAATTTCATAAAGCAAAACTAGAATTTTCCTCTGAGACATCACCGAGTGCTTTTACAAAAGTTTTCTTCTCTGGTATCTATGGAATGATTTACTGCCTTGGATACCATTCTCTGCAATTTGGCAGAGTCTTCCATTAAGGGTTTCTATCCCACTATTGTGCAGTCCTACTATTCTGTCTGAAAGTCCTCCTGACTTTTGTCCTCTTGGTGTGTAGCAGAGAAATTTCTGGTAATTAAAAGTTCTCAAGTCAAGGATGGTAGTAAAATCCTTTTCTGTAGCAGAGACAGTACGATATGCTCATCAAATCCTCTTTCCAAACACCACCTAACAACTACAGAGCATGCCTCAGCCATTTTTGTAAGAAATGATTCCACACTTACCAAACCACTGGTGGTTGGACCAGTCATCAACACAATATGGTGTTATCTGTTCAGAAATTAGGTATGGGCAGAGCAACTTCAGGCAACTGACCACTAAGTACACAGAGGGTCAAGGAGAACTAAATTGGTAATAAAGTTCTACATTCCATCATCAATCTCTACATTAAGTTACATAGTGTGTTATTTTTCTACACACCAATGTGATTATATAAAAAATGAGGTCGAACTAGATGTTACCAAGAGTTCCTTGCTTGAGTTTCTATGAGTTTATTTTTGGTTGTGTTTACTGGCTTTAGATTATCTTTTCTAGATACTATTTATTGAGCCTCAAAATCCAGACTGGGAACTCTTTCTCTCTGCTCCCAATGGTACCTTGTATATAGCTGTATCGTATCTATTGCCATACAGTATTGTAATTATCTGCCTACTTGTGAAATGACACTACTAACCTCTAAGTTCACTGAGACCAAGAACTTTGGAGCCTAGCACATAGAGGAATATTATTTTTGAGTAAATAATTAATATCTTAGCGATTATATATGCAAAAAGCTTGGGCTCCTAAACATAATTCACAACAAAATGACAGATAATTCTGTTTTAACCAGAATTCTCTCTTGTCTCTGAAATGTCTGCAACGTGCTGCAAGATTACAAGACCTTTACCAAAAGCAGATGTTGTGAAGCTGGATGAAGCCATCATTCAGACATGTGGCATGTCCGAAACTCTCTGTCAATTTTTGGCAACTGGGACCATATGTCTGCTCTGATATCTCGATTCAGAGACATAGACTATTTTCAGCAGGGATGTATTATAAATATTTTATTTAAATCTCAAAATTACAAAGAATATCTAAAGTTATATTTGGGGTCTAACATGGATAACTACCAATTCTATTATTCTATTTTTAGCTCTTATCAGATTGGCAAATAGCATGTATTAGATCATATTAAGCTTTATTTAATATTATGAAAGCTATTTTATGTTTCATGTAGATATCATATATTTTTGGATGGTAAAGTATGTTAAATTTTGGGATATTATTATTAGTGTTTTCAAATCATATCTGAAGCCATACCTTTAAATTTCAACTGGGGCCAACGTAGGCTAATTAAAAAGCATAATGTGGTTTGACTAGTCACTTCATTTTTCTTAAACAATTGTATTCATGACTAAATGGTAGTCATGACTAAATGAATATAACTATTTAAGCAAAATGCTGTCAAACCAATACTTCATGATTACACTGAGGAAACACCAGAATTTGGGAAAATATTCCCAGTTTTGCCTCTCTCTCTATATATATATATACACATAAATATATCAAAATAAATATTTTATCATGTAAATATTCTATACAACAAAAGAGCAGAGAAGTAGAGTAATCATTCTAAGGATGCACAAAATCCTGACAAAACACAATTAAATTTCTTACTATTGACATTAGAGGTGGCAAATCCACCCAGTGAGAGGCAGCAGTAGTGTCCATCAGTCATTGAGATAGTCTACAACCAGGAAATAGACAGAGGTGTGACTACTGAACGGCTTGGCAAATGATAAGAATGAGGGGCAGACCCATGGGCACAATTCCATGAGAAAAGAGTAAGGTCAGGAAGTTTTGTGAGGCAGTAGGGAGACTTGGAGACATGTTGGACAAAGTATTAAGGAGTTCAAATAAGTTCTTGAGAAAATGATTAATCATTAAATTGCTTTCATTTCACCTTTTCTGCAGAGTACTGTTTTCTTCTACCTTTCTACCTTTTTTTTCCAACTCCTTTTTCTACTTCTAATACCATGTCCGTTTTCATCACAGAAATTCTTGAATTCAGAGTAGTAAGGTTATCTTCTCAGCTCTATGATTCCAAACTCCTCAAAACTGATGTTCTCTTTTTATAAAATAATAAATGGTGTCTATGATAAGCATTTGAACAAACCACTAGATGTGATTTATTTATCATTCAGCTAAAACCCATCTTACATGTTTCTACAAAGCGTATCTTAAAATGGAAATCTTGTAAGGGAGATGCTTTCCTGAATCCATTTCTGCCTTCTAGTATCCAGTTCAATGTAGACATTTGATGGCATTGATTGGAAAAATACAGAAGGATCTAGAATAAAATCATAAATCTAGAATCAAAAGCACAAAATGTTTTGGATCCCTAACATAAAATGTTTTGATTTATTGCATTCTATCATAGCATTTTGACCAAAACCCTAGAATCTGAGAGGTCTTTGCAAAAATACTCGAATTGTAAGCAACACAGTTGAAACCTGATGTTCCTTACCACCAGAAGAATGGTGCAACAAGCTTTTATTAGAATAGAACAAGCATCATCTAATCTGCCCTATATATCATGTAGTTCTTCTTTGACTATAGAAAAAAATACGTTGTAAGTAGTCACCCATCTTTCTACTCATGGTGATTAATTTTGTTACATAGAAGCTGTCTTACAATTATTTTCTGAAAAGTCAACTGAAAGATAGGGATAAAACTTTGTATGGTAGTGATCACTAAATCATTCATAATCAATAACAATTACATGGCACTTTTAATATTTATTTTCTAGTATATAGATACTCCTTCCCCCCAATTCAGTCTCCTATTACCTCTGGGAAATCCAATAGGCAGCTATCTCAGAAATTAAGTAAAGCAAGAGGAAAGGTGGATTCATCATTTGTTTTAGTCATCTTGGGCTACTATAATAAATACCATAGATTTGGTGGCTTAAACAACAGAAATGTATTTCTCACAGTTCTGGAGACTGAGAAGTCCAAAATCAAGGTGCCTCCTGATTCAGTTCTTGATGAGAACCCTCTTCCTGGCTTGCAGACAGCCATTGTCTCATTTTATCCTCACATGGCAGAGACTGTGAGCCCTCTCTCTCTTCTTATAAGGATACTATTTGCATCATGGGGGCTCCACCCTCATGACTTCATCTAAACCTAATTACATCCAAAGGCCCCACCTCTTAATACCATCCCCTTTGGTGTTAGGGTTTTAACATATAGATTTGGGGGGTGGGGGGACACAAACATGTAGTCCATAACATCATTAGACCATAAAACTGTCAAACTTTAAAAAAAATTATTCTTTCTATACATGTACAAATATTTGATGTATGTTATAAAGAGGTGGTGTATTTTAAAATATCACTATTTTATGCACAACAGAAAAATATAGCAGGAGTGATGTATATCATTTTCAGGGCAAGAATTTAAGAAATAAGTGTATCTCTTCACCCTCAACCATGCTCACTATCTCCTTTCCCTGGCTGGAGGCAGATAATGACATGTCTCTAGAGGAAAAGGGAAGCCAAAATCTGGAAAGATCGGGCAGCTGAACCACATATGGAGATGAGCCATCTGCTAAAACACCCTCTGTGAATCAGTATATAAGCAAGAAATAAGCTTTAATTGCAATTGGACTGTTACCACTGATGTTGGATTATTCTGTAACACAGTCTTATGCTAACCACTTCTTTCTCTTTCTCTTTCCATTTTCTAACACTATTTCATATTTTTTATGCTTTAAGACTGGATAAAATATTTCTCATGGATATAATATATGATATTGGAGTTCTTCTTGTGAAAATTTTAGGTGACAATGTTGATATAATATTGATTCATCCTCTTAAGATGGAAAGAACTCTCAATTTTCAAATAGATATTTTTCCTTGAAAATTCTTGGAATCAATGATTAAATGATTAAATATTTAAAGGTTATGTATAATCTTACAAATGCTAAAACAATAAATACTTGTATGGAGTCTAGAATTTTGTTACGTCAATCTTTGCTATAATTTAAACTTATTTAAATATAGTTAACTCCAAAATGATATATTTTTCTTACCAAGATTATTTTGCTAGGGGTAACTTCTTGGTATTTGTAGTATTTACCAAGTTATTTATCTATTTAACTACTTTTCTAGTTAATCAACAACCTTCAATTTTTGGAGCAGTTAATTTTTTTCAATTAAAAACACATATTTATATTTCTAATGATATCATTTTGGCAAAGATATTCCAAAAGAGATTTTACTCTAGTTATATCCAGAATGCTAATATATACTTGAATGTGACTATTCAAATATTAACTCTAAACCCAAATGTGTTGATCTGATTGTATTCAATGTTTGGGGAGCTGATAATTATGAGCTGAAAAATGCAATCACAGCAATTGATCATGTACGAGATCAGGTATGACAGAAATGACATTGATGTGGGTACCTGACAGTTTCTTGGTCCAAAACCTGAAGCCAACACTGAGCATCATAATTTTGCCATATACTAAAGATGAAACTTAACATGTTAGTAGATTTTTGCTACTTCCACAATATTTTACGTGTTTATACCTCACTACTCTTGCACACATTGCTCCCTCTCCCTCCATTTACCCCATCACTACCTCATCTGTCTGATAAACTTATCTTTCCCGACCCAGATGGAGCAGTTCCTCTTTTCAAGAAATCCATCTTGAACATTATTTTCTCAACCTCTCAAACTCTATAATCTTATGTATCACACTTAATTTAATTATTTGGATGTATGTGTGTGTGTTGTGTGTCCTATAGTAGGTCAGTAAATATTTGTTGAATAATATTGAAATAGTATCTCTTTATAGGGTTTGAGTATAAAGAACTTCAGACAACTTTTTTTTTGCAGGCTTCTGGTTAAACAGGAAAAAATGAGCCCATGATTGTCAGGCCTCAACCACGAGTTTGCAATAAAATACCCAACTATGTGCCCACTTACAACAGTGAGGAAAACTTGATTGCTTTGAGCAGGTATGGGAATTATGGACTCATTGTAAGTCAGAGGCATTTGTTGGGTTTCTGGAAAACAGGACATGTGAGGGAGAATATTCAAGATAAAAGAGAGATGAGGAAGCCCTGTAGCATGGGGAAGATCCCTGTGGTGGAGTTGGGAGTGTTTTCTTAGCACTGATTTACAAAGTCAGCAGCAGTCAGAACTGGCTGCTGTGCAGAATGAGAGTAGATGTTTGAACACAAAGCAGCAACGTTCCTTGAGGAGTTGACAATGACTCAGTTCTGGGGACAGTTCTCCATACTGAGTACCCCTTTACTACACCCCTGAGAGCCCCGATCACCTGCCATTTAACCCACAGGGCTTGGGATAGGGAAAAAATGACAATAAAAATAACAAAATCTTTTATCTCTCTAGCAATAGCTGGGGCTTCTCCAGTTATTATGCCTCATTCTAGCATTTGGAACAGGCCCTCACTGTTTTCAGCCCACACAGTCCAAAGTGATACTTGACAGCCACCACCTTCTGTCCAGAAACAGTTTTGCTTGCAGCCAGCTCTTCCATTAGAAAGCGAGGTCAACTGCGGAAATGGTCTTGACTATATAGCAGCAGAGGATACCCAACGCTAGTTTAATCAGCCAGGGCTGTCATAGGTAAATACAAAAGGACATCCAAGGAGCAACACCCATTTAAAGAAAATCCAGAGCACAAAAGAAAAAGACCAAGACTAGCAAACAGGACAAAAGAACACAGAGGAAAACAGGGCAAAAAGTAAACTAAAACATTTAAATATGTTCTGATCAGTATCTTCAGAGGAATACATTAAATCAATAGAACAAGAGTCAACAAATAATAAAGAGAAGCAATTAGCTATTAAAAAGTATTCAGACTGGTAAAATTACCAGAAAAAAAAAACAGATGTGCTGAAAATACCATTAAGGAACTCTCTGGAGAGTTAAAAGAAACAATAGTGTAGCTACAATCCTAGTCATAGGAGTTTCAAAAGAAAGAGGAAGATGACAACAAAGGAAAGAAAATAATCAAAGCAATAATAAAAGAAAGTGTTATAGAGCTGAAGTAAGGCAAACATCTTCAGACTCAAAAGACCCATTGAACAGCAAACAGAACAAAAGCAGACAGACCTACATATAGAGTTCTATAAACTGAGGCCATATAAAGAGAAATCTTGAAAAACATATTAAGACCATTTACCTATAAAGGAAATAAAATGGTAATAAAATCAGATTTTTGTGTCTTTAAAGCAGATTCTAGAGAAAACTGGAAAAAGGGGAAATTATTCTGAAACAAAATAATTTTGAACCAAGGGAAATAATCTATTTTGAAGATAAAATAAAGATTTTAGGTAGGGATAGACCAAAAAAAGTTACTTGAAAAGTATCTTTGCCCTTTATGTCACAACTTTGAAAAGTATCTTTCAAAAGTGTATCTATTTTAAGTCACAGTCTGCTAATGTGTGTGTGTTTTCCTTTCTGTACTTAAAAGAGTATCATTCATGTGAAACTTTCTACATCTATTTGTGTCAACTATTTTCTCAACACACTTTCTGTTCCTTCTACTAGGTATTTGGGGGCATAGAATGATTTGGGGGTCACTCAATACATTGCAGGGATAAGTAAACACATTATTCAGCTGATTTCCACATGAGAGTCAAAAGTAAAACAAAATAAAAAAAGAGGAAATGTTTGATTGAGCTACCACCAAGGACTGATCATTTTATTGATGTTTTCCTTAATTTTTATGACAATCCTGTCAAAAGTTTGAGTCATTTGCCATTTACAGATGACAAAACCAAGATTCAGGGACTCTCAGTGGTTTCACAAGGCTACAGGCTCTATCTGCCATGCCTTATTTTCCCTCACTGCCCTATGATGCTGGTTTTCACTTTAAGGTTCCTAACTGGGATTTGAAATTTGAAGGATTTATTTGGGAAAAACTCAGTCTCATTGTGGAAACATTTTTTTTAAAAATCTGGGCTGAATTAAACTAAAGGGCACACAGATGGCAACATGTGTTTTCTTCGGATCATATGAGAGAGCTGGAAGAGAAATGCCAGCAGTCCCACATACATTGGAAGAATAAACGGGGTGCCATCCAGGCCCACTCTGCATGTGTTGCAATAAGTTACTAATAGATGTGACATCTTGAGAGATTTCAATTCAGGCTGCCGATAGAGAACTTGCATGGATTAGATGCCAACAAATGCTACTTTATTGTCATACTTTATTTTGCATTTCAGGTTGTCTAAAATATTAAAACAAGGCTACTGTGCTGATTGGAGTATATTCAAGAAATCTACTCAGAGAGTATCCAAATTAAAAACCATAGGCGAAGTAGTGCCATTTGCAGAGACATGGGTAGACCTAGAGACTGTCATACAGAATGAAGTAAGTCAGAAAGAGAAAAACAAATATTGTATAACATCACTTATATGTAGAATCTAGAGAAATGGTACAAAGAACTTATTTGCAAAGCAGAAATAGAGACACAGGTGTAGAGAACAAACACATGGATCCCAAGGGGGGAAGGAGAGGGTGGGATGAACTGGGAGATTGGGATTGACATATATACACTACTATGGATAAAATAGATAGCTAATGAGAACCTACTATATAGTACAGGGAACTCAATACTCTGTGGTGACCTAAATGGGAAGGAAATCTAAAAAAGAGGGGATATATGTATATGTATAACTGATTCACATTGTTGTACAGCAGAAACTAACACAATATTGTAAAGCAGCTACACACCAATAAAAATTAAAAAAAAAACATAGGCCACCTCAAAATATAAGATGATTTTTCATTGCTACATTTGCATCAATTTGTGCAGTGGATCTCCATCAGAATAACTGAAAAATGTTAACCCCATCTAGCATCCAGACTGCTAGAGACAGAATGAGCTACATAATTTGTAGGGCCCAGTGAAAAATGAAAATGTAGGGTCCCTTTTTGAAAATTATTAAGAATTTTAAGACAGGGACAGCAGATCATTAAACCAGGTGTGGAAGCTTTCCAAGCAGGGGGCTCCCCATGTCTCATATGCCCATGAGGCCAACCTGCTAGGTAGGCAGCCCAGGTGATGCCTGTGAATGTGAACAGGACCACTAAAACAGGGCAGGCAGCCTACAAGGAAGCGTATTCCTGCTCTGGACACTAAGCATCCTTGTCTTAATGCCCTGAGCTTGCTATGCTTTACCAAATCTTTCCATGTTAAAATTTATGAGCAATCTGTGACTCAAACTACTTTAAACAAACAATTCTGCATACAGTAAACTTCCTTCCTGTATTAGGAATTGTCAATAATGATTTCGGGAGGCTCTCAGTTGGGATACCTAGTCCTGCTCCATTCTTACTTTGCCTTTTCCCCCTCCTTTTCTTGTGTGTCCTGGAAGTCAACCTTTCCTTTTGTAATCAGTGACTCCATACATTTATTGGTCTTCCTGTTGCATTTCTGTAAAGAGAGCCCCAAGTTATATAAATTTATTGCTCCACAAACTTGAATCCACTTATCACTATTAGTTATTACAGAGATATAGAAACTGCTCATTTCAGAGAAACCTAAATCCTCCCAGTGGTAGAGCTGGATCTCAATTTTTTCTCCAATATACTTTGCTGCCTTACTCCGTTATTGCTTCAAGTGTACAGACATGGGCACTGAGGCACAATAAGGGTGAGTCCCTTAGCAAAATCACACAGTCCCTTTATGCAAGGGCCACCTATGAGTCCTCAGTCTCTGACCACCTTTACTATGGTCCTCCTTCCCCAACCTTGCCTGTCTATTTTAACTCCTATTACTGTAGTGCACAAATTCAGGACTAAGATTTAGATGTAGAATTATATATAAAGGGCTGCTCCTAAAATTCTTTCTTTTTCTGCAACTCTAGTAAAATCCTTTTTCTATCCTCAAACCCTTTTTCTGTGAAAGCACTTTAATGCAATATATTGCAACAATGCTATGATCCTCTTGATAGAAATGACACAGAAGACAGGCCAGGTCCATGAAATGTTCTGGTGAATAAATCTGCTGCATTAATATGATGATTTGAAATAATTATAGCCATTAATTCTTAAATAGCTCTTCGGCATGCCAGGCACTTTTCTAAATGTTTTACACATGCTAACACACATAATTCTTACAACAAACCTAAGAGAATAGATATGCAATTCTCCCCTTTTTACAGATGCATAAACTGAGGCTCAGGAAAATTAATTAATTTGCCCAGATAATGTGCTCACAACCTCAATGTTGTACCACTTCCTTACTGTGGATTCATTAATCATTCGAATATGACCTAAGTCTTCAATCCTAATATAAATGCACTGTTTCTGCTCTTGGTTTGATTTAGAAGATCTCTGGGGTCCTTTCTATGTCTAAAATTATATCATGTTGGAGAAGAAAACATCAGTTGTAAATGACATTCAAATAATTCCCATTAACTATCAACAATTTAATTATGTGTTATTTTTATGTTGTTCTTACAGGTTTTTTACTTTAAGAAATTAAATGGTTGCATACAAAATGAAATTTTGTCCTCATTTAATCCTTACTGTGAGTATAGGTACAATGATTTCATTATTCTGAATCTATTGATTGCTCTTGAAATGTACTGCTTCTGTAATTAAGACATGCTGTAATCAACCACATTCTAAATCTTTCCTTCAATAACCTTTTTTGGCTTTATTTTTCCATTGCTCTGCTTTGAATATAATAGTGCCAAACACAATTTGAGGTTTTCAGGTAAACATAGTTTATTTAGGTGTTCTTGTTAAAGACGCCTGATTCAAGGTAAAATGTGTTTGATAATGCTCCCTTTAAGGGCAGCTTTTTATATTGCTTATTCATCCCTCCAAAACATTTCTGTTGGGTGACACTGAACAAATTAAACAGTGCTGACTTATGTTATAATTAGTTATATGGTGCAGTATCTTAAAATAATTTCTCAAAGGAAGATTGCCCTTTTTTAAGAGAAAAAATGGTTTAAATATTTTAAATAATTAAAAGCATTTGGCTGAAAAAGTCTGTAATTAAAGGGCAAAATGTCACATGCTTATGTCAAAGATGCCACTATGAAGTATTAGCCAGTATGCTTAAGATCCTTGAAAAACATGCTGTATTAAAAAATCAATAAATTTTAAAACATTTTAAAAATCATAAGAATGTTCTTTATTCTTTTCAAGTTATCTATGTTTCCTTACTGTTTCTAAAAATTATATACACACATGTAAAAACACATACAAACAGATTAAATAATTAAAATACATATTTTCTGAGTCAAGTATCTGCTTTAGACTTCCATGTATTTGTAGAGATAAACTGAGAAATAACATTTTTCCCTGCAAACAACTGTCTTAAGGGGAATAAAATACAAGCTACAAACTGAGAGGGAATATTTGCAAATACAAACTGACAAAGTACTTCAATCCAGAGTATATAAAGAACTCACCACATTCAACAGTAAGAAATGGTCAAAAAAATTGAGAAGACACTTTACCATAGAGGATACATGATGACAAATAAGCGCATGAAATATGCTCATCTTCCACCATTCTAGAAATACAAATTATAGACACAATGAGATACCATTACATTCACATAAGATGGCTGAAATAAAAAATACAGACAATATCAACTGACGATAAGGATGTGCGACTCTCATGCATTGCTGATGGGAATGTAAAATGGAACAATTACTTGGCAGTTTCTTAAAGAGCTAAGTGTACAATTTAATAAGAAAAATGCTAGACATTTTCTTCTAAAGCTAACATATAACCTAACAATAACACTTTAGGGTATTTACTCTAGAGAAGTAAAAAATTATGTCCAAAAAACCCTGGATATTAATATGCTTTGCAGTTTTATTTATAATAGCCCCAAACTGGAAACAAACCAAACAAATGTCTTTTAATGGGTGAATGATGAAATAAATTGTAGTATATCCATATAGTGGAATAGAACTCAGCAATAAAAGGAATAAACTATTGATATAGACAACAATTTGGTTGAATTTCAAGAATGTTTCACTGGGGAAAACAGGCCAGTCTCAAAAGGTTATATACTATATGATTCCATTTATATAACAGTCTTGAGATAAAATGTTAGCAATGGAGAATAGATCAGTGGTTAACAGGGATTAGAGGAGGGGAGGTCATTCTCAGGCACAGATGGCATAAATGGTTTTCTTTGTTGTGATGGAACAAGTCCATATCTTGATTGAGTGGTAGTTATACAAATCTACACATATGATAAAATGTCACATATTTATACACCATAAAAAGGAGTTTTTATTTCAAAGCTGATAAAATCAAAATAAGGTATGTAGTATAGTCAATAGTACTGTACTAATGTCAATTTCCTGCTTTGGGGAATGTACAATGGTTATGTAAGATATTTTCACTGAGAGAACCTGAATGAAGTGTATACAGAAACTTGCTGTGGTATTGATGCAACTTCTTTAGGTCCACAATTATTTTTAAATAAATATTTTAAAAATAAATAAATTCAGAATATTTATGTACTATTAACCCATACATTATGCATTTCAAATTACAAATAACAACCTATTACCTACATAATAGGTTTTAAAACAGGTAGGACCTGGCCAAGGTTGTTTCTAATGTTTAATTATTTTCTCTGTGAAAAACATATTTAAATAACTTCCTAAGCAGTATGCAATCTTTATAATAAATGGGTGTATGAGTTAGAAGATATATATGTGTCATCATTTTAGGAAGAACTTTTAGATTTGGAATTTAGTAGGTATTTTAACTGAATTGAAAGAAAATTATGTATGTAATGGAAAAACAATTGTTTCTGTATTATTTTACAATTGTCTTATTTTATGCTGATGAAGCATATTTCTAGCTAACGTTTGTCACATAAATAGACTCATCTTAGAGAAGATAACAGTGCATTCTAATAAAGGATGCAGTTTACAAGTTTGACCACTACTCATTTTGTTTCACTTGTGGTAGACTGAAAAATTTCCCTTATATGCCTTTGTTCCACTTTTCCTTAAACGGTTTCATGGGCCATATTTCTGAAATGTAGCAGAGAACTAGGTAGATAGAGAAGTGCTCATTTCTGCCCTAAGTTCTCCCATTTTCCTGAGACTGTTGATTTTCATAGTAAAATGCATTGTGTTGAATGGCTCTTTTGTGAAAAATCTATTATAATATATTTTTTTTCCAGACAGAATAATTACCTAACACAAGAACACTGTGTTACAGAAAACTCATTATTATCTTTTCTGAAAAGAAACAGAACTTTTCAGGAGAGAGAGGAAATAAATCAACAGAGCACACAAAGCAATATGTTTTGGGATAAAGGAAGTTTAATGAAAGAGACACCATGATGGCTGGTTCTTTGTTATGGGGACTGTTGATTACTGTTAGGATAAAAGAGCAAATCATTACTAGAAATTTTAGATAATTATTTTGATATATTATTTCCTTTCATATTGAAGACCATATCTGACTTCGATGAGATTTTCTAATGTGTGCTTCAAAAGACTGAGGATAAGAGAGAAAAAAAGAAACCCTCAGAGCATGATGGCAGAAGATACCATCCAAGTAATTTTATGACAGTAGGTTTAAGTAGTAAATCTATGGCAATAAAAAAGTTCCAGATTATTACAATATAAGCTATTACTTATGAAAGAAATAGTTGCTCTATCCTTGAATAAAATACTTTGGAGCATTTGTTTCAGCAAGTATTTATTGATTTCCAGGCATTTTGCTGGACACTTGATACTGAAACATGAATAAACACGGCTCCTTTCCTTGAAAAAAGGAAGCCATTAACATATTGTAGTAGATTGAATTTTGTCCCCTAAAAACATACATCCAACTCCTAACTCTTGGTTTCTGTGAATGTGACCTTATATGGAAACTGAGTCTTTGCAGATGTAATTAATTTAATGATCTCAAGATGATATCTCACTGGATTTAGAGTGAGCCGGGAATCCAGTGACTGGTGTTCTCATAAGAGGAAGAGAGGACACACCGACACACAGAGAAAAAAACCATGAACTAATGGAGGCTAGAAAGCTCTACTTCACATCTTTTTCATCCTGGGACAAGCAAACATATTCTCTTGAGAAAGGCAGATGTACAAGAGTGCAAATAGAAACATGAAAATCCTCTCAAGGTCTAAGAATGGAACTGGCTCACTGACTTTTCTGTGTTATTCCACCGGGCTAAATAAATTGAAGATATGGAAAAATATATTCGACACTTTTTATGGGAGGAATTTTGAAGTTCCATGGAACAGGACATGAATACAAGATTTGTTAAAAGAGTCCAGTAATACAATTGACTGTACAAGGTACACCATATTCCCATATTTTCTGTTGCATTTCAGAACATTTTTTCCCGAGGTGCTTAGCTATTCTTTCTCGTCTCCTAAATCTCTAATCAATGGACTGCCCTTAGGCTCAGTGCTTGAACCCCTTTTCTTTTCTACATACTGTCTTTTAAAGTTTTCTCATCTAGTTTCCTAGGCCACAGATAATACACTTTCCATAAAAGCAGAGATTTTTTTTTTATTAATGGATATGGTTCATGTGCATATACAAGAGCTTCGCACATATATGTGCTCACCCAATAAAATATATTTTTGAACGAATGAATCTGTAAATCAGTATGATGATGACTCAGGAACTCCTGACTTAACCTCTCCTTTGAACTCTAGACATGTATCTCTCACTGACATATCTACTCAAATGTCTTTTAAGGATTTCAAATTAACCTTTTGAAAACTAAATACATATCTTTCCTGCCAAAATCTTCTACAAATGAGCAAATAGCAAATCCATCTTTCCACTTGGCAATACCTAAAACCTTGAAATTGTCTCTGATTTCTCTCTTTCTCTCATACCTGATATTTGTAGTATATATGTGTATGTCTGTAACTACTTTGGAAGTTGGTCTGGCAATTTCTTATAAAGTTAAGCATGTTCATAGAAGCTGTTTTCATATTAGCCCCACACTGGAAACAACCCAAATATCCAGTAACAAGAGACTAGATAAACAAAGTTTGGATATTCATGCAATTAAATATTACCCAGAAATAAAAGGGAAGAAGCTATTGATGTATGCAACATTGATAAACCTCAAAAACATTATGTTGAGTTAAAGAAACCAGGATTAAAAAGAGTACATATGATTCCATTTATATGAGTTTCTGGAAGAGGCATAACTAATTTATAAGAAAAGAGATCAGAACAGCATTTGCTTGGGGGCCACTGATGGACTGGGAAGAAAAATAATTAATATTTCCAGAAAGATGAAAATGTTTTATATGTTGATATAGTATATATTATACAGGTATAAGAAATTTTCAAAATTCTCTGGATTCTGAGCTTTGATGTATGCATTTCACTATATATATATTTTATAATTCAGTAAATCAATATCATGAGATATATGTATATATATGGTATCAAGAATAATATTAAAATAAGATACCTAGAATAATAACCATGAAACTTAATGAGTTAAACATTAATAATATTTCAGAAGTTCTGCATGTGTTCTTGAATGTACCACCTACTCTTTTCCCCAAAAGTGAATAGTCCACCAAAATATCTGTTGTTACTTCCTTGTTTTTACTTTATTATATAGAGTATATAATATATACATTATGCATAACATTTTATATTTAAGTAATATATTGCATAGATTTGCATGTTATAACTCTATCATGCTATATCATACTATATGTATGATTCTGCAATTTGCTTTAAGTTTCTTTTCATGAGCTGAAGTAATCAAATTTAACGTAATTTAATTCATCAATCTTTTCCTTTACAGTTTACATTGGTTGTTTCTTGCTTAGAACTTTCAACTCCACTCTGAATATATGAAAATATCTTAAACAATTTCTTTTTTTTTTAAGTTTTGGTTTTCAGATTTAAGTCCTCTGACCACCTGGAATTGATCTTTATGTCTGGTATATAGTAAGGATCTGATTTCACTCATTTCCATTTGGATAACCAATTGTTCCAGCACCAATTATTGAAGAGGGCACCTTTTTTTCCTCTGACCTACACTGTTCTGTCATATATCAACTTTCCATATATGTGTAGTTTCTGGAGTCTTACTATGTTGTATTGCTCTACTTTTCTATCCTTTTGCTGCTATCATACTGACCTAATTTCTAGACATTTTTCTAGCTATCCTGTGTCAAGTTAATATAGTATCCATCAATTCCTTGGCTTCTAAGACAATTTATCAACAATGGATTGAGAATTTTCTTAAGTGCTTTTCCATTTCATTTATGGAAAATTTAATATGGTGTTCTGCCTTTAATTTGTTGATATAGCAAATATTTTTGAGAGCGTTTCTAATTTTGAATCAAAATTGCATTTTGTTTTCCTGGCTTAAACCCAGATTGAATATAATTCTTTGGAATCCAGTATCAAGCTTACTTCCAGTGTCAAGACTCTTAATATATGTTTGGTTACATTCTCTCCTTTTTAATTCTCTGAATAGGTTTATGTAAGATTGAAATCATGTGTTTAAATGTTGCGTACAACCACCTTATAAATATTTGAGCCTGGTATTTTCATATTTGAAGTCTTTTAAACTATGTATTCAATTTATTTGATGGTTATAATACTATTAAATTATTTTATTTATCTTTCAGGGTTTTTTTAATTGGTAATTTGTGGCTCTTTAAGATATTTTGAATAGCATCAATCTAGTCAAAAACATAGAGGGTGTCTATGATGCTTGGTTGAATGTGTCAACTTGAATAGGCTATGGTGCCCAGTTATTCAATCAAACACAAATGTAGGTACTGCTGTTGAAGTATTTTGTAGATGGATAAATTATATAATCAGACAACTTTAAGTAAAGCTTATTCTTGATAATGTGGGTAGGCCTTATCCAATCAGTTGAAAGGTCTTAAGAACAAAATTTAGATATCCTGGAGAATGAAGAAATGATTGCAGTATTGGCTCCTGCTCAAGATTTCCAGCCTCACATCTTATTTTATAAATTTTGGACTTGCCAGCCTCCACTATGGGCATGAGTCAATTCTTTGAAATCCCTTTGCTTCTACTGGTGTGTTTCTCTGGAGAATCCTGACTGATATGTGTCTTAGTTGAGATCTCATTTTCCAGTTTGTCCTCCCAACCTCCTCAGTCAGAAGCTGGTCTAGGTCATGGCTTCAGACTATTATACAGCAGACTTTTTTCAGCCTTTCCTCCAAACTTTGTCTGTTGGTTCAGTCACCAAACTCTTGGGAAGCACTTTTCTTCCTCAATAGATCAGAGGAGCTGAAATCCTAGTCCCCACTGCCTTTTATAGAACCAGCAGATTGATACATTTCTTCCTGATCACAACTTTGTGTTTCAATCCCTCAAGATGTTTACCTTGCTTTTGAGGTTGGATTTATCTTCTTTACAGTTTGTAGTAGAATTTGTGCATCAAAGTATGCTACACGATCTTCCTCATTTACTCTTGCTACACACAGTTATATTTCTATACATTTAGGAATATCTTATTATTTTTGCCAGTTTTGAGAAATATAATTCTAAATGATTTTCCATTGAGTAGGCTACTACTATTTTTTTTCTAAGTGTTTACAATGAAGTGAAAGAGTTTGAGATAAAAGTTTATAGTGATGTGCCATTTGAAGAATTAATTTTAGGAAATGTTTGACCAGTGAGAGCAGATAGACTATGCACTGTATTCTCTCTGTGTTTTAGCCTTCTATTTATGTCTAATGTCATGTATACAGAACATAATAGCATAGGCTGCTGATAATGGGGACTCAACATGTAATTGAGGATAAATAAAAAATTGTCTTGAGAATCCTAAAGGTTAACCCTGAATTTGTCAGTAAGCTAGGGTTCTACATTTGGAAAGAAGGAAAATTATAGACATATCCAGTGGAATGACAGATTCTCTTAGATTTTTTGTATTATCAGTTTGTTTCAAAGAATTTCTTTTAAAATGTTACTGTGAGTCATGATAAAAGATGAAAGAAATGCACATTCAGGCCTGACACAAGGAACAAAATCCTCTGCAGGCAACTTATAGGAAGAAAACACAGAGATTTGTTCCTAAGCTGGAAGAAGCCACAAACTGCTAAACAAATGAACACAAAGCTTATCGTATGAGTGAAGTTTGCCAGGTTTGCCTCTCTAAAAGTAATTTTAAAAAATACCATTCCTATACAAGGTTAGACTTGTGGTTGCCACATATAGAAAACTGAGATGTGAGATAGTCCATCTTAACTCACCAGTAAGCATTTGGTCCTGTGACTAGAACTCAATTCTTGGCACTCAGTTTTCACTAAAGCCTCAAAACAATATATCTCTAAAGCATATGGAACTGTATTTTCCCAGAGGCATTCTCGTGAATAATACAGAAAAGAACCATCTAGATGGTAAAAAAGTGTTAAAATTGGGCATCAGCTTTGGGAAAACAGTCATAATTTGTGATCTCAGGAAACTTATCTGTGTTTGTTTGCTGCTTTGATTTCTCAAAAAGATTAAAAATTGTGATATTTCTAATGAATATCAAACTTTTAATGATTTGTTCAAACTAAAACTTTTCAAATGTATTTGCTGTTCTCATATTTCAGTATAGGAGACTTCATGTTTAATCATTTTCAATCTGTTTATAGCTCAAGGATGGCAATCTTTACAAAATAAAGTATACTGAAATGTGAGAATCATAAAAAGTATAATTTCTATGTTATTTTAAATTAAATGCAAGTTTTAAATCCATATTACTTATAATATACTATCTCTAGTTTCTAAATGCATGCCAAGTTTATTTTATAATTTAGAATGCATGGAAGGTGAATTTTGGAACAATGAAAAAATTATGTTACCCCTCAATTAAAATATTTGTCATAAGCTATGGAAGAAAATTTTAAAAAATCAACAGTAAAACAGTTAAATATGTAACAATGAAATGACTATATTTATAAACTGCCCAAAGTGATGAAATATGGGAAAAAGTTGTGCCTCCTTATAGAGTTAATATACCCAAAGTGAGATTTGTAAAATCTTTCACCTTTGAGGCTTAATGGGCTCCTCTCTGATAACATCCCCCTGACCTTGAATAATCTGATCGATCCTTTTTTTTCTAATTTTGTTTTATTATTTTATTTAATTGAAATCATAAAAAAAAAACAGAAGGGAAATATAGAAATTTATTTTAAATGTTTTATCAGAGTATGGGAAATGTGAACAGCTCTTGCAAAAGCCTGAGATTCAACTTTTCAAGGTGACTCTAATCTACATTTTCATAGAAAATGAGAGTATGTATTGTCATAATGTGTTTCTGTGGTGACTATTTTTTATGCTGAAAATAAACTAATGAATCTCATAAGAAGATTGTCCTTCATGGGCTTTGGACAAATAGCTGTCTTTTTATTTACCTACTCTGAAAGTTCTTCAATATGCATTATTCAGATCCTCACTCACTCAGAAGTACCAAAAGGATCGAGGTTGTCTGAGGCTCTATTTACCAAGAAGCAGCATGTAGCTAACTGAGCAGGTTAGATAAGTAAGTAATCTAACTAGGAAACAATAGTTCAGAATTAGTTTTTTTTTTTATTGATTGATTGATTGATTGCTATGTTGGGTCTTCGTTTCTGTGCTAGGGCTTTCTCTAGTTGTGGCAAGTGGGGGCCACTCTTCATCGCGGTGCGCGGGCCTCTCACTATCGTGGCCTCTCCTGTTGCGGAGCACAGGCTCCAGACGCGCAGGCTCAGTAGTTGTGGCTCACGGGCCCAGCTGCTCCGCGGCACGTGGGATCTTCCCAGACCACGGCGCGAACCCGTGTCCCCTACATTAGCAGGCAGATTCGCAACCACTGCGCCACCAGGGAAACCCCAGAATTAGTTTTATTTCAGGGCATACTGGTGTTGAAACAAATGTTTCCATGGCAGACAGTGATATGGAATGAGACCAAGCATGAATGCTGGAAATTCCAAGGAAAGAGAAAGGACTTTCTCAGTCACTAATGACTCATAATTACCATAAATAGGATATTTATTAACAACACAAGTAAGTAAATTCACATTAAAGAAAAAACACATACATAAGGCACTTTCAGATTTTAATTATCAACGTTCCCAAGGTCTGGTGCCAAGGTTTATAGGACAACCAAAGCTCCCTCTCTTGAACATTTCCCTGCAATTTCTCACTTCTCAGTGCTTCATCATCCAGTGCAAAATGGGAACAATAATATTTCTCCTATTTCCTTGGTAATATTATTTTGAGAGTAAAATAAGGGATAGAGACAGATTCTTCCACAAACCAGTATACTCCTTGGTAACCACTTCTGAAGTGCCTAGTGCTTTCGGGTGACCTGAGCAGTTTTCCATCTATCTCCAGTCTGGAGACTTGTTCATAGTACACACAAAAATTCTTGAAATAGAGTAGTGGAAAGGCATCAAAATAAAAGACATGTAAAAGTCCAGATAAATTGTTTCTAATGATGAAATTATCTCCAGTTTAAGAAACTGAAAGCCAATCTTGGCACATTAGACATGTAAGTAATGTCTCATTACACTATGGTGGCATCCCTGGGAGTTACCAATTCAGTCTACTCCTTTACGGAAGAAATATCCCTCATCCACATCACAACCCCTTTTTTGGCTGTTTTATTATATGGCTCTCAAATTCTTTGACATTGCTGTTATTCTGATTGTTTGCATCTGGATCAGAAAATGCAGTGAGTCCTCTGAGGGTGGGTGCTAAAAGGTAAGGTGCCACCAAAACGCTCACACTTGGAGCCCTGGGTTGCCATAAAGAATATCTGACTATCCTGTAGCCACTTTGTTGTGAGGAATCCAAGCTGCAGGGAGACGTGACATGTAGGTGTTCCTGTCAGCTGCCCCTGCTGAACATAGCCATCCCCTGTACCCGCTGTATGAAATCCTGACCCAATGATTCTGCAAGAATAATAACATGGTTTCTTTTAATTACTGTCGTGGAGTAATTGTTATCCAGCAATAGTAACTGCTACAGAAATTTTTGTTTCAGAGGTGAAATGCTGATATTTCCAGACTTTGAGTTAATGCCATAAAAGGATGAGACTGTGGGAGTGTGTATGTGTGTGTACAGGGATTGGGGTATCTTGCACGTGAGAGGAATGTAAATAGTTTGTGGTCAAAGGACTCAACACAATGATTTCAAAACATGGTTCCCAAATTCTTTGACACTTCTCCCATTAAGAATTGGAATGCCCCTTCCCATTAATCCTGACAGTCTTTGATTAATAAAGTACACTAATGAAGTCCTGAGTAATTTGTTATCCTTCATTTTTGACCTGGAATATTCTTTCTCTTTTAAAGGTCCATATGAATTTATTGAAGGATAATTTACATACTTAAAAAGGCACATATTTCAGAGTACAGTTTGATGACTTTTGACAATTATAAACACCTGTATAACCACCACTCCTTTAGGTCATAGAGCATTTCTAGAAAACTTTCTGGTACCAAGTGGCCCTTTCCAGACATATTTTTATTTTCTTCTTACCTGCCCCCACTCCATCCCATTCAGGCAACCATTGTTCTGAGTTCTATTAACATAGAACAATTTTTATTTGCAAGAAATACTCTTGAACTCCAATTTCACATTTTATAGTAACCCTTGCAACTAAATGTAGCTGGTGACCAGTCCCTGCCAATGGAATTTGTATAACTTATGTGCGCCTTCTCTACCCTCTCTTCCAGTTGGCTAACTGAATGTCTACCACTCCAGGACACAAAATGGAGGGAGGTCAGGATTATGAATCCCCATATAGGTGTGGCCCACTGAATTTCACATCGGACCACTGCCTGGGTGAGAAGTGAACTTTCACTATGCCATTTACCATATCTTATCCATTGCAGCATATAGCGTTTTCTCAACCAATACACCACACAGAATAGGCTCTTAGGATCTAGTATCTTGTTATTTAAAGAAACAAAAATCAGCAACACTGCCTCATAAACTACTGAGGCAGCAAAAGCATCTTGTTGAACATGGTGTCAGAACAAGGAGAGTCAGTTACTTAGGTGAGGAGGGCTGATTGATGTGTGTAAACTGTAAGGAAGACTTCACTAGAACCCTCAAAATCCATTGACTAAGATTCCTCCCACCCTCAGAGTTTTCACATCATTTGTTTACCTCTGTGGTTATTTCTTCTATGCTTTTTCACTTGTACAATTCCAATTTTTGTTCATATATTCTTTATTAAGATATCTCAATGTATTCAACTGAGTTTTACTCAAGTTTTACAGTCCTGACTCTTAGATGTTTACATATGTTTACATCTGTTGATTTAATTTGTTGATCTAAGTTTCAATTTTAAAAGAGTAACCTTATTTCCCTCTTTATGTTTTGAAAATCTTTTTCAACATTGCCCTTCAAAAGAAAATTATAAGAGAAAATGAATATAAAATACCAACAGTTTTCCTTTAATGTATTTGATGGCTAATTAGTTATGTACATCCGAATATAATTTATAGCTAATACTAAGAACAGAAGAGAAAATCTTTCTTAAGATCTTTAACGTCTACTGTTTAATCACTGGTAGGTCATCATTTCCTGTTTATTTTACTGTGGCTCAGTCTGAGGGCTTAATGTGTTTGCATTAGCTTGTGACATATATCCACCTTTATCCTATGAGTAGGGCATGATGAATTTTTAGTATTGTCTTAATTTTCAGTTTCATTTGTTAATGCAGAAAGAGTTCAAAGTGCTTCACTAAATTACTTCTTAAGTGTAATAATATTCCCCAAGAAATTAGGAGCTTCACTTTTAACTTGAAAAGGGAAGGTCAATAATAAAAACAAACAACACTAAGTCTCTGTGCCAATATGTAAAAATTCGGGAATGATTACTTCATTTTAATTTCTTTCTCTATGTAATTTAAAGTATTGTTTTATCTCCCTTCATATTTTTCCCGTTATCTGAGAAATATTTTGTTTAATATAAACTAATGGGATTTAAGAATGAGGTTTGGATTTAATTTACAAGGAGATAATCCTTAATGGCAAAAGGAATCTCTAAAATTTTTAGGCCAATGAGAAATATATTGTGATTTTTTAGAACTTGGTATCATGACTTTTTTTTTTTTAATTTATAATTTACACATTTTAAGATTTATTGATTGATTGATTGATTGCTATGTTGGGTCTTCGTTTCTGTGCGAGGGCTTTCTCTAGTTGTGGCAAGTGGGGGCCACTCTTCATCGCGGTGCGCGGGCCTCTCACTATCGTGGCCTCTCTTGTTGCGGAGCGCAGGCTCCAGACGCGCAGGCTCAGTAGTTGTGGCTCACGGGCCTAGTTGCTCCGCGGCATGTGGGATCTTCCCAGACCAGGGCTCGAACCCGTGTCCCCTGCATTAGCGGGCAGATTCTCAACCACTGCGCCACCAGGGAAGCCCCATGACTTCTTAATGTTACAGACAGCAAGCTATCCAAAAAGGATGCCTGTACCCTTTCCATTGCCTAGAGTTTTTGCTGTACATCTTCAACAGGATTATCCAGTAGTCCCACAAATACAAAATGTTCAAAACTTAATCTGGAAATGGCAAAATTCAAAATAACATAATATTGTGGTTGTATGATCTCTAGGGCAAATTGAATGAGTTGCTATGAGAATTAAATAAAATAATACATGTTAAATACCAAAAATATTTATGATGATTTTAACCCATTTTTCTCACCAATAATTTATTTTGAAAATGTCCAATATATTAAAAAGATGCAAGCCATGTACAATGAACCCCATATACTCATGTAGATTGATTAATTGATAACATTTTTCCATATCTGTACTATCACACACACATACACACATACCTTTTATGCCAAAAGGTTTGAGGGATATATATAAACACAATGACATTTCATGCCTAAACATTTAGTAAATATCTCCTAAGAAAAACACCTAAACACATTCTTTGATACAAACACAATCTATCATACTCAGAAAATGTAACCTTAATATAGTACTCTTTTCTAATATATATTTCACAACCAAATCTACCAATTGTCCTAATAATTTGCATTATAGTCTTAAAAAACAATTCAGGATGCAATCAGAGATCATTTTTTGCATTTAATTTTCATGGCTGTCTAGCTTCTCTCATCTAGGACAGTTCTCCATCGTTTTGTGTCTCATGCTAGTATCATAAATAATTCTGGTTATTTTGAAAAATGCAGTATCTATTTTTTGAATTATTTCCTGATGGTTGGACTCATGCTGTCCTTTCGGGCAGTGGAATAGCAAGAATATACATAGGTGATGTATATTTCTCAGTGCTTGCATCACAGGACACTAGCTTTTTCTTCAAGATAGGGTTTTTATTTCTCTTGCCAAGTACCTGAGGTCTCTTGCTATCCTGAGCCAAAGCGCTGGGGTTTTCTGGTCTCCCTAATGACCTAACAGAGTAGAGTCTCTAGCCCCACTCCCAAGTTTAGCCCTTCAGGAGTTCTGCCTGAAGCAGGTGTGCCACACTGGACTTGTGCTTTTGGTTTGCCCTGCAGTCCCACCCCATCCCTCCAGCTGCTAGAATCAACTGAAAAATGACTGCTCTCCTCTTTGGCCCAAGGTCTAAGGCAATGGGGTAAATCCACAAAGAGGGTGAGGGTGATTCTTTAAGGCCTTCATCCCTTGTGCTCTCAGGACTCTGATCCCTGTCATCAGACTTGGTTATAGAGTTCTTTCAGCCCTGGCTGCCCTTTGTAGCACACAAATATCTTGGGGACAGACCCAACTCAATTTCATGTTATGGAGTTCTTATACTAGCCTTGATATTGAAAGAGTAATCCTTCACTGTTTTATTAAATCTTTCAGGCTACTAAGATGTGTCTTTAACTTTAAAAAATATATTTGGAAGGAGGTTTGATTCAAATCATGTAGACTACCAATATTAAAAGAAGAAATGCTAATTTTTTAATTCTTTATTCTCAACTTTATACATATATTTTTAGTTTATTATTTATAAGCTACTATTGCTCTTTTTGCCTTTTATGCCTTCTGTTCTTCTCTATCTCTTATATTTGCATTCTTATGGTATTAATCTCTAACTTACAAAAACATATTATGAAGCATTTTAGCCTCTATAATGAATAATATCTATATCTTCCCTCCAAATATGATAACTTCATGATGTAATACAATAAGTTTCCTTTGTTTTCCAGTCACCAAAGCTGATCACCATAGTCTAATTTAGTTCGAGAAATCAATTCAGTGGGTTGCAACTATTAAAAAAAATTCCAGAATAAGAAAGTTTAATGTGCACACGCATTGAAAATTTATTAAAATTTATTCCTTTATATACATATATACATATGCACACTCATATTCACCATGTAAACACTGAATATAGAGAAATATACAAAATATGTATGTACACATAAGTTATGGTTACAGTTTTTGAAAAGTTGGAAATTCATTAGTTCAATTTTATTTCTGTACTTTACTATATCAAGGAGTGTATCATTTATGTCTTGATTTTGAAGAAAATAAGAGAGTACACTAAATTGTCTTCTTTACAGTGCTTCCTTATATAAAATTGTGCCTTGCTTATTAAAGTTGCCTCTTTGGGGATATACTCTTCAAGGATCTTTCCAAACGTAATTTTTATATGATGGACCTTCTGAGGTTTGGTATGAATGAAAAAATCTGTATGACACTCTCACATTTAAATTTTATTTTTGATATAATTTCCTTTTAACATTTCAAATATATTATTTCATTTTCTTTATGTTTCTAGTGTTACTATTAACCAGTCCAAAATCAATGTGATTTTATTCTTCTTCCAGTTTCCAATTTTTTTCTCTGAAGATCATGGAATATTTTTCCCTTCATTTTCAAGGGAGAAGAATGAGCAAAATCTAAAAGCTCTCCTCCACCCCATCTTTTTAACATGGCATTTGGACTCCATCCCGGGCTGCCAATTCTTCTTCACAGCAGTTTGAAAATTTATATCTCAGTAGGACTTTCACAGTTCTTAACATCAGTTTTCCTAACTCATGTATTTCCCTCTCATTTCTTTTGTTTCTCCTGAAATAGGTCTTATGGAAGGGATTGAAAAATCTATGCTTGCTCACCATCTTGTCAGCCTGACCAGCATTACCCCTATTTTAATATTTTTAATCAATGAATCATTTACAAAGAACAGTATACTCACCTTTTCAGTTTTTTCAATGCTCAATCAATTCTCAACTCAGTGAAGTTGACTTTCTTCTTGTCAATAAAAAAAAAAAATTAATTACTAAATTGTTCTTAATTTCATTACTGACTTCCATGTTGCTAAACCTAGCATGGTTTGACTTTTTAGTTCTCAACTTACAGCTCTTATTAGCTCATGTGACTCAACTATTGAATTATCAAATTTCATTCCTGGCCTGAATTTTGAAAACCCATTTACTTTGAAGCCAAATCCCTCCAACCTCCATTTCTCTCCCTTCTAATGTTTACTCTTCTTTAGCCTTCGACATTGTTACTAGGGCTACACATGACATGCATAAGAAGTATGTAATAAATATTAAATCTATCTTTAAGTTATAGGAAAGATTCTGCTGAGTTCCAGACCCATGTATCCATTTACTTACTAGATCTTTTCACTAGCATATCCCACAGACATTACTAATTTAGGATGTTCAAAGCTAATGTCATCATGCATTCCCTAAACATGATGCCAGTCTTGTGTATCCATTCGTGGAAAATGATAATTTCATCACTTCAGTTTCCTAAGTCATAAAATGCAGAGTCCTGGTTTCTCATCATATTTTATACTCTTTCCCAATTCTTCCACTTCACTCATAACCAATTTATCATCATCCTTTGTGTCTGTCTTCTTAACATCTCTTGAATCTGTATCTCTTTCTCCATTTTCATAATCCATCTCCTAATTCTGTCATGCATTAAATTTTGCTTGAACCACTGCCATAGGCTCTCTTCTGTGTTAATTTCCTGTGAGCTTAATTCTCTCCAATATATTCTCAACCCTGACAATACCATCCTAACAACATAACTCCCCTACTTAAAATGGCTATTAACTCCGTGGTACAAATTTCAATCACTTAAAGGGTATAAAAGTCATTTAAAGTCTGGCTTCTACCTGCGCAGTTCACCTCATCACCCCTTCATGTTTATATTCTAGAACTACTGCCATTTGTACTTCCCACATCTTGTCATGGGTCTATAGTACCTACAGGTTTTTTTCAGAGTGCTCCCTGATATTCATTGATAAATCCTCACTTTGCTCTGCATTCCCTTCTTTTTCATCTTCAGATTTCGCTTCAAATAATATATTTTGTGTTAAATCTTCCCTGAATACCAAAGAACCATAGATGTCACTGCTCTGGTGCTCCACTGCATTTTGTATTTAAAATAAGATATATTGGAATAGTCTCCTTGTCTGTTTACTTATTAATTGAGTCAGCTCTTTTAGGAGAGGGTTAATAATAGAAACTACTGAATATGGTTTTAAAATTAAATTCCCGGAAAACAGTTTTGAAATTAAATTCTGAAAAACAGGACGCATAACATAAGTTTCAGCTATTAATACTATTTTCTAGCAATCATGATTAATTAACAGATTTGCTATTCTTTAAAAAATGACACTGCTGAAAACAATACTATAGTTCTTTAATAAACATGCATTGAATTTATGAATATATTTAGAAATATGTTGCATTCTTGTATCATGACATCAGGGTTATGAAATTGTAGTGGCAGTGAAAGGAGAATACCTTTAATTCTTGGTTAAATAAATCAGTAGATATCACAGATATTGCTAGATCAAATATTACCTTAAGACATGTCAGAAATTACAGGTGTCTAAACTCCAGGAAAAATGGACACAAGGATCTGGAATGAGATCAATGTACAATTTTGGCTTTATATTCCAACCCACCCCAAATTGAGGGCTTCTTATTAAGGCTATGTTGAAGATGTGCTCTTTTGTAGTACTCAAAGCCTTAGCTATTTCAAACCCTGTGGGAATATAGGATAAAGCTTCTCAGGAGGTGGTCTAACATCTTGAATAGATGTGGAATATGATATACGGAAATTGTAAATCTTGCTAAGATTATTTTCTGCGCTTTGCTCTATGAAGCTACAGCTTTGAAGATGGTTATTATCATAACATGAAATATCAGAAGGGATTGCTTTACAATGAAGTTGTATACATATTCAGGTCACTGCTGTGTACTTTCTGAAATTATTGGAGGGGAAATCCACCAGAAGCAGTTTCATTGTCTCTTGCACATAGACTGGGAATATATGTATACATGTACAGATACACACGAATGCACAGTTCTACATAAACTTGTAAATAAATGATATAGATGAAACACATATAGAATTTCTGTACTTTAAAGTTATATCTGTTTAAAAATTTTTAAAGGACCATCTCTTAAAATACAGCTTGTCCACAGCCATATAAAATTGATTAATGGGAAAGATTAGCTGTGAAATTCGATGAAGTCACACATTGATTCCATGTCAGGTTTTTGGTTTTTTTTTACTGAAGTTTTATACTATCCCTAAATACTTGCAATTCCTGGGGCAGATGGTTGCTAGAAAGGTTTTTAGGAACTGAACACAGTTTTCTTTCACAATCCCAGAAAAATCTTTTGGTTCAGAGATTTAATCAAACAACGTACGACCACTGTACCACTAACACACTCAGTTACATCCCCTCCATCAAAAAAAAAAAAATTGTCTTTTTTACATATAAACCCTATATCAGATGCCCATCCCCTATCTACTGATTACTAATGTTGGGATACCTGCCTGATTATTTCAAAGCCAAACCACTAAGCCATTTCTTTTTATATTACCTTACTAGCATATTGAAACACCAAAATTTGTTCTAGCACTACCCATATTTAATTTCTGTGTCTTCCTATGGCTTCTTTTGCTAATTCTTTGTGTGACTAATAAGTATAGGGCTTCCCTGGTGGCGCAGTGGTTGAGAATCTGCCTGCCAATGCAGGGTACACGGGTTCGAGCCCTGGTCTGGGAAGATCCCACATGCCGTGGAACAGCTAGGCCCGTGAGCCACAATTGCTGAGCCTGCGCATCTGGAGCCTGTGCTCCACAACAAGAGAGGTTGCGATAATGAGAGGCCCGCGCACCGCGATGAAGAGTGGCCCCCACTTGCCGCAACTAGAGAAAGCCCTCGCACAGAAACGAAGACCCAACACAGCCATAAATAAATAAATAAATAAATAAATAATCCTGCTCAAAAAAGGTGATGATTTACTTTCTTCTAGAAATAGAAAAGGAGAAATGCCAAAAGACAGTACCAGAGTAAATCATCTTGAAAAAAATAATAATAATAATATTAAATATATTACAAGCCCTTCCCTCATACTATCTAATATAAATTTTATAAGACCCTGATAGTTAGGTAAATGAGGTATAGCTTCCTCTTTGGGACTCTAAAAGGTTCATGATAAACAACAAAATAGGTGAAACTCCCCAGAAATCCAGTAAAGACAGGAAGGTATTTTTACCAAAATGCCACACTTTTATCTACATTAAGTGAATCCATAGTTCCCTCCACTACCCCTTGGGGTAGCAGATTTGAAGATACTTTAAAAACATTTCATCTTATTCTTTTGGCTGTTTGTGTATCTCAGATTCACAGTGGTGAGTCTAGAGAGTTCCATTTTTACCTGTTTTTTTTCTTCCAATTTTACCGAAGTAAGTTTGGTTTTATTTATTTTCCTTTGTCTCTTAATTTCAGAAGTCCCTGGTTGGCAAGCTTATATTTTTTACTTTATTGGCAATGTGTGGATACACCTATCTCCATCATCGCTACCTCTGGGCATCAGAGAGGTAGAAGAAGTACTGACTGAAATCTCCAAATAATATGTTTCGAACGCATTTCATTCTGTTTTATTTTATTTTTTCTGAATGTTAACTTGGAAAGGCAATAGGTTTTGTTGGTCAAAAATTGTGATCAAAAATTGTGATCAAAAATTTCAGTTATGAGAATAAAAATAATAAAAGCTGAATAAAAAACTCAGAAGGATACATTAGAAATCTTTGTAGTAACACAGAGGGAGACACAAAATACAGCATAGCAGGATAGGTAAAATAACAGTTACGGAAGAAAATGAAGTTTAGATCTAGAAATTACAAATGTTTCTACGGGGTTCCAGGAGAAAATAAAGAGAAGACTGAGGACAGGACATAGCCAACAAAATAATAGAAAACAATTTCTCAAACTGATGAAAGATATAAGTCATCCAAAAGTGACTACCTAGTGCCAAGAATACTGAAACAGAAGCACACCCAAACACGCCCACTTAGATACACCTATTAAACCCATTGCAATAAAATGTAAAACTACCAAAAAGACATAGAAAATTCTAAAAAATTCTAGACAGGGAGGGCAGGGGAAAAAACCTACAAATGAACGAGAGTTAGCTATTACAATGCTGTTATGAATTGAATGTTTGTGTCTCCCTAAGTTGAAGCCCTAACCCCCAATGCGATGACATTTGGAGGTGAGGCCTTTGGGAGGTAATTATGTTTAGATGGTCATCAGGGTTGGGCTCCCATGATGGGATTAGTGTCCCTGTAAGAAGATGTAGTGTAAGTACCTGACAATTAGCTTTTTTGATTATAATGTCAGTGCCTCACATTAAGCTTTTGATTGCCAAGGCATCCACTTAAAAGACATTTATTTTTCTTGAATAAAAACATTGCTTGCTATACAGGTAGCTAAAGAGCTCTGCTTCCCCACCCATGAATTTTCCCTTTTAGAGCACCTTCTTTGACTTTGGTAACTGCCCTTTTGAGTGACCCTGCTTTTTCCTTCCCACGCTCTAATTCCCAGTTTTATATTTTAAATTCACCAATAAAGAGTAAACCCACAAAACCCCAAGTACCCTATTTTTGATCCCAATAAAGGCAGAACCCCAGGTCCACACAGTCCCTCTCTCTTTCTCCCCACTACCTCACTGTTGGCCCAGGGTATGCTGTGTATCCTCCAGGACCTGTAACAGACCTTATATTTTCAAAGATCTTGGATTGTTGTTGCCAAAGTGGGTCTTGAAATCATAACAAGAACTACAAGGGCTGTTCCAGCCAACATTGGTTCAATCCGGGAAATGTCTGGGGGCTGCCACAAGTAGTAAAGCCCAGGTGAGTGACCCCCAGGCATTTCTAGCCAATAGCATTGCTATCAATGGTCTGAGACCAACCCAAAACCGAAGAGGAAGAGAGACCGGACCTCTCTCTCTCTATCTCTATCTCTCTCTCTCTGTCTCTCCACCATGTGAATACTGCAACCAGTTGCAAGCCAGGAACCAAACATGCGGGCATCCTGATCTCAGGCATCCAGTTTCCAGAACTGTGAGAAATAAATTTCCGTTGTCACCCTGTCTATGGTATTTTGTTATGGCAACCGTAGTTGACTAAGACAAACTCCTATCCACAATATTCTCAGCATGAAGTCAACAGAGCAATAGATTCAAATTTTTTAAAGAAAATACTTTACACCTATCTATAGCAAGGGCAAGCTTGGTGACATGAGAACATTTCAGACGTGCAATAATTCTTCAAGTTAACCTACCCCAACTCTATCTAAAAATGTTCTTAGATATTTATGGTTGCACAACATTGTAAATGCAATTAATGCCACTGAATCATACAGTTAAAAAGGGTCAAAATGGCAAGGCTTATGTTATTCATATTTTACCACAATAAGAAAAATATTAGATGAATTCTAACAAGACAAAATATGAACCCAGGAGGAAGAAGAAGGATGAAAAAAGCAGTGGTGAACAGTCATTTTACGATAATTAAATACACTGGTCTCAGAATATGTAAAGCAATGAAGCAAAATTAAAGATTAGAGTAGATTTAAATACCATAACTGAAAGGGCATAGCTAATAAAGCTATAACAAACTTCTTACCTGACTAAAACACAGTAAAGACTTTTTTTTAAGTAGATGAGACACACAAAAATGATCATATACTAAATCACAAAGGAAAACAAAACAATACTTCAAAGTTGATGCTATGCTGGCCATGTTCAATGACTATCATGTAATGATAGAGATTGATAATCATAATCTCATAACCTAGAGATTGCTAATCTTAAGTAGCTAAGTATGCATATATCTGGAAATTTATATATATATATGTCATATTTACATATGCTGTACACACATGCTATATATGCTGTATATATGTATATATATGCTAAATTCTAAACATTTTTGCTTAAAAAAGAAATTCAGTTGGAAATTAAAATTGCTTCACAAAACGAGAAAGTGTTTTACGCAGGCAAATACAGTTTATAGAAAATTTATAGCTCTTTGCTATAAATTGTCAAGATTGTCTCAAAATAGAAAACCTGAGTATACAAAAACTATAGGATGCATTAAAACAGTCATAAAAAATCTATCTCTTAAAAGTAAACAGACACAGATGTTTCAAGAGTAAGTGATATCAAGCTCTCAAGGAACAAAAAATTCCTACTTTATAAAAACTGTTTAGAAGATAGAAAAAAAGTGGGAAGCTCTCCAAGTCATTTTGCAAGGCATATGTAAAGACAACTTTACTGTTGTCTTGGGATTTCAACAGAGATCATGAAGCTGGAGAACAATAGTCACCAGATTGTCGCTTTGGAATGCGCTGAGATATCGTGAACACTCGTGGAAATTTTAGCCCATCTTCCATCTTAAAGCCTAAAAGTGCAGGTGAGTAGATTGATCAGATGTGTTCCTTAGTCAGAATTCCTTTGGAGAGAGTCGACAGCGTACCATGTATCTCCAATGCTGTCCCAGCAAAGAAGAGCTTCAGATAACCTTTCAGATGCCTGATGTGAGCAGACTGCAGATTGGATCACTCAGGAGACTGGAACCCACTTCCAGAAATTAGTGGGACAAGGACTCATGAGTTTTTCTGTGGCATGGATGGACCCAAGAATAAGATCCAAACCTCACCCAGGCTAAAATTAATCCCTTTCAAGAGGGTCATCAGGAGGAGTAAGGTACCTGCAAGCCAAAGAGTCTGTGTAGAAAGAACTGATGGAAACTAGGAACTATCAGGCCATAACAAGGCAGCCAGAGAAGGCATCTCCTGTACCAGATGACATCAGTGTGACATCTTGAATACTGAAAAACTCCCAGAGTCAACAAAAGCACTGCACAAGAGAAAAAGCCAGAACTCAGACAAACTATTACAAGGATGATCCCACTACCAGATGAGAATGAACAGATGAGTCACGTAAGACTTTATTCTCTTCCTCTAATGCTACTCCCTAATATTACTTCTTTTCCTCCAATACTATGCCCTAGGCCTGACCTTAGAGGAGCCAAAAAATAAGCCAACTGAAGGAAGAAGAGATAGAGCAAGGAAAAGAGAGAGAGAACTAGCCACTTCCCCCTTCTCTCCTGCCTTTGCATCAAATAATGGAGGGTAGTTTTGATATGATATGAGGCTTGACTAAACAGACAATAAGAGACTGCTGCTAGTAATTCAGTAAGTTACAGGCTCTGCACAACAATCACCCCTGGAACCACTTTATAATTTCACCCCTACTGAGCCAAGCTCCTTCAATCTACCAGTAACACCGCAAACTGTAATAGCCAACCAAATTAGGATAGCACAATAAAAGGAAACAGTAAGAATACCTCCTTAATAAGAGGATAATGAATCAAATGGTAAAAGAAGAGCTCATAGAGCAAAGTATGATTTATTCCTAGTTTAAAAAAAAAAAAAGATGTTTCAGTAACAAAGAGTATATATATATATATATTTTTCTGCATAGAGTTTTTCTATATATGCATTCTACATAATACATATATTCTACATGTATATATAATATAATAATTTAATTATCTATATTAATAAATCAAACTGGAAAATATGATCCCAGCACATGTCCATTAAGTCTTAGCTAAACTTAAATAGTTACGATGAAATTAATCCAAAAAATATCTTAGAAGCTATGAAATAAGGGGGGGTATCTTTAATGGGAAACATCTTACTCACTAGTATAGTCTAAAATTATTTTATCAATATAAGAAATAAGAGATAGTAGAACTTACTATCATGACCATTCAGGATAGTACTGGTTGTTTCCAGGCAATTGAATCAGATAAGACATTGATATGGTTTTAAACACTAAAAAGACAAGACGAAACTATTTTTTATTTCAGATGATATAATTGTCTACCTAAGAAATCCAAGCAAACCAACAATAAGTTATCAGCAAGGGGATTACATAAAAAAAATAGACCATAGAAATCAATCCTGTTTCTCAAATAAACCTACCAACCACAAAAAATAACAGAAAAAGATCTCTTTTACCAGGTAATAAGACTATAAACTACCTGGGAATAAAAAAAAACACAATTTTTTAAACGTTCAACTTAACTGAAGGAAATTTTTTTTTAAAAAACTGAATTAGTGGGATAAAACTGTGGTCATAAAGGGGATAATGCAGAATAAAAGTATTACATTGCTCTCATTAGTCAATTCCCAGATATTATTCATAGAACCTGAGAAAATAATTCAAAAATGCTTATGGTGTGTTTACCATATTATACTAGACAAGATGATTATGAGGTTATGAGAGAAGCACAGAGCAAGAGACAGAGGGAGAGAGATCACCTTATCACATCCCCAAATATTTGTTATATAAATTCAGTCAGTGTGGTATTATGTAGAATTGGACAAGGAGATGAATTAACCAGAACACATAGTCAAGAAACAGACCTATATGTACGGGATTTTGGCAATGGGTAAAGAGTATTTCAAACTGGTGAGTCAGCAATGGATTATTCAATAAATATTGCCAAGAAAGCTTGATATTCATGTAAAAACAATAAAAGTATGTATTTAATCCATTTACTCAAATCCTAGATGGAATAGAAAATAAACATAAATAACAAAATGGTAAATATATTAAAAGGAAATATGATAAAATATGTTTATGACTTTTGGGAAAAGTCTTTGTACACAAAACACATAAAATAAAAGTCATAAATTAACGGAGGCATAAATTCACCACACTGAGATTTTTAAATTTCTATAAGACATAAGACAAGTTAACCAGAGTTAAGGTAAGCAGTATAATAGGAAAATATATTCATGATTTGAAAAATTCTAACAATTACTCTTCAGAATACAAAAGGGCATCCCTCAGAATCAAGAAAGTGCAAGTCAATAAAAAATAGATAATTTCTATGAACAGGAAATTTGCAGAGAAGGATGTGAAAATGGCCGAGACACTAAGAAGAACTTTGGTACTACCTAGTACTTTAGTACTAACTTTAGTACTATCTAGGTAAATGCAGATCTAAACAACAAAAGACCACATTTCAAGTTGGAGGGTTTATTTATTTATTTATTTATTGTCTTGGGGTATACTTGTTTTACAATGTTGTGTTAGTTTCTACTGTATAGCAAAGTGGGGTTTCCTGTGCTATACAGCATGTTCTCATTAGTTTTCTGTTTTATACATATTAGTGTATATATGTCAATCCCAATCTCCCAGTTCATACCACCCCCTCGCTTTCCCCCCTTGCTGTCCATATGTTAGTTCTCTACATCTGTTACTCTATTTCTGCATTGTAAACCAGTTCATCTGTACCATTTTTCTAGATTCCAAACATATACGTTAATATACAATACTTGTTTGCCTCAATTTCGTTCCTTTTTATGGCTGAGTAATATTCCATTGTATATATGTACCACAACTTCTTTATCCATTCGTCAGTCGATGGGCGTTTAGGCTGCTTCCATGACCAGTTATAGTAAACAGTGCTGCAGTGAACATTGGGGTGCATGTGTCTTTTTGAATTATGGTTTTCTCAGGGTATATGCCCAGTAGTGGGATTGCTAGGTCATATAGTAATTCTATTTTTATTTTTTAGGAACCTCCATACTGTTCTCCATAGTGGCTGTATCAATTTACATTCCCACCAACAGTGCAAGAGGGTTCCCTTTTCTCCACACCCTCTCCAGCATTTGTTATTTGTAAATTTTCTGATGATGCCCATTCTGACCAGTGTGAGGTGATACCTCATTGTAGTTTTGATTTGCATTCCTCTAAAAATTAGTGATGTTAAGCAGCTTTTCATGTGCCTCTTGGCCATCTGTGTATCTTCTTTGGGTAAATGTTTATTTAGGTCTTCTGCCCATTTTTGGATTGGGTTGTTTGTTTTTTTAATATTGAGCTGCATGAGCTGTTTATATATTTTGAAGATTAATCCTTTCTCCATTGATTCATTTGCAAATATTTGCTCGCATTCTGAGGGTTGTCTTTTCATCTTGTTTATGGTTTCCTTTGCTGTGCAAAAGCTGTTAAGTTTCATTAGGTCCCATTTGTTTATTTTTGTTTTTATTTCCATTACTCTGGGAGGTGGGTCAAAAAAGATCTTTCTGTGATTTATGTCAAAGAGTGTTCTTCCTATGCTTTCCTCTAAGAGTTTTATAGTGTCCAGTCTTACATTTAGGCCTTTAATCCATTTTGAGTTTATTTTTGTGTATGGTGTTAGGGAATGTTCTAATTTCATTCTTTTACATGTACCTGTCCAGTTTTCCCAGCACCACTTATTGAAGAGGCTGTCTTTTCTCCATAGTATATTCTTGCCTCCTTTATCATAGTTTAGGTGACAATAAATGTGTGAGTTTATCTCTGGGCTTTCTATCCTGTTCCATTGATCTATATTTCTGTTTTTGTGCGAGTACCATACTGTCTTGAGTACGGTAGATTTGTAGTATAGTCTGAAGTCAGAGAGCCTGATTCCTCCAGCTCCGTTTTTCATTCTCAGGATTGCTTTAGCTATTTGGAGTCTTTTGTGTTTTTATATAAATAATAAAATTTTTTGTTCTAATTCTGTGAAAAATTCCATGGAAATTTGATAGCGATTGCATTGAATCTGTAGATTGCTTTGGGTATTAGATTCATTTTCACAATATTGATTCTTCCAATTCAAGAACATGGTTTATCTCTCCATCTGGTTGTGTCATCTTTGATTTCTTTCATCCGTGTCTTATAGTTTTCTGAGGACAGGTTTTTACCTCCTTAGGTAGGTTTATTCCTAGGTATTTTATTCTTTTTGTTGCAATGGTAAATGGGAGTGTTTCCTTAATTTCTCTTTCAGAGTTTTCATCATTAGTGTATAGGAATGCAAGAGATTTCTGTACATTAATTTTGTGTCCTGCAACTTTACCAAATTCATTGATTAGCTCTAGTAGTTTTCTGGTGGCATCTTTAGGATTCTCCACGTATAGTATCATGTCATCGGCAAACAGTGACAGTTTTAATTCTTTTCTGATTTGGATTACTTTTACTTCTTTTTCCTCTCTGATTACCATGGCTAGGACTTCCAAACCTGTGTTAAATAATAGTGGCGAGAGTGGACATCTGTTGTCTTGTTCCTGATCTTAGAGGAAATGCTTTCATTTTTTTCACCATTGAGAATGGTGTTTGCTGTAGGTTTGTTGTTTATGGCCTTTACTATGTTGAGGTATGTTCCGTCTATGCCCACTTTCTGGAGAGTTTTTAATCAAAAATGGTGTTAAATTTTGTCAATAGTTTTTTCTGCATCTATTGAGATGAACATATGGGTTTTATTCTTCAATTTGTTAATATGGTGTATCACATTGATTGATTTGCGTATATTGAAGAATCCTTGCATCCCTGAGATAAATCCCACTTGATCATGGTGGATGATCCTTTTAATGTGCTGTTGGATTCTGTTTGCAAGTATTTTGTTCAGGTTTTTTGCATATATGTTCATCAGTGATATTGATCTGTAATTTTCTTTTTTTTTGTGATACGTTTTTCTGGTTTTGGTATCAGGGTGATGATGGCCTCATAGAACGAATTTGGGAGTGTTCCTCCTTCTGCAGTTTTTTGGGAGAGTTTGAGAAGGATAGGTGTTAGCTCTTCTCTAAATCTTTGATAGAATTCACCAGTGAGGTCATCTGGTCCTAGACTTTTGTTTCTTGGAAGATTTTTAATTAAAGTTTCAATTTCATTACTTGTGATAGGTCTGTTTATATTTTCGAATTCTTCCTGGTTCAGTCTTGGAAAATTGTACCTTTCCAAGACTTTGTCCATTTCTTCAAGGTTGTCCATTTTATTGGCATATAGTTGCTTGTAGTAGTCTCTTATAATCCTTTGTATTTCTGTGGTGTCAGTTGTGATTTCTCCTTTTTCATTTGTAATGTTAGTGATTTTAGTCTTCTCCCTTTTTTTCTTGATGAGTCTGGCTAAAGGTTTATCAATTTTGTTTATCTTCTCAAAGAACCACCTTTTAGTTTTATTGATCTTTGCTATTGTTTTCTTCGTTTCTATTTCATTTATTTCTGCTGTGATCTCTACAATTTCTTTCCTTCTACTGACTTTGGGTTTTCTTGGTTCTTCTTTCTCTAGTTGCTTTAGGTGTAAAGTTAGATTTTTTATTTGAGATTTTTCTTGTTTCTTGAGGTGAGATTAAATTGCTATGAACTTCCCCCTTAGAAATGCTTCTGCTGCATCCCATAGGTTTTGGGTCATTGTGTTTTCCTTTTCATTTGTTTCTATATATTTTTTGATTTCCTCTTTGATTTCCTCTTTGATTTCTTCAGTGTTCTCTTGGTTATTTAGTAATGTATTGTTTAGCCTCCATGTGTTTGTGTTTTGTACATTTTTCTCCCTGTAATTGATTTCTAATCTCATAGTGTTGTGGTCAGAAAAGATGCTTGATATGATTTCAATTTTCTTAAATTTACCGAGCCTTGATTTGTGACCCAAGATGTGATCTATCCTGGAGAATGTTCCGTGTGCACTTGAGAAGAAAGTGTAATCTTCTGTTTTCGGATGGAATGTTCTATAAATATCAATTAAATCTATCTGGTCTATTATATCATTTAAAGCTTGTGTTTCCTTATAAATTTTCTGTCTGGATGATCTGTCCATTGGTGTAAGTGAGGTGTTAAAGTGCCCCACTATTGTTGTGTTACTGTTGATTTCCTCTTTTATAGCTGTTAGCATTTGCCTTATGTATTGAGGTGCTCCTATGTTGGGTGCATATATATTTATCATTGTTATACCTTCTTCTTGGATTGTTCCCCTGATCAATATGTAGTGTCCTTCCTTGTCTCTTGTAACATTATTTTTAAGTTTTTTTATTTGATATGAGTATTGCTGCTCCAGCTTTCTTTTGATTTCCATTTGCATGGAATATATTTTTCCATCCCCTCACTTTCAGTCTGTATGTGTTCCTAGTTCTGAAGAGGGTCTCTTTTAGACAGCAGATATATGTGTCTTGTTTTTGTATCCATTCAGTGAGCCTGTGTCTTTTAGTTGGAGCATTTAATCCATTCACTTTTAAGGTAATTATTGGTATGTATGTTCCTATTACCATTTTCTTGTTTTGCATTTGTTTTTGTAGTCCTTTTCTTCTCTTGTGTTTCCTGCCTAGAGAAGTTCCTTTAGCATTTGTTGTAGAGCTGGTTTGGTGCTGCTGAATTCTGGTAGTTTTTGCTTGTCTGTAAAGTTTTTGATTTCTCCGTCGAATCTGAATGAAATCCTTGCTGGGTAGAGTAATCTTGGCTCTAGTTTCTTCCCTTTCATCACTTTAAGTACATAGTGCCACTCCCTTCTGGCTTGTAGAGTTTCTGCTGAGAAATCAACTGTTAACCTTATGGGAGTTCCCTTGTATGTTATTTGTCATTTTTCCCTTGTTGCTTTTAATAATTTTTCTTTGTCTTTAATTTTTGTCAATTTCATTACTATGTGTCTCAGAGTGTTTCTCCTTGGATTTATCCTGCCTGGGACTCTCTGTGTTTCCTGGACTTGGGTGGCTATATTCTTTCCCATGTTAGGGAAATTTTTGACTATAATCTTGTCGAATATTTTCTCCGGTCCTTTCTCTCTCTCTTCTCCTTCTGGGACCCTGTAATGCAAATGTTGGTGCATTTAATGTTGTCCCAGAGGTCTCTTAGGCTGTCTTCATTTCTTTTCATTCTTTTTCTTTATTCTGCTCCATGGCAGTGAATTCCACCATTCTGTCTTCCAGGTCACTTATCCGTTCTTCTGCCTCAGCTATTCTGCTATTGATTCCTTCTAGTGTATTTTTCATTTTAGTTACTGTTTCAGTTACTGTTCAGTTACTGTTATTGTTCATCTCTCTTTGTTCTTTAATTCTTCTAGGTGTTTTTTAAACATTTCTTGCATCTTCATCTTTGCCTCCATTCTTTTTCGGAGGTTCTGGATCATCTTCGCTATCATTATCCTGAATTCGTTTTCTGGAAGGTTACCTATCTCCACTTCATTTAGTTGCTCTTCTGGCGTTTTATCTTGTTCCTTCATCTGGTACATAGTCCTCTCCCTTTTCAGTTTGTCTATCTTTCTGTGAATGTGGTTTTCATTCCACAGGCTGCAAGATTGTAGTTCTTCTTCCTTCTTCTATCTGCCCTCAGGTGGATCAGGCTATCTAAGAGGCTTGTGCAAGTTTCCAGATTGGAGGGGCTGCTGGTGGGTAGAGCTGGGTGTTGCTCTGGTGGGCATAGCTCAGTACAACTTTAATCTGCTTGTCTGCTGATGGGTGGGGCTGGGTTCCCTCCCTGTTGGTTGTTTGGTCTGAGGTGACCCAGCACTGGTGCCTACAGGCTCTTTGGTGGAGTTAATGGTGGACTCCAGGAGGGCTCACTCCAAGGAGAACTTCCCAGAACTTCTGCTGCCAGTGTCCTTGTCCCTGCAGTGAGCCAGAGCCACACCCCACCTCTGCAGGAGACCCTCCCACACTAGCAGGTAGGTCTGATTCAGTCTCCTATGGGGTCACTGATCCTTCCCCTGAGTCCCAGTGCACACACTACTTTGTGTGTGCCCTCCAAGAGTGGAGTCTCTGTTTCCCCCAGTCCTGTTGAAGTCGTGTAATCAAATTCCACTAGGCTTCAAAGTCCGATTCTCTAGGAATTCCTCCTCCTGTTGCCAGACCCACAGGTTGGGAAGCTTGACATGGGGCTCAGAACCTTTACTCCAGTGGGTGGACTTCTGTGGTATAATTGTTCTTCAGTTTGTGAGTCACCCATCCAGCCGTTATGAGATTTGATTTTATTGTGATTGCACTCCTCCTACCAGCTCATTGTAGCTTCTCCTTTGTCTTTGGATGTGGGGTGTCTTTTTTGGTGAGTTCCAGTGTCTTCCTGTCAGTGATTGTTCAGCAGTTAGTTGTGATTCTGGTGCTCTCTCAGGAGGGAGTGAGCACGCGTCCGTCTACTCTGCTATCTTGAAGCAATCTAAGTTTTTTTTTTAAATTAAGGTATGTACATAGTTTTTTAGACATAATGCTATTGCACACTTAATAGACTACAGTATACTATAATCATATACTTTTATATGCACTGGGAAACCAAAAAAATTTGTGTGACTTACTTTATTGCAATATTCACTTTATTATGATATTCGCTTTACTGTGGTGGTCTGGAACCAAACCAGAAATGTCTTTGAGGTATGCCTATAGTAAGGGGATGGTTTTATGTTTATATTGAAAAAATATTTAAATAAAAAGTTTGAGAATAATATTCTTTTATGAAGGTACATACATATATATGAAAATGCATAGAAAAAATATCTGAAGGGAGATACACCAAACTGATGACAAGTGTTCCTTTAGCAGGGGACGGGGACTTTGGTGGTGTGGGCAAGGTGGTTCAAGTGACTTTTAGCCAATTCTCCCTTCATTTTGTATAATGGTCAATCTGTCACATGATGGCCATAGTGGGTCAAAGGAGAAAGATTATTGGATCATCTTGAGTGACCCATATGATTTTTTCTTTTATTTATAGTCTATTATTATAACTTCTAACACATGTGCATTGCATTTGTAGATCAATTGATATCCCCAGGCAGGAGAAAAAAATATTTATGTTTTTTCATTCTTGTTAATGTGCATGTAAAATGTTACTCTTCACGCTTTTCAGAGAAGCAGTCATCTTTGCAAGTTGTTTGACACTTTGCCATAATTGTGCTTGAATGAGTCTGCTAACACAACTGCATGTATTATCCTCTAGTGATTCTGGTATACTCTACCTATATCTATCTAATCTATCTATCTATCTATCTATCTATCTATCTATCTATCTATCTATCTATCTATCTATCTCTCTACCTATCTATCATCCATCTATCTATAACATTTCCAAGTATTAAAAATTTTGCCTAAAAATAGAACTGATTTAGGATTGAAAGAAGGAAAGTTTAAACTGTAGTGAGGAAATAAACCATCAACCCTCCTCTAAAGTTCAGGGCATTCCATTCCTCCCACTCTTCATCAACTCCTCCTTGTGTTTTAACAGAGAAAAAATAGTCAGTTCCCAGTGTTGAGAGCCAGCTGCAGCAGGCAAATATTGTAGAGCACGCTCTTCTACATTTAGGAAAAACAGGTGTCGCTGTCACTTTAATCTGTGAGAGAGTAATTAAGATGTGGCCTCCAAGTGCCGCACAGGCAAAGCTGATGAATATTTTGTCCTTTAAAGTTTAACTTTGAATAATGTCCTGCAGGTAGAGAATCAGCAGTTATTATTTTCAAGGACTGATCATTGTAATGTGTAATAGTTTGGGGCTAGTGATGATTGTAGGACTTAGGATGGGATTAAAATATGCAAAAACCTCAATAGCTGACAATAAAGTCAAATGTGAATATATTTCCACCATGTATAGGATTTCATAAATATCTTGTGAATTGGATTTAACACTGCACTCATTAGAATTACATATTAATGTTAATCTGATGGACAGATGTGCACATATAAAGATATATCTTACCCATCCAATGAAAGATGAGATCAAAGGGATGGATTTTTAAAATAACATAGTATGTGAAGAATCTCAAGCACTTGGTTTCTGGGGGAAAAAATGAAGAAGAGAAGAGATTGACAAAAGGATAGGCAGAGCCAGATCTGCTAGGATCTGGACAGCCTCGTCTGCCAGGTTAAGAATCTTGAGTTTTATATTGAGATGATCGGTCTTCAGACAGGAAGGCTGATAGGTACATTAAAACTTTCCAAGTAGTACCTGACAGAGATAATTTTATAGGAATCCATTTTGAAATCCTCAATTTTGAGATCCTGAATTTCCACATAGGCCCTTTCTAAAGCTGAATGAGAGCACTCATGATCCAGATAGCCCTTCCCTTACTTCACAAAAGAAAGGCATAGCCCTAACCTTAGTCGCAGAACAAAGAGAGTTCATATATTATTTTTGTAGAAACTCCATTAATGATTAATGGATATGACTTAAACTTATTGGCCTTCCTGCTTTTCCTTGCATTTTGCATATAAATGTTAAGAGTGTTGGAATGTTCTGAATTCAAAAGGACTCTTGCATTAGGAGTAACCGAAACTGATTATCTTAAATCTAACTGATTATTTTGTCTGAGATGACCAAATTTCTCAAGATATATTAAGTAGAACCCAGGGATGAAAAAATGTACATGATTCTTTAAGATTGGGTGTACATTATTCTAATGGTATTTAAAACTCATTTTATCAAAGTATGGATTATTTATTCCAATTATAGTAGATCCTAATTTCATCTCACAAAATATTTAATATGCTTATCTTCCATTAACCAAAACTAAACTTCTAAAATTGTGATGAAACATTTATAATTGGGAACAGTTCTTTGAGGGAGAGTGAAAGCAAAGTATTTTGAAGACTGTTGTTGTGGTTGTCAATGTAGAATCCTAAGGCAGGAAGAGGGTATAAAGGTCGACGTGGTAATTGTAGTTAACCTTGGGTGATTGTGAGGTGGCAGAAGAAGTTTTATCATAATGTATGAAGCATTTAAAGAGTATCACGAAATCTAAGAGCAAACCAAATCGCTGCTTCTGTGTCTTCTGCAGTTGTGCACCCTTCAGTTAGTTGATTAAGTAGAGTTTTTAGAGCCTCCGGGGTGGGGCAGGCAGTGTGAACATGACAGATCTGTGCCTTTTACCACAAGAAGATCACGTAAATCATGATCTTCCAGTGGTTTTTTTTTTTTTTTGTCTTTTTGTTTTTTTTTTAAATTAATTAATTTATTTATTTTTGGCTGAGTTGGGTCTTCGTTGCTACCCATGGGTTTTCTCTAGTTGCAGCAAGCAGGGGCTACTCTTCGTTGCGGTGTGCGGGCTTCTCATTGCGGTGGCTTCTCTTGCTGTGGAGCACAGGCTCTAGGCATGCGGGCTTCAGTAGTTGTGGCATGCAAACTCAGTAATTGTGGCTCACGGGCTCTAGAGCACAGGCTCAGTAGTTGTGGCGCACAGGTTTAGTTGCTCTGCGGCATGTGGGATCTTCCCAGACCAGGGCTCGAACCTGTGTCCCCTGCATTAGCAGGCAGATTCTTAACCACTGCGCCACCAGGGAAGTCCAAACCTTCCAGTGTTTTTAATTATTATTCTTAAGTTAGAGTACCTCAACTTTGGAAGGTCTACAGGAAACAAATTTTTATGCAATGTTTTTCTAGTGTAGAATATTCATTTTCTGGAAAGTGAGTACATTATTTTCAGAATGAAAGAAAAAAATCCCTGACCCGATCAAAAATAGGTTAAGAACTATTGTCAGAGGCTCTTAATTGCATCGTGAAGAGAATCATCTTTCCTTTCACCACCTTATCTTCTTTCCTTCTTTTTCTCTTCTCATCTTTCTCTTCCCCCTCCTTCTTCTTTGTCATCTTCTCTTCATTTTCATCTTCTTTCTTTCTCTCACACTCTCTCTTTCTCTCTCTTCTATAGTTGTCTTTGAAAACAACCTATGATGCTGATTATCTTTCTATAATTTCACATTCTGACAATTTTGCTCTACGTTCTTCTTCCTTGGAACATCCCTTAGAGAACTCCTCCCTTTGCCCACCTGCACTATACATGGGTTATGTCTAGAAATTTAACGCATGCATCATGATATTACTGAAAGATCCGATCTCTAATAAAAAGTGTAGAGACACACAAGCCGAGAGGGCATAGTGGTCTTTTGGTAGCCATCCATTACTGGCATTGACGAAACTACTGGACCTCCACTCCACATCTTGCAATGAGCATCATTAAGAATTTTCGAAAGACAAAGTGCCTTGCAAGATTTTTTTTTTAAATGCCAATTTTTTTTAAATGCCAATTTTTTTAAATGCCAACTTCAGCTGTCCGAACAAACAGTAAAGAATGGTTGTTTTAAAGCTGAAATTGGGAAGGACTTCTGTGACCAATATCCTCTGGCATAAAAATGAAATGGACTTTTTTTTTCCCAACTGGAAACAATTGCAAAATAATTCATGTCTGATTGAAAGAAGAGTAAAAGTAGTGAATAACTCTTGTTTTGAAGAAGCAAACTTGTGCCTAATGAAGACATAACTGTTTTGGGAAATCAGTGCTGAAGTTTAGCTTATATGTTTTGTGTTTTGTTTTGAGTTTTGGTTTGTATGAGCATTTCTACTTTCTCAAAACATTTTCATAGTTTATCAGATTCCTTGCTTTCTCTCTCAGGAAATGTATAATTAAATACAATACTACCATTAATCTTCTGTTACTGTGTTTTATATTTATAATTATAAATTTTTGTCTGAAATTCAAAATTTTGTTGAAACACAAAGTCTCCTTCAATAACCCAATACATGAGATCAAAATTGGCATTTTTGCTTTGAGAAAAATCATCATTTAAAATCAAGTCAAAGAATGATAGCCTGGAGTTGCTGAGTGACTTACCCGCCATTTGTTTTGTATCACGTTGTGTAAGAAAATATGACTTTCTTGTCATAATAATAAATTTAAAATAAAATTTCACTGTCACTCTGTGAATAAAAAGCAAACTTCTGATTCCAGGTAAGACTCAGAAAAGCTTAGCGCTTAGACAAATTCACAAAAAAGCTTTCCTAGAATGCTTAATAGTTGATTAATAAATATGCCCATGTTGCATTTTGGGTGTCAAAGAGAAAAGTAAATCTATATATAACAGCACTTGTTCACCAAATACAGAGCCTCATAAAATCATGCATTTGGGTGTTTAGTGAAAGATCCTGAAATATCAGTATAATAAATAACATGGTGAGCAAATTATTATTTCTTGTATTAATACTGCTGGGGGGGAAAAAATCAGTGACTAAAATACTCTCTTATTCCAGGAGTGTGGTATCATCAAATAGTTAACTGCAATGTTAATGCAAAATGCCAGTGTGAATTGTCAAGGTTGTAAGGCAGTATATTAATGCTACATAAAAAGCTCGTATTATGTAGCATACAATACTGCACTGTCAATTCAAAGGCTTATTTTAAAAGAAGATAATTCTGAATTATATTTTTGTCTCTGTGCTGTGACAGACTAAACTGAATATGTTCTTTGCTTTTCATTCTAAAAATGAAACTTATGTCACTTCATCCGAGGGGAAAAGAATGGAAATGGAAAGCATCACAGGGAGTTTAGGACTATATTACAGTCTAAATTACATATCAATTTTGCCTCTAATGTGAGTCATGGTTTTCTAGCTGCACAGAGGTGGAATTCAGCTAAAGCAGAAGCTAAGTTCCCGGCTCTGCTCCTGGAACGCCAAAGGCAGAACATTCATCACCTCATCAGGCAATACTACGAAAAAGCTAATAGATTTAGCAGAATTGAAAAGTAATGTGACCCCTGGAATTGAAAAACTTGCTGACAAGGTAGAAATACCATAATCCTGGGGTTTTCTACTCTTGGTTCTATAGCCAACTCATAGGAGTTTGGCGCTGCAGAGTACACCTGGTAAGACACAGGTTTTCAGAGTAAGAATCCAAGATTCATAAGCTTTATCATTTGGTCAGGCTCACAGAGTGGTCTGTGGGACTACAAAAACTGAGTGAAGGGAGGACAGCTGGAAGTGGTGACCACTAAAAATCCCAGGGTTAATGGGAAAGAAATGATGCAGCTGGTGACTTTCACATTTGTTTATAGGATTCCTCTCTTTTTCTTTCCTTCCCTTTCTCTCTTAGGAAGTACTGTAATTAAATGTGATACTACTGCTGATCTTCTGCTGCTACAGTTTATGTTCATGAATATAAATTCTTGTTTAAAATTAAGATATATGTTGAATAACAAAATCACTATGCATAATCCAATATATGTGATCAAAGTTGACATTTTTCCTTTGAGAAAATCATCATCTTACATCAAATAGGCTATTTTGGGAAGGTCAAGTGGGGTCACCAGGGAAGATGGGACAGAGCTACACAATTCTACCAGTCACCACACAGGCAAAAGCCAGGTCACTGAACTTCATAACCAGTGGTTATTAGGAACAATTATGAAAAAATGTCCCATTTCCAACTTTGCAAATTAAAAAATGCATTTAGCAATTTCTACATAATTCATAGTTATGAAGGTGTAAATCTGATATATTATTGTTACCATAATATTCATATTTGATCATAAAGATCAAAGGGACTCTAGCTTTATTTGTCTGCATATGCAGAGAGAAAGAGAAAGAGATTATTAGCAGTATCAAAAGAGCTGGTAAACCCACTGAAGAGGATAGATCAAAATATAGCAAACCCAAATAATGTCAACATTTACCTAACAAACTTCTGATAGCCTGAAGGAAAATCCCCTCTTCGACTTTCCCTTGGTAGAGTAAGATTAAGAGATGTTATCTTTGCCAGCAGTATAGGTAGTGCAACATCCAGTTATAAAGAAATGTTTCCCTTTATCTGCCTCAATAGTTTAATGAGCTCCAATTTAGTACATTTTTAATCTTACAAGTTTAGATTACTTGGCAATTAAGTACATAACTAATAATTGCATTTATTATAGAAAATGTACTACATTTTACAACCAAACATTTGAGACTTTGTTGGTCAACATCTGGGGTGCTTGATTTAAAGACATCAATTATCTGAATTTGCTTCCCTAGTAATAACTGTTAGATGATAAATTGTTTTGATTAAAAAGCCTTTGTGGGCTTCCCGGGTGGCACAGTAGTTGAGAATCTGCCTGCCAATGCAGGGGACACGGGTTCGAGCCCTGGTCTGGGAAGATCCCACATGCCGCGGAGCAACTAGGCCCGTGAGCCACAACTACTGAGCCTGCGCGTCTGAAGCCTGTGCTCTGCAACAAGAGAGGCCGCGACAGTGAGAGGCCCGCGCACCGCGATGAAGAGTGGCCCCCGCTCGCCGCAACTAGAGAGAGCCCTCGCACAGAAACGAAGACCCAACACAGCCAAAAAAAAAAAAAAAAAAAGCCTTTGTGTAATTCATACAGGTATTAAAATTTGGGGCTATGCCCATGACATTTCTTGTGATAAACATCTGACTTAGAACAATAATTAGAACAGGGAAGTTGGACACCATTCAAATCATTAATGATCATTCTCTGATTTGTTTTATTTATGTTTCAAATATTTACCAACTGTATCTTAATCAGGATACTTTAAATGTAGGTAGTTTAATATTGAAACAGAAAAACACACACACACACTTATATACACGTGCAAATATCTTTTTTAAACCACTTTTTAAATATAAAAATAGAGGGAAACAAAATAAAAGATTATATAAGCTGAATTATAATTTATGCTTCACTTGTATAATGTCATAAGATGCTCTCTTAAGAAACTTGGTTTCAGGGGCTTCCCTGGTGGCACAGTGGTTGAGAGTCTGCCTGCCAGTGCAGGGGACAAGGGTTCGAGCCCTGGTCTGGGAGGGTCCCGCATGCCGCGGAGCGACTAGGCCCGTGAGCCACAATTACTGAGCCTGCGCGTCTGGGGCCTGTGCTGCGCAACAGGAGGGGCCGCGATAGTGAGGGGCCCGCGCACCGCGATGAAGGGTGGCCCCCGCTCGCCGCAGCTAGAGAAAGCCCTCGCACAGAAACGAAGACCCAACACAGCCAAAAATAAATAAATAAATAATTAATTAATTAAAAAAAAAAAAGAAACTTGGTTTCAAGAGATTTTACCTTAGAATGAGTAAAATTAAACTCATTTAATTTTAAATAAGTTTTGTTGGTTACATTGTATCTTATAAAGGTCAGAATTTTGTTAGTTACATTGTATCTTATAAAGGTCAGAAGGGATAGAGAGTTTACTATCCTCCATTGTAGAAAACTGGCAAGACCATTAAATGAAAAATTAAAACATTTTTCAAAAAGCTGCATTTACATGTTAAAGCCATCCTAAAGACTGTGTTTAATTTATGCTCCATTAAAGTATGCGGGTTTATATGGCTATCTATTACATTATTGAGACCTGTTCTAATAGCAGATGCCATTTACAATACCTGGGAGATGCCGAGCAGTTTATTAAAGTGCTTATTTTCACTAATAGGAAATCTGATCACTAGCTCTTTTTCTAGTGTTATTAGGAGGGCAAAAAATGCCTTTTCTCTAGATTAGATTTGGAGGTCATTTATCTTTGTAGTAGATGTAGATTTACCCTTATTGTTTCAATATATCAAAAAAGTAGGATTATAAAAGTTGTTTAATAAAAGGAATCTGCAGAAAATACAAAGAGTAATGTGTACCCTGCCAGAGATATTTGCCCAGGAGAATAAGTTGGAACAATGGACTCACCCCCATCCACATCTCTAGATCTCTCATTTACTTGACTTTTTCATTCCTTTTAAGGAAAATCATTGACACTGGAAAATACAGGTGGCTTCAGAAATCTAGATTTCTACACAAAGTCTCTTCTGTATGGTTTGTTTTGTTATTAGCAGCACAACACCAAGCTCAAGGGAAATCAAACTTTATTTTTCTTGGCTAAAGGCGATAAGCAGCAGCTTGAACAAAAGAAATCAGTAGAACCATTTTCAGTACTTTTGGAAACAAGCATTCTTAGATACTAAATAAACTTCCAATTAGTCCAGGATATTCCAGAATATTAAACCATACCATAACTTACTATTAACTAAATTGGAATATCATATCTCTTCAAATGAATTTCCATAAAGTGGGAAATTATTTATAACAATAAACATCCATTGGCGCTAATAACAATAAAATAAGAGTGATGGTAATTATCATTTATTGCATGCTGTCTCTATGCAAAGTGTTGTGTCAGTGCTTTACCTAGACTCTATTATCTTATCCAGACAACAGCCCTATAGGGTTTATGGTAGTCACCGCCAAATCCAGTTTCATACTTTTGCTAATTTCTCAATCTTGTTTTCCTTAACATTTTTAGCTATCTAATTTTCCATCCTGCAAGGGCTCAAAAATCAAATTCATTATTTTTGGTTTTGATTTCTCCAAAACATCATTTACAAAGACAACTACTTGCAGTCTAGTTGTCATCATATTTTGTGGGTAATAACATAGTTACTTTGCTGTACATTACAGCAAAAGGTATCCATGTACTAAAAATATTCCAGGTTTTTAAATCCTCATCCTTTCCTCTTATCATTTCTGGCTCAACTCATATCTTTGGTCTTGATGTGAGCCTCCAAATTCTAAAACTCATAATTTTTGTGCAGAAAAATTCAGCTCTCTGTCTACAATAATGTATATATACATGCCCTGATGAACTGCTATACTTTAAATTAGTTAAAACAACAACAGCACAAAGTTTCCACTGCTGCATTTAGGAAAATAAATGTATTTGATTCAGATTCTAACATTTAGTAGTAAGGCAAGCTTGATCCATATTCATTGCAAAATAAATCATTCCTACATAAGTAGCCTAATTCAGCTGGTCTCTGTTGGTTGCAGCTCAAAATATCAGCTGGAAATATGGTACAGAGGGAGTGTTATCAAGTTTTCTGTTACAGATCTCATGCGTTCTAAAGTAGGTGGCCTGAATATCCCCACCCTACCTGAATTTGGTAGAGGGGTATAGACTTGGACAGAGTTCCCAAGGGTTTGGAAAGTATTTCCCCCTATTAGGAACTCTGAGATTATTTAATTGCCTGTATCCCTGTCTTTTCCAGGTCTGCACCTATAGGTCAAGCTGCAGTGAACTTCATGAAGTCACCTAGATTAGAGAGTGACTTGGACTTCAGACCATGGGCCCTGTATCTGTGAAGTTGCAGCCTCCCAGAGGAGGTAACTTTTCTCATTCATACAGAGGCTCTCGTAGCTTATCTGTGGCCTTGAATATTCTGCCTATCATGTGCCTATGTGTGTTATACAGTGGAGTGTGTAATTCATGTTTCCTCTATTCACTAAAATTTTTTAAATTTTTATACAATTTTTAAAGGTTACACTCCATTTACAGTTATTACAAAATATTGGCCATATTCCTCGTGTTGTACAATACATCCTTGTAGCCTATTTTACACCCAGTAGTTTGTACCTCCCACTCCCCCACCCCTCTGTTCCCCCCACCACTGGTAACCACTAGTTTGTTCTCTATACCTGTGTCTGCTTCTTTTTTGTTTTATTCACTATTTTGCTGTATTTTTATAGATTCCACATATAAGTGATATCATATAGTATTTGTCTTGCCCAGTCTGACTTATTTCACTTAGCATAATGCCCTCCAAGTCCATCCATGTTGCTGCAAATGGCAAAATTTTGTGTTTTTTATGCCTGAGTAATATTCCATTGTATATATATATACCACATCTTCTTTATCCATTCATCTATTGATAGGCAGTTAGCTTGCTTCCATATCTTGGCAATTGTAAATAATGCTGCTATGAAAGTTGGGGTGCATGTGTATTTTCGAATTAGTGTTTATGTTTTTGTTTTTGGATATATACCCAGAGTGGAATTGCTAAGTCATACTGTACTTCAATTTTTAGTTTTTTGAGAAACCTCCATACTGTTTTCCACAGTAGCTGCACCAATTTACATTCCCACCAACAGTATATGAGGGTTCCCTTTTCTCCACATCCTTGCCAACATTTGTTATTTGTGTTCTTTTTGTTGATAGTCATTCTGACAGGTGTGAGGTGATATCTCATTGTGGTTTTGATTTGCATTTCCCTGATGATTAGAGATTCTATCATATTCATTTTTGAGGGATAGCACAAGAAATGTTCCTTACACTCCTTTTCAGTGTCCCATATTTTCAGATATCTTTTATATGGTAGACACTGAAGATGATTAAATGAACTATAATAAATAAAAGGGTGAACCCACCTCTCATCTCACAAATCCCTTCTAAAACCTCCTGCATCGCATGTATTTTTGGAAGTCCCTAGGGAGTGTCCCACAAATGCTCACAAACAAGCCCACCCAGTTCTGCAGTTGTTGTGTTGAAAGACACTTTTTGGGAAAACCTTCTTTTCCCAGGAGTATCATAGCATGTTATGCTTTGCTGTCTGCCACTCTTCCTGGGTAATTAGCAAGCTTTTACTTTCATGTCTCAAGATCATATATCAGCTTCTTCTCCCACTACGTTCGCCATAAAATGGTGTGCCTTTTTTTTTTTTTTACGTTTTGAATTTTATTTTATTTATTTATTTATAGAGCAGGTTCTTATTAGTCATCAATTTTATACACATCAATGTATACATGTCAACCCCAATCGCCCAATTCATCACAACACCACCCCCAACCCCTCGCCGCTTTCCCCCCTTGGAGTCCACACGTTTGTTCTCTACATCTGTGTCTAAATTTCTGCCCTGCAAACCAGTTCATCTGTATTATTTTTCTAGGTTCCACATATATGCATTAATATACAATATTTGTTTTTCTCTTTCTGAATTACTTCACTCTGTATGACAGTCTCTAGATGCATCCACGTCTCTACAAATGACCCAATTTCGTTCCTTTTTATGGCTGAGTAATATTCTATTGTATATATGTATCACATCTTCTTTATCCATTCATCTGTTGATAGGCATTTAGGTTGCTTCCATGACCTGGCTATTGTAAATACTGCTGCAATGAATATTGGAGTGCATGTGTCTTTTTGAATTATGGTTTTCTCTGGGTATATGCTCAGTAGTGGGATTGCTGGATCATATGGTAATTCTGTTTTTAGTTTTTTAAGGAATCTCCATACTGTTTTCCATAGTGTCTGTATCAATTTACATTCCCACCAACAGTGCAAGAGGGTTCCTTTTTCTCCACACCCTCTCCAGCATTTGTTGTTTGTAGATTTTCTGAGGATGCCCATTCGAACAGGTGTGAGCTGATACCTCATTGTAGTATTAAATTGCATTTCTCTAATAATTAGTGATGTTGAGCAGCTTTTCATGTGCCTCTTGGCCATCTGTATGTCTTCTTTGGAGAAATGTCTATTTACGTCTTCTGCTCATTTTTGGATTGGGTTGTTTGTTTCTTTAATATTGAGCTGAATGAGCTGTTTATATATTTTGGAGATTAATCCTTTGTCCGTTGATTCGTTTGCAAATATTTTCTCCCATTCTGAGGGTTGTCTTTTCATCTTGTTTATGGTTTCCTTTGCTGTGCAAAAGCTTTTAAGTTTCATTAGGTCCCATTTGTTTATTTTTGTTTTCATTTCCATTACTCGAGGAGGTGGATCAAAAAAGCTCTTGCTGTGACTTATGTCAAAGAGTGTTTTTCCTATATTTTCCTCTAAGAGTTTTAGAGTGTCCGGTCTTACATTTAGGTATCTAATCCATTTTGAGTTTATTTTTGTGTATGGTGTTAGGGAGTGTTCTAATTTCATTCTTTTACATGTAACTGTCTAATTTTCCCAACACCACTTATTGAAGACACTGTCTTTTCTCCATTGTATATCCTTGCCTCCTTTGTCATAGATTAGTTGACCATAGGTGTGTGGGTTTATCTCTGGGCTTTCTATCTTGTTCCATTGATCTCTGTTTCTGTTTTTGTGCCGGTACCATATTGTCTTGATTACTGTAGCTTTGTAGTATAGTCTGAAGTCAGGGAGTCTGATTCCTCCAGCTCCGTTTTTTTCCCTCAAGACTGCTTTGGCTATTCGAGGTCTTTTGTGTCTCCATACAAATTTTAAGATTTTTTGTTCTAGTTCTGTAAAAAATTCCATTGGTAATGTGATAGGGATTGCATTGAATCTGTAGCTTGCTTTAGGTAGTATAGTCATTTTCACAATATTGATTCTTCCAATCCAAGAACATGGTATATCTCTCCATCTGTTGGTATCATCTTTAATTTCTTCCATCAGTGTCTTATAGTTTTCTGCATACAGGTCTTTTGTCTCCCTAGGTAGGTTTATTCCTAGGTATTTTATTCTTTTTGTTGCAGTGGTAAATGGGAGTGTTTCCTTAATTTCTCTTTCAGATTTTTCATCAATAGTGTATAGGAATGCAAGAGATTTCTGTACATTAATTTTGTGTCCTGCATCTTTACCAAATTCATTGATTAGCTCTAGTGGTTTTCTGGTGGCATCTTTAGGATTCTCTATGGATAGTATCATGTCATCTGCAAACAGTGACAGTTTTACTTCTTCTTTTCCAATTTGTATTCCTTTTATTTCTTTTTCTTCTCTGATTGCCGTGGTTAGGACTTCCAAAACTATGTTGAATAATAGTGGTGAGAGTGGACATCCTTCTCTTGTACCTGATCTTAGAGGAAATGCTTTCAGTTTTTCACCATTGAGAATGATGTTTGCTGTGGGTTTCTCATATACAGCCTTTATTATGTTGAGGTATGTTCCATCTATGCCCACTTTCTGGAGAGTTTTTCTCACTAATGGGTGTTGAATTTTGTCAAAAGCTTTTTCTGCATCTATTGAGATGATCATATGGTTTTTATTCTTCAATTTGTTAATATGGTGTATCACATTGATTGAATTGCATATATTGAAGAATCCTTGCATCCCTGGGATAAATCCCACTTGATCATGGTGTAATATCCTTTTAATGTGTTGTTGGATTCTGTTTGCTAGTATTTTGCTGAGGATTTTTGCATCTATATTCATTAGTGATATTGGTCTGTAATTTTTCTTTTTTTGTAGTATCTTTGTCTGGTTTTGGTATCCGGGTGACAGTGGCCTCATAGAATGAGTTTGGGAGTGTTCCTTTCTCTGCAATTTTTTGGAAGAGTTTGAGAAGGATGGGTGTTAGCTCTTCTCTAAATGTTTGATAGAATTCACCTGTGAAGCCATCTGGTCCTGGACTTTTGTTTGTTGGAAGATTTTTAATCACAGTTTCAATTTCATTCCTTGTGATTGGTCTCATCATATTTTCTGTTTCTTCCTGGTTCACTCTTGGAGGGTTATACCTTTCTAAGAATTTGTCCATTTCTTCCAGGTTGTCCATTTTATTGGCATGGAGTTGCTTGTAGTAGTCTCTTAGGATGCTTTGTATTTCTGCCGTGTCTGTTGTAACTTCTCCATTTTCATTTCTAATTTTAGCCATTTGAGTCCTCTCCCTCTTTTTCTTGATAAGTTTGGCTAATGGTTTATCAAATTTGTTTATCTTCTCAAAGAACCAGCTTTTAGTTTTATTGATCTTTGCTATTGTTTTCTTTGTTTCTATTTCATTTATTTCTGCTAACTTTGATCTTTATGATTTCTTTCCTTCTGCTAACTTTGGGTTTTGTTTGTTCTTCTTTCTCTCGTTCCTTTAGGTGTAAGGTTAGATTGTTTGAGATGTTTCTTGTTTCTTGAGGTAGGCTTGCATAGCTATAAACTTCCCTCTTAGAACTGCTTTTCCTGCATCCCATAGGTTTTGGATCACCGTGTTTTCATTGTCATTCGTCTCTAGTTATTTTTTGATTTCCTCTTTGATTTCTTCAGTGATCTCTTGCTTATTTAGTAACGTATTGTTTAGCCTCCATGTGTTTGTGTTTTTTACGTTTTTTCCCCTGTAACTGATTTCTAATCTCATAGCGTTGTTGTCAGAAAAGATGCTTCATATGATTTCAATTTTCTTAAATTTACTGAGGCCTCATTTGTGACCCAAGATGTGATCTATCCTGGAGAATGTTCTGTGCGCACTTGAGAAGAAAGTGTAATCTGCAGTTTTTTGATGGAATGTCCTATAAATATCAGTTAAATCTATCTGGTCTGTTGTGTCATTTAAAGCTTGTGTTTCCTTATTAATTTTCTGTTTGGATGATCTGTCCATTGGTGTAAGTGAGGTGTTAAAGTCCCCCACTATTTTTGTGTTACTGTCGATTTCCTGTTTTATAGCTGTTAGCTGTTGCCTTATGTATTGAGGTGCTCCTATGTTGGGTGCATATATATTTATAATTTTTATATCTTCTTCTTGGATTGATCCCTTGATCATTATGTAGTGTCCTTCCTTGTCTCTTGTTTTAAAGTCTATTTTATCTGATATGAGTATAGCTACTCCAGCTTTCTTTTGATTTCCATTTGCATGGAATATCTTTTTCCATCCCCTCACTTTCAGTCTGTATGTGTCCCTAGGTCTGAAGTGGGTCTCTTGTAAACAGCATATATATGGATCTTGTTTTTGTATCCATTCAGCATACCTGTGTCTTTTGGTTGGAGCATTTAATCCTTTCATGTTTAAGGTAATTTTTGATATGTATTTTCCTATGACCATTTTCTTAATTGTTTTGGGTTTGTTTTTGTAGGTCCTTTTCTTCTCTTGTGTTTCCCACTTAGAGAAGTTCCTTTAGCATTTGTTGTAGTGCTGGTTTGGTGGTGCTGAATTCCCTTAGCTTTTGCTTGTCTGTAAATCTTTTGATTTCTCCATTGTATCTGAATGAGATTCTTGCCGGGTAGAGTAATGTTGGTTGTAGGTTCTTCCCGTTCATCACTTTAAGTATATCATGCTACTCCTTTCTGGCTTGTAGAGTTTCTGCTGAGAAATCAGCTGTTAACCTTACGGGAGTTCCCTTGTATGTTATTTGTCATTTTTCCCTTGCTGCTTTCAATAATTTTCTTTTCTCTAATTTTTGCCAGTTTGATTACTATGTGTCTCAGCGTGTTTCTCCTTGGGTTTATCCTGTATGGGATTCTCTGTGTTTCCTGGACTTGGGTGGCTATTTCCTTTCTCAAGTTAGGGAAGTTTTCGATTATAATCTCTTCAAATATTTTCTCTGGTCCTTTCTCTCTCTCTTCTCCTTCTGGGGCCCCTATAATGTGAATGTTGTTGCGTTTAATGTTGTTCCAGAGGTCTCTTAGGCTGTCTTCATTTCTTTTCATTCTTTTTTCTTTATTCTGTTCTGTAGCAGTGAATTCCACCATTCTGTCTTCCAGGTCACTTATCCATTCTTCTGCCTCAGTTATTCTGCTACTGATTCCTTCTAGTGTATTTTTCATTTCAGTTTTGTATTGTTCATCTCTGTTTGTTTGTTCTTTAAATCTTCTAGGGCTTTTTTAAACATTTCTTGCATCTTCATCTTTGCCTCCATTCTTTTTCGGGGGTTCTGGATCATCTTCACTATCATTATTCTGAATTCTTTTTCTGGAAGTTTGCCTATCTCCAGTTCATTTAGTTGTTTTTCCAGGGGTTTATCTTGTTCCTTCATATGGTACATAGCCCACTGCTTTTTCATCTTGTCTATCTCTGAATGTGGTTTTTGTTCCACAGGCTGCAGGATTGTAGTTCTTCTTGCTTCTGGTGTGTCTTTTTTTTTCAAGAAATTAAATTCTGAGATACAAACTGGAGATATGCTCAGATGATAAAATCATGCTTGGAAAATATGGTTCTCTCTAAAAATTCTAACTGACGAGTCCACAAGAGATGACATAAATATTTCCCATGACAATTTTCTGCTGTGAGCACAATGATACAGAACACTGGTCCTCAACCCCCACTGCCCAGGAGAATGACCTGGAAGCTTTTAAAATTCTGGATGTTCAGGCTGCATTCCAGGCCAATTAAATCAGATGCTCTGGGGTGGAGCAAAGGCATCAGAAGTGTGTCAAGCTTCCCAGATGATTCTAATATGCGGCTAAGTTTCAGAACTGCTGATGGATATGCCATTTCATTTTATTTTTGGTACAACTAATTATATGATAGACACCAGTTAATAATAGAATGGAAGGAATATATTATGCTTTTGATATGATGGCCAAAAACCAATCTGACTTTAATTAATGAATCACTAAGGTTTGATCCTTAAATTGTCTGAAAAATTCAAGGTAAAGAAACCTAACAGTCGTAGCTATTTATTAACTCTTATTCAATTTGAACAAGTGCGTGACGTATGTACAACATATATTTTTATAAGAACAAAATCTTTGCTCTTAATAGAGTTCAGTTTACTGATGCCTGTTTCCCACTTAATGTCATAATCTTCTGTGACATCACAATTAATTCCCGTGGAGATGATTATAGTTACACAGAGAGGATTATGATTTCAGGGAAGTGATAAACAGCAGGAAGAGAATGAAGTCCTCTTTGGCTTCCCAAACAACACCAGCCTAGTAAGAGTGAAAGCCAAAAAAAAAAAAAAAGAAAAGAAAAAGAACAAAAAATAGTTCCTTCAGAATATTATAAAATTGTAGATTTAGTTTCTTTTGTGAAAGGCAATTAACTCTTTAAACAGTTATTTGTTGATTGCACCAGCTTAATTACTTAAACAGCTAGTGTTTTATCAGCTCAATCAAATATTTTATTAGTATTGCTTTAAATTAAGATTCCAAATGTACCTTGAGATTTAGACTTATCAGTATCATTACTGTGGATATTGGCTGCCTGTGAATGTTTAGCTTTGCAAATACCTCCAACGTTAGAACTTTAGAATAGTGATAAAATAAATTTGGCCTTCATGGAATGCATTCCCTTCTCCTAAAGTTTTCAAGATTTGGGTGATAAAGCAAGTGTTTTTTGTTTACATACACTCCATAGTCTTTTGAATGAAAAATCTAACAGTATTCTTAATTCCATGGAATGATATTCAAAGGGTTATGTACAAAGGATCTACATCTATACTTTCATTTAAACATTGTTATTTGACCCACCAATCTCTCTTGATATTATTATAGCAGAGATGCAGATCAAGTTTACTATGTAACAAACATTATTCCCACCTGGCCTGACCATCTGATGAGTTTGCCAGTAAGGGATATTTGAGTGGCTACAATTTTTTGGAATTTTTATTCATCTGTTTGTGTAACACACTTTCATAGAAGACCCAGTCAAATATGTAAGGGGATATAATGAACCAGCTCCCTCAACTAATAATTTACATAAAAATCATATTTTAAGATCAGTTGTGTTTTTTTGTTTTGTTTTGATTTTTCAGAAATCATCAGGAAAGCATAAGCATTGTTTAACAGTTATACAAACTATACTCAGTCTTCAAGGATTCAAAATTATCTACTTTGTTTCTGAGAGACTCTGAGTTATCACTCCTAGAAATCTCAAGTGCTGTAATCAACAAATGGTTAAATCTTTTTCACAATTTTGGCATTGTTCTTGAGACTTAAAATCAAAACAAAATTTAAAAGTTTATAAACAACTTAAGGAAGCTGAAAAATGGCATTTTGTGAGACTATCTTTCTATAGAAAGAAATTTCTTCGTAATTGCCCAAACACGATTTTCATTCTGAAAGCTCTTTAGCTTTGAAAATTTCCCAAATTATAATTAATTGATTTAAATCTTACCTTGATGAAAGAATCCAAGCAGATAAGATTAATTTCTTAGTCTCTAACTACCTAACTTACCCAAGGGGCTATTCCAAAATGCTCAGCACTCAGACCTCCATCAATTATAATTTATGTAAATGATCTGTTTCTCCCTAAAACTACTGAGGAAGTGTAACAGATACACAAATCAGTGGGCTGGTGGGAACAGAAAGAGCAGACTCTCTCCACCTGGGCTATTATGAAAACTGATTTAATTATTTCTTTTAGAAGTTTAATATGCAAAAAGTTAACTTCTAGAAAGAGACCATTGCCAGATGGCTATGAAAATTGTTTTTCATTAAATTGGACTGTTTAAATTTTCCAGGCCCATGAATCCAAAGACAGTTTAATCATAGTCAAGAGGGAATTGTAACTCTGGAAAACTAAGCAGAACCCTGTAGCCAGGGCTATGAGGATAATTATAATGAAATAAGACCACATGGTTGGGAATCAGCCTACAAGAAGGTAATTCTAGTCATCCAGAGTCTGATACGAGAGGTTTATCAACAGCAAGCTTTGTGGAAAATTCCTGGGTAGGCAATTGAAGAAACAGGGAGAGGAAGTCTCTAGAAGAGAAGGGGATGGACATTATCTCTGGGTTGTACATACCACTGAGTTGGGATTATGGTTTCTCATGTAATATTCATTTACTTAATGAAAGGAACATTTATCAAATACCCCATTCATTATACAAAATTTGGATACAAACAAATGTGTTTGATTTTGAAAACAATTTGCCAGATGAATGACGTTTTCACCTCTATGTTTATCAGAAGTTTTCTGCGATGCTCCCCAATTCTCAAACTATTTTGGAAATCCCTCTTTGCAAAACATCTTCAGAATCAGTTCCTAAAAACATAAGAAAATATTTTATTACCTTGGCGGTAGAATCATAAAAGCATCATTACTGAATTCTGTGGGTTGATGAGATAGTTGAGAATTTATGATTAATGTGAAATAGAGCAATTTCCAGGCTATGTAACAATTGCATAGTAGTGTAGTATAAATGCAACCCCTCAAAATACCCCTACAGCAGGATTAAACTCTAAAAGTCTTCTATTGTCCTGCTGCAATGGGCATGTTTGATGGTGTTGCTTAGGGATTATCATGGGATTCTTATTTGCGTAAAAATTAGGGATCTATTTTCACGCACAAAAAAAACTAGGCAGGCAGGGAATGAACCTTTGCACCAAGAGAAGATTTAAATAGATCTGGTGCCTTCTCTACATTTGAAAACACTAATCCCACAGATAGACTGGAGTTGCTAAAAAAAGAGAGTCAAAATGGAATCAGTTTAATAACCACTCAAATAACATGAGAGTTTTACAGACATTGCAGAGATACAATGCTTTTCACAATTAATGAAGAGTAGGTACTTGCAGCCTTTACATAGAATAAGTGTAGAGGCAAAGGCAGGACATCAAAGCAGGAGGGATACATCTTCCTTCAGGAATATTGTGAGATGCACGGAAGACACTTCAGATTGTAATGGAAGTATTCTCTTAGCTCTCCTGGTTAAAAGTTGTACCTGACCTTTGTAAAAAAGAATTCAAGTCTGACAACAGAAACTGCGATCCTCCAACACTCTTATACATATAAATGTATAATCATAATTCTCATTAAAGACTGGGGTTCAGTAATTCTCAAAAAATGACTTTTTCATACTCTTAAACATCTTCATTCATTATTATAAAGATATCACAACTGTGTTATCATAGTCAAATTTCTGGGCATTGAAGTATAGACATGTTGGTAAACTTCCAGTTATAAACATCCAGCTGAAATAGACCTCTGGTAGCTGGAGTGTAACGTATGTATGTTTAAATTCAAAAGAAACTCCAGCAAAGGGATAATCTAGGGTTGATGGCAATGTGTTAACTCCACGTGTAAGTTCCCATTCTTTTCTGAAAAAGACTAAAATATACACTTTATTTTCTAAAAATAAATGTAGTCAATTATTTAATGTCCCATTACAATTTGCCAGAAAAAAAGAAAGAGAAAAAATTTCCCTAATGGTGATTTTATACCCAAAATTGAGTGAAGCCTTACTTTAACCAAAAATGATTGCTTCCTTTTCTGCCTTTCATTATGTAAAGGCCAGGAAGTGGTTAAAAATTTAAGGTTTAGACTTTCTAAAAAGAAAATTTCTACATATGCAAGAAACTAGTAAGCAGCTGGACTTCACACCAAATTATACCACTTTGTGTGCTTTTCTATTCCCTCATGAAGACTTGGTAGCTACATGTGCTGTACCTGAAGAACACTTTGCTTTTAAAAGAGTAATAGCAATGAAAACAACTAAGATTTGTTGAGAATTTCCTAATGATAGTTTAATTGCACTACAGATATTATTTCATATAATTCTTACAACCACAATGTGAGGTTGATGCTCTTGTTATTCCCTTATATTCAAAGAAGGAAAGGTTTTTTTGGGGGGGCGGGTATAGTTGCTTTACAGTGTAGTGTTAGTTTCTGCTGTACAATGAAGTGAATCAGCTATATGTATGCATATATCCCCTCCCTCTCGGACTTCCCTCCCACCCCAACCCCACCCCATCCATCTAGGTCATCACAGAGCACCACGCTGAGCTCCTTGCACTATACAGCAGGTTCCCACTGGCTATCTGTCTTACACATGGCAGTGCACATACATCAATCCCAGTCTCCCAGTTCATGTCCCCCTCCTCCCTCCTGTGTCCACAGGTCCATTCCCTGCATCTGCGTCTCTATTCCTGCCTTGCAAATAGGTTCATCTGCACCATTTTTCTAGACTCCACATACATGTGTTAATATATGATATTTGTTTTTCTCTTTCTGACTTACTTCACTCTGTATGACAGACTCTAGGTCCATCCACATCTTTACAAATGACCCAATTTTGTTCCTTTTTATGGCTGAGTAATATTCCATTGTATATATGTACCATATACCCTGAGAAAACCATAATTCAAAAAGACACATGCATCCCAATGTTCATTGCATCACTATTTACAATGGTCAGGACATGGAAGCAACCTAAATGTCCATTGACAGATGAATGGATAAAGAAGAGAAGCTTTTTAAGAGATTAAATGACTTGCCCAGGGTGACCAGAAACAAAGTCATAGCCCTTATTTTCTACATGGTACCACTTCTTTAAACTTTGCAGCAAATAACACCTTGCATTTTAGCTAGTTTCTTTCCTATTTCTCATATAAGATTAGAGTGTCAGCTCTCAGAGGGGAAGATTTTATGTTATGCTTCTTATCCTTCTTAGAACCTAACAGCTCCTGGCTCTAATGCTCACAGAATGAATAAACTAATGGAAAATGAATAAAGAAATGGTGAATGAATGAATGAATACTTCAAAATAATTAAATCACTTTCGATCAAGGCAAAATTTGCTGTTACTTCCCCTTTTTCGTGTAGACTTTTTAAAGGCTTTAAATCCTTGCAGCAAAAACCAGAAAGCTCATGTTTTTGTTTTGAAAATACTAGAAGGGTCTCAAAGGTAGAAAGCTAAATGTTAGTGCTTGATTTGAGGATGATCTGCTTTCATTTGATGATTATTTAGAGTGCTTCCTCAGAGACAGTTCACAAGCTAGCATGGCTTATCATAACCCTGGCCCCAAGAAGCACTGGGGGGGGAGACAAGATTGGACTTATTAAGAGCCGAGCCCTTTACATGAGCTCCCAGTGGTTTATCTAACTGCCAGGGACCACTGATACGTTCTTTGACAGAGACAGGAGCTGACATTTTTCTAGTAGTATCTAGTGTAAACCAATTTTTCAAAACAAAGAGTGGGTACATTCATGGCTGAACCCCACATCTGGTTTTTTAGTAATGATACAGATCTCATGAATTCCTGTTTCTGTGGTCCAGCTATAAAAAACTCTGCTCAACACCATGCAATCATAGACATTTGTTCCCAGAAATGTTGGAGATGGTTTGATCCTGAGTAGCTCTCAAGTACCTTAGAAACAGTTCTTACTTCTCTCTTAGGACTGTTGAGTTTAGTGACCTTTAAAAGACTTAATATTTACAAAACCTCTGAAGCTCCCTGAAGTACTATGTAAATATGCGAATCACAGACAAGATAGTCAATATATGTAAATGCCCCTTAATTTTAAAAAAATGGCTTGAATTAGGCACAAGAGACCGTCCATTTACCTTATTTGAACAGAAAATGCAAAGACTAATCCTAGAGAAGGTTTTTCAATTTCACTTGTTTTTTAAACAATCACTTGAAAGATCCTTTTTAGTGTTTTTGAATAGTTGATGATACAAACCTACACAAAAGAATAACATTGACTCTGCTATGAGATTAGTTTTCAGACTCTCTTCCCCACAAAATGATGCAGGTCTTGAACTGATGTATTCAGTTCATTATTCAGCAAGGGCTGGAACAGAGCAGAGAGCAAATATCAACCTTGGTGATAACAGTTTACTTGAAATTCTTTATGTTTATCCCTAAGGTTGTCAATTACACCACACCTCTTGGTGTTGAGACTCATTTGCAAGTTGCAGCCATGAGAAACATTTGTCACAGCCCGAGAGAACTGCTTCCTGAGGGCATGTTGAAAGACATAATAGGGTAGACCAAGCTCTCAGAAGTTTGGATGCTTATCTGCACTCCATTCAAAAACAATCTAAATGGCTTTTGATATAATATTCTGACACTTTCCATTTAGATCTTGTTTGAAAGAGCAAGGGCAGAGGCAATCAAAAATAAGGAAAAAATGTGGGGTGGGAGAGTAAATATTGAAATTTCATGGGCATAAAAGATTCAAATTAAATTTGTGATGAAGGTCTAAAGAGTGTCTTTTTTTTTTTTTACCATTTTTATTGGAGTATAATTGCTTTACAATGGTGTGTTAGTTTCTGCTTTATAACAAAGTGAATCAGTTATACATATACATATATCCCCATATCTGTTCCCTCTTGCATCTCCCTCCCTCCTACCCTCCTTATCCCACCCTTCTAGCTGGTCACAAAGCACCTAGCTGATCTCCCTGTGCTATGTGACTGCTTCCCACTAGCTATCTATTTTACATTTGGTAGTGTATATATGGAAACTCTGGTTATCTATTACCATAGCAAAGCCACTTATCATGTCTCCCTGGAAAATGCACATATGATAGGGTTAACTAAGATCCTTGTCTATGCAGGCTGTCCTATTTCTCAAGTCTCCAAATAGATGGAATATCAGAGCTAAGATCCTCTTATCTTCCTTTTTCTTGTTTGTTTGTCAACAAGATTCTGTTCTTACAAGTTAGATTAAAACAGAACAAGCACAGCAAAGACAAGCAAATGCCCTCATCTCCATGACTCATCCTGTCCTACAGATATTGCTGACGCTGCCCCTCTTTGCTCAGAGCACAGTGGTCACTCCTCACTGTAATGGTGATAAAAGCATACCCAGGGTTAGGTAAGGGAAAACATGGCTTCAGTATCCAGGCTTTCCTCAACTGTACCCTATGGATGTCTGACAATCTTTCTTCTTCTGCATTACAATACACATATATATATGTCGATCCAATGGAAGGACCCAGAATCAGAAAGTGAGATCACTCTCTGAAAAAGGAAAAATAATCAGAATGAGATCATGTTCAGATCAGAATCAGAAATATTTTAGAGGCATTTAGCTTAAGAAGTGGTTTGTAAATATAAAGCACTAGAGGGACTTCCCTGGCGGTCCAGTGGTTAAGACACTGGGCTTCCACTGGTTGGGGAACTAAGATCCTGCATACTGCGTGGTGTGGCCAAAAAATAGAAAAAAAAAAAGTGTATATATATATATATATATATATCACTGGAAAAGTTGGGAAAAAAACATTTAGCAAGTGTTTGAGCCTCAGTGGAAAAAAAAAGCATTTACTTAATGAATTATCTATTTATTTTTGTTGTCATTTGTTTTGTCATTTCTTCTCACTCCTAAAGCGTAGATGCCTAGAAGAGTGTCTGGTACATCACAGTGCTCAGTGTCAGTTGCATTAACAGAATTCAACAAATCAGTAATAAGATAACAAAAGCTAACATCTCAATATAAATACAGGAAAGTAATATAAGGGTACAGTTAAAAAAGTAAAGCAAAGGATTAGTAAGAATTGTAAGAATTAGTAAGAATTACAGCTTCACTAGTAATCAAATATATATATGTAAACATGCAATATATTTGCCTATCAAAGTGACAAAAATTGACAAAAATGCTAATATAATTTTGATCAAAGTGTGGTACAATTACTGCTTAAAAGTTAAATTCTGGAATGAAGTAATGTTTATATTTAATCCAAATTTTCAAAATATGCATACCTTTGACATACCAATTCCATTTTTAAGAATGTATTCTATGATAAAAATAAGAAAAAAGAACATATATACATATGCAAGGATATTTCTTCCTGTAAACTTATAAATAAAGGAAAAAAATATGGTAGATATAATCTAAATTTCTACCAAAAAGGTTTGAATATATAAAGTATGGGCATAGCTGTACACAAAATATGAGGTATATTAATCGATGCCACTAGATGTTAATGATCTATCATTAAATCAAAAAGAGGTTTATAAAGCAATATATGTTTATGTATACATTACATATATCAAAAGATGAAAAGATTTCTAATAAGTATCAATAGAGGTTAGAGGAAAAAGTGATTCCACCTTCATGTTTTTATTTTTAGTAAATATTTGGAAGGATTTATGTTACATTTATAATCTGATTAACTTTTATTTTGGAAATGTGTGCCCTTATAGAAACTTAAGAACTCTAAGTCTAATCAAGTTTACTGCAATCTAAAGAATCTTTAAGGAAAAATGGTATGTGATCTAGAAATTTAGAAAAGGAGATTCCAAGAGCAAGGTACATGCAATTATTTTTAGTCCTCTGAAATGACTCTGACCTTGCACATAATTAATTTTATATTCTGTTTTTTTTCCCCATAGATGAATGGATTTGTTATGCTAACTTATTTTAATGTCTTTATCAGTAAAATTTTCCAACTCTTTTGTTCTGTTTGTAGGCTTCATGCCCAGGAGAAAATAGACTGACAAGTGGATGCATGTGTTCTTTTATATTTAGACCCAATATTATCTGTCTCTTGTGAATTTGTCCATCCTAAAGTAACCAGAACTCTGGATGAGCTGAATAAATTGAGTTTCTGATCTGTAAAGGTGAGGACATGTTGGCCCTCTTACTACCAGACGGCACTGTCACCTGGACAGACACAGCTTCTCACACAGCCAGCAGGTCTTCCTGTAGGATGTTGCTTCATGTGATACAACTGGGGCCATCCTTACAGCTTCAGTCTTATTGGACGATAGGGAGTGTTAAATGTATGGTATCTGTAGCATTCAGGGCATGAAAGTCCTACTGTAATTTGACTCTTGCCTGCCCCTCCTGTTTCATTCCTAAATATATCCTGAGCAGTCATACCGGTAAGTTGATTTTCCCTGTTTGCCATTCAGATGACCTCTTCAGCCAGATCTAACCCCTACTTTCGGCTGTCCATTCTTTTCTGCTAGCTTTCCTTGACTACTTATGCCGGGTGAGGGTCTTGTGCTCTCGTAGTTCACTGTGCACAACTCCAGTTCCACATTGCTCTGGTATATGTTGGTTTTCTGGCCTCTCTCCTCTCTGGGAGAAATGAGGAGACAATCAATAACCAAATAAATAAATATATAAATAATATAATTTGAGCACAATAAATAAGGGAAAGAACAATGTCCTATGACGGAGATAACTGAGGTTAAATGGTGTTTCTGACTTAGAATAGGTGGTTGAGGAGGGCCTATGTAAAGAGGTGATAATTAAATTCTTGCCCTGGACAAAAACAGAGTCAGGAAATGTCCCTTTGTCTGCTTGAACATGACTTCAATTTTCTAGTCCTAAATCTACACCTAACTTGATAGTCTCCAAAAAACAATGTTATGGTTGATGGAGAAAGAATTCCTCAGGCAATGGAGTTTCAAGATTATACTTGTTCCTTATTTCATGGATCTTATAAAAGTTGTCAGATTTCAGGCTTCTTTTGTCTTGACGTTCCGAGATGCAACTTTTTTCTTTCTGGTAGTTAATTGGTGACATGTTTGCTATTTTTTAGTGATTACACCAGACCCATGGGCACAGTGGGATACTTGTTTTCTACATTTGTACTTTTTGTCAAGAAAAAACAAAAGAAAACAAAACTAAAAAGCTAAAGCTGTTGAAACTGATGAAGCAAACTACTATCTCTCCAGCTTTAGAGAAAATATTTCTTCAAATTTCATAAAGATGTTCAGGTTTGCTACATCTCTGGAATAATATGAACTTGTCAGTTCTATTGTACACCCACCTTGTACAAGGCATAAGTAGGCCATCTATCCAATGAAAGTATATAAATAATAAACAATATGCCTTGGCATATCACATGGGGTCAAAAATTATTTTGATTTTACTTAGTAAGCATTTTTTCTAGATTATTTTGTGCTTAACATGATTGTCTTCTCCAACAAATGGGTTATTTATAAGAGAAATTCTTAGTTAGACATAAAAACCTTCTGACAGTCTAACTCTTCACGATTTAGTGATGTTGCCATGAAGGAGACCTGAGATGGAAGGCTAAAGTGACATGCAAAAAAATGACATACATCAAGTGGCACATTTCCCATTCCTTTCAAAACAGCATCTCTGTTGTCACACACCCCACTTACTCTCACCAAAAAAAAAAAAAAAAAAAAGGGAAAACAAAACACAGCAACACAAATGTACACACAAAAGAACAAGAAGGACACACACATACACTCACAGATGCACATACACCATTAATCCAGAGGATTGAAGAATTTAAAGCATAGCTTCCTGTTTCAGCTTAGAGAACAATTGTAGCATCTTTAGACCACCAGAGTTTTAAAATGATAAATCCTTTGATGGTTTCTCTGACAGTTCCTAGAAGAGCCAAGAGTCTCATGCCTTCTCCAACTCCAACACACAGAGATGCTTTCTTTTCCCCTTCATTTGGCAATGAATCACTCACTACCATGTCTGGAATCTCTGGTACTGATATCTTGAAGTGTTACATAAATAGTTCTTTTCCCTCTGCAGGTCTCCATATTTACCTTCTTCATGATCTCTAGAGCACTCAGAGCTTCAGAGAAGCTCAGTTCACGTTAATCGATGCTTCTCTATTCAATTGCTTGAATACAAACATACAAATAAGTATATAATTGCAAGTTTTAATCATTAATTAATGAGGACAATAGCAGGTCTGGGCGGTATTATTTGAAGAAGAAACACTTAAGCTGAGACCAGGTGAGCAGTTGGGGAAAGAATATTCCAGGTAGACTGAAAAGCAGGAAATCAAAGAATCCCTCTGTGGCTGGTGATCAAAGAGCAAGAGGAAATCCTGGCAAGATAATCCTCGAGGAGAATGCAGAAGCTGCATTATGTGGCTGTTTGTAGCACAGGCTATAGATTTTGAATTTTATTCTAGTGTTAAAAGATAAAGTGAGGCACATTAAAATGTTAGATTTATTTGAGAAAACACCGATTCCAATCTGCAGCAACAAACTAGAAGTCGTTGTTAGCACTCTACCCATGGAAGACTGGGGGCAAGGTTTTCATAGAGAAGACAGAGAATCGAAACAAGGAAATTATTTGATTGGCTGTAGCTTAAGGTTGCATTATTTAGGAAAGCCTGTTGGCTGTTTGTAATCGGTTTTCTTCTTAACCTTGAAGCATTTACAGGAATTGACTCTGGCTTAGGTTTAGGTTTGCTCATGTAGACCAAAGCATTAGAGCCACTTCAGTCTAATGCCTCCTTCTTTGATCATTTTAACACAAATATAATGGGAAACCAGTAAAGGATATTATTGAGGAGAGTAGAATTTTATATGTTAGAGTGATGCCATGTTATGTTTTCCCCTTGTCTCAAGGTCTTAATGTTTTCTTTCCTACATTACTTCCTGGTTCAACAACTTCAAACACAGTTTCTATTTCACTGTGTTCAGAGTTATAATCACAATCACTGCTCTTCCCAGAGAGCTTTCTGTGTGCGTCTCACATACTTTTTCACATTTATTCTTTATTGTCACCATCAAAGCTCTGGTGATGTAGGTGTTAATATTCTCACATTAAACATAAGGAAACTCAGGGCTGGAGACATTAAAGAGCTTGCCATGTTTATCCCAGGTTTGACACCAAAATTCATTGTGGGATATTGTCTATTATCCTCCACAAACCACACTGTTTCCCTCTTGCCATTTCAATCACCTTTCAACTCATAAATGTATTCTTCAACACTTACCAGACTACATTCGTATATCTACATTTATCTCTTCTATTCCCATCAAAGAAACTTCATTTAATCTTTTTCCTTTACCCACTTTTCCCCATCTCCTACCTCTCACCACACATGACATGCTTATTCTACCACCTTGGATGATAATATCCTAGCAAGACTGCTGGTCGGCAGAGAAGTTCAGTTTCAGTCTTGCCTCTTCCACTAATTGGGCCTCACTGAACCTCAAAAATTTTTCTTTAAAATCAAAATGGTTATCTCCAGCTCACCTAACCTCCAGGAATGGAGTGAAAGGTACAAGAAATGTTAAACATGGACATATTGTTTGAACTCTAAGAGACTATAAAAGTGTCCATTTTATTTTATATCTTGTTTAAGACTCTTTTCCTAGTTAGTTATGGTTTCCTCCCATCCTCCATCTGCCCAAATGCCACCATGTCCAAGAACTGAGAGGAAGGAAATGCTGTGAACAATAAAGCTTTTCACTACTGTATAGCACAGGGAACTATATTCAATATCCTGTGATAAGCCATAATGGAAAAGAATATATATATGTGTGTGTGTGTTTATCTGTGTGTGTGTGTATAACTGAGTCACTTTTCTGTACAGCAAAAATTAACACAACATTGTAAATTAACTATACTTTAATAAAATTTAAAAAACAAAATAAAGCTTTTCACATTGAACTTAACTGCTATGTTCTTTATCTGCACTCTCATATTTATAGCAAATAAAGAACAAATTATTATATTTTCCTGTGTTTCCCATGTGTGTAATTCATGATTGGCTATCAGTGAAGCAAAATCCTTACAAGGGTCATATTTTCTGCTCTCTGCATCTTCACCAGGCCTGTCATGGTGCTGCTAGAAAAGCAAAGCCTAGCAGTTCAGAGAACAGACCCTAGAAGCAGGCAGGTATGAATTGGAATCATGGCTCTAATACTTATTAGCTGAATAATATTGGGTAAAAACCATGAACTCTCTTAGCCTCAGTTTTCTCATCTTTAAAATGGATTACATATTAATTACAAGTTTCTCTCTAAGTTATAAAATTAAAGTCAGGGAAAGCATGAATAACACAGTGGCTGTCTTCTGTTCTATTAACTCTTGCTATCATTGTTCTTCTTGTTTTAAATATTGTAGTGCTTATTTTTGTGTACCTCCTTATCATGTGTTTCCTGAAAGCTCAATGTGCGTTTGCAAAATAATTAAGCATATCATCTATTCCTTAGGACTTCTGTATCCTAATATCAGTGGATGTATCCTACATGTACACTTCAAGCAATTGAACTGATCAGATTTTTTAAATGTTTATTTTATATTGGCGTATAATTGATTTACAATGTTGTATTAATTTCAGGTGTACAGCAAAGTGATTCAGTTATACATATGCATACACCTATTCTTTTTCAGATTCTTTTTCCCATATAGTTTACTACTGTGATCCAATTTTTAATAACAGCTATTTCCAAACAGCTTAAGGTAAAACATAGCCAGGTTGCCTGAAGCCTTAAATGAAAGAAGTTGCTTTCTGTTTTATTAGCTTATAACACCATTTACCACAGACTAAAAGCATTATAATTTACTTTTAAATAACTTTTATCAGTGGTTATCACTATATTTTTGGGTATTTAATAATTTAAAAGTCAGTACTTACATCAAATATTACTTTTCATGGAATATAGAAACAGCACAGCTGAGGAAGTGGAACTGAGTGCTGCATTACTGGTTGATTTACTAGAGGTGAATGGTGGCTGGACAGAAGAGCCAGTGTCTTTTTGTCAAACTGAAAGCAGAGTATGGAATTGCTCCTACGTAACTGTGTAAAGAACGCACATGCAAACGATTTAGGTTGTCATCCTTAATCTCTGAACATTTTAAACTAGATATTAATTATTCTATAGCACCATGTTAAATTCATCACATATTTTGCATTATGAATATTTTGAATCCTCTTACCATAGTAGAGGATAGAGAAAATTGTGGGGATAAAATATTAAGTACTTTAGACAAGGAAGACTTTGGAAAACACTTTACAAAGTAACTATATGCCTTTGGAACTATATTAATAATTTTGATTGAAGAGGGTTTAGTCATGTTGGTTTTTATTTATATTCATGGGATTAAACTGATGGCTGGATTTGAGAATGGAGTATTTTTAAAGTACAATGTGAACATAATTTTGCTTCTAGATATTTTGTAATTGAAGAGTTCAGTTCATTAAGCAGAGTTGTCTTTAGAGCTTCTGTGACAGAGCTCACCATTGATTTAGAATTTCTCAGAACACTGAGGCCAACCTAGACAAGAAGCTCTTTGAAACTTTTAATTTTTTAAGTCTCCAAATATATTCAAGACTTGAAGCATAAGTGGAGACTAAGATCAATTTAACTGCCTCTGCTTCATTTCTCTTTCTTTCTTCCTTTCTTCTGTCTTTACCCCTCTTCTTCTTTCTTTTCCTTCCCTCTTTCCTATGAGCAAATTTAATATGTAGAACAGACACATGGAACAGAAACAGAGATTCCAGAGCTTAACAACTCTGTCTAAGCCTCACAGGCAAGTGTCCAATGGGGAGTAACTGATTTACCTTGATTCTAGTGTCTTTATCCTACCCCACAGCTGAAACTGAAGGTGAGTACAAATACTGTTCCTTGAGCATGGGTTGGGAAGCTGGGGTGGCTAGAATGCCTGCCATCAAAACCAAGTTCTTCTGTTGCATAGCTACGTGATACTGGAGAAGTTGTTTTACCTCTCTCCACTTCCATTTCTCATCTGTAAAGCAAGGATAATATTAGCATCTGCTATAGGGTTTTTTTGTGAGTATTAAATAAGTTAATCTACATAACCATTTAAACCTGTGCCCTAAACATAGTTGTGGTCAATAAATATTAGCTATTATTATGATATTCTTATTTGTATTATTAATGTATAGGAAATACAGGTAGGGAAGTGGAAATATCAGAAGACAAAATAACCTGCTAAGAGGAGTGAGATTAAAAAAGTAGCATCATTAAGCTTCAGTCTTCTCATCTGGAAAATGGGAATAATTACAGTGTCTACTACAGAGTTGTTTTAAGGATTCAGTGAAATAGTGCAATTAAAGCATTTAATTCAGTGCTTTGCACATAGTATACACTTAAAAAATGGTTGCTATTATGGTAATGGCAGTTGTGAATAAAATGACATAGAATCAGGGTTAGCAGTGATGTGACTTTGTTGCTATATGCATACTAGAGACAGGGAAACTCTTGAGAGGAATGCTAAACATGTTATTAAGTCTTACAAAAATGTAAAGAAAATCATGATACTTCTCTACTTAAAACCCCTTAAGATCTTCCCACTGTCGTATCTCAGTCCTTCCTAAATTTGTCACATTAGGTAGGTACCACTCTCACATATTTTGTCATATGGTACACCTCCTGACTTTGTCTCCTCCTGAGTAATAATGTTCAAGCAATGACATGTTGGTGCCAGAATTCTATTTTTCCCAAGTACATACCCCCCAAAATGTGTAACTGTCAAAATTAAAAATCAGATCATCTATGCACCAAGGAAAATCTTGCATGATAGTATGTGTTCCATTTTGGGGGAAGACTGAAACAAACGCATATTAGTTTCTACCTTTACTGTTACAAGTCAGAACTAATGAAGAGAATTAAGGAGACTAAAAGAGACCAGTCACACTGAATTCAGGTATTTTGGTTTGCTGGTCTACCACGGCTCATTGTTTGTTCTCCTCAAACCCCTATCCCTCCATAATCAGTCAGTCAATCCTGGAAAGCTTTTCACTTCATATTTATGTCAAGTTGATCCAAGAGCTTAACATTTTACAAACAGCTCAGACACTGTAATATATTTTACTTACCTCATTTATTATACATGTGTGTTTTATTATATTATTATATACTATTGTTATGCATAGGGTGTGTTATGTGTGTGTTTATTATTTACTTTTTTTTTTTTTTTGCATGGGTTAGTGAAGATCAGGATATAATTCTTCTAAATCTATGCCTTAGGCCTCCACATAATATGTAAAGGACTGAAATTAGTATTCCTAAAGTTCAACTCCATCCCCCAATTCTTTTTTTTTTTTTTTTTTCCGTCTTAATATCTCTTGAAAATGGAGGTAAAGTTGAGTAATTCGGCGCAAGTAGTTCAGGAAATTTTCTCACCTTAATGCTTCACTTTGAAATAGAGACTATTAATTATCACAACTCTTGAGTAGCCGAGAGATAAGAAAGATGTACTGAGACAAAGACGGGGCCTAAAACAGCTCATGAAAGCGCAGGCGTTGCGGTCCCCGCCCTGAAGCTCAGGGAGCTTTGATTCTACAGCTGTGTGCTTCTCATCATCACGCTAACCAGGCCCTGCCCTGACGACCCACAGTCCTCTCTGAACTCCCTGCGAGCTTTGGGTTGAGTTTTTCATTTCACACATCATTCAACTCCTCGCTCCGGTGATTCCGAAGGGTCAAGAAACCATCGGATCCTATGTGCACATCAGCGCCAATCATTTAAACTCATGCTTCAGAAAGATGGAGATTCTAATACAAATTCTTAAAAAGCATACACACTGGGGACTTCTATAGTGGATTCTCTTACAAATCATCTCAGAAAGTGATGAAATTTGGAGCCCCAAAACAGAATAGTTTACTTCAGTTCCTGACCAACCTTTACAATTATATTAACGTTTCCGTGGGTGAACTTCTCTTTTCATGGTCATAATATGTAATTGAACTTGAGTTTACATTAAACAAACAGTATTTTCATTAAATACAAAATATCTTCTTTGGCCAAGTTGGGTTAATGTGGCAGCCTACTGGTGAGTAAGAAGCATCTATTTTTGACCGAGAATTGGTCCTTGCCTAAAAATATCCACATGCTCTAATATTCAAAAGTAAGTATTTCCAAATTTGGTATTGTCTACCTGATGCCAACATAAATAGTTTCAAATAGAGAAACTAAAAATAATAATGTTTTTAAGCCAGCAACCCAATAGCAGGCCAATTTGTGATTTAAAAAAAAAAAAAAAGCCTAAATTAATAGTTGAGCATTTATGAGAAAGTTTTACTCTCATTAGAAGCATTTTTACTCTATGTTGGGTTAATAAACTCAGTGATAATGTTTTTGGAACTGCTATAAAACTTTGAACAGCTGGAAAAAATAGAAAATTTAAGAAGAAATTAATATTAGCCATATTTTGAACTTAAAAGTAAATTCGAATTTGGGTGTGAAGGGGAGAAAATATTTTCCCCATACTCTTCTAAGTTCTTGCTGTGACACCACTGTAATAAAAGGCAAATAAACTGGAGAAAAAAAGAAGTTTAATAAAATGTATACCTCCTGTACATATGGGAGATACCAAAGAAAACTGAGTAACTCCCTGAAATGGTCTAAGCCATCACATTAAATACCTTCTCCAGCTAAAGACAGAAGATGTTGCAGGGAAGGGGAGGCCAGTTATGGGAGGTTATCAGGAAAAGCATAGTAAGGTTGTTATACAGATTGAAGGTTTTGCCTTTTCCATCAATAAATTTCTAGAGATTTAGTCATCCTTCCATTCCTGGCACAGAGAGGGAGACACCCTTACAAACAGAGATTTCCCTTATAAATGTTAAATGTTGCTTACAAAAGGGTAACTTCTACTTTGTTTTCAAAGCTTTTACTGTCTGCTGTTTTCTTAAAAATAATCAGTCTAAAATAATCCTTATGCCAAAGAGGCATATTTTGGAGTGGCAAATTCTGGTCCCCTCTCAGTGCATTGCATAATGTTGAGAAATCATTTCACCTCACTGTCTGAATAGCTTTCCTATTGTCAGACACTGTCATCTACTCAGTAGCCATTATTTACTTTTTTTTTGCTAGCAGAACTCTGGGTTTATTCAGAAATTGGTTGACCATTCCTTTCATGAATCTCTTAGCTCTAGATAATGACTGTTGGTTAGACTAGGGAACCAATTCCAGTAAATCTAACTTAATTATAGTAATTTGTTTAGGCAGGAGAATTTGATACAACACTGGACCCTTAGATATAAAGATTTGGGTGGGGGAAGGTTAATAAATGATAATAGAAAAGTTTTGTTCCCTTAAAACTGAGCCATGAGAATAAAACGTACCTCTCCCTAACCTTGGATATTAAAGTTCATAATATGACGCTTGGACCTGCTGTAGTCATTGTTAACACATTGCTAAGCTACTGTCCTAGAATAATCCACCTCCAGAATACATCTCTATATGAGAAAATAAATATCACATGGTTAAAATAATTTATAGTAAGATTTTCCGATACCCAAAACTAAAAGCATACTAACTAATTAACTTTAACTTCAAGATTTTGGATCAATCACTATATATTTATGGCCTCTTTCCTATGCCTGCATGAACCAGATTAAGCTGAATAAACCAAAATTTATTTCCATCTATATAATTCTACTACAGCTCCCATGGATTTCCAGGTAAACTCTAAGTATTGACTTTGGGATTCATTATCCTTCCACTTAATGGCTTTGCCATCTAGAAGCATGATTTCCAGCATGACTGAATGAGGAGAAGAGAGAGCTAGGGGGTTACCCCCAAAACATTTTACTGCCTCAAAATTATGGTAACTTCCATTCACAGACCCCTGACCAGAGCTAGACACATGACCTGGACAAACCACGAGATGCTGGAAAGTGTAGGATAGCTCTTGGATATTCAGTGAGCTAAAAAAACCTCTGCCACAGTGTGCCTGGTCTAGACTTAGAGATGTTAGAAGTCAGGATTAGGAAATTTTCATCTCTTACTATATAAGAATTAGAAGGAACTCTCCTGATTCGCTTTAGTTCTTTCAATCTTTTGGAGAAATATTTTAGAAGATTTAATTTAATTACAAAGAAAAAGTTCCATAGAATAGGAGAAAAGGCAAACTGCAGGGAACTGCATGTGTGTAAGGTTCAGGATGATGGGAGTGACTCAGAGCATGAACACTGGAGTCTGATGAACCTGCATTGTGTGCCAGCTCGTTCACATGCTGGCTGTGTAACTAGGTGTAAGTTGTTAAAGCAATATTTGAGCTTGGATTACTCATCTGCAAAATGGGAATAATATTGATATTTGTTCTATAGTTTTGGAGAAAAGTTGCTAGGTGTAGAAAAATGCACAATATATGATAAACAGTATTTTCTTATGATGTTGTAAGCATGGGTGTTAAATAAGTCCATCAATAGCCTAAATAAAATCTTGAGCATCCATTATGGCATAGCCATCTCTGCTTTGTGTTTTCCAACAGTACCTAGCAATTCTTTAATTCTCTGTGGACATTGACTGGGTGTCCCATGAATTTACCTCAATTCTGATGCTATTTATCTGGAGATAGTGTCATATTTCACAGGTTTAGGGCTAAATCCCACAAGGCTGCTCTCACTTCAGATGCCGGTTGCAAGTCCAGGTTGTTACCTGAGTTTCCAACAAACTACTGTAAATCAATGGTTCCCACAACCCCCCTCCTTGGGTTCAATTCATCTGCTAAAGTGGCTTACAGACTTCAGAGAAACATTTACTTATATTTACCAACTTATTACAAAGGATAAGATAAAGGATACAAATAAACAGTCAGATGAAGAGATTCATAGGGCAAGGTCTGGAAGGGTCCTGAGAGCAAGAGCTTCTGTCTTCATGGAACTGGGATGCACCACCCTTTGGCATAAGAATGGGTTCACTGGTCTAGAAGCTCATCAATTCACCTTGTTCAATAGTGTTCATAGAACTTTAATCTCCAACCCATTCCCCTTTCCCTGAAGATGTAGCTGGGTGGGGCTGAAAGTTCCAGTCCTCTAACCCCATGGTCTTTCTGGTGACCAGCCCCATCCTAAGCCTATCTAGTGGCCCCACTGTAAGTCACCTCATGAGCTTGAACTCAGGTGTGATTGAAAGGGGCTCATGATGAATAGCAAAAGACACTCCTCACTCAGGATATTCCAAGGGTATCAGGAGCTTTATGCCAGGAACCTGGGACAAAGACCAAATATGTTTCTTACTATACCACACCATCCTATATGAAACAAACATTTTATTTTATTATTTTATAATTTTGTTATTCAGAACACATATATTATACTTAAGATGCAGAAGAGGTAGAATTAATAAATGTGTTATTTTATTTAATAAGTAAAATAGCACATTCTTTCTTAAGCAAACTTTCCTTTCTGCTATCTATTTTTGTATTTTATAATTATGTCACAGTTTTGCCAGTGGAAAGAGGGTAGCAAAAGTCAATTAAGTATATTTAAGGTTATATTAGGCAATTACAGCAAATGTAGTACCATGACAATAAAACATAGGAGATGTTTCTCAATAAGTGAAGTGTTGGGTTATAAATTTTTCTGCATTATATTTCCAAATCTCTGTAGTACATCCATAAGATATAATGCTAGAGAGATTCTGTGATATTGATATTTCAAGTGAACATTGACATAACAACACCCCTATTCTTCAACCATAATTGTGTCAAAATTTGCTACACTTTCATATTTTAAATATACAGACAGCAGGAATAGCTTGAATATAAAAGACTCTTAATCCCTTTATATCACCAAAGACCAAGTTTTACCTTTAATAGCTGCATGTGCTTTGTGAATATGGGTATATATTATGTGTGTGTGTGTGTGTTTGGTGTTGGTAGAGTGATTAATTGGAAGAAGAGAGGAAGTAGTGCTTGCTTCCCTTTTGGTCAGCTCTCCATTCATTTACCAAATTTCTACTGAGCATTTATTTTGTGCTGAAAACTGAGCTAAGCACTGGGTGACAATAGCAAAGAGAGCAAATACATTCTGTGCCTTTAAAAGTATAAAGTTTAGCAGCAAAGATAAACATTAAGTAAATTCAATAAGCTGTGATCAGCATCATGGCACGCCAACATATTATACAGATATTTATCTGATAATACAGCCTAGTTTAGGTGAGTTAGGGGAGGCTTAAGTGAAGAACAGAAATTTAATGGAATGAGTAGGAGGTAAAAAAAGAATGGGAAAACCATTCCCACACATCAACACATTCTTTCTATTGAGACTTCTATTTCTGCATTTTGTTATAGGTGTGTGTACAGGGTTTTTGGGGGCATGTCGTAGAGGGATTTCTAGCTAAACTGAGTAATTAACATCTGCAAGGATTTTCCATCATTATGCAAAAAGATTAATTTCTAGATACCTTTAGGTATTATGCTCTGCAAAAGAAAGCATGATGGGAATTGGAGTCTGACAGATATGTGTTTGTGTGCTAGTTGTGTGACCTGGGGGAGATTTTTAACCAAGCAGGTTTTCTTGATTCAAACAGCTAATCCACAGATATTGATTAAAAATTTTACCTCTGCTCGTGCTTTGTTGGACCAGAAGAAGAAGATGCCAAGGCAGATGACTAGCAGGAACAAACAGACTGGGGAAAAGTGTATTTTTAAAAATGTGGACTGATTCATGAAACATGGCATTCATGGTCATATATACTATACATTGAGTTAGAGAGTGGAAGATTAATGAGGACTGCAGTCACAGCAATGATCATTAACAGCTGGATATTGCTCTAAAACAATGCAAAACACCTATTCACACACATTCTCTGTATTGATCTTTATGTCAAGTTACCTTAATTCCAATTCCTAAAGCTTTTACATGGTGGAAGCCAATGAAAAGTTTTACATTAGTTTCTGATCTACCACTAATTATTGTTGTGGCCTTAGGAGTGACACTTAAAGCATCTTGGCCTTGTGCTCCTTATCTGTAAATGGGAATGCAATTCACCAGACTTATTAGGATTTCTGTAGAGTAAAAAGGAATCAAAAATGTTCATCCTATACAAACACACAATGCACTAAAGGCAAAAGTTGGACTTTGGTGATACAAAAGAAGGTTTAACATAGTAAGGTAAGAAACCTTTCTTCTTTGTCTTTTCAGAATCCTTAATATTACATGGAAGTGTTAGGGAGGCTTAGAGAAGAGACTTGATAAATATACATTGATTGATGCTGAAGGGGTTTATAATAAGCCTCCCTAAAATGTGCCACTTTGGCACATGGATTATTTTGAACAAAAGGTGATTGAGACCCTGTGGGCTCAAGAAAACCTTCTATCCCTCCCTCAACTACCTAGAAAAATTTAATTTGGGGGTATTTCCAGAATGAAAAGTTAATCTGTCTCATGTCGGTTTGATTAGTAGACCAATGGAAAGAACATTGATTCTTTCTCCTCAGCAGTTTTGGTGAGCCAGACAGGAGACCTCACCGGCTGGACACTGCTCACCCCAAAGCTGCTATAGTAGAAAGATCCTAGGCCCTCTGGCAAAAGCTTGCCAAGGATAAGAATTCTTATCAAGTCAAATTCCTAGATCTCTAGCTGCAGAGTCTGGTGGAAGCAGTGTGGTAAAAACCTCTTTTTTCTTTTCTAAATTTAGATTAGCAGGAGAAAAACATTTGTGGAACTAGTTTTTTGTCTTAGTGACTCTGGTTACTTAGTATGAGTACCCATGTGCTTTACGATCTTTTTCCTCCCAGAGGTGGTCTACTTTCTGACCAGTGAAAACATTCTCTCTGGTCTCTGCCAATCAGAGTATGTATATGTATCTGATGGGCAACTAAATAAGCTATGGATCTAAGCTTAGGGAATCTAACAAATGGGTAAACTTTTGGCTTGGTTAGTCACCTTATTCTGTTCAAGAGTCAGGGCGGGGAGGGGACATGATTTCCTGTGTTTTGGAACAGCTGTTTAAAAACAGGGCCCTTCTTAGATACTTTCTTAGACTGTATTTGGAAATGAATCTTTGGATCCTGGGAACAACATCATCTGCACCCACGCCAGAGATACCTCTTGTGTCCATGATAAAGATTTATTCTCAGCCTGGACAGTTACCTCTAGATCTTTCCATGAAAAGGCTATTGCTTTGAGTTGTTACTGAGATTATTAGATCTTACTCATCAATGGCCAAACAATGGATTCTTTGAATTGACCATATTTGAAAAGGAAACATTTTTAGAGAATTTTCATCCTAAACAATTGCCTTACTGAAAGACAGAGTTAAATAGTGAACACAAAAAAGTATAAGAACTAGCTTTAGGAACTCTCTTAACAAAATGAATGAACAGAAATTAAACTCCACATCGAACATAAATTTCCCCTTTTAAAAATCTGAAGAGCTAATTGTGCCATCTTCCAGTATACCTGCTTATTTTATATCTAAGAACTGTGAATCCTAGAAGCTATAAATATTTACCAAAAAAATGGCAGAATCCCACCAAGTTTATTTTGTGACCTGAGAACTCAGTTTGTAACCATCAGGTTGGGGGTTCCAAAATATGGCCAGGCAGAAATGTGGGTTGAACTCTATTTACAGCTAGGGACCTATCAAACTGCTACCAGTACTCAGGGGAATTACAGCCTAAAATTACAGTGTTTATTATGAGAAGTGTTCCAATTAGATAAGATCTCTTAAAAAGTAATCTCAAAAGCAAAGCCTTCCGAATCAAACACACATACGGGATACCTATTTTAATTGATATGCAGGAGCTTCTAGAAGGCTTCAAAATTCCAAAATATCTTCATTGAAAGATCTGTTGTAAAAGGCTAACGAAAAGTTGAAGACACAGAAGATACATAAAATGGAGCTCACTGAAACTGATGTGACTCTTACTGCTTTCCTCTATCCTGATTTTCCTGAGTACTCACTCTACTGATTCTTTGTCTGAATTGCCTTTTCACTCTGAAGAGATCATTAAACAGTTACCTTTTAAAATAAGACCACCTGAGTCTATGGAAAATCCTCTTCAGATACCTTTCCCTCCTTGGTCAAAGGCCAAGCTAAGGACTATAGTTAAAGAATTTCTTAAAACCAGGGAGGATCCTCTAAAGTTTTTGTAAATGGATTACATCCTGAGATTAGTGGATAAATAAAAAGAGCAGATAATAAGATGGGAGGCCCCTGGTCTGACTGAACTCAGGACCATAGCTGAGACCTGAGACCATATAGATAGAATAAAATTTTTTTAGGCCTTCTCCCTTAAGTTAAAATGAAACTACATACCCAGAGGAAAAGAAGCAAATTGAGAGTGATATAGTTAGATGGATGGATTAACCTATGAAGTCATTTAGGCTACAACCCAGTTCTTTGAGGAATTAAAGGCAACTGTCCTTATAAAGCTTTGCAAAATGAGCAATGCATTTCTGGAAAAGGCTTGTAACATCTCTGGGAACTCTTTTCTAGACTACCCGCAATTCGAAGACTGAAAGAAAAAAAGTGGCCTTTTAAAAAATACAAATTGCTACAGAAGCACACTAGCCCAAAATCTTATTCAAGGACAAACATAAATCTTAAGTGCCTTCTCCACAAATATTGGTAGAAACAGTTTTAGCCATCTGAGCAGACCCCAACTGTTATTTATAACTAGTGTGTTTTCTATTCTTATACCTCATTCATGCCCTCTCCCCCAATTTTTTTAAATGAAAACTATAAGATCTCTGTTTTGCTGTCTGTATGTTTAACATATATTTATGTATGTACATTAAAGATATGCTATTTTTCTACCTCTACATGGAATTGCCAAAATTAATTTGTAAAGAGCTCTATTTAACTAGCTTAAACAAAGTGTATGTGTATATGTATACATATATATGTATGTATATATGTAAAAGCTAGTTTAAGTTTGTTGGTTTAATTAATACAGACATATCTTTAGAGTTATCCTCATTAAGTATAATACCATTATTCTACCTCCAGGTTTACTAAAAGTCAAATAAGCTCATGTTATAACTATTACAAAATTTGTCAGCCAGAAAAATAACTTGGAATGGTGATTGACATTGCCTGTGTTGAATAAAGTATTTATAGGTAATCTAAACATAAGAACAGAGGGACCTTCAAGATGGCAGAGGAGTAAGATGTGGAGATCACCTTCCTCCCCACAAATACATCAAATATGCATCTACATGTGGAACAACTCCTACAGAACACCTACTGAACGCTGGCAGAAGACCTCAGACCTCCCAAAAGGCAAGAAACACCCCATGTACCTGGCTAGGGCAAAAGAAAAAAGAAAAAACAGAGACAAAAGAATAGGGACGGGACCTGCACCTCTGGGATGGAGTTGTGAAGGGGGAAAGGTTTCCACACACTAGGAAGCCCCTTCACTGGTAGAGAGGGGGGTTGGGGGGAAGCTTCGGAGCCACAGAGGAGAGCGCAGCAATAGGGGTGCAGAGGGCAAAGCAGAGAGATTCCCGCACAGAGGATTGGTGCCAACCAGCACTCACCAGCCTGAGAGGTTTGTCTGCTCACCCGCTGGGGCGGGCGGGGGCTGGGAGCTGAGGCTCGGGCTTCGGAGGTCAGATCCCAGGGAGAGGACCGGGGTTGGCGGCGTGAACACTGCCTGAAGGGGGCTAGTGGGCCACAGCTAGCCAGAAGGGGGTCTGGGAAAAACTCTGGACCTGCCTAAGAGGAAAGAGACCACTGTTTTGGGGTGCGTGAGGAGAGAGGATTCGGAGCACCTCCTAAATTGAGCTTCAGAGACTGGCGTGAGCCGCGGCTATCAGCGCGTACATCAGGGATGGTCATGACAGGCTAAGGCTGCTGCTGGAGCCACCAAGAAGCCTGTGTGCGAGCGCAGGTCACTCTCCACACCTCCCCACCCGGGAGCCTGTGCAGCCGCCACTGCCAGGATCCCATGATCCAGGGACAACTTCCCCGGGAGAACACACGGCGTGCCTCAGGCTCGTGCAATGTCACGCCAGCCTCTGCCGCCACAGGCTCGCCCCGCATTCCATACCCCTCCCTCCCCCCGGCCTGAGTGAGCCAGAGCCCCCTAATCTGCTGCTACTTTAAACTTGTCCTGTCTGGGTGGGGAACAAATGCCCTCAGGCGACCTCCACGCAGAAGCGGGGTCAAATCCAAAGCTGAACCCCGGGAGCTGTGCGAACAAAGAAGACAAAGGGAAATTTTCCCCAGCAGCCTTAGTAGCAGCCGATTAAACCTCCAAAATCAACTTGATGTACCCTGCAACTGTGGAATACCTGAATAGACAACAAATCATCCCAAAACTGAGGTGGTGGACTTTGGGAGCAACTGGAGACTTGGGGTTTGCTTTCTGCATCTAATTTGTTTCTGGCTTTATATTTATCTTAGTTTAGTATTTAAAGCTGATTGCCATTGGTAGATTTGCTAATTGATTTGGTTGCTCTATTCCTTATATATATATATATATATATATATATATATATATATATATATATATATATATATATATATATATATATATATTTTGCCTTTTTCTCTTTTTATGAGTGTGTATGTGTATGATTCTACATGTGATTTTGTCTGCATAGCTTTGCTTTTACCATTTGTCCTAGAGTTCTGTCTGTTTATTTTGGTTTTTTTTGTTGTTGTTGTTGTTTTAATATAGTTTTTAGAGCTTGTTATCATTAGTGGATTTCTTTTTTGGTTTGGGTGCTCTCTTCTTTCTTTTTGTTTTTCTCTTTTATTACTTGTTAATTTTTTTATTTTTAATAATATTTTTTATTTTCTATTTTAATAACTTTCTTTTATTTTATTTATTTATTTTTTCTTTCTTTCTTTCTTTTTCTCCCTTTTCTTCTGAGCCGTGTGGCTGACAGGTCTTGGTGCTCTGACCAGGTGACAGGCCTGAGCCTCTGAAGTGAGAGAGCAGAGTTCAGGACATTTGTCCATTGGTGACCTCCTAGCTCCATGTAATGTCAAACAGCAAAAGATCTCCCAGAGATCTCCATCTCAACGTGAAAACCCAGCTCTGCTCAACAACCAGCAAGCTACAGTGCTGGACACCCTATGCCAAACAATTAGCAAGACAGGAACAACACCCCACCCATTAGCAGAGAGGCTGCCTAAACTCATAATAAGTACACAGACACACCAAAACGCACCACCGGACGTGGTACTGCCCACCAGAAAGACAAAATTCAGCCTCATCCACCAGAACACAGGCACCAGTCACCTCCACCAGGAAGCCTACAAAACCCACTGAACCAACCTTACCCACTGGGGGCAGATGCCAAAAACAATGGAAACTATGAACCTGCAACCTGTGAAAAGGAGAGTCCAAACACAGTAAGTGAAGCAAAATGAGAAGACAGAGAAATACAGAGCAGATGAAGGAGAAAGGTAAAAATCCTCCAGATGAAACAAATGAAGAGGAAATAGGCAGTCTACCTGAAAAAGAATTCAGAGTAATGATAGTAAAGATGATCCAAAATCTTGGAAATAGAATGGAGAAAATACAAGAAATGTTTAACAAGGACCTAGAAGATCAAAAGAGCAAACAAACAATGATGAACAACACAATAAATGAAATTAAAAATTCTCTAGAAGGAATCAATAGCAGAATAACTGAGGAAGAACAGAAAAGTGACCTGGAAGATAAAATAGTGGAAGTAACTACCAAAGAACAGAATAAAGAAAAAAGAATGAAAAGAATTGAGGACAGTCTCAGAGACCTCTGGGACAATATTAATCATACCAACATTCGAATTATAGGGGTCCCAGAAGATGAAGAGAAAAAAAAAAAGGTTGGAGAAAATATTTGAAGAGATTATAGTTGAAAACTTCCCTAATATGGGAAAGGAAGTAGTTAATTAAGTCCAGGAAGTGCAGAGTCTCATACAGGATAAATCCAAGGAGAAACATGCCAAGACACATATTAATCAAACTATCAAAAATTACATACAAAGAAAAATATATTAAAAGCAGCAAGGGAAAAACAAGAAATAACATACAAGGGAATCCCCATAAGGTTAAAAGCTGATTTTTCAGCAGAAACTCTGCAAGTCAGAAGGGAGTGACAGGACATATTTAAAGTGATGAAAGGGAAAAACCTACAGCCAAGATTAATCTACCCAGCAAGGATCTCATTCAGATTCAATGGAGAAAGTAAAACCTTTACAGACAAGCAAAAGTTAAGAGAATTCAGCACCACCAAACCAGCTTTACAACAAATGCTAAAGGACCTTCTCTAGGCAGGATACACAACAGACGGAAAAGGCCTACAATAACAAAATAACAATAACAATTAGGAAAATGTTATTAGGAACATACATATTGACAATTACTTTATATGTAAATGGATTAAGTGCTCCAACCAAAAGACATAGACTGGCTGAATGGATGCAAAAACAAGACCTGTATATATGCTGTCTACAAGAGACCCACTTCAGACCTAGGGACACATACAGACTGAAAGTGAGGGGATGGAAAAAGGTATTCCATGCAAATGGAAATCAAAAGAAACTGGAGGAGCAATTCTCATATCAGACAATATAGACTTTAAAATAAAGACTATTACAAGGGACAAAGAAGAACACTACATAATGATCAAGGGATCAATCCAAGAAGAGGATATAACAATTGTAAATATTTATGCACCCAACATAGGAGCACCTCAATACATAAGGCAAATGATAACAGCCATAAAAGGGGAAATCGAGAGTAACACACTGATAGTAGGGGACTTTAACACCCCACTTTCACCAATGGACAGATCATCCAAAATGAAAACAAATAAGGAAACACAAGCTGTAAATGATGCATTAACAAGATGGACTTAATTCATATTTATAGGACATTCCATCCAAAAACAACAGAATACACTTTCTTCTCAAGTGCTCATGGAACATTCTCCAGGATAGATCATGTCTTGGGCCAGAAATCAAGCCTTGGTAAATTTAAGAAAATTGAAATCGTATTGAATATCTTTTCCAACCACAACTCTATGAGAATAGATATCAATTACAGGAAAAAAACTGTAAAAAATACAAAACACATGGAAGCTAAACAAAACACCACTAAATAACAAGAGATCACTGAGGAAATCAAAGAGGAAATCAGAAAATACCTAGAAACAAATGACTATGAAAACAGGACTACCCAAAACCTATGGGATGCAGGAAAAGCAGTTCTAAGAGGGAGGTTTATGGCAATACAATCCTACCTCAAGAAACAAGAAACATCTCAAATAAACAACGTAACCTTACACCTAATGCAATTGGAAAAAGAAGAACAAAAAAGCCTCAAAGTTAGCAGAAGGAAAGAAATCATAATGATCAGATCAGAAATAAGTGAAAAAGAAATGAGGGAAATAATAGCAAAGATCAATAAAACTAAAAGCTGGTTCTTTGAGACGTTAAACAAAATTGTTAAACCATTAGCCAGACTTATCAAGAAACAAAGGGAGAAGACTCAAATCAATAGAATTAGAAATGAAAAAGGAGAAGTAACAACTGACTCTGCAGAACTACAAAGGATCATGAAAGATTACTACAAGAAACTATATGCCAATAAAATGGACAACCTGGAAGAAATGAACAAATTTTTAGAAAAGCACAACCTTCCGAGACTGATCCAGGAAGAAATAGAAAATATACACAGACCAATCACAAGCACTGAAATTGAGACTGTGATTAAAAATCTTCCAACAAACAGAAGCCCAGGACCACATGGCTTCACAGGCGAATTCTATCAAACACTTAGAGAAGAGCTAACATCTATCCTTCTCAAACTCTTCCAAAACATAGCAGAGGGAGGAACACTCCCAAACTCATCCTAGGAGGCCACCATCACCCGGATACCAAAACCAGAGAAAGATGTCACAAAAAAAGAAAACTACAGGCCAATATCACTGATGAACATAGGTGTAAAAATCCTCAATAAAACACTAGCAAACAGAATCCAACAGCACATTAAAGGATCATACACCATGATCAAGTGGGTTTACACCAGGAATGTAAAGATTCTTCAATACACGCAAATCAAACAATGTGATAAACCATATTAACAAATTGAAGAAGTGAAACAATATGATCATTTCAATAGATACAGAAAAAGTTCTCGACAAAATTCAACACCCATTTATGATAAAAACCCTCCAGAAAATAGGCATAGAGGGAACTTACCTCAACATAATAAAGGCCATATATGACAAACCCACAGCCAACATCATTCTCAATGGTGAAATACTGAAACCATTTCCTCTAAGATCAGGAACAAGACAAGGTTATCCACTCTCACCACTATAATTCAACATAGTTTTGGAAGTTTTAGTCACAGCAATCAGAGAAGAAAAAGAAAAAAAAGAAATCCAAATTGGAAAGAAGAAGTAAAACTGTCACTGTTTGCAGATGACATGATACTATACATCGAGAATCCTAAAGATGCTACCAGAAAACTACTAGAGCTTATCAGTGAATTTGGTAAAGTAGCAGGATACAAAATTAATGCACAGAAATCTCTTGCATTCCTATACACTAATGATGAAAAATCTGAAAGAGAAATTAAGGAAACACTCCCATTTACCATTGCAACAAAAAGAATAAAATACCTAGGAATAAACCTACCTAAGGAGACAAAAGGCCTGTATGCAGAAAACTATAAGACATTGATGAAAGAAATTAAAAATGATACAAGCAGATGGAGACATATACCATGTTCTTGGATTGGAAGAATCAACATTGTGAAAATGACTATATTACCCAAAGCAATCTACAGATTCAATGCAATCCCTATCAAACTACCAATGGCAGTTTTCACAGAACTAGAACAAAAAATTTCACAATTTGTATGGAAACACAAAAGACCCCGAATAGCCAAAGCAATCTTGAGAAAGAAAAATGGAGTTGGAGGAATCAGGCTCCCTGACCTCAGACTATATACAAAGCTACAGTAATCATGACAGTATAGTACTGGCACAAAAACAGAAATATAGATCAATGGAACAGGATAGAAAGCCCAGAGATAAACCCATGCACATATGGCACCTTATCTTTGATAAAGGAGGTAAGAATATACAATGAAGAAAAGACAGCCTCTTCGATAATTGGTGCTGGGACAACTGGACAGCTCCATGTAAAAGAATGAATTTAGAACACTCCCTAACACCATACACAAAAATAAACTCAAAATGGATTAAAGACCTAAATGTAAGGCCAAACACTATAAAACTCTTAGATGAAAACATAGGTAGAACACTCTTTGACATAAATCATAGCAAGATCCTTTTTGACCCACCTCCTAGAGAAATGGAAATGAAAACAAAAATAAACAAATGGAACCTAATGAAACTTAAAAGCTTTTGTACAGTAAAGGAAAACATAAACAAGACAAAAAGACATCCCTCAGAATGGGAGAATATATTTGCAAACAAAGCAACTGACAAAAGATTATTCTCCAAAATATACAAGCAGTTCATGCAGCTCAATATCAAAAAAAGAAAGAACCCAATCCAGAAATGGGCAGAAGAACTAAATTGACATTTCTCCAAAGAAGACATACAGATGGCCAACAAACTCATGAAAGGATGCTCAACATCACTACTCATTAGAGACATGCAAATCAAAACTACAGTGAGGTATCACCTCACACCAGACAGAATGGCCATCATCAAAAAATCTACAAACAATAAATGCCTAAGAGGGTTTGGAGAAAAGGGAACCCTCTTGCACTGTTGGTGGGAATGTAAATTGATACAGCCACTATGGAGAACAGTATGGAGGTTCCTTAAAAAACTACAAATAGAACTACCATATGACCAACAATCCCACTACTGGGCATACACCCTGAGAAAACCATAATTCAAAAAGACACATGAACCCCAATGTTCATTGCAGCTCTATTTACAATAGCTAGGACGTGGAGGTAACCTAAGTGTCCATCGACAGATGAATTGATAAAGAAGATGTAGCATGTATATACAATGGGATATTACTCAGCCATAAAAAGAAACGAAATTGAGTTATTTGTAGTGAGGTGGATGGACCTAGAGTCTGTCATACAGAGTGAAGTAAGTCAGAATGAGAAAAACAAATACCGTATGCTAACACATATATATGGAATCTAAAAAGGAAAAAAAAAAATGCAGCAAATGGCCTTGAGGACTCTGGGAAGGGGAAGGGTACGTTGGGACGAAGTGAGAGAGTGGTATGGACATATATACACTATCAGATGTAAAACAGATAGCTAGTGGGAAGCAGCTGCATAGCACAGAAAGATCAACTCAGAGCTTTGTGTCCACCTAGAGGGGTGGGATAGGGAGGATGTGAGGGAGATGCAAGAGGGAGGATTTATGAGGGTGTATCTATATGTATAGCTGATTCACTTTGTTATACAGTAGAAACTAACACACCATTGTAAAGCAATTATACTCCAATAAAGATGTTAAAAAAAAGATACAAATGAAAAATAAATAAATAAATAAATAAACAGAAGAACAAATTAATCAAATAGATGTAAATGAAATAAGAGTTTTTAGGTAAACTTTTTAGCAATGATTGTTTCATGATATGTCTATTTAAATAGTTTACCAAATCTCTTTGGTAACTTACACCTTTAGTGTTTTACTAAATTAAGTAAAATATTAATTAATTAATTAATATAACAGAAACATTGATTTCTGAACACAGGTTTATTTTCTTTTGGCTTTCTATTACAGGGAAACTAAAAATAAATTTGCATCTCTTAGTAAACATGTTTTGTGCCACATTGTAAGAGTGTAATATTAAAAAGGGCAAATGTTTCTGGAAATTATGAAATGTATTCATAAATTTGCAAATCTAATGCGTAGCAGACAGTTTACAATTACTAATTTCTTAGTTTTCTCTAGAAATTAAGGTTTCTAAGAATTAAGAATTCTTACTGATGTATGAAATTAAGGGGAAATAATAGGGGAAACAGCTCATGCAAAAAAAGTAGTACATTTTGTTTGCTAAGAGAAGTTATGAAAAAGGACATGTGTTTTTGCTGAAAAAGAGAGAGAGGGAGAGAGAAAGTCTTGGGTGGTTAAGCTGACTAAAATTTGATGAATTTATCATAAACCTTATGAAATTAAGCTTTAATATCAATAGTAGACTTATGTGAAACTAGAACTTAATTTTTGTTCATCTGTTTAAAGTGTTATTGGATTCTTGGTGTGCTTCTGATAAGAGATAGTGAACATTTCTTTCTTTCTTTTTTTGTATTTTAAGTAATCTGCCTAGAAAGCAAAGATTTTGTGCTTTATCAAAATAATTTTGTCTTTATTAGGTCTTTGATTACTTTGGGAAACTGAATCTTCTTAGTATTAAAAGAGCTAAGTTTTGCTTATAACTGTGCAACCTTTTGTATTTGCCTTTGAAATCTTTTATTGTCACTTTGGTCAGATATATAATTAAGTATTATTTCATAATGATCTATGATCCTATTTAGTCAAGTGTCTAAAACTTTTGATATTTTTGACAAACATCCCCAAATCAAATTCCTAATTAAGTTCTTTTGCTCTCTAGCTAACTTTGGGATTTTTCAGAGGGACCCTAAAGCATTTCAAAAGATTTGCTCTCTCACCTTATAAAAAGAGAGATGGTATACTAATTAGGCTTATTTGGTATGTTAAATTACGTGGAGGTATTGTCAAATACTGATGTTAAAACCTTCTTAGATTATATTGGTGTCAATCTATGTTATTAATATAACTGTTCCAGAAATAACATGAAATTCCTAGAAATCTGGTATGTCTTGGTATAATGTTACCAGTCATAGTCTAGTTATTATTTTAAAATATTGTATGTCACAGAAATAATGAAATTTCCTTGCCGATTGCATTACAATAAACTGTTATCAGATCTTTAACCATGGCCATTTTTAAATCTCTTTACAGTTATTGTTTACTCTGATGCAGTTGCAAATATATTTCATCTTCAGAGAGATTCACAGAAGGGACTTTTGACAAATGTAAGTTTCTGATATCTTTAAGATTATAAAAATGAACTGGGTTAAAATTTCCAAAACTAATGAAAAACTAGGTTCAAACAGAACAAGAATAATTACATGGGACTAAATAAACTGATGAGGATGATTTTCTCCTGTCAATCTGATTATTAGACCAATGGAAAGAACATTTAGAGGGTTGGGAAAAATTATTTCTCCCCAACAATACAGAATTATTGAAGGTAAAGTAATTTAGGATGCTTTCAGCTATAAGAGAGGAAGAAAGAAATGAAAAGAGGATGGAAACAAGAATAAAGAAGAGAGGGAGGGAAGTGAAGGGGAGAAGAATATACCACCCCAATATATGCCTCTTTTGCATATTGATTATTTTTAGTTGGTTATTTTTAATAAAAAAAAGCAGACCTAGGAAAAGCTCTGAAAACTGAGTAGAAGTTACTCTTTTGTAAGAAAAATTTTAATTTTTAAAGGAAATCTTTATTTGTAATGGTGTCTCCCTCTCTGAACTAGGAAGATGGAGAGCTAAATCTCTAGAAACTCTTAACAGGGAAGGCAAGACTTAAAGCTGCATAACAACCATATCCTTGTTTACAGTGCTTTTACTGGTAACTTCTCATAACTGGCTTTCTCCTTCCCCTCAATATCTTTTGTTTTTTGCTGAAGATGGTATAAGGTGGTGGCTTGGGCCATCTTGGGGTGTTACTCAGTTTTCTTGGGTATCTCCCATGTATATAGGACGTATACTTGTTATTAAACTTGTTTGCTTTTCTCTTGTTAATATGTCTTTTATTACAAAGGGTGTATCAGCCAAGAGCCTGGAAGAGTATAGAAAAAATAATTTTTCCTCCTCTACAGAGGAAAGGAGAGAAGGAAGGAAGAAGAGAGAGAGGAAAAAATAATAACTTAAACTTAACTCATGTTATTTTACATAATTAAAAGCCTGGAAATAGTTTTATCCAACTGGGGATAAGGATGAATAAATTTGGGAAGATGGAGGAAAGATGATTTCAGAAGTAGAATATCCTGAGTGTTGCCGGAATAACGGTATCATAGACAGAGATGGGAAGATTGGGAGAAAAGCAGATTTTCTTGATAAATTCATTATCTCTGACACTTCTATGTTCAATGTATGCTAAATCAATACTATAATACAAATTTAAGTTTTAAAAGCAAAGCTTGATACTATTTGTTCACAAGAAGAACACTACATATTTGAACTCTGTTTTAAAGTATCTTATGATGTAAAATGCTTATTTCCCCTCAAAACAGAAAAATTAAGGTCCACTTCCTTTGTAGGACAAAACAAGAAAGTTTAGCTTATCTATCATTCTTTCCTGTAATTTTCTTATCTAATGCAACCAAGAATCAATAATACAGAAATATTTAATATTTGTAATAATGCCCTGAGGCTCAGCAAGCCTTTCTTGACAAGCACATTCCTAAACCACCAACAAATTAACTGACCATGATTTAATTAAATTTGTATATTAAGGATGAGCGGTGTTCTTTGCTATTGAGAAGGCACTTTCATTTATTCAGTAACCAGTGAGAGACTACTGCACTTTGGAGCTCAAAAATAAATTAGGTAAATCCTTATTCATACAGTTTACAGCCTAGAGACAGATAAAGAAAAATTCACAATCCATTGTACTGAGTAATTTTATATTCCTATGTGGTCCTATGACAGCAAATTTGAACCTCACTATAAACTAATGGGTTAGATTAAGGCAAAACGTTTAAGTATAGTTGACCCTTAAACAACTTGGGTTTGAACTTCGCAGGTCCACTTACATAGAGACTTTTTTCAGTAAATAATTACTAGAGTACCTCATGACCCAGGGTTGGTTGGATTCACAGATGAGAAACCTCAGATTCAGAGGACTGATGATAAAGTTATAGGCAGATTTTCTACTGAGCAGAGGGTTGGTGCTCCTAACCCACTTCCCACATTGAGTGTCAACTGTAATTTGTCCAATTGCCATGAGTTTGTATGAGCAGTGCATAAATCTTAATCTTTTACTCCAAAGTTTATATTTTTTCTCAAAAACTTCTGATTTTTAAAATACTAGGAATCTGTGCATAGAACATGCAGTGATATTTTTTAAAGTTTCTCATTTGCACACTCAAATTCCCTGATCCACTCCTTCAGCTACGGTGAACATATTGATACACATGTGTTATCTATCAAACCACAAACTCAACCAACGGCACTAGTGTGTCTATCTCCAGAAGGGCTTCATCATGAGCAACATTCAGGGCCATATCCAGCCTCTTCTATGAAACCATAGATCCTGGTCTGACCCTGAATCACCAGTCACCACCAGTCTGGACTCCTCTTCTCTTGCTATCATTTCCGTTTTGTATTTTGTCACTCTCTCACTCATAGAAATTGGTGTACCTCCTTCTTAGGGACCTGTTCTGCTAACCAAAGGGGATTTGATTAGATCTGCCCTCTTTGGGTCATAAAACATTCCATTACGTCTTCCCCCAAAGCAATCGATGCCAGCTAGCCTCAGACTTCCACAATTAACGGAACCAAGGGGAAGCAATCTATTAATGACTCTTGGAAGTAAGGATCAGCCAGAAGGTGACATGTAGTCTCCAACCTTATACAGAGTTTTGCATAATTTTATGCCTTATCCCCAGGGAATTTGTTGTGTTAACTATGACTTAGTAGGAATATTGGGTGTTCCTCTATATTGTAAATACAGTTGTAAACATGGAAACATCTCAGCCTCAAAATAGCACACCTGAGCCAGTTCTTGCCCTGAATGAGCCCATCATAACTGTTTTAATTGCCAGGGTAAAATTCATATATATTGCTGCTAAAAGCTTTCCCAAGATGGCACGATGAAAATGCTATACACAGAAAATAGTCTTGCAACAATTTTTTTGCTGGTGATGGTGTAGCTTTCCATCATACTCACTTTGCCAGCTATCAATTCTTTTTCCAACTGAGTATAAATCATTGTGTTTCTTCCTCACCTTTGCCTACTCTTGTTTCTTGCCAGTATTCACATTATGTATATTTTAGTATGCATTTTGGCAATTGAACTGCTTAGCAACTATAAAATTATTTTGGAGGAGAATCCATGTTAAAAAAGCAACTTTCAATAATGCTGTAGTGCCTGTCCTTGGAAAACTAATTTTAGTGGAAAGAGATGTTCAGCCAATACTGATACGTTAAAGAGCACTAACGTACATTTTAGTATATCTAACAGTAATAAAAATGGGAAGTTAATCTCTATAGTCCTTGTTTTATTTATTTTTCTGAAGAGGCATCCCATTTGTCTATTGTTTGACTCTCTGCTTAAACCAATTATTATCAAGTTAGGATAACTTGATATTACAAACAATTTTTTTAACAAAAAATTATTACAAACAATTTTTATAACAAGTTTTTTGAAGTACAGTTAGTTCTTTTTTATATGTAAAAAGAATAAAGGATAGGTTGTACTACAATGGCATCAAATCATTCCAAATTCCTCTGTACATAAAATTTTCCAATTATTCAGGTTGACAGCATGGCTAAGTGTATATGTAGGGAAGGTATAGTGACAATTGTACATATACAAAGAGATATTGGGAGGCTATAATATGTAATATGCAAAGGGGAAAAGAACATGGACATAGGGGAAAATACAAGATATGCATTTATTTTAATCTACCTCTAGCACCTCTTTTTCTAAGAATTATATTTCCCTCCCCCAATTTTATTATTGCTGCAGGAGCAGCCATGTCATACCGTGTCTTTTTTTTTTTTTTAATTTTCTCTCTCTCTCTCTTTTTTTTTTTCTTTTTTGGCCATGCCACATGGCTTGTGGGATCTCAGTTCCCCAACCAGGGATTGAACCTGGGCCACAGCAGTGAAAGTCCAGAATCCTAACCACTAGGTAGGCAGGGAACTCCCACAACATGCCTTTTTTTCTTGGCCAGAGTTGATCTATCTTCTAGGAAGACACATGGTTCACTTGGCTGATAATAAGAATACCCTGGACAACAGTACCACTGAAACACCCCAAATGGCTGTTTCAGTGATTGGGAACCAACCCCAAGCTGAAACCTGTGGAACACCTTGTCAAGATTTCTCACTTGGACCCAGGAGAGCTAGAACACTAATTCCTAGGGTACTTGAATCATAAGATGTGCAATAATGGAGCCAACAACAGCTATGTTTTCTGCTTCATAAGCTGAAATGGAGGAAGATGTTCTACAGATGCAAGGGGCTGAAGAAAGAGGTATATGGAAAGGAGTAGAGAAAGATAAGAAAAGTCCTAATGTTGTTTGAATCCTTGAATTTGCTGGTTTCTGAAACCAAGATACACTCCTGCCACTGATTTCTGAATCCAAGAACCTCCTTTATATCTTACTCTTTTTAGAGTAAGCCAGTATGAATTGAGTAGCTTTCTTTAACTAAACAAATGTTATCTATACTATATGGTACTGAGGAGTTGGCTGTACTAAAAGTGCAACAAGGTGGACTGGCCGTCATCGTCTCACAGATGTGTTGTTTAGATCATGATCTAATACTTGGAAAAACAGCCATCATTGTGAGAGTCTCTTTCATCAGGGGATTTAACCCAAATGACTTGGCCCTTTTGTTCTGCTGCCACTGCATTCTCAACCACTTCTCTGGACCATGATTAAGCTCTCCAAACTTCAAGACGCCCTCTATGGAAGAAGCAGAAATTGGTACTCAGACTACATCAGATACCCACTTCTTTCACAAAAACAGAAGCCAATGAGACAGAGGGCAGACTGAATAACACCGGCTTGAAATGATTGACTTTTTGCAAGTTCCTTTGAGCTGACCTTTGTATTACCCTATTCAGCTATGTCTCTCTCAGCAACCTTCCCTCTGTTCCCCTCTCTTTACTGACCCAGGCCTGGTTATCACAATACGTAGCAATTTTTCCTTCCCTATATATTATTAGTCAGGAAAATGAAAAAATAGACTAAAATAAAATGAGTAGGGATCTGGGATTTTCTGAAGCTGAGTACAACAACTTTCAAGATCTATGGACTTAGATATGAGCTTAAGGTACACAAGCGTATATGCAAGTCCTCATTTCCATTCTGTCTACATTAGAGATAGAGTGGGCTTAGGGTAGTTGGCTAATAAAACTCTTGAATGTGGGCTGTTTGATGACAATATTTGGTATACTTTACCTTAATGTATGTGACTATATGTGTATATATGTGTAATTTATTATATTACATGTTGTATGGATTTGTTTATTTATTTAAGATATTAACTATTAACTTCAGATAAAAAGCATTCTTGACAACTCCTAGTTTTATTCTTCTTCATCTTATTTTGAATTAATGACATTCATTCTTGGGTGATAATAGACACTTTTGCACCCTGTTAAGTAATCATCTTAGGGCAAAAAGCCTTTGTTTATTAGTTTGTTGTCTCTCTTCAGGGAATTCTTTTCTAGGATTCCCAACAAACTGTTTCAATTCCAGGACTCTTAAGCCAAGGTCAAGGAGACTGAATAATAAAGGTCATCACCTGCCCTGATCTTCATGATATAGCTTGTGTTTTACTCATAAACTTTTGTCTAATTGTGAACCACTTTTTCTGAATTACAGAATGAGATGGTTGAATGAATGATAATAATTTGGCAGGTTCTAATGCAAAGCCCAACACAGGAACAGATTGGAAATATCAGAGATGAGGAATAAGATGTGGGAGAAGTTACTATGGGTTGAGGGGTTGGAGGAGGAAGGATGGATAGACAATCTTGAGTATAGACATGGATGGCAAGCTGAGCTGACTGGCCACCATGTAGGACATGGGGGCTGCAGCAAAAAAGAGTTATGCCTGCAGATTGCAGCATTCTTATGGCATGAGCAAAATTGTCTTCTGGTGTGTTTAAAAGATGAATGCAGTGTGGTGGCCAAAACAAGCGATGATGGGCATGTTTTCATTCATCAGAATACAGCTTGCTGGAGGAGGCAAGAATGGGTTAATTGGAAAGAATAAAATTATCTAAAATGTAGTGCCTCCTGGACGCAGTGTAATTGGCTCCCACTGGCACATCAGGCCATGTGCCAGGTGCTGGTGTTGGCAGGGAGTGGGTTCTCAGTTAGGCACATCTATTCACTTCTTACCAGCAGCACTGCTCACGCTCTGGTCTTTGGCTGAGATTATTGCAATAACCTCCTAACAAGTTCCTCTGCTACTCCTCTTGCCCCTTTACAATCTACTTGCCATATGTCAGCCCAAGATATCCCTTCAATTTGTTAAGTTACATCACTCTTCTGCTCAACAAACTCAAATAGTTCCCACTCACTCCGTGAAAGCCGAAGTTCTCATGGCTTATAAGGTGCTATATGTTCTGCTTTCCCCACTCCTTATTGTTTTGACCTTAAATCCTACTTCCCTTTCTTGAGTCCTTTCCCTCCCATCACAGGTGGCTCCTCACTATGTCTCCAACATACAAGGCACAGGTCTTCCTCAGGGCCTTTGCACTTGCAGCTACCGCTATGTGGCATGTATTCCTTAAATAGGTATATATAGGCTTCTGTACCTCCTCAGGACTAAGGTTAAGTGTCAGCTTCTCAGAGAGGTCTCTGGGCTTCAATCTCTAAAACTACAGGCCTCATTGGTACTCAAAATCCATTTCTCCAACTAAAATTTTCTGTATAGAAATTATCAACTTCCAATGTACAAGCATGTATATATATGTGTGTGTGTAGTTATTTTGTTTAATCCTCTATCTCTTGAAACATAAACAGAAACTTTGTCTGTTTTATTCATTGATTTATTGTAGCACCTAAAAGTGTCATGTATATTACGTTCTCAATACATATTACATATTTGTTAAAGGAATGACTCCCTTTAATAACCACCAGAGATGCCATCAATTACTATTGTATTTCTTTTAAGATACACACACACATATATCCTAAGACATAATCTTTTATATATATATATAATCTCACATATGTTTATGTGTGTATATAACTTCTGTTTAATCAGCTAGAAGAGAAAAAGTAACATAAAACAGTGAAAAGGAGAGGAATAAGGAGAGAATAAGAAAAAAGAAAGAGAAGTGTCAACATTAAGAGGTACCAAAAGAAGAGAAAATTTAAAGGAAACCCCAGAGAATGACTAAGGGAGAGACACTGGCTTAAAAGCCGTAAGGTCATCAGTCATCTTTAAGAGGAGATTTTTGATCTTTAGCAGGATGGGAGCAACTCATAAAAGGGTTTAAAAGTTAAGTGGAACTGGGGAAGAGAGCCAGGGCTTCTTGGAGAATTGGTGATTCCAATTCTGGGGCAGGAAATGTACCTTGAGCATCCTATCATACCAGAAATTAACCATTCTATCAAAAAGTAGTTGAAGATGATCCCATTGACCAAGGATGAGACAATTTGTACATTAATAAGAATAATAAATAAGGAGTAAAACACATTAAATATGATTATATACATGAATTCATAATGAAAACAAAATGAGCAAAGAAACTGGTCATCATTGGGAGATACTAGGGAACAAGCTCATTATTTTGAAACTGATAAATGAAGAATTAGGCATTTACATTGACTTTTTGATACTAACTATAAAACTAGTAAACCACATATGAGATGAAGGGAATTTTCCCTTTATAGAAATTTTCATCTGATAAATGAAGAAAACACTATAAAATTAGGAGTTATCATTTTGAAACTTTTTTTTGAACTAATTAATCTAGGTACTGATCATCAGGAACCGTTAATAAAAAAAAAAAAAAGACATAATCAGACATTATGTGTTTCCCAATGGAAGAACATACTACCTACCAATGAAGTAGTCTTGCCAGAAGAAAGAAAACTGAATCTCATCAAGCCTCTATAAACAGCTACCCAGTTTACAGAGGAACATATTAATTAACCTTCACCATGGGAAGGTAATCAACAAAATGCAGACTGGGGGAAATTTACAGAACAAACAATGGAGTATTTTCAACAAGTAAATCACAAGGATAAATAAATTAAGCAGAACTTAGAAAAGAGACTTAAAGAAACATTGACCGGTTACATTGCGTGGATTTTATGTGGACCCTGATTCAAACAAATAAAAACTCATAAACGTAAGGAGGCAATGGAAATTTGAACAGAGTGGATATCTGATGTTGTTAAACTGTATTGTTAATTTATCTTACGCATGATAAGGATAAATGAATATCATTATCTCTTAAAATATTTATAGTTGAAATCATATGATGTCTGATATTTTCCTCACAATTCACGTCCTCTCTTTTCCTCAAAACCTTTATCTAATACGCTAAGCTTGTGTTTGCCAAAAGCAGAGGCTGAAATGAGGATTGTGTACAAGTGGTATACTAAGAAAACACTCTCAGGAGAGACCCATAAGTTTGTATAAGCAGAAAGGGGGAGAGGAAAAAACAATAACAGTGAAAGAGCAAAACTTACAAATAAAAAATATAATTTAATATTAAATTATATTTATAGCTTTCCTTCCTTTCCCCAACTAGGTTGTAATCTTCTTGACAAATAAAAAAAAATTTTTTTCTGATAATTTTTTTGTACTCCTGGAGGCCTTTCCATAAGAGGTATTCAGTAGTATTTCTAATGTTAAGTAAGCATATATGTTTAATTGGGATTTTTGTTTAGTTTTATAATTGTCTTTCTTCAAAATAGAACCCTCTTACCTTTCTTACCCATGTAGCACTAGTGTAAAAGAAGCCTTTACTATTTTCCACTGAAATTACTAAAGAGGTCCCTTAACCAATATCCCTAAAGATACACAGCCCACAAATAATCTTCCTTCTTCATTGTCATTTCCATACTGAAATGAATTTTATAAAAATTCAAAGAAAATTAAAAACTCCTTAAGTGGGTATGCATGATCCTCTGGAATCAGGAATCAACCACATTTTCTATCTTTATCTTCCAACATTTCCCCATCCAAACCATTTTTTTCAATCAAATAAGTCTATAACTATCTCTTGAATATACTTTGGCTTTTTCCACTTCTGTTTGCTGCTTCAGTGAAAATTAAAGTATATGTAAAGGGACTTTATCAAATTTTAGTTTGGAAAATAAAAATCTCCTTGTTGCTACGTCTTCAAGATGCCAATTGACAGGCAGATCCTCTGCTGTTTACCTACTGAGATTTTTTTTCTGTTGTTGAAACTTTTTGTTAAGCTGCTGAGCACAGTGTAATAAAATTGTGAAATTAGATGAACTCCCATTATATACATAATATTCAACCTCATATGAGCCTTTTGAAATGCTCAGCAATTATTTGTTTCTCTCGGGTTTCTTCCACTGTGTCAATTTTTTGTCAATGTCCTCAGGTAACAATATACAGCCAATACTTCCATCTCTAGAGATGCTTATCACTAACCAACAGGAAGTTCACAATTCTGGGATTAATGTCTTCTAATTTCCCTCAAAATCCCCTCTAATAATTAACCCTTTGTTCTTAGCCTATGTTTGCAGAAGTGAAGCCTGAGGTGAGGATTGTATGCAAGTGATTTACTCAGGAAGTTCTTTTAGGAGAGACCCATAAGGTTGTGGAATCAGGAGAGTGAAGGAGAAGACGCCAAGTGAGATAAAATTCCAGCCTCAGCCAGATTTTGCAGAGAAGCACAGAAGTATTAATTATACATTGAAGAGTATTTCAACCAGCGATCTGGAAAAGACTCATGGTGTCTAGAAATGGGAAGTCTGCAGGAATCCAGAGAGGGGAGCAGTCAGCTTCATTGTCATAGGGGTTCAAAGTGGTGAAGAGTGTGACCTTAGGACTCAGAGAGGTGAGGTTTAAATTGTAAATCCTGGCCCCTCTACTTACTGGGCATCAACATTCTCATCTGAAAAATGGGGATAATAATAGCACTCACCTCATAGAATCATCATGGGAATTAAATGAGGCAATAAAATTATAAATCATTTAGAACAATGCTTGGGTCAGAAGGCTTGAACAAATATTAGGAATGATTGGTAATAGGTACTTTAATTGATAGATGTCCTGAAACATAAGATCTGTTTTTAAGGACCCACAAAGTCAGTAATAAATATAAGTAATAAAAAATATACACCTGAGCAGGCAGATAGTTGTTATGAAAGAGTTCAACCAAAAAGATGGGGACTGTCTTAGGTAGTTTCCCAAGGTAGCAAACTCTGAGACGCTGATTTGCATATATTGAGGAATACTCATGGGATAGCACCTGTGAAGGCCAAGAGAAACAGAAATGGAACCTTTAGTAATACTGGGGAGGCAACATGGGAACACACTTTCAGGGAGAAAATACATGAAAATGAGTCACAGACTCAAAGCACTCCTTGAGTAGAGGCAGCTGAATCCCATGATCAATTATATCAAGAGAGAACTTAAAGCCAAGTACAAGACAAAATTCTAATTGCTGTATGCAAAGTTTTAGGTAAGAGTAGAGAGAACATGAAGGTTAACTTGATGATATAAACTGAGTTATCTCATTTAATTCTTATAACAACCCTATAAAAATGTGGTTAATCCTCATTTATATATGATAAACCTTAGGTGACATTTAAGAAATATGTCCAAATTAACACATTTAGTAAGTGGAAGAGTTGTGACTAAATTCGAGATCTTTCTAACTTCAGGGCTTGAGTTCTTAACTTCAGTGCTGAAATTTTAGTCTTAAGCTTTTAGGGCTGTGAAAGAATTATCATCAAGTACTTGACCATTAAGTTCCTTAAGGACATGGCCTGTTGATAGAATATATCCAATATGAAGACTCTCTCCTCGCACACAAAAAGTCACAATACACTACAGTTAGCATGCTGTCCCAAGCATTAAACACTTTTAGTGGAAATCCAGGACAAATGCAGAATTATTAAAAAGTTTTTGTTACATTTGTGCCATAACTCAGCCTCCAACAGAGCTGAAAGATATGAAGCTGAGGTTCCTGTTTGTAAAAGTGTGCTGACAGTGGGTTCTGAAGAGGAAAAGCAACATGCAGCATAGGATTGATCAAGTCCATTGGTCTCAAGCACAGAAACAAAGAAGTATGGATATAGCAATATTTTTGGCATCATTGGTCATTGTTTATATGTCAGCAAGCATGAGACCATTTCCATCTGGCTACCGTATTAATGCCAATTTAGGGACAGAATGAGAGTAATTGGCTTAACATGTCTGTAGTCACTTGTTTATCTAAGAATAAAACACTGAGAGGCATGTTGGCAAATTAAATGAAAATGAATCCTGTTCATAATCGAATAAAAATGCAGTACCTCCAAAGAATGTTCTTGTATTGAACTTTCTTCCATGCCCTAACTAACTGGCTCGAATCTTCATTTTATTCAGTTTTTTGAAATGCAGGATGTTCCATTTAATGACAAATCAGCATTTTATTTAAAAACTGAAATACTGTTTCCAGATGATCTCAATACTACAGTGGTCTCTCAGGGCTGCCTCCTTGAAGTAGCTCCCAATGTGGAAACTGGGCAAAATGCACCTCAAATCATGTTTTATCTGAATTTTTATCTAAATGATGTAGTAAGAAATCTCTACCCATAAAAAAAAAAAAAAGATAAAACAGAAAAGTTTGGCATATCGACTTGGACATAATAGATGTTTAACTAATTCTTATTAGGCAACATGAATACAGGGAGAGTATGAATTTAGTAATCAGATAAACATGAATAAAATTCCAATTGCAAAATTTATTAGACCTCACATAGCTGTTTAACTTTTTATCTGTCAGTTTCTGCACTTATAATAATCTACTTTAGTGAAGAAGATGAGAAATAAGGAATTTAACATGTGAAAGAGTCTAAAATTATACTTTACACAAAATAGCCACATTAACCCTTTTTATCTTTGAATAAATAATTTTGAAGCTGAAATTCTTTCAAAAACAACTGTTAGCTATTATTGATAGTATTGCCAGATTAATAAGGAAGTCTACTGGAGATGGTGGCAAAGCTGACATGTTTTCAATATGGAAAGACAACCTCAGAATAGGGATGGTAGTAGGGGCTTAGGAAGCTGTTTTCTGATAAGTTCAGGAGGCTTTGAGAAAAATACTAGAGACTAAATGCCTTTCAGAATGATTCATCTTATTTTATATGCCCTGAAATACACCAGATATTTCAGTGTTTAATTTTAAATATGAAATTTTATTCAATTTATATTTTAAAAGTTATACATAATCCAATAAAGGCATGAAGAACTGGATGACCGAATAACTGGATGAGTGTCATAACTGAGCCTGAAAAGTGAACTTGACAGTACCATTAGTTGCAAAATTCTTAGCCATTTACTGAAACCATTCTGGGTTCTAATTCCTACAAGTCTGCATATTACATATTCCGATAATAGCATAAGAATCTATTTAAGAAAAAATAAATAAATTTGAGAAAGAAGACAGTGTAAATCAATTTGAGTGACACCACATACATCAAGGTGACATCAATCTTTATTAAGTCACTACCAGGCTTTTTGCGATTATTTTAGTCAACAAAGCATAGAGTTTCAGGCAGAACTGTGCTGCACTCCTGCTTGTATATATCAAACATATGCCATAGTATCATAATATGATCTCTCTCTACCCACATTAGCAAAAATTAACATTTGATTAATGAATTATATTATTAAAGACACACCTCTCCAGTTCCTATGGCATTTTTTTTTTTTTTTTTTGCGAGGGCTTTCTCTAGTTGTGGCAAGCGGGGGCCACTCTTCATCGCGGTGCGCGGGCCTCTCACTATCGCGGCCTCTCTTGTTGCGGAGCACAGGCTCCAGACGCGCAGGCTCAGTAGTTGTGGCTCACGGGCCTAGTTGCTCCGCGGCATGTGGGATCTTCCCAGACCAGGGCTCGAACCCGTGTTCCCCTGCATTGGCAGGCAGATTCTCAACCACTGCGCCACCAGGGAAACCCCCTATGGCATTTTTTAAAGATAGAAATTTCACTAGAAAATTAAAACAGCTAGTGAATGTTTTCCAGTTTTCATCTAAGAACTGTGATAACTATCTCATATTACAATTTTCAAATAGTATGATAAAGAATGATCTTGTACATATTTATATAGAAGCCCCCTGTGCATTTTTTATTAAAGGAAATTGGACGTTTAAGCAAAAAACAATTGTGAAGGAACCTTGAAATTCAGTCAAAAGAGTTTGAATACTTTTCTATACACAAGATATGTGAGGAGAAATGAACTTAATATCTTTTTATTAGATTAAATTAAATATATTTATTGTCAGTGTAGGTACTACAATGTAGATAACAGCTGGGATTCAAATATAATTGAGAAATTTCAAATAACACTTCTATTTCATACCAAGAAAAAAGAGAGAGAGAAAAGCAATCTTAATCTACAGTAGCTTTAAAAGAACAATGTGGGATTTCTGGAACGGCAAATTGAAGAAATTGACAAATTCTCTCCCTCAAAACAATGATAAAACCTGGAAAAACTGTCAAGAATAAGTCCATTTAAAGACTGAAAATTGACCAAAATCATACAATAGATGAGAGGCATGAGTTTAAGGAAAAGAACTGAGTCTCAGTAAATCCACTGGGGACTATGGAATCTTTTAGCCCAAGACTGCTTTGTTCTTCCCCATCCTAGCTCTATTGTCCAGAAGTTCTACCTGGGAATGCAGGACATGCTTTGTATTCTTTACCCATCCAAAATTAATCATTATTTTTATTACGTATATCACTGTCAATAATTACTTATGTTTATTATGTAACTGTTGTTCCAAACTGCTTTTTATATTTTTTTCATTATCTCTGAATTTAATTTCCCTCTTTCTGAAGTTGATAGTTGGTATATTTTTCAGTTATGAATAATAAAAGCAAACCCCCTCATTTTGGGTTAAGTTGAAAATAACTAGATTCTTGACCTCAAATTTTTTTGAAAATGATGGATATAGTTCAGTTATCATCTACTTTTCTCTTTGGTGTTATTTAATGTTTTCTTTTTAGTTTTTGGTATCTTTAGTTCCATTCCAAAGTGTCTAGATGTGGTTATGCTTTTGGTGTAGTTCTTGAATTGGTATGTTTATTTCATCTCAGGTTATGAGATTTATCATTTCTTGAAATTTCATCTTTGTATATTTCTTGAGTATTGCTTCTTCACCATTCTCTCTATGCTCTCATTCTAGTATTACTATAAGACAAACTTTGAATCATGTAATTTATCCCCAGGTCTATTCATTTATTTTTTCATATCTTTCATCTGTTTTTAACTGTGCTGTATATACAAATATATACACAAATCCAGATTCTAATTAACTAATTCACACAGAGTTGTGTTTGATATGCTATTTTTAACCTTCCATTGAATTTTTAATAATAAAGACTATATTTTAATTTATATAAACTACATTTGACCCCTTTTCATATATACTATTTATTTATAATAATTTGAACCATATTACTTTGGCATATCTTTCAAATTTTTCAGATTTTTCTGTTATTTCTTGTCCTTGGAAAACAAATTTTTCTGTTGAGTTAATCTGATCATTTTTACTTAAAGTTATTGTCTTTTTTTAATATATTGTGGGCTCATCTTCTGCCTGGTTTGCCTTTTTTTCATTGTGGTTACATCTACCCATCTAAAGTCATCTACCTTCCATGACTTTAGCCAATGTTTATTTGTTGTTTCTTCCTAGGCCCAAGAAATATCAACAGTTTCACGTCAGCTTTATCATCTATCTATCTATCTATTTATCTATCTATCTATCTTTTATGCATTTATTTTAACTTACATGATGCCCATGAGCACACAGATTGTATAAATTCAGACACCATTCTGAATAGAGATGTGGGCTTAGTTTTTCAGTGTCAGGAAACAACACACGCCCTCCGCCCTCGACCCTATACACATTTTCACACAGACATTGTTTATTGGCAAACTCTCTCTGATTCTCTAGGCCATTAAGTGGTATTTTTAGGTCTATTTTCTTACAGCTTATTGGAACTATATGCATAATCTGGGTGTGTGAAGGAAAATAAATTCCAACTTTTCAGTTCCGTTTTGGCTAAACCGCTTGCTTTTTATGACAGTATGGGTGCTAAAATTCCAGACTTAGTCAGTGCCTTTTAGTAATGTCAAACCAAGATACTTGTTAATGATTCCAGGTTTGATTTCTTTTTTTTCATCTTAAGACTTAGATATTTCCCTTTTCTTCTCTTCCTTTTTCTCCTCCCCTTTCTTTCTCCTTCTTCTTTTCCTTCACTTCCACCTCCATCTGTTTGACTTTATCTCAGCTATTATTAATTTATTTTATTTTATTTTTCCTTATATGTGTTTGTGGCAGAGCCGGGGTAGATTTGGAGCATACCAACTCCTTCCATTATGTTACGTGGAAAACCTCCCATAAGTATTATTTGATTACATTGTTAAAGACACAATATTTGCCTGAGCTAATATTAGAATTTTTTATTTGCTTTTGAATTCTTTAATTGATTTATTGTTCCACCATTTCAGTTGGATTACAAATTGGTGACAAGAAATTTTCTACCTCGCAAACATAGACTCAGATACATATACATTCTTTCTCCCTGAACTCCCTTCTCCCCCTATTTTCTTTCTCTCTCTCCTCTCTCCTTCTCTCTCTCTAAATTTTTGTGTGTGTAGTCAAGGCCACCAAAATCTAGTGGGAGAGATGAAGACATATAAATCAAAAGCATGTTAAGCCTGGAAAGGTTTTTATTGACTCTTGGATATCTAATGGGACCTGTAGCTATCAGAGATACTTGCACATAAGTGTACCATGGCCAAGGAAGACTTATAAAAACAATACATGCATTTAACACATAAATTTAAAATGTTTGGCAGATTCCTAAATAAAACTTAGCATTGGTGAAACCACTTCCTTTGCAGTGGAAATAAAAAATAAAATGAAATAAGAGTCAGTACGTGCATGTTCCTGACAATGTTCTCTGCATTTCACAATTCTGGAAAAAGAGTTTCACGAACTGGCCAGTAGGGCTTTCTTTTTTCCTATTTATTTGAGGTTATCAAAATCGTTCACACATATTCTCAGTGGTCCCTAATAATGAGCAATAGATACAAATCTGTATTTGTCTTTCTAGTGTTTTGCTCTTTTCTTTTTGGTAGCCTGAGGGAATGACATAATAAACCCTTGTGTTACTGTATCTCTTTAGCATTTAAAATTTAAAAAATGAGAAATACTTATTGTTGAAATTCAGTGATCTCTTTTGTCTTTAAAATATTTATAAATCAGAAATATAAATGTAACACCGTATATATACTTATCATTGATTAAATAATTTTCAAGTAAGTTTACCAGAAATATTTCTTCACAGCTTTCCTGAAATTTTATATCACTAACCAAGAAAAATTCACTTAAATTGTGGATTCTCTGTTGGATTTTTATCTCAGAATAGATGACTGAGTTGGGCAAAATTTCAATTTTTTAAAAAGCCAATATATTTTAAGAATAATATGAGATCATAAACTGCATTTAAAAATTGTCTCAGTGTTAAAGCTTTGAGGAAAATCGCAATGTCTCGGCTATTATTCATAAACTAAAAGAGAGTAGAGAAGTCAAGGAAATGAAATAAAAATGCTTCTGTCTTGCTTTTAGCATCTCTGATATATAATTCTAGCCAGAGGATTCTCAACCACACAGTTGATATTGATTTGAGTATGTGATAGGATAACTGCCTTTATCCAAGGAAATAATTTTGTGTTGTAGTAGAAAAAGTGAGAGTGGTCTAGGTGATTCACATTTTCATCCCTGGGTCAAATCCATTGATTATTTGTACTTTATTGCCACTGTGTTGAAAGTGGAAGTTTTCTTCTTCATGTTGTTCTTTATTGGTCAAATGAAAAATGTCACTAGGATTTTAAGGACTCATAATCATTTAAGAATGTAGGGTACATTTGTTTGATCACAGTGTGTACCACCGCTGATATTTTGCACATCAAATGCTTCATAATTGTCCACTAAATGCCTACTGTAGTTCAGCAAATTTGCAAAGTACTACTGGAAAGTAGTAGCAAAGAGAAAAATTTAACCCCAGTATAATGTGAGTGTGTTTGTGTGTGTGTGTGCAGTATGTGTGCAAGTATATGTATATTTTTCCCCTTAGTTAGAAATTCAGGGGAAAATCCATGCTAAATTTTCTGGTATTGTTTGTAATAAAAACCATAGGTCACAGGGAGCATCTGAACAACTTTATTTGAAGTAAAGTTGGAGAGGATACCTCAAGCTCTCCATTTCATTAGACCTGCAGAGAGTGATGAGTTTTACCTCCTCCCCCATCCTTTATGAAGGAAAGTCTCTAGAGATATGAGTTCATGTTGCATCTCTTAAGATTGTGCTTTGGAATGAATGATGGGAGTCAAAGTGAGTGCCAAGAATAAAGGTAGTACTTGGAACCCAAATGTTAGGCCAACTAAAAGCTAAATGTCAAGTGCAATAGATCTTCAGCTCCCAAGGTGTCTTGTATTAGCTGTCAGGAGTGCGTGCAAGTGAAGCATTAGTTCAGTTTAGGAGTAGCAGACAAGTACATTCATACACAGATGTACATACTATAAGTACAAATATGACTCATTTTTCCTGAGTCAAATAAACTTTCAGGAATAAAAGTGAGCTAAAAATCACTGTGAAAAAAATGTACAGCTATAGTTTTGCTTGTGAAATTTCCCTCTTCTCTCAATTCTTTCCAATAATTCTAGGATTATCTGATAAGTCTTTAGGCTAACTTATGCTTATGCCTTTACTGGCACTCCCTTGCTTATTTCCTACTTCTGTTCATTCCAGCCCAAATCAGAAACATACAAACAAACTCTGCCCTTATCATAGTCATCTTGGGCTACCATAACAAATTATCATAGACTGGATAGCTTAAACAACAAATATATATTTTATTACATTCTTGGACTCTGGGTCAGGGTGCCAGCATGGTTGAGGTCTCTTGGAGGTCCTCTTTCTGGCTGACAGACACAGCTATCTTCTTGCATCCTTACACAGTGATGAGGGGGAGAGCTAGTACTTTTCTTCTTCTAAGAGCACTGATTCCATCATGGGAGCTCCACTCTCATGAACTAATTACCTCCCAATGGCCCTACCCCCTAGTACCATCTTATTGGGGGTTAGGTTTCAACATATGAATTTGGGGGGCACAAATATGCAGTCCATATACCACTGGACATGCCACTAGTGTTAGGGTCAATCAAAGAACACCATCATTGCTTGTGTCAGCCAGGGTTTGCAACAGTCTTTGCATGTGTTTGTGAGTACACGTGTGGTGTGCTTGCATGCAGGCATATGTGCATTTTGAAGGCACTGTCTTTCATTACATGGGACCCTGATGAATCATTAGATCTCTTGCTGCAAAGTTCTTTTTTATAATTAATTAATGAATTATTGTACCTTCTTTACTTTAGTATTAAGGGCTGAGCTAGAAGACAATGGGATGTGTAATCACTTGCTACCTGCCCCACCTGACATATCTCTCTCCCTTTGAGCCAAAGGTATGTACTTGGTCTCTCGAGAAAAGTAATTTCTACAAATTTGGTTTGGATTTTATTTCATATACCAATAATATTCAACAGACATGAGGTTCAAGCTGTTACAAATGATAAAAACATAATCCTCGTTACCAAAATTGATAATATAAGAACACATGATAGAGCTTACTACATTCCAAGCATCTTTTTAAGTGTTTTACACATATTTCATTTAAAATCTTTACAACAAACGTGAGATATTATTGTATCTATTTTAACAGATAAAAAAATTGTGGCATTATAAGGATTAGCAACTTGATTAAATTTACATGGCTAGTGAAGGGAAGGAACCAGAATACCAACCTAGGAAATATGAAGCCAGAAACCAAAGTCTTAACCAATATGATATCTGCTTAAGGAATAGTCTAAAAATGGCCCCTCAATCTTAGAAGTTCATTAAATAATACTCTGGGTATGCAAGGATTTATTTAATGTAAATAAGTCTATTAAAACCCTAAATTTCGGGGCTTCCTTGGTGGCACAGTGGTTGAGAATCTGCCTGCCAATGCAGGGGACACGGTTTCAAGTCCTGGTCTGGGAAGATCCCACATGCTGCGGAGCAACTAGGCCCGTGAGCCACAACTACTGAGCCTGCGCGTCTGGAGCCTGTGCTCCGCAACAAGAGAGGCCGCGATAGTGAGAGGCCCGCGCACCGCGATGAAGAGTGGCCCCCATTTTATGGCTGAGTAATATTGTTTGTAATGAGGTGGATGGAGTTAGAGTCTGTCATACAGAGTGAAGTAAGTCAGAAAGAGAAAAAGAAATACAGTATGCTAACACATATATATGGAATCTAAGGAAAAAAAAAAAAAGGTCATGAAGAACCTAGTGGCAAGATGGGAATAAAGACACAGACCTACTAGAGAATGGACTTGAGGATATGGGGAGGGGGAGGGGTGAGATGTGACAGGGTGAGAGAGTGTCATGGACATATATACACTACCAAATGTAAAATAGATAGCTAGTGGGAAGCAGCCGCATAGCACAGGGAGATCAGCTCGGTGCTTTGTGACCACCTAGAGGGGTGGGATAGGGAGGGTGGGAGGGAGGGAGATGCAAGAGGGAAGAGATATGGGAACATATGTATATGTATAACTGATTCACTTTGTTATAAAGCAGAAGCTAACACACCATTGTAAAGCAATTATACTTCAATAAAGATGTTTAAAAAAAAAAAAAAAAAAAAGAGTGGCCCCCGCTCGCCGCAACTAGAGAAAGCCCTCGCACAGAAACGAAGACCCAACACAGCCAAAAATAAATAAATAATTAAAAAAACAAAACAAAACAAAAAAACCCTTAAATTTCTCCGTAACAAAAAAAGAAAAATATACACAGTAAATACAAACAAAATGTTTATATACACATTTATAATTTTAATAAATGTTACAGTGCATTTCATAAAATCCATGTTTCTCCCAAAACATAATTAAAACAGTACTAAAGATATTCTTTAATAAAATAGATGTCTTTTATTTCTGTAATTCCTATTTACTTCATGGAGAAACACAGGGTATTCTTTTTAAAATAAGAATTAGAAAAGAACAGGATCCTGTCACCATTACTGTTGGGAAAAGTCATTTTAGCTGACATTACTATTTGTAAAAACATTTCAAATATTATATTTCCCTGTCTTTAAAATTAAAAAAAAAAAATACAAATATTCCAAACTTGCTAACCAAGCTGATTGCAAAACTAGCCTGCTAACCACAAAATTTTCCAGAAAGCTACACAGCCAACTATATTCTCTTCTCTTAATTTCACCAAGAAATAGTTTCTATTGCAACTTGTAACACTCCACTGACATATGTGATACAGTACAGTTGCTTCTCCAATTATATAAAAAGCTATGCTCCATAGACCCCAGGCAGTGCATGCTGCTCTAAGGTTTAATGTGATATACAGACTCTCCTGAAGTGTCAAAGCAATGGAGCCTTTGCTTACAAACTACTTTCCAGTGTGAACTGGTCATTTCCTGTTCTACTGAAATATAATATAATTTTATTTCTTCCCCAGGTTTGGCTCTTTTCACCACAGCTTCCAAGAGGAATAAATATTTTTTTAAATTGATATTATTTAAGGCATAAGATAAATCAACTAAAAGTATCTCTACATTAGAGAAATATGCAGAAGTAATCAAATCCCTATGCATAATATAAACAATTTGAGAATTAACTGTCATGATATTTATGAAACAAAATATTAATGCCCATGGAGAATTAGGATGATTGTATTTGAACCGATCAATTTATCCCCAAATTAATTATTATATATAATATTTTTATAAAAAGAATTTAGAAGTTTTCACTATGTTCTTAAACAGTATAGAAGTGAACTTTTGTTTCATTGATAGTTTAATTTATCTGTGAAATTTTACTGAGTTTATTGCTTTTATGTAATGTGGGGAAAGTTAAGAGAAAAGGGAAAGGTTTTTGACAACTTCTCAGTTTCTCTTAAGGCCTATGATACATTTAGATTTGGTAAATGTCTCTGCGTCAAAAATAATAATTTGTGTTTTCTCCATATATTAACAATTTCATCCAGTACTCCCAATATATTTGCCAGAGTTGAATAAAGTACTCATAATTATTTTATGATACCCTGCATTCATATTTATGTTTATTCTTATCACTGTTTTTTGTGGTTTCTTCATTTTTAATGAATAGATTTTCTAGTTCTTTATTTCTTTTACTGCTTTTCTGTTAAATCAGATTATGATTATGATTATGATTATTTTGGCCTCACCACGCATTTTTCGGGATCTTAGTTCCCGACCAGGGATTGAACCCCCGGCCATGGCAGTGAAAGCCGGGAATCCTAGCCACTAGGCCACAAGGGAACTCGCAGATAATTATTATCTTTATTTCTTAGTTCTATTATTGCTTCATTTTTGATTTTATCAATTTCTGCTTTCACTTTAACTAATACATTCCATTAATTAATGTGGTGTTTTTGAGCACTAGGTAAATATCAATATAATAATTCATTTACTTTGATTCTTTCTTAGTTATGTATGCATTTAAGGTCATGAATTTTTCTGAATTTCAATGTTAACTTGTTTATTACATGAAATTTTGTCATCATTACTCTTTAGATCTGTGTTCTGCACTATGGTAGCCAATAGCCCCATGTAGCTATTCAAATTTAAATTAAATTAAATTTAATTTAAATTAAATTTAAAATTTAATTCCTTCATTACATTAACCATGATAGGTATGCTCATACCTACCACTTTTTAATTTTGTTTCATGAGAATGTATTCATACTATATTAACTGTGTTGTAAATTGATTTTTCCCCTTTAATAGTATATCAACACTATCTTTCAAAGTTATTGAAGTGTAGTGAATGGCTCTGTGTCCAGCTCCAGAATCAGAATGCTGCATTCAAATCCTGACTTCTTTATTTAACCAGCTATTTGATCTAGAGAGAGTTACTTAACATTGCAATATCTGTGAATGGAGAGATTCTCTAGTAACTTCATCATTAGGCAGTTGTAAATGTTAAATGTGATATTTACATTTTACTGTGTATATTTCCAGTTACAGTTAATACAACTGCCCAGATAAGGCTAACTTTATCTTTATTACTATTAACCATGTTGGCGTTCCTCAGTTTGTAACAAGTGCAAAGCATTCTATATAAACATAAGTCACACGACTGTTTACTTACAACTTTTTTCATTGTTGAATACAAGTTGCTCGAGTTCTTGCTATCAGTTTTTAAGAATCTCTGTAAGTTGGGACATAATATTAAAATTGTTTCATAGAAAGTCTTTAATTAAATGTTTTGATAATTCCTTATGGTTTAATTATGCTTCCTGTGCCTCTTCCCTCTGGGCTTGAAAGTTTCCCCAATGGACAGAAAAATGCTCACCTCTGGAGAAACCCATTGGTGTGTCTGCTTGGGTAATAATTTCTTACCTGTGGCCTCTCTATCAAACTAATCCTATAGGCATTCTTTCTTAGAGAAATCCCCCATAATTCATGGTCCTTCTATTTTTCCTGGGCATGTATAGATTTCCTTCTCCTCCTTCTCATCTGTTCCTTCTCTTTCATCTTTGTAGTAATTCGAACACAATTTGAGAAAGTAGAAATATCCCTAATCAGAACTGTTAAACTTGTAATTTCTGACATTTTTCCATAAAAATTTTTCAATGTGTATTCAGCTTTGAGGCTTATAAAAAAATTGACAGTTTTTATTTGGTTAATACAAGCTGCTTTAAAAGCAGATTTTTTGCCTTTTTGCAACATCACAATAATCTTTACGTGTTCTTTATATATTGTTTTAAGTGGTAGCATATGCTATTTTCTGCATGTAAGACTATCAGAATGGCTATTTTGATTATATTGACTGAATAGTTATCTCCCAAGAATTATCACCAGTAAATTTAGTTGATTGATTATTTTGCCCTCACATGCTTAATTCAAACTAGTTTAGTTTTTATTCATAGTCATTTTACTGTCAGATACACATAAAAATGGCTATGCCTGCTCAATCTGATAACCTAACAGCAGTTTATATATCATATTCTGCTTTGAGTTTTTGCACAAAAAACAATTGCAAACGCAAATGATTACTGGTAGCATTCTCCATGTGCACCTACCAAATAACATGAGTGTAGTTATTTGAAAGACATGTGAACATGGCAATTTATAAGCATATACTTAAAGGTACTATTAATGTTCATTTGAGCTGTAACTGAGTTCCCAGACTGTGCTTTACTCAAGATGAGTAATATAATATCTGAATAAAATAAGTCTCATGGTGTGATCTTATAAAATGCAGGGCTCTGAAATGCAAACTTCTCGGGTTATACAATTTATTAAAATGGAAGTAATTTAAAACAGTCTGTTTCTTGTTAGTCTTTAAATATGCAGATAAGAAAGGCCATTCAATTCATTCGTTTTTATTTATGCCATTTCCAGATGGAACATAACTACTCATTATAAATTCATTTCCACTTTTCAGCCTCTTGACTTTGCATCTTAGCTTTTGCTTTTTAGCATTGTAGAACAAATTGATGCCTAAATATTACAAATTGAATTTTAACTATGATAACTAACCCTAAACCAAGATGGTGTAAATTTAAAATCTCCAACAATGAAGTATTTTTTCAAGTTATTGCCTTTTGCAGTTTAGCCTAAGGTTTTTAATGGTATCCATATCAAAAATTTATAATGAATTTAAATAAATGGTTCACAGATGAAGAAAGAATTATATTTCATATGCTCTCACATTTCACCTTGAATTGGAAAAGACTTTATGACTTTTTGCATTGTTAAAATGAAGTCGCTCTTTTGTTGTTGTTTTTGTTTAAGGAAGGATCATGATATATTTTTTTAATCAAGTAAAAGGTATCCAATTTTCACAATTAGAGGAATTTTTCAGATGGGATTCTAATTCTTTGGTAGAGATGACCTCTCCAGATAGTTTGTTATAATATACTAATATCAATGAGCTCCATGAATGAAATGAACCAAACCCCAAGATTAGACTGGACACTAGGAAATTGGAGAATATTACACTCCTTTACTTTACTTGGTTACTTGTAATCAACCAAGTAACCAGTTAGAGCCAATTCCTTTTAATTAAATATCAAAGCTTAATATGAAGGAGTCAAATCATTTTTACCAATTATGATTCTTTACGACCTGTGAAAAAAGCACTACTTCTGTTAACTTTTTTCATTAATTTAATCCATAATTATTGAGTATATTCTAAATGTCAAATGCTATTTCTTCACCTATACAGAATTTGAAGATTTGTACTGAACACAAACATATATCTCTCTGCTAACCATTGTTCACAACCTCATCCAGAGCCACACTTCTTGAAATTGTTTTTATTTGCTATCTTTACCTCTTATATACACTCTTCAAACCATTCCATCATGGAAACTACAAGGGAAATGTTTCAAAAAAAGAAATACTCAAAACTATCAAAAGTGATAGGTCAATTAAAGATAAAGGTCAAATTAGATGTTGCTCATGCTGGATAATTTCAGTAGACTGGTAAGTGGTTATTTGTCATACCACTTTATTATTTGTTAAATACTCTCCAACCACCTTCTTTCCCTAGTATCCTAAAAAAAATTTTTCCTGTTCATCTTTACTCAGCATAGGACATCTTTGAGATCAAAAGACAGTAATCAACCAAGTAACCAGTTAGAGCCAATCCCAGTTGTTTGAGCTGGTACCTAAAACCTTCTCTGGAAATGCATTGTTACTGATACATTCGGTCTGATCAGACGTGATTCATTATTCCTGTTCTGGCAGCTTCCGAATATATTCCCATATATTTTCTCCATATATTTGCCAATATAAATTAGTAAAATTTTGTAATTGTTCCAGTTGTTAAGCTTTCTTCTTTGAAGTTAGACTTTGAGATCTTACTTTCCACCTCAATTGAGATGTAGCTCTTGTTATATGTCTGGAGGCAATGGGGAAGTGACCTGAGGACATTTGACTTCCCAGTAAAAGGTCATTTAGGCAAGGCAGGGAGAGTCTCATCAGGCAGAGATGGACAGGCTGCGTCTTCTGGCCAGCGTCACTTAGCTTGGCTTTAGGGTTCAGATTCTCTGAGTCATGTAACTACATTCTCAACTATATGCAACTTTTACTTCTTATAGTCCAATTTTCTTGTATATTTTTCTGGTTAATATCTGAAGCTTTACTTAAGAAGCCTGGTGAGACTGTGATTTCAGATTAGCATATAACAAATAGAACTTTGAATTTGATTTTAGGCTATGCCAGCCAAAAATGTGCTGGGGTCCTTTAATACAGGAAATGTCATTGGAGATATCGAACTTTCAATTTGCTGTATTTATTATTTGTAGTATAAGCAATGACATGTCTCTCTCTCTCTTATCCTGCTGTAGCTATTAATACAACCCATAAATTTACGTATTTTCATTTTGATTTAGTTTTAAATATTTTCTATATTGTAAAGTGTGTTTTTTATCTTTCATTATCTTTTTACTTTTAACTTTTCTGTATATTTAAGATTAGACTGTGTTTCTTGTGAATAGCTTGTAATAGTTGATTTTTTTAAATGCAGTTGATTATCTCAGTCTTTTATATATATATATATATATATATATATATATATATATATATATATGTTGCTCATTTACATTTAATGGAATTGATATATTTAATTTTTTTATTTTATTTTTTTACCAGAGTATAATTGCTTTATAATGTTGTGTTAATTTCTGCTGTACAACAAAGTGAATCAGCTATATGTATACAAATATCCCATCCCTCTTGGACCTCCCTCCCATCCCCCCTATCCCACCAGCCTAGGTCATCACAGGGCACAGACCTGAGCTCCCTGTGCTATACCGCAAATTCCCACTAGCTAGCTATTTTATGATCTTATGTTGTGAGTCCCACCTGTTTTCTATTGTTTTTCCTTTCTAACTTGATTATTTTTATCATTCTGTTTTTCACTCCTCTATGGCTTATGAAAGGCATATTTAACTTATCAAAGCCAAAATTATCTTTACTTTCTCTTGTATAGTACCAGAAACTGAGAACATTTTAGCAACTATTTCTTGTTCTCCCAATTAATAATTACTTATTGTATATTTAAAACATTTTTAACCTAATGAAGTGTTCTTCTTCTGTACCATTAATATTCCTCCATAATTAGCTACATATTTACCACTTTTTCTGACCACCATTCTTTCTTGCATCTTAGACCTTCCGTCTGCTCCTCGGAAGTTGTACTGTTTCGAAGAAATTTTACATATTTTTACTGCTGCAAAGTAACACTACATAGTGATTAGTCCAGGAGTATTTTATATTAATTTCATAGGGGGCTCATGTACACTAAATTCATAGCCATGAATTCTCAGAGATTTTATTTTACCATCCATCGTCTTGAGACCCAAGCCTGATATCCTATGTGTACATGGCCCTAGTACTTCAAACTCCCTGATTACTGAAGACAGCAATCAATCACAGAGCAGCTTAAGACTCATTGCTTCTGGTAACTCTCGTGTTTGAGTGTTTTGTTCCCAGGGCTCAGCTGTGTATTTGAGGACTTGTATCTTATTATTTTATCTATGTTTTTTAGCTTTTTTTGTGGCCCAAGTTGTTTTTTGCATATAAGCTCTCCAAAATGATAGAATTGCAAGTCAATGAATTTTTAAATTATAATTGTTTTATGTGGAAGAAGTTGCAGTCCACAGTCTCATTTAAATTTTTACATTTCGTTCTTTAAACATATCCCCTCCATGACATAGTAACTGAATGTAAGGGAGAAGACAGTACAGATCCTCATAATATTCATAATTGGAAAGAAGTTTTGAAAAAATTGTGATATTTTTCAGTGCACTGTGCTGTTTTATAATACACTTATAAAACATTCTATGCACTATAAATATTTTGTAATTTTGATTTGCTTTTTTTACAGCCTATGTATAATTACTTCATCAAGAAAGCAACAAAATAAATACCTGATTTCATACCTCCTAACCTCTAATTATATAATGATTTGTTATTATGATTTTTCTGAAAGTGACATATCATTAGTTTTAAAGTGAAAGTCATTTAATAAATGGGTTTAACATACTATTTTTTTTTTCCCTAGCAAGACAGAAACATACTTTTTGGTGATAAAAGACAACACTATAAAGTCACTTTGGAAATAGTGAAGAAGTCTTAAAAATTAAGGTGGAGGAGATTTTGTTGCAATGGCTTAGTGCTTCCTGACCTTTCATTTACTCATATCAGTTCCTGGACATTTGTTGGGCATTCCATACAAAATAAGGCCAATTTTAGTTTTAAAATTGATATGCTGTTTTATACAGTGACCTGACTTTATATTGACAGTAGTAATAGATTATTTTCACAGTGACTCTGTGGCTAGTTTTTGTTTGTTTGTTTGTTTGTGTCTGCATCACTCATTCATCTTCTCTTGAAGAATATAAATTCATCAGAGGTGCTGAATGCCATTAACAAACATTGTTATATTCTTGACATTGACCACTAACCTTGCTTACCATTGTGACTTAAAGTTTGAATTTTAGATAATGTATGGTGATCCTTTAATCCTATTTTCCTTTAGACTGCCCCCTAATGAGATATTGAGATTGATACATAACTTTCAATCTTAACCCTTTAAAAATCTATTACTTAATAAGGTAAATTAAAACACTAGTATTAATAATTACCATCTTAGTGTCAAACAAAATTTAATCCATTTGATAATTTTAAAATATTCAGTATTATCCCACACTATCCATGAAGTCCTGGAAATAAAATATTATTTTCTATAACTTTCATTTCCTCTGGAACCATTCTTACTCTATATTCAACATTTTCAGTAGAAGATATATATCTGCCCACTCGACCTGAAAGAAAGTGTAAGGGTGAAAGAATATAGATGCAGCATTAATTGAATGAACACCTGTTGATTATAGATGGACATCATAGAGAAGGGGATTTCTACATGAATTGGCTGAAATCTCTATCACTAGAGAGCTTTCCATCTAGTGAAGGGGGATTGACACACATAAACAGACATAAAGTAGAAAAGTATTGAGATCATTCTATGGAAGGAGAGAGATTGCTTCAGATAAAGGAGTCCTCTTGTATAGCCTGAGAGTTGAACAAGTGTGTTAAAAACGGATGACAATGTATTAAACACAGGCTTGTTGAGTGTAGGCAGGATACGCTTCCTGCTGTCAATGTGACGTGGTTGTGTCTAAATATTTCTAATTATTTTCTTAATTGAAGTAATGCTTAAAATGTATACAGATATTCACAGTTCTTTGGGAGCATAAGAATGGTATCAGAAAAAGTTTTAGGCTTTTGAGTTAAAGGGGCTAATTTGTTTCCAGGGAAATATTTCCACATCTGCAAAGTCCTAGGACTGGGAAACAGCTGGCACGCTCAATCAGAGTGATATTTACATCAGATACTTCAAATACACCTTAACCTTCATCTCCAAGATTTTGTAATGGGGAAATAAAATAATCAATATGATAGTGCATAGCATAGAATAAAAACCTGGGAGAAATACAGTTACAATTCGGGTGAGCAGTATCATTCAACATGTAGATCATGAAAGCCATGGGTATCTTGGCTTTTTACTTACTTTTACTTGGAGTTATCATTGAGGAAGAGGGTAAGCAAGACTCACTTTCTCTGCAAAGCAGAATGGTAGTATGACGGTTCATTAAACCTTAATTAAGACCCCCTATAATCCAGACATATATATGACAGATGCATGAATAAATAAATGCACTGCAAAAAAACTGACAATACTGATAAAAGGGAAATTTCCCTTTTGTGAGGGCGATCAGCTTAGCTGTCTCTCTAAGTAAAACTTGTCATTTAAACAGGATGTTCTGGAGGTGTATGCATGCAGCTTCGGTGTAGTTCCTCTACATGTGTGCCCTAATTGTCATAATCCAGCGATACCTTCTGAATCATGGAGATGATCCGAATATCATAAAACTTTACTTCCACTTCATGGGTAGAAGAGATGAGTGGTACAGAGGAAGATCTTTTCTCTAGCATGGGTAGGGAATTAATCAACTTGTTATTAATAGCAAATCTTAAGGTAGTTCAGAAGGCAGAGAGACGTGAACTTACTGAAATAAATTTAATTGAAAACTAGACATAGTAAAAATTTTGGTGATGACTCTTCTGAAAAGGCAATCAGTATCTAATTAACAACTTTCAGAAATATCCAATATTTTGATTATCTGAGGTCTGCAGAGTTAAGAAATTATAATAAGGAGGTCAAGAGTCAAATGTGTACTATAAAATTATAGTTACTAGCACAGTACCACACATATCCAGGCTCTAAATAAATATTTCTGGATAGGAACTTGATAGGATTGTGATTACCTAATATAATTATTTATTGAAGGAGGAAGTGGAAATGTGAAAAAATAAGTTCATAATGGATTTTAATCCATTTTTTCGTTGTTGTTCAGCCTCAAATGAAAGCTTTTGAATGATATAGTTAGTAATCAGAAGCTGAATGCAGGCTTGATTATTCAAACAATTTAGAGCTTTGTCAATTCTCTTCAAGAACACTCTGATGTGGTCATGAAATGCAGTTCAACTTACAAAGTTAAATATAAATAGAATATGTTTACAGGTGTAAAAATATGACAGTATCGCGATCAGGGTGCTATTTACATGACCGTGTTTGCTTTGTGAAAATTAATAAAAGTCTATATGCTTATGATTTCTGCACTTTTTGGTATGTATGCTATGCTTCAAAAAAGATTTTGTTAAAAATATTATGGTGCTATTTTTTGTCCATGATTCTAATATATGCTCCAGTTATTATTGAATAAAATTGACTTCATGGACATAATATGAGGGATGAGAAAAAGTGTATTGAACCAGAGAATAAGCAGATAGAAATCTAGATGTGAAGGATGGTATATATGTTGAAAAAGTTTTGATTAGACAACTTTGGAAGTTTTGTAAGTGTTTGAAGTTCACCAGGACTGCTTCTTTACTGATTAGCCATTCTTTCTTCTATACGTTCAGCTGTCTACCTGCTACTAATATGTGTAGTCTTCAGTAAATGACTTAATGAGCACTGTATGTATAAACAGGGGAGACCGTTTACCTGTTGTGATTCTTATTAATTTAAAAGGAAGGTAATATAGTGACATACTGGCTTGCAAGTCATGTAGCCTGAATTTTGACCCATGTCAAATGCTAAATAGATGTATAATGTCGCATACAAAAATTCATATTTCTACTCTATAATTGAGTCACGTACAAAAAGGAGGATGATTTATAAAACCTCTACTATATTTGAATATTCTGTTATTATATTTTAAAAAATAAAGTGAAGGTTTTAATTAGTGACTGAAAGAATATTGGATTTTTCTATTATCTTTTGGCTAATACACACACATGCACACACACAAACGCAGTCAATGTATATAAATTTTAAAGAATAAATGAATGAATGAGGCTAATGTGTTATTTGAAAATTGAAGCATCTCCTACCAATGACCCTTTTATGCATATAAAGTGTCTTGGATCGTGGAGTAACCTTTATATATATGTTGAGTCTACTTTATTTTAGGCTATATTATAAACTGTTCCCTTTCTTTCTTTTTATCTGCCTTAGAGTAAGAGATTGTTCTTAGAAGAAAGTTGAAATACTGACTACAATGAAGTTTAGGGTTATCTGTTGATTTTCTTTCTTCATTCTGTTTTTATCTGAAGATAAATGGACCCTTATTTAGGTTTGAAACTAGTTATAGGAGAGCAGCAAAAATACAGACAGAGAATGTTTTCCATCAGTTCATGAAAATATTTGAATCTTCTCAGGATTCTTCCATTTGAGATTTAAGCTTGGCATGTTTTTTACTATCTTTGAAATTTCTCATGTTTTAAAGACAGTGGTATCTCATATTATCAGATTCACATGTCCTTATACTTACCCAGGTAAACCAATGCACATTTGTCATGGCATATGGCAAAGCCAATAAGAGATAGGTTTTATGAACCATCATGGAAATTAGGATACCAGAAACAATATGCTCATTTCATCAAATAATTTTGTGAATGTATACTTAAAGAAAAAGACTTTTTTTCCTGGTTAGAAGACAGATCTGAATATTAAAATGCAGATGTGTTAAAATCAAGTTATCTTCCAACTGGGGTGGTTCGTTCAAGTGATGCTATGGGGCCAAATTTATTATTTCATTCTCTATTTTAACAAAAAAACCAAACTAAACAAAAATCTCTGCTTCAGAGTTAAGAATGACTCAGGGCCTCCTAGGTTGAATTTTGGAAATACACACATTTTATAACAAGTGGAAAGAACATGCAGATCTTAGAATTATCCACCATCAACTCACAAAAAGTACTTAAAATTAATAACATTTTCACTTGCTATGAGAAGGGCTATTCTTTTTCTCAACCACCTTATTTTCAATGTATTGATCATTTGCCACTTTTATGGAATGGTAATTGTAATTCTGATTATGTGAGGATGGTGGATGAGGAAAGAAGAATATTTGGGAAAAATATTAGTGGTAGACAGTCAAAGATGAGAAAGTCTATTGCAAGAGAAAAGGCATCAGGAATATCAGTATCTTACATAACATCTTCCCTATTTTCTTCTTCTTCTTCTAACTTTCTCCATCATTAACATGGTTTTTAGTGCCTGCATGTTGCTCAGTCATGATTTGTTGAATTATTTGGTGGTTATTGCATTCCAGATTCTGTACTGGATGGTAAGGTCATAAAAAAAAAAAAAATTGCATTTGACATTTGTGTAAACGTAGCCCCTACCCACTAAAATTTATATAGGAAAAGAAGAGCATAAAAAAAAAATGAAGAAAGAATAAAGATGGTATCTAAATTAGGCCAGGAGTCTAGGTTCTTACCAGACAGCCTGGGCCTCTTTCCTATGTACAATTTAGAGATGGGAGAATTGTTGTGGATATCTGGACATTAATAGACACCAATTCATTCAACCCAGTTTATTACATCCTAAGTGTGCTACACCTTGAGACAGAAAGATGTAGAAAACACATTCTCTACTCACACTCTAATGAAATACAAACATGCAAAAGAGTGTACAGTAAAAGATAATAAGTACTATTATGGGGGAATCAAAGAGTGCCATGAGAAATGTTGAATAAACTTCTTCCCCAGCCTATGACAATTCTAGTGAGGCTTCCTAGAGGAGACAGTGTTTTAGAAAGATGAAGTTGCCATAAGAAAATCAGAGAAATTGTATTCTGGAGAAAGAGCACCATGTGAGAAAAGATACAAATACGGATTACAAATCTGTATTACATTTTCAAACTACAATGCATAGTCTGGGTTAAAAATGAAAAAGGAGTGTGTGAATTGGGAGTACTGAGTGTGAAGGCTGGATTGGAATAGGGATAGGTGACAAAGCACAGAATGTTTATACACCAAGGTACATTGCTGGATTTATCCTGAGGAGGGTGAAGAACCAGTAAAACATTTTAAGCTGGGGTGACATAATTCGATTTCTATTTTTTTTAAAAAACACTCTTGTGGCAAGTGAGAGGTGGTGTTGGGCATGGTTTGGAGGGTTTTAGAAAGAATACAAATCTCAAAGTAAAAGACCAGTTTCTTCTGAGATAATGCCCTTAACTGTTCCCTCTCTAATTATGGGATGGGTCTATGGCTTTCTCTAACATCTGTCTCTCCAAAGTAGAAGTACTTCAGGAAGACAACAAGATTCTATTCTCAGAATCCGCTTAAGCATTCTTATCTTTCTTCTGAGATTGACCCTTTTGATTGACCGGATTGATGTTCTCCTTCCTTCCCTTGGATTTAAGGGATCAGATCAGCAGTGGTGTTGAGAGGAGGAACAGCAAGGCATGCTGAGTATTCAGGTAATGGATACTATTTGGTTTTCCCTCTGAGAATGGTACTTGGGTTCAAGATGAATATAAACTAGACACTCTTAAATAATATTATCCAAGAGAAGAATGCTTTCAGAAATCAAGTGGCTGATGCTCATGGAAACATGGCTACTACCCATTATTCATTTGTTTCGACACCTGGACATGAAAGGAAGAAAGTAGGAATTGCATACAGGGCCACAACATTCAGTTCATTTTCAGGGGTTAGATGGGATGAACTTTTTCCTTAGGACACTCATTATATAACTGAGCTCAGATGTTATCAGTGGTGCCATGTGGCAGAGTGATACTCCTGATAAAGGACAAACTGAAGACCCTAAAGACCAGATTCAATAGTTGGGATAGATTAAGGTACCCATTAGGAGGCATAGTAAACCAGATTCAGTGTGTTGGATATAAGCTGGTGTCCAGGCAGGTCAAGGCACAAGGATAAAACAGAAATAGAAACCCCAGTATATGTCACCTCTCAGGCTCATATTACAAGCTTTCTCAGTGATCTGCCATACGTCCGGGCCATCTCCTATTATCCCCTCTCACCTGACCTCATCCTATTCGTCTCTGGAGCCCTCTGAATTTCAACTGAACATAGACCTTGTTTTCTATGCACACTGGATTGTCTGAACATTTGGAGAAAGATGATAAGCTCCATTTTGAAGGGATTATCAAAGTGAACATTTTATTAGGGAGTTGTTTCTTCAGGCCAGGTGGTCAGGAGAGAGATGTCAGCTGAGATTAGACATGAAATGTTTCTATGAATTGAGGTAGTTAAAAATATGAAAGTAAATGAGTTCTCAAAGGTCTATAGATAGGAAGATAAACAACTTGCTTATTTATTCTCTCCCTGTGACTGTGTTAGATTTCAGTCTGTGGACAATTCAAAAGAATAAATCAATGTTCATTAGAAAAGTTATCATCAATAAAGCTGGAAAAAAGTTATGAAGCCAGAATTCAAAAAAAAGTTATCACAACTTTGTTTCAATCTTCAAAGCAAAGGTGGGGAAAGCCAATGGCTACTAACACCTCTACCTGTTCCAAAATGTACATTTTTCTTAGACTAGTTTGTCAGTTTAGAGCTGGTAAAATCCAGGAAGAAAGGGCAAATGCCAAAATTTGTGAGGCTGACTAGTCTCAATACACTTTAATTCAGGCAACATTCCAAGCATATTAGAAATGACATTAGCAAAATTGTTTTCTTGATTTTCCAGAATAAATTTGCAACTCCTAATAGGCTGGATTGTTCGGTTTAATATGGATCAGACTACAAGCTTTACAAAGCTTTTTTAAAGTGGGCCCAACCTGGAAGCCTAATAATTCATAATGCAAAATGTTTTGAATTTACACTTGATGATGGCTATTGTGCTTAATAAAGCATGCGTTATAATATAATTTTATAGCATTGTTCATACAAGGATGGATCACAACTGATTATAGCTGTATTGAAAATACAATTCTCCTCAATAAGACACAGTCCAGTGCCTCCATGGTGAGGGAAGAGGTCCATGAGAATGGGGCCAGATGGACAAGGCAATACAACCATGCTCATTATGCTGAAGGCTGAGAAATGAAGTCAAATGATACATTTACGTATTTCCTGAACAGTTCCCAAGTATTGCAGTTTTAGGGGCCATATTTTATTTCAGTTTTCTATTTTTTATTTAATCAGGATAGTGAGTGAAGCACAAAGTCTACTAGCCAGAAACTTTCAATCATGCTGGTTATACAAAGCACATAGGATTTCATCTTCATCTTTGAGAGGATTTTCTCTGCCAAGGAGAAATTTGATAAAGACATCAGTGTGTATGCCTTTTGTAGGTGTGCATATAAAACCACTTATTAATGTTCAGATTTTTAAAATGCTAGAACATTTATTTATTGATGTGAACATTATTGAATATCTAAAATGTTATCTGGTACTGTTAGTAACCATAGGGTAAGCATCAGAAAAAATTTCAAAGAAAATTTTGTTTTCATGTCTTTAGTCACCAAGCATTTATTTAGTATTAACAGTGTGGTGTTAACATGGCAAAGGAATTATTGGGGCAGGGAGCACTTAATGATGTTTTATTATTATCTGAGCAACAGAATATTTTAAAATAAGAGACTTTGGACATAATATATAGGGGAGATTTAAATTATCATATAAAAGTTAAATTAGATTGTACATTTTATTATTTTGCCCCCATTAACCTATGGATGAGAACTTTGGAGATAAGCCAATTTAGTTACAGGATCTTTTTTTTCTTTTGAGACATAATCGACATATAACAATGTGCAAGTTTAAGGTGTACAACACATTGATTTGATACATCTCTATTGCAATATGATTGCTAGTGTAATGTTAGCTAATACCTTGATTGTGTCACATAATTATCATTTCTTCTTGTTGTGGCAATGTTTAAGATCTAGTCTCTTAGGAAGTTTAATGTTCATAATACAGTTTTGTTGTCTGTAATCACTATACTGAATATTAGATCTCCAGAACTTATTTATCTACTAGTTGCAAGTATATACCCTTAAATGGTATCTCTCCCATTCCCCCCACCCCTATATATATATATATATATATATATATATATATATATATATATATATATATATATATATGTGTGTGTGTGTGTGTGTGTGTGTGTGTGTGTATGTATATATATGTGTGTGTGTGTGTATATGTTTATATTTATATTTATAGATAATAACTTGATCATTTGAATTGTAGTGTGTGTATTAAACTTTTTGACTCTGTTATAACTTTCTTAATCCAAGAAACAAATGCTTACTTTGGAGAAGGCACCAAGCATGGTAATGGAGGGGATAAATTGAAAAATTATAGCCATGAGTTATTTTTCCAGGAACCCACAGATTACACTATTTTTATAACTTTCCAATTCTGTCTTATCTCACGGGTGGCCTTGCCTAGACACTGAGTGAAACAAAATAAACAATAAACCATGTGTATATTGATGAAAAGAGTATTTTGCCCAATTCTCCAACCTGTGAGAATTAAAAAAAAAAAAGACCCTCTTATGGATCAACGAGGATTTGAGATCTGACTAAATTCTTTGCACCTCATTGCTGAGCTATTTTGTAATTCTTTTTTTTTTTAAATAAATTTATTTATTTTATGTTTTGCTGCATTGGGTCTTCGTTGCTACGCACAGGCTTTCTCTAGTTGCGGGGTGAGCGGGGGCTGCTCTTCGTTGTGGTGCTCGGGCTTCTCATTGCGGTGGCTTCTCTTGTTGCGGAGCACGGGCTCTAGGTGTGCGGGCTTCAGTAGTTGTGGCTCACAGGCTCTAGAGCACAGTCTCAGTAGTTGTGGTGCACCGGCTTAGTTGCTCCGCGGCATGAGGGATCTTCCTGGACCAGGGATCTAACCCTTGTCCCCTGCATTGGCAGGTGGATTCTTAACCACTGCACCACCAGGGAAGTCTGATTTTGTTATTCTAACATTTGTAACGAAATAGGATTTCGTGTCAGACAATTAGAAATAGTCTTTGTATAATGTCATTATACCTTTGTCTATATATAAAAAATCCTTATATTAATTACAAGGTATTGTTTCATATGTTTTTGCTTTGTCCTGGATGGTCTTCTGTTTCTGTTGATGTATAAAGAAAGGGAGTGAATGGAAGCATAGGCTTAGTTAAGTCTCCATTCCCATACAAAATTTTTATAAGGGAACTCCCTGTCTTATCATTTTGTGAAAGAGGGTCATTTTGCTTTATTTGTGTTTTGGATGCAACATTGGTTGGGTCATTGATCGTATCACCCATGTTTAGCCTCTGCTTCATCAGGCAACTTTAGATACCATATACAAACAGATATATGTTGAACAAAAGAAACAGCCTCTTTCTTATTGGGCAATGGTTTATCTACGTCAAAACAGCAAAGTCTTCCAAGAAGAACTCCTGTTTCCTATATAGAGTTGTAATATAATTCTAACTTTTTACACTCTAGAAAAATTAGGAGACAAAGCACCAAACACTCAAATGTCAGCTTCCTGAACTGATATGCTGAGTTCTTATAATTCCAAGAGAGTCTCAAAGACTCTGTAACCTTCTAAATCAGATATCACTTTGTACATCTGTCTCTCTTCCTACTCTGCTTAACCTACGCAGCCCACTTAGTTTCTTCTATTTCTCCTGCCCCTTCTCCTGTCCATCTAAATGAGCTATGTTTCTCTGGGAATTTATCAGAAAAAAATTACATTGTAAAATTGCTAGATCAAAGGGGATCTACAGAATTTGAATGAAAACCTCGATCAAGAGCCAAGTTAAGAACTATAATGAAGGGTTTTCCTATACCTCAGAAAAGTTACTACATAATTCAAGATTTTGATAGATTGTTATTGCCCCTAAGTACAGATCAGTGCCAACTAGTTCAGCTAATTGTTAATTCAGTTAATTGTTGAAAGAGTGTAGCACTGGCTAAGAAACTGGCATCTATTTCAGTACCTGATTATATATCACTATGTAAGTCTAAATTTTCTTTCAAGAATGGTTCAAATGCCATCTCTTCTGAGACACCCGCCCAGACTATTCGATCAGTGGCTCCCTTCTTCTTTCTCTAAAGCTTCATGTAGCCATGGAATGGTTAAACAGAGAACCCCATGAGTTGCTGTTGCCAGAATGGATACTTAATGTCATGCGGAGAATGCAAGTTTACCAAAACTGCTTTCCAATACAGAATCTCTTGTTGCATTTGACTCTAATCCTAAAGATGTCCCATTTGCCAAATTATGAAAGAATGAATGTCCCTTTCAATACCATGATAAAGTCAGTAGACACAGCTGTGCAGATAAGGAACAAAAATGCTAAACAACTTAAAATTAATCTGGAAAAAATGTCAGCCCAGAGACCATTCTTTCAGTGACATTTGGATTACGGTTTTTACACATTCTTGGAGAAAGAGAGTAAAAAGTTCTTTTTCTGAGTCCTTCTGAATATAATTATATCATTATATTTTAGTTAAATGAATGGCAATAGGCTGCTGGGTGGTCATTCTATATTGTGGAATCAACTGTTCTCAAATTACATGTATGTGTTTGCTTTATAAATCTCAAGTTAAATATCCTCATATTAACTACAAAGAGATATCTGGTTTATTTGTACCTTACATGACTTACATGACTTCTAAGGAGAGTATGGTACCCAGTTACAGAAGAAATCTTAATTCTGAATCTCCTGTTTCTTACTGGATGTGCTAAACAATGCATCAGCTTATCACTTTATTACAACACTTACCATTGTGTTATGACTACATATAACTTTGCTATTATATTATGTATTCCTAGAAGTATAATCTATATTATGTGCCTTTATATGTGTATGTAAGAAAAAGTACCCAACTTAGGCTACAGATAGAAGCTTCCACCTTGACCTGAGACAGATCTTACAAGTTAGGTCAGCGAGTTATTTCACCAAGATTTTGGACTTCAGATGGATTAAACATACTTATCTTTTTTTCCTGTGGCTAAAAATGTGAAAGTTAAAGCCCAGAGGGTCATTTGTTATGACTGCCACATGTTTTTTTGTTTGTTTGTTTGTTTTTGTTTAAAGTCTGTCTGTACTGAGCAAACCAATTAAAAGGAAGTATAGGGAGAAGCCAAGACTTGTAACAGGTACACAAAATCCTAATGGATCCTTTCTTAAGGATCATATCATTCCTATATTTGGGTATCATGAGACACCTAAAATCCCTTTTAAGTTAGTTTGAGGTGTGTTTCTGTTACTTCTAACCGTGAGATTACTAAATAATATGAAGAGTGGGTGCGGAGAAGCAGAGACGACTTTCCAGTTAGAATTCATCCGGTTGTAAATATATCCTCTTCACATGAGTTTATATAAAAATGTGTCTACCTAGAAAATTAGTGAGAGTCTCATGGAAATCCAACAGAAACCCTAATTCAGGTAGGCTTTGTGACAACTAGAAAGGGAACTAAAATATCATCAAGCAACCCTCTCTTGGGGGATAATTTCTCATGGCACCTGTGTTTCTTTCTACACATTTAATCCATTTTCCTTTCCCTACCAGTTTGCTTTTGCTTACTATTAATGGCCTCTGTTCTATTACATTGTTGGGTTGCCTATGGTCTTACTAAGGTACCAAATCACTTTATTGTGCCTGATAGCTTGGGATAAGATGAACCACAATAACAACAATAGCTAACAAATATCGTATTTACCATTTTCCTGGCATCCCTTATATTTAAGACGCAGAAATATGAGCAAGGCTCCACTAATCATGCAAATCCAGCAGAAACTAATTATGTGAAAGAGCAGGGACTGTCGGCAATCCATTTTGGTGAGAACAGCAGGCGCGACATCCCCTATATCCTGTTTCCAGCACTGTCTGTTTCCAATTGCAGTTCCAGGGACAGTGTTGGCAGATGATAGAATTGGTGGGACAGGCTGTGGTGTCTGGTGCCTTACAATAGCAACAGTGGACAAGTTTTCATGGACAAGTTCTACTACATGATTAAAAATTCCTCTAACCTGGAGCTTTCAAGCCTGGTCTACAAAGCTCCCAGAGTACCTATCAGCTACATGGCCTTTGTAATAATTCTCTTAGATTATCCAGATGTGGTTTCTTTCTGCTTGCAACATACAATGCTGATTATTACTGGTGCCTTTAGGTCAAGGGTTGGCAAACTTTTTTGTAAATGACTAGATAGTAAATATTTTAGGCTTCACAGGCCACCTGCCAGCATATTCTTTGTTACTGTTTTGTGGGGGGTCTGTTTTGCTGTGCTGAGTGTGTGTTTTGCTTTTTACAACCCTGAGTTCATGGGTTATACACAGAAAATAGGTTGTAGTTTGCAAATCTCTGATCTAAGCATTTAGCGCTACTGCTCCTTCCCTCAGTTTCTTAGCTATTCAATTCCAGCCTGCAGAGAAATTTATTTGGTGCTATCTCTCTCCCTGAAGCAAGCTGTTCCTAAAGGTAGCTTCATAACAGTTTCTCATAGGTAAGCAGGGGAACTCTGAAGACAAGAGTTACTGCTGGCATAAGTGCACCATCCAGTGAAAAATCTTGGGCTTTACCAGCCAGACTACTTCTAATGACCCAAACTGAGCTTGTCCCAGAGACTATGTGACCTAAGTGATCCCTCTGGTCTCCAAGCACATGACTGTGCTTTTAGGACAGAAGTGAAATAACCACTAATGTAAAATTTGAACATACTTATTCTGTCTTTGAAACTAACCAAATAATCCTCAAATGATATGTTTAGCATTTACTTCTATTTTATTTAAGGGGATATGAAAGTAAGCCTAATTGACATCAGGGAGTTTATAGAGCCCCTGGATAGAATCTATGAAAGCCAGGAGAAGCTATCAATGGCCCCTAAATACAAAACATAGAGACATAAGCTAAAAACTAACAAAGAAGCAAATAAATAAATAAACAAAACTCCAAGAAGTTTTCAAATTGTTGAAGCCCAACTCTAGCTTCCTTTCAATAATCTTGCTCTTACCACAACAATTAGCTCATGGGGTATCAATCTTCTACTATCACCAACCAGGCTGATTTGGGCTTGGATCAAAGGGAACATAGGTCAGCTGTTGTCCTTCATCAGGGCTGAGGACAGCATGGGAATGTGGGCATGCTTAGTCATGACCATTGAAAGGAGGATATTATGGAGAAGGTTTTTAGCAAGAAATGACATGATCAATATCAAATCAACCCTTGTCCTAAAACACCACTTCAAATCCGTGTTGTTTTCATGGTGTTTTATTAACTTCATTTTTGTGCCTCAACTTTAATACTACTTGAGTATAGCAGAAAACAAGTAGTATTGGCCCCTGGCCTGACTTTGGAATCGGTAGGATTTCAGACTACTGAGCCCATCTCCGTTAGAGAGATTCAATTAAGCCCAGCTAGACCATGGTGGTAAATAGTAAATACTGTAATTAGTTAGTTCACTGACATTAAATTATATTTGATTTTGTGTAGCAAATTACAGTCCCTCTTTTGTTTCTTAAATGAACAGAGAAGTATATTTTATAGTTAGGCAAGAGCTAAGAAAGAAACATGGTTCATTATCCTTTATAAGAAACTGTAAGATCTCTTTGGTCTTTGATACTGAAAAATATTTCATTCAGCCTTTTTTTCCCAGTGGTTGAACTCTCTAATGTGAAGAAGTTTGTGCCATCCCCTGTCAGCATTAAAGCTAAACTAGAGAATGATTTGCTTTCAGGTGTTTAAAAATTGGACACAGGAAACCTTCAAGGTGGCAGAGGAGTAAGACGTGGAGATCACCTTCCTCCCCACAAATACATCAGAAATACATCTACATGTGGAACAGCTCCCACAGAACACCTACTGAATGCTGGCAGAAGACCTCAGACCTCCCAAAAGGCAGGAAACTCCCCATGTTCCTGGGTCGGGCAAAAGAAAAAAGAAAAAACAGAGACAAAAGAATAGGGATGGGACCTGCACCAGTGGGAGGGAGCTGTGAAGGAGGAAAGGTTTCCACACACTAGGAAGCCCCTTCACTGGCGGAGACGGGGGGGTGGCAGAGGGGGGAAAGCTTCGGAGCCACGGAGGAGAGCGCAGCCACAGGGGTGCGGAGGGCAGAGCGGAGAGATTCCCGCACGGAGGCTCGGCGCCGAGCAGCACTCACCAGCCCGAGAGGCTTGTCTGCTCCCCCGCCGGGGCGGGCGGGGGCTGGGAGCTGAGGCTCGGGCTTCGTAGGTCGGATCGCAGGGAGAGGACTGGGGTTGGCGGCGTGAACACAGCCTGAAGGGGCTAGTGCACCACGGCTAGCCGGGAGGGAGTCCGGGGAAAAGTCTGGAGCTGCCGAAGAGACTTTTTCTTGCCTCTTTGTTTCGTGGCGCGCAAGGAGAGGGGATTCAGAGCGCCGCCTAAACGAGCTCCAGAGACGGACGCGAGCCGCGGCTATCAGCGCGGACCCCAGAGACGGGCATGAGCCGCTAAGGCTGCTGCTGCCGCCACCAAGAAGCCTGTGTGCGAGCACAGGTCACTCTCCACACCGCCCCTCCCGGGAGCCGGTGCAGCCCGCCACTGCCAGGGTACCGTGATCCAGGGACAACTTCCCTGGGAGAACGCACTGTGCACCCCAGGCTGGTACAACGTCACGCCGGCCTCTGCCGCCGCAGGCTCGCCCCGCATCCGTACCGCTCCCTCCCCCCGGCCTGACTGAGCCAGAGCCCCCGAAGCAGCTGCTCCTTTAACCCCGTCCTGTCTGAGCGAAGAACAGACACCCTCAGGCGACCTACACGCAGAGGCGGGGCCAAATCCAAAGCTGAACCCCGGGAGCTGTGCGAACAAAAAAGAGAAAGGGAAATTTCTCCCAACAGCCTCAGGAGCAGAGGATTAAATCTCCACAATCAACTTGATGTACCTGCATCTGCTGAATACCTGAATAGACAACGAATTGTCCCAAAATTGAGGTGGTGGATATTGGGAACAACTGTAGACTTGGGGTTTGCTGCCTGCATCTAATTTGTTTCTGGTTTTATGTTTAACATAGTTTAGTATTTAGAGCTTATTATCATTGGTAGATTTCGTTATTGATTTGGTTGCTCTCTTCCTTTTTTTTATATATATAGATATATATATTGTTTTCCTTTTTCTCTTTTTGTGAATGTGTATGTGTATGTATCTTTGCGTGATTTTGTCTGTAGAGCTTTGCTTTTACCATTTACCCTAGGGTTCTGTCTGTCCGGTTTTTTTTTTTTTTTTTTTCTTTTGTTTTGTCTTTTTAGCAGTTTTTAGCGCACGTTATCATTGGTGGATTTGTTTTTTGGTTTGGTTGTTCTCTTTTATCTTTCTTCCTTTTTTAAAAATTACTTTTTATTTTTTTATTTTTAATAATTTTTTTCTTTATTTTAATAATTTATTTTATTTTATCTTCTCTTTCTTTTTTTCTCACTTTTCCTCTGAGCTGTGTGACTGAAGGGTCTTGATGCTCCAGCCGGGTGTCAGGCCTGTGCCTCTGAAGTGGGAAAGCCACGTTCAGGACGTTGGTCCACCAGAGACCTCTTGGCTCCATGTAATATCAAATGGCAAAAGCTCTCCTAGAGATATCCATCTCAATGCTAAGAGCCAGCTCCACTCAACGACCAGCAAGCTACAGTGCTGGACACCTTATGCCAAACAACTAGCAAGACAGGAACACAGCCCCACCCATTAGCAGAGAGGCTGCCTAAAATCATAATAAGGGCACAGATACCCAAAAACACACCACTACACACGGTCTTGCCCACCATAAACACAAGATCCAGCCTCATCCACCAGAACACATGCACCAGTCCCCTCCACAAGGAAGCCTGCACAACCCACTGAACCAACCATAGCAACTGGGGGCAGACACCAAAAACAACAGGAACTACAAACCTGCAGCCTGAGAAAAGGAGACCCCAAACACAGTAAGTTAAGCAAAATGAGAAGACAGAGAAACACATAGCAGATGAAGGAGCAAGCTAAAAACCCACCAGACCAAACAAAGGAAGAGGAAATAGGCAGTCTACCTGAAAAAGAATTCAGAGTAAGGATAGAAAAGATGATCCAAAATCTTGGAAACAGAATGGAGAAAATACAAGAAACGTTTAACAAGGACCTAGAAGAAGGAAAGAGCAAACAAACAATGATGAACAACACAATAAATGAAATTAAAAATCCTCTAGAAGGAATCATTAGCAGAATAACTGAGGCAGAAGAACGGATAAGTGAGCTGGAAGATAAAATAGTGGAAATAACTACCACAGAGCAGAATAAAGAAAAAAGAAAGAAAAGAATTGACGATAGTCTTAGAGACCTCTGGGACAACAGTAAACACACCAACATTTGAATTATAGTGGTCCCAGAAGAAGAAGAGAAATAGAAAGGGACTGAGAAAATATTTGAAGAGATTATGGTTGAAAACTTCCCTAATTTGGGAAAAGAAATAGGAAATCAAGTTCAGGAAGCACAGAGAGTCCCATACAGGATAAATCCAAGGAGAAACACGCCAAGACACATATTAATCAAACTATCAAAAATTAAATACAAAGAAAATATATTAAAAGCAGCAAGGGAAAAACAAGAAATAACATACAAGGGAATCCCCATAAGGTTAACAGCTGATATTTCAGCAGAAATTCTGCAAGCCAGAAAGGGAAAAACCTACAACCAAGATTACTCTAGCCAGCAAGGATCTCATTCAGATTCGATGGAGAAATTAAAACCTTTACAGACAAGTACAAGCTAAGAGAATTCAGCACCACCAAACCAGCTTTAAAACAAATGCTAAAGGAACTTCTCTAGGCAGGAAACACAAGAGAAGAAAAAGATCTACTGCAACAAACACAAAACAATTAAGAAAATGGTAATAGGAACATATATATCGATAATTACCTAAAATGTAAATGGATAAATTGCTCCAACCAAAAGACATAGACTGGCTGAATGAATACAAAAACAAGACCCATATATATTCTGTCTAAAAGAGACACACTTCAGACCTAGGGACATGTGCAGATGGAAAGTGAGGGGATGGAAAAAGATATTCCATGCAAATGGAAATCAAAAGAAAACTAGAGTAGCAATTCTGATATCAAACAAAATAGATTTTAAAATAAAGACTATTACAAGAAACAAGGAAGGACACTACATACTGATCGAGTGATAAAAACAGGAAGAAGATATAACAATTGTATATATTTATGCACCCAACATAGGAGCACCTCAATACATAAGGCCAAAGTTAACAGCCATAAAAGGGGAAATTGACTGTAACACAATCATAGTAGGGGACTTTAACACCTCACTTTCACCAATGGAAAGAGATCATCCAAAATGAAAATAAATAAGGAAACACAGCTTTAAATGCACATTAAACAAGATGGACTTAGTTGATATTTATAGGACATTCCATCCAAAAACAACAGAATACACTTTCTTCTCAAGTGCTCATGGAACATTCTCCAGGATAGGTCATATCTTGGGTCACAAATCAAGCGTTGGTAAATTTAGGGTAATTGAAATCATATCAAGAATCTTTTCTGACCACAATGCTTTGAGACTAGATACCAATTAGAGGAAAAAATCTGTAAAAAAATGCAAACACATTGAGGTTAAAAACACACTATTAACTAACGAAAAGATCACTGAAGAAATCAAAGAGGAAATAAAAAAATACCTAGAAACAAATGACAATGAAAAAATGACCCAAAACCTATGGGATGCAGCAAAAGCAGTTCTAAGACGGAAGTTTATAACAATAAAATCCTACCTCTAGAAACAAGAAACATCTCAAACACCCTAACCTTACACCTAAAGCAAATAGAGAAAGAAGAACAAAACAAAACAAAACAAAAACCCAAAGTTACCAGAAGGAAACAAATCATAAAGATCAGATCAGAAAAAAATGAAAAAGAAATGAAGGAAATGATAGCAAAGCTCAATAAAACTAAAAGCTTGTTCTTTGAGAAGATACACAAAATTGATAAACCACTAGCCAGACTCATCAAGAAAAAAACTCATCAAGACTCAAATCAATAGAATTAGAAATGAAAAAGGAGAAGTAACAACTGACTCTGCAGAAATACAAAGGATCATGAGAGATTATTACAAGCAACTATATGCCAATAAAATGGACAACCTGGAAGAAATGGACACATTCTTAGAAAAGCACAACCTTCCAAGACTGCGACAGGAAGAAATAGAAAATATAAACAGACCAATCACCAGCACTGAAATTGAAACTGTGGTTAAAAATCTTCCAACAAACAAAATCCCAGGACCAGATAGATTCACAAGTGAATTCTATCAAACATTTAGAAAAGAGCTAACACCTATCCTTCTCACACTCTTCCAAAATATGGCAAAGGGAGGAACACCCCCAAACTCATTCTACAAGGTCACCATCACTGTGATACCAAAACCAGACAATGATGTCACAAACAAAGAAAACTCCAGGCCAATATTGCTGATGAACAGAGATGCAAAAATCCTCAACAAAATACTAGCAAACAGAATCTAACAGCACATTAAAAGGATCATACACCATGATCAACTGGGGTTTATCCCAGGAATGCAAGAATTCTTCAATGTATGCAAATCAATCAATATGATAAACCATATTAACAAACTGAAGGAGAAAAACCATATAATCCTCTCAATAGATACAGAAAAAGCTTTCGACAGAATTCAACACCCATTTATGATAAAAACTCTCCATAAAGTAGGCATAGAGGGAAGTTACTTCCATAAAACAAAGGCCATATATGACAAACCCACAGCCAACATCGTTCTCAATGGTGAAAAATTGAAACCATTTCCTCTAAGATCAGGAAAAATACAAGGTTGCCCACTCTCACCAATATTGTTCAACATAGTTTTGGAAGTTTTAGGCACAGCAATCAGAGAAGAAAAAGAAGAAAAAGGAATCCAAATCGGAAAAGAAGAAGTAAAACTGTCACTGTTTGCAGATGACATGATACTATACATAAAGAATCCTAAAGATGCTACCAGAAAACTACTAGAGTTAAGCAATGAATTTGCTAAAGTAACAGGATACAAAATTAATCCACAGAAAGCTCTTGCATTCCTATATATTAATGATGAAAATTCTGAAAGAGAAATTAAGGAAACACTCCCATTTACCGTTGCAACAAAAAGAATAAAATACCTAGGAATAAACCTACCTAAGGAGACAAAAAACCTGTATGCAGAAAACTATAAGACACTGATGAAAGAAATTAAAGATGATACAAACACATGGAGAGATAAACCATGTTCTTGGATTGGAAGAATCAACATTGTGAAAATGACTATACTACCCAAAGCCATCTACAGATTCAATGCAATCCTATCAAACTACCAATGGCAGTTTTCACAGAACTAGAACAAAAAGTTTCACAATTTGTATGGAAACACAAAAGACCCCAAATAGCCAAAGCAATCTTGAGAAAGAAAAACAGAGCTGGAAGAATCAGGCTCCTGGACTTCAGACTATACTACAAAGCTACAGTAACCATGACAGAATAGCACTGGCACAAAAACAGAAATATAGATCAATGGAACAGGATAGAAAGCCCAGAGATAAACCCACGCACATACGGTCAACTTATTTTTGATAAAGGAGGCAAGAATATGCAATGGAGAAAAGACAGCCTCTTCAATAAATGGTGCTGGGAAAACTGGACAGCTACATGTAAAAGTATGAAATTAGAACACTCCTTAACAGACTACACAAAAATAAACTCAAAATGGATTAAAGACCTCAATGTAATGCCTGACATATAAAAATCTTAGAGGAAAACATAGGCAGAACACTCTATGACATACATCACAGCAAGATCCTTTTTGACCTACCTCCTAGAGAAATGGAAATAAAAACAAAAATAAACAAATGGGACCTAATGAAACTTAAAAGCTTTTGCACAGCAAAGAAAACCGTAAACAAGACAAAAAGACAACCTTCAGGATGGGAGAAAATATTTGCAAATGAAGCAAGTGACAAAGGATTAATCTCCAAAATTTACAAGCAGCTCATGCAGCTTAATATCAAAAAAACAAACATCCCGATCCAAAAGTGGGCAGAAGACCTAAATAGACATTTCTCCAAAGAAGATATACAGATTACCAACAAACACATGAAAAGATCCTCAACATCACTAATCATTAGAGAAATGCAAATCAAAACTACAATGAGTCATCATCTCACACCAGTCAGAATGGCCATCATTAAAATATCTACAAAATAAATGCGGGAGACGGTGTGGAGAAAAGGGAACCCTCTTGCGCTGTTGGTGAGAATGTAAATTGATACAGCCACTGTGGAAAACAGTATGGAGGTTACTTAGAAAACTAAAAATAGAACTATCATATGACCCCGCAATCCCATTACTGGGCATATACCCTGAGAAAACCATAATTCAAAAAGAGTCATGTACCACAATATTCATTGCAGCTCTATTTACAATAGCCAGGACATTGAAGCAACCTAAGTGTCCATCGACAGATGAATGGGTAAAGAAGATGTGGCACATATATACAATGGAATATTACTCAGCCATAAAAAGAAATGAAACTGAGTTATTTTTAGTAGGTGGATGGACATAGAGTCTGTCATACAGAGTGAAGAAAGTCAGAAAGGAAAAAACAAATACCATATTCTAACACATATATAAGGAATCTAAAAAAAAAAAATGGTTCTGAAGAACCTAGGGGCAGGACAGGAATAAAGACGGAGACGTAGAGAATGGACTTGAGAACACGGGGAAGGGGAAGGGTAAGCTGGGACGAAGTGAGAGAGTGGCATGACATATATACACTACAAAATGTAAAATAGATAGCTAGTGGCAGGCAGCCACATAGCACAGGGAGATCAGCTCGGTGCTTTGTGACCACCTAGAAGGGTGGGATAGGGACGGTGGGAGGGAGACGCAAGAGGGAGGGGATATGGAGATATATGTATACATATAGCTGATTCACTTTGTTATAAAGCAGAAACTAACACACCATTGTAAAGCAATTATACTCCAATAAAGATGTAAAAGAAAAGTATTTGGGAACATCAACTAATATTCACTTCAATCTCATTTATCAACACAATATCCTTGGTATTAGGCTTTAATCTTATTACATGATTTAAGCATATTTTCAGATGCATTTGCAGAATACATTGAATGAGTAAATGAGAGGAGAGTCCCTCCATTCTCAGTAAGAAAGACCACCATGCAGAAAGCAGACCAGAGAGGTATTTCTAAGCTTACTTTCAAAACCTTTTGGATATTAGGAATACCCTTCTTGTGATTTGGTCTCCTGAATGAAATCTACAATTACTGTCTTTAATACATTTAGCCAATGCTCTATTTAGTTGTTTTTCACAAGTTTTCCCTAAGTTTTCCCTATGGAACCAAACCGTTTACTTTTTGAATACCTAGGAACGTTCTCACTCTGTCGCCCAACATATGATATATGTGAATTTATGGCATTATATTTTGTGGAAAATATTCTATTTCTAATGACATGCCTCACCAATAACAGAAGTATTTATTAGACAGGAAAGACACAAGGCATCCTATGGTTTCATTGTGCCTCTATTACTGGTGAATTCCTCAACAACTGTATTTGAACTGCTTAGAGACCAGAGACCTGCACACTCTAAGGCAATGTACATTAGTAAGATTTGATGTCAGTAAGAATTATGCTTTTATAAATTGTAAGAAGAGCTATTGTGAAATGGGAATCAGGATAAGAGAACCATCAAGACACTGGAAACACACGTATATTCTCAATTTTAGGGGGAAAAAATGGGAACATAATGAAATTAAGGATCTGAAAGGAACATTCTCAAAATTATCTATGCCCACACACCATTTGGAAAATTTTAACGTGCCCCTTAGGATTTGCATACCGCCTTTTACAGATCACAGCTTTAATACAGCCAGAAGTGAGATACGGTGGAAAACACATAGGCTTTACAGTTGGTCTGATTTCTTTTTGAACCCTGGATCTGTAATTTATTACCCTTGTGGATTCCTTAATATCCTCAAGTTTCAGTTAGTTTATATTTAATCTGTAAAAAATCGATATCAATACCTTGGGTGAGGTTAGATTTATGTGTAAAAATCTGTATAAAATACCGAGCACAATGGTCTAGTAGATGATTGGTGCTCAAAGATGTTACTTTCATCTTATTTTTCCCCATATAAAAAATACTTTATTTTCCCCAGAAATCACTTTTGCACTTGGTTCAAAAAGGAAGATATCAAATACTTCAAATCATCAGTACATTCTTTTCTTTATAAAATTTATTGAAGCCCTACTATTTGTAAAACTTTACAACCTTCATGTGCTTTATTGTCTAGATTATTAATATCATTTTATGTTGTGATTTTTGTACAGACATCAAGACTGTAAATTTTGTGTTTATAAGTATTTGTAAAAATTTCTATGGGAAAAAAAATTGTTCCCGTGCCTAGAATACTTTTGTCAGCCTCCTCAGCATATTCTGCCTTCTGAAGTCAAGCTTCATATGGAGGCAAATTGGAATATTTCTTGCCAAACATGGAGTTGGGATAAGGGGAATAGGGCAGTTGTATGAATTTGTTTTTTAAAGGCATCAAATGAAGGTATCATGATACATCTTTCTTACAAGAGTGATGGCTTCCCTTGTTAGACCACAAATACTCAAGAACTTTTGGCTAAAACATTATCTTCTCTCTCCATATTAGCAATTAAATTATAGGTGAGCTTCACCTCCGTTGGGCAATATTTGGACATAAATTATCATGGTTTGCCTTTGTGATCTATACTCTTTTCCTGTGGGTTTCTTAAGATGGCCAATCAGTGTGTCTATAGATATGTCCTTTTTATTTAGTCATTATTTTATAAAAAGGCGATTCAAGTCTTATGGGCTTAGGAGCAATTTATTGTTCAGGTTATGGAAATAAGGAAATATCAGTACTCTGGTATATTTTTATAATTTAACTCTGTTTAAAAATCTCTTCTCTCTAATTTCCAACTTCTTAAAATAGTAACAACTGCAGCATTATTACGACTTAAAACTATCATTATTATTATTTTTTTATTAAACAGAAGCATTAGAAGCTAAATATAGCAAGGAATTATATATCCTAACATAATCAAATAAGAGAAGGTTAAGGCATTGTCAGTAAAAACATTTGTGATTAAAATTGTCATTTATTTATATATATAATATTTCTATTTGTGAGTTCCAGTGTATGAAAATAATTTATCTGATTCTTCACAGAGGTATCATTTCATTTTTTGGTGACTATGGTCAACTTAATATAACATCTACTAAGGTCTCACTATATTTTATAAAGACTAAATCAAGGAAGGATTGACCATCTAAGCTGCACTTGGAAAAAATATATAAAAGAAGAGATAAAGAAAAAGAAAGAAGGTTATGAAATAAAACAAATGGAAAGAAAGGAAGAAAAAAATCAAATCAAATAGGCTTAAAAAAAAAAAAAAAAACCCTTGCTGCCCCAGAAAGCATTTTTAATGTTGAAATCTCAGTATGTCCTTTAGCTATGAAAAATATCTACTCATTTTACAAAATTTTTTTCTGAATATATTTAAAGAGCAAAACAGAATGATTTGGATATTTTGAAAATTTTAAAATGGCTGCATGGCCCCCAACTTTCTGTAAGGTCTAAACATTTTTTTAATGCATTTGTTTATTGTTTAACTCTGCTCTATTCCACAGACTATTTCAAGCAGTTCAGAGTTTTGACTTGCAACATGTAGCATATCAATAATGTTAGAGTACTTATTCTGGCCCCATCCTGTAGGCTTCTTCTTGAGTGCTCTATTTATTCTGAGCACCAGAATCCTGACTACAATTGTCAATCTGGTCTATCTGGCTCAGTGGAAGCACTGACAATTGAAAATATAGAGAAAACCACTAAAATTACAAAATCTACATGATAGAATAAGCCATATGCAAGTTGTTAAGCTGTTAACTTAAACACATATTGTAGTTTCAACAAACCATACCTACCTACAGCATGGCTAAAGAAGCTTTCAGCCAGAAGTGAGTCTGAGATTTACATATTTTTCGGAATCTACTTAAGTATTTTAAAAATTATTTTACACAATAATTCTTATTATCTCTTTTCTAATTCTTTATTGCAGTTGTTCAAAATTCAGAATTTCAAGTATAGAATATTCACCTATGTATTTGTTTCACCTCTGCTTTTTTCTATAACTATTTTGTTTTTCTCAAATCCATGCAATGTACAAGTAAATTTACAATTTTCAATGCATGCTCTCAGATAAACAGTCCTGGAGAGTGGCTGTGCATTCATTGCCTAAAGTTGCCATACAGAGTACCACGACTAGGTGTCTTAAAACAAACCAAAAAAGTTATCCTCTCACAGTTCCGGATACTAGCAGTCCAAAGTTGGTAGGGCCATGCTCCCTCCAAAGTCTCCAAGGAAGTTTCCTTCCATTTTTTAGTTTCTGGTAGCCACAGGTGTTCCTTGGCTTGTGGCAGCATAACTCCAAACTCTACCTCCATCTTCACAAAGTTGTCTTCCCTATGTGTCTATATCTCCACATAGCATTTTCCTCTTCTTATAATGATACTAGTAACATTGAATTAGGGCCCACCATGATAACTATAATTTCATATGTAAGACCTTAATCTAAATAAGATCACAGTCACAGGTACCCAGGATTAGGTCTTCAATATATCTATTTGGGGGACAAAATTCAACCCATAACACACTGGAAATGCCATTTCTCTCTTTGCCTTAAGATTGGATGGAAGACACTGCCTTTAGGGAATGTTCTAGTTTTTGGAGTAAAGACATTTCTATCTCCTCCCCATAATATTTTTTCATAATGATAACATTTGTCTATCTTTATTTTCTTAACCTGGATAGGGAATACTATACAAATTGTGTTTTCCCCATTTATTATGTCCTATACTCAACTGCTTTGATCATTTTGACTAAAGTGACTAAGTAAAGAAACCTTTTTAAAAAACCTAAAAATGTTAATTCTTCTTTTAGAAATAAGAAACTGGCTTATTTTGGATCAGTTCTTCTCTTAAGAACTATAAACACTGGGGAAAATGTTAATAATTACTTTGAAGGCATCCAAAAACTACCAATACCCTGAAAATATGTGACTCTGAGATCCAGTAAAATAAACAAAAATCTATAGTGGTGAATGCAGTATTTGACACTATGACTCTCCTAGAAACGTTTGTTGATTTAAAAGTGGCAGCTGGCAGGCTTAGCACCTGAACAGAGATTTTGTCATCTTGGTATTGGGGAGCTAAAACTTGAAGCTCAAACACTGGAAAACAGGGTAATATCTACAAAACATCCCAGGGCTTTTGCTGGGGCACAAAATGGATATGGTCTAGCTGTTAAGAGTAAACTAGAAACAGGGCAGCCTCACAAGAGCCATAGTCCAGCAGTGAATCATATTGGTATCTAATTGGAAAAATGTCAATTTCCTCTGCCTTTAACTGCTTGACTGAAGTAAGTGTAAGTAAATCCTCTACGGAAAAGCATAGCACAATTTCTATTTACAGTAACCAACATTCAACCAGAAGTAATCAGACACGTAAAAATTAAGACGATATATAGTAGAAAAAAAAAATGAGAAACAGACATTAGAATGGAACTATAGGAACTACAGATATTGGCATTGTCTGATATGAACATTAAAATATTCATTATGAATATGTTCAATAAATACATTTACAGGAATTATTCAACACAATTTGGAAATTATAAAAATGAATCAAGTGTAAGTTCAATAACTGAACAAAATAATATATAAAATTATGAATTTAATGTTAGTTTTACAGCAGATTAAAAAAACTCAAGAGAAACTTAGTGAACCAGAAGATAGATCAAAAGAAAATATCCAGTTTCAGCACTGAGAAACAAATATTGTAAAATATAAAAAAGAAAAAAAACAAGACATTTGGTAAACTGTGAAAAAGCACAGAGTAAGGACAAAGGTACAGAGAGGAATGAAGAGCAGCAGAAAGGATAGCTGTTGGGTAAATCTAAACAAAAACTTATATAAAACTATAAAAAAGCACAAACAAAAGAAGAACAACAATGGTCATATCTTTGTGGCCTTTAAAGTAGACATTAAAGTTTGCAGTAGAGTTAACATATTTCAAGTTCTGTAATGTCATTGAATTGTTTGGAAAATGGTAAAAGTATAAAATTATATTAGAGTTTAGTAAATCAAGGATGTTGCAGTATTAAAGATAATAACAGTGAAATAAAGAATAAACAAATAGAGCAGGGAAAATTAAATAATAAAATAAATATAAAAATTAAGAAAGAAGAGAAACATATACATCATAGAGGAGACAGCAAATATCAGGGATTATATTAATCTCAAATAAAATTTAAGATAAGCAGATTAAGTATTGCAATTAAAATAAAATGATTGTCAGATTATACATAAAATTAATTCCAAAAATAATCAACATTATTTGTAATGATAAAAAACATCTGAAAGCAGAGTCATGGAAAAAGTTGTACCTTATATACAGAAGGAAGCAAAACAAACAAACAAAAAAACACTATATGATTATAACTAATCCAGTTATAGGTCAAATAACTAGATCAAATTAAATAAAGCAACAAAACTTTAAGGCAAAATATATTACTAGAGATAGAGCAATATATTCAATAATGACAAGAAATTCAATTCATCAGAAAGATATAGTATTTCCAAATGTGTTTACATCTTATATTATAACCTCAAAGTAGATATCTTTTAAAAATTAACAAAATTAAAAATAAAACAAAAAAATCCACAATTTTAGTGAGATATTTTAATATAATTGCTTTATTAATAGAACAAGAAGACAAAATCAGTAAGGATATAGAAGAGTGGAGCACCATAATTTAAAAATATGACTAGACACATACTAATACTATAAATATTTTAGAGTATATAAACCTTGAAAATACAAGAGGGCATTTATCAAAATGAAGATTTTCTTCAGCTATAAGGCAATTCTTGTCAAATTGAAAATATTGAAATCATAAAGAGAATGTCCTTTAATCTGAGTGGAATTAACCTAATTATCAATAAGATACATAGAAAATTCTTAAATATTTACAAGAAAGAAAAGGATATCAGTTCTAAACAACTCAAAGCCTAAACAGGAAATTATAAAATTCTTTGCTCTGATTGATAATTTTTAAAAGGCAATAATTCAATCTACTAAAAAAAAAAAAGAACCTCTTGGAATTAATAAATAAGCAATTATAGCAAGGTTGCAGGATGCAAGATTAATATACAAAAGTCAATTACTTTCCTATATACCAAAGATGAACAAATGAAAGTTGAAATTTAAACACAAACTATTTATATTACCTCCCCCCGAAAATGAAACTCTTAGATATAAATATTACAGAATATATACAAGATCTATGTGAGGAAACCTACAAAACTCTGATGCAAAATTATATAACTAAATAAATGGAAATATACTCCATGTTTATGAATAAGATATCTTAGTCTTGTAGGGATGCTGTAATAAAATGCCACAGATTATGTGGGCTGTAAACAACAGAAATGTATTTGTCACAGTTCTGGAAGATGGATGCTTGAGATCAGGGTGTTAGCTTGGTAAGGTGAGGGCCCTCTTCAGGGTAAAAGACTTCTCCTTGTATCCTCACATGTCAGAAGGGTAAAGAGCTTTGTGGTATCTCTCTTACAAAAGCGCTAATTTCATTCATGAGGTCTCCACTCTCATGACCTAATCACATCCCAAAGCCCCGATATACTAATACTATTACATTTAGTGGTTAGGATTTCAACACATATCTGAAGGGGGACTCAAATATTCAAATCATGGCATAGGAAGACTCAATATTATCAACATGTCAGGTCTTTACAACCTGATCTACAGGTTAAATGCAATCCCAAATAAAATCCCAGCAAGATATTTTATGGATATCAACAAAATGATTCTAAAGTTTATATAAAGAGGTAAAATACCCAGAATAGCTGACACAGTTATTGAGGAACAACAAAGTTGGAGGACTGATTCTACCCAACTTCAAGATTTACTATAAAGCTATAGTAGTCAAGACAGTGTGGTACTAGTGAAAGACTACATAGATTAATGGAACAGAATAGAGAACCCAGAGATAGATCCACATACATACAATCAATTTACCTTTGACAAAGGATGAAAGGCAATAAAATAGAGCAAAGATAGTTTCTTCAACAAATATTGCTGTAACAACTGTACATCACTTTAAAAAAATGACTCTAAACACAGACTTTACACCCTTCACAAAAATCAATTCAAAGTGGATCACAGATCTAAATGTAAGCTGCAAAACTATAAAACCCCTAGAAGATAATATAGGAGAAAACTTAGATGACCTTGGTTATGGTGATATTTTTTTGAATACAAGACCAGGGACTTGAGCCATTAAATAATTAATTGATAAGCTGGACTTTATTAAAATTGCAAACTGCTCTGCAAAAGACAAAGTCAAGAGAATAAGACAACAAGCCACAAACTGGGAGAAAATATTTGCCAGATACACATCTGATAAGGGACTGTTATGCAAATATACAAAAACCCTTAAAACTCAAAAATAAGAAAAACAAACAAATGATTAAAAAATGAACCAACAACCTTAACAGACACCTCACCAAAAGAAAATGTACAGATTGCAAATAAGCATATTAAGAAATGTTTCACATCATACGTCATCAGGGAAATGAAAATTAAAACAATGAGATATTATTACATACCTATTAATATGGCCAAAATCTGAAACACTGACACCACCAAACAGTGGCAAGAATGTGGAGCAACAAGAACTCTCCTACATTGCTAGTGGGAATGTAAAATGGTATAGCCAGTTTGGTGATTTCTTACAAAACTAGACATACTCTTAACATATAATCAAGCAATTGTGCTTCTTGGCATTCATCCAAAGGAGTTGAAAACTTATGTTCACACGAAAACTTGCTAAAATGCATGATTATAGTAGCTTTATTTATTCATAATTGCCAAAACTTGGAAGAATCCAAGATGTCCTCTAGTAGGCAATTGGGTAAATTAACTGTGGTACATCCAGACAATGGAATATTATTCAGCGCTAAAAAGAAATGAGCTATTAAGCCATGAAAAGACATGGAGGAAACTTAAATGCATATTCATTACTAAGTGAAAGTAGCCAATTTGAAAAGACTAGATACTGAAAGATTCCAACTATATTACATTCTGGTAAAGTAAAACTATGAAGACAGTAGAAAAAAAAATTAGTAGTTGCCAGAGGTTGAGGTGGGGATGAGGGGTAATGAACAGGAAGTGAGCATAGAGGATTTTTCAGGCAGTGAAAATACTCTGTAAGATATTGTGATGATGGATACATGTCATTACTCATTTGTCCAAACCCATGGTATGTATAACACCAGATGTGAACCCTAAGGTAAACTTTGGACTTTGGATGAGTATGATGTGTCAATGTAGTTTCATCCTTGGTAACAAATGCACCATTCTGGTGAGTGATGTTGACAATAGGGGAGGCTGTACATGTGTGGTGGCAGGTGAAAATCTCTGTACCTTGCTCTCAATTTTGTTGTGAACCTAAAAATAATCTAACAAATTAAAGGTTAAAAAAAAAAAAACTGAATTGTCAAAGTATCTTAATTTTATTAGTGAAAATAAGGCAATATTTCAAACTTTATATACATTAATTAAAATTTTCTTAGCTACAACTTTATGGTTTTAAATACATTTATAAAATCAATAACAAAAGGTTGAAAATCAAGATTCCACTTCAAAGAGCTAGAAAAACACATTAAAATGATTCCAAAAAAGAGGCAAAAAAGAAATAATAAATATTAGAGAGATATTAGTGATGTAGAAGAAAACATGTGCAATGATAATAAAAGAGCCATAAACTAGCCATTAGTGATTGGAAATGATAATTAAAATCACAATGAGATAATCACCTCGCACCACTTAGGATGGTTATTATCAAAAGAATAAAAGATAACAGGAAGATTGATCAGGGTGGTGGAGTAGGAAGACATGGAACTCACCTCCTCTCATGAACACATCAAAAATACATCTAAATGGGGAAAAATTCTCCCTGAAAACTAAATGGAGACTGGCAGAAAGACTCCTGTACACCTGAGGCTATACGAAGCATACACAAGGAATAAGGTAGGAAAGGAAGAAAAATGATCAGATTGGGACCTTTGCCCCTGGGAGGGACACTGAGGAAAAGGGATAGTCCACAGGCAGAGTTTCAGCCTGTGGAATGGGCAGTTTGAGCCACTTATTGGGAGCCCCAGCCGTGGGGTCCTACACAGGGAAGGTGAGCCAACTTGGCTGGTTGGAGAGCTTCTGGGACTAACAAGGAGTCTGTGAGAAGCCTGGAATCTACTCATGACGATTGTGCACCTGCTTGCTTGCCCCTGAGGTAGAGCAGAAGACTACTCCAGTGGCTTCCTGCTTCCCCACAACCTCCCACATGCGCCCCAGCTTGAAAGAAGCAAATGCTCCAGCCTCACTTACTCCACACTACAGCTTTACACTGGACCTAGTGCTGTCACAACTGGGAAGAAGCTCAGCTGTGAAATGCAGAGGTGATCTGGACCCAAGGCAGAGCATCTGGTTGGGGTGGGGGCGGCCATTGTTGATGCATATTCAAGCAGCATTTCAGAAGCAGCCTGGAAATTTGACAGTGGTCTGTCACCACAGCTATTGCGCTAATACACACGCAGACCCTGCCTGACCTACGGTGCAGCCCCACACGTGGGTGGGGGGCACTGGAGGCTGGAGGGAGTGATCAGCTTTGAGGGACAAAGAGGACTCAGGCCCAAGGCTGCATCTGAACGGGGTGAGGGTAGCAATTACTGGTGGCAGAACAAGTGGCACATTGGAGGCAGTTCAGACCTCTGTCTGTGGCCAACCCGCCACAGTCTGTGCCCTTTCATGAACCAAGAGACTACACAGCCCCTCCTGCTTCAACGCTGCTCCCCTCTGGGGCAAGTGTCCCAGTTCTGCAAGAGGGGAAAGCACACATTTAAAGAGAACAGAGCCAGCTCAGGACTGAACCTCAGGGCTTCTGCCCCAGCAACTTGGGTTCCCATCCTGCCCCCAATAGGGTGGTGATGACCACTGAGCAGAGGGAAAGCCCCACTTCACACCTGGCTCCAGCCCCACATCCTACCAAGGTGATAGCACCCAGCACACTCTGAAGAAGTACATGACTTGTGTCCACGTCAAATTTAGCTCTCTACAAAGGCACTGAGCACAAGCTGTCTGTATAGGGACACTCCCACATAAGGACACCTCTTCAAGACCACAACAGGTAACTATTTCACCTAAATTCATAGAGATAGAGAAAGCTAAGCAAAATGAGAAGGCACAGGAACTGGTCTCAATTAAAAGAGCAAGAAAAATCCTGTGAAAAATAAATGATAAAATGAAACAATTTACTAGATAAAGAATTCAAAACATTAGTAATAAAAATGTTAACTGAACTAGGGAAGAGAATAGATGAACACTGTGAGAATTTCAACAAGGAACTAAAAAGTATATAAAAGACCTAATCATAAATGAAGAATTCAATAATTGAAATAAAAAACACACTACAAGGAATACATAGCAGACTAGGTGATACAAAAGAACACATAACTGATTTGGAAGATAGAATGATGGAAATCACCCAATCAGAACAGCAAAGAGAAAAACAGATTTTAACAAGTGAAAACAGTTTATAAGATCTTTGGAATAACATCAAGCATACCAACATTTCCATTATAGGGCTCTCAGAAGGAGAAGAGGGAGAGAAAGGCATCGAAAATATGTTTGATGAAATTATGCCCCAAAGATAAGAAGTGTTGACGTGGCAAGAATGTGGAATAATTAAAACTCTTGTACATTGTTGGTGGGAATGTAAAATGGTACTGCAGCTATGGAAAACAGTATGGCAGATCCTCAAAAACTTAAAAATAGAATAACCATATATTCCAAAAATCTCAGTTCTGGGTATATATCCCTAAGAATTGAAATCAGGATCTTGAAGTGCTCTCTGTACTCCCATGTTTATTGCAGCATTATTCACAACAGCTAAGATATGGAAATAACCTAAAAGTCCATTGATGAATAAATGAATAAAGAAAATTGATAAATCCATACAATGGAATAATATTCAGCCTTAAAAAAGAAGGAAATCCTGCCATTAGTAACAACCTGGAGAACATGATGCTAAGTGAAATAAGCCAATCACAGAAGAACAAATACTGCATGATCTCACTTATTTGAGATATCTAAAATAGTCAAACTCATAGAAACAGAGTAGAATGGTGGTTGCCAGGATCTGGAAAGGAGAGAGAAATGGGTAGTTATTTAAGTTTTCAGTTAGACAAGATGAATAAGTTCTAAAGATCTGTTATATAATTCTGTACCTATGGTTAATAATACTGTATTGTGCAATTAAAAATTTATTGAGGCTAGATCTCAAGTGTTTTAACCACAATAAAAATTAAATATTGGGAATAACGTGTTTTGGTAAAGATAGAAATTGTGACTCATACATGTTTGATAGGAGTGTAAGTTGGCACTCCTTAAGAAATCTATTTGTTAGCATATATTAAAGTTGCACATACAAATACATTATGACCTACTTTGATAAATGTATATGTACCTAACAGCATGTGCGTCCTCAAAGATGTGCTTAAAATTGTGCATGGCAATACTATACATAATAGCTCCAAATATTTTAAAAAATTAGATGTCCATTAAAAGTAAAATGGGTATATAAATTCTCATATATCCACTTAATGGAAATCCAAATAACAAAAATGAATATTTGTTGCTATATAAAATAAAATGGATGAATACCACAAACATAGAGCAATAGTAGTAAATAAAAAGTACACGGTATAAGATACAATTTATTAGCCATTTATATTTTGGAGTGGAATAAAGGTATTAGTATTGATTGTGAGATTGCACAAGAGGGCCTTTTTAAGGGTGTTGATTATTTCTATTATTGACTTGGTTATTGTTCAATGATGTGTTCACTTTGGGATCATTTGTTAGCCTGTAACACAAATTTGTATACTTTTTGAATATTAAAAAGAAACACAGGGTGTGGGGTTATGTCTGCATAATGGGGGTTTGGATTTACAACATGCAAAATTATTTACTTGTTAGACTCTTTCAATCTCTTGTTCTGGGGTCCTGTAGGTTAGGCCTTGATCTCCATAGTTTTAATGGATGGCCACTATTGGTCCTAGGGACTTAGATGCTGTCAGCAGTTTAGGCCCAGGGAATCACTTGTTTTAAAGAATGGCTATATTTCTCTAACATTCTATTTCCCCATCCATCTGAACCCTGCTAAAGGAGATTAATTCCTGGTGTAGCTCAATGAACATAGCGTAATAAAGCATTTCCCCACCAGAGCGAACTTGGTATTGCTAGATCGTTTGGTAAAATGAATGCACCTCACTTGTCCCCAGCCTGTGACAGAAATAATAAATAATTATGCTTTCATTTCACAAAAGGAAAGCTGGAAGAAACTAATTTAAGTGATTTGCCTGAGGTTGCTTATGGGGTCAGTAGCGAAGTCGGGAACGGAGACTCTCAATCCATTTCTCCAAGTGCGTGATTCCCCTGCCAGCTATGCGCTCCAAGTGAGAACTTTTCCCAGGGTAGCACAATAGAATTCACTTGGTGGTTAAGGTCCCTGTTAGTATTCATACAGGAAGAATGAAAATTGAGCCCAAGCCTTCAGGATACACTGGGATTATTGTGCTACAGGCTACAGTGGATTTACCCAACAGCTGTAAGATCACAAGTTCAGAGGAAGTTAGATAAAATGCCTTTACGTTTAGGGGTTCAAACTTGAAGAGTCATATTTCATAGTGCATTAGGAAATAGAAACCCCAAATAATAACAATAATATCACCACAACTTAAAAGTAATGGACTTTGTGTAGTAGTTGGAATGGTCATCTGAGAAAAATCGGAGCAGCTTGTGTCTTGCTCTAGCTCAACACATCATAAACATTCAGTGAGTCAATTCTCCCATGTAAATCGGCTGCAGATGCAGAGTTAAACAATGAAAATGATTTCTGGTGATGAAAGGTTAGGGAACCAGGCTGGATCTCTCATTGTATGTGATTGTCTGTTGCATCTGCCATCTGCTGTATTACAAGATTTTGGCACTGGCCTAGAGGATTTACCCACCAGCCGAGTCAGGAGACACTTAACTTCTGTGACACTCATAAAACTACATAGGAAATGCAGTGGATTTTTTGTAGCCTTTAAGAATATATTTTAAGTTTAGAAAAGTTACAGCTGGGAGCCTTGTTCTCTGAGATTGATTTAAATGCTCTGTGTTGGTGTTTATGTGGTTCCTGCTGGGTTATAGCCATTAAGCACTCAAATGTAAGAGCTCTAGAAAGAGAAAAAATACAAGCACCAAGCAACAAGACACCTCATTTCTCACACCTGTGGTTTCCTAGGTGGGGAGGTGGGTTAGGTAATGCAGAGTTTTGTGAAGAGGTCAGGGGAGGGCAGTTAACTGTGATTATGGGGCTTCCTAAGTTGAATTCCAGAGAAGGAGCAATGCAAAGTAATATTAGCTGTGTAAGTGTGGATAACATAGATTAAAATAGAGCATATACCAAAAATCGTAGTTTGGGTGAGAAAGAGAGAGAAACAGAGACAGAGAGAAAAAAAAATGTCTGGGCGTGCTTCTATTTTTGGAGGGACACACATGAATGAGGAAAAAATATTAAAAGAGGAAATCTGTAGAGCCCTAATGCTTGAAATTTAGAATCAGCCCTCTTACCCAGAGATTATCTGGAATTTGGGTGTATGAATCAGTTGGCATTTTGGGGAGAATATGACATTTTCTTCTGGACTTTAAGACAGAATTCCATTTCAGGCCAGGAGCTAGAAGGATTTGGGGCTCTGATAAATGCAAATCTTCCTCCTCCACCCAGAGATACTTGCAACACAAACATATAAGCACTCATAATAAAAATGAGTATGTATTTGAAAATCTGGTTTCAAAGAAACACTTACTATTTGGGGCCTCTCCTACCTTTAAGCCACTATTGCACAGCCATCCTATTGTGTATTGCTTTTTCACCCCAGATCAACCCTCCATGTCCTTCCTTCTTGTTTGTGCCTGGTCTGGTAAATACTGTTGGAGTAATGTGCAATAATGTTCGAACCTGCTTCACTATGAATTCAATCTTGTAAGGCTTTAGTTTGCCTTGATTGAGGCTCAACAATCCTTTTAATTGTGGCAATGTACACATGTTAAAACACCAAAAACACAGCCCGGTGTTTAAGTTCCGATAACTATGTCTCCTCTCTAACCACTTTCTCTAATTCCTCTGCCCCCTGCCACTTTATATTGCATATTTTGCACAATTCAAGCTTTACTCATCACAGCGGTACTTTCAAGTATTTTCTCTGCATGAACCTTGGTTCCTGTTTAATATTCCATCACCTATTCATCATTCAATCCTAGAAATATTTCTTCAGAACCTCTATGTGCAAAACAGGATGAAAGTCATCATCTTCTATTCTCTCAGAATAAAAAAAAATAGATATTTGTAGTCCTCACATCATGCTATACTTGAGTCTAAAAATAATATTAACAGTAATTAGATCTTAGATTAACTTACTATTTATTTTTTTAAAAGAGAAATTCGTATTCATCTAAAATTCTATTATGGATATTAAAGTGTATAAAATAAGGGATTAAAAGTGCGCATCCTCCAATCCTAAATTTATTCTCTAAAGACAAATATTGTAGATTGACAATTTGTCGGGTTGTTGCAATTCTTTCTCATACTTATAACACACACACAGGTCACAAGATAACAGTGTTTTGCTACTTGCTTTATTATTCTTAAAAATCTAGTTTCATCTTTCTGTGTGAGTATATACAGATAAAATTATTTCATTTTGTTAACTGGATAATGTATTTAGGTAAATTTGTAAACTGAGATTCAGAAATAAGAGAAACACTTAACGATATATACTATTATTGACCTTTCCATTCTGCCTTCCTAGAAAGCAATGTACCAGAAAAATAAAGTTTCTTCTCTGTGGTGATCCACTTTATTAATAATGTGCCTCTCCAAAATTGTTGACAATAGTAGCTTTGAAAACAGGAAGATATTCTCTGAGAGAGAGATCATATCATCTTTAACATAGAGCTCTGACTGTGAAAAAAACTTTTACAAATATCAGTTTTGTGAGTTAAATGACATAATTAGACCTTAATTATCTGAATCTGTGGATAATAATAAGCTATAATGAGCCTCAGTTGTACTTTGAAAATCACTCAGATTTAGGAAAGTTTCTTGGTTCTTCAGATTGTGAATCTCCTGCACATCAAAGGTTGATAAAACCTCATGTGATTAATGGTCATTCTTAATTAACATAAAAGAGTACAATGTATCAGAATGCCTCTGATCTTGCATTGTAAGTTTTATTACTGGTTGTTACAGAATTCCAAAAGCTCACAAAGCGTATAATATGGAAGGAATGAAAAGGAAAAGATCTACTTGGGAAATAAATCTAGAAAAAAGTGAAACCGCCAGTTTTCCATGAAAAAGAACACATTGTATCCTTGTAGAAGCTTGCATTTCTGATCATACATCACTTTCATCTTTTTATAATGATAAATTAGGACATGTGATGAAAACTGCATTTTTATTATTGTTGCATGACCTTTTGATATCTTCTAAGAATGCCTGGATTCTCTTAATCAAAGGGCAAAGGATTTGAAAGGGAGGGATTTTATTTTCTGAAAGTGATACATAGTTGTTTTATGTTTACTGCAATAAATAAATTATATTTTAATGAGTCAACCTTTGCTGAGGAAATGTGACCTACTTTTTCACAGCGACAATCATTATGAGACGGTCTCTCAACTGTCATGATTATATCTTTGTTATAATTGAGATCACACTCTTATTAATGACTAGAATAGAAAAATCCAAGAGAGATGTGCTATTCCCAGCTAGTGTTTAAGAAATTGTTATAGAGAGCCAAATCATATTCTCTGCTTGATCTTTCCAGAGTAGTCAATTTGCCATCACTGACACAAATTTAAATCTTAACATTGAAAGATCCTGGACAGTGTTTGCCACAGGATTGCAATAGAGACGTCAGGGTGGATAGAGAAAATTAGACTGTCATGATTACAATGTTGCCAACATACTTGGTTTTCTAAGAATTGACATGTCCAGAACTTTGCAGATATTATTAGCATTGTTGCTGTTAGCTGAGAGTTACATTTTACAGAGTTGCTGTCATACATATGTATTTAATTTATTAAGGTTTATTAATCCTTAGTAAGAAAAAATGATAGGTTTTTTTGGCTGAAATAATGGACACTTTTGAGATCATTACTGTGGTTCACACTTAATGGATAATTCTTTTCTCAGTACTTTTCTCTTTTTCATCATATCCAACATATCAACATTATCATAATTACCACTGCAAAAGGTATTGTGTTACACATTTTTTTATACACCATGTTATTTAAAACATTATTCTATTGGAGTGAAGTAGATTTTTTGTGTTTAAAGTTTGAAAAACAAAGACAATCACATGTCATTAGGGACATGCAAAATAAAACAATAATGAGATACCAGTACACACCTATTAGAATCACCAAAATCTGGAACACTGACAATATTAAATGTTGGCAAGGATGTAGAGCAACAGGAACTTTCATTCATCACTGGTGGCAATGCAAAATGGTACAGCCAGTTTGGAAGACAGTTTGGAGGTTTCTTACTGAATTAAACATACCCTTATCAGATGATCCAGCAATCCTGCTCCTTGGTATTTACCCAAAGAAGTTGAAAACTGATGTCTACACAAAATCCTGCACACGAATGTTTATAGCAGCTTTATTCATACCTGTCAAAACTTGGAAGCAACCAAGATGTCCTTCAGTAGGTAAATGGATGAATAAACTGTGGTACATCCAGACAATGGAATATTATTCAGCACTAAAACTAATTGTGCTATTAAGCCATGAAAAGACATGGAGGGACCTTAAATGCCTATTACTCAGTGAAAGTAGCCAATCTGAAAAGGCAACATACTGTATGGTTCCAATTATATGACACTCTGGAAAGGCAAAACTATGGAGACAGTAAAGAGATCAGTGATGCTAGGGATGGGGGGCCGGAGGGATGAACAGGTAGACCATAGCGGATTTTTAGAGCAGTGAAAAGATTCTAAACAATATTATAATGATGGATGCGTATCATTATACATTTGCCAAACCCAAAGAATGTACAACACCAAGAACGGACCCTAAGGTAAACCATGGATTTGGGGTGATGATGATGTGTCATTGCAGGTTCATACTTGGTAACATTCTCGAGACTGATGTTGAAAATGGGGAATGCTGTGCATGGGTGGTGGAGGGTGTTACATGAGAAATCTGTACCTTCCTCTCAATTTTGTTGTAAACATAAAACTGCTCTAAAAAACAAAGGTCTTTACAATTAAAAAGTAATTAAGAAAAACGAAGACAAGGTAAATGAGTTTGCATAACATGCCTAAAGTTACCGAGATACTAAGTAGAAGGCCAGAATTTAAATTAATAACGGACTTCAACAATGACACTCTTAAACACAAAACTACATTGACTGGCTCTCCTATAACTTTTGACATAGAAGACAAGGACAGGAAATATGGAAAGCCTTCTGTGAGAAACAGAAATTCTCAATAAACTCACACATTTTCTTTTTAATATCACCTACTTATGATATCTGCAATAGTCTGCTACCTTTGTTTATATTTTTTCCACTTTGAAAGTTTCTCCAGTGCTTCACTGTCTGTGTGACTGTTTCACATTCCACATTTTAATAATAGCTAGTATATACATTTTAAGGTCAAACGAATAATGTCTCTCATGAAAAAAATAGCAGCATGTCTAACTAAAACATAATGCAAACACTTGTCTTTAAAATCAGTAATAATTTCGAAAATGATATCTATTTTATTTTAGAGTAATGTACTTCCTATGTGCTCTACTGAGTTTAAATATCATAGATGATAATTTTAACTTCTTGTAATTATACCTTCTCTTGTGGAGAATATTTTAAAGGATTTCTAGGGCTATTCACTGTTCCCAATAATCCTAACTTCAATAATCTCTGAATATTATTTTCATATGAGGACATTTTTTTCCTAAATAAATCTACAGTTATGTATGTGTGTGTATGTGTGTGTGTGTGTGTGTGTGTGTATGTGTGTGTGTGTGTATGTGCGCACACATACACACATTATGCCAATGTGGGATGCTGTTTCAAAAATATTTTCATTTTCATCCACAACTTTTTTGATTTCACCATTGAAATTTTTTAAAAAGCAGTAAGTAAAAAGCATAAAATAAAAATCATATATCTCACCAGTAGGAAAAATTATCTTTGATAATTTATTTAATAACTTCTTACTTTTTCTTCTATGCATATTTAAAATACATAGAGAGGGCTTCCCTGGTGGTGTAGTGGTTAAGAGTCCACCTGCCAATGCAGGGGACATGGGTTCGATCCCTGGTCTGGGAGGATCCCACATGCCGCGGAGCAAGTAAGCCCATGAGCCACAAGTACTTAACTTATGCTCTAAAGCCCGTGAACCACAACTGCTGAGCCCATATGCCACAACTACTGAAGCCCACGTGCCTGGAGCTCATGCTCCGCAACAAGAGAAGCCACCATAATGAGAAGCCCACACACCCCAACGAAGAGTAGGCCTCACTCGTCGCAACCGGCGAAGGGCCCACACGCAGCAACGAAGACACAACGCGGCCAAAAATAAAATAAATAAAATAAAAAATAAATAAATTTATTAAAAAATAAATCAATGAATAAAAATATATAGAGATATAAAATAACAAAAAAAAGGAGCAGAATCACAGATCTAGAGAACAAACTAGTTATCAGTGGAGGCTGGAGTAGCAATACAAGAGTCGGGGAGTGGGAGGTACAAACTATTGGGTGTAAGATAGGCTCAAGGATGTATTGTACAGCACAGGGAGTAGAGCTAATAATTTATAATATTAAAATGGAAAGTAACCTTTAAAACTTGTACAAAAATGTTTTAAAAAATTAAAAATAAAATATATAGAGGTTGTGGTTTATATATAGTAATTTGGCTACTGTGTATACCTGAAGAGTATATTATTTCAAGATAATTTTCAATACTTATAACATTTCCCATTATTTATATGTCATAATATATTTAACTAATTCCTTACTGTAAGTTTTAAAGGGTATTTCTTTTCAGAAAATAAAATATAAATAATTCTGCAATTACATATTTGAAATACATCTTTCATCACCTAGCTGATCATTTTTTTAAAAAACTAATAATAATAACAACAGTAACAACAACAATAACATTAGTGATTAGATAGCATTTAACAAGTGCTCATTATGTCACTATGATAAATATGCTGTATCTATAATCTAATTTGATCCCCGCAACAGCCATCATATGAAGGAAAAAGAGGTTCCCCCATTTTACAGATAAGATGTTGAGGTGCAAACAAACTGAATAACTTAGTTAAAATCTCACAGCTAGAAGTTGGTGGAGCTAGAATTAAACTCTGTTTAACTGGTTCCCAAACCCATGATCTATACTACAACAGAACGTGTGTAGAAGTCCCATTTGCTGTGATAAATACATACATATTATTAAAGCTCTAGATACACATTACCATTGTTGATATTTTTGTCGTCTGTATGTACTTGTATATGATACCTATATGATGTTTCACTTTCATTTGCATGATTTTTCTGTCATATAAAATGTTTTCATTTTTATTGACCCAACTGCGTGTTTCTTTGTTTTGTACTTAAAGAGTCAATTGTTCTAGAATTTTTAAAATAGCTTTATTTTTCACTCTCTGCTGAGATCCCATAGCTCAGCACCAGGTCTAATAATAGCAACCCTGGAGTCTCTGCCTGTGGGGTTGAAAAAATGTCCTTCCTGGACCACCATCCAGTGAAGTCAGCACCGGATTTCACGAATTTCTCTGTTGTAGCTCCACCCTGGGCAAGCAGCTCCATTGCCATGTGGGGAAGAGCATCAGAGCTTTTCAGATTCCCATCAGCCGACTGGGGTCCAGTACATGCTACATAATTTGTGGGCTCAGGGCAAAGGGAAAATATGGAGCCTGTGTTCAAAACTTATCAGGAATTTCAAGATGGTGACAGCAGAACACTACAATAGGCACAGGCCCTTCTAAGCCAGGAGCTCTATGGCCCAGGTCACACATCCATGATGATTTCTCTCTCAGTGGATTTCAAGCCACTGTGTTGACTGTTTATGTGTGCAATATCCAGAAAAACAACATCCCATGCCATTACCAACCCCTATACCGATTTCTTTTACCTTCTAGCCTATTAAACGTTATATCTTTTTAAAAAACTTCTGCTGTTATTCATCAGGATTGCCTGCAGTATTTTACCATTAATGCTGATATTGGATTCTAATTGAAGAGTTTTCTCATTTTCAGTTCTAAGTAGTTTTTTTTAAGACTTCCACAAATGGAAGTTTTTTTAATTCATGTCCTATTTAAATAATCATATGGTTATTGTATATTTGGCATATTGATATGATATACTGTATTAATGGCTTTAATAATATTAAACTACCACTGTATTCCTGGTGTGTAAGGAAAATCTATTAACTTTTGATGCGTTCTTGCTGTTGTAGGGAGAAAGACTGTAAAAGCACATTTTCCCTTTCTTTCTCCTCCTCCAGGAAAATGGAACAAGCCTGGTTGTCTAAAACAGTCATTTCTGCCTCCTCATTCCCCCCACCCACCCAACCCAACAGTTCTGCCTATTTCATGGTTTTAGTTAAAGAAAATGCCTACACAGGTGTTTGACAAAAGGAATCAGCAAGGAATAAGGATGGAGTGGATCTGTGGATCACGCAGGAGAGAAGCTGCTGTTGAACAGGAATAAGGGAATGGCTAGACCATGGACTGGGGAGAGAGGAAGAAGAGAGGGCAGATGGTTTCTTTCAGGGTTGCAAACCTGCTTCCCACACAAGGGCCACGGAAGAAGCAGAAACACAGACAGGGGTGACACAGGTGTTCAGTAAGTACTGGGATTCTGAGGACCACGGTGCGGTGTTCTGAACTTAGGCTATGTGTGGCTGAGGGTGTGTATCAGCTGCCTGAAGCATCAGCATTTAGAAGATGCCCAGGACTACTGTGCTTTAAAACAGAAAGCTAGTGGGAAGCAGCCGCATAGCACAGGGAGATCAGCTCAGTGCTTTGTGTCTACCTAGAGGGGTGGGATAGGGAGGGTGGGAGGGAGACGCAAGAGGGAGGGGATATGGGGATATATGTTTATGCATAGCCGATTCACTTTTTTATGCAGCAGAAACTAACACACCATTGTAAAGCAAATATACTCCAATAAAGATGTATAAAAAAAATAAAACAGAAAGTGCAAGAGGAAAAAATGACGACCACTAAGTTGGGAGGATTGTGACCATTCCTTCTCTCAGCAGGTGTCATTGCTAGGCTATTTACGTGACACCTGGAGATAGGTGTGTGTGTGTGGTGGGGAACGAGGGGATGGAATCAGTCAGTGGAACATGAAGCCAGCTTTAATTTCACTTAGAAAAATAAAGAAATGAGGTAATTCTCACTCCAGAGTATTAAATGGCAAATTCACATATTTACCAGCATATAATATTCCTGTATTGTTAATTTAACATCTTTTGAATGTTGCTGGCTAGTCTGTTATTTAGAATTTCTGCATCACAACTCACAGAGACTGGAACCTTATAGATTTGTGTTTGAAAGATAGTATATGCATGTGTGTGTGTTTCTGTGTTTCTGTTATCTTGTCCAAGTTTCTATAAGGATTATGCTAGCTTCATTCAAGAACCTGGGTTATTTACCAACTTTCCTAAGATTTTTACAAATATTTAAATTATATGAAAATGATTTATTCTATGGGCATTCCAAAGAACCAAGCTGCCAAGGCATCTGAGCCCACATCCTTTCTTTCTCTCTTTTTTTTTTTTTTTTGTTTTGATAGACTGTCTCTTTCTCATGTGTGTTACCACGGTTATTGTTCTTAAGAGATTTAGTATTCACTTATTTATTTACTTACTAATTGCATTTCTAGAACAATTTCTATTTTGGTGAAATTGTCAATTCATTAACTTACACGACTATAATATAGAAGCAGTTTGTCCTAGTGACTCTCTGTATTCAAATTTAAGCTCTGTCATTTACCAGCTGTGTGACTTCAGGCAAGTTTATCTCGGTATCCTAATTTATACAAATTTTATAACAATAGGAAAAAGTTATAATGTCTACTGCACAGGGGGTTTGTTAGGGTTAAATGAGTTAAGGTATGTGAGGCCTTTAGTATCAGTGCCAGTCACAGGTCATGATGACTAAATATTAGACAACCATGTTTTAATCTTCTATTCCAATCCTCAGTCTAAACTAAGAGCTGTACTCCAAGTCAGGTCCACTTCCCTATTCTCTTCCCTCTTTCCAATTGAGTTAGTTCACCCAAGCCCTAATCAAACAAGCTAGAGAGTTATGCTTTGATTGTGGTATTTTTTAAAGTAAATTAGAAAAAAAAAAAAAAAAACAGATACAGTGAGGTTTTTTTGTAATTATGGAAAATTAACTCCGTAATTGTCTCACTAAATCACACTAATGATGAAAAGAATTGCGACAGATTTTTCAAGGTTATATGACAATAAATGCCTCTAACAGAAACCTAAAATAACAAAAAGCCACAGTTTAATCTGTAGATATATATGAACATGTTCTGGGGTTTTTTTGAGCTGCAAAATATTACATGAAACATATAGAAGTATTTTCAGAAATATTTTCTATGTATTGAACTTTAATACATGCAAGACTCAATTCAGGATTGAGGATAACATTCCTCAGTTAACTCTTCCTAAAACTCTTTCAAAATAAATATTCTATCCTCATTTAAAATATTAGGTTATGTATTTTAAGTGTTGGAGCTAGGATGTATAGTCAGGTATACCTAAATCTGAACCTTAGTATTTTCTTTGCACAGTTTTTCATTTAGTAAGCTTTGTTAGGTATTGAAGACACACACAGACACACAGATAATTAAATTAAAAAAAATAAAATGTCATTTCTGCTGATAGAGGAAAATATTTAAAAGGGGGTGACAATGAAGTTCGTTGTTTTTCTAGGATGCGTGTATACACAAATATTTATTTTCCATAGAGAAAGCAGGAAAGGCTTTACAGTGGCGTGCATACTAGATACAAAGATGAAAAAGGTAATGAGGTCACCAAAAGCATCTGGAAGGGCAGAGTGGGAGGGAAAAGAAATGAGATTATAAGTAAGAGGAACAGTAACAGTAGAGGCATGGAGAGGAAGAGTCCGTGCAGCTCCCAAGTGTAATTTTACTAGAACTGGGCCAATTCTCTTGTAATTCTTTTGAAAAATAGCTTTGCAGACAGAAAGAGATTGCTTCAATTTTACAACATAGCTAATCTCTTTATGTTTTATTAAAAGAAGAAATGTAGATAACGCAATAGTCCTGCTTTTCGGCTGTGTCTCATATCACCTGTCCTACCTTCATTCTGAGAAAGCATTCACATGAAGCTGTTGTTTTCTCACAATGATGGAAATAGCAGTTCTCACTTAGAAATGAATTGAAACATTAACAGCAATTAGAATCAACAGACGCTCCTAGCAAACCAACCTCAAATGAATTTACATGCCCTGTGCTCTACATATTACAGAGTGTCCGTAAAATGATGATAATAGAAGTGACATGCATTTACATGGACCTTTACAATTTGTAAAGCTTTGTGTGTGTGTGTGTGTGTGTGTAAGTATGTGTGTGTACTTTAATACTATTCTATTCAGGTCAAACAGTATATTGGAGAAACCAGAATATGAAGCTGGAAATCAGATGTTTGCTCTCAGGTGACCCTATCATCTGCACTTAGAAATGAATTCTCCAAACAAGCTAAGGGTTCAGAATCAGAGATCATCAGGATAGATTTTGTATGTGTTAATTCTATAGAGCAATATAAACGAGTTCAGGAGGACAACATGCTGACAACTATCCTCACCGTGGTTACATGCTCCATTGTCTCTTTATCCCTCTTAGCATAATAGCTTAGATCATCTAAAAGCTAAACTTTATCCTTTTACCTGAATATGTACAAGAATTTCTGGATGCCTCGTATTCTTCAGTTCTCCATATTGTAAATGGTCTTGGTCTTAATGAAACTTCATCTTCTACTTTCTCTCCTCTCTTATTTGCTTCTGCACAGGTACCTCAATCAGACATATTTCTCTGACTTTGCTTGTTAACGCACTCTCTGCTCCATTGCCAGGTGCTGAGACCACAAAAGAAGTATAAGTAATGGAACTTGTCCCCCAGGAACTCACTCCAGCAGGAGAAAAGTCATGCAGTTATCTAGTCAACAACAATTTCTTGATCTTCTCTGTGAGATTAACTGCATACTGAAGATGAAAAGGAAATATTTACAACTGTTCGATGGCTTGAAATTACCCTGACTTCCATTTGATCCCCGTCTCTTTAAATATCTTAACTTTAATGACTGCTTTGCAGTTGTCCCCCTCTCTCAGAACCTGTCTAGTCAAATAATGTTTATAAAATATTTGTCATTTCTTTTGGCGTTTAGAAACATTCATCTTTCTCCCCATGGGAATTATTAGGTAAAGCTGTTCTTTATCTTTCTGGATTTATTTGCCTTAAAGTCCAGTGAGACAACATTAACTTTGTAATTTTTATGATCCCTATTTTGAAAGTTTGTTGACACTACACTTGATGGTCTACTTACTAGAAGCAGGATTTGTGGTTGGTATAGCTCTGTATTTTAAACTGACATAATTGAGAAACTGATTATGACATTTTAAATAAGTATTTGGAAGTCAGAGGTCATCATATCCTATGAGGTTGAACTTGGGGGAATTTCATTACCTAAAAGTTCCACCGAACTGCTTTCAGAAAGCTATTAAGCGTACATTGCTCTCCTGAACCATCCCAGTCAGCCTCGGTGCCATAAAATGCGGGAAAAAAGAATGAAAGTTTTTCAAGTGTATACACAACTGTGCATCTCAGTCGATCCATGTTGAACAGAAAGATCTAAAGAATATTATATTAAAGGGAATATGGAATTCTCCAGTCAACTTTAAAATGTAGACCTTTCAACCTGTTACTGCTTATCTATTGCACTGCAAATCCCCAGTATTTCTCCTAATGGCCTCTGGAAATGTTTTATAATGAGAAGCAGATTTTGGTAATCCACATTGTGATCAAATTACTTTTGTCAGTGTCTTTCATTTAGTAATTATTAAATATACAAAGCCTAATTTGAGAGGTAAAAAATGTTCATTTCTAAGCCACCTGATTGTCAACTGTCAGCCACCGATATAAAATGACTCATTGTGGGAACACAATTAGAATCTTAAAATACTAATGGAAGCGTGCATAAATGGCACTAAAGAGGTTTTCAGATCCATTAAATACACGAAATCTTGCTTATAATGTGCCTACACTCAATGCTTTTCTATACAATAACTGATATAACTGAAAATTGGAAAATCCTGACCAATGGCCCAGAAAGTATTTCCTGCATTTAGAGTGTTTCTCTCTTCTTCACTCATTGCCTTTCAAAAGGCTGATATAAATTAACGTTTCCAACCATTTCATGGCTTTCTGTACAGGGAAAAAAATATGTTAACAGAACCAAGCTGGCCATACAATTTAGTCTGTTAGAAATGGAGAACAATAAGACAAAATCCACAATATATGCACCCTTTTACCTCCATCAACCTTAAGGCTAAGGATCTTTTGTCTCGAATTTCTGCTGAAACCACAAAGATGGAAAAATAATAGTGATCACTCTCCGTCACATTCTGAAGAGAGGTGATGGATTTTTTTCATGACTGATTTAAGAAAAAAGGGCAGAGCCCATCCTCTGACTCTCAATTTTCATTAATGAGCTCTAGCTGCAAAAAAGAGAAAGTGATCCAGTTAGGTAGAGTCAAAAATGTAATGAGCTATAAGCCTAAAGGTACACCTTCTCTTTCCCTTCTCTTTGGGGAAAGAGAGAATGAAGTGTCTTAAATTATTTAGGTTATCTATTTAGAGATGTTTCTGTTGTCGTGGCCCAAACGCGGTTTGGAAAAGAATTTCCAGACACAAGGCAGAATGTAAAGAAGATAGTACTTATTAGAGGGAAGGATCACTGCCAGAACAGCGGGCCGACTTCCTTATAGTCTGGGAGAGTTGAACCCGAACATGTGCTATTGATCAGTTTTTACAGCCAGAAAACAAAGAAATGGTCCGAGGTGAAAATCTCGTTCACTGATTGGTTGAGGCACATATACCTTCCTTCTATAGGGTGGGAGTGGGACAGGGAAGATGCCTTTCCTTATTTGGGACAGGCCCCGTTGCCCAGGTGGGCATCGCCCAGGTGGGCTCAGGAATTTTGTAACCATCGCAACATTGTGGGGAGGGTGATTAAGAGTCTCCGTAGGGGGTGGAACGCTGAAACTTTTTCAGGCAGGGTGGACCTTTGTCCTTGAAGCTCCATTGTCCTTGGAGCACCACATCTGTTACAGATGTTTTGGAGGGAATGCTTGCAATGGGAAGGTAATAGATTAGAAAACAAAACTTAAGATTCCTTTCAACTTAAAGGGGAAAATTTGGCTTTTGTAGTATTAGAGAAGGATATAACAGGCTATCCATTCAGCTGACCCTCAACACCCCTTCTTTCCAATCACACGTATACAAAATCCGTCCATGGGATGAGATACAGTATCCTCATCAATAGTTCAACTTTAATGTTTTTAAAAACATTAAGTACACTGAGTGACTGCGTCCTTACCTGACAGAAATAAAACAAAGACATAGTTCTTAAGATTTAATTTTAATTAGACTATAAATGTAGCTGGAGCTATGTTAGTTTTTCACTACTCTATTCTATCCTCACACCTTAAGATATTTGTCACAATAGAATAAAATATCATGAAAATTAAGGAAATTATATTTCCGAAGTAAGGGGGAAAATCCCTACTATATTCCTTTCCAATGAAATTAGTGTATGTGCTTGTATGTGTGAGAAAACCTGAGGATCTAGGTAGATACATCAACTTATTATTTCCCATCATAGAAACTGAATCTGCAATAGAATAAAAGAAAAATTTCAAGACTGTCAAAATTCTCACCTCATAAGAAACCACACTTACAAGTTGGTAATATTTCAACGAACAAGCATTACTACCATGATGGTAACTTCCCTCATCAACTATTGCAGGAGAGAAATATGCCAAGATTCAAACTTTGAAATTCCAAGCAAATGATGACTGCCACCTTTCAGTCACCTTGTTAGTTAGCTACCATAGTTGAGTCTATGTACAAAAATGCGTGGTCTTTCTGGTTGTTGAATTTCCTGCTGGTTCTTATCATACCTGTAGCATTTTAACACTATTTCCTAGAGATAAAGCTGTCTATATTAACTTGTTATCTATTGCCACCAAACACTTTACTCTGAGTTTTTTACTAGTAAAATGCTTAATCTCATAACTGAATAAGTAATGAACAAAAGCATAGATAGTGCATCTCAGAATCATCCCATCCATTGTACAACTTGAAACATTTACTTTAAATTGCTTTTTTTTTTCTATCTCTCTCCCTTCCTTCCTTTCTTCCTGCCTTCCCTCTTTCTTCTGCTTTCCTTCCTTCTTTCCTTCCTTCCCTCTCTTTCTTCCTTCATTCCTTCCTTCCCTCTTTTTCCTTCTCTTTCTTTGTTTCTTCTTTCTTTCTTTCTTTCTTTCTTTCTTTCTTTGTTTCTTTCCTTCCTTCCTTCCTTCCTTCTTTCTTTCTCTCTTTCTTTCTTTCTTTCTTTCTTTCTTTCTTTCTTTCTTTCTTTCTTTCTTTCTTTCTTTCTTTCTTTCTTTCTTTCTTTCTTTCTTTCTTTCTTTCTTTCTTTCTATCTTTCTTTCTTTCCTTTGACATTACCAATATCTCTGTAATCATTTGAAAACAATTTATCAAAAGGTACCACTTGTGACTATTTTTCCTCCTTCAACTTTCCTTTCCCCTGACTCTCTTTGAACTTGACTATGTGATTTTTGGTCAGATTCCCAGGGCTTGGGTGGATCAAAGCTGACAAGCACCGTTTAATTTTTTCTTGCATGAGTAAATAGGAGACTTTGAAACCTTCCCTGCTTCTGCTCATGAAGAAGCTGAAAAGCCTCTTTAGACCCTTCAGTTAGTGTCCAGAGAATGCAATATAAACTTCATTCTTCATTCTTCTACAATTTTTTTTGCCCTGAGGGGTCAGAGGTATAGAGTTGGTGCATTATAAAAGAAAAACATGAACATTGATAAATGTGGGAAAGCTAAAGAATTATCTTGGAAATTACTTCCTGGAAATATGATACTAAAATATCCATTTTGGAATACTGATCTTTTATTCGTCACTGAAGATTACAAAATCAGAAAGCAAAGCAGTGCAGCATCTGTCTGACCTTCTTTCTATATGAATGTAAGTATATAAAGTGGGATAACAGCAGTCTTTGAATGTGAGCTCACCAGATTTAAATCCTGGGTCTACATCTATGCTTCATTGGCTGTGTAAATGACTTTCAGTTTCCTTACCCATCAGCTTTGCATCATATCTAACTTGATTGTTTTTAGAAGAAATTAATGTGCTACTGAATACATGTAAGTTTCCTGGAACGGTATCTTGCACAATGTGGATACTCAAAATTGTGGTGATGGTATTAGTATTAATAGCAGTGATAGCAATGGTAGTAGTACAAAAAGAAGTAGAAGGAGGAGGATAAAATAAATGAAACATCTGGGACCTCCTTACCATGAAAGTTAATGTCTCTCATGAGACTTGACAGGCCCCCTTTCCCGTTAGCCCTATGTACCAACCTGTGATCCTTATTCACTACCACACCTGGAACTGGACCTGCAGGACTACATAGTTCAGAGTCAGAGTTCACACAGTGTGGACATGTAGGCCACAGTCTGTGACTAAAGCAACTTTCCTCAATCTACTGTGGGACAAATAAAGAGAAGCTTGGTGTGTGCATTCCTTTGTAATGAATGTGATCTGCCTAGCTCTCTGAGAGCATCCCTGGAATATCCCCATTTACATGGTAACTGATGCCTTTTAAAAACAGTCTCAGGTAATAGTAACCATCTGGATGGGGCTCTGATCCAGGGAAAGGGCCAGGAGCACTGAGGTCCTAGGAAGACAAGTCTAGCTAGACCACCGTGTAAAAAGAGAGCTCAATTGGAGATACATGGTTTAAACTGCTCTTCATTGGGAAGAAAGTGGTAGGCTTGAATAAAAAAATAAAAGGAAGAAAATCCAAAATGCATTATTTGGAAAGACATAAAATTAGTAAACTCCATACTTTAAAAATAATATTTAATTTAAGAATATAAGTACTGAGTCATTTTACCTTTTTATTTCTGATTAATTTGTATACATGTTGTCATTAAGTATGTATGTGTTTGCATATGTACGTCTTTTATGGAATAACCTATAATACATCTCATCTGGTTGATCTGGGTGTTCTTTTGGGATCAGAACTAAGACTCAAACAGTGCTAAATTCTTATACTTTCCTAAATTATTTCAAAAATGCACTTAGAAAAACAAAGAGGCCAAAGTATCCAATTATGCACATTGCTCTGTATGTTTGTAAAAATATACATTTCTAAGGAGAAACAGAGTTTAAAGCATAAGATTTCAAAACTATGCTATTAAACCTTTTAAAAGCGACACTGGTCAGGTGGAAGTGATAAGGCATTCACCAACATTCTTAAAGTTTTTTTTTGTGAAAGGGGATTTACAAGATTTAAGCAGTAGCATGTTGATTTGTACAAACCCCACTGTTAAGAGAAGAACTATCTTGGATTCCTATTTAAATGGCTATGAATGAGTTTTTAATGAAGGTACTAAAAGCTATCTATCTTGTCTCAATTTTTCTCTCAAAGACACTTTCATCTAATTTTCCATTTATTCATTGTTTTTAAATATTTTGAATACAAATATTTTAGGCATCTATATGTGCCAGGTGCTATTCAAGTTGCTGCTAATTCAGAGATGAATGAAGAAGACCCTGCAGATGCCCTCCTAGTTTTTATATTCTTGTGAGAGTAACCAAACAATAAACAAAAGAAAGAAGTAATTCCAGGGAGTGACAGATGGTATGAAGACATACAAAGAGTGTGAGCTAGTGGGTCTCACCAATAAGGGGAGATCTATGTTGAGCAGTTCGATTAGGAATGGTCTCCTTGAGAAGATGATATTTCATGAGAATGTCCACATAGGTGTTATTAACTGTAATATTGTATATCTCATTTGATTCTTACTGCAATCCTGTAAGGTTAAAGGGCCAGACCCATTATTGTAATTTTAATGATGAGGAAACCAAGACTCAGAAGACTCAGAAAGGTAAATAATTTCACTTCCATTCAACAACTATTTACACTTTGGCTGCTATGTGCCTAGAACTGTTGTAAATGATCAGGATATAACTAACAAATAACTAAGCTTTCTTTCTTTTTGTGAAGCTTGTAGTCTAGCAAAAAAAAAAAAAAAAAAAAGGAGAGAGAGAATGACAAACCTACAAATGACTGAGAATATGGTGTCGTTATGGAGTTACGGACACAGTGCTAGGAGGACACAGATGAGGAGTTGATTCACATTCCCTGAGGACTGGAGAAGGACATGTACCTGCATGCAGCACTGATACAGACAGCACACCATAGAGGACCTAAATGAAGCAGAAGGAAGGGAGGAGAAGAGAACAGAGTGTTAACTGAGCACTTCTCCATCTGCCAGATACTGTGCTTATCAGTTCTTCTAAACAACCCTGTAGGTAGGAATTAATATCCCCATTTTATAGATTAGGAAATGGAGCCTGAGAAAAGTTAATAAGCTTACTTAAGGTAACGAACTTAGAAAGAAGCAGATTTTGGATTTTGTTTCAGATCCATCTGGCTGCCTGGGCTTCTTGCACTGCTCTGCATGTCTCGCTGGGCTGGGATTCCTTGGAGAGAGTATCACAGGGGCAGGAGGTGATGTGGGATTGGACTAGGTCAGCACTAAGGACACTGTGTGATCTGAGCTTCTGTAGCTTTGACTGATCAATGTCTTGGCATCTGTTCTCAAGAGCACAGCTATTTTTTCTAGAAAAAAAAATGAGTTAGAGAGAGAAAGCATGAACCATGAAGGCATAAAATAATGATTTCTGTAATATTTTATGGAATTTAAATATGTTAAGGAATCACATATTTTTTATAGAAAAATATGTCAGGTATCATGCTTCAATCTCTTAATTTTTCCCCCTACACTCCCAATATTGGGTAAAATAAGGAAGTTATTTTATTCAAAGGATAATTTTGCATGAGAGTAGATGTTAAGCTTGGCTACAAAATACAAAGTGAAGCTTGGTCACGAAATAAATGGGTCTTTGGTTTCCATACTGAAAAATGCAGGTGTGATAACCAAAGTGATAGGCATTGGATATAGCTTCCAGTAAATCCTACATGTAATATTCTATATTAGCAAACACTATTTCTCTGAGGCAGGGTATTATGATGCCTAAAAACACAAGCTCTGCAATCTGAATATCTGTATTTAAACAGGGGTTTAATCACTCATAATCTGCATGAACTTGCAAAGCATAAATTTTTTGGACCTCAGATTTTAGCAGTTAAAAAAAAAAAAAAAGACTTCAAATTCATACATATCTATCATTCCAGATCTGTCTGCTACTTGATAACTGTGCATATCTGGGCAAGTTATGTCCTTTTTTCTGTACCCCAATTTTCTCAAGGATAATTAGAGTACATATTACATAGTTTGTTGAATGAAATACATGTTAAATACTAAGAAAATTTTGAGGCACATAATCACCATTCAATAAATGTCTGCTAGGACAATATATAGATGACACATCTTTTTTTATAAGAGGGCTAAAAAGGTTTCCGTGTCAATGTGGAGGAGTATTAATTTGGGAAAATATAAATCCAAATCCTATCTTTGAAAGAAAAAACACAACCTGTTATAAGAATTATACCTATGAAGGTAATGTTTCAAATGTTTTCAAAAGAAAGAAACAATAAAAGAATAAAGGTAGACAGGCAGACAAGAAAGAAAGAAAGAGAGGGAAAGAACGAGAGGGAGGGAGGAAGGAAGGAAGAAAGGAAGGAGGAAGGAAGGGAGAAAACTGAAGAACAAGATATATGGGCAGAAATTTTCTTACCACTGTAATAGGTCTGGACATATCACTGTAGATGATTTTGATTATAATAAAATCTACTTTAAAAACTATTAACTTACAACACTCCCATATGCATTCAATATGGAGCACTTAAGACATAAATGTGTTCAAGACCAGGAAAGATGCAAGAATATTGAGAAAAATAATAGCTTTCTCCTGAAATTTCATAACTCTCTTAAAATTTCATGTTTCTCCATTTTAAGGATGTAGTTGTTTTGGGCAAAATATTTCTGATAGTTCCATTGCTCAAATGGATGATCAATGATAGCTATGCAACCTAGCTCAAGTGCTACAATCCTGGACAAGCCAAAGTTGAATGAATTTTCTTTCCTACTGTTAATTTTCACTTAATTCAGTAAGCTAAGTCACTGCTAATGTAGTAAGGTAAATGTCTAAAGATGCCACCTATATTGATTGGACATATTGAATTTTAGCAAATATATTGGCTAATCATAAGCATTATAGGACTTAATAATTGTGAAATTGGCAAGTGGTTACAAAATTTGACTGAATAGAGCAATCTAATGGTGACAATTCTGGAATGGAGAAATGCCAGAGAATTTAACCAGAGCAAAGCTATTCTTAGAAAAACTGGATGCACAGAATCTACCTTGGATCTTATTAGAAATTTGTCTACATTCACAGGAATGAAATAGGCAAACATATTGATTAAACGTTGTATGCTGAGCTTGTAAATATGTTGTGAAGACAGAGAAACAACCACTCCCTTGAGGTTAAGAAACCAATGTCACTTGACGTCAGAGGCAAGAAAAATCAGCATTCTCTGAGGAAGGTTTCTTTCTTATGATCTACTAGCTTCATGGTCCTCTTCATCACACCCGTTTGAAATGAAGCTGCCATATGTACAAAAAATAAATACTAGATGGACTCTGAAGGTATGCAGGGAATTAGATGCAGATATTCAGGATCAGGAACTGCTTGGCATTGTTATTTGTATCAGCTTTTCAGCATTTGCCTCTGCCCAAGACAGGAGTCCATGTATCACCTTGTGATAAGACATTGGTATGGGAATATATAAATGTGATCTCCACATGGTTGGTACTGGAATTTGCAGAAGAAGTCATTTTTAGGGCAGCCATTAAAATTAAGATGGACAGGATTAGGATAGGCAGAGAAGGGGTATTTTGGAGTGACAGAACTAAACACATGGGAAAGTACAATATTTGAGAGAGAGTGAGAAGGCTGAAATGCTGGTTTGTGAAGTGTGGCCATGGCCTGTGAGGGAAGGTGGAGAAAAACAGCTTGTGGAGCAACTTACCTCCTAGTGTTCAGAGTAGAATTCCCATCAGTCAATTGATTATATGACTATTTAATTCTGGATAATGTAGGCAGGTGACTTAAGATATTCATGCTGTCATATTCCTCTGTACAAGAGCTGCCAACCTTCCTCAGCTATATTGAAGGTATAATTAATTAAAATTCCTGCAAACAATTTAAACACGTGCTCAGCCTATATACGCTTGGGCTCATGCTTTCCCCTTCAATCCCTCCCCCAATTTTCTTAAAAAAAAAAAAAGGAATTTAGAGCATACAAGTGATTGTATTTTAGAATGTTAAAACTAGTAAAACCAAATGTATCATATTGGAATCATCTATAGTAAAATGTAGTATAAAGTTTTAGCACAAGGAAATAGTCAAGATGCTCTGTGATTATCATAAGCTATCGATATTGATATGAAATGATTTCTGTCTGCTCTATATGATGAAGGTAAAATCACAGATTAAAAATGATTTAAAATTATTATGAAAATTATAGTTATTTTTTGTAGTAAAACTTTTCTCTGAAATTTCCTAACCAGTGCCTGTCATAGAGTAGCATTTGATAGATATTTGTTGAATAAATAAATGAAACAAAAAAATAACAGTTTTTTTTTTTTTTTTTTAAGTGGGGAAAGTCCGGTCTTTCCGCCACGTCTAATAGTGTGTTCCCAACTATTTGGAAGAGTTATTATCTCAAAGGGACTCCTATCAATCTTTAAGGGGTAGGAAAGTAAAGGGGGCAGAAGTTTGGAAACCAGTAGACATGGGGTGAATGAGAATAGTAAACCTTTCCTATTCTAAGTGTAAATATGGCAGCAAAGTCAGGCTAAGGAACTCAACACGAACTTGTGTTTTCCTACAGAGGATGGAATTTCATGATGCATATATGGTTCTGCTAAAGCCCTGTGTTGATATAATTCTATATTTTATTTTTTTCAACTTCCACCTAGACAAAGAGAAGGTGCTTCCCAGGAAAAAGAGAATTATTTAAGAAACGATGAGCCAATTCCTGTAATAAACTCCCTCACTCTTGCTCCCTCATTCTTTCCCACTCTTAACAAAGAAGTATTTTTTCCTGACTTTGGGTTGGAAAGTGAGATGCAGAGAATAGCTAACTTGTAAAGACTTTCTAAATTGTGTGTATGCTCTTTTCCCTTTTTTTTTTTTTTTTTTTTAATGCTTCTCAGCCTGGGATGCCTTCATTCCCCAGGAGATATTTGGCAATATCTGCAGATATTTTGATCATTGTAACTGGGAAATTGATATTGGTATGTCATGGGTAGAGGCCAGGGATGCTGCTAAATCCCCTACAATGCACAGGACAACCCAGGGGACAAGAAGTTATCTGACACTAAGTGGCAATGGCATTGAAGTTGAAAAACTCTGAGTTAGAGTGAACAAACTCCCTAACAATCAAGACATTTAGAATGAGTGGAAGCACTAAAAACTGCCCTGTCTGCCTCACATTCTTGGTTGGACGATCGTGTTTCCTCATTATTAAAGGCTTTTCAAAAGGAATATGCTGAAAGTGCTCAGTCAGCAAATTGAGGTATAAAGCAGCTACAAGAGGTAGGAATTGACTTTGGCATACTTCACAGGACTGTGACTGATTTTGTTTGTCACACTATCATTAGATTTGAAAGTCTAATATGGCATTTGCATTAGGATGATGTGTCACTTGCAGAAATGGTGTCTGCATTTTAGTAACTTACAGTCCAGATGTCATCCGGATGTCCCTCCTAGACATGGCAGTCCATTCGTAATGGACTGTAGGATTGAAGAGGTCCAAAAGAAGCTAAAGATATTACCTTGGCAGAATTGCCTTGTGTGACAATTGTGCAATGGTGTTCAAATTGAAAATTGCCTGAACAGTTTCTTCTTTACTTTAAAAATTGTGACAGACTTCCTCCCAACTCCGTGCTATATTTTGATTTTTAGTCTGATGTGGTTTACCATTATTCCACTACATGCATTTGCTTCATAATGAGATTCTGCCACATCAAAATATAAACCCCATATAAATGACTCATAATAAATACAACACTTTACATAATAACAGTAGAAAAGCTCCTTCCCCAGTGGAGTTAGTATAGGTTGGTTGATGGAGATGCTTAAGGATAAATTGCTACAAGGAAACATAGGCACATTGGCATCGGGGTTAGTGGAAGAAAATGATACATTACCACAACACATGCCTTTCTGAAAGCAGATCACCTAAGACAATGAGGAAGTGATGAGAAGTGGGGAAGCTAAGTCCTTGACTTATTAAAAACATCTGCCTACAAAAGACAAAAATAGGGACATTTCAACTCATTATGACTACTTGTTTTTGCCTGTTTTATAAAAGTGGGTTTTTTTTTTTTTTTTTTTTTTAATTTATTTTTATTTTATTTATTTATTTTTGGCTGCACTGGGTCTTCGTTGCTGTGTGCGGGCTTTCTCTAGTTGTGGAGAGCGGGGGCTACTCTTCGTTGCCATGCACGGGCTTCTCATTGCGACGGCTTCTCTTGTTGTGGAGCACGGGCTCTAGAGTGCAGGCTCTGTAGTTGTGGTGCACGGTCTTAGTTGCTCTGTGGCATGTGGGATCTTCCCGGACTGGGGCTCGATCCCATGTCCCCTGCATTGGCAGGCAGATTCTTAACCACTGTGCCACCAGGGAAGCCCAAAAGTGGGGTTTTAAGTAGGTTGGTTATGAATTTTAATATCTAAAAAAGTAGAATTGTCTTTTTTATAGTCTCTTTTTCATATAGATAGATATTGATACATATAAATATCAATATCTATCAAAATCTAACCTATATCTATGTGTGTGTGTTTGTGTGTGTGTGTGTGTGTGTGTGTATATATATATCAAACATGCTTCTGTCTGATATATCTCATGCAGTTTCATAGCAGAAATATGACAGTGACATTCTCTCAGAGTTCTTTTCTTCTTCCTTGTTCTTTGTAAGGAAACTGACTCCTCTTAAAGCTAAGATCTGAAAATATGTCAAAGTAGAATTAAGTATCCTTTTTGGCCATGGTGAATTGAAAAGAGTTAGTGCTGAACCACACAGGTTTTCCTGCAGGGGTGCAGGTGGCAGGAAGCCTGGAAGTAACCAGCCTGAGGCATTGTTTTTTTCATTAATCTGGAGGCAAGTAGACATTGTTGTTCTTGAGAACTATGGCATCCCTTTTGAAATGGTACTTTCACATTTAATCCCCTCATTGTAACCTTGAGGAGAAGTGAGTGTGCTTGTAAATGAGCCTTCCTGCTGTCTCGGGTCTCCTCATCCTCTCTCTGGGGAACATTTAGCCATAAGCCTGAAAAGCTGGTAATATTGAGAATCAGCCTCTAATCCATATTGTGTATTTTTGCTATTTTTGTTAATTTTAGCAGATCCAGTGTTTACCCAAAGAAACGTATAGGATGAATTCTGGACACTTTTATAATAAGAACTTTTAAATTAAAGGTGATAGTATACTTAGCAACAAATATATGTCTAGTTCTGTACTAAGCGGTGTAGATTATACCAAGGTTTCTCAATTTCACCACTATTGACATTTGGGGTTGAATAATTCTTTGTGGAGGAGAGAGGGTGTTCTGCTGTAAGGTGTCTTGTTGTAGGGTCTTCAGAAGCATCACTGGTCTCCACTCACCGGATGCCAGTAGCTCCTCTTCCCATAACGACAATCAAAAATCCCAGTTACCCAGGTGATATTGATGATGTTCATCCATGACACATTTTAAAAATGTGCTGTATTAAAAGATATGTAGATTAAAAGTATAGGTTACATAGAAAAAATATTTTAATACCTGTATAGAGTTAGACCTGAGATGAAAGAGATGGGAGGATATATATTTTATAAAATATATTGATGTTTACACTGAATGCTCCTGGTGCATAATGCAGCTTTCTGCTGAAAAAGTTATAAGCATGAACATTGCATTCAGGCCACATTCAATTTAGATTCTGAGAAAGCTAGCAAGAACTCAAAGCATTATGAGAACTCAATAAAGTTGACCCATAAAATTAATTATCTAAAATTTCAAAGGCATGTTCTCTCCACTGTGATTGAAACTGCAGTTTGCTTTCTACATTGCTTCTGTGGGAGTATTTTCATTACCTACACCCTGAAATTATTTGTATGTCTTTTATAGGGTAGGTAGACATATACCTAGTTCTGTCTTGAACTATGTCTAACTCTTCTAACAGGAAAGAACCTACATCCAAAATTTTGTGCAAAGCTGATTATTGCTGGGAAATGGATAAAATTGTGCTTCAAGATTTGCTGGTCTCTTCATTAAGTGGGCTTTTTGCCTTGGAATTCTCCTTTATTCATAGTTATAATTTCATGTACTCTGGATACCTGTCTTGTGGCCCTAAATCCACTAGAAATGTAGTTTGCCCAATATTGGTCGGCTCTGAAGAATTGAATAAATGACAAAATTTACTTGACATGAAGTATTGATAAAGGATGTCCCTCTTTTAGAGGATATTTCCAACTTAAGACTGCTAGCAGTGACCTGGGCAGTCCTCTTCTCTTCATTCTTCATTCTATTAATATATCTGTCCCCCCAGCCATCAAATGACCCCCAGTTTATGGGATTACAGCCTTATTTCTTAAAACACCTATGTTAGCCATCTCCTGTGAAATTACCCATGGTTCTCCTCACTGACCACAAACCCCAAATGCAATTGGAATAACGCTAACTATGTCTAACCTCTTGTCTTTATCAAATTTAACCATTTCTCAGGCATTCCCCTGGGCTTTTCCTTTGTACAAAGATAGTGACTGGTTTTTTCTGGACTTTTTCGGTTTTCCCAGTTCTTTTGTCCTCATGGATACCTTTAAACCAGCCATATTCTATTTACTGACCTTTCTTTCCTGGAAAGGGGTTCTACAAAACTTTTTAAAAAATGGTAACTCATCACAATAGCAATGTCCTATTCATTTATATGGTATTCCATTTTAACCCTTGATCATGCTCTGCTTTACCTTGTTATTTACTGTTTTGGGTGTGAGTCTTCTCTTTTCAAAAATATCGTGAACTGGTCTTGATCAAGGGCTGTATCTTATACATATCCTTCATGGGATCCTACACTCTGCACATTTAAGTGTTTAATAAATATCTAGCAAACTCAGTAAATACAACTCTAAGCTATTTTGCATAAAACTCCAGTTCTTTAAGTGAGTCAGGTACCAATAATCACCAAGCGGATCAGAAATTACTCCTGAATACCATCAAATCACAGAACTGAGTCTATTAGTATAATTGGCCCTGGATGCATATATATTATTTTATTTTTTCTATGGCATTAATGCTTCGTGTTTCACATAGGATAGAGCTTTCCATCATTTTTAATTTCTTAGTAGTTAACTTTGTGGTCCAGCTTGAGCCCTTCCTTGCTTTTTAATGTCAGTTGTTTGTGTGCATTTGTATGTGTTTGTGCAGATCATGAAAGATGAGAAGGAGGTGAAAGGGGAGGGCAGTTCAACATCCAGGGAAGGTTCCAGAAATGTCTGGATTATAAAGGAGAGCCTACAAGACTTTGTCTAATGCAGACTCAGGTTCAGAATTAATGAGATATTTTTCCACCTAGGATTTATTGGCTTTCAGGATCTTGGGGAACTTTATTTCTCAGGCAATTAATTATCAGACCAAGGATGATTATCAGATTTATTACAAATATTAGCCTACACAAACGTTAGGAGTTGGAGTGGAACGTCATCTAGTGCTGGATTTCTGCTGATTGGAATGAGAGTGATAATGAAGGTAGTGTTTAGTATTTATTGTATGCTTATCGTCAATGCTTACTGAGCAGAGAGTAACAGGAAATGCTATCCTAGAGCTTCTCCTGTAAATGATTGCTCTGGGGTATTACTTTGGATCCTCAACATCCATTGGTGGTAAGTTTCTAAAAAAGGAATCAATTTAAGAAGTAGTGTGGTATAGTTTAAAGACCCCTGGAGTAAGAGTATTTCTTCTACTCAGTGGTGAAGTCACCTCATTGCTCTGAATCTGTCTCCTTTCCTGCATTCTGGCACAGTCCTAATATAGATCCTGTCAATATCACTCTCCTTCTAGAATAATCAATGACAATGTCTGGGGCTGTGCAAGGAAAAATATATTTACCGTTAGCACGCATTCAAAAATGACCTTTTTATTTTAAATCAGGAAGTAATCTCAGCGGATGAGAAGCTTTGTCAATTTCTAGATACCGTCACTGCAGTAAAACAGGCAAGTGACTAAGCAAGGAATCCTCAGGATCCATGAGCTGGGTCCTACATGCAGTTCAGCCTCTGGGTCTTAATGCATAAAATCCTCTCCCAAGCACAGACTGCCAGGCAGAAGCTCTTTTGACACAGTTCTGTTTGGATGTGACAGCCAATTTGAAAGTGACTATCTGAGCATCCCCACCCCAAATTTAATCACCACTGCATCTGTTGTGATGCAGCTTGTGATGAACAAGCTGACACTACTGTGTTGTTATTGCGGTTGTTGCCTCCCCTCCTTTATCCTCAGGCGGTGGCTTTGCATGCAGTCCGGCTGGTCATCACACTCAAGCTGTTAGATCCCTGCCATGCTTCAACTAGCAGCAAATGCTGGTCGCTGGCTGAAACAGAAGCTGAGGGAGAAGTTGCTGTTACCGATCCACCAGTCTCCCTGCAGGAGCAGAAAAAGAATGGGAGCAACGACAATTCGGTGACTGTGTCCGTGACAGTAACTCACAGAATACGTTCAGTTGTCAGTATAACCCTAAACTCATCCTGAATGTTTTTGCCAATTGCCAGTTTAGTACCCTGACCTGTGAAAGAATTTGGCTCTTTCTCTCTCTCTTTCTTTTTTTTCCCTTCTCTCATAGGCAGTTCATTATTTTCTTAATAAATATATGTATATTGAGCAGATATTTAGGGATTGTATTAACCCTTGTTTCACACTTACTGGTACTATTTTTTTTTTATTTTACATTAAGGAACACTTGATCCCTTAAATGGTCTAGTGCATAATTTAGCTATAGACATCACACAACTGATCTAGCAAGGCTTTCTTGTTTATTTGAAATCAGTACCCAATACCAGGACAAATCTCATTAAAACCGGAGTCCTCATAAGATTATCCAGAGTTATCATAAGGATCCTTATTTTTAGCCCTCCTCTAAAAACAATTTGAAGCAATGAATCCCAGCATAACACTGCATCAAAATACCAGAAAAATAATAAAATAAAATAAGAAAGAAAGAACGGAAGGAAGGAGGGGAGGGAGAGAGGAAGGGAAGAAGGAAAGAAGGAAGGAAGGAAGGAAGGAGGAAAGGAAAGAAGGAAAGAAGGAAGGAAGGACAATAAGCCTTCAGGGCATGTGGTGAAAGTCATTCTCAAGGTAAGTTTGGTACTTATAGAAGTATCTCTGGGAAGTGGTAATTCGGTTGTATGTCTATTGTCCTGGTGTCTAAAAGAAGATGAACCATGTGTCAGACATTGGTAGTTCCTCTCTGTGTAAAATTTATATAATCTTCACAGTAAAACGCCTTCATGGTATTGATTATCAATTTAGAGAATTGGAAAGTGAAGCTGGAGAAGGAAAACCACTTGCCTGAGTTGACACAGATTCACAGATTGCAAATTCATAGCTAGTATGGAGTATAGGTCATCTTTTCTTTCTCTCTCACTGTCTTTCAGGTATTTTACATGCACATTGCAGTGGGGTTGCATATCTGTTCCTGTAAACTAAATTTTCTGTACTCCTTGAGCCAAAAATAGTTTTAGTTCAATTTTTGATACATGGAAAATTGAAAATGCTTAGGTGTTCCTCCTTCACTGACAGGATTACGGAGACAACCAGGAAAGGCCAGGTGTTCAGGGCATGGTAGTCTTTGTTCCTGTGGAGCCACAAACTGCACCTCAAACCTTGGACATCAATGTCCATGTGCGGCAAGGAAAGTTAGGCAAGGAGGCAAGACCAAGCATAAGTCAATTTTTGCTATTTACAAAAATACGTTGAAAATATGTTTAGTTTTATCAAGGGCCTAGAGGAACAAAAACCTTTATAATTTAGAGAACTTCTTACCTCTAACAATAGATTGTGTGCTCTATTTTTCTTTAGAAATGGGTAGACTCAAAACAACTTTAGATATTTTCCATGTTACCAAATTCTTTCCACCAATATGTTATGTAGTTTATAAGAATTTGCTCATTACATTTGATATTCTGTCTACACACCAGGAAGTGAAAGGCAATCACATTGCTGCTGGTTTAAATAAAATGTCATGAAATAAAATTAGACCCTACAAGTTTCTTTTTGTTCTCTTATGTTTGTTGAATAAGGTGGCAATGCTCTTTATTTTATCCATGTAGGTGCAGTCTAAACGTTCTGTTTATCTGCTTGTTCTGACAGTCATTTGTTCCTCAGAATATTTTGTAAGTAAGAAAGTATCATCAAGTTTTCAAAATTTCTAATGCCAGAGATATGCTGGCAAAATGGAGTGAAGAACTAAGCTAGACTTTTTGTTTGTTTGTTTTTGTTTTGTTTTATTTAATTTTTAGTCATAAGCCCCCCCCCCCAAAACTACTGGAAAATAATACCACTTAATAGCTATGGACAAGAAATTTGAAGTCAGGTAGAATTGGGTTTTAACTCTTGCTCTTCCATTTACTAAGATGTTTCAAGCAAGTTGTTTTACCTCTCTATTCAACACTTTGGCATTTGTTGAATAGGGATGTTTCTCCTTTTTTATATGCTGGTTATAAAAATTAAATGAGATAATATAGAGAAAGTGCTAAGCAAAGTAAATTAAGCAATCAATAACTATTCTTATGATAATGATACAATTTTCTTTAATTAGATGACTTTTGGGAATGGGGTAAGACATATTTTTTGTTTGAGTGTTGTACAATTACTAACTAAAAATCATTTTCTTTTAGTCAAGCAATTTTTATGACTCAGTAATCTTGATGGTGATTATACTGGTGGGATAAATCCCTCTGTCACTTTATTATGCTTTTGACTTTTCTGTTACATACCTCAAAAGCTATTATCTACTATCTATGTATTGCTAATTTCATGGTGATATTTATATGTTTTCTTCTAATATTTCTGCTTACTCATGATAAACATGAGAATATCAGAATACAAAACTAATGACAACAGGAAATACAAAACCAAATAGAGCCTATAAGAGACAGGAGGTTAGAATCTCTGACATTTGTTTCTTGATCTGTCATTGAGCTGCTACTGAGTGTACACAAAATCTTTCACTGGACTAAATAAGAACCTGTCTTCCAGAAAAGCTATCTGCATTATCAGATCCATTTTTAAGCTTACAAAGGCAGTCTTGCAACTTTACTAGTTTATATTTTTTCAAGATAACTGCATTTACTGGCGTTTCAATTGTATTCTACTACAGTCTCCTCTCCCAACAATAATATGGAAACAGTTAAATTATACAGTAGACGCTTAAGTGTTGAGTGAAACTTTGCTATTCAGAGTACCAGAAAATAGGGGCACCAACCTAACAGAACTCAATTTGTTTTTCCTAAGAGATTTTTGAGAAATGTACTGCACATCTCTAACAATTAGTCGTAAGGCAATCAAAATAAAATATTTGTTCAAACTTGAGGCACTTGAAGGATTTTACTAGTATTTTACTTTATATTAGACTTCTTTCTTACAAAAATGAGTCCACACATACAATTATTCAAAATAGTGGATAATGGTGAGTGAAGTGTCCTTGCAAATGATAATGGTACAGATATGAGTTATATTGTTGCAGAAAGATTGAGAAGATCCAAATACTTTGTAAGACAGTTATACCCAAAGAATATTGAATAAATTATAGCCTCTGTGTTCTAAATCTAAAATGGCTGACTGAAAATGTCTCAGCAGCCTGAAAGTGCATTGTCTCATTTTTAAATTGATGGGCCATTTAAAAAATATATTTTGACTGCTGGCTGCCAACTCAACTTGATCTCTTTCTCCTATCTGTATTTAAGAAAACTCTTAACCAACAATATGTCTTTTAGGGTTCAGCTTAAACAAGGCGAGCATGAAGAGATCATAAAGTATGATCATATGGAAGTCATAGCAGTTAATACTGTGTAATGATATAATAATATAAAACATATATAATAAAATATACCTTAATAGCAAATAATTTTGAGCACTTACTAAAACCCAGTGACCATGTTATGAACAGATCGTGTGTTATTTAATTTTATGGTGTAGACGTGAACATAATCACATGTGACACTGGATATTGCAGGAAGCCTTCAGCTTTTTTTTTTTTTAAGATTTATTGAGATATAATTAACGTACCATATGATTCATCCATTTAAGTTGGTAGCTATTTTAGATAAAGTGTTCAGAAAAGATTTTTATATAGAAGAGTTCAGCATATGAGGATATCTTTGAAATACCATAGTAAGAATGTCTTTTAGAAGGGCATTCTCAGGAGAGTGAACAGCAAGCTTATAGCTTGGCTGGAGTGGAGCTCTAGAGAGGAATTTATTTTTTTTTAATCTTATTACTATGAGCCATCTTTGGATAATTTTGAATGGGGTTGACTTACATTTACAAAGGGGCACTGGACTGTTATCTAGCGGAAAGGTTGAAAAGACCGATTAGATTTTATTTTTGCAGTGACTGGGCCAGAGGCAATGGTGGCTTGCACTAGGTTAGGAACACAGGAAGTGTGAAGAATGGCCACATTTGTGCCATACATTAATCTTCAGTGGCAACTAATTTTGTACCCACTAATAATTCTTGACCCAGCAAATGTAATTTATATCAGCTGTGTGTGGTTGTTCAGTGTCATGGAACCTGACTTCTTACTGACTTGGTCTCCTTGTCCTTTTCTTAAACTTGTTGTTTACTTGGAGCAGTGGTTCCGAAACATTGCCATACATGAGAATCCACTGTAGGACTTGTTCAAACACAGGTTGCAGGGTCCCTCCCCCAGAGTTACTGATTCAGTAGGTCTTAAGGAGAACCGAAGGATGTGCTGTATTTCTAACAATTTCCTAGCTTATAATGATGCTTACTGCTCTGGGCACCACGTTTTGAGAACCACTGTTGATATCAGGAATTGACAACTTGTGTCTATAAAGGGCCAGTAGTAAATAATTTTGAGTTTCTGGGTCATAGAGTGTCTGTCACAGCTTCTCAATTCATAGACAACATGTGGACCCATTAATATGTAATAAATAGATAATTTATAAGTGAATGAGCATGGCTGAGTGCCAGTAAAATGTATTTACATAACAGAGGCCGTTCTGATCCTTGCTCTAGACAATTTAGTCCTGGTTACTTCCCTCTGCTTAATATTCTAATACATACCTATTAGAAAATATACATATATACTCACATATACCCATGTGAATAGCAACCTTTCCTTAATATCTCATTTTTCTCTAGTTTATTTTTTTAATATCTTACAGATGATACAACAAATTAATGTCTCTAATAACATATTATGTAAGTGTTATTATTTTATGTCTTCAGTATTCCACTTGAAAAGTAGGAAGATTAAATGGAAATCATTTTATGAACTGTCAATTCTGAAAAGCCAAAATGCATTACCAAGGTTATCTGTTCCGTAATAACAATTTTCCATTATAATTAGTTCTCTCGTATTAAGAATAAGTCCATTACAATGTGCCAAAAAATTATATAGTCTAGGGAGGAGAGAACAATATTAAATAAACTAGTATACTATCATTCTGGCAGATTATAAATGTAGATATAATGAGATAACTAATGGGAAATATTTGTGGGAGTTTGCTGAAATGAGTGTGACCTCAGTTTTTCAGTTATTTTTTCAAGAATGCAAAAAAAAATCCCCACCTACAGTTCTCAATAGGACTGATGACAGTTTGGCAGTTTTGCTAGTTATTTATGAATCTACAAAATACATGTCTTATAGCTGCCATGTTTCAAAGTAATAATGCAACTAAAATAGTAAGATGGGCCACAACACGGGAACACTAATTAAACAAACACTGCAGTATTGCACATAATTTGTATTTGCTTGACATTTTATCCTGTTTTGTAGAATAAGATTATCATTACCCAATTGTTTTTATATTTTAAGGTGTGAATACTGAGGCTTTCTCATTTATTTTGCAGATAGCTCTTCTGTACCTACAGGTGCAAGTCAAAGAAAACTAAATTATTAGGCAAGATGACATCGTATGTGTGAGAGTCAGTTCACAAATTCAAGTCCATGGACTCTCAATTTATCCTTTAACTGTGTGCTGCTGGTTTCCTGGGTATTAAAGGATGGACTGATGGTAAGAACACAGAGTGACTTCCCCGATGTATAGTAATGTCTCCTATGGGTCATGTAAACCTGAATATGGGTGTGGGCCATGATGTCAGAACGTGGTTTTCAGAAAAAAATATGTTTAAAACATTTCTATTTAAGTACAAGACGTATACAAAAAGGTGAATTAATATAATGCCCAACTCCATGGATTATCACAGTGACTGCACCAATAAAACTGTCACGCCCCTTGGTAAATGTCTTTCAAATGTTACACCCAAGTTTCTTGCTTGAGCAAGGAGATTGATAGTGATGTTGGCATATTCTAAGCTGGGAAACTTGCAGGAAGAGGAGGTTCACTTAAGAAAGGGGATACTTACTTCTATTTCTATTATTTTTATTATTTATACAATTTAAAAAATATTCTCTTACTGAGCTAAAAATTCATCTTTTTATTTATCAGTAATGGAGGTGCTGTTTAAGTATGCAGTCAATGAAGGACACTTATGGAACACACTGCCACTTAGTGCAAAGTAATGATGGGGGTCACTAAAAATAAGTAAGCATGTTCTTGCCTTAATGAGATTGCAATCTAGTGGATAACACAAGGCCAACTAAAGATATGGGAAAATACTAACATCCTCAGGTCTCAACCTTGCTACTGAATGTCTTGGGAGTACTCACTGAGTTTTTCTGTGTTCCTAAGATTCCTTTTCTTTTTCTCAACAATATCCCATATCCTCTTAAGTTGAAAACGCTGTAAATCCAGAATTCTATCTGTGTAAAGTAGAAAACTGTACTTGCTAACTGGGTAGTAGAGGGACTATCTGAGACTATATATTCCAGGAAGGAGTTCAAAGGAGGGATTTTCTGAGATTCAGGTAGGTAATTCATTGATTCTTTCATTCACTTAATTCCTATTTATTCAGCAGCTAGTGTGTCCTAAGGTCTTTTTTAATCTAATTGGGAAATCTTAAAAGAAAATGTGAGTTAATATTAGAAACCTGAGGAATTATATGGAGCTGAAGCACTTTAGTAGCAAAGTGATTGTTTTGAAGGACTTAATTAAAATCTTGGCTTTTGACATTATTCAAAAGTTTGTTAAGACTGAAGATATATCAGTATTACGTTAAGTGTTAAGTATATATACATAGATAATTAAAGTGAAATATTTCCATCTTATAAAAATGGAAGGGAAAAAATCCCTTTCATATTGACTGGCTCTAACAGAACACAAGCATTTTCTGAGAGGCGGAATCCCTTTTCAAATCATTATTATGAGTAGATAACAAGGAATATATTATGAATTACTCTAATTGCTATATAAATGCTAAGTCAAATTTATACATGAATTGTTTTGTATTATAATATTTATACACATATATATACTCTATAGATTATAAAATATAAACTCTGTTATACATAGTATTTTCCTTGACCTTTTAATCAAATTGTTTTATTTATTTATTTATTTTTTAACATCTTTATTTGAGTATAATTGCTTTACAATGGTGTGTTAGTTTCTGCTTTATAATCAAGTGAATCAGTTATGCATATACATATGTCCCCATATCTCTTTCCTCTTGCGTCTCCCTCCCTCCGACCCTCCCTATCCCACCCCTCTAGGTGGTCACAAACACTGAGCTGATCTCCCTGTGCTATGTGCCTGCTTCCCACTAGCTATCTATTTTACGTTTGGTAGTGTATATATGTCAATGCCACTCTCTCACTTTGTCCCAGCTTACCCTTCCCCCTCCCTGTATCCTCAAGTCCATTCTCTAGTAGGTCTGTGTCTTTATTTACGTCTTGCCCCTAGGTTCTTCATGACCTTTTTTCTTTTTTTTTTCTTGGATTCCATATATATGTGTTAGCATACGGTATTTGTTTTTCTCTTTCTGACTTACTTCACTCTGTATGACAGACTCTAGGTCCATCCACCTCACTACAAATAACTCAATTTCTTTTCTTTTTATGGCTGAGTAATATTCCATTGTATATATGTGCCACATCTTCTTTATCTATTCAACTGTTGATGGACATTTAGGTTGCTTCCATGTCGTGGTTATTGTAAATAGAGCTGCAATGAACATTTTAGTACACGACTCTTTTTTAATTATGGTTTTCTCAGGGTATATGCCCAGTAGTGGTTTTGCTGGGTCGTATGGTAGTTCTATTTTTAGTTTTTTAAGGAACCTCCATACTGTTTTCCATAGTGGCTGTATCAATTTACATTCACACCAACAGTACAAGAGGGTTCCCTTTTCTCCACACCTTCTTCAGCATTTACTGTTTGTAGATTTTTTGATGATGGCCATTCTGACCAGTGGGAGATGATATCTCATTGTAGTTTTGATTTGCATTTCTCTAATGATTAATGATGTTGAGCATTCTTTCATGTGTTTGTTGGCAATCTGTATATCTTCTTTAGAGAAATGTCTATTTAGGTCTTCTGCCGATTTTTGGATTGGGTTGTTTGTTTTTTTGATATTGAGCTGCATGAGCTGCTTGTAAATTTGGAGATGAATCCTTTGTCAGTTCCTTCATTTGCAAATAATTTTTTCCCATTCTGAGGGTTGTCTTTTCATCTTATTTATGGTTTCCTTTGCTGTTCAAAAGCTTTTAAGCTTCATGAGGTCCCATTTGTTTATTTTTGTTTTTATTTCCATTTCTCTAGGAGGTGGGTCAAAAAGGATTTTGCTGTGATTTATGTCATAGGGTATTCTGCCTATGTTTTCCTCTAAGAGCTTGATACTGTCTGGCCTTACATTTAGGTCTTTAATCCATTTTGAGTTTACTTTTGTGTATGGTGTTAGGGAGTGTTCTAATCTCATTCTTTTACATATAGCTGTCCAGTTTTCCCAGCACCACTTACAGAAGACGCTGTCTTTTCTCCATTGTATATTCTTGCCTCCTTTATCAAAGATAAGGTGACCATATGTGCGTGGGTTTATCTCTGGGCTTTCTATCCTGTTCCATTGATCTATATTTCTGTTTTTGGGCCAGTAACTTACTGTCTTGATTACTGTAGCTTTGTAATATAGTCTGAAATCAGGAAGCCTGATTCCTCCAGCTCCGTTTTTCTTTCTCAAGATTGCTTTGGCTATTTGGGGTCTTTTGTGTTTCCATACAAATTGTGAAATTTTTTGTTCTACTTCTGTGAAAAAGGCCATTTGTAGTTTGATAGGGACTGCATTGAATCTGTAGATTGGTTTGGGTAGTATAGTCATTTTCACAATGTTGATTCTTCCAATCCAAGAACATGGTATATCTCTCCATCTATTTGTATCATCTTTAATTTCTTTCATCAGTGTCTTATAATTTTCTGCATACAGGTCTTTTGTCTCCTTAGGTAGGTTTATTCCCAGATATTTTATTCTTTTTGTTGCAATGGAAAATGGGAGTGTTTTCTTAATTTCGCTTTCAGATTTTTGTCATTAGTGTATAGGAATACAAGAGATTTCTGTGCATTAATTTTGTATCCTGTTACTTTACCAAATTCATTTATTAGCTCTAGTAGTTTTCTGGTAGCATCTTTAGGATTCTCTATGTATAGTATCATGTCATCTGCAAACAGTTACAGCTTTACTTCTTCTTTTCCTATTTGGATTCCTTTTAGTTCTTTTTCTTCTCTGATAGCTGTGGCTAAAACTTCCAAAACTATGTTGCATAATAGTGGTGAGAGTGGGTAACCTTGTCTTGTTCCTGTTCTTAGTGGAAATGGTTTCAGTTTTTCACCATTGAGGATGATGTTGGCTGTGGGTTTATCATATATGGCCTTTATTATGTTGAGGAAAGTTCCCTCTATGCCTACTTTCTGGAAGCTTTTTATTATAAATGGGTATTGAATTTTGTTGAAAGGTTTCCCTGCATCTATTGAGATGATCATATGTTTTTTTTCCTTCAATTTGTTAATATGGTGTATCCCATTGATTGATTTGCATATATTGAAGAATCCTTGCATTCCTGGGATAAACCCCATTTGATCATAGTGTATGAGCCGTTTAATGTGCTGTTGGATTCTGTTTGCTAGTATTTTGTTGAGTAGTTTTGCATCTATGTTCATCAGTGATATTGGCCTGTAGTTTTCTTTCTTTGTGACATCTTTGTCTGGTTTGGGTATCAAGGTGATGGTGGCCTCATAGAATGAGTTTGGGAGTGTTCCTCCCTCTGCTATATTTTGGAAGAGTTTGAGAAGGATAGGTGTTAGCTCTTCTCTAAATGTTTGATAGATTTCGCCTGTGAAGCCATCCGGTCCTGGGATTTTGTTTGTTGGAAGATTTTTGATCACAGTTTCAATTTCAGTGCTTGTGATAGGTCTGTTGATATTTTCTTTTTCTTCCTGGTTCAGTCTCGGTTGTGCATTTCTAAGAATTTGTCCATTTCTTCCAGGTTGTCAATTTTATTGGCATATAGCTGCTTGTAGTAATCTCTCATGATCCTTTGTATTTCTACAGTGTCAGTTGTTACTTCTCCTTTTTCGTTTCTAATTCTATTGATTTGAGTCTTCTCCCTTTTTTTCTTGATGACTCTGGCTAATGGGTTATCAATTTTGTTTATCTTCTTAAAGAACCAGCTTTTAGTTTTATTGACCTTTGCTATCGTTTCCTTCATTTCCTTTTATTTCTGATCTGATCTTTATGATTTCTTTCCTTCTGCTGTCTTTGGGGTTTTTTTTGTTGTTGTTGTTATTTCTCTAATTGCTTTAGGTGTAAGGTTCGGTGGTTTGTTTGAGATGTTTCCTGTTTCTTCAGGTAGGCTTGTATTGCTATAAACTTCCCTCTTAGAACTGCTTTTGCTGCATCCCATAGGTTTTGGGTCGTTGTGTTTTCATTGTCATTTGTTTCTAGGTATTTTTTGATCTCCTCTTTGATTTCTTCAGTGATCTCTTGGTTATTCAGTAGTGTATTGTTTAGCCTCCATGTGTTTGTATTTTTTACAGATTTTTTCCTGTAATTGATATCTAGTCTCAGAGTGTTGTGGTTGGAAAAGATACTTGATACGATTTCAATTTTCTTAAATTTACCAAGGCTTGATTTCTGACCCAAGATATGATCTATCCTGGAGAATGTTCCATGAGCACTTGAGAAGAATGTGTATTCTGTTGTTTTTGGATGGAATGTCATATAAATATCAATTAAGTCCATCTTTTTTAATGTGTCATTTAAAGCTTGTGTTTCCTGATTTATTTTCATTTTGGATGATCTGTCCATTGGTGAAAGTGGGGTATTAAAGTCCCCTACTATTATTGTGTTACTGTCGATTTCCCCTTTTATGGTGGTTAGCATTTGCCTTATGTATTGAGGTGCTCTTATGTTGGATGCATAAATATTTACAATTGTTATATCTTCTTCATGGATTGATCCCTTGATTATTATGTAGTGTTCTTGTCTCTTGTAATAGTCTTTGTTTTAAAGTCTATTTTGTCTGATATGAGAATTGCTACTTCAGCTTTCTTTTGATTTCCATTTGCATGGAATATCTTTTTCCATCCCCTCACTTTCAGTCTGCATGTGTCCCTAGGTCTGAAGTGGGTCTCTTGTAGACAGCATATATACGGGTCTTGTTTTTGTTTCCATTCAGCCAGCCTATGTCTTTTGGTTGGAGCATTTAATCCATTTACATTTTAGGTAATTATCGATATGTATGTTCCTGTTACCATTTTCTTAATTGTTTGGGTTTGTTATTGTAAGTCTTTTCCTTCTCTTGTGTTTCCTGCCTAGAGATGTTCCTTTACCATTTGTTGTAAAGCTGGTTTGGTGGTGCTGCATTCTCTTAGCTTTTGCTTGTCTGTAAAAGTTTTAATTTCTACGTCAAGCTAAATGAGATCCTTGCTTGGTAGAGTAATCTTGGTTGTAGCTTTTTCTTCTTCATCACTTTAAATATATCCTGCCACTCCCTTCTGGCTGGCTTAGTTTCTGCTGAAAGATCAGCTGTTAACCTTGTGGGGATTCCCTTGTGTGTTATTTGTTGTTTTTACTTTGCTGATTTTAATATTTTTTCTTTGTATTTAATTTTTGATAGTTTGATTAATATGTGTCTTGCCATGTTTCTCCTTGGATTTATCCTGTATAGGACTCTTTATACTTCCCGGACTTGATTAACTATTTCCTTTTCCATATTAGGGAAGTTTTCAACTATAATGTCTTCAAATATTTTCTCAGTCCCTTTCTTTTTCTCTTCTTCTTACGGCACCCCTATAATTCAAATGTTGGTGCATTTAATGTTGTCCCAGAGGTCTCTGAGACTGTCCTCAATTCTTTTCATTCTTTTTTCTTTATTCTGCTCTGCAGTAGTTATTTCCAATATTTTATCTTCCAGGTCACTTATCCATTCTTCTGCCTCAGTTATTCTGCTATTGATCCCTTCTAGAGAATTTTTAAGTTCAATTATTGTGTTGTTCATCCTTGTTTGTTTGCTCTTTAGTTCTTCTAGGTCCTTGTTAAACATTTCTTGTATTTTCTCCATTCTATTTCCAAGATTTTGGATCATCTTTACTATCATTATTCTGAATTCTTTTTCAGGTAGACTGCCTATTTTCTTTTCATTTGTTAGGTCTGGTGGGTTTTTGCCTTGCTCCTTCATCTGCTGTGTGTTTCTCTGTCTTCTCATTTTGCTTAACTTATTGTGTTTGGGGTCTCTTTTTCGCAGGCTGCAGGTTCATAGTTTCCATTGTTTTTGGTGTCTGTCCCAGTGGCTAAGTTTGGTTCAGTTGGTTGTGTAGGCTTCCTGGTGGAGGGGACTAGTGCCTGTGTTCTTGTGGATGAGGCTGGATCTTGTCTTTCTGGTGGGTAGGTCCACGTCTGGTGGTGTGTTTTGGGGTGTCTGTGGCCTTATTATGATTTTAGGCAGCCTCTTTGCTAATGGGTGGAGTTGTGTTCCTGTCTTCCTAGTTGTTTGGCATAGTGTCCAGCACTGTAGCTTGCTGGTCATTGAGTGGAGCTGGGTCTTGGCTTTAAGATGGAGATCTCTGGGAGATTTTTGCCCTTTGATATTATGTGGAGCTGGGAGGTCTCTTTGGACCAGTGTCCTGAACTTTGCTCTCCCACCTCAGAGGCACAGCCTGGCTGGAGCACCAAAAGCCTGTCTTCCACATGGCTCTTAATAAAAGGGAGAAAACAAAAGAAAGAAAGAAAGAAAGAAGAAGATAAAATAAAATAAAGTAAAATAAAATAAAATAAAGTTATTAAAATAAAGAATAATTATTAAAAAAAATTTTAAGTAATAAAAAAAAAGAAAGAAAGAAAGAAGAGAGCAACCAAACCAAAATACAAATCCACCAATTATAATAAGTGCTAAAAAGTATACTAAAAAACAAAACAAAAAAAACGGATCGACAGAACCCTAGGACAAATGGTAAAAGCAAAGCTATACAGACAAAATCTCACACAGAAGCATACACATACACTCTCACAAAAAGAGAGAAAGGGAAAAAAATAATATATCGTTGCTCCCAAAGTCCACCTCCTCAATTTGGGATGATTTGTTGTCTATTCAGGTATTCAACAGATGCAGGTACATCAAGTTGATTGTGGAGCTTTAATCCGCTGCTCCTGATGCTGCTGGGAGAAATTTCCCTTTCTCTTCTTTGTTCGCACAGCTCCCGGGGTTCAGCTTTGGATTTGGACCCGCCTCTGCGTGTAGGTTGCCTGAGGGCGTCTGTTCTTCGCTCAGACAGGATGGGGTTAAGGGAGCAGCTGCTTCGGGGGCTCTGGCTCACTCAGGCCTGGGGGAGGGAGGGGTACGGATGCGGGGCGAGCCTGCGGCGGCAGAAGCCGGCGTGTCGTTGCACCAGCCCGAGGCGCGCCGTGCGCTCTCCCGGGGAAGTTGTCCCCAGATTACGGGAGCCTGGCCGTGGCGGGCTGCACAGGCTCCCGGGAGGGGCAGTGTGGAGAGTGACCTGTGCTCGCACACAGGCTTCTTGGTGGCGGCAGCAGCAGCCTTAGCGTCTCATGCCCGCCTCTGGGGTCCGCGCTGATAGCCGCGGCTCGCGCCCGTCTCTGGAGTTCCTTTAAGTGGCGCTCTCAATCCCCTCTCCTCGCGCACCAGGAAACAAAGAGGCAAGAAAAAGTCTCTTCTGCAGCTCCAGACCTTTTCCTGGACTCCTTCCCGGCTAGCTGTGGCGCGCTAGCCCCTTCAGGCTGTGTTCACGCCGCCAACCCCAGTCCTCTCCCTGCGATCCGACCGAAGCCCGAGCCTCAGCTCCCAGCCCCGCCCGCCCCGGCGGCTGAGCAGACAAGCCTCTCGGGCTGGTGAGTGCTGCTCGGCGCCGATCCTCTGTGCGGGAATCTCTCCGCTTTGCCCTCCGCACCCCTGTTGCTGCGCTCTCCTCCGTGGCTCTGAAGCTTCCCCCCTCTGCCACCCGCAGTCTCCGCCCGCGAAGGGGCTCCTAGTGTGTGGATACCTTTCCTCCTTCACAGCTCCCTCCCACTGGTGCAGGTCCCGTCCCTATTCTTTTGTCTCTGTTTTTCCTTTTTTCTTTTGCCCTACCCAAGTACGTGGGGAGTTTCTTGCCTTTTGGGAGGTCTGAGGTCTTCTGCCAGCGTTCAGTAGGTGTTCTGTAGGAGTTGTTCCAAGTGTAGATGTATTTCTGATGTATTTGTGAGGAGGAAGGTGATCTCCAGGTCTTACTCTTCTGCCATCTTGAAGCTCCACCCCTCAAATTGTTTTAAAATACAGAATCATTCTTAAATTTTAAGTCATTTTAACTACTACTCTATATAACTAAAATATGAAAGAAAAAAATCATTTGAACAAGAGAGACAAGGATGGAACTACCCAGAAACTCCCTTATAATAAAGAAAGATGATTTACTTAAATCACAGAAGTTAGGAAGAGGTATATATGAAAAAATGTTGCCTTCAGTCCTGCCACGGGAAAAATCATTTTTCACAATGTTCATTTTGTTGCTTTAATCAGTCTTGTTTAACTGTCTTAAAGAATTGGGTCCAAGTGCCTCTCACTTTGCTAAATAATTTACTACCTTACTAGTTTGGACTCTGTAGTGACCTAATCTCACTGATGAATCCTGGAGGCTAATGGGTTTATGCACCATGAATAAAGATAAATTAAGTAGCTTTCATTAGTTCAGCTGGCATTGGTAAGAAAATAAGCACAAACAAGGACATAGTGTTCCAATAATCCATAAAGGTTACTTTTAGAATTTTTTTTTCAAAGGAAGGAGAGGTGCTTTAGTATAAACTGAATAGAACATAGCTGTTTTAATGTGTGCTATTCAAAGACCTTTAAAACCACATCATCTGCTCTTTTTAGGTCAATAAAACAAGAAAACCGTCACTCATGTGGCATTCCTACAGTGTTTCTAAGGATCTGAATATAGTAAGTGGGTATCCCTGCTCCCTCTCTGTCTCTCTGTATACGTGTATGTGTGTGGCTTCCTATTGATTCCTTTCCTATGCTAAGCAGCCTTCAAAAGCTGTACAAGATGAATATTATTAAATCAAGTGAAAAAGGTGCATGATTTCATGTTAAGTGAAAAGATAGTCTGCAAAACATTATATAGAATGTGAAACCAACTTTGGAAAAGTATTATATGTATGCATATTTAGACACAAAGAGAAAGTCTACATTAAAAGTGAAATTTTGGAAAAAAATATATCCCGTGTAATTACTAGTTATCGCCCTTAGGCAATAATGTTATAGGTGATTTTATTTTTAACTGTAGTAGATTCAGTTAGTGGTAGTTCATTTTTTTCTACAATAAACATACTTACTTTCATAATTTAAAAAAATTAATTGAATTCCTCCCCCAAGAGTATCAACTTGTGGCTATACACAAGAATGGCCAAGCTCCCAGAACTTAGACAGTGAGGTGGAATTTTGAAATCAAAATATCAATACAGTTCTTGAATAAGGCATTAGAGGTAAATGGATAAAAAATAAATTGCTTAATTTTAAATCAACTTTGCTCTGCAAAGAATAGACATTGAAAATAAGATAGTGCCCAAAAGGCCTCAATAGACATCACAGTACCAGTAGTTAATTTTAACATCTAGCAATACCTACAGAATAGATGGATTCTATAGTATACATTCACTCAGTTGTTGTGATATACAGAGAAAAATGCCCCAAATATAGCATTTTGTCAATAACCAGTGAATTAGAAATATATACCCTTCTTCTTCTCCTTTGTATTGCTATTTCAAAGGACAGATCCAATCCCACTTCTTCATGAATATATTTGTTATATTCAAATCAAATTTACTTACTCTAATTTCTGTAAGAAAAAAAGTCTCCTGCAGTATTTTGAGACTGTTAGTTGCCATTTCACGTTTATACCTAATTTCTTCCTGAGGACTGCACACTCACTGAGAGCAGAGACTACTTTTAACAACTTTTATATCAAAATATAGTATTTTTCATATAGATATTTTCATGCCTGTAGAAGACAGTAGCAATTAAGATTTGGTCCCAAACTGTTTAGGTCCAAGTAGTAGCCTGACACTAATTAGCAGAGTGACCTTGGACTATTTCATAAAACTTTCTGTGCATGTGTCCTCATTTGTAAATGGATCCAGCAGGTGTTGTTGTGTTTTGTTTTTTGTTGTTGTTTTGTTTTGGCTGGGGAAGGGGTTCCACGTGCGAGACAGTATTTTATATACTTACCATGTATTCACCCTTTGAATCCTTACAACTACAATACTATAGGTAATATTATTATTATTATTTCCATCTTTCAGATGAGGAAGTTGAGGCTCAGAGAGTTTCAGTAATGTGACCAAAGTATCACAGCTAGCAGGCATAAGAGCTGGGTCTCAGACTAGACAGCCTGTTTCCAGAGTCTACATTCTGAAATTCTGCATTATAGAGCCTGGAGCAGAGTAAGAAGTTCACAATAAATATTAGTTGTGGTTATTATGTTTTTGTCAGAGGTTTAATTTTACCCACCAATTCTTAAAAATATATTTGCCTTCCTTTGTCAAGTCATTCACTGTGCAGTTTGGACAGTCCCTCTTACTCCCTATTGTCTTCTACTAATATACCTGCTTTGCTTGGACCCTCAAGATTTGGCATCAGTTATTTTGTAAAATATCCCTCCATTTGCATGTTTAAATTTGTCTAATTATATTTGTGTTATGCACGTTTGAGAAGAATATCACAGAAGTAATGCTGCATTTTCATTGTATCCTATCACATGGCAGACAATTTTGATATGTTCCATTTATGATGATGTTACCTTTGATCTCTTGATTAAGAAAGTGTCTGCCAGGCTTCTCCAATATCAAATTACTATTTTGCCCTTTGTAATTAATAAGTGTGTGTGGAGAGGAATTTGAGAATATATAAATATTCCTCTACTCATTAAACTGTCTATTTATTTATCTATTAATTTATTCATTCATTCATTTATTTCAGCATGGATTTAAAAGAGTCCTGTATAATTTAACACTTGTAATCCATGTCTATTAATACTTTATCATTGTTAAACTTCTTATTTTGGAATAATTTTAGATTTACAAAAATCTTGCAAAAATAATAATAACAAAGTTCCTACATATCCACTCACCCAGGGATTAAACTTTGGAAAAGTGTTCCAGGGAACTCTTTTTGGAAGTACTATACTTAACTTGATTAACTGTCTTCCTCACTGTCTTCCATCTGTGTAATACTCTCCTGCTTGCGGAAAGGGAAAGTTGTCTCTCTGGGGAAGATGGCAGTCTCCAGTCTTCTCTGCTTTGGCTTGTGCCAAACTAATTACTTTTTCTACTCAACTCTCAAATCACTTATTTGATATCACTTGAGAATAGCTATGTTCATCATTATTTAAAATATGTATTATTCATTCTGTAGTTATATCATGTCTTTGCAACTAGATTATCAATGTCTTCATAATAGAACTTATTTTATGTGCCTTTGTGTCCTCTGGCTGAGTGTTTAGAAGGCACTCACTCCACAGTTTGCTGATCACTGAATAACAAGTATCTTGCACTGGATAAGATACCTACTTCATTTTCAGCAGGGCCTAGCCTGAGATTCAGATGCTCTGAGTCTCAGATTTGTGTTTGCTCAGATAAATAAAACTTATTCCGATTATAGATAACAAGCAGACATGAAATTTCTTTAAGGCCATTTTGACCATGGTAACAATTTTTATATGGCCTATTTCAGACATCACTAACAATTCCAAGAGTATGAACATAATATTTTCAAAATTCTACATGAAACCAAAAATGTATTTAATTCCAAAAGCAGTCTTCACCTCAAACTTATTTGAAACCACCTGTGAAGGAAAATGAATTTGTCTTTTTCAACCAAAAAAACCTAAATTATGTGGCAATTTCATTTTCATTTGAATTTTCAAGTCCTCTTAATGTTTGTTTGACTCATTTCAACTGTAGCCATCGTTCTTAGGCCTTCATTGATGTGTAAAGCATACACTTTCAAATCTTAAATGACGCCTCACAGCTAAAGTATATCTCCAGATATTTTTCCTAGTCGCCAGGAATTTAGTGTGTTCCTAGCATTTAGTGGGTTTAGGCCAGAAATGCTAAGGCAATGCAACACATTGGGTGCTCTAATACAACAAAGCTATTTTCAGTGTTCTGCAGGACTTTCAAATATCTGGCCAGATATAGCTTTTAACAGATTGATTGTGTATAATTGTATACAATAATGGTAATAATTATAATTGTGATAATATTAATTATAACTAAGAGACTGTCATAACTCAGTTAAGCTGGGAGAGAGAGAGAGCTGAGCTGTCAGGTATCAGAGTAGCCAATTAAAGCCACAAACCAAAAATGAAACTGTTAAGCCTTTAATCACTCATTGCGAAGACATAAGCAAGAGTATGAACTTGAGAACACGTCAGGTCTCCTGATTTCATACCGGTGGAGAGTCAGGTGGATGAGCAAAGACTTGGAGATCATCCTACTGTCAAGGGAGACTCCAAACAAAAGGCTTGGGCAGTTTTAGGGACCCTAAGTTTGGGGTATCTGAGGAGGAAGAACCAGGAGTAAAAATGTTCTGGGTACTGAGTCAAAGTGGAGAAAAGTGTCTTTGAGGTTTCCTCCTTCCCCTTTCCCTTTGACTGAAAAGGATCTTTGCCCCAGGCTTTGGATAAGGGAACCTGGGAATGAAGACGTCTGGGCTAGGATGCAACTGGTGTAAGAGCATGGCTGGCTAGTGTGGCCTGAGTCCTTGACTGCATCTCCCTTCAAGAAATGTTAATGTTCTTGCTGTGCACCAAGTCTGGTGTGAGGAAGGCAGCTTTCCCCTGGGAGGCCTACCAAGTATAGCCTTTATAATTACCTATAATCAGGCCTGAAAAAACATACAGGTTTTGAACCAGGAGCCAAATTCCTAGAGAATGCATCTAGCACTTCGTATGGGCAAGGCACTTTCTAAGTGCTTGACAAATGATGTGATTTAATCCTCATAAAACCCAACTGGACTAATATTACCATTTCCATTTTACAGATGAGAAAACTGAGGCACACAGAGATTTAAGTGAGTTGCCCAAAGTCGCAAAGCTGGAAAGTAGGAGAGCCATGATTTGAGCCCAAGAAATCTGGCTTAGAAAGTCTCTACTTTAAATCACCACATGGTACTTATTTTATTTATGAGCCTAGGATTGAATTCTATTCTCATATCAAAACTAAACATTGTTACAGGTTTTAATATACATTGAGTTTTCTAGAAATGTAACTCCTACATAAAATATAGAAATGTTATCCTTAATTTTTAAGCTTACCAAGAATTGTTCATCATTTCAGAAAATCAAACCTTTAATGGCAACACTGTTTGTAGTATTTGAGTTGTCAGTACATCACACCTGTACCACTGTGCATTTGTAGCAAACTACACAAATATAAGCATCTGACTGTTTAATTGTAGCCCCTAGTGTCATGCTGAGTATTGACATGTTGAATTGTGTATTATTTTCCAGTTCACTCTGTTCAGGTTTTTGGTCAGGTTTTTGTCTAGTAACGTTTATTAAAGTATAATTTAATACACTAAAATTCAGCCTTTTTAGTGTGCACAATTCTATGAATTTTGACAAACACACACTTTTGTATAAGTTTGATATAAAATAGTTCCATCAACCTCCAAAATTACCCTTTTGCCCATTTGTAGATTAGAGCTCCATCCATATAACACACGTACAATACACACATATAAACATCAATTGCATAATTTATAACACTGTGAATCAGCGTGTATCAGTAATCCATCCATTTTTATTGCTGAGGAGCATTCCATTAAACGGAAGTGCCTCAGTCATTTATTTATCCATTCATCCACTGAAGTCCACTTGGTTTAATTCCAGTTTGGGGTAATTATGAATAAATCCTTTACAAATATTTACATACAATTTATGGTGTGAACATCAATTTTCATTTACGTTGGATAATGACCTAGGAGTGAAATGGCTGGGATGTATGATAACTGTGTATTTAACTTTTAAGAAACTGTCAAATAGTTCTGCGAAGAAGTTGTATCATTTTCCTTTTCCACCAACGTGTATGGTAGTTCTACATACTGTACGTCCTCACCAAGACTTCATATAATCACGACTTTTTCTTTTATTGCTTTTTATGAACTTGTAGTGTATCGTACTGTGGTTTTAATTTGAATTTCTCTATTGACTAATAATGTTTAGCACTTTTTCATGAGCTAATTTTATATCTGTATATCCTCATCTGTCAGCTGTCTGTTCAAAAATTTACCCAATTTATTTTGGGTGGTTTATTTTCTTATATTGATGTCTGAGAGTTCTCAATACATTGTCAATTCAAGTTTTATCAAGTACTTGTTTTATCAATATTTTGTCCCAATTGGTGGCTTGTCTCTTCATTTCTTTAACAGTGGCATTTGAAGAGGAGCTTTTAATTTTGATGCACCATTTTTTTTTTTTTTTCTTTATAGGCCATGCTTTCAGTACTATGTCTAAGTTAGTTTTGCCAAATCCAAGATCAAATATATTTTTCTCCAATGGTTTCTTTCAGTAATTTTATATTTATTATGTTTGTTTAGGTCTTTGAGATGTGACATATGAGTAAGGTCATTTTTGCATTTGGATAGTCAATTGTTTCAGAATCATTTGTGGAAAACGTTTTTCTTTCCCCATAGGATTGCCATGCACCGTTGTCCAAAATGAACTGACCATATTATGTGTGTCTATTTGTGGAGTCTTTATTGCGTCCCATTGATCTAGGTATCTATCCTCTGCCAACACAGCACTGTGTGGATTACAGTGGCTTTGTAGTAAGTTTTGGAGTCACAATTAGTAAGTTTTGGAGTGACAATTAAATAAAAAGATAGATAACACGATTTTGAAAAGTGTGTAAAACGTTTGATTTGGCATTTCACAAAGAATATACCTGAGTGATGAATAAGCAAATAAAAAGGTTCTCAACATCACTAGTCAGTTATTAAGAAAATGCAAATTAAAATCTCAGTGAGATACTTGTCTATAATTATCGAGTGACTGATAATTAAAAAAAACAAAAACAGAAAAACAGATAATAGCACAGGCTGGCCTGAATGTGTAACGGACAGGAGCGCTCATACTATAAGAAGGAATGTAAAATGATACAAGTGCTTTTATTTTTTCAACATTCATGCGCAAGTTTTTTTTTTGTGGACACATGTTTTTATTTCTCTTGGAACAGAGTGGAATTGCTGGGTTTTAAGATAATCTATGTTTAACATTTGAAGAGCTGAATGATACAATTACTTTTGTAACTCTTTGGAAGTTTCTCTAAAAGTTAAACATATGTTACTTTAAGAATAACTCATTGTTTGTAGATTTTTTGATAAAGCAGAAACTAACATACCATTGTAAAGCAATTATACTCCAATAAAGATGTTAAAAAAAAAAAAATAACTCATCGGACTCCTAGGTATTTACTCAAGAACAATGAAAACATGTATCTACACAAAGATTTTACTTGAATATTTTTAGCACTGTTCAAAATAGCCAACTATGAGAAACAATGTAAATTTACAAAAGTTTGGGTAAACAATTATGGTATATCCAGACCACAGAATACTGCTTGGCAAAAAATATGGTCAAATTACTGATACGTGCAACAACATGAAAGCTTCTCAGAGTCATTATGTTGAGTGAAAGAAACCAAGCCAAATAGAATACATACTATCTAATTCCATTTACATAAAATTTTAGAAAATTCACATTACTGTATAGCGTCAGACAACAGATCAACTATTTTCTCTATCTGATGGTGGGAGGGGAAGATGGATTACAAAGGGGCATAAGAAATTTTTAGGAGTGAGAGAGATCTGTATCTTAATTGTGGCAGTGGGTTCATGAGCATACACATTTGTCAAAACTTATTTAATTGTACAATATAAATGGACGCAGTTTACGTAAGTTATATATAAAGTTGATTTAATAAAATGTTGTATCCAATAGGTATGAGAACTCTATGTGTAGATGGAAAACAAACAAATGAAAGACATTAACTTTGCAATAGAAATATAGGTATTCTTATTCTGACTATTTATTATAGCCCATTAAATCTGTAATATTCACCAGGTAACTGAACCCGCCCACTTTTTTTTCTCTCTGTAAAAGGGAGATAGTATCTACCCATCAGAGTTACCCTGAGGCTAAAATGAAACAAAATATGTAAAGCACTTAATACATAGTAGATCGTTGCTTCTTCCATTATTTTTGAAACAGTATTATTTTTGTTTTTCTTGAATGTTTCCTGTGTGTTTCCTGTGTGATTCCAACTGCCTGGGAGAGTTTTCTTGCTGCATAACCAACCCTTTTAAATCAAAACATTATTTTTCACTCGATTTAAAACATTACCTTTTCCCATACCATTCACATTTTTATTGACCAAATGTGATTTGCTTATAGCATAATAAGTTGCATTATTTTCATGGGGGAGCGGAATACCTGTTTATCTTTTGAACTGCATTTGCAGTGCATGAATAAATAAGAATGTATAGAATAATAAACTTCAAATGCCAAAAACCACGTCATAATATGATGTGTATATGAGTATGTGGTCGAAAGCAAAGTACACCACATAGTAAAGAAAAAACACTTACATACCTGGGTTGCAGAAACTGTGACTGTTTCCTCTGAATTCCAAAATGCACCCTCTTTGCCTTCTGCCACCACCAAAATGAGTCCTCAAAACAACTTGAAAAGCCAGTTGTTAAAGAGGAAGTAAGTAGTGCAACGTGTTGACCTAGAATATGTATGGGAATTAAATCCTCAAAGCCAATCCATATAGAAAGGAAGTAAATCTATGATTCAGTATCACTCAGCCACACTACTAAATGTCATAGTGAAGAGCTACTGCATGAGAAATTACTCCAGGCTCAGCACCCACAGAAGGAAGACATCACTATCTTGATTTGCGGACAAAGAAGGGGGACATCAGTAGCTGGGAAGTGCTCCCTTTAGCAAAACAATTTTGGATCTTCTAGCAGATCCTAAGGCATACTCTGTCAGCTGAGTGAGATGTTTCTTTTCTTTTCTTTTTAAATTGCATTCTCATTTTCCCCTTTCCTCTAGAAATGTCTCAATAAGCAAAGTCTTGTTTTGTTGTGCATCACTCTTGAGTGTGTGTCACAATTTATCTAACATGAACATTAAATAAGGATCATAGGGCTTCCCTGGTGGCACAGTGGTTGAGAATCTGCCTGCTAATGCAGGAGACACGGGTTCGAGCCCTGGTCTGGGAAGATCCCACATGCCGCGGAGCAACTAGGCCCGTGAGCCACAACTACTGAGCCTGCACGTCTGGAGCCTGTGCTCTGCAACAAGAGAGGCCACGACAGTGAGAGGCCCGCACACCGCGATGAAGAGTGGCCCCCGCTTGCCACAACTAGAGAAAGCCCTCACACAGAAACGAAGACCCAACACAGCCAAAAATAAATAAATAAAATAAAAAATTTAAAAAATATAAATAAGGATCACAAAAACATAGTTTCTATTTATTGACCACTTCCTATATTCCTTAACATATATCACATTTACTTCTCATGGATATTTTGGGATCTAAATATTCCCTATTTCTTTCATCTTACTTATAAAAAAAAGTGGAGCTTAGACACTTTTCTCAAGAGTCCACAACTAGCTTGAAGGTTGGAATTTGATTTTAGGAATATTGTCCTTATTTTTGTCCCTGCAGGATCCAGAGGCGAAGGCATTAGGTGAGTACCAGGTGATGGAGAAACTGACCAAAGTATGTTTTTACAGTGAAGAGTGATAGCTCCCCCCAGAAACAAAAATAGTCAAACATGTGGCTCCTTGGAAATCAATGTTTCTCATTCTAGGCACATATATGGTCTGTGTCCCATTTGCCCGAAGCAAAACTCAAGCAGTGTAAGAGATTAATAGTTGCCCTATTATTTCCAGGTTGCATGCCTGCTGTCTACTAATATCCTTTTGACATTTTGATGGATACGGGTCAGAAAACTATTGCAGGTCCATAATTTCATTTAGCCATAGGGGGTTTGAGCTTTTTCTAATTCATTACAAGCACATCTGGGTTGATGGAACACTTTCTCTTGGTGCTCAGTTCTCCTAATGTACTTGAGCAAAAAGTATATATTTGTGATTCAGTTAAGATACAATTATTCTTCTTTTGAAGTCATAACGAGCTCGGGTGTACAGTAGAAGGACCCTTAAGGACCCTATTCTTTCATTAACTCACAGCTTTACCTAGGCTAAGAAACACTTATTTGAAGTCTCATGATTTCAGTCTACACAAACATCTAAGTAGCCCAGTTAACTCACTGAGACTCTTCACTTCTAGTTGAGAAAACTTACCAAGCTCTTCTTTCACAGGACAGCTGTACAATTTGGGGAAATCAATCTTTCAGGCTCTTCCAATGAATCTCAGTTTCTCCTTCTCTGACATGGGAGGGCTTGAAATAAGGCATGCATCTGGTCATCTTCAACTCTAATGTCCATTGATTCTATATTCATGATTTCAAGTGAAAAAGGAGTGATTTCACTCCTATTGCATCTTCTATGATGATATTATTGTGGTCTCTTCTTTTTAGATAAATAATTTGCTTTTTATATGCTTTAGCTCTCCATGAATTAATGTCTCTAGCAAAATTACTAGTATAAGTGCATGTTAACCCAGTGACTTGAAAACTGATAGGAAAAAGAAAAAGAGAGAGAGAGGGAGAGACATACATATACTGCCTTGTTAAAAAACATAAACTAATGTTCACTAAAGCCAAAATCACCACCTATATCCATCAATGGGTTTATTTTATTTTCTCATAAACTCTAAGGGTTTTAAACAACTGGAAAGCCCTTTTTTATGTTTCTTATCTTTGGTAATTGAATCATAACCATATTATCTGAGTAACTTATGCAATAACCCATCATTATTCAGATAAAAAATGAATTGGAGCAATACAGAGTTTAAAAGTTTGCTTTGTAGTAAAATAGGCTGTGTTCAAATTTGGTTCCTAACAATTACTAATAATAATGCCTTCTCAACCTTGTTATAAAAAATAAATGAGATAAATGTGTATAAGCTACCTGGTGGCTATTTTCTATTACTCCTACCATATCTTTGAATAAGAGCATTGACTTGGGAAGTCATCAGTCCTCTCCTTCCTCAGAGATTTTGATGGACTCAGTGAGAAATTCCACAGACTAAGGGGGTAGTAGTGCCATAATTAAGCCAGATTTTATTTTGATTATTATAAGTATCACCCCATTCCTTTGTCTGGAAGGTAGTAAAATAAGTCTCACTTGAGCCACATTATAAGACAGTGAATTTCTTTCTGGAGACTGCAGTCTAGAGACAAAGATAGTAAAAGTCTAACATGTTTGAGCAGATCATTTTTACTGGCAGAAAACTACTGCCAATAATAAATATTCCAAATAGAATTATAATTGTGATACACTCATGAGCAAGACACATTCATCTTTTCTTCCTCCTTCAGCCAGGATAAACAAAAAAAAGCAATATCCTATTGCTAGATATGTATTTTGTTTGATGTACATATTCATTTTTTCATGTAGGATTATGCAGTGCTATCCCCACAAACAAGCCCAGTACACATTATTAATTTGATAAATCAGCATAAGTAAATGTGACTACTTAATGGATAGATCCATAGATTCTTCTATTTACTGTAGAGAGAGTACATTAATGCTCACTTTCATAGTCATTAGAGTCATTCACAAATCTCCTCCTTTTTCTGGGCAAAGAGTAACATTATAGGGCTCTGCCCCCTTTGAAGTTTGTGTGGGTTTATGACATGCTTTGGCAAATGTGAGAAGACGTGATGTATCACTTCTGGATGGAAGCTTGAAGAAACAGCATGCCATTTATACTCTGTTGTCCCTCTGCCATGGTAATCACGGGGGTACACATCAAAATGTATATTTGCTTCACAGCTCAGTCTGGTTCTTGCATAACCACTATGCTCAGAGTCCTGCTGTTGACCCAGTAGAATACAGGACCTGAGGAGAATTATGTTTTTATGTTAAGCCACTGGGATTCGGGGTAGCAGAGTGGTGTTGTACATAGTCAGCAAACTAAATGCTGGTATATTTGACTTTCCTCATCTTCCAGTTTTAACAAGTCCTCCATTTGTTCATTTGCATGTTCAATTGCATGTAGTATAAAATCCATGTTTCTTGTTATGATATATGATACTCTGCCTAAACTTCTCTAACCACCTCTCTCCTTCCACATTCTCACTTCAGTCACAGTGGATCTTCATTTTGTCTTTGCCAGTCTAGTACCTCAAAAAACAACATCTCAATGTATTGATGGTTTTAACTGGCTTTTCTATTACTAAGAATAAACTTGATCATCCTTTCATATATTTAAGAGCCACTTATCTTTTATTTCCCTGTGTGGTTCAAAAGGAAAAGCTTCAACGTTGTGAAGATATTACTCAATTGTCTTCTTGTATGTAGTCTTGTTGTTGACCTGTCTGGTGTCAGTCTTGCTTCTTGTTTATTCATAGGTAATATGCTTTTTATTTTTGTAGGGTTGTAAAAGTTCTGTTTTGATATTCTCAAGTTTTACTGTGATATGCATTGCATGGATGTGTTTCTTAACTTCCATGTTTAAATTCTGAGTAAATCTTATTAAATAGTAAATCTTTTTTTTTTTTTTTCCCCCTTTGGATAATTCTGGAAATCCTTGGTCTTTATTTCTTGAAGTGTTTCTCCCTTCGTTTATTTTGATCAACTGTGAAAACTATTCTAAGAATGTTGACTTTTCTAATATCTATTTTTTTAAACATTTATTTTATATATTCTACCACTTAATTTCTTTCTGATATCTTATGGGAAAGTTCTTCAAATAAATAATTTAACTCACTGATTTGTCCTTCAGCTGTATCAATTCCACTCTTCAATTCTTTATTGATTTCTTTCTGTCAACCATTATAGATTTATTCTGAGTTATACCATGTGATTCACTGCTCCTGGTTCATCTTTCCAATATTATAATTTCTTGGATGATAACTAATTTGTTTTTATAAAATTTTGTTTTGTGTTCTACATTAATTCTTCAGAATACCCACCATCTGAATTTTCTATTTTATTAGTTATGGCATTTAGTGATATGTACTTGAGGTAAGATTCTCTAGCCTTAGCTTAAGTCTCTTCTTGTAGATTCCAAGTGTGGTGGGTGCATGTCTCAAGGAAGAAGGGCTTTAACATTGCTCTCAGCACCTTACTGTGCCCTAATATTTTTTTAAGAGCTTGCTGCCTCAGTTGTAATTACATAGCTCTTTGAGTATAGAAAAAAGATATAAGGAGGATAAAATTTTCAAGAGATTGCTAGTCCTTTTGCCTCAGATGTTAACTGCTTTCATCATACTAGGACCATTGTATTTTCCAAGCTCAAGTTCATGCCAAGACGGTTGCTGTTTCTCTGTCTGCAGTGACAATATTCAAGCACAATTTCAACCAAGCAAAGTGAGAAATTAAGGGCATATCAATAAACTTTCTTCCTCCTTATCTTTAGTTAGATGTTCAAGTATTCTTCCATTTGGACCATTGTTTTCTTTCCTGTGTAATTTTACCATCTTGCTAGGTAAACAAGATTTCTCATAGAAATTGTCATAGGCCTCAGCAGCAATGATGTTTGCTAATATATATATTACACTGTCTTAAGTTTCTTCTATAATAGTACACCAAAGTTGCTCCTTGTCTTTAGTTTGAGATTGGCTGTGTATATTTAAAGACTTACATGTAATCATTTGTGTGTATTTAGATTTTGTGGGTAATGGTTCTCTTCATCAGTGTAAACTGCCATGTTACCAAATATTTCTTTGACTTTACCAGTTATATTTTTGGAAGTGCCTATGAGAATAGGAATACAGGAAATTAACTAATTGGTATTATTAATTCAATGTATAACTCCCTACCTATGATTACTTTATCAAAAGACCAAGCTAACGAAAACACATTGTTAAGAACAGAACTAAATAAAATTAAAACCAGAAAAACAATGGGGTAAATCAATAAAACAAAAAGCTGATTCTTTGAGATCAGGAAAATTGATAAATCGCTAGAAGACTAACAAATAAGAGAGTAGTCACAAATTACTAGTATCAGGAATAAAACAGGTGATGCCACTACAGAGCCTACCGACACCAAAAGGATAATAAGTGAATACTATACACAACTCTACACACAAAATCTGATAAATGAAATGGACCAATTCCTTGAAAGGTACTAAGTATCCATTAAATACAACTCAACAATAAGTATTTTTTCAAAATTTTAACATCTCTATAACTATCTTAAATGTATGTATTATAAGCTCCTGAAAAGTAAATCTCCAGGACCAGGTTTCACTGGCAAATACTGCCAAAGTTTTAAAGAATAAGGCTAATTTACAGAAAATAGAAGAGGAGGGAAGACTTTTCAACTCATTTTATGAAACCAGCATTACCTTGGAATGGAAACCAGAGATAAGCACTATAAAAAGCTAAACAAAACAAAACAAGACAAAAACTATTCACCAATATCCATCAGGAATATAGATGAAAAAAATTTTAATAGAATATTAAGAATTTAGCAATATGTAAAATTGATTATATACCATGACTAAAATGAGGTTTATTTTAAAACTGTAAAAGTAGTTCAATATTTAAAAAATCAACAATGTAATCTACTATATATTTATAAATGATTAAATATTAATTAATTAATATATATTAATTAATATATATATAAATTAAGATAGAGATTCAGGAAAGAGTTACAGATTTAATCTAAATATAATCAGGCTGGAGAACTAAGAAGAGTGGAAGGACATCTATTTTCTCTTGCTTGCAGCTGACTGAATAAGGTTTACCAACATTATGGAAGGTACTCTTCTTTACTCAAAATCCACTAATTTAAATGTTAATCTCATCAAAAACACCCTCCCAGAAACATCCAGAATAATATTTAACCACATATCTGGGCACTGTGGCCCAGACAAGTTGACACACAAAATTAACCTTCACAGAACTATTCAAATACATTGTGACAATGCCAAATTTCTGATATTGAACTACCTTGGCAACTTTTTCTAAATCTATAATTATTTCAAAATAAAAAGTTGTTCAAAACCACTTTGGATGTTTAATAATCAAAGAACATAAAGTCCAATTAACAATGACTATTTCTCCATACCCTCATAAAATTCATATTTGAAATTGAATTGAAAATTGAGTTGGATTGCTGCTCAATTTTACAGTGGAACTAAAACTGCTCTAAAAAAATCAAATCAACTCAAAAGGAAAAAAAAATAGATTGGAAATTCCCAGTTTCTTTTACTCAATATTTCAGTTGGTTAATTCCCTATTGAGGAAATTCACTGGTGTTTCTCCCTTTGCCTACAGAGCTGTATTTTTCTTTATTCAGGCAACTCTTACTCATTGGATTTCAGTTTAAATGTGATTTCCTCAGGAAATATTTCTTTGTCACTCGGATTTATTCTGCTTTCTTGATTAGTTATTCTCATTGCACTATGCATTTTTCCTTTGTAACATTTATCACGGTTGTAATTAATTCACAAAAGCTCTTTTTCATAGTATCTTTCTTTGATGGCATAAATTTTATCCATTTTCTTAAGCATCAATTAGTGCCAGTCTGGAAATTATATAACACTTAGTAGGTATGTACTAAATGTTTGTTAAATAAGTTATTCAATCAGAGTTCTTCTTACACAGAATTAAATGTGGAAATACTCTGAGAATTTAATAAGAAAACTCTAAGACACTGTTATAGTTACTGATAAGCACAAAAATGGAGTACCCTGTTTTTCAATGAGTCATGTAGCAAAACAAGAAAGACATAAAAGAGGGCTTATAATATTGCTTTAAAATGATGCCTTTATTGAGTTGGACATGAGGAAATTCTACAGCCTTATTATCAGGACACAGTTATAGCCAAAACAGTAATTTAGGAATTCTCTTTCACCTTAATATGCAGATGAGAACACAGTAATCCTAAAGCAAGCTGACCAAGTAGACTTTAAGTTCACTATTATCTATTTAGTTTCATATTCACGGAAACCTACACCTACATACCTGCACACACGAGGTAATCAATACTTATGTGTTGAATGAATTAACAAGACCATACTTATAGACAAGGCCTGAGGTCTGAGAATTGAATGGGGTACTGGCTGTGAAACTGTATTTGAAGGAAGGGAAGTGTGGGGCAGAATATCAAGTGATTTTTACCAAAGCTCACTGGCCTATGTGCTTTTTTTTCAGGTAAAATTTGTGCTAAACCAATGATAAATAACCTAGCTTTATTATAAGTATGATGATTCAAAGGTACAGAACTGTTATCATTTGTACATTGGCTATGGGAAGGGAAAACATCTTTAACTTTAAATTGTTGTTAGAGCAGCATTCAATATGTGGTAAACAAACAACTTGTTTCCAAAAATGTAACTGTGACTTGCTTTGCTAGTGAGCTTCCGAGAGCAATATAAGTGTTATCAACAGCCTCACACTATCCAGGAATTTGTCTCACTCTCTGACAAGTGGTTCTTGTTTACTTTTTTTTTTCCAAGATGAGCAAGCCTCTTTTGAAATAAATGAGTGACGCAAAGCTGTGCTTTTAGAAGAAGACTATTTTATTTCACAAAGAGAGAAAAACGGTAGCTCAGTTCAATAAACCTTTATTTGCATTATTGATATTTTAAAATTTGCCTCTTTCTCCTAAAAGAAAATAAATGCAAGAAAAATTTCTATTAATTAAAGGTATTAGAAATTATAGTTATGGTTTTCATGGTTAAAAAATTTCACAAAAACAAAAATACAAATAACCAAGAAAATAACACCATAAATTAAAAAGAGGTATACATATATACATATATATGTATATATATATATATATACATATATATACACACATATATGCCAGTTATATTTTAAAATAAGAGTAAATAATGAGCTTTAGATAAATAAATTTGAAAACTTAGACCACAAGGGCAATTTTCTAGAAAAGTGACTTACCAAAATGTCACAAAAAGAAATGTAAAACTTGAATAGCCCTAAGAGCATTAAACAAAATAATTATAGTCAATAAACCTTCACTTGTACAGCAAGTCAGGTCCAAATATTTTCCAGTATGTCATAGATAACATGCAAGATACTTCTATCATATATGAACTCTTTTAGAAATTGAAAGCAGAGGGGATGATTTCCTCTATTTTGTGAGGCTAGAATAACTTGGGGTCAAACTAAATAAGGATGATACAGAAAAACAAAGTCCCATTTCACTTGTGAACAAAGATTTTAGAAAAATACTTAAAGCACATATTAGCAAATTAAATTCAGCAATATATAAAGAATGTAATATATCATGATGAAGTCAATTCACCTCCAGATATGGAAGATTTTTAATAGAACATCACTTAATATAATTTACCACATTAACTTTTAGAAGAAAAAATATGATCATCTCAACAGGTAGAAAAACAGTTGAAATAATTATTCCACTGAAGGATGTTTATTGAACAGCTCTCTTGTTCCAGACACTCTGAGGTTCTGGAGATATAATGTGAAAACAATGTTTTTGTGGCATGGGACTGTAATGGATTATAAGATTATTAAGATTTAACAACCATTTAAGGAAAAAATATATTTAGTAAAGAAGGAATAGAATGGAAATCCCTTAACTGCAAAAAGTGGTCTATCAAAGACATGTAGCAAATAAGATATTTAATTTTGAAATATTGGATATACTTCCTTTAAAGAGGGAATGAGGCCAGAGTGACAAATAACATCATTTCTATCCCACATTTATTTGGAGGTCCTACCAAATTTCATGAGAATAAAAAATAAGGCTTTGAAAAAAAGCAAAAATATATTTTTTATGCATTAAGATTAGTCAATAAGATAATTCACTAAGATTGTTAAATGTAAGTACAACATAACCAAATAACTTATATTCTAATCCACCAGCAACAAAAGATAAGGAAAAAAATTAAGATAAAATATCATTTCCAAAAGATACACACAAAAATTATAAATCACTCAAAACAATATAATAATAAAAAATGTTTAATTTTATGGAGAAAATATGCATATATTCAAATTATATATTATTAAAATGGGGATATACAGTATTCATGGAAAGGAATATTCAGTATTATAATGATGTTAATTCTATCTCAATTAAAATCAATTAATTCAATTAAATTTCAATTATTTCTGACACAAGTATTATAGCTTTATAGTATGATTACTGTTATTATAAAAATTGTTATATGGTTAAATCTGTGAGGCTGGCAAAGGAATAGACAGAGATCAGTGGAACAAAATAGAAACCTCAGAAATAGACCAATGTATATATGAACATTTGATAAATGACAACATTGATATTTCAGATGAGTGGAGAAAAGAGTGGATATTTGATAAGTGTTACTAGGGCAGAAATTTATGTATATGGGAACCGTACTTAACAGAAATTAATTCCCAGAATTCTGTGATGATGACAGCTGCATAGGTTCAGATCTCCATGGGTTGAACTATTTAAGAAAAAAAACAACAACTTTTTAAAATCAAAACCAAACATCTACATTAAACTAGAAATTATGTAATTGGAAAAGGAAGGTTTACAAAGAGAGCTGACAGTATTTAGGAAGAGACTAATTTTTTTAATCATTTAAGAAATAAGGCTAAAATTCAAGAAAAAAGTAGTACAATAGCAAAAAACATAATAATAATCACTGCAGATAATAGTCTAAGGAAAAAAAGAGAGAGAGAAAGTGAGAAAATGGAATGTGAAATGAGGAGTATCCTGTTTAGATGTAGATTGTAACATGAAACAGTCATTCTCACCCTTACAGCCACAGCAAGCTGGATAATTTGAGAACTGAGGACACAAAGATTCCCAGTGAACTAAACTCCAGAAAGTGAAGAGACTCTCATAAGAGAGAGGTAACTTAATACTGCTTTCAATCCTCTTGCAAATGCAAGAGGAGGAGGAATGGAATCTACCATAGACAGGGGAGGGAGAAATGAGCTGAACTTTTAATGAAATATTAATAGCCACATGTGGTCAAGTGAGACAGATTATAACAGTGAAGTTTCCCTTTGCCATGGATATTCACAGAATACCCAAGAAGGGTACCCTGAAAACAAAGCCAGAAGAAGAGAGTGGAGAAAGCGCACCCTGGGATGCATAGGGCTCCCAGCAAGAGCAAGGCATCCCCTGTCTGAAATCAGAGCAGAACTGAGAGAAATCCATTAGATGCACTCTGGGGTTGATACTGTGGATGAGACAGAATTGCTTAGAGAATCTCCTCCTTTTCCTCACACTCTGAAATTTCACCCAAGTAATACTGTGGCACAGTACGTGAGAGGTGAGAGAAATCCTTCCATGGCATATCAGATTGTCACAGTAGCTGGGGCTGCCATCCTGAGAAGGTTCAGGCAGGACTTCAGGACTGAAAGAGACAAGATAAAGGAGAAGGTGGGGAGAATTCCCCAGGGACCAAAGAGTAGGCAGCTAGGTGACAAAGCAGAGAGAGATCTGCAACAGCCCAAGATTGCACAGGCTCAGCTACAAAGCAGAAGCACCTCTGCCAACCAGCTTTTAGATTTTTAGTCTCTGTTAAAGAGAAGGTCTTGATTCACCCCTCAACATAGTTTAATGAAATCAAACAAGTCAGCAGCACAGTTTGTTAAGACCTACCCTCTATTACAAATCAAATCTATTTGGCTCCTACTGTAGTGACATGACATAAGAAAGGGTGTGTCCCATTCTGGAGGTAAATATAATTTATGTTGATTTCTATTCTTTTAGACAAAATGACTGTTACAGTATTAAAAATACACTGATTGCCAAAAACAAAGAATATAACTTCATTTAATGTGCATGTGAAACATTCACCTGTTTCAAGGAAATATTACTTACGTAGTTTCCCCAAAGAAGATGTCAATAAATTGAAGGTATAGAAATAATAAAAATACAAAGATGTAGAGAACAAACGTATTGACACCAAGGGGGGAAAGTGGCGGGGGGTGGTGGTGGTGGGATGAATTGGGGGATTGGGATTGACATATGTACACTAATATGTATAAAATGGATAACTAATAAAAACATGATGTATGAAAAATAAATAAAATAAAATTCAAAAATTCAAAAAAAGAAATAATAAAAATAGCATTCTTTGATCATAATGAGAAAAAAACTAGAAATCAATAAAAAAATTAGAAGGAAATGCTTTTCCATATTGAAATATATATATAAATATTATTAAATAATTCTTAGATCAAAGGGTACATACAAAGGGGCTTTATAATTACTTGAAAATAAGAATATAATAATATGACACATACGAATTCGTGGCATACAGTTAAAACAGTTGTTAGTAAAAAACTATAGTATTAAATATCTATGTAAAAAAATTAAGACAAAAATTAAATTAAATGAGATAACTATCCAGTTCAAAAAACTAGGAAAAAGAACAAAGTAATTCAAAAGAAAACTGATAGAAAACTTTTTAAAGATAAAAAGAGAAAGAAATGCGCTAGAAAACTGATACACACTAGAACAAATAAATAAATGCCAAATTTAGTGTGCTGGCAAACGCTATCATGCTTCCAAAGCAAAAATTTAAACCTAGACAAATAGATCATCTTCTTAAAAAACTCACAAAAACTAAACTTAACATACAGAAAATATAACCAGATTAATTACTCTAGAACAAATGCAGAAAGTAACTAAAAAGCCCTTACCAAAAAGCATCACCCCCAGATGACTTCATTAGGAATTTTACCAACTTTCTAAAGGTCAGGTGATGTTAATGCTACATAAACTGTTCCAGAGCATTGAAAAGAACAACCTCCAAACTGCTTGATAACATGAATATAACATTTATGTTAAACACTGCATAAAATTGAATACATTTCACCTATAAATATAAATGCAAAATTATTAGATGTAACACTAGCAAATAGAATCTAAAGCACATTAGAAAATACAAGATAAACAACTGTAGTTAATTCAGTAATGCAGATATGGTTCGATTTTACAAAGGGCATAAATATGGTCATAAATAAAATCATATAAATAAATTTTAAAAGAATTACATCCAAAGATTCAGAGAAAGCATTGCCCGAATATCAGCAAATATAACAATAAAAATACATTTAATAAAATAAGACAATTGACATCATTGACATGATAAAGTATATCTCAATCAATAAGCAAGCACTTTACTTAAAAGCAAAACACTATAGATTTTCCAACTATAGTCAAGAAACAACAAAGGTATCTTCTTGGCTGTCTCATGGTGCCAAGGAAAACAAGAAAATTTCAGAGTATAAGATCCAAGGCTTCAAGTCAGAAACCCTGAGAGTAACACTCTAAGAGTACATATGAACCGGAAATTGAACATATCTTGCAAAACCCACAAACTGGTCTAGAGTCAGCTCAGGCTCCATCTGGATTAAGGTCATCTGTTGTCACTTTATGTACCTAGTAGAAAATATGATGAAGGCTCTAGGGAAAGTAATAGAACCTGGAGATTGTGGAGACTGCAAATTTTTCCTGTCCTGTGTTTATACACACACACGTACACATACACACACAAAGGGTCAAGTGAAAAAGGAAACAATAGAAACAAATCTTTCCACAGGTATTTGAGTAATTATAGATATCAAACATAGATATTAAAATAAGCGTGATTAAAATATTTGAAAAAATAGATAAAAAGATAAAGAATTCATCACACGACAGATATTCTTTAAAAAGTAAATAGGATAAAAGACCTAGAATTAAAAATACAACTTAATAGATGGCTTTAACAGCATACAGGGCAAAATAGAGAAGAGAATTAGTTAAAGGGCTGAGAGCTGAATAGAAAACACGCAAGCAGATTCATGAAAAATTTAAAAGATCAGAGAACACAGAAAGGAGTGTGAGAGACACACGTGAAAACACATGATGAAAGATCTGGCATCCCTGGTGTCTGGGAAGAAAAAAAGAAGGGGAATAAGGCAGAAGCTACATTAGAAGAGATAATGGCTAAGATTTTTCCAAAACTTTTATGTGACATTAACATAGTCAGAAGAAGCAGGATAGATAAAAATAAATCCTGTTTGTGTGCACATCAAAACATCACAGTAAAACTTCTAGAAACCAGTTAATAAAAGAAAAACTCAAAAAAAAAATTTCAAAAACATTACAAGGGAGACATAATTAGAAAAAACAAAGTGATATATCAGAAAATAAATTATAATAGATTCAATAAAACAAGTAAGGAAACAAAAAAATTCCTTGAAAAAGACAAAAATTAGGGACCTCTAGCAAGGATAATTTAGAGCCAAAGACAGAAGATACAAATTAAAAATTTCAAAAGGTAGATATATAAAGGAAAAAGAGAAACAACACTATGGATTCTAAAGACATCAATGATAAGAGCATACCATGAGAATCTCTTCTGATAATAAATTTTAAAACTTAGATGAAACAAACACTAGTAAGAAAAAATATTATGTCGATACCAAAAGAAAGAGAAAATATTAAAGGTCCTATATGCGTTTTAGAAATGAATGAAATTATAAACATTTCCACTGTCAGGGAGGAAGAAATTTTCTTCTACCCTTCTAGGTTCTTCTGGATGGACTGAGAATTAAGTTGACATCAGACAGTTTAGCAGGAGAAAATCAAACACAAGTTTAATAACATGTATATATGGGAGAGATCCAGGAAAACTGAGTTAACTCCCAAACCTGGCTGAAATTCTCACCTTAAACATTATCTTCAGCTAAAGACAAAAGAGGATGCTGGGGATAGTGGTTTGGGACTCCAAAGGGGACAAAGGCAATTTACATGGAGATGTAAAAGCAAGTGTTTTTTAAGCAAATGTTTGCTGGGCAATGCAGAGACTGGACACAGAAAGGACTCTGATCTCTAGGGCCCCCATAAAATTTCCCCCACCACACTCAGCCCAGAGTCTTTGCAGATATCTCTGGTGATATCTTTATTCAGAGAACAGGCCCTTTATCTAAATTCTTTCAGTCAGTAAAGGGGGAGACAACAAGAAAAACCTCCTGAGTCTTCTTTTTCTTAAAAATAATCAGCCTAAATTAATCATCTTGCCAAAGAGACGCATGTTGGGGTGGCAAATTTTGCTCACTTACACCACAAAGAAATACCTAAACCTACATGGTTTTGATTGTGAATGCATCTAAAATATAAAGAAGAGAAAACTAATCTTAGAAAAAATATTCCAGAGATTTTAAAAGGATGGAATACTTTGCAACTCATTTTTGAGGCCAACATAAAGTTGGTACCAAAGTGTGACAAAGACAGGAGAATAACTGGACAAGCCTTCTTAAGAAAACAGATACAAAACTTTTTTTTAAATAGCAAATCAAATCCAGTAATACATAAATAAATTATATGTCACAACTGAATTGGGCTGACTTCTGTAATTAATGATTGGCTCAGCATTTTTAAATGTTTAAGTTATAAGACTAACAGTAAAAGTAGAAAAATTTCAAAACAAATTAGATAACCTAAAGCTATGCTGAAAATAATGTTTGATAAAATTCAACACATTCTGGTATAAATATTAGTAGCAAGCTAGAAACACAAAGCTCCTATTTGAGAGAAAACATGAAAATTAATGTTGAAATATTGAAAAATTCCGTATGATTTATAATGAATCAAGAGTGGCCTTTAAAACTATTTCTATTCAGTGCAATAGATACCAAAAAAAAAAGAAAAAATTTTATCAATGGAAAGTAATGAACTTAATAGTCATTATTTGCCCATGACACAATTGTATATGCAGAAAATACAAAAGAAAAAACTAAAACATTAGAATTAATAAATGAGAAAATGTCCCTAGGTTCAGGATCATATAAATAAACATAAGAAAATATGTGCAAGTTACCTAAGCTGAAAACTACAAACTTTGAGGGAATTTAAAGAAAACTTCAATAAACAAAATCATATGTCATGATAAAAAATTAGAGAAGTCGATATTATAAACGTGCCAGTTTCCCCCAAATTGACCTATGTGAAATCTCATTCAAAATCTAAACTGTATGTGAGTATATGTATGTGTAAATATTAGTAATGATTCAAAATTTATATGGAGTTTCAAAGGACCAAGAATAGCTAAGAAAATTTTAACAAATAAAACAAAACACAGGACTTTGACTATCAGTTATCACTTCATTATTAAGATAGGAAAAATATGTGCATACAGATCCACACATATACAGTCACTTGATTTATAACAGTGGTGACACTGAGATAAAATTTCTTATCAGTAAGATAAGAAAAAAATCAAAATTTGGTGACATATTTGTTGTCAAGGCTGTGAGAAATAGACACTCTTGTACATTGGTGATAAGAATAGAAAATAGCAAAACTTAATATGATGGAAAATTTGGCCATATCGTCTCCAAACAGAAGTTCTTTTACCTTCAGAACAAGAAATATCAGCCCTAGAAATCTTTTCTAGGGTTAAACTGGCAAAAATATAGAAAGTCATATAAAGGGCTATTCAGTGAAGTGCTAGATTTAATAAAATAAGCCACAAAACTACTCATATGCCTATCAATAGGGAATTTTAAATTAAGTTACAGTGTATAAGCAAGTTGATTATTATGCAAACTGCTAAAAACAAAAAGTAAAAAAAATATTTAAGAGTCAGAAAAATGGGGTATGTTACATTTAGGGGAACCATAAAAAGAATGACAGCTAACAGAACAAATAACAAAAACCAGAGGAAGACAAATGATAAAATCAATAATTAGAAAAATTAGAAATTTTTGGAAATTGAGTGAGACACATTTAAAAACTCATGAGTGAAAAAGAAACCATTAGCAAAATTGGAAACTATTTTGAACTGAATGATAATAAAAATGCATCTTATCAAACTTCATGTACATTTGCTAAAGCAAAGAACAGAAAGAAATGTATAGTTTTTAAAACCTCATAGAAATATGAAAAAAGTGTAGAATTAATGATCTATGCTTCCACCTGGGGAAGCTAATTTTAAAAAGAGTAATTATAATAAAAAATGTAGACAGAAAGTAAGTATAAAAATATAAATAAAATGTTAATTAATTTAAAAAAACAGAAAAATAATAGAATCAATAAAAATAAAGATTGGTTCCTTGAATAGATCAATAAAATTCATTTTATCAGGAAAGAAGAATAAAGAATAATTGTCAAGTTCTGAACTAAAAGATAGATGTCACTGTAGTGTATATGTAGACATTCATTAAAAAAAGATGAAATATTGTAATCAACATCATACTAAGAACTTAGACAACAGATTAACACAGAAATATTCAGTAAAAGAAACAATTAGCAATACTGACTTAAAAGATTAGATCATCTGAATAGGCCTATTTTTATTAAAGGAGTTGGATTCATCATTCATTACTTCCTCTAAAAACAAAACAAAACATTACCACAAACAAGAATGACAAAACAGACTCAGATGTCATTACTGGTAAATATATTTCTCCAAACATACAGAGAAGAAATAAAACAATTCTAAAATACTCTTTCCAAAAATGTAAGAGGAAAAAGCATTTCCCACCTCTGATATTTGGAATGAAAAAAGAGATTTCATTACAGACCCCACAGACTTTAAAGGGAAATACTAGAAACAACTTTATGCACATAGATTCATTGACTCAAAGTAGACAAATCCTTCAAATCCCATGAACTGTAAAAATTCATCCAAGATGAAATAACTTGAATAGTCATATAACTATTAAACGGATTTGATTTTTAGTTTTAAACCTACTCAAAAAGAAATCTCTTGGTCAGATAGTTTTGCTGATGAATGATACAAACTCTTTGAAAAAGAAATAATATCAATTTTACACAATCTCTTCCAGGAAGTAGAAAAGGAAGGAACAGTTCCAAACAGCATTGCCCTGACACCAAACCCAGACAAGATATTACAAGGAAAAAGAAACAAAAAAACTCTACAAATTAATATTTCTCCTGAATATAGAAGTAAATCTTTAATGAAGTATTATCAAATTGATCCAATAATATAGAAAAAAGGAAACTACATCATATCCAATTAGCATTTATCTCATTTATGTAAAGTTGTTTTATTTTTCTAAAATCAATCAATGTAATCCATAATCCTAAGGAAAAAAAAAAGAGAAAAACATATATTTTTTCAATATCTGCAGAAAATCATTTGGCAAAATTCAATACCTGTTCTTCATAAGAACTCATCAAATCAGGGACAAAACGAAAATTTCCTGAACCCAATAAAAGGCATCTGGCAAACCCTATAGCTAGCACATGCTTGATGGTGAAAGACTGAACAATGTGTAAGTAATATCAGAAACAGAGCAAGTATTTCTTTTTAATTCCTTCTATTCAGTGTTGTCCTGGAGGCCACGTTTAGTACAATAAGCCAGAAAAAAAAATATAACACATATAATTTGGAAAGGAAAAAGTAAAACTATAAAGACACTTTTACTTTACTTTCTGAAAATGTAGAAAATCTTAGCTCTATTCTAGGGAATTTAACAAAAATTAAAAGTTGTTAGAATTTATGTCACTCTAACAAGGTTGTAGAATACAAAGTCAGTACATGAAAATCAATAATGTTTATGTATATGAGCAAAAATTGAAAATGAAATTTTAAAAACAATTTTATTTATCATAGAAATATAAGTAAGTATTTAAAGGGCACTTCACCAAAAAGGAAAACTGAATAGTGATAAAAAATAAATATACTAAATCTCAATCATCAGGGCACTACATTTTAAAACGCTTATGATATCACATCACTGGAGAAGCAGAAATGTAAAATTCTGATAGCATTAAGTGTTGGTGAAGAACTGAAATAATGGTGACACTCAAAGAATGCTTGAGTGTAAGCTAACTAGAAAAATTACTTTGGAAAATAGTTTAGCATTACCTTAAAAAGCTAAACATGTGCTGTCCATTTCTAGGTATATACACTAGAGAAATTTTTCATATCTGCATATGCTTGTCAGTAGACATTTATAAGGGTTTTTAAAAGAGCATTGTTTTCATTTGCTTTGGATATATACCCAGGAGTGGAACTGCTGGATCATAGATAGCTCTATTTTTAGTATTTCAAGGAACCTCCATACTGTTTTCTATAGTGGTTGCACCTATTTACATTCCCATCAACAGTGTAGAAAGGTTGAAAGGTCCTTTTTTTCCCACATCTTTGTCAACATTTGTTATTTATGGTCTTTTCGATGATAGCCATTCTGACAGGTGTAAGGTGATACCTCATTGTGGTTTTGATTTGCATTTATCTGATGATTAGCAATGTTGAGCATCTTTTCATGTGCCTATTGGCCACCTGTATATCTTCTTTGGAAAAATGTCTATTCAGGTCTTCTGCCCATTTTTTAAATTGGGTTGTTTGCTTTTTTGATATTGAGTTATATGAGCTGCTTATATATTTTGGATACTAACCCCTTATCAGTAATATCATTTGTAAATATTTTCTCCCATTCAGGAGGTTGTCTTCTCATTTTGCCAATGGTTTCCTTTACTGTGCAAAAGCTTTTAACACTAATTCTAAAAGATACATGCACCCCGATGTTCACAGCAGCATTGTTTACAATAGCTAAGATATGGAAGCAAGCTAAGTGTCCATCAACAGATGAATGGATAAATAAGATGTGGTATATACATAAAATGGAATATTACTCAGCCATAAAAATAATGAAATTCTGCCATTTTCAACAATGTGGATGGACCTAGAGAATATTATGTTTAGTGAAATAAGTCAGGTAAAGAAAGACAAATACTCTGTTATCACTTATAAGTAGAATCTAAAAAAATAAAACAAATGAATATATATAACACAACAGAAACTTTCACAGATATAGAGTACAGACTAGTACTTACCAGTAGGTTGAGCAAAGGGGGTAGGGGCAGGATAGGAATATGAGATTAAGATATATAAACTGCTATGTATAAAATAGATAAGCAACAAGGATATATTGTACAGCACAGAGAAATATAGCCATTGTTTTGTAATAACTTTAAATGGAGCATTGTCTATAAAAATGTTGAATCACTATGATGTACACCTAAAACTAATATAATATTGTAAATCAAATGTACTCCAATAAAAAATAAATAAAAGCATTGTTTGAAATAGCCCAAAATAAATAAATTAAATGTGAATTAAAAATAAAATAGGTAAATAGATTGTCATCTAGTCATATAATTCTAAACAGCAATGAAAAAGAATAAATTATAGCTACAACTACCAACATGAGTTAAACTTATAAATGTTACGTTGAGGGAAAGAAATGAGTAATAGGAAAACACATATATACCATCTGACTGTATTTGTATAAAGTCCCAAACCTAAAGTCCTTTAAAGGGAAATACTAGTATTTCCCTTTAAAGGAATATATAGTAAAATACTATATAAAATAATATATAGTATACGGATATATACTTAGGTGATAGAATTATAAAGTAAAACACAAAATCAAGAAAGTGATTACCCTGATTGAGAAGGGAAGGGTATGTGACCCAAATACAGCTCACAGAAATCACCTCAGTTACTGGCAATGTCTTAACTTGGGTAATGCTTATGGATCTTTCATTTTGTTAATATTTTTTAAACATTTTATGAACTTTCTATATTCATTAGAATGCATTTTATTAGAAATATTTCCAAATACAAGTTTTTTCAAATTTAATTTTTATTTTATATTGGAATATAGTTGATTTACAATGTTATGCTAGTTTCAGGTGTACAGCAAAGTGATTCAGTTATACATATACATATATCCATTATTTTTCAGATTCTTTTCCCATATAGGTTATTACAGAATATTGAGTAGAGTTCCCTGTGCTATACAGTAGGTCCTTGTTGACTATTTTATATACAGTAGTGTGTATATGTTAATCCCAAACTACTAATTTATCCTTCCCCCCCCCACCTTTCCTCTTTAGTAACCATAAATTTGTTTTCAAAGTCTGTGAGTCTGTTTCTGTTTAGTAAATAAGTTCATTTGTATCTTTTTTTAGATTCCAAGTTTTTAAAAAGAATGTTACCTCTAAGAGTTTTATAGTGTTTTATAGTGTGATCTACACCTCAAGGAGTTCACAAACTGATCAAAGAGAAAGTACCTACACATATCATTGCAACAACTATAAATACGGAAAATGAAGTACGTACTCCATGCAGGGACGCCAGTGATAAGACGTAATAGACTTTATTCAGAAAGGAAATTATGAGCCAACCTGAAGAATGATGCATTTGGAGTTTTCTGGGTGGAAGAACATGGTATTGCTTAATAATATTATAAAAATTATTATATAACAGATAGCAAAAGTGACCATGGCATTGTTTAATAATAGTATGAAAGTCATAATATCAAAGATTGCAGAAATACAGTGTCATTTTTATCTTCTTTTTCAGTTATCAATTATCAAAGATGAGTATTGCATCCTGAAAAATGCAAACTTTCCATTTATCTATTCACTCAACATATATTGAAGGCCATCTGTATGCTTCAGCTGGGGCACTGACAAAATCATGGCCCCTGGCCAGCCCCCTAGTGCTCACAGATCAGTAGTTATGATTCCATAGATTTTACTGTCAGTTTCTTCATACTTTTGTTTTCTTATTATTCACCCTCACAATCCATTTACATCTTCTCATTTGGAGAAAAGTCTTTTATAAATAGAGCATAGTCACCCTTTTGGTCCTGGGCAGGTTCACAGAGGCTACAAATTATCCTTTCTTTATAGAAAAGTTGGCCTCATAATAATAACTCCCTTTATAGAGGCCTGCAAAGACTTGTTCCTTTCCATGTGGTGTTCAGAGATTAATGGGAACGGTGTCCACATATTTGTGTTCCAGCCAGACTACACCACTTATCTGAAGCCAGTGTCAGGGCCTTATGACTATTAATCACCTCTCCAGCCCCTGAAATAAAATCTGCATTGTATACTGCTTGGACTGAGCAGGGGGAAAGGGAAGGGTTTCTTTTGAGGCTGCTTCTCATCATTAATTTTCAATTATGACTGCAAGAACTATCCCAGCTAAGCCTCAAGTTGGAGGGCAGGGAGTAAAAAAGCCCTCAGGGAAGACTAATAAAGGCCACATGGAACAGGGGAAAATCTGAGACTTATAAACTCTTTTTTGGAAAACAAAAATAATAAACAATTTATAAAATTCCTCACAGGGAGGTATAAAATATATCCATGCTAACTGGGAAAAGTCATATAAAGGACAAAACAAGCAGGCCTTTTAAAGGTATAAATAAGAATGACTAAGCCACACCTTTGCTTAGAGCTAAAATTATGAACCCAAGTTTCTTCACTAGTGAAGATAATTGTTCCATTTTTGAAAAATGATTTTATCATGGCTTCTTCTGTTCTACTGACACTTCTTTCTCAGCCAAAAGAAAATGTCTCATAGTCCTTAAAGGCCTGTTCAGGAGTCCTTCTGGTGTGAAATGAGCAAGCACAGAAGATCTATGTTTAAAAGGGAGGAAAAAAAAAAAAAAAAAAAGAATCAGCCTCCCTCATTAGACCCAAGAAATCTGAATAATGAAAATTAGCTTTATGTATGGTGTTCTGTATTTTAGAAATGGCTTTAACATAGAATATTCTCATCTCACAACATTCTATGTTGTCACTTTTATATAATCTCATCTTTCACCTAAAGTACCTAAAGATCAAGAAGCAAAATCACATGCTCCAGACCATAGGTTAAAAGTAACATTGTCAGGATTTCAATTGCAGTCTCCGGACTCTAAACACACATTTTGCCTGACATTTTGAGCCTTTAGGAATTGGATATCAATACATCTATATGGAGTTATTAGTTTATACAAGCATTCAGACATTATTATGAAGAGAAAAAGCCATCGCATACATACACACACACACAACCCTCACATCATTTCGAGTATCAGTCATGTTTGCATCGTCTTTCTTCTCATTCCATGCCTATCCCAAATTTCTTATTTCATTTTGTTCTCCTCGAGGAATAATTCCTTATTTTAAATATTTTTGTTGGGGTAGCGCCTTCATCCGACTGCAAAAGCTCTGTAGGTCAACTGATTCTGTTCCTACTTGGGTTTAGCTAATCACACATTCACTCTAAGGACCTTGAATCCTGAACGAGGAAAAGAAAGACCTGAGATTTCCTAAAATGTGAGACCTTGGTTCTTGTTCTTACTCCTTAAATTCTAGTGCAAAATCTTGGCTCTTGTCACTTCACCAAGTTCACTGTTCCAGCATCCTATCAATTCAATGAATCCCTCATATTCTTCCAATATATTCCGAGTTGTCTGAGAAATCAATCCTCAGTTTTTGTGACTTACAATCAAAGATGTGACTGATCCTTTCTCTTCTGCAGCCTTGAATATTCACGGATTGTGAAGACACTAGTCTGATTCTTACACTGTGATTTCTTTCATATATGAAATTCTTAACTCAAGACATAGCCTAGGTAAACTGTTAAAACATCTCTTGGAACTATGATGTAATGCTCACAGACTAAATATTGACGTGCTGATGTCATTATAACATTTTTATGAAGTGTTTCCTTCTTTATCTCTGTTTGACTCAGGACATAAACAGTTTATGTATGTGTAGAGTAATTCAAATACACTGTTAAAATTGGCCGAGAAAGGTAAAAATTCAAGGGTGAGCAAACATTGAAAGGGTTTAACATTCTTATTTGAAGACCGCAATACATAAAATATAAGATGAACAAATCTATTTCTCAGTCTTTTTTATACGTGTCAGACATGAGAAACTTCCCATTCATGAATTAGACTTACGCATCTTTAACTGCCCGCTAGCTGGAAAATTTTACAATACAAGCTATTACACGTTAATAGTTTTATTTATTGTTCTATGAATAATATCTTTAGAAACACTTTCCCTTGATTAACCTTGAACTTGAAATGAATTCTAGGACTGAAACTGTCAACTTTATGTGATTTTCCCATTCCAGACTGCGTCTTGATCTAGCTCTCTGATTTCCGAGTAACAATTCTGGCTTGGGAGATAAAAATGGCAACTTTTATGAAAAACAATCCTGCGTTTTGGAATTTTCAGCCTTATTTTCAAGGTTCATTATTACTCTTTATATTGTTAAGTCTTTGTTACCAAATGGGCTTTTCAAGTAGCATAATACCAAAGTAAAACCTCTGGAGAACAGGAGATTTACGTAGTGAGTGTGTTAGAGGCAATCCCTCGCTGAGTGGCGAAAGCACGTGTTAAATTTCAAGTTTGACGAGAGTGACGTTAGCCTTTATTTATAACAACAGCTGCTTATAAGCTGTGGAGACAAAATAGATTAAGAATTTCCTGATGCTTTTGCTCTGAAGATCACGTGGCAGGAAGGACCCTGGATTTGGATATTGAAGGTGAAAATATAAATTTAGTTTCCCACTTACCCCTAGGGGTTAAGAGTAGAGGCTGACTGGTAAAGGCAGATGATTAAGTAAAAATGGGCCTAGATACAAAATCAAGGCAACTTATTCCCATGGAGCTTGGCCTACCTCCATCTCTGGAGAATATATGTGTCTCTGGAGAATACATCAATAAGAACTGACTATATTTTTCTTGAATCTTTACTGTGGATTTGCATTAGCAAGAATTAAGTTCTTCAGTGAGAAGGTGCCTATAAAAATAAAAGAAGTTTTTATTTTCTTAGTTTTACTCCTTAAAAATCATAGGAAGGAAGAAAGAAAAAGGAAGCGAGCAAGGAAGGAAAGGTGTGGAAGATAAGTAGGGAGAGGAAAGGAAAAGAAAGGAAGTAAATGACTAAATGCTTAAGTATCAAACCATGTAGTTCAAAGACTCTGAATCCTCACTGCCTGAATTTAAATCATGATCTGAGTTCACAAACTGTGTGACCCAAAGCAAACTACTTAACCTCCTGGTGATTCAGTTCAATTGCCTGCAATATGGACTAACATAGCACCTAGTTCATAGGGTTGTATTAAGGATTATAAACATTGAAATAAGTAGAATGTCTAGAACAGTGCTTAGCACACTGTAAGCGTTACGAGTGCTTATTATTATGAATGTAGTTTCCACAGATCTGATGACTGTCTCAAGAGCTTCCGTAGACACTCAAGGCAGTTGCAGAGCTGAGTCGAGGCCTCCTGGTGCCCCCTCAAATCCAGTATTCTCCCAAGCCAATAGGCTACCTTCATAGCAAAGACAGACAACAATCCTCCCTCAGTCATTGCTTGCCTGTCCACACCTACTGTATTCTTCTGCTTCTTTGAAAAATTGTCCCCTTATAAATGTTATGTCCTTCTTTGAAGAGCTTTGGCCTCTGTTATGGGTTGAATTGTGTCCTCCTGAAGTTCATATGTTTAAGTCTTAACTCCCAGTACCTCAGAATGTCATCTTATTTGGAAACAGTTTTGTTGCGGATATAACTAGTTGAGTCAGGATAAAGTTGTACTGGAGTAAGCTGAGCTCCTAAACCAATATGTCTGGTGACCTTGGACGCTGATAGAGACAGAAGGAAAACACCATGTGAAGACTGGAGTTATGCTACCACAAGCCAAGGAATACCAAAGATTCCGGTAAACCACCGAGAGAGGCAGGTAAGAGATTCCTCCTGACAGTGTTCAGAGGGAACCAACCAGGTCAACACATTGACTTCAGACTTCTAGCCTTCAGGATTGTGAGATAATGTACTTCTGCTATTTAACCACTCCATTTGTGGTACTTCGTTGCGGCAGCCCTAGCAAACTAGCAGACCCTCACTGAGGAGAAAATTCGCTGCCTATCCAACTTGCTGATGTTTGTGCACATTGGAAACCCCCTTGTGTCTGGAAGCTTCTCCTTCTGAAGATGGCATTGAAGCTCTCGTATGGCCCTGGGACACTGACAGAAAGTGTACTGGTGTCTTCACCTCAGTTTGTGAGAAAGATTCGTAGTGAGTGCCACACGTCCTCTATCTAGACAAGCTCCTTGTATCGTTGCATGAAATCACTCTATATGGGGAAATAGGAAAAAGATAATGGGACTTGCAGTTTGAGTTTGTCAGTTTTGCCACTTGTAAAAGTGTAAACTTGAGCAAATTATTTAATGTCCTCTTTCCCACTCTGACAAGTGAAGATGCAAGTAGCCTCATTATTGCCCAGAAATAAAAAGATAAAGTTATCATTCATGCAAGTAGTAGATAGGTATTGAGTATCTACCAATAGACATTAAACAAGACACCGGAATAAAAAAAAAATGGTAAAGCAAAGCCTGCTCTTGAGATATTTGAAATGCAAGAAGGGAGGAAGACACATGGACATGTAATGACAATATACGAGAAATGCTTGACTAGAGCTGAAGCTACAAGTTTCTACGTGAACTCAAGAGGAGGAAGGTATTGACATTGGGCATTGGTAGAGGAGTCAGAAAACACTTAGCAAGTATGTGTGGCTTAGGGAAATCTTGACAGATTCCATGACATTTGAACCAAGCTTGGAAGAATTAATGGCAATTTGCCAAATGGAGAAATGGCAGCAGGGAGTGGGTGCCCAGCACGTGCATGGCACAGTGATGCTTGTAGAAGCGTTGCCTCAGTCTATGTGGCTAAATCTTAGGATGCATGTACTGGCAAGGGGCTAGAGATAAAGTTATGAAAAAGATGAGTTTCAAGACTTCCTAACTTAAAGGGTTAGATTTTCAGGAATAAAAATTTCCTATCCTCCAAGTTCAAGAAAAGGAAAAACTGTCCTTTGGTTATGGCCTCAAGCCTTCATCAGAGATATTTTTAAACCCATTTCAATCTTTTAGTAGCCACTTATCTTCTTAAGCTGATTTCTCAGCCAATCAGCAACTGCCTGGCTCCAGTGACCATGCCTGTAAGAGGCTGAAAGATCAGGCAATCTGTAAACACTCCTGCTTCTAAATGCCTGCAGATGCCTGAACTCTGTATTTCCCAAAGGCCAGCTTAAGATAAATTTCTTATTCAGTTCTTTGTTTCTTTGTTCAGAGATATTATACAACTACAGCTTGCTTAGCAAGCAATACATTCAGCTCTGATTTCATATTTTGACACTATTTAATGCTGTTATTATTACACCTCTTCGCCTCTTCCATTTTCTAAAATATTTAATAAGCACCGACTCCATGCCTATCTCAGTGTGGCCTGAGGATGCACAAACTTGGTCCATGACATGTGGGAACTGGTCCAAGGATTCACCCAGAGAGGCATATGGATGCTAAAATATTTAATTAAACGTGGTGCTCCACATATGAGTGGGTACAGGAGAACTAACAGTTGTTGACTGTCTACAATGAGACACGCATTATACTGCTTGCTGTGTATAGTTTACTCTCATTAAATATCACAGCAATACCCCAAGATGGATGTTTTCATGCCTGTTCTCCAGACAAGATCTAGTATGTCAAAAGTTTTCGTCACTTTCTCAAAGTGAGAAAGATCACAGCAATGTGATCTCATTTTGGTATGGTTTGAAAACGTGAGGTCTCGTCCTTATAAGATCTGTTATCTCCAACATCCAAAGGGAAAGGCTCTCAATGAAAGTAGCTTTTCCCAGTCTCAAGGAGGTACTCTGTTGCTAACCACAGAGTTTAAACATAGCCACCTAATGCTAAACTTCCAGACTGGTAGCTGAAATCAAACCTCACTCTAGACTACGTGTACATACATTTGCTGATATTGCAAAAAACAAAATAGTTTCTCCCTGGTGTTTTATTCTTTAAAAATTGCTATCCTTTACAGAATTATAAACTATTGTTTTTCACATTTTAATTTGTAAAGAAATATATAAAAATAGCTAAAAGAGTACTTACACTGATACATGTTAAGCACCTACTTAACCTTTATACATTTTAGCCCAATGATATTTTGGGATTGAGAATTATATTATTCCTATTTTACAGATAAGAAAACTGAGACACAAAGAGGTTATGTAAATTTCCCAAGGACCTATATCTAGTACACAGCAAAACCAAAATGTGACATTTGCTTTCCATGATGGTATTTTTGGTTTAAAAATTAACATCTCATAAAAATATACTTGTGAATAGAATAATAAACAAATAGGTAAAATGAGTTTTGACAAGGTTTTAAACACTTTTCAGTGATACTTCCTTACAGTTAAAAGCAATTGAATTTCTTCTTTTGGTCAAAAATCACTTGAAAGATGCTAGAGATTTATGTGTATTTTCCTCAATTTCATATTGAAAATGTGAGTGTTTTCTCCTTGATGACTTATCATTGTGATTAAAGATTAAGTAAGCCACATCCAAAATTCCATGCACATATCTCTCAGAGAGGGATCTGAGGATGAGTAGATTAATTTTGATGCTTGATATAGTCACAGAAAATGCTAATTGTTAGGCAGAAAGTGTTTCCTGTAACACTTTCTCTTGCGAAGGTCTAGTAAAATCTGCATAGCTTGTAAGATTAGAAAATGTGAAGAAAATACAACTATTTTTATAAAGCACTACATGAAGTTTCTGAATGATGGCAATGGGTTAGTCTCTTTTCTTGTATTATGACTTCTGCTGTTGCATTCTAAAATAACTACTTGCTGACAGGGTTAAAGACGCAAACGTAGAGAATGGACTTGAGGACACGGGAAGGGGGAAGGGTAAGCTGGGACAAAGTGAGAGAGTGGCATGGACATATATACACTACCAAATGTAAAATAGATAGCTGGTGGGAAGCAGCCACATAGCACAGGGAGATCAGCTCAGTGCTTTGTGACCACCTAGAGAGGTGGGATAGGGAGGGTGGGAGGGAGATGTAAGAGGGAGGAGATATGGGGATATATGTATATGCATAGCTGATTCACTTTGTTATACAGCAGAAACTAATACACCATTGTGAAGCAATTATACTCCAATAAAGATGTTAAAAAAATAATAAATAATAAAATAAAATAACTACTTGCTGAAACTTGTAGGAAATAGTACTAAATGGATAAACCCCAAAATAAATATGTAAATAAAATGATTTGTCCCTTTCTTGCTCTGGGTCTTTTGACATAAGTCTTTCAGGACATAGCCTAAAGGAACAACATTTCAGGCCTTTAATATGGCAGTATCAAAGAACTTATTAGAATGAATTACTTGAGAGGAATCAATGATTACATTTCCCTAACATATGGAGACAAACCAAAAATTTTAAAAAGGCAAAAAGCAATCTCTAAATCATATGGGAACATATTAGGAGGTACCATGTCCCTGTTGCTCAATCAAATGATAGGAAAGTATGTTGATAACTATAAGTTCTGATATATACTCTCTGTCATTGAATTGTTAACAAGCCCTCTACATATTTAAACACATTTCATAGCTTTATGAAACAATTTTAACAAACAATGGGAATACTATTTAAAACTTTTTATTTGAAATAATTTTATATTGACAGAAGAATTGCAACAATAATGGAGAGTTGGTTTAATTCTTCATCCAGCTATAGATAATATTGTCATACCTATAACTAGGCATATTCAACAGAACTAAGAAATGAGAATTAGTATGATATTTATTATTAACTAAACTTCAGGCTTATTTTGAATTTTACCAGATTTTGTACTAATCCATCTAGGATAACATTGCTTATAGATGTCATGTCTCCTCAATCTCCTTCAAATAGTGAGAATTTCTTTCTTCCTTTCTTTTTCTTTCTTTTTTTTTTTTTTTTTTTTTTTGGTGTTCCATGAATGACCTTGGCACTATTAAAGAGTTACAAGTCTTGGTCAGTTATTTTACAGAAAATCCCTCACTGGACTTTGTCTGATGCTTCCCCGTGACTGAATGAGTTTTTGAGGAAGAATACCACAGTGAGGTGCCTTTCTCATGGGATATCAGCAAGAACCTGATAATAACTTGACTTACTGCTGTTGTTGTCAACCTTGGTCACTTGGATCAAGTGCTGTCTGCCGGGGGCAGTAAGTAGTTACCACTTTCTCCTTCCCATTCTCTAGTCGCTAGATTCCAGTCACTAAATCCAGTCCACACACAAGGGGAGGGGAATTAAGCTCCCTTTCTGGAGGGAAGAGTGTGGATGAATCCGTAGTCCTACGTTAACACCACCACAGTGGTTAATAAATATTTTGGAGGAAACACTTTGAGACTAGCCAAATACCTTGTTACTCTAAATTTTGCCCACTAATTTTATCATTTATCAATTGCCTGGAAGAATTATTACTGTGCTGTTCTTATGGTTATTTTCTATTTCTCTCATCCCTTCTACATTTATTATTTGGAACTCTTCTGTAAGGAAGATCTATCCTATTTCTCTCATTTATTCATCCCTTATTTACTCAATCCTGTATTTATGTCAATATGGACATATAATACTAAACTCATACATTAATTTTGGAATTCTTCATTAGGACTTGGAATACTTTATCTTTATTGCTAATATTAACCATTTAAGAAATAGTTATGTTGTACTTAACATTACACATTTTATCCAGAAAAAAAAGCTATTCTTTTTAATGAAGTTATATCAGGCAATTTTGGTTTGGAAACAAAAATACCATACCAAGTTATCTTCCACTCCCATTCCAAAGGAAACTTGCCAGTGTTTTGTTGCTTTATAATTTTTTTTAACTCCCTAAAGGCACTTAAATTCTTTTTTTTTTTTCTATTTGGTAGGACTAAGAATCAAAATTTCAGAGTAGGTATACTTGAGAAGGTCCAAAGAGAAGAAAGGATTAAAATACAAGGCAGGAAGATAATCAGGATTCATTTCATTTTATGTATAATGTAAATGTCCAAGAATGGGGAATTTGCTAAATAAATTATGATTACCCATAGGAAGAGATATTACACAGCCATTCTAATAATGTTTTTAAAGAATTTGCAATAGCATGGGAAAGGTCACCAAATAAAATAAAGCAAAAAGTGGCAGGATTAAAACTAGACATCCAACATGATCCTGATTTTGTTTTCTAAAAAAAAAAAAAAAAAAAAAAAAAAAGAAGAAAGGAAAAGAATATAAAGAAAATAAATATATGTAAAAATATGCAAAAATACTTTAAAAATTTAAAAATTACTAAAGGATATACAACACCTAGTAGAATATCATAATGCCTAATAGCCTACTTGTCATCTACTGAATTAACTATTGAATATAAGGAAATATGAATAGTATCAATAGTTATGGCTGGGTGGTAGAATATCTGATGATAATATTTCTTCTTTATGTTCTTTGTGTATTTTCCAAGTTTTTTATTGTCAACATGTATTATTGGGTATTGCAATAAGGAATTGCAATTTTAAAATGTCAGATCACAGTTGGTTTTCAACTGTCCTCAAGCTTGCAAAAGTGACCCTTGATAAGAATCATTTTGCTACTGTATCATCTAGAGATTATTTGTAGAAAGAAACAATATTTAGGAAAAAAATAAATTAAAACAGATCTTTTCTAATTAACCAACCCGAGAACTTGGCCGCTCAATATGAATCGTGTAGGTCACCTGAAAAGCAAACAGAATAATCATAACTGCTTTAAGAGTCTTTGAAGTTATAGATTAAGCCAGTGGGAAATTAGCCAGATTGCCATTATAGCTGAAAAGTGCCAGAAGGCCCCGGCAGACCGTGTAATTATGCAAACTTTGTGAGCCTTGAAAATTTTGTGATTGTAATGCGTGCTCTCAGCCTTCATAATGTTCTACACCAAACTGTATTCTTTAAACTGCTGTCTAGCCCAAGGCTGGGCGATAAATTAGCAGAGAAAAACAACTATCATAGCAAACCCTTCCTTCATATCAGAAGTTTCTTTACCTGTTGTGTTCCTAAATTATGTGCAGTAAACTTGCTTCACCCTTCAGTGACTAACACCACTTGGGTAGGATGGAGAAGCTGCCCTTCCCATGAGGTTTTTCTTACTGGGCAGGCACCAGTATACACACAGCTGTGTCAAATTATGGCTGGAATCTCAATTATAAAAGAGGCCAGCTGTGTGCAGACAGGGGTCACCGATAATATTAAGGGCTCATCATAGTGTGGTAAAGTTTCAGGGCACTGTTCTAAGGTATAGGAGAGGTGAGTCTAAAATGATGCTCTGATAATCACCCTAGGTAGATTTTTGGGGGGCTCCCTTGAATATGAACGCTGCTCTATACTCAAATGCAACTCAAATGCAGAGTGAACTGAAAGAAAAGGAGGTATACTGCCATGTGAATATAGACCTTTATTTAAGTAGTGAAATAACTAAGGGAATGGGTAGAAGGGAGAACAGACAATTAAAATATCTTCACAATTGTACAAGGACAGAACCAGAAGTGATAGGTTAAAGGTGACCCCCAGAAAAAGATTTTCAATCCCATTTGAAGATAAGCCTCTGAAGATAACAGAGGTTGAAGGAGAACTCCAAGGAGAAGGAGTCTCCACTAAGAACGAGTGCATTCCATCAAACTTAAAGAGTGAAACCTTTCTTATGTGTGACCTTTGATTCTTCTACAGATTCTTTGCCAAAGACAGCATTTCAGACAAGTAGCATATGGTTTGGAATATCTAACAAAAAATATTTTGTAGGATAGTGGCCTTAAAATTTGAGGGGCACAGATCACATTAAGAATTTAGTAAAAACTATCGACTCCTCCCCCAATACATATTTCTCCATGCATCAAAAAAATGCACGATTCTGGATGTTCACAAACACCCACTCACCACCACCCCCCCACACACACACACTCTACTAAAGCACATGAACCTATGAGCCCTAGATTAATCATCTCTGATGTAGAAGTTGATGATATAAAAATTAATGAACAGAAACCTCAATTAAATAGAGTTGGGACAGCAGAGGGAAGAGCTCTCACACCCTATGATAATAGCAGAGCCCAACAAGAAGAAAGACTTCCTCTTCTTTCCTGGCAAGAGCTCAGTCCATGAGAAACTCTCACCACTCAGCCAATGAAAAGACATGGACTGTTTGTTTACTACAGCCCTCTCAACGTTCTTTTCCCCTCTATAAAAAAATTCTCTCCATTTTTGCTGGAGGTTTGCACATGGCTCACCATTGCTGCAGACTCTGAATTGCAATCTTTTGTTGATCTTGAATAAACCCATTTTGCTGGAGAAATAACTGGCAGACTATTTGTTTTAGGTCAACAATGATGAGTAATTTTTTATAACTTTTCTTCTAGGAATTGAAGGAACACCTCAAATCTTACAGCTAACCTAGTTTAATTCTTTAAAAGAAAGATAGTTGTTGTTGGTGGTGGTGGTTTTTCCCCAATGGATTGAGACAAAGCTAAGGCAAATGTCATTGATGGTTATTTGGCTGTGATTCAAGGCTGAGAAATGCAGTCATCTATTTCTTTTTCTATTGTTCGTGCAGCTATTGTTCATTTCCAATCTACCAGTTGGTTTGTGCAAATATTTTGGAGTTGGTGAAATACGTCTGTGGAGGCAAGGATATTCAGTTCACAAACATGAAATATAGATAAACTATTCCTTAGTGTTTTGACATAACTTCACATAATATGAACACAAAGCTACACAGCTCATTTTAAAACATTTATGTAATTAAAATTATTTGATAACTAAAAATTTTATTCTCAAAATTACAAAAAGAACTATTTATTTTTAAATGGTTGATTTATTCACATTTAAATTTAATATTTGTGTGAAAAAGAAAATGTAGCTCCCAACTATTTTAAAAAAAAACATAAAATCTAAAACAATTAGCAAAATTTGATAGGGCTTTCAAAAATAATAGCCCCAAAGCAAATTTTAAAATAATTTAAATATAATATTCTTGTCCTACTCTTTCCACTGCACTCAGTTGTCTCACTTTATAACTGGAGATGAATGCCCATAGCAAGTTACCTAAAATGCTTTTATGTATATTCTTTCCTATCCCCAAAGGAATTGCAGAGTTTACAGAATATCTAATTAACCTTGGAATCTAAGACATTTTATAAAAATATGTACACAACACACTCACATACCATATGTGTTTCTGTTAATATTGTTATTCAATTTTATCATAATATTTATCATTTTATTCTCTGAGCATTTCATGTTGCTTCATAGACAGTTGGAGAAGAGAAATGGTCCTTGATGTTTATAATAGGGATGATGGTCTCTTTTCCCCAATCCCCACTCAACTTCCCTCTTCACAGCCAAACCCTTCCCCAAACTGCTGTCAGCTACTGACTTTTCATAGCTGGGCCTTCATGTAGACTTGCTCAAGACTATGGTCCTCCCAGAAGTCAGCATTAGCCATTGACTGACTAAAGCAAGAATGCCTCATCTGATCACTCCAAAGGGCCATCACAGTTCCAGAGCTCCAAGTGGGATCAGTGCAAGCCTCAACTGCAAGTGGAATTTGATCACCTTCTACTGTCCAACCCGACTTCCTCACTTTTTATTTTGTATCCAATTCACACTTATATACTTTTTTACATGTTATGTTTATGTATCTTTATCTTAATCAATATAAAGCATTTTAAAAAACTGATGTAAAGACTTTACTTGGATTTTATCAGTTTCTGCAAATGTCATTTTTCTGTTCCAACATCCAGTCTAGGACACCACATCGCATTCAGTAGCTCTATCTTCTTAGTTTCCTGCCATCTATAACAACTCCTCAGTCTTTGTTTTTCATCATCTTAACAATTTTAAAGACTCGTGGTCAGGTATTTGGTAGAATGTCTTTCACTTTGGGTTTATCTGATATGTTCTCATCATCACACTGGAGTTACTGATGGGGTAAAATTACCTCAGAGGTGAAGCGTTCTTCTCATTGCCTCCTATGGGGGTACCTGATATCAACAAGATGTTACTTGTGACTCTAACCTTGATTATTTGCATTAAGTAGCATCTGCCAGGTTTCCCATTGTAAAATTGCTATTTTGCCTTCTTCTACTTCTCTCCTGAATAAATAAATTCTCTCCTTGCAATAAAACTCCTGAATGTAGCTCTCAGTCTCATAGTCTGTTTCCACAGGATCCAAATTAAGAAAAAATTTATTGTAACATTAACTGTAACCTGGAAAAATAAATACTGAATAATTTAGTCCTTGAAATTTAATTTTGTCAATACCTATAGAATAGGGGCAATATAATCAAGTTAATATTAATTTTGCAGCCACACTAATGTTACGCCAAGAAGGATATACATTTATAAAGTTTACCAGATAATTTAATAGCTTTTTTTTTAATGCACTAGCTTTAATTCAAGGAGCTCATAGAAATAACAATATATATTCAATATCCACATACATATTCTCACATATCTGTTGTTCCTGGCTGTGATTTGATATGCAAAGTATACAAAATTCATATTACATAAAATTGTGGTGCAAGGATCTAAACCTCTATCTTCACCAATTGTCCAAACTACTAATTAACCACACGAAAAATTAGCACAGTCCACTCAGAATCCTTTTAAACCACTTCAGTGAGACCATATTTTATGAAAATCACTAACATTAGTAGAACTTACATTGAAAATTATTGGATCCAACATTCTCATCTTTGCCACATCAAGTTCTCCACTGGAAAAATCTTTTCAAGAAAGCTTAATCAACTATATAAAATCTCTGTCACTTCTGTTTCAATGACTTTTTCTTTATTTTCAGAAGAGAAATACTTTTTTGAGAAGAATTAGATTATTAACTTTTTTTTCTCTCAACTTAATTTATCGAAACTGGAAGTTTTCTAATAAAAACCTTCAAATTATCTCTGGCTCATCTTAGCTCACATGTGGTATTTGAATATATCTATCAAATTGTTAGGTGTACCGCAAATTCTCTATTTTATGCTCATTCACTAAATCAAATACTTTGTGAAAAGTCATGCATTTTTTCACATATTTTAGAAACACAGTAATATCTAGCCTCAAAAAAACCACCTTCCTCTCCCCTTCAAGAGAAGGAACAGGATACTTGGTACTTTTTCTTAAAAAAAAAAAAAAAAAAGCACAGGAGAGGTGATGATTTAGACCATAGGCTTTGATGAGTTTTACTGCAATCACCTCGGAAGACAAAACATCCTTCATTTTTGTAGGCAGTCTTTGAGAAAAGTGTACACTGGTACAGCATATCATGCGTGATCATGATACCAGATTACTCTTCCTTGACAGAAGACACAAATCCTGAATTTTCTCCCCTTGGCATGGTAGGGTCATCCTTGCTATAAATTGAGTCACATATATCAAGTTAAAATAAAAGTCTCCTTCGGGATTGAACAGAATGATTTCCTTCATAGTTCAATGAAATCATCCTGGATAGCCATGTGGCTTTCCTCATGACACTGCTTTCTCTGGGCCACTGCTCAAATGTCACCTTATCAGTGAGGACTATCAAAAAACTCTGTTTAAAATAACTCACTCCCCCAGCAACTACACCACTTCCTTGCTTATTTTTTCTCCATAGCACTAATTATTACTATCTAATTGGCTCTACATTTTGCTTATTTTTAAATGTCTGTCTCCTTGTTCTAGAATGCCAGGTATTGTACATGAAGACAGAGACTCCTTGTCTTGTCCACATTTTATCCCTAGTGCCTACAACAGTGCCTGACATACAGTAGATGCTTAAAAGTTTTTAATGAATACATGAATTAATACATTTGTTTAACAAATATATGTGGATTGTATGCTACTCTAGATCCATACAGCAAAAGGAAACATGTCATGTTGACCTTTATGTTACTTTAAAACAAACAAAAACCAGATATTATCAATTTTAATCTACTTCCAAATATTTTTTTAGTATTATACTATGAAGAACTTTACTTAAAACTAATAGCTTATCCCTCTCTCCACCTCCTTTGCTACGTACTATGAATAAAAGAACCAGTGTGATACTGTCTTTGTCAGACTCCTTTTACTATAGCATTCAAAGTGTCAAATTAATTTCAACAATTCAAATAGTAACTAACTTCTTAGAAGGCCCATTTTTCTTGAGCAAATGCATAGCCTACAAATAATCTGTTGTGCTTTTCCTTGTCAGAGCCAAGATTTTTCAGTATTTCAAGGTAAGCATGTGTATTTCTACCTAATTGTGTTAATCATTACCATAGGATTACTTATGGCCTCCAGGGTTACACTGTGGTTTAAATAGCATGTTTTACTCATTCTCTACCCATCTTGTTGCATCTTCCTGAATGTATTGAGGTTTATTCCATTTGATATTAATTCTTGCAACCTTAAAAAATACAGTAAACATTTGAAAGTAATAAACATTTCTTTGTATTTTTTTTTCCCAAATAGAAAGTTTGGCTGTCTCACAAGATATGTTCTACAAAGACTGATGTTATCAGGACTATAAAAGATCAGAACCAAGAAGCCAAATCTTCACAATTTTATTCTAGTTACTTATGGTTGTTAGCTGAAGTTTATGGAGGAAAATATCATAGCAATATGCATCATCCTCCTTAACACACCAAGTCAGTCTTAAGAATGATATTTATATTTGAAAGGTCATTTTCAGGTGAGACAAATAGTATGATGCCACACCAATTTCAGAGCCTCATCATTACTGATATGCTTGTGTTGCTAAAACTATCAACTTGCACTACTTTTTTAAAGTTATGATGTAAAGGTTTTCTTTAGGAAATTTGAAACTAGTGAACTTGGCTTTGTCTATAAGTTTGCGAGGGCCATCCCCCAAAGGATGTGTCACAGGTAATAAAATAGAGCAGATGGTAAGAGGAAGTTGAAGCGACAGACTTATTCATCGTTTGGGCTATTGGGATAGTTATAGGCTATGACAATTTGTTCCATATATACATTCCCAGTCTCGATATTTCCAATGCTATTATGAAAATTGCCTTCAGACTGAGACGGTGCACAGATCTTTCCTGTCACTTTGATAGTAGTCCTCACCTGAAGAGATGAACAGCAGCTCTGAATTAGCCCTTGCTGGAAATGTCTTCCTTTCACTTTGGTTATATTATACTTGGTTTACTGTGTTCCCCAAAGTGCCACACATTCTTCCTCTTCCAGGTTCAATAGCTTATTATTTCAATTAGACTTTCTTATTACAGGAAACTTTCCATTAGAGAAGATTTCAATTTATGAACATTTACTTTTAATATGTTTTTCATCACTTTTCTTGTCACTTTTCTTCATTGTCAAAAGAAACAGATAGAATAACCCTATCTACCCTTTCAAAGGTAATTACTCATAGGACAAGGAGGATGGAATTTATTTCACAATGTTTGAAAATTGTGTCTTTTCTTTGTCAATCCCATGTCCTTGTTCCTACAGTGAAATAATCATATTAAATACAGTCCTAAACATGGGATTATAACTATTTTCATTGTAGTATCCCATCAGCATTAGGGTAAAATATTTTATAACTTGGAAAATCTTACTTTTTACTATAGAAAAATTATTAAAAGTGCTGGTACTATAATTTCTCTTGCAATTATAAAAGTTACTGTGTGAAAAAATATCTCAGTTAAAATGTTACTTCGAGAAATTACCAGGAGATTAACAGAGTGACAATCTCAGCTCTTTTACATAAAACACTTGAAATATCCATCCTAATGAATTCCTTAACAAAAAAAGTATTGCCCTTAAAATATTGAAGCTTATCTTTGAGGTATATTGTTTTAGAAATTCTCCTTTGTTGGGAAATATTGAGAGAAGTTGAATCACTTCTTAGTGGTGTCTCTTTCCATGTTTTATCAGTTGCAATATAAATTTCACTAGAATAAATCAGATTAGTTCGTTTAGGTAGGGGTATTATTTCTCACAGGTACCCTTAGCCCAGATATGTTCCCATTGTCTTATGTATAATAGACATTCAATGAATAATTGATAAAAACGTAAGTGAACACTAATTTTCGAATGCACTTTCTAATGTACACACTATGGTAAACAATCCCTGCCTCATGACACATATTCTAAGAAGTCACCCTTGATGAAATTAATTCAATTGAGTAGTCAACACATTTTTCACTGTCACATATTATTCTCTGCAGGGGAGGAGAAGAGTAAGGTGCCTCTGGTAGAAAGAGTTCTGTATTTTATATAAATACATATATATAAATAATTTGGTGGAATACTGTGTACATATGACATATAATATGATCAAATATGGAACTGTCATTGAACAAAATATATTTTAGGGAATACATGAGAAGAGATGATCCTTTTCTCATGTTAAAGTATCCTCTCAGTCATTAGGTACTATTTTTTAAACATATTTGTAAAGTAGTTGGCTTTCTTTGAATGCTGTCCAACACATTGGTCAGTCTACAGGCTCACCCCCACTTAAATATACATTGGCTGCCATTGACTGGCACCATCTGGAGAGAGCAAAAGGAGGTCATTTTTAACACCTGGAAGCTTTTCCTCTGGGTAATGGGCTATAATAACTATTCTGTCAGGCATACATCTCAAGGTTTCTACCACCTTCTCCAGTGAGTTCCCCTATAATAAGTTAGGGGGGAGTAGAGTGTCAAGGTAAAATAATTGCAAGTGACTTCCTTTTGTTAACTTTCATCCCAGGAGGCACCAACAAACTGCCTGGTAAAGTGGAATTACACAGATATAGATTCACAGGCAGGTCTGAGACTTCAATATTCTGAACTATATTTTGCTCTTCTTATGAGTATCTTAAAATATCTTATTCTGTTGCTGTGACGATAAATTCAGATAATCTATCTCAAGTGGTAAGCACAACTAGCATATTATTAAAATGAATAAATATATTAATGTTATTTTACTATATCAATTTTGAGCAAGAGGAAAAGGAAGAAATACATTAGTTTCACCTCTCTGAAATGATGATACCTGTTGATTGGAAACAAGAGAATATATAAAAGTGTAAAGATAAAAAGGAAATTACTCTGAATATTCAGCCATTCACATTTTGATATACTGAATATTTCTACATTTTCTTCAAATAGTTTGCTATTTTTAAAAAGTGCAGCAATGAACATCTCAGCAAGTAATCTTCATTTGTGTTTCTAATTATGTCCATAGGATAAATTCCTAGATGTAGAATTGATTTTAGTTTTAAAGTTAACATTTTAAAGTCTTTTACTGTATATTATCATATTGCTTTATGTAAAAGTTTTATCAATTTACCCTACAGCAATATAGCAATTCCTAGGTGATCTCACCCTGACTAATGTCTCTTAATTGTTATCCATTTGGCAAAGGAAAATTGTACTCTGGTGTTTATTTGTTTAATTTGACATTCTCATATTATTAAGGCCATCTTGACTTTGTTTATATTTATTTGAATTACTTTTGACTGAAATATGTTTTTCTGTTGGAGTTTAAATATTCTTTTGGACTATCTACATGTGCTTCATTTTTAGTTTTGGTTCTAATCACTTTTTTACAATGTTAATCAAAAATACATCTTCTAATTTGCTAATTGCTTTTTACTTTTGCTATGTAGGCTTTGATAAACACTCCAATTTTTGTTGGTCAACTTTGTCTTTATTTTCCTTTTGATTTCTTCTATTATACATGTCTTGTAGAAGTCTTTCTGCATAGGAAGATAAAATACATTTCATGCTATATTTTCCTCATTTTTTGGTACTCTTTCAACGTTTTCCTATTTAACTTTTTAATCTCTCTAATTGTGTGAACATAAGAGCATGTATATGTGTTCTTGCACCTATTTGTTATTTAATATGAAAAGAGACTTTAAATTTTTCTAAAAGGCTAAATTTTCCAAAAATGTGGACTTTGTTTTGTTTACTTCTTTCTTCTTCAGTGGCTGAAAGATCTGTTTGTTGTTTTTAAGTCTATTAGTAGTTCTCTTTGTTTTTCATAAATATTCTTGAACTTTCTCTTTTCATCATAACAAAATAATTAAACAGGATACTTTTAAGACTCATAAGATCTGAAACTTAATATCAAACTCACCATTGTCTTTTTTTAATTTGGCATATTAGATTCTTATTCCGATTAATAAAGTATTATTTATTTTTCCTTTTATATCTTCCCTTTCAAAGTATAAACTGGCATTTGTAATTAGACAATTATCAGTACTGTATTACATAACCAGTTTTAGTACTCAACAGCAAGTCTTAAACTTTTAATTTTGATTCATTTTTATTTGTCCATCTTTTATGATTTAAGAAATATTTTCAAAAGGGTTATATGGTAGAACTGATTCCCCATTTCTTTCCTAAACAAATAACCTAGAACATTAATTATAAGCAACATTTCTTGACTTCTTTAAGCATCACATCCCTTCTCTGAGAAAAGGGGGACTGGCCATATTACCTAACTCATAAACTTGGTGTGGGAATTAAGTGAAGTGAAGCTAGCTAACAGTTAACCACTGCGTTTGACACTATTCAGTTAATATCATTATCCTGAGATTCTTTTAATTTCTTTAATAAGGGATGTGACTTGGCTAGCAGGAAAAGTCTTTGGCTATAGGATTGGTCCCTCAAATATCTAACTTCTCTTTTAGCATTTAATATGCTAGAGAAATCTGAAATTTGCTTGATTTTTATTCCATTTTTAATATTATGTATTTGGTTATTGTAGATCGAGGCTTAGTTGTTTTCGCAGTTAATGGAAGGACAAGTGGCTTTCTCAAGACTGATTTTCCCTGGTTCATGATGAGGCATTTCAATCCACATAGCTACAGTTAGATGTCTTTTTCATCTTTGGAAATTCTTCTTCAATTATATCTATAAGTATTGTTTCCATTTCAGTTGTTTTGTTTTCTGCACTCTTCTCCAGATCCTCCTTTAATTCAAAGGTTGTCTTTCCATTATTTTTATTTTTTTAATCACATCTGAACTCTTTGTCCTTCTGGGAGAACGTCTCTTATTTATCATACACCTACTGATTCCATCTCGCACTGTATTTTCTGCCTTAAATGCAGCATCTATCTATTTTTGATTTTACTCATTGTGGTGGGTTGAATTTTATCCCCCCAAAAGTTAATTTCAGATCTTAAACCCCAGTACCTGTAAATATGAACTTATATGGAAATAAGGTCTTTACAGATGTGATAAATTTAAAGATTTCAAGATGAAATTATCTTGAATTTAGAATGGATCCTAAATCCAATGACTTGTATATTTTTAAAAGAAAAGAGAGTGATATTTGAGACAGAGATATAGACAGTGAGACCAAGTGAAGAAGGAAACAGAGATATAAACCAAAGAACACCAAGGATCACATCACTGGCAACCAACAGAAGCTAAAAGAGTAGCATGGAAAATATTTTCCCTCAGACCTGTTTGGATACCTCAATTTTGGACTTGTGGTTTTTCAGAATCATGAGACAATAAACTTCTTTTGTTTTAAGCTGCCAGATTTGTGGTAATTTATTGTGGCAGCACTAGGAAACCCAATTTTTATTTTATATTTTTATAATTCATTTGCATCTGTTTTGTACTAAGTGACAGTTCTTCCAAGAATCAGGAAGTAAGTTGTCAGTCCTATTGTTTATTGCCATTTTTTCATTTCTTATTTCCTTACTTATGTTTTCTTTCAAAGATATTTTAGTAGACAATTATGGAGGTCTCATCGGAGGATAGAAGCCAAATGTTATTTTAAACAAAACCTTTACTTATATTGATAATGGAATACTTACACGCTTAATTATAAATAAGGGATACAGTGAAGACCAAATCACATTGTATAGGAAATGAGAAAAAGAAAATCTAATATACTGTATGATATTTAACATCAATTGCTAGAATAACCCTTTATATTTATAACTCTAAAAGGAAAATCATATTAAAGACGTGTATCTTTTAAATTCAATGCATAAAAGCTGTCTTAGTTTGGATTTTCCCAGAACAAAATCCTAAAGCAAAGATTAGAGTAGATTTAGTTTATTTTGGAGGTGATCCCAAGAAACACTGGTAAAGAAGTGAGACCAGGATGGAAAGTCAGACAATAAGGGTTGCTATCAAGTAATAATGACTGTAGCTATCTGGAGCTTAGCCATGCAGGGAACTCTGGGTACTAGTGTAAACCAAGTTATTTCACTCAAGAGGGAAGTGTTTATACACCAACTGCCTTCTGTCATTGGTTGAGCCCTGCTCTTATAGGTGGGAATGGAGTGTTCCCCTGAACACTATTGGTTTGCTAATTGGGTGGGAAATCAGGCTCTGATTAACTGAGAAAGCTCTTAGGGAAACAATACAGATTTTGTCAATTAAAATCAAGCCAGTGCACTCTAAAGTGGTAGAGAGCATGGGCAGGGCACAAGTCACATCTGCTACAGTGGCATTAAAATACAGGGACCCTCTCAAAATATCTGAAAGCCCAAGATTAGCATTTGCTAGCATTGATTCTATATCAAAAGAGCACTGACACAGTGGGAGCTCTGGATGGCATTTCTGTAGTTCTCTTGACCTTCCTGTCATGGTTGCTAGTTGACTGTAGTATCTCCAAGCTTTGTGTTCTTTTAACTTTAGTCAAAGGAGAAAAAAAAAAGAAAGAAAGAAAAGAAAAAGAAAAAGGAGCAATGCTCAGCAGAGATTTTCTCTTTTTTAACAGGAGAGAAAAATCTTCCCCAGAATTCCCCCAGCTGACTTCTTAATACCTCACTGATCTGAAGGAAAAAGGGATGGACCTATTTTTCTTCAGATCAAGGACTCTCAGTCTAGTATCTGAACAAAACTGAGGTTTGATAGCTAGGAAGATGTAGAAAATAGAGATGGCTTCTGGAACTGACACCCTAGCCTGCTATAAGATGTAAAAGAAAAAATGAGCCTGAAGATGTTTTAGGTGCAAAAAACACTTGCCTCAGTTTTATTTTGTTAACTATTCGTATATATAATGTTATTACTAGAGGTAACGAAATAACATATACTTACCTACTATATATATATATATATACTTACATACTCTCTCTCTCTCTCTCTCTCTCTCTCTCTATATATATACATGTATCTGAGTAGGTATGTGCATCTTTGAATCAGTTTCAATGTGAGAAGTTCAAATTTTTCAGTGTTCTCAAAATTCAAGAGAGATTATCTCCACTTTTTTTTTTATATATAAATTTATTTATTTATTTTTGGCTGTGTTGGGTCTTAGTTTCTGTGCAAGGGCTTTCTCCAGTTGCGGCGAGCGGGGGCCACTCTTCATCGCGGTGCACGGGCTTCTCACTGTCGTGGCCTCTCCCGTTGCGGAGCACAGGCTCCAGACGCGCAGGCTCAGCAGTTGTGGCTCACGGGCCTAGCCGCTCCGCGGCATGTGGGATCTTCCTGGACCGGGGCACGAACCCGTGTCCCCTGCATTGGCAGGCGGATTCCTAACCACTGCACCACCAGGGAAGCCCTAGCTCCTACTTTTGAAGTCCCTCAGGTCTCTCTTGTTACTTTATTTTCTGGCAGTCGGTACTCCATGTAATCACAGAACTTAATCATTATTCCCAACTAAATTTTTAAGTCTCAGACATGCATAACTAAAATATATACAATGAAAAGACATATATTATTTTGAAGACTTTAAAAGGACAGTGAGTCTCTCTTCTGTATAACCTTTGGTCTCATCTAAATGATAGAAAATGCTGTAAACATGAGTGGCTTCTGTCATCTTTCAAATATTAGTGTTGACACATGTGCTGTCTTAGAGAGGTCATGTTTTTCCTTTCCACTGCATTTCATTCAGTAGTTCCCCAGAACTTAACAAGATTTATAAGCTTAATTTAAACTTAATTTAAATTAGACAAAGAAAAACAAATTGTTCAGAAAATCATGAAGCATTATCCTAGATTAGTATGAACTTACTTTTTAGATCTAAAAAATTCCCATTCCATTTGATTTGGGAATTGTTCACTCCTCTAATAGATAAAACTCCAAATCTCGGAGGCTTGACACAATACATTTATTTCTCATCTCACCAAAATGAAATTTAAAACAGAGTTGCTTGTTGGTCCAAGTGGTGACTCCAAGACCGGATCTACCTTTGGTTTTTATCTCCTTTAACAAATTGTTTCCGAGACCACTAAGCTAGGGAAGATATCGATACAAAGGGCATGTAGGAGGGACTTGGGAGACTTGTATGGGTAAGTCCTAGAAGCAGCACACATGAAATACCCACTCACATTTCATTGACTAGACTCAGACACATATTCACAACTAACTGCAAGGGAATCTGGGAAATGCAGTCTAACTCTGGGACCAATAAGAAAAGAAGAGATTCAGTGATCAGCTAGCATACTCACGGCATTCTCTTAATCACTCCACGGTCCTCTTCCCAAAATTATAAAATGAAAGAAAATAATTATGTCATTCATTAACAAACAGATAAACAACAATGTAAGGTGCTTTCTAAGGTTTATTCATTAAATAATGCTGTGGTCAATTCAGTTAATATTGGATCAAATTAAACATTATATTTGTAAGTGATTTTAAAATTGGAAAGCAACTTGCAAGTGTTAAACTCTTGGCAAAATGCTTTTTGAAAAAAAAAATCATTGCTTTATTCCACAAATATTGTCTACTCTCCACCAAGACTTGTAATTGCATTTAGCACTGTATAATAATATTTTAATTGTTTAGCCTTACCACATACTGATAACACCTAAGAAGTAATAGTGAGGTTTATTCATCTCTTTTTACATACGAGAGCAGAAAGACAACTTCTCATTTCATCAAAAAACAGAAAAGTATCTGGTGCTGATTTTGTTCTCTATCACCAAGATGACTTCTTTTTTTGTGATGTAATAGGAATGACAACCGTTCTTACCTAATTACTGGTACAAAAGATGTAAACATGCCAGATTTTATGGAGAAATTTCATACTTTATATTTATTCCAAATTGTATTCAATGAAGAGCACAATTTACTATAATTCAATCTAATTCACTCAGAGTTTAAAATTTAGTGCCCATGCAGTATATTTTCAACTTTTGGAAAAATTTTAAAACTGTGTCCTTGGTGAATTGTAAAGACATGAATTTTTAAAGCAGACTTATTCTCATGAGTAGCTTTTGTTTATTTTGCTTTTGTTTTATTTACCTCTTTGGCTTTTTTTTTTTTTTTTTTAATGGCATAAGGCTGTATGGTAAATACTTAGTATTAGCACTAAAACACCTTCACAGAAATTTAATATTATAAAGTTTCTTTCATCACTTTCATTTACCTAATGAATTATACCTCTAGTTAGTAGTTGTTGATATTATTTTACTTTGTCATTTTCTTGTTGGAATTGAGAAACAGTGAAGCCTTAAGCCACATAGTGGGGACTCCACTTATTCCAAGATGCTCCACCTTGATTACCAAGCAATCAAAATTCCTGACCCAGATAGAGGCTATTTCCCCAGAAAAAAGAAGATAAAGAATTAAGAATTGCACACACACACACACATACACACACAAAAACCTGAAAAATACAAGTGGTAATTTAGGAACAAGGTATAGGCTTAAGTTTCCTGGTCTCAAGTCAGAGTTTTTTCATTAACCTTCTTCCTGCTAAAAGCAAAGAGATATCTATTTTATTTTTTCCTGTTAAGTATAAATGGAAACCTCAAACTGACAAGATTTGTTCCCTTGTCCCTTTTTTTAAATTCACAATACTTGAGTAACCTCTCTTGTATGGTCTGCATAACATAAAAAGAGAGATAATTGTTCCTTTGAGAATAGCATCATATATATATAATATACTATATTATATACAATAAATCAATAAGCAAAAAATGTACCTAATTATCTCTCTTTATATTTGTGAAGAACTTTTTGGGAGGGTGGGAACTAGGGGCTGCAAATCTATTTATATGTTTACTTTTTAAAGTATGAAGTTAAGAGAAAATGGTTGATGAATTACAGAGTTGGATAGTTCCCATTTTGTAGCAAAGGTATCTGAGGATTATGACACAAATATACGTATACACTCAGAATAATTACCGCCAGCACCTAGCATGAGGTCAAAAATAACTTACTGACCAAATATTTAAATATTTTGTCAATGCAAGACTCTTCATGTATTGTTTGTAGTATTATACTGTATTATATATTTGAAAATTAGGCAGTCAGTTCTACATGCTTAACCAAAGAGAGTATGAATGGAGTTGAGGGTCCATACTTTGAAAGACTTTCCACCAGACCTACTTAGCATGGAAACCTGATCTGTTAACCCATTGTGATAGCCAGGCTCCAAGATGGTCCACAGTAATTCTCACCATCTGGTATTTATACCACAATGTTATCCCTTTCACAGTTAATATGACTGACCTGGTCAACCAAGAAAATATTGCAGAATTTATGATGTGTGACTTTCTAGGCTAGGTCATAGAAGATAATGTTACTTCTACATTGCTCTCTAGCATATGGTTCTTCTATAGGAAGCTAGACACTAAAGCCAGCTCCCAAGCATTGAGGACTTTCAAGCAGTCTGTGGAGAGGTACCCATGACAAGGAACTGAAGCCTCCTGTCAATAGCCAGTATCAACTTGTTAACGATATGTTAGCCATCTTGGAAGAATGTCCTCCAGACTCAGTCAAGCTTTCAGATGCCTGCTTTATTAGCTAACATTTTAAAAACAAATAGTTGGACTAGAACCATCCAGAACAAATACATGCGCAAAATCTGGAGTCAAGAAAGAACATTCCAGAACTGAAAGGTGTTACATTTGCCTTGGATATAGATTTCACTCTGTAGCTTCAGGTTAAAAACTCCTGGAAAGATTGGGAAAGACATTCTCAATGATTACATAAGAAATAGTCTTGCATACAGTTCAGGCTTCCTAGGCTCTTTAGAAGACAGGACAACAAAGACCCCCATATGTCTCTCCTCTCTTTGACTTGCTTCAGCTCATACCCACATGTTTCACACAGATCCAGGTTGGATTATGTCTTTGAGTGGGATAAGATGAGAGATGTGTTGCTGTAATATCCACTTCAAATACAGAAATGACTTCATGTGAATTCTCCTCAACTCCCCTCTGTGTCTTCTTTTAGAGGCTGGTCAGTTTGGAAAGATTATTTTTCCTAGTTGAATGTCTGCTTTCTTAATCTGAATGCATTATTCTTTGGTAAGCCTCAGAAATGTAGTTGCTATAAATGATTCTCGGTACCCTCACAATTAATTTGCATGCTCAATGTAAGCAAACGTGTGCTAGTTTAAGCAAAAGTGGGAAGCTTATTTTAAGGCATCTAACTGTGGCTAGAAGGGTTGAAATTATTGCATAAACAAGACTTCCAGGTCATTGTTTTTGAGGGTTGTGACAGTTAACAGAATTACTGTTAGCTCAGTAATACTCAAAAAGCTATTATAAATGTAAAGGCTAAATTTTGCAAGAAAGTTTATGACAAAATGTTGTAAAGATTACTTTTTTAAACATATATTCACATGGCAGTGTATCACTGTAGTTTCAGGAAAGTTATCTGTGAAATGAGCAGATATTGGATGAATCTATGTAAATATGATATATTGTTGGTGGTTGAACATTAGATTTTTTCTAAAAATAAAATTCAAAGAATTATGAATCTCCATATTATATTGAGCTGCATTTCCTATACATCCTACTGTTCTATTTGAAATTTAGCATTCTATTAAAATACAATTAATCTATCAGCCTTTTTTCTGCAAATTTCTTAAATCCTAATTGGAAATTTGGGTCTGGCAAGAAGAAAAAAATCTTTATTTATGTTGATAAAATATCTGCACATTTTTAGTTAATGATATCAGAGAATTATAAGGACACCAAATAAGTAAGAGTTCTTTCAAACTGAATGCCAGTAAAGGGTCAAATACATAAAATTCACCTACATATCAATAAAAATATGCACCATTCTATTAACACCATTTTCTCTTATAGTTATCTTAATTCACAAAGTGGAACTCTTCTTTATGGAAAACTCTATAGTTACTGAATGTATTAACGGCTCCTAAGATAAAATATTCTTAAGCAAAGGAGTTATATGATTAATTGACGATGAGATATACACACTCTTTCACTAAGACCTAATCAGAAAATGGGATCTCTCTGGAAGCATACTTTTAGTAGCCTGGCCTAAATTTGAACCAGTGATTTGAGAGATACAACTCTTCATGTTTTAAGTTTAGGAGAGTACATAGGAAGAGGTCAGATTTTTTTTTCCAGAGCATATTATCTAAAGGGTTATTCATGATTTAGGGGAGATTGTCAGGCTGGGAATTATCTCTCTAGGTTAATGTCTGCGTGTTCACCCTCTAGTCTGTCCTTGCCTGTGATGACTCTATGCATTGCTCTATGCATCTGTGACCCATTGTAAGAACTGTATATAATATATACAAACTTCAAATATTTACAGTGTGTATATATTGGCTCCTATCTCCTCAGTCTCCCCTGACTTTGCTGTTGATCAGCTTTAGAGCTAAGATATTTTTATCCTCTTCCCTTACCTCACAAATCTCCGGGAACACAAGCCCGTAACTTATGAGAGGTTTTGTGAACATTTGGAGGCAATGGAGACTAGAGCATAAACAGCACACAACTTTAAGAAGAATGTCAAATATTATTGCTCCTTGAAAATCTTGATCCATTTCTCACTGCAGGGAACTTCTTGGTGATCATGTCCTTCCTAGGCCCCAGCTGCCAACAGAACATTCGAATCTCAAGATCCTCCCTCTCATTTTCTTTTTCAGGTTCCCAACACACTTCTCTGGAAATCAGAGAGAAAGTGCAAATCCCTAATACTGGAATATGCAGGAATAAAAAAAAAACTTTGGGAACTTATTCCATCTAGACTATAACCAGAGACATTTTCTTTCATAGCCATTAGTTTGAATTATTTTCTTCAGCAAATGAGTAATTCTCTTTGTAAAAGAATATTATTTATTTATTCAGTGTTTCAAGGCAAGATGACTCAGATTGTAGCCCTGTGTTAATAAAACTTACATACCCCTGCTTATACCATACAGAGTGGGGGAGAGTGAAGCAGCATGTAACATGAACATGGTTGCCCAGTATTTCCAGGTGGCCAAAATAAAAACATCAAATCTATTTTAGTCCCTAAGGGGAAGAATTCAAAATAAATTAATAAATATTTTTCTTATTCTAGAAGCATCCGTCTTTTTTACAAAAATAGCATTCTCTTAATTTGATAAATATAGCCCAGGCTTGAAAAAAATTATTTTCAAGGTGTCTAACATTTCTCAGGTTAGCTGATGGGTTTATGTCACCTGACTTCATAATAATATTTCTATGTAGTCTATGTTTTTCTTGAATATTTGATAAATTTTAATTGTTTTTTTGTATGACCATCTGAGTGGAATTTTACAAAATGTTAATTTTCTGAGCATTTAAAATGAAAACTTGGTAACTTATTTTGGATAGAATACCCCACTATCTGGGGGCATAAATGGAATTAGATATTAATACTATTGTCTTATTTTTTGCACATAAACACAAGGCCAAAATCATTTGCAGATTTAACTCGAGGAAGCAATTTCTTCCTCAGGGCATTTTGGCATTTTGGCAGGGATCTTGAGTTGCTTTTTCCTCTCCTCTTTGGCCGTTCTCCCCAGGGCTCAGAGCAGGGTCTATCCATTAAGATCAGATGCATGTAATCATGATCAATTTCTTGCACGAGCAGAAGCGGTGGGCACTCGGATGCTTGGCCTCTCATTTTTTATTCTGTTTCCACTGTAGTATTTTTCTATGTGTAATAGCAGCTGGAATCCAACTATGTAGTGGAGAGGAGAAGAGGGAAAATGAAACTCCTCTTAAGTACGAGTATTCTCCATTTCTCTGGGTTTATTTCTTTAAGTGAATTTTCCACAGTTCCAGTTTCTCTACTACATGCAATGTGATGAAAGCTATGGGAACCCAGACTCAACTCAGTGTATACGTATTTGATGCCACAAACCTGAAGGAATGTCACTTTATTTCAAATGTTTGTATCCAGTGTTTCATGGAGAACAAATCCTCCATACAAGTCTCCAAAGTACCTGTAACTGGCTGTTGCTTGCTTAAAGTCTCAGCTGTGAAAAGGTATTTTCATTTTTGTTGGCACTCAATATATTTGCAGCTATAAGGACACCTGGTACATCGGTAAGTTATGTAATGAATAACAAAAAGAGAGCAGAAAGGGCTTTCTCTTGTTCTATAGAATATATATGTGTATGTGTACAAACATACATAACTCTCTCTATATATTACATATATACTTTCATATATGAGTTGTGTATTCTATGGTATATACTGCTTATTTTATATACTAGCTCATTTTTCTCATGAAAATAAAGATTCTGACTTAAAAAAAAGCTTCCTGAAAAATCAGATATTTCAATACCTTGATGTCAGTTTCTTTCAGTTCCCTTCAAACTGCTTTCCTAGACCTACAATTTTCTGATTATACTCTTAGCTTCATATCAAGAATAGAGATTTAAAAACATGTCATATGAAGAATATTCTGAATCTTTTATGAAACAGTTCCTTCAGAAATTGTTCATTATGATATTCAGTTCCTCTAATATGTAGATCTACACAATAGCAGCACTAGGAAAAAGCATCTTTCATTGTGTAATCGTTATTATATAAAGAGTGTATAAAAGAGTTTCCTTCTCGTTTGGCAGGAAGCTCAGTGCTAAAGTTTAAGCTTACCTGCAGTTCCTCCCTTTAGCTCAGACATCCTGATAAAACTTTCCACCTCATCTTATTATTATTATTGTAATAAGAAGTTTACTTCCTTCACAAACTCAGCTAGATCTCAGGGCAGAGGATGTGGTGACTTAATAGTCATTTGAGAGCATAGTAAGGAGACATCTCCCTGGTATATCTGGAAAAGTCACGGTTTGCCTTCCATGGTTCCTACTACTTAACAGCTGGACAGCAAGAAGGCTTGGTGCAAACAACTGGAAGTCTGACCTCACATAAAGAGTGGGTGGTTTACTGGCCCAGTTTCTTAATCCAGGTGATATTAATTTTCTTTGTGTAACAGCCCAGTCAGTTGGTAAAGTTTCCAAGGCATGAGAGCTTCTGAGAATGCAAGCAGTTACCTCTTCACGGTAGACTTTCTCTTAGCCAGACTCTTTCTGGCACCTTCTGGGCAGATGTTTTCATCTCAAAACAATTTCCTACTTGGGGCTCCCCATCAGTGAAGTTTCCCAACTCTTCTTCCTTCCTTCCAAGGCTTTCTGGCTTACGCACTCACCTCTTCATCCCTGCAGACCACAAACCCTCGTCCCATCTTTACTTAATTGGAAGGTCCCCATGACTGTTCAACATGAACCTTAATTACCTGTGAAAACTAGACCACAAATTATTAGCAACAGTACATTTGCCTCTCCTGTTCTTGAATTCAGAGAGGACTTGGTTTTCAGCAACATAACCAAGTGTCATCTTCCCTGAGGGAAAGAATGAATTTTTTATTCAGCATGACAAAAGTGTCTCTCTGCTGTAGGATGGTATAAATCAATTAGTATAATGGAGCAAGTAAAGAAAATAAGTTGAATTTTCATACGCAAATAATTTGAAGATTGAAATTCTGCTGATTTCTAAAGATCATCAGTGCATTACTGTTCAAAATAAGATTTTGTCCACTTTCCCTTCATCCACATAAAAACATGATTAGTTATTATTATCCTCAATATACCAATGAAGACATAGAGGTTCAGGGAAATTGTAACTTGTCCAGGAGAGCAGGGCAGAGATTTGAAAGCTAAATTTCTCAGCCTGTTTTCTTTTTATCACATATCTAAACCATACAGAAGCCTTCTCTTGATAACCCTTCACCGTACTCATTTTGTATTACCATTTTTAGTACAGATTTTCTCCTTTTTTTGTTTTTGTGGCAACTCTTGATGATTATTTTGAAATAAGATGGAGTAAAAATCTTAAGTACAATAAAGAATGGTGTTTTATGTGTAAAAAAAAAAAAAATGAAAATTTCACCAATATTGTTAGTCAATTAAACTTCCCAACTTCAAAAGATGATACATTGTTTTGGAGGGAATGGAAATACTATCCAATATGTGCTTTGAATGTTTTAAATATGATTCATGGTTAAAATTTGTCCTAAAGTAATGGTACCTGCAAAACTCACTATATTTTGTAAAGCAGAGAATCAACCTCATGGATAATTCTGAGCTTAATTCTAACTCTCTCTGAGGATTTTACTCATTCACTTTAATAGGATGGACTTTTAGACTCCATCATTCACCTTGAGAGACTGATGAGAGGCTCAAATTAAGTAAATGACTAGAAATGTCAGGTAATTAAATGTCTGTTTTATAATATAAAACAAATCAGTTCATGCCTGTGATCTCTGTCACTTGATCCTTCCCAGGGCTCTCAGTCTTTAAGCTGCTTCTGGCTACATTTAACCTCTTAGTCAAGCCAGACATAACTCCATGTTCCTGTAGTTTCTTGGACATTCTTTTCCCCAAGGCCTTTACCTAGGTTTACTGAGTCTGGGGCTCAGGCCTGAGTTTAGAGTCTAATTTCTCTCTCACTCTCCCTAGTTAAAATATAGCAGAAAAAAGCAATACTTACATGTGTTTAACTTAAACTGGGACTTTTAATTTCTCTGAGTGAGCAGAGTACTGGAGGAAACCTCTACCTCCTCCAATCCAACTAGGTCCCTCTCTTGGGAACAATACACTCTCATCTGATTTTTGAGATGGTATATTTGGACCTCTTTTCATAGTTTCTTTAAAGCTCTTTAATTGGATACATTTTGGAAGGGTTCCACCATCTGCTAAAAAACAAAAGGTTTTCTCACTTGTACTTATTACAAATGAGGAAGATTTGGGGCACTTCTTGGACACACTGTACATAATAAGAGTCAGTGGAGCATGGATTCTTCTCCATGCCACACATCCAAAAGACATCATGCCTAAGAGGTTGACAGCTAAGTTTTGCCCCTGACAGTGAACATTTGATAATTTTGTCATCCAGGAATCTGTGATTCCTCCTCTGGTTTATGTTTGGAGACCACAGCTCCTTCAGTCTCTTTCCATGGGTTCTGTGAGACCATCTCCAACCTTGTTTCAAGGCCAGACCTGGATAATCAACTATTCCATCCCTTGGACATAGTAACCAGTTCAGTCATGAGAAAGTGAAGAATTAATGCCATTTCAATAAGATTCAATCCTAGGATTTTTCTGGGAAAATTACGAAGGGGAAGACCTTCTTTTGTTGAACTTGCTGAAAGAAGAGAATACAAGCAAGAAGTTTCTTCTGGTTATTTTTACCACCAGAGGCAAAAGAATCTTGCTTTAATAACATGAAAAAATAAAACAGATGGAAGATTATGCAAAATGGAGTATAATAACTAGACATGACCAGAGCCTCTCTTTATGTGTTTCAATAGAATAAATCAATGCATTCCTTTTTTGTTTAAAACAATTTGATTTGACTTGAAGATATTTTGGTTGTTGTTTTTGTTTTTATTTTTGTCTTTTACAATCAGAAGATTCTTGACCAATATAACTTTACATCAAAGGCTCAGATAATTTTAGTTTAGAGGTAAGCTCCATTTGGGCAATGGTATAAATTGAAGCTTCTGAGTCCTGTTTTGAGCTCACTTTGGTTTCTTGTCTCTATTTTTAAATAAAATGGAGGGGAAGGAGTTAATTAGGCTTTCTGAAACTTCCAACATCCCGTGACACTTTGATTCCTCTTTTGTAAGGGACGACTGGGTACAATTCTTCACTCCATCACAAAACCTCTGTCTATAGTGGCTCACCTGGGGTTGCCCATTTGCTTCCCTGATTGTCTAATGTGTAAACTTACCTGATAAAACATAGGCATGGGCCATACTTAGTAAAGAATTATTTGTTGTTTATTTGAAATTCAGTGGTAACTGGTGTCCTCTATGTTTATTTGTTAAATTTGTCAACTCTACTTATTGTGTTAATAAAACCACAGAAAGAGCTGTCACTTACTCTGGTTTCATTTGAATTAAATGTTAACATCCTTTAATTATAGACCTGGTTCCACTATTATCTATACTAGCAAGATTTTATCTGACTATTGCTTTTTGTATTTACTGTGTTTTAATCAAGCCTTAACTGTGAAGTGTCCAGGGAAATATGAAAGGGATATGGAAAAATGTGAGGCTCTTCAGCATTCTGGAATTACTTACTTTGGAGAAAAGAAAACTAAGGGCTAGTGATGGGGGAGACATTTTCGCCAAATAACCAAGTGTGTCTTAAATAAAAGAGGTGGCAAATACAATCCCTATTTCTACAAAATATGCAGCTTAAATTGTAGGGAAGGTTACAGGATAGCATGTTAGATTCTATTGTAATTGCAACTAAAAAGAAAACAAGTGTTAAAGTGGGCATTTGCTATGGAATGAAGCAGAATAGATTTCTGCTTATAAAGACTGCCGATGTTTCAGGAAACCGACTGTCTGTCAGGACCATTATAGAAAACATCCTTTCAGTGTTGTGTTTTGCTGGCAGGTCATGGAAAACAGTTTTGGGAAGTCCATGGACCTGAGAAAAAAGAGAGACAGTGAACATTTCTGGGCACAGAGTAGGTGAAAGTTGTTCCCACAGAAAGGCATGTGTATGGGATTATGGGGAATAAATGGACAGTAAAATATTTGTCACAGCTTGAGAGCCAGAACATTTTAAGAAAAAGGCAGACAAATATTCAATTTAAATTGTTTCTTACTTTTTGCTGGAATGTGGTTTCCCTCTATTATCTCAGAACCTTCTCTTAATGAGGTGCAAGCACAAGTATGATGTTAGTGGAATTTTGGGGTATCAGGGGAGAGGAGCAGTGGAGTGATGTTCTGAGGAAAGGGGATGGCAGTCATAGGTCCTGAAAAAAAGAAAGGAAATAAGGAAGCTACCAGAGAAGAAAAGTTAGACAGGATGAAGTTAGACAATTCAAGCTGTCATTTGGAACCTCAGAAATTTAAGAAGAAATAAGATGCTACGGGAGATAGTGTCTCAACACTCTCACCCCATTTTTGAGTATTAAAATGTTTATCTTTTTAAGGGAAGAGTGCTTGGAGCTATGCCAATGACATGAGGAAAAGCTTTATAACTTTTAGAACTTTCCATCAAGGTGATGGGCTGCTTTTTATTACAGTGGAAGCCTGTACTTATACTTTCTGGCAAGAACATTTTAGAAGGCATCCTTGCATTGGGTGGGGAAGTAGATGGAGGCCTCTATCATCCTTTATATTCCACAACTCTTTTATTAAATTCCCTGTCATTTTGTATATGCCTACCCTCTGACCATCTACTACACTGTGCTCAAATTCCCAGAGCATCCTCAGATGGATTTCAAGCTTCCTGAAAAACTGTATTTTATTATATGTCTCTATAGCACCTATAATACAGTATTAGAAATCATGTACTAGAACGTTAATGAACAACTCAGTGATTAAATATAAATTCTTACAACTCTGACAACAAATCAAGAAAATGTAGAGGCAAAATCAAAACAAAACAAAATGACAAAATACTGTGTTCAATTTACTAGAGATTAAGATCCATCTGTAGGATCATGTAATTCTAGAATAAGCTAATATATTTTTAGACTACAATAAGAGCAGAATTGTGAAAAAGATAGGAAGATAATGACTTTTTTCTCTCAAGCCACAAAAACAACATCTAAAATATTCTTAGTTTAGCTCCCTTTAATAGTTAGGTAAATTAGGTCTCCTAATCAAAAGATATAATGATAAATTGCTAAATGCAGAAATACTAAAATTTGTAAAGGAAAAACTATTCTTATATCCATCTCCTCATTTAGCCAGTTTCCACTTATGCATTTCCTCATTTCCTTGAGCTGTTTAATATTTTTCAATACAATTGCAGTGTGTAAAATGAGCTTTTTTTTTGGCCGTGCCACATGACTTGCAGATCTCAGTTCCCTGAACGGGGATTGAACCCCTGGGCCATGGCAGTGAAAGCGCCGAGACCTAACCACTGGACTGCCAGGGAACTCCCTAAATGTTTTATATTGCCTTTGTTCTTGGTTGAATTATTTTTTAAATTCTGCAATTTAAAAATTCTTACCACTTTAATGACTCACTAGTATACCATTGTGTGGATATGATACTATAGTTTAATAATTTCCCTACTCTGTATGTTTTTAATTATAATTACCATGAAAATAAATTCATTTGTAAGTCAAATTTTCTATATTTTAAATTATGTTCTTTAGATTTACAAAAGTAGAATTTCTATATAAATAGAATGAACACCTTAAGGTGAATATAGATATAATCTTACTCTAATTAAATTGCCCATATTAATATATCAGGTATATTAAAGCATATATTATTATTATATATAAATAATATATTATTATTTCTGAGCTTTTACAATTTAAATGATTTAAAATATAAGTTTGCATTTTTTAGGATACTGGTGAGTTTTAAAATTTTCCCCAACGTGTATTAGCTATTCATATTTTCTTTATTCTTATTTGTTTCTTAGTTGTTTGTTCAAGTTTTGCATATATATTATTGTGGATTATAATATTTCACACCAGTCTGTAAAATACTTACTTAGAATACATTAATTCTATATGTTTCAGTTATTTTTTTTAACATTTTTATTGGAGTATAATTGCTTTACAATGGTGTGTTAGTTTCTGCTGTATAACAGAGAATCAGCTATACATATACATACATCACCATATCTCCTCCCCCTTGCGTCTCCCTCCCACCCTCCCTATCCCAACCTTCTGGGTGGTCACAAAGTACCAAGCTGATCTCCCTGTGCTATGTGACTGCTTCCCACTAGGTATCTATTTTACATTTGGTAGTGTAGATATGTCCAGGCCACTCTCTCACTTCATCCCAGCTTATCCTTCCCCCTCCTTGTGTCGGCAAGTCCATTCTCTATGTCTGCATCTTTATTCCTATCCTGCCCCTAGGTTCTTCAGAACATTTTTTTTTCTTTGTTTTTTTTTAGATTCCACATATATGTGTCAGCATACGGTATTTGTTTTTCTCTTTCTGACTTACTGCACTCTGCATGACAGTCTCTAGGCACATACACCTCACTACAAATAACTCAATTTCATTTCTTTTTATGGTTGAGTAATATCCCATTGTATATATGTGTCACATCTTCTTTATCCATTCATTTGTCGATGGACACTTAGGTTGCTTCCATGTCCTGGATATTGTAAATAGAGCTGCAATGAACATTGAGGTACATGACACTTTTTGAATTACGGTCTTCTCAGGGTATATGCCCAGTAGTGGGATTGTTGGGTCGTATGGTAGTTCTATTTTTTGGTTTATGAGGAACATCCATACTGTTCTCCATAATAGCTGTATCAATATATATTCTCACCAGCAGTGCAAGAGGGTTCTCTTTTCTCCACACACTCTCCAGCATTTATTGTTTGTAGATTTTTTGATGATGGCCATTCTGACAGGTGTGAGGTGATACCTCATTGTAATTTTGATATGCATTTCTCTAATGATTAGTGATGTTGAGCATCCTTTCATTTGGTTGTTCCCAATATGTATATCTTCTTTGGAGAAACGTCTATTTAGTTCTTCTGCCCATATTTGGATTGGGTTTTTGTTTTTTTGATATTGAGCTGCATGAGCTGCTTGTATATTTTGGAGATTAATCCCCTGTCAGTTCCTTCATTTGCAAATATTTTCTCCCATTCTGAGGGTTGTCGTTTTGTCTTGTTTATGGTTTCCTTTGCTGTGCAAAGGTTTTAAGTTTCATTAGGTCCCATTTGTTTATTTTTGTTTTTATTTCCATTTCTCTAGGAGGTGGGTCAAAAAGGATCTTGCTGTGATTTATGTCATAGAGTGTTCTGCCTCTGTTTTCCTCTAAGAGTTTTATAGTGTCTGTCCTTACATTTAGGTCTTTAATCGATTTTGAGTTTATTTTTGTGTATGGTGTTGGGAAGTGTTCTAATTTCATTCTTTTACATGTAGCTGTCAGTTTTCCCAGCACCACTTACTGAAGAGGCTGTCTTTTCTCAATTGTATATTCTTGCCTCCTTTATCAAAGATAAGGTGAACATATGCGTGTGAGTTTATCTCTGGGCTTTCTATCCTGTTACATTGATCTATATTTCTGTTTTGGTGCCAGTACCATACTGTGTTGATTACTGTAGTTTGTAGTATAGTCTGAAGTCAGGGAGCCTGATTCCTCCAGCTCCATTTTTCTTTCTTAAGATAGCTTTGGTATTTGGGGTCTTTTGTGTTTCCATACAAATTGTGCAAATTTTTGTTCTACTTCTGTGAAGAATGTCATTGGTAGTTTGATAGAGATTGCATTGAATCTGTAGATTGCTTTGGGTAGTATAGTCATTTTCACAATGTTGATTCTTCCAATCCAAGTACATGGTATATCTCTCCAACTGTTTTTATCATCTTTAATTTTTTTCAATAGTGTCTTATTGTTTTCTGCATACAGGTCTTTTGTCTCCTTAGGTACGTTTATTCCTAGGTATTTTATTCTTTTTGTTGCAGTGGTAAATGGGAGTGTTTCCTTAATTTCACTTTCAGATTTTTCATCATTAGTGTATAGGAATGCAAGATAATTCTGTGCATTAATTTTGTATCCTGCTACTTTACCAAATTCATTGATTAGCTCTAGTAATTTTCTGGTAGCATCTTTACGATTCTTTATGTATAGTATCATGTCATCTGCAAACAGTGACAGCTTTACTTCTTCTTTTCTGATTTGGAATCCTTTTATTTCTTTTTCTTCTCTGATTGCTGTGGCTAAAACTTCCAAAACTATGGTGAATAATGGTGAGAATGGGCAACCTTGTCTTGTTCCTGATCTTAGAGGAAATGGTTTCATTTTTTCACCTTCGAGAATGATGTTGGCTGTGGGTTTGTCATATATGGCCTTTATCATGTTTAGGTAAGTTCCCTCTATGCTTACTTTCTGGAGAGTTTTTATCATAAATGGGTGTTGAATTTTGTCGAAAGCTTTTGCTGCATCTATTGAGATGATCATATGGTTTTTCTCCTTCAATTTGTTAATATGGTTTATCACGTTGATTGATTTGCATATATGGAAGAATCCTTGCATTCCTGGGATAAACCCCACTTGATCACGGTGTATAATCCTTTTAATATACTGTTGGATTCTGTTTGCTAGTATTTCGTTGAGGATTTTTGCACCTATGTTCATCAGTGATATTAGCCTGTAGTTTCCATTCTTTGTGACATCTTTGTCTGGTTTTGGTATCAGGGTGTTGGTGGCCTCATAAAATGAGTTTGGGAGTGTCCTCACTCTGCCATATTTTGGAAGAGTTTGAGAAGGATAGGTGTTAGCTCTTTAAGTGTTTGATAGAATTCACCTGTGAAGCCATCTGGTCCTGGGCTTTTGTTTGTTGGAAGAATTTTAATCACAGTTTCAATTTCAGTGCTTGTGATTGGTCTGTTTATATTTTTCTATTTCTTCCTTGTTCAGTCTCAGAAGTTGTGCTTTTCTAAGAATTTGTCCATTTCTTCCAGGTTGTCCATTTTACTGGCACATAGTTGCTTGTAGTAATCTCTCATAATCCTTTGTATTTCTGCAGTGTCAGTTGTTACTTCTCCTTTTTCATTTCTAATTCTATTGATTTGAGTCTTCTCCTTTTTTTTCTTGATGACTCTGGCTAATGGTTTATCAATTTTGTTTATCTTCTCAAAGAACCAGCTTTTAGTTTTATTGATCTTTGTTATTGTTTCCTTCATTTCTTTTTCATTTATTTCTGGTCTGATCTTTATGATTTCTTTCCTTCTGCTAACTTTGGGGATTTTGCTCTTCTTTCTCTAATTGCTTTAGATGTAAGGTTAGGTTGTTTATTTGAGACATTTCTTGTTTCTTTAGGTAGAATTGTATTGCTGTAATCTTCCCTTTTAGAACTGCTTTTGCTGCATCCCATAGATTATGGGTCATCGTGTTTTCATTGTCATTTGTTTCTGGGTATATTTTGATTTCTCTTTGATTTCTTCAATGATCTTTTAGGTTATTAAGTAGTGTATTGTTTAGCCTCCATGTGTTTGTATTTTTTACAGATTTTTTCCTGTAACTGATATCTAATCTCATAGCGTTGTGATCAGAAAAGGTACTTGATACCACTTCAATTTTCTTAAATTTACTAAGCCTTGATTTGTGACCCAAGTATGATCTATCCTGGAGAATGTTCCATGAGCACATGAGAAGAGAGTGTAATCTGCTGTTTTTAGATGGAATGTCCTATAAATTTCAATTAAGTCCATCTGGTTTAATATATCTTTAAGGCTTGTGTTTCCTTATTTTTTTTCATTTTGGGTGATCTGTCCATTGGTGAAAGTGGGATGTTAAAGTCCCCTACTATGATTGTATTACTGTCAACTTCCCTTTTTATATCTGTTAGCATTTTCCATATGTATTGAGTTGCTCCTATGTTGGGTGCATAAATATTTACAATTGTTATATCTTCTTGGCTTGATCCCCTGATGATTATGTAGTGTCCTTCTTTGTCTCTTGCAATAGTCTTTATTTTAAAGTCTTTTTTGTCTGATATGATAATTGCTGCTCCAGCTTTCTTTTGATTTCCATTTGCATGGAATATCTTTTCCCATCCCCTCACTTTCAGCTTGTATGCGTCCCTAGGTCTGAAGTGGGTCTCTTGTAGACAGCATATGTACGGGTCTTATTTTTGAATCTATTCAGTCAGTCTATGTTTTTTGGTTGGCACATTTAATCCATTTACATTTAAGGTAGTTTTCGATATGCATGTTCCTACTACCATTTTCTTAATTGTTTTGGATTTGTTATTGTAAGTCTTTTCCTTCTCTTGTGTTTCCTGCCTAAAGAAGTTCCTTTAGCATTTTTGTAGAACTGGTTTGGTGGTGCTGAATTTTAGCTTTTGCTTGTCTGTAAAGTTTTTAATTTCCCCATTGAATTGGAATGGGATCCTTGCTGGGTAGAGTAATCTTGGTTGTAGGTTTTTCCCTTTCATCACTTTAGATATGTCCTGCTACTCCCTTCTGGCTTGCAGAGTTTCTGCTGAAAGATCAGCTGTTAACCTTATGTGGATTCCCTTGTATGTTAATTGTTGCTTTTCCCTTGTTGATTTTAATATTTTTTCTTTGTATTTAATTTTTGATAATTTGATTAACATGTGTCTTGGCATGTTTCTCCTTGGATTTATCTTTTATGGGACTCTCCGTGCTTCCTGAACTTGATTGATGACTTCTTTACCCGTATTAGGGAAGTTTTCAACTATAATCTCTTCATATATTTTCTCAGTCCCCCTTTTTTTTTCTCTTCTTCCTTTTGGAACCCTATTATTCGAATATTTAATGTTGTGTGTTTAATGTTGTCCCAGATGTCTCTGAGACTATCCTCAATTCTTTTCATTCTTTTTCCTTTATTCTGCTCTGCAGTAGTTATTTCCACTCTTTTATCTTCCAGGTCACTTATCAGTTCTTCTGTCTCACTTATTCTGCTATTGATTCCTTCTAGAGAATTTTTAATTTCATTTATTGTGTTGTTCATCATTGTTAGTTTGCTCTTTAGTTCTTCTAGGTCCCTGTTAAACATTTTTTGTATTTTCTCCATTCTGTTTCCAAGATTTTGAATCATATTTACTCCAAATTCTTTTTCAGGTAGACTGTCTATTTCTTCTTCATTTGTTTTGTCTGGTGGGTTTTTACCTTGCTCCTTCATCAGCTGTGTGTTTCCCTGTCTTCTCATTTTGCTTAACTTACTGTGTTTGGAGTCTCCTTTATCCAGGCTGCAGGTTCATGATTCCCATTGTTTTGGTGTCTGCTCTCAGTGGGTAAAGTTGGTTCAGTGGGTTGTGTAGGCTTCCTTGTGCAGGTGACTGGTGCCTGTGTTCTGGTGCATGAGGCTGGATCTTGTCTTTCTGATGGGCAGGACCATGTCTTGTGGTGTGTTTTGTGGTGTCTGCGACCTTATTATGATTTTAGGCAGCCTCTCTGCTCATGGGTGGTTTTGTGTTCCTGTCTTGCTAGTTGTTTAGCATAGGGTGTCCAGCAATGTAGCTTGCTGGTCGTTGAGTGGATCTGGGTCTTAGCATTGAGATGGAGATCTCTGGGAGAGCTTTTGCTCTTTGATATTATGTGGGGCCAGGAGGTCTCTGGTGGACCAATGTCCTGAACTCAGCTCTCCCACCTCAGAGGCTCAGGCCTGTCACCTGGCCAGAACACCAAGACCCCGTCAGCCTCACAGCTCAGAAGAGAAGGGAAGAGAAGTATGAAAGAAAGAAAGAAAGAAAGAAAGAAAGAAAGAAAGAAAGAAAGAAAGAAAGAAAGAAAGAAAGAAAGAAAGAAAGAAAGAAAAAATAAAATAAAAGTTATTAAAGTAGAAATAAATTATTAAGAATAAAAAATAGAAAAGTAATAGAAATAAAAGAGAGAAAGAAAGATGAGAGCAAGGAAACCAAAAAACAAATCCACCAATGATAACAAGCACTAAAAATTATACTAAAAAAAAAAAGAACAGTCAGAACCCTAGGACAAGTGGCAAAAGCAAAGCTATACAGACAAAATCACACAAAGAAGCATACACATACAAACTCACAAAAAAGAGAAAAAGGAATAAAATATATATATATATATATATATATATATATATATATATAATTTAAAAAGGAAGAGAGTAACCAAATCAATAAACAAATCTCCCAATGATAATAAGCTCTAAACACTAAACTAAGATAAACAAAAAACCAGAAACAAATTAGATGCAGAAAGCGAACCCCAAGTCTACAGTTGCTCTCAAAGTCCACCACCTCAATTTTGGGGTGATTTGTTGTCTATTCAGGTATTCGACAGATACAGGGTACATCAAGTTGATTGTGGATATGTAATCCACTGCCTCTGAGGCTGCTGGGGGTAATTTCCCTTTCTGTTCTTTGTTCACACAGCTCCTGGGGTTCAGCTTTGGATTTGGCCCCGACTGTGTGTAGGTCTCTTGAGGACTTTTGGGAAGTCTGAGGTCTTCTGTCAGTGTTCAGTAGGTGTTCTGTAAGAGTTGTTCTACATGTAGATGTAGTTTTGATGTATTTGTGGGGAGGAATGTGATCTCCACGTCTTACTTCTCCGCCATCTTGAAGGCGCTGCCTATATGTTTCAACTTATCGCATTTATTTTTACTCTTCGGCATTTGCATTTTAAGCTCAGTAATATTATAGGGGCACAATTTTTAAAACGTTTATGAGCTGAAACTTTTTGATCTATTGTTTGGTATATCTGACATTCAATATAACATTAGATAATTCTTCCTTTCTATGAACCAGTTGGATGTTTTTACTTTTAGAGTTAATTTTTATTTTATCTAATATCATATGGTTAACCTATTATGTTTATGAAGTAGGAGATACAGATCTACACTTATTCTCTTCTAAATGATTAATTAACTGGCCAAGCACTGTTTATTAAATTACCTTTGCCTTCCTTATTGATTCAGGATAAGTTTTTCATCTATTTAGTTATTTAATAAAATTAAATGCGTTTTCAATCAAACTATTTTTATTGCCCTTGTATTTTGAGTCCGGTATTATTATTTTAAATAATTTATTAATTAAAAAATGTAAAGTTCATTAGTATTGAGCTGTCTATCATTACTCCTCTATTTCCAAATTCCTGATGCTATTCTCATATCTTTTTTCTGTCCACATTAATTTTTAAATTATTTTATTAATTGAAAAATTACCATTAAGAAATCACACTAGAGTAGCTGGTTATCCTCACATTTGGGGCATATTGAAGTCTATAATTTCTAGCTTCCTTGTGGGTAGGCAAGGCAAAGTGAGTAGCTCTGGTCACTGGAATCTGGGCAATGTGACCTGTGTTACCTCTAGACCAAAACATGGAGGAATGAAAAGGAGATCTTCATGGACTTTCTTCCCTAGAAAACTGAAAAAGGAAATCACATTTTCAATGTGGAAGTCTCTATCAGCTTGGAGTCCTGAGCATTATGGAAGATATCATTGCCCATAGACCGCCATTGGATATGCACTGTGAATGGAGTTAAGCCTTTTCTATGTGCTAGGACTGATGATTAATTGCTTATTCCAACTTAACTAGGTTATCCTGACATGTGTAGCACTGTTTTTGAATTATATTTATTTATCCTTGAGGAAAATCCTACAGGCATACTTTTCCTTTCATTTGATGTAGACTCACCCTGCCCTCCCCCCAACCCATAGGCTATTTGTGTTTCTTTTCATTTTACTAATCTTTAAGAGAAAGATTAGTTTTTCCTTTTATAATAATAAGTGAGTAGGAACTCTGACTGGTGCTGCTACTTCACAAAACCAGCTCCCAGATGTGATCTAATTTTAGGGACATGACTAGGCTCACAACATCAATGTGAGTCAAGAAGTGGGGTCTGTTGGCGTCAAGGTGGTCAAGATGTAGTATTCCAATGGCCCAAACTATGTTGGATCCCAGGGAACTGAGGAATTTGAAGCTAGGAACAGGGACAGGAGCAGCTGGGATTTAGAGAAGTAAAGAACATAGAACTAGCTTGGATAGGTAGGAGTATAAGTTAAAGCAATTCCTATAGCATTATAGTGGTGAAGAATATTGATATTGAAAAAGGAATTAGATAAGGAGCTGAGTCTGAGGCTCTAATCTCTCTCTAAAACATTTAAGAAAGGTTAAGGTAGACCTCAATTGGAGTTGTCCTCTGAATACTCTCAGAGTCAGAAGCAAATCCACTTTGTTGTAAGGGTTCTTCACGGAAGGTCCACAACATTCTCACAGATTAACAACAAGCATAATTTTACAAAGATTACTGAATGTATAAGAAGTCAAGCCACTATGCTTGAAACTCAGGAAAAAAAAAAAAAAGAAACAACAATTTTTGTTCTTTGATAACTCAAAATGTGAGTTAAGATTCAAAATAAATAGTAGATATGTAATTTTTTTAGAAAAAAGTGCAAATACAAAGATGAGTTTAAAAACAGAAACTCTTGGCAATGAACAGACAAACACTAAAAGTGGACCTTAAGAAAATGTAACATATAATTGTTAAAATTTAACTGATGGGTTAAGCAGGAGGAATATAAACAGTTGAAGAATAAATTAGCAACATTGAAGAGTGTATAGATATATAGTATGTAGTATGAGTTAAAGAAAGTTTATGAGGTGGAAAGAATGAAATAGAAGTAAGAGACATGAAAGACAAAATAAATTCTGACACTGATGAAGGCTTAGGATGAGAAAAAGAAAGAGACTGTAGGAGAAGAAATAGTTTAAGAGATAATGTTGTTAATTTCTAAAAATTGATATAACACATGAATAACACATATACAAGAAGCACAAAACATTCCAAGCAAGATTAAAATATATGTATATTTCTACTCATATTGTGAAACCATAGAATATCAAAGATAAATAAACTATATCAAGAGCTCCTAGAAAGAAAGAAGAGACTGATTTAAAAAATGATATTAGAATGACAGCAATTGCAATCCATGACACAGTGGGATAATATTTATAAAGACTTGAGCAAAATTAACTGTTCTTCTAAAATAGTGTGCACTGTAAAACAATAAAAATGAAATTAAAATATTTACAATTACTTCAGGGAGTTACCACCAGGAGAATTTCTTAAAATAAAATTCTACGAGGAGACAATCAAAGATCAAAAAATGATGTTGATCAAATAAGTAGAGAAATTCAAATATTTTTTATAAAATATTAATATTGAGCTTAAGAAAGGACAGGATTTAAAAAATAGGTTACAATACCATGTAAATAGGGATAAAATATTTTAGAGCTAAAGATTTTTCTTTCTTTGGGGGGGGTCCTGGACCATCAATAATTTATTAATTTTAAGTCTTAGTTAAGGTCAATATACTTGATAAAACTACAAGTATGATAATTTTAATTGGAAAAATAGTGTAAAATCTCAAAACTACTAAAATGAAAATGAAAAAAGAGTGACAGTAGAACAAGAACAAGCTCCAGTCCATGCAAAAAAGGAATGAAAAATAAAATTAAAAAAAAAAATTAAGTGAATGGAAAATGAAAAGTCAGATGGTAGCAAAAAATCCAAAAGTATTCATCATTATCAATGTAAACTTGAATGGACAAAATCTGTGAATTAAAAGTCAGGATTGTCAACCAGAGTAAAACAAAAATATGGCTAAATGCTATTTACAGGAGATATAATAAAAGCATAAACTTGGGATGAGAAAATATTTATCAGATAATAGCTTTCAAATTAAAGCTTGAGAAGCTATGTTAATATCAGGTAAAATTTACTTTTTGATAAAAATAACAATCCGTAGCAGAGAGAGGAATGGAATAATAGCACAGCACTTAATTTTAGCTTAATGTCAGAAAGTTATAGCAATTTTGAATGAGTATGTACCTTTTGTATGTGAACCCAAAATGCATTGTACTATAAGAAGAATTAGGCAAATTATTCTTATAGTGGAAATTCAACATACTTCAATTTAGATAAGCTAAAAATCAGCAAAAATATATAAATAGTTAAATTTATATTGAGTTAATTAACATACAGAAAACTCTACATCCAAAAATAAGTACATATTTTTTCTCTACATATATGGCACATTTACAAAAATTGACCTCATACTAAGCCATAAGGTAAGCCTCAGCCTATTTCAAATAATAGGTATCATTCAGAGAATTGTTCTGATATAAACTGCTTCCTTCCATGTATCTCACAAAAGAATTTAATCATGTTAGTGCAATCATTTAGCAGATATTTCTTATAACTGAAAATATTAAAGAAGCCACTTTTGAAGAAAGGATAATGAGACCTCATTTGTCAAAGGCTAGGAAGATTCTGGGTCAAGCAATCAGAATTTCCTGAGCCTTTTATAGCCTAATGTAGGGGGCAAAAGAGGGAAAGTTAAAGACCTCATCCCTGGCCTGAACCAAGCTTAAATCCAGCTCTGGCATTCACAGTGCTATAGACACCTGGGACAGGATACTCTACCTCACAGCACCTCAGCTTGTTTATTGATAAAATGTGAACTCTACTATTACTGTAAAACTTAAGTGTGAAGATATATACAGAGTCTTTAAAACAGTGACTGGCCCATATTAAGCAACTTAGAGATGTCAACTTCTATTATGCATGTTCATATTGACTCTTAGAGAGGATTCATAGTACCTAACATTCTCCAAAATTGGTTCCACCTGGACTCCTTTCTATTTTTTATTTTACTTATTCCCAGAAGCAGTGTAAGGAAATAGCATACACAACACATTTTGGGAAATGCTCTTGTAGAGGAATCTTTTTCACTTTATGGTTTAGGATTCTGCACCCAATTTCAAGATATGTATGTTTTTCCCACACTACCAGGCAATTCTTGAACACCAGCTAAGTGTCCTACAATTCAATTCTGAAACTATCTACCTGGAAACAGCATTAGATCCCATAGATGAAGGACTCAGTCCTACAAGACTGCACCCCCCTTCAGATGCCAATGGCAATTCCATGTTATCACCTGTGCTTTCAACCAACCAGCTATAGATTGAAGTTTCCAACGACCCCCTTCTTGCATTCAGTTAATTAGCTAGAGCAACTCACAGAACTCAGAAAAACATTTTACTTACTGGATTACTGGTTTATCATAAAAAGATATGTCAGGAACAGCCAGATGGAAGACATGCATAAGGCAAGGCATGTGAAAAGGGCACAGGGCTTTCCTGCCCTCTCCTAGAATGCCACTCTCCCAGCACTTCCATGTGTTCACCAACCCAGAAGCTCTCCAAAACCTGTCCTTTTGGAATTTTATGAAGGCTTTATGACTTAGGCATGGTTGATTAAATCATTGGCCATTGGCAATTTATTCTACCTCTAGCCCCTCCTTTCCAGGGGGTTGGGACTGAAAGTTTCAAACTTCTAATCACAGGGTTGGTTCTCCTGGCAACCAGCCCCCATCCTTAGGTGCTTTCCAAAAGCACCTCATTAAGGTAGCAAAAGACACCTTTGTGGTTCTTGTCACTAGGAAATTCCAAAGATTTTAGGAGCTCTATGCCAAAAAAGGGAGACTAAGACCAAATATACATTCTGTTTATAAATCCCAATGTCACAGACTCATTAAATAAAAATTAACTTAGCAAATTTTCATTCCTCCAACAAATATTTCTTGAGTTCCTACTGTGTGCTACATTTGTAGGTGGATCCTACATTGGCAGGTGGGAGTTAGGGTAAAGAAATCTTGTAGTATAGCTAAAGAGCAATACTTTTGGAAGGGTATGTTTCAAAAAATGTCAGAAGTCATTAGGGAATGGTCTCTGAATTCAGAAATTGCAATGATTTCCTTCTCCTCCTTAGAAATTATTTGATTCCTACATAGAGAATTATGGACTTTTTGTGTTTACTTTTGTTGCTCATGTAGTTTGCTTATGCACTATCCCCATGCCTTTTTGATGTCACACAATTAATACTTCACTCAACAAATATATTTGTGCCTCTGCTATGGCATTGTGCTAGATGCTGTAACTAAAACAGTAAGTATGAATGACACTATTCTTCATTCACTGAATTTAAATCTGTTTTGAGAGAAATCTATCTTAATTAGCAATGCAAAGACTGCAGAGAATATGCCATTAAGTAACAGCAATGACGATTTATACATAAATTAATATTTGATTAATTTACATAATCCACATTATTTACTCCAAAAAATACTCAACAAAAACAAAACTTTTCTTTGACTTTAAACTTACAATGCAATTTATATTATTGACTAGAATGATCCAATGTTAATTTGAAGACATTACAGATTTAAAAGAAGACAAAATGAGAACTCCGTCAGGGACGTTAACAATTACAAATCTCATTTCCAAGGCAAAGACTGGGAGTCTAAGGACATTTGGAAGACATTTCAAAAGTCCTAGGCCTAGAGACACTCATCCAGAAGCACTAGGTTAAAGCAACTGGAAAGCAATACTAAGTATGCACGTATGCCTATGTGTGGTGCACACACAGGCATTTTCTTTAAGGAGGTAGTACTGACAGCTTCCTTACCATCTCTCCATCTGAGACTCTTTAAAAAACTGTTCTAAGTTTTTGGCTTCCTGACAACCAAACAAACTGAGAAACAAGTTGCTCATTTGATTATGTAAAAGCTGGCAAGGTAGAAGTCAAGTATATCCCCTTTAAGTGACTTTTCTAATAAGATTTTCTCCAGGTCTCTCCTCTCTGTGGGAATCAGCTGTATATTGCTAATTAATTTCTTTATTAGCTCACCTTTTCCTGTTAATTGGCACTGATCACTTTGCTTCTTACCACCTCCCTTCTGATATAATATTATTCATTAAGAATGGTTACAAAAATAATTATTCATGCTTATGTATTCAATTTGTTGGTTTGGAAAGGATTCAATATTGGCAATTAAGTCTAGGCAACAGCCTTTGGAAGAAAGATAAATATAAAGACATTTTGATAAGTAGTGTTTATGGGTGTGGCAAAGCATGCAATTTCAGTCACCTGATTGCCCAGAAAATTTGAGTTGGAGATTGAGACTCTAGGGGAGGAAACATATCTTCTTCCTCTATCCTTTTAAGTTCTCAACTGAGATTCCTGTAACAAAACATAGATGAACAAGGGAAAAGCATTTACATTTATCTAATATAAATCTTATGTGACATAGAAACCCTCATAAGGAAATGGACACCCAAAGAAATGGTTAAAACAGTCTTAAAAATGAGTGTTTTTATGCTAGTTTTGCCAATGAGTAGAAAGTTCTGGAAAGATATAAGACAAAGGGTATGAGGTAAGTGTAGTAAACTGTAAGGAACTTGGTACCTATTGGTTCAGATAGCTCTGTGTCCCTTTGCCTTCTGAGCTAAGGATGCTCCTTTCCTCTGTGTATAGGGAGAACACCTCTCACATGAGGGTTTTATCACCTGCTTCAGAGAAGGTCAGAAATTCCTTCCTAGATTTTATGACCTGCTTTAGAGGAAGGTCAGAAGTTCCTTCCTGCACATGCCATTTCTCAAATTCCTTCACCTTGAAATATTTAATATGCCAAAACTCCATAATTGTGGTAGCAATTCCTGAACCCCATAAGACAGAATCAGAGTTTTGTGGACACCCAAAAGTGGTTCATGAACTCTTAATTTCATGGAACCCCACTTCACCAATTAGTTGGAAATATATAGGTTATGTCATAGATTTACGTAGAAAATCAGTGGTGCTGACGTTGAATAACTAATGCTGTAAATGATGTTTCATTTCACAGCAGGTACAAAGAGCAAGTGATTCTTTATACAAATGCCTTACCTTTTTAGAAATTCTTCTGTCACTCTGTCAAAGATATAACATATGCCTTTATAGAAAACTAAAGTATTTTTTCTAAATATATATGTTTACCTGTGTTCACATGCTTATATTATGTGTGTGATTCTTTTAGAGGTATAGAAACCCCTCTCTTTTAAATACATTAGGTTCTGAATGGGTGTTTTAACTTGGTGACTGAGACCTCTCCCTAATTTTCCGGTCTGAAAAACCCTCCTAGCCACCTGGATCTTCAAATGTAGCTTATTTTGATTTCTGCTGTATTGTGCATGACTGGATTTCCCATTACTTTGTTTTGAACATTTTCTCAGCCCAATCCACCACATAAACTTACCACTGCATTCCTGCCACTGCCTGCACTTCAACAGTGGATAGGTCTGCTCAAAAATCAGGAACTCTAAATCAGCTCTTTGGTAAGGAAGTAACTAGAGGATAACAGCCAATCAAGGCTCTAGTGTTCAGAACTTCTAATGATATTAGGGCAGGATACCCCTCATAAACTCTATTTTCCACCCAGCTTTCTCTAACTTTTTTGTGGTGGAAATCTTTTCTCAAAACAAAATTTTATGGACAAGCTTGATATAGAAAACACATAAGGAGCATATCTGATTCAACCAGGGCAAAGTCTACCTCACTCCTTAATCATAAGTACAGTGAATCCCTAATTTCCAGTTGAGTCCACCAATCTGTTTTAATTCCATCATTTCATAAATGATAAAATTAAGGTCCAGAGCAGTAAAAATTACTTAGTATTAAATATATATCAGAGACCTGAGGTTAGAACCAAGTGTTAGTGGGCTGTGTTGCCTGTGTCCACACATTCCTACATTTAAAACATACCAGCAAATTTAAAACATTAATGCTTATAACTGAAAGTAAAATACGGTAATTCTCAATGGATTAGAAAATATTAGAGACTGTATTCCAAAGAAGTTATATAATAATGCTGATCACATTTTTGCATTCTCATAATTTTATTGGCTTATAAGTTATTCCATGCATTTTGTTCAATAAAATTATTTAATTGGTAAAAGAAATTACAGTTTGGATAAAGATACAATTTAACTCATTTTATGCATTTTGGCGTATTATTCCGTTGTGAAATTTATAAATTACAATGAATGAGGTCATATAAGTGGCAGTGGAAAATAAAATGCATCAATATACAAGCATTTTTAATAGGATTCAGCAGATTTCAAGAGCACAAAAGCAATGTGAGCAGAGGCTTTTTGTAAATCTTAAAAAACAGCATTCAAGGAACCATATTTCTAAAATAATCTTTTCCTACTTTTCTCTGATTTCATTATAAAACTTCTTGTGTTTGGTTTGTAATTTGTATCCTAATAATTGGATTCCATTGTTTTTTAGGTATATGAGAACAAAAAAAACCCAAGGCAGTGTTATTTATTAAGATAAATTGTCATAGATATATGATATAAATAGATAGATACACAGAGAGGTAGATAGATAGACAGACATAACTTTATACACTCACAACTATACACACATACACACACAGCTATAACTGTAGACATAAAATCTTTTTGGGAAAGCATCATCTCTTTCCACCCGTCCATTACCTTTGTGGTCTCAAATCTAATATTTTTTGCTCTAACTGTATAAACCTGGTTTCCAAAACATTTTGCCCTGTTTTTCATCATCTTCGCAACTACTCTTTCCTTGTGACTAGATTGACAGAAAGCATGGTATCTGGAAAATAATTACCTTGAAATCTATTTTTTTCTAAATAAAATCGTTCCACTGGCCATAATAGTAATTTATATCTTCTCAACTTGCCTCACATATATTATCACCTCTCTCTTCCTTCCATTTAGTAAACAGAATACAATGGTAGTTGCCAGAGGCTGGGTGGAGGGAGAAATGGGGAGTTCTTGTTCATTGGGTATAAAATTTTAGTTATACCCAATGAATGAGATCTAGAAATCTGTGTAACACAGTATATATAGTTAACAATATTCTACTGTGCATTTAAAATTTTGGGAAAAGGTTAGATCTCATGTTGAATGTTCTCCCAACACAAAAAACAAAACAATAACAACAAATAAATAACATAACAACAAAACCACAAAATAAGCAAAGAAACACTTTGCTTTTGGAGGCAATGGATACAGAAACTTTTGGAGGTGATGTACATGGCTATTACTGTGAGTGTGGCGATGGTTTCATGGATGTGCATATGTCCAAACTCATCAAACTGTATACATTAAATACTTGTAGTTTTTGTATATTAGGTGTGCATCAATTAATCTTTTAAATAATTAAATCATGGATGCCAATGAGCTGCTTGTTATTTGAGAACCAAATGAATCACTTCTGCATAATTAACATTGTAGTCTGGAAGTCATAGTTAGTCTATGCATAGATGCTAATATAGTCCTGACCAAGCACATATGATTTCAAGTACTAAATAGTTTAATACAAATTTATTTTATTTCACTTTATATTACAGTAATATATTGTGCTTCTAAAAATATATGTGATAGTAGACTATAGTATCATTTTTTTAACATTTTTATTGGAATATAATTGCTTTACAAGGGTGTGTTAGTTTCTGCTTTATAAAAAAGTGAATCAGCTATACATATACATATATCTCCATATACTCTCCCTCTTGCGTCTCCCTACCTCCCTCCCTATCCCACCCCTCCAGGTGGTCACAAAGCACTGAGCTGATATCCCTGTGCTATGTGGCTGCTCCTCACTAGCTATCTATTTTACATTTGGTAGTATATATATGTCCATGCCACTCTCTCACTTTGTCCAAGATTACTCTTCCCCCTCCCCATGTCCTCAAATCCATTCTCTACATCTGTGTCTTTACACTGGTCCTGCCCATAGGTTCTTCAGAACTTTTTTTTTTTTTATTCCATATATATGTGTTAGCATATGGTATTTGTTTTTCTCTTTCTGACTTACTTCACTCCGTATGACAGACTCTAGGTCCATCCACCTCACTACAAATAACTCAATTTCGTTTCCTTTTATGGCTGAGTAATATTCCATTGTATATATGTGCCACATCTTCTTTATCCATTCATCTGTCGATGGACACTTAAGTTGCTTCCATGTCCTGGCTATTGTAAATAGAGCTGCAATGAACATTGTGGTACATGACTCTTTTTGAAATATGGTTTTCTCAGAGTATATGCCCAGTAGTGGGATTGCTGGTTAGTATGGTAGTTCTATTTTTAGTTTTTTAAGGAACCCCCATACTGTTCTCCATAGTGGCTGTATCAATTTACATTCCCACCAACAGTGCAAGAGGGTCCCCTTTTCTCCACACCCTCTCCAGCATTTACTGTTTGTAGATTTTTTGATGATGGCCATTCTGACTGGTATGAGGTGATACTTCATTGTAGTTTTGATGTACATTCCTGTAAATCAAATGGCCTTTGATTTACATTTGATTAGTGATGCTGTGCATCCTTTCATGTGTTTGTTGGCAATCTGTATATCTTCTTTGGAGAAATGTCTATTTAGGTCTTCTGCCCATTTTTTGATTGGGTTGTTTGTTTTTTTAATATTGAGCTGCATGAGCTGTTTATATATTTTGGAGATTAATCCTTTCTCCATTGATTCGTTTGCAAATATTTTCTCCCAAACTGAGGGCTGTCTTTGCGCCTCCTTTGTAGTTTCTTTTACTGTTCAAAAGCTTTAAGTTTCATTAGGTCCCATTTGTTTATTTTTGTTTTTATTTCCATTTCTCTAGGAGGTGGGTCAAAAAGGATCTTGCTGTGATTTATGTCATAGAGTGTTCTGCATATGTTTTCCCCTAAGAATTTTGTAGTGTCTGGCCTTATATTTAGGTTTTTAATCCATTTTGAGTTTATTTTTGTGTATGGTGTTATGGAGAGTTCTAATTTCATTCTTTTACATGTAACTGTCCAGTCTTCCCAGCACCACTTATTGAAGAGGCTGCCTTTTCTCCATTGTATATTCTTGCCTCCTTTATCAAAAATAAGGTGACCATATGTGCGTGGATTTATCTCTGGGCATTCTATCCTGTTCCATTGATCTATATTTCTGTTTTTGTGCCAGTACCATACTGTCTTGATTACTGTAGCTTTGTAGTATAGTCTGAAGTTAGGGAGCCTGATTCCTCCAGCTCTGTTTTTCGTTCTCAAGATAGCTTTGGCTATTCGGGGTCTTTTGTATTTCCATACAAATTGTGAAATTTTTTGTTCTACTTGTGTGAAAAAAGCCATTGGTAGTTTGATAGGGATTGCATTGAATCAGTAGATTGCTTTGGGTAGTATAGCCATTTTCACAATGTTGATTCTTCCAATCCAAGAACATGGTATATCTCTCCATCTGTTTGTATCATCTTTAATTTCTTTCATCAGTGTCTTATCATTTTCTGCATACGGGTCTTTTGTCTCCTTAGGTAGGTTTATTCATATGTATTATATTATTTTTGTTGCAGTGATAAATGAGAGTGTTTTGTTAATTTCTCTTTCAGATTTTTCATCATTAGTGTATAGGAATGCAAGTGATTTCTGTGCATTAATTTTGTATCCTGCTACTTTACCAAATTCATTGATTAGCTCTAGTAGTTTTCTGGTAGCATCTTTAGGATTCTCTGTGTATAGTATCATGTCATCTGCAAACAGTTGACAGCTTTACTTCTTTTCCAATTTGGATTCCTTTTATTTCTGTTTGTTCTCTGATTGCTGTGTCTAAAACTTCCAAAACTATTTTGAATACTAGTGGTGAGAGTGGACAACCTTGTCTTGTTCCTGATCTTAGAGGAAATGGTTTCAGTTTTTCACCATTGAGAACAATGTTGGCTGTGGGTTTGTCATATATGTCCTTTATTATGTTGAGGTAAGTTCTCTCTATGCCTACTATTTGGATAGTTTTTATGATAAATAGGTATTAAATTTTGTCAAAAGCTTTTTCTACATCTATTGAGATGATCATATGGTTTTTCTCCTTCAATTTGTTAATATGGTTTATCACATTGATTGATTTGCATATATGGAAGAATCCTTGCATTTCTGGGATGAACCTCACTTGATCATGCTGTAAGATCCTTTTAATGTGCTGTTGGATTCTGTTTGCTAGTATTTTGTTGAGCAGTTTTGCATCTATGTTCATCAGTGCAATTGGCCTGTAGTTTTCTTTCTTTGTCACATCTTTGTCTGGTTTTGGTGTCAGGGTGATGGTGGCCTTATAGAATGAGTTTGAGAGTGTTCCTCCCTCTGTTATGTTTGGAAGAGTTTGAGAAAGATAGGTGTTAGCTCTTCTCTAAATGTTTGCTAGAATTCGCTTGTGAAGCCATCTGGTCCTGGGCTTTTGTTTGTGGGAAGATTTTTTTTTTTTTTTTTTTTTTTTTTTTTTTTTTTTTTTGGCTGTGTTGGGTCTTTGTTTCTGTGCAAGGGCTTTCTCTAGTTACGGCAAGTGGGGGCCACTCTTCATCGTGGTGCATGGGCCTCTCATTATCGTGGCCTCTCTTGTTGCGGAGCACAGGCTCCAGAAGCGCAGGCTCAGTGATTGTCGCTCACAGATCTAGTTGCTCCGTGGCATGTGGGATCTTCCCAGACCAGGGCTCGAACCCGTGTCCCCTCCATTGGCAGGCAGATTCTCAACCACTGCGCCACCAGGGAAGCCCTGTGGGAAGATTTTTAACCACAGTCTCAATTTCAGTGCTTGTGATTGGTCTGTTTATATTTTCTATTTCTTCCTGGTTTAGTTTCAGAAGGTTGTGCTTTTCTAAGAATTCGTCCATTTTTTCCAGGTTGTCCATTTTATTGACATAGAGTTGCCTGTAGTAATCTCTCATTATCTTTTGTATTTCTGCAGTGTTAGTTGTTACTTCTCCTTTTTTCATTTTAATTCTATTGATTTGGGTCTTCTCCCTTTTTTTCTTGATGAGTCTGGCTAACGGTTTATCAATTTTGTTTATGTTTTCAAAGAACCAGCTTTTAGTTTTATTGATCTTTGTTATTGTTTCCTTCATTTCTTTTTCATTTATTTCTGATCTGTTCTTTATGATTTCTTTCCTTCTGCTAACTTTGGGGTTTTTTTGGTCTTCTTTCTCTAATTGCTTTAGGTGTAAGGTTAGGTTGTTTATTTGAGATGTTTCTTGTTTCTTGAGGTAGGATTGTATTGCTATAAACTTCCTTCTTAGAACTGCTTTTGCTGCATCCCAAAGTTTTGGGTCATCATTTCTTCATTGTCATTTGTTTCTAGGTATATTTTGTTTCCTCTTTGATTTCTTCAGTGATCTCGTGGTTATTTCGTATCATTTTGTAAGTATCATTTTGTAAGCATTGACAGAAAACTTTTACACAATATTTATTATAAAAAGAAGACTTTTGGCTCTTACATGCTACATCAAGTTCTGCTTTAACCTTAATGTGAACAGCAATCCTCATTTTTGAGATGCTCACATACACATCAAATTTTTCCTTATCATTTATTATTTTTGGATCTTGCTGAAGAAATTATTTATTACCCATGGGTCACAATATTCACAGTTTCTTCTAATAACTGTGCACCTATAATATTCACATTTAAGTTTAATTCAAATGAAATCCAGGATTATACACAATGATATATATTTAGTTTGATATTTTTTTGTATTGTGAGTAAATTTTCCTAACACCATTTGTTTCCCAACAGTTCATACTTTATTGCATTTTTTGGTGGTGCCACCCTATCAGATATCAATTTCCCACCATCTAATGGGCCTCAGAGAATTCACTTTATGTGTGTTCACTATGTGAGTCCATGCCAGAAGCTGGAAGTACAAAGCAGTGGTCTGCCTAACCCCCTCTGGTTTATTTTAAAACAATAATTTAAAAAATACTTTGTTACAACAATGAAGTCCTAAACAGATATAAACTGGACTGTCCCAGGAAAATGGAGAGATTTGGCCATTCTATCTTTAAGAACCACTTCAAAGGTTTTAATGCATAGATGTTACAGATAAACCTGCACGAACTTTTTGGCCAACCCAATATTTGTGTACTAGCCAAATGTATATTGTTATGTTCTGTACAGATGTAAGTCATATGGTATTATCTCTAGCATCATGTTGCTTTGTTGTTGTTGTTGTTGTTTTTTCATTTGATTTTGTTTTTTAAGACTCATCCCTGTTGTTATATGGGCATTTAATGCATTGCTCCTAGCTTCTGCCTGATGCTCCTTTACACCATGAACAATACTCCACTGAACATCTCTGAGTCCCCTTGTGGACATACGTGAGAATTCATTTTACAAGTTAATGTGAGGCATTGTAGATATATTTCCCCATTCATTTACTTAATGACCTTGTTATACATTTGAATACATATCTTGGTTTTGGTTTTAAAGGCTTTTCCCAACTTATATATCTTATATTTTTGTAATTTTGAACTTTTGCTTAAGAAGTTCTTTCCCCACCCCTAGGTCACAAAATTTTTTGTCAATAACTTATTTGATTAATGTTACAATTTTACCTTTCATAATTGCATCTTTATTCTATTCTGCCCTTTATTTGCTATTAGACAGGGATCAAGTTTTGTTTTTGTGTTTGTTTGGTTGGTTGGTTTTCTTCTCCATGTTATTTATCATATTCTCAACTCTCTCCATAACAATCCTTTTCTTCATCATTCATGGGACCACTTTTATCATGTAAGTTCACATGTCTTTATAAAAGTCTGGCTCTGAGCTCTCTATATATTCCTTTTGTCTATTTGCCTAATGATTTTCAAAAGACATGGTGGTTTTGTGTTTATTATTGATATCATTTTTAAAATGTCAGTATTGGCTAGGGCAGGTCTCATTCATCAGGTTTTTTTAGTGAAATATATTCAATTACTTGGAGACTTTTATTACTCATTTTACATTTTAGTATAATTTTACTTATATTTAAAAATATTCAACTGGTATTTTGATTGAATCCATATTATATTTATATATTCATTTGGGGAGGATTAGCTTCTGCCTTAGTTAAGCTGTTCTATTCATGAGCAAGAATGGTCTTTCCATTCAGTCATTTAACACCCTTTATTTGGGATTTAGATTTTTTTCTCTATAGAGATGGGAGTACACTTGGTTAGTTATTTACTTTCATTGGTTTGTAGATACTGTAAATGCCAATTTGTTTCTATATTTCTTCATTGGTGTTTGATGATGTAAAGTAACAGTATTGACTTTCTAGAGGTTAATCATTGGTTTGGCCAAATTTCCAAATGATCTTATAAGTTCCAACAGATTGTCTGTTGATAATATTCATTTTCAACATAGATGAGCATAGACCATTTGCAAATAATGACATATTTTCTGTTTCCATTCAGCACTTATACCCATTAGTAGTATTTCTTTTCTTTATCAATAGCATTGTCCAGAACCTCCAGTACCATGTTAAATAACAGCACTGAGATTGAGCATTCTTCTCTTATCCATCTAAAGATTTCCTTATGAAGTAAAATATTTTCTGTTGATTTTGGTTTATAACATATGTGAATCAAAAATATCACCTTCTAGTGTAGTACAAGTTTTTCTTAATCAGTCTTGTTAGAGCTTTAAGTTTGTATATTTAATAAAAACAACTCAATTTGATTGAACTTATTTATTACTTTTGATATCTATTTTGTTAAATTTTTCATGTTTCATTGTTGCTTGTTTTTGCTTTTCTTTTATGAGAATTTGCCTCCAAGGCAAAATGCTTGGCTTATTTTTAGCTTTTCTGTTTCTTAATACTCTATTTAAACCTTTAAATTTCTCTAAGCGCTGTCTAAACTGTGTCTCATAATTATGATGTGTAAGATTTCCATTGTCATTTTTTTCTAAATGTTTCTTAATTCCCCTTTTGAATATATTTAATATCATGTTTTATTTAAATATGTAATATAGGTTTCCTATGTATACAAATTTTAGCTACTCCTCTGTCTCTGATTTCAATTTTATTACAATATGCTCAGCATATATTATTTCTATGACTCAATTCTTTAGTGTCCATTGAGGTTTCCCTTGTCTTTTTAAACATATTCTACTTTCCTTAATATTATTCCATGTGTGCTTGAAATGAATAATTCTGTATCTTGTATATGCAATACCTTGGATTTATTAATGCTATTTTTCAGATCTTCAATATTTCTGCCATGTTTGTCTGCTTGATTGATCAGTTAAATCTGATGACTTTCATATTCTTCCCTGCATACTATATTGCAAAAATTTATTATTAATTAAATATCCATTTATGATGAATGTGTCTTCTTGTTCTATTTTTTCTTTTACTATTATGCCTTATAATTCTCTTTCCCATGTGATATATTTGCTTTAAAATTTATTTTGATAGATTTTAAGAATGCTATTCTCCTGTTCTTTTTATTCATATTTGCCTAGTATGCTTTCCTCCAACATTTTATTCCAACTTTTTTGAGTGTTGAACATTTTTCTCTTATTTATTATAAGGTCTCTGAAATCCAATTTGTGGTATTTAAACTTAATAATTAAGAACATTGAGATAGTGATACATTGGAAATGAACTAAGTATCCATTAGAAGGACAATAACTCTACAATTTTATGTAATGCAGTACTACAAAAGGACTAGATGAAATAACATGACAAGAACTAAAAGAATAGTTTAAGTAAAAGAGTTGCACAGCACATGTATAAGGTAAAATATGTTTTATGCAAATTTCTAAAAGTTCTTTTTAATTTAATATAGTGAGCGCGTAAGCTTTCCATTGCTCGAGGTCCAAAAAGTACTTAATTTTTATGTACAAGTAATTATATTTTAAAAGCTTTCTTAAAATCATAATGATAAAACGTAAGCATGATTTTAACTTTACATGGTGGTAATGTGAATGTTTATTATATATATTGTGTATCTATGTATTTTCAAAATTTTCCAAAAAATAAGAAAGTCCACAAAACTTAAGTGTTAAAAACACTGAATAGAGTGATTCCATATAGGAAATCCTATATTAGTATACAAAATAATTTAAATAACTGACTGAAAAGTAGGATTTAAATTGGTAATAATGAATCCCAATGTGTATTCATTTAAAGTTTGACAAAACTTATTGCATAATAACTTTATTCACATTGTTTGAACATCAAGGGCTTCTGAATGTAAAATAGAAGTTCTCTGACTCCAAACATTCTTATCAATTTATTTAGTTCTTGCTAACTAGTTCTAAATACCATGAGGGATCTTTCCAATCAATTTAGATTTTTATCAGAAATAATATCTAAGTATAAAGGCATTTTCTTGGGTTTGAAATAAAAAGTAACATTCTCAGGGAATTGTTTGTCATAGTACTGCTAAAAATACATCCCCCACAAAAAATATTTAGATATCTTAGAGGTTTTCCTCCCATGTGTCATTAAGCAAATAGGCAATAACCCATGTTTAAAAATGCACTACTTCCTGAAGTAATAAACCCATCCAGGTTTGGAATTTGAATCTATCACCCACTAAAGACTAGGTCCTTCAATGAACTAGTTTTATGCAAGAAATTTATCATTAGTCCAACAATGACATTAAAAAAAAAAAAAAAAAGATTACCAGGCAAATTTTAACAATAACACAATTTTTAAAATTATTTTTTAAATTCAAAATCCAGTGTCCACTTCATATTGCCTGGTTGTATCAGTCAGAAACTGTGAAAAGAAAATTTTGTGCAACTGAAGTTAAGGCTACAATGAAGACTTCAAATTGACCATTGGGTTTGGCAATATGGAAGATGAAGTTCACCTTGACATGGGTGGTTTTAGTGGGGAGAAAGACTTGATGTGGTTAAGAACCAAATGGAAAGAAAGAAAGTGGAAATAATGGCTACAGACAACTCTTACAGTAACTTTTACGCTAAAGAAGAAAAGGGAGATGGAGAAACACTAGAGTAAGCATGGAGACAATAGACAGATTTTGTTTCTTTGTTTAGGATATTTTAGGCTGAAGAGGATATTTTAGCAAGAATAAAACTTAAGATCCAGTAGAGAAAAGAGATCCTTTGAATAGCCAGTTCCCAGAGTTGACATGAAAGAATGGGATACCAATCTCAAACATAGGATGGATTTAATAGAAGTAAGAATGGTTTGTTTATTGGGATGAAAGAAAAATCCATCTGTGCTAACACAGATGATTATCCACTGGTTGATTTAGTGGTGGTGCTATGAAATATTTTTCTTCTACTGCTTCTACTTTGTCAATAATGAAATAAGTTGTTGACATTTTGAGACAATGATATTAAAGAAAATGTAAAATAGTTTTCTCACTGATGTGGAGAACTCCTGAATCACAAAATTTTAGTAGTATTGCTTGATACTGTTTAAGGCCCGCTTGAGATTTGTAGATATAATTTTAAAATGAAGTTTATAAATTGTTATCCAAATACTTTGAGTTATTGTGCACTTGGGTGCACACACAAACTAAACAAAGACTTAGTTTAATCTAGGTTGGTGTGTTGGCTGAAAAACATGTTAAAGGGGGAAAGGGATAATAAAATTAATTGTGCATGTAAAGAATGTTTAAAGGGTTGGAGAACAGAATACGAACTAGTCATTCATGCTATAGAATGCTCTGTTTTTCAAAATTTCACTGAAGTGTCAGATTTACTACAAGATCCAAGTTTAAGAGTGAACTCTGTGTCAGATCAGGAATTGTAGTAATAGGAAGAAAAGAAGGGTCAGAATGAAAGTATGGTCATTGACTGCAATCAGAATATAGTTCAGAAAATGTATGAACAACTAAATCAGAAATTTTGGAAATTAATAAAGTAGGAAAAATTCTTGGTAAAAATATTTAGAAAAAAACAGGATAATAAAAAAGTGTCATTAAGATTTTACAGTTCTAGATAAACTCACACACCTGTGGTTAACTAATCTATGACAAAAGGGGAAAGGATATACAATGGAGAAAAGACAGTCTCTTCATTAAGTGGTGCTGGACAGCTACATATAAAAGAATGAAATTAGAACACTCCCTAACATCATACACAAAAATAAAGTCAAAATGGATTAAAGACCTAAATGTAAGGCCAGACACTATAAAACTCTTAGAGGAAAACATAGGCAGAACACTCTATGATATAAATCACAGCAAGATCTTTTTTGACCCACCTCCTAGAGTAAAGGAAATAAAAACAAAAATAAACAAATGGGACCTAATGAAACTTAAAGCTTTTGCACAGCAGAGGAAACTATAAACAAGATGAAAAGACAACCCTCAGAATGGGAGAAAATATTTGCAAACAAATCAACGGGCAAAGAATGAATCTCCAAAATATATAAACAGCTCATGCAACTCAATATTAAAAAAAACAAACAACCCAATCAAAAAATGGGCAGAACACCTAAATAGACATTTCTCCAAAGAAGACATACAGATGGCCAAGAGGCACATGAAAAGCTGCTCAACATCACTGATTTTTAGAGAAATACAAATCAAAGCTACAATGAGGTATCACCTCACACTGGTCAGAATAGGCATAATCAGAAAATCTACAAACAACAAATGCTGGAGAGGGTGAGGAAAAAAGGAACCTTCTTTCATCATTGGTGGGAATGTAAATTGATACAGCCACTATAGAGAATAGTATGGAGGTTCCTTAAAAAACTAAAAATAGAACTACCGTATGACCCAGCAATTCCACTCCTGGGCATATACCCTGAGAAAACCTTAATTCAAAATGACACATGAACCCCAATATTCATTGCAGCACTATTTACAATAGTAAGGTCATGGTAGCAACTTAAATGCCCATTGACAGACGAATGGATAAAGAAGATGTGGTACATATATACAATGGAATATTACTCAGCCATTAAAAGGAATGAAATTGGGTCATTTGTAGAGACATGGATGGACCTAGAGACTGTCATACAGAGTGAAGTCAGAAAGAGAAAAACAAATACTGTGTATTAACGCATGTATGTGGAATCTAGAAAAATGGTACAGATGAACCAGTTTGCAAGGCAGAAATAGAGACATAGATGTAGACAACAAACGTATGGACACCAAGGGGGAAAAGCGGGGTGGGGGGGATGAATTGGGAGATTGGAATTGACATATATACATTAATATGTATAAAACAGATAGCTAATAAGAACCTGCTGTTAAAAAAAATAATAAAAGAAAATTTAAAAGAAAAAAAAAGATTTTACAGTTCTGAGAATACCACGTTGGCCTGTTTTTTTGTCCATGCCTTTGGCGAAATGCATTTTTCACTGTGTACCTTCCTATGAATAAAAAATTGAACTTAATGAAGCTGAAATCATCTGTCTTGAGGAAGACCATTAATCAACTATCTCCCACTATTACATTTGGTGATTTATGTATTATATTTGCACAAATTATCACTTAATGATGCCTGTGCGCCATAGTTTAGGCCACTGAGAGTACATAAAATTCAAAGCGATATTGTTTTAGAACAGAATACCATAGACTAAGTGGCTTAAACAACAAACATTTATTTCTCACAGTTCTGGAGGCTGGGAAGTCTAAGATCAAGGCTCTAGCAGATTAGATGTCTGGTGAGAGATTTCCTCCTGATTTACATGTTGGCCGCCTTCTTGCTGTACAGTATCTTCACATGGAGGAGAGAGACGATCTCCCTCATGTCGCTTCTTATAAGTGCACTAATTCCATTCATGAGGCTTCACCCCATGACCTAATTACCTCTCAATGGTCCCACTTCCTAATGTTATCACCTTGGTCATTAGAGCTTCAACGTATGAATTTGGGGGACACAAACATTCAAATCTATTGCAGATATTTTAACAGAAATGATATATCTGGGGAACAAAGAAGATATTACAAACATCTCTTCTTTTAAAATTGGCATCTCCTACTAGCCCTAGAAATCCTGTGTGACATTTTGTTACGGAAGTTTTTCACAAAAAAGTTTTCTTGAAAAGCAGTTAATCAACATATTCAAAGTCTGAAAACAATGTTTCCTCTGGTAGCTGAACTTATTTTCTGTGCCTTACAATCAAACTGGGAGATGTGTCTAAAAGGTCTCAGAAATTACTTGGAAAGATTGTGGCCATACCTAATAACTAAAGGATTTTTCTCCTGAAAATATGTAGCAAATCTCCAAACAAATAGCAGTTTTTATGGAAATGTTTGGATAAATTTACTGCACCATTAGTGGTATTTCTTAGTAATGACACAGAAAAGGAAAAAAAAAGAAATCCCCAAACGCATAACTAGTCAGAAATAGCTATGGACACAATGATTTTGGTCCTCACACCAACTCAGTGCAAAAATGTTCTTCAAAAGAGTTCTGTCAGCATAAAATTAATGTAATTCTAAGAGTCTGTCTTTCTTTACGACAAATTTGAGTTGAACGAATCCATCTGGCTGGGCCACCACTAATGAAAAGATATGTTGCATGAGAAAAAATGAGTGTGCATGTATGTTTGTGTGTGTGTGTGTGTATTTGGTTGGATCATATGAAATTACCATTTTTATAGATAAAAACAGTCAAATATAATTAATTTTACATAGTTCATACTAAAAAATACATGCATCTACTTGAATATTTGTGAAATATAACATATTTGTTATTATTTATAATTGTGTTATGACAAAGAATATTTTGCATATATACAAAATATATTTGACACATGTACACCATTTGATAATTTAACCTTCTTAATCTTGCAAATTTCTTTGTACTTTTACCCCATCACCATGATAGCATTATGATAACTTGCTTAAAAAGGAAAACTAAAACCAGCACTCAAACTATTTGATTTAACCAGAATAGAAATTATTGTATTTTTGAAGATAGAAAGGTACGAAGTTGGTAAAATTCCAAGATATTTTCAAACAGAACTATTTCCTTTCAAAACATTTTTTATGCTATGAAAACTAAATTGTGCCAGTTTTTGTAGGACTACATTGTCATCAAGTATTGATCATATAGGGAATTCCCTGGTGGTCCAGTGGTTAGGATTCCATGCTCTCATTGCTGTGGACCTGGGTTCAATCCCTGGTTGGGGCACTAAGATCCCACAAGCCACGTGGTGCAGCCCACCCCTCCCCACAAAAATAAGTATTGATCATATAGAGAGAAAAACTGAAAGAGAGAAGAGAAGCACAAAGGCCAATCCTATGGAAAATGTGAGTAGGTGAATTTGTCACTTTCTTCCTTCCTCTTCTCACATAATATTGTTTTGTGACTGGTAGGTACAAAGCAATTAGCCCAAAAGGACACCGTGTGAAGTAAACTTAATTAAATCTCTGTTGACTTTGCTATGTTCTGTCCATACACTTTCCAACCTAGAGTAGTCTACAATCAAATTAGAAAGACTGAGCATATTTTTACAGTTATGTGCAATTAAATAAAACTTACAGTATGTTAATTTGTGAAGTATGTAATCAAACCCTTCATCTTTTTTGTCTATATAGTAATTAGACATAAAGGTAAGTAATATGCATAAATGTCATATAATATTACTTTGTTATAGCCAGTCTGTGTAGGGTTTTATTTTAATTTTGCTAGCTCCACAGTGTACATAAATTCATTTAACAACTTTCTGTAAGCTCCTACTGTGTGCCAGAATAGTCACAGAAATGGGGGAAACAGTTCTAAACAAGGCAGCTTATCCGTGTAAATGTCATGAATAACAAGTCTCATTTCCTCTTTAATTTCATTATTATCATAATCAATAACACATATAGCATAAGTATCCTCTTGTTCTGAATCAAAAGCCCCAATATGCAGTCTTCATTTGCTTCCACCTCTGTTTTTCTGCCCAGCCTTACCTAAGCACACCAATACATAAACCTCTGAGGCAGAGATTACAAAACCATTTCTCTTTTTTCTAGGCACACAGACAAATTATTTTCTGATTTTTTTTTCTGGGTAAGTGAAGTTGTGTTACTGAGTTCTTGGCAATGGAATATGGATAAAAATCATGAATGCTACTCAGAAAAATGATTTCCCATCTAGATACAGAAAAAATCATGAAGAATTCTAAAGCACTAGAAGATGACAGCAAAATTTTGAAAAATTCCGGACCTCGGAACAACCAACTAGAATCTTATACCCCCAACCAACCATATTGGATGGTGACTTGAATTAGAAACCAACGTTTTTTCTTAAAACTTAGAATTTTTTTTCTTAAGCTATTAAAATTCTAAGTTTTTTGTTTTAGCTGTTAGCCTACTATGACTAGCACAGCTTTTGTGATGAGGATTTCTGGTTTTGGAATGCACAGTCTCAGCCTATGATGATATTCAACTCCTGGAGGTAATGTTAAATTCACAAAATGGAACGAACAATTTAGAGTTTCTCACTGTGTTAACTCCTAAAGTGACATAAAGCTGGGGTTTGAAGAAGATGGGACATAAATTGACATTGTCTTAAAGTTCTTACTCAGCTGCAACTGAGTTTTGTTGCAAAAGTAATTGATAAAATCAAATCCTTTTATGGAGGAGAGAAGACAAATTCGGAAATTCGTTGAAGAAGAACTTCTTTGATTTCAGGATTGAAACACATGGTGATGGCTATTACAAATATTTGGAGAGGACATATATTTATTCATTATAACTACAGAGAGCATAGCAAAGATTCATGGCTATATTTAGTTGAAGGAGAGTCCTGCTTAATACCAGAAGAAATTATTGCTAATTAGAGGTATCCCAATTACTGGAAGTAACTAGTGACTGAATGACTAACTCTCAAGTAGAGCGCCCTTGATCATCTCTTGGCTTTGTTGCTGTACTTCCATTTCCACTGCTGTGATCGCTATTTTGGTACCCTTATTAAAGTCCCCAAATCTCCTTCCTTAGGAGGGTCTGTGCTGTGCTCAAATGCCTTATACGTTGTAGACATCTGATTCATATGTCATGATCCCCATGCCTCATTCTAGAATCTTACTCTATATTAAATATCTTAAGATTTCAAGGCATTTGCCACTTTCTTTGTGTAAATATAGTTACCTTAAGAAATAAACAACAAAGACATATTTTTATTTTAGAATCCCTCTACCTATGCTCACAAAACAATTTGAATAAATCAATTAATTTCTGTCCTTGAATTTAGGGCAGACTGGATGCCTCTGAGACACTTACCAGTTCTAAAGTTTCTTCCTTGCTAAGGTGGAAAATAAAAATTTAATCAAGTGTCTTTTATTGGATGGTTGATAGACTTCAGAAAATTTTCAGAGGCATCATGTGCTTCTAGGAGGCTGGAACACTCAATAGCCCATTTTAATTTCTCACTTCCTCCCCTAGCTTGAAACTTTTCTTCTCCTTCACTGTCATACCATGCTTATTTTATTTTTCCCTCTACCCAATTTTATCTGAACTGTTCTCTGAATATCAATAATGTCTCCTTTATGTTATACTTTTCATGTCTGTCCCAGTTTTATACTTCTAAAAGTTATTATTTTGCTTCCATAAATGAACTTTTTTTCTCTCTCTCTCTTTCCATATATATAAAATACATATATGTGTATTAACAAATAATATACATGTAATATATATAGTACAAACACATGTGTATGTATATATATGAATATGTATAAATTTCTGTCTATCACATATATGATATGTATGCTATTCTATTATTCTATGTGATATATATTAATAAATACGTTATCATATATGTTATGCAAGATGTATATAAACAAGATATATGCATCATTATATATATACCATAGGTGACATATATTGCACACTATATAATATATATCATATCACCATAATATATCATATATAATATATATATTTTAAATTTTTTGGAGTATAGTTGACTTAAAATGTTGTGTTAGTTTCATATATCTTTTTCATATATTGATGGTACATATTTGTCAGAGACTTGTTATCTGCTAACCATCATGTATTAGCTGTATGATGAAAAATATATATATAAATTAAATTCTCTATGTCTCAGTTCCCTTATCTGTGAAAGAGGAAACACTATTTATCTCATAAAATTGGCAAGAGCATTAAAATAGACCATACTGGCTACGTGTTGAAAAAAGTCTCCTTCCCCATAGCAGGCACCAAATAAATCATGGTTGCTTACTAATATCAAAATCACTTCTAGTGTTCAGGTATTGGAAAGCCTGGCCGATAATGGTGCTTGAGAATACTTGTTGAATTGAGAGAGACCATGCCCTTGACTATTTATAATCTTAGTGAAAACAAACTATATCTCAGGTCTTATGTGCCAAATTGGTCAAGACGATCTCAACTTCCAGGTAATTCTATCGCAGTAGGCATAACCTTTTATGCCTTTAGCTGAAGTCTCATTCTAAAGCTACATAATGTTTATTCCCATTATCTGAGTAAGTGCAGGATGAATCAAAATAGAGGTCTTCTTTTAAAAAGTGACTTTAGGTCCTATAAGTTCGACACCTAATAAAGCAGCTTACATATTATAACAATTAATTCTCTATCACAGTGAGTAATGAACCATACACAGCTCACTCATTACCTGCTCGAATGATGCTGCCAGTTTTAATTCCTGGTCTCTCACCTTGTAGCTCATACTGGCATATAGCACTATGAGTCTCCTGGGCAAAAAACATTGTTGAATTCATTAATCCCCCTCCCCAGACATCCTCGTTCATCCTCCTACTAAACTGTGAGAAAATGACCTGGGGCTGAAAGACCTTCCACAGACCTCCTCTGCTTTTTCTTAGCCTGGCACATATAACAAAGTTTACGGTACACATATGAGCCTGTTTACTGAGTGTTATAGGGAGAACATTTTTAATGCAACCTGATAGGGAAACTAATGTGGTAGATATGTTTTGGCTTGTGGTTACCATTCATGTGTGTTGTTAGGAAAAGAATTCTATAATTTGCTTGTAAAGAATGAAAAGATACATAAATTCTTTAGTTCATTTTTAGAGAGTTTGTAAATTAGTATGTGAAAATCCACATAACTTGTCAGTGTGTAGGCTAACGTAGCTTGGGAACTGGTCTATAATACACACTGGGCTCTTTAAATCATTTAAAACATTGTTTGGCAAATGGTTACATGGACTTGACAAATTGGGATTCATTATTAGTCTCAGTGTTGCTTTTGGCTCCAGTCTTCTCCACCCTGCCCTCCACTCTTAATTTCAAGTTGCATAATAGCAGTCTTGGACATATTGAAAAGGTTGTGGGTGGTGGAAATAGAGGGTTGGGTAAGATAAGCAAGTTGTAATGTATTAAAGGTTTTAAAGTGTATTAAATGAACTCTCTTTGAATAGTGTAGAATATGCCTGATCAGAACATTTTTTTTTAACTTTCTGGAATTCTTCAAACACAGAATCAGCTTACATATCAAGAGAAGAGAAAGTTGCTGACAGTGAAGTCCTGCCTGCCCCAAGAGATGGGATAGCCACTTATGAGCAAGTCATACTGAAAACTTCCAAATATGGCCGGCTCCCGAGGGCACTCAACCACAAGGATGGGACTTGGCAGTGACAACCATTCCACTATCAACTAAGCCAGGTTCTGACATCAGCAGGTCAATTACAGTCAACCATAATTGGTGATTTTCTAGAGTACAGAAAGGAGAGTATTTTAACGCAGAGGAGGTCTTCAGAAATCATTGTTCCCGATTTTTTTATTTTGTAGATGTGGTAATATAGGCTCAGAGACATTAAGTGACTTGCTCAAAGTGAAACAACTAAGGGCAATGCATGTATGAGTCTTCCATAAAATGTTGTTAATTTAAGCTTTAAATAAGCTTTTCTAAGACTAGATTCAGATCTCGTAAAAACAGTATACCAATTTCCTTTTATATAATGGAGTTTCCAAAGATTAGAAGCCAAACTACTTCTGAGAAATAGCACAGCATAATTTTCTAATATTTTTCCCAGTGTGCCTTACTTAGATATTCTACTAAAATTAAACTATCAACTTAATGTATATCACAGTACTGCTAATTGTACATTAGACACAAGAAAGCATAGAAATAATCATACTCCTGGAATGTTAAAAGTCTTAAGGAAAGAAATAGATTTTTTAAATTACAGCACAGAAGTTAGAGAGTAAATATATTAAACATATTCAGCCTCTTACAGAGATATGAACATACACTGAAAAAAACTGTTGAAAGGAATATAGCCAAGTGAGGATGTACCTGGAGAAATTCATGAAGAAAGTGAGTATGTAATGATACTCTGAAGAGAAAAATATGCCAATAACCTCCCAATAGCTGACAGAAGAGAGGGAAGAATATGTGAAAGTTTTATTTTAAGTGAGCAGTTGTGAGGTCAGTGGCAGATTAAACTTGGGAGGGAAGCCAATGGATAGAGGAACTTAAAGGCTTTGAATAGTCATTCCTCTTTTGTAGGTTAGAGAGTTTGGAAAATGTGGTAGACTTGTATAAAGAGTCATATGATCTGAATCTTTAATGCAATGATTTTCACTATTATTCCTAAATCAAAAGGTAATCAAGAAAATAGTGGAGGCTGTGCAGTCCACATAACTGTGGTTGGATTAGTTGAAGACAAGGAGAAGACACATTTTTCTGGATTATAAGTGATGGACTTTGATGAGAGACTAGATGCTGTGTGAGTAGTAAAGATTCAGCTTTCCAAAGTGGCCTAGGGGAGAATAATGCCTAGCCGAGTGCAGTGAAATGGCAGCGTTGATGTATATGAGGGAATGCATTTGGAAGAGCAATGGAGAAAACTGAAATGCGTATACTATAAATCTCTTTATCAACACTGTTAAAAAAAAAAAGACCTTCACGATGTGGAGTAATGAGTTTGGCAGACCCTCTACCCCCCCAAAACAACTGTTTAAATGGTAAAGGTATTTTAAAGCCATCACTTAAAATCCAAATTGTCTACATGGAGAAATATTCATTCAAGAAAATCTATGAAGTCTTGGTAAAAACAGTAAAATAACCTAATCTCTAATTTGCTACTCAGCCCAGCTCCATGCTATGGGGACTCTACCCAGGGCATGTACAGCCAAGAAGAAAGGGGATCCTTCCTATTCCAGCTCCAAATTTGGGATTACAGTTTCACACTAGAAGGGGAATATTGTTTTGCCTTCACTGTCTTGCTTTCCCTGCCCCCAATCATAGACCCCCTTTTTACCCATCCCCCCTCAGAGGGTGGAAACTTTATTTCAGGGGCTACAGACCAATAATTCAGAGTCCTTGCTCACCCATACCCCAGCTATCTTTTAGACTAGAGAGTCCAGGTGGAAGAGGCAGACATACTTCCTCTCAGTGCCCCTTAAGGGCAAGGGTGTCACTCCAGGCAAGGCAGGTTCCCCTTTGGCCCCCAGCTCCAAACATTGACCCCAGGATTTTACCTAGAGTGAAAGGAGGTCCCTAGGAATAAAGAGCTTCAGAACTCTGCCTGAAGGGACTGACTTCATTGAGAACGAAGAGTGGAGAAAGCCACACTTAAGGGCATTGTTGAAAACAGTGGCAATCTTGGTGGGGAGCAATTAAGAAGACATGGGTAGCTTCTTTTTTTAATATTAATTTTTATTAGAGTACAGTTGATTTACAATGTCATGTTAGTTTCTGCTGTACTGCAAAGTGAATCAGTTATATGTTATCAGTTATATATATATATCCACTCTTTTTTATAGATTCTATTCCCACATAGGTCATTACAGAGTATTAAGTAGAGTTTCCTGTGTTATACAGTAGGTTCTTATTAATTATCTACTTTATATATAGCAGTGTGTATATGTCAATCCCAAGCTCCCAATTTATCCCTCCCGACCCCCCTTCCCCCCTTGGTAACCACAAGCTTGTTTTCTACATCTGTGACTCTATTTCTGCTTTGTAAATAGGTTCATTTGTACCTTTTTTTTAGATTCCATATATAAGTGATATCATATGATATCTGTCTTTCTCTGTTTGACGTACTTCACTCAGTATGACAATCTCTAGGTCCATCCATGTTGCTGCAAATGGCATTATAAATGGTAGCTTCTAATGCCAGCAAAATGGCAGAATAGCAGGAAGCTTAATAGAGAGCCAAGAAAAGAGACAGCCAAGAAGAGCCCTCCTGAGATCACAGACAACTCTGGGACAGGAAGACCATATGCATTTGTGATAGGCTGCACCCACTCAGGAGCAATCACAGCAGGGCCTGGATCAGATTTAACAGCATTACCCAACTTCACACAGACTCATTAAGACAGGACAGAAGATTCACTGGCAAAAGGGCTTAAATGCAACTCTAACCAAACACTGGCTGAATGAACTACTCTGACTCAAAGGTAGCTTCTAGGAAACCAGGTTCAAAAATAAAATTACACACATCCCTGGAGTTCTGGAAGACTGTATGCGTGCCCGAGGCTATAGCCTCTCTGGAGAGATCAGAGAGGAAACACCCAACCTAAAGGTCCCTAACTAAACATGGAGCATAAATAAACACATAAACTCACTGAAACTTGAGAGGAACCTATAAGCCGCATATATATATCTGATGCTAATAGATAAATATCTGACTGACTAAGGGGCTTAAGCACAACCTTTGATCACTAAGTGAACTATGTTGACACAGGGGCAATCCTTAAGTAGCTAAATTAAAAGGTAAAAGCAAGGGGGGGACATCTGAGCAGGGACATTGAAGATTGCACATTTTGGGGGGAAAAGATTTCACAGAATTAGTTCAGCCAAGTTCTAAAGAAATAAACAAATGATTAAGCAAACAACAACAACCTCTGGTGGGGGAGCAGTCTGCAGTTTCTTAATGTATTATCTAAAATGATTAATTTTCAACATAAAATTTGTGTCATCCAAAGAGACAGGAAAGTGTGGTCCATACACAGGGCAGGGGGTGGGGGAGACAAGAAATAAAAACTGCTTTGAAGGGGATGAGATGATAGACTTAGCAAAGACTTCAAAGCATTATAATATATATGTGAAAGGAACTAAAGGAAGCCACGCTTAAAGGATTAAAAGACTTTATGAAGATAATGATATTGATAAAGGGTCACTCCATGCAGAAGACCTAACATTTATAAAAGTATATTCATCTAAAAACAGCCTCCAGATACGTGAAGCAAACACTGAATTGACAGGAGAAATATACAATTCAATAATAATAGTTAGAGACTTCTATACACTACTTTTAGAAATGGGTAGAACAATTAGGGGTAAGATCAACAAAAAAGAGACCTGAGCAACGTTATAAGCCAACTAGAATTAGCAGAAATCTGTAGAACACTCTACCCAACTGCAGCAGAATACACATACTTTTCAAGCACACGTGAAATATTCTTTAAGATAGAACATATTCTAGGCCATAAAACAAGCCTCAACAAACTTAAAAGCATTTCAGTCTTACAAAGTACGTTCTCCTACCACAGTGGAATCAAATTAGAAAGCTATACAGAAGAAAGTGTTGGAAATTCAAATTACCTGGAAGTTAAATGACTCACTCCTAACTGATCAATGGGTGGAAGAGGAACTCACAAAAGAAATTAGAAAATAATTTGCCATGAAAGGAAATTAAAACACCACTAACGCAGAGTTATAGAATGCAGGGATATTAGTGCTCAGAGGGAAAATTTTATCTGCAAACACCTACATTTTAAAAGAAGACATTTCACAAAAAAGTAATCTAAACTTCCACCTTAATAAACTAGAAAAAATAAGATTAAGCCAAATCCAAAAGTAAGCAAAAGTAGGAAACAGTAAAGATTAAAGATAAGTAAAATAGGGAATGGGAAAAAATAAAGAAAATATAGAGAAAATCAATGAAACACATTTTCCCTTGCAGTTTGAGATGGCATCAAAATCCTTAATTTATGCTTTGTAAATTCACAATAAATGTAGGGCATGATTTTCATATTAGAAAGGCAGAGAAGAAGCAAATCTTGGGTTAGGTGTGTCCTCTGTTTAGGATATCACCAGGTTGGAATCAAGGTATCAGCTGGGAATGCGATATTGCCTGAGGCTTGGGGCTTTCTTCCAAGATCACTGTTTCTGGGCAGAATTCTTTTCCTTGTAGTTTTGTGACTAAAGTTCTTATTTTTTTGCTGGTTCTTGGCTGGGGATGCTCTTGGCTCCTAGAAGCCTCCCTCAGGTGTTTGCCACCTGGCCCCCTACTCTTACAACATGGCTCTTTACTTTCTTCCAAGCCAGTAGGAGACCAATAAAGACCTCAACTGACTAGGTCGACCCACTCAGGATAACTTCTCTTTGGATGAACGCAAATTCAACTGATCAGGCATTTAACTGCATATGTGAAATTCATTTTGCCATATAACCTAACATAATTGTATAAGTAATAACCTCTCATATTCATAGATTTTATACATATATATATATATATATATATATATATATATATATATATATATATGAATGGATGTATAATGGCTGTTGCCAAGTCCAACTAATAGGTTCATTTTTCTTCATGAACTCACAAAACAGCACAAATGGAATCATCAGCCTTATGAGTGATCAAATAATTTCTGGCAACCAAAAACTTCATACATTCAGTTGGGAGAGAAGTACTAAAAGGATCTTCAGTGTGTTTATATACCAGTTGAAGGATGAATTAGCTGATATTCTCTTGTTAGCCTGTCTTAGCTACGGGTAAAGAATAATGAAAATTTTTAGTTGTATATTATAGATGTAGAGGCTTTTCACATGTATTTTATCATTTCATATTAGTTAAAATAAGGAATGTTTCCAAGCCAGTGGGAAGTACTTATTTAACATTTAAGTTATAATTTTTATCTGTTTCTATGACTCACATTTCCCCAACATGGTCCTGTAAGTATGAACAATAAATTGCATGTTTGTTTTAAAAGCATGGAGTACCCGTTCAACTTTATAATTCATTATATTATAAGGCATAATACAGGGGGAAAATGGAGGGAAAATGGGAAAAAGAAGAAAAATAAAGAAGGGAGGCAAGAGATAAGAAAGAAGGTAAAATAAGGAGAAAAAGATAAAACCCAGTTCATAACTATTTAGAAATAAGTTCAAGTTTCAAGTCCCAAAGCACTCAGGATTCTTTGCTCTCAGATAGGTGTCTCTACTGTGCTCTTCTCTGAAAAAGAAGCCCTGAAATCTTTCATATTTATTTTAAATTGCCTCACTTATAAGAACCATTCGTTAGGGTATTGCTGACTTTTCATAATTTACTACTACTGACGATGATCCTAGCCAAAATATTTGAGTCACTTAAAGCTTATGTTTTCATGCCTATTTATCTTCCACATTCAGTATCCTTCTCTTGTCCTTTCCTACTTCTGGTCTCAGATTCCCACAACACTCTAGCTACCTATCTATCTTCATTTTTAGACAGCACTGAACAACTAGACTTTTTTCTAGTCTCAGCTTTTCTCTTCTCAATCAAAATGTGCCTGTTCTGTGGAGCTGCAGCTGAGAGCATTTTATTGTATTTCCTATTGCCCTTTGGGTGATTGGTAGACCTCAGATCAACGAAGTACAGATCATTCTGGTCTTCAGATCCTTATTGATGTAGCTCTAGCATTTCATGTTATGTTTTGAATACATTCCAGAAGATACAAACTGAGAAAATCCTTTGCACCCCACCCCACCCACTTAAGAAGGTGGTCTTCTATGAGAGAACTGGGTGGGTTCTAGACATTTTGTGTTTATTAAAATGTAAAGAAGAAATATATATACATATACACACATGTATATATGCCCATATATGAAATATATATAAACCCATACATGAAACATACAGCTGGATTTAATGTGAGAACTTTTTACGCTATAGATGAGAATATTTACAAAACTTAGGTATTATTTAGCCAAGGGGTTATAAGATATACAAGCCTTAAAAGTTTCCATTTTGCTCAAGTGAGGTATTTTCACTTTCTCAGGGGTAAAGAATAACTTCATAAAAGAAGAGAGAAATTGTAGCAGGCTATTTGTATATAGACAGGTACTCTACTTTACTTGCTTCTTGAGGCTCCAGGTTTCCTCTCCTCAGGACAGATGTTAACCTAGTTATTGACATTTTTTAATTAACATAACAGGGGTGGAACAAATTGTAGGCTTGTCCCTCTTCAGAACCAGAAGGGCAAGCCCTTCAGAACATAAGGCTGTGGACATCTACAGGGTGAGTAGATGCCCTTGGATTGCTAACAGGGAGGCTCAAAGTGAGGAAGTAAATTTACAACATGATGTTCTCCTCTTAACACTCTTTGCTTGTTGCATATAAAGACCAATGTTTTATCTCTGCACTTATTTCTTGGCATACAGAATGTTCAATATGTTCTAGGCAAGTTCATTTTTTTTTTTCATTTTGAAATAATGTCAACCTTAAAGAACGGCTGAAAGAGCAGTACAAAAAATTCCCTTCACCTGGATTCCCCATAGTTGAGAATTTATTATACTTGATCCATTGAGAGAGATCCACAAAAGAGAGAGTGTAATGGGTCAATAGATCAAGTATCTATATCTATATATCAAAATAGATACTTGTTTTTATGAAGATATACATTTATATGTCTTCAACAAATATTAGCAAACTGAATCCAGCAACATATAAAGAATAATATATCACAAATAAGTGAGATTTATCCAAGTAATATAAGGTTGGCTTAATATGCAAAAATCAGTTAATGTAATACATATTATAAATAGAATAAAAGACAAAAACCATGTGAGGATCTCCAGAGCCACAGAAAAAAGTATTTGACAAAATCCTACACTCATTAATTGAAACAACAATGACAACTCTCAAAAAGATAAGAATAAATGAAAAATCCTTCCACCTGATAAAGGACACTTAATACAGATAACAACACCCTTAATGGTGAATGTAAATGTTTCCCTCCTAAGATCAGGAACAAGGCCAGGGTGTCTACTCTCATCAATGCTATTCAATATTTTACTGAGGATTCTAACCAGTGTACTCAGGGAAGAAAAAGAAGTAAAGTTATCCAAATTGGAAAGAAAGAAGTAAAATTGTTTTCATTCACAGATGATATAACCTTGTATAGAGAAAATCCTAGGATCCACAAAAAAACTATTAAAAGTAATAAACAAGTCAGAAACGTTGCAAGATGAAAAATCAATGTACAACATATTGATGTTTGACAGGATGAAAAAAACCTAATAAAAAAGCAAGGTGGACAAAAATGGAAGGGGGAGGAAGGTTAAAAGAGTGAAAAAAGACCTCCAAAATGGCAGCAACGTTTAGGAAAGGGAGTGTTCTGCCCTCAAAATATGACCTGCAAAACATCCCAGGTAGGAGGAAAGTTTTGTGGCTTTTTGAGGGGAAGTCTTGGAAAGACGTGGCAAAAAAAAACCCTTTTTTTTTTTTCAAATTAGAAGAATCAGAAGAGCATTTTTGCACCTTATTTTAAATTAATATCTGTATAAAAATAGGACAGGCTCCACTGGTGATAAAATTGAATGTCAAGGTCAATAATATAATGTCTGTTTTAAAGTAACCAAATAAAGAGGCATTAGACTGGGGTGGCTCTAAATCCTTGGTTGCTTATGTAAGCAAAGCAAAAACTAAGCCAGAGTCAATTCCTGTAAATGACTCAAGGTCAAGAAGAAAACCAATCATAGCCAACTAGGCTTTCCTAAATAATGCAACCGCTTAAACTATAGCCATTCAAATAATTTCCTTGCTTTATTTCCTGGTCTTCTCTATAAAAACCTTCCCCCAATTTCTTTTCAGTGGAGCACTCCTAATCACCTCCGTTTTGGGACTGCCAATGTGAATCCATGATAGCTCAAATAAACTCTTCAAAAGGAAGACTCAATACTGTGAAAATGACTACACTACCCAAAGCAATCTACACATTTAATGCAATCCCTATCAAATTACCAACGGCATTTTTCACAGAATTTGTAAATAGTGCAAACAAAAAATTTTTAAATTTGTATGGAAGCACAAAAGACCCCGAATAGCCAAAGCAATCTTGAGAAAGAAAAACAGAGCTGGAGGAATCAGGCTCCCTGACTTCAGACTATACTACAAAGCTACAGTAATCAAGACAGTATGGTACAGGCACAAAAACAGAAATATAGATCAAAGGAACAGGATAGAAAGCCCAGAGATAAACCCAAGCGCATATGGTCAACTAATCTATGACAAACGAGGCAAAGATATACAATGGAGAAAAGACAGTTTCTTCAATAAGTGGTGTTGGGAAAACTGGACAGCTACATGTAAAAGAATGAATTTAGAACACTCCCTAACACCATGCACAAAAAAAACTCAAAATAAATTAAAGACCTAAATGTAAGACTGGACACTATAAAACTCTTAGAGGAAAACATAGGAAGAGCACTCTTTGACATAAATCACGGCAAGATCTTTTTTGACCCACCACCTAGAGTAATGAAAATAAAAACAAAAATAAACAAATGGGACCTAATGAAACTTAAAAGCTCTTACACAGCAAAGGAAACCATAAACAAGACGAAAAGACAACCCTCAGAATGGGAGAAAATATTTGCCAACAAAGCAACTGACAAGGGAACAATCTCCAAAATACACAAACGGCTCATGCAGCTCAATATCAAAAACACAAACAACCCAGTCAAAAAATGGGCAGACGACCTAAATAGACATTTCTCCAAAGAAGACATACAGATGGCCAAGAAGCACATGAAAAGCTGCTCAACATCACTAATTATTAGAGAAATGCAAATCAAAACTACAATGAGGTATCACCTCACACCAGTCAGAATGGCCATCATCACAAAATCTACAAACAGTAAATGTTGGAGAGGGCATAGAGAAAAGGGAACCCTCTTGCACTGTTGGTGGGAATATAAAATGATGCAGCCACTATGGAGAACAGTATGGAGGTTCCTTAAAAAACTAAAAATAGAACTACCATATGACCCAGCAATCCCACTCCTGGGAATATACTCTGAGAAAACCATAATTAAAAAAGACACATGCACCCCAATGTTCATTGCAGCACTATTTACAGTAGCCAGGTCATGGAAGCAAACTAAATGCCCATCGACAGACGAATGGATAAAGATGTGGTACATATATGCAATGGAATATTACTCAGCCATAAAAAGGAATGAAATTGGTTCATTTGTAGAGATGTAGATGGACCTAGAGACTGTCATACAGAGTGAAGTAAGTCAGAAAGAGAAAAACAAATATTGTATATTAATGTGTATATATGTGGAATCTAGAAAAATCTTACAGATGAAGCTAGTTGCAAAGCAGAAATAGAGACACAGACGTAGAGAACAAACATATGGACATCAAGGGGGGAAAAAGGGAGTGGGATGAATTGGGAGATTGGGATTGACATATATATACTGCTATGTATAAAATAGATAACTAATGAGAACCTGCTGTACAGCACAGGAAACTCTACTCAAAGCTCTGTGGTGACCTAAATGGGAAGGAAATCCAAAAAAGAGGGGATTTATGTATACATATAGCTGATTCACTTTGCTGTATAGCAGGAACTAACACAACATTGTAAAGCAACTATATGCCAATAAAAAGAAATTTAATGTGCCTCACTTTATCTTTTAACATCTGTCTGTGAGAACTTACATGTCTTAACTATTAAAAAAAATTTATTTCTTTGGCAAATTTCCTAATTCAGGGTACAATCCTCTGATATCTCCCTTGGGTCTAGTAATGATTTTAACTCATTTCATAATAAACAAACTTAGGGAAATAGAGCAATGAAAAAGAAAAAGGAGTAGCAGTAGATTTAATATCTTTAACTTGTAACATTCCATGAAATGAAAAGGAAAACTCTCCTCCCGTTTTGTCCTCTTCTCTAAGTATTCTACTGTGGCACTGCTACACTACTGATGTCAGATGTGTGGGTTTTTGACACATTAAGCAATTCTGTGACACCAGCTAGGGGTCCTACAAATTTAACACTATCTACCTGGAGACAGATAGCATCAGATTAAGGGCTCAGTCTCAAAGTCTGCCTCTTCTGTCCACTTCAGACTCCAACAACAAGTCCAGGTTATCACCTGTGCCTCTGACTGACTCCCTATAAACCAGAGTTCCTACAAGCCCTATCATGTTCATTTAATTTGCTAGAGAGGTTCACAGAATTCAGGAAAGCAATTTACTCACTAAAATGCAGGTTTATTACAAAGGATATTAAAGGATAAAAATCAATGGCCAAAGAGAGACATAGGGTAAGGTCCAGAGGGGACTGATGCTTGTGTTGTTAGATTGAACTGGCTTTTTTAATACCTGAAAATGACCAGAAAAGCAATGTAATCTTCCTGAGAATGAATCTAAGGGCAGAGAAGAATAATTGAATAGGGAAGGTTTTAAAAGTCAACTTTGAACTAATTCAATAAATATGTTTTTTCCATGTTCAGATAATAAACAGAACATATATGAGTATGAGTAATGCATTAAATACAGGCACTTAAATAAATCAAATGAGCCATATTCAAACCACTATAATAAAACCAGAATTCAGCCACATTTCTGTCAGTTTCTCCTTCATTCGTCTTTCTATGAACTTGTAATTATACTGTAAATCTAGTTTTGCATCCTACTCTTTTGCTTAATACTACATAATAAGACATTCCTATATGATTAGATCTTATTTATAATATTATTTTTAATAGTGGATCATTACACAATGCTAAATGAATGTGCTATAGGTTAGCAAATCATACTTCTACTTTAGAATATTTTAAGTAATTTCATATATTTCCAAAAAATACTGCATTAAGCATATTTTTATTTAGAACTTGTTTAAAATTTATTTTCATTTATTAATTTGGATAAATTCCCAGAATATTTTTAAAATTTTTAACAAATATGAAAATTCCTTGATTACTTTCCATAAAGATTATATCAATTTACACTGTCATCAGTGTATGCATGTCCATATTGCTGTATTATCAATAACATATTTTTCAGGAAATTTGAAGGTATAGTTAGATTTCACTCTGAGAAGAAATTAAAGGGATGTCTGTTAATTAGTAATCAAGTATTGGATAGGATTATGCTATAGACTAAATATTTAGATTTCCCCCCTATGTAAAGATATATAAACTTCTGTACAAGGGTAGAAACTCTAACCTTCACTTTTCAAAGAAGGTATTTTCTGATACTGGCCTACATAGCGTCTGTTTTGGAATTCACATCATGTATAACTGATATGTACCATCGGGTCTCAAACTTCTCTGGGTAACTAGTTATCTGTAGCAAAACGAAGTTATCTTTCATAGAGTAGGAAGAAAATGGAATAATAGTGTTCCCATTTAGCTTTGCGGTTTTAAAAGACTGTGCTAAAGTAAAGCCCTAAGCTACATATCAACCACTTGTAAATATCAGTATAACTAGAACCAGCATTTTTTTCCCCTCTCTTTCTAATGAGTAGCTGTCCTTCAAATATTACTCATGAAGACATTTTACAGGACGGTGTAAAATCAGTTCCAGTTTTAGGGTATCTAATTTCATGGTTTAAAAAAATTAGAGTATGCATTGCAGTTTTCTCTTTAATCTGATAACACAATGCCTGAAAATCAAAATGAATTCTTTCTAATTTCAACTTGGAATTGGTGAAAATGTAAAATAAGAAACTGAAAAATAAAAGAGGAAAAATAGGCAGAAAACAAAATTGAAGGAATCTTATTAGATTCTTTTTTAAAATCGTGCACCTAGAAATTGTATTCCCTAGCATCAATCTTACAACTGTAGGTTCCTTGCCATGAAATTAGTTCTCCTTTACCCCCTCAAGTTTAAAGAATAGAAAATGAAGTGCATCATGTGGACTTCAAGCTGTAATTTCCTTTGAAGTTGTTGAAGTTATAAATTGTAAGTGGGAACCGAAAAACGAAATTACAACCCTTCTGATATCCCAAGCAGGTACTCTTTATTTTTATATAATGGGTGTTTCCACCAACTCCACTTACACCAAATTTGCACACAATTGCCATTAAAAATAACTTTTTTTCCTTTTATATAAAGAAAAAGGCGAGAACACCACTGAGTTTAAAACTGTTGCCGCTTTCAATAAACTGTTTCAGGCACAAATTATTTTTTTTAATAACTAAAATCAATAGCAAAGAAAAGATGACCATTTAAAGAAATAGCTCTTCATTTACCATACTTGAGATGATATAAGTAGATGTTTATTAATTCTTTTTGCTTCAGGAGAATCCTTGATAAATGATAGTGTGCGATGAAATAAGGAGATAACAAATATAAAGGGTTTGAAGGTATTTTTTAACTAATTTTTAAATAAATAAATAAATAAATAATTTCATTATAGATCTAATATGAGTATTATTTATTTCCCGAAGATGACAATACTTTTATTTATTTATTTTTTTTTTAAACATCTTTATTGAAGTATAATTGCTTTACAATGGTGTGCTAGCTTCTGCTTTACAACAAAGTGAATCAGTTACACATATACATATGTTGCCATATCTCTTCCCTCTTGCATCTCCCTCCCTCCCACCCTCCCTATCCCACCCCTCTAGGTGGTCACAAAGCACCGAGCTGATCTCCCTGTGCTATGCGGCTGCTTCCCACTAGTTATCTATTTTACATTTGGTAGTGTATTATGTCCATGACACTCTCTCACCCTGTCACATCTCACCCCTTCCCCTCCCCATATCCTCAAGTCCATTCTCTAGTAGGTCTGTGTCTTTATTCCCATCTTGCCACTAGGTTCTTCATGACCTCTTTTTTTTTTTTTTTTTTCCCTTAGATTCCATATATATGTGTTAGCATACTGTATTTGTTTTTCTCTTTCTGACTTACTTCACTCTGTATGACAGACTCTAACTCCATCCACCTCATTACAAACACCTCCATTTCATTTCTTTTTATGGCTGAGTAATATTCCATTGTATATATGTGCCACATCTTCTTTATCCATTCATCCGATGATGGACACCTAGGTTGCTTCCATGTCCTGGCTATTGTAAACAGAGCTGCAATGAATATTTTGGTACATGACTCTTTCTGAATTATGGTTTTCTCAGGGTATATGCCCAGTAGTGGGATTGCTGGGTCATATGGTAGTTCTATTTTTAGTTTTTTAAGGAACCTCCATACTGTTCTCCATAGTGGCTGTATCAATTTACATTCCCACCAACAGTGCAAGAGTGTTCCCTTTTCTCCACACCCTCTCCAGCATTTATTGTTTCTAGATTTTTTGATGATGGCCATTCTGACCGGTGTGAGATGATACCTCATTGTAGTTTTGATTTGCATTTCTCTAATGATTAATGATGTTGAGCATTCTTTCATGTGTCTGTTGGCAATCTGTATCTCTTCTTTGGAGAAATGTCTATTTAGGTCTTCTGCCCATTTTTGGATTGGGTTGTTTGTTTTTTTGTTATTGAGCTGCATGAGCTGCTTGTAAATCTTGGAGATTAATCCTTTGTCCGTTGCTTCATTTGCAAATATTTTCTCCCATTCTGAGGGTTGTCTTTTGGTCTTGTTTATGGTTTCCTTTGCTGTGCAAAAGCTTTTAAGTTTCATTAGGTCCCATTTGTTTATTTGTGTTTTTATTTCCATTTCTCTAGGACCTGGGTCAAAAAGGATCTTGCTGTGACTTATGTCATACAGTGTTCTGCCTATGTTTTCCTCTAAGAGTTTGATAGTGTCTGGCCCTACACTTAGGTCTTTAATCCATTTTGAGTTTATTTTTGTGTATGGTGTTAGGGAGTGTTCTAATTTCATACTTTTACATGTACCTGTCCAATTTTCCCAGCACCACTTATTGAAGAGGCTGTCTTTTCTCCACTGTATATGCTTGCCTCCTTTATCAAAGATAAGGTGACCATATGTGCGTGGGCTTATCTCTGGGCTTTCTATCCTGTTCCATTGATCTATATTTCTGTTTTTGTGCCAGTACCAAACTGTCTTGATTACTGTAGCTTTGTAATATAGTCTGAAGTCAGGGAGCCTGATTCCTCCAGCTCTATTTTTCGTTCTCAAGATTGCTTTGGCTATTCGGGGTCTTTTGTGTTTCCATACAAATTGTGAAATTTTTTGTTCTAGTTCTGTGAAAAATGCCAGTGGTAGTTTGATAGGGATTGCATTGAATCTGTAGATTGCTTTGGGTAGCAGAGTCATTTTCACAATGTTTATTCTTCCAATCCAAGAACATGGTATATCTCTCCATCTATTTGTATCATCTTTAATTTCTTTCATCAGTGTCCTATAATTTTCTGCATACAGGTCTTTTGTCTCCTTAGGTAGGTTTATTCCTAGGTATTTTATTCTTTTTGTTGCAATGGTAAACGGGAGTGTTTTCTTAATTTCACTTTCAGATTTTTCATCATTAGTATACAGGAATGCAACAGATTTCTGTGCATTAATTTTGTATCCTGCTACTTTACCAAATTCATTGATTAGCTCTAGTAGTTTTCTGGTAGCATCTTTTGGATTCTCTATGTATAGTATCATGTCATCTGCAAACAGTGACAGCTTTACTTCTTCTTTTCCGATTTGGATTCCTTTTATTTCTTTTTCGTCTCTGATTGCTGTGGCTAACACTTCCAAAACTATGTTGAATAATAGTGGTGAGAGTGGGCAACCTTGTCTTGTTCCTGATCTTAGTGGAAATGGTTTCAGTTTTTCACCATTGAGGACAATGTTGGCTGTGGGTTTGTCATATACGGCCTTTATTATGTTGAGGAAAGTTCCCTCTATGCCTACTTTCTGCAGGACTTTTATCATAAATGGGTGTTGAATTTTGTCGAAAGCTTTCTCTGCATCTATTGAGATGATCATATGGTTTTTCTCCTTCAATTTGTTAATATGATGTATCACGTTGATTGATTTGTGTATATTGAAGAATCCTTGCATTCCTGGAATAAACCCCACTTGATCATGGTGTATGATCCTTTTAATGTGCTGTTGGATTCTGTTTGCTAGTATTTTGTTGAGGATTTTTGCATCTATGTTCATCAGTGATATTGGCCTGGAGTTTTCTTTCTTTGTGACATCTTTGCCTGGTTTTGGTATCAGGGTGATGGTGGCCTCGTAGAATGAGTTGGGGAGTGTTCCTCCCTCTGCAATATTTTGGAAGAGTTTGAGAAGGATAGGTGTTAGCTCTTCTCTAAATGTTTGATAGAATTCGCCTGTGAAGCCATCTGGTCCTGGGCTTTTGTGTGTTGGAAGATTTTTAATCACAGTTTCAATTTCAGTGCTTGTGATTGGTCTGTTCATATTTTCTATTTCTTCCTGGTTCAGTCTCGGCAGGTTGTGCATTTCTAAGAATCTGTCCATTTCTTCCAGGTTGTCCATTTTATTAGCATAGAGTTGCTTGTTGTAATCTCTTATGATCGTTTGTATTTCTGCAGTGTCAGTGGTTACTTCTCCTTTTTCATTTCTAATTCTATTAATTTGAGTCTTCTCCTTTTTTCTCTTGATGAGTCTGGCTAATGGTTTATCAATTTTGTTTATCTTCTCAAAGAACCAGCTTTTAGTTTCATTGATTTTTGCTATTGTTTCCTTCATTTCTTTTTCATTTATTTCTGATCTGATCTTTATGATTTCTTTCCTTCTGCTAGCTTTGGGGTTTTTTTGTTCTTCTTTCTCTAATTGCTTTAGGTGCAAGGTTAGGTTGTTTATTCGAGATGTTTCCTGTTTCTTGATGTAGGCTTGTATTGCTATAAACTTCCCTCTTAGAACTGCTTTTGCTGCATCCCATAGGTTTTGGATCGTCGTGTCTCCATTGTCATTTGTTTCTAGGTAGTTTTTGATTTCCCCTTTGATTTCTTCAGTGATCACTTCGTTATTAAGTAGTGTATTGTGTAGCCTCCATGTGTTTGTATTTTTTACAGATCTTTTCCTGTAATTGATATCTAGTCTCATAGCGTTGTGGTCGGAAAAGATACTTGATACGATTTCAATTTTTTTAAATTTACCAAGGCTTGATTTGTGACCCAAGATATGATCTATCCTGGAGAATGTTCCATGAGCACTTGAGAAAAATGTGTATTCTGTTGTTTTTGGGTGGAATGTCCTATAAACATCAATTAAGTCCATCTTGTTTAATGTATCATTTAAAGCTTGTGTTTCCTTATTTATTTTCATTTTGGATGATCTGTCCATTGGTGAAAGTGGGGTGTTAAAGTCCCCTACTATGATTGTGTTACTGTCGATTTCCCCTTTTATGGCTGTTAGTATTTGCCTTATGTATTGAGGTGCTCCTATGTTGGGTGCATAAATATTTACAATTGTTATACCTTCCTCTTGGATCGATCCCTTGATCATTATATAGTGTCCGTCTTTGTCTCTTGTAATTGTCTTTATTTTAAAGTCTATTTTGTCTGATATGAGAATTGCTACTCCAGCTTTCTTTTGATTTCCATTTGCATGGAATATCTTTTTCCATCCCCTCACTTTCAGTCTGTATGTGTCTCTAGGTCTGAAGTGGGTCTCTTGTAGACAGCATATATATGGGTCTTGTTTTTGTATCCATTCAGCCAGTCTGTGTCTTTTGGTGGGAGCATTTAATCCATTTACATTTAAGGTAATTATCGATATGTATGTTCCTATTCCCATTTTCTTAAATGTTTTGGGTTTGTTATTGTAGGTCTTTTCCTTCTCTTGTGTTTCTTGCCTAGAGAAGTTCCTTTAGCATTTGTTGTAAAGCTGGTTTGGTGGTGCTGAACTCTCTCAGCTTTTGCTTGTCTGTAAAGGTTTTAATTTCTCCATCAAATCTGAATGAGATCCTTGCTGGGTAGAGTAATCTTGGTTGTAGGTTTTTCTCCTTCATCACTTTAAGTATATTCTGCCACTCCCTTCTGGCTTGCAGCGTTTCTGCTGAAAGATCAGCTGTTAACCTTATGGGGATGCCCTTGTGTGTTATCTGTTGTTTTTCCCTTGCTGCTTTTAATATGTTTTCTTTATATTTAATTTTTGATAGTTTGATTAACATGTGTCTTGGTGTGTTTCTCCTTGGATTTATCCTGTATGGGACTCTCTGTGCTTCCAGGACTTGATTAACTATTTCCTTTCCCATATTAGGGAAGTTTTCAACTATAATCTCTTCAAATATTTTCTCAGTCCCTTTCTTTTTCTCTTCTTCTTCTGGGACCCCTATAATTCGAATGTTGGTGCGTTTAATGTTGTCCCAGAGGTCTCTGAGACTGTCCTCAGTTCTTTTCATTCTTTTTTCTTTATTCTGGTCTGCAGTAGTTATTTCCACCATTTTATCTTCCAGGTCACTTATCCGTTCTTCTGCCTCAGTTATTCTGCTATTGATCCCATCTAGAGTATTTTTAATTTCATTTATTGTGCTTGTCATCGTTTCTTGGTTCCTCTTTAGTTCTTCTAGGTCCTTGTTAAACGTTTCTTGTATCTTCTCCATTCTATTTCCAAGATTCTGGATCATCTTTACTATCATTATTCTGAATTCTTTTTCAGGTAGACTGCCTATTTCCTCTTCATTTGTTAGGTCTGGTGGGTTTTTGCCTTGTGCCTTCATCTGCTGTGTGTTTTTCTGTCTTCTCATTTTGCTTATCTTACTGTGTTTGGGGTCTCCTTTTCACAGGCTGCAGGTTCGTAGTTCCCGTTGTTTTTGGTATCTGTCCCCAGTGGCTAAGGTTGGTTCAGTGGGTTGTGTAGGTTTCCTGGTGGAGGGAACTAGTGCCTGTGTTCTGGTGGATGAGGCTGGATGTTGTCTTTCTGGTGGGTTCGTCCACGTCTGGTGGTGTGTTTTGGGGTGTCTGTGGCCTTATTATGATTTTAGGCAGCCTCTCTGTTAATGGATGGGGCTGTGTTCCTCTCTTGCTAGTTGTTTGGCATAGGGTGTCCAGCACTGTAGCTTGCTGGTCATTGAGTGAAGCTGGGTCTTGATGTTGAGATGGAGATCTCTGAGAGATTTTCGCCGTTTGGTATTACGTGGAGCTGGGAGGTCTCTTGTGGACCAGTGTCCTGAAGTTGGCTCTCCCACCTCAGAGGCACAGCCCTGATGCCTGGCTGGAGCACCAAGAGCCTTTCATCCACACGGCTCAGAATAAAAGGGAGAAAAAATGGAAAGAAAGAAAAAAAGAGGATAAAATAAAATAAAATAAAGCAATTATAATAAAAAATAAGAAAAAAAATTATTAAGAGTAAATTTATTAAGAAAAAAAATTTTTTTTAATTTTTAAAAATAGATTTATTAATTTTTTATACTAAAAATAAGAAAAAAATTATTTAGAAAAACTGTATTAAGAAAAAAAATTTTTTAATTTTTTAAAATAAAAAACATGAAAAAACTTATTAAAAATTTTTTTTAAAAAATAGAAAATAAGGAAAAATTATTAAGAAAACATTTATTAGGGAAAAAAAAAATTTTTAAGCCAAAAAAAAAAAAAAAAACGGACGGACCTAACCCTAGGACTAACGGTGAGAGCAAAGCTATACAGACAAAATCTCACCCAGAAGCATACACATCTACACTCACAAAAAAAAGGAAAAGGGGAAAAGTTAATATATCCTGCTCCCAAAGTCCATCTCCTAAATTTGGGATGATTCGTTGTCTATTCAGGTATTCAACAGATGCAGGCACATCAAGTTGTTTGTGGAGCTTTAATCCGCTGCTTCTGAGGCTGCTGGGAGAGATTTCCCTTTCTCTTCTTTGTTCGTACAGCTCCCGGGGTTCAGCTTTGGATTTGGACCCGCCTCTGCATGTAGGTCCCCTGAGGGCGTCTGTTCCCCGCCCAGACAGAACGGGGTTAAAGGAGCAGCTGATTCGGGGGCTCTGGCTCAGTCAGGCCGGGGGGAGGGAGCGGTACGGAGGAGGCGGGGCGAGCCTGCGGCGGCAGAGGCCGGCGTGACGTTGCAGCAGCCTGAGGCGCGCCGTGCGCTCTCCCGGGGAAGTTGTCCCCGGATTACGGGAGCCTGGCCGTGGCGGGCTGCACAGGCTCCCGGGAGGGGCGGTGTGGAGAATGACCTGTGCTCGCCCACAGGCTGTTTGGTGGCGGCAGCAGCAGCCTTAGCGTCCCATGCCCGTCTCTGGGGTCCGCGCTGATAGCCGCGGCTCGCGCCCGTCTCTGGAGTTCGTTTAAGTGGCGCTCTGAATCCCCTCTCCTTGCACGCCGCGAAACAAAGAGGCAAGAAAAAGTCTCCTGCCTCTTCGGCAGCTGCAGACTTTTTCTCGTGCACCCTCCCGGCTAGTTGTGGTGCGCTAGACCCTTCAGGCTGTGTTCACGCAGCCAACCCCAGTCCTCTCCCTGGGATCCGACCGAAGCCCGCGCCTCAGCTCCCAGCCCCCGCCCGCCCCGGCGGGTGAGCAGACAAGCCTCTCGGGCTGGTGAGTGCTGCTCGGCGCCGAGCCTCTGTGCGGGAATCTCTCCGTTTTTCCCTCTGCGTCCCTGTTGCTGTGGGATCCGCGCTGATAGCCGCGGCTCGCGCCCGTCTCTGGAGCTCGTTTAGGCGGCGCTCTGAATCCCCTCTCCTTGCGCGCCGCGAAACAAAGAGGCAAGAAAAATTCTCTTGCCTCTTTGGCAGCTGCAGTCTTTTTCCCGGACTCCCTCCCGGCTAGCACCGAAGCCCGAGCCCCAGCTCCCAGGCCCCGCCCGCCCCGGCGGCTGAGCAGACAAGCCTCTCGGGCTGGTGAGTGCTGGTCGGCACCGCTCCCCTGTGCGGGAATCTCTCCGCTTTGCCCTCCGCACCCCTGTGGCTGCGCTCTCCTCCGTGGCTCCGAAGCTTCCCCCCTCTGCCACCCGCAGTCTCTGCCCGCGAAGGGGCTTCCTAGTGTGTGGAAACCTTTCCTCCTTCACAGCTCCCTCCCACTGGTGCAGGTCCCGTCCCTATTCTTTTGTCTCTGTTATTTCTTTTTTCTTTTGCCCTACCCAAGTACGTGGGGATTTTCTTGCCTTTTGGGAGGTCTGACGTCTTCTGCCAGCGTTCAGTGGGTGTTCTGTAGGAGCAGTTCCACGTGTAGATGTATTTCTCATGTATCTGTGGGGAGGAAGGTGATCTCCGCGTCTTACTCTTCCGCCATCTTCGACAATACTTTTAACATCATTATTGTACAAAACCTTTTTAAAACACAATACCAATATTCTGTCACCCAAAATGTTATGCTTTACTTAATATTCTAACAAGTATTCCCCAAAACCAGACTATATAGGGTAGCACACGAAAGGGAGGTTGAAGATGAAGATATTTAAGTCACTCAAGTACACATTACAGCTGTACTTTGCGAATGGATAAGCCGATTAAAGCACATGTATTTTTTTTTAAATGATGAAAAAAAGACATTGGAAAATACCCATATTTAAGGGTCTGGCAAAAGTAAAAAACAGACCCAAAATAATCATACCAAAATAGAATATAATACATGACACAGGAAAGGGTTATGCAAATGTTGGGATTCATAGATATCCACCCAAGAGAAATGGAAATATACATCGCAAAGATTTATATATGGAAGTTCATAGCAGAATTCACTTTAGCAAAAATGTCGAATGCCCATCAATCTGTGGAGAGCAGAGAGGTCAGAGCCAGAAAAAGGAGAGGGGGGATTGAATAAGTCAGCATCCTGAATGGGGAGTTATGCTCCCAACGTCTTCAGTCATTCAGAGAACTCCAAGCAGATGACAGAAGCATTTTCCTCTGAAAAAAATGGAAAGGTCTCCAAGAAAGAACAAAACAAAATGCCAAACTTTTGAGAGATCTGCAAAGCACAGAAGACTTTATACATGTATCATCTTGCAGTGAAGCAAATATGTTTTCATATAAATATCGAGTAAGCAGATTTTTAGTGATTCCCTCTTAAATATTATGGAAGGGTAAACATCACTACTCATTTGAAGAAAACCTCCAAACTGACAGAGATAAAAATAAATAGAAAAAATTCAGAGACACCACAGGAAGCAGAAGAAAGCTTTTTTAAAAATGTCATCAATACTCTCAAAAATAGTGCTTTTAAAAGAATACAAAAACAATTCTTATAAATCATATCATTATAAATGAAAAAAAAATCCCCTATAAGCTAATACCGAAAGCAGACACAATAGGAGGCAAAAGTTTAATAATTGGAAGAACCATACAGAAAGTTTAATGTGTAAGTAACAGGAATTTTAATGTCATCTCAGTAATTTCTTAGGATTGAAGGACACAAATCTCTAAATGGTAAAGACACACCAAGTGCCTAGCACAATGAATAAAGTCTCTCACAAAGGCACTATACTGTGAAATGTAAGAACATAAAAAAAATATTTAAAAAATGACACCAAGAGCTTCAAGGGTAAGAAAGAGATTAGGCATATCTCATAAAAAGTGACATAATTCAGAATGGCATCCAGCTTCTTAGGAACAAGACTGGAAGCCAGAAATCAGTAGATTGAATTCTTTTAAAATTCAGGGGGGAGATAATATACCTAGCCAAACATGAATAAAGCCGGTTAGAACCAAAACATATTCAGACAGAAAACATTTCTTTAAAATTTTACCCCAATGTGTTTTCTTAGGTAGCTACTAGAGGATCTGGTTCTGAAAAGTGAGTCAAACCAATAAACAACAAGATACGCTATCCAGGGAACACATCATTACACAGGACATTGCTGATGGAAATACCCAGGTGAGCAATTGTGTACTTCAACCAGTAAGCACCCAATCTAGATTGGAGCAGGAGAATAAGGTGCTAAGGAGAGAGATCTCCCAATAAAAGGGATGGATGAAGGGAGGAAGAGAGGGTGTTTGTGTGTGTGTGTGTGTGTGTGTGTGTGTGTGTGAGAGAGAGAGAGAGAAAGAAAGAGAAAGCTTGGAGATGGAGATGTTTGGAGTTGTGTTTGAATATGTAGAAAAATAATTGTTGGATGATATAGTAATAATAATGATGATTATAATAATAATAATATAAACACTATCACCTTAACCAATTATTGTAATAGAAATACAGTGAGAGAATATAGTGAGGGCAAGCAGTCCATTTGGTGGAGCAAGTGTAGGAGAGCTGCATTAACAACTGTCAAAAGGAAGTCAGTAGAAAATGTCCAAATTTGAAAAATCAAGAAATAGCAGTATAGGCATTCATTTAAAGATACAGAACTGAGGAGTAGAAAAGCATATTTAAAAGTTGAAAGTCATTTTGGGGGAACTGAATTTGAATAATAAGGAGGACTGAGCAGCTGAAAGAGTTACTTTACTATATAACTAATAGCTATTTAATGTTCTTTATCATAGATATATTTATTTAATGTAAATACAAATTACTTATAAGGAATAAGAAATACAATATAAGAAATCTCAGTTCTGTTGACTATATTACAGGCAAAAGATGCATTGACAATATTGATTAGCTCTTTGTGCTAACATTTGTGGAAAAACTCCCAAGCCGAGAAATTTTCAAAGGGGAAATTAGTTTAGTGCTAAACGAATTAACACTGTTTAATTCCAATAACGGGGAAAATTTTGGATGGACAAGAATAAATACCCCTACATTTTAATGATACAGAATATATTCTCAATAATAATATGACTTTAAAACATAAGGCCTAGAAGGGAGGGGGTAGGGTGGGCAAAATAGGTGAAGGGGATTTAGAGATACAAATCTCCAGTAATAAAATAAATAAGCCACGGGGATGAAATATACAACAAAGGAGACATCATTAACAATATTTAATAACTTTTGTATGGGGACAGCTACTAGACTTATCATGATAATTTCACAATGTATGAAAATGTCAAATCACTATGTAGAACACATGAAACTAACATATTTGGATTTTGATATCAAATCCACTGATCTTACACCTTAACCTTAAATGGAAGAAATGAATTTTATCAAAATTTTAAAAGAGAAAATGGTTAAACTATAAAGGATGTGGCATAATTTGCTCTGAACTTTATTATTATATTTTCTAATGTTATTATATTTTTAAATTATCTAATAGTGTAATAGAAAGCTGGTCTATAGGAAGAGAGAATTTCAGGATTTTATTATGTTGATGCTATAAATTTAGGTACAAATACAGATATTTTATATTACCAACTTTACATTGCTTATTATTACTAAGAAACATGGTTTTACATTTCGTGTCATATAGTCACATTCAATAAATGTTGAAGATACATAGAGAGAATGTTTTTTGTGATGTGTAGGATTGTTTTTATGTTTGTTTTGTTGGAAAAACTAGTTAGTGTTTATAATTTTAAAAAAACTGTAGAACAGCAGTTTACCCCTTTCCATATTTCTTTTCTGAAACCTTAAACTACCAGTCATCAACACACACACACACACACACACACACGTGCGCGCGCACACCTCCCCATGTCAGTGGTAGATTAAGGCAAGGAGAAAAGACAAAAACCTCACTCCTTTTGTGTTCTTGGTAGAACAACAACCCAGTGATATTCTTCATATTTTTATGTGTGCTTGTCTGTGTCAAGAGGCTTAGCTAACACGTTTGTTAAATGAACTTGTTTCTTCCAAATTAAACAGTCTTAGTAAATATGGGGAATGATAAATAATAAATTTATTTAAGGGGGAATAGCCAATAATTATGCATAACATAAAAAAGGAAAATGTATCACTGTTCTCTAAGGCACATCTGTATCTGTGGTATATCTATCTATATAGCAGACAGATGGATGGATAGATAACAAATAACTCATTTCATAAATAAGAACCACAATATCAGAGCAAATTCCAGAGCTGGAATTGGGATCTGATACACAAACTGTTCCAGTATCTAATCAACATATGCATATACTAAGAGTATTTTTGTTCTGAATACTAAGATTAAACATAAATAAAGTCGTATTTCTAAGGTGTATATTTCTCTCCAAATCTAAACTTTCAAAGACTTGTCAGGATTCATACTGACAATCTTTTTCCTCCTGAAAAAAATGTCCTTTCTCTGTTTCATATCAACAACTTTAATCATATTAACACAAACAAAAGAAAATTAATCTTTTATTAAAGGTAAATCCATGCACCTGGTCAAGAGATATTTTAATTCAAAGGGGAAACTGTTATTTTATACTATTTGTATTTTCTCTGAAAGCAAACACAAATATTGTTACCATAACAACATCCATGTTTCTGATTTATTTATTATTTGCTTCATAGTAAAAACTGCAAAATGAGTGCAGTGGTTGGATTTATATCTCCAAAGAGTAATAAACAGGAGACATTAACTGGTAATTATTTCCACCTGCTGAACTCTATTTTTGAGGAGATTTGATTAATTAACAACAAAGATCTGTCATCATTAGTTCCTGAGTCTTTGATTTTTTCTTTTTCAAAACATGAAAATACTATTAACATTAGTTTGGAACAGAGTCTCCTGTCCATTTTCTGGGTCATTGCTCCTGAACTCATTACCCACATAATTGTAAAATATGGCTACTGTTAATCAATGTGAAAATGTGATTTCCCATTTAAAAGTTAATAGTAATTTTGAAAAATGGAAAACTATATTTGAAAAAAAAGACAGAAATTGCATTCTTGGTGATTATACCAAACGGTTGACTTGTTATCATTCAAGGATAGGAATATTTTTTATTAAAATCAAATCTATTTTTTAATTTTTTTGGAAAGAAACTTAGTAACTAACTATGTATTTATTTACCTGTGTCCTGAAAGGACTTTTAATCTTGTTTCTTTTATTATATGAATGGTACTGGCAGTCTTTTAGGTCAATTGGATCTGGAATCTTCCGGATTTGAGATAGTCTAGAAATGAACAGCTCTGTCTCTTGGCTGTCTTTCTTTCCTCTCAGATTAATTCATTGCAAAACTGTATGAACTTTCTAATCAGAGCACACAACTGGGGCATTTCTCATTTTTAATCTTCATTATGTATGTTAGGCAATAAACGAAGGCCAGCATGAGCATTGAAGCAAAAATGCAAAGGATTGTTTTTCTTAAAAAATTCATGAACTTGCTGGCACGGTAGCCCAACTGTGAGTGTTAGGAAATTTCATAAATTTCATAAATCCAAAGTGACAAGTTCAATCTCACAAACGCTATATGCATCAAGCTGAAGAAATTCATTGTGCTTTCTATTTGGTTTGAAGAAAAAAAAAATCACATCCTGAAAAAGTATATAAAGTAATGAGCACTTACACTTCTGAAAGCTTAATTTCCTCACTTTTGGATTCAGAGCATAAAATTTGCCTTTATCACTATGAGTGTTGGTTGGAGGAGAGGAGACAGATTTCTCCAATCCTTCTTATGGTTTATTTGCTATATTTTATCAGAAGTCTTGCTCTGCTTGTCATAAGTATGCCATTATGATATGTATTTAGCTAGCCTCTGGGAGAGCAGTTTGGGAATTTGAGAAGTAACCCATAGTTCAGGTTTGTTTCTAATGCAATCTTGAACAAGCATGAGACCATATTTCAAAGAAATTAAAAATATTATAAGCTCAGTTCATATGTAGATGATTATCCTCCTCATTAATCTCTTTCCAGGGGAAGATTCTTATTTACCCCACTTCTGTTTTTGTTTTTGTTTTTGTTTTTGTTTTCTACCATCTTAACCATTTTTAAGCGTACACTTCAGTAGTGTTAAGTATATTCAAATTATTGTGAAAGAGAGCTCTAGACATTCTCACCTTATATATCTAAAATTATACCCAATAAACACTCCCTTCTCCCCGCTCCTCTCAGCCTCTAGTAACCACCATTCTACTTTCTGCTTCTATGAATTTGACTACTTTAAAAAGCTCACATTAAGTGGAATCATACAGTATTTGTCTTTTTGTGACTCGTTTTTTCAGTTAAAATAATGTCTCAAGGTTCATCCATGTTGTAGCTTGTGGCAGGATTTCTCTCCTTTTTAAGGCCGAAAAAATTCCCTTGCGTGTATATACCACATTTTCTTTATTCATTCATCCATCAATGGACATTTGGGTTGCGTCCACCTCTTAGCATTTGTGAATAATGCTGCTATGAACATGGGAGTACAAATGTCACTCCCCCATTTTTTATTTAAAAGTGACAATTTATGCCATTTCCAGGTAATATCATATCTTTATTTTTCATTTTCTCCTAAACAAGTTCTGAATGATCAGAACTGAATAAATATTTAGATTTAATGTGATTATCCCTCCATAATAGGGGTTATAATATTGTTATCCATGTTTGTAACACACATACATAAACATTTAAAGTCATAGCTTAAACTGAAGTGGACAAGTGATTAGCTTAGATGTTCCTAGATTTCACAGGTCTACAGTTGGAAACCTTACCTGAAGCTTCCAACAAATTCCTGAACCAAGTTTTAATAAAAAAATATTTATTTATTTATTTATTTTAGTCATTGAATTTCTAAGACAGATCTGGGCCTATCTAAAATTATAGTTCCTCCCCTCTCCTTTCAATTGCTTGTCTCAGTTATTATCCTAATGCCAAAATAAAGCATGTTTATTTTTCTCAGTGATGTCATATTCAAGATTCCAATGGTATCAGATTCATCATATCCATGATAGCATACTTAAGAGATTTTTAAATTTCAGTTGATTTTATGTGAAGAAATGGAGAAGAAGAACGAAGAGGAAGAAAGAGAGAGAGGGAAAGAAGAAAAGGAAGAATATGGGTACACTATAAGCAATATGGTTTTTAATGTTTAAAAATGGGGGATTTGGGGTCTGACCACCTGGGTTTGCATCCAGTAGCTGCTGGCTTACAGGTGCCTGAGCTTGGGAAAATTACTTATTTCAGTTTGTGGCTCAGTTGCCTCATATGAAAAAGAAGTTAATTACCTACTTTTTGAGATTTCTATGAAAATTATATGGATTATTTCCCTGCAAATTTCTTAGCCTAGAGTCTGGTATATAACAAATCTCAGTACATAGTCTCTCAGCTCTTAAATAATAACTCCATGGTCCTTATAACTAACCTTGGTCAGCTTTAAATCTAAACCAAACCCAATTCAAAACTTTGCTTATTCCGTAAGAAAACAAACCATCCAACGTTAGTGCACTTTGTTCCTCTGGAATTTGGGCTCAAGATGAAGCAATTTTAATTTAGGGAGTCACATTTTTAAACACATAACTTAATTTAAATTCAGTTTCAAGGTGCTTTGATGACACATCTGGAAAAAATGTAATTCTTTGGCACAGAAATCTTTTTACATACAGTAATGTCTGATTTGTGATACTGTTGTTTAGCCTCACAGTTGATCATGTGATAGAACAATCCAGATGTGCAGCAAGCTCTATGTCCAACAGGGTCTTGCTAATGCATACAGCGATGGAGCAAGTCCTGGTGATGTTATTGATAACCAGGCTGAAGAGTGATGCAAGGCAGATGGTGGATCATATTGTATGTTTACAGTGTAAAAGTGACCACAGAACACGTGTGCTTCACAATTGTGTTCTACGGCCTTTTGATAAGATTTTAACAAGGTCTGCGTGAATAATTTAAGGAGAAGTAATCTATATCTACCAGGTGCACCTACATCTCAGATTGAAAATTGAATCTGAACAGGGAAACATTTTCAATGGGAAAATGCCAGTGGGGTTTTGGCAGCAGGTTAAACATCAGGTATCATTGGATCTGCCTAATTAAGTTCTAAAAGTCCTAATTAAGGGCTTTTGATTTCTTACTTCAAAGTCCAGCCTTGCCACTTACAGAGTGTATGAACTTGGGAAAGTTACTTACATTCTCCATGTTTCAGTTTTCACATCTGTAAAAAAGGGATGAAATTAATAATCCGTTTTTTAGAAATATTGTGAGAATTTAATGAGTCCATGTATATACATCACTTAGAATAATTCCTGGTATATGATAAGCCCCCAGGTGATAGTCAGAGCAGTTACAAATTACGTACAAAGTATATGGAGATTAGGAAGGAAGGAGAACTGACACCCACCCTCTAGTGGGTACCAAGTAGTTGACACCTTCTAAGATAGGGTCTTATCTGACCCAGTTTCCCTCCCACCAATTCAGGGTTATATTATACCTTCCATGGGCCCCTTTCATCCTAAAAATTATTTAAAAGTATATTTTATAATTGTATTGGTATAAAGGCAAATATATTAATATATATTTAAATATTTTTGACCTGAAAGTTCAAGGTCTTTTTCCCCAGTTTTAAAAGAAATTATAACATGTTCATTGGCCCCTGAAAGCACCATGGGCCATAGGCACTGTGCCTATTGGATGTTGGTCTTGCACCAAAGACCATCTCTTCCATTCTACTGTTGAAAATCCGAAAGGTTAAGAAACCTAATGCAGACTTACATACTTAGTACATGGCAGGACAGGGATTTTAAATTCAAGTTTAACACCAAAGTTTGTATTCTTCTTCCCTTCTCACCTGGTGCTTCTCAAGAAGTACATCGGAAATGGTCCAAGTTTTCCTTTGCCACTGTCCTTCCTCCCTCAGCCAGGGCCACCTTCTCCCTGTTGACTTTCTTTCCCTAGCATCCCTCTTCCCATTCCTGATCTCATCCTTTAACATCCCCCAGGAATTTCCTCTTTTTTGCAGTATCAAAATATTCATTCCCTTCTAGTTATTAATCATATTAAAAACAATCCAATAGACTACCTGACACAGAGATATTAATGACTGATAATGACACATGTTCCCCATTGAAGAATATTCTCATTTTAACAAAAGAATCCTGAAGTTGCAGGTGTTTTTATGTAAAAGATTGCCTTGATAAGTTTATTACTCTGTTTGGGCTGCCTTAACAAGATACCACAAACTGGGTGGCTTAAACAACAGAAATTTATTATCTCACAGATCTGGAGGCTAGAAGTTCAAAATCAAAATGTCAGCAGGGCTTATTCCTTCCGAGTCTCTGAGGGAAGAATCTGTTATAAGCCTCTCTACTTAGCTTGTAGAGGGCTGTCTTTTCTCTGTGTCTCCTCGCATCGCTTTCCCTCTATGTGTGTCTGTGAGTCCAAATTTCCCCTTTTTATAAGAGGAAGTCATATTGGGTTGGAACCCACTCTAATGACCACATTTTAACTTGATTACATCTGTATAGACCCTGCCTCCAAAGAAGGGCATATTCTGAGATACTGGTGGTTAGGACTTCAACATAGGAATTTTGGAGGGACACGGCTCCACCCATTATAATGATATTATAGATCGAAGTATAATGAAAGTCCAATTGTGAAGAAAGATTTTTGATTGAAAGATATTTCCAACCTCCCTATCACTCTATTAAAAAAAAAAAAAAGTTCCCTCATTCCATCATTCTATGAGCAATGCATTCATTCAGATCAATGTGTTCTTTTCTAGTCTGCTCTAAAATCTGCTTTCTTTTCTTTCTGTTTCGATTTATCACCACTTCTTAAAAATAAATCAAAATATATTAATATTATTAGGCAAAGGATAATAACGCATGAAACTAGAATTTCACAACTTTGGCACTATTGACATTTGGGAGAGACTGTCCTGTGCATTGTAGGATACTTAACCACACCTCTGGTCTCTGCTCACTAGATACTGGCAGCATCCCCTTCCCCCAAGTTCTGACAACCAAAAGTGTCTCCAGACATTACAAATGTCCCCTGAAGGAGAGGGAGGCAAAATCACCTCTAGGTGAGAACCACTGCTCTAAACAAATGTAATTGAAATGCTTAGGCCAACAAGGTATTAAGTTACTTTAAGGAAAAAAGTCTATTAATGAATAGTGAGTGATAGTCTTAAAAGAACTTAACAACTTTTAAAACAAAGCTATAATCTTTTCCTTGTAAGAAAAAGTAGGAGCTAAAAAGTTTGACCAGCAACACCTAGTGATAAATGCCAGGGCAGAGACTTCAAGGTAATTAAACAAAAAAACTGACAAATTAATGATTGATGAAATGGGAATTCTCTTGGCCCTACTTCTGACACTGGGAGCTGAATTATTTGCCCTTTTGCATCTCAATTATCTTTCAGACACTGTGCCTGCTTATAACATTGATAAACAATTCATTATAACATGTTTATTTGTGTGAAGTGTCAAGGAAATAGTGCCATTTTGGAATCCAAAAGAACTTAGGTCTCTTACATCTAGTCCTAGTCTGTCATTATTTAAGGCACACGTTTATTTTTGCTTGCATTCATTCATGTGTTAATTCATTAATTCACTCATTCATTCATTTGTCAAATTTTGGTTCATACCTACTGAGTACCAGATGCTATGCTAGACATCGTGGAAGGAAGATAATAGATTACACAGATTACAAATACAGTTGATAAGTGCTATTATTGAGGAAAATAAAGGATGTAGAGAGATCTGAGAAGTTGGAAACTAAAACCAATACCCCAGTAACTGGTTCAGAGGAGGAAATGTAACTCAGACTTATCTAATCTGTGTGTAAGTCAAGATTTTTTGACTGATGATTAGGAAAAGAAAACTTTTGTTTCTATTGGACCTGAATGAAGATGACAATAGCCTTGGTTGTTACTGCAGCTGACTTACAACTACGGAGAGAATCTGTCCAAGACTGAAAAACAGAATTGCAGAAAAGGGAAATGAAAGGAAGCTTGGCACTTGATGGCATCATTAGGTAACCAGATAAACCTTTTTCTGGTGCTTGAAATGCTGCAGCTATTTTCTGAAACTATGTCAATTATTCCTCTTTTCTCAAAAAATTTGTGTAGACTTGTTTATAATCTGCTACTAAAAGCATTCTGTCCAATTCAATCCTCCATGGACAAACATAGCAAACATGGAGGGGGCAATGTCTCTTTTTCTTCCTTGAGTCTCTTTAATTTAAGCAAATGAAACGTCTCTTCTTGGTTGATGTAAAGAAGAGAAAGTTTTTATATGCCCTTTGATATTGACGAGCTGTGGCTCGAGCTTCTCCGTTTCTTATCTCCCATCAAAGCAGAAGTCTATGGGATATACCCAGTTGTGATTTATTTGTGCAAAACAAAGGAACAGCTTGGAGCTTGCCTGAGAGCCCCTAACAGAACCATATTGATGGTCCACACCTTGTAATTTCCATAACTCTTACACTTACACCTCAACGCTTATACCTCAACTCTCACACCAAAGATGCCTTAAGAATGGCTTTGATTGTTGGTCTTTGTGAGCTGATGAATAGAAATATTATTAAAAAATAAAATACAAATTATTTTGGCCAGGAAAATATTGTTTCTTACAGATGAAAATGCAGAGACTTCAAGCCTTTGAGGATATGATAATGAAAAAGGATTCCTGCTCTTCCTGGATGTATGGCCTGTCCAAGGATAGCCATAGAATTGACCCCGGTTCAAGCAGACCCCAGTGGGTCCTGTGTGCTGCTCATATGCTCCCCATTCATCTGCGTTCTCATCTTCTTTCAAGTCATCTTGGGAGCCTGTGAAACTTTACTCCTGCAGTCTTCAGTCAGCTTGATGAATGACTTTCCAGATATTTCCATAACACCCCCTCTACATCAGTTTTCAGATCAGCAACGTCTGCAGATGGTTTATTTTAATCAAATATATCAATGTGTAAGACTGTATTTGATAGAAGAAAGTGTGAATTTTAAATTCCTAAAAATTGTCATGCTTTTCACTGGTGGTATTCATTGACAAAATGCAAATGTAAAAGAATTAATTCTTTGGGTTTGTCTTTACAGGATCTATCTATCTATCTACCTATCCATCCATCCAAATTTCTGGAAGGAACTTTGGCCCTCAATCATTTCACTAGACCAATATTGACTAAGCTCTGCTTGCTATGTGCACGGTGGCACTGTCTTTGATGTGTTGACAAGCAAACCAAAGACATAAGGCATATTTATACTCAAAGGAGCTTTGAGTCCGACTGAGGAACTAATAATTGCAAATAAAATCATTTGTATTAAACATGATACTGACTTAACAATCTGCATATACTGAGGGATGGAACAATCAGAAAAAGCTTCATGAAGGAGGAAGGATTAGAGTAGAGGCAGATGAAATGACAAATTAAAATGGATAGAAAGGATTGAGGGAGAGTATTACAAATCAGTGTGGGGTAGTGGGAACCAGACCAAAGACACAGACATGAGAGTAGGCACATAATAAGTATGTAGTAATACAAGTAATAATAATGATAATAGAGACTTTTACAGGTCCCTACCTTATGCTAAGCAGTCTACAAGGCTTTTCACATATATTGTGTATCAGCCAGATAGGTTTTTATTATCCATTTATTTTCCACAATAAAATAGCTAGATTTTTCTTAAATGTAAATGATGATTTTTATCATAAAAGGTTTGACTATGTATAAACATATAATATGTATGTACATATGTAAAGATACATATATTATATTGTATTATATTTTGACTGTATATAAACATATATGTATGTACATATGTAAATATACATATATTATATTATATTGTATTATATTATATTGTATGTACATAGATAAGCATATAAAATCATCCGAAGTCTTGCCCTTGAGATAATTACTTAGCTTTTCACAGTCATTTTTTCATATATCTCTTTTATGTATTTATATACAAATTATAAAAGAGATTCTACCAAATACTCTAGTAGAATCTGTGTGTGTGTGTGTGTGTGTGTGTGTGTGTGTGTATCTTTTGCATAAAGCAATTTTTTGGAGGGAAGCTTTCCCAAAGCTATTTTCATCAGTTTGTAGTTGCTTTTTCATTGCTTGTGTTGTTATTGTGGGGGAAATGAGTGTTGGATGCCCTAGTCTGTCATCTTACTGATGTCACCAGCAGTCCTCAAAACAATCTTTCTCTCTCATAGACGGATATTACTATTTATACAAAATGTGATATGCTTTTATTTTTATCTTACTTATATTTGTTCACATTTTTTTTACCTGAATTTTTCTTTTCTTTCTTTTGCTCATTTTTGATGATTTGAACAAGTTATTCTTCAATTCAATTTTTCCCTTGTAAATGTAGATATTCTATTGCCTTTCAAACTACTAATATGTACAGTCGCTTTAACATTCACAATCATGCCTGATCAAACATATTTATGTATTATTATATGAAAAAGATACCAACTCACTAAATTTCTTCACTGATCGTATATTTAACTCAATAGGATAAAACCTTTAGAATTATTTTATCGCTGTGTTAAAATCAGATGTGACTTTTAGAATATTATAATTATTCATTAATGAAATTAATGAATTATTATTAATTAATTATAATTTTCATTAATGAAAAAATGTCATCACTTAGTGAGCAGGGACCCAGTTGTAAACCTGAAAATACCTTATTTAAGCAAATGAGAAATGATTCATGGAAGCCTAAAGGAGGAGGTAAAAGAACCAAAAGTGGTTATGGTCAAATGTGTAATCTTATTTTTAAAATCAGAAAATTTGTTTGGGAATATAGAGTTAAAAAGTAATTCATTTATGTTATCAAGATCTGAATGACACAGATAAAACAGGCAACTGTTATTTGTAATAATAAAAATGTGGCTATAGGTACACAAAACCGTCTATATCAAGTTGAACCCTTTAACTGCGTATTCAATTGTTCTGTTTCACCTACTAGAAGTACAAATAAATCACAATCATTTCATAATTCTAACTAGAATCCTAGTTCTAACCACATAATCTATTACATAATTCAGTATCTCCTGCTGAGGCTCTGTTCCACAACCCTGGCTTGAGCCCATCTCATCATCCACATTTTGTAAGAACTCTAAAAACTTACTCAGGCCTGCCTCCAATTTGCAGGGTGAGGTGTGATAAATGGAAAGTCTGATAATTTCACTATTGGCTTCCTCTCTGTTCTTACCCCTCTAGCTTTATTGTTGAGAAATTGTCACGTCTTGAATGAAGGGCACTTGTGGAAGGGGGATTTGTTGATACTGATACTGAACAGGCTATAATGAGAATCAATCCTTCCATCATGTTTATGCATCTTTTACTTCACACTGATGTGGTCAATCATTGTTTTGAAAGTACCACCACTATTCCAAAGTGGTTAAACTGAAGGAAATTCTACTTTTAGCCACATGGACAGAAAAGTGTTCTCTAATGGGCTGTACCTTTGCATGCATACACACACACACATACACACACACACACACAATTTCTCACTGTACACAAATACCTTACCTGTTGCTGTTCTTCCCTCTAACTTTCCCTTCTCAGAGTCCCTCAACCCCAAACTTTCCACAGCCAAACATTTTCAGTTCCTATCTCAAATTCAGACAGCATTCCAGAGCAAAATTTCTCCACTGTGTTTTTTTCCCTTTAATTCTTCCCCATCAGAAAACATCAGGAAGCATTATCCCATTTCATAAGAAAGGTTCTAATAAGACTGAACCTCAAGAGGAAAATGACCAGAGGCATCATCTTTTGCCTCTCAAGAGGCTAATTGAACTTAATGCAAATATACCCATGTCCTCCCCAGGGGTCAGCTTTACTACGAAGGGTCTTTTTAGAATGATCTTCATTAGACCATAAAGTGTCTGCAATAGAATGCCTTCTTACCTGACATTTCCGTAATCTTAAAGAGCCATTTGAATGTTCTAGAAAGAAGAAAGAGAATCCCAGCTAGGCAACTTCTGAATTCTTAGCTAAAGTATTTGCTTTTTTCTCAAGGTATCACATTTTAAATTCCACCCCATCAGGTAAGGGGGCAGCTGCTTAGGATAAGTAATCTTCAGAGTTCTTACAAGGATCCACATTCATGGAAGCATGCAAATATACCGCTCATAAGAAACAGATAGGAATAACTTTTAGACGACATATGATTCCAGGCATGCAGTCCACAAAAAACAGAAATAAATTAAAAGCCCTATTATGTGGGCTTTAGCTATCTAATCTTAATTTGTGATACTTGATGATATAGGTTTTTTATAAAAGAAAAAATTATAAATGTTTCTTTCTCCAAATTAGTTCTGAATAAGTGGCTGAATGAAGTCAAAAACATAACTAATTTGGGGATACATCCCCAGAGTAATTTGGAGTTATATTTATGGCTCAGAAGAGAACTGGTTTCTAGAAGCCGTTTAGACACCAGGCTTTGAAAATAATGATAGTAATCATAAATAGAACTTACCTATGTATGTCTTTCATGGCTCTCAGGAAAAATAAACTCTTGGGATTTTTTGGGGGGGCATTCACCTCCAATTATTAGAGGAAAATAATTAGATATTTAGGGGAAAAATGAATGCTCAAGTGGTACCTATAATCATATAGGGCATTCTTTAGAGATATATAAAATTAAAGCAATAACCTTACCTTATTGATGACCTACAGCGTCATCAGTTCTTGGAAATAAGGCCTAATGCCTTGACCCCCAGTCTGCATGGATCTGTTTTTCATATATTAACATGAGACATATTTTTCTTAATGTTATAAGGTGCTTTAGAGAAGAGCATTGGTTTCTAGTTAGACAATTCTGGATTCAAAAACTGTGAAAGCCACCTAACATCTGTAAGCCTGAGTTTTCTCTTTTGAAAAACATAAAGATGATAATCCTATTTGCTGTGTGATTGTGAAGGTTAAATTGTATTGATTATGTGCAAGTATCCAAAATAATCCCTGTCTCAAAGGTATTTGTAAAAGTATTTCCTTGACATCCTTTCTTGCCATGTAATTATCTGATTTCAAAATTCCAAGAGTCTAATGAGCTGTCTCATATTTTTTACTTTAAATACAAACAGATTCCCCTGAAAAGGTTAAAAAAAACAACCAAAATATGGTTTGCTTAGCTACTATCTTATCCAAGAATTAGAGATTAGAAGGTAAATAAACCAATTTAAAAATAGATCAAGACAAAAACGGGAGTTTGTTGAAAGGCCACAGAGATTTCACAAGGACGGAGAATGTGATCAGGCCTGGGAGGAGCTGGTCACAGCAACTGGCATGTCATTGGCTATGAAGGCATTGTTGTTTATTCTCTATGTCTCCAGATCAGCTTGCTCTGCTCATGTATGACTTAACCTGGCTGCCCCAGTTAGCTTCATTTCCCAGTGCCCCAAATCATGTAGATGGGCTCATCCAGAGACAACAGCTACTTAACTAGTTGCTTCTGGTTCAAACTGTCAGCCTGATTCTGACTCTCTGGGTTAAGAGTCCATGTCTAGTTCCATTTTCCCTGGGCAAACTGGGCAGCTGAGGGAAGGGGAGAGGAAGTAGGTAGTACAGGGTCATAAGACTCCCATCTCCAAGACTGTGAGTCAGACAAGTTCTCCATGGAGGGAATTTGGAACCAGGAGAAAATGTTTACCACTTCATATACATTCGCCTTCTGTTAGGGTGAGACATACACAAGAGGATTGCCAACCACTGACTTAACTTTTCCAGGAGAAATAACATGGTTGCCACTTATGTGACAAATCACTAAGCTTGTGATCTCAGGGTATAGTGCTCACAAGATGATCAGAGATCCTTGAAGGTTGTTATCTTAGTCATATTTCATCTTTCTCTCACCGTTTCTTTTTATCCAGCTCCTTTAAGCTCAAAGCCAATTTATCTAATTCTTTTGTTGATAATTAGTAGGTGCAAAATACAAATGCCATGGTTAGTAAAAGTATTCATCTGAGCCCAGCTATCTGTCTGGAGAATGATTAATGGAATAGTAATTCACACCTATAATAGTAAACCCTATTTCTTCCCCCAAAAAGTCATTTTAAGTATCTTATCTCTATATTTAAATCAGGGTATATTAAAATGCATATTTTGAGGTGGGATAACCAGGACATTCTGGATTGTACAAATCAGACATTTTTGACGTTATTTCAAGTACATTAATTCAAAATTGAACAAAAGAACTTTTTTCCTCTTGCACCTCAATGACGAGTTCATCTATTAAAAAAAAAAAGCAACATCTGCTAGAGCTATAAAACAAATGAAAAATTAATTAGGTATTTGAAGGTCTCCTTTTAAGACAATGCAGTTTAGTCATGTCTTAAATCCTCTTACAGCTTAAACTGTGTGTTCAGTCTGGAAAAGACCTTTCCTTGTTTCCTGATCATTATGTTTGCAGATCATTTTCTTCTTCTTGGCTGGCCTGGGAGTTCTGGTTGGAGGAGCTGCAATGTCCTTCATTAAGTTCCAAATGCTTCCTCAGCATCCAGAAAGCCAGCGAAGAACATCTTCACACGTCTAATAACTTTCTTATTCTTAAATCCTGCAGTACTAAAACAGCCTGTGAAAAACACTTTTTAAATATATTTAGCAAGTGTTTGGTGAGTATCTATTTTGCACCCTACTTATGTCTATTTTTTAAACGTCCTCTTGCCTACCTGTTGATTCTCTTAATTCTGAAGTATCACACTTCAAGATACTTCCTAATGAGGGAGTATTTTTCAAAATACATATACTAAATATTTTTTAGGCACCAGATAACATGCTAGGTGCCAGAATTACACAAATTAAAAACAAACAAACACAAACAACACAGTTTCTGCCTTCTAGGAAGTTTGCACTATAAAATGAAACGTAAAATTGTAGTGTTCAACTTTTTTTTATACATCTTTATTGGAGTATAATTGCTACACAATGTTGTGTTAGTTTCTGTTGTACAACAAAGTGAATCAGCCATATGCATACATATATCACCATATCCCCTCCTTCTTGAGCTTCCCTCCCACCCTCCCTATCCCACCCCTCTAGGTCATCACAAAGCACCGAGCTGATCTCCCTGTGTCAGGATAGACGTTTGTTACAGAGTCTGGGGGATTTTATCTCCAGGGTTATTTAACTCATTTGTGGAATTTAGGGATGGTTTCTAGGAGGAGGAGACTCCTGATATGCGTTTGGAAAGATGAGGAGAAGTTAACTTATCAGAGTGGGTGGGAGGTGTTCCAGGTAAGTAAAAGAACACAGACAAACAACTGTGCTGTGAATGGCAAGACACATTTTGAATGTTGAATTATTTTAAATATTTGGAGCATAAGAGTTACTGTCATACAGTGAATTCACACACAGACACATATGCAAAGCAACAGCAGTAGAGAAAAAGAATCATCTAAACTTTATACTAACAGAATTTGTCAAAATACAGTTAAGCGCTGGGAGAAGGGGAGTTTAGTTTCCTTGACAAACTCCTAAGAAGAAAAGCCTTTTTCCATTCAGGAGTTTGAAGATGTGCTCCTCAAACAATAAAAAACCCTTTTTTACTGCCACAATTATAACGACAATGAGACTCACCTCAGTGGCAGCTGTCAAAAGTACCACTGGCTCTTTCAAGGCCTGGAATGTTCAAACCAAGAACCCCATGAGCCTTAATCCTGGGCAAATAATAAGAGAAATGGCATGTAGTGGAGAAGCTGCTCTGCAGTTTTCAGGTCATAATTAAAAGCAAACAAACAAAAAATATCTTGATTTAATTACATTCCTTGAGCTCATGTCCTGTGGCTGGTCCTCATGGAAGTGTATCTGGTCAAAGCACCAGAAGGCTATCACAGAATTCACTCTTGTTTCTTGTTCTTCCTACATCTACCAACCCCAAAATGGTTATCTTCAGGTTAGTTTTATAATCCCTCTCTCCCTATATTTTATCAGAAAGGGAATAATGGAAATAACTAAGTTGGCAGCTATTTTCAATGGGCTGCACACATGAGATTTAAAGATTCTATGTTTTAAGCACCCATTCCTGAATGAAATGCCTTGCCCTCATGTCTGGTCTTCCTTGCCAAGCCCAGAACACTTTCAAGATATAGGTTTGTACATTTGATATTCGAAAAATATTCTTTCATGAAATCATACGTTCTCATAATAGAAAATGTAGGACTATAGAAAAAGTACATAGAAGCAAACACAAATTAGGCATAATCATACAACTCCATGGTGTCTAACTACTCTGATACTTTTGGTCTATTTTTCAAATATTTTATCTATGTTTTAGTTTGCTCAAACTGTCTTAACAAAGTATATGGATACCATACCCTGGAGATACTGTGGGTTTGGTTCCAGACCAGGGCAACAAGGCGAATATTGCAATAAAGTGAGTCATATGAATATTTTTGTTTCCTAGTGCAGATAAAAGTTATGTTTACACTCTACTATAGTGTATTAAGTGTGAAATAGTATTCTGTCTAAAAAAACCCCAATGTACATACCTTAATTAAAAAATACTTATTGCTAAAACATGCGAACCATCATCTGAGCCTTCAGTGGGTCATAATCGTTTATCGGGTGGAAGGTCTTACCTCAATTGATGTGGATGGCTGCTGACTGATTAGGGTGGTGTCGGTGGAAAGTTGCGGTATCTGTGGCGATTTCTTAAAATAAGACCGCCGTGAAATTTTCTGCATCGATTAACTCTTCCTTTCAGTTGAACACTAAGAGGCCACCTTAAGGTTATTAATGACCTAATTTCAAATTTTGTTGTGTCTCAGGGAATAGGGAGGTTTGAGGAGAGGGAAAGAGACCAAGGAACAACTGGTCAGTGAAACAATCAGAACACACACAACATTTTTTTGATTAAGTTCACCATCTTTATATGGTTACTGTTTATGTTGTCTCAAAACAATTACAATAGTAACATTATAGATCACTGATCACAGATCACCATAACAAATATAATAACAATGAAGAAATTTGAAATACATAAAGAGTTACCAAAATGTGACACAGAAACATGAAGTAAGCAGATACTGTTGGAAAAATAGAGCCCACAGACTTGCTCATGGGCGGGTTGCCATAAGTCTTCAATTTGCATAAAATGCAGCATCTTCAAAGAAGAATAAAGTGAAGCACAATAAAACCAACCCAAAACAACCTAATTGAGGTCAAAATGTGGTTTGAAATATGTGGTTTTCATTGAGCATTATAATGAGAATATTTTTCATATTAACAGATCTCTAAAAGGAGAGATTTAAAAATGTGTTAAAAAAAGTTTGTGATGAAGCAAATGAAAGAAGTTTTGTAATAATATTATGCCAACTGAAAACAAGCTTATAAATATATTTAGGTATGCATATGCTTTTTATAAATGTGTGTATGTGTGAATGTATGTGTGTAGAACTGTGGTGGAATATGCAGCTTGGGTAGAACAGGGCATGTGTGTATATGATTCTAACACTAGATGGTTTAGAGGACAGGTTCCATAAAGTTGGGAGATGGAATTGTATTTTTCTGGTTTGTTTATTCCCCATATCCAGTAAGAAAACCCAGTGGGGTGAAAGGGGACAAGATGAGTTAAAGGGTCTTCCTTGTACTCTCTCTGAGATTGCCTGTGTTGTTTTATCTTGGGAGGCTGAGGGATGACTAATGTTAGCAGTTTGTTCTCAATCCATCTTCAATGCTGATGAACTGTGTTTTTGACACAGTGTTTTTAACCAACGTTTAATTTATAGGCCTTTTATCACTTTTGCTTCATTTTACATTTAATAGGTATACTATTCAACTTTCTTTAGGTTATGTGGCAGTGGAAAACAACCCCAAATTTTAGTGATTTACAATGTAAAGTTTTATGTACCACAGCTGTTATATGCTCTTCATGTTCCTGTGATTTGAATCCATATTATCTTCATTTAGACACCTAGGCTAAAGAAGCAGTCCTATCTGAACATGCCATGACTGTGTAGAAGGTAGAGAGAGAGAACACAAGCAGAACCTTGTGATCTTAAAACTCAAAGTCGTGCTCAGTCACCTGTCACCTACACTGACCAAAGTTTATGGCCAATGTTGATGTCAGTGGTGTGGAAATATAACATCTCACAAGGAGATACTGCAATTCCCATAGTCTTGGGTGAGGATATATTAATTATCCTCTCACAAGAATGACAGAAAAGTAATTGGAAATGATAATAATAATGAGACATACCTTTTTTTGTCACAAAGTTCCTTCTCTTCTGGACATAAAATGTGCTCATTTATGCTTGAAGTAAAGCATTCCAAAGATCTCATCCAATCGTAGCATTAGGCTCAAAGTTTAGAATCTTGTGGCATTGTCTATATGACATGCAGAGAAGGCTCCTGTTGATGCAGAAATTGATGAGCCCTGAAGGTAAATTATCTGTTCTCTCTCCCAAAACATACACAATGGTGGATAAAAAGCACAATTAACATTTCTATTTAGAAAGCTGGATAATGGGAGGCATACTGCAGCCCCTGGTCCAAAGCAATTCTGAAATCTTGTGCAGATGTTTGAAGGGCTTTCAACCCTGAGAGTGGAGGATGCTCCTTAGTTAGGTCCCAGTTCTCCTCCCTAGAAATAGCAACTTAGCCCCTTGTACTCCATAATTCTTGTGTCGGAGGGAAAAGAGAAATGGCGGAACCATGAGATTGCTCTGCATATGTCACTTTGTGCTCATTACATTGTTCAATGCAACTCACATGGACAGGCCTGATGTTAATGGGACAGAGAAGTGTGCTCCTTCACAGGGGAGTTCTGCAAGTCACACAGCAGTAGTTTGAATGCAAGATCCTCCGGAAGGGAGTGGGGAAGGGGAGGAAAGAAAATACTTGTAAACAATCATGGAATCTATGCCAGTGGATATTTTAATACAGTGTTAGTGAGAATTTGGTCTCTTGCTCAATGAGACAAAACTAAGAAATTGTTAATTTCTAAACCTCAGAGTGGAATAATAACCTATAGGGTAGGGAAATAGAGAATGTCTCTTATTGCTGAGCCGATAATTCTATACTCTGACCTCTTTTTCCTCACATAGACCAAAAATATTAGTAAAAATTTATGGTAGAAGGAATGACCATTAAAAACTAAGCTAGATCTACTTTCATTTTTACTGTTGGTGCCAGTTAGCAATTGCAAGTTTGATGGTGCTGAGTGAAAGTTCACTCAACTAGATTTTATATGGTTTAAATAGTAGCTAATAATAAAAAAAGATTTTAAAGAAAAAGAGAAAAGGTGTTTCCAAACATTGCAGGTCCACCCGTCTTTCTCAAGGGTCAGCTCCTGTGCTCCTGTAATAAGAAGTTATTTTATTAGTTGAGTCCCCAGAAGATAACGGTTATTTCTCCCCATTCCAATTTTGTTTCCAAACCTAAGAATAAAATTCAGAAGGTTTCTGTGTCTGTGTCTTCAAAACCTATGGTCCTACACTCAATTTTATTTTATTGTTATTCTGAAAGATAGAGCTGGGTCAATAAAGAACTAGAGAAAAATGAATATCCTGGAAGGCTCTGTAGCAAGGACATGAAGCTCTGCTGACTCACAGTATACTAGTTTTAAAACTATAGAGACTGCCATTGGTCAGCAATAAAACTCAGAGGAAGTTGGGGTCAGAAGGAAAGAAACAGAAAAGAAACTCTATTATCTGATAGTAATAAAACACAATCCCGCAAAAGATAGCATTAGTATAAGCCAATGGATAAAATCTATCATGTTCTGACTGAAAAGAAATAGCCTTTAGCCCAGAGTTTGCTAACACTTGAACAGATGTTTGTATATGCAGTAAAAGTACTAGAAAATACAGAACAACTTTCTGATATGTGTTCCTGCTTCTCTAAAATGAATTGTTCCTGAAATTTAATGATGAGGACTTTTGAAAGAAGCAGTGACAGAGTCAAACAATGCCTCAGTTACTAAGGTGAATCTCACAGTTAATTAGAAACATGGGATAAATACATGCATTTTTAGATTCATTTAGTGTGAAGCTTATCTGAGAAAAACAGATACAACCAAAGAAACATTTGCTGCTACAAACCTCCCTATTGAGGTTTGAATTTTGCTATCCACATTTTAAAATTTTTAAAAGTTGAGATTCACACACCATAAAATTTACCCATTTAATGTGTACAGTTTTTTAGTGTATTTAGAGAGTTGTGCAAACATTATAACAATCTAATTTTAGAATATTTTTATCACCTCTAAAAGGAAATTCTGTATGCATTAGCAGACAAGCCCCTAGCCCCAGCCATAGGCAAACATAAGTCTATTTTTGGGCTCTATATAATTGCCTACTCTGGACATTTCATATAAATGGAATAATACAATATGCATATTTTTGTGACTGGCATCTTTTACTTAGCATTATGTTTTCAAGATCCATCCACATTGTAGCATGTATCAATACTTTATTCCTTTTTATTGCCCAATAACAATCCATTGAATGAACATGCCACATTTCTTTATCCTTTCCTCAGTTGACGGGTATTTGAATTTTTTCCACTTTTTGGCTGTTATGAATATTTCTGCTATGAATCTCCATTTTTGTGTGGATATGTTTTTCTTTACCCTGTGTGAATGTCTAGCAGTGGAACTGCTGAGTTATATAGAAACTCTGTGTTAAATCTTCCGAGGAACTACCAAATTGTTTTCTAAAGTGGCTGCACCATTCCTGCTAACCACATTTTGCATCTACATTTCAAACTCTTCATCTTTATAATCCTAACTTATAGCAGGTGTGCTGGAATACCAATAAACTATCTACAGATAAGGGTCAAAACATGGTTGACGCTGTAATAACGTGAAGGTCAAATTAAATTAGCCCTGAAATCCCATAAGCCTCTCTTGAAAGTGTCAGTAAATAGTCTTCACAATTGCCATCATAACAATAAGCTGTGTAATTATATGTTGATGTCCAAAGAGATCCCGGCTCTCATTAATACTTACAAACCCGTTGGGATTCAGGGAGGGATCCTTCGCACTTTTAATTACAGCAGAACAAAGTAGTTGCTGTGAGTGGCTATGGCTCTGAGTCTATCACTGGGAAAGAAAAAAGGGGATTCCCAGAGCATCAACAAACATGCATGGGGAAGGAAGTCACTCTGAGTGGCTGAAAGTGCTTTATTTGTCACATTTAAAGGGAGAAACTTTTATTTTAAGAATTTGATAGCATAATGATAAGAAGGAAATCTCTTGTTGCAGGGTTTACTTAGGATCCAGTAAAACACTAGTTGTCGATTCACTTTTAAAGGTGGATCTAAAATTTAGGGACATTGATTTATCCAGCTGAAACTTTAAAAGGAATACCTCAAGGGGAAATTAATTGGCATAATTAAATGAATGAAATAAACACTAGAAAGATTAGTCTTTTAAATATCACAATTGCCTTTACGAATCAAATAACATTAGAAAGGATCCCATTTAGTTGTATAAATTCTTTGCCCAGATGCTCTTTAGTAGCTGGAAGGGTAAGAAAATGAAGGGCTGGAGTTTGGAGGATCCATGCTACCGTGTGCCTTTTCAATAGCTCTTTTTAAAACTATAAACTATTGACCTTCCCATTCTGCCCTGTAAGGACTGTATACATTCTGCTTGTCACATGAAAATTTTGAAACTGAACCTAATGCTTTATAGTAACAAATTTTATAAAAACTTTTTTGAGGGTGTCCTACATTATTAATTTAATGTTTTTCCTTCTTATTATTTGATCGATCTGCATTTTTATCTCATCCCCCCACCATTTATCATCCCATCCCACTGGATTTCTTCCTCATGTTTACATAAATTTAATGCAAGATGTATTTACCACTACTTTCTGTGTTGCACCCCTAAAATGAAATGGCTACACTTAGTACAGGTAACCCAAAGACTGGCTGCTTGCTTATGCCGTCTTGCCTACACATCTTTATTCAAGCTCTTTCTACCCTTCTATTTTTCTCTATATATCACATTCCTTAAGGTATAAATCTCATCCTGCCCATCCTTAAAACACCCAGTAAAAGCAAGAATTGTTCTTTATAAATAATCATTAAAATGTATCAGTTGTATTCTCCTGGCAGTTATCAATTTCTCTCATATCTTAACAGAAATTGAAGTACATGTTTTCTCTATTGGAAGGCCAGAGCCGATGTTTTATTAAGAGAGTATCCCTTTCCATGCATTATACCCTGCAGGTTACAGTAGAAACTCAAAAGTGTTGCATAAATGACTGAATTTCACTTGCATTTATTTTATCTATAAAATAACCATAATCATTTTATCTATAACCACACCATAATCCAGAAAAAAATTAGAGGTAGTAATACAATAGTTAATGCTGTATGAAAATGGAATACAATAGACATTGGCTCCTACTTTAACCACATGAACCCACCTAGTGGACAATGTTCTGTATTTTGTATCCAAACCTGCCAATATCATGTTAGGCCTCCTAACCTAAGAGCTGTACAGAGCTGTGGAACTTGGGTTTGTGGTCGGGGGAGGTGCATTTTATTCCAGCTCTTCCACGAATTAATAAAGGAAACCGAGGCATCTAACATAATGGTAGGCCTCAGTTTTTGAATTTTCAAATGGACATTGTAATTAAAGACTGCCTTGCCAATAGTGCAAGATCATTATGAGCTTTCAGTGCACTAACCGACCCAGTTATGAGCGGGAGTTCCAGATTGCCAGGGGTACCAGAGCATTTCAGTTCTTATGGTGGGATTCCACAGCAAGCTTCTTGTTCTTGTTTGCCTGTGAAGTTGATGGGAAGATAAAGCCACATCTCTTTCTGTGGATATTATTTAAATAATATTTTAAATAGTATTAGATAATTAGATAATGTGAAATATAACATATGTAGAAAAGAATATATTAATCATATGTGTATATTTTTGAATATATTAAAATGCATAAATCAATATGCATACCACCCAGCTTAAGAAATAGATAATTACCAGGGACTCAGAAGCACTCTGTGTGACCTCTCTGAATTTTTTTGTTAATAATTTTCTTGTTTTTATTTATTCATTTATTTATTTATTTTGAATTTCTGGGATACAGTATGAAATCTGAAATTTATTTGAAATAGCTGTTTCTAATAGCAACTATAATGTCAAACTTTCATAATTTGCTAAAGAACAGCAATTCTTTTCAGGGTCAGTTGCTGTATTTCTCCCATAGCCATGCTATTGTACAGTTGTGATACCAAATATGCTCTTTTTCAACTGGCATATTTAATAATATAACAAACTTCTTATGGCTGGTTGAATATAATACAGGAAAAAGTTTTTCATAAAATATTTTCTAGTAGTAAATTCATATGTGGAATCCAAAAATTGAACAATCTTTGTTTTTAATTTTTTATTTATTTATTTATTTATTTATTTATTTATTTATTTATTTATTTATTTATTTATGGCTGTGTTGGGTCTTCGTTTCTGTGCGAGGGCTTTCTCTAGTTATGGCAAATGGGGGCCACTCTTCATCGCGGTGCGCGGACCTCTCATTATCGCGGCCTCTCTTGTTGCGGAGCACAGGCTCCAGACAGGCAGGCTCAGTAATTGTGGCTCACGGGCCTAGTTGATCCGCGGCATGTGGGATCTTTCCAGACCAGGGCTCGAACCCGTGTCCCCTGAATTGGCAGGCAGACTCTCAACCACTGCGCCACCAGGGAAGCCCGAAAAATCTTTTATTTTCACATATTATTTATTTTTATGAAATATGCAGAATAGATAAATTAGCAGAAACAGAAAGCCAGTGTTGGTTGCTGGGACCAAGGGAGGGGAAGTGAAGAGCACTGCTCAATGGTTCAGGGTTGTTTTTTTTACTAATTTTTATTGGAGTATGTTTTCTTTCCGATGTTGTATTAGCCTCCACTTCACAACAAAATTAATCAGCCATACACATGCAGACATCCCCTCCCTTTTGGACTTCCTTCCCATTTAGTTTACCACAGTGCACCAGGTAGAGTTCCCTATGCTCTACAGTATGTTCCCATCTGTTGTCTATTTTATACATAGTATCAATAATGTGTATGTGTCAATCCCAGTATAACTATATTCATAGTGTTACCATCCATGTATGTGTCATTTGACTTTAATGATTTACTTCATTTAATGAGTTGTCCCATTTGTATTATTCTGTGACTTGTTTCTTTTGAACAGTATTTTGAGTTTATCCAAGTTGATGTGTATACCTACAGTGCATTCACATCTGCTACCTTGAATATACCACATATGTTCATTGTTTCTGTCATTCATGGGCAATTGGATCATTTCCAGGTTCTGCTATGCAAAAAATTTCAATGACTATCTTAATATACTTTATCAAATGCACACATACAAGAGTTTCCCTAGGGTATTTATAGCATATTTCATCAAGTTTAGGATGCTATCAGTAGTAAGATACACACCATTGTTTTGCACAACCAAGAAAGAAATATTTTCAATTAATCAATATCATAATGCTTTCTTATTCACTCTAACTGCATTTCAATTTCAGAACTATTAAACTTAAAAAAAATGTGCTTTAGAATCAATGAAATAGAATACCTTGGAGTGGGATTGCTGGACCACAGAGAATGTACAACTTCAAATTTACTAGGAGTCAATCCAGTGGTCCACAAAAATTATTGTAGGGATTTACAGATCCACCTGCAGAGTACTAGGGTCCTGGTTGCTTTACATCTCCTAGTTTTCAGTATTTTTCTGTCCATTGCCTCTTGAGCCAGGACAGTAATGCATTTTAATATTTATTTTAAACTTTACCAGTATTTTAGTGTTTCATTGAAGTATCTAATCTTCAATATTGTCAGAAATAGAAACTTCGACCAATAATCTTCATTGAGCAACGTATCCTTTTGAGCATCCGATGAAACCTTGTTATTTATTTTTGCTCCTCAAATTTTCTCTATTTTTGCCCCATGGCCAAATCTTTGGCATGTTTTTTAATTTGGCTCAAACTTCATCTCCTCTATGCTTCCTTTCCAGCTGTTCCCTGGAAGGATCAAGCACTAACTCCTCTGGTTTCAGGAAACCTCTTTAGTCCATTGAATTGTATTTATATGTTTACACATTTATTGTGCCCATAGAGTGCAGCCTTTATTTGTGTGATAACCACCTGACTTTCCTGTTTATTTTCTGGCTCCAGGACTTGCTTAGATTGCAGTTTCTCCTTTCCAGCCACTTCCAGGTGCAAGAAACTGCAACCTTTGTACTCACCTGCTGCAGCTATGCACAAAGGCATAATTATGTAAATTAGTGATAAACAAGCGGAAAAAGCAGACATTACCATGTGTAAAAAAGGGAATACTCATCTCCATTATGCAATAAATTACAGATGTTGTCTCCTTCATATTCCTCAAATCTGTACAATCCCTGCCATTGTGTTAGGTTAAAACTCCATGCATTTCTCCACGGTGACTGTGACAGCTCTAAACCAGAGGCAGATTTTCATAAAACTTTCACTTTTATGGGCTACTTCTAAGGGCTTGGGAGGGACCATGACATTGTATTTATACGTTTATGTAAAATCTGCAAAAGTAACTATGTGAACCATAATCTATTTAAAGTACTGTCTCTCTCTCCTTCAATTCCTCCATCATACTTCTAAACTGCTCGGTCTGATGTGCAGATGAGCATTTTTGGAAGCTAGCCAGAAGGAGATTAACACCAAACACAGGTATCAATGAAGAAGACATAAAACACAAAATAGACCAGGATGGCAGAGACATCAAGGACAAATAGATTAATAAGTAACACTAATTGAAGTGGTTTTAATTTCAGCCACTGCACAGGAAAACTTGAAGTGCTAGGAAATCTTAGAATTCATATATGAAAGAAATTTAACAGAGATTTCACCAAATTTTAAATCAAACTTAAACTATTTTTACGGCCTTGCCAATAATGAGTTACTAAGCTTAAATAATCAATTTAAAGAGAAAAAGAGAAAAATTAAATTTTGATCATGCTAGAGGAGAGAGTAAAGCATCTTTCTCTTTTCTCTATAGAGAAATGTCAAGTGAGGAGTCATTCAAAGAAAATACAGTCAGATTGAAGTAAAAAAGTATTACAGCAGTGTTAATAAGTTAATTCATACAAATAGTATGCTGCTTTTAATAAATTTTATAATATTTGTGTATAAGAAGTAAACTTTTGAGAGAGGAGCTTCAAGATGGCGGAGGAGTAAGGCGTGGAGATCACCTTCCTCCCCACAAATACATCAGAAATACATCTACATGTGGAACAACTCCTACAGAACACCTACTGAACGCTGGCAGAAGACCTCAGAACTCCCAAAAAGCAAGAAACTCCCCACATACCTGGGTAGGGCAAAAAAAATAAAGAAAAAACAGAGACAAAAGAATAGGGACGGGACCTGCACCAGTGGGAGGGAGCTGTGAAGGAGGAAAGGTTTCCACACACTAGGAAGTCCTTTCGCGGGCGGAGACTGCGGGGGGCGGAGGGGGGCAGCTTCGGAGCCACGGAGGAGAGCGCAGCCACAGGGGTGCGGAGGGCAAAGCGGAGAGATTCCCGCACGGAGGAGCGGTGCCGACCAGCACTCGCCAGCCCGAGAGGCTTGTCTGCTCAGCCGCCGGGGCGGGCGGGGGCTGGGAGCTGAGGCTCGGGCTTCGGTCGGATCGCAGGGAGAGGACTGGGGTTGGCGGCGTGAACACAGCCTGAAGGGGCTAGTGCGCCACAGCTAGCCGGGAGGGAGTCCGGGAAAAAGTCTGCAGCTGCTGAAGAGGCAAGAGACTTTTTCTTGCCTCTGTTTCCTGGTGCACGAGGAGAGGGGATTCAGAGCGCCGCCTAAACGAGCTCCAGAGACGGGCGCGAGCCGCGGCTATCAGCGCGGACCCCAGAGACGGGCATGAGACGCTAAGGCTGCTGCTGCCGCCACCAAGAAGCCTGTGTGCCAGCACAGGTCACTCTCCACACCTCCCCTCCTGGGAGCCTGTGCAACCCGCCACTGCCAGGGTCCCGTGATCCAGGGACAACTTCCCCGGGAGAACGCACGGCGTGCCTCTGGCTGCTGCAACATCACGCCAGCCTCTGCTGCCGCAGGCTCGCCCCGCATCCGTACCCCTCCCTCCCCCGGCCTGAGTGAGCCAGAGCCCCCGAAGCAGCTGCTCCTTTAACCCCGTCCTGTGTGAGCGAAGAACAGACGCCCTCAGGCGACCGACACGCAGAGGTGGGTCCAAATCCAAAGTTGAACCCCAGGAGCTGTACGAACAAAGAAGAGAAAGGGAAATCCCTCCCAGCAGCCTCAGTAGCAGCGGATTAAATCTCCACAGTTAACTTGATGTACCTGCATCTGTGGAATACCTGAATAGACAACGAATCATCCCAAATTGAGGAGGTGGACTTTGGGAGCAACGATATATATATTTTTCTTTCCCTTTTTCTCTTTTTGTGAGTGTGTATGTGTATGCTTCTGTGTGTGATTTTGTCTGTATAGCTTTGCTTTTACCATTTCTCCTAGGGTTCTGTCTGTCTTTCTTTTTTTTTTTTTAATTACTTAAATTTTTTTTTCTTAATAATTATTTTTTATTTTAATAACTTTATTTTATTTATTTTACTTTATTTTATTTTATCTTCTTCTTTCTTTTTTTTCTCCCTTTTACTGTGAGCCGTGTGGATGACAGGCTCTTGGTGCTCCAGCCAGGCATCAGGGCTGTGCCTCTGAGGTGGGAGAGCCAAGTTCAGGATACTGGTTCACAAGACAACTCCCAGCTCCATGTAATATCAAACGGCAAAAATCTCCCAGAGATCTCCATCTCAATGCCAAGACCCAGCTCCATTCAACAGTCAGCAAGCTCCAGTGCAGGACACCCTATGCCAAACAACTAGCAAGACAGGAACATAACCCCATCCATTAGCACAGAGGTTGCCTAAAATCATAATAAGGCCACAGACACCCCAAAACACCCCACCAGACGTGGACCTGCCCACCAGAAAGACAAGATCCAGCCTTATCCACCAGAACACAGGCACTAGTCCCCTCCACCAGGAAGCCTACACAACCCACTGAACCAACCTTAGCCACTGGGGACAGACACCAAAAACAACGGGGACTACGAACCTGCAGCCTGTGAAAAGGAGACCCCAAACACAGTAAGTTAAGCAAAACGAGAAGACAGAAAAACACACAGCAGATGAAGGCGCAAGGCAAAAACCCACCAGACCTAACAAATGAAGAGGAAATAGGCAGTCTACCTGAAAAAGAATTCAGAATAATGATAGTAAAGATGATCCAGAATCTTGGAAATAGAATGGAGAAGATACAAGAAACGTTTAACAAGGACCTAGAAGAACTAAAGAGCAAACGAACAGTGATGAGCAACACAATAAATGAAATTAAAAATTCTCTAGAAGGAATCAACAGCAGAATAACTGAGGCAGAAGAACGGATAAGTGACCTGGAAGATAAAATAGTGGAAATAACTACTGCAGAGCAGAATAAAGAAAAAAGAATGAAAAGAATTGAGGACAGTCTCAGAGACTTGGGGACAACATTAAACGCACCAACGTTCGAATTATAAGGGACCCAGAAGAAAAAGAGAAAAAGAAAGGGACTGAGAAAATATTTGAAGAGATTATAGTTGAAAACTTCCCTAATATGGAAAGGAAATAGTTAATCAAGTCCAGAAAGCACAGAGAGTCCCATACAGGATAAATCCAAGGAAGAACACGCTAAGACACATATTAATCAAACTATCAAAAATTAAATACAAAGAAAAAATATTAAAAGCAGCAAGGTAAAAACAACAAATAACACATAAGGGAACCCCTTTAAGGTTAACAGCTGATCTTTCAGCAGAAACTCTGCAAGCCAGAAGGGAGTAGCAGGACATATTTAAAGTGAAGAAGGAGAAAAACCTAAAACCAAGATTACTCTAACCAGCAAGGATCTCATTCAGATTTGACAGAGAAATTAAAAGCTTTACAGGCAAGCAAAACCTAAGAGAATTCAGCACCTACAAACCAGCATTACAACAAATGCTAAAGGAACTTCTCTAGGCAGGAAACACAAGAGAAGGAAAAGACCTACAATAATAAATCCAAAACAATTAAGAAAATGGTAATAGGAACATACATATCGATAATTACCTTAAATGTAGATGGATTAAATACTCCAACCAAAAGACATAGACTGCCTGAATGGATACAAAAACAAGACCTGTATATATGTTGTCTACAAAAGACCCACTTCAGACCTAGGGAAACATACAGACTGAAAGTGAGGGGATGGAAAAAGGTATTCCATGTAAATGGGAATCAAAAGAAAACTGGAGTAACAATTCTCATATCAGACAAAATAGACTTAAAAACAAAGATTATTACAAGAGACAAAGGACACTACATAATGATCAAGGGAGCAATCCAAGGAGAAGATATAACAGTTGTAAATATTTATGCACCCAACATAGGAGAACCTCAATACATAAAGCAAATACTACCAGCCATAAAAGGGGAAATCGACAGTAACACATTCATAGTAGGGGACTTTAACACCCCACTTTCACCAATGGACAGATCATCCAAAATGAAAATAAATAAGGAAACAAAAGCTTTAAATGATACATTAAACAAGCAGGACTTAATTGATATTTATAGGACATTCCATCCAAAAACAACAGAATACACATTCTTCTCAAGTGCTCATGAAACATTCTCCAGGATAGATCATATCTTGGGTCACAAATCAAGCCTTGGTAAATTTAAGAAAATTGAAATTGTATCAAGTATCTTTTCTGACCACAATGCTATGAGACTAGATATTAATTACAGGAAAACATCTGTAAGAAATACAAACATATGGATGCTAAACAACACACTACTTAATAACCAAGAGATCACTGAAGAAATCAAAGGGGAAATCAAAAAACATCTAGAAACAAATGACAATGAAAACACAATGACCCAAAACCTATGGGATGCAGCAAAAGCAGTTCTAAGAGGGAAGTTTATAACAATACATTCCTACCTTAAGAAACAAGAAACATCTCAAATAAACAACCTAACATTACACCTAAAGCAATTAGAGAAAGAAGAACAAAAAAACCCCCAAAGTTAACAGAAGGAAATAAATCATAAGGATCAGATCAGAAATAAATGAAAAAGAAATGAAGGAAACAATAGCAAAGATCAATAAAACTAAAAGCTGGCTCTTTGAGAGGATAAACAAAATTGATAAACCATTAGCCAGACTTATCAAGAAACAAAGGGAGAAGACTCAAATCAATAGAATTAGAAATGAAAAAGAAGTAACAACTGACACTGCAGAAATACAAAGGATCATGAGAGATTACTGCAAGCAACTATATGCCAATCAAATGGACAACCTGGAAGAGATGGACAAATTCTTATAAATACACAACCTTCCAAGACTGAACCAGGAAGAAATAGAAAATAAGAACAGACCAATCACAAGCACTGAAATTGAAACTGTCATTAAAAATCTTCCAACAAACAAAAGCCCAGGACCAGATGGCTTCACAGGCGAATTCTATCAAACATTTAGAGAAGAACTAACACCTATGTTTCTCAAACTCTTCCAAAATATAGCACAGGGAGGAACACTCCCAAACTCATTCTACAAGGCCACCATCCCCCTGATACCAAAACCAGACAAAGATGTCACAAAGAAAGAAAACTACAGGCCAATATCACTGATGAACATAGATGCCAAAATCCTCAACAATATACTAGCAAAGAGAATCCAACAGCACATTAAAAGGATCATACACTATGACCAATTGGGGTTTACCCCGGGAATGAAAGGATTTTTCAATATATGCAAATCAATCAATGATACACCATATTAACAAATTGAAGGAGAAAATCCATATGATCATCTCAGTAGATGCAGAGAAAGCTTTTGACAAAATTCAACACCAATTTATGATAAAAACGCTCCAGAAACTAGGCATAGAGGGAACTTTTCTCAACATAATAAAGGCCATATATGACAAACCCATAGTCAACATCGTCCTCAATGGTGAAAAATTGAAACCATTTCAATAAATGATAAAATAGATAGCTAGTGGGAAGCAGCTCATAGCACAGGGAGATCAGCTCGGTGCTTTGTGACCACCTAGAGGGGTGGGATAGGGAGGGTGGGAGGGAGGGAGATGCAAGAGGGAACAGATATAGGGACATATGTATATGTATAACTGATTCACTTTGTTATAAAGCAGAGAGTAACACACAATTGTAAACAATTATACTCCAATAAAGATGTTAAAAATTTTTTAAAAATTAAAAAAAATAAATTTAAGAAAAAAAGAAGTAAACTTTTTAAAATTTGTAATTTGTTGTGATTGTGATTTCATATTTGAAAGAAATATTTATTCATGGACTTAATTTTGCATTCTTTTCTTAGGAAGTCCCTCCCCCTCACTTATATAAGCTCACGTCCCACACAAGTTGGAGGTAACCTTAGTACACTTGGGCTTCTAACTGATTTCTCTTTCCATATTCTGAGTGCTTTCAATGTGTTCTCTGTGTACTCCATTGGCAATCTCTGTAAAACTCAGTACTCTCCCGATACGTATATGTGATGTATATTGCAGGAAATTCAGGAAATATTTTTCAAATGAAGGAATGGATGACCTAATTAATCAAACTATATTTCATTTTTCAAACATTGACTTTTTACCCTCCCCTATTATACTGATTGCCTATTAATGGGTTTTGCAGCAAAATATTAATATACCTTATATATAGTAGATGCTCAAGAAGTATTTGATAAATTAATGAATCAATCAATGGATTAATGTCTATGTCATAGATGAATCTATAGTCATATCTCTGTGTCCTGGTTGCTTCATTTGTAATTTCCCCTCCCATAGTACAATTTTTCAGTCTAGGATTATTGAAGAAATTTTTTCTCACTATTACTCTTTTTAATCTTAATAAAGTTAAAAATCTTATGTGACAACCCTAAACAACAACTTACTTCTGATCAAACTAGATCTAAAAGGAAAACTAAAAAAAAAACAAAAGTGAAATGAAGTGCTAGTTCCCTTGTATCTTTTTATGAAGAGCAAAAGGACAGTGTATTCATCCCTCTTTCCTTTTACTAATGAAAATTTCTTTCACATACAAGAAATAATAAAATTACGTAAGAGCTGAAAGTTATCAATCTTCCTTAGTAAAGAAAGGTAAAAAATCAGTTCAAAACTATTGCTCTGACTGTTCTTTGGTACAAGAGAATAACGTGAGGAATGTCAAGTAATGATGAGACAGCTGATTCCGGGGTGTAGAAAGGTTCTGATGTCAGTAGGTGGATTTAATAGCTATCGTATATTGAGAGGCAGAATAAAAAGAAACTGAATTCTGTTTTTAGAAAATTTTGTTTCTCAGGAAGGTTTTTCTTCCAAGAAGTCACTAAATAGGCACAGTGTGGTGCCTATATTTACAGAGGGAGAAGAATTATAGTAATAATAAAAATGAAGAACTCTATGCTCACATCAATTTCCTTGGCCTTGGATGGACTTTCTCATCCCAAATAATCTAACAAAAGATCAAGGCAACAGGTAGAATTAAGAGAATAGAACTTTTCTAGAGAAAAGATCATTTCAGAATATTTTCTTGGGTACATTCACATGGTTAAACTCAACTATGTCTTTCTCTTATAAAAAATTTGTATTGTAAAATGTTTTAGTAATTAGCACCCTGAATAAATTTACTTATAAGGTTTTACTCCATCGAATTATAGCTCCAACTCATGTTTATATACATCATGAGCACATTACAGTGTCAAGTTGTTGATATAACAAAAGAGTGAAAATGCTGATCAAATAGCACAGAATGGAAACGTCACTGGCATAACCTATTAAACAAATCACGGAGGAGTCTGAAGGATAGAATAGAGTCCATTTCTTCCTCTTGGATATATGAATTAGTACCTTCCAGGAGTCCTTCCCCTCTCTCTTCTTTTCTACTCCTTATTTCTCATACACTAGCCCCTTTCCGCCTTTGAGAAATCTAGAGAGTAATTTTAGAAAGGTTCCTGCCATTTTTATAACTAAAAATATTAGGCTTCAGGATGATGCTGAATGTATCACTTTTCATAAGTGCTTTTGATATTAGACAATGAGCAGCTAACTTTAACAGAAAGATAAGAAATTAGGACCCACCAAGATTATTAGTCTTCTCCAATCAGTTTGTGTGAATGGAAAGGCCTGTTATCTTTAATGGTTTCACAGCTGATACATGTAAAGATAAGCTAATTAAACTCTAGAGCTTACAAAAAGTTATTATTACTATTACCCTGTTTAATTCTTATAAAAATGATGTGAGAAACCATGATCATTATCCCCATTTTACCCATGAAAAAGAAATTACTAGTTCACTCTTCCTAAGGTATTACATTATAAAACTAGAGGCTTTATAAAACTAAAGCCTCTTTTTAATATGCCAACTCTTATTAAAATACTGGTTGGCAACAAATTCAAAAAAAGATAATTTTTCCATGATAAAGACATCAATATATTAAAACAGCACCTCATATATATTCTCCTAAGGTGATCTTTCCAATTATGTTACCATTACACTTTTTGTTGTTTGTTGCTTTGCCTTGTTTTCCCATGGCAATGTATATATTTTGTTTTATTTTTATTTTGAAATTTTTATACAATTTTAAAGGTTACTTTCTACTTATAGTTATTACAAAATATTGGCTATATTCCTCGTGTTGTAAAAGACCTCCTTGAGTCTTAGATCCAATACTTTGTACTTCCCACTCCCCAACCCCTATATTGCCCCTCCTCCCCACTCCACTGGTAACCACTAGTTTGTTCCTTATATCTGTGAGCCTGCTTCTTATTTGTTATATTCACTAGTTTGTTGTATTTTTTAGATTCCATATATAAGTGATATCATACAGTATTTGTCTTTCTCTGTCTGACTCATTTCACTTAGCATAATGTCCTCCAAGTCCATCCATGTTGCTGTAAATGGCAAAATTCTGTTCCTTTTTGTGGACAAGTAGTATTCCATCATATATATATATATACCACATCTTTTCTACTCATCTGTTGATTGGACACTTAGGTTACTTCCATATCTTGGCAATTGTAAATAATGCTGCTATGAACATTGGGGTGCATGTATCCTTTTAAATTAGTGTTGTTTTTTTTGGGAGGGGTATATACCCAGGAATGGAATTGCTGGGTCAAATTGTAGTTCTATTTTTAGTTTTCTGAGAAGCCTCCATACTGTTTTCCACAGTGGCTACACCAAATCACATTCCCACCAGCAGTGTACAAAGGTTCCCTTTTCTCCACATCTTCGCCAATATTTATTTGTGTTCTTTTTGATGATAGCCATTCTGACAGGTGTGAGATGATATCTCATTGTGGTTTTAATTTGCATTTCCCTGGTGATTAGGGATGTTTAGCATCTTTTCATGTGCCTGTTGGCTATCTGCATTTCCTCTTTGGAAAAATGTCTATTCAGATCTTCTGCCCAGTTTTTAATCGAGTTGTTTGTTTTTTTGATGTTGAGTTATACTAGCTATTTATATATGTTGGATATTAATTCCTTATCAGTCATATCATTTGCAAATATTTTCCCCCATTCAGTTGGTTGTCTTTTTGTTTTGTCGATGGTTTCCTTTGCTGTGCAAAAGCTTGCTTTTAAACTTAATTAGGTCCCATTTGTTTGTTTGCTTTTATTTCCTTTGCTTTAGGAGATGGATCCAAAATATATTGCTGCAATTTATGTCAAAGAGTGTTCTGCCTATGTTTTCCTCTAGGAGTTTTATAGTATCCGGTCTTACATTTAGGTCTTTAATCTATTTTGAGCTTATTTTTGTATATGGTGTTAGAGAATGTTTTAACTTCATTCTTCTCCATGTAGCTGTTCAGTTTTCCTAGTATCATTTGCAATGTATATATTTTTAATTCACCCTAGTTGGGAATATTTCTTTAAGGAGAATGTGCCATTGATTGTTTTTTCTCCCCTTTGGAGGTAATACCCTTTCATTTGTCATCTTTTCTCATTTTAGCAAAAGCTGAGAAGTTGATAAAACGTGAAACAAATTCTCACTTATATTTTCCTTGTATTCAATCTTTGTAATGCACAGTTAATGAATGTCTGCCTTTGGTTTAGTTTAAAAAAAATAAAATAAAAGGGAAAACTTGAGTACATTGTTCACCTTTAGCTTACCAATTGACAATGGAGGCTATCAGACTGGTGTTGGCTTCTTTGAGAGTGTCTTTCTGCTGTGAGATCATTGTGACAGTATGTTTCATACAGTGACCCAAAAAGCCCATGGGAGTTTGGGAAGGTAGAGCAAGAGACAATTTGAGTTTCTGAAAGACAAAATTGTCTTTCCACTCTTCCCCTTCTCTTACAGATTCTATTTTGTACATGAGTAGTCACAAACCCCTTTGGCATCAAATATAACCCTACCCAGCAAGAGAGTCTTCACATTCATTCTCAGATAGATGTAACTCTGATGAAGCCAACCATGGGACAAGAATGATCCCATAGCACAATCTTGTAAACTGAAAGAAAGTGTAGCAGATACAGAAAAACAAAATTACAAAGTACATGAAAATTTTCACTCCCTAATTCTGTATGTGTGTGTGGAAGTGGTGGTAGTGAAGGTTGACAGAGAAATTAAATGCATTTGAGTCACCTAAATTTATGCAGGAAAAAAAAGTATGTTTTGAGGATAAGACACTTTCAAATCTTTTCATCTGTCCTTGTGTGCTAACATAGTATTGGTGATAAAAGTAGTATAACTACTTATCCTCATGAAACATTTTCTGATTTATATAGATAGTTCATACTCCTTTGTGCACCACAGTTATTAAAAATAGACAATAATAAAAATATGCCTAAGATTTTCCTATGTTTATACAAAAAACAATCTTCTCAGGAAGAATTAAATTAATTAGTGCACATTATATCATTTTGATTTATTCTATGCTATACCATAATACAATGCCATAACAAAGAGTGGGGATCATTTTTTTACACAAATAAAACAGCAAAAGGAAGGAAAATATATTAAATATTTGTTACCAAATAATCAAACTTCCACTTCATTTTTTTCTCAAATTTTAGCTATTACAATTCAGTGACTTTGGAAAAATATAAAATGAGTGGCAGGTGGCAGTGAGAAAGGGGTTTCCTATTTTCTTGAGCCATAAATCAGATTAAGAAATTTCCAAGGGAAGAACATCTTAGTTGTTTCATCTCCTCCATCCCATACACACTCTTTTGTCTTAAGTAAGATAATACGTAAAAAAAAAAAAAAGAAAGAAAGAAAGAAAAAGAAAAGAAAAGAAAATTGTGCTTCTATGGAAGAATATTATTTACATTATGGACTGAGTGAGAAATAACCAGGCTGGTTGACCCTTGAAGATACCAAGAAAGTTAGCTTTCAATGATTTTTAACGAATTCAATCTTTTACAATTTTTCATACAATATTAGACTACAATTCTAAAATTTTCCCAGGCTGTTTCATAAAAGAACAGGTAACTGATCCCAATAGGCAGAGGTTCCTTGTCTGGAACCTGAAAGTTGTGAAATGCATGGATGGAATAATTGAGACCTTTTTTTCCTTTCAAGCACAGACATTAAATGAGTGCCTACTATGTGCCGAGCATTAGTACTGAACAGAACATACAATGGCACTGACAGTATAAGGTTTCCACTCTAGTTCTTTATTCTGAGACTATCTTATTTCTGCTTTCTATTTTCCACTCTTTTCCTGTTGTTTTAAGAGTATAGATGCCAAGAAAACTTAATTCAAAAAGCCAGTGAGTTGAGTTAATCAGATGATGAAGAAATTACCTAGGTTGCTGAAAAATAGATTTGACATTAGAGTAAACAATGTAGCTGCCTCTAAAAAGAAACCTCACAATCTTAATGATATAACACAAAATTGTGTATTTTTTGTTCACACCATAGTCAGATGTAGGTGTTGGGGCTTCCTTCATCTTGTAGCTCTATGATCTGGAACATATCGCTTCTAAGATTGTCTCAGAAGGACAAGAGAAGACTGTTAAGATCATACCTAATGTTTTTAATGGCCAGTTCTGAAAGTGTTTTGCACTATCTCCGTGCACATTCCATTGGCTAAAATTTGTGAGCTGGTCCCCACCTAACTGCAAAGGAGGCTGGGAAACACAGATTTTTAGTGACTAGTAAAAGGCTCTGTAACAGTATATACTTCTGCTTATCAAGTTTTCTTTTACTCCTTGCTTCTTCTGCCCAAAGTTCCATCCATTGACTGCATTCAGCTCAAGGTCAAGTCTCTTTGGGTGAAACGTAGTCTTCTCCATCAGATTTGCACTCTACTGGAGAGTAGGCATCTAAAGTCAGTGCCAAGGCAATCATCATATATTGGTGGAATTACCCTTGGGATATCCCTTAGAAAATCTTGTTGGAGGCTGACAATTTAGTGAGTCCAATGAAGCAATTTTTCTTCAGTTTTGAATTAGATCATTGTTTCATTGGTCTAACATCAGGGTATAGTAGCTGGATTAAGATTAGGGTATATGAAAAAATATATGTATCTTTAAACACTAGAAGCTTATTAAGGCAGTTTAAGATTCTATCCCTGTAAATGGTGAAAAAACCAAGGTGGATTAAAGGAAGGCAAATTGGCATCCTCAACCCAGCCTCACTGAGGGAGAGAGAACAGCCGACAGAATGGCTTGCATGATTTAAATTTTTATTTATTTTTCTCTCTGTCTCACTTTGCAAAGCATATATAGTTGACTTTATGTGAGTTAAGTGAACATAGAATGGGACTTCATACAGATTAGGCTGCCTGCTTCAGAATGATTGCTCATTTAGAGACAATTTTGAGACATACAATACTCCTGTGATGCAACTACCATTCCATACCACAAGTCATCTCGCAGTTGTCTTCTGAGCCACTGCAAAATTTCAGGAAATATATATAATTTCTTGTTATATAAAGAATCAAGAAAAACACATAACATTATATATATATATATAAATATATATATATTTAATGCACACACATATATTGCTTGCTGTATTTAACCATAAGCACAATTGAATTGCAAAATGAGGATATAATGGCTCTATGGAAGAAAAGTGCTATATAAATCAGAGGTTATAAATGCGCTACATGTAAAATATCCTAGTGCAACTTTAAAATTTAATAACCTTGGATTAATCTATGGCAGAAACAAACGGCAAGCGTCATGTGAAATCATATTTCATAGACTCTAATGTGAATATTTAATGTCCTTTTATTCGGTGCTTACTGGGCTCTCAGAAAGCAATGCATTATTGACCCATTACTTTTCATAAAAGCAGTGGTCAATGTTAAATTTACCTTCTTGTAGTTTTGTAACATTGCATTTTTCCTGATCTTTGATGGTGCCAATTTCTATTAGTGCTTTCTTCCAGTATAATGCTGCTTTTGCTACTTTGTTTGGAATACTTGACAATTGTGGGCAATTTCATTTTCAGATCAATTTTCATGTTGACCAGTTTCTTGCCATCTCATGCACCTATTCCCTTGGAAATGTTTTTCACATTTAGTAGAACTTCACGTTGCTCATCAGACTGTATTATTTAGCATGTGTTGAGTATCCCCCACAACTAGAAACCATACTGATGACAAATCTGATCTTCATTTGTCCTATCCCATTATAAATGTTCATGAATTTATTCTTTTTCTTGAAATTTAAGTGGAAATGGATATCTTCTTAATCAATACTCAACTTTCTGGTAATTCATCTAGGGTTTTTTTTGGTTTTGTGTGTTGTAATTTGTTTCACACTAATCAATCTAATTCCTGTGGCCAGAACAGATACCCATTGTACACATCTTTTAGCCTAACATACGAGGGGTAAAGAATAAAATATATTGGTAATAGAAAGCAAAAGAAAGATTTATCTTTTGTGTTTCCATGTGAACAATAGAAACATTAATAGAAGCCTACTTTACAGAGGTGTGGGTAGCATTAAGAGAACAAACAAAAATTGGTGAGGAACCAGGGAATTAGCAACAGAGGGAAGAAGTCACCACCTCATAGCTGAAGAGACAATGGAAGGAAATAGAATTACCGGAGTCTGGTGAGAACAGGACATTTGGAAGATGCAGCTGTAGTCATGAGGGGATGTAGCTGCTGCTAAGTATGTAACTTTCATGTAGGAAGGGAACAAGGAAGAAATGGTCCTCCTCTGTCTTTCCTCACCTTCCTGTGTCATACTGGTGCTTTTCAGTGTCCACTGTCCACTCTACCTTCAGAATATGTCCAAGATCTGACTAATAATCCCCATCACCTCTACATTTACCTCTCTGGTTCAAGCCATTATCACCATTTCTTTGTATTATTGCAGTAGCCTATGTGTGGGCACCAAATAGAAACCAGCCAGCAAGGGTATCTGAGGGCTGCAATCTGCAGGGCTCATCCTCCTATATACCGAACAAGACAGAGAATTGTGGAGAAGACTCTAGAGGGACAAGATAGAGACTTACCTGGCAGTAACAGGGACTCCAGTGGTTATCTCTTCAACAGGGAAGTGTTACAATAATTATATGAGCTTATAATGTTCACATGAGACTACTTATGTACCTCACAAAGATTCATGACTAATGGATGGATTTTAGCCAATGGCTGAAACCACACACAGCTATTAATTGGAAGAATAACTTAGGTCAACAAAGTATATATTCTGTTGTCATTTACTTATGATTATCATTTTATGTCAGTCAGTAACGATGTAGTTGAATAGCAACACTGTGCATACTTTACAGTTGTATTCAATATTCTTATAAATTTGTTGTCACTCAAAAGGATAGCATCTTATAAGAAATCACCTTTCATAATAGAATTATAGATATGACTTGAGAGTATGGAGCTAATAATAATTGTTACCCGTTTCGGGATTCCTCTTAAATGGCACTTGGTAGTCATTGCGTGCTTTTCCTTCATATCATCTGATGTGGTTATATCCATTCATGGCAGGATGATTGTTCCATCCACAAAACTTTAGGTTAAATACCCTACAGTTTTCGGATTTAGGTAGAGTGCACACTCATACCTCTGTTCTCATTCTTTCATTCAACAAATATTTACTAAGCTGGTGTCAACTACTGTGTCAATTTGCCTGGACCACAGAGGTTTTCTGTGACAGGCAATTTTCAGTACTAAAATTGGACAAGTTTCAGGCAACCTGGAATGAGTTGGTTACTCTAAGCACCTATTATATGCCTGTTATAAGAAAAGTCCTATTCTTGAAGAGCCATGTGCTAGTAGGAGACAATAGTATGTAATAGTATGTTGGATTGTGCTAGGTGTTAAGTAAAAATATAATAGTTATGGAACGTGTTCCTAATATGAGTTAGGGTGGCCAGAAAGATTCATTGAGAAGGAGGAATTTAAGTAAAAGTATTAGAGAGGTGAGTTAACAAACATGGTAATATCTGGGGGAAGAGATAAGAGGTCAAAGAAACAGCAAGCCAGAGTCCCTGAGGTGAAGGTGTGCCTGGTGTGTTCTAGGAACAGCAAAGAAGGTAACCTGGTGTGACTCAAGTGACTGAGGAGATGAAGTCAGAGATGAGGCCAGAAAAGTAATGAAACCAGAAATTATTTGAGAAAATGGATCACTGTAAGTGCTTGGGCTTTGGAAACTTTTGAGGAGAGATATAATACGCTTTCGCTTATATTTAAGAATTACTGTGCTGCATTATTGAGAATAAACTATGGAAAAGGGGCAAGAGTTAAGAATAGAAATCCGTTAGGAGGCTACTGCAATAATACAAAGAAACGGTGATAATGGCTTGAACCAGAGAGGTAAATGTAGAGGTGATGGGGATTATTAGTCAGATCTTGGACATATTCTGAAGGTAGACTGGATAGTGTTTCCTAATGAATCGAACATGATCTGCGTAGAAAATAGAAGAATCAAACAGGAATCTAATATTTTGACCTAAGCAACTGAAAGAATTGAGTTGCTTGTGACTGAGATGGGGAAAATGGAGAGGAATTAGGGCTACAGGGAGTGAGGGAGATCAGAAGTTCAATTTGGGGCACATTATATTTGAAATATCGATTAGACCTCCAAGTGGGTATATTGAATAGGCAGATGGTCATGCGCATTTGGAGTTCAAGGGAGAAGGATGAGTTTGTTAGTGTTTAAGGCCATGAGGTCAGGTGAGTGTAGACATGAAAGAAAAGAGACAAGTACTGAGTCCTGGAGCACTCCATGTTTTAGACGTCCAGGGGGAAAAAAGCAAAAGAGAGAAATAGAAAAGTAGGAGGAAATCTAGGAGCACGTGCTGTCCTGGAAGCAAAGGAAGTATTTCAAGGAGGAAAGAGTGATCAATTTTATTGCATGCTGCTTATAGGTGGAGCAAGGGAAGAACTAAAGATAGCTTCATAACAGGCAGGTCACCTCTGTGATGTGGAGGTCGTTGGGGACTTTGAAAAGAGTAGTTTCAGTGGAAAAGCCTGATTGAAGTGAACTCAAGAGAGAATGGGAGGAGATACATTGAAGAGAGTGAGGATATATAAAACCCTTAGGAGTTTTGCTGAAACAGGAAAGAGATAATGGAATAAGAAGCTTGATGTGGAAGTGTGGTTAAGACAGAAGAATTTTTAAGATGGATTAACAATAGCATATATGTGTGCTGCTTAGAAAGATTCAGAAAAGAGGAGAAAAGTTGATGGAGATGCAAAGAAAAGGGAGAAGTTCTAGGCAAAGTCTTTAAGTAGGGCAGAGAACAGAAGTGTTGAGGTAGTACACCGATGTTCTTAGAAGCCAATGGTAGTACCTACTCTAGTTTGAGACAAAAGGGATTTACACGAGATATAAGGACACTCACAGAATCTCTAGGCAGTACAGCAGAAGCAACATCCAAATTATAACGCAGGACTACCCCACAAGAAACCCCACAGGCCCCTGTTCCCACCACTGTGCTGGACCTGGATGTGATGGCTGGAACCTTTGCCACTGTGACCCACAAACTGTCTACTTCTGCCACCACCTTTGTGAGAGGGGAATCTGCCTCACTGTTTGAAGCACAGTCTGTTTGGGTGAGTTTGTGTCACATATAGGTCCAAACAGCTGGAGAGGACATTAGAGAAATGCTTTTGGCTTCTAAGTTGGAGAGGTGTGGACTACTTAAATGTGGAGAATTCCCCAAACATAGGAAGGATGCTCAAATATATCAAGTGGTCAAAAAGACGTGACAAATATTTGTTCTAGTGTAGTTCTAATATTTCAAGGCTTAAAAATTCCTTGAATTTTTGAACAGGATAAAAAGAGTTTAAAATATGTTTCTCCAAAACATACATATTCATACAAATAGATTGGCTAATGTTAGAGATCATTTTTGTAAAGCCAATGATTTGTCCCTCCTTCCCCTCATTTTACATGTATTACAGATATAAATTATATGTATACATAGATTTTATATCTCTCTATATCTCTCTATATATGTGTATATAGACACACATGCACACACACATACATATATATGTTCTTATCTTCATAAGGCAGGAAATAGAATCCGTGCTCACACATGGATGAATAACAAAGACCTTAGTAAGTTATATCCTGTCATTCTACATTAATGGACTTAGGCAATTTTGGTTCAAAGTAAGCACACTATGTTAAACATATTTTCAGATTCAATGTTTGTGCTTGTTTGGTTACTTTATCTCTGAATCATGATTCTTATTCTAGAACAGTTGGAAGAATCTGCAGCCATGAGAGATGGCTTGCAAAAGCAAATATATATTAAATATTATATATATTTTTAATATATATAAATGTATATTTTTTAAAACCTACATGCAACCTAATCAATACCAAATAGCTCATTATTTTACTCAGTAATCCCTCAACATGAAATTCCTTATTTCTATTTAAAGTCTCCACACCAGCAACTGAATTAATATATTTGCGTAATAGAATGTCTCTCTTTGGGATAATAAAATCTTATATTTTACGTATTCAAACTTTTAAAGAGTCACCTCTTTTTTTTCCCTCCTAACCTAAAATAAAACTCTAATTAGAATAAAAGTGTACTTTTTGGTAGAACATTTAACATGATTTGAGCAGGGGATTTAACAGATTCTCAAATAAAATTTTGAAGAGTCAATACAGTATACTATTCTGGGTTCTGACTTCGTTGTTAATGACTTTTTTTTGTGGACAAATTCACTCAGTAGCTTTGGTTAACTCAGACATTTCTACACAGAAGCAGTTGGGCGTTGCATGATTGAAAGAGTCATGTTAGCTCTGTAACCCCAGGTCCTGTTCCATGGACACATTATGAGAGTAAATTTGAGCAGGGTTTAGCTACTCTCATAACCAGTCTCCACTGAGGCAATTTCTCTGCTCAAAGACAAACCTACATCCACTGTCCCCCTTTCTCTTAGGGTTTTTGGAGTTTATGTTGTAGTTATGGTTACACCCTAAGCAGGATTAGTGACTTACTCTGGGAAAAAGCCTAGAGTAGCAAAGAACAATGGTTACTCTCAAAATTAACTATGGGAGATAAATCCCAGCAGAACAGGCACCGAAGTGAGAATTGACCTAGGATGGATAAATGAATAATAAAATATTGCATTTGGAATATGAGAAGCTTCCTAGTGTCAGTGGTGGAAAAGGGAAATTAAGAAAGGTGCTTTGTGATCACCTAGAGGGGTAGGGTGGGATAGGGAGGGTGAGAGGGAGACGTAAGAGGGAGGAGATATGGGGATATATGTATATGTATAGCTTATTCACTTTGTTATAAAGCAGAAACTAACACACCATTGTAAAACAATTATATTCCAATAAAGATGTTTAAAAACTAAACTAAAATAAAATTGGTATACCACAAAAAAAAAAGAAAGAAAGATTAGGAGGGCCAGTGACCACTCAGAACTCTGAAAATTCCAGAGTCTGAAAAACTACGGAGATATGTTTGTTCACCAGATATTTCTGTTTCTGTATCAATGATAGAAAGGCCCCTATTACCCTCAATTTTTTCTAATACTAACTTACACATGTACACACACACACTCCACAGATTTATCCATTGATATTTGTTTTTGGTTACCTATATATATATAAAATTGGTTATATATATATATATATATATATATATATATATATGTATATAGATGGTTGGCTACTATTTGGTGTAAGAAGTAAATGATTTCTATCAGATTGCTTTTGTTTGTTCGTTTTTGCCATATTTATTTATTAAATATAAGGTCCCTATTAGGGACTTTGCAGGATCTTAGGAATGCAAAAAGTGGACTTTAGAGACAGAAGTTTCATGTAGGAATCATGAGTCCACCAGTTCTTATTTGAGCAAGAGACAATCTCTTTGTGTCTGAAATTCCTTCTCTGAAACATTATGGATAATTACAACTTACCTAGAAAGTGGGCAGAAGATGGAATTAGGTTGTGTACGTAAACAAGGTAACTGGGATGTAGTAGGCACCAAATAAAAAGTCAATTATCTTTCATTCAGTCTGTTCTCTGGATGTTCAAATTGTGGGTATGTGATATGTAACGAAAATGTTTAATTACAGCATGATAATGTCTAATAGAGAAGTATGATATGGAAGAGGGGAGAAGTGCACAAAAGTTAGAATGACCATTTTCCCTGGGGAGAACTTTTTGACAGTTCTCCCTGGGAAGAACAAAAGTTCATCAAGAGGTCATCTTGGTTGAGATTTTTCATGATTTAAGATTGACAGCATGTTTGCTTTAATGAGGGATCTAAAGTGCAGAAGGGAAAAATAGTGACCTGAAACATTTCTAAGTTTCGTGAAGAGGCTGGAGTTGGGAGGAGGCAGTCTATAAATGGATATCAAGGCTAAGAACATCTTTGCTTGTTCACTCATTCAGTATTTATCTGGCATCTCTCATGGTCAAGCATGTGCTAGAAGCTGGGGTTCTAGGAGAATGAATCACATTAATGGCTCTTGTTTAAGGCAATCAAGTCTGCCTAATGGCCGTACATTTGCCCCTTAGAGCTTGGAATCTTGCAGGCGAGCACTGGTTTATGTATATGACTTGTATATACACCCATACAACTCACCCTCACATAACAGACTATTTTTGAATAAAGAAGGGAATCAAGGTATCAAGTATAGAATATCAAGTATAGAGCTTTCATTATCTCTGTCTCTATAGGTCTAAGAACCTCAGGAGGTATCAACAGTTAAGAGAAAGTATATATATATATGTTTGTATATACTATATAGTCTAGAGTTGGTAATGAGTCCAAAATAATATGTTCAATTGAATAGAACAAAGGGAAGGGGCAGATTCTGAGTCCCAGGATGTTTACTCACTCCACACAGAGCATAATAAATATACAGGTGAATAACTAGAATCTCTTGTTAGTTTTTGAGTAACTGTGTTCTACATTCAGGAAAGGACCCCAAAACTGCTTTTAGATATATTTGAAGGATGCTGTCTTGGCTTAGTCAGAAAGCTCCCAAATAAGATGCTGAAATAAGATGAGGAAAACCTAGTAGTTTAAGGACATAAATAACTTGATTTTGCATGACGGCCTGGACCAATAGTTCACTTTGCTAGCTATGAAATCATGTCTTCTTTTAATCTATCTCACAGTGAGAAAGTGGCAGTGTTATTTGCAGTAGCATCTTATTCTCTGTGATGGCAGTAATGTAGAGGTACGTAAGGGCCATAGGGTACATACTTGAGTCCATAAGTGGCAGTGTAAACTCTTCAATAAAGGAAACTATACGAAGAATAAAAGATTACTGGCTTAGGAAAAAAGGGTTAGACAAAGTTAATCTTATATAGACTAACTTTCCAATCTTTTTGTAGTGAGAGTAAAAGAAAATTAGAATGCTCACAGCAAATATTGCCTTGCTGAATACACCAATTTGTCCCCAAGACCAACATTATCCAATAGAACCTTCTGCAATGGTGGCTATGTTCTATATCCATGCTACCTAATACAGTAAGACACTAGCCACATATAACTACTGAACACTTTAAATGTGGTTAGTATGATGGTGGAACTGATTTTTAATTTTATTTAACTTTAATTTAAATATAAATAACTGCATGTGGCGAATGGCTACCATTGAACAGCACCAACCAAAACCTTACAAAGAGCTGATCAAAGTTTGAGCATGGGCTCATTTTGATTGTAATCCTGCCAGCCTTGTTCTCTTAGTAAGAAATGAGAAACCGACAAAGAAAATGCATTGGACTTAGGAACACAAACATAGGGCAGCAATGCATCTGCCTCATAAGTGCTTATAGGACCCAGACCTCAATATCATTTGGTCAAATAGAGAAACCATTATCCTTTGGTCCTAAATGAAAGCTAATCACCTGAATCTATATTTTTAGTTTCTTTTATGGAGAAAGTTTAGATACAGAGCTTGGTGTAGTCAAAGAATAAGACAGGGCGAAGAGTGGTAGGTAAGTATAATAGAAGTTCTAAGTTTTATGTCATGATGATATTTGTTAGAACACTGTTTATCTAGAGTTTCATTTCTTTTACCCTTATTTCTGGATTCCTACTGAATCTTATAACTTGCATTTTTAACAAACAGCATATGACCATTTTGTTTGCCTCTTTAGGCAAATAATACCCACATGGAGATTCCAAGGGTTTTTTCTCCATGCTGTTTAGCTTGTGGCTTTATTGATATTTTCATTATTACAAATAAGAAATCTGCACATCTCATTTTTATTTTTTCTTTACAAAATGATGGTTGGCAGCATTCATCCTTTGCTGCCCTTTTAAAATATTTTTTGTGTTTAAGTCAACTGTCATATGAATGGAGCTTGAATTAAATTAGGAAGCAATGGTAAATATTAAAGTAAAAGAAATACACACTACTGAAATGTAAGCTCTTAACTAATACATAATTAACACTTTACCTGTTGCGTATTTTTTGAATGAAGATGATTTTTATTTTTGGTAAATCTTGCTATGACATATGCTTCAAAGGCTTTGGAAGGAAGTTATTCCTATCCATTCAGTAGCCTAGGAAGTGTAGTGGAGAGAAGCATGCTGATAGTCAATAAAAAATTTTCTTAATAGACCCAGAGGACACCTGTACACTTTCAGATGGGTCTAGCACCTGAAATTCATTAAGCTCAGATCCATTCATCCTTAAACTCCTCTTGATCATTACCTGTTCAAAGTGTTCTGCTCTTCTTTTCAATTACTTCCGATCAGATCAGGAATGACTTCCTATGTATGCTCTGAAGAAAAGGTGCTGGAGAAACATATGAGCCAATACACCATATGTACCAATGTACCACACAGACCCACAATGAACTCCTGTTTGATTCATGGAAGAGCATGGTCTATGTAATGCCCAGTGGAGTCTGGGCTACTCAGCCATGATGGCAGGTTATCATAAACTGCTCCTCTGAGAGGCTGTAAACCAGCCTGGGACAATAATCACCAACAAATGAGGATTCTGAAAAGGTGCCTAGATCTGAGGAGTGCAGTTCCTTTGAGTAAATAGACTAGCAGTCATGCCTAGGGTATGGTTCTAGCAGTGGCAGCAAATTTCAATACAGTATACTATCCTTGAAGGGTAGATTAGTAGCATAGCAGGGCATTTAATGGCAACAATGGGCTCATTTGCAAATGGAAGCTTCTCCCAGTTCCTCTTCAGATTTGTGATATAAATACAATCATTTTTCCCTTCGTAGATGTACTGATCCATTGGGAAATCACAACTGATGCCATCAAGTGGGTTCTTGCAGGAGGAATTTGAAGATATTCTCCTATATTGCACAGGATCTGAAGTTAGAGAAGGTTCTTCTCCAAGTTAAAATAGGAACTGAAGCAATGCCATATAGACTCCTCTGTTGGAATTTTGGAAAAGCCTGATGAATTTGTTTTAAAAAGTCAGTGGAGTCTGATATTGAAAGATAAGGATCGCAATGATGAAGTTAAAGTCTCAAAATTCTAGCAATAACTAGATTTAGAAAATTAGATATCTTGGCATCCAGTCTTCAAGTTTCCAGATGAAATTAATAAGGAAAATGAAGTTGGGAAATTAAACCTTTATATAGCATCCCCTATTATATTACAGGATGGCAGTGAAGTGTTGTGTTAATAGAGTTCTAGAGCCAGTTTCCACCTTCAGGTTTAACTAGGTACTAACTCTATGGGGCCCTGGGCATGAATTAATTTATAGAGCTCTGTCAAAAAGGGTCTGATAAGAGGAATATCTACTTCAGAGGATAAATGAAGCTATTAAATAAGTTAATACATAAAAATACTTCAAAAATTCCCAGCACACAGAATAACATTCAATAAAATATTTGTTATTAATATTGGAAACATATAGCTATACAAAGTCAAAACTGATCCTACTTAGCACTGATTCCATAAAGTAATAAAGATGTGTAGAAAAAAAACATGATTTACCAATTCCCTGATCGCCTCTGAATGCTTTTGGGTTCTTCATTTAAATGTTGTTTATACCTACTTGAAACATTCTAGAAGATGGCATATTCCTTTTTTCTTAAATCCCCCAATTGATTCTCTGAAGATCTTGAAACTGATGGAGGTTTCATTAAGTCTTCTCGCAGCTATGGAGCCTCAGTCAACACCCTAGATTTTGCATTATCCTTCTGTACAGTAAAGACTTTTGTGTCAGAATGCTATGAGTTGTATTCACATGATTTTCCTTGTTGAATTTGCTTTTTCCCCCACCAATTATACAAGAATGGACATATGTTCTCTAAATTGATTTATTAAAGAATAGTTTTTGAAAGGAGGCTCTCAACATCAGATGAACACAGGCATGAAAATAGCAAGGATTTTTTAAAATCTTCTTTTCATTGCATTCAGAAAGCAGCAGACTAAGGAAGTGCTGGTGGTGAGGCGGAAGGCAGTCATCGAAGGCAATGAATGCATCATACGGTTTTCAGCTTAGAAAAGCTGTTTTAAAGACTTTGCAGAAGGAACCCTCATTTGCAGAAAATCAAGAAAATTTCATAGCTTTTATTCTGTGTTCTGTCATTTGAATACAAATGAAATCAATGGAAATATTCTTGCCTGAACTAGAAAACTTCAGATCAACCACAGCGACAGTCTGCAGCCCTGGAGTGACAATTTTGAAGAAGGGTTACTGTCTAGGTAACTGTCCTGGGAAGAGTAGTGTGGGAAAGAGAGAGGAGTCAACATGTTCCTGTGGCTTTAAGATATTAAATAAGTACTCTGTCATTACTGAGACCTGGCATTGTCTTACAAATGGAGAAAGTGAAGACAAGAAATATGAATGATTTGCCTCATGTCTCAATGCTATTTTATCAGTAGAACTAAAACTAAATTGTTTTGACCCATTAACTTAAAAATTATCTTTCATGAAATTTGCATTTAATTATTTTCAAAATCATTGCCAGCTCTTTATTCCAAGAATTTTTCATTCTTAATTTTTTTATGCATACCTCAGCTACCAGGAGACTATTTTCTAGTAACATACTCAGGAAATATAATTTATTTTATGACTCTTTCTCCCATATTCTACGTGAATACCTGTGTATAGAATTCTTTTATCGTCTATCTGTCAAAATTCTAGAGATACTGCTTCATACATTTGTAGTTTTTTATTATTATGAACGTGTTTCCTTTGTAGGTATTATGTGTTACTAACCAATTATTCTTTCTTTTCCCTTAAAATTAAAAAAAAAAAAAAAAAAACCTCAGGCTGTAGATTGATGTTGTTACCGTTGCAGTCATATTTAATGATAGTCTAGGATTTTTAAAAATCTGGACACAGTCTTTTCATCAGTTCAGGAAAAAATATGGTTCAATTATAGTTTTGAATAATGCTTCTCTTCCAATTGTCTTTCTTAACTGATGTTTTATTATATTTCCACTTATTTAACCCCTGGTTTGCTCCACACTCTAGAAGAGTCTAAGTTTTCCTTTACTTTTTTAAAAGTTTTTCTTCTCTTCTACTTTTATCTTTTGCTGTTGTGGATGAAGATAATAAATGTTTACTCTATTTTAATTTCCCCTTAATTTTTTCTTAATTCCTTCAAAACAGATTCTCTAATGTCAACTCCTTGCTCTCTCCTCATAGTTTCTCCAAGTTACTTGATCATATTCTACTGCATCATTTTTCAGGATATCAGGCATATAGCCTCTCAGATTTTCATCACTATCATTTCAAAGACTTAGTGCAGCCTTGTCTTCTGTTTATTCATCCTTGAATGGCAGGAGGTCTGTTCAGCATTTGGCTGAGTGTCCTTAGTCCTCCTCAATGTTTATGTGAAAATCGGGTACTTTATCACCTTCGTATTCTAATACTCATCTATTCAGGTTAGTTATCTGATGAATATTCTCCAGTTTGATTTTTCCAGTCTTCTGAAATTTCCTTTTAGGTAGGTGTAGGTGTTCACTATCTAATATGAACTCCTTTTGCTGTGCCTATCTCCACCCCTAATTACAACACTTTCATGAGCCCCTAAGCATCAGAGAATAGTGTGCCTACATCCATTGTTTTCTAATTTTTAGCCTGTGTTGCATATTAAGTGCTATACCCTGGGGAAAGAAGGGAGGGGGTAACTTCAGTTTTGCCTCCTTCTCCCCCACTGATTTAGTTATTCAGTCATTTATATAATATGGTCTCATTATGTTTCTTTTATGCTTGGGTATTACAATACTATGTTATTTATTTTGTTGCTCAAAGTGTTCTAGCTTTACCCATTGGGACCTCTTTCTGACAGGCTCTTGTGTCCCTTTAATATGTTCCCAATTTTGTTTCTTTGAGCACTTTTTTACTTTCTGGCTGAAAATTTTCATCAGTTTCCTTTAGTAAATCATTTTAAGTGATAAGCTCTTCAGAGGGACATTCTTTGGTGGAAATATCAGGACACTATTTGTTAGTCCTTTTTGCTCACTATCATTTCAAAGACCTTTTCAAAGACCATTCCCAAGATGCTTTTTGTATATTTCTAGCATCAGCCCTAGAATCAGCCATTTCTCCAAGGAGGCCTGGCTCCTTTTATTGGAAAATGCTCTTTAGAAACCAAGATACAAGTGCTAGGTATAATCTTTCTTTAAAATAATAATAATAAAAAAAAACTATGATGATGAACTGATGCTTACTTTCATGAGTATCTGAAATTCAAGTCAGTGCATACACACAGTTCAATTTGCTTTTATGCTAAGCTAGTTAATATTATGTCCTCACAAAGCAAAAATTATGCAAGATATAGCTTTTATTTTATTTTATTTTCCACCAGAATTTGATATTTCACTATTTTATCTAATTCAATTTTTAACATTTCATATTGTGAGAACTTTTTGAACAAAATAACACCTTTAAAATATCCAAACTGAAATTAAAAAGAGCCTAAATTTCACTTTAAAAATTTAAACCAGCAGATGATATAATTTTATTTATGAGATATGTCTTACAATATCTTTCTTCCTTAGTTTTGAATAAAAGATCAGAAACAGAATCTTTAAACTGGTAAGAGGTATTGTTTGTTTGCTTGTTTTTTTTTTTTTTTTTTGTTAATTTGACATTTATAGCCTGACAATTATAACAAAAATAAAATAGCACAGCATTTTGGGTATCTCATAAATCCAATAACAAAATAGTTACTGTAATGGAATTAGACAATAAACCATAAGCTCTGGAGAAAAGAATTAAAAAGGAATCAGTAGAGAAAAAGCTACTTCCATATAAACTTTAGAAAAATATATGAAGTTCTAAGGAAAACCATTTTGTGTTTGGAACATGAATATATGGGCTCAATTCTAAATCCATAGACAGCTGTCTGTAACCTTGGCCCAGTGACTTAACAGATTTGACCTGCAGTTTTCTTATTGAAAACTGAAGAGAATTTCCCAAATCTGCTTACTTTCCAGTGTTCTTGTGAGATCAAGTAACATAATGCACATGAGGGCTATTTTTAAATTGCAAAATGCTATGCAATGTAAATTGCTTTTGTTAGTCTTAATAAATATGCATCATGACATTGTAAATAAGAACTGGAATTCTTGGACTGAAAGGGAAAACATAGATAATGAAGTGATTTTAATGGTATGTCCATGAAACTCACAGCTCATTTTTGTAATCCTAACAGCTACCACGGTACAGCATCTATCGCAGTTAGTAAGTACCGGAATAAAGTGAAGAACATCAAAAAAACATGATATTTCTCTTTCTGTATCTACTGCTGGTGCCTTCTTTCAGCATGACCTATTTTGATGGCCTTCAAACCAACCAGCTTCTCTTTGTATTCTAGCCAATTAGCCTAAAGTACCGCAGGAGTTATCTTTCTAAAGCCCAGTATTACCATGTCATTCCAGATCTGCAATAATGTCTCCTCATTACTATAAAAAAATTCTAAATTTTTCAACATAATATCAAAATATCCAACGTAGCTTTCTATATCTATTTCCACTATTCCGTCACACAAAAGTTATGCCTCCACTAAAATCTATTACTGCTTTTTTTAATGAATATATACTACTTTTTCCTTCTTTTACTTAAGATTGATAGGTAGTATTTATTGAAAGCAGTGACAAGTGGGTATTTGCCTCTTGCTAAATAGCATTACATTGACAATCTCACATGAAAGAAAAGGAAAGGAAGTTCAAATAAGTATTTTCAAATGACTAACTCTTGGGTTCAGCAGATGAGAATTACGCAGAAGGAACAAAAGACTGTAGTAATCACTGATAAATGATGGGTTTAGATTGTCAGAGTTATTGGGAATTTAAAGAAAAAGATTGCTGAGTATTGAGAGGAAGTTTTAGAGAATAAACAGGGTTTGAAATGACTCTTGATTGATGACAGGAATATATCGGTATGTCATCTGCATACAAGTGAACATTCTCATTCAGAAGAAAAATTGGAATCTGATGGGTAAAATTATTGTGTGATAAATACCCCAAGGTATTTTATTTATTCATCCTTTTATTTATTCATTAATTCAACAAATATTGATTGAGCACCTACTACGTGCTTGACACTTTCCCACCCCTTAGAAATAAAGTGGTAAACAAACAAGTTCCAGCTCTCAAAGAACTTCTATTTTAGTGTTAGTGGGGGAAGACTCACCAAAACAAAGAAACAAAAAGACACGATATGCCAGGTTATAGTAAGTGCTATGAAGAAAAATAAAGCTGAGGATGGTGTTGAAGAGTGATGGGGACAGAGGGGTAACTCTTTTATTCAGGGAGTTTAGGGAAGAACTCTCTGATGCGTATGTATCTGAGAGAGACCCGTGTACTTGAGGGAATAAGCCATGTGCATACCTGGGAGAAGGCCTGTCTGGAGGACAAGAAGTACCAAAGCCCTGAGGCAAGGGCATTCTTGAAAAGTTCTGAAACTGTCACAGGGCTCTGTAGCTATAGCAGAGAGAGCCAGGGAAAAGAGGGTTAGGCGACAGGCTGGAGAGGAAGCTGCGAACATAGCCATCGAAGGCGTTAAGGTCAGCAGGTGGACTCCGGATGATATTCTGAGAAAGACAGGATGTTGGTAATTGACCGTAAGCCGACAAGTAACACGATCTGACCTGAGTTTAAATCAATCCCTCTGGCTGCTGCTGAAATAGACCTTGAGAGAGACAAGGAGGAATCATGGAGCAGTGAGGAGAATAGAGTCATATTCAGGCGAGAGAAGCTGGGGATGGCTTAGGGCAGTAGCTGCAGAGATGGTGAGGCTCGCCCATCCATGATTTCCTGCTGTCTTTGGGATAAAGCAAACCTCTTTCATTTGGCCTAAAGGTGTGTTCCCTTCTTGTGTCAAAAACCACATTTGCCTGCTTTTTTTGTCCCCATCACCGTCCACATTACATTTCTCTGTCCAAACCGTCTTTCAGTGCGTGACCTTTGGAGGTTACTTTCTCTACCATAAATATTCTTCCGATCCTTATTCACCTAGTTGACTATTCTCACCTTTTAAATTTCAGTTCTTCAAAAAAGTCCTCTCCAATCTAATACACTGGGTCAAATTCTCTTAACATAGTCTCTCATCACATGTGGTATTTACACTTCAAAGCAGTGGCCATAATTGTAAGTTTACATCTATCTATGTGACTTCTAAATTTTTTTTCTGTCTGACTGACTGTGAGTACAATTAGGGAAGGAACTACATGGTTTCTTTGCTCTCCATTAACCAGTCCAATACCTAATATATTTAGTGCTTTTATTTGTTGAGAAAGAGGGAATAAACATCAAGTAGGGAGTTGAACCAAAGTCTCATGCAAAGAGAACTGTGTTTGACATGTGAATACATGGCTTAATATCAATTTTTCATGTTAAAACCAAAGGGCTTTGGTTTCTCCATGTATAAAATTCAGAATTTGGGGATGACTAGGATAACAGACTCTAAGTTTTCCTGAAGCTCTAAGATTTAAGAGAAATAAGTAGTATTACTGACAACATTAATTTCCTCTTTTGATTACAGCATGGTATTTGCATAACTCTAAGAAACTGAACAAATGCAGTTATATCTTTGTTTTATATTTTTTATTTTTATGTTTTTACATCTTTGTTTTTAAGTTAAGGAGAATTAGTCTAAAAATATAAGTATGCACAGTAGCCATAGAAGAGGTTACCAATTAAAAATGACATGAACTATACAGAGAAAATTAAATAGGAAAACCTGAGAGAAGATGAATCTCGTGAAAATGCAGCTGGCTCTACATACAGGCAGAGGGGACTGGGGCCTCTGTGTGGTGACTTGAGAGATGTGCACTCAGGAACCCAGAATCCCAAACAGTTGTTATTCGATAGATCCTGGAGAATACACATGAGTTAAATATGTTTCTCAATAGCTGTCCCAAATTGGAGACTAGAACACTCCATTTATGGCATATTTGGTACTTAGGCAAGAAGTCAGTTTAGGAGCTTAATATCAACCCATTTCTAGAGCAGAAATGTCCACCTAGTTGTCATTGAACATATGGGATATCACCCTCAAAATATTTGATCAGAGTAAAAACAAGAAGAGGAAAATAAGCACTGCAGATATTTATCAGATTAACATGCTTGAATAGGTAGTAAGTATTTGCTCAGGAGAGCTAATAAGTATTTGCTCTGAACAAAATTTTGACAAGTGCCAGGGCAATGAGGGCAATGAGAAGAAAAGTACTTGAGAATGCACACAAGCTGATTGTTTTCCTTCTTTCTTATTTAGAAAATAAAATTTTAATTGATGCACACTAATTTATACTCTAACACCATTGGGTAGAAAGAAAACATTTCTTCTCTGGTATAAACATGAGAGAAATTCCCATCTTATCATTATCTGTCACTCCCAGTACTACCAGAACTTATTGGAAACACCTGTAATATGATACTACGTTCCCTCATTTTGAGAAATGATCTGTGAATATGTCTGAGGAAACAAAGACAGGAAATGGGAGCAGAATAATTAAAGATGCATATACATGTATCATGTGTCACATGTGAGAACTAATCTGTATATAGGATATAGGAGAATAATATACATACGTGTTACATTTAAAATGTGATAGTTTTGTGAGAAGCATCAAAGTTTGGTCTGAGAGTAGGGAAATCTGTGTATGTATGAATGGTGGTAACCAATCCATTTAAATAAAAGCATGTGAAACAAAACAAATAACCACCTATTCTGTTCAGTTAGCAATCTTGAGGAGACAGATCACGGTCTTAGCTTGGAATCTGTCATTAGTTGCATCAGGTTTCAAATAAGCCCACCCACTCATGTGACTTAAATTGGAGTTCTTTTCTCTATTTGCTCCAATACCCAGCCTTCCTGACAAGTTACTGTTGGAAATTCAGTAGCATAAACCTTAGGAACAATATCAGTGATGTTATTTATATCCGGAGAAAAATAATCATCTTTGAATAATGCACACACTCTTTGACATGCTCTCCATTTCCTTTTTTCTTTCTCTTTCATCACATGAAATTTTTTTCAATTCTACTGAATTACCTGGGAAACAAAAACTCAATGAAATTCTCCATTTGACAGGAAAACATTTTAAACTATTAGGAAACAAATCATTTTTAGTTTCCAAGCACATATCTTGTCATTGATGCTTTGCTATTGATAATGATAGTATTAACCACATGAAACAATATTATCCAGTACAATAAGGCAGAGTAAAGGAAGGAAATGTCTTTAACTAGGGACCAAGGAAGGTTTTCTGTGTTTCTTTATAACCTAGAATCAAGCACATGGCATGCATATTATTGACTCTAGCCAAGGAGACATTTGCCTAGAGTTTTTTGTTTGTTTGTTTATTTGTTTGTTTTGTCACAAGACTTTATTTTTACAGAGCAGTGGTGCAGTCTTGGATTCACAGCATATTGAAGGGAAGGTACAGTGATTTCCCATATACCTTTTGCCCCGACACATGCATAGCCTCTCCCAATATCAACATCTCCTACCAAGTGGTATATTTGTTAACCATATATGAACCTACATTGACATGTCATAATCACCCAAAGTCTATAATTTCCTTTAAGGTTCACTCTTGTTGTTATACATTCTATGGGTTTGGACAAATGGATAATGAATGACATGTATTCATCACTGTCAGATACAGAGTATTTTCACTGCTTTAAAAATCTTCTGTTTTCTACCTATTTATCCCTCCCCATCCCCAACCCCTGGAAATCACTGATCTTTTTTCTGTCTCCATGGATTTGCCTTTTCCAAGAAAGTTAAAAGTTGAAATCCTACAGTAGGTCATCTTTTCAGATTGGCTTGTTTCACTTAGTAATAAACATTTAAATTTTCTCCATGTATTTTAATGACTTAAGAGCTCATTTCTCCTTAGTGCTGAAAAACATTCCATTGTCTAGATATACAAGAGTTCATTTACCCATTCACCTATTGAAGGACATCTTGGTGGCTTCTATGTTTTGGCATATGAACAAAACTGCTATAAACATCCATGTACACGTTTTTGTGTGGGCATAAGTTTTCAACTCTCTAGAGTAAATACCAAGGAGTGTGATTGCTGGATCATATGTTAAGAGTTGCTTCGTTTATAAGAAACTGCCAAACTCTCTTCCAAAGAGGCTTGTAGTATTTTGCATTTCCACCAGCAATGTATAAGTTTCTGTTTCTCCTTATCCTTACAAGCACTGGATATTGGCAATGTTCCAGATTTTGGTCATTCTGAGAGGTGTGTGGTGCTATCTTGTTTAATTTGCATTTCTCTGATGAGATATGATGTTGAGCATCTTTTAGTATGCTTACTTGCCATCTGTATATCCTCCATGCTAGAGTGTCTGTTAGGGTTTTGGCCAATATTTTGATGAGGTTGTTTATTTTCTACTGTTGAATTTTAAGAGTTCTTTGTACATTTTGCATCAGTTCTTTATCAGATATGTCTTTTGCAAGTATTTTCTCCTGGTCTGTGGCTTGTCTTCTCATTCTCTTGACATTGTAATGGGAAAGTATTTTTATTTTGGAGAGTGCTATTGTACATAGTATTGTGTTTTTAATTTCAAATTTCTCTTGTTTATTTCTATTATATAGGAAAGAAATTGACTTTTGTATATTAATCTTGTATCTTACAACTTTGATATAAACACTTAATAGTTCCAGGAGGTTTTTTGTTGTTGTTTATTCTTTTGGACTTTCTACATAGACAATCATGTCATCTCTGAACAAAGACACTTTTATTTCTTCCTTCCCAATCTGTATGCCTTTTATTTACTTTTCTTGACTTGTTGCATTAACTAAAACTTCCAGTACAATGTTGAAAAGGAGTGGTGAGAAGGGACATTCTTACCTTATACCTGATCTTAGAGAGAAAGCTTCAAGTACCTCACCATTGAGTATAATGTTAACTATAGAATTTTTTAGACTTTTTTTTTTTTTTACCTAGTTGAGGAAGTTCCCTTCTATTCCTATTTTACTGAGAGATTTTATCATGAGTGTTGGATTTGGCCAAATGCTTTTTCTGCATCTATTGATATGATCATGTGATTTTTCTTTAGTTGATTGATACGGTGAATTACATTAATTGATTTTTGAATGTTGAACCAGCCTTACATACATGGAATAAATTCCACTTGGTCATGGTATATAATTATTTTCATACAATGTTGAAATTGATATGCTAATGTTTTGTTGAGGATTTTTGCATCTATGCTTATGTGAGATAATTGGTCTGTAGTTTTCTTCTCTTGTAATTTTTGTCTCATTTTGGCATTTGGTTAATTCTAGACTCATATAACTAGTTAGGAAGTATTCCCTCTACTTCTATTCTCTGAAAGAGATTGTTAGAGAGTTGGTATAACTTCTTCCTTAACAGTTTGGTAGAATTCAACAGTGAACCCATCTGGGCCTGGTGCTTTCTTCTTAGAAGGTTATTAATTATTGATGCAGTTTTTTAACAAATATAGGCCTAGTCAGATTGTCTAGTTCTTCCTGTGGGCGTTTTGGAAAATTGGGTCTTTTAAGGAATTTGTCAATTTCATTTAGGTTATCAAATTTGTGGGCACAGTTGTTCATAGTATTTCTTTATTATCCTTTAATGTCCATAAGACTTGTAATGATATTCCCTCTTTCATTTCTGATATTAGCAATTTGTGTCCTCTCTCTTTTTTTTTTCTTAGAGGCTTATCAATGTTATTGATCTTTTCAAAGAACCAGATTTTATTTTCACAATTTTCTCTTTTGATACCCTATTTCTAATTTCATTTCTTTCTGTTTTAATAATTATTATTTCTTTTCTTTTGCTTACTTTGGATTTAATTTGCTGTTCTTTTTCTGGTTTCCAACATAAGAAATTAGATTATTAATTTTAGATCTTTCCTCTTTTCTAATATATCACCCACTGATATAAATTTCCCACTAAGTACTGCTTTTTGCTGCATCCCCCAAATTTTGGTATGTTGTGTTTTCATTTTTATTTAGTTCAAAATATTTTGAGATTTCTTTCTTTGACCCATGTGTTATCTAGATGTGTGTTTTTTAATCTCCATATATCTTGGGATTTTCTAGTTATCTGTCTGACATTGATTTCTTGTTTAATTCCCTGTAGTCTGAGAACAGATATTGTATGATTTCTTTCCTCTTTTTTTTTTTTTAATTTGTAAAGGTGTGTTTTATGGTCCATAATGTGATCTATTTTGATGAATGTTCCTTGTGAGCTTGAGAAGAATCTGTGTTCTGCTCTTGTTGGATGAAATATTCTATAGGTGTCCATTATATCCAGTTGATTGATAGTGTTGTTAAGTTCAACTATGTCCTTACTGATTTTCTGCTCTCTGGATGTGTCCATTCCCTGATAGAGCAATGTTGAAGTCTTCAACTATTATAGTGGATTCATCTATTTCTCCTTGATGTTGTATTAAATTTTTCCTCACATGGTTTGTTGTTATGTGCACACACATTTAAGGATTGTTACGTCTTCTTGGAGAATAACCCCTTTATCATTATGCAGTGTCCTTCTTTATCCCTGATACCTTTCTTTGTTTCGAAGTCTTCTGTATCTAAAATTAATATAGCTTCTCATGCTTTCTTTTGATTTTTGTTAGTATGGAATATTTTTATCCATTCATTTACTTTTAATCTTCATGTGTCTTTATACTTAAAGTAGTTTTTTGTAGACAACATATAGTTGGGTCTTGTTTTTTGATCCAATCTGACAATTTCTGTCTTTTAATTGGTGCATTTAGACCATTAATATTCAAAGTGATTATTGTTTATAGTTGGATTAATATCTGTCATAGTCATTACTGTTTCCTATTTGTTACCCTTGTTCTTTGTTCCTCTTTTTGTCTTCCACTTTTCTTCTGCCTCTTGTGGTTTTAATTGAGCATTTTATATGATTCCACTTTCTCTCCTCTCTTAGCATATTGGTTATACTTCTTCTTTTACTTTTCTTTAGTGTTTGCTCTAGTGTTTGCCACGTACATTTGTGAAAATCTAATTCCACTTTCAAATAACACTATACTACTTTATGGCTGGTGTGAATACCTTATAATAACAAAATGAATTTAATTCCCCTCTCTTGCCCTTTGTATCATTGTTGTCATTCATCTTACTTATATTTAAGCATATATAAACATATATAAAATAAACATGTATAATAAAAATATGTATATAATAAAATGCATTGTTGGTATTATTATTTTGAACAAATTATCTGTTTATTCAATAACAGTAAGAAAAATACATTTTATTATTTTACCTCCACTTATTCCTTCTTTGATGCACTTCTTTACTTTATACTTCCAAGTTTCTGACCTACATTATTTTCCTTCTCTCTAAAGATTTTTTAACATTTCTTGCAAGGCAGGTCATTTGCCTTGATTTTATTGTCTGTAATTTCAGATTACTAGTTGCGAAAAACCTATGGCTTGGAAACAGGGCATCATAGAATGCCAAAGTTCAGGAATTGATGTAGCAAAAACTATGGATAGCAATCCAAATGGAAATTAATCCCAGGGTGGTGAATAGAATTTTTTTTTAATCAGAGGCAGTGACCAACTACATACGGATCAGATTAGCATAGTGCATAAATGTTGAATTATGGCTAGTAGTAGGCTATGTAGGGTAGGGGATTCCATTAATTTATTAGCATTGCTCTTATATAAAATCCCTGTGCTTTGGACAGTCAAAAGTTAAATTGAAAACACTAGAGAGTCGTGATCTCTAAGGTCGTAAGAAGTAGCTTATGTTCTAGCAAATGAACGGGTTATTTCCCTCAGGATGAAATCCAAAGGATATTCAGGAGACCCAGGTCTCACCAGCATTTGGCGTTGTCAGAGTTTGGGATTTTTCCATTCTAATAGGTATGCAGTGGTATCTCACTGCAGTATTAATTTGTAATTTCCTTAATGAAATATGATGTGAAGCATCTTTTTTTTTTTTTTTTTTGAAGCATCTTTTTATATACATATTTACCATCTGGATATCTTCTTTGGCAAGGTGTATGTTCAGATCTTTGGCTGATTTTTTAATCAGGTTGTTCATTATCTTATTGTTGAGTTTTGAGAATTCTTTGTATATATTACATAACAGACCTTTCTCAGATATGTTTTTTTGCAACTATTTTCTCCCAGTCTGTGGCTTGTCTTCCACCTCTTGATAATGTCTTTTGCAGAGCAGAAGTTTTAATTTTAATGAAGTCCAGCTTATCAGTTATTTCTTTTATAGATGGTTCCTTTGTTGTTATATCTAAAAAGTCATCATCTTATGTAAGGTCATCTAGATTTTCTCCCATGTTATCTTTTAAAAGTGTTATAGTTTGGTATTTTATATTTAGGTCTGTGATCCACTTTTAATTGATCTCTGTGCAGCCTGTTATGTCTCTAACTTCACTTTTCTGCATATGGATGTCCATTTGTTCCAGAACCATTTGTTGAAAAGACAGTCTTTGCTCTAATGTATTGCCTTTGCTCCTTTGTCAAAGATCAGTTGACTATATTTGTGTGAATCTCTTTCTGGGCTCCCTATTTTGTTCCATTGATCTATTTGTTTATTCTTTTGCCAATATTACATTGTCTTGATTACTTTAGCTTTATAGTAAGTCTTGAAGTCAGGCAGTGTCAGTCCTCCAACTGTGTTCTTCTCTTTCAATATTGTGTTGACTATACTGAGTCCTTTACCTCTCCACAGCAACTTTAGAATCAGTTTGCCAATATCCACAAAATTACTTGCTGGGGTTTTGACTGGGAGTGCATTGAATCTATAGATCACGTTGAGAAGAATTAACATTTTGAAAATATTGGCTCTTACTATCTTCGAATTTGGACCATCTCTCCAAACTGTAGTTTGTCTTAAATAGATTTTACATATATTTTGTTAGATTTAAACCTAAATATTTTATTTTGGGGGCTGCTAATGTAAATAGTATTATATTTTTAAATTTCTAATTCCATTTGCTCATTACTGTTATATATTTTTTAAAAATTGACTTTAGTTTAGACACAAAGTGTTCCTTTATTCTCTGTTTTCTTGAATAGTTTATATAATATAGAAGCTATTTATTTAAGGAAGAAATAAGACGGAATTTTTTACTTGGGTCTTGTGTGTAAATTGTTGACTACTGATACAGTCTCTTAAAACCATCAGGTGTATCTAGGTGAGTTCTTAGTAATTTTTAGAACTTTATATATGATAATAATATGTATGCTGATAATAAGTTTCCTTTTTTTGCTTTAATCTTTCTCTTTCATCATGTTTAGATGAATCTTTTTGTTATTATTAAAGCTGATTTTTTAAAAGTTTTCTTTAATTGTCTTTGAAATGGCATGGTAATGTATCAGTTTTTATTATTCTTATTGACAAATTTTAATATTTTCCTCCATGTTAATTTGTTTTATATTTTCCATGTTTTTTCTTTAATTTATGCTTATAAGCATACATACTCATATATATATATATATACACACGTTCATGAATGAATTGATTTACTCAAGATTATTTTATACCCCCATTAGATATATGTATTATAGTTCATGTTTTATTACTCATGTTTAAATGTTTAACAAAGACAAACTTTATTCAATATCTCTTCTCCTTCCCTGAACAATAATGTGAGATTTGTACATTGGTTTAATCAATTTATCTTCCTTAATTGTTGATTTGTTTAGAGTTTTGCTTACAACTTATTTTGACATTTTCCAATTTATATATTATTATTTGAGTTATCATCAATGCTTACTTACAGTTACTTAAATATTTGCTGATATTTTTCTTAACATTGCTGTTTGTACACCATCCTTCCATCCTTTAGCAATTATTTTAATAAAATTATGAGTAGAAAATTCAGATTTTTTTCTAATTTGTTTTTATTTTGTATTCACAACAAGATTTTAACTGGACACAGAGCTAAGACAAACATTTTCTCTCAGCACTTAAAAATATCATTATTTCCTGGACTCTATTATTTTTGATAAGACACCTCCTTCCATTCAAATTTTTATGGTGTTTGTTTGTTTTTAACAGATAAACTTTTCTCAGTAGGTTAGCTAATGATTTTTAGTGACTTGGGTATTTTACATTTCAATAAAGTTTGTATAAAAAAGAATATTATTTATCCTCCTGTGTACTTGGTGTGATTTGTGATTCTTTGGTATGAACAGTCATGTCTTTCATGATTTCTGGAGTATTTTTAATTGGTTAAATTTTATTTTCAAATGTTTAGATTTGCCAATTCTTTTAGATCTCTCTGTATGAAATTAGTTTGGGGACACCCTTTTAAGTCTGTCTTCCGTGTCTTTTAATATTTTTTCTGTTTCAAAACAAAATAAATCTTTGTAACTTTGTACCCCTACATGGGTAATTTTTTCCTGTCTATCAGTTCATCAATTCTGTGTTCAGCTAAGTCTAATCTTATCTTTAACTCATCTGTTGAGCTCACGATATCAAAGGCCATGTATTTAGTAAATATTCTAGTATATTTTAAATAATGTTTCTTGTCTTTTTACCCCTTTTGTCCACTTTCTTCCAGTCTTGCTTTTACTTTTGGAATTATTTTTCATTTTTTTCCAGATTCTCCTGTAATGTAAATTTATTTTGTGCTCTATTTTATGTTACATCTGTTATCTCAGCTTCATGTACATTATTTCCTGATGTTTTTGTTGTTTGATTTTGAGCTCATTTTTTTTTTTCCTGAGTTTTTTTTCTAGGAAGTTTCCATCAACCATAGGTTGTGGAATTATTCCTACACAGTAGCTTTGAACATTTCTTTTTGATCCAGTGTTATCTTTACATTTGTTTTGTGGCTTGGAATTTCTACTTCCTCAGAACAATATAAATCTAGAATTGATACATAAATGTGCAAACCTATCTTTTTTGTTGTTCTCATTAGATACTTCTTTTTTTCCTTTTCTTTCTAGAATCCAAAGCAAATTCTTGTAGATTCAATGGCTTAAGAGCAGAGATTTTCCTCATACTCTTCAATGGAGGGAAGAGTAATTCTAGATTTCTAGTTAAGCAGAAATACTGTGTAATTTTGAAGGTCCAAACTCATAACTAATGTTTCTGACTGAGCTTCTATATTCAGCTACAACATTCCCCTACTTCATCATATTATCAGCTCCTGAGCTTACTTTTATGAATTTTGTACCTTTTCTATTATGTCTTCATTGAGTTCTCTTCCTTTGTTTTCTGGATGGCTATATATATTTTTAATTTATTGCTCTCTTATTTTATCAAGTTTACCTGTGTTTCTAGCAGGAGAAAATATCTGTACTTTTTCAGCCCACATGTTGCTGAAATAAGAACTTCAAATAGAACTTCACCTTGGAAAAGTCGTTTAATTCCTCTAACCCTCATTTTCCTTATTTTTACAGTAAAAGTTTTGAATCAGTTGTAGTTTAAGAGCCTCTCTGCAAAGATCTATACATTTATAACTATGTAGAGTATTAACTAACTACTGGAATAAAGAATATATGCCAGAATAAAAACAAAATTATACATTATATTCAGCAATTGGGAGTATACTTTAATGACTTTAATGTCTCTTACCCATGGGAAATACAAATTGATTTATATATAGATAGATAGATAGATAGATAGATAGATAGATAGATAGATGATAGATAGATAGATAGATATGGATATAGATATAGTTGATCCTTGAACAAGTTAAGGGTTAGGGACACAGATCCTCCGTTTGGTCATAAACCCACCTTTATGACCAACGACTTGAATGCCACTTTCAAGCCATTTACTGCAACTGTAACCAGGGAGAAGATTATGTAACCTACATTATTGCCCTATTAAATATTTTTCCATGCTTCCTTTGTTTCTGTGGTCCTATACAAATAAATGAAAACATGAGCTTGTGCTGTCTCAACTGGCATGAGAATTTTGGCTGGATATCTATGAGCAATCACAACAGTTCCAGGAGCAAACTACCCACCACCCCTGCCCTTTTGCGGCAGTTGCTTGGGCTGGGTGTTACAACTCTGTGCATTTGAGTCCATCGTCAAAAATGCAGTGTTTAGATCTCCTGAGGTCTTCAAAGATTCATATTTTTGGTGGATAGTTGGAGACACCGTTACAATATTTGGCATTGAGTTTAGTAAGGTATAAAGGGAGTGGAATTCTTTGATTGATTTCTGTACATTTTTGTAAATAATTCCCTCAAGTTGGATATAAATGAGCCAGTCTGTATTCTGGCCCAGGGAGAGGAAACAACTGTCAATTTGTCAGACATTTAAGTCAATGATCTAAAGATAATTAAATATACACAAGGGAGAAATAAGTAAGAAGGCTGGTAAGTTAAGTCCAACATTTGGGGCAGGTTATAAGTTAGTGGACTGTGAAACAGGCAGTGCAAAGCCTTTGAAGATTTGTTATACAAATGAACAACATGAATTCTGCTTTAGATATGAGAGATGTCAGTTACACATTGTCCATATTGGCATACAACTAAATATATCAATTACTAGGTGATAAGGGGGTGAGGGATAAATTGGGAGACTGGGATTGACATAGACACACTACTGTATATAAAATAGATAACTAATAAGAACCTACTATATAACACAGGGAACTCTACTCAATGCTTTGTAATGGCCTATATTAATGGAAATATAGGAAAGAATCTGAAGAAAGAATAGATATATGTATACGTATAACTGATTCACTGTGCTGTACATCTGAAACTAACACAACATTGTAAATCAACTATGCTCAAATAAAAATTTAAAAAAATAACAAATTACCTTTCTATTGTTCAGTTCAGCAAACCAGTAAAGTTCCTTGAACTCTGAAAAAATTATTAGTTATGTTAATAAAAAACTTATTAAAATATGTGAAGAATTCAGATACTTGAGTGTATGGTAGATCTAGTGCTTTCGAGTATGTAGGCATAACCCAGACTTGATTTTAAATGTAAACTTTTTGTTATTTTTGTTTCTATTCCAAGTGTGGAATTTTAATTTTTCATCTCTTTTGTTTGTTGTGAAGTTTGGTTAGTATTCTTATCATACATAATTGAAGTGTAAATGTCACAGTATTTCTTTAAAAACAAATGCCAATTAAAGTGAGAGATGTTGGCAACAGGCACAAGCTCACTTCATTTATTGTAACATGTTCTGACCTTTTCATTATTTTGGTGGTAATTATTCCATGTTTTTGCAACCAACAAAAACTCAGATAGATTCTCTGATACTGTTCTCTCATTTGATTCAGAGTTCACACTTTCCTTTTCCTTGTTCTCCTAAGGATCACTGCTGAATATCTTAGCTATACTTCTAAGGTTTATTTTACTAACAGTTCATTTATAGGTCTGCTCATTTAATTCCAGAAAAAAATAACAAGTTTAATGGTTTAAGTTCTCTATCTGAATTATCCATTTACTTCTATTAATGCTTACTTTGGTATTTACATTGTTGCATTTTTATTGGTGATTCTTTTTTCTCTCTTGTAGCACATGATGAAGAACTCCTTAAGGTAAAAGATAATATCATATCCGTCTTGCTATCTTCAGCATCTAGTACATTCACTAGGACAGAGAGTTTTTTTTTTTTAATTAGTGAACTTGTGCTTACATCTGAAAACCTCTATTTAACAGCTTGTACAATGTTACTGGAGGTTACTAGAAAGTAGTTAAGGTTTTTTTTATAGTTTTTGCATTGCCTGCAGCTTTAATGAAGTATTTTGCCTACAAATTTAAGTAAAATAGAATTACTTAAAATACTTTTTGATTTTACGCTTGTTCTTAGCCTGACAATGGATAGTTATTTTGATGCGTGTTAGTTTGGGTAGAACTAGTCAGTATATTATATATTTAAAGCAGCAAAACTCAGCAGAACAAACAAACATGAGTCAACTCCTAACAAACAATTCTATTGTTCCTGTGTATAGATAAAAGGTTGCTTCAATTTGGTTTGCTGATTTAATAGTCACTGTTTAACTGTAAGGAACCTTGGAAATGGGGTCAGTCCAAATCTAGAATAACAGCAACAACAGCAAACAGTTGGCACAGAGAATTAGTACAATTTGTGATTTCCGCATGCACTATTCGGGAAAGATGGCACAGAGATATTTATCTCTAAGCCAAGTGGAAAGTCAGTATTTCCAGAAGTCATTAGTTACCCATTCTAATAACAAAGTCCTCAAGGCAACGTGCAGTTAAGTTAAATCAGGAGAGAAGGAAGGAACAACAGATGATTACATCAGTGGGTATAACTGGTAATGTGTGTGTGTGTGTGTGTGTCTGTCTAGAGATGTGTGTGTGTCTGTGTGTGTATATACATATATATATATATATATATATATATATATATACATATCCAGAAATAAGAACCAGACTAAATGATGTACCAATGGCTGTAATATTACAGAAGCTGTGAGTAATGAATTGGCAGGTGCTTCTCTAATAAGATTTATGCTGTAAATAACTCAGCCACAGAAAAACCACAAGGACTGAGAAATGACACCCAAGGAAGAAACAGAGGTATGGTGCACGTGTGGAAAATGCAACTCTCTGATTAGAGCTTAGGAGAAAAAACATGAGATTGTTACCCAGTAAATGACGACTTTCTTAAATCAGTTGGGGAGAAAAGTTTGCTATAGTCAAAGATGTGTTTAGAAGCACAGATATGACCTGAGAGGACCCAGAGTCCTATTTAAGGCTGTGACCATCTATGGCCAGTAGGATTGGATCTGAGTGAGGTTTGGGCTTCCTTTGGCTCTCCTCCACACAAAACATGGGAAGGACCTCAATACCAGGTAGAGGTCTATAACACTTAGTCTAACAGGGTATTTTCGTTTCATTGCTCTTTCCTTCTGACTGGGGTAAATCTCACAACTCATCAAAGGAAGACATGGAAATTCATAGAGATCCCAGCTGAGAATCTAAGCCCAGACACTGAATTTTGGTTTTTGCAGCTTTACATCAACCTACTCTTAGAACATGAATGAGTGAACAAAGGCAGTTTCAGTGATTCCGGTTTGTTACCTTATCTTGCGTCAGTTCATGAGCATTTTGACACGAGTCATTTCATGTTCAACAAACTATTCCCTCCCCTTTAAGTTCAAACTAAATAAAAGTTAAACATCATGGTGATGATGCCATTACCTTACGCTGGAGTAGGCAAATGTAATAATGATGTCAATTATTTGCATGATTTAATCATTATCTACATACATTGTTATATATTTCTAATTGTCAACCAATAATTTAGAAACAATTGGACATTTATAGAATACATATCTCTTTAAAAAGGGAGTTGGCAAACTTTTTACTGTAAAGACACCAATAGTAAATACTTTGGCTTTGTAGCAATATGATCTCCATGGCTACTACTCAACTCCACCATTTTAGTGAGAAAGCAGCTATAGAGAAAGTGCAAATCAATCAGAAGGGTTGTGTTACAATAAAACTTTATTTACAAAAACAGGTGGTGAGCTGGATTTGGCTAAGGGCCATACTTTACCAACCCCTGTCTTTTAAATAATTACTAAAATAAGCCATTTCCATCCACAGTCCTGAAACCCTTTGCATTTCTATGTAACCTTTCACAACACCGTTTTTTCTAAGGTCATAGCTACTTTTAGGTCAATACTCATTCTCCCAGCACCAGGGAAGGCTTAAGAATAATCACTGAGGCTGTCTACTCCAGACCGTGTGTGTCTTCACAGTTTCCCCATCAGAAGTAAGAAGGAGGGGGATCCCACGCTGGGTCTAATAAGGAAATAAGAAAGGAGAAGGGGCATTCGGACACCACTGCATGTTCCCACTTCTAATGAAACCACCTGATTTAAGTGGAAAGAATTGCCTTTAGTAGTCATAAATACTAGCATAAATTACTATTAAGCTTTCCATCTCATTCTTGTAATGTGTTGTGTAACATAAATGTATCACTTAAATAAATAATGATCAAATAACATATCATTTTATTAAAAATAAATTAGTCCATTATTAACAAAAGAGATCTAAGGAAAAATGTAGTTTGTACAAATTCTTCTGGATGGTCCATTTGATCGTGGTTATTAACAGAAACATCCTTGATGATGAGACCCTAAGTATATAATTGCATTTAACATGCAGACAGATACTCTGCTAAGAGCTAAGGCATATAAGAATTCAAACCACATGAAATTGTTGTTTGTAAGTCACAAAACAAGAAAATATCAGCAATTTCATGAACCTAAAAATATCAGTGAAGAAGACTGTCATTGACTCTTTCCCCAGGGAGTGGGGACAAGTAATCACAAGTACAATTAATGTTATGAATTAATGTCACCAGGAGGGAAATGTAGGGTACAATAGAAGTTTAGAATGGCAGGATCTAACAAGTGCAAGATATCAGGGAAGGCATCCTGAGTAGGAGTCATTTAAATAGAGACCAACAAGACAAATAGGATTTAGAAAAACAGAGATGAAGAGAAGAAGAAAGGGCAGGAAGGGCTACAGCAAATGTCATCAGCCTTGAGAGTCAATTACCTCCAGGCTCAGAGGCAGGAGAGGGTTTGGAAACTTTTGGTAATGGATAATATGATTTCAAGGAATTCCTTCATATGTATGTATGTAATATATATATATATTTTTTAATTTATATATATTTACATGTGTATATTTTCCCCCAAAACATCTTAGTGTTTGTAGAGCCAGGTCTGAAAGGCTGCATTAAATCTCCAACGCTATGAGAAGTGTTGGCCAAAAGCAAAAACTCATAGCCCCGTCTGGTTAATCTAGAAACTTCGAACATGGAAATTGATAGATAAATCTGCAAGGAGATGCACCTCCAAAGTACCCTTCAAAATCTTGGCTTCTGGTCAAGAATTCTATCTCTTCTGCCCTGATCTATTATTACAATATAATGAAAATTTTCGTCTCTGACATTCTACCAACACTATGTTCATGGCACCACCAATTTACACTTTTCCCCTTCCCTTCTTTTGTCTGGAGAGTATATTTAAATATTCTAGTTTGTAGGTGCACCTGAGAATGAAAGTGCATTCAGAACGTGCCCTTATGTGGAACACTCATTGTGAGTCCTTGTTTCCCTCTTTGTGAAGATCTAATGAGCACTGGAGCATTGAACGCAGTGTTAGTTCTATCCAGGTGTGGGGTCTTCCTCAAGCCCGCAGAACAGCTCTTATGAACTATTTTCATTGTATGTGTTTGCCAATAATTTTCAGACAGTAAATGCCTATGGGCATAATATAACCTGGTAGTGATGTGTGGATGTGGTTAGCTAATGCTCTCCCACAAAATTTCTGGTAGCTACCATTTACCAACAGTAATCTAAGAGGTGCGCATTAGTAAATTGAATCAAGGGCAGTTGAGAACAGTGTGATACCTGTGATGACAGTGTGCTGTATACTGAAAGTTTGGGCAAAGAAGTGTCATACCTCTGTCATCCTTTCAAAACTAAGCATTGCAAAATATTTTTAAAGCATCTTTACTTTGGAGGAATGAATTATAGCAACTCCTAACTTTTCATTTTCATTTTTACAGTTTCGCAGAGCCCCTTTACACACATTCCTTCATTTGATTCTTGCAGTGAGGGTTGCCATTGTCACAGACTCCTGCATTCAGTTAAGGAAGAGCCATACACAAAGATGCAGTAATTTGCAGTTAACCCCACACCTCTCCTTGACTCCTACTCCTATCCAGTCCCCCAAAACCTGTTTAGGAATAAGGGCTTGATGTGAGACACCTCTCTCTTGGCAACAGTACCTATTGACATTGTGTTGCTTTGGGTTAAAAAAAATACAGAGAGATGAGACAGGACATCTGTCATCACGTTGCCCACTGATGAAGGGAAGTGATATCCACTCTGAGGTTAAATCAAGGGCAACTTTTGTCTATTTGTTTCCAGGAAGTTCAGGCATTGAGGGAGCTGTTAACATCCTATTCTATGTGAATCAAACACCTGCATTTACTTGCCTTGGATAATGAGGAAAAATGGGCTCTCTTAAATATAGCCCTTTGCTATAAATAGACAATCCATCTTAAATTTAATTATTGTCGTTGTCAAAGTGTAGACTTGGAGAGGCAGAGTAGTGTTGCAGAAATATTCCCTGACTGGACATAGGCACCTGGTTCCAATCGCAGCTCTGGTACTCATTAAGTGTGTGGCCCGGGTTGATTAATTTCACATCTTCAGGCCCCTCTGTTCTCTGGAGCATCCATTTTCTACCCTTAATGGTTTTCAGTGCATCTTGCTTTTCCATTCTTACTGAGGCTGCCTTTACTCCAGAACTCATCTTTCCTTACTTGGATTATTATAAGAAACTTCTTTCTGATTGCCATTTTCCCAGTCTCACCTCTTTAAGCACCCCAACCTCTGCTAAGTCTACTTCTTATGTGCTGTCAGCAGCAGCTTATGAAAACCTAAATCTCATACTATCACTCCCTCAATTAAAGTCTTCCAAGGCTTTCCCTTAGTTTTCACATGAAGGTCCAACTCTTTAGCTTGGCATAAAGAGAACTGCAGGAGTGGGGATGCCTGTTTATTGCCCATTCTCAGGAAGTTTCCTACAGTCCAATCATTCCAAAACTATGATACTTTCCTGAATATGCCCATTGTATTCAGCTCTGTATTTTATCCTTTTGTGTGTTATATTACCCTCTGACGTCCTTCTGCATTTTCACTTGGCTCACACCTTCTTGTCATTCTCCAACAGGCTCAGACATTGCCTCCTTCTGGAAGTCTTCCTTAGCTTTCCCAGTCTGGATCCTGTTCTGCCTATTTGCAGATGTCACACTCTGAGAGACAATCCAGCATAAGGCTTTGCAGTGGACATCGATGATTACTATTTCCCCTTCTGCCTCGAGCCACTCCTAATAAATTGTGTGGTTTTCTGAGGGGAAAACCCATGCTTTCATTTCTATTTCTTCTGCAAAGCACCTGATAAGTGGCTGGTGTGCAATAAATGAAAACAAGATGAATAGATAAGAAAACTGGACTCTACTAGTTCATCCATTTGTGACATTCCATGAATGTATAATCATTCGAAATCATTTTGTATTCTAGAAAGTCACTGGTATGGTGTTTCATCTTCCCCTTTGATCCAAAAAAACAGAAGTGTGAATTAAATAATCTTTGCAGAATAGAGAAAATGCTAAATCCTAAATCTGCACCTGATATCAAGTGACAGCCAACACCACCGCCCCACACCGACCTCCTCGAGTTATATTCAACGTCCAGAAGAGTCACATTGCACAAGGATGTAGGTTAATAGGGGCCAGTTGAAGTTCAGTGAAGATAAAAAGTAGAGAAATGAGCTTGAGAGCAAAGATGAAAATGAGAAACTGATAAATGGAAAATACTTTGGGCTGACCAAAAATCAGATTCATGAACTATCCATTAAACATTTTTTCCTCAAAGTCAACAACAAACAAAATTTTTAAAAAAGAGAGTGAAAGCATGAAAGATGGTCCCATATTTTAATACAATGTTTGGAAAACAGAGATACTATAATGTAATCTGTGATAAGAAATAGATTTACACAGTGGTAAGAAGAAGGGAGTAAGTAATTTGGAAGTTAGGCAATGTGATTTCTGTTCCTAGATTTACTGGTAACTGCTGTGTGACTCTGTTGGTTCCATCATGTCTCTGGGCTTTATTTTTACTTGGCCATGGATTAAGTGGGCTGATTTACGGAATTCTGATTTCCTAATTTCACAGATTATCATTCTGTGAACCTGTAAACACCATGTAGCAGTAAACAATGAGTCTAGGCACCCACATAGAGAATGGTTGATTCTCTCTTGTGAAAAGAGATGGAGGAGTCAGGGTAGGACCAGTTACCCCAAAGGATGTTTGGGGAAGAAGATTGAGAATATAAACCACAGTTATTTGGCGATGCAGACAAACTTCTTATGAAGGAAATCTAGCTAGCTTCCAAAAGGAATGGGCTGGGAATTAACAAAGGAAGCCAAGACCCAACAAACCCCATCCTCTTTCTAGCCCCTCAGAAGTCATGAGCCTGACCAGGAATCATGAATCTTTCCCTTGCTACAAAATCCTATGATTTGGTAAGTGGTAGAAACCTTATAGATCATCTGGTGCAATTCTCTTGTTTGATTCATCTAAGGCCCAAAAAGATAAGTGAATGGCATAATCTCACAAGCAGGCTGGTTTGTTTCCTAAGGGCACCTTTTCTCCTGCCCTCTGCCTGTTCCTACTGGTGGCTATTTTCCCCACCTCATGCCTTCCCAAACACCTGTACCTTTTCAATACTCCTTCTGAAAGGGAACAGAATGAGTTCTCTGAAATCTTAGATGGCAAATTTAAACTCCATGTTCCCACCTTATCTTATTTAAATTGCTTTGATCAACTCTCTCTCCCTTAAAGATACCAACTTATACAGCACAGTCTTTACTCAGCATCCAGAAGAAATTAATATTTTGCAGAATTAAATTTCTCAGCCTTTTTGTGGCCACCATTTTTATTTGCAAAGACCGTTTTTTTTTTTTTTTTAAAGAAGGCAATGGATGATTTGATTTGAACATGCCAAAAGACTGATCTTTTTTATTCCCAGGATTGTAGATAAACATTAATTCTCATGTTAAAATCTAAACATAATAATGGAAACTACAGTCATAGGCAGAATAGCATCGTTTGAGCCATCACTGAATTACCTATCTGTGCTACATGTTCTCTTAAATACTTTTTCAGTCTAGCCTATTGTAAGCTTCTCACCATCTGTGGTGTGTGCCTCCCTTTAACAAACTGTTCTCTTTCTGGTTTTCTGCTTTTGAGTATTTGAATGCTGTCAGAGCAAGAAGTTCTGATTTCCTGTCAGTTCTTCTTTCTACGATAAACAGCTATGAATGAGATGCACAAGCTTTTGTGTGATGTTCCTTGTACTACTAAGAGACATGTTTTCTTGATCCCCACTTTTTAATAAAAATGTAAACAAGAATAAATAAGTAAGAGTACCTACTTATTATCAAGTCGTTTCATGTTCTAAGCACATAATAAGAAGAAACAGAGTTGGTGATATGTTCTGTATTTGCCTTAGAATAATAAGTAAATTGAAGTCTAAGATGAAACAAACAAAAAGAAAGCAAAAAGGTAATAGAACAAGTAGGAAGAAAGTAAAAGATGAACAAAAATGTGAATAAAAAACCTAATGTGGTCTTACTGGATGATGTCCGCTCCCTGAATTAGCCTCCTTGGGGATGTCCCTCCCACACCTACAACCTGCTTGAGTGAGCAATTTTTCATTCTATTTGTCGTGTGTGCAAGGAAAATGAAATTGCTTTATTTCTACAGTTTCTTAGTTATATTTGAGTCCATCCGTTTGTGGCTCTGTAGCACTCTGTTTAGCTCAACACTTATACACCCATAAAGCTAGGAGAAATGATTTGTAAATAAAGACTTAAATACTTTAACAGGCTACCCCAAAATGCTTCTGAACAAGTGTTACTGTAGTGGGATAGTCATGTAGCAGGCTTTAGTTTTTCATTTGTTAAATAAATTAGCATATATTACTTTATGTTATATTGTTAAAGAAGACAGTATAACAATTGAAATTAGACACTGCAATCTAGGGATGGTTTAAATGTTATTTTTAAATTAACTTTATTGCATATTTTTACTAGAACTTTGACAGAATTCACTTCTAGCTGATTCTGAATTATTTTAATAATAAAAATCCTATTTAATTGCAAAGCACAAGTTATTTTAAACTTTCCTCTGGAGGAAAGAAATCTCGGCTGCTAAATTAATATTGCTATTACAGAGAATTTGCTGAGAAAGACAATAATGTTGAGGTTTTTACATGGTCTGTGATCACCAAGAAAACTTCATCTCTGGACATCTCTACTAAAAACCATCTGACAATTTAGACTGAGCCCATAGGAGATTCATACTTTCATTCTATTCGGGATGCTAAATGAATTAATGACATGGTAATGTTTCAAGGGAAACATTAGTACTAAGTTAAGGATCAGGGTTGAGGAGTATAATTAATATGTAATGAGTAGTTCCAAATTCATGTTATCAGCTCTCTTTTTAAAGAGATCACCGCACATTTGATAGTGTATTTGCTCCTGTATGCAACTGGAAGTAAATGGTGAATACATCTTCCATTCCAGAGATGTTTATGACAACTTTATTGAAAGAATGCAGGAATATTTAAAATTAAATCTTGGTTTCGCCAGTTGCAAGTTGTGCTATCTTTGACAAGTTACTTAACATCTGCGAGTCTGAGGTACCATTCGTAAAATGAGATCCAGCACAGCTATTTTGCAGGATTTCTTTGAGAATTAGTGTAAATAAATACAAGTACATAGAACAGTGCTTGAGAGGTAATAGATATTTAAAAAGCCCTATTTCTTTTTCTGTAATTACTATTGTTCTTTCGCAGTGCATCTAAATTAGCTTGATTTACATGCATCATATTTTTGTATTGAATTGTGTCATTCAGGGGAGAGTATATAATAATGATTTACATTTTTATATTATCATGTGGCTTACAAAGCATTTTCACAATGTTTGTGCAAAGAATTTTATACTCTGTTGCTTATTATTGCTTATTTTGATAAGTAAATTTTATATCAGAGGATAGAAAAATGCGAGGAATTTTTAATTTTCCCAAATTAAAGCAAAGTTATATGAATGTCATTTATTATATGTATTTTATTGATAAAAAAATTACTTCATGCAAATGAAAATATTCACTTTTTTTTTTTTAATGTAGGAAAGATTTGACCTGGGTATTGAAATGTACACATTTCCTAAAACAGCTATTCTCTCAGAACTTTTCTTTAAGATATAGTACATAGGTAAATAATCAGGGTCGGCCACCTGATAGAAATTTAATCATTTTTAAAAAGGAATTTTAAAATTAATTCCGTATGCTGTGGTTGGTAATAATTGTATTTGCACAAAATTACTTTCAATTTTTTATTTCAATGTTTCTAAACATTTTCAATTCTTAAATCCTTAAGTGAAGCCTTTTGTGTTGATGGGCACAACAGGAAATTTAATTTTATGTTCCTCCTTTATAGGTGGTTTATTTGACTCTCAATATATCTACCAACCACCGCTTCCTCCCCCTGGACTAATTTTAATCCTGACCATTTTACACACAAGCATTCCCATATCTCTCTTCACTCAGGGACTACCAACTCCACTGTCAATGCCTTTCAAATGATTATGAAGGGACTGTAGACCATCATAAATTTTCGAAACTGGAAACATTGATGCCACTTCAAACCAGCCTTTGTCTTCTTCAAATACTGATACTCTTCTCCCTCTAGCCTGGATTCCTAGTCTTGTATTATCAAGATATTCAGAGCAGAGACATTTTGCAGTGGTTCTCAAATTTTGTAGTGCTGCTTCTAACTACCTGAATTGGAGTTATCTGTGATGCTTTATAAAAAGATTACATTTCTTGGTCACACTGCCACCACCTGAATCAGAATCTCTAAGGTAGTTTGAATTTGCATATTTGGTGAGCTCATGTGTTTTTATTATGCACACTCAACTTGGGAACCACTGAGATGAGGGGATGCACTTTGTAAACAAGTTTTCACCAACCACAACAAAGTAGGAACCCCTGCTCCTTATGTAGGTTCCATGAAAAAAATATCAGAAGCCAGGGCTCATGTGAGCATAAATCACAAACGTGCAATTCCATACTTCACCTAGGATAACTGCAAAGTTGCAAGTAGGGCTTAATTTTGAATTAAAAGGATTAAATTTCTTTTAAACTTATTTGCTAATTAAAAAATAGGACTGCAGTTTTTGAAGCATTAAACAAATTTATTTAAGCTACTATTTTTATGAATTTTCAGGATTTTCATTATAATCATGTGTTTATGTTTTTTTATATTTTCCATTAATGTTATTAAAGAATAATACTTATTAAGCATTTACAACATACAGGAACTGCTCTTAGCATTTTACATGTATTAACACACTTGATTCTTCCAACAAACCTATCCCATTGTTCCATATGAAATTGAGGTTTGGTAAGATCCAGTAAATCTTAGATAGTACATGGCAAAGCTAAGATTCTCACTCAATTCCATATAATTCCACATGTCATGTTTCGTGTTTGTATGCATTAGATTATTATTTCCTCTTCAAATGGTAAGTTTCTCAAAACAGGAGCTCTGTCTTCCACAGCTTTGTATCCTCTTTCCATCATTAACATTAACATCACACATGCCACACAGTAGTAACACCAACATGGCAAATGTTTACCAACCCTGTTCAGCATAAACCTCTCCTCAAATCCTACCTTGTAGATATAATCAGATGACAGTTGCAGTTAGTGTGGTTTTGGATCTATAGATTTAGTTTATGGGAACAATGACTGCCAATCTCATCTATTTCCTCTATATAAATAATCCTATAATAATAGTGACAGTAAGATGAAGGCTGATACACTCAATTCACAAACTAGCAATTCTGGTTAAAAGAAAGGTCAAGATAAATGCTCATAATACAGTCAAACCTAAGTCAATGGATTCAATATGATTTAATTAATTGTGTGGTTCATGCTCAAAATCCCACATGCTTTCTCTTGTTTCATTTCTATGTTAATACACATTTTAAGTACACAATACTTTTTTGTTAACTATAGGCACTAGGCTTTACACATTGAACAATATAGCCCTCTTCCTATCTTCTGATAAACACCATTCTATTCTATTTCTATACCTTTGACTACTTCAGATGCCTTATATAAGAGGAACTGTGCAGTATTTGTCCTTCTGTGACTCACTTATTTCACTTAGTATAATGTCTTCCAGGTCCATGCATGTTGTCACAAATCATAGAATTTCCTTCTTTTTTAAGGCTGAATGATATTCCATCATATGTATATATCAAAATTTCTTTATCCATTCATTGCTTGATAGACATTTGGATTGTTTCCATATCTTGACTATTGTGAAAAATGCTGCAGTAAACTTGGGAACTCTTAGAGATCCTGATTTCAATTCTTTTGGATATACACCCAGAAATGGTATTGCTAGATTATGTGGCAGTTATGTTTGTAATTTTGAGGGGAAGCTCCATACTGTTTTCCATAGCTGCTGAATCAATTTACATTTCCACCAACAGTGTGCAAGGGTTCCAATTTCTCTGCAACCTTGCCAACAATTAATATCTCTTTTTTTATAATAGTCATCTTAACAGATGTGAGGTGATATCTCATTGTGGATTTGATTTGCATTTCCCTAATGATTGATGTTGAACATCTTTTTGTATACCAGTTGGCCATTTGTGTGTCTTCTTTGGAGAAATGTCTATTCAAATCCTTTGCCCATTGTTTGATTGGGTTATTTTTTATTTATTTATTTATTTATTTTGCTATTGAGTTACTGCTATATTTTGGAAATTAATCCTTTATCAGATACATGGCTTGCAAATATTTTCTCCTATCCCATAGGTTGCCTTTTAACTCTGTTAATGGTTTCCTTTATTGTGCACAACTTTTTAGTTTGAGGTAGTCTCACTTAAGTATTTTTTGCTTTTGTTGCCTGTGTTATTGTTGTGTCATGTTCAAGAAACTGTTTGTGAAGAGTGTAGATATCATGTTAAGTGTTTTTAACCACAAAACAAACAACAACACAAAAAACCCCAAAGTGACAGGGAAAAATTTTGGAGGTGATGGATATGTTTATTACCTGGATTGTGGTGATGGAAGTGGGTGTGGATACATATGTCTAAACTCACCAAATTGCATACATTTGTTATGTGCAGTCTTTATATACAAATTATACCTTGATAAAGAAGCTGGGGGAAAAATTAAGAAAATAGCCATTAGAAATTAGTCACTTTTACCTAAAAGTGCTCCTAGCTTTGACATCCTTTCTTCTCCACTCAGATCGTATCTAACCTACCAAGTTGCCATAGGAATCAATTCATTCAACCTGCTCTAGCTGGTTATTGTAGGGGAGGACATCTTTTCCCTTCTTCCCTTCTAGGTTCTTTGGCTGGACAAATAATTAAATTGACTTAAGACAGAGTAACAAGAGAAAAATAAATTTAATTTCATACATACAGGAGCTCATAAAAATTTGAGACTCAAGGAAGTGACCAAAGCAGGTAACTTTTATACTTTTAGACAAGGAAACAATAAATATGCCAAGACACAGGGGTTTGAGCTAAAGCATAGTGAATTAGGAAGTAACAAGTTTTGTTTATACAAGCTCCTCAGTCCTAAATTCTCTGTCTCTGGTGGTGAGGTTACCTTCTACCCTCCTGGTACAGGGAGGGTACTTTACACATTTGAGATTTATTTCCTACATTCAGTGGGACAAAGAAGAGTCGGAGTGTCCTTCTTGCATTGGCTGTTTCTTAAGTAACTTTAATTCAAAATAATCAATATATCAAAGTGGCATATTTTGGGGTGGCATATTTTGCTCTTCATTATATGTGCAGCAATAAGAATAAGGTTATATTGATGACCAGCATTGAATTGCTTAAAAATATTATCAGAATTTAGCCAATAGCATATACATTTTAATTAATCCATCAGATATCTGGAATTATCTGGTACAGTACTTGCATTAATGGCCTCCCTGTAATCATAATGTTTATCCTATAATTTTTGCCCTGTAGTCCCCTCGTACTCTGAAGCTGACTCAACCATGTGACCTGCTTTGGCCAATAGGATATTAACAGGCTTGGCACAGAGACTTGAAAAATCTCTTGCACATTTACACTCCTAGTTCTTGCTTCTCTGCAATCACTGTTAGAACAGGGTTGAACAAACCTGGTAACAGCCTGAGCTAGCCTCCTGGAGGATGAAAGAGCATATGGAACACAGGCAAATAATTTTGGCCAAAGCCTCAGACATGTGTGAGAACACAGCCAGGATCAGCAAAGCCACCTAACCAACCCTCAGTAGATTGTAGACAACAGTAAAGATCTTCTAGCCCTGAGGATCATGAGAAATAGTAAACAGCTGATCGTTTAAGCTGTTGTGTTTGGGGGAGTTAGCAGTAATAACTAACTGATATACATGAAAGAATATTTTATGAAGGCTATTTAAATTATACTAATTACACAAACTCTCTGTCTTGTTTGTGAATGCAGATGTGGAGGAGGATACCAAAGTGCATATACTTTAATACAAAACTTGAGATTCCCAGTGCACCTAAGGGGTTGTGAAGGGTTGTAAAGTATTATAAATCAGAACAACCAGAGTAACTAAATTGTTGAGATGAATCTCCCCCAGTAGCAATCATAGATATATATGGATTGAATTTACAAATCAAGTCAGAAAATGATAATTTCATCATCAAATCTGTTCATAATGAAACAATAACAGCATCAGAATAGATTTTTGTATTACAATTAGAAATACAAAAATAATTTATGTTCATGCTCTGTAGATAAATGATTTTGCATAATTCTTTCAACCTTAGTAACAGAAATTATAAAAATTTGAGTGTTGTCTTTTAAAACCTCCTTAGCCCCTGCCCACTACTGAAAACAGTTATTGGAATTTTTTCATTCTAGTTTTAACCCAAGTTGAAAGCAGATATTTAATTATGCTTTTGCAGTTTCCTATGTCTTCTAGCCAAATGCAAACATGGCATCAGATTTGTTATGAAGGATTTTAGCCACAGCTGACAAAGTTTTCTTTTGCCTCAGTTACTTCTCTTTTTTTTTTTAATTGAAGTATAGTTGATTTACAATGCTGTGCCCATCTCTGCTGTACAGCAAAGTGACTCAGTTATACACATATAGACATTCTTTTCCTTTATGGTTTATCACAGGATATTGAATATAATTCCCTGTGCTATACATTAGGACCTTGTTGTTTATCCATTTTAAATGTAATATGCCTCAGTTACTTCTTGATTACAAATTTATAGAAGACAAGTGCAGAAACCCAATTGCAAGCCTTGATATAATCGATGATGAGCTGCATGACCTTGGGCAATTAACTTCATTTCCGCTTGATGCTATTCCTCATCAGGGAGATGAGAGAGCAAGAACAAATAATCTTTTATCTCAGTGACTTTAAGAAGCAGATTTCAGATTTAAGACTATGGGACTTATAGATAGGCAGACCCTGTTCAAATCCTAGCTCTACCGTTTACGATGTGGCATTCAGCATTTTAATTATAAAGCTTCTGATTTCTCATTTGTAAAGTGAGAATAATAGATATTTTAAGAGCTACTGAATGGATTAAATGGATTAAGACACTCTTCAATGTTGTAAACCTTGAGTCTTCAAAAAGACCCTTGATGAAAAACATTTCTCTTCTCTACTAGCTTCTGATATTTTGAGAAATAAGACAAGGAGTAGATATGGAGACCAAAATATACTTAATGTTAATGGAAAGAAGGTAGCTTTGAGAGACAACCAAATGAGTCTCCTAAGTAAACCCCCAAATTGGGCAAAGCTTACCCACCAATCACAGCCAGAGTTGGAGTGGAGTATGAGGTAATCACAAATGAGGGTCCAGATAACATTAGCACGGGGTAGAGCAGAAGCAAAAACTCATGCTTTCTGGGAGCAATCTTGCTCCCCTATAAAATAAAGGGCAGAGCCGAGCCAAACATGGACACTTCACAAATTACTAATCAGAGAAGTCACATTCTCTCCCTTTGGTCAGGATGAGGAAAACAGCAGAGAGGCCAATGATTGTAATCCCCAAATTCTCTATCCAGGAGGAAAGATTTAGCATGGGTTAGAAGTATGACCAGCCAAGTACAAGAGATCCACATCCAGTAGTTATTGTGATGATTTTTTTGAAATGTTACACTAGTTTTTTTAGATCACCAGAATTTTATTTAGATCATTTTGATCTGCAGTGACTTTCATTCACATATGGAAATGGTCAGTTGAGATCTGCTGAGTTAACTTTTATCATGCTGAATTGTGTCTTTCTACATAGACATACTTCTTTCCAGAATACTTGGTAAAGTTCTGTCCAAGGTACTAAAGGTTGCATAATGTTCTTTCTACACTTCCAATTTTAATTGGAAAGACAGTCATTATGAGACTATTTGTATAGGCATTGTATGCTAGTGTATCTCAAAAATCTATAATGAAAATAGAACCAATGACAAAGGATTGGGATGGTAATGAAATGTGGTCAAGAACAATGGAGCCAAACAGATTAAAGGTTATCAGAATTTAATGTGTGTTATTCTTGCATATGAGACCAAGATTTCCTCAGCTTTTAAATTTTATGAGATAAAAATTCACAAAAACAAATTCTCACATTCATAAAAATAGTATTTGGAATTGTCATTAGTCACAGTAAAAGTAAAATGAATTTGCTCCAGAAGAGTCCTGAATTATTTGCATATTTCCTCAACAGAAAAGTCTACCTGAAGTCTTTACACTATAGCTATATTCATTATTGTTGGAGAAATCTCTCATTGGATCCCTGACTTAAATTCTCCTCATTTCATTTCCTGTGAAGTTAAGTAACATTTTCTCTTCCTACTGCAAGAATGTGTCATGAGGCTACATTAAGACAGTGAGTAGGGAAGTGCTTTAAATAGTACCAGTACTAACAGACACTTGAAAATACTTTTGGACGTGTTTTCAATCTTTTTCTGAACATAAGTCCCAAGTGCCTTGTGCCCTGTATCCTTCACTGACTTTTCCCCTTCATCACTACTTGAGATGATGTAAAGACAATCTTATAAACTCATACAAAATGTGATAGGAAAACTGTCTAATGTGAATATTGATGAAGAATCCACATGAAACAAGTTACAAAGAAGCATATAAGAAAGCATCCTTACCTAGTCTACTGGGCATATGTGTGGGGGTTGATGGAGTGGGGTGGAGAGACCCTGATTCAATGCCTTAAACATCAACAACACTCAAATCACTGATGTGGGTGGGGAGAGAATAAGTTTATCACTCACTCTCCAATGCCCAAGTGAGCTTCCTTCTTGTGACGTCCTGTGAAGAAGGAGGAGAATGCGGCCCCACTGCTTCTGTACCCGATGAACTTGACCTCAAGTCTTACAAAAGCTGTCACAAGAAGAAAGTGAATACTTTAAGAGAAAAGAAAATTGAGCTGTCCTAACAAGAATTATTTTAGCAAGAATATGCCAGGGTTTCCAGTCCCACAGAGCTACAACAGCCCTAGGCAGAAAGGGGAAGAGGGAAATAAAGGTCTTTTCTTCCCCACTCTACGTTAAAGCTACAAAGATGCCTTCTGATAGGAGGACATGCTGTAATTTTGTTTTAATGTCTTCAGTAGAATGGTGTCATTTAGTTAAGCTTTTAATGTGGCCTTAAATTGCTATTTTATTACCCTTGTTGACATTCTGGAAGCATGAAATTAGCAAATCACATTAAAGAAGCAAACAAAAAAAGCAAGAAACCTTAGCCTAGTTAAACAATGCCAGCATAAACCACATATTTGAATAATGTTCTTAACTTAAGACATTGAGCATATATTTATTTGAAGGTTTATTTTTCCATAGCCAATGAATTAGTTTTATGAATAATTGTATATTCCATTACGTTGCAAATGCATGCACTCATGGTTACCTTGAACAATGCTTTGTGCTGTGTGGGAGAAAGAAGATAGTTTGTAATTCTTCTGCTTCCTTCTGAGAAATAAGATTCCTCTTGACTCCACTTGAAGAAAGAATCCTGTTCTTAAAACACTTGTCAATACCTTTGCTGCTCCACCCAGAAGGCACTTCCTTCTGTTATATTACAACACTGATCATTTTATTTCAAACAAAAGCAATTTCACAGTTACAAAGTAAAAACTATTTCAACTGAGATATCTTTATTCTGTTAGAATTTTAAAATGTAGCTTAATCATGTATTTTTAGGCTTTTTAAAAATTTTGGCTCTTTGACATCCATTTCCCCTTTCTAACCGTGCCCTAATTTCATTACGAGAATTAGCCCTTCCTTATTGGAATTAGGCTGGTGAGACTGTAATTAGGGTTTCTTTTCTGCTAGCCAAAGGATGGAAAGGAGACTCAAACTAGGCTAATCTGATGACCTGATCAGTCAATTTGAATTTTGAGCAGAAAGTCAAAGAAGAGACTGAAAAATCTTGGCGTCCTCTTATAAAAAGTGGCATCAGTGTTCTACAGAACGTAAGAATCAGCCTGCCTGGGCTTTCATCCTGACTATCACTAACTAGGTGTGTGATATCGGACAGGTAGCTTAACCACTCTCCCTTAGTTTGTTCATTTATTAATGGGGAGAATAACACCAAAGTCATAGGATTATGATAATAATTAAATGAGCTAACAGATAACACATAGTAGTTGATGCATGTTGGCTATTAGTGTCATTTTTGCACATTCCAGCAGTGGTTGCCTTGACCATTTTGCTTTTCTGTGGCACATTTTTGTGGGTCCTGCTTCCAGCCTCCAGATCTGCCTTCGTGCTCCTCCTTCCCAAGTTGATTCTTCATCTTCCTGTTGATTCTGAGTCTCCTGTGATCTTCCAATAAATTATTTTGTATTTAACTTATTCAGAATAATTTCCTGATACTCATAACCAGAGAAACTTTTCTGATACACACTTATATTGAAATGATGTAGTTTATAGACAAATCCAGAACAGATTATTGGTTTTAATAGTTAAAAGTTCAAGCTGTAAAAATTGGCAGATTAAAAGATTGATATTCAACCCCTAACAGTAGGATATAATTGAAGTCCAAATGTTAAAAGTTGGAAGATATTCCTTTAGTTAAATTCTCTCAAAATGATTCAATTGATTATCCACCACAATCAGCAATGCAGTGTTTCTTTGTAACAACTAAACTTGAGTCTGTAAGATACATAAGTATATTACTAGGAACTCTCCTGGGAATAGTAATGCAATTAAGGTCATAATTAAAGCATTCTTTAATCTGTTGGGTCCTGTACTTAAAGCAGGAAATTAAGACTTGAATGACGGCCTAGAGGAGAATAGAGCAAATTATTAAAATAATGAAGTAATAGGTTATATAAGAAAAGACTAGAAGAAATGAAAATTTTCAGAACAGCAATCTCCATAAGTTGTTAGCTTTGAAATACATACTGAAGATTATTTTATGTGGTGATACATTTCACTTTCAAACCTATATCAAATAATTTTGTTTGTGAAATATAGGCTAGATAGTAAGAAGATCTTATAGACTCTCCATTTTACGGGAAACAGATACACATAATCAAGGAAAATTTGGAATATAGTTTTTCCAGAGTTTCTTGTAGAGATAAGTATCTGACATGGTTTGGCCCAGAGTGACCCAATGACCATAGCTGTACTACCTAATTCATAAATGTGGCAGATGGCAGTAAGGTCCTCTTGCCTCCACACCAAAGCTTTATTATTTAAGTACCTTTACCAAAAAATTATCAAAAAGGAGTCTTTGAACCAGTGTCACAATCAGACAAACAAGAGAATCTTGAGAGGGTTTTAGGTGCTCATTAACCACATCCTAGATTTGATTAGGAAGCACACAGAGAAGAACATTTCAGCTGAGGTCCACCTAGCTAGCCACATGGTAATGCTTTTGCTAAAATAAACAGGGCCACAGAGTTTGATTCTCAAGGACACTAAACAGCAAGAGTTTGGGTGTATGAGATATTTAGTTTGTTTTCATTTAAAATGTATCTAATTTAGAAAATTTTCATTTGTTTTATTTAGATACCATCAGTATCTTCTCATTCCATAACAAGATTGACCATTTTTATTTTTAAGGAAAATACAGCAATTTGACAGAGAGAAAGTGGTTATAATTCACATTTAATGTTAAATGGTTCTTATGACTTTGAGAATGGTCTGGAGTGTCTGTTTCAGCTGCATCCTTTGGAAAATGGGGATAATAATAAGGGCTTATTCTCCATCACCTTCTTTAGATAGTTATTGCGAGAACCAGAATACTGAGGTAGCCAGATCTTTTAGTCTCATCTTATACAGCATTGTAAACATCACAGTTAAGATAAATAGGATACAAAGATAGTTTTTAGAATTGAATCCTTATTTGTGCTAATGAAATACTCAAAATGTAGAGTCTAGAATAAAGACAGTTCTTTTTAAAAATACTTATATAGTATTTCTAGCCACCTTAAAATATTTAATTTAGTCATCACAGCAATCTGTGAAGCAGGTCCTATTATCATCTGCATTTTACAAATAGCTTATCCAATGGTACACTGATATAATGAGGTGAAGTCAAATTTGAACCCAGGAGTTCTGGCTACAGACTCTGTTCTCATAACCACTACATAGTCTGCCTCACTGCATAGAAATTATAACTCCCAAACAAGGGAAGTTTTAATCCAAAAGATGCAGTAAATCTTTCACCTAGTACACATCTTTTCTACACAGCTTCTAAGATTTCTTTCAGACTGTAATTTTGTGATGCTCTCCAGTTGACAAAGGAGACACTGAAAATACTATAGTGGGTGACTGATGTGAGCAAATCATGTCCATAAAGCTCTTTGAGGGCTTTTTCCTCCAGGAGCTCACAGTACTACTCATACTTCTATCTCCTGGAAAATAACAAAGTCGAGATGGTCTGATATTGGCAGATGAGTATTTGAATTGTCAAGTTGTAAGTGACAAAAGAGGTTCTTTCAGGAAGTCTGTTACAGCTATTGACATATCAAACCAAAAATCCAGGTTGCTGCCCAAAGGTATTCCAGATACAAGAATCTGAGATTTTTGATATCAAACAGGTATGTATGTAATGGAGATGGAGAAATCAACCAAGGAAACGAGAAGAAGGAAGATGAGTCTAGTGGAATGTATCTATTTCTAATGCTAGTGTATAGATAGCAACCTTAGGTGAAAATACAGGATTGAATAAATTCCAACTATAGATGTAGTTATTTGGGTTAAATCACAAAGCACTGTTAAGATGCTTTCCCAATTATTAACTGCTAATACTCTAAAAAAGGTAAATGTGTGCCAAGTTCTATATTATAAAGTTCAATTTTATAAAGTTATTTTGTACGACCTTGCTGAAAAGGGCCAAAAAAAGTCAAACCATGTTATGAATATATATTTCTGGAAATCTCCCTATCTCAGAAGAATAAGCAGCATTATATACCAATAGGGTTGGTTCTGCAAACATATTTAGACCACACTATGAACCAGATACTATTAGGTATTACATCCCCCCCAATGCCCTTCACTCAGGAATTCCTTAGTGGAGCTTACAGTCTAAGCAAAGGATATGGGTATTTGAAAGAATTAAAGTTTAATTGCAGAATGGGAGAAAATATTTGCAAATGACGCAACTGACAAAGGATTAATCTCCAAAATTTACAAGCAGCTAATGCAGCTCAATATCAAAAAAACAAACAACCCAATGCAAAAATGGGCAGAATACCTAAACAGACATTTCTCCAAAGAAGATATACAGATTGCCAACAAACATGTGAAAGAATGCTCAGCATCATTAATCATTAGAGAAATACAAATCAAAACTACAATGAGATATCATCTCACACTGGTCAGAATGGCCATCGTCAAAAAATCTACAAACAATAAATGCTGGAGAGGGTGTGCAGAAAACGGAACCCTCTTGCACTGTTGGTGGGAATGTAAATTGATACAACCACTATGGAGAACAGTATGGAGATTCCTTAGAAAACTAAAAACAGAACTACCATACGACCCAGCAATCCCACTACTGGGCATATACCCTGAGAAAACCATAATTCAAAGAGAGTCATGTACCAAAATGTTCATTGCAGCTCTATTTACAATAGCCAGGACATGGAAGCCACCTAAGTGTCCATCAACAGATGAATGGATAAAAAAGATGTGGCACATATATACAATGGAATATTACTCAGCCATAAAAAGAAACAAAATTGAGTTATTTGTAGTGAGGTGGATGGACCTAGAGTCTGTCATACAGAGTGAAGTAAGTCAGAAAGAGATAAACAAATACCGTATGCTAACACATATATATGGAATCTAAAAAAAAAAAAAAAAAAAAAAAAGGTCATGAAGAACCTAGGGGCAAGACGGAAATAAAGACACAGACCTACTAGAGAATGGACTTGAGGATACGGGGAGGGGGAAGGGTAAGCTGGGACAAAGTAAGAGAGTGGCATGGACATATATACACTACCAACGTAAGATAGATAGCTAGTGGGAAGCAGCTGCATAGCACAGGGAGATCAGCTCGGTGCTGTGTGACCACCTAGAGGGGTGGGATAGGGAGGGTGGGAGGGAGGGAGATGCAAGAGGGAAGAGATACGGGGATATATGTATATGTATAACTGATTCACTTTGTTATAAAGGAGAAACTAACACACCATTGTAAAACAATTATACTCCAATAAAGATGTTAAAAAAAAAAAAGAACTAATGCAGCCGAAAATAAATAAATTTATTTTTTAAAAATGTTTAATTGCAAATTTTGAAAAAGTATTACAAAAGAAGGAACGGTATTCTACTTTGAGAGTAATTTGGGAAGGGTGGTGATTGAGGACAGAGAACTTTTATCAACAAACAACAGCTTTCTATTCTTGAATATTTCCTAGCTCAGGGATATCCTTCCACATAATTAAGCAACAAAGTTTAATAGCAGGAACACAGGCATTAAAATTAAACAGCCAGGAGTTAAAATCAAACTATGTTAAAATCAACTTATTTCACCTCCTTTATCATCAGTTTCCTTGTCAGTAAAATGGAGTCATTACCACCTTGAAGGTTGTTTGGAGAAGTACAATAATTTCAAGTGCCCCGTACATGGTGGAACTCAATAAATTATAGAATTATACCTGCTTTCATTGTTATTTCTGTTAATTACAGCAATAAAATATATTTTGTTAAGCTTTGGGCTATTTGCTTCTTTGAGAATGTAAACACGTAAATCTTTAAGCTAACATATGGGTTTATACTGGAAAATCATATTCACTGTCAAATAACTTGAGGGCATACACAAATATGGAAGCTGTCATTGATGTAGTCTGTTCATTGTAAAATATGAAAAAAGGCAGGAAGACTGACAGTCTCGTTGGGAAGTTGGAAGACAAAGTAAGTAAATATGATTTCAATGCTTTATTAGGCTCTGTGTTAATTGTCTATGAAAGTGTGGACATGAAAGATAATGTGGTTGTCATCACATAAGTCCCCATGTGATTTCATGAACAATTTCATTGAAGTAAAACATTTCAATCAAGTCTCATGCATTGATCTGTGCACAATAGAATCCAAAACAGCTATTCTTTTCTTGAGAATTTCCATCAGAGAAGAAAAGTTCTGGCAACTTCTCTCTCATTCAAAGATTAAAATTAGGGATTTTTAAAAAATCAGTATTTTTAAGGGAGAATCTGTAAGTTGCTCTAGTCTAATGTTTACTTTTAGGCTTTAGAAATTAGCTGGAAGGATTAAAAGAAGGAGATTCAAAATTATTAAATTAGAAGTAGGAACTACCAAATGTCTGATTCCCCTTCCTAGAAGGGATGGAAGACTAGGGACCTGGTTGCAGGTAGTCTCGGTATTTGGACTGATCATGAGGATGGAGATCCTTTGGGGCCAATCTTGTAAAAAATTGGAGTATGGGAGCAATTACCAAGGACTAAGTTCTGAGAATTTCTACTTTGCAGGGAGCCTAAGGGAATTTGTCAAAGTGTGGTCCATTATAACCTGCTTCAAGATTACTCATAGTGTCTCTTAAAAATTCCTGAATCTCACCGAGAACAATGGAATTTGGCTCTTGGAGATAGATCCCAGATACCTGCTTTTCTAACAGGTTCCCCAGGTCATACATTTGCACACCAAAGTTTGGGTGGCACTTAGGTAGGTGATCTGGGCCTAGGTAACAAAATCCATCCTGTGCAATAAAACATGGCCCAGGGGTCATGGACAGCACATGTACATTGGTTTTGGAGCAGGTTTTAGATTTAAAGAGACTGAGTAGATCTTTCTGAACTTGAAACCAAGGAGCTTCCTTCAAAATTTATAATGTTCTGTAGTCATGATCACACATTGAGTGGTTAAGTGTCCAGGCCTGGAAAGACAACAGTAAACTGTATTCATAGAAAGCTTTTCAGCTTTCATCTAAGACGTTTTTCCCTGTCCTGCATATTAAATTCCATCCAAGCAGGGTACTAGTGGAGTAAATTATGTCAGTGATTTTTTTTTTTCCTGCTAATGTGTAATTTTAAAAATATCTTGTTTAGAAACATATATACCAAAATTAAATTCTATGTCTGGCATATTTACTGACTTGATTTTTTTAAATCGCAGGTATAGAAAAAATGCACCAGATATTTGTTAAAAAATGGCAAGGAAGACTTCATACCAAACTACTGCCATAAAGGTCAAGACTATTGCAATAGGGGAGAAAGAATGAGCTCAACTTTGCTGAAACAAAAGGTGAGACAGATTATAAATGCTGGTCCGTGCAAATGAGAAAGTACTGGATGACTTAGAGGGGAGTGTGGTCCAAGTGATTAGGCTGTCCGTGTTTGCCAGTCAGTTACTTATGGAAGTTAGACTCCTACCCTCCCACAGAGAATAGGAGACAGGGGCCCTATCTTCCTTGCTGATTATATTTCAAAAGGTTGACTCCCACCTCTTTTACCTTGAGAAAGACCTTTCTGGATTATCAGAGATTCACATTTCAAAAAGGCAGAGAAGGAATTTACAATTGCAAGTTTTCTAATGAAAATGCTCCAAGGAAAGAGAGGTCAGGGGCTTGAGGTCAGGAAGAAGCCTGTCCAACATTTAATCAAGCTGAGGGGAAATTTAAGGCCATTTTGGTCACAGAATATAGACTAGGAAATGCTGTTTTCTTAAAGACCCATGGAAGTTCTTCTGTTTTTCAGATTTTTCTGGAATGATCCTGCTTTCAAATAGTATTCCCCCATTTTCCATCTTATGTATCTTTATACGTATCAGAATAGGAACCCCAAATCTATGATCATTACTATTTGTCAGTGATATATGGGAATATGCTAGTTACAATTGCTTCTTCAGTCTGTTTGGGTTCAAAATTATTCAATATAGAGATCAAACCTGATATATTAGCCATCTTGATGTTCAAATAAAATGCATATTTAGCTTTGTATAGACTAGTGATTGAGGTTTTCCATTTTCATCTGGAAGTTTAGTAGGATATGTACACAAGGGATCTTTTCTTTAAATTTGTGGATGATGATATGTTAAAGTAGATTATCAGTATTTGATTATTTTTTGTATCTTATAGCCTCTAACATGCCAGAGGTGTTATTTTTGCTTCAGAAGAATCTAGCACTGAGTGTAGGCATGAGATTGACATTAAGAATTAATGAAAGGTATACCTTAAATAGAAGTCCATCATACTTTACTAACATTAAAATTATGGGTCCTAACTGCATATTTTCTCTTTTCTCATATTTTCTGATAGTGTATATCTCACCCATACCACTGACGAATGCTCTGATACGCTCATCTCTTTCTCAAGTGTTTGCATGTTACAACACCCTTGCCACTTAGTGTGAAGTGCTGTCAGTCCTACAAGGTGCTCTATGCCTGTTCCAACTTTCTACAACATCCTGCAGAAATCAATACAAAGCCGCCAGTTTGTTAATAAATCTGCAATTAAGATGTAATGAATTTTGAATGAGAAATGATTTCTTTTAAGTGTGACTGCAGACTATGCGTTCATAGTGAAATGAGAGAAGGACAGTTAAAAACTTGACTTCAAGCTCTAGCTCTTGGCTTTGCCTCATAGTTTCAGTGACCTTGGAATTTTCAAGTATGAATTTTTACATTTCTTCCTACCCCAGGTTCAGCCAGGCAAGAAATACCTGGTGGATTAAATGCAGCATGCATTTGAGAAAAATTTTAAAGGTCAAAAGGTGAATTTAACTATTAAGAAATGTCTTGGGATAATTTACAAACCTGAGGGTGTATCACCATCCTAGACAAATCTTAATTAGGGTAATGTTATTCTTGTGCTCCTATAGTACTTTCTCTAGGAACAGAAATCTCAGCCCAGTCTTTAATTAAGGCATCAAATGTTACTGATTATTTTCAGTTTAGTGAGTAACACTTAACATTTACATGCTTCTGTAAAGAAGACAGAAGAGAATTTTCATACCTCCAGAGCAGGACATCATTTTATGAGTTCAAGGGTAACTGCTGTCCTCCTTGGCCACCACATGAAGAGCTACAATGCATCCCATTTCAAGGGCCATGTGACATAGTCCCAGATTGTTCACTTCATCTCCCACAACATACCAGTTACTAAAGTAATTCAGTTCTGTAATATTAACACATCTAGCTGCCATCTCTTCTACTTCCTCAGTTCCTCCTCTTATTTCGTGAAGACCAAAATATTACCATAGTCTCCTCACTAAGCATTTTTACCTTCTTTTTCAGCCAACTGCAACTAACCATGCCATTCTTCTTCCCAGAGTGCATTTTCTTTTATTTCCCTATTTAAAACATTCAGTAGCTTCCAATCATTTAATAGATAAAGTGTTGTTAGCTAAACCTCTGTCATCTAGTCCAAGGCTATTATTCCAACAGTTTTACCTGCCATTGCCTTCAATTAAACCTTTAAATAAAGAGTGTTCACTGCTATTCCCACCTGTGGCATCCTTCAGAGCATCATCATTTTGTGCAGGTTTAAATTGTAGCTGTCTTTAAATTCTCTATCAAAGCGATAACCTCTGATACCTTCCCTGATGCTTCCGACATGCCATACCAAGCCCAGCTAGAAGTCATCTTTCCCTCCTTTGAACCCCTGTAGAAGTTTAGTTGTCATTTTCTTGATGACACTAGCATATTGTATTGTTTTTAGGAATGTCTTATTTCTCTTAATAAATTATAAACTCCTTAAAAGAAAAACCATGTCAGATTTGTTTTTCTTTTCTGTATTCAGCAAAGTACTGGGAACAGCAGCTTTGATATAGGAGGTCTTCGATAAAATTGAGCAACTCTTTGATGGTAAATTACTTTGATACCTTTCAATACTTTGATAAAATATTGAAAACCAATAAAGTAAATGTAACAAATGTTGGTGTTGTTTTGTAGGGTAATCTTCCTATAATTGCTGATTTTACTTATATGTTAACCCTAACTTACCATTATTTATTTTTTGAGCATTCTTTTTATATTACAATTTATTTCAATACTAAATCAAATATATTACATTACCTTAATGCATTAAGAATTACATTTATTCCCATCAGTCTCAAATCCCAAACTTTTAGTTTCCTGAACAATTTTCAAACTTCGATTAAATTTCCAACATAAACCACTGGAATTACATCACATTTCAAGAATGGCAATACATAATTCTAAAACATTCTCATAACCTTCAATATTATATTAGCACCCAATTATATCAATGTATGAGGACAATAGACAGACTTTATCATTTCCAGAATAGTGTTCTACTCACATAACTCAAAGCATTGACTTCTATCATTCAAAATATTTCCTAATATACAAATAGTGAAAGTTACATTCAAGGAGGAAAAAAAAAAAAAGTAATGCAAGGATACTCAAGTTCCCAGTCATTCAAAAGAAGATGTCAGTTTCTTGTGGCTGTGATAGAACATGTAAATATGGAGTAGATGATTTATATTGCCTATTGCACAACCACATTGAATCATTTCTAAAATATAATAGACTGTAGTTAAATGAAAACCTAGAGTTGCTGACCTCTTTATTACCTGTTTCATTGTGCTACACACACTTTGGAGGGAAAATGAGCTCATCAATAAGATGTTAATGTTTACCAGCACGGAGCTTTCTTCTGAGCTGATGACTTTCAGTAGCAAAAATACATGAATAGCTTTGTAAGCTTCTTTGGGATAAAGACTTTGCCATTTCCAAATGATTCACTGCAAATAGTCTTTTTATTCTAAACACCTAACCTTTCTGCTAGTCCAATCTGACCAATCACAAATGCAGGGGGACTTGAAAAATTCAAGGTCTCCAAAGTTATTTGAAGCCAAAAACTCTTGTTGAGGAATTCACCCTGTTCTACTGGTGGAGTGTTCTGTACTGAGCTGTGTAATAATTTCCTTTAGAAAAGCATTTCTTTTGAATTAAAGTAGGTGCATGCTTTTGATTTGGAGTATCACTATTTTGTTACATCTGAAAAAGAAAGTGTTTCTTATAAAAAGAAAACCTCTGGAGATATATCCAAGTGTTGGCTGCCCTCAATTCAGAAAAGGTCCCCATTAGAATGTAACTCTCTGGTAAGAATCAGTTCTAGCCTACCCAGCCCACTCTCTGCTTCTTCTTCTCTTGTACTGCTTCTCTAAAAAACAAACATCACCTAGATTAACATTTCTATTATATTAGTTTTCATAATGCTCCTTCATTCCTTCACTCCTGCTCAAAAAAATATTATTAGTTTCCTCTTGTTTGAAAAGTGAGGTCCATATTACATATCTTGGCATTCCAGTTTCCCTTAAAACCTTTCCTAACCTTATGTTCAACATCTGTACTGCAAGAACTTGAGCATCTTTCCAAATTAGTTTTCCAAAATTTATATCAATTTTCACCTACCACCATCCTCCCAAACAGACACTTAACCTCCCTTTCATCCCTGTTATGTCTGCCTTCTCTCTATGTGCAGGACCTGCCTCCCCATTTAGACTATAAGCCGAGTCTCACCACCCCCCTCCAGGAATCTCAGCACTGAGCTGAGGGAGACACTCAATAAATATTCAAGATCATGATTATAGAGTTGTAAGGTCAATTCTTCTTCCAGGAAATGCAAGATGAAATAGTCATTTGGTACATCATTTAATTTTAGATGCTAATGTGTATGTGTGTATGGGGGAAGAGGGCAGTGGGAGAATGGGAAGGACATATTAGCTTCTAACTCAATTGAAAATATATAAATCAAATGTTTACACAGTGTCCAGAACTTAGTAAGAATTCAATATATGATGTATCAAAAAATGTAGGTTGGCAATGTTACTTTCTTGTTACCTTCCGGTATAGCTGGAAAACATAGAACACTCATTTTTACATCTTGGTACAGTTTTGGAAAAGAATTCTGGGGTAAATGTTAAAATAAACAGTAACTATTAACATAGGTCTTGTGTGAGAAATGGGAGGTCACTTATACCCATTTTGTGGTATTAGAGATTCTTTTGAATTACCTCAGCTGAGATTTGAAGGATAAATAGGAACAAGGCAATCTAAGGGAAAAGTTAAGATCCTTCTCGGTAAGAAGCATAACTCGTGACATTTAAGTGAAAGAGTAGATATAGATAAGATTTAGGAACCAAACTGTAGTAGGACATGGGAGCTTTAATAAAGAATTATTTGTTTATGTGCCTTTTTAAACTAAAAGAAATAGAAGTTGTTGAAATAAGCTTTAAGTGTCTGAATAACATGATCAGATTTGCATTTTAGAAAGGTCACTTTGGCTTATGGGGTGGCAAATAAATTAGAGAAGTTTGTCTGAAAGCAGTGAAAGTTTCTATTTATTTGAGTATCTTTCTCAGGTTAGCCATTCAGAGGCATTTGCAACATCCCATGTGAGAAATGGTGGAGAACACCTGACTTGGATGTAGACAAAATAGTCTGGAAATGCTAGGGTCAATGGTGACCCTGTGTGGTTCCCGGATCTCAAGTTGGCAAGACTTGGAAGATGAACCAGCCATTACCTTTGCCCATTGCAGAAGTGATGCTTTCAGGAAAGTTTTCATACACAGAGGTGGTGGAAATCTTTTATAAAACTTTTGAGGATGTGAGGGTGTTGTAATTGTATAATGTGAGTTTAATAGTGTAGGTTATGAAGATTAGGAAGGCAAAAGAAAGAAAAGAGAGAAGCCCAGTAGGGGATAGGTCAAACTGAAACAAATAAATGAATAAACAAGCAAACAAACTGCAGTGTTTTGGAGACGGGAGCCAAAGAGCATATTGACAGTTTATGGGGGGTTAGGATTCTGTCTGTGACCTTGGGAATTAGGGGTGAAACTCCTAATAGATTTTTAATTAGTTTATTTGTTTGCTGTATGTTTTTCCTTACTAAAATGTAAATTTATGAGGGTAGGAAGTGCCTGTTTTGTTCACTACCATATTCCCAGTGTGAAGGAGCTGAAGGAACTCAATAAATATTTGTTGAGTTATTTAATATATGAATGAATAAATTCTGCTCAAGTTGACTGCTTTGAGTGGAGTAATTCTGAGTAAGCAGCAATGGATAGGATCAGATACATTGTGATAACAGATTCTGTAAAACCTTGGTATCCATTTTCCAAGACTTATGAAAGAAAGAACAAATTTCTTTAAGTGTGGTAACTTTACCTAATCACTAAACTCTTAAATCAATGGTAATGGTAATTATACACCATGTTCCAAAGAAAAGATCCCATAAGCACATGTTCACCCCTGGGTGACCATATGCCTCTGAATCTCAAATAGAATAGAGCAGTTCAGCATATGCTCAATAAACCATAGCAGCAATTCTAAAAACTGCCAGGCTAAGCAAAAAAGACAAGGAATCAAAACTTCAAATGACCTGATACCAACATTTCCTTTGCTGATCTAATTCCCAAGAAATACAGTAAGAACTCGACTAATGATGTGTCTGTAAAGATTGTACCCGTATGAAGGGTAGATTCACTTGTTTTTAGTTTTTATTATTGTGTATTTTTTTGCCTTTTCTCCTAGTAACAGGGACTTAGTTATTACATCTCACATCTACTCCAGAAGCTAATGGCATCATAGAATTTTCTCTCAAATATAGGCTATAGTTTTAGACATGAGAAAGGGTAAATAGACACAGACACATAGCTAAAATCTAAAGTGTGACCCGTGGCTTTATGGAAGTGTTATTCTACAATTATTTGCATATGGTAGCAAGAAATTAAAAAAAAAAACACAAAGACTAATTGAAAAATATTAACATTCTCATTTTAGTTTGCTAGTCAGAATTAAGAAGGTATGGCTTGTTGAAGGGAATAGAGCATTAGTGTCAGAAGATGGGGACTCAGGTTCTGACACAGCCAATGATTGGGACCTGACCTGAAGGTCATCCTAACCTCTGTGGATCTCTGTTTCCTCAAACTCCAAGTGAAAAGATGCCTTCAGGCTCTAAAATGCTCATTAATTTCATAAAATAAATAATCTAAATATGATGGATTGTGGAACTGCTACTTTTTGAAGAAAATCCTGAATATCAAAGTTACAATGAGCTAGAGGAAAAAGGATCATCAGAAAAACTCCATCCAAATCCTTCCTTGAGGAAATGGAGAATTTCAAGAATAGGACAATTTAATATGTGTCTGAAAACAAACATAGTATTTCCCCCTTATATGCAGGGGATATGTCCCAAAACCCCAAGTAGATGCCTAAAACTGCAGATAGTATATATACTATGTTCTTTTTTTCTACACATACCTACGATAAAGTTCAATTTATAAATTAGACATGGTAAGAGATGAACAACAATAACTAATAATAGAACAATTATAATAATATACTGTAATAAAAGTTATGTGTTTATTCCAGTCCTGCCCCTAGGTTCTTCATGACTAATTTTTTTTTTTTTTTTTTTTAGATTCCATATATATGTGTTAGCATGTGGTATTTGTTTTTCTCCTTCTGACTTACTTCACTCTGTATGACAGACTCTAGGTCCCTCCACCTTACTACAAATAATTCAATTTCATTTCTTTTTATGTCTGAGTAATATTCCATTGTATATATGTGCCACATCTTCTTTATCTATTCATCTGTCGATGGACACTTAGGTTGCTTCCATGTCCTGGTTATTGTAAATAGAGCTGCAATGAACATTGTGATACATGACTCTTTTTGAATTATGGTTTTCTCAGGGTAAATGCCCAGTAGTGGGATTGCTGGGTCATATGGTAGTTCTATTTTTAGTTTTTTAAGGAACCTCCATACTGTTCTCCACAGTGGCTGTATCAATTTACATTCCCACCAACAGTACAAGAGGGTTCCCTTTTCTCCACACCCTCTCCAGCATTTATTGTTTGTAGATTTTTTGATGATGGCCATTCTGACTAACACACAATTGTAAAGCAATTATACTCCAATAAAGAAGTTAAAAAAAAAAAAGTTATGTGAATGTGGCCTCTCTCTTTCTCTCTCAAAATATCTTATTGTACAAATGTAATGCCTTTTCCATCTTAACTAAGCACTCACCATGCACTGTGGCCATAAATTTTGCAGTTTGAGGTATAACAGCAAAACTAACACAAATTTATTTTTCCTTCTTCACAATTTCATGTATAGATGATTCATTTTGATCATAGATCTTAGCAAACTTTGCATACAATTTTTTTCTTTCCTTATTAAGTCAAGAACTTTCACCTTTTCACTTATAGGGACGCTGGACCAAGGGATGCGTCATGTCCTGGGCAGGATGGAGCTGGAGAGCACGAGATTTCACCACACTATTCAGAATACCATGCAATTTAAAATTTATGAATTGTTTATTTCTGGAATATTCCATTTAATATTTTCAGACTGCAGTTGATCTAGAGTAACTGAAACCAAGAAAAATGAAATCACATATAAGACGGGACTACTGCAAATTAGCAGGAGAGCTAAGCTTCCTAGAGCCCCTGGCTTATAAACCAGAGTTCCTTCCATATGTTATCTTTTTTCCAGAAACAAACATTCATCAATTTATTTCATTCTTTCTAAAACTTTTTCGAATGACAAAGCTTAATTCCAAGACCTTCAAAATATTTTTAAACAATTTATTTTACAGAGGACCCTCAATTTTTAAATCCTTGGTTGTCAGACTATGACAACTAAAATGGAAAACTGCTAAGAGTCACTTGTAAAAGTGTCAAATGAAATCTGAGCACAGACAAGGCTATCAATTCCCATTTGCATATGAACTTATATCTCAGAAATAGTTTTTCAGGAGACATGCTTTCATGCTGAGACTTCTCCTTCTGTACTATTTTCAATTTAAAAATCTAGTTAGTTGTTAGTTACCCAGGCCTATTTCTCCAAAGAAGATGTACAGATTGCCAACAAACACATGAAAGGATGCTCAACATCACTAATCATCAGAGAAATGCAAATTAAAACTACAATGAGGTATCACCTCACACCTGCCAGAATGGCCATCATCAAAAAATCTACAAACAATAAATGCCAGAGAGGGTGTGGAGAAAAGGGAACCCTCTTGCACTGTTGGTAGGAATGTAAATTGATGCAGCCACTATGGAGAACAGTATGGAGGTTCCTTAAAAAACTAAAAATAGAACTACCATATGACCCAGCTATCCCACTACTGGGCATATACCCTGAGAAAACCATAATTCAAAAAGAGTCATGTACCACAATGTTCATTGCAGCACTATTTACAATAGCCAGGACATGGAAGCAACCTAAGTGTTCATCGACAGATGAATGCATAAAGAAGGTGTGGCACATATATACAATGGAATATTATCTCAGCCATAAAAAGAAATGAGATTGAGTTATTTGTAGTGAGGTGGATGGACCTAGCGTCTGTCATACAGAGTGAAGTAAGTCAGAAAGAGAAAAATGAATACCGTATGCTAGCACATATATATGGAATCTAAAAAAAAAAAAAAAAGTTTCTGATGTACCTAGGGGAAGGACAGGAATAAAGATGCAGACGTAGAGAATGGACTTGAGGGCACAGGGAGGGGGAAGGGGAAGCTGGGATGAAATCAGAGAGTGGCATGGACATATATACACTACCAAATGTAAAATAGATGGCTAGTGGGAAGTAGCTGCATCGCACAGGGACATCAGCTCGGTGCGTTTTGACCACCTAGAGGAGTGGGATAGGGAGGGTGGGAGGGAAACACAAGAGGGAGGGGATAAGGGGATATACGTATACGTATAGCTGATTCACGTTGTTATACAGCTTAAATTAACACAACATTGTAAAGCAATTATACTCCAATAAAGTTTTTTAAAAAAATATGAATATATTTCAAAGGGCTGTTTCTCAAGATTTAACCTAGCTAGTTCAGATACAGTGGAGCACTTGATAGGTTATTTTGTCCAACTGGATAAGAAGAGATGCAATGTTGATTTCATGTATTGTGCCACTTATTATAATAAAGCCTCTTAAACATTCTAACGTTGATTTATTACAAAATGTTATTGCAGGAGAAATATTTCAGTATATTAGACTTAAGCCACCCATCTGTCTCACTTCCAATACTAGTTGGCCATGCCTTGTTGCCTGTATGTTGGAATAATTACTTGAAGGCATCCATATAAGAGCTTACATATTTTAAAGTAGTGCTGCCAACAGAACATGAAAACTATAGCAACACCAATGTATCCAACTAATTATCTTCCTTCTTTCCCCATTAGGCCTCCAGAAAACTGACACAAAGTTGCTAACATGAAAGAGCATCTAAGAAAATTTGAGTAGAAAATTAAGAAAGAGAAGATGAAAGACACAGATATAGACACAGAAGCAAAGCTTTATGGAAAGATTGAAAGAGAAAGCTAGAAAGAACATGTTCATTTATTTATCATTTATTCAGTAATTAATATAGGATGAGCACTACACAATAATGGGAATGCAGAAAAGAAACTGTATAGCCCCTACCCAAGAGAAGATATGATGGAAATATTAAACTGGAGCTTAGTAGAAGGAAAACGCTGTGTCTTCTGGGGAGATCAGTACAAATAGATTCACAGAAAGAGGTGACATATGGACACTTAGCTAATGAAGCAGTAGGTATAGGTAGACAGAGGAGATCTGAGGCCTAAGGGTCTTTGAAAACTAATAGTAAGATTAAACAAAGAAGGACTCTTGTTTGGGTGGCACATTCCTTTTTTTTCTTTAATAATAAATGCCAAGCATTGGATAGGAAGGTAGAAAACTAATAGTAAGATTAAACAAAGAAGGACTCTTTTTTGGGTGGCACATCCCTTTTTTTTCTTTAATAATAAATGCCAAGCATTGGATCGGAAGGTAGAAAGGTCCAGGTCTTAAGTGGTGGAGAGTCCATGGCAGTTGCTGAAGTGACAGAATAAGATTTGTTTAAGAACCCAGGACCAAGTATGTGACAGACAGGTAACACAGAGACTAGACAAGAGGATTTTGCAATAGTCCAGGAGTTATTCAAGATGTCAACAAAGGTATGAGTAATGAGCACACAGAGGACACAAAGATGTGGGCAGGCAACTGCACTATTCAAGTGTCGTAGACTATCACCTGTGTCACCTGTATGACACACTATGAACGTGTGCCAGGATAGAACATGAAGCATGACTAACACTTCACTGAGCCAGCATGAAACCCCTCACTAAGGACATCTCGTGAGAACTGGCAGATCCATGAAAACTGTTCTCTGTCATCCCTCTCCCCCACACCATGTACATCCCAGCCTTATTTACCTCTCTGTATAAATGAAAATTCCCTTCTGCATAACATTTGCAGATCTTAGAGTCAGAGTGTTCTCCTTGTTGCTATAGTCACCTTTCCCCTATTGCAATAATCCTTTCCAATAAAGTCCCTACTTAACTTTACATTTGTTTTTATTTGATAGCTTAGTGATTCTTATTTGTTCAGATTTCATATCCCCCCCACCCTTTTTTATTCTCCTAACTCTTCTGTGTACTATATATTATACTTCTGGAATGTGGACTTACTTTAAGGAAAATATTTTCTTTAGCATCTATTTAAAGTACCAACATTTTCAAATAGTACGTCTATGTCAAAGCAGAAGTCAAAAGACATAAATGAGATGATACACCTAAAGCACTCAGTATAGGGTTTGGCACAGAGTAAACTTTAAATAACTGTTGGCTGGTTGATGTCATTGTTATTATTGTAAATGTTATTATATAATGCGCTTCTTAGCTCATCATTTTCTCTGATAAAATTCTCTTCTGTTCCCTAGGCCTAAGATAAAATCTAAACTCCTTAACATAACTCACATGGTCTTTTATGACAAGGATCCTATCTATCTATTAGCCCCATGGCTGGAATGAATGCTTCATTTGCTTTGTTAAACTTCCAAGTCCTGTAAATACCAGGGCTTTGTGTTTTTGCATATGATATTTCAACTGCCTCAAGCCCTCACCATCTCATCCCCCAATTAATATGGAAAATAATTATTGTATATTATTGATATTCAAAACTACAATGAAGTGTCAAGAACAAGTCTAAAATTACTCTTCTTAGAGATCATTATTCTTAACTTTTTTTTCAGTATTTCTCTTGTTTGGATCATTTTATCCCATTTTATTATAAATACAATTCTATTGAATAAGCATTTCTATGTAATTAAAGTATTTTATAAACATACTTACCAGTGGTGGTACAATAGTTCATTTTACAAGTAACCTATAATTTATATGACTAATTTAATAGTGTTTAGCTTTTTATGTTTTATCTATTTTCTGGCTATTATTAATAAGGTTATGATGAGTATTTATGTACATGTACATTTATCAACATTTTTGATAATTACCCAAAGTTTCATTATGTTCTTAGAATCATTTACCAGAACCAGATCACTAGATCAAAGTATATAAATATTTAACAAGTTTCTACTCCCAGAAGTGGATGAAAGTTCTGCTTGCATTGCGCACTGACCAAGACTGCATAAGTTAAATTTTTTATCTTTTGCTAATTTATTGTCTTTCTGTATCCTACTAAAAACGATTATAGTAATGATTTTTGAACACCGATTATATGCCAGACTTGGTAGGAAGCATTGTATTTTTAAAATTATTTGTATAATACTCAATGTGATTTTTTTTTGAATTTTATTTTATTTATTTTTTTATACAGCAGGTTCTTATTAGTCATCAGTTTTATACACATCAGTGTATACATGTCAATCCCAATCCCCCAATTCATCACACCACCACCCGCACCCCCCGCTGCTTTCCCCCTTTGGTGTCCATATGTTTGTTCTCTACATCTGTGTCTCAATTTCTGCCCTGCAAACTGGTTCAACTGTACCATTTTTCTAGGTTCCACATATATGCATTAATACACGATATTTGTTTTTCTTTCTGACTTACTTCACTCTGTAGGACAGTCTCTAGATCCATCCACGTATCTACAAATGACCCAATTTCGTTCCTTTTTATGGCTGAGTAATATTCCATGGTATATATATACCACATTTTCTTTATTCAGCTGTCTGTCAATGGGCATTTAGGTTGCTTCCATGTCCTGGCTATTGTAAATAGATCTGCAATGAACATTGGGGTGCATGTGTCTTTTTGAATTATGGTTTTCTTTGGGTATATGCCCAGTAGTGGGGTTGCTGGGTTATACGGTAATTCTATTTTTAGTTTTTTAAGGAACCTCCATACTGTTCTCCATAGTGGCTGTATCAATTTACATTCCCACCAACAGTACAAGGGAGTTCCCTTTTCTCCACACCCTCTCCAGCATTTGTTATTTGTAGATTTTGTGATGATGGCCATTCTGACCGGTGTGAGGTGATACCTCATTGTAGTTTTGATTTGTGTTTCTCTAATAATTAGTGATGTTGAGCAGCTTTTCATGTGCTTCTTGGTCATCTGTATGTCTTCTTTGGAGAAATGTCTATTTACGTCTTCTGTCCATTTTTTGATTGGGTTGTTTGTTTTTTTAATATTGAGCTGCATGAGCTGTTTATATATTTTGGAGATTAATCTTTTGTCTGTTCCTTCTTTTGCAAATATTTTCTCCCATTCTGAGGGTTATCTTTTCATCTTGTTTATGGTTTCCTTTGCTTTGCAAAAGCTTTTAAGTTTCATTAGCTCCCATTTGTTTATTTTTGTTTTTATTTCCATTACTCTAGAAGGTGGATCAAAAAAGATCTTGCTGTGATTTATGTCAAAGAGTTTTATTGTGAAAATGACTATACTACTCAAAGCAATCTACAGATTCAATGCAATCCCTATCAAATTACCAATAGCATTTTTTACAGAACTAGAACAAAAAAAATCTTAAAATTTGTATGGAGACACAAAAGACCCCAAATAGCCAAAGCAGTCTTGAGCGAAAAAAAACGGAGCTGGAGGAATCAGACTCCCTGACTTCAGACTATACGTCAAAGCTACAGTAATCAAGACAATATGGTACTGGCACAAAAACAGAAATATAGATCAATGGAACAGGATAGAAAGCCCAGAGATAAACCCACGTCAACTAATCTATGACAAAGGAGGCAAGGATATACAATGGAGAAAAAACAGTCTCTTCAATAAGTGTTGCTGGGAAAACTGGAGAGCTACATGTAAAAGAATGAAATTAGAACACGCCCTAACACCATACACAAAAATAAACTCAAAATGGATGAGACCTAAACGTAAGACTAGACACTATAAAACTCTTAGAGGTAGCATTCTTTTTAAAAACTTGGAATCTAAAAAAATGATACAAATGAACTTATTTACTAAACAGAAACAGACTCACAGACTTCGAAAACAAATTTATGGTTACTAAAGAGGAAAGGTGGGGGGGAGGGATAAATTAGTAGTTTGGAATTAACATATACACAATATTGTATATAAAATAGATAATCAACAAGGACCTACTGTATAGCACAGGGAACACTACTCAATTTTTTTTTAATTAGTATTTAATCAACATTTTGACTCCCTTTTTAAAAATATCAGTTCATACCATTTTCTCATTCATCTAGTTGGGGATTGTTTTGGTTATTTGGGATGAGCTGTTTGTATAGTAAAATATTAGTTTTTTGTTTCTGTTATCTTTGTGACATTTTAATTTATTTAGTATTATTTGAATGTTTAATTTATGTTTACAATAAAAACAATTAATGACTATTTTAGACAATTCATAATATATATAGTTATTAGTTAAATAATTAAAATTATTATAAGCCCATATATGAACAATTAATCACTTAACACTAAGAAAATAATATTTAATAATCTTTTTAACATAAGAATTTAGTATATTGTTTAGATTTTCCTTGTAGTTATAATATATACATTTTTCAAAAGTAAAATGATTAAATATATAATGTTTTTAGCTAACAAAATGAATATATCTTCATTTTCTTTCAAAGAGGTAAATGAATGTAACTTCATTTTTACATTTAACAATTACCTTGTTAGACATTTGTATGAGTCCTTTATATATTTTACTTTTTTAAGCGATGTTATGATAAACATCCTTGCATGCAAACATATCTGTTGTTTCCCAATTGTATCTTTAGGTGAAATTTTGGGAGATTGAATTGTGAATTTATATGAAGGGATTTGCTACAGAGATCTGGCCTTAAGCAATTGTTGGAGCTGGTTAAGCAGTCTCTGTAAGGCTGTTGTCTGCACGTCTGATGCTGGAGCTTGAAGTCTGAGGGCAGGTAATCAGGAAGGGAAAGTGGATATAAAGAAGGTGAGGAGAGCAAGCACGAGCTGGAATCCACAACCTCTGGGATATATATATATCCTGGTGAGTCTGTTTCTATCATTGAATCCAAACGGACACACAGAAAAAGATCAGAGAAAACAGAAATGCAAGAAATATGATGAAAATGATAGCTAACCCTTGCATAACATTCACTATATCCAGGCATTTTTCAAAATGTTTAATACATAGTAAAACTTTTAATCCCCATAGTAGCCCTATGAGATAACTACTACTATCCTTTTTATCCAAAAGAAAAATTGAGGCACAGAGATATTAAGTAACTACTAAAGGATACTTAGATAATATGTTTGTTTCCTAGAAAACTTTGAAAAAAACAAAAGGGTGATACCTTTATTTGTTACTATGTTTTTGTTTGTTTTTATTTGTTCTTGATATTTCCTCTTATCCAAACTTGACCCCAGGTGAATATCTGCTGCTAGGCAATCGCGAACTAGGGTCAGCAGGAGGAGGTTGGAAAGGTTTATAGTCATTTTGAATTTTCCACTTCTAATGTGACTTTCAGCAACTCAATTTTCTTGAGCTTCATTTTCCTTATTGTTAAAATATTGAGTGACTTATTGTACTGGCTCCACTTTGTGTTCATTGTGTAGTGCTGTTGTTTTTTGAGTTTAATTTTAAATTCTGGAAGTTGTTTTCAAGATTAAGAAAGCTGCCTGGTAAGGTAGTAAAATTTGAAAGAATTAGGATAGGAGGGGAGAAGGAACTTTTTTTTTGGCATGCATAAAAGCACTTAGTAAGCTTTAGTAGATATATTTGAACCTGCTTTATCTCAGAAAAGACAATCTACAGAAAGAGGGTTAAAATAATCAAAAACAATTCATTGTTATTTAACACAGAATGATAAATTAATTTTTCCTGAACGCAGAGAAGCAGCCAGACTAGAAAGAACAATAAGAGTGCAAGTGGTTTAGGTGATGCCTAAAGATTCTAATTTAATAGATAGAGGTGGTGGTCAGGCAATCTACATTTCCAAAGTGCCCAAATATATCCAATGTGCAGCTGATTTGGGAACCCTCACTGTAAGCATAAAGGAGGCTCTCTGAAGTTTTTAATCAGTGATAAAAAGATTCAGATTTGTATTTCAGAATGACCTCCTTTTTGCCATATTAGATAATGGATCAGAATGAAAAACAGAAGAAAGACTAAACAACTTCATAAATTAAAGATTTATAATATTTCCTGAGGAAATGAGACAGAGCAGGTTGATTCATATTTACAAAAATTTAAATTAACGTGAAACGTAAATATATTAGAGTGGATTCTCAAAATTGGGCAAACGAGGCCTTTACATTAACCTCACTTTACAAATGAAGAAGCCAGGCTTTCTGCCACTAAGACTTGCTTCCCCATAGAAGACTACGGCTTCTTCATTAGTAGGAATGTTGTAGCCAGAAAAGCCAAGTTTTTATATTACTATCATGACTTTTAGCTTGTATTCCAAAGAAAGACACTTAAACTTCTCAAGTACTCAGTTTCTAATTTTATAAAAAAGAGATAATAAAATAATACATTTTAAATTACATATAAGGATAATAGCAATAAAATGGGGAATGACTTCAGCAGGTTTTTGATACATGTTAAAAATTGTTACTGTAATCAATACAAAATCAGATGGTCACAAAAAGCAACAAAAACAATTTTTTAAGACTTTATTTTTATCTCAGTTTTAAGCTTGTAGCAAAATAGGGAGAAAAGTACAGAAATATCCCAGATACCCCCTGTGCCCATATATGCATAACCTCCTCCATTATCAACATCCATCCTTCACCAAAGGGTGCATTATTTAAAATTGATGAACCTACACTGACACATCATAATCACCCAAAGTCCATGGTTTCCCTTAGTTTCCACTCTGTGTTGTACATTGTATGGGTTTGGACAACTGTATAATGATGTGCATACATTCTTATAGTATCATACAGAGTATTTTCACTGCCTTAAAAAGTCTTCTGCATTCAGCTATTCATGCCACTCCTCCTTGAGCTCATGACAACCCAAGGCAACCATTGATTTTTTTACTGTTTCTCCACAGTTTTGCCTTTCCTGGAATTTTATATAGTTGGAACTATACAGTATGTAGCCTTTTCAGATTGTCTTCTTTTACTTAATAATATGCATTTGAGTTTCCTTTATGTATTTTCATAGTTTGATAGTTCATTTCTTTTAGTGCTGAATAATATTTAATTGTCTAGAAACTAAACAACAACCAGTGTTCATTCTTATAATCCTTTTACTTCATTGTAGGAAATTCTTGCCTAAGATAAAACAAAATCATGTAGATTAAGGAAACCCCAACCATTTTCTTTGGGTAATAGCTTAGAGCAACATCTTAGAGCTGCTGATGGTTGATCCAGATTCAATTGTGGTATAATTCAAAAGGAAAAAATAAATTGAGATAGGAACAAGAGTAAAGAAGAGGAAGGAAATGGGAAAGAGGAAAAGATAAAGGAATAAAATGAGAGTGAGTTGGGGCAAAGGGTGACAAGGAAATGAATTTGAAAATAATCTTGAAGGTAAAGAACCAGAAACAAGCTAATCTTGTCTCCACTGTGTCCATGACCCACAATGGCTGTTACCAACACAGTTCACATAGATATCATTCCACTATGTTGTAGAATGAAAAGAAGTGTTGGGGACATTTATATTTAGATCACAAATGCATATTTTTCAGATAATAATAGATAAACATTCAACTGAAAGTAATAAAAACTCAAAATCACATGACATGATTTGTAAATATGCAAATTGTAAACAATTTGGCTTAGTAATATAAACAGTAGAATATCCTTACTTCAGCGTTCATCTTGGCTCTTGAAAATGATTACCTTTATCCAAACCATGTATTACTGGAAAGCAGGACAGATCTAGAAATCCTCCCAACTTTCCATGGCTAATCAAAAAGACTGCTCTGCTCTCACATATTTTGTTATCAGAACCACCTCCATTCTTCCTCAATGACTCCTATAAAACTCAGCAATGACTTTTTTTACCTGTCTCTATAAAACCCTGAATCATATTTCTTTTCTTTAAGATAGTCTTCATTAATAAAACTCCTCCCTATTGCAATAACCTACATACAATTATTTCCTCAATTTGGGGTAAATTTTGTCTTCTATACTTTCATCTATCTCTTATACTAATATTTTTTGGAACTCCTTACCATGTCATTAATGTGCACCATTTACCACCATTTACCACTTCATAGATTATTCTTTCTTCAGGGGGGCAGTTTGTTCTATTTATTTGGGTTTAACATTTATATTTTTGTAGTATGCACTTTCACATGTCTTTTACCCCAATAGAATCTGAACTCCCTATTTCAGGAACCAATACTACCTGTATCTCTGAAAACTATCACAGTGCCAAAAACATAGGTGTTTTATAAAGGTTTTATTAGAAATAAATCCATGCATGCATACATGCTTCAATGCAATAAAACAACACATGTAGTTGACATGAAACACTTGGCAATAAGACATGCACTGCCTATAGGATATTTCAAGTCTCCTTTGGGAGTGTTGGCTAACTGCAGAAGAATTTGTTATCCCCACAAAATCTCTTATTGATGAATTTTAATTAAAAGCATTTTGATGTGCTCTGTATTTCCTTTAGATAATATGTGCATTCCCTACTCCTAACTAAATTGGTAAGAAATCACAGAAAACAGTCTGAAATCATATTCCCATCCTCATGTACTGGTTATATATTGTTACATAATGAATTAATACAAAACATAGTGGGGGCTTCCCTGGTGGTGCAGTGGTTAAGAATCCGCCTGCCAATACAAAGGACACGGGTTCGAGCCCTGGTCCGGGAAGATCCCACATGCCACGGAGCAACTAAGCCTATGTGTCACAACTACTGAGCCTGCACTCTAGAGCCCGCGAGCCACAACTACTGAGCCCATGCACCATAACTACTGAAGCCCATGCGCCTAGAGCCCATGCTCTGCAACAAAAGAAGCCACCACAATGACAAGCCTGCACACCACAACAAAGAGTAACCCCCGCAACTATAGAAAGCCCACACACAGCAAAGAAGACCCAATGCAGCCAAAAATAAATAAATAAATAAATAAATAATAATAAATAAATAAATAAATAAATAGATTTATTTTAAAAACATAATGGCTTAAAATAATAATATTTATTCAGTTCAGGCATCTATGAGTCCGTTGGGCACTTCTTGTTATCAGGCATGAACTCAACCATGTATCTGCGGTTAGCTATGGGTTATCTCAGCATCTCTGCTAACTGGCCAGTTCTGACTTCTGCTGGGGCTCATTCACATGTCTGATGATTGACTTGCTGTCATCCTAGCATGACGGGTGACTAAGCCACCTATCTTACATCCTTGAGTAGGCTGCTTTTGTTTTTTATTCTAGTATGGCAGGAATACAAGAGGGAAACAAGAAGCGCATAGGTTTCCTGAGACCTAGGCTTGGAAGTGGCACAAAGCTGCATGTTATTGGCCAGATTAAGTCACAAGTCCAACCCAAAGTCAAGGGTGGGAAAAGAGAACCATCTTTTGATGGAAACAGCTACCAACTCACATTAAACAGGGTATTCATACAGGGAGGAGTGAAGCATTGGAACTATTTCTGCAATCAGTCTGTAACACACCATTTGTATAAATTTTGCTCTCCCCTTGGGATAAGTAAATAAAATGTCAATCCTAGAGAAGTAGTTTAATCCAAATGATGTTTAAGACCACAAGGGTGACACAGAAATGGAAAAGAAAATGAACATTAACATTTTTGATTATCTACTTTGTATGAGGTACAGGGTGTGCTCAGCACATTTATTAGGTCATAAGATACTCACTATAAAGCCCCCTAAAAAAGATATTATCCCCATTATCTCTCAGATGAAGAAACTGAAGTAAGAGAGTTTAAATTTCTCAGTGTCACATTACAAGTAAGTGGCTGAACCATGATTCCAATCCCGTTCCAAAATTCATGTTCTTTAGTTAACCCATAACTGCCATTGAAGTGCTGCTTTTCTGTCTTTTTGGTTGTTTATTTAATTCCTCGACAGTAAAATAAGCCTTAGAAGACAGAGACCTTGCATCCTTTCAATCAACCACTACTTCTAGCAGAATGATGCTATTGGTTTACAAGTTTGAATATGTTCAAATGTCTTATTGTTAACAGACAAAAATCTCAATTAGTTGGACTTTGTCTATATAGAAAATAGAAGTCTGTGTCAATAGTACTAAAAAAAATATTGAAATCTTCTTGGAATCAGCAAGGACACAATAATAATATTTTTTTCCTCATGATTATAGTTCCAAAGCCCATTAACTCCCCTACAAGTTCCATGAAATAAAAGCAAAAACAGTAACCAGGAGGGGTGGGGGACTGCAGGCTTTCACATTAATCCCATACTGAATAATTCTGTAATAAGAAAGTGAATAAAAAATATGTTTCCATCAAGTAATCCTATCCACAAAAGACAGATCTTTTCAATGCGGTCCCCAAGAGGATTAAGTAGCTGTAGGGAATCTCTGCTATTCCTGCTTTTTCCCCCTTTTGTTCAAGAGGCAGAAACAAATCTTCCCAAAATGAGCCCTTTAAATATCAAACAATCACCAGAGGCTAATTGAAACAACAGACAACTGAAACAAATTATGCATTCTTCCCTTAGATAAGAAACTTGAATTATAAATCCTTCAAGACTAGAAAGTGTGAAATAAATTGAAATGCAATTAAGTGTCAGAATTAAAGACATTTCCAAGTTATTTCTTATAGAATCTCTTGAAATGCTTTGAGGTTTTGGGAACTTCGTATTTATCTCAATCAAGCTTATCTCAAGTTTTGTTTAAAAAAAAAGAAAAGTTTTGTTTAAAAGAAAAAGGTGGACCTTAAGATCCACTCCTTAGTCTCTACCTGAAAATGCAAGCTTTTCAAATTTTTTTTGCTTTGCTTTTTTTCCACCCTCTCCACTCTTCCTCAACTAGCATTTGATTAAGCAGCAGGCAGCCTGGACAGCATGACTTGTTTCAAATCATCAAGTCAGCTGTATCTTCCTTGGTTATTATTTTGTAAAGTTTATTGAAACAGATAATTATATTGAGTTTAGTTTTATGCTGGGAATTGTACAAAGATGATAATCTTGTGAGGACAATCGCCTCCAAAAGCTGAGGGACTGCTGCTGTTGATGAATTCAATCTGAATGACTATCAGCATGATTTGTTTGGCTGGCAATTTTTTTATTAGATAAGCCTGTGAGTGGTTAAAATGACCTAGTTCATCCAAGGGCGGGAATCTGTAATAGGACCTAGTGAGGTAAATTATAAATTTATTCCCAGTGTCCTATTCAGCAGGTTAATTGTTCCCTAACATAAATGGATACTGAATAAATAAACTAATTTCCCTACCATTTAAGAAAGCATCAGAGCTAATGAATGGTGTAAAGTGCCAACGTCTTCTTAGACAAATCAAGCTATGTTTCTTTTATGAAATTTTGGTTTGGACAGGACATACACTGAGACAAATGAAACTTTACTATGTAGATGCCAAAAGCTCTGTGGAACAAAATAAATAATTATAAAAGGAAGACATGTCATCCAATGTCAGAGTCTAAAAATCACTGCCATTACTATAACAACCAAAAAACTATGTAAAATAATTCATTAAAAAATGAGAGTACTCATATTCCCAAATTTCAGTGAAATTAAATGAACTTCTTTCTTTGAGGAGGACTTAAATATACTGTGTGGTTTGGGTTTTACTTATCACAAATTAAAGTGCCTCTGATCCCAAGGCTACTTAATAGGAATCTAATTATCTAAAAATACTAGAAGAAATAAAGAAAGGCCATATAAAAAGGAAAGAGTTTAATTTAGGGCTGGAAGCAAAGAATGTAGACTTCAAGATCTATGCTCAAGGGAATTCCTGTATTTCCATGCAAACATTAGGCAAGAGTTCTTTTGAGATAAAAGCTATGACTTTCTATGAACTAGTGTCATGTCACACTATGTGTAAATCCACCAAATGAATGTCATGATAAAGCTGTATAACCTCAAAGGAATTATATAAATAAACACTATCATTCAGAAATGTACTTCCCTTATGCATTAGTCAAGATCAAATCCTGTGGTTGGAAAAATCAGTTATTTTCCATGTTATAAAAACTTGGATTACATTTTTTTCCTAAATCATACTATTAGGAAATGTCTGAGTGGGTCTTTCTGGATTGTTGATCATATATTAAACCATTCTGACTTCCTTGTATGCATTGTCTAGACAATATTATAAATTCCCCAAGAGCAGGTACAGTATATCATTGCAAGTTGAAATTCTAGGCCCTCCTGCAAATGTTTAAAGAAAAGAGCCTTTCTTAATTACAAAGTAAGCAAATGTCCCATTGGCATATCTCATTTCATGCTTTCCCCCTCCCGAGGCCTCCTTCCCCTTTACCACCATCATATATTCTCATGTAGGGGATGCCTAAGCAAGTTTCATCTGTGGCCCATGTCTGCCTTATACTTTAATAAGCCACTCTTACTATTACAGAAAACCAGAAAGAAAAGAACAACTGAGAATTGAAACCTTTACGTTGTCTTCAGCTAATATTTATTAAAACTTTATGATGACTGCATGTAAAGTCTAGTGATAATCAAATAAGATGTGTAATTTTCTTAAAAGCCTTTTTCCAGTTTTTAAATTTTCTTTTTTCTTTTCTTTCTTTTTTTAAAATATTTGAGGCCATCTGGGTGAAAGGTACAGGGGAACTCTGTATTCAATTTCTGTGAGTTTTAAATTATTTCAAAATAAAAACTAGAAACATTAAAAATAAAATAACCTTGCTGTGTGGCAGACATTGTGTTTGATAGTTATATAATATTACATCATTTAATTAAATTAAGGAAAAATAAAATGTAATTATTTTCTATTCAGACGAATTGTGTGTGTATGTGTGTGTGTGTGTGTGGTAGGGTCACACTTGAATTTCTAAGTATACTAGGCCACAAATTAAATGAAGAAATCTACAGATCTAAATCCATTCTAACAACAACCAGAGTTATACTCCAACATAATATCATCAATCAATCCAAAATTAGGGGATGTATTTCCATTCAAATCTATCTTATCCTGCTCAATATAGCACAGTTCTGTTCTAATCTATCATCAACTCCTCTTGATTTCAACTATTAAGACTTTTCAGATCCATCCATTTCCCCACCTTCTCTGTAGCTAACCCTTAGTCTGTTACCATCAGCTTTGCCTGGAAATTGCCTCTGAACTGACCTCCACATGTTTTGTCTTTCTTCCCTCATAATCGCTGTCTCCTTCAGGACATTGTAAATTCCTTGAGGATTAAGGATTGAGATTATGTATTTGTTTTAGGTTGGGTTTCCCCAGAAACAGGCCCTTAGACAAGAATTTGTGTTTGAGGTGGTACATGGAAACACCAGTACGGGAACGGAAAAGCGAGATAGGGGAAGGATGAAAGCTGATAAAGGGTCCTTACAACAATCTTTCTGTGGAGGGAGCAGTGTAAAGTATGTCCCCGAGCTACCTATGGGAGAAAAAAGTAGAGTGTTTATTTTTTAAAGTTCATCCAGCATTTTCTCAGGGCTGCTCCTAAAAAGTGGGGGAAGGAGGGAATAACTGCCCATACTCCCGGCCTGCTGTTCAGTGGGCTGGGTGGTAGAAAGCCCTCAAGCAGCATCAAGCAGAGTTGTACAAGTTCTTGCAATAGGCTGCTGTGGGCAGAAGTTTTGCTGGTGAGAACAAGGGGAGAAAGGCACGTCCACAGTAGTGTTTGCTCTCTTTTTATTTTTGCCCACTATCGTCTATTTAATATTATGCCTAACACAATACATAGCATAGTAGGCAGGAAAAGAATACTTAACTAACTCAAATTGTAATCATTATATAAAAGTAGCTTAGAATACAGTAGAAAAAATAATCCCCTTGGCTTGCCACAATAAAACAGACTTATTACATTGGCTCTGATCATTAATAGATACATTTCATGGCTCTGAAATAGCTAACATTCATAAATTTCCCCCTTATTAAGAAGATAAACATTTTCCAAGATGGATGAGTTCAAGGTTTGTTTTTAAGCATGGAGTTTGTAAATAATATAAATAATATTTTACTTAATATATCTCTTTCAACCTCAAGCATTATTGCTTTTAATCATACCTATTTTTGCCTCCAGTTTTATATTGAAATGTGATTTTTGACAAAGAGCTGTGATGATAGGTTATCAGTTTCTCACAGGTAAGAATTGCATCTTGTTTCTTATAGCTGCAATGTCGTGTACAGACTAGGTGTCCAAATAAATGTGCTTCAGACTAAGTTGTTAGATGTGGCTAACTGCATATTTTTGGCTTGAATTGGATTCAATTAAATAGAAAGTATTTATATCAGTCAAAGACACAAAGAAAAAACATAGTGGAAAACACTCATATTTCTCTTTCCAGTCTTATTACTCTGTGATTGACTTCAGCAAAGTGCCAACTACTTTTTTTTTTTCCCCAAATACTTAAATACCTTTGCTTTTGAAATATATGTATCTAACTGAGCTTCTTATTTCTTCACAAAACCTCCTTCTATTCCTGACAGAATAAAAGAAGGGCTTCTGGGAGAATAGGATAGTAATGTATAATTTGAAAAGAAAGTTCTGAATCATCCTGTCATCTGGGCACGTAACTGAGCCAATCCAACCAGAGAAATCTGCACTTTTGCCTCTGGTCTGGGATGGGCTCAAGTTGTATCCCATTAGGGTCTGTGGGGCAGGAAGAAGGACATGTGCTTTGTGGCATTTGGTTCTGTCTTTGACATGGTCTTCACTATTTAATGGTTTCATGGCTGTCAGTTTCCTGATCCCTAAGTGTCACCTTCTTATCTGTAAAAGGCACATTAATAACCATCTCAAGGTGTTTCTCTGAGGAAAAGTGGGAAAATGCATGAACATTCACAAAGCATCAGAATTGTGTCTGGTACATAAGAGATAACTGATACACATCAACACTTCCCTTCTCTTCACTTCCTGAGGTTGTGACAGTGTATTTCCAAATAACCTTGCATCTATCCTAAATCATATTCTTATTTGCTTACTCCTGCAATTTCACCTCAAATCCTCCAATAGTGGTCCTTTAAGACCATGACTCATCCACCTATATCTCACCTCAGCTTTTTTAGAAAATGCCTTAGAAGTTGCTGCCTGTCTGACCTCACAGGAGCCTGCCAGAGGAGGCTTCATTCTTTCTCCTTCACTTTTCTCTTGGGGAAGGCATCATGAATCCACTCGTTGCTTGGGAGTGAACTCAACTTGAATCATTGTATTTTTGAGTCCAGGGTTTCTTTACCTAGATAAAGAGCGTTGGCAGCTGCTAGCAAAACTCCCTTTTGGTTTCGTTGACTCTGTGTACCCATGTGACCCATAGTTCAGCTAAGGGCCATGCTTCGTTTTGTTTTTAAATACCCAGTTCCATATCATACATTCTATAGAAAAATGTTCTTCTGGACATTTATGGCAAAGATTTCTTTCTTTTTCTTTTATTTTTTTAATTTATTCATTTATTTTTGGCTGCCTTGGGTCTTCGTTGTTGCACGCGGGCTTTCTCTAGTTGCGGTGAGCGGGGGCTACTCTTCGTTGCAGTGTGCGGGCTTTTCATTGTGGTGGCTTCTCTTCTTGTGGAGCACGGGCTCTAGGCCCGTGGGCTTCAGTAGCTGCAGCATGTGGGCTCAGTGGTTGAGGCGTGCAGGCTCTAGAGCGCAGGCTCTGTAGTTGTGGCGCATGGGCTTAGTTGCTCCACGGCACGTAGGATCTTCCCAGACCAGGGCTTGAACCCGTTTCCCCTGAGTTGGCAGGCGGATTCTTAACCACTGCACCACCAGGGAAGTCCCATATGACAAACATTTCTGACCATCAATAAACTCTTGATCTCTCTTTTATCTTTTACCGAATTAGCTGTCTCTTCTCTTTTTGTGTCAGTGTAAAATCAGAAGTCAACCCTCTTTCTGTGAATTCTCACTGCAATAACTCCCTACTCAGTTGCCTTTGGATCTCACAGACTTTACTTAAGATTTGGTGTATTTGAGGGATTACACATTACCATCTGACTTGCTCCTCTCTCCGCTTAAATACTTTACATTTCTTAACTGGCCAGGTTATCCACATTTCTGCTTCTCAGGAAACACAATTCTCAGATCTTCTTATGCAGATAAGCTTAGCTTTGCACCATCCATGGCCTGGGGTACCATTTACATATGTAAGATTCATTAAGGAGTTCTAAAAAACCATGGATCACTTTCTCCAACTTGAGAAGTAAATGCAGGTTTTTATGGATTAAAGCTTATATGATGTTACAGGTCCTTTTTAAGAAAAAGAATTTAAGAAATATTACTTTTGCAAAATTTTTAAAACACAGGAACATATGCACACCCTGTTATATCTCTCTTCCAAGGGCCATGTAAGTGAGAGTCTCTAAAGCTTAAAATTTTTTAATTTCATGATAAGCCATCTTTGTCCAAGACCCACCCACTTTTTAGGTGAATAGAATAACTGGTAAAGGATCTGAAATTTCCAACTCATCCTATTCTTCTTCCAATAGTCTTCAGGAATAAGGAGAGGTTAGTAGTGTATTTATTTCGCTTTGGATTTTAATTGTTAAACAAATTTGGAAAAAAAAACAACTATGGTCAATATTGTTTCTAAATTATTATTATCTTGTTGAATATTTCCTTAGACCTTCATTCAATGACTTCAGCATCCTCAATTATGATAAAACGATTCGAAATTGGTCCTATGTCTTGGGCCAGCTCCTTGGAAATTCCCCGAAGTACCCTTTGAACTCTAAATCAAAGTACATATTTGAAATGACACAGCCTATAAACTGGTGCTCACTATAAGAATTTTGTAAATGCTTTCTTGTAGAAGCAGAAACATTTGAGAATCTGATCTTGACATTTCAGCAGACCTGGCCTTGCTCTTGCAATTTCAAGCTACTTTCCTATGAGCTCCAAAGTTTGTGGATAAGATAAAGTCTCCTGATGGACATGGATGACACAGCTGTCCCTGATCTGTTGATGAGCTGTCTTAAAAATTTAGCTGAGATATTTCAGTGGCCTTATCCTTTTACAGAAGAATTAATAGTCAGTCATTCAGCTCCAGATTAAATGCCTCTGATTTCACACTCACCATTACTCTGCCAACCTCCTGGTCTACCTAGACCTCTAAAATCAAAACAGATATTCCTTCCTTTTATTACCTGCCCTAGGGCGCATTAGGGAGCCTACTGTAAAGTAATTAACACTGCACTGGGAATCAGACACCTCCTGGTTCTACTACTTTCTCCTAGGAGAATTTAGGCTGGTGCCTCCATTTTTTAATTAGGTCAAATGTAAATAATATTAACTCTATAAACCTAAACTAATTACTATGGGAATCAAATTAGATAATTTATAAAGGCAATGTTAAATATCAGTGATCTAATATAGCACGGAGATTTTTTTATTTTATTCTTATTATTTTTAAATAGTTAATGCCAGAGATTATTAAAAATTGAAAAAAAAAAGGATATATTTTAAAAAGTAAGTATCTCATCCTATCTGTTCCATGTTCTCCAGCCACATTATTCTCCTATCCTATATGTATTGGTTGGGGTTCTCCAAAAAACAGAATCAATAGGACGTGTGGGTAAGTAGATAATAGATAGATAGATAGATACAGAGATAGAGAGACAGATACAGAAAGATAATGAAAAAGAGATTTCTTTTAAAGAATTGTATCACATGATTATAGGGACTGGCAAGTCTGAAATCTGCCAGGCAGACCAAAGCACTGGAAATTCCTGCAAGAGTTAGTGTTATAGTCTCAAGTTGGAGGTGATCAAGAGGCAGGATTTCTCCCTTTTTGGAGAACCTCAATTTTTTCCTCTTAATTATTTCAACTGGTTGAATGATGCCCACCCACATTATGAAGAGTAATCTGCTTTACTCAGTTTACTGAGCTAAATATGAATCATGTATAAAAAAGTATCTTCATAGCAACATCTAAACTGGTGTTTGACCAAAAAACTGGGTATCATAGATTAGTCAAGTTAACATAAAATTGTCACACCATAGAACACTTTTTTAAACAAATTTTAAATTTTAGAATACTTTTAGATTTGTAAAATATTGTAAAGAGAGTATAGAGAGTTCCTATATATTTTATATTCAGATTTCCCTATTATTGACATCTTGAATTTGTATGGTACATTTGTCACAATTAACAAACCAATATTGACACATTATTGTTCAATAAAGCCCATACTTTGTTCAGATTTCTTTAGTTTTATCTATGTCCCTTTTCTGTTCCAAGATTCCATCCAAGATGCCACATTGCATTTAATCATCACGTCTCCTTCAGCTCCTCTTGGCTGTGACAGTTTCTCAGACTTCCCTTGTTTTTGATAACAGTTTGAGAAGAACTGGTTAGGTATTAGTTTAGGGGAAAAAAACCCACAACAATAAAGTGTCATTCTCATCATATTATATCAAGGGTACATATTTATTACGTGACTTATCACTGTTGATATTATGTATTACCTGTCTGAAGTAATACATAATTGCTTTTGATTTTTTTTGTTGTCCTTGGAGAGCTACTCTATAAATATAAATGTTAATGTGTATGTATACATATGTGTGTTTTAAAATATATACATACCAATGCATTATGTGTATATACAGGTTTATATTTGTATATTATTTTACTTACTCTGTAATGGAGACCATGCTATGAAACCATATACAGAGAAGGAAATTGTCATTCTCAAATGATGCATAATATTCCATTATATAGATGGACTAATTTTTTTAACTTTCCTCTATTGAAAGATATTTACATTGTTTTTGTTTTTTAACTCTTACAAACAGTGCTACATTGAATATCTTTGTATTGAGCTCATGGTGGAGAAAATCCATAAGGTAAATTCTGAGAAATGGAATCCTACAACAAATGTGTGCATTTTTTATTTGATAGGTATGGCAAAATTGAACTCTTTAAAGGTTGTAACAATTTATATTCACTGTGTCTGTTTTTTCATACATTTGTACACAAGTATATTATCAAATCTTTTTATATTTTCCAAACTGATAAGTAAAAATATATTTAATCATAGTTTAAATTTGTTCTTCTTACTAGTAAAGGCAAGTATCTTTTTCTGCGTTTGAAAGACATCTGCGTTTCCTCTACTAAGAAATGTCCTGGTCTTTTGCCCATTTTTCAGTTGAATTGTTGATAATTTTCTCATTAATTGAATATAGAAAATCAGCACATTATAACATAATCTGCAAACATTCTCCAACGTGTCAATGTCTTACTTTTTAAGGTCTGTTTTTAAAGGTTATGCAGATTTTTTTTTTTTTGTATTTTGTCAATGTCTTACTTTTTAAGGTCTGTTTTTAAAGGTTATGCAGATTTTTTTTTGGATTTGAGTTCTTAAAATAATTTTAAAATATTATCTGTGTTTTGCATTACACTTTGAATAATCTTTGAATGTTTTCTCTTAGACTTTTATGAATTGTTTTTTATAGTTAAAACTTTGATCAGGCCAGAATTTATTTTGGAGTAAGGAATGGGGTAGGGGTTCATTTTCTACCAGAGATGGCTACATAATTGCTGTCCCTTTGTTGACTACTCCATCATTTCCCTACTGATGTGTAATGTCAATTTTATCATATTATTTTTAATTCTTCATTATGTTTCATAGTGTTTCTACCATGCAGGTGTTTTTTTTGTTTTTTGTTTTTGTTTGATTGGCTATCACTTAAGCAGTTGCCTCATTTGTGAAAGCCTAGTTGGCTGTTTGTGATTTGTTGTTTCAATTTCTTAAGTTTCAATTTCTTAACCTTGAGGCATATACAGACTGAGGTTTTGGTTTGCTTACATAGGTACTAAGGCATTAGAACCACTTCAGTCTGATGGCCTCCTTGTTTCATTAACACTAGTAAGAGGCTGTGCTGGGATTTGAACCCAGAAAGTTGAACTCCAGGACTCACATTCTTAACTATGAAATGTTATGTATTAAATCTAGCTCCAGGGAAATAATATTAGCTGGGGACATATGAAGATCATATTTTTCTGTTCGGGTTGATATTGACTCTGTGCTTTTTGTTGTTGCTGTGCTTGAAAGTGATGACAACAATGTCAATGAATGCAGCTTTATTATACAGATACTTAATGAGAAAACAGAAAGAAAGTTATGCTAGGTTATCCAGCAAATTATCTTTATATGGTTTCTATCAGAGATGGTTACTAATAGAGGGAAGTATATATTACATATATATATATATACACACATATATATTATGTATATTAAATATATATTACATACATATGTAAAAAGACAGTAAAATCTTTCAAGTCTGATACAGCAATCAGAAATCTCTCCTATCATTTTTTCTTGTGTTAAGCTGTTTAACGCATATGTTTTTCAACATGTGGAAAGAAATTACATAGATAGAATTTTTGAGCTTTTCCTTGTGAGTATACTAGATGAAAAGGACTTTTCTTTCTTGGGTACTATAAATAGAAGGGTGAAATGATCACACACATATGCCCCAAATTGTCACTGGTTTCACCAAAAATGCAGTGAATTTACCCTCTTTTCATCACAGAAATATGACTATTTTAACAGTACTTTCATGCTTAAAAATACACAAAATAATTTTTAAACGACAAAATAAACGTTTTTTACATAAAACTGGAACTTTTCTTTGTTTCTCCGTTGATTAAATATCCTCCCAGAAACAAGTGGTTGCCTGTAAGGGTAAGAGCTTATCTGCAGTAGACAGAAGGATACACAGAATAGATTATGTGATTCTTTACAAAACGTCCCATACTGACTGCATCACAGCTGGAAAACTTTCATTTTGGCTTTATATAAATATTCTAAATGGCCAGCACTTGATTCTTCTTCTTCTTTTTTTTTAAGGAGCCCAATTATTCTTGGATAACATCTGTGCAAACTGTGAAGTAAGTAAATCAATCTTTGGAGCTTTTGGTAAAAGTTCAAGATCTTACAGTCAGCATGGTACATACAAGGTTCTGTTCTTTGCTGTAACATTCTTGTGCTCTGGTCCATTTTAAGCAATCTTGAAAATGTGGTTATGGCCCAAATTGGCTTTATGTCTTTTTTCTTTCAGCATCTATGTAAAATGAGCCCCTTATTTAGCAGATATCTTCTTGTATTCTGTGTTTTAGCTCAAGAAAAATAAAGGGCTTATCTATCATTAGAACTTTGGGGTATTGAGAGTAGATGAAAGGCCAACTGGCTCCAATTTTACCGCCTGTATCATTAAAATATATGCCAACTGTAGAGATTTCTCCAGCAATTGCCTACTACTGGTTCACATACTGATCTGATATCTTAGAGACCTTCATGGCCGGGACTGCCAAAGCCTTCCACAGATGTATGCAACTTACACCAAGGATTACATCACCCGCCACTGAAGGGCAGCCACCTCCCTGATGAGACACAGACACCTGTACTTTTAATGGGGCACAGCAAGAATATGGAATAGGTATGGTTTTCAGTTTGAGAGTGCAGGAAATTAATTCAAGTTTAGAATAAATTTAGGCAATAAAAAGAAATTGATAGATTCTGGGAGAAATAGTTATATATATATATATATATATATTTGGGTGTTGTTTTCTAGATCTTAAAAGGAACCATTCTTTTAAAAAACTAATGTCTAGTCAAATTAAGAATGAGGAAAGCATTCTAACTTTCACATAAGAATGGATTCAGATAGTAAAGAGAGAATGAGAGAGGGAGGAAGGAGGCCTGGAATTTTATCTCATACATTTGTTTATTCCAAAACACTTGTTGATTACTTCCCTCAAGCAACGTAATAAAATTTTCCTGGCACCACAGGGAAGCAAAAGTAAGAACTACCCAGATAATCCATCCCAAATGTGAAAACCAGTTCACTTAGGAAACACAAGAACTATACTTTTCTAATTGCAAATAACTCTTCTCTGGAGCTATTTTCCACCTTGTTTATAAGTGAATCGCCTTAGCTCTTAAGCTAGTTGATGATAAGTGTGCACTTTCAAAAAAATGTAATGCTTTTGCAGTGGTATAGAAGAGTTTATTATAATTATTACTATTTAAAAAAAGAAAAAAAAATAATTTGTGATCTGTAAGTACGCGCTATTGCTTGCCTCGAAACTGGCGAGCACAATTCTCTGTTCTTTTACAATGAGAAGTAGATTTACATTTTGTCTTTGAGGAAGTTTTTTAACGTCCTCGAACCTCGCTTTTCTCATTTTCAAAGTAAAGAAAAAGGAAAACCTCTGTGTAAAGTTGTTGTAAGAATTAAAATCATACTTGCAAGGCAGGAAGTGCAATTTAACATCCATCCATGGTCTCTCACGAAACGAGATATTCTCATCATCAGGAGACCTCATTGTAGTTTTGATTTGCATTTCTCTAATGATTAGTTATGTTGACCATCCTTTCATGTGTTTATTTGTAATCTATATATCTTCTTTGGAGAAATATCTATTTAGGTCTTCTGCCCATTTTGGGATTGGTTTTTTTTGTTTTTGGATATTGAGCTGCATGGGCTGCTTGTAAATTTTGGAGATTAATCCTTTGTCAGTTGCTTCATTGACAAATATTTTCTCCCATTCTGAGGGGTGTCCTTTCGTCTAATTTATGGTTTCCTTTACTGTGCAAAAGCTTTTAAGTTTCACTAGGTCCCATTTGTTTATTTATTTATTTTTCTTCCATTTCCCTAAGAGGTGGATCAAAAAGGATCTTGCTGTGATTTATGTCATAGAGTGTTCGGCCTACGTTTTCCTCTAAGAGTTTTATAGTGTCTGGCCTTACATTTATGTCTTTAATCCATTTTGAGTTTATTTTTGTGTATGGTGTTAAGGAGTGTTCTAATTTCATTCTTTTACATGTAGCTGTCCAGTTTTCCCAGAACCACTTATTGAAGAGGCTATCTTTCCTCCATTGTATACTCTTGCCTCCTTTATCAAAACTAAGGTGACCATATGTGCGTGGGTTTATCTCTGGGCTTTCTATACTGTTCTATTGATCTATATTTCTGTTTTTGTGCCAGTACCATACTGTCTTGATTACTGTAGCTTTGCAGGATAGTGTGGAGTCTGGGAGCCTGATTCCTCCAGCTCCATTTTTCTTTCTCAAGATAGCTTTGGCTATTCGGGGTCTTTTGTGTTTCCATACAAATTGTGAAATTTTCTATTCTAGTTCTGTGAAAAATGCCATCGGTAGTTTGATAGGGATTGCATTGAATCTGTAGATTGCTTTGAGTAGTAGTCATTTTCACAATGTTGATTCTTACAATCCAAGAACATGGTACATCTCTCCATCTGTTTGTATCATCTTTACTTTCTTTCATCAGTGTCTTATAGTTTTCTGCATACAGGTCTTTGGTCTCCCTAGGTAAGTTTATTACTAGGTATTTTATTCTTTTTGTTGCAATGGTAAATGGGAGTGTTTCCTTAATTTCCCTTTCAGAGTTCTCATCATTAGTGTATAGGAATGCAAGAGATTTCTGTGCATTAATTTTGTATCCTGCTAGTTTACCAAATTCATTGATTAGCTCTAATAGCTTTCTGGTAGCATCTTTAGGATTCTCTATGTATACTATCATGTCATCTGCAAGCAGTGACAGCTTTACTTCGTCTTTTCCGATTAGGATTCCTTTTATTTCTTTTTCTTCTCTGATTGCTGTGGCTAACACTTCCAAAACTATGTTGAATAATAGGGGTGAGAGTGGACAACCTTGTCTTGTTCCTGATCTTAGAGGAAATGGTTTCAGTTTTTCACCCTTGAGAACGATGTTGGCTGTGGGTTTGTCATATATGGCCTTTATTATGTTGAGGTAAGTTCCCTCTATGCCTACTTTCTGGAGGGTTTTTATCATAAATGGATGTTGAATTTTGTTGAAAGCTTTTTCTGAATCTATTGAGATGATTAGATGGTTTTTCTCCTTCAATTTGTTAATATGGTTTATCACATTGATTGATTTGCGTATATTGAAGAATCCTTGCATTCCTGGGATAAACCTCACCTGATCACGGTGTATGATCCTTTTAATGTATTGTTGGATTCTGTTTGCTAGTATTTTGTTGAGGATTTTTGCATCTATGTTCATCAGTGATATTGGCCTGTACTTTTCCTTTTTTTGTAACATCTTTGTCAAGTTTTGGTATCTGGGTGATGGTGGCCTCGTAGAATGAGTTTGGGAGTGTTCCTTCCTCTGTTATATTTTAGAAGAGTTTGAGAAGGATAGGTGTTAGCTCTTCTCTAAATGTTTGATAGAATTCGCCTGTGAAGCCATCTGGTCCTGGGCTTTTGTTTGTTGGAAGATTTTTAAACACAGTTTCAATTTCAGTGCTTGTGACTGGTCTGTATATATTTTCTATTTCTTCCTGGTTCTGTCTTGGAAGGTTGTGCTTTTCTAAGAATTTTTCCATTTCTTCCAGGTTGTCCATTTTATTGGCATATAGTTGCCTGTAGTAATCTCTCATGATCCTTTGTATTTCTGCAGTGTTAGTTTTTACTTCTTTTTCATTTCTAATTCTATTGATTTGAGTCTTCTCCCTTTTTTTCTTGATGAGTCTGGCTAATGGTTTATCAATTTTGTTTATCTTCTCAAAGAACCAGCTTTTAGTTTTATTGAAATTTGTTATCATTTCCTTCATTTCTTTTTCAATTATTTCTGATCTGATCTTTATGATTTCTTTCCTTCTGCTAACTTTGGGGTGTTTTTATTCTTCTTTCTCTAATTGTTTTAGGTGTAAAGTTAGGTTGTTTATTTGAGATGATTCTTGTTCCTTGAGGTAGGATTGTATTGCTATAAACTTCCCTCTTAGAAATGCTTTTCCTGCAACCCATATGTTTTGGGTCGTCATGTTTTCATTGTCATTTTTTTCTAGGTATTTTTTGATTTCCTCTTTGATTTCTTCAGTGATCTCTTGTTATTTAGTAGTGTATTGTTTGAGAATTGCTACTCCAGCCTTACTTTGATTTCCATTTGCATGGAATATCTTTTTCCATCCCCTCACTTTCAGTCTGTATGTGTCCCTAGGTCTGAAGTGGGTCTCTTGTAGGCAGCATATATACAGCTCTTGTTTTTGTATCCATTCAGCCAGTCTATGTCTTTTGGTTGGAGTATTTAATCCATTTACATTTAAGGTAATTATTGATATGTATGTTCCTATTACCATTTTCTTAATTGTTTTGGGTTTGTTATTGTTGGTCTTTTCCTTCTCTTGTTTTTTCTGTTTAGAGAAGTTCCTTTAGCATTTGTTGTAAAGCTGGTTTGGTGGTGCTTTAGCTTTTGCTTTTCTGTAAAGGTTTTAATTCCTTCATTGAATCTGAATGAGATCCGTCCTGGGTAGAGTAATCTTGGTTGTAGATTTTTCCCCTTCATCACTTTAAATATGTCCTTCCACTCCCTTCTGGCTTGCAGAGTTTCTGCTGAAACATCAGCTGTTAACCATATGGGGATTCCCTTGTATGTTATTTCTTGCTTTTCCCTTGCTGCTTTTAATATGTTTTCTTTGTATTTAATTTTTGATAGTTTGATTAATATGTGTCTTGGCGTGTTTCTCCTTTTATTTATCCTGTGCTGTACTCTCTGTGCTTCCTGGACTTGTTTGACTCTTTCCTTTCCCATATTAGGGAAGTTTTCAACTGTAATCTCTTCAAATATTTTCTCAGTCCCTTTCTTTTTCTCTTCTTCTTCTGGGACCCCTATATTTGAAAGTTTTTGCATTTAATGTTGCCCCAGAGGTCTCTGAGACTGTCCTCAATTCTTTTCATTTTTTTCTTTATTCTGCTCTGCAATAATTATTTCCACTATTTTATCTTCCAAGTCACTTATCCATTCTTCTGCCTCAGTTATTCTGCTGTTGAGTCCTTCTAGAGAATTTTTAATTCATTTATTGTGTTGTTCATCATTGTTTGTTTGCTCTCTGGTTCTTCTAGGTCCTTGTTAAACGTTTTTTTGTATCTTTCCATTCTGTTTCCAAGATTTTGGATCATCTTTACTATCATTACTCAGAATTCTTTTTCAGGTAGACTGCTTATTTCCTCTTCATTTGTTTGCTCTGGTGGGTTTTACCTTGCTCCTTACTCTGCTGTGTGTTTCTCTGTCTTCTCATTTTGCTTAACTTACTGTGCTTGGGTCTCCTTTTCGCAGGCTGCAGGTTCATAGTTCCCATTGTTTCTCGTGTCTGCCCCCAGTGGCTAAGTTGGTTCAGTGGATTTTGTAGGCTTCCTGGTGGAGGGGACTGGTGCCTGCGTTCTGGTGAGTGAGGCTGGATCTTGTCTTTCTGGTGGGCAGAACCGTGTCCAGTGGTGTGTTTTGGGGTGTCTATGACCTTATTATGATTTTAGGTAGCCTCTCTGCTAATGGGTGAGGTTGTTTTCCTGTCTTGCTAGTTGTTTGGAATAGGGTGTCCAGCACTGTAGCTTGCTGGTTGTTGAGTGGAGCTGGGTCTTAGTGTTGAGATAGAGATCTCTGGAAGTGCTTTTGCCTTTTGATAACGTGGAGCCAGGAGGTCTCTGCTGGACCAATATCCTGAACTCGGCTCTCCCACCTCAGAGGCACAGGCTTGACATCTGGTCGGAGCACCACGACCCTCTCAGCCACACAGCTCAGAAGAAAAAGGAGAAAAAAAAGACAGAAAGAAAATAATAAAATAAAGTTATTAAAATAAAATATTAAAAAGTAATAAAAAAAATAGAAAGAAGAGAGCAACCAAACCAAAAAAACAAACCCTCCAATGATAACTAGTGCTAAAAACTATACTTAAAAAAAAAAAAGGAAAAAACTGACAGACAGAACCCTAGGACAAATGGTAAAAACACAGCTATACAGACAAAATCACACAAAGAAGCATACACATACACACTCACAAAAAGAGAAAAAGGAAAAATATATATATATCTATATATTAAAAAAAAGGAGGAAGAGAGCAACCAAATCAATAAACAAATCTACCAATGATAATAATCTCTAAATACTAAACTAAGATAAACATAAAACCAGAAACAAATTAGATGCAGAAAGCAAACCCCAAGTCTACAGTTGCTCCCAAAGTCCACCGCCTCAATTTTGGGATGATTTGTTGTCTATTCAGGTATTCCACAGATGAAGGTACATCAAGTTGATTGTGGACATTTATTCCGCTGCTCCTGAGGCTGCTGGGAGAGATTTCCCTTCCTCTTCTTTGTTTGCACAGCTCCTGGGGTTCAGCTTTGGATTTGGCCCCGCCTCTGCGTGTAGGTCGCCTGAGGGCGTCTGTTCTTCGCTCACACAGGACGGGGTTAAAGGAGCAGCTGCTTCGGGGGCTCTGGCTCACTCAGGCCGGGGGGAGGGAGGGGTATGGATGTGGGGCAAGCCTGCAGCAGCAGAGGCCGGCATGACGTTGCACCAGCCTGAGGCGCGCCGTGCGTTCTCCTGGGGAAGTTGTCCCTGGATCACGGGACCCTGGCAGTGGCGGGCTGCACAGGCTCCCGGGAGGGGAGGTGTGGATAGTGACCTGTGTTTGCACACAGGCTTCTTGGTGGCTGCAGCAGCAGCCTTAGCGTCTCATGCCCGTCTCTGGTGTCCGCGCTGATAGTTGCGGCTCGCGCCCATCTCTGGAGCTCGTTTAGGCGGTGCTCTGAATCTCCACTCCTCGCGCACCTATGGGATGACTTTTAATCTGTTCCAAAATATCCTGCAATGAACAATTGATTTGATAGAGGCCATCCAATTATATTTGTCTGGGGTAAATTTTCCCAAATTTCTAAGTGGTCGGCATAATGGCAGGGAGAAATATTCTATAATACAGTCAGTGGGAAGGATGTGTTTGGAATTTATAGCTATGCAATGAAAGTTTGTATGTTTAAGTGTGATTTCTCAAAGATGTTTACATTTTAAAGTTGGAGATAAATTCTCACATTAAAAAGAAGCCTGATGTTCAATATCTACCTCATTTCTCTGTGGTCTATCACAGGCAGGCTCCCCAAGTTTCCTCTGAAGAAAGGAAGGCTAAATCATTGTGATCATTGGCTAAAGAGAATGTGTAATAATTCTTAATAACAGAATTTTGAAAAGCTCATAAGCATGATGATACATCTTACAAGTACAAAAGGACATTTCATTTCAATGGTATTTTTTCTCAGAAGTACAATTTTTCACTTCTCAGTTTTTAAGGAGTGTGAATTTCTAAATGATTACCATTAGAATGACTCAGAAATAAACAAAACTCAAATCTGAAAGTTACTTTTTCTTGATCTGACCAGTTTCTCCACATTTTGAATGTTCTCTCCCTGTTGAACTTCATGTTTTACTACTTATCTTTGTATTTTCCTATTCCTTATCAAATAACATATGTTGGGTTCTTACAACATCTTTGTTGGGTTGTTAAAATATCATCGAGGTTTAACATTAATGAAGCTCTTCCAGCTGTGACAATTGCCTTTGAAATATTCTTTAAAAGTTGGTCCTTTCATCACAAAGGACAAAATTTCCCCATAATTACTAAAATTATTTACTCTTCTCTGTTTTTCCTATTGATTCGTCAGAAGAAAATGATTCGATGCAAATTTTATTCCTTTGTAGATCATCCTAATTTGTTTAACTCTCACTTTTGAGGATGAGCTTATTTTAAATCTTAAATATAATAAAAGATAAAGTTATCCTGGCTATTGGATAAGGCTGGATCCAGACAGAAGAGAATCCAAACATGTGACATTTTTGGTTCAGGAAATAGTCAATTGCCCTGTTCGTCATTCCTGTCTCTACTCTTCTATGCCTCAGAGGCCCAACAATTAATTTTGAAGAGATGTTGAAATTTCACATAATTGCGGTTTCATTGTCCATCAGTCTTTCCTTTCTTTCTGTCCAGGGACCATTGCACATTCTCCCTTTCGTCATCCTCTGCAGTGACCCAGGACCAAATGACTGATTATATTTTAGTGAGCTGGTCCCTGCATTTCTGGAGCCACTAAATTCTCCATTTAAATGGAAGACTCTTGCCCCATTTTTTATCTTCATTGTGCTGATGTGGGAGCCCTCTAAGTGTATCTTTTGAATAGTTTAGCATCCTCAGGAGTATGCCGAATTTCTGTAATGCTTCATATGTCATCTGCTCCTTTGTCATACACATGGCTCCAATTTTAGTACTTTATTTCTAGTTGGTCCAACAATTTAGTTTATTTTTCCCTGATTGTATCAATTTATTTTAAGACTCCTATTTCTGTGTTTGGATTTCTACCCCTGTCATTCCCACACCCTTTGGTTTGTAACTTTGTTTTTCTATCAAAATATTTGATCTGATTCCTCCCTGTTCTTTTTATCCTCATCTGGGTTTCATCTTAATATTTCTTCTTTTTTTTTTTTTAGCCCTACAAAATATTTTCAATGCCCCATAAGCATCAGCTGGCTCTTTTTGAACTAGCCATTTTGAAGCAGGCTTTCAGGTTTTCACATTACAGTAACTCCTTGTAAAAATTCATAGTCCTTGTAATGTAGGTTTGGACTGGGAAGGAAGACCCTGGTCAATTTAAGTTAGAGTCACTCTCTAGCAATGGCCACTCTTACATTCCGTCATACTAAAGGGTAATCTTCCTTACATGGACAGCAGCCTCAGGATGCTCACAAAATAAAAAAAAGAAGGAAAATCAGGGAAGAGGGAGAACATAGAGACCAGGAGCAGCTTGCTCTCTCTTTAATAATTTTTGGACTCTGTCTTTCAAAATCCTGGTCCGGGGTATCTTTGACCCAGAGAAGATTAAAGAAATAGTATCATTCATTCTGGAATCAAATATAAGTCAGCTTAAGTTATATATAGAATGGAATAGTGATATTGTTTGCTTGAATATAATTAATACGAATAAAAGCATTCTTTAGCTGCTGCTGCTGATAATGATTTTACTTATTTATCTCTTATTGTGTATAAGTTTTAGCATGGAAACTGTCAACATATGAACAGAAAAGGATCAAATCAGAATTATTTATTGTATTCCACTTTCAGCTCCATCACTAATTCTCCTCACCTAAGGCTTTTAAGAACACAATCTATTTTTAAATATACTTTTAAAACACTCTAATATCTTAATTTTATATCACATGTATTTAGCAAATGTCTTTGTTCTTATATATACCATAAACTCAATTTTAAATTATTTGATTTGTTCCATTTTGGAACACATATAGCAATAATAGATTTAAATGCAATTCAGATTAGAAAAAAATGCATAGTCTCTCTCTGTCTGTCTGTCTTTCTCTCACACACACATAGACATAGAGGCAAACTACCTACTCAGTTATAAGCAAAGTCAGAAGTTCTAATATATAGTATTCACTCAGTTAGCCTCACTACAAAAACGATCCAACATTCATTTGGAGCTTAGTATCAGATCCTATGGTATATGTTGGTGATATCCCAAATAATAAAGACTAGTTTTTTCCAATAATGAAGTTTTAGTCCAATTTGGGAGGCATCCTGGTACCTTATCTGCTTGTGTGTCTAAATGCCAGAGTGTTAGAAATGGTCAAGTGTCCGGGGAGCAGAGAGTAGAGAATGGCATATTCTCTATGCGGGAATTCAGGTAAAGGATAAACAAAGATGTGCAATTTTGTAAAGAACTTGAGCATAGAATCAAATTGGCCTGGATTTTAGTACAATATTTTCAATATAACATTTGCATCGCCTTGAACAAAATATCTCATTCTCTAATTTTCTCCTCTGAAAAAATACAACACTAACTACCTCCAAGGAGTTTCTTTGAAGTTTAAGTAATATGATATAGAGAAAATGTCTAAGAAAGTTTTGGAACGTGGTATCTTTTTCTCTCTTTCTATTTTTTTTCTCCCTTTATGTCTTCTCTCCATTTCTCTCTCTCTCTCTTTTCTCTGCTTCCTGTAAAATGACTAGCAGGTGGAGAAGCAAATGGTTATGGCATAATATTTTACTCATGGCTCAAACAGGAGGGAGCAATTCCAGTGGTACCTGCACACAATGATGAAAATTTGGACAGGACTAGATTATCTAAGTCTCACTGGTCATATTAGAAATTTTGGACTTGAGTTGAAACCACCAATAACCACTCAGGTTATGGTCTACTACATAAGCAAGTTTTTACTATTTCAGGAAATTCTTGCCCAGGGAGAAGGAGTTTCAAGTAACTTTATTGTTTGCTTCAGGAAACTCCTAAAAATCCATTTATTTGAACAACTTTCATCTGTCAGCGTAAACAGCACCTTCTCAAAGCACTTGACTCATACAACTGTTTACATTTCTAAAGCTCACTTCAAAACATTTGTCTCCTGTATCTTCCAGTCCTAAAGTATAATATCATGAACTTTGGTTGACGCGAATCAGATCCCTGCATTGGATAATTCACCTTAACCCTCCTCCAAGTTTATAAATATTCTGTCTTTGACCTCCCACTTTGGAGATGCTACTAAAATTGTTAAAATAGTGACCTCCCTCACTGCAGTAAGTAAGAAACTTGGCTTGCCTTATCAAGAAATTAATTTAGTGGGTTTTTTTTTTTCTAGGAATTGGCAGTCAAAAGACTTTATCTTTAATTACTTTTAAAATTGTTTTGTTTTATATTTGCATGGTTTCATGAAACATGAATCATTAAGAGCATAAACGTGAGAGCGGTAGAATAATAAACCAAAACAGAGAAGAGAGGTGGAAAAATAAAGACAAAGCCTATCAAAAGCATCTGGGTAAAAGCCAATAAACTGAACTGAAGTAATGGTAATGCAACTGAAAAGAGGTGACTAGATTAGAGCGATATGTCTGATGGAGGGCTTTGCAAGAGATAAGAGTTAAAAGTAAGGAATAATTAGTATCACAAGATTCCAAGGTTTTGCATCTTTGAGACTTAGTGAATCAGTGAACTCACTAATTATAATAGAGAATAAAGATGTAAGATTCATTGGGTGGGGTGGAGTGGGTTATGGGATTGATGTTTAATTGCCGAATTTGAAAAAAATGTATAGCAGTGGATTTCAACTGAGAACACTTACCCATACCTTCAATCCTAAAAAAGGGATGTTTGGAAATATCTGGAGATGTTTTTGGTTGTTACAACTCAGGATGTAGTGGTATCTTGTGTGTCAAAACCAGGAATGCTACTCAACAGGCTGCAATGTACATGAGTGTCCCCACATAACAAAAATTATCCTGTTTAAAATGTCAATAGTGCCACGATTGAGAAAACTTGGTCTACAGGCACAAATAGATAAAAAAAATGATTTGTTAAAACACTTGTTGAATTAATTACTTCCATACCTAAAGGTATGTCCAAGGCAATTTATTATAACCAATAGAAAAGTGGTGTCAAAGACAAGAATAATTTATCAGGAGGAAAGAGCAGATTGTTTGTTCTATCTGAGCCTAGTCTGCTCACTTTCACTCTTGCCCTTGCCCTCAGTGCTTCTGTTACTTGGGTGACCTCTTTCTCTGAATACTACAGGCTGAAATCCAGCCCACCTTGCAAGAGGCATATACAAAGCCATGTGATTCAAGAGCCTGTTCACATACCTCAGTTCTGTCCAGATGTGAAGTAGTAGTTCTCATAGTGCTTTATTTAAGTTTCCAGTTCAAACCCTCTTTCAAAATGTAACCATCAGCACTCCAATCTCACTAGTCTGTAATGTTTTCAATTTCTTATGTGAGGCACATTTATAACTTAATTCTTTGTCCCTTCACTTTCTAACAGGGAGTTTACTTCCGCACACAAAGTAGATGTGCAACAAATGAATGTGGGATTGAACACCTCTTCCTCAGACTGATAACTGAGTAAAGTTGCATTATTCATTGCATGTCTGCGTAAGTTCTGTTAATGTTGATTTTTTAAAAACAAGTCAAATCATGACTTTCCCACAGATATAAAGAGAATATGAACTCAATATTTTATTTAACTAATTAATTAGAAAACCGAGTAGATGTTATAACTGGTTCAAAGAAGAAGTCAAAAATGTATGTTTATATGGAGAAAACTGTTGAAATGAATGTACAAATCGATGAACATTGGTTTTTCCCAGGGGGAAGAGGAAGGAAAGTCAACTGAAATCTCCACTGGACAGAAAACATCTGCATGTCTAGAGACAAGAATTATTTTGCATTGCTCTCTGTTATCCACAACTTTCAAAGTTGTAAAATAGCTCCCAGAGAATCTAGTCAGATAACCCTGAAGGGTTTGCTCTAGACAGTACATTGCTTTCCCTTGAAATACATTTTCCCTTGCAGTTATAATAATTCACCCCCATAAAGATCTAAACCTCTTAGATCAAAAACAAAAGTTTTCAGAGAGAATAGCAATTAGGTCTATTCTAATCTATCGTGTGTTTTCATCAAACTGTCCCTTTTAATTCCAATGCAATCTTGTCCAGTAGAACTACTTTAAAACCCATAAAATGCCACTTCAAGTTTTAATTTTTATGTAATAGATTATGCAATCTTGTGGTATGTAAAAAATATCACTATCAAAGCTGTAATTTCTCTTTGTTCGACAAATTATGTTATGGTACATGAAAAGTAGGTTGCTACTCATTTCTTCAGAAAATGCTTTTCTCAGAAAAAAATGTTGTATTGATATGAAAAAAGTATTAGAATGTTTATATATATATATGTTTGTACTACTACCACTGCCAGTGCATACCTATACTTCCCATTATATAAATAATAGTTTTGAAATAAGTAAAAAAATTAGTGGACTAAACTTCAAAACTATTTACAATGAAAAGTTTATTTTATTCAGTTTCTTAAAAGATTCTTAAGTTCTACATTAGGTTTCATCATATTTCCCTTCTAAATGTTCCCAATTATTTTTTGACTTGACAGTTTCATCTATTGCCTACATTAATTTCTAATTTCTCAGACTGTGTCAGACAATGCTCAGATACTACTGCTTGCCCCAGTGGTAATTTCCTGCAGATTTTGTGTTCTAAACCAGGGACCACACAAAAACTTTACTTCAGATTTTTTTTCAAAGCTTCCGGTAGTTACAAATTCCAGCTTTAAAAATTCCTTCCCAAGGTTGGTATTATATCTCCCTGCACAGTAATCCTCCTTTTACCTTCCTACATTATGCTTTTCATCTTGAGGATAAACTAAAAGCACTGGGAAGATTACATTTAGACTTTAAAAAATGTCTCTCCTTTATCTCAGGAGGTGCCAAATCCTTTTAGGTGATTATGCTAGTTTATGATCAACGCTCCTAGAAAAATCTGAAACAGAAATTAAGGAAACACTCCCATTTACCATTGCAACAAAAAGAATAAAATACCTAGGAATAAAACCACCTAAGGAGACAAAAGACCTGTATGCAGAAAACTATAAGACACTGATGAAAGAAATTAAAGATGATACAAACAGATGGAGAGATATACCATGTTCTTGGATTGGAAGAATCAACAATGCTTTATTTTTGAGTTTCAAGTAGACACTTAAATTCTTGGCACAGATTTTGTATTAGAGAAAGGGTTTTAGAGTAATTTTTTTTCTCCTTAGAATCAAAATCCAGAGCCTGAAATGACTGAAGGCATAAAATTTATGCCATAAACAGTAGGCATCAAAGAATTCCTAGTCAGTAATAGCCAATCTTCCTGCATACTCAGAGAGAAAGATGAAATGCACCACACCATTAAGGAGATGATTTTATTCAGGCCATTACAATAAGGAACTTCATTAATGAGGAACATCTTTAAAAAAAAAAAAAAGGAGGCTTGGGTTTTATAGAGGCAGGTAAATAAGTGAGTCATGGTAAAAGGTGAAAGTGACTTTTATCTGGGAATATGGGAGAATATGGTGGTCCTTTGCTATTAACCTTTTCTGAAAAAGGAAAAGATGGAGGGATTTTTTTAAGCTTAATTGCTTCCCAGCAGCAGAAAGTTCAACATTATCATCTGGTGAGAAAAATATCCCATGGGCTGGGATTAAAAGGTAGAGTCAGAGAGGTGAGCAAAAGAGTTAAAGGCCAGTGTGGACTTTGTGAAGACACCTCTTCCTTTGATCTCACACCCAACCTAAGGTACCGTTAGGTTAGAGTCCAAATTTGAAAATCTGGGAAGGACGGGACAAAGATGAGTGTAAGATCTGCGAGTAGGAGAGATGTGTATCATTGCTAAGTGTCGTCTGGGAATGCAACAGGTCTCAAATCCACACTTGACCCTCCACCCCTCCTCTCCTTCCCCACTTACCAATCTCTGCTCTCTGTAGGGCTCAGCATCAGTGGAATGGACAAGCAGCACATTTGTTGTGTCTGTCGACTGGCAAGACCAGACACAACCTCAGCAGCCTCATCACACTTCCAAAGAGATGCAGAAAGGCATGCAATTTCCTAGCAAACACTAGCATCTTTCTTGTTGCAGCTGAGAAGGCTCTTTAGGGTTACTAGATCCCTCTGGGCTCTTTCTCTCACATCTTACGGAACACAGGAATGATATTCAACTTTATATGTCGGTATATCATTAATATTCAGTATATATTTGAATACAAAACTCAAAAGATCTGTGATAAAGTTCATGATTCACTTATCATAGCTTCTCAACTTCAGAATTATTGGCAATTTAAGCAGGATAATTCTTTGTTTTGACAGAATGAAGGGTTGTCTTGTTCATTGTAGGATGTTTCCACACATCTTTGAACTCTACTCGTAGATGACAGTAATACTTCTCCCCTTCTCCTGAATTGTAAGTTATGACAATCAAAATAACTTCTCCAGCCATTGCAAATTGTCCCCTGGAAACTCAATTGGGTGAGAGCCACTGGTTTCAGCTATAAATTTGCCCTTGAAAGTAACTGGCATAGAAGTGGGCATATGATATTGTTCTGGCCAATAAGAACAAGGAAGAGTCTTCTGGGGAGACTTCCTTCCATCTTGGTTTGCTCAGGCTGCCCTAAAAAAATACCATAGACTGGTTGGCTTAAACAATAGACATTTATTTCTATTTGGTTCCTGGTGAGAGCTCTGTTCCTGACTTTCATGTGATTGCATTTTCATTGTCTTCACATGGTGGAGACTGAATGATGAGGTGGGGAGAGAGAGAGAGAGATTGAGACAGAGAGAGAGATTCTTTCTTTTTCCTCCTCATTTTATAATGCCACAGTCTAATCAGATTAGGGCTCCAAACTTATTTAACCATAATTTCTTCCTAAAGATTCTATCCTCAGAGAGAGTCACATTGGGGATTATGACTACAACACATGAATTTTGGGGGAACACAATTCAGTCACCTTCTGAGAATGTTTTTTTCCTACTCTTACAAGGGACCACAAACAAAGTGGCCTGTTCCCTATTTCTACCTTTTAATATGGCCATTTGAGGAGTTGATTCATTGATCTACCTCCTTATGCCACCTTGAGGGGCATAACTAACCCACTAATGATGATTGAGGAGTAGGAACAATTTTTAATTTCCCTGCTTGAATTGGTTTTTTCAACACATTACCCCTTGTACACGCCTCAAGCTTCAGTTCTAACCTGTTCTGACTCTCTGATCAATAATTAAGTCCATAAGCTCCCAATGTACATTATCAGACAAAAAATTAAATCAACACAGCAGAGTCCGGATATCCTCAAATACTTTGTTCTAGGGTTATCTCCAGGAAACTCAATTTATGTTGTTTTTTTTTTTTTTCTCGCATTTGGCTGCAGAAAGAAATCTTCAGTATATCTTTATTTAGTAGTAAGGAGAGGAGGAGACCTTCACTGAGAAGGAATGAAAGGTATACCTGTGTACTTCACAGACTCAGAATAGATTACCTTTTTCAAGGATCAGCATGTCTTACTGTGTCATAAAAGAGAGAAAATGAAAGGAAATCTATATGAGGAAGTGGGGGCAATTTAGAAGCTCCAGATTTTCTATATAGAAAGAGCTTAAGGGAGAAGCTTTGCTGGGAAGGATGTCAAGAAAAAGTATGGAATTCATCTTGAAGCTGTACTGTTTGGCCCCATGACTGAGGACAAGATATATGGGGAAGAATCACCCTAGGCAACCCTACATAAAGGTCCAGAAGTAAAGCTGGACAAAAGGTCCAACCTTAGCACAGCAACTTGAGAACAGTTCTACTGATCTAACAATTTAGTGGGGAAGTATCACTGCCTAGGATTCAAGACCTTGCAGTCTCACTTGTCTTATCACCACAGAAGATACTCCAGAATGGTCCTGAGGTCAGGAGACCACTGTAAGTCTATATATATTTGTGTGATGTTGGTGCAGATTTATAAATTACCTAGTGTGGGCTGAGCAGAGTTTCTCTTCTCAAAAATTATGACCTCCAGAGGGAAGAAATAATTCTTTTATTTTTGTGTCCCCCATACTTACCTGAGTAAGTGAATAACTAAATCTTTCTGGAGGCAAAAGAAGAAATTATTCAAGTGTATCAGTCACCCTCAGTTAAGTTGTAGACAAAAGCACAAAACTCAAGCTAAAGGAGTAACTAACATTTAGACATTTGGAAGAATAAGGATGTAAGTTCCATAAAAGACCATGCTTGTCTTGGTCATCACTCTATCCCATGTGGTGTGACCAGTGCCTGGCTGGTATACAGCTGTCACTTCATAAATTTTTGTTAAATGAATTAAAGTGAATTTTTCCTTTAACCTATGGCTGCTAAATGTGAGATATTTTTAACTTTTCTCAAATAAGTTGTTTCAAATTTTTTTCTTTCATGATTTATTTAGTTAGACCTGCCCATGGAGTTAATTCTGTTTTGTTGTTCTTCTTGTTGTTGTTGTTGTTTTTAAACTCATTCTCCTTATTTGCCAATCAACAAAGTTATCTGAAAATTTCTGTAATGAAAATTCCATGCATTCAGTAGCAATGAAGGCAAAGCCCTTAGGGGACCTGGATTCTCGATCAAAGGCAAATTTAAAAGAAAGCAAAGATGCCTGGTCCCAAACTGAATAAGGTAAAGCATATAACTCTCTGCCTGCTTTAATTGGTGAAGTGGGCAGATTATTGATATGGGGTATTGTTGAGAGCAGGACATTCATTTCAGTGCTGATTACTACCAGACCTGCCTCAGGGGAGAGAGATCCCACTAAAGCTATGTCACATGCTCCTAAAACCACTTCAAAAGGAAAGGAGGAGGGAAGTTTTTTTCACACAACATAAAGCTGATTTCTGAGAAAGTAAATATGTATTAATTGATAAAAAAGACATGCCAATATTTCCCCCTAGGCATCCTGGCTGATAAAACTCGCTGCATTTTATCTAGAAGTTTTCTAGTAAGCTACATACATAAAAAACAAAATAGAAAATATTATTCTTAGTTTAATTTATAAAACTTAAAAATGTTATTTAGGCAGTTTAAAGTTGTGAAAAAGGACAAAATACAATAATAACATATGGCTGTTTAACCCTTTACAGTATTGAACATGTTGCCACATATTAGCATTATTTGATTCTTAAGAGTTTGCCAGGCAAATTTGATGAGTATGATTGGACAAGAACTGTTATTCCCATTTGACAAATAAGGGAAATGAGACTCATAGAAGTTAAATGACTTAAAAGAAGTTGCAGAGCTAAAATTTTAGAAGTAAGACAAAAAAGTAATGTTTTCTCACTGTATTAGGTAAGAGAAAAAGTTTCAACTCAGTGATGTCAACTTAACCAAAAACATATTAGAAAAAGAAAAGCAAATGAAATACACAGTAAGCATAAGGAAGGAAATCATAAAGATCAAAGCAGAAATCAATGAAATGGGATACAAAATATAAGAAAATCAATGGAACAAAAACTGACTCTGAGAAGATCATTAAAATTGATGAGTCTTTAGTCAAAATCATCAGGAGAAAAAGAGAGAAGACACAAATTACTGAAATCAGGAATTAAAGAGGTGACATCACTATAAACTCTACAGATAATAAAAGGATAATATGCGACTAATGAACAATGTTACATCAATACATTTGACAAGGTAGATTAAATGGGAAAACTTATTTAAATACTAAAGCTTACTCAAGAAAACTAGATAACCTAAAATCCACTATATACGAAAAGAATGACATTTGTAGCTAAAAACCTTCTGGCTAGGAAAATTTCAGGTGCAGATAGTTTCGCTGTGAATTCCATCAAACGTGTAATGGATAAATAATACAAATTCTATGTAAACTCTTCCAAAAACTTTAAGAGGAAGGAATACTTCTGAATTCATTCTATGCAACTATTATTACCAATAACATGAACATAGATGCAAAAAATTTAAACAAAATGTTAGATATAAAAATTTAAATATGACCAAGTGGGGTTAATCCAAGAAGTGCAAGGTTTGATTGACTATTTTAGAATCAATCAATGTAATTCACCATATTGGAGCAACTAAAACAGAAAAAAAAAAAAAATTTCTTCAATAGACACAATAAAAGCATTTGACAAAAGCTAAAATCCATTCATCAAAAAATCTCTCAGCAAACTAGAAATAGAAGAGAATTTCTTCAGTCTGATAGAAAGCATCTACCAAAATGTACATCAAGTATTATACTTATTGGTGAAAGACCAAATACTTTTCCCCTATTATCAGGAACAAAAATAGTATGTCCCCTCTCACTACTTCTATTAAATATTATACTCCAAGTTCTTGACAGTGAAATCAGGCAAGATACAGAAATAAAAATCTCCAGATTTGAAAGGAAGAAGTTAAATGGATTTATCTCAGATAGCATGATTATTCATGTAGATAATATGATGGAATCCACAAAAAAGCACTACTAGAACTAATAATTGAGTTTAATAAGGTGGCATGATGTGGAGAAACAGAGTTGGGCACAATGAATTTATTCCAGTAGAATACTTGGCCAAGTTGTAAATTTCTGCTGGGATAGTAACTGTTAGAGTTTCAGCTTCCCTTACTTTTGTTGTGCCCAGTAAGTCACAAGCAAAGTAAATGTCTGATTTCATCTTTCACTTTTGAATTTCTTCAAGTGCACATTTTCAGCTAAGCTGAACAAGGAACAAGATGATCCTTTGTCTTCTTTTTTCAGCTCTAATATTATAAACCAGTATCCTATTTGTGGTATATTTAGGGCCACATTTTTCACAATTTTGTGTCTTTTAGTGGAGACTTTGCTGTTTAAAATGGCCCTCAGTAGCAGTGATGAAGTTCTGTCTAGTGTCGCTAAGCACAAGAAAGCTGTGATATGCCCCAGGGAGAAAGTACATGTCTGAGAAGCTTCACTATGATATATATGAGCTATAGTGCTATTGTCCTTGATGAGTTCAGTGTTAATGAATCACCAATATATTTCCAATAAGGTGCCTTTATTCAGAAATACACAAAGCAAAGTTATGTACTGACTTGTTGATAAAAATGTTGTGACTACAGGTTTGTAGTATTGTAGTAACCTAACCCTGCATTACCCCTAGAGCAGTGGTGCAGCATTCACTAATTCAGGATTTGTGGTGACTTTATAGAACACAACTACCAAGAATAATGGTAACTGACTGTGTCTGATAAATGATTGTGTCTAGTTTACTGAAAATTAAGAAACTCAAACCTCAACAATATACAAAAAAAAATTAAAATGAGTAAATTATTTGAACAGATATATTAACAAAAAAGATATATGGATAGCAAATTAACATATGTAAAGATGATCAACATCATTAGTTATTAGGGAAAAGGAAATAGAACCACAATACGATATTAAAGCATACCTATTAGGATGGCTAAAATTAAAAGAATATGGAGGAAATGGAATTCTCAGCCACTCGTGGTGGGAATGTAAAATAGTACAAGTTGGGAAAGCAGTTTGGCATTTTTAAAAGTTAAACATATACCCACCATATGATCCTGGCATTCTACTCTTAGATATTTTTCCAAATGCAAAGAAAACATATGTCCATACAAGGACTTGTATATGAATGCAAGTTTTCTTTGTATTAGCCCCCAAATGGAAATAATCTAAAAGTCCATCAACAGATGAATAAATAAACAAACTGTGGAATATCCCCAAACAGGATATCATTCAGTAATAAAAAGGAATAAACTATTGATGTACTGTACGGCATTAATGAAACTCGAAGTAATAAGCACAGTGAAAATAAGCCAGATTAAAAAAAAAAGAATGCAAACTATATAAAACTCTAGAAAACACAAAGTAATCACCAGTGACAGAGAGACGATCAATGGTTACCTGAGAACTGGAATGAAGGGTAGGGAAAGGGAAAGGATGGGTAGGAAAGATTACAAAGGGGTGGCAGGAGACTTTGGGATGATGGATAAGTTCATTATCTTGATTAAGGTGATGGTGTGAGCAGTATATACTTCTGTCAAAAGTTATCAAATTATAAACTTTAAATATATATAGTTATATTAATTATAACTCAATAAAAGTATTTTTTTAAAAGTCAATAAGCCCTAAAATTAATAGTTTTTTAAAAATCCCTAGTTTAATGCTTTCAACTACAACATGTGTAAAGTAACAAGATGTAAATATGAAAGATATATTATATATATAATATATAGCTATATAATATATAATTTCTCTGTGTGTGTGTGTGTATATATATATATATGCTAAATAAGCACACATTATAATTTTTATTCATCACATTATAACATATTAGCTACTGGTAACATATGATTTATACATCATTTATTCCTCATATTAGGTGTTTGGAGGCAGGGACGATGTTGTCGTGTAGTGAAAATAATATTTATAGAGCAACTATTATCAGCCAGCAACAATGTTGAGCTCTTCAGACATGTTATTTGGTTTCATCCTTACAAAATTCTTTAAGATATAAAAGATTTTCTCATTTTATAATTGATGAAACTGAGGCACAGAGAAAAGTTTCTCAATGTCACATTTTCAGTGAGAGGTTGACTTGCAATTCAACCCCAAGTTTTGGTGACTCCAGAGTTCCTGTTTTCTTGACTTACATGATATATATTATATTACATTATGTTATATATATTTATTATATATGTTAGATATTGTAAATATCATATTCTTGTGCTTATACCTCTGAAATAAATGATAGAGCTCAGAAACTTTCAAGGTAAGCTCTCCAGTGCTATGATTCTATATGCATTTTACCTAGCCTTCCTATAACAATATAATAAACACATGTTTATGTAATATATTCATAGTAACACCTGTTTTTGTCAATCAATACAAAATATATATCTGGAAAAAATGTGTATGTTCCATAGTTAAATACCAAACTCCAGCTGTCTGCATCAGTGAAGAATATGTTTACACTCTAATTGTTAAAATTAATTATTTGTTTATGTAAGACATTCTGCCTTCATTAATGCACATGATTAAATAGAAATGCTTCAGAACACAATAATTATTAACCTCTCTTCACTAAAAGGAGTCTCACATTCAGTCAAGAGCCTTATAAGTATGATTACAACAAAGGCAAAGGATCTTTCTTAAACTAATTCAAGGTTTGCTTGAAAAAGAAAAATATAAATTCCACTGATGTGCTTACCCATTGCTCTTCACTTGCACAAGCTTCAATCATCGTACCATCTTCAGTTATAAAAGTGTATATATGCATGTGTATACCCACATGTCTACAAATGCATACAAAACCCAAAGCAACATCAGATATTAATTTAAAATTGAGTAAGATTCTCACCTGTGGGGCTCAGGCTAGGAGCCCATTATTGCCGTTCTCTACAAAGAAAAGTTCAACTAATTGAATAGCAATGCAAATGTAGTTTCCTACAACAATCCTGACCAATCCATCTTAACCTGAAATGCTACACATTGTTAAGACCTGACCGAACTAATCAATTCTGATGAAAATGTCTCAGTCTTACTAGTAGGTATACAAGTAGTTAAATTAGATTTGGCATTTCAATAGAAAAGTATTCACGTAAACATGGGAATGCACCACAAGAAAATGAGACATAACAATTATTTCATTTCCAATACAGATAGTTTGAAACTTTCTTGTTAAAGACACCAAAAGAGTTGAGCATATAATCTGGGTCTTGTACTAATTTTGGAGAATTAATAAATCACGTATTTGTCTTGTGTTACCCAAAAAGTCATGTTGAACCTACAGAAAAGCGATTTTTTTTCTGTTCTGCTCTACGTGTTCTTTACATCATCATGTTCATCTGAGAATATGGTTATATACAAATGGGGCTAATAATGAGTATGCAATATATTTTCCCCTGAAGAGATTAATAGGTCGGAAAATGGGGAGATTTTTTGCCAATCATGAATTAAGATAGAGCAATGATTTTCAATGTACAATATTTGGCCTATTGTTAGGTCAGGAAAATCCTTCCAATGGACTGTGAAACTAATTCAAAAAATGTCAGTCCTTTACACTGTTCTTACTGGTCCATGACACTTAATTCCATGGACTTTGTTTTTTATAAATAAATAAGAACTACTTCCTGATAATCAGTTAACTGAATTATTACACACTCTTAAGATTTGGAATTCACAAGTTTAAAAAGTTCATTGAGGACAGTAAACATTTTGCTAAAAACTCTGATTGCCATGTAAAGATGGAAAATGCTGTGAATTCTCCCTCTGGGTTTGGGCACAGAGGGTTTTCCAGAAATATCACTGTTGTCTTGAGTTGCACATTTCTAATTGCTGCTCTTCTTTGCTTGCAGTAATTACTTACTGCAAGTATATACTTTAGTTTGCTATGTAGTCTACAGTGAGTACTGCAGTATTTTTCTCTAACTAGTATTTGTAGTTGGTGTTTTTCCAAAAACTATATATTAATGTGTTTAGATAGATGTGGATTAAACATGAAATCACCAGTAACTCCTAAAATGTGCTACTTTGGAGCCACTTCATTGGAAACTGGTGATGTAGATGAGCCATGGGTTAAATTGTCTTCCACCTAAACATGTTTCTATTTAAAAATAATGAGAGGCACTGGAATGAAGAAGGTTGCAAATGACATACGTAGTCTGAGTTTAACTTTGTCTTATATTGTATTTTTTCTGTATATACTCTGTGTGGTGTGTGTGTGTTTGTATGAGAGAAGGAGGCAGAGAGAGACACTACTGACAGAAAGACCAACTATAGGATAATTATGCTGCTTCAATGCCTAGCTATCTATTCATCTATCTACAAAATGTTAACAACTTTTCTCTCTACATAGGGAGATTATAAGTAATATTAAATTTATTGTATATATATTTTTCAAAATTCTGCCTTTCATATGCATTAACATTAAAAAGAAGAATTCAATATGAATAACTTGGTCTTGGATTAAGTATGCTCAGCTGCCTAATTTGGGGTCCAGAAAGCTGGGGGCAGGGAGGGAAGGGAGTGATATAAGTATACATATAGGGCTTCCCTGGTGGCGCAGTGGTTGAGAATCTGCCTGCCAATGCAGGGCACACGGGTTCGAGCCCTGGTCTGGGAAGATCCCACATGCCGCAGAGCAACTGGGCCCGCGAGCCACAACTACTGAGCCTGCGCGTCTGGAGCCTGTGCTCCGCAACAAGAGAGGCCGCGATAGTGAGAGGCCCGCGCACCGCGATGAAGAGTGGCCCTCACTTGCCGCAACTAGAGAAAGCCCTCGCACAGAAACGAAGACCCAACACAGCCAAAAATAAATAAATAAAAATTGAAATATACATATATCCACACCCAGATGCTTCCTGGGTGGAGTTACAATAAGACAAGTGAGTACAGGCTGAGAATGAATGAACTTCCATTTCAAAATGAGGACATTATCTATGTTCTATTCTTTAACATCAAGCACAGCTGTGTTCTATGCAGGGGGATTCAGATATTAACTTCTGCTGGCTCCTAATAACTTATGCAAATATTTTGACCTCTTCTCAGACTGGACTCTTCTTTTTCCAGGCCCTTCACTTCATCTGTTGTAATTCCTATGGCATCTTGTACATACAGCCTCATTCTTGCTTCAGTGCTCATACTGATTTTTGAAGTCTCTTAATTTTTTTTTTAAAGATGGAAATTTTTTTTTTTTAATTTTTATTTTTGGCTGTATTGGGTCTTGGTTGCTGCGTGCGGATTTTCTCTAGTTGTGGCGAGCGGGGGCTACTCTTCATTGTGGTGCGCGGGCTTCTCCTTGCAGTGGCTTCTCTTGTTGTGGAGCCTGGCCGCGGGCTCAGTAGTTGTGGCATGTGGGCTTAGTTGCCCCGCGGCATGTGGGATAATCCCAGACCAGGGATCGAACCCGTGTCCCCTGCATTGGCAGGCGGATTCTTATCCACTGCGCCACCAGGGCAGTACTGAAGTCTCTTAATTTTGATGACACTTGCTCTTCTCACTGTCTTTACATCACAAACTTCTTGTTAATTGCTTTCTAAGAAATCGTAGGCTTCTCTCAATAGCTCTGCAAAACTTGCCTTTATAGGTATATGACTTTCCTTTTACCTTCACAGAATTCCTGGGTACTTGTGTGTTCTCTCAGTGGCTTCTGCCTATCCTAATCACTATCCACACAGTGGTATACTAAGAAACTTTAATCTTTTCAAATCAGGAAGAATCACTGCCTCACTTGAGGTCTGAGCTAAAAACAGATTCTCCAGTGGGCACCCGTGTGACATTTGCCTTGTAGCACCCTCAAGTGATCTACAACAGCAAGCTTTCAAGAATAGCTCAGGGAAATTAGTGTTTAATGGCCACAAATCCTGTTTGGATATAGCTGGATGGAGTCTTGGAGTCTCATTTTTCATGTGGCTTTATAACTTTGACCACCCCTAAGTGTTTTTGCGGTCTCCGTTGTTCAACAACAGACTGTTTGACACTAGCGTGGACACCCTAGATAGAACCCTCTGCTGACCTCCACCTACCTTAGAAATCCACCACCTTTGGGAGTGGTTGAACCATGAATAGCAATCCCAAGACTTTATAGGAACCAACCTAAGGTACATTAAGTGGACACCAGAGTTCATATAAACCCAGCCACTTGTTAACTGCTGCACTTTTATAGTGTTCTTTTAAAAATGACAATACAGTTACACCAGCCTGATAATTTAAACCCTTCAACAATTTTCCAGCATTTGTAAAATGAAGGCCAAAATCTTTAACCTGACTTTTTAGACCGTGTGTGATCTAGTCCTGGCCTCCATGTCATCATGGAGTGCTATTTTCCCCCTCATTATCTTTCTTCAAATCACATTAGCTTTCTTTCTATTTCACAAAAGATACATTCTGTTTCTCATCTCAGGAGCTTTACACATGCTGTTCCTTGTACCTGGAATGATGTTATCTCCCACACCTTTCTCTAGCCAATTCTTACTCACCTGTCAGAGCTTAGCATACATTTTAAATCAAAGATGACTCACTCCTTGATTTTCTAATATGAGGTCAGGGTGTCCTCCAATTTCTCAAATCACCCCACACTTTATTATTTTTAATAATAATTGTCTAAAAAATAGTTGGAATAAATTAATGGATTTTAACTAATAAGAATGTATCAATATTGGTTAATTTATTGTAACAACTGTACCACACTAATGTAAGAGGCTAATAAAAAGGGAAACTGGCTGGATGTACAGGACCATTCTATACTACCTTTGCCAGTTTTCTGTAAATCTAAAATTGTTCTAAAAATAAAGGTCATTTAAAAATAAATGGATGGGGGGGGTGCTTCAAGATGGTGGACGTGGAGATCACCTTCCTCCCCACAAATACATCAGAAATACATCTACATGTGGAACAACTCATACAGAACACCTACTGAACGCTGGCAGAAGACCTCAGACTTCCCAAAATGCAAGAAACTCCCACATACTTGGGTAGGGCAAAAGAAAAAAGAAAAGACAAGAGACAAAAGAATAAGGATGGGACTTGCACCTCTGGGAGGGAGCTGTGAAGGAGGAAAAGTTTCCACACACTAGGAAGCCTCTTCACTGGCGGAGATGGGGGGTGGGCGGGGGGGAAACTTCGGAGCCCCGGAGGAGAACACAGCAACAGGGGTGCAGAGGACAAAGTGGAGAGATTCCCGCACAGAGGATCGGTGCCAACCAGCACTCACCAGCCTGAGAGGCTTGTCTGCTCACTCGATGGGGCAGGTGGGGGCTGGGAGCTGAGGCTCAGTCTTCGGAGGTCAGATCACAGGGAGAGGACTGGGGTTGGCTACATGAACACAGCCTGAAGGGGTCGAGTGCACCACACCTAGCCGGGAGGAAGTCCAGGAAAAAGTCTGGACCTGCCTAAGAGGCAAGAGACCATTGTTTCAGGGTGCATGAGGAGAGGGGATTCAGACCACTGCCTAAATGAGCTCCAGAGACAGGCACGAGCTGCAGCTATCAGCACAGACATCAGAGACCGGCATGAAATGCTAAGGCTGCTGCAGCCACCAAGAAGCCTGTGTGCAAGCACAGGTCACTATCCACACCTCCCCCCCCGCCCCGCCCCGGGAACCTGTGCAGCCCGCCGCCAGGGTCCCATGATCCAGGGACAACTTCCTGGGAGAACACACGGCATGCCCCAGGCTGTTGCAACATCACACCAGCCTCTGTCCCCGCAGGCTCGCCCTGCATTCCATACCCCTCCCCACCCCCCATGGGCTGAGTGAGCCAGAGCCCGCTAATCAGCTGCTACTTTAACAATTTAACACCCTCCTTTCTGGGCAAAGAACAGATGCAAGAGGGCGACATACATGCAGAGGCAGGGCCAAAACCAAAGCTGAATCCCAGGAGCTGTGTGAACAAAGAAGAGAAAGACAAATTTCTCTGTGCAGAATCAGAATCAGTGGATTAAGTCCCTAGAATCAACTTGATGTACCCTGCATCTGTGGAATACCTGAAGAGATAACAAATCATCCCAAAATTGAGGCAGTGGACTTTGGGAGCAAATGTAGACTTGGAGTTTGCTGTCTGCAACTGACTTGTTTCTGATTTTTATGTTTATCTTAGTATAGATTTTAGTACTCTATATCATTGATGGATTTGTTTATTGGTTTGGTTGCTCTCTTCTTTTTCTCTTATTACTTTTTAAATTTTTTTAATTTAATAATTATTTTTCTATTTTAATTATTGTATTGTATTGTATTTATTTACTTATTTATTTTCTTTCTTTTTTCTCCCTCTTTTTCTGAGCCGTGTGGCTGACAGGGTCTTGGTGCTCCAGCCTGGTGTCAGGCCTGAACCTCTGAGGGGGGAGAGCTGAGTTCAAATCATTGGACCACCAGAGACCTCCTGGCCCCAAGTAATATCAATCAGTGAGAGCTCTCCCAGAGTTCTGTCTCGACACTAAGACCAGCTCCACTCAATGGCCAGCAAGCTCCAGTGCTGGAAACCACATGCCAGCTACCAAGGCAGGAACACAGCCCCACCCATTAAAAGAGAGGCTGCCTAAAATCACACTAAGTTCACAGACACAAGAAAACACACCACTGGACGTGGCCATGCTCACCAGAAACACAAGATCCAGCCCCACCCACCAGAACACAGGCACCAGTCCCCTCCACCAGGCAGCCTACACAACCCACTGAACCAACCTTAGCCACTGGGGGCAGACACCAAAAACAACAGGAACTAAGAACATATAGCCTGCGAAAAGGAGACCCCAAACACGGTAAGTTAAGTAAAATGAGAAGACAGACAAATACGCATCCAGTGAAGGAGCAAGGTAAAAAACCACCAGACCAAACAAATGAAGAGGAAATAGGCAGCCTGCATGAAAAAGAATTCAGAGTAATGATAGTAAAGATCATCCAAAATCTTGGAAATAGAATGGAGAAAATACAAGAAACGTTTAACAAGGAACTAGAAAAACTAAAGAGGAAGTAAACAGTGATGACCAACACAATAAATGAAACTAAAAATGCTCTAGAAGGAATCAATAGCAGAATAAGTGAGGCAGAAGAACGGATAAGTGACCTGGAAGATAAAATGGTGGAAATAACTACTGCAGAGCAGAATAAAGAAAAAAGAATGAAAAGAACTGAGGACAGTCTCAGAGACCTCTGGGACAACATTAAACGCACCAACATTCGAATTATAGGGGTCCCAGAAGAAGAAGAGAAAAAGAAAGGGACTGAGAAAATATTTGAAGAGATTATAGTTGAAAACTTCCCTAATATGGGAAAGGAAATAGTTAATCAAGTCCTGGAAGCACAGAGAGTCCCATACAGGATAAATCCAAGGAGAAACACACCAAGACACATATTAATCAAACTATCAAAAATTAAATATAAAGAAAACATATTAAAAGCAGCAAGGGAAAAACAACAAATAACACACAAGGGCATCCCCATAAGGTTAACAGCTGATCTTTCAGCAGAAACTCTGCAAGCCAGAAGGGAGTGGCAGGATATACTTAAAGTGATGAAGGAGAAAAACCTACAACCAAGATTACTCTACCCAGCAAGGATCTCATTCAGATTTGATGGAGAAATTAAAACCTTTACAGACAAGCAAAAGCTGAGAGAGTTCAGCACCACCAAACCAGCTTTACAACAAATGCTAAAGGAACTTCTCTAGGCAAGAAACACAAGAGAAGGAAAAGACCTACAATAACAAACCCAAAACATTTAAGAAAATGAGAATAGGAACATACATATCGATAATTACCTTAAATGTAAATGGATTAAATGTTCCCACCAAAAGACACAGACTGGCTGAATGGATACAAAAACAAGACCCATATATATGCTGTCTACAAGAGACCCACTTCAGACCTAGAGACACATACAGACTGAAAGTGAGGGGATGGAAAAAGATATTCCATGCAAATGGAAATCAAAAGAAAGCTGGAGTAGCAATTCTCATGTCAGACAAAATAGACTTTAAAATAAAGACTATTACAAGAGACAAAGAAGGACACTATATAATGATCAAGGGATCGATCCAAGAGGAAGGTATAACAATTGTAAATATTTATGCACCCAACATAGGAGCACCTCAATACATAAGGCAAATACTAACAGCCATAAAAGGGGAAATCGACAGTAACACAATCATAGTAGGGGACTTTAACACCCCACTTTCACCAATGGACAGATCATCCAAAATGAAAATAAATAAGGAAACACAAGCTTTAAATGATACATTAAACAAGATGGACTTAATTGATATTTATAGGACATTCCACCCAAAAACAACAGAATACACATTTTTCTCAAGTGCTCATGGAACATTCTCCAGGATAGATCATATCTTGGGTCACAAATCAAGCCTTGGTAAATTTAAAAAAATTGAAATTGTATCAAGTATCTTTTCCGACCACAATGCTATGAGACTAGATATCAATTACAGGAAAAGATCTGTAAAAAATACAAACACATGGAGGCTACACAATACACTACTTAATAACGAAGTGATCACTGAAGAAATCAAAGGGGAAATCAAAAAATACCTAGAAACAAATGACAATGGAGACACGACGATCCAAAACCTATGGGATGCAGCAAAAGCAGTTCTAAGAGGGAAGTTTATAGCAATACAAGCCTACATCAAGAAACAGGAAACATCTCGAATAAACAACCTAACCTTGCACCTAAAGCAATTAGAGAAAGAAGAACAAAAAAAACCCCAAAGCTAGCAGAAGGAAAGAAATCATAAAGATCAGATCAGAAATAAATGAAGGCAACAATAGCAAAAATCAATGAAACTAAAAGCTGGTTCTTTGAGAAGATAAACAAAATTGATAAACCATTAGCCAGACTCATCAAGAGAAAAAGGGAGAAGACTCAAATCAATAGAATTAGAAATGAAAAAGGAGAAGTAACCACTGACACTGCAGAAATACAAACGATCATGAGAGATTACTACAAGCAACTCTATGCCAATAAAATGGACAACCTGGAAGAAATGGACAGATTCTTAGAAATGCACAACCTGCCAAGACTGAACCAGGAAGAAATAGAAAATATGAACAGACCAATCACAAGCACTGAAATTGAAACTGTGATTAAAAATCTTCCAACACACAAAAGCCCAGGACCAGATGGCTTCACAGGCAAATTCTACCAAACATTTAGAGAAGAGCTAACACCTATCCTTCTCAAACTCTTCCAAAATATTGCAGAGGGAGGAACACTCCCCAACTCATTCTACGAGGCCACCATCACCCTGATACCAAAACTAGACAAAGATGTCACAAAGAAAGAAAACTACAGGCCAATATCACTGATGAACATAGATGCAAAAATCCTCAACAAAATACTAGCAAACAGAATCCAACAGCACATTAAAAGGATTATACACCATGATCAAGTGGGGTTTATTCCAGGAATGCAAGGATTCTTCAATATACGCAAATCAATCAACGTGATACATCATATTAACAAATTGAAGGAGAAAAACCATATGATCATCTCAATAGATGCAGAGAAAGCTTTCGACAAAATTCAACACCCATTTATGATAAAAGTCCTGCAGAAAGTAGGCATAGAGGGAACTTTCCTCAACATAATAAAGGCCGTATATGACAAACCCACAGCCAACATTGTCCTCAATGGTGAAAAACTGAAACCATTTCCACTAAGATCAGGAACAAGACAAGGTTGCCCACTCTCGCCACTATTATTCAACATAGTTTTGGAAGTGTTAGCCACAGCAATCAGAGAAGAAAAAGAAATAAAAGGAATCCAAATCGGAAAAGAAGAAGTAAAGCTGTCACTGTTTGCAGATGACATGATACTATACATAGAGAATCCAAAAGATACTACCAGAAAACTACTAGAGCTAATCAATGAATTTGGTAAAGTAGCAGGATACAAAATTAATGCACAGAAATCTCTTGCATTCCTGTATACTAATGATGAAAAATCTGAAAGTGAAATTAAGAAAACACTCCCGTTTACCATTGCAACAAAAAGAATAAAATATCTAGGAATAAACCTACCTAAGGAGACAAAAGACCTGTATGCAGAAAATTATAGGACACTGATGAAAGAAATTAAAGATGATACAAATAGATGGAGAGATATACCATGTTCTTGGATTGGAAGAATCAACATTGTGAAAATGACTCTGCTACCCAAAGCAATCTACAGATTCAATGCAATCCCTATCAAACTACCACTGGCATTTTTCACAGAACTAGAACAAAAAATTTCACAATTTGTATGGAAACACAAAAGACCCCGAATAGCCAAAGCAACCTTGAGAACGAAAAATGGAGCTGGAGGAATCAGGCTCCCTGACTTCAGACTATATGACAAAGCTACAGTAATCAAGACAGTTTGGTACTGTCACCAAAACAGAAATATAGATCAATGGAACAGGATAGAAAGCACAGAGATAAGCCCACGCACATATGGTCACCTTATCTTTGATAAAGGAGGCAAGCATATACAGTGGAGAAAAGATAGCCTCTTCAATAAGTGGTGCTGGGAAAATTGGACAGGTACATGTATAAGTATGAAATTAGAACACTCCCTGACACCATACACAAAAATAAACTCAAAATGGATTAAAGACCTAAATGTAAGGCCAGACACTATCAAACTCTTAGAGGAAAACATAGGCAGAACACTGTATGACATAAATCACAGCAAGATCCTTTTTGACCCAGCTCCTAGAGAAATGGAAATAAAAACACAAATAAACAAATGGGACCTAATGAAACTTAAAAGCTTTTGCACAGCAAAGGAAACCATAAACAAGACCAAAAGACAACCCTCAGAATGGGAGAAAATATTTGCAAATGAAGGAACTGACAAAGGATTAATCTCCAAGATTTACAAGCAGCTCATGCAGCTCAATAACAAAAAAACGAACAACCCAATCCAAAAATGGGCAGAAGACCTAAATAGACATTTCTCCAAAGAAGATATACAGATTGCCAACAGACACATGAAAGAATGCTCAACATCATTAATCATTAGAGAAATGCAAATCAAAACTACAATGAGGTATCATCTCACACCGGTCAGAATGGCCATCATCAAAAAATCTAGAAACAATAAATGCTGGAGAGGGTGTGGAGAAAAGGGAACACTCTTGCACTGTTGGTGGGAATGTAAATTGATGCAGCCACTATGGAGAACAGTATGGAGGTTCCTTAAAAAACTAAAAATAGAACTACCATACGACCCAGCAATCCCACTACTGGGCATATACCCTGAGAAAACCATAATTCAGAAAGAGTCATGTACCAAAATATTCATTGCAGCTCTGTTTACAATAGCCAGGACATGGAAGCAACCTAGGTGTCCATCATCGGATGAAAGGATAAAGAAGATGTGGCACATATATACAATGGAATATTACTCAGCCATAAAAAGAAATGAAATGGAGGTGTTTTAATGAGGTGGATGGAGTTAGAGTCTGTCATACAGAGTGAAGTAAGTCAGAAAGAGAAAAAGAAATACAGTATGCTAACACATATATATGGAATCTAAGGGAAAAAAAAGGTCATGAAGAACCTAGTGGCAAGATGGGAATAAAGACACAGACCTACTAGAGAATGGACTTGAGGATATGGGGAGGGGGAGGGGTGATATGTGACAGGGTGAGAGAGTGTCATGGACATATATACACTACCAAATGTAAAATAGATAGCTAGTGGGAAGCAGCCGCATAGCACAGGGAGATCAGCTCGGTGCTTTGTGACCACCTAGAGGGGTGGGATAGGGAGGGTGGGAGGGAGATGCAAGAGGGAAGAGATATGGGAACATATGTATATGTATAACTGATTCACTTTGTTATAAAGCAGAAGCTAACACACCATTGTAAAGCAATTATACTTCAATAAAGATGTTTAAAAAAAAATAAAAAAATAAAAAAATAAAATAAAAATTCTCTAGAAGGAATCAATAGCAGAATAAGTGAGGCAGAAGAACGGATAAGTGACCTGGAAGATAAAATAGTGGAAATAACTACTGCAGAGCAGAATAAAGAAAAAAGAATGAAAAGAATTGAGGGCAGTCTCAGAGACCTCTGAGACAACATTAAACGTACCAACATTCAAATTATAGGGGTCCCAAAAGAAGAAGAGAAAAACAAAGGGACTGAGAAAATATTTGAAGAGATGATGGTTGAAAACTTCCCTAACATGAGAAAGGAAAGAGTTAATCAAGTCCAGGAAGAACAGAGAAAACAAAACAGGATAAATCCAATGGAGAAACATGGCAGGACACATATTAGTCAAACTATAAAAAATTAAATACAAAGAAAAAATATTAAAAGCAGCAAGGGAAAAGCAACAAATAACATACAAGGGACTCCCCATAAAGTTAACAGCTGATCTTTCAGCAGAAACTCTACAAGTGAGAGGGAGTGGCAGGACATATTTAGGTGATAAAAGGGGAAAACATACAACCAAGATTATTCTACCCAGCAAGGATCTCATTCAGATACGTTGGAGAAATTAAAACCTTTACAGACAAGCAAAAGTTAAGAGAAATCAGCACCACCAAACCAGCTTTACAACAAATGCTAAAGGAACTTCTCTAGGCAAGAAACACAAGAAAAGGAAAAGACCTACAATAACAAACCCAAAACAATTAAGAAAATGGTGATAGGAACATACATATCAATAATTACCTTAAATGTAAATGGATTAAATGCTCCATCCAAAAGACACAGACTGGCTGAAAGGATAAAAAAATGAGACCCTTATATATGCTGTCTGCAACAGACCCACTTCAGACCTAGGGACACATACAGACTGAAAGTGAGGGGATGGAAAAAGATATTCCATGCAAATGGAAATCAAAAGAAAGCTGGAGTAGCAATTCTCATATCAGACAAAATATACTTTAAAATAAAGACTATCACAAGAGACAAAGAAGGACACTACATAATGATCAAGGGATCAATCCAAGAAGAAGATATAACAATTGTAAATATTTATGCACCTAACATAGGAGCACCTCAATACCTAAGGCAAATGCTAACAGCCATAAAAGGGGAAATCAACAGTAAAACAATAATAGTAGGGGACTTTAACACCCCACTTTCACCAATGGACAGATGATCCAAAATGAAAATAAATAAGGAAACACAAGCTTTAAATGACACATTAAACAAGTTAGACTTAATTGATATTTATAGGACACTCCATCCAAAAACAACAGAATACACTTTCTTCTCAAGTGCACATGGAACATTCTCCAGGATAGATAATATCTTGAGTCACAAATCAAACCTTGGTAAATTTAAGAAAATTAAGATCATATCAAGTATCTCTTCCAACCACAACACTATGAGACTAGATATCAATTACAGGAAAAACAATTGTCAAAAAACACAAACACATGGAGGCTAAACAATACGCTACTAAATAACCAAGAGGTCACTGAAGAAATCAAAGAGGAAATCAAAAAGTACCTAGAAACAAGTGACAATGAAAACACAATGACCCAAAACCTATGGGATGCAGCAAAAGCAGTTCTAAGAAGGATGATTATAGCAATACAATCCTACCTCAAGAAACAAAAAACATTTCAAATAAACAACATAACTTTACACCTAAAACAATTAGAGAAAGAAAAACAAAAAACCCCATAGTTAGCAGAAGGAAAAAAATCATAAAGATCAGATCAGAAATAAATGGAAAAGGAAATGAAGGAAACAATAGCCAAGATCAATACAACTAAATGCTGGCTTTTGAGAAGATAAACAAAATCGATAAACCATTAGACAGACTCATTAAGAAAAAAGGGCGAACACTCAAATCAACACAATTAGAATTGAAAAAGGAGAAGTAACAACTGACACTGCAGAAATACAAAGGATCATCAGAGATTACTACAAGCCACTCTATGCCAATAAAATGGACAACCTGGAAGAAATGGGCAAATTCTTAGAAAAGCACAACTTTCTGAGACTGAACAAGGAAGAAATAGAAAATATAAACAGATCTATCACAAGCAATGAAATTGAAACTGTGATTAAAAGCCTTCCAACAATCAAAAATCCAGGACCAGATGGCTTCAGAATTCAGGTGAATTCTATCAAACATTTAGAGAAGAGCTAACACCTATCCTTCTCAAACTCTTCCAAAATATAGCAGAGGGAAGAACACTACCAAACTCATTCTACGAGGCCACCATCACCCTGATACCAAAATCAGACAAAGATGTCACAAAAAAAGAATACTACAGGCCAATATCACTGATGAACATAGTTGCAAAAATCCTCAACACAATACTAGCACACAGAATCCAACAGCACATTCAAAGGATCATACACCATGATCAGGTGAAGTTTATCCCAGGAATGCAAGGATTCTTCAATAAATGCAAATCAATCAATGTTATACAACATATTAACAAATGGAAGGATAAAAACCATATGATCATCTAATAGATGCAGAAAAAGCTTTCAACAAAATTCAACATCCATTTATGATAAAAACTCTCCAGAAGTAGGCATAGAGGGAACCTACCTCAACATAATAAAGGCCATATATGACAAACCCACAGCCAACATCGTTCTCAAGGGTGAAAAACTGAAACCATTTCCTCTAAGATCAGGAACAAGACAAGGTTATCCACTCTCACCACTGTTATTCAACATAGTTTTGGAAGTTTTAGCCACATCAATCAGAGAAGAAAAAGAAATAAAATGAACCGAAATCAGAAAAGAAGAAGTAAAACTGTCACTGTTTGCAGATGACATGATACTATACATAGAGAATCCTAAAGATGCTACCAGAAAACTACTAGAGCTAAGCAATGAATTTGGTAAAGTAACAGGATACAAAATTAATGCACAGAAATCTCTTGCATTCCTATGAACTAAGGATGAAAAATCTGAAAGAGAAATAAGGAAACACTCCCATTTACCACTGCAACAAAAAGAATAAAATACCTAGGAATAAACCTTCCTAAGGAGAGAAAAGAACTGCATGCAGAAAACTATAAGACACTGATAAAAGAAATTAAAGATGATACAAACAGATGGAGAGATATACCATGTTCTTGGATTGCAAGAATCAACACTGTGAAAATGACTATACTACCCAAAGCAATCTGCAGATTCAATGCAAACTCTATCAAACTACCAATGGCATTTTTCACAGAACTAGAACAAAAAATTTCACAATTTGTATGGAAACACAAAAGACCCCGTATAGCCAAAGCATTTTGAGAAAGAAAAACGGAGCTGGAGGAATGAGGCTCCCAGACTTCACACTGTACTACAATGCTACAGTAATCAAGACAATATGGTACTGGCACAAAAACAGAAATATAGATCAATGGAACAGGATAGAAAGCCCAGAGATAGACCCACGCACATATGGTCACCTTATCTTTGATAAAGGAGGTACAAATATACAATGGAAAAGAGAGAGTCTCTTCAATAAGTCGTGCTGGGAAAACTGGACAGCTACATGTAAAAGAATGAAATAAGAACACTTTCTAACACCATATACAAAAATAAGCTCAAAATGGATTAAAGACCTAAATGTAAGGCCAGACACTATAAAACTCTTAGAGGAAAACATAGGAAGAACACTGATATAAATCACAGCAAGATCCTTTTTGACTCACCTCTTAGAGAAATGGAAATAAAAACAGAAATAAACAAATGGGACCTAATGAAACTTAAAAGCTTTTGCACAGCAAAGGAAACCATAAACAAGATGAAAAGACAACCCTCAGAATGGGAGAAAATATTTGCAAACAAGCAATTGACAAACGATTAATCTCCAAAATATAGAAGCAGCTCATGCAGCTTAATATCAAATAAACAAACAACCCAATGTAAAATTTGGCCAAAGACCTAAATAGACGTTTCTCCAAAGAAAATATACAGATTGCCGACAAACACATGAAAGGATGGTCAACATCACTAATCAGTAGAGAAATGCAAATCAAAACTACAATTAGGTATCACCTCAGAACAGTCAGAATGGCCATCATCAACTAACACAACATTGTAAAGCAATTATACTCCAGTAAAGGTGTTAAAAAAAAAACAAAACTACAAACAATAAATGCTGGAGAGGGTGTGGAGAAAGGGAACACTCTTGCACTGTTGGTGGGAATGTTAATTGATACAGCCACTATGGAGAACACTATGGAGGTTCCTTAAAAACTAAAAACAGAACTACCATATGACCCAGCAATCCCACTACTGGGCATATACCCTGAGAAAACTATAATTCAGAAATAGTCATGTACCACAATGTTCATTGAAACTCTATTTACAATAGGCAGGACATGGAAGCAACCTAAGTGTCCATCAACAGATGATGGGTAAAGAAGATGTGGCACATATATACAATGGAATATTACTCAGCCATAAAAATAAATGAAATTGAGTTATTTTTAATGAGGTAGATGGACCTAGAGTCTGTCATACAGAGTGAAGTAAGTCAGAAAGAGAATAAAATACCTTATGCTATATATGGAATATATATGGAATCCAAAAAAAAAAAAAGGTTCTTATGAACCTAGGGGCAGGACAGGAATAAAGATGCAGATGTAGAGAATGGACTTGACATAGGGAGGGGGAAGGGTAAGCTGGGACTAAGTGAGAGAGTAGCATTGACATATATACACTACCAAATATAAAATAGATAGCTAGTGGGAAGCAGCCGCATAGCACAGCGAGCTCAGCTCCATGCTTTGTGACCACCTGGAGGGGTGCAATAGCGAAGGTGGGAGGGAGACGCAAGGGGGAGGGGATATGGGGATGTGTGTATACATATAGCTGATTCACTTTGTTATACAGCAGAAACTAACACAACATTGTAAAGCAATTATACTCCAATAAAGATGTAAAATAAATAAATAATGAATGGATAGTTGTATAGTTCGTCGTTCCTTCAGTTTGCACATTCCGTACATAAAGCATCCCACGTCTAGTTCTCCACTGTGCCTACACATCCCTTGCATAGAGTAAGCATTTTATACATTTTTGTATGAATGAATAATACACATGTAAACATACTGAAGTCTATCAGACAATGTCAGGGAACCTTAGCACTTTCAGCACTTCTGTTAGTATCATCATTTTTCATATACTCAGGTCTGTTTCCCCAGCTGGCTCTGGGCTTCTCAAAGCCATGAGCCATAACTAAATATTTACTTTGTATGTTCGGCATTTAAATAGCACCTGACACATACAAGGCCCTCAAAAACAGCTTGTATATTATGGTATATATACCATATGACATTTATATGGGAAACTGTATAAACAATGCTTAATTAGTTTATTTGGGGGGTACTTTTTTTCCTTTGTATTAACCTCACTGTGAGGTCAACCTTTTAAAAACAGGAACACAAGAGTTTCATGGCGGGGGGTAGAATTTGGAGAATATATTCATTGATTGTCACCATGCTATCAATAATGTATATAAGAAAATTCATGAAAAAATGTGTTTAGTGACATTCAATAAACTCTCTTTTTTGTTCTTTAAAAAAAGAAAAAACAGATTGTTTGTTGATTAAATGTAATGACCTGAAGGAGAACAATAGTTATATAATCTATTCCTCAGTGGAGATGCTTATTTTTGTATTTGAAGTTCTACATACATTTTAGCATATGTTTCCTTATATTGTCCATATATTGTTTTGTATATGAATACCAAATTTTAATGAGGAATTTGCAATATAATAGCCACAAAGCATTTAAGAGTGATATTTTAAATTTATTAAATGTCTTTTCAAATAAATGACTGTCACAGTTTTCTATCTATACCACATTAATTCAAATTAAATGCATTTACAAAATAACATTAAATGCACTCAAAGAACTCCGGAAAGGAACTTTTGGAAATTAGTCTTAATAACAACAAAATTATAAAATCTCAGAAGTTAAATTTATATATGGAAGTTTCTGCTCAAAATAAAATATGAAAAGTTCATTAAAGGAAATTTTTGCTAGGTTTCACTGAGAATAACTTATCTGCCCCATACAAATTATCAAAATGTAACTAAATGTATAGAATTGTCAGAATCTGGTGTTTGTAATATCAGTTCCTGCTAGATTATTTTCTTTACTAATAACCTGTCTAATAAATTAGAACATTAAAAATGGTCACATATTTTATACCCATTCTTTATTCTTATCTGGCTCAGGTGGGCATTGCTCAGTTAAGCATGGAGATCTCATTGACCTCCGAAGCACTCTGGGTTTGGTCAAGCCCCCAGGGTGTGCTACAAAATGAGAAATTATGCCTCTTGACATTAAGGTCACAGAAGAGAAAAAAATTCTTTAGCAAAATAGTGGGAAATAATCTCCCTAGTGTCAGAAATCAACAGAGTTAGATATATTTCTAGTTGGTTTTGAACTTGGTGGGAAAAATGTGGGGCAGAGTGAAAGAAATGCAGCAACAAAATTATTTTTAATGTCTAATTATGGATGTTTATCTTGTCCATAAAGCTGGCTCCAGAAATACTACATGTTGAATCACTAAGTTTTAGATGGGGACAAAATATTCAGAAAGGGATTTTTAATATTTAATTGAGGAGACATTAAAAACAGGAACAATAGTAGCTTTGTCATTCTCACATTGCATTAGAAACACTACAGAATAAATTTGGAGAAATTGGGGGATTGTATGGATTTTCCTAATAAAATAAGCTGTCTTGCTATGTTGTGATTGTCGCCAGTATAACGCATAATATCTTCTAATTTATCTTCTTCATGTCTGAATCTTCTACCAGTCGAAGAGTTTCTTGAAGGCTCTTACTAAATCCAGTTCTTTTTTATATTCCTGGTTCTTGGCATGTGGAATGAAGATCAAAGCCTTCTTAAATAAAACATAAATGAATGAAACGCTACTCTGTTTCTCTCTCCTTTCCTGAAATCAACTATGGCTCAATCTACTTTCAACAAGCATCTACGATGTTACTGATTGAATTGGAATTGGGATGATCAGAATCTAGGAGCCCAGAGGAGGAGCCCTGCAAAACACAGAACAGGTTTCTGATGAACAGGAACCGATTTTGCAGCTCTCATTTCTGACGGGACAAGACGAGCTGCTACCTTCCTTATGTGCTGAAACAAATCGGAGGCTGGAACCAACCACTGGGGCTACTGTTGTGCGCTCTGCTGGAACGGTACTGCCAGGAATGACAAGTAAGTTAGAAAAGTAAAGTTAATTATTATTTTTTCCTCTTCTTCCTGCCTTCCACTCCCTCTAATAACCTCTTGGGGCAGAACAAACCAGGAAGCCAGATGACAAAGAGAAATTTATTTTGTAAAGTCCTACTTCCAACATCACAAAGTAGCAAATAGAAGAGTAGAGTTCAGAGCTAATACGTGCTGCTATATTAGATAACAAACTCAATTACAAACTCCTTGAAAGCTAAGGCCTTCTCCAGTGCCTATCAAAATGAATGGAAAACTAAAGGTGTTTGAAACTCTTTGCTGAATTGAAATAATGTATTCACATTTAAATTAACTCTAGAAATCTTTATTGAAAACAAATATTTATTACAGGCACTGCTGAATACTTCAGATAAAAACATGAATTAGACACCATCTCTCCTCTTAGATAATTTACAGCCTAAAGAGGAACATAGATTGTTAACAAAAGCAATTGTAGGCAGTCAGTGTGGTATTTGTACCATGGGGACCAAGATATTGGGAAGGAGGGAGAAAAGGACCCAATTACTGAAAAGACAGATATTTATTCCATTTGGTCAACAATAAACGTCATTCCAGCTACTGCTGTATGCTTTGGGAGTACAATGGGGACCTCGATGAACATAATCTCTGCCTTCCCTGTGCTTACAGACGAGTGGAGGCAAGAGACAGTAGGGAAGAACTTAGCCTCATCTGTCGCAGGATGGGTTTAACAGGTCAGTGTAACTGAGCAGGTAATCATCAGTGCCTTTTTGCTCCAGGTGAAGGAGTGGGCATCCACAGACACCATCCATGCTTTTGACCTAGCCTCAAACATAGCATAAAGACTCAAGGGCTCTGCATGTTCCCAATAGACAGAAAAATGATCACTCCCAAGAATAATATTCTGTGATGCAACTGATCCATCAGTGATGTCACCGCCTCCAGACCTGGCAAGGAAATCAGGGAACTGCTGCACAGACAGATTAAATAGCACAGCACTTTTAAAACCACAGCAATTTTACTGCTAGTATATGGTAGAGTGGAGGAGCCTGGGCTCTGGATTTAGACTGGGGTCTGAATTATGAATCTCTCATTTAATAGCTGATATACTACAAAGAAGTCATTTAAATTGTCTAAGCCTCACTTTGTGATCAGAAACATGAGAAATAGAGCACCCACTTTGTGTGGTTATTTTGGGAATAAATGAATACTTTTACAGCCCCTAATGCACTGCCTGGGCTATTGTCGATACAAATATAAAAAGCTCCCTACTGTCTGATCCCTTACACTTTTCAGATTGCTTTAAGGTTGAATTCCACTATCAGGAGAACTCTAAGAATTACATGTGCTTGGACTACTTACTAATCCCTCTGTACTGCTGAATAAAAGAAATAGAAAATGCTTTTTTCCCTCTTTTTTTGCTGATGTCCTATTACAAATAGGTGGCAAAATGCAGCCTACAAACCTGGTCCCCTGATTATTAGTAGCATTAATTATAGATAGAAAAGAGGGAAAGCACACGCAGTTTAGAATAAATCTGTGAACAGAGAAACAAATAAATAAAAAGATAATAAATGAATGAATACATTAATAAGCTGGTGTGTATTTACTAGAGAAAGGCTTAATCACTTTGGTTAATACTATGTGAAATTATAAGACCTTAAAACTAAGGCTCATCAGTAAGAAGTTCTTTACAATTGCTATTCCACTGCACACCAACACATAAAGTGAATGTATTCAGATTTTAAAACAGACACTATGACTTTTTAGAGATATCTATAGAGACTCAAACACACACCCACACTCTCACACACAAAGTGAATATCTTCCAACACTAAAGCAACCATTATGCACATATTCTCAGAGAAGCAAAACAGAGCCCAAATCAAAAAGAAGCATGATGTCAGGGAAAGCTGGTCTTCCAACTCAGGTTGCCTACATTTATAAACAGAGAGATTTGAGCCTCCAGGGGTTACTTTGTTTAACTTTTATTTTTTGAAGAAAGGAATAAAAATGCAATAAACTCTAATAGAAACCATGTTTCTCTTCTGGTTCCAGAAGGGATTACAATATTATTCATTTTTCTATATGCCTCACTGTATGAAAAGGGAATATGAGTAAGAGAAGGAAAAAAGAAAACAACTATAGATTTGTTTTAACATTTCAGAGCAGAAAATGGTAACAAAGAAATCCCCGTTTGAAAAGAAAAATGCATTTTTCTCCCAATGGCTAAGGAAAACCACATTATTGAACTTTATATTTGCAGAATGCAGCTGGAGAAGAATCAGTTGGTGGAAACTTTTTAACTTGCTAGTAGAGTGTCCTGAAAACTCCAGAGAATGAATAGGGTCCGTGATATCCTAAAAAGAGGGCAATATTGAGCTGCATGAGCTGCTTGTAAGTTTTGGAGATTAATCCTTTGTCAGTTGCTTCATTTGCAAATATTTTCTCCCATTCTGAGGGTTGTCTTTTGGTCTTGTTTAGGGTTTCCTTTGCTGTGCAAAAGCTTTTAAGTTTCATTAGGACCCATTTGTTTATTTTTGTTTTTATTTCCATTTCTCTAGGAGGTGGGTCAAAAAAGATCTTGCTGTGATTTATGTCATAGAGTGTTCTGCCTATGCTTTCCTCTAGGAGTTTGATAGTGTCTGGCCTTACATTTAGGTCTTTAATCCATTTTGAGTTTATTTTCTTGTATGGTGTTAGGGAGTGTTCTAATTTCATACTTTTACATGTAGCTGTTCAGTTTTCCCAGCACCACTTATTGAAGAGGCTGTCTTTTCTCCACTGTATATTCTTGGGCAGAAGATCTAAATAGACATTTCTCCAAAGAAGATACACAGATTGCCAACAAACACATGAAAGAATGCTCAACATCATTAATCATTAGAGAAATGCAAATCAAAACTACAATGGGGTATCATCTCACACCAGTCAGAATGGCCATCATCAAAAAATCTAGAAACAATAAATGCTGGAGAGGGTGTGGAGAAAAGGGAACACTCTTGCACTGTTGGTGGGAATGTGAATTGATACAACCACTATGGAGAACAGTATGGAGGTTCCTTAAAAAACTAAAAGTAGAACTACCATACGACCCAGCAATCCCACTACTGGGCATATACCCTGAGAAAACCATAATTCAAAAAAGTCACGTACCAAAATGTTCATTGCAGCTCTATTTACAATAGCCAGGACATGGAAGCAACCTAAGTGTCCATCAACAGATGAATGGATAAAGAAGATGTGGCACATATATACAATGGAATATTACTCAGCCATAAAAAGAAACAAAATTGAGTTATTTGTAGTGAGGTGGATGGACCTAGAGTCTGTCATACAGAGTGAAGTAAGTCAGAAAGAGAAAAACAAATACCGTATGTGAACACATATATATGGAATCTAAGAAGAAAAAAAAAAAAAGGTCATGAAGAACCTAGGGGCAAGACGGTAATAAAGACACAGACCTACTAGAGAATGGACTTGAGGATATGGGGAGGGGGAAGGGTAAGCCGGGACGAAGTGAGAGAGTGGCATGGACATATATACACTACCACATGTAATATAGATAGCTAGTGGGAAGCAGCCACATAGCACAGGGAGATCAGCTCGGTGCTTTGTGACCACCTAGAGGGGTGGGATAGGGAGGGTGGGAGGGAGGGAAGAGGGAAGAGATATGGGAACACATGTATATGTATAACTGATTCACTTTGTTATAAAGCAGAAACTAACACACCATTTTAAAGCAATTATACTCCAATTAGGATGTTAAAAAAAAAAAAAAGAGGGCAATAGTGGACAGCAACGGGGATTGCTAGCCTCGGATGAGAACAATTACAGAACGTAAAGAGGAAAATTTACATGCATGCAAAGTTGCTGAGCTTTGTAAAGAAATCAAAAAACCTTTAATTATGTGAGGCAAGTCTTAATTTTTGAGAGGGCCATTGTAAGCTGTGCAATGCTACCCATTAAGAATGATGAGATATAGTAGTAGGTAGCTGTGCTCTGAGATGTCACCATCATTCACTGTCTCATTCTATTTGGCAGTGGCAGCACCCACATAGCTTAAAAAAATACAAGCTCTATGTCATCATAACCTATACTAGAGGAATAATAGTATTAGCTTAGGTCAACATACCCATTCTCTTTTCCTTAAAGGATAAATCTAAGAGATTGTTTTGGCTTATGTGTTTTTCTTTCTGTTTCTCCAAACATGAGGATTTGGTTGGAAAGTCTGTTGTGAGCTAGATGTCTGTTTTCAGTACATCTTGAAAGCCAAGTCACCTTGGTCCTATTGAGATTGACTTCCTCTGAAACTAGCAGATCCAGTGTGTCCTTCTACTTTTAGGTAGAAACCTGCCTGCATGGATATCATGCAGGCATCTCAAAATCAACATGTTCAAAATTTTAGCCATCCTCTTTCTCTTCTTCCCTGCTCCTACTCTCCCTGTACTTCCTATATCAGTCAACATGACCAATAGTCTACAGAATTACCCAAACCATGAAACTAGATGGAACCATTCATTAATCTCTCTAAAACCACTCAGGTATCTACTTATATACATTTTACCCCCTACATATCTCTGAATGGCTATTCTCTCTTGATTCCCACTGCCAATATCCTTGTTCAGGCCACCATCATCCCAGTCTCTGTTATTAAAACAGTGCCCTACCTGGTCTCCCCATCTGCCATCCTATGCCCTTCCTATCTGGTTTCCACATAAAATGCCAGGTCAGATTTTTAAGTGCCCATGTGATCACATCAATTCCCTGCTTAAAACCTACTTATTGCTTGCTGTTGATTTTTTGATAAGTCCAAACACTTTAATGTAGTTTGTAAGGGTTTCATATCTCACTATTATTTCTTCTTAGTGTCTAATAGAAGCCTGTGACCGCCCATCCCATTCTTGGGCAGATTCTAGCACAAACATCCAAGGATTTATGGGTCTGGCACAAAGAGCATGGTGAGGGGAAGGGAGGCCAGAAAAGAGAAAGGGAGCTTACGTTTTCTATTATAAGTTTGTTATTTCTAGGTATTACGGTGAGTGTTTTCACCATATTATCTCCTTTAGTTTCACAAATGTTCAGCAAAGGTGGTTATTATTCCTATTTCATACTTGAGGAAAGTAAAAGTCTAGGAGAAAAAAGATCTAAAATCACCCATAGCTCATTATTGTCTGGACCAGGATTTAAATCCAGGTCTGTCATCATCTGGTTCCCATGTTTTCTTCACTATTCCAGACCACAGTGGAAGTGGGTCATAGCAAGTCTGCCTACATTTCCTATGCTTTGCAGCTAGGACTTCTACCCTGTTTTTCAGGGTCCTTCCTCCACTTCTTTCTATTTCCAGGGAGGAGAATGGACTGTAAAGCTAATGAGATAGATTATATGATTATCCCATCTTAGAGATAAAAAGAATGAACTCCTGAATTATTCTCTTCTTCTTTCCTCAGTAAGGAAGTGTCCCTAGGACTGGAGTTAAAATCTTTTCTAGAAAAGACAGTACTATAAAGCATAAACAAAAAAGTTCTCTCTATGGTGGTCTTTTGGGGAGATACTAGGCCATGTTTTGCATAGAGAGTGGAGTTTTGGAAACTGATGACTTTTGGAGATACCCTGGACCCCAGGAGAGTAGACAAGGCCTGGCACAGCCAGTGGCCTCTGGTTTATGGAGAAGTGCCCATGGTGACCTTGGGGTTTCTTTCTACAAATATCTTCTGTTTATTGGACTCTGTCTTAGTCAGCCTGGGCTGCCATAGAACAGGTTGCTTAAACAACAGCCATTTATTTCTCAAAGTTCTGGAGACTGAGAAGTCCAAGATCAAGGTGGTTGCCAATTTGGTTCCTGGTGAAAACACTTTTCCTGGCTTGCAGACAGCCGCTTTCTGACTATTTCCTCACACAATGAAGAGATAGCTCTGGTCTCTCTTTCACTTCTTATATAAACACTAATGCCATTATGAAAGCACCACCTTCATGACCTCATCTAAACCTAATTACCTATCCAAGGCCCCATCTCCAGATACCATCACATTGGGGTTAGGACTTCAATATATGAGTTTGGCGGGTAGCACATACATTTATTTCATAACAGACACTCACCATAGGTCAGTCCGGCACGAGGCTGTAAATGTCACGTATGTTATCTCATTTAATATTCACAAGCCAGCCACTGAGGTTAAATATATAGAGATATCCAGCAGTACGATCCAACTCTCCTGGGACCCAAACAGAACAACAACGGCAATAACATTTTCTCTTATGATTAAGCTGCTAGTAGGAATGATTTTTTTACTAAATTGATGCCCTGGAGCCTTTTGATGTATTGGGTTGGCGAAAAAGTTCATTCGGGTTTTTCCATAACATATTACAGAAAAACCCGAACGAACTTTTTCGCCAACCCAGTACTATAGCTCACATCAGAAATACATTACCCTTCTCTCCTCCATGAGTACAATTGCAATCACATTTGCTCATTTGCAGTTGGCCGGTGCCTCAGTCCTCCCTGTACAATGCTTCTTGGATGAGTGAATACTCTAGTCCCTGGTTGTCCCCAACCTTGACCAATTGTGTTACAGGCTTTGAAATATGTCACTTTAGCACACCCTTCTTTCCATCACTAAGGCTACTACTTTAATAACTCTATTCCTTCTTCTCTTTTCTGGTATTCTTAAGGAGTGTATATGCATTTTCATAATCTCTTCCTTCTGCCTCACCTCATATTACTGGCAGCCCTATCACAAATACACTGGTGGCAGACTGAATAATAGGCATCAAAGATGTCCACATCCTGGTCCTTGGAAACAGTGAATATGCAACCTTCTCAGGCAAAAGGGACTTTCCAGATGTGATTAATTATCTTGAGAAGGGGATATTAATCTGGATTCTCCAGCAGGGAGTAATATAATCACAAGGGTCCTGGTAAGGGAGGAGGCAGGAGCATCTGAGTCAGAAGTAGGATATATGATGACAGAAGTAAGAGGCTGCAGGATGAGAGGAAGGAGCCACAAGCCAGGATATTCAGGCAGCTTCTAGCGCCTGGAAATACAAAGAAATGCATTCTCCCCTTAGAGCCTCCAAAAGGAACCAGCCCTGCTGATATCTTGACTTTAGTCCAGTGAGACTGAATTTGGACTTCTGACCTCCAGAACTACAATATAATAAATCTGTGTTGTTTTAAGCCACTAAGTTTGTGATAATTTTTTACAGCAGTAATAGGAAAATAATATACTTCTCCTTCTCCATTCTGAAATATCTTCCAGTAAGTCAGTCTCAGAGGGGATTTACTTAAGAATTTGACATGTTCTGAGTGCTTAAAAATATTGTTTATATGTGAAACAGGACTAAATTTAAAAATGCAGATGGCCTGAAAAGATAAATAACTTAATCATCTTTCATATAAATGACTCTCATGTTGTTTCAACACACATTTAGTGAGATGAAACTGATCTTCGGATACAATATATAATTTTTTTTCACCAAAGACTCCCAAATGTCTAGCATGCAATACCATACATGTAACCCATCAGCAATATCGATTTGTTGAATGATTTTATGTGATATTTTGAAATAAAGATGTTATTTACATTTAAGACTCTGAAATATAAATAATGAAATATTCCACTCATTCCCAATAGTCAGTACTGTGCATGTCTTATTTTGTTTTAGAATTTCAACCACTCTAACGACCAAATTCAGGAAGCAGTTAGCTGACTATCTCAGAGCTGAGGCTATAGATCTGTACCATACAACTTGTGTAGAGCCACCAAAAAATATCTTCTCAATACAAATAAGTTGGATCTGAAATTTAAACATAGTTTTTATTAAAGGATTATATTGAATTAGTTGAAGCAGAACCAATGTTTCATCAATTAGAAGGGACTGCAGTTGGAAATCTATGTTAACTGGATTCATGTCTCTGATTTACATCAATGATATTTTGGTGCTCCTTACAGAATAGTTATCAGTGGAATATCCAGCTAGTTGCCCTTAATCTGTCTCTGACTCCCAAATACTGCTAAATTAAAAAAAAAAAATCTAATTCTCATATCTGAGACAGCAAAAGAAAGGGTTCATCAGGAAACACTTAGTGTTACTTCACATACTGAAGAAATAAAACTACTTTCTTTTTAATCGTTCAAAATTGTTTGAATTTAATTCAAAATGTCCACTTCTATACCAGTCTCCTCCTACTCTCCAGGTTATCAATGAGGTTTTGTAAATTTGTATGACATGAAAAGAAGAGAAAAAGGAAAAACCTTTGTTCTGAGAGCCACAAGACAAGGTTTCTGGTCTTGTTTTGGTAAGTGACTTTCTCATGTGAGACAAGATAGAAAAGCATGAAGATGAGTGCTAACTTGCAGAGGTGCTAGTCTAACCTTGGTCGCCAAATTTCATAATCTTTAAGTAAAATCTTTATGGTTAAGAAAAGTATTCCTGGAGTCCAATGGGCGCATGTTCATTCATTGCAATTTCGGGATAACCTGCTTAATAGCTGAGCAAATTTGGGTAAATAATTTAGTCCCTCTAAGCCTTAGATTTTATTTATAAACTGAATTAAAGCAACGATAATAGTGAAAAGTGTTTATTCATGCATTGAAATATTGATTGAGTTCTTATTGTGTGTTGTAAACAGTCTCCAATTAGAGGAAGGGCTACTACTTGGTCTCCTGGGATTAATGTATAAATTAATGAGAAAATTCTTGGGATGTCTTAGCACAGTACCTGGAATCTAGTATGCTCTTAATAAATATTAACTATTAGTAGTAGCTGACCTAGCAATGTAAAATAGGGGACATTTCTAAGAACTCCTCTATTCTGTGTGTCTTTCTCAGGTCTAATGAATGATGTGACAGTGATAATTATGAAAACATCTTAGAAATAGATATGTTACGTAAAGGCAAAGCATTAATGCTCACAATTGTTACAATTCACCCACGCCAAATTGAAAGACCCAAAACACTCAGTCTCCACATCTGGCATTCTCTTGGCAGCCAGTAAACAAGACACATTTTCAATTTATATGAGGGCTTATGCTTTACCATACCAGCTCTAACGCTTTGTAGAAGAGAAAAACTCACTCTCCCTTAAGGATATACATCTTGCCTCATGTGAAGATTCTGCTAGCTTTCTAAAGAAACTGTTACTGCCTTGGATTGATGCTAGAAAAGGGCCATTGTATTTGGCATTGTGCTAAGTACTATTGAGAGAAACTATACAGGATCCTTAACTTCTGACACTTTAGAGAGTGAAGCAGAAATGAAAGCAGCAAACCAGTGTAACTGAATATATATAAAATGTTCTTGCATGTGAACAAATGACTTGAAGAGTGGAGATAATCCACTGGGGGAAAACCTTAGTAATAGGAAATTTCATTGGATTTTAAGTGGTTGTCTCTCAGGAATCTTGATCAGGGAAAGAATTCACCATCCTAATCCTTTTTACTCCACGGCATAAGCAATGATTGTGTGTTGGTCGCACAAAATTCGAGCTAAGGAAAGAAGGTTTTAGAGTATCAGAATGAATAAAGAATCTATGTTCATAGCAACATGCTCCTGTATTTTGCTTTCTTTCCTTTCCTCCGAAAACCACTCATCACACGTATTGTTTTAGATCTTTCTCTTGTCATTGATCTCTCCTACATTATAAAATCAAATATCCTGCATATATTTTTCCCTGCTCAATGAATCCTCTCACTGTATTCTAAACTATTAAGTTTAAACTCTATTCTTTTAATGTAAGGTGAGGTTAAGAATGCTTTTAGAAAACTATTAAAGTGATTTGGCACAACTCAATGATGTATTTTTGTCTAGTTTCTAAATCTGTTCTTCTGATTTTTACTCATTCTTTGGGAGAGATTAATCTGACTTAATAGCAACACATACAAACTTTAAGAAGAATTATATTAAGACCATGGGCTTGGTTCTCTTCCTAAGCTTGTCGTATCGTCTTCTGCCCCGTAGCACAGGTTTCCTTCTACCTAATCTCCTCTGTTCTATTTCCCTTCCTCTTTTCCTGTCTTTTGACTTTCAGTCATTCATAGTGAAGCCCTAACAGTTTTACAGAACAGACTGCATTTAATGCTTTATAAATATTTTCCCATCAAAATTGTTTGCTTTATAAAAGCATCCAGGAAGGAAGTGAAACAATCAAATTTCACTTATCATTTGTCTACTGTAAACTGACATAGTCAATTAAGTTTGACTGAAAATTCCTTGAGAAAACCTTGCAACTTGATAACTTTTTAATTTTATTTAAAGAATTTTAAATCTCAGCCATCTGAACAGACTCACTCTAAAAGCCAGCTTCGTTCAGTTTTTCCAAGGTACTCTTCTGTTGCCTTTTTAAAAGATCCAGGGGGCAGTAAGAGGAAATATTGGACCAACTGAAGAGTTTTGAAGGAGGAATACAATCACTACCACAGAATAAATGAGATTATAATCATACAGTTGAACTGTAATAGAACATCCTTCCAAATAGAAATGAACATACCACAAATGTGCAATTAGTATCCAATAAATCACACTAAGAAGAGTGTCAATACAGTAAGGTGTACCTAGTCATCACAATTAATGCCTGTGTCCTGTATTGGAGAAGGCAAGCTGTTTTCATGTTACAGTCATTAGGGATGAGATCCTTTCTGCCACTGAACTCCTAAAAGCAGTAAAGTACGTAATAAAGATGCTGCACTTTGAACAAGAACTTTTAAATTCCACAAACTACAGGAGTTGCTAAACCATTTTAAAGAAAAAAAAAAATAGTAAGAGCTGCTATTTTATTTGGAATACAGCAACTTTGTAAGAGCACTTAATTAAAACAAAAATATATGGTTTGGATGAGAATGGCTTTGTTTTTCTTCCTATTGCTTAATTTTCCAATCAGAGTCAGAGATATCAAAGTCAAACATAAAATATTCAGCAAAATACCATTCAAAACAAACAGATGTATGATTTGCAAATGAATTCTAAATAAAACACAAACTGAGGAGGTAGTGTTTTCCTTCCTAGGATTCTGGAATTTTCAACCGTGAACTGAAAGATAGGTGGTTTAAAATGGAAATAGTTGCGGTAGGAATTAGGAAATTTGAGTTGTAACGTAGAATCTTCTACAAATGGTCTGTCTGATCAGTCTAGCTTTAGATGGGCATTTAATTTAATTATTAGTATTTCTTCAGTTATTTGGGGAGGAAAACAGAAGAACTGGGTGAAGAATAATTCATGGATGCGCTCAGAAGAATCCTTCACAGGTAACAAGTACAGTTTGGAGACAACAATGAATTTTATTCTATTTTGGTTATAGTAAAAAACCAATGAAAGACTTAAAAAGAAGATTCAATATGTATTTGAGAACTATTACTTTTCAAACTGGAGTACAAAGTACAGACCGTGGGGCAGTTAGGATCTTCTGGAAGATGACAGATAATGAATGACTTGGACTAAGATTGTAGCAACGGAGATGGTGAGAAGTGTTTGAACTCAGGTTGCATTTTTTAAGGGACAACTGGGCTTAATAAGAGATTGCAAGTTGGGATTTAAAGAAAAGAGTTAGCAATCAAGTATGACACCAAATCACTGCAGTGGCTCAATTTGCTGGGATTAAAAGGTTTAGGGTGGGAGTGGAGATGGGAACAAGTGTTTTAGTCATATTAACAATTAGATGCTAGTAGAAATCCAACTAGGAGAAGTGAATATATAGTTAAATATGAGTCTAGCACCCAGAGTAAGATATCTAGGCTAGAGTTGGAAATTTAAGGGTCATTAACACATAGTTGATATTTAAAGATTTGGGGCAAACTGAGATCATCTGAGAGGAGTGTAGACAGAGAAAAGAAGAGCTGGAGGAGAAGAGCCCTGGAGCACTTAAAACCCTGTAAAGTAGTATAAAAAATGACAAAGTATAAAACATGACAAATATAAAGGCAGAAAAGTACCATCGGAATGGGGGGACTGGGCCAGAGAAATGGGAGGTTGGTGTCGTACTTTGGTTTCCTGTGGCTGATATGAAGGCTTATGTTTGTATGTCAATGGTAATTATCTGGTAGACAAGAAGAAACTGATAATTCAGAAGAGAGAGAGAGAAATTCAGGAATTAAGTCCTTCAGAGTGAGGAGAGGATCCAAAGCACGAAAGGAGGTCCCGGGTTACATGTTTGATTGTAACAAGGAAACAAAAATAACTAAGTGTCTTTCTTCCTTTTGATTCAATGTAAAATTATGCTTTCTGATTGAATTTAATCTTTTCATTAAGTTTGTCATGTTAAAGTAACTAAACAAAGTGGCCATTAGATTGAGGTGGCAGCCTATGTAAGCAAACCAAAATCCAAACCCAAACATGTAAATGCCTTAAGGTCATGAAATCAAAATGCTAAGGACAAACAATTCTAGGCTTTAAACTATGGTCATTAAATAATCTCCTTTCTCTTCTTCCACAACTTCTTTATGTAAGTCTTTCTCCTAGCTTCTTTTAGCAAAACACTCCTAACCACTTCCAATTTGGTGCTGTTGGATTGGAATGGATTTTTGCTCAAATAAACTCTTAATTTTTTTTTTTTTATGCCTCAGTTTATCTTTTAGCCATGGCCAAGTAATCTGCAGAGTGTGAGGGGAAGAAGAGGTTTTAGAAATTAGAGGAAAGACTAGAAAGGATGAAATAGTTGTTTCCGGGAGTAAAAATGAATTCACAAGGGAGGTAGCAAGATTGTCTGGCACTAGAATGATCTAGTTGAGAGTTATGATTCTAAATTTCAAGTGAAATTAGCACGGTTGTTATGTGATTTTTCTCCAATAATATTCAGCCACCTGGATGCAGGTGAAAAGTTAAGGGGAGAGTTGGTTTTAACCAGGAGTGGAAGTTTGTCATAAGGGTACAACATAGGAAGAGGATAGTGGCAGTTATAGGTATTAGCAAGAGAGTGGCTATAATGTGGAATGATAGAATCTAAACTGGGCTAATAAGAAAGTGAGGACCTGATAAGTTTAAGGACTAGCAAAAAGCATTTGAGTCCATGAATTAGATATAGCAAGGAGGTCAGATCTTTTTACCATCTCATAGTTTTGCCTTTTCCAAAATATCATGTAATTGAAATCATACAGTATGTAGCCTTTTCAGATTGGATTCTTTAACTGAATAATATGCATTTAAGGTTCTTCCATGCCTTTCATGGCTTGATAGATCATTTTTTTTTAACACTAAATAATATTCCATTGTCTGGATGCACCACAGCTTATTTATCCATTCACTCACTGAAGAACACCTTGGTTACTTCCAAGAGTTGGTAATTATGAATAAAGCTGCTATAAACATTCATGTATAGATTTTGGTATGGACATCATTTTCAACTCCTTTGAGTAATTATGATGGGGCACAATTCCTGGATCCTATGAATGAGATTACATTGAATCTATAAGTCAAGTTGGGAAGAACTGACATCTTGATAACATTGACTATTCTGATCCATGACCATAGACTATCTCTCTAGTTCTCCTTTGATTTCATTCATCAGTGATTTAAATTTTTAAATTAATTTCATGAAATTTTGAAGATAAAAGTCCAAACATATTATAAGGTATAAACTAACCATTCTAAAATTTAAAAAAAAAGAGATAATTCTCAAATGCAGAGATTTAATTATATCTAAAAACCCAAGATCTTTAAACACATTATTTCTTAAATCTTAATAAAAGATTCATTCCAAATTTCTAATGAAAAAATGTCTTTCCATTTCTCCCTAGAAAGCAGTAAATAAGCATTTACTACAGGACATTGAACTAAGTAAAATTATAAATGCCTACTTTCTTTCAGAAGCTAGTGATCATGGGCAGCCTAATTACAATGGAAAACATTTCAAGTGTGTATAGGTATTATTGTTGCATTAAAAAATTACTTCAGAAAAATAGCACCTTGAAACAACAGACACTTATTTATCTCACCAAACTTCTGAAGGTTAAGAACCTGGGAAAGCTGAGTGAAAGGTTCTGCCTCAGGATCTTTCTTTCATGAGGTTGGAGTCAAGTTGTCAGCTAAGATTAGCATCATCTCAAGGCTCAATTTGAGGTAAAGAATCCACTGCTAACCTCACTCACCTGACCTGGTAAGTCTCACTTCCTCACTGGCTGTTGGTTGTGGACCTCCATTCCTGGCCAAGTATGCCTCTCCATAGGCTGCATTAGTTAAATACATGCAACTGACTTCTTCCAGGCAAATAATATGACAGAGGGAGAGAGAGAGGGAGAAAGATGCCCAAGGTGGAAGGCTCAGCTTTCATAGCCTAATATTGTAAGTGGCACATCATCACCTTAGCTATATGTTATGCTTCACACACTAATTCTAGTACAATTACAATTTCAGGAAGACTACAGAGGTGGTGAATATCAGGTAGTGGGGATTGTGAGGAGTCATCTTGGAGGCTGGCTAAAACAAAATGTAAAATAATAAAGACAGCTTTTAAATTATTTATTTTAAAAAAATAGAAAATTTAGGTTTGTTTTTTGTTTTTTTTTTCATGTTCTTATCTCAGCTTTGCAGTATACATGGAAGGGACCTCCTACTTCAAACTAAACCATGTCACGAGAGAGCTCAGTAGTAACACAAAGAGGAATATAAGTTAGTGTTAGATGATGATGAGCAAAGTTTTTGCTGAGTAGGAGTTCAGAGAAGTGAAATAAAACCACCAAATGTCTTTAAGCTATGGAATGAGCTTTTTTCATACAGACTTTTCTTTTTATTTGCTATATTTACTTTAAGTTAGATTTAGAGATCTTCCTGGAAAATGTGTTATGTAGAATTAAAATAAAAACCTCCATCCTTGTAGCCGTTATTATGTAGAGACATTATTCTAAACACTGGACCCATATCATCTCAATTCTTACAAAAGACCCTCAATGTATAGAAGGCATTGTATCCAAATATGTCTGAGTCAAAGTCCATATTATTTTTCAAGCCAAAATTATCTTTAGAAATCATTCTAGTGCAAATTTGCTGTTGTCCTAAGAATAGAGTCTAGGAGCCAATGAGATTAAGATACCGGCCCAAATATACAGAATTTAGTAGTAGAGCTACTATAAAATATTAGATTTTTTGGCATCTTACCTGAGTACCCTTGAGAATGTACAATAAATTCAAAAGAACTCTCATTTGATACTGCAGCAAATGAAACTCTATTGATTGACATTTTGTTTGAAGTCTTTTATGTCTGCAATTGTATATATGTAGTTTGAAGAAAAAATATCTTAAGCGCACAAAATTGAAAATGGAAATGAGACATTTGGACTAAAATCCCTCAACTCCTTGTTGATTTTGTCAGCTGAAAATTACAAATATCTAGAATATTGTTTTTTGTGCTGTTTCAATGGTGGGATCTGAAAGCACCAAGTTTAATACTTTAGATTAAATGGGACTTTGATTAAGTACAGGATGCCAAAGATTATCTCTCTTAAATATGTATGTGGACTTAAAAATATATTTTTAGGAAGAAAGATAAAATGATGACAAGTAATTTGAAAATTTGAAAAATTTAAGGAAATATCTAAGCTGCCTTCCAACTCTAGCACTTCATAATTCTGTAATATTGATTATAAATTCTTTGATTTGATTATTAAATATATAAATCCTACAAAGAGATGTATATGTGCATCTATGAAACTTCAAACATAATGGCCTTATAATGTCAGCTAAGTTAATATATATGTATAACATGTAAAGAATAATGCTGCTTATTACACATTATTACAATGTATATAATGTATATATCATAGGAACACAGTCATAAAAATGTGTGGGCATGTATGCATGAAAATTAAATTAAACTGTATGAAATTGCTGTTATAAAGATCAAAACAGTCAAATATAGAGAATTTTGTATGGATCAACCTAATAGTAGTTGTGGCTATTGCTAAGTATTGGAGCTATAAGATATTTAAAATTATTCTTATGCTTTCCTATATTTGATAAAAGATCTTTGAGGAACATGTATTCTTTTTATTATCAGCAACAAGTAAAATATACCTGAATTTGAAAAGGAAGAGAAGTTTAGGGAAGTTGACTTGTAAATATGACGAGCCTCCTAGAACCATTTCACGGAGGAAGCACACAGAGGATGCAGTGGATATCAAAGAAAGAGCAATATTTGTAAATAGGACTTCCCCTGTTGCTACAGGGTCACAGTTGGGTGATGATCATAAATAACAAACCTTTAGGAATCTCCAGAGATCTCTCATTCAGAGCGGCAGGGCAGAGAGCTCTCACCTCTTTAAGTACTGTTTCTCCTTTATTTCTAAACACACATCTTAAATAATTTCTACTTGATGCAGTTTCCATTAGATGTAGACAACCAAAATAATTTGTTATACCCACAAATGTTAGTGTACTTGCTAATGGCTGCGGTGAAGATAAGAAAGGTTTCAGGTTGTAGGCAACTCCACTCTTTCCTCCTCGCAAGAAAGAAGAACAAACACAAGTGAGTTGACATTGTTATACAGGTAGATTTCTATCCACCACATCCTTTTTATTGACTGAACAAGACTCCAATTGGTGTAAGTAGATTATCCTGCTGGAAATCTCCAGTTGCAATTTCCATGTCACTACCAGCTGGCTACATAAAGCTTCACTGCTCAGTGTCTAAGCATCTGGCAGTACATCCATACAGACTCTCTCTGTTAGGGTTTCGCTCTCTTGAACAAAAGATCCATGAAGATGGTGCCAAGCCTGCTCTCTTTACCATAGGCTCTGGTCCCCAGGACACACTCATCCTTGCCATGACCTTGGTAGCTGTTTAAAGCTGGCCCAGTGCAGGCATATTCTATGTGCTTGGTTAATGCAAGGCGATACCCACAATTCTCAGGCTAGAGTTGGGTAGTCCACTGTGTCTAACAAGCTTTGGGTGACACATATCGAGTTCTCATTGTGGTCCTTGAAGCCCCACTCATAAGGCATGAAACAAGCAGGAAGCCCTCTCTTCTCCCCAAGGATGAGGGCAGGGCCCAGCACTCTGACAGTTGACTGCAAAGCATATTTCTCTTAATCTCTTCACCTTCAGTCCTCTGACATTCTCTAGAGTGCTGTGCCAAAGGTCAAAAAACCAGATTTTTTTCATCTTCTTGGTAAACCCTCCACACATAGGCCAGTGTCTCACCTAGGGATGTGGGGTATCTAGCACAAAAGTTTTATTTTTGTCCTTTGAGACCTCAGCCAAAGAAACAAAGAACCCATTTTGGCTTCCTATTAAATACATTAATTGATAAAAGAAAAATAAATGTTCCTTAGACTTCAGTATTCTACCTCTTATTCTTAGCAACTTGGCATGCATATCACAGACAACTGTGGTACAATACTTGGTCATATCCTAACTTAAAGATCAGAGTTCTGTAAAAGGAAGGGTCTTTCCTGAGAGAATCTGGGGCCCTGCAAGGCAAGGGGTTGCTACAGACCTCTCTCCATTCACAGGTTCGTGCCACAGTCCCTTGAAGTTAGCAGGGACTGAATTTCCAGCAGTAGATGAGTCACTGTGGTTTCGAAGCCCTGATAAAATAGTATTGGTATTTGTTAAAAGGAAATCCTGTCTTTAAAAGTCTATAATTTTATCTTGGGCAGATGCCCATGTAAAAATCTTTTAATGGTCATTATTTTTAAAAATTTTGGTTTAGTTGGAGAAAAATATTCTAACAAAGAGAAATATCCAACTTTGCTAATCTATAACTTCTGGGGCCTTTTATAATAGAAAAGATTAAATAGCAATGTCACTAAACATGGTAATTCAGAACAGATTAAAAATAAAAATACAAATGGTTGAAAATAAGGCAATAATATTAGATAATTCCATGATTATGGTGATATCATTGAATGTATTTATGGTCGAATAAGCCCATCTGATTATTCTGACTTCATCTTCTCTTGGCACGTGATAATTTCTGTCAACTCACAAAAAATTCTAATAGCTACATGAGAGGAAAGTAATGGCTGAGAAGGCTAAACAGAGAAGTTATGCTAGGCAGCGATGTTTGTAGTTAAACCCTGTAATTATGTGCTCTGCAACCCCTGGCAACCCCTCAGAACTCACCAGTATATTCCCATGTGAGATGGTAAGGTTCCTACCAACAGTTATTGATAAACTGTTGGTAGATCAGCTTCAAGGCAAGGGAGAGGGAGAGGTTCCACAAGGCATAGCTCTAAAAACAACAGCTCAGTGCTTTGTGACCACCTAGAGGGGTGGGATAGGCAGGGTGGGAGGGATACGCAAGAGGGAGGGGCTATGGGGATATATGTATACCTATAACTGACTCACTTTGTTATACAGCAGAAACTAACACAACATTGTAAAGCAATTCTACTCCAATAAAGATGTTAAAAAATAAAAAGAAATAAAAACAACAGTCCTCTACTAAGCACCAATTTTATGCAATCTATGGTATCATATGTTAGGGAGGTAGGGATAGAGGGATGATAGAAGATTTATTCCCAGTACTGATAAACTATATACTACTTATTAGGTGGAAACAGAGATGCACACAAATAACCCAAAATAATAAACAGGAGGAAATTTGCTACAGGACAGACTGTGGCCACCTCTGAGGCTGGAATTGTCAATTTTGTTAGCAATATGGACAGATTCTAAAGCCTCAGTTCAGAGTCTCAGCGAAAACTAGAGTCCTGGCTACCAATGAATATAGCAGTAATGCAGCAATTCTAAACAGATTGCTGTCCATAGGACTGGGGCATATGAGTACTGTCCCTAACCAGGCAGCATTTCATAAGAGACTTCTTTACTTGGTCTATCAAACCAAGATGCAAAGATAAAACTATCCATTTGATTTGTTAATCCCAGGTCAAGAAACTCTGTTTCACTAAACAAGAAATGGTGTGCTTAGCACAAAAATCCATTTAATTTTTTTTTAAAGAGAATTAAATGCATGTAATGTACACGTAGATTTGACCCTCAACCAATCTGTAAAATGGATTTCTTGTTCTTAGGCAGGCCACTTAACCTTTCAGTCTCCATTTATCACTAAAATGGGTGGTTATGAGGATTTATATAACACTTTACAGGCACTTATTACAGTGCTTTACACATAGAAAGAACCTGTTTTTGATGTTCAAAATGAAAATAGAATGCCAAATTTGTATTTTATCCCAAATTTAAAGTGTATACTGATTTAGCCACTCATAAATATTCATTGAGGCTTGTTATTGCTAAATACTCTTTCAGGTTTTAGGGATTCGGAGATGATAAATTGACACAGTTCTTAAGGAGCTTATACATACTAGTTGGGGAAAACATAACCGACAAATAAACAAGAGCGTGACATGGATAAGAAGACACAACAAATTTGCAATGGCTGGACATGACATAAATAATTATGAGTATATTGTTCTATAACTATTCTGTAAGTACAGTATTAATTGAAAGTTCCTCTTCATTAAAATGTGGGAAAATCCTTAGTCGGGTGGATTAGGGATTATAGTTAGGCTAGTGTGTTGCTGACCAAGATTTCCTTCTTTCATTGGGCTTGTTCTCTACTTGCATGCCTCAGTTTCATGCTGTGTCCTATTTCTCATTTCCTATTATCAGAGCTAGAAGGCTAATTATGTTGGTATCTATTTGTTTGACGTTCAGACTTCAACATAAAAGAAATGTTTGCCAGATAACATAGATTATATTATTATTCTCCCATTAGTCTATCTTTTTATGTTCCCAATTCCTTCTGGTAAAATCTGGGAAGGTTTTTGCTCCTCTCTGACAAAAGTTTTCTTTAAACATCTTTGGAAACCGTGTTGAGGGAAGGAGACTTCATACACATCCTTGTATTCACAAAGCAAAGTAAAATTCATGTTTCCAGTTGAATGCTAATTACTATTTCCCCACCATAGCTTGAAAGACTTTTATGCCCTTTGTTGCTTCAAATTCCACCCCAGTAACTCCCAAACCCAGCTGCTGTATTTTAAAACTATCATTTGAAAACAAAACTTTACCTGGGTAGGCATTTTATATTTTAAGTCACATATTCATGGTATGTTAATATGAATGCATTTCTGTCACCTCGAATAATATCTAAATTCTGGTTCCTGGTGTCAGAACATGACATAAATCCATGGCACAACCAGACATAGGAACACTTGATAACTTTTAAAAAATATTTTGTTAAAACTAGCACCCACTAAGATATGTCAAAAGGAGATTAAGCATAACTCAATACATTTTATGATATTTCTCCTTTTGCAAATATGAATCACTATATAAGCAGAATTTTAAAATGTGATCATGGTGTCAGTTTTATTCCATAGTCTTGTAGTTAACTTCCCTGACTTCAGTCTTACCGATGAGTAACATGTACTCTATAATGCAGACATTATGTTTCTTTCTAATAATGTATTGATCTAACACTTTCCAGTATTGAAGAAATTTTCACACTGCAGCATATTTATACTTCTAACACCTTGGAAGATCTGTGTCCCAAGTTAAGACAAAGTCACAGAACTGGTTTTGTGACAGCTTCCAGTGATCAATTCATGTGATTTATAACATGCAATTTGTTTAATGCAGTTATTTGGGTTCTATGTTTCGACTCTTGGAGAATAAAACATATAAAGATCAAAAGAACGGTGTTCCCTGAATTCACGGTTCATGGCTAGAACATATTTCAGAAATGCTGACGTAGAAGGGGAATGATAAGTCTGGGCAATCGAAAGGAAGTTAAATGACCTGTTCGTGACACTGGCTAGCAGGAGAGCCATTATCTTGCTCACCCACATTGCAGGTCCCTTGTGCTCTAGAAGAGTAATTGCCCATACAGGTCACCGATCCATTGCTTGGTGAGTTGATGAAATTTGTCTTTGTACATTTGCAATCACTGATTCCTTTTGCTTGGTTGATAAGCTCTGTTGTCAGTGAATTCTCTGTGGTCGCTATTTCCGTGCTGCTCTGTTCATTAAGAAAATATGTCTCTATTTTATTTGTGGTAGTGTTATATGTCAGTCCCAGTCTCCCAATTTATCCCTCCCCATTCCTTATCCCCTGGTAACCATAAGTTTGTTTTCTACATCTGTGGCTCTACTTCTGTTTTGTAAATAAGTTCATTTGTACCCTTTTTTTTAGATTCCACATATAAGCAATATCATATGATATTTGTCTTTCTGTGTCTGACTTACTTCACTCATATGACAATCTCTAGATCCATACATGTTGCTGCAAATGGCATGATTTCATTCTTTTTTATGGCTGAGTAATATTCCATTGTATATATGTACCACATCTTCTTTATCCATTCCTCTGTCGATGGACATTTAGGTTGCTTCCATGTCCTGGTTATTGTAAATAGTGCTGCAATGAACATTGGGGTGCATGTATCTTTTTGAATTATGGTTTTCTCTGGGGATATGTCCAGGAGTGGGATTGCTGGGTCATATGGTAGTTCTATTTTTAGTTTTTTAAGGAACCTCCATACTGTTCTCCATAGTGGCTGCATCATTTTATATTCCCACCAACAGTGCAAGAGGGTTCTCTTTTCTCTATGCCCTCTCCAACATTTACTGTTTGTAGATTTTGTGATGATGGCCGTTCTGACTGGTGTGAGGTGATACCTTATTGTAGTTTGATTTTCATTTCTCTAATAATTAGTGATGTTGAGCATGTTTTCATGTGCTGTATATAAAATTGATAACTAATAAGAACCTGCTGTATAGCACAGGGAACTCTACTCAATACTCTGTAATGGCCTATATGGATATATGTATATGTATACCTGATTCACTTTGCTGTACACCTGAAACTAATACGACATTGTAAATCAACTAAACTACAATAAAAATTTTTAAAAAATAGATTGCTGCCCCCACACCCCGAAAAAAAGAAAATAAGTTTTGGAAGGCTGGAAATTGTTTCCCTCCACCTCTCTTTTCCTATTTTCTTTCTAAAAAATTAAGTTGCATTATTTTGATCCTTTTTTAAAAGCTCTTTAGCAGCTCCCCAACATAAGGCCCACAAAACGTAAAATGGACATTCAAGGCTCTCTAATTTCTAGCTTCATGAAAACATCATTTTCTTACCTCATCTAAAACCCCTGCAATTTCCTGAGCCTACCAGACAATGTGCACACATTCTGTTCCCTTTCTGGCTCTCCTCCTCTTAGTATTTCCTTCAAGATCTAGCTCCATGTCATCAACTGGATCAAGCCTTTCATAAGTGGTCACTAGCTTTCCTGTACTTCCATAGTCCATACCTGTATTATAAAATGCTTTTCAGTTGACTATGGTTATTAGCCTATGGATTCATCTTTCCCACTGTGCTGTGAAGCTCCTAGAAGCCAAAAAGTTTTTCTTCTGCTTTGATTGCCTGCACTTCATGTGGTGCCTGGTTTTTCCCTGTCTGATGCTCTGCCCTTAATACCCTCTTTGAGAAATTCCTGTCACCTTAGAACCAGATTAAGTCTCTCTAGGTGTGTAGTCCTGGTCATCTATCTGTGTCACACACACAAACACAGGCACACACACACACACACACACACACCACACCACACCACACACAAACAGAGTGGCAGAAAGTTAATGTGATTGGTAAAGAAAATATTTACAATCTTGGGAAAAATATGTCTACAACATTTATTTCCATTATCATTAGAATAAAACTCAATTGTGTATTTGTTAAAGATGTAATTCTAGGTTATAAATCAAGGAAAAGATTTTTAGAATGTGCATTTTCAAAACAAAGTTCAGTGATAGTGCCATAATGAGCTTTGGTTTTTATAATGAATATTCCAAAGCATTTAGTTGCTGTGCATTTAGTGGCAATGCACTATATCTGGCCATTAATACACATATTACAGTGAAAACATTTGGCAGAATATGGTCCGCAATAATAATAATTTTTACTTATAGCTCAAAACTAATCGCTCAAAGCACTTCACAATGTGCTGTTTAATTTCTGCTTGTCCCCATATGCTACTTATTTCATCTTCATTCATCCTGCAAGTTATGTGAGAGTATGACTTTCATTAAAATAATAAAAATAAATGAAATGTTTAATATGAAAAAGAAAACTGAATAGTTTTTTATAATTATCTAGAGTAACTGGAGAGCTGATGGCAGGGAGGGAAACAAAAGGATTATTTGCTTGTATTTTCTCTGAGCTCTTGGATCACTTGGAGGTGAGTGGAAAAATGTTCTTGTGGACGAAGTGCTAATTCGAGTAGTTGATTTTTACCTGAGGTGGTTTTGAGACTCCAGTTTCTGAGAGCAATTGAGGAAACTTTTTTTTTTTTTTAGGTTTTCCCTGGTAATCTCAGCAATTAGCACCCATAGAAGAGAGAAGCGTATTTACTTCTTGTAGCAACTAGTCTGAAGATCTCCTTAGAGGGTTACAAGACTTATTACTAAATCTCAATCTTCTTTTGGAATCTCTAGGGTATTTCCTCAATCTGTACCTGGGTTCTGAATGTACCTTCATACAGAAAGCCAGGATTTTTTGCTATGTTCACCTTGTTTGGCTTTCTTTTCTCAGAATCCTACAGCAGTGTTAGTGAAGACATAGTGAAGATCTTAGTTGTTTGCTAAGATCTGAAAATGAGTCATTTAAAATGATTGTGTCCAATTTTCCAGTTGTTTTATAGTGGGAAAGTATTTTAGTCCCTGCTACTCACTGGCCATAAGTGAAAGTCAATTTCGTTTAATACATACACATTTATCCAGATGTTCTTTCTTCTCGTGTTAGGTTTGGCAAACTATGTTTTGCAAGAAATTTTTTTCATCCAAGTTGTTGAGTTTATTTTTGTATCATTTTTCTTAGTATCCTCTTATTATCTTCTTAATGTATTTCTTGTGATTTCCCCTTTTTCATTCCTGATTTTTGTCATTTGTACCTTCTTTCTTATTCCTTGATCAGTAGTGCCAGAGCTCTATCAACTTCTGCTCTGGTAGTCTGGTCCTTTGTAGTTTTCTTTTCTGTTTCAGAAATACATGCCCTTTGGCTAAACCCAAAGTCAGTGAGGAATGAATGGAGGAAAGCAATCTGAATGAATGTTTGGGGAATAGTAATTCACTCTCTTACATTGAGTTGCCTCTTGTTCTGATGTCCTGCTTAAACCAAATTCTGTTTATCACCTACATTGGCTCATATATGTGCACCCTTTGAACACACGGTGGGCACTGTCCCGTTTCTTCATTTTCCTTACTAACAATTAGGGATTATAGAAAAAGAATACAACTAAACTTGGTGGAAGTGATTGTTTAAGGCTGAGTATTCCATGCCATTGTCCAAAATTCTCCCACACAGGAAAGGTTTCTTGGGCATAAGCAGCAGTTTATCATCAATTTTTTCCCCTTCCTTTAATCCTCAGCACTCTTTTCCACCCATCTCTACCTCCCAGTCTTTAATCCCAAACTTCCAGTGACATTTGAGTTATTTTTTGTTTATTATTATGGTAAGAAAACACTTAACATGAGATTTACCCTCTTAACAGATTTTCAAGTGTGCAATACCGTTTTGTTAATTATAAGAAAAATTTGTCTAGCAGATCTCTAGAACTTATTCATCTTGCATAATTGAAAATTTTGTACCTGTTGAATAGCAACTGCTCATTTCCCACACATCTTAGCCCTTGGCAACAACCATTCTACTCTCTGTTTCTATGAGTTTGACTATTTTAGAGACCTTATATAAGTGGAAACATGCAGTATTTGTCCTTCTGTGACTAGCTTATGGTTTTTAGGATAATGACCCCCAGATTCATCAATGTTGTTGCCCTTGGCAGAGTTTTCTTCTTTATAAAAGCTGAATAATATTCCATTGTATTATATTATATTATATATGTGTATATATATACACACATATGTGTGTGTATGTATATATATATATTTTTTCTTTATCCGTTCATGGATAGACATTTAGGTTGTTTCCATGCTTGCTGCAGCCAGCAGGTCTCTGCAAAATTGGGAGAAGACTCAGATCCTGAGGATCCAATGACACTCTTATGCAGGACAATCTAGTTCACTCCTTTCACTGTCCTTTACAGTCTATATCTACAGAATTTTCTCAATCAAAAAGTCTCATCAAGGCTCATTAAGTGTTTCCTCAGAATGAAGGCAGTCTACCCCAGAAATATATTCTACAAATATGCATTTACAAAATTTTCTTTCAAAATATTATTTTGTATTCTATTCTAAACAAATGGGGCTGTGTTCTGTTGCTCTCTCAAAATTTCTTAATATATCTTTCTCACATGTATATATGCACACATGCACAAACACACATAAAACTATTCATACATAACATACACATTGATGATATATTGATATACATATATTTACCTCAACATCTTTCAATAGAATAAATTTGGAGAGATACAAATATAATTTTAACAGTGATTTCTTGAGCAGAATGGGAGTGTGGGAGGTGATGAGGGGGAAGGACTCTTATACACTTTTGTTTTCTTTAATTTTTTTCCCCTGGGCTGATAACACTTTTTTTTACTTAAAATAAATATATTTTAAAAACCCATGCCTATTATGTGTTCTGTTTTATGTACTTTTGTTTCTCTCACTATCATGAGAGAACATATTGATAGTTTAAGTTTTTATATACTCTAATCCTAAAATTATTTTCCTGACCTGTGTTTTATTGATGGTCTGTTTAAGTTATAATTCATTTTGGCATTTTCTTAATGTGACACACAGTCCTTGAATCCACTGGGCTTCCAGTTTATTTCAGGATGAAATGTTTAAAAATGGCCCTATCTGCTTGCAGAAAGTTCAGAAATATCCAAACAATCTCTACTCTCCTGAGCGTAAATATAAGTGAATATTAAATTCCTTTCAATCAGGTTAGTCATTAGTTTGACAGTCTATGTTGGAACATCTATATTTAGCAAGCAAATTTCATGCATTTTAATGAACTTGATCAAATGTATGGTTTAAGACCATAAGTAAATAATTATTATATAAGCAATTTCATTGTTACCATAGTAATGAAATAGAAGCAGCTCACTTTATGTTCAATGTGGAAGCTTAAAATAAAGACAATCTAAAATGTCTATAGTTAGGAGAAGAGCAGCAAGAGCTCCTGTCTATTCAGTCTTTAGATTCCAATTATCATGACACTATTTTTGTTAAACAGATTTCTCAAAGCTCTAAAAAAACAGATATTAGGAAGCAATTCCTTGTAATAACAATTTTAAATTTCCCATCTAACTTTCATTTCCTTAAAGTCTATCCCACCCTATGCTGGAAACCATGGGTGAGAAATGTAAGACATAGCACCTAAGATCAAGAAGATGATTGTCTAACTGATGAGATACGTACCTAACTATATGTATTTCATACATATAATTAGTTTAAAAAAACCTTAGTATTCCATAGAATGAAACTCTAAATTGCATGATATAAATAAATGAGCTGGGAAGAAAGGGAGATTTGAGTAGTATGGAATACTTTAGAAAATCTTAGTTGAAACTGGGAGGAGTTTTGCTAAAGCATTGTGGACATTTAATTCATTGAAGACGCACATTAAAGACCCAGTTATGACCTATATATTTAGCTAGGTGCTTTAGGGAATACAAAGAAGAATAAAACAGGATTCTTGTATGTGGATGCTTTACAGTTTAATGGGACATTGTAGATATAAAGGTAAATCCAGAACCGATACTGTGATGAGTACTACAATATCAAGAGAAATAGGAGACTGGGAGGGTGAAGTATCAGCTCTTGAGGTATTGATAGTTCAATAGGAAGAATTGATGAATGGTGCTAGGAAGGGAGGAAGATGTGGTATGTTTATTGTATTTATGACCATAATTAAAAAGCCCAATTAAAAAGGCCACTCTGTTTCCATGCCTTTGTCCTTCAAATTTGTAACTCTTTGCGACCCTGGCTCTGGGTTCAGTAAATGACATTTTAAGGCCAATGAGCTGTTAGCAAATTTGGTGGAAGCAGAGGTTTATAAAAAGCATGCAAGTTCCAAAACTATTGTGTGTTTGGCTTTATTCCAATGAAGTCACTCAAATCAGTTTCGTAGAAAGCCCACAACATTTGTAATGGATCTGTTGAGGCTAAGGAGCCTAAACTAAACTCAAAGGGACAGACAGGTAAATTAGTATTAAGGCCTCTGGGACCCCAACTTTATATAGGCAGGAAATATGCTGAGAAAATTTCTCAAATACATATTTTCCAATGCTCTCTTAAGAAGTGGTTAAAGAAGATGATGAAAAGAAAGTAGCTCACAGAGATCCAGGCTAAAACTTCAGACCTAGGCTAATAAAGGAACAATTCTATCCTTGGAATTGCAGGACTTGGCAACTTGTGCTTCACTGTCTTCAGTTAGCTATGGACAAGTGACTGCTCCATGTTTCCTATTCTTTCCTTCTGTGAATGGTCCTGACTGTCATGGATACCTTACCTCTGTCTCACCTCTGTGGATGAGTAGGAAAAGGATTAGTTCATAATTCTCTATATCAAAAGGAGCCAAATCTGAGGAGCTTCATGTTGACCTGATGTGAAGCAAAAGACCCTGGACTTTGCTATGATCAGATAAGACTCATTTTGCATGTGGAGGGCAGAGAGGGAGGACTATGACAGACTGACTGCATTAATGACCCTAATTATTTGTCTCCCTGCACCTATGCCCTTTACCATGTAACTTTACTCTGTGATCCCCACCACTCTGACTTTGGGCTCAGTTATGTGATATGCTCTAGCTGATGCAATGTTAGTAGTGTGATGCAACCAGCAGCTTGAAAGGTAATTTTTTTGCTGGAAATCTTCTACAGTTGAGCTTTTTCTCTTGCCCAGGATAACCTGCTGGAGGATGAAAGAAATTGGAAGAACTGCCCATTCAAGTCCAGCCCAGATCACTAACCTGCAGGTTCAAAAGCAATAGTAAATGATTGTCATTTTTTTTTTAAAGATTGATTGATTGATTGATTGATTGATTGATTGCTATGTTGGGTCTTCATTTCTGTGCTAGGGCTTTCTCTAGTTGCGGCAAGCAGGGGCCACTCTTCATCGCGGTGCGTGGACCTCTCACTATCGCGGCCTCTCTTGTTGCAGAGCACAGGCTCCAGACGCGCAGGCTCAGTAGTTGTGGCTCACAGGCCCAGTTGCTCTGCGGCATGTGGGATCCTCCCAGACCAGGGCTCGAACCCGTGTCCCCTGCACTAGCAGGCAGGCTCTCAACCACTGCACCACCAGGGAAGCCCAATGATTGTCATTTTAAGGCACAATGTTTGGGGAACTGTTTGTTATACAGCATTATTGTGGCAATAGTGACTGATACAGAGATTGTTCCAAGTAAAAGGAGATGAGGAATGTGTGCCTCATCCATGGTCTCTTCAAAGACATAATAATAAACATTAAATAATAGTTGTTGACTGGCTATTCTATGTAAGGTACTATTCTCAGTTGATTTATGTGTACTTGATCTTTTCTTGCAATCCTTAAAACAAATTTTAAATAAGCTGATGCTACTATAACCCCTAATTTGTCAGTGAATAAACTAAGGTACAGAAAGGTTAAATAATTTACTTGAGTTCACATAGCTACTAAGTAGCAGATACAGTGAGAATACCATGAAGAGGCATAGTTGGCACAGTGTGAAATATGACAGTAGATCTGTGACATATTGAATTTAAGAGTCAACAACGTTGTCCACAGGATCACAGGTTAATTTAACAATGTAAGAAAGGTCAAGATTGTATACGGAATTGGTAAAGAGTAATGTAAAAGAAGGCAAGGCAATAAGGCCTGGCAAGCATCAGAAATAGAGGGACAGGGCTTCCCTGGTGGCGCAGTGGTTGAGAATCTGCCTGCCAATGCAGGGCACACGGGTTCGAGCCCTGGTCTGGGAGGATCCCGCATGCCGCAGAGCAACTGGGCCCGTGAGCCACAATTGCTGAGCCTGCGCGTCTGGAGCCTGTGCTCCGCAACAAGGGAGGCTGCGATAGTGAGAGGCCCGCGCACCGCAATGAAGAGTGGCCCCCGCTCGCCGCAACTAGAGAAAGCCCTAGCAAAGAAACGAAGACCCAACACAGCCAAAAATAAATAAATAAAAATTAAAAAAAAAAAAAAAAAAAGAAATAGAGGGACAGACAAAGGTAAACACAGTAAGAGATAAAAAAATTGGTTGACGAAGAGGGAAGAAAAGTTGAAAAGAAGAACAAAGAAGGAAAGAAATGGAAGAAGGAGAAAGTGGGCAGCAGTGTTTCTTGTCCCTGAGAAGCTGTAGTAACTTAAGGACTATTAGTATCTGTTGATTTACATAGTTTTTATAAAATGATGGAAACCAAGCTATAGTAGATTCAGAAGGGAGTGGGAATTCAAAAAGTTTAAGGTCTGATTGTGGTTTATTATCTTCTATCTAAGAAGGAAAAAGAAAATGAGAAAAGAAAGAAAAATAAAGGTCTTATTACTCAGAAGAAATGGAAAGGAATTATTTTATATATATAAAAAAAAAATGGTTAATGGTATTGAATCACTTCAAAGGTGGAAGGGAATGTGACCAAGAACTAAACTGACAGAATTTGTTTTAAGTGAATAACAACCCCTTTCATGGAGAAAATTGGAAAGTTTTTCTCCAGATGATAGACATACATGCAAGTAAATACGTATATCTGTAGTTTGGAAGGTAAAGGATTTCATGACTAGTGGCTTGTGCTTTTCTCAGTGAGATGGAAAATTAGTTCCTCAGCTTAAAATGAGAGCCATGGAGGGCAGATAGGAAGATGGATATAAAAAAGGAGTTTACCTAAGTAAAATAAAATAATTAAATATTTAAAATCCCAATTGTGTTCTGAGAGTATGAATTTGTGTGATTCCAAAATGCACAACTGTGTAGTGCCCAGGCATTAGATGCAGAAACAAAGAAGATGATGAATCCAGCATTAAGAAGTGGTTGGAAAGGAGTAGCAGCAAGGTAAAGGAATGAGGCATAGAAGTTGCAGATGAGAAAGCAGCAAAGTAGTCTATTTTGGGTCCAGGATTCTCTCCTGCATGTGGACCAGGAGACCTTCTACGATGTCTACCGTAGAAAAGCCTCAGAAAGGCAGTATCAGAGAAGGCTGGAAAATGCATCAGAGGCTGAACTTCAACAGTCAATAAAGTGAATATGAAACTTTAAAAAAAAATAGGAAAGAATCTGAAAGTGAGAGAAATTAATAAGAAACACCCACCCCTACCACTACCACTAGGCTCAGGTCACACTGGATTTCTCTCTGTCCCTTGAAAGCACCAAGTACATTCCCAGTCTAGGTCTTGTTCCAATTATCTGCTCTGCCTAGAACAGTCTTAACTCAAGAGTTTTACTTGCTGATTCTTTCTTGTAATTCAGACTTCAGCTCAAATGTCACCTGCTCATGGAGACTTCCTCAGTTGCTCTCCCCACCTACACACATAAACAACAGTAACTTCTATCGCATTATTCTCTCAGTACCCTTGTGTTTATCACTTGCCCCACTCACTAGAAGGCAGGCAGTGTGCGGGCATTTACTTGGTCTCATTCGTCACCATATCCTTACTCCTAACATGATGCCTGGCACCTTGGAGTGATTGAAGGAATACTTGCAGCCTGATCAGGTGTATGCTTGGAAAATAGACTATAAAAGATCTGACAGGTGGACTAATCCTGAATGAGAAAAAGATCTAGAATATGACCACAAAAGCAGTTGCTAAAATAAAGTATAAGTGAGAGTATTGTCATTCAGGAAGCCAAGGGTGAAGGTCTAGAGACAGTTTGATGGAGTTGCCAAATACTTGTTTAAATCAACAAGATTTATAACACACAGAAAAACAATAAACCATGAATCTGGCTCTGCGGCCACTACAATGAGTTTTGAAGGAATATGAGACAAAGCAGAGAATGGCACCCACATATCCTGGTCTTCGGGCTGCAGGAACATGATCAGGCTTCACTCTGAGCCCTTAACCAAGTCAAGAGTAGTCTCTGAAAAAGTTGAGGTTAGAGAAGGGTGTGTTTAAAATGAATTATTACTTCCAGATAGTGTTGTTTTATTTATTATTTTTCCAGATCTCTCTGCTTTGTTAAATCCTGGATAAACGTGAATTTTTAGGACTTGAGTCAGAGGCAAAATGAACATAGTGATGGCAGTGTGGAGCTCGGCACAGCTTGCCACTCAATAAATAACTGTTCAATTAACAGGTGGATCATGGTAGATCTCATCAGGATCCAGCATATATGGCTTTTATTTAATTTTATTTTCTCTCTCATTGAAAATGCTGACATTGTTATCATGCCCTATAACTGTTTTATTCAATATGATATCCACCAGTCACATGTGCCTATTTAAATCTCAAATTAAATGAATTAAAATGAAATAAAATTTTAAGTGCTCAATTGCTGCATGTGGGCTAGTGACTACAACAGTGGACAATGTGAGCATTAGAACAGTTCCATCATCCCAGAAAATTCTATTAGAGAGAATTGACATAAAACAAATGCAGCCATGGTCTCTTTTCCTAATTCACTCATCATATTGCATGTGTTTTTGACCTTTCAATCATCCTATGCTATTCCTCTAAGACACTGGAGAATTACATTAAGATACACACGTTTTCATTGATGACATACTTAAGTTCCCTGCAAACATACTTGAACATCAGGCCACCTTCAGCTCAGATTTCTCTGACCAGCCTCCTAACTATGCTGGCTTGCATCCGTTTCCTACCAACCCAAGTTGCTCAAGTCCTGGCATGCCTCAAGCCTAGATCTTTAAGTTATAAAAGTGAGTAGTGATTGGTGATCACCACCAGAGAAAAATATTTTTCTGATATTTCAATTTAGAAGAAGATGCAGGCAAAATTATATCCCTATTTTATTTTATTTTTATTGGAGTATAATTGCTTTACAATGTTGTGTTAGTTTCTGCTGTACAATAAAGTGAATCAGCTGTATGTATACCTATATACCTTCCCTCCCCTCCATCCGACCCATCTAGGTGTCACAGAGCAACAAGCTGAGCTCCCTGTGCTTTATAGCATGATCCCACTAGCTATCTATTTTACACATGGTAGTGTATATTTGTCATTCCTGATCTTCCAGTTTGTCCCACCCACCCCTATGTCCACACGTCCATTCTCTACATCTACGTCTCTATTCCTGCCCTACAAATAGGTTCATCTGTACCATTATTCTAGACTCCACACATATGCATTAATATACAATATTTGTTTTTCTCTTTCTGACTTCACATTTTATGACAGACTATAGGTCCATCCATTTCTCTACAAATGACCCAGTTTCATTCCTTTTTATGGCTGAGTCATAGTCCATTGTATATATGTACCAAATCTTCTTTATCCATTCATCTGTTGTTGGACAATTAGGTTGTTTCCATGTCCTGGCTATTGTAAATAGTACTGCAATGAACATTGGGGTGCATGTGTCCTTTTGAATTATGGTTTTCTCAGGGTATATGTCCAGTAGTAGGATTGCTGGGTCATATGGTAGTTCTATTTTTAGTTTTTTAAGGAACCTCCATACTGTTCACCACAGTGGCTGTATCAATTTACATTCTCACCAACAGTGTAAGAGGGTTTCCTTTTCTCCACACCCTCTCCAGCATTTATTGTTTGTAGCATTTTTGATGATGGACATTCTCACCAGTGTGAGATGATACCTCATTGTAGTTTTGATTTGCATTTCTCTAATAATTAATCATGTTGAGCATCTTTTCATGTGCCTCTTGACCATCTGTATGTCTTCTTTTGTGAAATGTCTATTTAGATCTTCTGCCCATTTTTCAATTGGGTTGCTTGATTTTTTTGATATTGAGCTCCATGAGCTGTTTGTATATTTTGGAGATTAATCCTTTGTCAGTTGCTTCGTTTGCAAATATTTTCTCCCATTCTGAGGGTTGTCTTTTCATCTTGTTTATGGTTTCCTTTGCTGTGCAAAAGCTTTTAAGTTTCATTAGGTACCATTTGTTTATTTTTTTGTTTTTCTTTTCGTTACTCTAGGAAGTGGGTCAAAAAAGATCTTACAGTGGTTTATGTCAAACAGTGTTCTGCCTATGTTTTCCTCTAAGAGCTTTATAGTGTCCAGTCTTACATTTAGGTCTTTAATCCATTTTGAGTTTATTTTTGTGCATGGTGTTAGGTAATGTACTAATTTCATTCTTTTACATGTAACTGTCCAGTTTTCCCATCACCACTTATTGAAGAGGCTGTCTTTTCTCCCTTGTATGTTCTTGCCTCCTTTGTGGTATGTTAGCTGACAATATGTGTGTGGGTTTACGTTTGGGCTTTTTATCCTGTACCATTGATCCATATTTCTGCTTTTGTGCCAGTACCATACTGTCTTGATTACTGTAGCTTTGTAGTATAGTTTGAAGTCAGGGAGCCTGATTCCTCCAGCTCCATTTTTCTTTCTCAAGATTGCTTTGGCTATTCAGGGTCTTTTGTGTTTCCATATGAATTGTAAAATTTTTTGTTCTAATTCTGTGAAGAATGCCATTGGTAGTTTGATAGGGATTGCATTGAACCTGTAGATTGCTTTGGGTAGTATAGTCATTTTCAAATATTGATTCTTCTAATCCAAGGACATGGTATATTTCTCCATCTGCTTATGTCATCTTTGGTTTCTTTCATCAGTGTTTTATAGTTTTCTTTGTACAGGTCTTTTGCCTCCTTAGGTAGGTTTACTCCTAGGTATTTTATTCTTTTTTTGCGATGGTAAATGGGATTGTTTGCTTAATTTCTCTTTCTGATCTTTCATTGTTAATGTATAGGAATGCAAGGGATTTCTGTGCATTAACTTTGTGTCTTGCAACATTACCAAATTCACTGATTAGTTCTAGTAGTTTTCTGGTGACATCTTTAGCATTTTCTATGTATAGTATCATGTCATCTGGAAACAGTGACAGTTTTACTTCTTCTTTTCCAATTTGTATTCCTTTTATTTCTTTTTCTTCTCTGATTGCTGTGGCTAGGACTTCCAAAACTATGTTGAATAAGAGTGGCAAGAGTGGACATCCTTGTCTTGTTCCTGATCTTAGTGGAAATGCTTTCAGTTTTTCACCTTTGAGAATGATGTTTGCTGTGGGTTTGTCATATATGGTCTTTATTATGTTGAGGTAGATTCCCTCTATGCCCATTTTCTGTCATATATGGTCTTTATTATGTTGAGGTAGATTCCCTCTATGCCCATTTTCAGGAGAGTTTTTATCATAAATAGGTGTTTAATTTTGTCAAAAGCTTTTTCTGCATCTATTGGGATGATCATATGATTTTTATTCTTTAATTTGTTAATTTGTTGTATCACATTGATTGATTTGTGTATCTTGAGGAATCCTTGCATTTCTGGATAAATCCCACTTGATCATGTTGTATGATTCTTTTAATGTGTTGTTGGGTTCTGTTTGCTAGAATTTTGTTGAGGATTTTTGCATCTATGTTCATCAGTGATATTGGTCTGTAATTTTCTTTTTTTGTGATATTTTTGTCTGGTTTTGGCATCAGGGAGATGATGATCTCGTAGAACGAATTTGTGAGTGTTCCTCCCTCTGCAACTTTTTGGAGAGTTTGAGAAGGATAGGTGTTAGTTCTTCTCTAAAGCTTTGATAGAATTCACCTGTGAAGTCACCTGGTCCTGAACTTTTGTTTGTTGGAAGATTTTTAATTACAGTTTCAATTTCATTACTTGTGATTGCTCTGTTTATAATTTCTAATTCTTCCTGGTTCAGACTTGGAAAATTGTTCCTTTCCAAGAATTTGTCCATTTCTTTGAGGTTGTCCATTTTATTGGCATATAATTGTTTGTAGTGGTCTCTTATAATCCTTTGTATTTTTGCGGTGTCAGTTGTGATTTCTTCTTTTTCATTTCTAACTTTATTGATTTGAGTCCTCTCCCTTTTTATCTTGATGAGTCTGGCTAAAGGTTTATCAATTTTTTTTATCTTCTCAAAGAACCAAATTTTAGTTTTATTGATCTTCACTGCTGTTTTCTTCATTTTTATTTCATTTATTTCTGCTCTGATGTTTATGATTTCTACCGACTTTTGTTTTTCTTCTTCTTTCTCTAGTTGCTTTAGGTGTAAAGTTAGATTGTTTGAGATTTTTCTTGTTTCTTGAGGTGAGATTAAATTGCTATGAACTTCCCTCTTAGAACTGCTTTTGCTGCATCCCATAGGTTTTAGGTCATCGTGTTTTCACTGTCATTTGTTTCTCTGTATTTTTTGATTTCCTCTTTGATTTCTTCAGTGATCTCTTGGTTATTTACTAGTGCACTGTTTAGTCTCCATGTGTTTGTGCTTTTTACAGTGTTTTTCCTGTAATTGATATCTAATCTCATAGCTTTGTGGTTGGCAAAGATGCTTGATACGATTTGAACTTTCTTAAATTTTCTGAGGCTTGATTTGTGACCCCAGATGTGATCTATCCTGGAGAATGTTGCATGTGCACTTGAGAAAAATGTATTCTGCCACTTTTATGGGAATGTGCTATAAATATCAATTAAACCTATCTGGTCTATTGTGTCCTTTAAAGCTTGTGTTTTCTTATTTATATTCTGTTTGGATGATCTGTCCATTGGTGTAAGTGAGGTGTAAAAATTCCCTACTATCGTTGTGTTACTGTCAATTTCCCCTTTTATGGTTTTTAGCATTTGCCTTATGTATTGAGGTGCTCCTATGCTGGGTGCATAAATATTTATAATTGTCATATCTTCTTCTTTGATTGATCCCTTGATCATTATGTAGTGTCCTTCCTTATCTCTTGTAACAGTCTTTATTTTAAAGTCTATTTTATCTGATATGAGTATTGGTACTCCAGGTTTCTTTTGATTTCCATTTTCATGGAATATATTTTTCCATCCCCTCATTATCAGTCTGTATGTGTCCCTAGGTCTGAAGTGGGTCTCTTATAGACAGCATGTATATGTGTCTTGTTTTTGTATCCATTCAGCCAGTCTGTGTCTTTTGGTTGACACATTTAATCCTTTTACATTTAAGGTAATTATCAATATGTATGTTCCTATTACCATTTTCTTAATTATTTTACATTTGTTTTTGTGAGTCTTTTTCTTCTCTTGTGTTTCCCGTCTAGAGAAGTTCCTTTAACATTTATTGTAAAGCTGGTTTTGGTGGTGCTGAGTTCTCTTAGCTTTTGCTTGTCTGTAAAGCTTTCAATTTCTCTGTGGAATCTGAATGAGATCCTTGCTGGGTAGAGTAATCTTGGCTGTAGGTTTTTCTCTTTCATCTCTTTAAGTATATCCAGGCACTCCTTCTGGCCTGCAGTTTCTGCTGAAAATTCAGCTGATAACCTTATAGGGATTCCCTTATGTTATTTTTTGCTTTTCCCTTGCTGCTTTTCATATTTTTGTTAGTCATATTACTATGTGTCTTGGTGTGTTTCTCCTAGGGTTTATCCTGTATGGGACTCTCTGCACTTCCTGGACTTGGGTGGCTATTTCCTTTCCTATGTTAGGGAAGTTTTTGACTATAATATTTGAATATTTTTTCAGACCCTTTCTTTTTCTCTTCTTCTGGGAAACCTATAATTCAATTATTGGTGCATTTAGTGTTGACTCAAGAGCTCTCTGAGGTTGTCTTCAATTCTTTTCATTCTTTTTTCTTTATTCTGCTCCTCAGCAGTTATTTCCGCCATCCTGTCTTCCAGCTCACCTATTCATTCTTCTGCCTCAGTTATTCTGTTATTGATTCCTTCTAGTGTATTTTTCATTTCATTTATTGTGTTGTTCATCTCTGTTTGTCTTTAGTTCTTCTAGGTCTTCATTAAAAATTTCTTATATTTTCTCAATTCATTTTTCCATTCTATTTCCGAGATTCTGGAACATCTTTACTATCAATACTCTGAATTCTTTTTCAAGTAAGTTGCCTATTTCCCTTTTTATTTATTTGGTCTTGTAGGTTTTACCTTACTCCTTCATCTGTAACATACTTTTTTGTCATCTCACTTTTTCTTTTTTTTTTAATGGGTGGGATTGTGTTCCTGCCTTACTGGTTGTTTGGCCTGAGGCTACCAGCACTAGAGTTTGTAGGCAGTTGGGTAGAGCTGGGTCTTCCTGCCAAGATGAGGACCTCTGGGAGACTTCAGTCTCATGAATATTCCCTGGGGTTTGACGTTCTCTGTTAGTCCAATGGTTCGGACTTGGAGCTCCCACCACAGGAGCTCAGGCCAGACCCCTGGCTCGTGAACCAAGATCCCACAAGCCATGCAGGGTGGCACACACACACACAAAAGGCTGAAAAGGCCTTGGCTGTAGGGGGTTGGGCTTAGGCAGAGGCAGGGTTTATGTGGCAGGCGGGGTCTAGGCTTACGACCCATGTGGTCAGAAAAGGCCCTGGGCGGGTGGGGGCCAGAACTTAGGCTCCCAGCAGGCTCCCTGGGCTGGAGTGGGTGGGAAAAACGCTAGGCACATTTCCCCTTTATCCTCTGATCCAGAGGGCCCCTCCCCGTCTGCCTCTCCTCTTCTTCACCCCCACAACCCTAAAGTCAACGTGGCTAGAGGGGGCCATGGAGGGTGGAGGACCCTGCCTGGGAGCCCAGCAGACTTCCTAGAGCCAGAGTGGGTGGGGGAAATGCCAGCCATGCTTCCCCTGATCCTCTGGTCCTGGAGGGTTCCCCCCAACTGCCCCTCATCTTCGCCCCTCCTCCCTCCCTCCTATGCCCCTAGCACCCATGCAGCCATAGGGGCCTCAGAGGGTGGATTACCAGGCCCGGGACCCCAGCAAGCTTCACAGGAACTGATTGGGCAGGGGAAACACTAGCCGCATTTCTCCCTGATCCTCTGATTCCCGGAGGGTCCCTCTAGGAATGAAACTCCTCCCCTCCCCAGCCACCCCACAGGGACACTGGTCCCATCCGGCCTCCACTTCTCCTCCCCGCTTACTCCACCCCATATCCTACCTGGTCACTTGGGGGTTCCCCCATCCCCTTGGACATCGAGGTCCCCCATCCCCTTGGACATCGAGGTCCCCCACCAGCATCTGGTAAGGGCCCTAGTTGTGGGGAGACATTAAGTCCATGGGCTCCCACTCTGCATTTGACTCCACCCTTGCAAAATTATATTCCTTAGTAGTGGAAGATGAGTATGAAAAGCCACGAAGCTGGTAAAGGTTTTTTTCTAGCTCCTGATTTTATCATTTATTACTCTTGATTTTGTACACTTTTTTAGGAACTTTGTTTTGTATTGGTCATTAGTATTGTTAGTCAACTGTGCATTAACCTTTTCCTCAATTGTCTTCCTCTTTACAATTTGGGTATTTAGTATTTATTCCTCCCTTATCACTACAATAGCTAAGAGTGCATATTTATTGCATTTAGGGATCATAATTCAAGCAAAGTTTCTCCTTCTCCAAAGTGCAGCCATCCTTATTTATTCATTAACTGTCTTCTAATTTATTTGTAAAGTTCATTTTTAATTCTCCAAAATTCAAATATGCATTACGCCATGCATATTGAAGGTAAATATTGCAGAGCAATGTAATCTTACTGTGTCAGTGATACATGCAGACTTACAATTTTTAAATAAACAATGTGTTAACAGTCTGGCAGTTCAGCAGCTTGAAAAATGAAAACAAAAACAAAAACAAAAACAAAACACAGTAAATGTTCATAGCCTTTAAAAGTCTTATATCTGTTCTCATGTTCAGGAGTGAAATAGTGTTAAACCAGATGGCAATAACATTGTTCTTCTTAACTTCTTAGAAGACTGTTCTTAAGTTCCAGTAGAAATCAATTGGTTTAGAATTTCAACATTCCCTTTTTAACAGGTATTCAAAATAGTCATGAATAGTATACAGTTTTAGAAATTTCTTACCAAAAATGCATGAGAATAAAATTATACAACTGCACTAACATGTAATGAAGGAAAATGGTTTCCTCTTTGACTCTTAAAATCTTGACCTTTGCTGTTGTCTTATATTTGCTGTTTGGCAATGCAAAGGTATTGGAAAGATAGCCTTGGTACAAAAGTGGTGGTTCCCTAGATAGAAGAAATAAACATATTTCTTTGATTTGAATGACCAGTAAAAATAAAATAAAAGCAAGATTAAAGATCTTGCCTGTATTCTATCAGTGCCACAGATGTTGCAAACTATTTTTTTCCCCAGTAATCCAGCTGTTTACAAATATGGTGTGCCTGGCCTCACATGAGCCATATTTGTAATAAAGTGGAGGAAGTTTTACTTTTTTAATAAATGTTTTGGAGATATACAACCTCTGTGTGGTTCCCATTAACAGCAGCTTAATGAGTGTGTTTCCCAGGGCCAAGCATACATTCTGGTTATGGCAGTGCTAGACTGTCTACAACATACACTCAGAATGCCTGGGGTAATTGTGACCTGGGCTAATGAATTGTACAAAGATAATTTCCTCTTCCTATTTTTCCCTTTAAACAAATTGCAGCTTCATATTTCAACCAAATGACCTTTCTAAAACTCCACAGTGACTAATTATAAGAGAATGAGGGGGCATTGACTATTAACAGAAATGAGATTAAGTTTTGCCATAACCTTGGGAGACAACATAGCCAATGATGTTTATAATCCAGGGTGATTAGAAGGGGGTCTCCTCCAAAGGCTGTTGTAGATTGCTCCTGGCACGGTGCAGCTGAGTGCAGCCTATTCAGTGCCACAAAGCCAGAAGCTTAGAATTCCCTGTCTGGTTTTTATGTTGCTAATAATCTTCAATTTAGTACTGTTGAATGGGAGGAGGGAAGCAAAGAGGAACAGAGAACATGGGTGATAAAGTAACAATATGAGAAAATAGAAATAGGAAAAGGTAAGAGAGAATAAACTAAGAATAGCTATTTACTTACTTCCAAAATATTTATTAAGAACCTACTATGTATGAAGCACAAGGTTCTAGGTATTCAGAGTACAGAATGAAAGAGACATGAAAAGTCCCTGGCTTTGTGGTGTTTGCAGTTAAGTTGGAGAGGAGACAGACCAAAAATAACAAAACAAGAAAATAATATCAATCACAATGTGTGAAGAGATTTAAAGAAAATGAATAGGATGCAAAGATATAGATGATACTAATAAATCCTCCAAAAATTATAGAATTGTTTTTAGAGTGAAGCTGAATGATGAGAAGGATCCAGGCATTTCATCATTGCAGAAAAGAGAGAAAAGAAACAGTGAAAGTCTTGAAATATAAAGAAGATTAAGTATATTAATAGTACATAAAATGCTAATGGGGCTGAATTAAAACAGCAAGAGGAGAGTGGAAAGAGGAGGTATTGAAACTATGTGTCAAATCCTATATGTGTTCTTAATTCTGAGCGATGGAGTTTCTTTAGGGTTTTGAGTACGTGACATGCCTGATTTATATTTTATGGGGAGTTGATGGATTGGACCTAGGCAAAATTGGAAGACAAGAGATCAGTAAGATGATGGCAACAGTGTTGGCAAGAGATGGTGATGGTGGCGGAGGTGCAGAGTGAAAGAGACATGGAAAGGTTTGACAAATATTTACAAGGCAAACTCTTAATATATTAGATTTACTGATGGATTGGATAAGGGGGTTAGAGAAATTGAGAGCATTTCCCATGTTTCTGACTTGAGCAAGCTGGTTTATAAAATTAAATATGTCAAGTAGGTTATTATAGGTTCTAGAGCTTTGAAAAGGGATCGATGCTAGTATATTAGTCAGAGTTCTCCAGAGAAAAAGAACCAATAGGAGAGAGAAAAAGAGAGACAAGAGAGAAAGGTATTTATTATAAGAAATTGGCTCTTGTGATTATGGAGGTTGACAAATCTCAAGATCTGCAGTCTGCAAGTTGGAGACCCAGGAGAACTGATGTATAGCTTCAGTCCCACTTTAAAGGCCTGAGACCATGAGAGCCAACGGTGTACTTCAGACCAAAAGCCAGGAGGCTGAAGGCCCAAGAAGAGCTGATGCTTCAATTTGAGTCTGAAAGGCAGGAAAAAGGTGATGTCCCAACTTGAAGGCAATCAGTCAGAAGGAATTGTTTTTCACTCAGCCTTTTGTTCTCTAGAGAGCTTCAACTGATTAGATGAGATGCATTGGAAAGGGCAATCTCTTTTTTTTTTTAATAAATTTATTTATTTTATTTATTTATTTTTGGCTGTGTTGAGTCTTCATTGCTGTGCGTGGGCTTTCTCTAGTCGCTGCAAGCAGGGGCTACTCTTCGTTGTGGTGCGCGGGCTTCTCATTGTGGTGGCTTCTCTTGTTGCAGAGCACGGGCTCTAGGGGTGCGGGCTTCAGTAGTTGTGCCACACAGGCTCAGTAGTTGTGGCTCGTGGGCTCTAGAGCACAGGCTCAGTAGTTGTGGTGCACGGGCTTAGTTGCTCCGCGGCATGTGGGATCTTCCTGGATCAGGGCTCGAACCCATGTCCCCTGCATTGGCAGGCAGATTCTTAACCACTGCACCACCGGGGAAGCCCTGAAGGCAATCTCTATTATTCAGTCTACCTATTCCAATATTAAACTCATCCAGAAATGCCCTCATAGACACACCCAGAATAATGTTTGATCAAATATTTGGGCAATCAGTGGCTCAGTGAAACTGACACATAAAATTAACCATCACAGCTAGAAATATAAACTTGAGGGCTACAAGCATAGAGACAGGATTTAAGCCATTGGATGGATAAGCTCAGTTAAGGAAATAATACACACACACATGCAGAGCAGAGAACATAGTATGAGTCCCAAAGGAACTGCATATTTTACAATTTGTACAAAGCAGGAGGAGTTGGAGAAGGAGACCAATAAGAAATGCCCTGGTTCAAAGAAAACCTGAAGAATGTGTACTAGGTAAGTCTATTTACTATTGAATGAAATTCAAATTTTTGAGACTTTCCTTTTTCAGATTATCCATGAATTTAATCTTCTCTCTCTGTTTTTCATGGCTTTTTTTTGTATTCCAGATAACATTTACACTCACGGGAGTACGCTTTCAACCCTTACTCTACTTCTCTTATGGTCCCCATTGTGTGCTTTCTCAAAATTATGTACAGGCATCTTATCCTTACTGGAATTTCAGCTTCTTGGTATTCATATTATTTGTTTTGTTTTGTTTTTACTTCTCCTCAGGACTGTCAGAATACACCCTCTGTAATTTGCCACTGTGATGGCTTCAGTCAATGGGCATCGTCTTCTAAAAGGTTTCTTGTGCTAAAAGTTCAGGAAAATTAAAAAAAGCATTTCCCAGACACCTTCCAGCTGGTTCTGTATACGAGTTAGATTTTTGCCCAATAAAAGCAATAGCTTGAGAGTTGGTAAGTATAAGTAAAGTTCAGGTGTCTTCTTATCCCTTTTTCTTCTGGCAAGGAGAGCTGTGATGTTAAAAACAATTGTGGTGGTTGGATAGGCATTCCAATATCTAGACAGTGGCTCTGTGAATATTGCATGACAATGACAGTCCTTAAGGCTCCCTGACCTCTAGAATATGACTGTATAACTATAGGTATATGTCCTTAATGATATTTCAGTGGTGTCCATCTGACTGCTCCCATCTTCCAACAGTTTTGTACAAACTGAATTCCTATATTAAATCAATTTCTGCTCAAAATCCCCAGAGGTACTTCTCTTCCATTCATTGAACTTTAACTGCAGAATACATGGTAAGGATTCAATTAAGGATGCTTGAAGGAACACATGAAATAAGAGGCCAATTATGACATCGCAGTAATATTAGCTACAATGAATTCTTAGTGGGTCTTCTTTACCAGGCTCAGAGATGCTCTACAATTCAAAGATAAGAAGTGGAATACAGCTAATGATGCTAAGTCAAGACTGAGACAGAGGCAACGGAGCGAAGAGGAACAGTACTTTAATAAGAGCTTATCTGTGGAGTACATGCTGGGAAATCGTGTTTCCTAAATCGTGTTTCCTAAAAAATTTATATGTGGAGTTTTAACCCTCAGAATGTGATTTTATTTGGAAATAGCATTGTTACAGATATAATTAGTAAGTTAAGATGAGGTCATACTCGAATAGGGTAGGCTCTTAACCCAATATATCTGTTGCCCTTAGTAGGAAAAAAACAAAAAACACAAACAAACAAACAAAAAAAAAGAAACCATGTGAAAATTGGAGAGATGTTGCCATAAATCAGGGCACTACCAGTATCTAGGAGGAGGCCTGGGAGATCCTTCCTTACTGCCCTCAGTGGGAGTATTATGGTCCTCCTGACACCTTGATTTTAAACTTTTGATCTCCAGAACTGTGAGATAGTAAATTTCTGTTGTTGTAAGCCATCTAGTTTGTGGTACTTTGTTATGGAAGTTCCAGGAAACAAATACATTCAGTACTCGTAAACTCTAAGTGGTTTTACTGAAATGTGGTTAGTAACATTTCCTCTAACTTAGACAATTAGTACAGATAATAGATCCATATTTAACAAGACTTTTAGAAAATTCTGAAATATAAAGCAGAGTCATCATAAACCTGGAAATATACATTAGCAATTTTCCTATGGATTTCTTTTTAATGATTTTTACTTCCAATTATGATTTTTATGTACACGGATGATTCTACTTTATGTAGTCATTCTGATGCATGTTAGTTGTCCTTGAGAACAAGGCCTAGACAATACTATGCTCTTCATCATCTTTGTTCCATCAACATACATGGAGGAAGAGGATTTTACTGCAGTGAAAAAAATGGAAAGCACATGAAGCATTCACACAAGGCTTTTTTGAAAGGTGTAAATGTTGTAACTATGAATTCAATTATGTGATAAATCCTGATTTATACTTACTTAATTTTAGCACCACACCTTATTTTTCATTTCTAAAAGGGAAATTGGAAGAGACACATAATTGATTAAGTAAAAATTGTTTAAGGCCATCATATTATAGTTGAAAATGTGCGATAAGATATATCAGGCTTCATGCCACTTTTTGGGAAATCTAGCCAATATATTTATCAGTACTTAGTATGAGGATAAAATCTAATTTCACCCATAGAATTTATTGTGACAGAGTGTTTATTGGCTTAAAAATAAATAACAAGTTCCTAAGATCCAACAAAGTAACAAAACTTATGTGAAGCTTTCACTCATGAAAAAAAAAAGAAAAAAAAAGCAGAAAATACATACATATTAAAAATATACTAGTGCATCAGAATGGAAGTTCTAGAAGACCAAGGCCAAAAAAATCTCTGCTACAGCAGAAATTAAGTAAATCCAGCATAAAATAAAAACACAGCCACAGCTAGGTTTAAATGAGCTACAAAGACTACCATTGGCCTGCCTTACTTTCATGTCCTTAAAATGAGAAGAATATTATTATGAAACAGTCTTTTGTAGTTATTGAAGTCACTCTTGTTTTTTGTTTGTTTTCTTAAGTTTAAAGTCTTGATGGGCAAAATCATGAAAAAAATATGAAAGAAGACCAAACTCTCTTGAAACTAATTTCAACTCTACAGTTTTTTAACCTTTTACAAAGACACACTGGTGGCTGTAACTGCTAATAGGTGACCGAACAAGCTAGAATGTTTAATTCACACCCATGGCCCTGGCATTTCTCTGTAAGTTAGAAAGAATTGTGGTTCCCAGGTGATTCTGTTGCAAGTGACCTATGAAGGTCTTTTCTACTAGAGAAAGAAACAAACTCATTCTTTCCAGCTCAGATGTTGGAGTCTGTGATACACAGCACTGATTTCAAATCAAATTCTTTAAAAGCTTAGTGTTTAGAATAGAACCAGAAGATGGTTAAGAGGCCTTAGCCCCACTTAAAAGAGAGCTCTCTGAAAATAGACATTTTTGTCCAAACCACAACAGACTTGGGATCAACAACAAACAGTACAACAAAGCTAAATGTGGTTGAAATGAAACAATTTGTTTAGAGATCAACTTGCTGCATCCATTTGTTTGCATTTAACCTTTTTTACAAAATGCATTTTCCTGTTTATGGGTAAAAAGACTGAGTTATAAATAATAAAAAAGACAGTCTAACTTTTGTAACCAAATTACTGAATAATGAAACTTTAGAAATTGAAAGGCGCCTCACAAATCTTCGAGTACTTATGCATGGTTTTGCTAGAAATTCTCCTTGAAAACTGACCATTTGGAAAAGTAGCCCACTGAACTTTGGAGTAACGATTATTGTAAGAAATACTTTTTCAGTATTCATTCAAAATGTCCATTTATATCTTCCTTCTACAGACTCAGTTTCAAACTTCTTGTATTCATATAAATCTAATTCCTCATAAAGACTACTGACCTTCTAATATGTGAATCATAGGAAATCCTTGATTTCCAGGATTTTCCAAGTGAAATATTCATCAGTTGCAAGATCCTTTGTCCTCTTTTTTTCTGACATTTTATCATACCTGGGTTTGTCTACTTCCTTCTGGAAGTATGATCTGGCAGTAGGGTTCCAGATATGGCGTGAAGTCTTCTTGGTTGTGGATACCATACTTTGATGAATGCATCTGAGGTCCATGACTTCAGTGGTGACTCCATCACCCTGCTGGCTCACATTCATCTTAGAGCTGGTGAAAATGCCTCTAACGTTTTAAGCCATGCTGCTGTTCAGCTTTGCCTCTCCCATACTCTTTTGAGCCATATGCTTTCTGACCCAAGCACAGGATATCGCATTTATCTTTATTAGATGTCATCTTCTTAGATTCAATCCACTGTTTCAGCCTGTCAAGATGCTTTTGAATCCTGATTCTGTCATCCCTTGTATTAGTTATCTCCCTGAGCTTGTTGTCAGCCCCAGATTTGATAACAGGTCTTCTTTGTCCTCACTGAATCAATGATAAAAATGCTAAGGGGACCAAGCCAAGGAAAGAGCAATGCCGCTGGCAGTCCTCCAGGTTGTGAATGCCATGTGGATCTGAATTTCATTCAACCTGTTGAAAATCTACTCAACCATATTAAAATTCCATACTGTATCTGATATGTAAAGATATTTTGAATCTGGCCCCTGCCTTCTTCCTTGACATTATCTGATCCTTTATTCTCAGCACTTGTTGCATTTCAGCCAGACTAGCAATCTTTCTGTCCCTTACTGATACCGAGCTCCTTTCTCATCTCAGAACTTTTGTAATTTTTGTTCCCTTTACCTGAATTACTCTTCTCCTAGATATTTGCATGACTGGTTCCTTATTCCGGTCTTAGCTCAAAAACCACCTCCTGGAGCTGTGTTTCTCAACCTTTATTTCTCAACCATTGACATTTCAAGCTGGATAGTTTTTGTCATAGCAGACTGTTTCCCTCAGTAATGTTTGGTGATTTTTAGTGTACATGCACTTCTTCTATCAAATATATTCCCAAATATGTTATTATTTGATGGTATTTTAATGGAATTATTTCCTTTTAAGCTTAATCTTTACATAAAGCTTTTAAATAATGTTTTTTAAACATTAAAATATTTCTCAGTGAACATTTTTAATACTGATTGCTAATCACATAAAATCAGGTGTAGGTCTTTTAAAAGAACTATTCCATAAAATAAAATCCATCTATTATGTACCTGGTGTTGGATTTAAGGCTATGTTAGGCATTTCACCTGGTTACTCTATTAAATATGAATAAATGCCCTCATTTTGCTCAAATAAATTTACGTATATCCTGTTTCTACAAATATAATTCCTAAAATAGAGATCCTACAAATTGACACTTTATAATTCTGTCCACTCATATCCTACTAATTCACTGTGAATTCAAGTTAAAATGCAGGGCTTCTTACCTTTATATAGAATCAAACCCTATATATATAGGTCAAGTTATTTAACTTATTTGACCTAGAGTAGATGACTTGGGTGATGTGGAATCTTGGTTGAATGGTGATGGTAGTAAGATCTTTGACTTTCCCCTTGCATTATTCTTTATAATCCACTGACAACCAAGATTTATCATTTACTCTTATTATGAAATGTGCTTCATATTTAGTCTTCATTTCATTTCTGGCAACACTCTTCTAAGCCTCAGATTTAATACAGTACATGAAAGAAAGGCTGGATCAGAGTCACAAAGCACTGAGAAGATTATACTATGTATTTAAAAATAAAAACAACACAAAATTTAAAAATATATGGTGTAGGAAAGTCTGACAAAATTTTGGGTTTTCTCTGGGGGACTATTTCATTGCCTTCTAAAAAAAGAAATCAAATATCAAATACAATTTTCTAATTTTTCCTCAATGCTTTAATTTTCTAGTGTCCTAGACATATCTTTAGGATTAACTGGATAAGCCATCACTGTATGGGGACTATAGTAGTATAATTCTTTACAAATTCTGAAATTTTATATGTATATATATATATATATATATATACATATAAAATGCAGAGTAATATAGAAGAATGTACTATAATATGGAAGTCACACACAACTGAGGGTTTAATTCTCCAACCCCTTTTTATTTTATAACTTCCTAGTTTACAAACTATCAATGGCTGACCATTGCCTATAAATCTATAGTCCTAATCCTGTATTAGATGCCCTTTACTATCTAGTGACACAGAAGAAGGAAAACTGACATTCATTAACTTACTACTATGTGCCAGGATCTTTAATACATTATGCCATTTAATCCTATAAATCTGATGAAGCAGGTATTTATTTATTTATTTATTTATTTATTTATTTTTGTCTGTGTTGGGTCTTCGTTTCTGTGCGAGGGTGTTCTCTAGTTGCGGCGAGCGGAGGCCACTCTTCATCGCGGTGCGCGGGCCTCTCACTGTCGCGGCCTCTCTTGTTGTGGAGCACAGGCTCCAGACGCGCAGGCTCAGCAATTGTGGCTCACGGGCCCAGTTGCTCCGCGGCACGTGGGATCTTCCCAGACCAGGGCTCGAACCCGTGTGCCCTGTATTGGCAGGCAGATTCTCAACCACTGCGCCACCAGGGAAGCCCTGAAGCAGGTATTTTAAACAATTTAAATAACGTGCTCAAAGTCACATAATGAATAAATGGTAAAGCCAAATTTGAAAACCAGTTCTGTTCCTCCAGATCAGTCTAGAAAATGACATAGAGAAGGAGAACAGCAAGTAGGCTAACAGGGCCCCATTGTTGACAAGGATTAAGAAAGTGGGGAGCCCAGAGAATAAACAGTCATTTGGGAAATCTCTTATTATGAGTCTGATATTAGAGCCCAGCACTAACACACTGCCATGGATTAGCCAGAGTCAAGAACAGAGATCAGGGACTACAGCCGTGCCCATACCCTAAATAAAAATTTAACATTTATTCATTCAATAAATTCTTAGTTTGGTGTATTCCTTAATGGCCACAAATTCCTCCCACTTCAATATGCATATTCCTTTGCACTGTGACTGTGTCATTCTTCAAAACAAACAAACAGAAACAAACGAACAAGCAGGTGGTCATGGGAATCTCCAATTTACAGCCAGTGGCCTAGAAGCACAGGTAACAACAATTGGTATCTGTAGTGGGGACAGTCCTGTGGGACAGACCCTTAACCCATGGTATCTGATGCTAATTACAGGTGGATAGTGTCAGAATTGAGCTGAATTGTAGGGCATGCAGCTGGTGTCACAGAATTGCCTGATGTGTGGAAAAATCAACACATTTGGAATCAGTAGTGAAGTATGGTATTAAGAGTATAGGAGACAAACAAGAGTGTTTTTCCTTGAACAATCATTGATGAAAATGATTATAAAACTGTTTTAAAATAGTTCTAGCTAATTACATGTTTACACTTATCGACAAGTTTTAATCTAGTACATTCTCTTAATATAGCATGAGGAAAACCCACATTATACGTATTAACCCTTGTTTGTATATCCATCGTCTGAAAAATTCCACAAGGAGTGTAGCTGTTTACTTCTACCCTTTCGTTCCCCATGATGTGGTGTTATGTCACAGGAGTTGACTCTCCCAAAATTTTATAAGTTGGGTGTGGAAAAGTCGCTGGACTTGGAGAGACAAGATTTGAGTTCCGTTCCCAGGTCTACAATTCAAGAGCAATGTGCTGTGGCCAGATCATTTAGTCTCTAGGTGCTACATTACGGCAGATTAAATGACAAAAGCAGTATGACTGCAGAGGACATTTTATGATCTGGTAGCATTCTCAGCCATGTACACTAAAGCCAGAGGACAGAGGCTTCAATAACACATGACATGGATGCAAAGTATTATTATATCAGTTAAGGAATGAGTTATAGGTGTTTTGTAAAATAAATTTCCATCCCTAATCTGCTCATGTGAACATTCAAATGTATGTTTGGTCAGAGTACTTCATCAATGTTGAAATTACATGGAAAGGAATGGACTCCTTTTTCCCAGGAGTAGATGATGGTCTTTATAGTATCGTACTAGGACATATGTAATAGTGTCATACTCAAGACCTGGTTTGAGCATGAAATGATCATGTGTCTAAAATGTCTTATAATTATTTTTCATTTCTCAAGCTGAGACATGTAACTCAAATTATGTTACTTGCCTTATTCCTAATTTGGAACAAATTAATCATGTCAGTCAAGCACTCATCAGGACTCTAGCAAAGTGAGGAAAACTACCACTAAGGGCAACCCAGCTGAAGGCTGAAAGGAATCGTGATCAAATCAGTATGGTTACATCACAGGCAAAAAGATGATTAAATTATGAAATAATTCCCCACCTATGAGGGAGAGTGAAATAGGTCATTAAAAAGCTGAAATAGTTAAATTAAAGATCATAGGATTCTTAATTCATTTGTGAGATGAGGGGGACAGAATCCTTGTAGATTTGAAAACATCAAGATGATTTGAATTCTAAAAGAAGGCTATACTTCACATCACTAATGACAAACTGAAAATAATATTATTAACTTTAAAAAGTGCCAGAGTAAGAAATACATAAAGATTCAAACTGAATTTAGGTAAATATTAGGATGCCAATGTCATAAATTGACAAAGACAGCCTGGGTGAGGCAAACTTTTGAAGGCAAAGTGGACGTTATCTAATGTGACATTAAGTTGTTTAAGGGTAGGAGGAGGGAGAAGGTGAATGGGTGGTGAGGGTAGGTTTGAGCAGGCTGCCACAGTGGACAGGGTCCAGCCTGGAGGCAGTTGGGGAAAGCACAGCACTACACACTTGCTGATTTTGTCCACAGGTGTGCCTGATCAGTGGTAACCCCAGAATTTGCATAATACTTTGCATTAGAATATATTACACTGAAATGTATATATTTTTAGTAATGAAATTTTAATAAGGAAGTCAATCACCACTATCATAAAAAGACCTAAAGAACTAACATCACACACACACAATTAATGTTTGATGATTTCATCTGCCTAGAGAGAAACTGAAACAGAAACATGTAAGAATTAAATCAAGCTCACATTTTCTTCCAAGAAAGGATTTTTCCCCCACAAACCAGACTGTGTATAGTAAACTGAATACACTATATGATTTTTATTCAAACACTGGCACAATTGAGAAATTGCAGAAAACATAGTCGAATAAGTCATTTAGGCATCTGCATCGAGATTTGAATCAGTTTACTCAAGGTTTACACAACAAATTTATTATCTGTTTTCTTAGGAGATGAGGGTTATTTAAGACACGGAGCTCCCCAGTCCAGACAAGATCCTTGCATTGTATATGTGGATTCTGCGGGGAAGTTTCACAATTTTATTTCAAATTTAAGAGAAATACATCATCCAGCAGCCCACAGTCGCCTACATTTGCTCTAATATGTCTAATTCCTTTTATCTTAATATGCTAGACCTATGTATATTGAGCCTTAACAAATATTCTCCTTTTGGTTCAAGGTGCTCATCAGCCATCTGGAACTGCCTCCCAAGCTTCATCCATTATGCAAATGAGGTTTAGTATTCGTCATGTTTCATCTACTGATATTAATACATTAATGTTGGATGTTACAACACAAGCCCCTGAGAAGACATTGCCTTTTCATCAGTCATTGGCTTGAGCTCACACCTCATTACTTTTAATGGTTCTGTGGCACTTAAGGTCACTGAGCTTCTAACTGCTGCTGCCTAGGGTGTTAACAATAAAAGCAATATTCTCTGTTTAAGTGAAGCAGTGTCCCCATTTCATTCTCTTCTTCCTGTTCTTTTATTTTATTTTAATTTTTTTTGTCATTATGGAATTTCCAGCACTTGGGAATAGATAAGGACTGTTTGATTGAAGAAGTAGAGCTGTCTTTCAGAAATTTAGGTAAACAAAACTAATATTTCTGGGAAGGGTTTAAGAAGAAAGAGTCCATTGGCCTGTGTGTGTCTATATATATAACTTATATATATATAACTTTTATAGCATTTTTCAATTATCTCTCTTAAAAATGTTTTTCCTTTTAGCATACTGTAGAGTGCTTAAAGCACTCTTGAGACAAACAGTTCAGCTTCATTCCTGGCTCTTCCACTTTCTAGCTGTGTGAGTTTAAGCAAGTTAGTTAATCTGTCTGTGCCTCTGGTTTTTTATCTGTAAAATGGGAATAATAAGAGAATTTATTTCATAGGCTTGTAGTGAGAATTAAATCAATTAATATTAGTGCTTAAACACTCTGGCACATAATATGCACTAAATAAGAGGTTGTTAAATCAAATTGCATTGACAATAATGTACAGATTTAGAAATAATTTTAAAAACATGATTGTGAATAAATATTCAAACTAAATTGAGTTGTTAAAAATTAAATGAGAAAGGCAGCACAAGTTAATGCTAATAAGCCTGAATATTAATAGAATTCAATTTTCAAAGAAAAATATGTTAAAATTTATACAAAAATTAATTTAGAAAGACTTATTAGACTGATAATTACAAAATAACTGCATATATATTTTTAAAAGCTCCCTAAAAGCACCAGATTTAGCAACATTACAGGCAATAGCTTCCAAAAAATTAAAGAACAGAAAATTCCAGCAATCTGCTAACAGTCCCAAAGTCTCAGTGTGTGGGTACGTTTTTGTGTACCAGTCTTACATGAATATAGATGTAAAACTCCTAACACAAATTAGCAAATTGAATCTATCATGATATTAAAATAACATCATAATGAATTCCAAGAATGCAATGATGTTTCAATAATGAGAAAACATTATTGTTATTCATCATATCATAAGTTAAAAGAGAAATAGTATTGGAACTTGCAATCCAAGGCGCCAGACTAAGCACATGAATTAACCTTCCTTTCCTCTCCAAATTCAGTAGATACAGAGAAAATGCTTAAGAAAATGCACATTAATAATAGCTCTGGGAAACAGCAATAGATACTAAAAACAGAGCAGAAATTTGAAGGATGGTAAAGTACTTTCTAAACAAAGCCTCAGAGGTAGAAATAAAGGTCAATATTGATATATTTGATTGTAGACATATTCAAAAATTATTTAGTATCAGGAAAAATATAAGCCATATTAGAGGGCAAATAAGTAGCTCAGAAACATATTTGCAAGTTGTATGACAAAGGATTAATTTTCTTTTTATACCAAGTCACTTAATAATCAATAAGCAAAAGTAAAGCTCTCTAACAGACACTGCTGGTCTCATTAAGCAGGAACTGTGTACTTCAGTGAGAAAAATATTCAGTATATATATAGGGCTCCTAACACTCCCAATGAGTCACAAAGAAACATGTTCACAAACACATGTGCACACATACAAACATGTGCAAACATTCAAATACAAGCACGTATCAGTACATGAAAAATTACTCAACATTGCCAATGAAGTGTAAATTACAATAAGGTGACGTATTTTCCCAACTCACTTAAAAAAGAGAGAATAACAACGCACAGATTGAAAATAGTTTGAGGGAAACAATCATTATATGTAAATTAGGCAATGTACAACAAAAATATTCAATACTCTGACCCTGGGTTTCCACTTCTAGGAAATTTCCTGAAGAAATATATCTTTGAATACAATTTTTAATAGAAAATATTGGAATGTACATCAACACCTAAATTTAGAAAACACAATGTTAGTATATTATGCTACTTCAATGCAATACAGCACTATGCAGTCACTGATAGGATGATGTGATTGGACACATAATTACTTATATGTAAGTATTTTCATATTGTAGTAAGAAAAATAATATTAAGTATTGTCTATAAGTATTAATATTATAGTATTAAGTAAAATAAAAGGTTGCCAAACAGTACCTATAGTATCTTATATATGTACTGGATTCTCATTATTCACAGAAGTTATGTTCTATAATGTCACTTCAAATGCTGAATTAGTGAATATTAAACTGCTACTTTTAGGATTAGGATTAGAAATACAGGATTAGGTTCCTGCAAGCCCCTGGTCACATTTTTGTAACCTAAGTGCATAACCTTGTTCTATGTATGTTTCTATTTAAAGACACGTTATTACATATATTTATTTATTATATATTATATATACATAGATATACATATATATTTGTTGATCCCTTAAGTGAACTCACAGCCATCAACCCTATCACTTATGCCTGAAGGAAGTTTATCTAACATGTATTTTCTTGATAAGACTTATCACAACCTTCATGCACTTAGGAACTCTGGACAGTACTTCAGCACTACACTTGAAGGTTATTTTAAATATGAAAATCATCAACAAAAAGCTATTATAGCAAGTAGAAAAATGTTCAAACACAGAATTCATGAATAATGATGACCAACTATATGTATTAGTAAAGACCTTTTTGGATGGAAGTGCCACAATATGTCAGTTTAAACTAGATAGAGTTAAAAAGAAATTTATTGCACTATAAAACAGGAAAATTCATGGTATGAAACTTGCTTCAGGTACACTGGACTTGAGTATAGCCACGTCTAGCTCTTCATTTCTTTCACCCTCTTTGTTCTGCTTTTCGTTCATCGGGGTTGCAAGGATGGCTGGTAGCCTCTGTAACCTTTCATTCAAGGAGCTCAGTGAGTATACTTGAAACAGTGTGTCTATTTCCCAATATCCTCATTAAGAGTCACAAGCAGTGATCATGGGAGCGTGAGCCATCACATGCCTCTCTCTGAAACTAGGAAGTGGAGTCAGAAGTGCAATGAAGGAGCTTGCCTGGGACTCAAGCCAATGAAAAGAAAAGTACACTTCTACCAACAGAGTGTGATGGAGAGAGAGCAAGTTATGAATATTCTTGAGGCCTTGGGTCCACTGTTCTTGAAGCAAGCTTTATTCCATGAATTTCCCTATTTTGTGACCCAGTGATTTTCCTTTAGCTTAAACTAATTTAAATGGGCATATTGCCTCTGCCACCTGAACAGTTCTTACTAAAACCACAGATCGAGATTGGGAAAAGAGGTATTCCTCAGAGAACAGGGATAATCTATTACCCTATCTTTTCAGATAATTTCAGGGAGTATATGCACACCAGAAAAGATACATGAAATATGCATTGCTAACTTTGGATGGAGGGATTTTAAGTGACTTACGTTTGTTTGTTTGTTTATTTGAATTTTCTTTCTTTTCTTTTTGGTCTAAAATAAGCATAAATTATTGGTGTATTGGATACACCAATAATTTAGTTATCATCATAACTAAAATATAATCTCTGCATTAAAGTTAACGGGGGAGAGGTTAGCACCGAGCTGACCTTTTCAATATTCGTATCATTAGACTTGCATCTTGTGAGACATGTTGGGTGAAGAGTTAGCCTCTACTGAATTATTTAGCAATCTTTTTGGTAAGGCTAGCTGGCCCATGTGCCTGGTACATCTCTTTCTCATTGCTGGAGGCCAGCTGTGCTGATATTCAGAGGTGTGAAATGCAAATAATATCACATATCCATTCTAAACCTAATTCTATGCAAACAAATATGTTTTCAGAAAAACTTATTTTTAGTCAATGTTCTCAAAGTGTGGCCCTGAACCACCTGCATCACAATTACTGCAGTATTTGTTAAAAATTGAAGTTACTACATCCAACATTAGACATTAGTGAATCAGAATATTTGCTGTTAGGTTACTGGGGTGAATATTTCTTAGAAGCTTATGTGATAATCATTATATCTTCCACATTTTATAAACCAACGATCTAGTGTGATAAAAACTTACTGTCTTCATAAGAATATATTCTGAACTAAAATTTATTTAAATTAATGTTCAGAAGTAAACATTATTAGAGTCACTAAAAGCAAATATCTTCATGTTCATGTTCCATAGATGATTCTCAACTGAAAGCAAATACCATGTCATACCCAGATAGAGGGGAAAAATTAAAAATAAAATGTATATTCTCAAAGGTAAAATAAAAATTTTTATTTTCAAAGAGTCAGCTCTTAGAGAAAAATATACTGATAGGCTTTAGTATTCAAGGAAAGTAAAAGAGTAAAACAATGATTTTTCTGCCTTCAAGTAGAAGAATGAAACATCTAAAAACAGCTGGAGATTGAATTACAGGTAGAACTAAAAGAAAATGGGCCCTGAGTTAAAATTCCAGCAAATAAGTGAATCTAATGCTACTGAATTTGGAAACTAACTTTCATTACAATATATTTTGATTATAATCCATGCCCTGAGTTCATGCATTGCAGGATGCATGGTATCAATTTTCTGAGTTATTTTTATATCATTCCACAAAGCTGGAGGTTGCATCTGAATGAGTAGAGAGAATTGGCAACAGAGTTGTATCTAAGAATTGATTCAATGATAAACATATTGGAAAACAGTTTATAAAGTGTTATGCATTTTTTTAATATTATACAATATTATGTTATTGCATTTTCTTAGTAGGCCTAAAGCAGATCTGCCTCTTAATATGATATCAGAGTGCTTTTCAAAACACTGAAATTTAAGACCTTTTAAAATATTAATAAGTATCATTAAGGTTTACCATAGGAAATGTTTAAGAATAGAAACACATGTATAGCATTTAGTCATTCATTTAGCAAACAATTCTGAGTTCTCAATGTTTTGAGAGGCAGTTTCATAGGGAGGCAGAGTAATAGATAAATATATTGCAGGGTATATATGCTTTGATGGGGGCAAGAGCAGAAAGCTCTGGGTCTATGTATTAAGGGCGCATACCTCAGACCTCCAGGGTGAAGGAAAATTGTCCATAAAAGGAATTATTGATATCAAGCTGTGCAAGATGAGAAGTAGTTTACCAAAGTCATAATGGCTAGTGACTGGAGATTATGAGTCAAGGACTATTGGGTGTGGTATGGTTGGGAAATAGGTTTTGAATAAGGGAGTGTTGAGAGATAAGCCTGAAGGTTGGTGTGGGATTTCTATCCTCAGGACAATGGAAGACCTTTGAAATCTTTTAAACTAGGGAACTAGATAATTTAGAACAGGGATTAGTACAACTGTTCTATAAAAGGCATATAGTAAATACTTTAGGCTCCTTAGACCATTTGCTTAACTCTGCAGCACAAAGGCATCATAGGTAAGATGTAGGCACAAATGATCATAGCTGTGTTGCAATAAAACCTTAATTACCAAAACAAGTAACTGGCTGGCTTTAGCCCATTGACTGTAGTTTGCCAACCATTGATTTTTGAAGTTCACCATGGCTTAGGAATGAAGAATGGATTTAAGAGTGACAAGGATGAAGGCAGAGGGAATATATAGGATATTGCTGCAAAAATGCAAGTATAAGAGTCATAATTAAGAGAAAAGTAGTGTATGAATGGATTAGAAGAAGATGAATACAGGACACCTTAGAAATTTAAAAGATGTAGGAGTTGGTGATATGAAGGATGTATATGGATGTGATAAATGCAGGTTAAGGATGGGTTGGGCACTGGGAAGGTGTAGATACTGAGATAGAAAATATAAGAGCTGGAGCAAGATTGGAGTTGAGTGGAAAAGAAAGGGTTTATGTTGTATACTACAAGAAATCTAAGAATCGTGATATCCAAATAGAGAATAATGATGTCTATTAGGTCAGAAACTCAGGGCAGAGATCTTGGGTGCAGACATCATTTAAATGCTCCAACTCCAGAATTCTTCTATCTATAAGAATATTGAGACAAAGAAATACCTAACCCAAATAAAAAAATAAATAAACCACAACTCCATCAAAAGTTGAAACCTATATTCTGTGGCACATCAATGTGAGGGAGGTAGTAAAGGAGGTTTCCACTGAGAAAATAATTGGAATGTTGAATGGCATAGAGTAAAAAATACTTTTGCATTACTGTGGACTAGAGTACTTGAGAGCAGTTTTTTTTTTTTTTTTCGTTTGTAAACTTTACAATGCTAAGATGATCTTTATTATAAACCTGACCCAATACACTAGGAATGTTAAAATGTGATTATTTCCCATGGATTCAATTTGAAAATGCCAGCCTGGTGGTTCTGAAAGCAGCCCACCTATTTCACTAACAGACAGCTTTAGATATTGAGGTAGAAGATTTCAAGCCAATGATGAGAGGATGTTCTCTCGTTGATAATGACAATGTTTATTAAAATTAACTCTATTGGACATTAATATAATAAACACAACATTGATTATGTTATTGTGTATACTCTTTTTTCTTCACATGACAAAAAATATATAATTTCTCTAAATAGTTTTTCTGTATGCTAGAATGCCATGATAACATGTTTCATGACTGCACGGATTTGGGACATAACAGAGTTCAAATAAAAAGCCCACTGAAGCACAATTACATTTAGCAAATACCAAAAATATGAGTGTTAAAGTTATTCCTGTAAAGGTATGCAGTGAAAAATTTTCACCATATAGGTTTAGATTTTATTTTACGTAAGTGAAGTTATAGCAATTTCCAGGGTCATTTTTCTAATTTGTCTGCAGCTTAAATTGCATTGCATTGCATTTCCATTTTATTAAAAGTGTGAATGTTGTGATCCTAAACCGTTTATCTGACTGTTGTGATTCTTAATGTTGTATGACACTTGAAGATATACTTGTTCACAACCCAGGGCAAATATTTTATCTCCTACTTAGTAAAATTTTCATACTTTTACATTAAGTGTATATAAACATCCAAGAATAAATGTGAAGGGTCAAGGAAAATGTTTCAGTGTTTATTAGAGAACAATATACTATATTTACCCTCCATGATCATTATCTCTATCCTCACTTATTCTGAGCTGAAAAAGTGGTATTTATTTTTCACTTCGCAGAAGACAGTCAACTGACTACTACTTTGTGTAGAATGTAAAGTTGCATCTTATGACTTGAAATGATAATGTTTGCATAAACAGAAGTCAGGAGTTTTATTGTCAAATGCACTATTATTTTATTCTGAAAGTTAAGAAAATAACAGAAGTGAATAATGGCTATTGATGCAGTTAGCAGTGGCCCTAATCTGATGCTTATTCACTGGGAATGGACTCACTGAGTTGAATTTTATACATGTATTATAAAGGTTTGTGAAATCAAATAAGGTATTCCAGATGGAAGATTAACATGTCTTGGTGAACATTTTATGACACTGTTAAGTGTAAAGTCAATGAACAGTACCAGAAGAAAGAACCTATCTATAAATCAAAGACAGTTTGCAATGAATCATAGGAATATTTTACATGATAAATGCAGTTAAAATATGCCATCAGGGATTTAATTACAACCAAGGTTCATGATTATACCTCTTTGCTTTCTCCCCCAAGCATGCTTTTCTGTGATCTACAAGACTTTATCATTATGGAGTGTATCATTCACTGAATGCTGTACCTCCTGTCATGGATTTTGTTTTGTCTTTTTGTGAATATAGAGCTTGGATGGATCAGTCTTCAAGAAATATTTGAAAGTCACATGTCATAAAGTGGTATCTCTCATAAACCCATATTAAGAATGGTGAACTTTGTGCCACTTTTCTATTTATATTTTCCCCAGTTAAGTAATCAAATTTTCAACCTTTCTCTAAGCCATCCAAGAAAAATATAACCTAGCTAAGCATTAACAGTAATTTCAAAGTAGTCAGATAATCAAGCAAAAATCTCACCTCTGTTCAAAGATTGAAGGTTGGCCTTCACGACTTTGTCCCAGATTAGCTGATTAAAACCTGGAAAAACTGATGTTCACAAGATATGGACTCTTTAAGAATTTTATGCAAATGATTTTTCTCAACTGATCTGCTTCAAATTATCTCCTTCTTAATTCTTTCCATACTTAAATTTGACAACATTCCTCATTTAGTAAAATATTTCTAAGAGTATTGAATATGAATTCAGAATAAGAAAAATCTTGAAGTTGAAATAAGTCTTCTGATGTCACTAACTATCTTTAACAACATGAAATGAATCAAGTTTGCTGACAAACATTAACTGTTGCCTGTACTTTTCTTTGTCTCTTAAATATAATTCATCTGGCTATTATTTGTAGAAGCACATCTTGAAATTAAGCATAGAAAATTGCAGTCTTTTAAATTTTCTGCATTTACTACATATTATCAGAGCTAATTCAACTTTATTCATCCTACTGAAATTGAACTTGGTTTTATATAAATATAAAACACATATGTATATATATATGTATATAAAGCTAGATATATATTTTATATTATGTATGTATAGATATACATACAATGAGAAAGAGAAAGAGAAAGAGAGAGAGAGAGCTATAGCTGTACTTGTTTCAGAGTCTAAATCTATATGTATCTATTTTCATCTCATTCTTCCTGGTGTTTTCAAAGTAAATCACTCTAACTTAAGCATGAATTTGACCATTTCCAAATCCAAATCCGCAGTGGTCATCTAAATATGCCCATGACATTTTAAAAATTACGTTTACTTTTCAGATGCACAGGTATGAACAATTGAAAATATTTTAAATAAGCTTTAAAGATATACAACAAATAAAATAAGAGGTTTAGATAATTGCTTGGAAAGTTTCAATTACAATGATGTGAAGCCTCAGGAATATATTCCTGTATAAAAGTTTATATATTTTAATACTTTTGAATAATATAATCATGAATGCTTTAAAAGCATTCAATGTGATTGAATAAATCACCATTACATATGCAATAAAATCATTATTTGTTGTTACTCATAATTAGGTCTGTGTGTCAGTTCTACAAAGCATTGATTTTTATGTTTATTTCATAATTATCATTGGAGATGACCCACTTTAACAAATTAGTTAGTGCTCCCAAAAGGCTAGACCAGAGGTGTGTGGTTATGCTTTAGTGTTGACCAGAAGGTAAGTCATCATGAAGCATAAATCATGTCTTTGATTTCATCTTCATCTTCATCAAGCTCCTTCTTTATTTTGATATCACCACTCTCTTTTATTTTCTGCAAAATTTTTCTCTTCCCTTAATGTTATTTGAACATTTCCTCTCTCACTTACTCTCAGGCAACTTGTACAATTTTCACAACTGACTCATAGGCTAGGCAAATTTCCCCCAATTTCAAAGATGAGAGACAATGCAGTTACTGACCGGTCCAAGGTTGTACAGTACTAACTATCAGAGATTTGAATCAAAACAGTTCTGTTGGATTCCTATCCTTACAGATCCAGTCTGGACATTTATTGTTAAAAATATTATTTCTTTCCTTTTCCAACTCTTTCTATGTCATAACCATTCAAAAAAGAACTAATGGGTTAATGGCTGATGATTTCTTTCATAAATAAAATACAAATGCAATTGTTTATACTGTGTGTTGCAGTGAACAGCTCTGGGGTTATTTGCATGCTTTAGTAACCATCTTCCTGGCCCATTCACCCAGCTTCAAGGTTGCTTTTTTTTGGAGCTCTCTAGCTTTCTAACACTGGTTTATCCCCAGAGTGCAGCTGTCAGGCACAGTCTTCCTGGTGGCTGAGATTGAGCCCTGAGTTGGCAGAGTGTCACTAAGCAACTTGATTCTCCTCTTATCTTGCACCTTACACTTGCAAAGGTGTTAGCAGTGTCACCGCCAGCCCATGCCCGTAGCCACTCCAACTGTCAGCTTCTCGACTGACAAGTTTGCAAATCCTTCCCCATGTAGCTCTTGTCCTCAGAGTTACAGACCTTGGATAGTGATGCATCTACTGAATGTCATTGTAAGGTGCCAGAAGGATGACTCTGGGACTAGATTTCCTTTTCAATTTTACTTTTTTTACGTTTTTCTAATGTATTTGTTTTATTTTTTTATTTAATTTTATTTTTTTATACAGCAGGTTCTCATTAGTTATCTATTTTATACACATCAGTGTATACATGTCAATCCCAATCGCCCAATTCATCCCACCACCACCTCCACCACGGCCCCCGCTTTCCCCCCGTGGTGTCCATACGTTTGTTCTCTACATCTGTGTCTCTATTTCTGCCTTGCGAACCAGTTCATCTGTATGGTCTGCATGTACTGCTTCGATTTTATTTTTGATGAAACTTTGTAAAATCTATCATGGAAACACCTTTTGTTTTTTTCACGACCCACATCAGTCTCAAAATCATTTCCCTTTCTTCCAATTTTATGGTTGAGGTTTCAATGTAGCCTTATCATTGTATTTCTTTCTTTCCTACATTATAATTTCTGCTATTATATATTTTAAATGTTCTTCTATCATTTATGTTTTAAAAAATAAACCACCACCAACAACAAATGATTTGACCCTTAGGAGTTGGGCTAGGTTTGGAGTAATTTTTAATGTTATCAGAAATTTGAACAATTGTGTTGGGACATCTTCCCTTTTAGGCCCAAAGCCACAAAAATTTCTTATTATTTATGTAACCACAGAGCAGCAATTCTCTATATTATCTGTTCATCCCACTGCTAATGCCTTCATTGAAATCCCCATTGGCACTTGTCAGCACCCTCACCTCACTGATACAGACTCTACCCGGTACCGATTAGAGTTCTTGGCCTTCCCCAATCAATAACAATTGATAAGAGGCCAGACAAGAAATTCTGGCCAGGCTTTCCTGGGGCCCCTGCTGCATCAGCGGGGAGCGAAAACAAGTAACATTTTCCCTACCTCACTCCCTAAGGAGGGTTAGCTGGCTCCTTATACGTCGTGAGGGTAGGGGTGTGTCCAGGGGTCAGGCCGGAGCGGTGGCTTAGGGGGTCTGCCCACCCCTTTGGTGGTGCTGAGTGCAGGAGGCATGTGCAGGACCCTGCTTTTGCTCCTGGCTCTTCAGAAGTGGCAGCTGGGTTTTTTCTTTTTTTTTGGTCTTTTTGTATCTTGTCCATAATTTGCCCCAACTGTACATGCAAACAGTTGTTTTTAGTCCCTTGTAGTTTCTTGGTATTTTGTTGCTGGAGGAGAGGTTTGTCCAGGTGCAAGCACTGCAGCAGAGGGTCCCAGGTCCCAGGTCCCAGGTCGCAGCCTGTCTTATACCCACACTGTTTCATCCTCCTGGATTTATCTTTCTAAAATAGCTGATCCTTTTATGACGCTGGCCCCTGTATAAAATCTAACATCATTTCATACTTCCTAAAGGTCACAGGTTACAATCCTTCATTATTTGTTCCCCAAACATTTTCCCAGTAGATCTAATAAAACATTTCAGTCCTTGTCTTACCACTTTCCGGTCACCCAAAAGCCAGTTAAATGCTCTCTCCAAATCAGTTTCTCTTCTACAAACAGAGACTCTCCACCCGGTATATCTGGCTCTGACAGTCTCTTACCAAAAATATTCCCCTGATTCCCATAAACAGAAGGCTACCCCTCTAAGTGTGCAGGATGACACAGCAGCCTTACTCTTCTCCACCCCACTCTCTCTCATTATTTGCCATCGGTCCAAGCTGAACCCGTTGACGTTCCTCAAACTCAACTTCTCTCAGTTCTAAGTCTTTGTCGTGCATATACTGTGTCCACTGCCTGTGTCTTTCACACACACACACACACACACACACACACAAAGTACCCTCATCTGGAAGACTTCCATTCAGCTTAGGCATAGTATCCTCCAGTAAGCTTGGTTGTTATGATGGTTCTTAAAATTTCCTTGTTCGTTTTTTTTCAGCAGTCATCACAGTGGATTATAATAATCTATACTTGTTTCTTCATTAGAACATAAGCTTCTTTAGGGCAACGCTACATTTTGTTTTTGACATTATTTACCCAGTGTCTCCAATGATGTCCAGGATAGCACCAGTTCCTGGTAAACATTAGAGATTCAAGTACTAAATGAAGGAATGACTGTAAAAGAAGGAGTAATTCTCACTGCTCTAATTTCACATCTGTCAATTTGTTCCTTTTCCCTAACAACTTACCTGCCAGACTCTGGAAAGAAATTTGTTTCCTGTTCCCAAATACACTGCAACTTTTCTGTGTTTATACGCATGCATTCCCCCCACTTGTCTCCATCTGGAGAACTCCTTCAACCCTCAGCACAAATAACATCCCCACCATGAAAACTTTCTTATCTACTCCAGTAGCTCCTTTTTTTGTGCCCCCATAATATTTTGCATATGTTACTGCGTTTGTGTTTTATTTTACTGATTTCTGTATGTGTCTTCCTTCTTGCTCAGCTTTAGACAATGATGTGTTCACCATAGAATATTCAATTTCTAACACTGTACTGGACACATATTAGGTGTTCAATAAGTAATTGATCAATATATATGAACAATTGTCAGATGGTTTCTGACTTGAGACCAAGATTCTAACTATGTAGGATGTTATCTGTATGTGTAACTATTCTCATACAATACAGGAGTTATTATTGATTCCTCAGTACAAAACATCTCAACTCACGTATTTGAAATCGTGTATTCTCATCTACAGACATTACTTCAGTTCTACAGGGACCACCTCTTATCTCATAAGAATCATTAAAAAGAACTAAAATATTTTTCTGCATCAATTTTATGGATATGCGCTTATGTTCCCATACTACTTGTTTCGATATCTGCCTTTAATCCTTGACTATTTTCTTAGGATCTGGGGCTACTTAGACGTTCTTTCATTTGATTTCAGTTTTTTTGACATACTAGAACTGTAGCACCCTACCTTATCCATTAACTAATTTAATAATTAAATGCAGAAAACCTACTGTGTGCCAAGTGCTATTCTAGGTTAGAGGTACATTAGCAAATGTAAATAGATAAAACTCTCACTTTTATGCAGCTTACATTCTAGAGAGACGAAACAGACAATAAGCAAAACAAAGAAGTACATTACATTGTTTCTTAGAAGGTGATAAATGTTATGGCATAAATTAAATTGGGGTGGGGTGGCAGGAGAGCAGAGATGGCGTGGTGGTTAGATTCAGAATAGAATGGTCAATGAGGGCCTTGCAGAAAGTAACTTTGAGCAATGACTTGAAAGGAGTGAGGTGGGAGCCCTGCAAATTCTGTGAAAATTACAAAGTATAGAATTATAGTACATGCAAATACACTCAAGCAGCAACACATTTGGGCTATTCTAGGAAAAGAAAGGAGGCCACCATGTCTAGAATAGAGCAAGAGAGGAGAAAGTTATTAGAAATAAGAACAGACAAGCAACAAGAAGATAGGAGGTCTTCAAAGATTTTGAGCAGAGGAACAGAAGAATTTAACAGAATCACTCAGGCTATTGTGTTGACAGTAGACTCCAGGGTGGAAGGCAGGAGACCAGTCAGTGGTTGAAAGCTATAATCTAGCCCAGAGATGATGGTTGCTGGGACCATGGGGGTTGTGGTGGAAGTGATGAGAAGTAGTAAGAATTTGAATATGCTTTGAAGGTAGAACAGAATTTGTTATGAATTGAATGTGAGGATTTAAAAAAAGAGGAGAGTCAAAAGTGGCTACGAGCCAAGTTGTCCTGAACAATTCAGAAATGCAATTTCTAATAAATGTAGGAAAACTTGTTCTGGGAAGACAGGAATATCAGAAATTTGGTTTTCAATGTCGTGAGGGTGAGATGTTTATTAGACATGTAAGTGGAGAGGTCAAGTAGACAATTTTCTATGAGCCTAAAGTTCAGAGAAAAGATACAAAACGGAGGTAAACTTTGGATACACAGGCAGTATTTAAAGCCATGAGATTAAATGTGAGAAGATTTGAGGACTGGTTTCTGTCTTATTTGAAGACTAGGGGCAGTGGAAGAAGAACCATCATAGTAGACCAAGAAAGAGCAGCCAGGAAGGAAGACCATCAAGAAAGTGCATGGTGTTACAAATAGAAAGGAGTGGAAAATTGTGTCCAAGTGAGAGGTCAGGTGAAATGAGGACTGGAAAGTAACCATTGCAATTGGCAGTGAGGACGTTACTGGTGACCTCGGAAAAGCATTTAACGAAGAGTAGAGACAAACCTGATTGTAGTTTGTTTCTGTAATTATTTCATTAATACTGTGGGAAGAATTGAATCTTGTCAGTGTTTTCTCACGTTTTCGGCACTGCTCCCCTGAGTGCTCTGCAGTTCAGTGAAGTAACCTACTGTACATAAGTAACTAAATTGTCTTTGATAAAAATAGTATAAACAATAAGACAAAAGGGGGACATGGCTGCATGGTATTTTCAAGAAGAGAGAGAATAAGAGACAAATGTAAATAGTTGAAGGGTTACTTCCGTCATACCCAAGGAGACTGCTGTCTAGAGAAGGTAGACAGTGTACAGCTGAACAGGTTGTGCAATGCATAAATCCTAGAGAAGCCATTCATATCATAGTGAATGTGAATGACACCATCCAGGGTTGTGCAGGTTAAATCTGGAATGATTGTTCATGATGGCTCTGCTCTAGACTGGGATGGGATGGGAGACATACATCTACTGTTGTTTTAGTCTCAATTTTCATGTTTCTCATGTTTGAGCATTTCTTAGCACAAAATAGGATTCACCAGTTTAAACAAATGTATTTTTCAAATAGTATGTAAATTTAGTCCAACTTCTTTGGAATGCACAAAACCACATATTCTGTTTTATCATAAGCATTTTAAACTGTGTTAAGAATAAGTTTTAATGATATGCCTTATGTATCAGCCTTAGAACTTAACTCCTTATAAGATGAATGTCTCTGTATCTCATACCTCCTCACTGGTCAAACTCTGGGATTGAGATAGTTTAATCACATTTTTCATCCCATGATTCACCAGGTGTGTCAAACACTCATGCTTAAATGCATCTTTCCATCATTCAAGAACCCATGTCTTTATCCTATGTATATCCACTCAGTAAATAACTCCTAAACCCCCAACATACACCAGACTCTAAATGTTAGAGATTCCAAGAAAATAAAAACATGATATCCATTGTTCTTGCTGTTAGGTTATCTCCTGTTGTGCAGCAAATTCTCCCCAAACTTTTAAAGAACAACCATTTTACTATATCTTATGATTTAATGGATCAGGAAAGTTTGCAGGGCTCAGCTGAACCATTCTTCTATTTCATGTATCAGAGGCTGATCATTTGGTAATGTTCAACTGGGGTCTTTGTTAGTTTAGAGGGTTTAAGACAGCTTTACTCACATTCCTAATGCCTCGGGCTTGGAGGGGTGGCTGGAAGGCTGGGCTTGACTGGGTTTTACTCTCAGTAGTCTCAGATCCTTTCGACATGCTCTCTCCAGAAGGCAGGAGGACTTCTTACATCATAACTCAGGAGTCCAAAAATGAATGGTTCAAGAGAAAGGAAGTAGAAGAGAAGTCTCAACTCCGGGCCAGCAAACTAGCTCATGCCTTCTGATGTATTCTTTTGGTGAAAGGAGTGACATACCCTTCCTAGATTTAAGTGAATGGTACATAGACCACTACTCTCCTATGGGTTGTGCAGCAAAAGTTTTGTGGCTGTTTTTAATCTGCCACATCCACTAATCTTTTCATGAAGAAAGTATATTTATTAACACACTGCATTACAATGGCTGAGAAAAGAATTACTAACAGTCTAGGGAGTGGTTGATAAGATCATTTTCTTCTGCCAAGTATATCTGGAAAGCCTATGTTAGAGCTTAAGTGACAAAATATTTGCTTTGCCAATCCAAATATGGAAAAAGATGGAGGAAATGAAAGCCTTAAATTCTTTCCACTTAATTCTCTGCTCGTTAAAGGAAGTGTTTCTGAGAAGACAAAGACCACCAACATAATTGACGAAAATGTGACACTTCATTTTCAAGATCTCCTCTGGTTCTAAATAACTTATCTCACCTTATAGTCCTTTAAAACTGGGACTATACAGCAATGGAGTAGCAAGATAACCACCTGAAAAATGCGAGCAAGCAAAATGCCCTCTGCACGGTGACCCTGCCTGGAGTGAGTGTGAAATGGAGACATAAATCTATTGTTCCCTTGGTTCCATATGGAAAAAAGGAGTCATTTTGTGGCAATTGAAGACAAGATAATTGCAATATTATATTAGGCCCCCAACATCTTACACTCCTTAATGACTCAAAGTCAGGCTGTGGAAGAAAGATTGGTTGGACATAAATGTCAAAGGTTAGTAAGAGTCTATACAAACAATCCATGATTCTACTGAAGTATTTTAAAGCAACCTGTATCTGTAAAAGAATTGCTAGAAGTGTTGTTGTATATCCATTATGTAGCCATATGTGAGGCTACTGTCGTTAGCAGAGAACAGCATCAGAGTAGAGCTTTATTATTTTAGGAATAAATGACTCACTGCATTTAGAAGGCAAAAATTCTAGAATTGTTTCTACTCCAAAATCACCAGAGCAAGATTATTTTTTGTGTGAGGCTTCACTACCAATATCCTCTTTTAAATACCGACTGAAGAGTTTGTATTTTCATGAGGAATTAAATGTGTAGTGAAGTAAGATTGACTTTTAGACTTCTTGAATTTTCAGAAGTGACCAAAAAAAGAAAAAAACAACAGCTCAGGAATCCTAAATGGAGTAATTTTGGTTGTTGTTGTTGTTGAGGTATTCAGATCCTTATAGCATCAGCTTTACCTTTCCTGAGTATGCTATTTAAAAAAAAGAAAAAAGAAAAACAAAGAGATATACCACAGTAGGAAAGAATCCATTAAAAGAAGATAGCTATATAAATTTTCTTGTAATACAATAAATTATTTTAATGAATTATGCATTTTTAAAGATTTCTTTCCGCAACATGAACAGTCTTGTAAAAATGATCTACTTTCCTATGAACATGATTACATACAGAAAATATATGTGTGTAGCAGTGCAAAACCATTTTTAACTAGCTTGCTTTCAAAATTAGAAGTTTGATTATGAATTATTATACTTCTTTTAGCATTTTTATAATAGAATATGAATTAGAAACTGAAAATTGTCTCCTCTTCCTAAAAATATACTGAATTTTAGCTTAAAGGTATTTGGTATCCAAACTATAGCTCTGACAGATAACATTCTTTTTACTTTGGTCAAGAGGTTATAAACAGTAGTAAAAGATAAAGTTAGAGAATGCTCATGGTGTCATCAAAGTATAGTATTTTCTATTTACCTAGCAGTTTACATTTTCTAAAGCTTTTGTCAACTCTTCGATTTCATTTACTTCTCCCAAAGCTCTGTGAAACAAGTTACAATAAGTCCTTTGGTGTGAGTTATGTTTTTCAAATGAAGACACTAAAGCACAATGACACAATCAAATTGGCAAAGACAAGTTTGAACTAAATTTCCCCCTCTGCTACCAGGGTTCTTACCTGCGTAAACTAATGTAACATTCAATCCCTCATGCTTTTGAGCCCAATGGGTGCTACACAAGTTGCCACCTGCTGTTCTATATTTTAGTGCCAAATGTTAAGTATATGCTTAAATTCATTCTAAATTGCATCTTACGATACTCAACTAGAGTTTGCCGCTATTCAGATATGGTTAAGACTGGGAGAATCCTCCAATCAAGAACAAAAACCACTACACCCTTTATTTATGTTTTAACCAAAGCCCAGATACATGACAGAAACATTTATTATTCAATCCAAATATTGGATTCCTCTACCTTTTGCAAGCTCCTTTGAAATAAGATAATGGTCATATGATTATTGATGGCCAATTGAAATAGGAGCCAAACTGATATGTGCTACTTCTGGATCAGTGCAGTTAAGGAGGTGATAAGTGTGGTGCAGCTTCCATTACCCAATTGCATGTACCAAATTGTAGAGTTTTAAGATGGAGGGGGATGACCTGCCTTGCATCAGGCTGAGACATGAGCAAGAATAAACCAACATTACGTTAAATCACTACATTTTCAGGGGTTTGTCTATTGCAGCATCTAGCCTTAAATGTTCTAATGAATATAACATAGTACTTTCAAGAAACAGAAAATGGTTTCTGGATCTGTTGCAGTCCGCATGACGGTTACCATAAATTGATTAAACAGTAACATTTCAACTACAGAGCGTGTTTCAGGGTCCCTGAACTTTTGTACAGATGGAGCACTTAGAACTTAGACTTACCTGGAAATCCCTCATCCCCACCAACATCCAGAGCATAAAATAAAACCTCCTCTGTTGTACAACCTATGACACATCATGAAATGTACAGGTCACAGAGAAACTGAGAACCACACATAATGTGGCAGTGCTAAAGAAGACAAGAAATGACAAAGAAATGATCAGTAACTGAAAGTTGTTTTGAGATGGAGCCTTTAAATATATGTCATTAACAATACAAATGATTAGAGATTTAAGCACAATACCAGAGAAGTCTCTGAAATGACAGTTTGTACTTCCATCATTTAAAGATTGAAAGATAGAGAGATCTTCACTCTTAGGAATTCTAAACACTAACACAAGAAAATTTACTAGCCTTCCCACTGCACACTCACTTGGGATGTTGACAACATAGAATATGTAAAAGGAGACACAATATAAAATAGAGTTAAATGGGCATTTTTCTTTTTCTTATTCCTTAAAGGAAACCTGGATAATAATTTTTCCAAGTCCTAAAAACAAAAAGAAGAAGTGAATACCCAAACACACTTGGGATTTTCTCTTTCGGTGCCCGTGTGTGTGTGAAACATTTAATGTGTTTTAGATAAATTAGAACTCAGGGACTTCCTTGGCGGCACAGTGGTTAAGACTCCACGCTCCCAATGCAAGGGGCCCGGGGTCCGATCCCCAGTCGGGGAACTAGATCCCACATGCATGTCACAACGAAGAGTTTGCATCCCATGCCACAACTAAGGAGCCCGCATGCTGCAACTAAGACACAGCGTAGGCAAATATTAAAAATAAATAAATTAGAACTTGGAGTGGTTTAGGTCTTAAGTATCTTTTCAAATATCCATAAAGGAACCTCTTTTTTTGAATTGGATTGGACCAAGAATAAAATCTCAGCCCGATTCTCGATTAAAAGTTACCTTCTGTTAGAATTAGATAAAGATAATGTTTATAGCTGGCTCTGCTAAGCAGCAGAAGTTAAGTGGATATTGCTTTGAGTTTTTCCTTGTAGCTGTTGGGACAACTGGGATGGAAACTTTAATGCTCTCTCCCATTACTAAAATACCCCTAAAAGCCAAAGTGAAGGAAGCTGAACAATGTCATGCGGAAGGAACAATCCATAGAGTTTGTTCTTGATCATGTATCAGACTGTAAAGAGAAGCCCACCTTTGTTTAATGAGGCAGAGTTCCATTTGGAAGCCAGAATAAAACATAATTGTTTCAGTAACTTTTCCTATTTCTTTAATCCTTAAGTTATCAGCAAAGCAAAGGAAAGAGTCACACAATGCACATCCACAAACATAGGGCTGAGGAAAGAAGGAAAGGCTTAGGAGGGGCTACAGGAGCTTACATGTTCATGTTCCTAGAAAAGGTGGTTTAGTTAATCACTGGATTAGCTTGAGAACTTGGAATTCTCTTTCTGTATCTCTTTGGAATGACACCAATCTGCTTTGCCAATAAATAGGCTATATGTGTTTTGTTATAGGTAGTTACATCTGTGTTGGGTTTTTGTATATCAAATAATTTAAAAACCATGACATGCAAATAACCTGTGTAGCAATGACTAATCTTACATCCCAAATGTTGTAACTGATTTATAGGGAAATGATTCATCAGTGATATTAAGCCAAACGTGGGAAGCTTTTCTAGTATTGCAAATACATCTTTTGAATGTTCTTTTATCTTCTCTTTCCTGTTTCTATTATTGGAATTCTGCGTTGTATGTTTGTTCCAATCCAGACATTATCACAGTTTTCAACCTTGCACATTCCCTGTCCTTGATAAATGAGTGTTCATTGATTTTTTTTCAAAGTGGCATTTCCAATTTAATGAATGAGACACTTACTGTGCGACCTTAGGAAGAACACTTAACCTCTCTGAGCATTACCTTCTTCCTGTGGAAATGTAAATGAAAGAACAGGGATCACTCAGTGTTTTCCTTAAGTTCTGTTACTGGATAACATTTTACTACTATTCTCAAAGCACAATGTTATTTCTTCCAAAAAATTTATTACTGCACACTCATCCTGGTGAATAAAAGGATAGTGAAATGAATACATTTCTAACAGCCACCCATAATCCTAGGTTTTTCTGAAAGATATTTTCTTAGACTCTGCTTTCCAAACATGTGCTTCGTATCTTTTACTGAAACTTCTTTCCCTTGGGGAAGGGAACTGATGCTTAAAAGAAGCATTTGCATCACAGAAATTGTGGTCCCTACTAATGCCTGTCCAAGGACAAGAATATATCAAAAGGGAAGGAATCGTTGTCCTATGTTGAGGTTAAATAGTTACCACCCCTAGGGAAAGCTTACATTTCTTTTGTGCTATGCGTCTGTGAATGTTTTATGAATCCAGTTGAGCTTAAGAATCAAGTTTCTCCAACAGACACAGTTTATTCGGAAGAATAAAGATACAGCAGAAAGTTATTGATTTTTGAGGGATCCACGCCTTGTGAAAAATTAAGCAGACATTCCTTCAAAATCAATATGATTACCCTTGCTGCTTCACAACTGTTACACCGAGTCTGACACAAAGAATGTCTTCATCGTAGAGGGCAGTGGTTGCTTTTGTGGGTCTTTTGAAAACCAAAGGCAGGTGATTTTCCCCTTTGAATGAATCTCTCCTTTCCTCCTGTGATTTCTAATCCTTGACTCCTTTCCACAAATGTGTTAGTAAAAAACACCTTCAACTTTCTCAGGATCCATCTGCGGTTTTGCTGGCCTCTATAGCAGTCACATGGAGGCTTGGAGTTACCCATTGAATCCACTTCCAGGCTGGGTAATTAGTAAGACATTGATATTAGGTTTTATTGTCACTTTCCAATTGAGGTTACCACGCTGCTCTCTGTGACTTATCAATCCTGATCACTTTGTTTTTTGATAACTGATCATGGACTGCCCTTTCCCGTATCTCCTCAGATGCAAGAGTGTCTCATCTCTCTGTCATTGAATCAATATAAAGTCATACATTTATGCATTTCTATATTCCTATCTAGCTCACTGGTAAGTAACTGAAGTCTATCTCCAATATGCATTCATTGTAGGTCTAGCAATGAGCTTGCTGCTGGAACACACAGAGGAGCAAGATATAAACCCATTAGTCAAGGAACTCCTTGACTCACAGCATTTCTCCATCAGAGTGCTCTTGGCATTTAGTGCAAGGAAATCTTTTGTTGTAAAAATCTGCCCTGCGCTTTTGCAGGGTATTTAGCATCCTTAGTCTCAGTCCATCATCAGTAACGCCCCTCTGTTAACCCCTCTGCTATTGTGGCAGCTGGAAATACCTCCTTGTATTTATAAAACAACATTGGATAAATAGTACTGCCCTGATTTGAGCTTTTGGTGCACAATTTAATGTCTGCCTTGATGCCTGGGTACCAGATATCTAACCTTCTTCTGAACACAGGCTCGTGGGCTAAACTCTTTACTTTGATCTTTTGGCTCCCAAACCCTTTGTTCAATAAAGTCCCGGGTCCTGACATGTCAGGGATCTGGGATCTCTTGTCCATCACTTCCACGTATGTAGAAACTGACTAACTCACTTGGTCTCCTCTTAATGGGCAGACTGTGTCTCAATAAATCTAGTCCTTCAGAGTAATGTCTTCTTTAATGCTACAGTGCTCAGTAATTTCCCTAGCAGAATATTTGAGATATATGGGTACTCATTCCCAAGATTTTATTAGATAATTAACAATGTAATATAGTATGTTTATCAGGGTAGTTTTACTGTGAAAACTACTTCTTTTGCTTTTTCATGAAATCACTCCAGCTGTTCATGATTAATTGAGCCACTACTAAATGCCAGGCATTTGACGGATCTTTAGGAATACAGATGCAAGCTTAAATCCGATCCCTCCCCTCAAAGACTTACATTGTATTAGCAAAATATACTAATCAAAGAATCACACAAATTAATTAAAATTATAATAATAAGTATGAGAGAGAGAGAGAACGCTGAAAGGATATAATGGGAGAATCATCCTTGTTAGTACTGTGACAATTATCCAGAGGAATTGTCACTTGAGATGAGGTCTAAATTTCATGTTCTAAAGAAGAAGTAGTAATTAACTAAATGAAGTTGAGAGGGGAGAATATTCCATCCAGAAGATTAGCATGAGAAAAGGCCTTCTATATCAAGATTTACACATATTTAAATCCATTTGTATATGTATATATATATGTTATGTGAATGGGATAAGAACTTTCAATATTTGAAAGAAATTAGCTGGCTTTTCCCTCTAAGTCTGGCTTACATGTTCTTATTTATATTAGACAAATCATTTAGCCCCTTTAGACCTTAGTTTTCTCATATGAAAAGTGAAACAATGAAACCTGAAGAATTTTAATGGCCCTTCAAGTTTAGGTCTACAGATCTGTTTAGTAAAACTAGGCAAGAAAAAGTAACCATGACTGCTCTTTAAAATACCAGCATTTGGAAATTCAGGAGAAAGAAATTTTAAATGTATATAGTTTCAAAAAAGTTTTTAATGACATTATATATTTTATTCAGGTTAAAAACATAAAAGTTATTATATTGTGTTAAGAGAATCTTTTAATGAGCCCTTGGTTTTCTAGAAAGTATAAAAAATTTAAGCCGTAGTAAAATGTAAATGTTAATGAAAATACCTTATGCTGAATATTTGTTCTCTTACATGATTTTTCTAGCCTATAATTGGTCACATATATCTTTTGACAATACCTATGGCTATTTCTGGATATGTCAATTCAAAATTATTGCTACATTTTTGTTTTCTTTTTTATGCTCCTGGGCCATACAAAATGACTCTTTAAATTTCTGTCTGTTACAGGGATTAACAGGTACAGATTTAGCCATCAATCTAATTGTTGGACAGATCACATGCCACGTGCATGGCAAGCTAGTTTGTATATTAATTGGTTAAACCCTAATAGTAACCTCAATTACGTGCTCTCTCATTTGTTTAATTAGCTCTACTTTAATTGGATGGTTTAAATCTATTTGTCTTCTACTCCTAAACCAAATCCTGCCAGAAGGACTGCTCTTGAGAATTACGACCCCCAAAGTGAATCGAATTGAGCAGAGCTGATTCTAGTCCCACCAGCTCTCTTTGCTTCAGCTAGTCATGCCATCTCCTTGTTCCTTGTTTCCTCACTTACCAAAATAGTGTTTGAAAAGAGATCAGTGGTTTTCCTACTGTGTTTCTTGGTGCCTTAGTTTTTAAAGAAGCACTCCTGGAAAAGCCTTGAGAAAGGGTAAAGAAAATATTCAGTTTACAGCACAGATGTACTTTTACTGACTTATCTTCTGGTATTACATGGGAAATTGCATGTAATGAAGAGTTCTATGGCCATACAAACAAAACACACCCTGAACTGGATTTTTTTTTTTTTTGGATGTTCCTTCCATTTCTATCTTTCTGTAGATCTATAAATTCAACAATTGATTCATTAATTTTATTCCTAAGAAGGAACAAAGTATCTATACAACCTTGGCTAATACCTGTCTCTAATAAAGCATGGATTGTGTAAGAGAAGACAGAAACATTCCCTCAAACAGCAAGATAAGGCAATTCAGCTTCACAAGAGAGACTGATTGCTTCATTCATTCATTTGATAACATGCCAAGGATCCAATGGTGAACAAAACATAATCTGCTATCTTAGAGCTCATGGTATATTGGAGGAAACAGAAACTGACTAATAAGAATACACACACACAGGGCTTCCCTGGTGGCGCAGTGGTTAAGAATCCGCCTGCCAATGCAGGGGACACGGGTTCGAGCCCTGGTCTGGGAAGATCCCACATGCCGCGGAGCAACTAGGCCCGTGAGCCACAACTACTGAGCCTGCGCGTCTGGAGCCTGTGCTCCGCAACAAGAGAGGCCGCGACAGTGAGAGGCTCGCGCACCGCGATGAAGAGTGGCCCCCGCTCGCCGCAACTAGAGAAAACCCTCGCACAGAAACAAAGACTCAACACAGGCAAAAATAGATAAATAAATAAATTAATTAATTAAAGAAAAAAAAAAGAATACACACACATAAAATAACATGTTAAATACTGCTGCAAAGCATGAAAAACAGATAAATCAGGGCACAGGCATAGTGAGTGATGGGGAGTTTATGAACTATCTATTGTTGTGAACAAACATTCCTAAAATTTAGGGGCCAAAAGCAAACAAAAAACCTTTTAATTGCTCATAATTCAGTAGTTTGAACTGGGCTCAGCTGCATGCTCCTGCTGGCCTTGTAGGAGACAACACATGACTTCATTGAGCAGGCTGGTTAACTGAGTGCTGGGCTCAGCTGGATGCCTGGGCTTCTCTCCCTTTCTGCTTGCTTTCTCCACGACTGTGTACCTGATTTCCTCAGGGGGCTGCTCTATACGTTCTGCTCGGCAGTGCAGCCAGACTTCTGGCATGGCTAGAACGAACACAAAAGCAGAAGCTCTTGGGGTTACCTAAGGCTTAGGCCCAGAAATCCTGAAATGGTTTTTCTATTTGTCCTATTGATTAAATTGAGCCCCAGGGATAGCCCAGTTCCAGCAGAGGTGACTACAAACGTGTGTGAGTACCAGGGATCATGTTTTATTAGGAGCCACAAATATAGCAAAACTATCTCAGGAGGTTCTAGTGTATAAAGTTTTGAAGACCAGAAGCCTCCCTGAGCAGAGACCTGAAGTGGGAATGAATGGAAAAAGACAGTCATGCAAAGATTTGGGGAAAAGCTTTCAAGTGGACAGAAAAGCAAATAAATGGCCCCAAGATGGGAAAGCTCAATTGTATGAGAACTGGATAGAAGATGAACATGAACAGAAGGGAGGGTCTACGTAGGAGAATGATAAGAAATATGGTCAGAAAGACAAGGTTCATATCACATAGAACCTGAAAGACCATGGCCAGATGCTGGAATTTTATTATGTTTTCAATAGAAAATTAATGGAGATTATTGGCCAGAAGAGTGACACAATTTGATTTTTAAAAAGTCACTTGCCTTCTGTGTGAGTTGACTTATTGGCTCCAGAGTGGAGGAAAAGAAGAGAAAGAGGAAGTAATTGTACCCTTGAATATAAGAACATTACAAGAATTGGTCACGGTGATGTTGGAGGATGAAGTAGATAGATTCTAAAAATATTTTGGAGGCAGACTGACAGGACTTGATAACGAGTATGGTATGGATTGGGCAAAGAGGAGCCTGATTTTAGCATGAAAAACAGAGTTGGTATGATGCCATTCACAGATACGGAGAAAACTGGAGAGGCGGGTAGGAGCTTGAGAAATCAAGAGATCTAGTTTGGACCTCTTAAGTTTGAGATGCTTCCTCAGCATTCAAATGGATCTGAAGACTGACAGTTAGATATTATAACTCAGGGATGGGACAGGGCCAAAAACATTTCTAAAGTCTTTAAAGCCATGAGACTGTATGGTATCACTGAGAAGGTGAGTATAAATAGATAAGAGAAGAGCTGAAAACTGAGAGATTTGGAGGCCAGGAAGAACAACTGTAGCAGCAGGGAGAGATTGAGCATAGGTCCCAGTAGCAGGGATACAAATTAGGAAGCATTGCAACAACGCAAGTGAAAGATGACTGTCAAATTCAGGGAGTAGCAGGTACAGAGGAAGAGGGAAATTCGGGTTCGCTTGGGGAGAGAAACCACAGGATTCAGTGGCCTACAGGACGTAGAGGTGCTGTCAAAGATTTTATTATATTATTTACTTAATTTTTTTCTTCACAGATTGGGATTTTAAGGCCTTGAGTTCAAATAGGTCTCTCAAATGTAGACCAAATCATTTGCAAAATTATAAAGATGACATAGAACATGGTTTGGAAAGAAATATTGGATAAATAGAGAGGTGGCTGCTCTTATAACCCAGAACAAGACAAAACCATTGAAATCCAGTTTCTTCTGCACAGGTTGTGGTGCCTTAGAGCACTGGGCAATACTCAGATATCTCCTATCACTGTTTTCTCCTTTTTAAAAGTCATCATTTCCTCAAATTTCATGTCTTTTTTTAGCCCCTGAAGCGCTTTGAGTGTAGAAGACATTTCATTCATTTAGTATTAATCATTTGTGTGTCTAGCATTTTCCCTTTTGGTATCTGCCTTCTGGTACCTTATTTGGGAGAACAAAACCAATCTACGTAAAATGATCACAGAACAGTTAGTTGCTACACACGGTGGTACTGACTGAGTGCAATAGGGAGCCAGAAGAGAGAGACATTAGGGTAGGCTAGAATACTTAGAGAATGGTTCGTGGAAGAGGTGGGACCTGAACTATTTTCTTTGTGCTTGGACTTTAGATTGACAGGGGACATAGGGAGGACATTTTAGGTGGAAAATCAGTGAAAACAGCAGACATGTAAATCCAAGGAACTGTGTAGTTCTGTGTAGTTTGAAGAAATAAGTTGTAAGGTGGAGTGGAGATTAGTGGTGCAACAACAGGCTGTAGGATTTAAATTCGAGTCAAGCAGAAGCCATTGCAGCTTTCAAAAGGACAAGATTTTCATTTTATGAAAGCAGTGTTCAAAGATTAGTTTACTAGTTGTACTCAGGATAGATTGCTAGAGAAAAGAGGACCTCACTAAGGTCCTCTTTTTTCAGTAAGTCCTGTTTGGATTGCTTATAGTCTTCTAAAAGACAAGTTCAGGGTGGCATCCATGGGAAAAAGAGATGTGGGTGAGAACTAATTACTACACCTCCACTATGCTACTCCTGGTATGAGTTTTGGAACCTTAGAGAATGCTTTGGTTTTACTTCAGGTTAAATAAACTCCTGCTGCCCCCTAGTGGCAAATTGTTGGGGAACAAAGTCTCTGCATCTCTTGTTTATTTTGTGACAGATGTGTGCATTGGTGACACCAACATGGTACATAGAGGAGAACTCTAGAAACCAAGGCACTTTATAGACATCAAAACCCTGACTGTGCATTCGTAATCGCATAAACTATTGATTTGTCTGTTGTCATTGCAATCAGTGAAGTTCTTAATCCATAGGGTTGTTCAGTGATAGCCGTACCGTGCCATATGTCAGTCGGAAGTTGGTCATTTCTTGATGGGTCTAGCAATTTATTCATTTTAATTACTGAAGTTCTGAATCTTTTTAGCCACAATCATCATCATCATGTGATCATCTGGGCTTACTGAACCTTGAACAGGCATGATAGCAAGAGTGTGTTCTAGCTTAAGACTTGTAGCTTAAGATTCTACTCCTCAATTTTTATTTCCTGATTCCCTGTCCCATGTTTATTGTCTGTGGGAAATGCCATTTCCTTCAGGGGAAACCCAACTGCCATTCGCAGTATTGGGATATAGCTTTCTGGCCTAAAGAACGTAATCACATCAGGAAACAATGGTTCAAGTGACCACCCACTCTTGCTCCTCTTCATAGTCTTTTCATGGTAGAAATAAAACATGGCCTTCAGGGGCTTCCCTGATGGCCCTTCCCTGGTGGCGCAGTAGTTGAGAGCCTGCCTGCTAATGTAGAGGACAGGGGTTCGAGCCCTGGTCTGGGAAGATCCCACGTGCCGCGGAGCAACTGGGCCCGTGAGCCACAACTGCTGAGCCTGCGCTTCTGGAGCCTGTGCTCCGCAACAGGAGAGGCCGCGATGGTGAGAGACCCGCGCACCGCGATGAAGAGTGGCCCCCACTCGCAGCAACTAGAGAAAGCCCTCGCACAGAAACGAAGACCCAACACAGCCAAAAATAAATAAATAAATTAATTAATTAAAAACAAAAAACACGGCCTTCATCATTTTCCTAAGACCCTTCCAGTGCAGCTTTTCGTTTACAAACTGCTCAGAGAAGGCTACATACAAATTCATAAGAAAAATCCACACTTTACAAAGATAAGAATCGTGCTCTAAATCAAACATAAAAAAAGTTAATATTTCTTCCCAAAGAGGCATGGAAAAATATCGCACTTATTTTCTTCTGGAAGATATATCCAATTTAATTTACCAAACAGAACAATTCATTTGTAAACCGAAGATATCTACATAAGTAAATGATATCTGTTCCAGGAGTACAATGGTGAGTAATTGTTTTGCACTCATAGAATAAGAAAATTTCCTCTGGTGACTTTTTGGCAAAACAAAGGTAACTTTGTTTTCATCCAGATAAATTCACTTCCAAGGAGATAGGAACTATTTTAAACAGTTTAAACAACACCATTTGCTATTTAAATTGTAAATTTTTAGTGTAAGCTTTCTCCTCCCTGGATTCTATACTCTTAAAAAGTAAAAACAATGAAAAGAAAAAAAAGCTTTAAATGGCTCTCACTTTTAAGGTACAGTCATTTAGGAAGTAGGTGTGATTCTGTGTCCCCTGTTTGCCCTCCTCTTAGACCTTTGAACTTCTTAAAGTCAGAAGAGATGGCAAACACATCTTTGTAATCCAAGCATCTAGAAATAGTCTGGTTTATAATAGATGATCAATGAAAGTTTGTTGAAAGGAACCAAGAAAGAGGGATATAGGTGACATTGTTAGCAAGAGATAAAACATAAGCAGTATCCATTGAGAGACAGGATGTCACTAAGGGGAAACCTATGGGATGATTTAATATTGATTGACAGGGAATTAAAATCCCTTAATTACCCTTTGAATTAAAAACTCGTGGCCTACTCATGTTAAGTCTTTCAGTGTGAATTTTATATTTCAAAATATTGAATAAACTGTGAAGCTGAACTCATGGATGTGATTCCAGCTAAATTCGAGACCGTGTTTAGATACAGTGGGAAGAAGACAAAGTTTGCTATTGGTGTCTTCTCTTTCTCATCACAAAATACTCTATTTTCTTCCTACGTTGTCCAGGGATATCCTGTTAAGAAAGAAAATGATCTAATGTACAATCTCCATTGTTGGAATATAAGCATTTTTAAAGAAGACTTTAAAGAAGAGTGTGATGCTAAACATACAGTCATACTATGGTAATGAAGGTATTTTAGGCATGGTAGGGAGCACATTTTGGAAATGGAGTTTGGGAAATAATGTCCCCCAATTATAAGACATAAGCATCAGTTGATATCACTTAATAAGTCTGTAGTTTAGGCTAGTCATAATTGTTATACCTTATGCCACATCCCTCTGGGTTCTTTCACTCAGAACCTTTATAGTTTCTACGAATGCACATTAAAGGGCTAGGAACTCAACATCACCTTTCTCAATAAGCTTCTTTGTGAATCGTATTTTCCATTGAAATCCTATGTTTACATCAACTCGAAACATTCTTGAAACATATGTGTAGCTTTACAAATGAACAAAAACATTCAAGATGTATTTGTTGTTATTCCAATAAGCAGAGATATTGGAAGATCTTTTAAATCTAGTGGTGAAAACGCTGGTGGTGTGTTCAACCTCAGTTCTCATTTTTATATTAATCAATAGCATATCTCCATTCATCCCAACAATTAATATACATAATAATAAGAATCAATTACTATTTTCCAGCGATTTTAAACCAGTTCATTTGTTTCAAACTCTAGGATGGATATTTTCAGCTCGGAAGGAAATTAATTACTTTAGTTTTAATTTTAATTGATTTTTAAGGCCTCTTTCATAAGTAGCACTTTGCTTCTCATTTTTTTCTGTAAGGATTTATCTAAATGGCATTCCTTCTTGCTATTTATAACTGTAGAGGCAATTTCTCCAGATTATCCTTAACTTGAACTGCCTGTCCAAAATGGTAATTCCTGCAGAAAAGGGGCAGTAGATATAAAATAGTACAAAGGGCACACATTTTAAGGCAGATCAAGCCAGACTGAAATCTCACCTCTGAAACTTATAAGATACAAGATTGAACAAGTTATTTTACCTGTTTAATTTTCTTTTTCATGTATTAAATTATTTATATCTTCTTCCTAGAACTGTTTTGAAGAATAACTAAAATAATACCTATTAAGACCCTGATGAAAATAAATACAGAAGAAAGATTAATTCCCACTATTTCCTATCCAGATCTTCATAGTTATTTTGTTCAGGTTTTACTAAAATGTCCTATTAAGTGTCTAAATAAAGTGAGAATCTGCAGCAATATAAATTATTTACTTTATGAAGAGAAAGTGTAATTAGACAAGTCTTAAAAATACCTCAGGGTACTGAAATGTGTATTCCACATTTATGTACTTGCTCACCAATAAACCACGGTAAGAGATAAGAAAAATTTAAGAACATGGGCAGAAAGCTGGGCTAGAACAGTATGCTGGACCTTATATAACGCATTAACAGCAGTAAAGAAGCAAGCAGAAATGAATGTAATTAGGTGCCTCTCTGTAAATAATGTTTAATACGCAGTGCTAGCCAAGTGAGCTAATGAAAGACGTTTTAATTATAAGAAAATTATTTCTGTAATACCTTAGGCAGAGTGTCTTAAACATGGTCTTAAATATACTGTATATATCAGTCAATTGCTTAAACAGTGACGTTCATTTCACTACTTTTTGGGACAAAGTTTTGCTATCTGCTAGTTGAAGTTAAGCAAGGGAAAGTAAGTCTAAACTTAGCGTTTAAAAGGTGGGCAGACATAAAAGAATGTGGTAACAAACTCTGCTGAGGTGATGTTTTAGAAATAATTTAGGCTGTGTTAACTCAGTGGGATAGTATTAGAAATAAGCAAAAGGCCTCCTGAACATTTGAAGTTGTGAAGAACTTCCCTCGCTTACTGAGTTTTGATATATACACATCATGTGTTTTGGTGAGGTTGCACCACACAGACAAAACACGCAGGCATCTCGCCTTCCTTCCAGGAATTTAAAATAATAAATAGCCTCATCAGATTCCAAACACAGCTGGTTATTTTCTAATAATATTTGTAGAAGCTAACATCAGGCAATGTCGTGTGCATGCTTTCCCAAGTATAAACATTGCATCAATAAAGTATAGTTTCATTTATTTGATAGAACAAGGAGCTGGAAGTATAATGGCAGATGTTTCAATCATTTTATCATTGACTTGCTCTGTAACCGTCTGTCAGTCAACAGGCTTTTGCTGTTTCTGTGCTGAATTGATCAATGGTAATGCAGTTATCTGTACTCTTCTTTGACTCATTACCAGGTGAATTGAAAAATGGCATTTATTAAACAAATTTTGCCAAATACTACACTCACAGCACTATCAAAAACTAAGTAAGAGAAGGCTTGAAATGCTGTCCAAAACAGTTCTCAAAAAGAACTATCAGACTTCACATGGCAGAAAATTACAGGGGATAACTTTGCTTTGGAGATCATGAAATACGGCATTAATCTACTATTCCCACAGGTCATACTATCATCATATTCTAAATCCAGCCCTTTAATTAGTGCATGCTGCCATGAAAACATCTGAGTAAAAGAATCCCAAGGTTGGAAGTAACCTTTAAGAAAACTTATCAAAGTATCTATGTGAGGCTCACGTCACCCCTAGTATCTCATGGATAAATGGTTGTCCAGTGCAAGCTTGAACATTCACTCTTATGGAAGCCACAGATTCACCTGGGAGTAACTTTGACAGTGGGGATTAATGTCCTTGTATTAATTCCCAATTTTACTGCCTCCACCTTCTACTGTAATTGTGCTTTGTGAGGGGGTTATAAGCTAGCTTAATCATTTTTTTCACATTCAGTAGCAATTCAGCATATAAGAAGTATGTGTCTGCTGCAAATCAGGCACTGTTTTGGATACAGGAAATAAAATACTGAATAAAAGGGGGACCCCAATCACATGGCGTTAACTGTCCTGCTGCAGGATGGCTAGGAAACAGGCACATACATAAACAAGTACAGTACAGAAATATGACTTACGATAGGTATTTGTGTAGAAAGTAATGGAATTATCCAGCAGGTAGTTGGATTAGATGTGTTGCCTAAGTGAAGAACAGAGGTAGGATAATGCTGTTTTCTTCCAGGAAACAGATAGCACTCACATATATAGCAAGTTAGTCAGCTAATAATAAATATCTTGGCCAAGCCCTATTGGGTGACCACCATGCAGCAGCTACTGAGTCATGTCCCTTTCCTGGACCACGTCACCTAATACTATGGATGCCATATGAGAAGGCACTATCGTTATTTACCTTCTTATAGATGAGAGAACTGAAGTTGGGAGAGGTCAAGTTATTAACCCAACGTCACCCAATGAACAGGTGACTAAGCAAAGACTCAAATCTTAATCCCTGAATAGCACCTCTCCAGGGTAATGCTGTGAGAATGAACTTCACAGGAAAGGCGACTTACAAATGAGATTTCTTCTTTACCAACCTTTTCTCTTTTAGAAAACACTGGATAATTTCCAGAATTTCAAGGGAGCGCTTTCAGTTCACAAGCCAAATCCTGATAACGTGGTACATTTCACAAGTTAACAAAGCAAATTCTGGCGTCACCTGGATTCCGTTCTGGGGTCACTCCATTTTGGGGTCAGTTCCTTGCTTTAGGCAAGACCTCCAAGCCTGACCCCCTTTAAGTTTCTCACCTCTAAACACCCTTCTACTAGCTCACTGGCCTGCAGCCCACTGGACTTTTCTCTATTGCTCAAGCACCCCTCCCAAACCTTCCCACTCTGGGCCTTTGTACTTGCTCTTTCCTCTTCCTAAAACATTATTCTCCATATTTTTCCCATAGCCCTTTAGCTCCTTATTGTCTCAGAGCCAGTGTAGATAGCCAGCTTTGCTGCTTTAGAATTCCACTGCTCTCCACAACTCAAAGTTCTCTCCATCTTTTTTTTTTTTTTTTTTTTTTAACAGGAGAGAAAAACACCAATTTAATTCGTACTCATTGGGGGTCTCATAGAAATGGGAACCCCAAATGCTCAAAGCAGGCTGTTTATATAACATTTTTAGACAAAGAAACAATTATTTGTGAAGATTTAACAAAACAAAGGGGCTTGTGCTTGGGGTAGCTGACTAATGAAGAGTAACAAAGTTTGTTTATACAGCTTTCTTAGCCTTGAATTCCCTAACTCTGGTGATATATTCTACCCTCCTGGTACAGGGAGGGTACCAGTTCTCTCCATCTTATTAGCCAACACTATTTCCTTCAGCGTACTCATCATCTGACCGATAGTGTATATTTATTTGCTTAATCAGTATTTTAATATTCTCCACTGGAATGAAAGCACCATAAGGTTAAGAGTTCTGGCCGGCATGGTCACTATGTATCCTGAACAACTAGAATAATACTTGGCTTCTAGTGAGACTGGAAAAGATAAAAGATAAAAGGATGATGCATTTACTTTTTCAGTGAATATTTGCTGAGTGCCTCCTGTGTGTTGGGCCCAAATGAAATTAAAAAATAACTTGCCTATACCAAAATAGTACCTATATAACGCTATACAGATAAATCTCATTTTCACCAGTTTGAAATGAGACTGAGAAGTTAAAAACTTGGGTCAGTAGCCCAGCCAGCCAGGTAGAAGATGGACGAGGGAGAATCAAAATTAAACTCTCTCCTACTCTAAAGCATTTGCCCCTATATTTCAGAAAATGTGATGAGGGCTAAAATCAAAGTGTGACAATGAAGAGAAATCAGAGCATAAGAGGAACTGATTCAACCTGGGAGAATCAGAGAAGTTTCTCAGAAGTGACTATTTCCCTGCGTTTGGAAATTTGAGGAAGAATTTGACAGGAGGAGAAGAGCAGCAGGGAGACATTCCTGCCAGAAAGGAAGCCATGTGCAAGAAGCAGGGGTGTGCAAATCAACAAAGGTCCATTTAACACCTGCCTTTTTGAAAATAGACTCCGCCATGGCATCAGGGTTTTACACGTTGCTTGTAAGAATATCTGCAAAACAAGATTTAGCCACTAAAATTCAAACCAAGACACTGATAGCTAGCATGCTGCCCAATGAAAGTGTAACAAAGCAGCACCTGGTTCTGTCTACCAAGCAGAGACGGACAAATTGAACACTGCCAAGTGGACATCAAAAGCTCACTGCAGGGACAGGAATAAAGACGCAGACGTAGAGAATGGGCTTGAGGACACCGGGAGGGGAAAGGGGAAGCTGGGACGAAGTGAGAGAGTGGCATGGACATATATACACTACCAAATGTAAAATAGCTAGTGGGAAGCAGCCGCATAGTACAGGGAGATCAGCTTTGTGACCACCTAGGGGGATGGGATAAGGAGGGTGGGAGGGAGAAGCAAGAGGGAGGGGATATGGGGATATAAGTATACGTATAGCTGATTCACTTTGTTATACAGCAGAAACTAATTCACCATTGTAAAGCAATTATACTCCAATAATGATGTTTAAAAAAAAAGAACGAAATGGGGGAGGAGGAAAGGTTCACTTCATAGAGTTTGAAGAAGCAAATTTTAATTTTATTTTAATTTAATAAAATATTGAATTAAAAAAATAAAAAAAGCTCACTGCAGTGAATGGGGATGGAGACTGAGCACCAGAGGCCACGAGCTTGCCCTCCTAATTTATTATATTCTCGTGAGAAACGCAGATTACAGTCTGTCATTTTTATATTCATGTTCATTTGAGACCCACCGTCAGAGCGACAAGGCCAACTGCCCATTGACAGCAGCGTGGAGTCTGCAAAAGCGAAGATGGGTACTGACTGCCAGGCTTCTGGAGACAAGCTGGTGTCAGAAATTGCCTCTAAGGGTAGTACACATATTGGTATCCCAGAGTCATCGGGAAATTGTTCCAGAGACAGACTTAAGTGAGAACTCAAGTAACTGTCAGACATATTTCATTACTGATGTGAATACTAAACAGAGTAATTTTGCTGATGTTTCCGGGATTAGCATTAAATCCCGACTCTGCAGGAAAACCTATTGCCTGTAAGGAGGAAATCCTTACAGGTTTCGGGTGGTGTGAATGTGCTAATGCTAAAACGCATATTACTTTCCTGCCAGAATTATTTTCCTTAACAACTTTCCCTACACTGGGCTTGGAACAGGTTAGGTTTATTTAAAGAACTCTATTTCAAATAGTATCTATCACATGGAAGTAGGTTGTTTGGTGTGTGTCTCTGTGTCTGCACCTGTGTGTCTGTCCATCTGTGTGTTTTTCTCCAAAGGATATTGTATTTCAGAAGAAAATGTCAGAAGTCAAACAGTACAAAGGCCATTTTTTTCTCATAAATTCTTACAGTGGTTTCTTTTCTAGAGGTGTCCCCTTGAATTGCTTGTATTTTAAACATCTGTAATAAGTTATGTACCATTTCTAACTGTATTAACACTGAATCACTTACTTTTCCAGGAAATAAAATATTTTTCTCTGTTTCATCACTTTTTATTTCATGATCATGCACATGTAAATGTCCTAGATATTTTTTACCCTCAGGGGTTTTGCATACTTACCAGGAATAAAAATGAAAAGAGAGGTAGCCAACCCATCAAACATCTCTCCCTCTCCAACAGCCAATAGAAATGCATTTGTGAGCTAAAAAAGTGGTATGGTTTGAACAAAGAAAGCTGTTAAATGTACCTTTAGAACTCTATGTAGGATATAAAATTCTGGAGATATAGCTCTGTTTCTACTTCATCTGAACCAGCTTTAATTTCTATACAAAGGGAATATTAAATCTTGAAAAGGCCTAGAAAAGGACAAAGCATATTTCTTTGTGAGCACATTAAATATACCAGGCTTCTACTTTGTCATAAAACTTGCATGAACAGATATAAGAACAGGCAAGGAATAAAGGTCGTTCCTTTTGTCCAAGCTAAATTCACCAGTTCTCCCCCTAAAAAATCACTTATAGATTCCATCAAAATGTGAGTTAATGAATTATAGTACATAATATCCACTGGCAACACAATTTTGCTATGCCTTTTTTTAATATCCTGCTGAAACCATTTTTTTCAGATTGAAGGAGGTAAAGAGTTAATTAGCACAGGCTTATTAATACTTTCAGGATAAAGTTGTGAAAATTTTCATTTTTTTATGGAAAAGGAAATATATATAAGAAATGGTACTGTATGTAGGGAACTTATGCTAACTATACACAAAAATTATCTTTTATAAACGTATTTGATATTTGTAAAATTAAATTTGTGTTTTGAGCTACTCCACAAGCCTTAATTTATAATAGAGATGACTTCATGAATGTACTATAATTATTTTTTCCTTTTCATGTAATTTATAGTCAAATTTGGATATATGATGAATAAAACCATTGCTTCTGGGTCCTATTATTTTAGCTTAGCTCTCAACGTTTGGACAAAGCAGAAATGTGAATAGGCTAGTTAAGGATGGTATATAGTTACAGAGTTGGAGTACATCCTTTTGTAATATTAACCCACCAACATGATTTCTCCATGAGCCTCCTGAAAATCTAGAATCAAACCCTTCCTTAATAAAAGGAAATCTCAGATTTGAGGTGTAAGTTAGACTTCAGCCTCACAAGAACTTGAAAATGTTTGATTTCCTATCCATTCATTGGGGAAATTTGAGCTGGTTTGGGCTTCTAGTTTAAAACACCTGAGAGTCTTATCATCTCTAAGAGAGAGTTGGAGTTAACAGTAAGTATGCTTTCAAAGGTTTGAACCTCTACAGCAGCATCCTTAAGAGTTACTCACAACTGTGCTTGGGACTTTGGAAATTGAACTTGAAATCTTAGCCATGAGAAATTTACTTTTCTTTCAATATAGATAGTGCTCTTGACTTCCATCAAATCAGCATCATCTGAAGGATACCTTTGTCACTGGATTTCTTACTTCTTCAACTAGAACCTTATAAAAACTGCCTACAAAAGCAGAACTGTATATGCATAATCTACTAATACCCTTCCTATTGGAAGACAACACTTCTTGCTGGTAATTCATGTAATATAGGAACTAAGAAGAATCCTTCGCCTCCTTCCCCTCAGTTATTTATAGGACCACAAGAAGAGTACATTACACAAAGCAAAAATGACCTATTAAAAACAACCAGAGTTCGAGGAATTCTACCATTTTTAAAATCATACAAGCACAATTTTTTGTCATATGGAGTGATGCATTGAAAGGAGCCTAGTTCTAAGATTAAGAAAAAGGTGACTTTTAAATTTTGAAAGAGTAAAATGGGATTTCCTTAAAAGCTGTTTTTGTGGGAAAAAATTATGAGATAGCTGTATTTGTTCTGTATCATCATTCCTTCTTTGCCAGCTCCACAAAATAACCTTTAAAAATAGCTGTGCAGTAACAGCTAAGAATGGAAATGGTTTTAGATAATTTTTTTGTAGTGTGCAGAGGCACCTGAAGGGATGTGGCATTTCCTGTCCTTAGGAAGCTCTTTATCCTGAAACTCTGGGTGGAGGGGAGGAGAAGAAAATAGAAAGAAAGATTTCATAACAACAGAACGTAATCGATGTTAAAAATGTCTTACGTACATGCAATTGAGGCCAGATCTGGAAATTTTACTTATAATTATATATACATAATACATTTATAAAGCAGTTACTTGGACTCTGTAGTCTACAGTATATCTTCATCTTTATTATCCTTGGGCCTGACTTTTTGTTTGGCAGCAAATGGAATTTTAACTTGGCAGAGGAGTTTTTTGCAGTTAGCAGATATTCGCGGTGTTCTACCAAGCCTCTACAAATCGACTAGATTGTAGACCGCTAAGGAGAGTCTAAAAGGAATGGAGAGAGGTCTGTCATTGTTTGACACTTGTCCTGGATTTATATACATAATCATTATGCATCCATTCCTCACTTGTTGGGTGACCATCGACCTGTTAATGGTCCCAGCTCAATCTAGAATCTTCATCTATGAAAAAGAATATTTGCCTCACCATAGTGATATGGGGCCTGGAGCTGGCATGTTTTTTAAGTCACCTATCATACTGTAAGACACAGAGTTTAGGCTGAATAAATAATAACTGGTTTTGTTGGTATTACCTTGTTTTCTTCTTTCTTATCATGTGAATATACAAATGTGTTCTAATGTCTCCCAAAGAAAAAGTAAAAATACAACCTCCTTTAGTTCTACTCCTCCCCTAGTCCACACACCAGCCAGTTTCTCTGTTACTATAGAAGAGCTAAACTTGAAGGAAATATGGCAGCCTCCATATGCTCACCTCTCATTCTCTCTTCAACCCTACTCCAGCCAAGGTGTTGCCTCCATTTTTCTCTCATGTTGCCAAATCCTTTGGGTATTTCTGTCTACTCAAATTATTTGGCAGCATTCAACATAATCGATTCCCATTTCTCAAAACATTCTACTCTTGGCCTTCTGACACACCCATTTCCCAGTTTTCTATCTACAACACTGGGCTTTCCTGCTCAGTCTTTTTTTTTTTTTTTTTTTATAAGATTCTTACCTCTGAATAAGCATATTTCTCAGTTTTAATCACAAGTATCTTTAATTCCTGTGTTGTATGTCTACCATGTAGTGTCACCCCTTTCTATGACTTTAAATATCACATACACATTGAGACATAAATTTAGAAATGCTATGCTCATCTCCTGGTAAGAACTCTCCTCTGCATGGCAAACCATCAAGTTGAAATCTCAGACTTTTCTTGTCCAAAATTATGCTCTTGATTCAACACTTCACCTCTATTCTAACTCCTTGATTTTTCCATCATTCTAAATGGCTTTACCATTGCCTAGTTGCTCAAGCTATAAAACCTAAATTTCCATAAGATACCATGACCAAGACCATAGTCTCTATGGTTTAAATCTTGGCCCTGTCATATTATGCTAGACAACTGCCTAAGTCCATTTGTGTTGCTATAACAAAATACAACATACTAGATGGCTTAAAAAACAGAAATTTACTTTTCAAAGTTTGGAGGCTGGGAAGTCCAAGACCCAGGTTCCAGATTTGGTGCCTGGTGAGACCCATTTCATAGTTCACAGATGGTCATCTTTTTGCTGTGTGCTTACACAACAGAAGGGGTGGTGGAGCTCTCTGGATCCTCTTTTTATAAGGGCACTAAAGCCATTCATGTGGGCTCCACTCTTGTGATCCAATCACCTCCCAAAGGCTCCAGTCCTAAACACCATCACATTGGGGTTTAGGTTTCAATATGTGAATTTGAGGGGGGCACAAATACTCAGTATATAATAGTGACTTGGAAATTTTCTGTACCTCTCTGTGTCACAGCTTCCTCACTTGCATTTCAGTCAGTTTGGGCTGCTTTAAGAAAATACCATAGACTGTGTGGCTGAAACAGAAATTTATCTCACATAGTTCCAGAGGCTGGAAAGTTCAAGATCTGGGTGCCAGGGTAGTCAAGTTCTGGTGAAAGCCCTCTGGCTGGTTTACAGATGACTGTCATCATGCTGTGTCCTCAGAAGGCAAGGAGAGACATCATCTTTTTCATGTGCCTTCTTATAAGGGCACTGATCTCATTCATGAGGGCTCTACTCTTATGACCAAATTATTCCCAAAAGCCCTACTTCTAAGTATCTTCATGTTGGGCATTAGAGCCTCAACATATGAATTTTGGGAAAACACAAACCTTCAGTCCATAACAACTTACAAAATGGAAATAATGATAGTAATACCTTTATGTTGAGGTTATTATAAGGAATAAATTAATGAATTTATTAAGTGTTGTGCATAGTGCTCTACCTAGAGAAAATATACAACAAGTACTACCTGTCATCTTCAGCAGCATCATCAATGTCACCTTCAGTGTTGCCACCATCATCATCATCATCATCATCTTTGGCTTTTAACTATCACCTTCCACACCCAACCTAAAGGAACTCAGGCAGATTTCCAAATGTATTTTATAATATTTTAAATCTACCCATTCTCTCTTTCTCTGCCACCACTCTATCCAAGCCAACGTCACTTCTTACTTGGATTATTGCAATAGCCTCTAGTTGGCCTTGACAATTCTTTTCTTATTGTCTTCTAGTTCTCCAATGCAGAAAACGAATTTTCAACATGTCAATAATTTGTCCTTCAATAACTTTACATATTATAATTTAGAATAACATTAAAACTCCTTATGTCTTAAAAGTCTAGTATGCTATGGCCATATACCAACTCTACAACTTCACCTTATTCCACTTTCTACTTGGTTCATCAGAGAATAACACAGTTTCTTATATATTTTTTGAATGTTTCGAGCATGCCTAGATACTTCTTGCCTCAAGATTTTCTCACATATTTTTCCCAGTCTATCTTCTTCTGTTTATCATATTTGCTTTTTGATTAAATAGTTTTAAATATTTCAAATGGAAGTGGAAGAGTAGTTATACATTAATTGGCAGATGAAGATTACCCATATTGTTGCTGTAGAGTCCAAAATTAATAATTAGTTTCCACAGAGCCAGTTTTCAAATACAAACTTCATAAGTTGTCACCCAAGTGAAACTATGAAACCTACCAAAATAACAAAGAAAAATAAAAAGAAGGATTAGGAGAAGAAGGAGAAGGAGAAATAAATTTTAAAAAATACAGACAATGGATAAAGCCAGTCTCTACTAAAAACAATGTCACATGGCTTAGATGTTAATTGCACAGCAAATACATTTATATTAATATATTATTAACATATTAAGTATTAAATATAAAACATATTAATATATATTAGTACATATAATTTAAATTCATGTATATTATGTATACACATATTTTAAATACATATATACACATATATATGTATTTAAAATATCTCATTCCCAATATCAAGGAGAAAATTATGAAGTCAATTTTATTTTTAATACAAAGGTGTTTTCCTTCTTATTTGAGGAGAGTGTTATTTAAGTAAATTTCCATATAGAGAAGTTATATACTAATAAAAATAATTTTAAAAATCACCAAAAGCCAAAACTCAAATGCAGCTACTGTTCTCATTATGATCTAATGGTCTCCAATTATACCTATTTTAACAAGATGAACTTGTATAAGTTTACTGAAGATTCTTGCCAAATATTAGAATATATGTAATAAGAACTTGCCATTAACTCATCATATAGTAATCTAACTTCCGTTATAGAGAATTTTTTCAGTATAGTGAAGAAGCTTGTTCCAAAATTTGTATACATCACAAAAAACAAAACAAAACAAAAACAAAACTAATTGGATTCTCTGCAATAAGATATAGGAATTTCAGGAGAAATATTTTTGAAATTATATAGAATGATATTTATGTAAACTGTAAAACAAACTTTTTTTCTCAAGTTTTTTAGCCTACAGTGATATAAACAGATAAATAATGGAAGAAAACGTAGCATTTAAAACAAAGCAAATGATTCCTCATTCTATTTCTTGGGTTTTTATAGATTTTTATTCATCACACACTTTTTATATAGTTTAGTGACTTTGTACTAACTCACATTTTATGTGTTTTCTCTTATTTTTTTTTCTTTAGCAGTAAAATTGTATCATCCTTTGATTAGATGAACAGAGAAGTCTAAAGCTAATTAAAAGCTACAAGCATTTGGTGAGGTTCGTTGAGTTCCTTGAAGCACAAAACTGTTTCTTAAGAAGAGGGTCCTGAAATCTAGACTACCAAATATAACTTCTCAGATAGCTGAATAGCCTCTACATAATTTCAGAACCTGCCAAAACACTTGCACTTATGGCAGTGTTGGCACAAAATAATGACTTACCCAAATATTCATGCTGACTTAAGAAAAATAAAACAGAAGCAAACATAATATGTAAATGATAAATTCAAACTGAAACAAGATTAAGCAAAACTAAAGTACACTACATGAACAAAGGCTGTGTGCTACATTAAAATGAGAATAATTGCAGAAAAACTGAATCACCATTCAGTGCATAGAAGTAACAGTGTACTAAAATAAAGTAAAATAAATTCCAATTTAGCAGTCAGAGCCATATTCACATTGTAATTGCTGATTTAGTGTCAACAAAAGAACATCATTTGTCACAGTAAACTAATGATGTTAGTTTGGATTTTATGGTTTGTTTAGTCTTGTTAGCATTTAATTTATAAATTCTTTTGACTTTATAGCTTCCTATAAGCTATAAGTAAATAAGTTTAGACATTTTGTTTATATTTATACTACTTAACTAACATAATAAAAATTATAAAAGTCAACAATGAAGGTTAAGAAATACCATGAATTCTAAAAAAACACAAAACTGAAATTTTGTTACAATATCTTTGTGTATTATTCACACACATGTAAATCAAGTACTTTTGCAAGTAAACAAGGAGTCTTCATGCTTTTCCCTTTCATTATTTTCTTCTTTAAATTAAACTTTTTATTGAGAGATAATTGTAGTTTCACATGAAGTAATAAGAAATAATACAGAGTTCTAGTTCTCCTCAATAATAACATGGTAAAAAACTATAACACAATATCTAAACCAGGATACTGGCATTGATATAGCCAAGGTATAGAATATTTCCATCACTAGGCTCCCTCATGTTTCTCTTTTTTAGCTAAACCCACTTTTTAGCCCTACCTCCCTTAGCTCCTGGCAAAAACTAAAATGACATTTTTTTTAATAAATTTGTCATTTCAGGAATTTAGTATAAATGAAATCATAGAGTATGTAACCACTTGGATAGGCTATATTCACTGAACATAATTCTCTGTATATTCATTCAGTTTGTGGTGTGTATCAATTGTTCATTCCTTTTATTACTGAGTGGATTGCAGAGTATGGATACACCACAATGTATTTAACCATTCATTCACCCACTGAAGGACATCTAGGTTAGTTCCAGGTTTGGGCTAATATAAATAAGACCGCCATAAGCATTTGTGTACAGGTTTTTGTGTGAACATACATTTTCATAAATGCCCAATGTGCAACTGTTGGGTAATAATTTATTTCCATGTTTAGATTAAAAAAAACAACTGCCAACTTTCTTCCAGAGTGGCTGTGCCATTTTACATTCCTATCAGCAATATATGAGTGATAGGTTTCTCTGTAGAGTTACCATAACTTGGTGCTGTTAATGTTTCCACCATGCACTGCCCCCACCCCAGGCCCTTGCATCACCAAGCCATCCAATAGCTCTGTATTGATAATTCATGGTTTTAATTTGCATTTACCTAATGGCTAATGATGTTGAACATCTTTTGATGTGCTTATTTACCATTTTCAATCCTCTTGAGCAAAAGGTCTCTTCATTTACTTTTCCCATTTTCTAATTGGATTTTTTGAATTGTTTACTTTTGAGGGTTCTTTGTATATTGTAAAGACTAGTCTTTTCCTGGATATATGAATTGCAAATACTTTCTCCCAGTGTTTCCTTTGCTGGTTTCCTTTGCTGTGCAAAAGGTTTTAAGTTTAATTAGGTCCCATTTGTTTAGTTTTGCTTTTATTTATTTTGCCTTAGTGCTTTGATTTACACCAAAGAGTGCAGTGCCTATGTTCTTTTCTAGGAGTTTTATGATTTCGGGTCTTAAATTTAGGTCTTTAATCCATTTTGAGTTTATTTCTGTATATGATGTGAAGAAATGTTTTAGTCTCATTCTTTTACATGTAGTTGTCCAGTTTTCCCAGGAGCACTTATTGAAGAAACTGTCTTTTCCCCATTATATATCCATGCCTCCTTTGTCATAGAATAATTGACCATAAGTGTGTGGGTTTATTTCCAGTCTCTCTTTTCTGTTTCATTGATCTATGTGTCTGTTTTTGTGTCCCTATCATCCTCTTTTGATTAATGTGGCTTTGTAGTATAGTCTGAAGTCATGGAGCATGATACCTCCAACTTCATTCTTTTTTCTTAGGATTGCTTTGGCTATTCAGTGTCTTCTGTAGTTCCATATAAATTTTAGGATTATTTGTTATAGTTCTGTGAAAAAAGTCCTGTGTATTTTGATTGGGATTGCACTGAATCTGTAGATTACTTTGGGTAGTATGGCTATTTTAACAATATTAATTCTTCCAATTCAAGAACAAGAGATATCTTTCCATGTCTTTGTATCATTTTCAAATTCCTTCATCAATGTTTTATAGTTTTCTGTATATAGGTTTTCAGCTCCTTGGTTAAGTTTATTTCTAGGCATTTTATTCTTTTTTGATGTGATTGTAAATGAAATTGTTTCCTTACTTTCTATTTCTGATTGTCTATTATTAGTGTATAGAAAAACAACAGATTTCTGTATATCAATCTTGTATCCTGCAACTTTAATGAATTCATTTGTTAGTTCTAATAGTATTTTAGTGGAGACTTTAGAGTTTTCTGTATAGAGTATCATGTCATCTGCAAATAGTGACAGTTTTACTTCTTCCCTTCCAAGTTGGATGCATTTTATTTCTTTTTTCTTTCCTGAATGCTATGCTTAGGACTTCCAATACTACGTTAAATAGAAGTGGTGAGAGTGGGCATCTTTGTCTTGTTCCTGATTTTAGAGCAAAAGCTTTTAGCTTTTCAATGAAGAGTATGATGTTAGCTGTGGGTTTGTCACAAATGCCTTTATTATGTTGAGATGTTTTCCCTCCATATCCACGTTGATGAGAGGTTTTATCATGAATGGATGTTGAATTTTGTTAAATGCTTTTATCCTGAGTGCTTTGAATTTTTTTCAGATAATTCTAACATCTTCGTCACCTCATTTTTTAATTTATTGATTGTCTTATTTCATTCAGTTTGAGCTTATTGATATGACTTCTTCACATTCAGTTTGAGGTTCTTCATATGACTAGCAATTTTCTATTGGAATTTGGACAGTTTTTTATTATGTTTTGAGACACTGGATCTCATTTAAACCTTATGTTTTAGCTTGCTTTCTCTGACAGTGTTCTCTAGGGGAGGGAGGCATTGTCCATTTACTGCCAAATGCAGGTAGAAATCCAGTTTCTCCACTCTCATTATGACTGCTAGGTAGGGGTGTGAGTCCTGGCTCCTACTAGGCCTCCAATGTTAAATCCTTGGCTAGGAAGGGTAGCAATGTCTCATACAGTTGCCCACATATCTTGCACTGACATCATGGGTGGATGGCTTACTACTATTGGCTGATGGTCAAAATCTTGACTCTTCATTAGGTCTCCTCTTATACTACTCTAATGAGGAGGGTGAGTAAAAGTCTCTTCACTGTCAGATGGGGGTAAAAATCCAGGCTCCTCATATGTTCTCCACCAACATTGCAGACGGATAGGGGCTCATTATTGGCTGGTGGGTAAGAAAGTTGTGGCTCCCTATTTAACTTTTTCTGGTACCACCTAATCAGGGAAGTTGAAGCACCATTTTACAACTTACTAGTGTGGACATCTGGGTTTCTCATTCAGTCTTAGTTGATGTGGGTATTGAGGGGGACAGATTTTTTTTTCTGTGGTGTTTGTCTAGAGTAGAGTGGTTATCATCTAAGATGTTTATTTTCTTTCTGGGCTACCCCTTTCCTTGTCATTTGACTAGAGAGAGCAAGCTTTGAGAGATAATTTTTGTCATCACTCAGGATTTCTAGGATGCCAGATACTTCAGCTCCAAGATTGGGAAATGTGAAGCAAAAAGAAATCTCACCATCATGTCCTTCCTTGGGTCCTGAAGCCCTTAGACGTTCTGCCTTTTTCTCTCCACATTTCAGAGTTTTCTTATGTTTGTTTTATATATAATGTTCAGGGTTTTTACTTGTAATCTTAGCAGGAAAAGTAGGAAATCGTATGTCTACTGCAACTTCTCAGAGGCTGAACCTTCCCTTTCTTTTTAAAACAAAGTAAAATGGTAAACTTATACAAGTAACTCATGGTGGTCCCAACAAATGTGTTTTTTCTAGTATTCCTGCTTTCAACTCCATGGCCCACTAAATCTTTGTACCTATCTGACCTTCTATTTTACATTTTTCACATCAGTTAAATTGCTCTCCCATCTGAAAGAGACTGGCATCTTCTTCCCCAACTCTACTTAAAACCTACTGTTATTTTGCCCAGCATAACCATCAAGTTTTTAACCTGGGTTCCTCCCATTTAGTATTTGTTTGTTTCTTTTTGTTTACTCATCTGATGCTTTTCTGCTGCATCTTGTCTTCCATTACTGCTTTTATATTGTATATAATTGGGCCAAATCTTTCCTGGTTGAACAAACTCTAATGCTATGCATGGCAGAACCTCAATTCCTTAATAAACTACTGCTGAATTTAAGGAACTCATAGATACAAATCATCTCAAAGGATGATGCTTTCTCGAATGTAAGATAAAAGGATTATCTTCTGGTATCAAACCATGAACTAGACTTCTGGTACTCAACTAATTCTTATACTTTCTGACCTCAGAGACTTAGCCTTTTCTTCTTGACTTCTGGGCCTTTGAGTTTTGACTTACTTTTGACCAAACTGGTCCCTCATTGAGTTAATTCAGCTTTTAATAAACGCTGATATCTGCCCAACCTAATCCATGTTATGTTCTTTCCAAAGCACTTTTTCCTGCAACTTGTCTACCCTCAGCCAAGCATTTTAATGGTTTTGTTTTGCTTATTAAATCACAGCTCTGGAAACTGTATATCCTGTTAATCCTTCTTTAAACTAGTTGTTTTATGAGGTACATGTGAATGTACTTAGAAAAACTAAAAACATTTTTACTGAAATGCAGGGAATTATTATCAGCAGGAGTTTATTTTAAAGTAATTTACTACCCAACTATGTTTATGGGATTCAGAGCTAAAAAATAGTTCTTATGGAATATGGTATACATGTAGCCCTTTTGGGATGAGATGGGGGTAAAATTCATATTTCTTCAGTAGTCTCGTTTATTAGCATAGTATTCATTTATTACATATATATTTTTTATATAATTGCACATTTTCTCTATATAGTGAAACAAGTTCTTATTTTATGATAACATTTATTTACATTAAGTAAATCTATATTCTCAGTTGTTGAGAAGAACTAAAGAAGCCAGCTGATGAAAGCAAGGAAAAGTGAAATATTTTGTACACTGCCTAGATTATGATAAGCAATGGTATGTAAGGTGCTATTCTATTCCAAATATATCTGTAAATTTCTCATGCTTGATGAGAATGCTCTTTTTACACTAAAGGATGCTATATAAGCAGAATATAATTTAAATAACTTACCTCTTCATTTCTGATTGTGTTTCCCTTCCATGGGGAAGGAAGCAAAGCAGAAGAGAGGATACACTGGAAAACCATTGTTGCCTCTGCTCCAGCATTCATTCCTTTTAATTTAAAGCATAGAACCCCTGTTTTCTTTTGGAAACCTCCCAGCTTTATTATCAATATTTTGTACCCAGGATGGCAACTCAACCTAGTTATGGCCAATCAGCATACTCAAGCTACTACTATTCACTCCAACTACTCTAACCAGAGTAGCTGACTCAGCAATAGCCATGCAACCCAAACCAGGCAGATAAGTTTCAGATCTTTCATTGAAAATAATGAGAAAGTGATAAATAAAAATATGAAAAAGAAGAAGCATAGACTAGAAACTCTGAGCACAGACTCGGGAGCCAGATTGTCTGCCTCCAAAGCTTGTGTTATCGTGGGCAAGTTTCTTAACTTCTCTGTGGCTCAGTTTCCAGTCTGCAAAATGTGGATAACAATAGTGCCTACTTCATAGATATTATCAGGATTAAATGAGTTGCTGTGTCTAAAGTGCTTGGAATAAGTGTTTGTTTTATTATTATTTTCTTACTGACATTTTGCTAAGCTGGTAGGACATAAATGTGGAGCTGCGAATAGCCATTTGTCATAAACACCCATGAGGGAATAAATCCAGCAGAAAGAAAGAGTATAGTTAAGAGATGAAGAGAGATAGGTCCCTTGAACATCATTTGATCATCTGAATCCAGCTCTATCTTGATGTGCAAACTTTATAACTTCTCTGTTACCTAAACCAATGAGCATTGTGTCTGTCCACTGTAAGTGAAAGAGCCCTAAGGAACACAGAAAAAGAAGGAAATAAACTTTCTAGAGCAGTCTGTCCAAGATCCAGAGTGGAACAGCAAACTAAGATTCTCTCAAAGAAAAGCTCAGTAATATATTCGGTCAACTCATTCAGAACGTATTTATTAAGTGCCTATTATGTATTATGTACAAAGTAAGCATTTCGGGTACCACAGAAAAGGAGTGGTCCCCACATTAGAGGAGGTTACTATCTAATGGGGAGATAAGAATCTTAGTCACCTCAGGCTGCCATAACAGAATCCTGCAGACTGGAATGGCTTAAATGAGAGAAATATATTTTCTTACCGTTCTGGAAACTAAAAATCCAAGATCAAGGTGCCAGATAGTTCAATTTCTTTTTTGTTGTTGTTTTGTGACATAATTGATGTATAACACTATATTAGTTTCAGGAATACAACATAATGATTCAATATATGTATATATTATAAAATAATCACCACAATAAGTCTAGTTAACATCCATCAGCACTCATAGTAACAATTTTTTTCCTTGTGATGAGAACTTTTAAGATCTACTCTCTTAGCAACTTTCAAGTATACAATACAATATTATTAACTATAGTCAGCATGCTGTGTATTACATCCGCAAATCAAGTTTTTGGTGAGGGTCCTATTCCCAGCTTACAGATAACTTTTTTTCTCACTGTCCTCACATGGCAGAGAGAGAAAGAGAGAGAACGGATATTTCTTCCTCTTCTTACCATGACACTAATCTTATCAAATTAGAACACACCCTTATGACTTCATTAAGCCTTAATTACCTCCCTAAAGGCCCAAATCTCCAAATATAGTTACATTGGTGGTTAAGCCTTCAACATACAAATTTGCAGGGGGGGGGGGCACATAATCCAGTCCATAACAGTAAGTAACGATACCTGGTTGAGTATTGTTTAGAGAAATACCTGGTTGAATAATAAATCTTTAAACATTTTCTAAAATGGTCTATTCATTCAATGAAATGCAATTCTTGAAGACAAATTCACTTAGAAGCAGCTTCTATTAAGTAAATGCCTAATATAAAAATATACATTGGGAAAATAATTCTTAGTGAAAGTAATTCTGCCCTTCTAAAAGGCATTTCATGGGAAAAAATGTTTATTTTGCAAGATACATTGAAAAGTATATTTATCACAAGTTTATGAAATAAACTATTGATACTGAGACAAAATGATTAAAGAATAATCTATTAGAGCATGCCTGAGCCTAGCTTGTGTTTGTTAACTTTACCAGGTCATTCTACTGAACTTGTCGATGGAAGCAGTAAAAAAAAAAAAAAAAGAAACAGAAAAATCAACCAAATCAGGAACTTGACATGCTAAAAAATTAATATAAATAAGCAAAAAACCTATTAATTGATCTAACAACAGATTGAGTTGACAAATGTTTGAATCAGTTAATTGATTTAAGCCTTTGTAATTCCAAACACTGAAAAAGGTAACACTTTCAAGGTCAAGTTGGTAGTAGAAATGCATGGGTTGCAGATGAAAAAATGCTGCTAGGTGAGTCACATTTGACAGCAGAATGCCAACAAATAACAAGTAACTCTTTAGGCACTTTTTATGTGAAATTAATTTGATTTTCACTACAAATTGAAGAGGTGGGTATTATTGACCCTACTTTGTAGATGAGGAAACTAGGCAAGACTTTCACCCTCCAGGCACAGCCACAGATCAGTGGCATCTCAGCCAGAACACGTGAAACTGAGTCCAACACCTTGTTCTTTCTACTTCAACATGCACTGTGTTAGACAGGAGCAGGCATTAACTACAAATGCCTCTGCTGACAAGTGTGATTAACAGTGGGGGTGAAGAGCCATGATAGATCGGAGATGTTTAAAAAAACATGATGTTATGCTCAGTGCCCATTTATTTTGCTTTTCTTTTCACAATATATATTGAAGTGCATGGTCTTTTATTTAATTGTTTATTTTAACTACTTAAAAAATGTTATTGTGTGCTTGATTTTAAAAAGAAAAACGTCTAAAAATCCTCACTTTACAGAAACAAAAAAATAGCAATTATCTGCTTTGCTTCTTGCTAGTCCTCAGTTCCACTCTCCAGAAGCAATGGTTCTATTCAATTTTAGCTTTTTCTTTTGTTATTTAACACATTTCTGAATAATGTGTTTATATTACTATTTCTTGGTTCAATTATTTAGACATTAACTATCAACTCCCTATGATGGTGTATGCGGACGTTAGCTCTCTTTACACCTCCCACCACTCCCACTTCCTCCACATATAATTAAACCTCTCCATTCAATCTGATGACTGTAATTATGCCTCATTCTTAAGCCAGGTAGTGAACAATAATTATATTTTCTTTCTTGTACAGTTCTTGTGTTGTTTTGCTTTGCTTCATTTTAACTTCTGTATTGTTTTCCTTAGCTCTGTAACAGTTAGTGGGGTACTGGCTTTTCCACATTTTGCTGGGGGGTATCCTGCTGGAGGTCTTTATGTTCCTGCTGCAGTCAAGATTAGTGGATCTTAAACGTGCTGTCCTAGAACATCTCTGCCTTTCCACTGGGTGAGATGCCATCTTTCCTGGATCCCAGATGTTCTTCATTTTGCTGAAGCACATCTATCAGTAGCTTCTTGGGAGAGAGGGGAAGGTTATGAATGCAAGAGATCCATTATTTGACACCAGGCCAGTCAGAAAAACATTTCTCCTGTCCCCTCATGGTCATTGGTAATATATCAGTCTGTACATTTCTAGACTGAAGAACATTCCCTTTTGGAATTTTGGAAGCATTATTCCACTGGATTCCAGTCCCTCATAGGATATTTGGTATTTCCCCTAAACCACAGAATAATTTAAGATTTTTGCCTCTGGTCTTTTAAAGTTATGTGACAAGACTAGATGTCAAATACAGGAAAAAATCTGTAAAACTAAAAACACATGGAGGCTAAACAATACACTACTAACTAACCAAGAGATCACTGAAGAAATCAAAAAATACCTAGAACGAAATGACAATGAAAACACGACAGCCCAAAACCTACGGGATACAGCAAAAGCAGTTCTAAGAGGGAAGTTTATAGCAATACAAACCTACCTCAAGAAACAAGAAAAATCTCAAACAAAAAACCTAAACTGACACCTAAAGAAATTAGAGAAAGAAGAACAAAAACCCCCCAAATTAGCAGAAGGAAAGAAATTGCAAAGAACAGATCAGAAATAAATGAAAAAGAAATGAAGGAAATAATAGCAAAGATCAATAAAACTAAAAGCTGGTTCTTAGAGAAGATAAGCAAAATTGATAAACCATTAGCCAGACTCATCAAGAAAAAAAGGGAGAGGACTCAAATCAATAGAATTAGAAATGAAAAAGGAGAAGTAACAACTGACACTGCAGAAGTACAAAGGAACATGACAGACTATTAAAAGCAACTATATGCCAATAAAATGGACAACCTGGAAGAAATGGACACATTCTTAGAAGAGCACAACCTTCTGAGACTGAACCAGGAAGAAATAGAAAATGTAAACAGACCAATCACAAGCACTGAAATTGAAACTGTGATTAAAAATCTTCCAGCAAACAAAAGCCCAGGACCAGATGGCTTCACAGGCAAATTCTATCAAACATTTAGAGAAGAGCTAACAACTATCCTTCTCAAACTCTTCCAAAATATAGCAGAGAGGAACACTCCCAAACTCATTCTACGAGGCCACCATCAGCCTGATACGGAAACCAGACAAAGATGCCACAAAAAAAGAAAAGTACAGGCCAGTATCACTGATGAACATAGATGCAAAAATCCTCAACAAAATACTAGCAAACAGAATCCAACAGCACATTAAAAGAATCATACACCACGATTAAGTTGGGTTTATCTCAGTGATGCAAGGATTCTTCAATATACACAAATCAATCAATGTGATAAACCATATTAACAGATTAAAGGAGAAAAACCATATGATTATCTCAATAGATGTAGAAAAAGCTTTTGACAAAATTCAACACCCATTTATGACAAAAACCCTCCAGAAAGTAGGCATAGAGGCAACTTACCTCAACATGATAATTTTCCTCAACAAAATACTAGCAAACAGAATCCAACAGTACATTAAAAGAATCATACACCACGATTAAGTTGGGTTTATCTCAGTGATGCAAGGATTCTTCAATATACACAAATCAATCAATGTGATAAACCATATTAACAGATTAAAGGAGAAGAACCATATGATTTTCTCAATAGATGTAGAAAAAGCTTTTGACAAAATTCAACACCCATTTACGACAAAAACTCTCCAGAAAGTAGGCATAGAGCCAACTTACCTCAACATAATAAAGGCTATATATCACAAACCCACAGCCAACATCATTCTCAATGGTGAAACACTGAAACCATTTCCACTAAGATCAGGAACAAGACAAGGGTGCCTACTCTCACCACTATTATTCAACATAAATTTTAGAAGTTTTAACCACAGCAATCAGAGAAGAAAAAGAAAGAAAAGGAATCCAAAATGGAAAAGAGGATGTAAAACTGTCACTGTTTGGAGATGACATGATACTATACATAGAGAATCCTAAAGATGCTACCAGAAAACTACTAGAGCTAATCAATGAGTTTGGTAAAGTATCAGGATACAAAATTAATGCACAGAAATCTCTTGCATTCCTATACACTAATGATGAAAAATCTGAAAGAGAAATTAAGGAAACACTCCCATTTACCATTGCAATGAAAAGAATAAAATACCTAGGAATAAACCTACCTAAGCAGAAAAAAGACCTGTATGCAGAAAACTATAAGATGCTGATGAAAGAAATTAAAGATGATACAAACAGATGGAGAGATATACCATGTTCTTGGATTGGAAGAATCAACATTGTGGAAATGACTACATTATCCAAAGCAATCTACAGATTCAATGCAATTCCTATCAAACTACCAATGGCATTTTTCACAGAACTAGAACAAAAAATTTCACAGTTTGTATGAAAACACAAAAATACCCTGAATAGCGAAAGCAACTTGAGAAGAAAAGTGGAGTTGGAGGAATCAGGCTCCCTGACTTCAGACTATACCACAAGCTACAATAATCAAGACAGTATGATACTGGCACAAAAACAGAAAATTAGGTCAATGGAACAGGATAGAAAGCCCAGAGATAAACCCACTCACATATGGTCACCTTATCTTTGATAAAGGAGGCAAGAATATACAATGGAAAAAAGACAGCTTCTTCAATAAGCAGTGCTGGGAAAACTGGACAGCTACATGTAAAAGAATGAAATTAGAACACTCCCTAACACGACATACAAAAATAAACCCAAAATGGATTAAAGACTAATTGTAAGGCCAGACGCTATAAAACTCTTAGAGGAAAACATAGGCAGAACACTCCATGACATAAATCACAGCAAGATCCTTTTTGACTCATCTCCTAGAGGAATGGAAATAAAAACAAAAATAAACAAATGGGACCTAATGAAACTTAAAAGCTTTTGCACAACAAAGGAAACCATAAACCAGAGGAAAAGACAAGCCTCAGAATGGGAGAAAATATTTGCGAATGAAACAAATGACAAAGGATTAATCTCCAAAATTTACACGCAGCTCATGCAGCTCAATATAAAAAAATCAAACATCCCAATTCAAAAATGAGCAGAAGACTTAAGTAGACATTTCTCCAAAGAAGATATACAGATTGCCAACAAACACATGAAAGGATGGTCAACATCACTAATCATTAGAGAAATGCAAATCAAAACTGCAAAATGTTATCACCTCACACCGGTCAGAAAGGCCATCATCAAAAAATCTACAAACAGTAAACGCTGGAGAAGGTGTGTAGAAAAGGGAACCCTCTTGCACTGTTGGTGGGAGTGTAAACTGATACAGCCACTATGGAGAACAGTATGGAAGTTTCTCAAAAAACTAAAAAAAGAACTACCATATGACCCAGCAATCCCACTACTGGGCATATACTCTGAGAAAACCATAATTCAAAAAGAAGCATGTACCACAATGTTCATTGCAGCTCTATTTACAATAGCCAGGACATGGAAGCAACCTAAGTGTCCATCGACAGATGAATGGATAAAGAAGATGTGGCACATATATACAATGGAATATTACTCAGCCATAAAAAGAAACAAAATTGAGTTATTTGTAGTGAGGTGGATGGACCTAGAGTCTGTCATACAGAGTGAAGTAAGTCAGAAAGAGAAAAACAAATACCGTATGCTAACACATATATATGGAATCTAAAAAAAAAAAAAAGGTTCTGAACCTAGGGGCAGGACAGGAATAAAGACACACTTAGAGAGAATGGACTTGAGGCCACGGGGAAGGGGAAGGGTAAACTGGGATGAAGTGAGAGAGTGGCATGGCATATATACACTACCAAATGTAAAATAAATAGCTAGTTGGAAGCAGCCACATAGCACAGGGAGATCAGCTCAGTGCTTTGTGTCCACCTAGATGGGTGAGATAGGGAGGGTGGGAGGGAGACACAAGAGGGAGGAGATATGGGGATATATGTATATGTATAGCTGATTCACTTTGTTATACAGCAGAAACTAACACACCATTTTAAAGCAATTAAACTCCAATAAAGATGTTATAAAAAAAAAGAAATGCATAAGGTTTGTGATGTGATTAATAAGCAGTAAAAAATAAATAAAAATAAATTAAAAGCTATCATTTTTTAAATTTAAAAGAACTATTTCTTAATTTTTGATTGTATTAGCTTCTCATTCTTATATTATAAATAAATATGTTTTCTTATCTTTCAGAGATTATCAATGATGGTATATTGAAGTTTTCTTCTGTTCTCTGCATTTTCTCTGATAAACTATTCTCTGTTTCTTTGTATTGACCTCTGACTTCTTACTGGAGCCTTTCTTCAAAAACCTTGCTAATTTTACTGTGTATTTGTTTTTCAGAGCGTGAAACAAAAATACTAATTGGGCTGAGACTTTTGACTGGTAGGGTAGTCAGGTGTTTAGCTGAGTTTTCTTTAGAAAATGTAAAATATTGTTTTGTTACCTTGTCTGGAATTGATCAGTCTTTGCGGAGAAGAATCTTCCAGCCTCTTACACAGGGGTTATAACCCATTATTTTTAGTTGGGCAGCTCAACTTCTTCATGTCTTGTTGTCCTGAGTTCAGAGTGTCTGCATTAATCTCTCTAGCGAATGTATCTGGAATGAGAGACTAATTGCCTAACTAAATGGGGAAGGATGGTTATAGAAGGGTCTAATCGTTCTTTGTATTAACTTTACGTTATCCTTTTCCGGTCTTCTGTATCAACCTACGTTTCTTGGTGTCTGGTGCTTCTATTTCTGAGAGTTGCAGTTTATCATTATCTTTCTCTATGGGTACACAGTCCTTAACTAGCTCTGCCAGTGGATTCAACACTCCTCCACGTACTATCCACATTCTTATACTATGGTATAGAAATTTGATTTTCCTAGTTTCATCAGTGATAACACTTTGGTGCCTGTCTCTTGATCTTTCATTTTTCCGGAGATTACTTTCAAGAAACAAATGTTTTGAGGTCTTAGAAGATATTTTTTTACCCCTCCTTTCTTGAAATCAGAAGTATCATATCACCAATGGTAATATGATGTAGTTACTGAACAAGATTTACCTGAAGTACTAAGTAAGAGAAAGGCAGCGTTTGTAGCAGCCTGAATAATCATAGATTGAATGTCTGGAGCCATTGGCTACTTGTTGTGTAAGAACCATCAGGGGGAGTTATTGTGGGTTGAGAGAGATGTAATAACTTTGGGGGATAATGTTTTCTCCAAGATAATTTTGGTATTCTATTTAGGCAAGATACATTTTCTATTGTTGTATAACTTATAACTGTAAACTTAAGTGAGAATTTTAGCTCAGAACTTCTGTATTCTCTGCCTAGCATAGTGCGAAGTGAAAATTAAGGTGTTACCCTAGCTGAATTCTTGTCTAGAGTCTTTGGAGACGTATCCACTTCCAACCTCATTCTTGCTGTTGGCAGAATTCTTTTCTCGTGGTTGTAATTCTGAGATCCCTGTTCCCTTGCTGGCTGTCAGCCGAGGGGTTGCTTTCAGCTCCTAGAAGTTGTATGCATTACTTGACACATGGTTCCCTCCATCTTCAAGCCAACAAAAATGCATAAAATCTCTCTCTCATATTTTTAATCTCTGGCCTTTTTCCATGTAACTAGCCAGAAAAAGCTCACTGCTTTTAATAGGCACGTGTGATCAAGCCAGGCCCACCTAGATAATCTCCTTATTTTAAGATCAACTGTGCCAAATAACGTAAGCTATTATGGGAGTAAAAGCCATGATATTCAGAGTCCCATGGATTATGCAGGCCCTGTACCTAGGGGAGCGGGAAATCTTGAGGGCCATTTTAGGATTCTGCCTACCACAATTAATAATACAAAGTCTTTTTTCATCTTTTATTAAACATATATTTAGAGCTACATTTAAATGTATAGAAAAATTCCCCCAAATATTCCATATTCCATATGTCCCTCATCCAGCCTCCCCCAATGTTACTATCTTACATAACTATAGTAGAATTGTCAGAACCATGAAACTGGCCTTGATAAAAGACTTCAGTCATCTCTCTAACCCACAAAGAACTGGAGTTATCACCTCCATGCACCACTCTGCCTTCCTTCTAAAATTCTTACTCCTCTTTCAAGTATTAGCACAAAATTTTCCTTCTTGTATGGGGTATGGGCTCATTCTCCATCCTCTGAATACTCCACACCCCTTTGGGAATACCTGTATTATAGCACTTACACAAATAATTAGAGAACAATATATCTGTTTCCTCAATCTATAATGTGTATTTATTCATCATATATTTATTAAGGTTCGGTATGCCACGTAGGGAGATATTAAAAGTAAACCCTAGAACGTAATATGCTATTTATTAATATTCAGCTGAATAAATTAGGTGTAAGATTAGAGTATTCACAAACACTGGGTTGAAAAGTCCTTTGGATACAAAATATACTGAAATGATATCATTATATACTAACATATATGGTATATATTTTTTAAAACTTAGGTTTGAAGGTTATTTACTTATTTTTTCCTTCAGTTTACTACATTATTGTGCACATTTTATTTGTCTGATGGGGTAATAAATAGCAGTCTATATAGTCATGTTCCTTTTAGCCCATGCATATTCTCTTAGACCATTTTGTAAAAGTAATGGAGCCTTTTCCTTTTTTATTTCCATATGCTAAAATGAATTTTTGGTAATAATGTTCTTAAATTCATTGACTAGGTCCTTAAAAGCCAAAGCTTGGCAGATACCTCTGGAGAGTATAAGAAAATTCACAACTTCAGGAGGTAATTCCATAACATTCCACTCTTTCATGCACAAATAGAATGTTGGAATGATGCTGGACATCAAGGACAGAGCAGGGAAAAGGGTGCCCACCAGACCTCCACCCTGTAAAAGAAGTCCTCATCAGGAAAGACCTTAGAGCAGATGGGCACATAACATATGGAGAACATCACATAGCCAGCAGGACAAATTAATGGCCCCATAATAAAATATGTTTTCACATGCTTTTTTTTTTTTAACATCTTTCTTTATTGGAGGATAATTGCTTTACAGTGGTGTGTTAGTTTCTGCTGTATAACAAAGTGAATCAGCTATACATATATCCCCATAATTCCTCCCTCTTGCGTCTCCCTCCCACCCTCCCTATCCCACCCCTCTAGGTGGTCACAAAGCACCAAACTGATCTCCCTGTGCTATGTGGCTGCTGTTGTCACACTTCATTGCATAGGCGACTAGAAGCTCACGATGATGGAAGGTGAGGTCAACTTCCTAAGCCAGCCTGAGTTGTAAGTGGGCAGTTCATTCCTGTAAAGTTCCCTGGAGCTTAGGGAATTCCCTGTATCCAGTTTGGTCACTTTTGTTAAAAGGAAATAAGTAATGGCCTTTCCATGCCGAGACTTGGAAATAAAGGTGCAAAATGATCCTTCCTGGTAGGCACTGCTAACTGGGGTTTCATCCAGATGATAAAAACAGAAACGTGACTAAATCTCCTTTAGGAAAATTAGTTGCTTACTTATGGAGTGCCTGGATTATGGAAGATGCCTTATAGTTTCTGTGAAATGGAGAATGGATTGACATTTCTAGAAATTAATGTCTTCCAACATGTGTTACATTAACATTCTGTGCAAAAGTAACCTACAGACATTTGCTTGGACTTGCATTATGGCCCACCAAAGCACTTCAGTAAAAAGTGCAACTTGTTCCACGCAATGATTATTTAGTGATCTAGTTAAATACCAGAAAATCGTGACATTTTCCACTACCTGATAATTTCTGGTTGTTAGTTTACTCTTTTTTGAAGAAATTAAATTAAAAGAAGATGGTGCCTTATTCATTTTATTACCACGTAATAGTTGCTCAGTAATAGTTGTTATTTTAATGTATGTGTATGTGGTGGGGTAGAAATGGCACTGTTTTGAAAATCAGAAATGTTTGTGTCAATGTCGGGTCTGCATCTACCTTGCTGTGTCACCCTGGACCATCATCCCATCTTTCATTTTCTTTTCTTTTCCTTTTTTTTTTTTTAATTTTTATTGGAGTATAGTTGATTTACAATGTTGTGTTATTTCAGGTGTACAATAAAGTGAATCACTCATACATATACATATGTCCATTCTTTTTTAGATTATTTTCCCAAAAGTTTATTATTGACTAGAGTTCCCTGTGCTATACGATAGGCCCTTTTTAGTTACTTATTTTATATATAGTAGTGTGTCTATGTCAGTCTCAATCATGTTTTTCTTATATTTTAAAATGAGAGAGCTAAACAAGATAAACTGTACACTTCCTTCTTTCTCAGCATTACATGATTTTTCTAGGTCATTGGCTAGTAGCAACTTCTTAAGAAATTTCAATATGCTAAAAGTGTCATATAGAATAAAATGGAAATTATAAATACTGAGCATCATTGCTTCATAATATGTCTTTTATTTCAGGATTCTTTATAAGCATTCTGGTTCTTATAAACTGCAGAAGAGTTAGTCACAAAACTTTTCTAGTCAAGAGCTGAATGCTTGCCTTGTCTTACATGGATCGCAACAAATGCAGTTGACCTGGCACATAATTTATCACTACAGAAGGAGGTGGTGAACCCACAGGAAAGGGATAAGCTCCCCTTATGCATTCCAAGCATTAACAGCTTTTGCTTTTTGCGTCTCCTCTCAGAGTTTTCTCTTTTACTCATCTAAGAGTCCATTTCCTGAACCTAATCTTACAAATGTCTGCATTCACCTGTGACAAGACTAGGCAAGATCATGTTATCAGCAGTCAAACATAAGTTGAAAAATCAAAAAGTGAGTTTGCAGAAGAATGTATAGTTAATTGCACCATTACAGTGGACCCTATACAATCTTCCAACACAAGGATAAAAATGCTAAAGGAATAATGGGGAAAAGTGTTTACAGTTTATTAGACTGTTATAAGATTTTCTTAAACTACAAATGGAACACACTACCTGCTTCTGCACACACAAATATCATGCATTTGAGGGCACAAGATGGCTCCCCAAACTAAGTTTTTCAGAACGCTATGGGTCCTCAAATAAAATGAGAACATCTTCTAGCTATTCTCCTTATTTAAAAAATTCTAACAACCATGAATATAAAATATCAATATATAAAATAAAGAATACAGATGGCCAAATAAACTTATAGAATTTGTTCCCACTAGTGCTTAAAGACCTGAAAATTAAAATAAAATAGAAATCACCATTTTTTGGTTTTGGTCAAAATTAAGGTATTAAAATATTTAATGTTGAGGATGTAGAAAATGGGCACATCTTTTCCCTCTCACCCTCAAAGCATTATCCCACTAAACAGTGATGGATTTGGATACATGCTGATTTCCATAAACAGCTTTATAAAATTACAAACATATGTAACATAGAAATTTTCACAATAAAAATAAGTATATATAAGTATATATAAAAGTATATAAGTATATACAAAAGTTACATAATTGATTGTTTCCTAGTGAGACACAGTTAATTAGATTAAAAGGATATAAAATAAAGAAAAGGGCTCTTGAAATGTTCAGAAGTTGGAAGAATCAAATCCTGAATCTAAAAAGAGAAGTCAAAAATAAACCAAGAGAAGGTTAAAATGATTATCACAAGTGAAATAATCATTTCCTCTGTGTAAATTCTGTCTTCTGCCCCCTTTGTTTTGAGGAAATGAGCTGTTCACCAATTTTTGTCAAGTAGAGTGAGTACAGAGGCTGATCCCATGGTCTGGCTCCTGAAGTAGCGGTTAGGATGGGAATGACACTGCATTCTTTTTTTTTCTTTAAATAATCCCCATTTTATTTTATTGTTTATTATTATTTTCTTAATCTTTATTTTTTAAATTTTTATTGGAGTGTAATTGATTTAAAATGTTGTGTTAGTTTCTGCTGTACAGCAAAGTTAATCAGTTATACATATACATATATCCACTCTTTTTTAAATTCTTTTTCCATGTAGGTCATTACACAATACTGAAAAGATTTCCCTGTGCTATATAGTAGGTCCTTATTGGTTATCTACTTTATATATAGTAGTGTGTATATGTCAATCTCAATCTCCCAATTTATCCCTCCCCCTTTCCCTCCCGGTAACCGTAAGTTTGTTTTCTACATCTGCGACTCTATTGCTGTTTTGTAAATAAATGGTACAAATGGATACTACATTTTGATGTAGTTTGGCACCATTCAGCAGTGGATAATAGAGGAGATACCGTGGGTGTCAGTGATGGTGAGTCTGCATCTGATTATTCAAGTGCCTCCAAGGAGTGAGAATTTCCCACTCTGCTCCTTGAAAGGCCCAGCTCCAATCTGACCTCTCTCATTGTTTTGTTGTTAAACTATTAGATTCCTTTGACTTTGCACAACTTACTTTGGTGCCTTTCTTTTGTGAAAGAATTCCATTCCAAAGTAATTTTTTGTTTACTAATTCTCTTACACTTTATAATATTTCAGACTAATGCTACTCATTATCACCTTTTAAAAACAGATAATAGAAATAAAGCAGAAAGAAGTTAAGTGGCTTCCCAAGACCTGATGCTTATGAAACATGCAATGGAGGGTCATATTTATTTCTCTCCCTAAACAGCTTCTGGCTTTTGCCGAAATGGTCTGAACAATTGGAAAGGGACCAGAATCCTTTCTTGGTGAGTTATTATGGGAGTCACTCCCGTGTATAATTTCCCATCCGTTATTCTGTATTAAGACTATAATAAATTTAAACTTGTAAATTTTTAAGCATTAATCTTGATTAATTTTTCAGTTGAGGGACTGGGAAATATAGACTCAGGTTAAGTATGAGACTACTGAGGGAAAAGAAAATTAACTGATTTGATAAAAGGTCAGGGAGATACTTAACTAAAGAATTAGTTCTTCAACTCATGACGTCTAATAACCAGTACTATATTTTGTTTTGCTTGTTTGTTTCTCCCTACATCAGGGTGACTTTCTATTTCCTATGAATCATATGAATATTTTTTCTAAGGTCTCTTTCTCCTGTTAAACCTTATAAAAGAAAAAAACCTGATTTCTTCTGAAAACACTTTTTTTTTCTATCAGCTTAATTATTCAACATTTAAAGTTTTATTTTCTTATTATTTTACTTGGATGATTAACATGCGATGTCAGAGCCCAGTGACCATGAAATTTATGTTTCCGTTGTCCATTCTTACTAAAAACTCGATATTAGGTTAATGCATCTGTAACTACATTTTAATCTGCCAATTGTTAATTGGCTATCTCCAATACTTAAGATCATGATTTCCAAGGTATCAGAGCAGAATTCTATACTTTTTTTAGCCAAGATTACCGCAAGTGCAATAGAAAAAGAAGGCCTTCCCCAAGTACATATTCCTATAATTGTTGTCACTTCCGCCACTCTGCTCATCTCATGATTAAATCAAGTTCAGATTGTGCTTCTTAGCTCTCTCTGACGCCATGCATCATTCTGTAGAAAAATATTTATAAGCTGTATTAAATCAAATATTCGCACACACCCCAATCATTATGGGTGATTAATTTTCTTTTCTAGACTCCATTAAGGGCCTTCACTGATATTCTTACCAGAGGCTGAGGTCTCTAATTTATTTCTCTCCTCCGCTCTTCACAGCACCCCCCTTTTAATGGCCCAGGGTCATGCTGGGATACTCATTAGTTTCCTGCTAGCTGTTCTGCCAAGTGGCCTCCAAAGCCTCAGCGTCACCTCAGAAACCATTAACGTAACTGGCGCTGCAATCTCCACCTGCCAAGCATAGAGTAATCATTTAGAGACTGAAACCTGTTCCTCCATAAATGAGCATTTTGGGGGGAGAGAGAAGTAGAGAGGGAAAGCTCATGTGTTGCAATCATTTTCTCCAAACCAATGAAATCTCAGTAACTGAGATGAGAAGGCAGATGTTTGCCAGCATCCTAGTCGTGTTTGGGGACCAGAAATGGTTTGGTGTAGAGGCAGATGTGATTTACTTTTGGCTAAAGAAAAAGACACAATGATATATTGAGGGTCCAAGGACGTCTAATCACATTTGTGATTTTCTAGAGCTGCCTTCACTTCCACTGTGTTCATACATGGTGATAGAATCTCGTTGCAGATGTGTCTTGATGAAGTGATGATGCTATTCTTAGCAAGGATTTGGAAAACCCATTCAGCCTTCAATCAAAGAATAATGTATATACATTTATTTATATGTGGTTTATAGGTTTTATGGTTAAAGACACAACTGCTGGCATTGTTCCTTATGTCATCATTCAAAATTATGTCTTATACAATCAGGAGTGCAGGTTCTATATTAAGATTGCTGACCCGAAAATATAGTTCTCCTAAGAGCAAAACAAACAAACAAACAACAATGGTCAGTGAACACAGGGTTACAGCCTTATTGAATACAAAGGAAATATGAATCTTGCATGGAAAAAATGCAGAGACTCTGCGTATATGTGTTCCTATGGACAGTATCTCTGCCTTTTTTTTCCCCTGTAGACTTTGTTTTTTTGTTGTTTTTTTGTTTTTTAACATCTTTACTGGAGTATAATTGCTTTACAATGATGTGTTAGTTTCTGCTGTATAACAAAGTAAATAAGCTATACATATACATATATCCCCATATCTCCTTCCTCTTGTGTCTCCCTCCTACCCTCCCTATCCGACCCCTCTAGGTGGACACAAAGCACTGAGCTGATCGCCCTGTGCTATGCAGCTGCTTCCCACTAGCTATCTATTTTACATTTGGTAGTGTACATATGTCCATGCCACTCTCTCACTTCATCCCAGCTTACCATTCCCCCTCCCCATGCCCTCAAGTCCATTCTCTATGTCTGTATCTTTATTCTTGTCCTTCCCCTAGGTTCTTCAGACCATTTTTTTAAAATTCCATATATATGTGTTACATATACAAATACAGTACTTGTTTTTCACTTTCTGACTTACTTCACTCCGTATGACAGTCTCTAGGTCCATCCATGTCTCTGCAAATGACCCAGTTTCCTTCCTTTTTATGGCTGACTAATATTCTATCTTATATATGTACCATATCTTCTTTATCCATTCCTCTGTTGATGGACATTTAGGTTGCTTCTATGTCCTGACTATTGTAAATAGTGCTGCAATGAACATTGTGGTACATGCTTCTTTTTGAATTATGGTTTTCTCTGGGCATATGCCCAGTAGTGGGATTGCTGGGTCATATGGTAGTTCTGTTTTTAGTTTTCTAAGGAATCTCCATATTGTTCTCCATAGTGGCTGTATCAGTTTACATTCCCACCAACAGTGCAAGAGGGTTCCCTTTTCTCCACACCCTCTCCAGCATTTATTGTTTGTAGATTTTTTGATGATGGCCATTCTCACCAGTGTGAGATGATACTTCATTGTAGTTTTGATTTGCATTTCTCTAATAATTTGTGATGTTGAGCATCTTTTTATATGTTTGTTGGCCATCTGTATGTCTTCTTTGGAGAAATGTCTATTTAGGTCTTCTGCCCATTTTTCAATTGGGTGGTTTTGTTTTTTATTTTTTGTTTTTTTTTTGATATTGAGCTGCATGAGCTGTTTGTATATTTTGGAGGTTAATCCCTTACCATTTGCTTCATTTGAAAATATTTTCTCCTATTCTGAGGGTTGTCTTTTTGTCTTGTTTATGGTTTCCTTTGATGTGCAAAAGCTTTTAAGTTTCATCAGGTCCCATTTGTTTATTTTGTTTTTATTTTCCTTACTCTAGGAAGTGGGTCAAAAAAGATCTTGCTGTGATTTATGTCAAAGAGTGTTCTGCCTATGTTTTCCTCTAAGAGTTTTATAGTGTCCAGTCTTACATTTAGGCCTTTAATCCATTTTGAGTTTATTTTTGTGTATGGTGTTAGGACGTGTTCTAATTTCATTCTTTTACATGTATCTGTCCAGTTTTCCCAGTACCACTTATTGAGGAGGCTGTCTTTTCTCCATTGTATACTCTTGCCCCCTTTGTCAAAGATTAGGTTACCATAGGTGTGTGGGTTTATCTCTGGGTTTTCTATCCTGTTCCATTAATCTATATTTCTGTTTTTGTGCCAGTACAATACTGTCTTCTTTACTGTAGCTTTGTAGTATAGTCTGAAGTCAGGGAGCCTGATTCCTCCAGCTCCCTTTTTCTTTCTCAAGATTGCTTTGGCTATTTGGGGTCTTTTGTCTTTCCATACAAATTGTAAAATTTTTTGTTCTAATTCTGTGAAAAATGACGTTGGTAATTTATAGGTATTACATTGAATCTGCAGATTGCTTTGGGTAGTATAGTCATTTTCACAATATTGATTCTTCAAATCCACAAACATGGTATATCTCTCCATCTGTTTGTGTCATCCCTGATTTCTTTCATCAGTATCTTATAGTTTTCTGTGTACAGGTCTTTTGCCTCCTTAGGTAGGTTTATTCCTAGGTATTTTATTCTTTTTGTTGCAATGGTAAATGGAATTGTTTCCTTAATTCCTCTTTCTGATCTTTTGTTGTTAGTGCACAGGAATGCAAGAGATTTCTGTGCATTAATTTTGTATCCTGAAACCTTCCCAAATTCATTGATTAGTTCTAATAGTTTTCTGGTGGCATCTTTAGGATTTTCTGATGTATAGTATCATGTCATCTGCAAACAGTGACAATTTTACTTCTTCTTTTCCAATTTGGATTCCTTTCATTTCTTTTTCTTCTCTGATTGCTGTGGCTAAAACTTCCAAAACTCTGTTGAATAATAGTGGTGAGATTGGGCAACCTTGTCTTGTTCCTGATCTTAGTGGAAATGCTTTCAGTTTTTCACCATTGAGAACAATGTTGGCTGTGTGTTTGTCATATATGGCCTTTATTATGTTGAGGTAAGTTCCCTCTATGCCCACTTTCTGGAGAGTTTTTATCATAAATGGGCATTGAACTTTGTCAAAAGCTTTTTCTGCTTATATTGAGATGATCATATGGTTTTTATTCTTCGATTTGTTAATATGGTGTATCACATTGATTGATTTGTGTTTATTGAAGAATCCTTGCATCCCTGGGATAAATCCCACTTGATCATTGTGTATGATCCTTTTAATATGTTGTTAGATTCTGTTTACTAGTATTTTCTTGAGGATTTTTGCATCTATGTTCATAAGTGTCATTGGCCTGTAATTTTCTTTTTTTGTGATATCTTTGTCTGGTTTTGGTATCAAGGTGATGGTGGCCTCGTAGAATGGGTTTGGGAGTGTTCCCCCCTCTGCAATTTTTTTTCAAGTGTTTGAGAAGGATAGGTGTTAGCTCTTCTCTAAATGTTTGATAGAATTCACCTGTGAAGCCATCTGGTCCTGGACTTTTGTTTGTTGGGAGATTTTTAATCAGTTTCAATTTCAGTGCTTGTGATTGGTTTGTTCATATTTTCTATTTCTTCCTGGGTCAGTCTTGGAAAGTTGTACTTTTCTAAGAATTTGTCTATTTCTTCCAGCTTGTCCATTTTATTGGCATATAGTTGCTTGCAGTAGTCTCTTATGATCCTTCATATTTCTGTGGTGTCCAATGTATCTCTTAGAGAAAACTCTAAAGTTCAAATTAAGAGACTGTAGCATAAAGAGAATGCTTAGAAGTGGTTTCACACATGAATTCTGGCCATTTAATCTGTTTGACTATATAGCTGAACTAGGGAAAAAAAGGTGGGGAGGAAGAAGAGAAAGAGGAAGAGGAGGAGAAGAAATGTTACATATGTAGTATTAACACTAATTAGTTTAAAAAGTATATCTTGCCTCATTTACCTGGTTAACTACCCAAAGTCCTTATTTTCTCATATTAGACTTCTAGATCTAATCTGAAGAGAGCATATTTAAAGAACTAGCATTAGAAATAGCCAAATAAGCAAAAAATCACTTTTTAACCTGAAGATAATAAATAATAGATAATGTAAGCATCATATGACATTTTTTGAAACCTGGTTTATTTAGGAAAAGGGTAGGTTAACAGTGTAACTGTAGGATAATGAATCTATATATAATCCTTTGAAGAAGTCACTTGCAATAAATGACCCTGCAGACTTGCAGTGAAGTAAATCTAATTATTTATTGAAATGATAGAAAAATAATGAATAAAGTCATAATTCAGAAAGAAGATAATAGAATCATGCAAAACAAGCAGCATGGGACTGACTATAGCTAATAAATCATTTTATGCCAACATCATACTACTACCCAAATTAATAAGATAATAAATAAAAAAAGAACAGTGTAATATTGCATGCTACTTTTACATTTTAGAAAGGCATTTGAGTTGCTCAAGTACATTCTAATTTTAACATATTATTTGGAACAAGTGATTAGTTTCTATGCTATTGCTGACTAGTTTATGTGACACATACAGAAATGGAATTAAAAAACAAATACAGTATGTGGATGAAAATAATCACACTCTAACACAGGAGTCCCCAACACCCAGGCCGCAGACCGGTACTGGTCCTAGGCCTGTTAGGAACTGGGCCGCACTGCAGGAGGTGAGTGGCAGGGGAGTGAGAGAAGCTTCATCCACTGCTCCCCATCTCTTGCATTACCCCCTGAACCATCCCCTCTACCCCCTGTCCTTGGAAAAATTGTCTTCCATGAAACCAGTTCTTGGTGCCAAAAAGTTTGGGGACCGCTGCCCTAATGCATTTACATGTCAACTTGGAACCAGAATATGAATCACTTGGGTTCCTTTTTGGCCATACCATTTACAAGATGTGTGAACATGATTATATCAAAGAGCTTTTTTGCATCTAAAAAAGTTTCATCCATCCCTTAATTTCTAGCATCTATATCCACTCTTCCATCACCAACTCTATTTCATGGTTTATGATGAATACATATCAGATGAATTGCCCTATATAATGTAAGGTTTGAGTCTTCTAAGAACATTAAAATACTTTTAATTCAATTTACCAATCATCCATAACTCCTTACTTGTGCTCAGGATTCTTTCTTCTTAAAATCCCTCTCTCTCTCTCTCTCTCTGTGTGTGTGTCTCTTCTGTTTCATGATAAACTTGGCATCATTGTTCTTCATTCTAATAAGATTAATTTAATTTTTAAACTATTTTATATCAAGTTTATTGTGATGTAATTTACATACCATAACATTCACCTCTTAAAGTGTACAGTTCAGTGTTTTTTCTATATTCACAGATTTGTGCAACCATCATCACTACCTAATTTTAAAACATCTTCGTTACCCCACAAGGAAACTATACTCCTTAGCGTTCACTCCCAGTTATCTTCTGCCCCAAGTCCTGGGAAAGCATTATTCTATTCTCTTTCTCATTGGATTTTCCTACTATGGATATTTCATATAATGGAATCATACAGCTGTGGCCTTTTCTGCATAGCTCCTTTCACTTAACATAATGTTTTCAAGGTTTATCCATATTGTAGCATGTATCCTTTATTTCTTCTCATTGCCAAATAATATTCCATTGAATGGATATATCATATTTGATTTACCCACTCATCACACTGATGTTCGAGTTGTTTCCACTTTTTGGCTACTAAGAATAATTCTGCCATGATCATTAGCATACACTTTTTTAGACATATGTTTTCATTCTCTTGGACATGTACCTAGGATTGTAATTTCTGGATTGTATGGTAAGTCTATGTTTAACTGTTTTAAGAACTGTCAAACTGTTTTCCAAAGTTGCTGCAACATTTTACAGTCTTACCCACAACAATGTATGAGTGTTCTAATTACTCCACATTCTCCACATCACTTGTTATTGTCTGGCCATCCTAGTGGGTATGATAAGGTATCTCATTATGGTTTTGATTTGTATTCCCCTAATGACTAATAACCTTTGAGTATCTCATGTGCTTACTGGTCATTTGAATATCTTCTATGGTGAAATATCTATTCAAATCCTTTGTCTATTTTTAAATTAGGTTGCCACCTTATTGTTGAGTCGTAAGTGTTCTTTGTATATTCTAGAAGTAGTTTTCTGATGAGATATATGACTTGCAAAACTTTTCTTAATTTTTATAGGTTGTCATTTTATTTTCTTTATGGTGTCTTTAGAAGCACAAAACTTTAAAATATTTATGGATTCCAATTTATCTAATTTTTTGTCTGCACTTTTAGTGTCATAAAAACTATTGCCTGAATGAATGCCACAACGATTTTCTCCTATGCTTCTAAGAGTTTTATAGTTTACCTTTTAAGTTTAGATTTAAGAGCTATTTTTTTTTCATTTTTATATATGAGGTATAAATAAAATTAGGTAGGGGCTCCACTTCATTCTTTTACATGTCGCAGTCCAGTTGTTCTGGCAACATTTGTTGAAAAGAGTATTCTTTCCCTCATTGTATTGTCTCAGCACCCTTGTCAAAATGGTTCTGATGAACCTAGGGGCAGGACAGGAATAAAGACGCAGACGTAGAGAATGGATTTGAGGACACGGGGCGGGGGGGCGGGGAAAGGTAAGCTGGGATGAAGTGAGAGAGTAGCATTGACATATATACACTACCAAATGTAAAATAGCTAGCTAGTGGGAAGCAGCCGCATAGCACAGGGAGATCAGCTCGGTGCTTTGTGACTCCCTAGACGGATGGGATGGGGGAGGGGGAGGGAGGTGCAAGAGGGAGGGGATATGGGGATATATATATACATATAGCTGATTCACTTTGTTATACGCAGAAACTAACGCAACATTGTAAAGCAATTATACTCCAATAAAGATGTTAAAAAATAAAAAAATTAAACCGTAAATGTAGGGTTTATAAATGTATTGCCAATTCTAGTCCAATTACCTTTTTGTTTATTCTTATGCCAGTACCACACTCTCAATTGGTGTATATTTGTAGTAAGTTTTGAAATTAGGAAGTTTGAGTCCTCCAAACTTGTTCTTTTATTTTTCAATATCATTTTAGCTCTTCATTTCTATTTGAATTTTAGGATCAGTCAGTAAATTTCTGAAAAAAACAAGCAGCTGAGATTTTTACAAGGATTGGGTAGTATTTTTTGATCAATTTGGGAAGTCTTTCCATCCTAGCCATATTATATCTTGCAATCTATGAACATGGGTGTCTTTTCCACTATTTAATTATTTAATTTCTTTCAGCAATTTTTTGTGCTTTTCAGTGTACAAGTTCTACACTGCCATTGTTAAATTTATTACTAAATATTTTAATATTTTTATACTATGATGCTAGTATAAATGGAGTTGTTTTCTCCATTTCATTTTCAGTTTGTAAAATTAATTTAATTAGAATACTGTCCTCAGTCCTAAAAATGTATGGAGTAATTATAAACATGTAGTTCACACTATTCCTTGGCTTAAAAATAATAGTTAACATTTCTGTATCATTTTTTATGTGCCTGGCATTGTTCTAAGTATATTATACATATATACTGTTCTAAGTATATATTATATATATATTTATATATATATTCTTTAATGTAATCTTTATAGCTACATTATGAGATCATTTCACAAATGAGACATAAAGAGATTAAGCGGTCCTTTCTTATTAAAACAACAACAAAAAAATGACAGTATATTCCCTTATACCTCTCAGAATACCGCTTATAATTTTATTGAACTTTTCTTCTGCTCTTTGGCTTCTGTTTCCTGTGAGATTGCTTTTTCATGTTAGTTAATGTTGAATTTTATTTTTCATGTCTTATGAGGCTTGACTGTTGATTGGAACTCTGTCCAGGTGTAGGACTTATTAACTGGTGGCCCTCAGCATACGAAGATCCTGACTTTTCATGTGGAAGCCCCCATACCCAACATAAAGGTACCGATGGTTTTTCTCCCTTAGTTCTCCAGCCTCTCCAGGAATGAATCTGTACTCTGCTGTTGAAGGATAGGTGAACTGGCTGCAGGAATTGTGAGAACAGATTAAGAGAAAGGGATATGAGTTGTCATTGTTTTGTGGTTTGAAAATTTTCACTGAATACTCATTTTCTGTGTGAAACCTCCTTCACCCCTCTGTTTTGAAATTTGAATTGTCCCTGAATTTGAAAGATCCAGTATTCTGTGTGTGTGTGTGTGCATGTGTGTGTGTGTGTGTGTGTGTGTGTGTGTATAAATGTATTCCCATGGGTGGATGGCTGGCTTGGAGAGAAGGGGGTACAAAGCAAGGGTTACCTTGGGGAGGATCTATTTCTTGTAGATTTTTACATTGTCCCCTCTTATTATCATGATGTGTTTCTCTCATCTTCTAAAGCAGCGGTCCCCAACATTTTTGGCACTAGGGACTGGTTTCGTGGAAGACAATTTTTCCACAGAAGGTGGGGGGGAATGATTCAGGTGGTAATGCAAGCAATGGAGAGCGGCAGGTGAAGATTGGCTCACCTGCCACTCACCTCCTGCTCTGTGGTCCGGTTCCTAACAGGCTGCAGACAGGAACCAGTCCGCGCCCCGGGGGTTGGGGATCCCTGTTATAAAATATTTGTACTTTCAAGTTCTAAGTCTTCCTGATCTGTTGACATAAGTCAATAGATTTATGAGTTAGAGGCCCACTCTATTCAGGGACATTTCCGCCTTTTGAGGTGTACTGTTAATTACTGTTAATTACCATGTTTCTACATGTTTTCCTCCTTCAATTCTTTACATTCTGGTGAGCATGTATATGCTCTATCAGTGCATATAATTCATCCACCAAAGCTACAATTATCCCAGGTGTTTTTTTACACACTCTTTTTTCTCTTGAAACCATCACAATGCTTGGCACATCGTAGGTAATCAATAAAATACTGGTGAAGCCAATTAAGTCAAATGGAATTGAATGGGACACAGTTTGGAAAATTATATATAACCAGTGTATCTAAATATTATAATTTAGTAAAATTACTACATATGACTAGTGAAAAAACACATTTTTATTGAAGTATATAAATTAATTGCTAATATAGCCAAAACATATGGAGTAAGAAAGCCAGTGGAAATATATTTAATCAATAAAATCTAGATCTCTGTGTCGGTGATGGCTAGATATTCACTGATTATTCATGTTGCCTTTCTCATGGTAAGGCTGTTGCTTGAAAGCCACAGTCCAGCCATTGAATACATTTTAATATCCTTCTTGTACCCCGGTTGAGACATTGGGATTCAGTTCTAAAATATGGAGTATAAAGAGAATAAATGAACGATACAACCAATCTTGTCCCATAAAAACATTCATCCCTCCTTTTGAGTAAATATCAATGTCCAAGGAAGCTACGTGTTGAAACTTGTGGAGCCGATGTCAAACTTGGTCCCTGGATGATAACGTAAAGGAAAGTTCTCTCATCCCTGACTTCTGAGTCAATTAGACATAATAGAAATAAGAAATTAACTCATGTTATTATATAACACTAGGACTTGAGAGTTTGTTACTAGCATTCCTCTAATAATAAAAAATAACAAGTAAATATAATGCCATCAGTATTTCATTAGTAGAAAGTAAATTAAAAGTTGATTTGAAAATATGTTAGTATATAGCATCATCCCTGCATACTTAGCAAAGCCCTCCTGCCATCCTTAGTAATTACTTCCACTAGGAAATCCCTGAAAGTAAAACATTTTGATCGAGTATTTCTGTTTATTCTGTTTATTTCTGTTTATTATCCTCTGGGTGTATATGTTGTTTTACATAATGTATCTTTTCCCAGCCTTAAAATACAAGGACTCTACTCAGTAACTGTCTTTCCTTGAGGTGAAAGTCACAAGTTATTGACCCAAAATCTGATACAGATTCTAATTATTGTTTAATTGAGTAAAATTGAAAAACATTAAAAATTCACCTAGAAATCTGGAATGTTCAGCTTCTGTTGACAGTTAGACTATCTGACAAATGTGCTGCATTCCAGCATGACCACATGAGCTGGAGCTAACCGGCTTCTCCTCCTTTGGTAGAGTATCTGTTTTTGATTCCCCTTAGGTGCAGCCATTCTTTCAATGTACTCATGCATTGTTATACCTGGCCTCATTTATGTACTTGTCTGGTCCCAAAAGGAATTTGGATTACAACCAGTTTTGCAACGATGCCAAAAAATTAGAACATAAATATATTGTTTGTTTTATGGCATTTGAATTTTGTAATTTTTACACAGGTTTATTATTGTCATGTAGGGTCTTGAATCTGTGATTATCTTAGCTGAGTGTCAGAGAGGTAGATTGCAATGTTATCTTACTTTTACATATTACTTTATATTTAAAAATCTGTTAGTTACATTTAGTCTTATCTACTTACTTGCTGGGGGAAAACATGAAGCAGTGGTTGTGCTTCATCATGAAATGGAGAGTAAATTTAAGAAATATAAACTATTATCCATATGTTAGCCTACATGAGTTTAATAGGAAAAGTACGTATATTATGGATCAGACTTCCAAAGGTATTTGGAAGAAGTTGTCATCAACTCACAAATTATCCACCTAGATCTGTAATATTCTCAATAACAATTTCAGATGTAAACTTGGGTAAATCAGTATCAATTTAATTATATTTAGTGTTTAAAATAGAAATGACTTTTATTTATTCCCCAGGATCTGGGGAATTCTCCACTATATTCATTAAAATGTGTTCAGCTTCAAGTAATAGAAAACTTGAGTTCAAAAGCCTAAACAAACAGGGGTTTATTTTTCTTACATTACAAGAAGTCTGTACCTTGTTTTTGATTCACTGGTTCGATATTATCAGTGTTTGCATCTCTGTAATTTTTCTATTCTTGTTACAGTCACAAGTGATTACTACAACTCCAGGCCTTATGCCCACATTCAAAGCAATGCAGGGACATCAGTTGAAACTACCTTTATTATCAGGAAAAGCAAAACATTCCCAGAAATCCATCAGCATAATTCAACATATGTCTCATTGGCTAAAAAGATTTCATATGGCCACTTCTAATTCAAATAGAAGCTTGGACTGAAAATACTTAGAGGAAATGGTCAAGGGAAAAGAGACAGGAATGAGTGTTCAGTTAGCCAATCATTTGTATATGTCCATAAACCATATGGGTAATAATAGGAAAACACATACTGTCTCCTACAGTTGACAATGTCTACCCAGTCACCCTTGCTAAGCAGGTGCCCCCATTGGAGGCTTCTCACTAGATATTTGCTAAGAAGCAGAGAAGGTGTAGCAGTAGCATTGAAATTCTAGGAGCAGAGTGTCAAAAATGCAAAGCAATTTCTAGAGGCAGTGGGGTAATGAAAGCAATGCAAGCTTGGCAGCCAGTAATCAGCATCATCAACACTAGATCAGTTTGTAGCATGGTTTTGCTGTGGTCCTGGCTACCACTTAACCTACCTTATCCCTGCCCATTTCCCTTGCCTAATTCTGTAGCCTTCCTGGGTATTCTTTGAATGCCCAGTGTTCTTTAGTTAAACCCTTCATCTGTTTCATGTATACAAGAAGGTAACACAGGAATTAGCACAAGAAATTGTTGTAAGCCAAAGACATTCAGAGAAATAAGGAGAATCTGGGGTATGTTATTTCGAGTCAGTTGAGACTAAAGGCAATAACAAAATAAATTCTAATGAGCATTAACGGAAGGGTGTCTGGCAGTCCATGATATGCAATAGGAAATGGCAAACAACTTATGTTATTATCAGTGGTCACCTGGAAGAAGCACCCACTGAAAATAATGTTTAGAGAGCCAACAACATGATAAATAAAATTCAGGACTGCAGAGTAGAGTGATTTACTCCAGTGGGACTGGAAATATTAAATAAATAATTTGATAAGTTCAAATCCCTTTGCTGTTGTTGTTATTGTTGTTCAAATGCAGACAGAAAAACCAGAAAATTCCTATGCCTTCTCTGAAAGATTTCCTTATCTCTTAGAGCCACTGGACTAAAAGCCAAATCCCAGACACAGAGTTTGCTTCTGTGGGTTGCTAAATTATGATGTTAATTGAATTCACAGCCTCACAAAGGACATTTAGGGATATGGAAAGAATGAACCTATAATCTTTAGAAAATTGGCTTATATGAGGAATCAGAGGATTACGAATACCAAAACTCAATCCACTCTTAGACTCTTTTGGCAGCAGAAGTGACACTCTTCCCAGTTTACTGAAGCTGTTCTCTGCCTTCCTTGAAAATATTGAAAGGTTTGAGATATGGATATTTAGTGATTCTTGGTTTTGATAGAATGGTCAGGAACTTAGAAGCAACCTGATTGGATGGTTGATGACATGAGATTTGGACAAGAATTATGTGGATGGAGCTCTTAGAATTGACTCCGAGTGTAGGAAAATTTGTATTCTACAGGAATCTTCACAAAATGCCCCCACTTCAAAGGAGCTTCTTAGTAATTAGGGTCACAAAATGACTTTTATAGCAATATCAGCTAGTATTCTTTCCAGCCACCCTGGAAAGGACTTAATGAGATCATGAACAAAAAAACACATTAATCATGATAGCTTTAAGGATGTATAGACTATATTTATGTTCAGCTACTTTGATCTCACTTATCCAATGCTAACTGATGTACTTTCCAGGACCAATGACGAAACTGAGAGTCAATATGGCAATGTATGCCAGAAGACCGGACAATCACCTTTTGGCAATTGGCCTTCTCCCACCAGGGTGAAGGTGACATTTTACCCTTTCTAAGAGTCATATTCTCAGTTTGGTTTTGCTTTTTCCACCTCACAGGTAAACTACATATTTTAAAACAATAATAAAACTAAACACTTGTATTAGTCTGCTGGGGCTGCCATAACAAAATACCATTGACTGGGTAGCTTAAACAACAAAAATTTATTTTCACACTGTTTTGGAGGCTGAAAAGTCCAAGATCAAGGACCAGCAAGGTTCATTTTCTGTTGAGAGCTATCTTCCTAGCTTGTAGATAATCACCTTCTTGCTAGGTCTTTACATGGATGAGAGAGAGAGTTCTGGTGTCCCTCTTTTTATAAGGACACCAATCCTATAAGATTAAGGCCACACCCTTATTAGTGCATTTAACCTTAATTACCTCCTAAAGACCCTGCCTCTAAATACAGTCACTTCGATGGTTAAGGCTTCAACATAATTTTGAGGGGACACCATTTAGTTACAGCACCACTCAACATTGCTGTTGACGTAGGAATTCCCTTTACCAATTAACAAGAAACACACAAACACATGAACAAAGGAATGAATAAATAAAGGCAATATATTGATGTACATTGTTGTTGTGAGTCTTTTCTTTTATCAATAACTCAGAAGCAGCTGACCATACAGAATGACAAAATGCTTACTGTCTTTGTTATGGCACAATTGTCCAATATCACCTCCAGATGAATGTGATATCCTTTGAACCACAACTGATTTACGGTGTTGTTTTTCCTACATCCAGTATTCATAGACACAGAAACTAAGGTCTAGAAGTTGGGGTGTCACCTCTTCCTATTACACAATGATCTACTCACAAAATATCTGCTTCCTTTCCCCCATGACCCTGGGCTTTCAGTTCAGAGGTTTCATTACACAAGGGAGAAAACCACCCCAGTGGGCATAGCAGGGCCTAGTTCTATTAAATCAGAAGCTAAATTGCCACTGGCCATTTTGGGCTCTTCATGCCAACAGATGAACAGAACAAAAAGGGTTTACAGGGCTGTCTTGTATGATTGATCCTGACCATCAGAGTGAGATAGGATTGCTGCCATATAGTGGGGACAGGAAGGAACATAGATGCAACCCAGGGTTTATAATGTTCCAGAATTACCTTGTTCAGTGTTAAAAGTTAATGGAATTCTATAGCAATTCTATACAGATGGGGCCAACAAGAGATCTAAAACAAAGGCTTGGATCACCTCACTCAATAAAGAGGAACAACAGGCTGAGATCCTGATTGAAAGTAAATGAAAATTAATACAGCCTGATTAGTTGAGGAGGAAATTTGTAAATTCTAAATACAGGCTTATGAACAGCTCTGGAAATGAGGGCTACATATAACCCATATCTTCCTCTGTGTTTGTGTGTGTGTGCATGTGTGTGTGCTGGACGGTTTGATTTAAATCTGCTTGAAATAAAAATCATAATTGTGAACTAGATAACCTAATCAATCAATCTAGATCCCCATCTGATGATAGGATTTATAACACCACTGCATTCCAAAAGAGTTTTACAGAAAAGCTGATGCTATTGAATAGCTGTCAATGGAACATGCACCCTGAGTTGTTGTTCCAAGTGGGTCAGAACATTTGCCCTGAATCTTCAGCATTTTCATACTTGATTTCATCATAGCCAACAGCATGAACATAGGAGTTGAGTAGAGATTCAGAGAAATTTACTAGGTTGCTCAGGAACAAATCATTTCTCTATGAAAATGAACCCAAGTTGTTGGCTTCAGGAGTATTAGGCTCTAACCAATTGGAATAACTGTTCTTAGATAATTGTAGCAGTGGAAGCCTCTTACACATGTGTGTTAATAACTTATAAGGTTCTGATATATGGATTAATCTGTTGGTTCTCCCAAGAAGTAGGCAAACATGCATATGACCTTATTTGTAATATTGATGATGAAACAAAGCCAGACAGATTACAGTCATGATCACAAAGTTTATAACTGAAGAAGCTTGAACTGGAATGTGTGCTTCTGAACCCATATCATTGATGGAATTATAGACATACTGGAAAACACTGTATTTGACACTTATAAATAAAATCATGCAACTTTGATAGCTCTGTTGCACAAAAGTTTTCTAAAGGTGTCCTTGAAATGAAGCATGAGAATATTCATAATTTATGGAAGAGCAATGACTAAATAAAATTGTTGGTAACTTGTTTTATGCCTCCTGTCTCTTTCTGGATTGGGTGATGATGGAGGCCATAATAGAGATTATACTCTGGGCATAAGAAAGGTATTGCTTTAACTTCACTCCTCCGTAATGAAATTACAAATCTTTGATTTTCTCTAATTGAAAATAATTTATGTCATCTTGTTTTAGAAGTTATTTTTTAAAAAATGACCTAGCAACTAATATCTTTGGGGCATTCTCCCTGGATTTGTACTTAGAGTCATTTCATGGGCCAACTGTGATATTTCTCCAAAAAAACATTTAATAGTTGTTATGTACCCATTTTAGTTCATATTTGTGGATGCAAGAAGCTCTTGCTGATCCTCTTTTTTTTGTATGAAAATTCAGGAAACAAAAGAAACCCTATCCTTACCTCCAAATTCTAGAGCAGACATTGTATTAAGCTCTGAGATCAGGTAAGGATACCTAGGTAAATATTAATGAAATAGCAAAATGAAAAGGAACATATATTTGCACTGTAATATCCTGTAATTTTCAAAATGAACAAACTAAAAACATAATTAATAAAGTAAAGAACAAGGAAAATAAAAATTCATAAGCAGCAATGTTTCATCTTTCTTTGTAGGAACAGTTCCTTTTCCATTTCAATTGACACAAATATAAAATGCTTTTCTTTAATTGAGTATCTATATTGATTTTGCTTTATGATCCATACATCTTCTCCATGACTTCATTCCCCTCACTAAGACCGCAAATAAGTTAAAATCCATCCATTCTCTAGAGTAGTTTCAATTTTCATGATGAATCAACCAAGTTTTGACCAGAATACCAACAGTAATTCTCTTCTTTGTCTCTTTTGACAAGTAATTGTATTTGCTCTATAAAAAACAACTCTCATTAATCCACATTGTTCTTTTTCAAAACCAGAGGTTTAAGATTTTATGTTAGATGTTGACTGACCATGCATCTCAAATACCCCTTTATTATATTGGAAAGGTTCACAGGATGGTACTCATAAATGAATGCCACACTTTGGAAAAGAATGTAGTTAAAAAGATAGGATAGATGCCTGGGTGAGACCTGAATTAACTAGACATTTTGAGAATGCTGAACATTTACATTTTCAGCACATCTAATTAACTTGTAGGTATTACATTCCAGTTGATTCAGGGAAACTCATACACATGCATGACATGAAAAAATCATTGCCACTGTGAAATGGTGTTTTACACTTACACCCCTACAGGCAGTTTTCTTTTTTCAAAATTAAATATGCATCAAGCTGCATATTAGAATCCACCTGAAACTTTTCCAATATTTCTTCCTTTTCCTTCATGCCTTTTCACTTTTAACTCCTAGTGAGAATGGGAAATGGAGACTGTAAAGAATCATAGAAGAAAAATTCTGACCATATTCTCAACCACAAACATAAAGAAAGCATAGTTTTTATACTTCATGGGACTTTGGTTTTTTCTTTTGAATTTTATTTTATTTTATTTTATTTTATTTTATTTTTTTATACAGCAGGTTCTTATTAGTTATACATATTAGTGTATATATGTCAATCCCAATCTCCCAGTTCATCCCACCCCTCACCATGGGACTTTGTTTTAATCAAATTCAATCATTTATAGATTCATTCCTCCATTTCTAGTCCAGGAAGCAACACCAATGTTCACTTTAATGAGTAAAAGTAAAAGCTTTACTCAATACATTATCTTGCAACATAAAGTACAAATAATATCATTGCATGCTTATAGGAAACCTTTTTCATGATATCGTACTTCCTAAGTTGACTCTCGAAAAGGTAAATGATCATTTGGAAAATTCTTCTTATGTATGCTGTATACATTTTAAAGACAACTTGGAGTTCAAAATAAGACAATAGATGACACTCATAGTTTCTTATATCATGAATTTCAGCACAAAGAAACAATATTTTCTAAAACCATATATAAAACTATTGAGTTCAGCATGCAAATAATTCAAAATAAATCCATTTCAAATAAAAAATTACTTGATTTCTCCAAGCAAAAACCAGTAGCTCAAAAAGTCACTCCAATGCTTTGACACTTTTAAGTAACCAGCTAAGAAAAAGTGCATGACTAATTCAACTGGCTATGCAAAAAAATTGTCTTTCAGGTGGTCAAAACTTAGCCACAAAATGCACTAATGGGGATAAATAATCTCTGTGCACACCAACTAAATAGAATATAAAACAATTTTTCCATGAAGAAAATGCAAAATTTGCACATATAAGCAAGCAGGGAAGACTTCTTCAAGACTGATCTGTTGTTCTTGAAGTTTGTACATTTTATTGGAGTTTTGATGTTGCTAGTTTATTTTGCTTTTGTTCTGGTGGTTTTGTTTTTATTTAAATGTCAGTAGGGAATTTTTAACCTCTTTGACTACACACATTTTAGTCTGGAAGCTAACATCACTTTTTTTATTTTTTTTCTCCAATTGCCCTTAAAGATATCCAGGATTAAACATATGATATTAGTATTTCTCAGAAACAGTGAATCACACAAATACTTTTAAACAAAAACATAAAAACAGAGGAAGAAGAAAAGAGAGGCTATATAAAACTGAAAGCAAGCAAGAATTCCCCCCCCAATCATAATGTGAAAAAACACTTTATCTCTTTAAATTTTAGACAAAAAAATTTCTAAGAGGGAGACTGTGTCTGCTTAATCTCTTTGGCCACAGTTTTCTTTTTCTCCTTCCTTCACTGTTTTTCTAAGATAGATCCAGAGAGCACATCAGAGAAGTAAACACTATAGTCTGCAGATATCATAGTACACACACAACAATTTGTATGATAATTTTTTTTTCTTGATTGCAATTTAACTCTTTAAAAATGCAAATTGTATAATTACTACCAAAAATAAAAAAATGTTCTCCATGTGTAATGACAAAAAGTCCACAAAAGTGCTATAAATTTTGCAGAATAATGGGTTTACAGATGAAAAAAAAAAAAGAGTGTACTCTATTAGACAAGCCCATTATGGAAGAAAAACACACTGGGTTGAAAATCCTTACAGTTAAAAATTTCTAGGTTGTTGTTGATTACTGCCCGGAGCCCTACCCTCAGTCTTCAAAACCTGTTGTAGAGGGTAAAACATTTTTTTCCCTTCTGATATATTTCCCAGTTATATCGATTAGATCAAAAGTAATGTCAGAAAATCTAAAATTAAGCATTCAAACCTGCAACTACTTGAGACATAGGCAATAAAGCATTAGAAAAATCACATCTATGCTCACAATCAATTTTACAAATAGTTGAAAATATGGACCTCGGTAAATATATACACATACCTACTGTTTACACTATATATCCTTTTTCTTGACAAGTTTTTGTGACTAGATAGAAGAAGAGCAATGCATTCACCTACAGCAGAGTGTCATCATAAGCACCGCATTTAGCAATGTAACAGCTAAACTTTCCTGAATACCTGCTGTGTGTCAGTCTCTGTGTTTAGTGTGTTATGAAGATCAGATCCTTCATAATCCCCAACTGGAAGGCATGAATAGCATCCCTTTATTCAGGTAAGAACTTGAGACACAAAGGGTGATTAAGAGGTGAGTCACAAAGCCCAGATCCAACTGTGCATACCTGATCCCACAGCCAGCACCCATACTGTTCTACCTCCTTTCTCCCCAGTGAAAAAACAGACCCATTTACCACTTGGCTTGACTGGGCACATGGGCAAGTTAATTATTTGGTGTGTGTCCAGTCACTCACATCTGATAAATGGAAAAGCTAATTCACTTACCTAATGCAGAAAGGAGCTGTGAAACATTATACAAATGAGCTTTGAAAATTGGTGTATTATGTAAGTGTAAACAATAGAAACTTTCACAAATGATTATTTTTGATGCATAAAGTTTAAAGGCTTAAGCAGTATTTATAATAAAAAATACTGTCTTCAAAATCAAACACATATAATCAAGTCCTGAATCTATCACTTAATAGCTAGGTAAGCACAGAAAGGATCCTTAAACTCAATGAGGCTAATTTTCCTCTTCTGTAAAATGAGGATGGTGAGTATTACAGAATTATTGGAGGAACTAAAATAATGCATGAAAAATAATTTGACATATAGTAGACACTAAACAAAGTATATCTGTTATTATTATTTTATGAATCAGAAAAAAATCTGAGTACTAAATTAATACATGAATTCCCTATTTGCGTACTGCTTTCATATGTAGAATCATCTGCTGATTGAGGGAAAGGGAACCTTAAATTTTAACAAGCAAGAAAGTAAACATAATTCTTTCCCTCCTAATATCACATATATATATAATATTATATATAATATAGTAATACTTGGCTTAACTGTGTTAGAGAAAGCCATCTGGCTATGGCAAATTTGTAACATGCCATCTTGAGTCTAATTTATTGATATGTTGCATGTTTAACTGTATGTTAAAAATGTGACTTACTTGGTGTCAGTTTCTTGTGAAAGACAAGGGAATAGGAAGTTCCCTCATGAGTGTTGCCAGACCACTGATGCTGGACTTGCAAAGGAGTAGGGAAAAACCAATCATGTAACACTTTGTTGACCATCACTTCTAGCCTATAGGTGATTAGAAAGTTTAAGAAAATAGTGGGAGATTAAAAAGATAATTATTTGCAGAAAGATGTGATGTGGGTGCTGCGATTCTTCTGTGGCAGAGTGGTGGGCAATCATGTTCCCACCTCATATCTCATGAAAAGGGATTCAGAGCAACCATGCAAAGAACTTGATGTATGTCCTCTACAGTTGTGGGCAGGATGACTGGTGTTTGATAGACACCTAAGGAAAATAAGGCTCAGAGGCTTGCTTGCTAACATACACATCTGGAGTTTGTCAGGTCAAAGGCTGCATGAGTGTATCCTGTGGACCAGATGTGGGTCATGTGTGCAAGAATCAGTCTGGACATGTCTTAGATTCTGTTCAAGAAAGGCACTCTGTAGATAAAGAAAAGCTAATAAAAGAGGTACACCCATCTTCTTCCTGGTCTGTGGCTAAAGCCAACAAATAAAGGAGCTATAGACGTATAGAGCCAAGAGAATGACCAAGGAGTTTAGCTAGGAAGGTGACACGCTGCTTCTGATGCCTGCCTAACCTCTGGTCTTCTGGTCATATAAGAGAATAATATTATTACTTCAGCTAATTGTGGTTAGGGATTTTGTTTCTTGTAGCCAAAAACATCATAACTACTACCATAGCTAATCTACACTATTTATGTGAGAATTAGTGGAAATTTATGAAAAGTCCTTAGTAAGATATTTTTGAATGTAGTTGACAGGCATTAGATAAATAGTAGATGTTTCCTTAAGGTTTTTGATAGAAAGAAGAGAGAAATGAAGACAATGTAAATGAATTGAAATATATTAAGGAAGATAAAATGTGTATGCACAAATACAATATATAATAGACATTATAATGTGTTAAATGCTACACAAAACTATGAGTTTTCAGAGGAGGGAGAGATTATTTCCAGCAGGGAATATATTTGAGGACATTATTTGAGAGAGAGGTTGCTCTCTGATTTCTCCCAGGCAAGTTTCAGCTCACAGATGTGTTTGCCCATGTATAAATCAGGGTTCAATCAGAGGAGCAGGACCCAAGGAATTACATAGAATAGGGAATTTGTTTACAGAGATTAAACCTTCCACAATCATGGGAGCTGGTGGGGAGATCTACGAAAGGCTGTTGGCTCTGCATCTGGTATTGGATGTGATGTTTCCATAGTTCAACCAGTAGAGCATTTGGAGAGGAAAGTTAGACCTGAAATGGGCTAGAATAAGAAATAACTGGCATCCTTGCTGATGAACCTGAACACACAAGGACAAACTGAAACCCATGTTGGTCTCTTTTTCCCCAAACCTTGTTGATACAGGTAACTGTCCAGGGTTGCTGGCACCTTTGACCACAGACCAATACATACATTTCTCTGGGCCTAGACTCAGAGAAACTTTAGGAGATCCAGTGTGAGTTGCAGGAGCTAGAGGTCTGGACACTGCCCCATGCCAAGAGCATGAGCTCAAAGATCAGATGTATCATGCCTGACCAGAGAGGAGGCTGACTTTCAGAGAATACAGATAACCACTACATCACTTCTAGTCTCCACCTTTCACGCAAAGTTTGACCTGTCTTGTGGCCAACCGTAACCCAGAGCCACACAGGGAAGGGTATTCTGAGAAATATAACTGTAGCTTAGCTAAGTGACAAAGCCAGGACAGCCCATAACTTTTTTATTATAATTATTTTATATCATTTAAACTTTAGGAGATTTCACAGAATGACCAAATATTTGGGCTTCCCTTAAAGAAAGAAGTTTGTGAAGATATTGACGAAGTGACTGTAAAGTTTATATGGAGAGGCACAAGACCAAGAACAGCCAACACAATACTGAAAGAGAGCAAAGTGGGAGGACTGACACTACCTCACTTCAAGACTTACTATAAAGCTACAGTGATCAACACAATATGTTATTGGTGAAATAATAGGCAAGAAGACCAATGGAGCTGAATAGAGAGCCCAGAAATAGACCCACGTAAATATAGTCAACCCATCTTTAACAAAGGACCAAGACAACACAATAGAGCAAAGGTAGTCTTTTCAATTAATGTTGCTGGAAGAACTGGACATCCACATGCAAAGAAATGAATCTAGACGCACATTTTGCAAAAACTAACTCAAAATGGACCCCAGACCTAAATGTAAAACATAAAACTACTAGAAGACAAAATAGACAAAACCTGGGTGACCTTAGCTATGGTGATAACTTTTTAGATACAATACAAGGGCATGATCCATGAAGCAAATAATTGACAGATTAGACTTTAAAATTAAAATGTCTTCTCTGTGAAAGGCGATGTCGAGGGAATGAGAACGAGCTACAAACTGGAAGAAAATATTTTCACAAGATACATCTGATGAAAGACTGTTATCCAAAATACAGAAAGAACCTTTAAAACTCAATAATATGAAAACAAACAACCCAATTAAAAAATAGGCCAAATACCTTAACAGATAACCCACCAGAAGATACACCGTTGGCAAATAAGCATATGAAAAGATGTTCTACATCATATGTCATTAAGGAAATGCAAATTAAGAGCAATGTGATATTACAACACACCAGTTAGAATGGCCAAAATCTGGAATACCAGCAACACCAATGCTGGTGACGATGTGGCGCAACAGGGACTCTCATTCACTGCTGGTGGGAATGAAAAATGGTACAAACACTTTGGCAGACAGTTTAATGATTTCTTACGAAACTAAACATACTCTTACCATGCAATCCCTCAATCATACTCCTTGGTATCTACCCAAATGAGTTTGAAGTTATGTCCACACAAAAACCTGTACATGGACATTTATAGAAACTATTCATAATTGCCAAAACTTGCAAACAACCAAGATATCGTTCAGTAGAGCAATGAATAAGTGAACTGTGGTACATCCAGACGATGGGATGTTATTCAGCGCTTAAAGAGAAATGAGCTATCAAGCCATGAAAAGACATGGAGGATCCTTAAATACATATTACTAAGTGGAAGAACCCAATCTGCAAAGGCTACATGATATATGACTCTAGTTATATGACTTTCTGGAAAAGCCAAAACTATGGAGCTAGTAAAAACAAAAAAATCAGTGGTAGCTAGGGGTTGCAGGCTGGGGTGGGGTGAATAGGTAGAGTACAGAGGATTTTTAGGGCAGTGAAAATATATTGATGGATAAATGTCATTATACATTTGTCCAACCCACAGGATGTCCAACCCCAAGAGTCAGCGATAATGTAAACTGAGGACTTCAGGTGACTATGATGTCAGTGTACGTTCAAATGTACCCTCTCGTGGGCGGTGTCAATAATGGAGAATGATATGCATGTGTGGAGGCAAAGTGTATATGGGAAATCTCTGTGCCTTCTCTTGCTGTGGACTTAAAGCTACTCTAAAATCTAAAGTTCTAATTAAAAGAAAAGAAAAGAAAAAAAACCATCAGTTGAGCTGACATTCATACATGACAGCAGGTGACTTGAGGTGGGGAGAAGCAACCCCCTTGCATGGGTTTGAGCTCTCTTGTTTGCCATCATCCCCATCATTTCCTATCAACTTCCAACACCAAAACCTTGTCAGTTATCATTTACTGTCACTGTAGACTGAATGTTTGTGTTCCCTCAGAATCCGTATTTTGAAACCCTAATACCCAGTGTGATAGTATTTGGAGGTGGGGCTTTTGAGAGGTGACTAGGAGACACCATAATGGGGCGGATACCCTTATAAGAAGATTAAGAGACCAGAGCTCTCTATCTGCTATTTGAAGATACATCAAGGAGGCTATCCACAAGCCAGGAAGGCTTTTACTAGAAACAACCCTGCTGGCTCTTGATCTTGGCCTTCTAGCCTCCAGAACTGTGAGAAATAAACCTCGGCTGTTTAAGCCACCCAGTTTATGGTATTTATTTGTTAGAGCAACCCGAGTTGACTAAGATAAGCATACTGCTTTTCTTTTTTCTTTCATTCATTAAGCCTGGGTTCTGAAGAGTTTTGCATTTGGGACTCCATATTTTGAAGGAGGCTTCGGATTGAGTATCTGAGAAGGGTTTGCATTTGATATGGAAAGTGATAGATAACTTAGGAAAAATTGTTACAAGAAATATTTTTTAAACTCATGAGCAGTCTTAGGCCTGATGAAGATTAAAGTGTGAAGGAGAGTTTGGTGAGATATGGTAGTCAGAAACTGACTTGGTGCCAGATGGTATAGGGTCTGGAATGCCAGTTTTATTTGGTAGACATCGGGAAGCAATTGAAACATTTTAAAGAGGTAAGGGAAATGACCACAACTATGGTATAGGAAAATCAATCTAGAAGTTGTATAATAGTGAATTAGGTGGGAACAGAAACAGAGATGGAAAGTATCTTTTGTAATGCAGCAATTTTTACTTTATTACCAGTCTTGCCTGAAGACCAATCTGATTATTCTTATGGCCACTGGGCCATTGTCTTTGTCCCACTTAAAATTTGAAGCCCTAGATTTATTTATCACTGTGGTTGATAGACAGAACTCCAAGTTTTCCTTTGTTTAAGGGAAACACATTCAAGCTGGTATTCAAGTTCATATTCAAGCTCCCCAGGCAGTTTGGCTGCCAAGACTGTTCTGGAAATCTTGCAAACTCTGTTCTGTGGCATTTAGCACTGCTGCTTTCAATCTTGGCTGGAAACCATAAAAATAATATTTCATTCATTATGTTGTAGAAGAGGCCCTTAGAGCTTCATACTTGAAAGAGGAGATATTGTGCAGATAGCATCACGTTTCTATGCACAGCAAGGCACCAGATTGACAAACAGTTAAGTTATGACTTAAGGGATATTATTAAAATGGTAGTATTACTTTATCACCAAAGAATTATGAGGTCTTAGTTATATCCTCTAAGTGACTGACTGAGAAGGAAATTATTCAAACTAGTTAGACTGGGAAGACACTTTAGTTCCTTCCTGAGCAAACCTGTGCTTACTCCGAATAATGAATGGAGTTGGTGTCTTTAATTAGAAACCCCCAAATCACAATGAGCCAAAGGAATATTACTCTAACTACATTTCAGAAAATAGAGTTAGAATTGAAGAACTCAAAAGCAACACTGGTGACTATCCCCCAAATCACAAATGCATCCAGAATACCAAACTGCTTCAATAGAGATGAAGAAGTAAATACTAAACAAAAATCTTTGACTTACACATTGCACACAGGTATAGACATCACATTACCCCTCTACTGCACACATATCTAGTTTGATTCCATTGAGAGAACTTTAGCAATCAGTGAAAGTACTACAGCTAAAAGGACAATATATATGCGTAAAATAAGAATGTTTTGGTTTGGTGCTTAGTAAAATAAAAGAAGCACCCATATTAGGGTAGGCTGTCTCCCAAGAGGTCCTCTGCATTGGAGTTCTCTGTCTTCATCTTTGGCACTTCCAGTACCTTGTTCATTTTTGGGGAATATTGACTGCTAGACTGCTAAACTTCATATCCCTGTAGAGAGAAAGGCAGGACAGAGACCTTATTCTGTAACCAATGGCCAAGTTCCTTTTTTTCACTTTTGTATAAGCCAAACTACCAACACAAGAGTCTATTCTGCCGTTTCCTGGTCCTAAGTCTATTTGCTTTTTATACTCTTCATATCTAATTTAGACCACAAACACTAGTCAATTAATAATTCATAATCAGAACATCTCTAAATACACTTATATTTGAGGTTAGGGCTTCGACATATAAATTATTTTTTTCTTGGGGGTGCATAATTCAGTTCATAGCACAGAGGAAATCAGAAAATTAACTTATAAGCCTCAATGTCTTCATGTTGAACATCAGAATAATGATATCTTCTTCAAATTGTTGTTATCCAGAACAAATGAGATAGTACATTTTAACAATATAATAGTTGCACAATAAATCTAAGGTTTCCTCTACATCAAACAATATGGTTAGAAGTCCACACTATCCCTGGACTTGTATTGTGCTCAAATCCCTGCCTCTGCCCTCCTGCTGGGCTTGGATCTTTGGCTGGGGTCTCCAGGCCCATAATTGCCAGAATCAGACATCTGAATGCCTACTCAAGTCCCCTTTCCTGTTTACTGGTGTTCAGATATGCCCTCAAAAATCCCAGTATAAACAAAACATATAGATATAGTTATAAGATATATAGATATTCATATATAGATAAAATCCCTTACCTCAACCATATAGAGATTTTACATTTCCCCGCCTGTCCAGTGGCCACTTCAAAAGTGTACTGCAGTCAGATTCCAGAAGGGCTAACTAATAATATTTTAAAAGAAAGTTAGGAATATATTTAATACTAGCACTCTTTCTATTTATCTGGCCCTATCTTGCCTTTTATTTTCATCCTATTACCTGCTGCTTTCACCAGACCTCTAGATCAAAGGTTCTCTACTGACAACATAAAGAGAAATGGCATTAATTGTTCTAAAGATGCTTTTCAGAAATTTTTAAAATAATGCATTATTTGTGAAGAACTTAGCTCAGCATATGAACGTTAAACTGTATATTTCCAAGCATTGCTGTACATGTATATAGTTGATTCTTTCACCTTTCCTACTGAGACACTTATGATGTCTGATATAATAATTGCTTTCTGGTTACAGTATGTGTGGTCTTGTCTAATCCTCACAAAAAACCCTATGGGGGTACCAAAGCACAGAGAGACAGTTGACCTGTCCAAGGTCACCCAGCTGGACAGTGGTAGAGCCAGAATTTGAACTCAAGCAGTCTCTCTTCTGAGGCCACACTTAACCACTGTGCAATATCACCTTGAAATGGAGGGAAAAGTGGAGTCATATAGCCAGTATCCATGGAACTGTCCATAACCAAGGCTGTCTCCCTGGGATGCCATGCCCCTTGTCATGTGTCATTTCAGCTCCTGAAGAATGAATGGTCAATGCAGCTATTTTATATTCTTGCTGGAAAGGAGATTGCATCTGCTAGAAAAGGACTCTGAGAGCACAGCTGACATCAGTCAGGTTTCTGCTCCATGGATTAAATCTGACAAAAAGCAGATTACAAAACCCGCTCCCCAAATCCTGCACCTTCGTATTATTTTAAGATCTAATTTGTTTTGAAGAAAAGGTTCTATAAAGATGCCTGCAAGCCGAAAATATTCAGAAAATGATAATGTCTACATTAGGACTTTAAACTTACATGATATAAACAAAATGCAGAATTAGCCTATTATATTTGCATTCACACAGGAAAATACGAAACTCTCTTAGATCTTGGACAGATTGGCCACTAGAAAGGTCTTAGATCCACCGGTGATTTGGCTGATCAGCTTGGGAATTAAGCCCTAGCATGCTCAGAATGAGAGAAATGCTGCTTCGTAGAAATGCAGGCAGATCTGGCAAAGGGAAAAGGAGAAACAAGACACAAATGGTATCTTGATTCAGCTTTTTCAGCCTGTCTTATTCACACAGCGTTCCTCAGAGATTTGATATTTGCCTTCTTATTGAAAGAAGTGCACACGATTGTAAAAGGAAAAGACTGTCTTTCAATGTTTTTACATTAATATAATGTAAATGCCCGCCACTATACAATAAGTAAAGAAAAGCAGTATAATACAGTGGAAAACATATGCTTTCTGGTATCATGCAGTCTTAGCCAAATTTTAAGCTCCCTGAATCTGAGTTTTCTTATTTCTGAAATAGATATTTATCTCACAGAGTTTCTGTGAAAAGCAATGAAATATCCCCAAGTCATCATGCACTGGGAGAGGTAACACAGTGATATTGAGAGCGACTTGGGAGACGGACTGTGTTCAAATCTCGCTTCACTCTCTTATTAGCTGTGTGAGTTCAGGAAAGTTACTTCAGCACTCTGGACCTCTAAAATGAGGATGATAATCATAGTGCCTACTACACAGAATTATTATGAGGATTTAATGAGTAACTAGTTGTAAAGTGATTAGAACAGTGCCCAGATCAGAGTAAATAATATGTAAAAATTGAAAAACAAATAGTGTGTTGGCTATTAACAGTCTGACATTCATTTCCTCTACTTCCAGATACAGCATCCCATCTTTGCTTTCAGTAATGTTACCACCTGTCTTTAAATAGTCTTAACTAAGCAGTCAATCCAAGTGCTTCAACCAGTTGTGGCTAAGGGGTGGGAATGTGACCCAATCTAGGCTAATCAGATACCCTCTCCCTGGAATTTGACTCATTAGCAGATACTATACAGACTGTATTGAAATGTATTCATCCTGACTATTGCACCCTAAAGATACTCTCCATTAATTTCTCACTTTAAGATTTCCAAGGTTGCCCTAGTCTCTGCCTGCTCTAGGACATATTTCGATACCTTATCCATCAATTCTATGAGCCAACCCCTATCCTTTTGAGAAATCAGCCCCTATTTCCTTTGTTTTCTTAAATCCATTTCTTTTACTTTTTTTATTTATAATCTCATATTTTATATTTATTTATTTTTTAAAATTTTTATTGGAGTGTAGTTGATTTACAACGTTGTGTTAGTTTCAGGTGTACAGCAAAGTGAATCAGTTATATATATATAACATATATATACATATGCATATATCCACTCTTTTTAGAGTCTTTTCCCATATAGGCCATTATAGAGTATTGAGTAGAGTTCCCTGTGCTATGTGGTAGGTCCTTATTAGTTATCTATTTTATATATAGCAGTGTGTGTATGTCAATCCCAATCTCCCAATTTATCCCTACCCCCTCTCCCTTGCTGGTAACCATAAGATTGTTGTCTACATCTGTGACTCTATTTCTGTTTGGTAAATGAGTTCATTTGTACCATTGTTTTAGATTCCACATATAAGCGATATCATATGATATTTGTCTTTGTCTGACTTACTTCACTCAGTATGACAGTCTCTAGGTCCATCCATGTTGCTGCAAAAGGCATTATTTCATTGATTTTATGGCTAATATTCCATTGTATATATGTACCACATCTTATTTATCCATTCCTCATCAAATACTCCCCAAATGTGTACAATAGGCACACAATACAATTTTATTCATTATTAGAATCAGAGTAATCATTCTAAATTGTTCTTCTGTACTCAAGTCATTAGTTTTGCTCATTTAAACTGATGAAATGATTTAGTCCTATGTCACCTCCATTCCCACCCATGGCAGGCAAAAAGGATATATATGTAATTATAATCTGGCAAGGTTGGCAGTGTGTATGACTGGAGAGGGATGTCTCCTAATGACCAGCCCTAGCCCTGGGATCTACGAGATGAGCCTGGGCAATCAAAGACTCAAGGTTGGCTCTTCATTTCCTTTCAGTCTCAGAGGTACATAGAATTTAAAACAATTCAGAGGTTGGAAAGAAGCAAAGTCACTGAGACTTCATGTGCTCTGATTTTGCTAATATGTCTCTCCCCCTCCTGCTAAAAGATGGACAGAAACTTATCAGAGAACAAAATGTAGTGTGTCTGTATAATGTGAGAATGGCTAATTGGACTTTGAAAAATACACACATACAACAAAATAAATCTCTAATTGCTGACATTTCAAACACTAATACAAAGTAAATAACTTCATACTGAGAAGTTAGAAATCATGTAGTGAGCAATTTGGGCAGCAAAAAGGAGTCTTTTCTGGACTGGTTAAATCATTTATCAAAAATTATAAGCAAATCTATAGAGACAGAAAATACATTAGCAGATGCCTAGGGCCAAGAGATGGTGGTGTGGGAAGTGATTGCTAATGGGTACAAGGCTGCTTTGGGGAATGATGAAAATGTTCTAAAATTAGATTATATGATGGTTGCACAACTCTGTAAATATACTAACAATCACTGAATTCTGCCCTTTAAACAGGTAAACTTTCTAGTGTGCAAATTATTCCTCAATATGTTGTTTTAAAAAACAATTTCTGAATTTCCATATTTTGAGTGACTAGAAATCTCTAGCTAGCCTGAATGAAAGTTAGCAGGGTTGGATTAGGGATTCCAGAACAGGGTGGAAAACATAAAGATGAGTAAAATGCATACAAATCAAAATCTGTGTTCAGATCCCTTAGGTCAGTATCAGACAGCTAATGGAAAGCAGGGGCTGGATGACGAATGAGAAATGGGCCTGGGTTGTAAGGAGATGGACATTGGACAAAGCAGGAGCAAGTTCAATTCAACTTGTCACCCTGATAGACTGGGCGCCATGGTCTAGTGAACATTTCTCAATGAGATATAGTCCACCTGCACTATTTACCTGTCTGGTGTAGAGTCTAAGAGAATCTTTAGGCCAAAGAGTACGCAGGATTCTGAAGAACACCCTTCATAAGGTTCTTATTTCCTTATCTCAGGCTTAGTAAGTCGCCAGCAGCCAGCACATTCTCTGAGTGTGGCTACACAGACCACACACCATGCTGCTGGGTGTGTATTTGGCTATCCAATGGAAATATGAGGTTTATTGAGAAAGCCTTCTTTCCTTTATGTCACTAAGTACACATGACTAGCAGCTCTCCCTGTTGATAATTTATAAATCACATATTCATTGCATACTGAAAGGAACCTAAGATAAAAAAAAAAGAATAAGAATTTTAAAAAATGATATTCAAGAGAAAGTTGAAATTAGAATGTTCAGTTTTCCTACCGTGTTGTAGTTCTGTTTCCATTCACTAATTTTTTTTTTTTTCAGAGCTTAAGGATGATTCAAACACAGTCCCCTTCAAAAGTTCTCAGCCATTTTTTTTTTTTCTGCTATCGCACTTGTGATCGATGACACTTAACACAACTCATATTTTATGGAACATGTGCATATAAGCTGCTGGATATAGGTGATTCCCACCTCTTTTCCTTTCAAGGAAGCATGTCAAGTGGCAGGAGAATGAGACTAATACTGTAGGAATGTTCTAAATAAACATATAGTGACATATCTATCATTAACAAAAGTTAAATCCTATCAGTAAAAATTAATTTGAAATATCCCTCATAATTGATTGTTACACACACAGATCACACACAAACATTACGAAAGCACTTCAGAGAACCTCCGAAATGGTTTCCTCTCATAGATTTATAAATGAGGAGAAAGAAGATTCAGAGATTTTAGGCATTTTGCTTAAGTATTATCAGTCTAAGTTAATGTTGACTATTTCCAGGATTAAGGATGTCCCCCACTGCACAATCCCCACCCCTTTTAGACCAGTGCATCTCCAAACTGAATGTGCCTATGAAATACAAGTCAACTTGGGAGTCTTTTCAAAATCCAGAATCTCACTTTACGTTGTGAGGTTCTCTACCTATATTTGAAAGCACCTCTCAAATTTTCAAAGCACTTTACATAGGCTAATAGCATTTTATTACCATGACACTTATGCAAACAATACATTGTAAATTCAGTTTTATAAATGGGAATGTAATATGTCTTACATTGTACAGTAAATGATAGATCAAGAATTCAAACTAGGGACCTGTAGCCCTAAATCTTATGTCCTTGACCCCTGAACATTTCCTCCTGGGTAGAAACTCATGTTCTATGAGTGTTTCCTTCTGAAGTCTAAGAGGAGACTATAACCCTGACTTTCCTAAATGTCCTCTTATTTCATTTCTTTTTCATTCGCTGTCTGAGATTTTTCTTGACATGTTTTCTGTTTGTGAATATGACCCTGTTGTAATTTTTACAATCAGTCTCCACCATGGACTCCTTTAAGGTAAATTTGTATTTTCTTCTCTAGGTTATTTACGTATTTCTCCACTGGTTTCAAATCTCTTAGTCAGTTCTTTAGCCATGATATCTTAAACATATTATATTCCCATATTTTATTTCTAACTATTAATTTGTCTTTTAATCATATTTACTGTTTCCCTAGAACCTATATGAACTTCTTAGCCTCATCTTTGTATCAGAGTTAGAGGGTGTGGAAAAAGGGAAATCTCTTGCACTGTTGGTGGGAAGGTAAATTAATACAGCCACTATGGAGAACAATATGGAGTTTCCTTAAAAAACTAAAAGTAGAACTACCATATGACCCAGCAATCCCACTACTGGGCATATACCCTGAGAAAACCATAATTCAAAAAGAGTCATGTAACACAATGTTCATTGCAGCACTATTTACAATAGCCAGGATATGGAAGCAACCTAAGTGTCCATCGACAGATGAATAGATAAAGAAGATGTGGCACATATGTACAATGGAATATTACTCAGCCATAAAAAGAAATGAAGTTGAGTTAGTTGTAGTGAGGTGGATGGACCTAGTGTTTGTCATACGAGTGAAGTAAGTCAGAAAGAGAAAAACAAATACCGTATGCTAACACATATATATGGAATCTAAAAAAAAAAAAAAGGGTTCTGATGAACCTAGGGGCAGGACAGGAATAAAGACGCAGATGTAAAGAATGGACCTGAGGACACGGGGAGGATGAAGTGAGAGAGTAGCACTGATATATACACTACCAATTGTAAAATAGATAGCTAGTGGGAAGCACCCGCATAGCACGGGTAGATCAGCTCGGTGCTTTGTGACCACCTAGAGGGGTGGGATAGGGAGGGTGGAAGGGAGATGCAAGGGGGAGGGGATATGGGGATATATGTATACATATAGCTGATTCACTTTGTTATACAGCAGAAACTAACACACCATTGTAAAGCAATTATACTCCAATAAAGATGTTAAAAAAAAAGTCAAAATCATGAACAATGTAAAAAAAAAAAAAGAAACATACGTGCTCACAGTCCCAAGTTTCCTACATTTGAATTTATGCAGCAAGACATTTCGTTGTTCTTTTTAAGGTCTTTTAAAAGATAATAGATATTAAAAGGCTCCAAGCTAAATTTGTTTGTTTTTTTTTAAATTTTGAGATAAAGAAGTCATATGGGGAAAAGAGAGAGGGAACCCATTTTGAAGGATGACTTACTGGAATTACAAAATGCAATATTTAGTTACATATTTTATTGGGATCTTGGAAAAATATAAAAGATACACTACAACTGATTTTTCCATGTGGCATTCTTAAAAATTCATAGCATTTGTATTAGTTAATTCCTATTATTTGTAGTAAAAAAAATATTTAGCTATCCTATGAATGATAAAACATGACTCTCTATCATGAATAGTATAGTCTTTTCCTACTATTAGAGTGAAAGACCATTGAGTGAAATAATAGTCATTCAAGAAAACCCAGGGATGTATAACAACATTTCTAGATTTGGGAACCATGTTTTCTTTTTGTTTAAATTTCTGAAATGATATGAAACAGTATCTGCCCCATCCATTCTAATCCTGCCTGGCTAGAAGATTCGCAGCTGAATTTTTGATTTCTCCACTTATAGAGAGAAGGAAGAACACTTGAAAGAGGAGAAATGTAGTTACACCCAGAGAGATTATCCATTCTGTAGTCATCCTCTAGGTATCCCACCGCATTATTGTTTTTAAATATTTGTCATGTCAGAGGTCAGAACGAACTGTACCACAATATATAAGGCTAATAGAATCAAGGCAAACAGGCCTCTGATTTTGAGAAAGTTTGTACCAAATGCTGATGAGAGAGGAAATAAGTGCACTCTAGTTTTAGAGGAAGTATGTCTTCGTTTCACATGTCCCTTATTAGAACCAGGATATTATGCTAAGGTTATTTATTACTTCTGAGGATTTCTCCGGATATCTGGGTGTGTGTCTGCAAGAGAATTCACTCTCCTTCCAGTCTTGACTAATTATTTTACTTACCTGAGATGTAAGAAGGACCCACAAATTTGCAACACAAGAACAAATCCCTTCAAGAAGGGAGAATCGAAGTCCCAGGACGGTGATTCTCAACCTAGGCTACATATTAGATAAATAAAGAAATTTTTAAAAACTGCAAAAGCCCAGGTCCCAATCCTGGATCAGCTAAATAGGATCATCGGGGGAAGGAATTCCAAAGCTTTAAAGCTTCTCAAATTATTTTAAAGTCCACCAATTTTGGAGGCTACTTTGGAGACGATCTAGGTGTATATCTAGTTAAAAAATAAAAATAAATATAAAATAAATTGGCAACAGAGTTAAGATGCCTCCTTTCTAATCAAGGACTCTTTTTGCTCCAATGAGAATTATTGAAAATAAATTTTAAAGAGGATACACATTAAATGACTGTTTAGCAAATGGCAACTGAAGAAGGCATGACTGTATGTTTCAGTAAAAGAGGGCAATAGAAATCAAATTTAAAACCCCAAGGGGAGGAAATCACCAGGGTCAGTGAAAGTTTGTAGCCAGGGGAGATTATGTCACATATTTACATTATTATTTAATTGTATGTTAAACAGGATTTGTAAAATGAACTATAAATCCAAATACCACCACAGAGGCAGAGTGCTAAAATCTTTCATCTCAGGTTGACACGGATTAGAGATTTGAAAGCCCACTTCTCCTTTTACCATGTCAAATTATAAAAGGAAAAATAAAATGCTGATTTGAGTCTCTAATGAAAGGTAACTGCACCGTTATTGGAAACATACTTTCATTGCAAACGTGGATCTTATTACAGCACAGAGCAGGGCCTGCGTCTTTCTACCTTTAGGTTTTGATGGTGGGATTGCTGTTTACATTCATCTGGTTTTCATTTGAAAAATCCCATCTGTGCTGAGCCTGAAAGAACTGTAAAAATACTAAAGTTACAAGCATTTAAGTAAGGTGAACAGAATTTCCTGGGTTTACTTTGCTAAAATGATGTTTAAAGAAGATTTTGGTGATGTAGGCTGCGAGACCACTATAATATACCTGCTACAACTAATTATGTGTCTGAGATGAGATGCAAAACAGAACTTCAATCCCAGAGGGGAGGGGAAAAAAATATCCTAGCAGCATGATGCACTTATACTAAGTATGGACACTTTCAAAAGTGAATGTATTATAGTTAGGCTAATTATGCAAAACTTTTTATAATATCATATTTATCTGCCATTTTCTATTATAATCCAAACACTTATTGCTACACACATAAAACGTGGAAATAATGGAGTGGAGAAGAGAATGTTTCCATATTTCAAAAAAACTAAAAATCAAATCAAATCAAATAAGCCAGAAAGTTCTCCTTTTCTATATTGCTCATAAAGGATCAGACTTGCCATGAGAAAGCTTAGTTACTCTGGCATCAGCAGGTGAAGTGTGCCTCAGAAAAAAGAGGAAATTTGAGAGAAGTGGAAATGTCAATATTAGATGTGAATGTTTTAAAAGACAACTTGGGGCTAGGCATTATAGAGGTAAAAGAGAGTTCTTGAGTCAACCATGGCATCTGGGCAAGTAGAACAGTATTATTCCCCACTTCCATCCCATGTACATCATTTATATTAATGTAAATAACCCAAGTCAGATATCTGAAAAGATTACTTGGATATTTCTAAGGTATCTTAGATATTTCTAAGGTATCTGGTATATTCCAGAGTTCAAAGGAAGCATTGAGCAACTCTCTGGCTTTTCCCCAATTTGGATGATCATTCGTTGAGTGTTTAGATGAAGTTCAGACTAGACATTGGTCCAAGAAACAGTATCTATGTTTAGGTGATTTTAATACTGCTATTCTAAATTCTTTGCAAGCTCTGTATCTATGAATTGTTGCCTCCATATGCCTTTGTAAAAGTGTAAGTCCAATTAAAACTACTAAAAGAGACCAAAGTCACTCAATCTCTAATTCCTGCCTGGTTGTGCAGTGGAGAATTTACAAAAGATCCTCACTTCATTTCTCATTTCTTCCTCTGTCACTGCTTCTGTGAAGGATTATTCTGGAAATTACACACACACACACACACACACACACACTAAAACTGCACTAAAAATACAGAGCCAAATCAAGGGCTTCTGCTAGCTGAGAATCACTCCATCGGAAGTGAGATTGTCACTGACATTTTTCTTCAGTGGCTGCTCTTTCTTACCGTTCACAATTCACTTGTGTCACAGCCTCCAGGTAAAATTCCCTGACCTCCTAATTATGATAGATCCTGATGTGCATATTTCTCCATTACGTTTTCATAATGATATGTGCATTTAAAATAAATCTTGTGACACTCCTTTATGATTACTTAATGACCTGTTTCTCCCCCAGCACTGTAGGTTAGGGTAGACACAATCTCTTGATTCACCACAAGCAGGTATCAATAAATATTTGGTGAATAAATCAGGATGTGAATGAATATTTAAATGGCAGACGTAAAACTTATTATATCTATTTGCAAGAGCTTTGAGATCCTCAGATATCTAGTGGAATGTTCAGAATTTTCATTCTTTCTTCTATAAATTATTTTAGATTGAGCCTTAATCATTTTTTAAGATAGACTATTTTTAGAACAGTTCTAGGTTCACAAAGAAATTGAGTGGAAGGTACAGAGATTTTCCATATGCTTCCTGCTGCCACACAATCACAGCCTCTCCCATTATTAACATCTCCTATCAGAGTGTTACACTGATAACAATAGGTGAACCTACACTGACATATCATAATCACCCAAACTCCATAGTTCACATTAGGTTTCTTTCTTGGTGTTGTATATTTTATGGGTTTTGAAAACTGTTTAATGACATATATCCACCATTATAGTATCATACAGAATAGTTTCACTGGCCCCCAAATTCTACATGCTCCACCTATTCATCCTACCCTCCCCCCCAGCTCCTGGCCACCACTGATCTCTTTACTGTCTACATAGCTTTACCTTTTCCAGAATGACATATACTTGAACTTATACAGTATGTAGCCTTTTCAGATTGGCTTCTTTCCCTTCGTAACCTGCATTTAAATTTCCTCCATGTCTTTTCATGGCTTGATAGCTCATTTCTTTTTAGTGCTGAACAATATACCATTGTCTGGATATACCATCATTTATTTATCCATTCACCTAGTGAAGGGCATCTTGGCTGCTTCCAAGTTTGAGCAGTTATGAATAAAGCTGACATAAACATTTATTTATAGCAAGTTTTGGTGTGGACATATGTTTTCAGCTCATTTGGTTAAATACCACGGAGCATTATCACTGGATCATATGGTAAGAGTATGTTTAGTTTTGTAAGAAACCACAAAACTAAAGTGTCTTCCAAAGTGGCTGTACCATTTTGCATTGCCACCACCAATGACTGAGAGTTCCTCTTGCTCTACTACTTCACAAGCACTTGGTGTTGGCAGTGTTCCAGATTTTAGCTGTTCTAATTGGTGTGTAGTGGTACCTCATTGTTTTTTAAAATTTACATTTCCCTGATGCAAATTCCCATATGATGTTGTGCATACTTTCATATGCTTATTTGCCAATCTGTACATTTTCTTTGGTGAAGTCTCTATTCATGTCTTTTGCCCATTTTTTAATCAAGTTGTTCATTTTCTTATTGTTAAATTAATTTTTTTTTAATTTGTAAGATTTATCTGGAATTTTTTCTTCAAAATTTCTATCAAAAGTTTAATCAATAAACTGCTCAAACACAGTTCTCAGAGATACTGATCAGTGGCCCTTAAGTCTAATTTTCAGTTTAAATGTTTATAATCTATACTGATTATCTTTTCTAAACTCATGTTTTATTGCCAAACATTGTTTAAATAACAGTCAAACTGAATAGAGATTCTAATGATGGGCATCCTGCACTCTGATATGCTGGAGAAAATGAGACCTTCTTTTGCAGGACCTTTTGCTGGAGAAAAATGAATAAATAAACCAATAAAAAGTACTATAAAGCATTGTTTAATTTGCCTTTCTAAAATTAAATAAATAGTAGTATGGGTTTACTTCTAAGAGTGACATCCAAAAAAGTTAATACGGTTGAGTATCCCAGAAACCCACATTTCCCAGCTTTATTCCCAGCATTATAATCTCCCAAAAAATATCTCGAAAGAGAAAACTGTGGCCATATTCGATACCTGTATTTAGTCACCCTCTTAAGATTTATAAATGATATTTTGGGTAATTTTAATAAAGTAAAAAAATATATATAAATGAAAGAACTGTCTTCACAATTGGCCACTTCCTAGCCTTTGGTCTAAGCCTTTTAGAATTCTAAATAATGTTTCTTCAGGGTAAGCCAGGCCTTCTTGCCTTGACTCACTTTCTGGTACAACAGCTTGTTAGAGAACGAAAATGGAATTCCAGTTAGAAATGTATACATAATGTTCAAGTTATGTCCAGATCTACAAATGGATAGGACAGAAAATAGCAAATGTATTCCATTTATATAAAACAAACAGATTTTCCTCTATAGGAGGCACTTATTAAGGCAGGACTTTGCTCAAGCAATTGGAGTTCCATGCAAATCCAAATAAGACAAGTATAGAGACTTCTAAAAGCGAACCCTGGCTTCCACGATATGAAATTTATTTTTTAAGAGAAGGAAAAAAATCAAATTCTATAGTTAATAAAAATTGTTTATACTAACTGAAGTTTAGGAAATACGGCAAATATTAAAACAGATTTTATTAGTTAACGCTGGGAATATTAACACATTCAAGGAAGAGTTTTCAAGATCCTGTCATCAATCACAATTTGTGTATTGTTACAAATTGACAGCCATCATTTTTTTTGTCTTTCTTTCCAGATCACGTAGAATTAATACGGAAATATTGATCAAGGTGAAGGCAAATGACTCCATCCTGTGACTAAGACTGAAGCCCAGCAGCTCTAGACTTCAATGATAATTTTGCTCAAGCCAGCTCAATGTTTCATGAACTACCTATACACCCAGTTGATTTATTCTGTAATCTTTTTGGAAGCAGATGTTTGTCTTGCCTTCCAATCAATGATTATTTTATTGAGTGCTCAGTATGTTTGGTGGGATATGTGATATTTGTCCTCAAGGGGCTTATAACATGTGATTGGTTGTCTTGATTAATTTAACAGCTATCTAAAACAAGAACTCTCCTTGACTATGTGCCAGTCCCTACACTAAGCAGCTCTTAATCCCCTTAATATTCCTACATGGTGGAAGTTTTTATTGCCATTTTACAGGTGGGGAAATAAAAGCACAGAGCCCAAGTTCTCTTAGTTCATAAAGCTGGAATCCAAGCCCAAAATGCCATGCTCCAAAAGCCAGTGTGATTAATTTCACATAATTTCCTTTGTTGGCTTCCCTTCAGTTTCCAAAAAGAGGCTTCCTCTTCACCTTTCCTTTTTTATGACATAAAATAGCTTTCTTTGCATTTAAAGTTCTTTATATCAACGACAGTGATCTTAGTATATTTTTAGGCCATAATACCTTTAAATGAAACCAGGAAAAAAAATGAAGATAATGATCAGCTAGTTAAAAATGCTCAATATGTAGACAAGAGAAATTTTTGTTTGGTGACTATGTTGAGAACCTTAAATTTTTACAAGTAGAAATACATTCTAGAATGAATGAATGCCCATAACAATAACAACAGCAGTAATAGAAGCAGTGTTCCCAATGAAGAAATGTATTTGGATGAGGTTTTGGTCTCAGAGAATTAAAAATAATATATTTATGCAATAGCAATATTATACTTTGGTATTGTAGTTTTAATCAAATCACTGACTATATGAAAGCGAACACTCAGTAGAAATGTGTTATGGAAATAAAAATGCTAAGTAAGCATTCTATGGCAGTGCTCACCGTGGGCTCTTTGGAGGAAACCGTCTGGGCCAAACACAACATAAAGATGCTTGCGCCTATATATGTGGCTCAGTGAGTTAGGTCACATCAGAGAAAGTTATGCTTTATCAAAGCGTATTGACTGAATTCTACAATTTGTTTCCTCTTTTTAAGACTACTTATTTTAAAAAGTAAACAATTTAGCTATTCAATAAATATTTACTAAGCACGTTATTTAGTGGTTTGGCAAGCGCTTCAGTAGCTCTTACTATGTGCCAAGTATTGTTATAAATTCTTTACAAATGTTAATTATTCCTCTTAATAGGTTTTTAGTCCTATTTATTCCTCTTAACTTCTTTCATCCTCATAACAATAGGTACAATTTTCATCCCATTTTACAATTGAGGAAACTAAAGCACAACAAAGCTAAAAAACTTAGTCATGGTCAATTGGCAAGTAGCAGAAATCCGTTCCTAAAATACATGCTACTAACCATTATATTATGTGCCTCTCACTTCCTAAGTAAATTGTCTACATTGTTTAGCTCTGAAGAAGCAGTGTGGTGGAGAGCCAGTTTTTTGTTATGGTACAATAAAAGAAAAAGAAAATATTTTCTAGAAACATTTTTTAAAAACACACGAAAAATAATGTCTTGGGTTATATATAAAATATGTGTGTCCTTAGGAATGTGACAACCTAGTTGGTCAGACAAAGGAATGTAAGAAAATCTACACTGCCTTTAGCCACAGAAATGCTAATATCTAGTCATGTTGGGGGAAAAAATAATTCAAAGGCTGAATTGTATTTTATTTTTTATTTTGAACTTAAAATGTGTGCATTTTGCAAAGCTCAATACCTGCATGCCTCCCACCTCTATGTAATAGTTATCACTACAGATTTCAGAAGATGGAAGCCTTGGTTGGTTAAGCTATCTGCAGAATTGTGTCTGTTCGCTATTTTCCTGGTAGCAATGTGAACTGGAAACTGTAATGAAGACTTACAGAAGACATTCAAGCCAACACTGTGTGCCATTTCCCGCCTGCCCTCTTATTGAAGGCAGAGGTGCGGTTAGTGGAAATTGCTTTACAAACCAGGGGAAAAAGGCATAGCACAGGCATAGCACAAGGGAACAAAGCGTCATTTCCATGTTATATCAGAAGGCCAGAACAGCAATGTTACAAGTTAGATGGACCTTGTGAAAAGTTTGGTCATGCTTGACTAAAATCATATGTTTATTTTGAGACTCTTGCATTTGAAAATACATATTTATTTGCATTATGAAATTAGCCAAAATTCTTGATTTTTACAGTATCTGTCCAGTTGTATCTGTCTACACAGATCACATAATTTGCACGCAAATCCGATTGGTTATCATTAACCCACTCTTCTCTTCGGAACTCCCAAATGTGTGGTTAATTTCCTCAGACATAAGGAAGAGTCAGTTTCTGAGAATGGCATCTTGTTTCATTTACACAAATAAGCATGTTCCTTGTAAGAATTTCCATAACATTTGGCTGATAATGTTTAATCAGATTATTCATGTGTGAGGCCTGGCGAATTATCTAGGTAAAAGTGGCAACCTGTGTAACAATGTGCCATCATCCGAAAGACTCGGGATGAACATACTCTGTGTAGTCATTTTCTTGTCCACTGCTTGCTGACTGGGGGAGACAATCAGACGTCTTTAAAGTACACCACCTCCTGTTTTCAGAACGTCCCTTGCTATCCTCCTCTCCTGCTTTTCTCTCCTCATTTGATAGTGATAGAAGAAGGCCACATTTTTGACATAAATGTGAAGCAAAAATGTGTTCTTAAGTATACTCTTTAAAGACATTTCAGTGGTAAGTGCAATCACATCGTGGTAAAGATCTCCTTTCTCAACAATTTCTAATTTATTTAATAGCAATTCTCCTTCCTTCACCCCTCCACCTCACCCCTGGAGTCCTGATTTTTTTCAAACTGGTTTGCCACAGAGAGAGAGAGAGATACAAAAATTTTGGACTCAAATAACAACTGAGGAAGATGGTGGGAAGTGCTCAGCTGTGAAATCTCTGCAAGTTGTAATAGGAATCAGATGAGCAAGTGACATCACTGTGGCTCAGGCACTGCCTTGGCAAAAATCTGTTCTCAATTTTTGAGTTGCCTAGAAGCAAAAATAATATTTAAGCAAAATAGGTTATAAAATCAGTATGTTAGCTGGTATCACGTAAGTCAGTCATTTTATCATTTCAAATATCTAAAAACACTCATGTACATTAATGAGACATTGACATTTAGAGCGGGGAACAGGACACTGGGACGTCAAAATCAACAAAGAGTTAATATCCCCATTACTCGTGTGCTTTTAAGGGTCATGGCCATGGCTATCTCCTCAAATAGGAGTTTATTATGTGCCTTGAACATGGTGGGGCTAGCGGGTGGGGCAGGAAGCTTGGAACACTTTATTTTTTTTTTTGCCACTATCTTCAATGAGTTACAAAGGATCTGCCCTTCCTGATTTTTTTTTAAATTGCTATTGATTTCTTGGCTTATTCTTATAGTTTTCCTACATTGTTGAGCTACTAAGAGTGTAGGCTATTTGAATTCAGTACTCACGTCTTAAGCCTGGCTCTTCACGTCTAATGCCAGCTCTATCTGGGAACATAAGAATGAGTGTTTTTAAGCAAGCTCTTGGGTGAGACTTTATATGGCAGAGTTACTCTAACCCCATTTAGCCCTAGGTTCCTGTTTTTCAGTGTGATCACCACTTGTAGCCTTTTGTAGCCTTTTGGTGATTTGGTCAGTCTACTCACCAGGTAACGAGGCCTGTGGGTGAGTTAGCAGCCAGAGAGTGGTTGCTGAGCTATCTACTACAATGGCCATTGGGCCACATAGGATACTCAGCCATTTTTGCCAAAACAAAAATGTGAAAGTATTGGTATCTTCACTGTTGTCTTCTCTCTGTGCTCAGGTATCTCCTTCTAGATCTCTTTTCCTCAGATCAGGTAGCTGCAGAAAAAATAAACAAGTTTACTACCAAAACTGATGTCCACTATGGGAAGGAGGTAACACTTCTCTTCTTGCAAAAATACTCCATGTTTGTAAGTAATTTTCTTGGTGCCAACATAACTAGATATGGTGGTTGTAGCATCCTCTTCCCTGTAGGGGTCAGAGGGAAAGCCCTAGTATTCCTCAGCTCAATGCCTCTCAAATCTGAAGACTCCCTCTATTCTTAACCTTTTCAAAGAACAAAGGATGGGGCGAAGGTTAAGGCACAGAGCTTTTTCTTACCAACCCCAAGGGAGGTATCTGGCCCTCACTTTGGGCATCTCTCTCTTTAGGATATAGAATAGTTTATGTCCAATTATCTTGAACTTTCAGCTTTAGTCATCAATTCCAGGATATGTAGAAAGGTATTTCTACAAATGATGTTATGCTAGCTCAGCCTCACCTGCTATCACTGCTCCTACAAGAGGTGTAATTTTCAATAAAGGAACCAACTAAAAGTATTGGTAAGCATTGTAAGCAAATTTCAAACAGCGTTTTCATTTTAAGTTGTTTTATAAATAGAAGGTGAACAAGTATAAGATTCTTTCTCACTCTATCATTCCTATCACCTTCCTTAGTTCCTTCCTTTCCCAGGTATACTCCAAGTTAAAGAGAAGAATAATTCATCTTATTATCTATTTGAAGTATTTCCCATCCACCTTGAGTCCCTAGAACAGTTCAAACATGAAGAAAGTCCACTTTATCCACGTGACACCAGGTATTCTGGAAACACAATAGGTGTTTATAAAATACCCTGCTGTATAAATAATCAGAAGACTGGAGAATCTGGGCTTATCAATTCATTTACTTGAATACGATTAAGATAATAATAGTGAAAAGTAACACTATAATAAGAATGGAAATAGAGATGTCCTTTCCTCCAAAGAGTTAAAAGCTTTGTAAAAGTTATGATGCTTATTATGGAATTTTTTAAGATAAATGCTATTCATTTTCATATTTCATGGTTTTGAAATTGGACAAATTGATGCACACAGTGGCTGATTCCAATGCTCATAATCTCAGTGGTTAAGGAAGCCAAATCTAAGACGTGGGTTTTTGGAATTTCAGGCAAGGGAGGCTAGGCTACATGAGCACTGCTTAAAGTGTGGTATCTTGATATCCTGCAGTGTCCGTTTCTGCTTAAGATCAGTTTCCTTTATTCTAGCTCTCTGGCACATTGAAGAACCTCATATTGCATGGAAATAATTGAGGATGGCTTATTGTGATCATTCATATCATATGCAAACCTTATGAGGTTGGTGAGCTATGTGAAACAGCACTGCTGTGTCCTAGCCACTGAAATTATCTGTATGAATGGTTATTGCCTGTGTCACTCCAAACCTCAAATATGTATAATGCTGCTTTCATTCAAGTTATACGTGTTCAGAGCCTTTCAACATAGCATTTCAAAATAACTGTGAAAGTGGAAGCTATGCATAAGTTCCACACTCCGCCCATTACAACCCATGCTCAGGAATTCCTCACCTGTTAATGCAGATTCTTCCGAAGATCTTAGGCTTCGCCTGTCTTGTTTGAGAGAAGTGATATTGAAATGAACCACGTCTCAAAACATAGAGAAGTAAGTTCTGACAGGGCACATATTTATCTTCTGCCAGGATTATTTAGAGGATTTTTAAAACTTGGCTTCTGAAAAAGTGGAGCTGAACGTACAACATGTGACAGAGCTGTAATGTTTTCTGAACAAGGGAACGAACTGCTTTTAAAGGCATGGAACTATGTTCATATACACAAATGTGTTTATACAGACACACCCATGCGTGCGTTGAGAGGTGATTTTTCTTCCTTTTTAGTGCTGGAATACAATTTGGTCAATACTTTAAAAACGTTATTTTCTTTGCGTTCAAACTTTTTCATTTCAAAACACAAAAAGCATAATGCTATTGAAAGGGAGTAAAATATACCATCCAAAATATGCCTCTTTGGCATATTGATTATCTTAAGATGGTTATTAAAAGAAACTCAGCAGACATGAGAGAATCTCTGAAAACTGAGTAGACGTTATCCTTTTAAAAGAACATCTACTTTTATAAGGATAAACTGAAATACTGTTTTTCCCTGTATCTCATGTTTCTAAATTCCCCACATTCCATCTCCATCTTAGTAAAATAAATAAGTCCTACTTTTCTGCAGTGACATTAGATGTCACAATGTGACAGGAAACTTGCTGCCACTTGACAAGGGAACTGTATCCATTTTTTTGCTATTAGTTCCAGTTCTCCTGGTAACTTAAATCCTGGGGAAGAACTTGCTCTGCACTGATGAAGGCCGTGTTCTATCCAGAGTTGAACAAATTGTCTTTCTTGCTGGCGCTGGTGCCTTCAACTATCTCCAGAACTTGTCAAGGACGCGGAGGGTCAAGAATAGCTTTCTCATTTTAAAGAATGTGACAAAACAGCATAAAGTGTCCCATTTCAGCAAGTCTGCATGAAGTTTATTCCTGCAATCGGTGCAATCAAATCAAATCTGCTCACCAGAAGTCAAATGTATGAGCTTCATTCTCCCTTGTAATTCAGGAATTAGAGAGCCATCTACTGGTCTCATCTTCCTAAGTGATTTTCCAAACAGACAGGAGAATATCATGAAGAAGTGAAACATAGGCCACAATTTTAAGCCAAACAAAAAATATTTACCTTTCTCATTATAGTTGGAGAAAATATTTGTATTCTTTTCTCCTCTGAGACTGAAGGATAAAACAGAAGTATAACTTCTATTGGGCAAATTAGATAAAATAGAGACTACATCATACAAGTAAAATAAAATGATAATTTATAGTAATTAAACAGTTAATCAGCAAGTAGTGGAAAATGTGCTACATATTTAGTTTGCTTTTCTAGAATAAGTATGAGACATGATAACTTCTGTCAGAAAACTTTTATTCTAATTTGAAATAAAAGAAAATTAGTAATAAGACACTGAATGGATAATACAATATTTTGGCATCAAAGTAAATGTACAGGACTTGAAGTTAGAACGCCTGAGTCTAAATGTTACATACTCCATTTATTAGCCTCATAATGTGGACTAGCTCACTTAGCCTCACTTTTTCTTTTTTTTTGGCAATTTTTTTTAACATCCTTATTGGAGTATAATTGCTTTACATTGTTGTGTTAGTTGTTGCTGTATAACAAAGTGAATCAGCTATATGTATACATATATCCCCACATCCCCTCCCTCTTGCGTCTCCCTCCCACCCTCCCTATACCACCCCTCTAGGTGGTCACAAAGCACCTAGCTGATCTCCCAGTGCTATGCGGGTACTTCCCACTAGCTATCTATTTTACATTTGGTAGTGTATATAAGTCCATGCCACTCTCTCACTTCATCTCAGCTTAACCTTCCCCCTCCCCGTGTCCTTAAGTCCATTCTCTATGTCTGCGTCTTTATTCCTGTCCTGCACCTAGGTTCATCAGAACCATTTTTTTTTTTTTTTTTAGATTCCATATATATGTGTTAGCATAGGGTAGGTGTTTTTCTCTTTCTGACTTACTTCACTCTGTATGACAGACTCTAGGTCCATCAACCTCACTACAAATAACTCAATTTCGTTTCTTTTTATGGCTGAGTAATATTCCATTGTATATACGTGCCACATCTTCTTTATCCATTCATCTGTAGATGGACACTTAGGTTGCTTCCATGTCCTGGCTATTGTAAATAGAGCTGCAATGAACATTGTGGTATATGACTCTTTTTTCTTTTCTTTTTTTCATTTATTTATTTATTTTCTTATTAGTCATCCATTTTATACACATCAGTGTATACATGTCAATCCCAATCTCCCAATTCATCACACCACCACCCCCATCCCCTGCCGCTTTCACCCTTGGTGTCCATACGTTTTTTCTCTACTTCTGTGTCTCAGTTTCTGCTCTGCAAACCAGTTCATCTGTACCATTTTCTAGGTTCCACATATATGCGTTAATATACGATATTTGTTTTTCTCTTTCTGACTTACTTCACTCTGTATGACAGTCTCTAGATGCATCCACGTCTTTACAAATGACCCGATTTCGTTCCTTTTTATGGCTAGTAATATTCCATTGTATATATGTACTACATATTCTTTAACCATTCGTCTGTCGATGGGCATTTAGGTTGCTTCCATGATATGGCTATTGTAAATAGTGCTGCAATGAACATTGGGGTTCATGTGTCTTTTTGAATTATAGTTTCCTCTGGGTATATGCCCAGGTGTGGGATTGCTGGGTCATATGTTAATTCTATTTTTAGTTCTTTAAGGAACCTCCATACTGTTCTCCATATTGGCTGTATCAATTTACATTCTCACCAACAGTGCAAGAGGGTTCCCTTTCTCCACACCCTCTCCAGCATTTGTTGTTTGTAGATTTTCTGATGATACCCATTCTAACTGGTGTGAGGTGATACCTCATTGTAATTTTGATTTGCATTTCTCTAATAATTAGTGATGTTGAGCAGCTTTTCTTGACCATCTGTATGTTTTCTTTGGAGAAATGTCTATTTAGGTCTTCTGCCCATTTGTGGATTTAGTTGTTTGTTTTTTTAATATTGAGCTGCATGTGCTGTTTATATATTTTGGAGATTAATCCTTTGTCCAATGATTCGTTTGCAAATATTTTCTCCCATTCTGAGGGTTGTCTTTTCGTCTTGTTTATGGTCTCCTTTGCTGTGCAAAAGCTTTTAAATTTCATTAGGTCCCATTTGTTTATTTTTGTTTTTATTTCCATTACTCTAGGAGGTGGATCAAAAAAGACCTTTCTGTGATTTATGTCAAAGAGTGTTCTTCCTATGTTTTCCACTAAGAGTTTTATAGTGTCCGGTCTTACATTTAGGTCTCTAATTTACTTTGAGTTTATTTTTGTGTATGGTGTTAGGGAGTGTTCTAATTTCATTCTTTTACATGTAGCTGTCCAGTTTTCCCAGCACTGCTTATTGAAGAGACTGTCTTTTCTCCATTGTATACTCTAGCCTCCTTTGTCATAGATTAGTTGACCATAGGTGCATGGGTTTATCTCTGGGCGTTCTACCCTGTTCCATTGATCTATATTTCTGTTTTTGTGCCAGTACCATATTGTCTTGATTACTGTAGCTTTGTAGTATAGTCTGAAGTCAGGGAGTCTGATTCCTCCAGCTCTGTTTTTTTCCCTCAAGACTGCTTTGGCTATTCGGGGTCTTTTGTGTCTCCATAAAAATTTTAAGATTTTTTTGCTCTAGTTCTGTAAAAAATGCCATTAGTTATTTGATAGGGATTACATTGAATCTGTAGATTGCTTTGGGTACTATAGTCATTTTCACAATATTGATTCTTCCAATCCAAGAACATGGTATATCTCTCCATCTGTTGGTATCATCTTCAATTTCTTTCATCAGTGTCTTATAGTTTTCTGCATACAGGTCTTTTGTCTCCCTAGGTAAGTATATTCCTAAGTATTTTATTCTTTTTGTTGCAATGGTAAATGGGAGTGTTTCCTTAATTTCTCTTTCAGTTGATTCATCATTAGTGTATAGGAATGCAAGAGATTTCTGTGCATTAATTTTGTATCCTGTCACTTTACCAAATACATTGATGAGCTCTAGTAGTTTTCCGGTGGCATCTTTAGGATTCTCTATGTATAGTACCATGTCATCTTCAAACAGTGACAGTTTTACTTCTTCTTTTCCAATTTGGATTCCTTTTATTTCTTTTCCTTCTCTGATTGCTGTGGCTAGGAATAATAGTGGTGAGGGTGGACATCCTTGTCTTGTTCCTGATCTTAGAGGAAATGCTTTCAGTTTTTCACCATTGAGAATGAGGTTTGCTGTGGGTTTGTCATATATGGCCTTTATTATGTTGATGTAGGTTCCCTTTATGCCCACTTTCTGGAGAGTTTTTATCATAAATCGTTGTTGAATTTTGTCAAAAGCTTTTTCTGCATCTATTGAGATGATCATATGGTTTTTATTTTTCAATTTGTTAATATGGTATATCACATTGATTGATGTGCGTATATTGAAGAATCCTTGCATCACTGTGATAAATCCCACTTGATCATGGTGGATGATCTTTTTGTGGTGTTGGATTCTGCTTGCTAGTATTTTGTTGAGGATTTTTGCATCTATATTCATCAGTGATTAGGTTTGTAATTTTCTTTTTTTGTAGTATCTTTGTCTGGTTTTGTTATCAGGGTGATGGTGGCCTCATAGAATGAGTTTGGGAGTGTTCCTTCCTCTGCAATTTTTTGGAAAAGTCTGAGAAGGATGGGTGTTAGCTCTTCTCTAAATGTTTGATAGAATTCACCTGTGAAGCCATCTGGTCTTGGACTTTTGTTTGTTGGAAGATTTTTAATCACAGTCTCAATTTTATTACTTGTGATTGGTCTGTTCATATTTTCTATTTCTTCCTGGTTCAGTCTTGGAAGGTTATACCTCTAAGAATTTGTCCATTTCTTCCAGGTTGTCCATTTTATTGGCATGGAGTTGCTTGTAGTAGAATCTTAGGATGCTTTGTATTTCTGCGGTGTCTGTTGTAACTTCTCCTTTTTCATTTCTAATTTTATTGATTTGAGTCCTCTCCCTCTTTTTCTTGATGTGTCTGACTAATGGTTTATCAATTTTGTTTATCTTCTCAAAGAACCAGCTTTTAGTTGTATTGATCTTTGCTATTGTTTTCTTTGTTTCTATTTCATTTATTTCTGCTCTGATTTTTATCATTTCTTTCCTTCTGCTAACTTTGGGTTTTGCTTGTTCTTCTTTCTCTAGTTCCTATAGGTGTAATGTTAGATTGTTTATTTGAGACTTTTCTTGTTTCTTGAGGTAGGCTTGTATAGCTATAAACTGCCCTCTTAGAACTGCTTTTGCTGAATCCCATACGTTTTGGATCGTCATGTTTTCATTGGCATTTGTCTCTAGGTATTTTTTGATTTCCTCTTTGATTTCTTCAGTGATCTCTTGGTTATTTAGTAACGTATTGTTTTGCCTTCATGTGTTTGTGTTTTTTACGTTTCTTTCCCTGTAAGTGATTGCTAATCTCACTGCATTGTGGTTAGAAAAGATACTTGATATGGTTTCAATTTTCTTAAATTTACTGAGGCTTGATTTGTGACCCAAGACGTGATCTATCCTGGAGAATGTTCCAAGCACACTTGAGAAGAAAGAGTAATCTGCTGTTTTTGGATGGAATGTCCTATAAATATCAATTAAATCTTTCTGGTCTATTGTGTCATTTAAAGCTTGTGGTTCCTTATTAATTTTCTCTTTGAGTGATCTGTCCATTGGTGTAAGTGAGGTGTTAAACTCCCCCACTATTATTATGTTACTGTTGATTTCCTCTTTTAGAGCTGTTAGCAGTTGCCTTATGTATTGAGGTGCTCCTATGTTGGGTGCATATATATTTATAATTTTTATATCATCTTCTTGGATTGATCCCTTGATCATTATGTAATGTCCTTCCTTGTCTCTTGTAACATTCTTTATTTTAAAGTCTATTTTATCTGATATGAGTATTGCTACTCCAGCTTTCTTTTGATTTCCGTTTGCATGGAATATCTTTTTCCATCCCCTCACTTTCAGTCTGTATGTGTCGCTAGGTCTGAAGTGGGTCTCTTTTAGAGAGCATATATATAGATCTTGTTTTGTGCCCTTTCAGTGAGCCTGTGTCTTTTGGTTGGAACATTTAATCCATTCACATTTAAGGTAATTATCGATATGTATGTTCCTATTATCATTTTCTTAATTGTTTTGTGTTTGTTTTTGTATGTGCTTTTCTTCTCTTGTGTGTCCCACTTAGAGGAGTTCATTTAGCATTTGCTGTAGAGCTGGTTTGGTGGTACTGAATTCTCTTAGTTTTTGCTTGTCTGTAAAGCTTTTGATTTCTCCATCAAATCTGAATGAGATCCTTGCTGGGTAGAGTGATCTTGGTTGTAGGTTTTCCCTTTCATCCTTTTAAATATGTCCTGCCACTCCCTTCTGGCTTGTAGAGTTTCTGCTGAAAGATCAGATGTTAACCTTATGGGGATTTCTTTGTATGTTTTTTTGTTGTTTTTCCTTTTTTGCTTTCAATATTTTTTCTTTGTCTTTATTTTTTGTCAATTTGATTACTATGTGTCTCGGCATTTTTCTACTTGTTTCTATTTTTTCTTTGTATTTAATTTTTGATAGTTTGATTAATATGTGTCTTGGAGTGTTTCTCCTTGGATTTATCCTGTATGGGACTCTGCACTTCTTGGACTTGATTGACTAGTTCCTTTCCCATATTAGTGAAGTTTTCAACTATAATCTCTTCAAATATTTTCTCAGTCCCTTTCTTTTCCTCTTCTTCTTCTGAGACCCCTATAATTCGAATGTTGGTACGTTTAATATTGTCCCAGAGGTCTCTGAGACCATCCTGAATTCTTTTCATTCTTTTTTCTTTATTCTGCTCTGTGGTAGTTATTTCTACTATTTTACCTTCCAGGTCACTTATCCGTGCTTCTGCCTCAGGTATTCTGCTATTGATTCATTCTCTAGAGAATTTTTACTTTCATTTATTGTGTTGTTCATCTTTGTTTGTTTGCTCGTTAGTTCTTGTAGGTCCTTGTTAAACGTTTCTTGTTCTTTCCCCATTCTATTTCCAAGATTTTGGATCATCTTTACCATCATTACTCTGAATTCTTTTTCAGGTAGACTGCCTATTTCCTCTTCATTTGTTTGGTGTGGTGGGTCTTTACCTTGCTCCTTACTCTGCTGTGTGTTTCTGTGTCTTCTCATTTTGCTTAACTTACTGTGTTTGGGGTCTCCTTTTTGCAGGCTGCAGGTTCATAGTTCCCATTGTTTTTGGTGTCTGCCCCCAGTGGGTAAGGCTGGTTCAGTTGGTTATGTAGGCTTCCTAGTGGAGGTGTCTGGTGACTGTTTTTTGGTGGATGAGGCTGAATCTTGTCTTTCTGATGGGCAGGACTGTGTCTGGTGGTGTGTTTTGAGGTATCTGTGAACTTATTGTGATTTTAGGCAGCCTCTTTGCTAATGGCTGGGGTTGTGTTCCTGTCTTCCTAGTTGTTTGGCATGTGGTGTCCAGCATCGTAGCTTGCTGGTCATTGAGTGGAGCTGGGTGTTAGTGTTGAGATGGAGATCTCTGGGAGAGCTCTCACTGACTGATATTACATGTGGCCAGGAGGTCTCTGGTTGTCCAATGTCCTGAACTAGGCTCTCCCACCTCAGAGGCTCAGGCCTGACACCTAGCCAGTGCACAAAGACCCTGTCTGCTACATGGCTGTAGTGCCTTCAGAGTTGGAGAAGCTGGCCTCTAGTGGCTCTCCTTCTGTGCTGCACATTAGAATCACCTGCTTCTTCCTTGTTTTGTCCCAAAGGCAGTGTTCCACAGAGAAAATCAGTAGCCTAGAAAATAGTCACAGCTCTGAGATGGCTTTTTTTTTTTCCTTTTTGCTTAGTCGGGTTTCACTTGCTCACAAGGGGCTATGCGCAGAGACCTCACACCCGGCTCTTCTGAAGAGATTTGCTAGTGTGGAATGGCTGCAGCCAGCACCTCAGCTTAGACGGGTGTGTGCCGAAGTGGGATGAAGGACATTGTATCCAAGATCAGCCTCAGTTTTTCTATCTGATAACTGTGGAAGATAATATCTACCTCACCAATTTATTGTAACATAATTCTCTAAATTTTTAAAAGTTTTATACATGCAAGGTATAAAATGCTGATATCATGGAGTCCAATAAAATGCATGAACTGTTGGAATCTAAACCTGAAGGAGGAGCAATTAAGGTCAGAGTACTTATGGGGGATGTTATAAAGAGCACCTGGATAATGGAAAATATTTCCAAAAGTGAAAGTGAGTTGGATGGGCATTTATAAAGTGCTTAAGTATGTAAATATAGGACACATCAATCTGAGGGGGAAAAATATGTTAATCCTTGATTTCCCCATGGATAGTAGCAGTTTAGTTTATATTGAACTGCTGGAAGTTTGGGAGAGAGGTTGGACTAAGTTGAAATTTAATCTCTGGCTAGTTGAACATAGGTTTTAAAAAAATCAGCAGGGGAGAGAATTAAAAATCAAGTATTGAATAAAATGAAGAAGAGGAAGATGACGGGGGTAAAGTGTTCCAGAGAGCATTAGGTGAAAAAGGGAGACTTCATAAAATATGAGTGAAAACGTTGAAAGACTCAAATTAGCTTGGAGAGTAGAAAATAAGAATAATGATGGCTAAAATCTTTGGGATTTCTAGAGGTTTTGTATAAGCATTAGAACTCTAAGGTGAGGGTAGTCGTTACAGGCATGGCTGGTCTTCTGCAACTGCTAAGTAATGAAATAGACTCCTGTGAGCACACTGCTCCCTTCATTCAAATGTTCATTTTTGTACATCAGAAATTTACATCCCATCTAGACAAAAGGTATAAGATTCCTGGGAAGCTTCTTCGCAAAGGGAATTTTAAAGCCCGTCTTTACTTCAAAGAGTAAACAAAGGTATGAATGGGTTTTCTTTGCATGTCTTCATTCAGGAAAACTTATAATGTTCTTTGGAATATAATAAAAAGCTTTATATCATCATTTTCTTTTTAAGGATTGCATGATGAGAGTAAGTAATATAGCTATTGTTAATTTTTAGACAATGAAAGAAAATTAATACTGTGCAATCTTGGGTATTTTCCAAAGCCTTCCAAATTTCAGTACCAATTAAAGAGCATATTTTCCCCTTCAATATTTCTAATTTAAAAAAACTAATTAAGCATGACTTATATTAACATTAATAGCATTAATGGAAAATGCTTAGGATGATTATATTCTTGAATTCTATTTTCTGGATAAAATATTTAACCATCTGCAGTCTCTATATTTATTGTACAGAATTTAAACTCCATTCTCTCTCACACATACCATCTTTAAAAGCTGAACTCACAGGATACCTCCTTTCTGAAGTAAGTGAATTCCCAGTTCTGTTAAAGTCTGAAGGTGAAATTCACTACAAGTTCTGAAAGCACATCCTGCTTATTTAAAGGATCATCGTCTCCCACAATGAACTAAACTCATGATTATGAATGTCTTATTTTGCTTCCATTCCTCTCTCAATTGCATTGTAAAATATCTCTTTTGAACATGAACATTTATGTCATCTCTCAAATGAAAATCACTTCTTCCCTCTGAAGCCCCGGAGGTTTTAATGGATTCCTCAGTTACAGCATTCATTATATTTCCCTTGCATTTTAATTATTGTTGTCATTGTTAATCGAGCCTAGCAAAAAGTGTTGTTCAAAATAGGACTCATCCTCTGGGAGTGGTCAGTGGATTGACAGGTGAACTTTAGCCCAGTGCAGACCACAAACATACACTCACATCTCTCAGCCCATATTAGGGATACGGATATGACAGGAACAGGAGCAGGAACAGGGCACCTCATCCACTAGGAGTCCTGCTATGTTGATTAGGCCATTTATGCTAGAAATGGAATCATTGTACTTGATTAAAGGGTCTATGCAATGGTGGCCAAAACTAGTTAGACATCAAAATTACCAGGGAGCTTAAAAAAATGGGGGGGGGGGGCGCTTACCAAGGCTCTATATTAGAATTCTACATTATACTTCCCTAGGATTTAGTCCTATAAGTTGTGTCTTTAAGACTCTTTCATTTGAAACCACTGGTTAGTCCAAAAACACCTAGCAAAGTAACTAAGTCCTGAGATACACATAAATTAGTTCGAAGGATTTATAGCTCTACTCTCCAACCTAGCTAACCAAAATTCTTTATAAAGTGTTAAGGCTCAAATCTGATTTAATTTTGTTTGCCTTCCTTTGCCTTGTTTTGTATGTTTCTACCTCAAAGACCATTCGGGGTGGGATAACTTTTGCAATCAGAATTCTGGATACTGTGGTTAGTATCCAGGACATCCTGGCATAATCTAAATCTGCTAGTCCCACCCCAGTGTCCACAATACTTTTTAATACTTATAACTTTATACTGCTCTAATAAATCTAATTGAATAAAAATCAGTTTAGAATTAGAGGGAGAGCCATCAAATCACTAAGGTCCACTTTTTATCAGGGATATGTTGATTATGAACCCATAATTCAGGACACATTTAATGGTCCTGGAAATCTTTGGAAAGCTGTGGCTAAGAGCTTACATTTTTCACATCAAACCACTGGAGTTCAAAGTACATCTTCCACTTACTTGCTTGCAATCATTCTGAAGTTGTGTAGTCTTGCTAAGAATTCATGGCAGAATCCATGAAATGTATTTAGCACAGTGTCCAGAAAATAAATACAAACTACCGGCTAGGTAACACTAATTTTTACTGTGATTATTGTTGTCATCCTATTGCAAATTTAATGATAGTTACCTTTAGCAGTTGGAGAAGTCAAGTTGGTTTACTTAGTTTTGCCCATCCCTCCCTAGTATCCTTGTCAAGCTATTCCTCAGTACTGTTAAATCCACCACTAGTGGATACACTTACTAACTGGACCATTGCCTCCTACAGAGAAATAAATTATTGAGCACATGTCTCTCGTGTGCCTCTCTTTTGCTTCTATTTCTCAACTGCACTATAAAATGTCTCCTACACATGGAATTCATATATACAAAATTACTATGAGAAGTTTGGAAGTTTTGATCGCAGTATCAGAGACTTCCTTGGGATCATGGGAAAGTCATTTAATGTCCCTTATTCTTATTCGACGTAAAATAGAAAAAGAAATCTGTCCAAAACTTCAGTATTCCTATAGGGAAAAATATCTGTGCAGAATCAGGTAATTACAGTCATTGAATGAGATTCCACTTTGAGATAAATTGATGAAAAGCAAAACCTTTGAAAAAAGGATTAAGTATATGTATAATGACCCAGACTTTTACCTCCACCACTTGGGTAGTTTTAATCTCTGACTTCTTCATTGTAGTTGATTGAATAAATTGATCTCTTAACTGTAAGAGCTGACTTCTATACATCTCAGACAGTACTTGGTTTCTGTGTGTTCCATAGCTGCTGCATCATGCTGTGAGGATTTATTTATCTGTCCATATGCCTCTGAAAAGATCTCAGTATGAGCTGTTAAATGTTATTGGATTTGGTCAATATTCCATGTGAGTTGGTAAGTACAGTTCAGCTGAGTCGCTTGAGAAGTCCTTGCAGTTAAGGATTTAATTTGTAACACCTCTCAGAAAAAAGGAATAAAAATAAAGTACCGCTTACATCTACTTTATATAATAGGTCTATGTATCTCAATTCCTCCAGAAACTGAAGCTGTTGGGCCAGCTGGACAACTGATAGAGTCTTACATTTTCATAAACAGAGTATCCTAAAAATTTCCTTCCTCCCAAGGTGGCATGAGGAGACGAGAGTCTTTTTCCCATTTAACCCAAGCATTGCTTTAAAAAGATTTGCCATTGTCATGAAATGTTAATTGCACATGCATCTTTCAGTCTAAAATATACATTTTTTTCAAACATGAAGCAAATCTCTCAGAATTAAAGAGTAAACACTTTTAGAGATACGGCAATTTATAGAAGTGGATGTTCAGTGGTCGGCACAGGACAATTGGCAGGATATAAGAAAAATAAAAGCAGGGATTCCGAAAGGGTGGTATTTTAATAATTGATGGCTTTTGGATGTGTCTGATGTGAATGAAGGAGTTTCTGTTGAAAGTATAAAATGCCCGACAAGGAGTTAAGAGTGGGCAACATGCGGAGTGATTCCCAGAGCCTGCTAGCTCATTCTGGGTTGCTTAGGCAAACTTTATAGTGGTCTTATCTTTAATATGAAAGGCATAGAAGAAAGATCATCTGAGGAAATAATAATAATTGTGATATTGATGATAATACTAATAGCTAACATTTATTGATTGATAATTATATGTAAGCAGTGTTCTTTTATTCCATTGCTTTATGATATTAAAAAAACAAATAAACAAACATGATCTTTAAAACAATAGCAACCACACTAAGGACCTCAGAAATAAGGCAAAGAAGCTTTAATAACATTAGGTCAAAGTATCAAAAATGAAGAGAATCGATGAGTTCTGTGTATTACATCTCACCAAATAAAGTCTTGATACTCAGCTTGGCATGTAAGACCCTTGGCATTATCTGGCTTTTGTCTCTCTTTCCAGTATCTTCTCAACTTTTCTAATTGCTGTAATCCAGTTTATATTTCTTGGTTTTGATGACAGTTCTTGGATTCATACTGTGTTCAGTGTGCCTTAGCATAGCCTGTTCCCAGTGTTCAGTGGACTTTCCATTCCCCTCTTGTTTACTTGCCAAGCTCCACTTTGTCCTTTCTTCAAATACTGTGACAGGTATTTGCTTCCTCTGTGAAACATTTTCTGCAGAACTGGGAGGGTGGGGAAGCCAGTGAGCCTTGACACTACACAAACTCAAGATTGAACCATATTTTTTTTCCCTTCTGACATCTTTTTATTATGTTTTCCTTTTATTTATATTGAGATATAACTGACATATAGCATTGTGTAAGTCTGAGGTGCACAACGTGTTGATTTGATACATTTATATACTGCAATATGATCACCACTGTAGCGTTAGCTAACACCTCCATCATGTCACGTAATTATCATTTTTTGGTGGTAAGAACAATTAAGATCTAGTCTCAACAACTTTGAAGTATATAATACAATATTTTAAAATATATTCATAATGCTGAGCATTAGAGCTCCAGAACTTATTCATCTTGTAACTGCAAGTTTGTGCCCTTTGACAAACATTCTTCCCATTTCCCCAGCCTTGCAGCTCCTGGTAACCATTCCACTCTGCTACTATGAGTTCAGCTTTTGTAGATTCCACATATGAGATCACATAATATGTGTCTTTCTCTGTCTGACTTATCTCACTTAGCATAATGCCTTCAAGTTTCATCCATGTTGTCACAAATAGCAGGATTTCCTTTATTTCCATGGCTAGAAAATATTTCATTAATTATACATACATACATACATACACACACACACTCTCTGCATTTTCTTTATCCATTAGTCCATTGAAAAACACCTAGGTTGTTTCCATATCTTGTTTCCATATCATTGTGTATAATGCTGTAAAAGATGAGAGTACAGACATATTTTCAATATCCTGTTTTCATTTCCCTTGGATATATATATCCAAAAATGGGATTGCTGGATCATATGGTAATCTATTTTATAGGTAATAATTCGAGGAAATGCTGTACTATTTCTCATAGTGGTTGGATCAACTTAAATTTCCTTCAACACTGCAGAAGTGTTTCCTTTCCTCCACATCTTTGCCAGCATTTGTTATCTTTTGTCTTTGATGATAATTATTCTAACAGGTGTGAGGTGATATCTCATTGTGGTTTGGATTTTCATTTCCCTGATCATTAGTTTCATTTCCCTGATAATTAGTTCATCTTTTAATGAACCTCTTGACATTCATATGTACTCTGGAAAAATGTCTATTGAGGTTCTTCTGACCATTTTTTAATCATATTTTTAAATTTATTTATTGAAGTTTATGAGTTCTTTATATATTTTAGATATTAATCCCTTGTCACATAGAATTTACAAATATTTTCCCCATTTCATAGATTGCCTTTTCATTTTGTAGATTGTTTCTTTTGCTGTGAGAAGATTTTTAGTTTGATATAGTTCCACTTCTTGACCTTTGCTTTTGTTGCTTGTCCTTTTGGTGTCTTATCCAAAAAATTCTTGCCAAGACCAACGTTGAGCAGCATTTTCCCTATGTTTTCTTCTAGGGGTTTTATGGTTTGGGGTAATATATTTAAGACTTTAATCTATTTTGAGTTAATTTTTATAAGTGTTATAAGGGTCCGGTTTTATTTTGCTTCATGTGGTTATAGAGTTTTCTCAACACCATTTATTGAAGAGAACACCATTTTCCCATTGAATATTCTTGGCTCCCTTTTCAAATAATAGTTGACTGTATATGCAGGGACTTATTCATGGGCTCTCAATTCTGTTCCATAGGTTGATGTGTCTATTTTTATGCCAGTACCACAATGTTTTGATTACTATAGCTTTGTAGTATAGCTTGCAATCAGGACAAGTGATACCTCCAAGTTTGTTCTTCTTTATCAGGATTGCTTTTTCTATTTTGGGTCTTTGTTCCATACAAATTTTAAGATTTTTTTCTATTTCTGTGAAAAATATCATTGGAATGTTGATAGTGACTAATGATCTTACAGATGGTGTTGGTGGGATGAACATTTTAACAATATTAATTCTTCTGATCCATCAAGGTGGATATCTTTCAATTTGTTTGTGTCCTCTTCAATTTCTTTCATCAAAGTCTTGTGGTTTTCATTGTTCAGATCTTTCATGGTTAAATTTATTCTTGAGTATTTTATTGTTTTTGAGGCTATTATAAATGAGATTGTTTTCTTTATTTTTTTTAAGATATTGATATTCTATTGTTAGTGTATAGAAATACATCCATTTTTGTCTGTTAATTTAATATCCTGCCACTGAACAGAATTCACTAATTAGTTCTACCAGTTTCTTGATTGAGGCTTAAGGATTTTCTAAGTATAAGATAAAATTATCTTCAAATAAACACAACTTTTTTTCCTTTCTGATTAGAATGCCTTTTATTTACTTATTTATTTTGTCTGATTCCTCTAGCTAGGATTTCCTGTACTTTGTGAAATAAGAGTAGTGATAGTGAGCATCTTTGTCTTGTTCCTGATCTTAACATAAAAGCTATACATCTTTCACTATTTAACATGACGTCAGTGTGGGTTTGTAATACACGGTCATTATTATGTTGAGGTATGTTCCTTCTATACCCAATTTGTTGACATATTTTATCATGAAAACATGTATTTTGTCATATGATATTTTTGCATCTATTGAGATGATCATATGACTTCTTTCATTAATACAATGTATCATATTTCTTGACTCGAGTATGTTGAACCATCCTTGCATCCAAGAGATAAATCTCACTTGTTCATGGTGAATGACCTTTTTAATGTGTTGTTGAATTTGATTTGCTAATATCTTGTTGAAAACTTTTGCATCTATATTCATTGGAGGTGTTGGTCTACAGTTTTCTTGCATTTTTCTTATCTGGCTTTGGTATCAGAATAATGCTGGCTGTGTAAAGTAAGTTTGAGAGTACTTCCTTTCTTTCAATTTTTGGGAAAATTTGAGAAGGATTGGTGTTAATTCTTTTTTAATGTTTAGTAGGATTCACCACTGAAACCACCTGGTCCTGGGCTTTTCTATATAAGGAAGATTTATGATTAATGATTCAATCTCCTTACTCATCATTGACCTATTAATATATTGAATTTCTTCATGATTCAGTCATATCAACTTGCATATTTCTAGAAATATAACAATTTCTTCTAGGTTATTCAATTTGTTCACATACAATTGCCCACAGTTGTTTCTAATCCTGTGTATTTCTGTGGTCTCAATTGTACTGTCTCCTCTTTCATTGCAGATTTTATTAGTTGTCTTTTTTTTTTTTTTTTTTTTTACTTAGTCTAGCTAAAGCTTTGTCTTTTTAAAAATCTTTTCAAAAAACCAGGTCTTAGTTTCATTGATCTTTTTTTTTAACATCTTTATTGGAGTATAATTGCTTTACAATGTTGTGTTGATTTCTGCTGTATAACACAGTGAATCAGCTATATGCATACACATATCTCCATATCCCCTCCCTCATGCATCTGCCTCCCACCCTCCCTATACCCCCTCTAAGTGGTCACAAAGCACTGAGCCGATCAACCTGTGCTATGCAGCTGCTTCCCACTAGCTATCTATTTTACATTTGGTAGTGTATATATGACAATGTTACTCTCTCACTTCGTCCCAGCTTATCCTTCCCCCTCCCCATGTCCTCAAGTCCATTCGCTATGTATGCGTCTTTATTCCTGTCCTGCACCTAGGTTCTTCAGAACCATTTTTTTTTTTTTTTTAGATTCCATATATATGTCTTAGCATATGGTATTTGCTTGTCTCTTTCTGACTTACTTCACTCTGTATGACAGACTCCAGGTTCTTTCACCTCACTAAAAATAACTCAATTTCGTTTTTTTTTATGGTTGAGTAATATTCCATTGTATATATGTGCCGCATCTTCTTTATCCATTCATCTGTAGATGGACACTTAGGTTGCTTCCATGTCCTGGCTATTGTAAATAGTGCTTCAATGAATATTGTGGTATATGACTCTTTTTGAATTATGGTTTCCTCAGGGTATATGCCCAGTAGTGTGATTGCTGGGTCATATGGTAGTCATATTTTTAGTTTTTTAAGGAACCTCTATACTGTTCTCCATAGTGGCTGTATCAATTTACATTCCCACCAACATTGCAAGAGGGTTCCCTTTTCTCCACTCCCTCTCCAGCATTTATTGTTTGTATATTTTTTGATGATGGCCATTCTGACCGGTGTGAGGTAATACCATATTGTAGTTTTGATTTGCATTTCTCTAATCATTAGTGATGTTGAGCATCTTTTCATGTGTTTGTTGGCAATCTGTATATCCTCATTGGAGATGTGTCTATTTAGGTCATCTGCCCATTGTTGGATTGGGTTGTTTGTTTTTTGATATTGACCTGCATGAGCTGCTTGTATATTTTGGAGATTAATCCTTTATCAGTTGCTTCGTTTGCAAATATTTTCTCCCATTCTGAGGGTTGTCTTTTCATCTTGTTTATGGTTTCGGTTGCTGTGCAAAAGCTTTTAAGTTTCATTAGGTCCCATTTGTTTATTTTTGTTTCTATTTCCATTTCTCTTGGAGGTGGGTCTAAAAGGATCTTACTGTGATTTATGTCATAGAGTATTCTGCCTATGTTTTCTGCTAAGAGTTTTATAGTGTCTGGCCTTACATTTAGGTCTTTAAATCATTTTGAGTTTATTTTTATGTATGGTGTTAGGAAGTGTTCTAATTTCATTCTTTTACATGTAGCTGTCCAGTTTTCCCAGCACTGCTTATTGAAGAGGCTGTCTTTTCTCCATTGTATATTCTTGCCTCCTTTATCAAAGATAAGGTGACCATATTTGCATGGCTTTATCTCTGGGCTTTCTATCCTGCTCTGTGGATCAATATTTTTGTTTTGGGGCCAGTTCCATACTGTCTTGATTATAGTAGCTTTGTAGTATAGTCTGAAGTCAGGGAGCCTGATTCCTCCAGCTCCATTTCTCTTTCTCAAGATTGCTTCAGTTATTCAGGGTCTTTTGTGTTTCCATACAAATTGTGGAATTTTTTGTTTCAGTTCTGTGAAAAATGCCATTGGTAGTTTGATAGGGATTACATTGAATCTGTAGATTGTTTTGGGTAGTATAGTCATTTTCACAATGTTGATTCTTCCTTTTCACAATGTTGAATCTTCCAATCCAAGAACATGGTATATCTCTCCATCTGTTTGTATCATCTTTAATTTCTTTCATCAGTGTCTCATAGTTTTCTCCATATAGGTCTTTTGTCTCTTTAGGTAGGCTTATTCCTAGGTATTTTGTTCTTTTTGTTGCAATGGTAAGTGGGAGTGCTTCCTTAATTTCTCTTTCAGATTTTTCATCATTAGTGTACAGGAATGCAAGAGATTGCTGTGCATTAATTTTGTATCCTGTTACTTTACCAAATACATTGATTAGTTCTAGTAGTTTTCTGGTAACATCTTTAGGATTCTCTATGTATAATATCATGTCATGTGAAAACAGTGACAGTTTTACTTCTTTTCCGATTTGGATTCCTTTTATTTGTTTTTCGTCTCTGATTGCTGTGGCTAAAACTTCCAAAACTATGTTGAATAATAGTGGTGAGAGTGGACACCTTTGTCTTTTTCCTGATATTGTTGGAAATGGTTTCAGTTTTTCACCAGTGAGAATGATGTTGGCTGTGGGTTTCTCATATATGGCCTTTATTATTATGATGTGAGTTCCCTCTATGCCTTCTTTCTGGAGAGTTTTTATCATAAATGCATGTTGAATATTGTCAAAAGCTTTTTCTGCATCTATTGAGATTATCATATGGTTTTTATCCTTCAATTTATTAATATAGTGTATCACACAGATTGATTTGCGTATATTGAAGAATGCTTGCATTCCTTAGATAAACCCCACTTGATCATGGTGTATGATCCTTTTAATGTGCTGCTGGATTCCGTTTGCTAGTATTTTGTTGAGGATTTTTGCATCTATGTTCATCAGTGATATTGGCCTGTAGTTTTCTTTTTTTTGTAATATCTTTGTCTGGTTTGGGTATCAGGGTGATGGTGGTCTCATAGAATGAGTGTGGGAGTGTTCCTTCCTCTGCTATATTTTGGAAGAGTTTGAGAAAGATAGGTGTTAGATCTTCTCTAAATGTTTGATAGAATTCGCCTCAGAAGCCATCTGGTCCTGGGCCTTTGTTTGTTGGAAAATTTTTAATCATAGTTTCTATTTCAGTACTTGTGCTTTGTCTGTTTATATTTTCTATTTCTCCCTCATTCAGTCTTGGAAGGTTGTGCTTTTCTAAGAATTTGCCCTTTTCTTCCAGGTTGTCCATTTTATTGGCGTATTGGTGCTTGTAGTAATCTCTCATGATCCTTGGTATTTCTGTAATGTCAGTTGTTACTTCCCCTTTTTCATTTCTAATTTTGTTGATTTGAGTCTTCTCCCTTTTTTTCTTGATGAGTCTGGCTAATGGTTTATCAATTTTGTTTATCTTCTCAAAGAACCAACGTATAGTTTTATTGATCTTTGCTATTGTTTCTTTCATTTCTTTTTTATTCATTTCTGATCTGATCTTTATGATTTCTTTCCTTCTGCTAACTTTGGGTTTTTTTGTTCTTCTTTCTCTAGTTGCTTTAGGTGTAAGGTTAGGTTGTTTATTTGAGGTTTCTTGTTTCTTGAGGTAGGATTGTATTGCTATAAACTTCCCTCTTAGAACTGCTTTTGCTGAATCGCATACGTTTTGGGTCGTCGTGTTTTCATTGTCTTTTGTTTCTAGGTATTTTTTGATTTCCTCTTTGATTTCTTCAGTGATCTCGGTTATTTATTTGCGTGTTGTTTAGTCTCCATGTGTTTGTATTTTTTACAGTTTTTTTTTTCTTTCCTGTAATTGATATCTAGTCTCATAGCATTGTAGTCGGAAAATATACTTGATATGATTTCAACTTTCTTAATTTTACCAAAGCTTGATTTGTGACCCAAGATATGATCGATCATGGAGTATATTCCATGAGCATTTGAGAAGAAAGTATTCTGTTGTTTTGGGGTGGAATGTCCTGTAAATATCAATTAATTTCATCTTGCTTAATGTGTCATTTAAAGCTTGTGTTTCCTTACTTATTTTCATTTTGGATAATCTGTCCATTGGCGAAAGTGGGGTGTTAAAGTCCCCTACTACGATTGTGTTACTATTGATTTCCCCTTGTATGGCTGTTAGCATTTGCCTTATGTATTGAGGTGCTCCTATGTTGGGTACATACATATTTACAGTTGTTATATCTTCTTCTTGGATTGATCCCTTGAACATTATGTAGTGTCCTTCTTTGGCTCTTGTAATAGTCTTTACTTTAAAGTCTATTTTGCCTGATATGAGAATTGCTACTCCAGCTTTCTTTTGATTTCCATTTGCATGGAATATCTTTTTCCATCCCCTGACTTTCAGTCTGTATGTGTCCCTAGGTCTGAAGTGGGTCTCTTGTAGACAGCATATATATGTGTCTTGTTTTTGTATCCATTCAGCTAGTCTATGTCTTTTGGTTTGAGCATTTAATCCATTTACATTTAAGGTAATTATCAATACGTATGTTCCTATTTCCATTTTCTTAATTATTTTGGGTTTGTTTTCATAGGTCTTTTCCTTCTCTTGTGTTTCCTGTCTAGAGAAGTTCCTTTAGCATTTGTTGTAGAGCTGGTTTGGTGGTGCTGAATTCTCTTAACTTTTGCTTGTCTGTAAAGTTTTTAATTTCTCCATCGAATCCGAATGAGAGTGTTGCTGGGTAGAGTAATCTTGGTAGTGTTTATTTTCCCTTTCATCACTTTAAATATGTCCTGCCACACCCTTCTGGCTTGCAGAGTTTCTGCTGAAAGATCAGCTGTTAACCTTATGGGTATTCCTTTGTATATTATTTGTTGTTTTTCACTTGCTGTTTTTAATATTTTTTCTTTGTATTTAATTTTTAATTGTTTGATTAATATGTGTCTTGGCTCCTTGGATTTATCCTGCATGGGACTCTCTGCATTTCCTGGACTTCGGTGGCTATTTCCTTTCCCATGTTAGGGAAGTTTTCATCCGTAGTCTCTTCAAATATTTTTCCTTTCTTTTTCTCTTCTTCTTCTTGGAACCCTATAATTCGAATTTTGGTGTTTTTAATGTTGTCCCAGAGGTCTCTGAGACTGTTCTCAATTCTTTTCCTTCTTTTTTCTTTATTTTGATCTGCAGTAGTTATTTCCACTATTTTATCTTCCAGGTCACTTACCCATTCTTCTGCCTCAGTTATTCTGCTATTGATTCCTTTTAGAGATTTTTAAATTTCATTTATTGTGTTGTTCATCACTGTTTGTTTGCTCTTTAGTTCTTCTAGGTCCTTGTTAGAAGTTTTTGTGTTTTATCCATTCTATTTCCAAGATTTTGGATCATCTTTACTATCATTACTCTGAATTCTTTTTCAGGTAGACTATTTCCTCTTTATTTGTTTGGTCTAGTGAGTTTTTACCTTGCTCCTTCATCTGCTGCATATTCCTCTGCCTTCTCATTTTTCTTAACTTACTGTGTTTGGGGTCTCCTTTACGCAGGCTGCAGGTTCATAGTTCCCATTGTTTTTGGTGTCTGCCCCCAGTGGGTATGGTTGCTTCAGTGGCTTGTTTAGGCTTCCTGGTGGAAGGGACTGGTGTCTGTGTTCTGGTGGGTGAGGCTAGATCTTGTCTTTCTGGTGGGCAGGTCTGCATCTGCTGGTGCATTTTGGGGTGTCTGTGAACTTAGTGTGATTTTAAGCAGCCTCTCTGCTAATGAGTGGGGTTTTGTTCCTGTCTTGCTAGTTGTTTTTCATGGGGCGTCCAGCACTGTAGTTTTCTGGCCGTTGGGTGGAGCTGGGTCTTAGCATTGAGACAGAGATCTCTGGGAGAGCTCTCGCTGATTGATATTACGTGGGGCCAGGAGGTCTTTGGTGGTCCAATGTCCTGAACTCGGCTCTCCCACCTCAGAAGGTCAGGCCTGACACCCGGCCAGAGCACCAAGACCCTGTCAGCCGCACGGAAGCCAAGGAAGAGGTTTCAGGAGAAACCGAATCTTCTGTCACCTTGATCTTAGACTTCCATCCTCCACAACAGTGAAAAAATAAATTTCTGTTGTTGAAGCCACCCAATCTTCTGATTTTTTTTTGGCAACCTTAGAAGATTGGCAGAAGCCCCTCTGTGCCATCGTCTCTGAGGGCTGCTGCCTGCCTTGGCCCCAGTCCAGCAGCCCCTTGGCACCCAGGAATTGGATCATGAAGCCCCAGCAGTGGCCCATATCTGTTCCAGCTACTCACGGACACCTCAGAGGCCCCAGCACTCTATTGATCTCTTCTTTTGCTTTACAAATCCCTATTTCACTTATTTTCACTCTGATCTTTATTATTTCCTTCCTTCTACAAACTTGGGCTTAGTTTGTTCTTCTTTTCTAATTCCTTGATGTGTATAGTCAGGTGGTTTATTTGAGATCTTTTTTTTTTTCTTAAAATATGCATTTATCTCTTTAAGCTTCCCTCTAAGGAGTTCTTTTGCAACATCTCATAGGTTTTGGTATGTTGTGTTTCAATTTTCATTTATTTTGAGATATTTTTATTTCCCTTTTGATTTCTTTGATCTATTGGTTGTTCATGTGTGCTGCTTAATTTCTACATGTTAGTAAAATTTCCAGCTTTCCTGTTGTTATTTATCTCTAGTTTCATTCCATTGTGATTGGAAAAGATACTTGATATGATTTCAATTTTCTTAAATTTGCTAAGACTTGTTTTGTGGCCTACTATATGACTATCCTGGCGAAAATTTCATGTATATTTGAGAAGACTGGGTATTCTACTACTCTTAGGTGGAATATCCTATATATGTCTATTAGGTCCATTTGATCTAATGTATGGCTCAAATCAACGTTCCCTTGTTGATTTTCTGTTTAGGTGATCTATCCATTGCTGAAAGTTCTGTATTAAAATTCTCTACTATTATTGCATTGTTGTCTACTTGTTCCTTTAAATCTGTAGGTATTTAATTAATATATTTAGGTGTTCACCAGTTGGGTGAGTATATATTTACAATTTTTATACCTTCTTGATGAGGTGACCCCTTTATAATTATATAATGATATTCTTTGTCTCTTGGTACTATCTTTGGCTTAAAGTCTATTTTGTCTCATCTAAGTATGGCTACCCCCTCTTTCTTTAGGTTTTTACTTGGGTAAAATATCTTTTCCCATCTCATCACTTTGAGCCTATGTATGCTTAAAGCTGAAGTGAATCTCTTGTAGGTAACAGAGTTGGGTCTTTTTTTGTTTAATATGTTCAGCCACTCTGTGACTTTTAATTAGAGAATTCAGTCTATTTCCATTTAGAAGATTTATTGATGTGTGAGGGCTTAGTAATGCCATCTTGTTGTTTTATGGCTGATTTTTGTTCCACTATTCATTTTATTCTCTCCTGCTGCTTACCTTTGTGAATTGGTGTTTATCTGTGGTGATATGCTCTGATTCCCTTCTCTTTATCTTTTGTGAATCTGCTATAGGTTTTTCCTTTGTGGTGACTATGAGGCTTTCATCAAATAACTTATAAGTCTATTTTATGCTGAGAGCAACTTAACTTTGATCACATAAGAAATTTTATTCTTTTACTCCTCCCCTTTTATGTTTTTAATGTCAAAATTTACCTCTTTTTGTATTCTCTATTCATTAAGAAATTATAACACAGTTATTTTTTTTACTCTTTTAAACTATAATATATTTAGTTAGCACATAATAATATTACAAACTTAGAGGTTTCTGAATCTGACAGTATATATTTGCCTTTACCTGTGTGTTGTATATTTTTATATGTTTTCATGTTACTAATCAGCATCTTTTTATTTCAGCTTAAAGAACTCCTTCCAGCATTTCTAGTAAAGCAGATCTAGTGGTAAAGTCCTTCCATTTTTGTTGGCCTGGGAAAGTCTTTATTTATCCTTCATTTCTGAAAGATAAATTTGCCAATGTAGTATTCTTGGTGACCATTTTTCTCTTTCAGTACTTTGAGTACATCTTTCCACTCTCTCCTTCCTGAAACTTTTCTTCTGAGAAATCCACTGATAGTCCAGTGAAGGTTCCTTTGTAGGTTACCATCTTTTTTATTTGCTGATTTTAAGATTCTCTCTTTATCTGTGATTTTTAACAGCTTCATTATGATGTGTCTTGGAGAAGATTGTTTTGAATTGAAATAATTAGATGACATATTCATTTCAGGAACTTAGATGTCCAAGTCTCTCCCCAGGTTTGGGAAGTTCTCAGCCATTATTTCTTTAAATAAGCTTTCTGCTCCCTTTTTCCTCTCTTCTCCTTCTGGAATTCCAATGATTCTGATATTCGTTTTTTTGATGATGTTTCATAGATCATATTGGCTTTCTTAGTTCTTTTTCATTCTTTTTTCTTTGTTCTCCTCTAATGGGGTTATTTCCAAGTTCCTTAATCTTGTACATCTTCTCTTGATCTTACAATGCACCAGGACAGGTATTGGTAACCTCTCTTTTGTTTTCCTGATTAGTCCTACTGCTCAACATTATAGTTTCTCCCTTGCCAGTAGACCCTGGCTTGTTTTCTGCATACGTTCTCTATTTACCCGAGAGTGCTCTCACTGCCATGCTCAGAAGTGTGCACAAGGAGCCGGCTACAGAGCTGTGGGTTGGCACTCAGGTTACTGGGGGTGCCTGTACATGAGGTTTTCCCAGCAGCTCATGGGCAGGCTTCCTGCTAGAGTCTAGAAGGCATTCAGCAGGAACCATGTTCCTTTCATGCCCTCTGATATTCTTATCCACCTTTTCCTCCATCTCCTCCCTCTCCACAGTCATGGAGCTCTCGTTTTAATACTCTGGGTGTTGCAAGAGAGAGATAGGTTTCTATAGCAGCTTCTGGCACAGCTGTGGAAGCTGAGAACTCATGCACTACCCTCACTTTTCCCCCAAGGGAGAGATCCTCAGTCCTTCTTCTCTAAGCTGTGCTGCCTAGGTGGAGAGATGATGTGGCAAAGATCCTCTTACCCACTCCATTGTGTCCCACCTCTTTTTTTTTTTTTTTTTTTTTTGGGCTACAGTGCAATGCTGAAACTTTTCCAGAAACCTGGAGTTATGCAAAGGCCCTCTTGTCTGTGGGTATCTGCCCAAGTCAGTATTTTCCAGGTACTTCCAGATGGAGGCTGAGAGCATCTGGAGACAGTTCACAGGATCCTGCCAGTTCCAGAGCCCGTATAGGGATTTGTCCGCCTTAATTAACACACAGGTGGGTGAGACCCTTACCAGGTCTCTTAGTGCATGGTGCTGGCTTCCACAGTTCCCTCAAAGACACTTTTGTTTGTGGATAGATGTCGAATTTCAGAGGTTAAAGGAAGGAAAATATGAGGTACATCTTATGCCAGCATGATGTGGATATCACTCTGGACTACGCATTTATTAAACATTTTTATATTTTGTTTATCAAGGATTTTATATTAATTCTTAGTTTATAAAATATTGTATTAAACTATTACCTTGGTTACTGAGTTTTAAATGGTGTGCTCTAGATGAGTGCCTTACTCTCCTCACCCTAATACTGGCCCTGCTTCCCTGATCACTCACCATGCAAGATAAAAGTAGTCACCCTCTCCCTTTTCTTTCGTACAAAATTATATTATTACACAATGATGTTTACACATTGTTAAGCATTGCTTATACCCGTTTAATTCTCAAAAGTATGAAAAGGATATTATATAAACAAATTTAAGGTAGATAATAGTGTTTTCCCCATTTCACAGATGTGAACACTGATGTTTGGAGGTATACGTAATTATCCAATGCTATACACTAGTGAGTGTTGGACCAGGGATGTGAAACCTAGTCTCTCTAACAGCAGATACTCCACTTTTAAACAGAATACTATATTGAACACATTTTTAGCTTCTGGTAACCCCTGAAGGAAGGAGATGATAGAGAATGGCTGTTTCTGTTGCAGTTGGGAAAGCTGTGAAAGTTGTGGACCCTTCTCCAGCCTAAGGAAAATGAGCTGATTTGAAGAATTGCGAAATCAGTTCTTACAGAGAAACTTAGGGGTCAGCTTCCCAAAATGAATTTCCTTCTCCAAAGTTATGCCCACATTTTTAGGCTCTTACATTCCATATTCCCTAGAATTGCTACCACCTCTTAGGTACTCAAGAGACATTTAACAGAAATCAATATGTACTTGTAACTGTCACTGACAGGGAAAGGTGGAGTCTTGTTTCCCAATATTTCAGAGTAACTTGCTCCTGCAAAATTATTAGGTCTGTGTGACTTTTTGGCCAACCTGGCTTCAAATAAAGTTATTTCAATAGATAATGAAAGTCCTCCAAGCTCACAAGACAAGGAAGACCTTAATTAAAATCAATGAAGAAAAAAATCTGTAAAAACAATTAAGCACTGAAGTTGACTCCGTTTAATTTGGGGTCTGAAGGTCTTCTTGGGAAATTACTGAATCATTGGGGTGATTTAATTTGGCTGCCTTGAATTAAGTTTTGGTGTACTAGAACTGTCTCTCAGATATCGTATAATGTGCAATCCTGAGAAGCATTACAGGAACGGTAAAACTCCTAAGAGCAAGCAAAACATTTAAAGAATCAATTAGATAGAGGAGTCAGCTGTCTTCTGGAATAGATTCTTTCAGTTGACATATTTTAAGAGCTGTTTGTTCCAGAAAAAAAAAGCTGAAAGTTTTAATATAAATTTTATCATAAGAAGGGTCTATACTTCAGACTTTTTCTAGAATTCAGTGTTTATTGAAAGAAATAAGTCAGTGAACAAAATAGATCAGGGGTGGCTATGTGATTCAATTCTGTCCAAAACTTAACAAATAAACAAAAATCGGGCCTAAGGCCTTATGTTTAAATGATTAGAGAAACATAAGCTTTCTCTCTCACTCTCTCTCTTTTTTATTTAATGGATTTGAACCAAGAGAATGTGAGCCTGAGTCTGCTAGGGTCACCACGGGAAGAGAGAAAAAAATGGAGAGAAGCCAAAACTTGATATCATTTGGACTCCTGGATCAAATTGATTCTGGAGCCTACACCTAAGCTTTTTAATATTGTTACTCTTCTGCATAATACAGTTTGGATCTGGTTTTCTCTTGCCTGTGAACAGTGAAGTAAATATTTGTTAAGAACCTTATTTTCTCCCACCTGACTTTCAATCAGGTGATACCATTTCATGAATGAAACGTACACCTTCACTCAGGATATATTAGTAGGAAATAGTTAATCCTCATTTTTAAGAAAGGTTTCTTTGTGAGCAATATTTTTCTCTTAAAGATACTTGATCTATTTGGAGAGTTTTCTAATTTATCTCAAATTTGCATATGTACAAACACTGAATAGGTTTTTGAAAAATTCAGCCTTTAAATTGTATGAAGCTCTCTCTCTTTTGAAAGTATGATTTAAGCAAATAGGGAATCATAAAACAGGTTATAATCTGAGATTTCATAATTTGTTATATAGGACTGATCTTACTACAGTCAATTGACAGCAGTTATAGGCAGATGAGGCGTAAATAGTGAAAGCTACAGTTCTAAAATGAATTCAGCATAGCAATGGTTGACTAATGGATGGAGAGCATTACATTGAAAAAAATAGTATAAATAATTTGAAATATCAATATGACCTAGTTTCTTTAATTTCTTAAACCTATGAACTTGTCATGTAAGTCACTGTTGTACCACCATCAAAATGGATTGTTTCTGTTAATTAAATCCCTCCCCTAAATGTTTATTTAGGGGTAAAAAAAGAGAAACAGCCAAACTAATGATATCCAGTTGTGTGAATTTTCACTTCCTTGGTTGAGTCAGTCTCATGCAGACGTATGTATTTAGGAAACCCATGTCCAGATACTTTGGTTAATGATGAACTTGTTCTGCAATTGTTTAACTCCCTTTGGCTTTTCTTTCCCCATCTGTAATGGGTGACACATCCCCCACTGAGTCACTCTGGACTTTAAATTATGAAACCATGCCAAAGTTCTTTGCAAAAATAAAGTGTTCTGTATGTGATTCATATTCAAAATAATGATGTTAACCTCCACAGGGTCTCTTAAAAATAATTATGCTTATAGACTCCAATTCAGTACAGCTGGCTTGAGTTTCATTTTGAAACCCATATTAAGTTAGAAGCATTTGATCAAGTAAACTCAGCTTTAAAAGCAATAGACAAGCTACAGAAGAGGCGGGGAATCTAGTTATGAAGAGACCAAGTAGAAAGAGTCAGAATGTGTTTTTTTTGGTAATTTGTGTACATAAACACAGATCATTTCCCAAAGCAAGGAAGTAATTCCTTGTTAGAGAGAGAGAGAGAAAGTTGATAAAGCCAGATGGGTTAATATCCTTTGGAAGAACAATGATAATAGTTTCCATTTATTGATGGTATTGTCTGCACCAGAAACTAGCTGAGCTATACACATGTATTTTCTCAATTATTCCATAAACAACTTTAAGATTTGTGTATTATTAAATTCCACATTTTACCAAAAAGGAAACTGAACTTTTAAGAGGTTAACTTGCTTTACCAGAATTACAGATTAGTTAGTGATAAAATAGGTATTCATACCAAGGTTGGCGAGTTGCTAGAAAGTACAATATATAACAAGAAGCACCATATTCCCCATTTACTAAGTCATGTGTACCTAAAAACAACAATTTCGATCATACTTGAGATGAGCAACATAATCTACAACCTTATTTTTAAATTTAAAGTAGTTGATAAACTAATTTTTTTTCTTTTCTTTTCTTCTCTCTCTCTCTTTTTTCCCATTAATCAATCCTTACTATGATAAAGAGTGAAAAATGACAATCATAATCAGGCAAAAGAGGATTTTTTTTCCCACAAATCCTAATTACACCAAAATGTGGCTGAAGATTGCAATAGGATTCCAAGGAAGCCCAAAAGTGGTTAGTGGATACTGTATATCAGTCAGAACTTCCAATTGTCGGTGACAGAACCCCAGGGCAATAAGCTAAAGCAATGAAAAAGTTTGGGCAGACTAATTGGATGATATAAATGGTAATTCCAAGAGTAGATATAGCTTCAGGCACAGCTAGAAGCCAGAGCTGAAATGATCACAAAGCCTTTTACTTTCTTCCCAAGCACACCCACCCATCTTTCAGTTTGGCTTCCCTTTGTGTAGGTCTCACTCTTTTGATGGGACAATGGCTCCCAACACCTTCAAGATCATAGACCCAACTTAGCGGGTGTAGCAGAATGAATTTCATCCTTCTCCCCTGTAGCTGTGGGTCAATTTCAGGTAAGGAGTACGAGCGACTTTCTTGGAATACATGTCCAAACTTCGGACCAGTCAATGCCACCAACAGGTGGAGTCTGGGGAGGTACAGACCCACACATACCTGTTCCCTATTCTAATCTTAAATGGGAGGAAAGGACACAGAGAAGAGAAAGTGAGAAATATTCATTATAGAAGCTGCTATTTTCCTATGTGCCATATATAATATCTTATTTTGCCCTCACAAACATCTAACGAAGTAGTATTATTATCCTTATTTTAGAAAAATTGAGGTTCAGGGATTTTAAGCATTTGGTATATTTTAATACAAGTGTCATCTCCAACATATGTACATGCTCTGAGCCACAATATATTACGCCTCTAGGAAAGACTGATGTCACTTACCTATCGAAGACGCAGATTATTTTTCTTACTCTGTGCCAAAGCTATGCAGACATAATAAACCATACTGGATACCTAGAAATTGGGAAAATCCTCCATTTCCTTTAAATATGACCTAGACTTTCCAAAATTTTATGAATAACGAGACTTATCTGTAGGGAGGTGGAAACTGGGTCTGCCTAGGGCTTCACAAACTGTGATGGAAATTTCCTTGTTACTTTATTATCACATAGGGAAAGTTTATACTGCTCAGCATTCCTGTTTCTACTTTCCTTACCAACCTGATTGAGGCTGATTGAATTAGACATACTGGCTTGCAAGCTTTTTAAAAAAGAAGCTCATTTACAGGAAGGCAGGGGCTAAAATAAAGGATATAGTATAGGCTTTTCTTCAAACCTTTCTACCTCTCTTCTACCCAGGGATAAAGACTTCACTCTGATATGGATTTGTAAGCATATGGAACCCTCTGAAGTAGAAATAGTGAATGTGATGGAATGAGTCCCCCCTGCCTTCGGCTATGAATGATTCACCAGTTATTTACCTTAGGAAAGCAGAGAATAAAAGGGACAAGATTTTGTCCCTTTAGAAGACTCCATTTTTATAACTCTAGGCTATTTGACACAGAAGAGGATTGGGTGGTGTTTCTCTTAGTGCTTACTCCCCGAAATGGAAGACAGTGATATTATTTATTGTTCAGTTCTAAATTTACTAATGTTTCTGTTGTGTTTTAAATTATCTCCTTTTAAACGTTTTTGTTCTATTCCAAGTTTTCTTTACAAATTCTCCTTTATACTCTAATACCTTCTTTGGCTGATATGTAAATGGTGGACATAATTATTAGTACAAGATATTGTAGAACATGTATTAGGCTAGTTTCAATAACAATCCCTAAAAGAAGTTTACACATAAGTTGTCTTATAAGTTCACATAACCTAAGACTACAGTGTAGAAAATAATACCATCGTGAGGTTGTACCATGGGTGTAGGCAACAGATGATGACCCTGATTTCTAAAATTATTTTATCTCAAGAGATTTAGTCAATTCATCCCAACCAATGTATATTAAACACTGACTAAAAACTGAGCAGTGTTTTTGGAATTCTGGAAGCCATTGGTGAAAAATATGTGACTGTCCAACTGTCGGGAAGGCCATAGTGCATTCTATGCCAGCTACAGCCTGTGGAGGATAAATAGGCACATTCTTAACTAATTACATGTCTAGAACCTGAAATCCCCAAGAGCATTCTTAAAGTTCTAGAATTCCAAGCTGAGATATTTAGAAGCACCACAACATCTTAATTTTGCAAATGTATCATTTTTCAGAGAAACTTAGTCTGACCTTTCACTACTCATCTTTAAAGGATTCCTTGCACTCAAATAAATTGTTGATTTTGACAAGCACAATAGCCTAGTCAAAAAGTTATTAACACTCAGTAACTTTATGCCTACAGAAAAAGTAAACATCCAAATTTAATGGCACATAAAAAATATGGAAACAGTGTTTGCTTAAGAGGTCACAACATCACTTTCTTCTTGGAACCAATTTAGAATATGACTTAGAGAACATAAAATCTATTTGAAAATAGTTTCTTCTTACTTTTCTTGTAAGATGTTATTTTTGAGTGCATTTTTATTTTATTTTTATTATTTCCCAGTTTTGTTTTTAAGTCTGCTAGATTGAAGTATGATTAAAATATTGAACCAAATAGAGTATGAGTTGGTCCTTGGTTGAGAAAAGACTGAAGATAGTATTTAGGAAATTTTTAATATTTATTGTAATTTTCTGCTGAATTAACTTGCAAACTATCTTAAAAACCCTAGGATGATATTGATGACTCTATCTCTCTATTTATCTTCTATCTATCTGTCATCTATCTATCTATATCTATCTATCTATCTATCTATCTATCTATCGATCGATCTATCTATCGATTTATCTATCTATCTATCTCTTGCGAACATTTAAGTTTAATATGGTTCTCATTGCCCGTTTGAAATATTATTGACTCTCTTTTTCTGAAAAATGGTGCAGATACTGAGATGGGAAGGCAACAAGAGAAATGTAATTTTTTTTTTGAGGCTTTGTTAGCAGTATAAAGTCTCCTGCTATAATCTTGCCTGGAGACAGGCTCAGTCACAGTACTTCAGGAACTACATAATTGCTGTCAAAGAAGTTTAGCCTATTTCAACCAAAACTAAGTCAGGCTTCAAAGTCATATTATGGAAAAAAAGAGTGGGAGAAGTTAGCTTATTCTCACTGGATAAGTGATGAATCCATAATGATCTAACCTCAGATTAAAACGTTGCACCTGAGTTGATGAACATTTATTCAAGCAACATCTCGCACATAAAGTTATAGATCCACACAAAAGAGAACACAACCTTGAAATGAGGACTTTAGTCAGTTTAAACAAAAATAAATGGTAAATTCTCCACTCCAAAACCCTGTGAATGGGAAGGGGAGATGTTGAGATGAGAGCTGTTAAGATAGGACTTATAGAGCAAATAGGGAAATTAAAGGAAGAATAACTTTTGGAAGCTGTAGCAGCAGTATTGGGGATAACTTTTTGGTTAATCCTTGGAGATTAGAACTTGCATGCATCTGTCCACAACACCTGCCTAACTGGACAGTTACCTTTATTGAGGAGAACCTACCTTATATGACTGTGAACCTCCAAGCTTCCATGTAATCTTTTGTATCAAGAACATGCTTGCTAGTGTGTATTTATTGACGAATGGGCTTAGCTTTAAATGTATCAAAAGACAATATTTAGCATTCATATGTGTGTGAAATTTCTAACAATACATGCATTAAGATGCTTCATGAGTATCATTCTAATAAAATATTTGATTAGCAGTGTACAAGTGTTATATTCTCCTGTATTGCTTCATTTGAACCCACTACTGCCTTGTAAAATAGGCAAGGTAGATATTTTTCATTCTGTTACACAGAAGGGAAAAAAATTGAGATTTGAGGTCTTAAATAACTACCCCAATTTACATAGTTAGTAAAGGGCTAATGAGTAACTTTGTAATGGAAGAGGACGTAGACAACTGCACACTGGTTATCAGTCTCTAAGTAGTGGGTTTACTGCTGGAAATCTACAGGACACCTGGTCCTCATAAAACTGATGAAGGAAGCCCTGAGAGAGCCGATTTTAGTATACAGATAAAACAGGCAATTTCAGGGTTTTATCTTCATTCATTCATTCGGCCCTTTATTTACTTTCAATAGTACAGTAAATTATAGTGGAACTACCATCCAAGCCTAAAACTGGAATATTCCCAATCACTTAATGTGCTCTTTCTGTATCTCACACCCTCATGTTCTCATCTTCCCTAAAAGTTACCACTACATTGAATTTTGTGTGATATATAAATATATATATCATATGTTTATATATATGTGTATTTCAATATGTATTTACCATACACACATGCATATACACACATAAATCAAAACTGAGTACAATTTTATAAAAAAAATAAAATTCATTTGCTTTTCTTTAGTTTGTTTTTAAATTTTATATTATTCCAAATTTTGCTACTACAATTTTTCACTTTTTGTTTAGTCACAGTTCATTTATTTTCACTGCTGTATAATATTCCATTGTGGGGATATGTCACATTTTTTAAAATCTGTTTTCCCATTGAAAGTCTTTTAGTTATTCATTGTCTATTGTGAATAGAAATGCTTTGAACATTTCTGGGAATAAATCTATGCACATAAGCTAAAATTCATCTTGAGTGTATACTTAGCTCTGGACTTGGCAAGTCATAGGTCACGTGAATATTCAACTTTATAAGAAAATGTTAAATTATTTTCTGAAGCTGCTGTACTTATTTACACTTTGACCAACAATGTGTAACACAGCACTTTGACACTGGATATTATCAGGCTTCTTAGCTTTTTCCAATCAAATGATTGTAGAACGGTTTCTCATTATGTCCTTAATGTGCATTTTCCTGGTTAGTAGTGAGATTGATATCTATTTATATGGTTATTAAATACATTTTCAAGTCTACTACTGTTGACATTTCTTTTATTGATATGTTGTAATCCTTTGTTGATTAAATGTGCTGCAATTATTTTTCTAGGTTTTTAAGTTATCCTTTCACATTTTTGTTTTTCTTTTTTTTTTAAATTAATTAATTTATTTAGTTTTGGCTGTGTTGGGTCTTTGTTTCTGTGTGAGGGCTTTCTCTAGTTGCGGCAAGCGGGGGCCACTCTTCATTGCGTTGCGCGGGCCTCTCACTATCGCGGCCTCTCTTGTTGCGGAGCACAGGCTCCAGACGCGCAGGCTCAGTAGTTGTGGCTCACGGGCCTAGTTGCTCCGTGGCATGCGGGATCTTCCCAGACCAGAGCTCGAACCCGTGTCCCCTGCATTGGCAGGCAGATTCTCAACCGCTGCGCCACCAGGGAAGCCCATCCTTTCACATTTTTAAAGGTGTCTTTTGATGAACTGAACTATTTAATTTTAATTTAGTCATTGTAAGTATGGCCCAGACTTTGTGTTTGCTTAAGAGATCTTTCCATACCTTGAGGTGAGAAAGATATTCATCTATTATTTTTATAATTTTAAAATGTTCTTTAGGTATTTAAAAATTTAATGCATCTGGAGCTTGGTTTTGTGCATAATGTTAGCTAGAGATTTGATTTTTAACATAGGCATAATACATTTTTCACCTACATTTGTTGAACAACACATTCTTTCCTCAATAATTTGTTATGCTATCTCTTTATATATATAATTCTTACTATGAGTCTGCTTCTGAGTTCTCCATTCTATTCAATTGGTCAATGTTTCCTTCCCTGTGTAAACACCATATCATCATAATTACTGATACTTTGTCATATGTCTTTGCATCTTCCCCTCCTAAATGGGCTTTTTCAAAAATATCTTTGATCTTCTTCCCAATTTGCAAGTCTGTACACATTTTCTAAAACATTATTTTACTGTGAAATATGACACACAGAAGAGTGCATAAAAATATCAATGAGTAGCTGCATAAAATACTATAATGCTAACACTAAGACATGGAGCATAGCCTTCTCCACAGAAGTCCCCCATATACCTCGTCTCAATTACAATCTCCTTCTTTTTCTTGAATGTAAACAATCTGCTATTTTCATTGATAATCACTTACCTGCTGTGCTTTATATTTGTATTATCTGAGGATGCACATCTTAGCAATACAGATTAATTTTGATTGTTTTTAAGTATTGTATCAATGGAAAAATACAGTAAGTATTATTTTCCATCTTGCTTCTTTTGAATAACTTTATGTTTATAAAATTCATCCATGTTGTGACATACCTGTATTGTTCATTCATTTTTATTTCTAAATAGTATTCCATGGCACGAATATATACCACACAATTAATTTATCTTATGGAAATGTGAGTTGTTTCCAGTTTGAAACTATTAAGAATAAAAACAAAAATAAACAAATGAGACCTAATGAAATTTAAAATAATTTGCACAACAAAGGAAACCATAAACAAGATGAAAAGACATCCCTCAGAATGGGAGAAAATATTTGCAAATGAAGCAACAGACAAAGGATTAATCTCCAAAATATACAAACAGCTCGTGCAGCTCAATATCAAAAAAACAAACAACCCAATCAAAAAATGGGCGGAAGACCTAAATAGACATTTCTCCAAAGAAGACATACAGATGGCCAAGAGGCACATGAAAAGATGCTGGATATCCCTAATTATTAGAGAAATGCAAATCGAAACCACAATGAGGTATCACCTCACACCAGTCAGAATGGCCATCTTCAAAAAATCTACAAACAATCAATGCTGGAGAGGGTGTGGAGAAAAGGGAACCCTCTTGCACTGTTGGTGGGAATGTAAATTGATACAGCCACTGTGGAGAACAGTATGGAGGTTCCCTAAAAAACTAAAAATAGAATTACCATATGACCCAGCATTCCCACTACTGGGCATATACCATGAGAAAACCATAATTCAAAAAGAGTCATGTACCACAGTGTTCATTGCAACACTATTTACAATACCCAGGCCATGCAAGCAACCTAAATGCCCATCAACAGACGAATGGATAAAGAAGATGTGGTACATATATACAATGGAATATTACTCAACCATAAAAAGGAAAGAAGTTGGGTCATTTGTAGAGACGTGGATGGACCTAGAGACTGTCATACAGAGTGAAGTAAGTCAGAAAGAGAAAAACAAATATCGTATATTAACCCAAATATGTGGAATCTGGAAAAATGGTACAGATGAACCTGTTTGCAAGGCAGAAATATACACACAGATGTAGAGAACAAACTTATGGATACCAAGGGGAGAAAGGGGAGGTGGGATGAATTGGGAGATTGCGATTAACATATATACACTAACATGTATAAAATAGATAACTAATGAGAACCTGCTGTATAACACAGGGAACTCCACTTCACTGTACAGTAGAAACTAACACAACATTGTAAAACAACTATATCCCAATTAAAAAAAAAAGAATTGCATCTCTATGGATTATTGTAAATATCTTCTTGGATACACACACATATTTCTCTAAAGTAATGCTGAGACTGAAATTTTTGGGTCATAAGGAATACGTAACTCAAAGTTTAACAGATAAATGCTGAACTGAAGACCAATTTGAACATCCGTACAAAGTATATGAAAGTTCTTGCTACGGTATATTTTCACCAACATCTGATAGTCAACTTTTTGTTTTGTTTTTGTTAATGTTTTGCTATTCTAGTGGATGGGTAGTGGTAGATCATGATTTAAATTTGCATTTTTATGATTACTAATAATATTGAGTTATTTCCATATGATTATATGATTATTGATCATATTATTCCCATTGTAAATGTCCATTTTTTTTTCCTATTTGATCTCTCTTTAGCTTATTGAGTTTAAAATTTTTTAATGTTTTAGATATCATTTTTCTGGTTAAATTTATAGTAAATATCTTCAACTGTACTGTTTGCCTTTTCTTTTTTTTTTTTTTTTTGACTCTCTTAATGGTGGTCTCTTTCTCCCACCTCTGCCTGCTGTCCTTCTTTTTATTACACAAACAGGAGCTCTAAATATATAGTCAAATTCATTAATTTTTTTCCTTTGTGATTGGTGCATTTTTGTACTGTTTATATAATCTTTCCCTATCCCAAAACATGAAGAGATTTTTCTCTATTACACTCTAAAGTTGTACATAGTTTTTATATTATATATTTGGTGCTTTTTTATAATTGGATGTGTAATCTACATGGAATTGATTTTGGGGGTTATGTGTAAGGTTGTGGTCAATATTCTTTACCGTCCCTGACTCTGGATACCAATTTGTTCCCAAATGTTGACTGAAAAAACTGCTTTCTCTCTGTTATTCTAAAATGTCATCTTTCCCTCAAATAAGTGTCAAAGTTGGCGTGGTTCTATTTGTATTTATGTCTTTTGTTTGTGTGTATATGTTTACCCTTGTGCAATAATCTACTAGTTGAATTATTTCAACTAGTAGATTGAAATGGTCTACTAGAGGACAGATTTTAAAAGTCATCTTACCATGTTTTTTTATCATCTAGAGCATCTCAGCTACTAGCTCTTTGCATTTCCATATAATATTTTAAATGACTTGTCAATTTTACACATACACACATATACACCTATATATGACTAATGGATTTTCATTACAACTGCATTAAAACTATGAACAATCTGGGGGAAATATGAATCTCTACATTGTTTATTCTTTTACTCCATGAATATAGTATATTAGTTTTATTAATTATTCCCAGTATTTTTGATAGTCTCCTATGAGTGATCTTTGAATTGCTTTATAGCAATTTAATTTTACATATAAATATTCTAAAGATTTATTCCTAGACATTTTTAATTTGAAAAGCTCTTGTAAATGATATTTTTTAAATTTTATATTTGGTTTGTGTCAAGAATTTATAAATAAACGAGATTTTTTGGAATAATGAATTCATATTCATAGTTTAATTAATTAAATTAATTAATATATCCTCTGTTGATTTTGATTAGGATTATATTAAATCTTTATAGCAAGGAGGTGTGAATAGGTACCTTTGTGATGTTAAGACTTTCTATTCATGAACATGAGCTATGCTCTCTATCTCTATACATTAGTTCATTCAAGTGACTTTTGATATAATTTTATAATTTTTACATGTATCTTACATAGTTTGTATAGATTTTTGTCCAAAAATGTTATACTTTTGTAAATGTTGAAATTGATCTCTTTTTACAAATTACATTCTTCATTTTTTTTTACATGGAGTATGGATATGTGATTGACTTTTGTATGTTAAGCTTAAATCCATGCAGATTTATAGACTTATGGTTAAGATATATATAAAATATCCTTGTATTTCTAAGATAGGTCAAATGTGTTTTTTATTCTCTGTTGAGTTTGAGCTGCCTGTATTTTTAGTTTTTATTTTTATTTTTTTTGCCTCAATCTTAAATGTGAAGAAATAGGACCTTAAATTTGTCCTTCTTATACTATTCCTCATTGAATGGGTATTAAAATATATTACTCACATAGAATGAACTGGAAAACGCTCCACCTTTTTCTCTTCTCAAAGAATTTTTATGTTTATTTATTCAAACTCATTTATTAATTTATCTGTGCTATGTGGGATAATTTTTACAACTTCTCCAATTTCTGAGGTTACTTGTGATTTCCATTTCTTCTTGAGTTGGTCTTAGCAAGATATAAGCATTCCATTTTATTGGCAGAAAATTTGAGAGAATTCTCTCCTGTTTCTAAAAATATCTGTTTTATCTGCTGTGATAGCCCCTTTTTATTCATAATACTTGGATTTTTGTTTTCTTTTTTTTGGTATTTTTTTTGCTCAATTGTGCTAGGGCATTGCCTATTTTACTAGGCATTTCCAAAACCTTTTTTTTTTTTTACTATGGATTCTTTGTTTCTTACTTGATTTTGCTTTTATTTTTATTTTCTTCTTTGTACTAATTATTCTGTTGTTACTTTTCTAACTTTTTAAACTGAAAAATCAATTTGTATTTTTCCCCTCTCTTTTTTTTTTTAACTTTTTATTTTATATCGGAGTATAATTGATTAACAATGTTGTGACAGTTTCAGGTGTACAGCAAAGTGATTCAGTTATACATATACATGTATCTATTCTTTTTCAAATTCTTTTCCCACATAATATTGAGCAGAGTTCCCTGTGCTATACAGTGGGTCCTTATTCCCCCTCTTATTTTCTCATGTAAACATTTAAGACTGAAAATTGCTCTCAGGTACACCTTTATCTATACCCTTTCAGTTTTGATATGTACTTAATTTCCACATATTAAAATAAAAGTTCCATTGGTTTCTTTCTTGGACCAATGCATTATTTATTAATGTCATTTCCAAGTTACAAAGAAAGATAGATAGATATTTTTAAAATTTTTTATTTAAATTAATTGCATTGAGGTCAGAGAAAATTCTTTAAAATTTCTTGAGAATTACTTTATATCCTAGTTCATAGTCAATGTAAGTAAATGTTCAATGTTCCTGTATCTGTCAGCTTTTGTTGTAATAACAAATATTCCTCCTTTTCCGTGGCTTTCCACAACAACAACAAAACCTTTTTCTCTTAACTCACATTACACGAGAGCTGAGCATCAGCTCCAATTGTGTTCAATTCTACCGGGCTCCTCTGAGCTCCACGTGTCTTCTCTTTCCAGTACCTGTGGTGAAGGAGGAGCACCTGCTTGGGACATATTTTCCTCATGGCAAAGAATAGAAACATTTGAGACTAAACCATACCACACAAGCAAATTATTGCTCCTTCTCAGTTGCACTGTACCTGATTTGTTCACACTCTCTTGGACAGAGCAAGTCATTGACTAGTCTTGACATTGAGGCAGGTGTACACATTCAATCTACCTGGAGACATGACACAGTTGGGAATAATGATACTCTAACAGGTAAGGGATCATATAATTGGAAATAATGGTAAAATCTGCCATAATGTTTGAAAGGAGTGTCTGTTCTAGTTTTTCTTTGCAGAATTGGTATATGCCCATTAGACTATGCTTTCTCATTGAATTGTTAAATCTCTGTGCATTATTGATCTGTCTGCTTGACGTAGAAATAACTGAGAGGAGTTTACCAGGAAGATAAAATGCATACACTTGTTAAAATAGCCTCATATGTATGAAACAAAAATTACTAGACCTATTGAAGAATTACATAAATCCAGCATCACAATGGGACATTGTGAAACACTTTATCTCTGGCTAAAAAGGGAAAATCTTGCCTGTTCAATTGCTTATTTGAGCAGTTTATTTTTGTGTAAATTTCTGCAAGTAGTTTTTTGCTTTTCTTAAGACAAAATAATGGAAGAATAAAGAGAATATGTAATTTCTGAACCTACTTCTATATAGTTTAGTTCTCCAGACTATTTTTGGTGAAGTGGTTTGAAAGAGAAAAGACAAGTTACCTAAGTTCCAAAAAAGATTTAAGTTTTTACATTTAGAAGGGATTACTGAGTCTTAGATTGTTAAAATAGATTTTAATTTACATTATTATTTTGTCGCTTGTGGCTCAGTTACATACAAATATGTAGAGTCTCATCCAAAGGCCAAAATTCAATTATGCATGTGAGCCAAAGGTAAATATAAGGAAGTTAAGAGAGACTTAGCTTTTGCCTGTGATAAGACTCAAAGTTCAGATTATATGAGTGATAAGCTTGAATGTCAAGTAAAAGATGACCTGTAAATTGACAAAAAAAATAGTTGATTGGAAAGATTGGTGTTTCCTACACAAATTGCATCAATAGATGGTTTCTAGTTAAAGGAAAAAATGCTACTGTTAGTAACAGCTGAAATGTATATAGCAAGGCAATGCTATCCCAAAATAATTTTTTTTTAAAAATTAGGAATTCTGTGTGTGAATGTGTATGTATGTGTGTTTATAGTTTTGTCAATTTAGATAAACTATTCTGTGGTCCAACTGTAATTTTTTATAAATATCCATCAGAATTTTTCAGCCAGATTCTCCAAAATGTTTTAATTTTGATAGATTTTGTTAAAATGTGCAGTTTCAATATTTGGAAGATGGCAAGTCATAGGCAAAAATGAGACTTTGACTTTCTCCAATGAACTTTACAGTTTCTCTGTTGATAATGTTCAAGTTAGACTAGGAAAGAAGTAATTCCTTGAGTCCTTTATAAACCATGGCATACCATCTTGAACAATGTGGAAAAACAGTGGGTTTCAATTTACAGAAAATTTCAGTCCATATAGTGTCTCCCCAGGCATGAACACAGGAGCTTCCCTGTATCAATCAGAATCTTTTGCACTCAGTCACATCCTGAACTATACAACAAGACAAATGACTCCAAACAAGTCCACTACACTGTTCTTTAATTCATTCTAGCTATTGCCTAGATATTGTCTTCCCACAAATTATCTATTGACAATAAAACTATGCTTAGCCTCCCAGTTATTCTACTTAACCAATAATATTTTTATTCATTCATTCATTCAGTAAATTGTACTGTGAACACCTAATGCCTGCCAGTTACTATGTTGGGCACTTGAGATACATCCTGTGACACAAGGTGAAAAACAGTCACCATACCTGTTCTTGTGGAGATCTTTGAGTATGTTTTATCTCCTTTGAGAGTTTAGGGGGAAGAGTTACTTCCATCCTAAATTCCACTGCATGGTATACTATAATGCAAAACTTTATAAAGAAATACCTGATGGCTGAGGGCTAGTGTTTCTATTTGACTTCCTCTAACAAAAAGGGATGATCTATGGAAAAATTGGAGAGATTTTGGACACTGACCAAAGGTTGCTTCACATGATTGCACTAGCACTGTTTTCTTTTTACTCTTACCTCAGAATTCAACAGCTCTTGCAGGAGTCAGTCATTATCCTTATCCCAATCCATCTTTCACTGGTTCCTGGTACAGAACTTCATGACATGCCACTTCATGACATCATTCCTCACATAAAGAACTTACAGTTGCCACCTCTCCCATTGTTGCTCAACTTAAATTCAAGACCCTTTCACCTGTCCTTCCCCCAATCTCTTCTAATCAGGCAGTTTGTCACTCAACAATGTCATCACTTTGCTACAGCCAGCCAAAGCTCTCCTCACGCTCTTGCATCATCCCATGAACTTTTGACTTTCTATGAGCTCACTTCAATTCCAACAGAACAAGTTTCTTTTTTTTTTTTTTGACCAAATGAATCTCAGAAAACGTACAGTGCAATATCTCACTCTGTGGTCTTGGGAAAGCATAGGGCTTTATTCTAGACTGGTCTTTCCTTCAAATCCAAACTGTTTTCCAGGAAGAGAGATTCTGTTTTCAAAATCTGTTTGAACGAGTTTAGCTCTTCTCAGTTTGAAACTGAGATTTATATGGGAGTTGGGTATGAATGGTAGACATGAGTTTAAAAAGTAGAGTTTTTTCCATAATTCAAAAAGGGATATGTATGACAATGTTCATTGCAGCACTATTTACAATAGCCAGGACATGGAACCAACCAAAATGTCCATCAACAGATGAATGGATAAAGAAGAAGTGGCACATATATACAATGGACTATTACTCAGCCATAAAAAGAAACAAAATTGAGTTATTTGCAGTGAGGTGGATGGACCTAGAGTCTGTCATACAGAGTGAAGTAAGTCAGAAAGAGAAAAACAAACACCGTATGCTAACACATATATATGGAATCTAAAAAAAAAAAAAAATGGTACTGATGAACCTAGTTGCAGGGCAGGAATAAAGAGATAGACATAGAAAATGGACTTGAGGACATGGGGTGAGAGGGCGAAGCTGGGGCAAAGTGAGAGTGGCATCGACATATATACACTACCAAATGTAAAATAGTTGGCTGGTGGGAAGAAGCAGTGTAGCACAGGGAGATCCGCTCTGTGCTTTGTGATAACCTAAAGGAGTGGGATAGGGAAGATGGGAGGGAGGCTCAAGAGGGAGGGGATAGGGGGACATGTGTATGCCTATGGTTGATTCTCTTTGTTGTGCAACAGAAGTAATTATACTCCAATAAAGATCTATTAAAAAATAAAAATAAAGAAATAAATAAAAAGTAGAGGTTTTCATAAGCACTGGATCAATAGAAAATGCATTTATGAAGGTTTGGATTTGTTTTCAAAAGCTGAGAAAGGTGAAAGCCCTGATTTATGAGCTAAGGATGAAGGGTGAATTATGGGCAGTAGAAAAGACAATGTGAGGCACTTTTTTTTTTTTTTCAAGATGACTCATCTCTAAAACTGGAGCATAGAGAAGCTTGTCGTTCAGATCAAAATGAAGAGTTGCACTTGAGTTCAAAGAATGAAGTTCTCTCATACCCTTTCTAAATGTGTTACACAATATTTTGATTTTTAATGTGATATTACAACCACGGGTAGTGTGAATTATGGTGCTCAAGAATGATATATAAATTACAGTTAGTTTCATTAAAATTGAAATAAGCCCTTGTGTTTTATTGAAATTATTGAATTCAGCTGTTACATTATTGAAATGAGAGAGAATTTTACAAATAGAGATATCACTGCCAACACCTTAAAAAAAATCAATTAAGGAAAAATTTTCCTTGCAGAAGTGATAATAATATTTAATAATAGAAATCCTTGCTTTTGAGAGTCTTAACAAGCTTAGATAAACAATTATTGTGCCAACAAAAGGCCCTGCATTAAATCAGTTAATGGTAAGCTTACTCTGACTTTTTTGATATACACTTGCTATGAAAATATTAAGGATATGTATCCAGCAAAACCAACAATAATTCATTAGTTTTCATATTTCTGAATCAAAATGGAAAAGAAAAGGGTCCTTGATATTCAGGATTTTAGGATCTGATTATGCCAGAAAGAAGGTAGAATTAAGGAAAGCCCTTCCAAATTCTGTTTCTGTCAATAACTTTATTGGATTTGTTGAAGGAAAAAGAGGAGATTTCTCATTAGGTGAGGAAGAAGCAGAAAAACTCTTTTCAAAATACATTTTTCTAGTCTACAGGAAACGCCTATGATGTAGTCCATCTAATCAGTAGAAGCACATGTATACTGTATAATCAATATTTATCCAGAGTGAAACAATATGGTTTTGGGAACCAACCATCCATCAGTCTCTGGTCTAGTTCTTAACAAAACTATCATGTGAACACCCCTCCAACTAGTACCTCCCCCATTTTTGATAGGCCATCCCAGTTTAATGTGAAGTTGACCATAAAGGTGATGGACTGTTGATGTGCTGCTTCAAAAAGCACGTGGCATTTGTAGGAGGGAGGCAGTGTTTTCTCAGATTACATGTGGAGTGTATACTCTGTCCCTGCCAGGGTTATTAATAATTTTTTTTTCTGATTACAATTTCTAAAGAGTACCAAAATATTTTTCTATACTATTGACACTGATTAAATGTGATTCATCTAAGAGAAAGGACACAGTCTTGGGCATCAGAACACCAGCAAGCAAGGTACTATAAGAGGCAGGAAGAATGCAGGATGTGAAGAGCTTGGTTCTGGCTTATATTGGTTATATAACCTCCAGAGACAGTTACTTCTTAGACTTCAGTTTTCTCATCTTTACAGTCAGGAAAATGAGAATCACTGTGCTTTAAATTCTTGAGAGTTCCTGTGAATCTGTGGATACACCTTGTATGTATGTTTAATTCTTTATTTCAAGTTGTCAGAGTATCCCAAAATGGAAATGTTTTTCTGTGGCCCTAGTTGTTTCCTAAATTACTGCCAAGCAATTGGATTACATTCATGATAGCTTCACATCTTTTCCCCAAACCCTGGTTATTCTTGCCGTGGTCTCTGACTCACAGAGCTGCCTTTTCTTTCTCTCTGCTTCTTCTACTTCATTCTCCTCGCTCTCCTGCTTGGTCTCTATTTCTGTTTTATTGAGTCCTATTGTTTTCTATTTAACAATATTTCCCTATAAAACATAGCAACACAATTTAAACACTTAAAAAGAATGAAGACAATATCTTGGCCTCACATAGAATTATTTAGTTCAAAATTTGGAATCATCATTCCCCCTCCTTGGTTTCTGGATCCCCTTTCTTTGCAAAACGACATCTCGGTATTCTGGGGACTGAATTTTTGACTGGTGTTCAGCTGTTGACTTACAACAGCTATGAAACGTTTCTCCCACCCTGTGTTCTTCTGCAGGAGTTAAGTGACATCTGTTTGGCATCTCTTTCAATCTGGTTTAGTTGAGGTAACCATCTTCCCTGATTATATTTAAGGAAAGGAGAGATGAGACTGAAACAAACTAAAAACTGTAAGAGTACTAAATTCTGTGTCTACACTAATTGTATAAATGTAATATAAGTCTCTTTGGATCAGAGAAGTTTGCAGTAGCAATGAGACCTACCTCATACAGAAATGAAGACCTGTTCAAAAGCCAGGGTCCTTCACAGAATAGCTCTTATGTTTGTCTGAAATGACCAACTCCCAATTCCAAACATAGTCTGTTTGATGTCCCTCTCTTATCAAAATTGTACACTCTTTTCAATAAATAACTTATTACCTTTTCTGTGGCATTTGAATGCCCAGAGTCCTGGCAAAAATACTTCAGGGACGGGCTTCCCTGGTGGCACAGTGGTTGAGAATCTGCCTGCTAATGCAGGGGACACAGGTTCGAGCCTTGGTCTGGGAAGATCCCACATGCCGCGGAGCGACTAGGCCCGTGAGCCACAACTACTGAGCCTGCGCGGCTGGAGCCTGTGCTCCGCAACAAGAGAGGCTGCGATAGTGAGAGGCCCGCGCACCGCGATGAAGAGTGGTCCCCGCTTGCAGCAACTAGAGAAAGCCCTCGCACAGAAACGAAGACCCAACACAGCCAAAAATACATAAATAAATTTAAACGGGAAGGAAAATTAAAGTGTTAAGAAAACCCAAATGTATATGGCTAGGTTAAAAAAAAAAATACTTCAGGGAATCCAAAGTCCATATCAATATATCCCAATGGTGACTGCTACTTTTCCAAAGCAAATAAGATCTCAGAATTTGGAATTATCATAAGATTGCATTAAAACTGAAAAGTATGCAGATACAACATATGAACAACATCCGATTTTGTAAACTCTACGTAAAGCCCAACTTGACAGTTGAATACATGTGCTAAGTGTTATATTATACTGAATACTGAGAATTATTCTTGTAATGCACTATTGGTTTCAAGGTTTATTTTTCTTTAAGTGAGTATTTCAGATCATAGTTATGTAAGCAAGGGCAATACTCTTACTGGCTGATCAGCCAGCACCTGGATGGTGTTAATCAGTCTCTAAAAATCAGTGCTGAGACATGCACATGCATAAATCACATTTGATCAAACATAACAATTAGCACTGAGCCACATGGCTGAAGACTTAAAAGAAAAAGTATGAACTAAAAAATTTGGGTAGCCAGATCAGAAGAAACTGAATACTCTTACACTTGTAATTTTTTTTCTTAAATTTATTGTTTATTGCTGGTAGTGGAACCTACTTTAGAGCACAAATTAGAAAAAATAGACTCACAACATTTTAAAATCTTTACAAATACCTTGTATATGTATATTTAGTGATATTCAAAAAGGGTTTTAAGAGCAGAATCTTGCTCTAAAGAGAATGTAATGCAGAAGACCATTCTAGTTTACAACAAGTACAAGCTGGCTATATTATGGCGGAGATGAGCCAGTAGAGACAAAGATATAGATACTAACACATACTCTCCAGAGACTTGAAGAGGCCTCAGGGACCCCTTCTTTTGGAGAATAATTAGGACTCTGTCCAGAGTAATTTTCTGACCACTGCATTTGAATTTTTTGATCTTAAAAACTATCCCAAGATCAAATGGTATGTTAGAGAATGCAAAGCCTGAGTGACATGGGTATTTGCCCAAGTTCTTTGGCCAGCAATACTGAGTTTTCCAAATCCCAAATATTTGCCCTTTTTTACGACACTACCTTTGTCTACAGGAGAAAATAGTAGCTACATGCTAATTAAATAGAGATCACTATAGAAAAGAGGTTAGTATAGATGACTGTTGAACAAATATAATTAATTTGGTGTAATGTTTAGAGAAGCACCTACGAATGGTTTTGGACCTGGGAAATGCTGACAATCAAGGTCATACAAGCAGTCCTATAAAAGAGTAGCCTTCTCTGGATTATTTCAAGTGGGGAAAGGTGATTTTCTGAGTTGAAAGATGTCAGAGTATGAATAAATATAAAACTTCTCTAACTTAAGAGTCTGATCGCTAAGAGCCTTGGTCAATTTCATTGGTTTTATGCTTATTGTGAACTTTTCTGCTTGTCACTGGTGAAGCTACCCTTTATTGAGTAGCTATATGCCCATATAACTTCCAGTTAATGAGCATTTTAAGGCCATCAATTTGTGGGAAGGAAAAATCAGTATCTTTAATAGCTCACACTTATATGTAAAATTCAATGTAAGGGGAGGGTTAAAAGACTTTATTTCAGTGTCTTTTTTTTTTAATTGGTGTAGAATTTTGTAGATAACCTAAAGACTTCATTATATGTATGATTTAGGGACCTTAACATCTTATTTAGAAGAAAAGGAAAAGTGAATATAAACTCTCGACCCTTCAGTTTTTGTCTCACAATGTTTATAACAACACTCACATGTGTTGTTATGAGTGCGACTAGCCAGAATATTTAAGATTATGTCAACTCCTTAGTTGTAAAGTACTTGCTAAGGATCAAATAATTATATTTAAGTTTCTTCATTTGGCAAAATTATGTTAGTAAAAAATTTATTCAGTGAGTTAGAATAAATTAAATTATTTAACACATATTAATAAAAATCCAGTTGTGCACCAGACACTGTGCCCATAGCTTGGAGACCAAGAAGTTCCTCCAAGGTCCACTAGGATAGGGACAAACACCCCAAAATAATACAAATGAATAATTACGACTAAATTAAAAGAAATAATTGTGTGTCTTCCCCTTTGTTTTTCTTTCTATCTTATTTCAAGCAGAAGAGGCAGGTGACCCCTAGATCCTTGGAAGGGCACCAAGTCTTCCCCTGAGAGCCATATTCTCAGCAAGTGCCCTGGGTAGTGGTATTCCCTGAGCAGATGTAAAAGATTGGACCTTATTTTCCCCCAATTTCTACATGCCCTTAACATGGTGCAGAAGAGGCTGGGAAGAGGGCTGTCACATAATGTGAGGAATCTTCCTAATGCTCTGTGCTATGCTGCATCCCAGGAATTTTCCAGAGCTATTGGAGCAAAAAGCTTCTAAAATGGCAGTGCTTGAATTTCTTATCATCCTAGGAGAATGAATATTTAAGCTCAGAATTAAATTGATATAAAGAAAAACAAATGTGGTATATTTTTTTATTCCTGAAACTTGGATGCAGATCTATAAAACAGAAAAAAAATGTTTTTATTGGAAACTCTATGGAAAATAAAAATAAGCAAATGTGTCAGCAAAGGAAGTTTCTCTGTGGAGGTGATGATTAACCTGAGAATTAGGTGCAAGAAGAGTTATATGGAGAACATTGTTCAGGCAAATATTAGATTTAAGGGGCTAAACTCATCACTTCTCCACCAATAAGGTGCCCTGTGGTCCCACATGAGTGATGTGATGGCATTACTTGCCAGTGTGTTGCCATTTCTAAAAGATAAAGACATACTTCTGTGCTAGACATACAGGACCCTTGAGGACATGCCCCATCCTATCCTTCTATACTCATGTATGGATGCTCTTCATTCACACTCTACATCCCATCTACACTGAGATGATGCCAGACAAGCAACACTCTTTCCCTTTTCCACACCTTTGCAAGCTAAGATTCTCTTTGCCTCAGATGCCTCATCAAATTCCTATCCATTCCCAAGACTGAATAAAATATCCACTCTCCCTCAAATAGTGCCTTGAACTTCCCAAGGTAAACTGAGCTCTCAGCTGCCCCACTGTGACATGGACTGAATCTCTTACCCGTTTGTTCTGTCGCATTGACTGTAGATATCTGTGTTCTCTAACAGAAGTGATATCTTTGTATTGGCAGAATTTAAGCCAGAACCTGGCACTTTTCTGATAATGATTACATTTAATGGAAACTGTTCTTACGAAAGCCAGAGACAGTGTTTACCACCTACAAATTACCTAGACGCTGCCCAGCTTCTTATAAATTGTCCAACATTTGCATCAGTAAGAGCCTGGTCCTGATCCCAGGATAGATACACCGCTTTCTCACTGTCCTGAAAGCAAGAGATGCTCTCTCCTCTCACAGTCTAGGGTTATGCATCTTCTGTTTGTCATGATTTTTGCATGGGCACCTGCATCCTCTTTCTCTGCATGATCACACCAAACTTTCATTGGTCTGGCATTGTACGGAGTAGTTTACACCCAGTGGCGTGCTGGAGCCTGCTCACACCAGCTCCCCAGAGCCATTTCTGCACATCTTGTCCCAAATCCACATTCACTGACTCTACGTTATAGCTTGAAGTCTGCCATGGTGGAATTATTACACCATGGAAACCGGCAAATGCTATGAAGGACACAGAAGCTGAGATGAGAGAGAGAGAGAGAGCCCGCAAGAGAGAGAAAAAGAATGAGAGGGAGAGTTTTAAACTAAGGCTCACAAAGGTTAGAAAACTTGCTCAAGACCGTGAAATGACAGAGCCAGAATTTAACCACAGGTATGTTTATTACCTTAACGTCATGCAGACCTTCTCTCATCTCTCAACTAGATACCCTATACATTTCCTCTTTCCCAGCCCCCTTAACTTTGAGTTGACAACCTGCCCAAACTTGAATAACACTAATTTGCCAAAGGTATATGCAGAGTCAGGGCTGAAGCCCAAACGTTTTACTAAACAGATCAGAAGGTAGAAGGAATTATCAAGAAATACTGCTTTGGTGATCCTTTGCCCATAACCTCTGACCAGATGGTGCGTCATCCCTCGGTAATAATCAGATATGCTACCTGAAGCAACACTGCAGCCATGTGTCTTTAGCTCAGTATTTTGTCCTCCTTCTCCGTGAAGCTGGATGGCCTCCAAGGGCTGGTAGGTGCCAAAAAATGGGTGGGAGTTCCTTACTTCTAAACCCAGGATTTGCTTGATTATGAATCACACTTGGGACATACAGGTATGTAGAAGCACAAAGTGTTGTAGAGTATAAACTGAGTCTCATTCTTATGTACCTTTTGACAAAAGAGAGTGCATGTATTTGATTGACTCTATTATACAATTCATTTATCTTGAAAATTGACCTGAAACAGTACCACTTTGGATGTGCCCTAAAGCCCCCATGGCATTCATCAGAGCAGAGTGGCAGGAGAACCTGAGTGCATGAAACCTTAAAGCTTCTAGCAGCTTCCCTTTTACAGCCCACTAAACTCTCTGTTTGCTTCTAAATCAAGCCTTAAAACAATGACTTAAGGCAGGTGTCAGTGAAATGCTTTGCACTTTTAAAGGTAAGAAGGTAGAGGCTCTGAGGTAAGTGGGCTTCTGATGCCCTCAGGAGTCAGTAAAATTAGCCAGGAAAACAGATGGATTTCCTCTGCTAACCCCAGCAGAAACTTCTTTCTACCATGAGGAATGAGGATTTTATTGCAGCCACTCAGAGGGACAGATTTGCAAAAGCAAGACACAGATGCCATCTTCTAAGTTTCTGGTACTTTCCTCAAACATCAAATTTGAAAATTTCCCAAAGGTGTTCAAAGAAAAAAAAAAAAAGATAAACCTTTTCATCTGGGGAAGTTAAGTGGGTATCGTAATGCTAAAATATTAGCGCCATAATCTTTCTCTGGGATGAACATGATTTAGTAAGGTCCTTCCTTAACCAAGAGATAGTAAGAGAATTTCCTGTCATGCTGCTCCAGAAACTGAGATCCTGTCTCTCTACTTCTCCATGGGAACTTAGAAAGTATCTCCATGTATTTTAAATGAGAAAAAAATACAAATACTCTGTCTGCAAATCCTTTCTCATTTCATGTCAATATCCACCCCTCCCATCATCCCGTGTTGACAGGACCAATTTGCTGAAGGAGGGTTTAACATGACAAACACCCTTTCATCAGCTTAAAAATTGAGGCAAGTCAATATTTACATCATGTTGCTGATCTTTAAAGTACATACCCTGTTTTCTGTCCTAATAAATAGCTGTCACTCTTGCCTGCATCAGAGCTTAGCTGAGAGTGGGTTTGCATGCTCAGTGACCCCTGCATTACGGGAACAATCTAATATTTCAGGTCTCTCCTGTAGCAGCAGGTCGATTTCTTTCTCTCGCTCCTTCATATTGGTTTCCAATGACAGACCTTATACAACATTTTAGGTCTGCTTAAAGAAAAAAAATCCATAAGCATGCTGGATTTATCTTTCACCAGAAATGCATGAAATCTAATACTGCATGAGCGAGGATAAGCAGGATTTGTGTTATCTATTTTGCAATGCAATGTTCAGGACATATTTTTAGCCTAAAACACTGGATGAACTTACCATATTTCTAGTGCTTACCAGTGAAAAGGAATCATACTAAACTGGGACAATGAAATGCTTTCATCCTTTCCCAGAGAGTTCATGACACTTGCACACCTGTCCACAATCCTTCTTCCATCCATAAATGCTATCACTAGTTCTTGGATAAGTTTAAGTGGGGTTTACTCAGGACACAGTTATCCCAGTGGACCCACACTGATCACAGAGGAATCTCAAGATGTATTTTATTTTTTAATTTTTCTTTGGTTGTTATTGTTGTTGGTTCAGGAACACAGAGGAGTCAAGAACAGAAATGAGTACTCTTTTTGGATCATTTGCTTCTCAGACTGCAGAAGGCTGACCTCAGAAGAGCTTGGTAAGTACATTAAAAAAAAATAAGCAAATGGGACATAAAGAGAGATAATTTGAGAAAATAGAGATGTTCTGAAATACTTGAAGGGATGTTTATTTTAAAAATGTTTATTAAGAAATCTGGGATTAAGAACAAATGAGGGTAAGAATTCTATCCCCGAATTCACACAGTATCTCTGGTGACAAAATAAGAAAGTGTGACACCAAAGCAGATGTTCCTTTCCTGTATTTCGTTGCCTCCCTCAGGCTATGCCGTAAAGATGTCAACTATGAACGCTCAATGGACGTGATCCTTCAGAGGCTGGAGGGGAATTTGGCCACAATGCTGTAGATGGAGATGTGACCCCTGCCCCAAACTTCATGTGTGTGTGTGTGTGTGTGTGTGTGTGTGTGTGTGTGTGTGGAGTGGGAAGAACCAGACCAAGTTCCAGCTTGATTTCTTCTACTTCAAAAATTTGATGATGAAAAAAAAAAAAAAAATTTGATGATGTCTTGCTTCTAAGATGTCACCTTAATTCACTGACAAAACACAATGATATAATTTACCTGGGCTATTTGGCTAAAAGATGTTTAAATCTCATTTTATGATTATTAAGACCAGATAAGTGCAAGGTTTTTAGAATTGACAGGTACAAATAAAACAGGACTAAATAGAGTATAAGGAATAGTCAGCCCTTGATATCCTCTGAAATCCATCTCTGAGCTCAGTACCCCAAGCTGAAGTACAACCAGGGAACATTTCCATGTGGCTTATGACTCAGCTCTTGCTATGGATTTAATGTCAGCAGGTATTTTTGAGTTACAAATGACACCAAAAGTCACTTCTTATGCCTTATCAATAACAGTGACCAAACAACCAAGGTGAAAAGGAAAATTCTACAAATAGATTCGCAGAAGTTAAAAGTCCTCAGATGTAAGTGGGAAAATGTCCAAACCATCAATTATAAAGGCCACATTAGTAATTACATAGATATATAGTCAATAATTAATTAGGCTATTGATTGATTATCAACCAGGTCAATTTCAGTCCTTGACCCCATATTTTTCTAGGTATTTTCTCTTGTAAAATAGGACAATGTTTGTTTTGTTTTGTTTTGTTTTCTCTCCATGATCCCAGGATGCTAGTGAGATTTTTTTTAAAAGATCTTTCCACTGTTAATGGCTGCTTTGTTTTGTTTTATCTTGGCACAGTGTATTAGCCATTATGTGATGAGTTTTTATTATTATAGTTTCTAAAGTATGAGAGGAAATGAGGTAAATGATTAATGGCAGAGTAACTTAAATCAAGATGGAATTATAGGGAGCCATTGAAAAATAGATGGGAAATACAGCTTACCAAATGGAATTTGGTCCAGCTCCAAGGGTAACAGTCTTATCAAAGGTGCCACACGGTTTTATTCATGATCCCAAGCAGAGGGGGCTCTCGGTATTCAATCTTAGCAACGGCACAACACCTTGCAGTGACAGGAAGCTTCTCAGCCCTGGCACGTGATCCATCCTTTCTCAGAGGGAAGCTCTCTTTGCTCCAGGGCTAGCATCATTTTTATACATCAACTACTCTTTATTTATAAAGCTGGAGTTCAGCTTACTTCTACTTTGGAGATATTCTTAGAGATCAGCTATATACACTTCAAATGAGGATGGTTTTGTTCCACTTTTTAAGGTTGCAAAATAAAGAGCTTGGTGGATTGATGCTGGTCACAGGACCAGAAGATCTAAATTCTCGTTCTGTTCTGGGATCACATTTACAGCATAAACAGAGGCTATTTCTTCATTTAACATGCAACCCACTCTGCACTCAGGGTTTATTGCATTGTTATGAAGATAAGTTTGAAAATGTGCATGATTGATTCCAGATGAAAGAGAGTTAACCCAATCAACTAGATAGATAGAGCTCATAGCTTATTGTCTCACATTCTTAAATATCAGAAATTTAGAAATACTAAACAGTTGCATTACTTCACTTCCAAGAGTACAAGTAAATATTGTCTTCTATGCCATTTGGTAGCCTAACCCATTCCAGCTAACAGAGAGCCAATATATAAATACCTTATTTTTTCCTCCAGTGCTCACTGACCCTATCCCCACCATATAACTGTAATGAATACCATCATTTTTAACTAAAGGCACTAGTAATTAAGGGAACAATTGTTTGATGTTCTATACACACACAATTCCTTGAATCCTCTGAAGAACAATGAGGTAGATTTTATTATTGTCATCATTTTTACAAATGCTGAAACTGAAGTCCCAGGTTAGTGCCTTGTCCAAGTGGTTCACCTGGGACTTGAATCCCACATTTTATTTGAAGTTATATTGCTTTCAGGAAAAGGTTTTGGGGGTTCTCACTAAAAATACATTTCTGAAAGCATCACAAGCCTCTTTAGCTAAGAAGTCCCGAAGCAGCTCAAAGAATTTTGCAAGAACTAAGCTGCTAATTCTGTTACCTCAGCTTGTCACCAAGATGAAATCTTTCAGAGGAAAAGCTAAAGATAGAATAGTATTTTTCTACCCTGCCCTTCCTGCCTACCTACTCCCCCCTCCACTCATTCATACTGATCTTTAAGCAGCAAAAACAAACGGGATCAAGCTGGATGTTCTTTCCTAGGAGAAATTCTTCAGGCCAGAGAGAAAGATAATATAGATGAACCATGTGCCCTGGAGGCAAGTTCAATAGAGAGGAGAGATTAAGTTAAAGTCTAACAAGGACATAAACACGTTTGCCAAGCAGTATACACAGGTAAACAAGGAGGCATAGAAAGAACCAAATGATAGACTAGCTTCTCTAGAATCAAACTAGAATGTTCTAATCATCTCTGTGAGAAGAGATTACATTTCCAATGAGCTTTTTTCATTCATATATACTTTTAAAGAAATAACTTTGCAGCACTGAGTACCTTCTTATTGCACAAAAAGTTGTATATTCTTTTCATAGTCTGAACTCTCATCAGTTCATGGACAGTTTACACGATTATCACCTTTTCGCCTCACTTCACTGTGTGTTGTCTGAATTTCTCATAAGGGAAAACTCCAGCTCAGAATCAGATTGCCCTCTAGAGAAAGGCTGACTAGACTTAGCTGTGTGCATGCAGCAGATGACTTATTTTTGCAATAAAACCCTTGGTGTGGCTTGGTAGTGATGTGTTACCTTCTCTCTAAAGAGCCCAAGGAGCCACAGAGATCATTTTCAAAGTGAGCCATCGAGTTTGCTGTGCCGTGCAACAGGGGAGCTCGACTTGGATGGTCAGAGAAGAAGGGATAGGAGAGGAAGACCAGCTGACAGCTGTCACTCCACACCCCGTAAGGACACACTGTCTGGTCCTGAATATGAATCTCTGATAAAGAGGAAAGTCAACACTGGAAGGAGGACCCATAACCGCCGTAACTCACTGCTTCCTGCATGTTTATAGAACGGTGTTATTGTACAGGTTGTTAAATTGATACCTTAATTACATGCATTGTGGCCAAGTTATGGCTATCATGAGAGGCATAAATCTGGTCTTTCTGACGTGCTCTCAATGAGAGCATTTTGTTAGGAGAGTCTTGAATACAATTTTGATGTTAAAAAGAGGATCTGCAATACAAAGATTTACTTCGCCAGTAAATAAATACTACAAGTGTTCTCTACCCTGCGGCTGATGGATGTGATTTTTAAAAAGGGTGAAGTCTAATCAGATGGCAGATTCTGAAGGAAATTTATGTTGCAGAATTTTTAAATGAGGATCTCTCTCTTGGCTAATTTAATAGCTAGTTCAGATTTATAGTCAGTATACCAAAGATAGATTCAATTAGGACTTCTGAAAATCCATTTATATATATAAATTCTATCAAATAAGCAAGATGTTGGTCTTTGGAGTAAATGGTTCTCTTATTGTTTTTCTACCAAATACTTCTAACAACTGATTGGCTTGTGTTAAACCAAAACTGATTTGTCTGACAATTTTATGATTCTCAGCATCTACCCTCAGTCTTACCTATCATAAATCTTCTCTGTCTGTATTGCAATTTTCAAGCTACTGTTCTTAAACAAGCATACACACAGGACTGTAGGCAACTAATGTATGATATAAATAAACTACCTTTGATCTTCTCCTAGTTTACATTAAGCTATTAAAAAATAAGTACGAGCACTTATGGTGCATATTACTATTAGTTTACCATTCCAAAATTATCTTCATCTCAGTGCTGCATTATATGAGAGCAAGAGCTTAAATGTGGAAGCCCAGAGAGAACTAGTAAAATTTCTTCAGGTAAGAAATATTTAGGACACTCTCATTAAGACCTACATGGAAATGTCCTAAATATTTCCCTACATTAACTGGTCCATATTATATCCTATCAGAACTGAAAACATAACAAGGTGTTCCTTACCTGAGCTTTGAAGCTATTAAAGTAGGTAACTAAAAATATTTTTGGAAGAATAAACCAGAAAAGTATATTGGTGAGGCAAACTAAATGACACGGACTGGAGTGAGGAAGAAACTTTTTTTGCATAGCCTGTTATACCTATACATTTTAATTCATGTGAATGCATCATCTGGTTATAAACTAAGCATTTTAAACTGTTATTGGCAACATTTACAATATTTTTAGACTTATAAACTCTATCTTGGTAGGGATGAGATGTACTGAAGTTGTAATTATTCATTGTATTTTAAAAGCTCATTTTTTGGTTGCTATCTTAGCAGAAGTATAGAAAGCCTATTCTTTATTCGAAAAGAAACAGCACCCTCAATTAGTGGAGAGGATAGATATTATGTCCAATGTGATGGTCACCAACTATACATATGTATTTGTTGAGCATTTGAAATGTGGCTAGTCTGAATTGAGATATATTGAAAGTAATAAAATATATACTGGATTTAGGGAATTCCCTGGCGGTCCAGTGGTTAGGACTCCATGCTTTCACTGCCGAGGTCCTGGGTTCAGTCCCTGGTCTGGGATGGAAGATCCGGCAAGCTGTGTGGCGTGACCAAAAAAAAAAAAAAAAAGAAAAAAAAATATACATATTTACTGGATTTCAAGGACTTAGTACAAAATAAAGAATGCAAAATATCATATTAATAACATATTGAAATGATACTATTTTAATATATTAGATTAAATAATATATTACTAAAATTAATTTCATATGTTTCCTTTTACTTTTTAAAGTGTCTACTAGAAAACTAAAAATTACACATATGGTTTCCATTCATGATACTCTTTGTTTTTCTAAAGTGCTGTTCTAGACAAATGGGTAGCAAGTACAACCTACAGCCTGTTTTTGTGAATAAAGCTGTACTGGGACGTAGCCGCATCCACTTATTTACATACTGTAGATGACTGTGTTTGCACTGCAGTGGCAGAGTCCAGTAGTTGAGACATATGGCCTGCAAAGCCTAGAATATTTATTATCTGGCTCTTTCCAGAAAATGTTTGTGGATCATGTAAACTATAAGCTTCTAAAGGTAACATTATTTGCAAATAGTTTAGTGTGCACGCTTATTTTTTAAATGACTTGAAAAATGCAAAACATACAGAAAAGATATAATTGGGGTAAGACTGTGTTACATAATGAAAGTCCCCTTCAAAAATTACTTTTACTTTCTAATATTGCAGTGGGAATCTGATATAGATGAGCCACAAAATGTTGGATGAGTGAGTAAATATTCTATAACTTCCATTTCAAAGTTCTTTGAAGAATTAAGGTCAATGAAACATTAAAATATCATCTAAAAATATCATTCCTGCTATATTCCATAGGACTATTTAACAAAGTGTTTCATAGAATACTAGTCCCAACCATTGTTAATAAGTTTTATTCAAACATATTACATGATTTTAAAAGTTTGTTTTTCAAGTTTGTTTGACAATGTTTAGTGAGTTTACTATAGTGTTTTTCAGAGCATTTACTGTATTGATGTGTATTATAAATATCAAGGAAGATAAACTTGTACAGCTTATGTTCCAAAATTATTTGACAACAGAATCTTTTTTTTTTTTTTTTTTTTTGCAGTGATTGTCATGAGACATGTATATATACTACACAATACCTATGATGGTCACTTTTATATGTCAACTTGGTTGGACCACAGTGCCCAGATATTTGATCAAACATTATTCTGGATGTTTCTGTGAGGCAGGTTTTTTTGGGTGATATTAACATTTAAATCAGTAGACTTTTAATAAAGCAGACTGTTTTCTACAAGGTGGAAGGGGCTTAGCCAGTCAGTCAAAGGACTAATAGAACAAAGACTGACTGCCTCTGAGCAAGAAGGAATTCTGCCAACGAATGTCCTTCAGACATGAACTACAGTATTGGCTCTCCCCTGTGTCTTCAGCCTGACAGCCTACCCTGCAGATTTTGGACTTGCCAGCCTCCATAATTGCATGAACCAGTTTCTTAAAATTAATCTATCTCTCTGGCTCTGCTTTTGCCTCTGTCTCTCTCTCTCCTTATATATACATATTTGTTGACCCAACCTGCAAGTAACTGTTCAGACCACAGCAGAGAAAGAAAATGCTCTCTTACACTAAGAAGATATATCTAGTTTCTCCAACCTCATATAAGAATGTCAATCTTATCTTGATTGCTATCCAGTAGCTTTGAGGAAGGGAAGAATACTAATATTTTTGAAAAAGAAAATGTCTGAAAGACATTCTATCTACTCAGAACTCCATATCTAAATAAATAAATATCAATAACAGTGAAGAGTCTGAAGTTTTACCCTATTTTCAAACTAACAACTTAATCTGTCTCAGTTTCATGGATGCAGGCAGAAGATATGAGACTCCAGGGTCAGAGACAAAGGACTTTTTACTCAAAGCAACGGCAGTAGCCCGAGTTCCCACATTTTCTTCCACTGGTTCCCTGAGCTTCAATTCCCACAAGGTGACAAGAAAAGGAACAGGTGGCGCTTGAAGTGGGTTGATAGAAGAGAGGAACTCAGAGCTTAAGGACCATAATCTTGTATAATGGGCATAAGCCTGCCCTCCCTTTGTTCTGAAGGGAAACACTATATCTTCCAATACTCTTTGTTATATATTATATATACTTCCTTGAACAAATTGCTAGAATGAATGCATTCAGTGTCTTTGCTCACAAGATATGCTGAAACGGTGGATACTCGTGGATTATTCATCTCAACAAAAAACAAGTAAATAAATAAATAATTATATACATACCTATATAAAGCACATTTGATTTTATCCTCCTGTCAACTCAAAATAACAGAAAGCTACACAGACAGCTCCACCTCAATGGCTTGGTTATTCTTCTGAAATATATTCACTAAGTTATATTGCAGTGTTATTTATTTTTACAGTAGTTTGATCCAAGGACCGATCATCTAAAGATCACCTCTGCTTGCTCTATAAAGCTACTTCAAACATAACATTAATTCTGTGTTTCAATGCCTCTTGTATAAGAACCCACTGATTAAATCCTTTTTTTAATATGGCATCAAGGAAAAGCTTCTCTCATGGATGACTATAATGCTTTCCTTAGCAAAGGATACCTCTGAGGATGCTCTTACACCTTCTCTACTATAAAGTGTATCCTTTTGTCTGACATGATCTCATGTGGCATCCCGTGACAATGGATTCTAAGTTCTTGAATAGTGAGTGATGCTTTCTGAGGTCCCAAGGGCAGGAAAGACAAACCCACAATTATAATACGTATTTATTTCAATGAGAATGAACCACTGTCCCTTCAGAATGGAAGAAGGACAATGTAGTCAACTTACCAGCGAGTAATCAGTTGATCTCCCCCAAATGGTGTCATACCAGTGGATTGACACTGTTAGCAAGTTGGCCATTCAGAGGCTGAAACAGCTAGATAAGCCATTGTAAGTCAGAATTCCATGCTGTTGGTCCTCTGTCCCTTCTATCAAGGCCACTTTGTTAATGTGCTCATGGTGCTAGATCTGGGAAAGCTGATGAGAAGTTTGTTGACATTAATTGACCAGTCGTATTTGCACTTGGTTGTTTTGGTGTCTCTGTGCTCTCTGGTGAGCATCAGTATGTGATGCAAGGACCTTCACCCTTGTCCACTCCCGTATGTCTACCCACATGCCTGAATCTCACCCCTTTTCCCCAATCTTCCAGTCTTTGTCTATACATGGAAGCCTTTATCTACCAACACTCCTAATACCATAGGGTCTGCCAGATTGCATGGCCTAAGCAGCGGGGTTGCTTGCACCATAGGCTAGACTTGCAGTAGCTCTGTCCGCTTTGGGATCCTATGCAAAGACTCACACAGTATATGAGCTCGACCACTCTGTCCTTAGGTGTGGAGTACGCTGCCTCTAGAACCCCAAGAAGTCCCCCCAGGTGTTTTGTTTACCTCTTCATGGTAGGATGTGAAAAATGAAAAGGTAGTTTTGTTGTTGTTGTTGTTGTTTGTGTTTTTCTCTTTTTGTTGTTGTTTTGTTTTGTTTTTACTTTGCAAGGGCTGTCCTAGCATGCCTCTGACCACTGAGCCCCTAAAATTTTTATGAACATGGCAGGTCCTTGCGTATTTTCTTCCCAAGCAGCCTGGAGAGTTAAAATCTTTGGGTGTATGTCCATGCAGATGTCCTCAAGTGTCAGGGTACCAGGTTTTCAGGTTTTATTTTCAAATAGGGCCCTAAGCTTGTTGTAACATATTTGTCTTATTTGGGCATTTAATTCTTCTGAAGTTCAACCACTTTGACTAATAAACATTAGGCTTGATCCTTGATTTTTCTTCTGCTAGAAGAAATGAGGCCTTTTCTGTATGCATTCTAAATCTGTTCTGCACGTGACTTTCAAGTTCTATGCTATTCCCTCAGCTCTCCATTTATCTTTATGTAGAACAGCAATGGTGCACAGTAATAGCCATCTAATGTCTTATCCTTATAGATACTCTTTTCTTCATCCATCTCAACTGCCTGATATTTTATGTCCAGCAGCACATTCCCTTCTACTTATATATCCTCTCAACTCACCACAGGTCAGTATTTACCAGTTGGAAGGCCACCTTATGCCAGCGGCAACCTGTGCTCCACCTACCAGCCATGATGGGTTTTTCATCACTAGGTGAGCTGTAAATGGCTTAGCTCAAAACCCCATTTTGTCTCCTGCTGACTTGGACCACCCTCGATATCCTATGTTGTATGTTAAGTTTTCTAGTAGCAGTTGAAACGGAGTCTAATGTGTAAGATGTTAATTATGGATCAACACCTGTGGAAAGAACAGGGAAGAAGAAAGATGGGACAGAGGAAAAATTTAAACTCCAATGCAGGGTGACATAGTTCAGGGTAACCTCAGCGCATCTAGTAGGCAGCTCTAGAATAAGACGTTATAATTCTGCTTGGCTCAGCTGTGGCCTATCACTGTAGTGGAAGGATGTGAGCTGGAGCAAGGCAGCTCTCAGAACCTGAGGCAGACCCTGAAATTGCTGAGAACTGGAAGATATCTGTTGACCGCATGCTCTACAGTAGGGTAGCAAGTCCTTCCCTGTAGGGGCACTAGGAGGACGTCTCTGTGCCTGCCACAGCAAACACCCATCTAGAAAACACACACACACACACACACACACACACACACACACACAGGAAGTAAACTTCAAGAACTGACAACTTAATTCATAAGGAGCCTAGAATGTTTAACTTGCCTCACGGTCTCTCTTTGAGCTCTAGCACACTGACTTTCAAATTTTGAGGTTTTAAATGACTGTCTTTCACTACCTGTGAGACTGAGGAAGAATCATCAAAGTGATTAGGTTTTTGGCTGGAGACATGAATAAAGTTGTCCAAGTGGATGGATGTCACCCTGCCACTATTAGCCAACATGACAGTGATAGCTAACTGCCTCCAGGGCGTCTGCTCAATTGTTGCTTTTACCATGGATCTAGCCTGGCCAGAGCCCTTCTCATGCCCTTCTCCAGCAGGCACGAAATGCCCCCTGATTCTTATTATAAAAAGCAGATTGTTTCTAACAGAATACTCTAACCAGCTTACTAATTGTCATACATTTGCAAAAATTCCAAATGTGATTCTCTCAAAATTCAGAATCACATGTATTGATGCTTCTGAGTCCCAGAAAACAATTTTAGGCACTGAAGAGAAACTAGGAATGAGCAAAAAGGTAATTTTACCCTTCACTGCATGCAGCTCAGAGGGTTAAGTCTCCGATATAACTAAAGATTTTGTGACTCTTTCTTCTCAGGTCTACTAAAAATAATTATAATACACACAATTTATTAAGTAGACTATGTGCCAGTCATTTCATACACTTTATTTCAAAAATAACCCTATGAAGTGTATACAGACACTGAGTCTTAGCCCCGATAAGGGAATTGTCCAGGGTCCCATGAGAGGAATGTGCTGTTAGAGCTCTGCCAGACGGCCAGCCAGATAACATCCTTGCATTTGGAGTAGAAAGTGAGGCTCATTAAGATTAAACAGTACGTCCACGTTCATTTTAAAATGTTAATCCTTACAGCGATCCTTTCCTTTGGGTGGGAAAACATTTTATCCCCACCTTGTAGATGAGGAATTTAAGGTTCATAAGATCAAAATGGCTTGCAGAAGATAATGTGTTTAGTCCTCTGAAGATATAAAAATTAAATCCAAATGTGTATGTTGCCATCTTTTTCTTTCTCTTTTTTTCCAAAAAGGCAGTCACAAATCATGCATAGGAAAATATTATATATAAGCTTCTAATAAAACCAGTAAGTCCAAATTGCATATTACCAAACTATCCAAACAATCTTCCACAAATAATGAATTTTGTTTGAGGAAATTAAAACACGGTTTATTGGAAAGGGCATTCAGCTGAGCATTAATGCCCGAATTCCAAGCATGGTTTCTCTCCCAAATTCAAGTACAACTGAACTGTTGCTGCTACTATTGCTACTGCTGTTGCAAATGTCAGTAATGACTCACAGAGCTGCCCCCTTGTAGCAGGCGCTCAGCTCCACACTTCTCATACATGGCCATATACTCCTCTCTAAAGCACCGTGAGTTGGGTGTCATCATCTCCATTTTCTAGATAACGAAATGGAATTCTAGAGAAGTTAATTGCTCAATGCCAAAGAATATTGCTAGTCATTAACAAGCTCACGCTTTGAAATCATAACCATGGATTTTTTTATACCAGCTCAGCCACTTACGAGCTTTGTAAATTTGGAAAAGTTACTTAACCTTCCTGGTCTCAGTTTTAAATGATAGCGTTTGGATCAGACAGTCCCTAAGGATCCATCCAACTCTGAGAGTCTCTGTTTTTGGTATTGTTTTTAATTTAGGTGGGCCGTCTGTGTTACTGGGCTCCCATGGGATCTCCAGCAATTTGATTGCAACTCACTTCATCGGGGGGTGCTTAGAAATTAATTTCAATGCCAGCAAGTTTCATGCTCCATGAATGGCATCCCTTCTCTTAGAGTTACCCATAAAGGGCCTAGGGGCAATTTGAATTAACCTAACTGTCCGGGAGTATATGGTGATGTGAAGGTGGTAATGTTTTTCTGGGTGGGGGACACAGAGATGGAATGGTGTTAATTCTCACACATATTTGGTCATTATCTCCCAAGTTCCATCTGTCGCCTGCATCCATTCTTATATCTCAGTGAGCTCAACATTATTTTCCCTTTTTTATTAGCTTTAAGTTTCATTTTCTGTTAAATGACCAACAGGGAGCTCTGAAAGGGGACCAAGAAGCCAAAGAAAAGACACAAAAAATTCATTTGATATCAGTAATCATTGTGTGAATTATTTCCTGTTTCTGATAAGACCCATAAAATCATTTAGAAATTACAAGGCTTAGACCGTCATTCAACTTTTGATTATTAACATGCAGCACCTTGAGTTTGGTGAACGGTGTGGAAGTGGATTTTGGGCCATTGTAATCTCTCATAATGGAATGGAATTGCATGCATGTTTTAGAAATAAACTAAAAAATAGGAAGATCTTTCAAAAGTATATTGCATTCCAAAATTCTAAAGCGATTTCCAAAGCAAATTCTTGGTATACAGAAGAGGGTTTGGGATTTCAAGTCAGAGCTAGGTTTGAATCCCAGCTCTAACACTCACTGATGTGTGGACCTTTGGTAAATTATTCAATCTCTCTGGGCCTCCTCAGTGACATCAGAATAACAATATTTACATTAAAAGGTTTTCATGAAGATTATAGGGGATAACATTTATAAAGTATCTCATACAGAATATGACAAAATGAGGGCCCTAATAATTGTTGATTTCCTTCCTTATTTCCTTCATTCCTTCATAGGAATGACAAGTAAAATCTAATTTCTGATGCCTTATTTCCTAGTGAATGAGAACTGAAGGGTAATATTTATGTTGGAGAGAATAATACGCTTGAATGACCTTGAGAAAAAGGGAGCTTAGCTTCCTTTCCATTTAGAATTGCCGTGCAGGAATTACAGGACAGATTCATTTGAAATAAGAACTTTCATACCTGAGCCACTGCCCAGAAATTATGGCAGTACTCCTGGGAAGTTTTGAAAACACTTTGAACTTACTTTCTAAAGTTGCTTTGCATTCTGTACTGCTGGGCCCCGCTGCACATCCATGACTTGGCTGGAGCTGATGCTGGCTGTGCCAGAATATTTTCAAACTGATCAAGGCATAGAGCCTTGAAAATTTCATGAGATTCTGTTTTTGTGAGATTTCCAGGTTTATACCAAGCTTTACAGATTCCAAGGGATGCATAATCCAGAAAAAAAATAAAGTCTACCAACTCTAAGATACAACAGTTGACATGCTTAATTCAGGTTGAATTAGGGGCTGATTGGAAGTGTGACTTATTTCACCTTTAGTGGAGAAAACCTCTTATTGTTTTACAGGATTGCCTGTTAAATTTAACAATAGTGGAAAGTTCTAGAAACTGGAACAGAATAATGCCTGGCAACACTAATAATGATTTAGAATCAAGTCCTGTACTGAATCAAACTAGATATGTGTTCTACTGGATTAACCATAAATTTACTTGCTTTCATGCTTTTTTAATGAAATACTGATCAAGACATACAGACTCAGTAGTTTTTTTTTTTTAACAATTATCAGATAGCTGTTAAATGAGACACTATTTCTTATTTTCTTTGATTGTCTATTGTTTTAATGTTGAATACAACATATTCAACCACCAATCATAATACAGTTTCATCAGTCACTTCTGGAAAAATCTTGTCTATTCAACAACACTGATTATGTAACAGCTAATCCATTTCTTATTTTTTAATCAGGCCTATAATATCAATCAGAGTTTCTGCACAACATGAGACATCCAACATGGCACATTGATCTGATCCAATTCTAGGCAAAAGGAAAGAAACATGGTGATTTACTTAACCTAGAGTAACAATATTATAGAAAAATGTTCAGTTTCTGTCATATTTCTAAAAACATTGGAAGCAAAAAATTCACTTGACTCTCTCTGCTGGTTTATAATGAGGGTTTCCAGGCTGGGAACTATTATTTCATTCATTTATTCATCCATTCATTCACTCAGAAAACAATTTTTCATCATGTATTATATACTAGGTGCCAGATAGAGATACAGTGTATCCTTTATTTGCAGTCTTTACTAACATAGATTCAGATGGAATTGTTGAAGAATGAATCTTATAAATATTCAAAGAAATGGATTCATTTGTCATGAAAGTAAGGTATTCTTCATATAGCCAACGTTTGGCACTGATTTTTTAGTTTTATATCCTTATCCTATGTGGGAAAAATGTTTGTTTTTTCAAAACAACATTTGAGACTATCTGAAAATAGATTAAAAAAATTAGTATGGGTCAGTGTGGTCTTACATAAAACGAAAACATGTATGTAGCAATATGACACAAGATACCTCTTCTGCTGAGCTTGTGTTTGCCACTATCACTTTGTCAATTGTTATGATGGACATGCTGTCCTATAAAATTCTTCTCATTAGATTAAACAACAAAAGCGGTACAAAATGGGCAATATGTCTAGAAGGTTAAATACAGAGTTGTTTTTCTATTAGATGGTAGGAAGATGTTGACCCTCTTCCACTGGCATTGATTAGTTGATCACATCCAGCCTTAAGGATCTGGGATATAAGACTTTCGCTTCCACAATTAATAGAATGATCTTAGGAGAAGAAGGCAAGATTGGCTTGATCAATTATTAGCTTTGTGACTTTGGCCGAAGTCATTTCATCTTTATGTCTCAGAGACGTTATCTGGAAAATGGGGAAAATACACATATCCCTTCCTTCCAGACTCAGACTCTGAGCATCAGAAATGTTATCATGTGACTATTAACCAGTCAAGGGTTGATTTGAAAAAAAACAAAAGCATCCACTTTCAAGCCTGTGAGAAAGGGCAAAATAAGTGGAAAGATGACAGAAACTTTGTTAATCAGGATGAATAACACCAGGTGTTGATACAGGAAATCCTGAAAGCTCAGGAACTTAACACAATATAGTTGTATGGCACACACCTGACACAACCCGAAGCAGCCTATAGATTTGGAGGAAGGGAAGTCTTTTTCCTAAATGACATTGGTGGCCCTTGGAACCACAGAATCCTGTGATGGATTCTCTGCGTTTGGCTAGCCAGAAAGTGAAAAGAGAGATTAAGCCTAAAAATCTCATGGGGAGTTTGGGGCCAGGCCGGGAAGGGGTATATAACAATTTTGCCCACTTTCTACTGTCTATAGCTAATCCTGAACACCCCTCTGCCAAGATATAAACGTTCTTGGATATGTACGCTTTCAGTGTCCCCATTAAATAGTGGGAAAAAATAATCATGAATACATAGCATCAAATCACCTACAAAAGTCTCCTGAAAGGATGAAACTTTCTAATGGTATCCAGAAATATTTCTGAAGATAAAAGAATTATATACAGAGTTTAAAGTGTAAACTATGGGTCAAAGAAGTTATTCTCATTCTAAGAACTCTGGATGCCTAGATGTTAATTATGATAACAACAGGAGTCTTCCAGTTATTATCTAAGGAAAGAATGTGCTTGCTAATTAAAATGAAAAAACAAACAAAAAGCACAGGATAGGTAAATATCAAGCACCTAATTAAACAAGGCAATTTAATATCATTTGAAAATTACTGCTTTTATTGCATGCTCAGTTATATTTGTCTTTGATTAATGCAAAATTAGAGGGCTACTTATATTTTTCTTATACACATTTGTTTGGTTGACAAGATCTTTCAAATAGAGAATCCCTTGAAGACAGTACTAAAAAAACTTGTAAAGTGGTAGTGAATGATCATCCTAGATATAATCATTAGACTAAATATATATTGTAGGAAATCAAATTTGAATTAAGCAAGATATCTTTTGTGGGTGACCCTTCACCATTTATTCTAGCCATGATCCTCAAAGGTTGATTGAAATTGTTTAGTGGATCTTCAGTATTGACTGAATCAGTCAGGGAATCAACAGAAACAAGCATGTCTTTAATCACCGTGACCTAAACACTGACCCTTTCTTCAAAGGTAGAAAAGTAAATGAACTCGACTGGTGATGAAAATGAAGCACTGCAGTTCTTCACCAATTTCATTGGTCATTTTATTCAGTTATGATGAAATCCAAGTTTTCATTTTATATAAGAGAAAACAGAGTTCATACAAGAAAAGTGACTTCCTGCTTAAAAGAAAAAATGATTTCTAACCTTCTAGCCCAAGTTCTTTCCATACTGCATGAAACATGTATAAGCCTCAAGAATCTGTTCATCATTCATTGGCCAATGCAATGTCTAAATCCAGACCTAGATAAGTCATGATTCTTATCACTCTTTCAGAGCTATAAATAGATAAGAAAAATAACTCAAGGAATGAAGTAAGAAGTCAAAGGAAGTGGGTTCAAGGAGAGTTATTTTTTATCACAATACAAACTTATTTTACTTCTTCTTCCTTAAAAATTCATTCTTTAGTCAAGAGGGCCAAATATATCCCTGTTCTTTTTTCACGCTAGCATACGTTTTATTTTGGAAATGGAAGTAGGTCAAGAGCTCCCTCTAAGGCAGAAGTTGAAAAGCAGTGGCTCTGTGACCATTAGATATGCTTTTCATTATTTTTATTTTTTGCCCACATTCAAATTAGTTGCCAAAGTTTAAAAACTAGGAGGTTTCACAGAAAAACAAACAAACAAACAAACAGACCTGAATTTCTGGCTTCTTTTGAGAAATGGGATGATCTAACAACTCCACTAAAACATTTCTGGAGCAGAGTGGTAGGTACAATGTTTATATGGAACTTGCCCTCTCCAATTCACCTGAGATTCCACCACTCCCTAATTATTTACCTAACTTTGGAGTCCAGGCACTTTCTTCCATCTTGTCTAATCTCTAATGTGTCACTTTCTCAGTCTCTGGAGGCTTGTGATTTGGCGACTTCTGTCTAAGACAGTGCAGTGCGCCATCAAGACAGACCTGAGGATTGAAAACTTGATGTTTTACTTTCCATCTCTGTGGCTTCATGAAAGTAAATTTAACTCCCAGTGACTTCGTCTGTAAAATGCATTATTAATCCTATTTTATAATGTTGTATCTCCAATTTTGTAACAATATGTGAAGAACTTTGCATGTATCCTGATTCACAGGAGATGCTCCGTAAGTAAACTCCATTCCCTTTCCAAAATTTTCTTATTTCGATCAGTAAATATTCCAAGAGAATTTATTAAGTTGCTGCAATTTTCAAAGTGCTTAGCCGTGCTTTAGCAATGATTCTGTTCTAATTGATAGCATTCATCAGATTTATGTAAGTTCAAAAATTATAATAATAATAATAGTCAACATGTATCCAGTAAATGTAGTGTACCAGAAGCTTTTTTAAACACAGAAACATTTTTTAAATGTTAAATGATATACTTTTTATGTTGCTAAAAAAAATATGGTACATCTGTGATATCCCTGATATTCTCGCATTGAATAAAACATGGGGAAGTGGTTTTAGTCAATTTAAAGTTTACTTGAAAAAGTCTCATAAATAAAAGTATGACAGACCTGCATTTGGATATAATCAATGTGTGATGATTATCATCTAATAGATAATCATTCAAAAATACCAGTTTAGCAGGTTGATATCTGACTAGTCTACTATCACATTTAGAGCTCAAATTTTTAACCTCAACAGGCACTAAAAGAAAAAGGTGTTGCATACCCAATACTTAGTCACTAATGGCCAAGCTGTCAGTATTTTAGCTTCTCTGTTGTAAATGTATTTCTCTCATGGCCTGTCTTTGGTCAGTGCGTATTTATACTGAGAACATCACCTGCACAACACACCTGTTTCTTCCAGGAGACAGGTGGCTTAAAAAGGTAAATGGGCCTAGCTCCTATGACATTTTGTTAAACAATCAATAATGCAAAAAAAAAATCTCTTAAGGCTCATGAAGTCTTGCTAATAGGGCAGATGTCCTCTGTGCAGTTCCTTGGGAACTAAAATGCAAATATTGATGTGCTAATATCAGTGGACCCTAGTTTCGTTGATTGTTTCTATCTTCATTATCCTCTATTATTCCCCATAAAAAATCCATTTTTAGTTAAGAAATCTGATGCACGTAATACAACTGATATCAAAGGTTTAATGGGTTTGCCATCAATAAATTGAATTAAATCTCTCCTTAGCAGTAATGATTCTTCAGACGGGGCAATAGATAATAAGACCATGGCAATAGAACATTCAATGGATGATTCTTACACACTGAAACTTAACATTATGGCTAATTGGTCATTGCTACCTATTCTTTTACGTGTATTGGTTATGTCTTCTCATAAATATCTCAATTCTAGCTCACTTGCTTCAAGAGAAAGTCTTTATTGGCAGTATGACACATCATTAAACTATACAATAGGGCAACATCTTTCAACTTAGACAATGCTAAAGAACATATCGTGCCAAATTGTCTAATAAAAAAGCTGTACCCAAGTTCCACTCAGTAGCACTCACACAAGAAACAAGTTGTGACTATGAAAATATCAACTTTCTTGTCTTCTGCCAATCTTAATCCCAAGCATTTTTCTTTTTCGTTTTGCTTTTGTTTTCCCTTAATTTTCCAGTGGTCTCTTAAATTATGTCCCAGTAAGGCTATGACTTTCTCTTTGTTATATGATTTAATAATAACATATAACTTGTTTTCATATTGAAAAAACTAGCAGGAAAGAATAACCGGAAGGAGAAATTGAGCAATGATATGTAAGTTTGCTGCCATCTATAGGCTGGCAGTAAATTCCCGGGCAAAATGAACCTTGAGGACTAGCCTCACCCACACTGTTTATACAGGACTCAGGTGTTTCCTGACAATTAAGAATCCTAGGAATTTTAGGAGAAGGTCTGGTCAATATCACTTTGCTTAATTTCTCCTTACGCAATACTTGGTTTGAAGATATGTGAGTCAAAAGTGAAAGGAGTATAAGTCAAAATTACAAGTTTAAAGTAATATTAGGATAGGCAATTCTTTAAAATGTACATGTTTTCTGTTAGTTGACTATCAGTAAATTTTTTAAAGCAAGAATAAAAATTAAATATTAAGGTAAATTTATGTTGGTCACTTGAAATAAATTTGGAAGTCATATATCATTTACCATTTGATATCCTATATTCTCTAGCCAGTAATTGAATTATCTTCTTTATCTTTATATACCATCTTTTTTCCTAAAAATCTGAATCATGCTTAGTATTTACAACTGCTAAGTAAGGGAAGAATATTCAAAACACTCCTTTGAAATATGTGCATGTATTTATTCACAGATTTTTATTTGGCCTTAAATACCCAATCCAGATTTTGACAAGATCTCTGATCTATACAGGTTCTTGCAAAATATTCTTCCTTTCTCAGTCTTCTGCCTCTGGATTTAAAAGCCATTGTGGGACCCTGTGCAGAGTGCCCCAGGGGTGATGCCCGGAGGAAAAGCAGCCAACTCGGTCATGGCCCAGATAGCATTTCTTGAAATGTGCAAAATGCAACAGACTTGGACAGGGCAGTGCTACAGGCTCTGCTAGAGGCTTGCCAAGGGGACCAGCAGCAGTTGTCACCACAGGTGGCTTCCCAATACATCCCAGAGGAAAGACAGAAATCAATTGCTAATCATTCTATTTCACCCTGCTGTTAACACATGTCTGAAAGTCTCTCCTAGCACTGTCTTAACTGCCTTGGGTTAGAAGTGCATTGTTCAAGGCTTATCTCCTTAGCTAGATTGTCCACTATGACTTAACAATACTGGCTTTGTGCCCTTACGGTCAGACTTACAATGTTTTGAGCCTATTAGAAACAATAAATGGTTCTGAGAAACAATAAATGGTTGAAAAGACTGAGAAGCTGAAAACGGCCACTGTGAATTAAAATCTAGAACACCTACATTACTCATGTTAAGGATTAGAAATGGGTTCTCTCCAACTGTCTCCAGCAAAGTAGAAAGTGTATCAATCCTTGCCAATTAAGAGGCTGTATCTGCCTAATCCTCCTTATTTTTATCTATACACATCTTTTTAAAGTTTTTTCCCCAGGCATTTAGAACTTGCCTTATACCTATGGGATTATAGTAACAATGGTTATTTTTTTTAATGTTTTTTTTTTATTGTGGTAAAAGTCACATAATATAAAACATATTATTTTAACCATATTTAACGCTACAGTTCAGTGGCACTAAGTACATTCACATTGTCATGTAACTCTCACCATCATCCATTTCCCAAATTTTTCCCCTTCCTAAACTGAAACCCTGTCCCCTTTGAACACTAACTCCCCATTCCCCTTCCACATCCCCCCACCCTCCAGCCTCTGGCATCTACCAATGTACTTTCTCACTCTATGAATTTGACTATTCTAGGTACCTCGTATAAATGGAATCAAACAGTATTTGTCTGCACCTAAGGCATATTGGAATGCATTTTTTAAGGTTAACTTAATATATGTCCCGCAAACAGATTGTACCTTCTTTTTTTTCCGCTGTGCTATACAGTAGACACTCACCAGCCATCTACTTCATACAAGTAGTGTACATACGTCAATCCCTATCTCCCAATCCATCCCACCCCCCCATCCCCCTTGGTGTCCATGCATTTGTTCTCTACATCTGTGTTTCTGTTTCTGCTTTGCAAATAAGGTCATCTATACCATTTTTCTAGATTCCACACATATGTGTTAAAATATGATATTTTTCTCTTTCTGACTTACTTCACTCTGTATGACAGTCTCTAGGTATATCCACATCTCTGCAAATGGCACAATTTCGTTCCTTTTTATGGTTGAGTAATATTCCATTGTATATATGTACCACATCTTCTTTATCCATTTGTCTGTCGATGGACATTTAGGTTGCTTCCAAGTCCTGGTCATTTTAAATAGTGCTGTAATGAACATTGGGGTGCATGTGTCTTTTTGAATTATGGTTTTCTTTGGATATACGCCCAGGAGTGGGATAGTTAGGTCATATGGTAGTTCTATTTTTAGCTTTTTAAGGAACTGTTCTCCATAGTGGCTGTATCAATTTACATTCCCACAACCAGTTTAAGAGGGTTCCCTTTTCTCCACACCCTCTCCAGCATTTATTGTTTGTGGATTTTTTGATGATGGCCGTTCTGACCCGTGTGAGGTGGTACCTCATTGTAGATTTGATTTGATTGGGTTGTTTGTCTTTTTGATACTATTGATATTATTTGAGAGCTTATTATATTCCTAGGATTGTGGCTGGTTGTAAAACACTAGAGTGGATACCTTGGAGCATGTTTACTCCATCCAATTCAGTCAACATGCATTTCACTGTTTGAGTATTGTTAAATCCCATAGTCGAGTTGTGACTTTGACTCTTGCACCTGATTCTATCCTATCTGATTCTGTCATAGAAAGATCACTGGATTAGAAGTCAGAGGGCCTAGTGCTAGTGCTGGTTCTTCCACTTACTGAATGTGGAATTAGTAAGTCACTTAATTCCATTAAGCCTCAGTTTCCTTGCATATATAAAGGAGCTAATGTTTTTTAAAATGTTCTTTAAAATGTGTTCATGTATGTGAAAGCAATGTGTAAACTATAAATGCCTATAAACACATAGAGATCAATCAGTATTATTGCTACCAAATTAATACTGGAAATCAGTGGAGTGATGAGAGCCACTCACCTTCCAGAGCAATCTACGTACCCCCTTTCCAAGAGTCTTCCTTGGCTCCTTTGGCCTAAGTCAGGATTTCTGGCACTGAAATTGTCTTTAGTATTCCCTGATTTGCTTCAAATATATCAGTTTTCCCTAACTTGCTCATTGAGATCAAGAATTTTTTTCTAAGAAAGGACTTCTATCATGTCATGTCCATATACACCATACTTAATGGGGAGCTTGGTACAAAAGAGGGGTAAACATATATGTATAATCACACAAGGAATCTTTGCTGTGTATCAAATCCCTCTCCTGTGCCAATTCAAAATAATCTTGCTCTACCTTTACTCGAATCATGGCTGCAGGAACCAATTTCTCCTAAGCTTCCAATGGTGTCTCTTCTGGCAGGTATAACCTCTGCCTGAGATCAGTGAAGTAGCTTTTACTTGCTGCCCTGGGGCTTCCTCTCTTATACCTTGGCAGCTAAAGTGTGTGTGGGGTGGGTGAGGGGGGATGGAGGTCAATGTCCATGGGGCAGATAAGTGTTTCCCCCTTTCATTCCTAAGGGAATGTTCTGAACTACATTTCCTAAGGCTTCTCAGAAGGGCCAGGCAAAATCAGGTCCCAGTAGCCCATGAGAATAGCCTAATAGATGGATAACACCTTCCTTTCACCTTCGCTCCTTCTTTGTTTGACTCCCACTCTCCAGTATTTTCTGCCCCTGGGATCATATTCCCAAATAAACTACCCAAATATTAGCTTCTGTTTCAGGCTCTGTTTTTAGGAAATCCTGGCTAAGAGGCCATCACTAAGACTTCAGCAAGAATTTGGCATCAGAATGGCTTCGACCTTAGTGAACCTTCTTTTCTCCATTATATGCCTTTAAATTCTAATGCTAAATCTGTGTCATATTAAAGAGTAAATATATGGTCATCAGATAAATTAAAACCAGGTTTAAAAACATATAAACAGGTTAGGCACTCTTTTCAGGCTTAGTCTGTGCTCAACCATACAAGCATCGTCCCCAAAATTCACAGAGTTGGGACAATAAATCAGACACTAGCCCTTCTAAGTGTCATCTAAATTTCTGCGCTCAGCCCACTGAGATAAAATAAAATGGTGGCATGTGCCTCATCCTACTGTAGCAACACTGGGCTTTTTACCTGTAACCTTTACAGGAATTGGAACAGTGATCTGCTAAATTTTTTAAAAAGCTCAGCAAAACTTGGAAATATCCAAATGTTTATGCGCCTCCACCCTTACCACTTCCTTCCCCACAAAATAAAGGAAATCTGTGCCTATCATGGGATGACTTCCATGAGGATTGTGGCAGAATGAATCAGAGCTCCTAGTTCAGGTACCCCATTCAGGTACCCCACCAGTGCAGCTTCCTGAAGTGAGGTTCCTCATGTTTACTGCAGCCTAAGAGCTGTTCCCCAGCAACTGGTGGCTTCCTCGATATGACTTGTAATAATAACAATGGTAATAATATTAATAATAATGATGACCAGAAATCGCCATATGCCACAAATTTATATCTTACATAATTTAAAAAGGGTCAAGCTGAAAATGCTACATACTATATGATTCCAACTACACAACATTCTAGAAAAGGCAAAACTATGGAGACAGTTAAAAAGATGGAGGTTGCCAGGGGTTGGTGGGAGATTAATAAGTAAAGTACAAAGGATTTATAGACCAATGAAAATAATCTGTCTGATACTATAATTAGGGATACATGTCATAATACATTTGTCTAAATGCAGAGAACGTACAACATCAAGAGTGAACCCTAATGTAAACTATGGACTTTGAGTGATAATAATGTGTCATTGTAGGTTCATCAATTGTAACAAATGTACCACTCTGGTGGGGACTACTGATACGGACAAGGGTATGCATGTGTGGGAGCATTGAGCATATGGCAAATCTTTGTACTTCTCTTTCAATTTTGCTATGAATTTAAGACTTCTTTTAAAAATTAAGTCTTAATAAAGAAAAAGAAAAGAAACATTTAAGTCAGCCATCAGCCACTGCAAACCCCTCTACCACCACTATCACCAAAGAGAGAATTCACACTGCTCCTCAGAAACCATGAGCAGCGACCCAAAAGTCATCGTGATGGGAAGTGGCGAGTCTGGACTTGAACCCAGGTATTTTTTTTTTAACTAATGGCACTAAATTCGACTGTATGGCAGACACCCTGTAGGTGAGGATAAAAAGATTCCTTCCTTCTTTAATACTCCTTTTATTCTGATCCTTAGACCCTTGAGAAAAGAACAAAATGAAGACAAGCCTAAAGGCGTCTTGAACTCAGCCAATCAGTCTTCCAAATAATCAGGTATCATTTTCCTTAAGTCCTGGAAATCAAGAATTGGATAACATTGCTTGTTATTGAATGATTGGTGGGAATTGGGGAAGAAGAGGTATTTTGATTTCTCTCTAATCACTCTTCTTTCCCTTGCATGGTGATACACTACTTGCCAGAAAGCTTTCTCATAACCTCTGGCGTGGAGTTCTGCAAAGACGTGATCTGATTTGTTAACAGGTCAGGGAGGTGGTCTCTGGGTCCCACCCAGCACAGGCTCCACTGGGAACTTAGCTTTCCTCTGAGCCCAGCTTGTGGGCCTCTCTGGGTTACCACAGCAACAACACACAGGCAGTGACCTCCCCAAGAAGTTATCAGTTAAAATGGAGAGAGGATTGAGCTTGAGTGACAGTATGTGCTCATCCTACCCATATTTAGACATGAGTGTAAATAACTCAGTAGACAAAGGACAAATAAGTCTCTACCCTGTCCCCACCCTTAGCTCAGACTATAAAGAAAAATCACATGTTTTATACGAGTTGTTTTCCAACTCTAAATAACGTACATAAGAATCACCATTGATGTTTATTTAAAGTAAAGTTTCCCAAGACATATCCTGAGTGATTTTTGCTAATAGCTTCTAGAATGAAGAGATAGGAATTTACATATTAAAACATGATTCTGATACAGATGATTTGAACACTACCTATGGGAAACACTGATTTAAGTGTTCATTGAAGACCCTAATCCTTAAGATATTTGTATTTGTGTCCCCCAAATTCATATGCTGAATCCCTAACCCCCAGGACCTCAGAATGTGATTGAATTCAGAGGAAGGGCCTCTAAAGTGTGATTAAATTAAAATGAGGCCCTTAGGATGGGCCCTAATCTAATCTGACTGGTGTCCCTATAAGAAAATGAGATCAGGACACACAAAGAGACACAGAGACGAACTCACCCAGAGGAAAGATCATGTGAGGACACTGCCAGAGGGTGGCCATCTTCAAGCCAAGGAAAGAGGCCTCAGAAGAAACCAAACCTGCTGACAGGTTTAGACTTCTAGCCTCCAGAACTGTGAGAAAATAAATTTTTGTTGGTGAAGCCACCCAGTCTGTGATATTCTGTTGCGGCAGCCCCAACAAACTAAATAATACAATATTAGATATGCAAAACAAGCTCCAAAAACAGCAAATATGGCAAAATATTTCTTACCAGAGGCTAGAATAGCCATCAGAAATTATGTTTTGTCCTTGTTACAGTGTCAGTACTGTGCTATTGACCCATGAGTTTAAGAATGATCTCCAGAAAGCATGGGATATGTTACACAATTTTGCAACACACACAAAAAAAGGCTGAATACTGGAGAAATTATGTTTAATGATGAATTAGATGGTGAATGTCATTTGTGGGAGCTGAAAAGAGATAAAGATCCATGAATCATCTGGAATATTCATGCAAGGACCCTGAGGATGGTGGGGCACAGGTAAAATTCCAGATGGAGGTAGATGGGGCTGCCCAATAGTATAGAAATGTGTGGAAGTGATGGTTTGAACAACCAATCAGGCTCAAGTTTGTGGAAATTCTCCAATGTCACACCATAAAATTCGTTCCTCATCCCTTTACTGGCCTATTCAATATTTTATTCAATGACTCAGGAAGAACCTAAATAAGGTGAGCTGACCAATAGGATAGATATCAGTTACAAAGTAATCAGGATACAGAAAGACTAGAAAATGGACTGAATTTCATAAAACGAATATAAATTCTTGCTTTGGGGACCAAGAAATTTTACTAGAAAATTGCTCATTTTCTAAGTTATTTCTCTTTATAAGAAATTTTAGCCACTAGTGTTTTTGTCCCCTTAACAATGATTAGTGTATTGTAAGTAAAATTTGTGAGGCTTGCTTAGTGACCAAAACTTTAATTAATTTGATACCAAGCCTAAAATCACTGGATCTAAAACTGCATGAGAATTAGAGGCCCACAGCATAAAAATGGCAGAGAAGAACAATAGTCATCCAGTGGTTTTGGTTATCTACCATGTAAAATAAAACTTGTTTATTTTCATAGATAAATGTATTCAACCATGACTAATATTTCCTAGTGCATTTAATTAAGTCTTGACCCAATTAACTAGTAAGACATCATATAATAGTTAGGGTTACAATCTGGTATTAAAAAATTTGCATCAAAATTTCCATGGCTTACCTCAATAGAAGTTTATTTCTCTAATACACCTGTGCAGGTATTCTTGGTCATGGGAGGATGTCCTCCAAGTGATACTTTGAGGATGTAAGTTCTTTCCATTCTGTGCCTTCTTCTCAGTTGACTGGGGCCTCAATATTCTTTGCATCCCCCAGAGGAAGGACAAGCAATAGGGAGAAAGCATATCTAGCTCATTAGATACATTAGCACAAAAAAGGAAACATATCACCCTCTCTCATATTCCACACATAAGAATTAAACACTTGGCCCCGCCTCAATGCAAGGCAGTCTGGGAAACATTCTAATAACATGGACACTTTCCAGCCAAAATAGGGGCACAAATTTTGGTGTATAACTGTCTTTGTCACAAATCTCAAGCTAATCCTTCAGCCAGGATGGTGATTTTTTTATTTCAGTGATACATATCCCATAAGAATAAAAAACAACCAAGAAGAAAATATGAAAAATGCAAATTGTGATCATTTTAGGACTGGGAAACTATCCTCATCTTGGGCAAATAATTTGAATTTACATAGAGGATCTTGTCCTTTTTGATGACAGGAAATTTTTTTTTCCTTCCGAAAATGATTTCTCTTGAATAATAAATAGAGACTAGGGGTTAATGGTTGCATAAGAGTAGAGTACCTGGAAAAATTTGTTGCCATGACAATGTAATTCACATTATTAATAACTTTTATTTACTCCTCTTTTTCCAAACAGATGAAATTTAAGAAAAGCTTAAAATAACTTCAAAATGTCTGAAAACTAGGAGATTTTCATTAGGATCATAAATAGTCATCTTTCTACCACTTGAAAATGATTAGAAATAAAGGAAATAAATTTTCCCTGTAGTCAGCTTAGATGCATACTGATTTTATTTGAGACAAAATACCCTGTTCTTAGCGTTGAGCAATGTGCTCATACAGGTACATGAAATAGCAGTTCATATTCAGTTTGCTCTCTGTATACCATATATATTAAGTGTGCATATTTTATGTGTGATTTTGAATAAGGAAGGATAAAGTAAAATAAAATAGCAATAATGACAGTGTTTAGAACACTGAAAGTGGGTACAATTTAACCCAGAATATTGGGAGAATGGCTATTAATTTCAGGTTCGTTAGCTTAATAAAATATTCCTATATATACATAGTTCCCATTTACTAAATTGCATTATTCCTGTCCTAACTTGTGACTCCAGAATGCTAAGGGGATTACAATCCTTACTACTTACTGCAAAACGAAGAGAAAAAAGGTAAAAAATTAGATTTTTCAATAATATACTAATGCTCCCAGACCATGAAGTTTCATTTCGCCACCTACCTTCTCCCTCCATATTTAATCTCCAGCTTCCTTTTCCACAGGATATTAAAATCTGTCCTTTTTTTTTCTTTTCTTTCATTCAGAGGAATAGGAAGAGAGAAAGAGCCATACTCCTCACCATCGTCTCTCTCATTTCCCGTTTTGCTTTCTTTACTGCGTGGACCTGTTGGAGGGAATTATGTGATAGAAGGGCATTCTCTAAACTGTGAGATACTAGCCCTTCCTAATGTTAACAGGTAGTACAGGGAAAATTTCTTCTTCCACATGTCTAGGATTTAGTAGTATAAGCAAATTAAATAGCTTTGTTTCTCTCTATTTTCTTAACTGCAAGATTTCCAGTAGTTTGCAATTACAAATATGCCTTCTGACCATCAAAGAAATGGAATACGTAGGGGTTTCCCAAAGTTATTTGTAACGGAACCCTTCTTTCCAGACATCTTACAAGATTAATACTGAGTTGAATGTTCTCTGGGAAACACCAAACCACACTCTCACAGAGATTCTCAGGGACCCATTGAATCTTTTCTCTATTATTGCCTAATTTGAGCCGTATTTCAAATATTATGCTGTTCTCTACCCCACTTCCTCTTATGCATGGCTCCAATATTTGTTTCAATGACTTCTTTTATACAAAACCAGCTAAAACACTCTTTGCCCTGAACAGAAAGCTATCTTTGCTAGGGTAGGAGAGCAGAAAACATGATTCACTAAGTTTTTGGTTTCAGTATGGCTCCTTTGCTTCATTGACTATAAATTTGAAAGCCAAGACATTATCCTTCCAATAGAAGCTGCACAGTAGTAAGACTAATAGCTCTCTGATATTCAGCCCAACAGCAGGCATGAAAGCACATTACATAACAAATGGAAAATGGTCCCTTTCTGAAACCTTTTATTTTAACAGTTAATTTTTGAGATCAACTTAGATATACAGGAGAGTTTTCGAAGTAGTATAGAGAACTCCATATAGTCTACACTCATCTCCTCTTATGTTAGCATCTTACATAACCATAGAACTTTAATCAAAGCTAAGAAATTAACTTGGGACAATACTATTAATTAAAGTACAGAACTCGTTAGAATTCTACCAATTTTTCCTTATGTCTTCTTTTTGTTCCAGGATCCAATCCAACATTGTATTGAGTTGTCACATCCCCTGTAATCTGTGCCAAATCTTTGGTCTTTCCTTGTCTTTCATGACCTTGACACTTTTGTGAAATGTTCCTGGATTTGGGTTTGTCTGATGTTTTCTCATAATTTTATTGAGATTATGCATTATTGAAAAGGATACTGCAGAAGTCCTATGCCCTTTTCAGTGCATGACAGCAAGGAGTTAACAATGCTGATATATACTAGCAATGATCTTAACTTTGATTACTTTGTTAAAATGCTGTGTGCTGGGATTCTCCACTGTAAACTTTTCTTTTTTCTTTGTAATTACTAAATATTTTGGAGAAGATACTTTGAGAACATGCAAATATTCTTTTTTCTGCTTAAATTTTCTTACTCATTTCAGAATCCATTGGTGGTTCTTGTCTTTGGAAATTACTACTGTAGCATTCTAATGGTGATTTTCTAACGTCTTTAATCTTTCCATAGTTATTCATTGAAATTCTCCAGTAAGGAAGATTTGTTGCTTTTCCTTCATTTATTTATTCAGTTATAAATTTATATCAATATGAATTTGTAGTTACTTAATTCTTTAGGTTATAATCCAATACAATAGTTATTTATGGCATTGCTCAAGTTATTCCAAGCAGAAGCTTTTAACAAGCACTAATTAAAAGCACTTACGTCATCTTTATAGAGTGTTTTAGAGCGCTGCATGTTTAATGGGTCAAGTTCAGTGACATGGGTGGTAGGGATGGAAATGATTTGTTCTGGAAGCCCTCCCTCTGCTTTGGTTGAATTGTGTGCATACTACAGACACTTATGTGCGTATTGGTGCTGTGTTCCGCGTTCTCTCCTGCCCCTGTTGATCTGTGGCACCAGATGAACCGACCTCTGGCAAAAGTCATTCTCAACCATTGCTGCTGTATGTGCATTATAAGCACTTGACATAGATCTTGGTCATTGTTGAATGTCGGTCATCTAGTAGACCCATGAAAGAGTTTCTTTTCTGGATGCCACCATTGTCCTTTCTGCACTTATATGCTCTATCTGGCAAATTAAATGGACATGCTTATAAGGATAAATAGCCTTTACTTGCTCATTCCAGATGCCTTCTCTTATTCATCAAAGAGAAGTAGAGTCTCATTTAAACCATAAAGACTTTACCTCGAGCATCAAGTAATTGTGTAGGACAAAACATGCACTTCCATTTAATGTTATATCCAGGTGTCATCAATTCAATCACACATTTAGCTAATCTCAGCCTTTAGAGAGGGGATGGTTTTGAGAATTGCTTTAAGTCTAGGGAGTGAGAATCAGTTTCTTGTCTTCTTTCTTTTCTTTGTATTATTTATAAGTTTCATAAAATTGTTCATCCCTTTAAATAGAAGAAATACAAAAAGGCATCTCTCAGGAAATCTGAGTAACTTTATCAAAAGAGCAGGTTGACCAAAGGTACCTTGCTCTACCGGAGCAGGAACAACTATATATGCAGGGCTCTGCTCTTAGCACTTTACATGTATAATTGATATAATCTCCTAACAACTTATGATACATAGGCTATTATTGCACCCAGTTTACAGGTGAGAAAACAGAGACCCAAAAGTTAAGCAAATCACCCTTGCTCAGACAGTCATGGGTGGTGGGCATAGCTTTGAGTTCAAGGGTTTGGCTCCGGAGACTACATCTTAATCACTGACCACATAATAAGTCTCAGTTCTAAAATATTACCAGTTGTGCAACCTTGGACAAATTTCTTTTCTGAACCTATGTTATTTGTGAAATGAAGGAAATGTCTGTTTTCAGGATTCTACCAAGGATTCAGTGATGTATATGAAGGGGTTAGTCCAGGAACTACCGCAATGTTGATACCCAATGAATAGTGTATCTTTCAGGTTCTGCACTCTTAACCAGTAACATACTTCCTAACCATTAATATATGCCATTTGGTTTTATTTTCTTGCATTTCTTTGGCTTCTCCCTCATCCCAATACAGCCCTCACTTATGAAGCTTAGCGATAACTGTTATTATATTAAGTAGGAAAAGGGAGAGAGAACAAGGAGAAGAAAAACTCATTTTTATGTAGTATTTGCCAAATGTCTGTTCTGAGTGAATATTTATATACATATTCAATATATATGTGTATATATATATATATTTATTTAATCTTTATAAAATCCCTAAGAGTTTGATACTATTATTATTGTATGTTTATAGAAGAGGCAACTGAGACCCACAAAAAGCAAGTAATCTATGAATTTATCGCACACTAGCTAGCAGAACTGGGCTTTGAACCAAAAAAGTCTAGTTCCAAAGTCTGTGCTACTAACCACAAAAAGATACCAAATATATTATTTGGTCATCTTAGCCTGAACTTTGTATAATCAGTCACCTGAGACATAAGAGCGTCCTCTATGACCATTATGGGTTATAGGTTATAAGAATGTCTTAGTCAATGACACTCCCTTTTGGCAATTTAGTGTCAGTTGGTTTACTCATTTTTTCCCTTCATTTAACATTTACTGAGACTCTGCCCTGTGTCAGGGTCTGTGCCAAATGCTGGGGGAGGGAAAGATGGAGGGAATACAGAATAAGCAAGTAAGAAAAGATCTTGGTCTTCAAGAAGAAAGACTAAGACTTTTTTTCAATGGTTCCAACGGCTGTTACTGAATAGATGCTTTGAGATGTTTATCGAGAATCCTGGAAGGAAGCAACTTACCATGAAGTAGGAAGTAGGTAAGGTTTCGTGGAGAAGGCAAGATGTCATCTGAGTATTAAAAGCTGCACAGAGAAGAATTCCACCTGTGTTGCAAGTGAGGGCAACAACTCACTCATGGTGTATTAAGGGGACTGTGGGAAGTTGGAAGTGCCTCCAATTAAAAGTACTTGGTGAAGGAAGGTGATGGAAGTGGGAAAGTAGAACACAGGGAAATAAAGTTAGAGAAACAAGCAGGTTTCAGCAGATCTTGAAGAGCCATATACCAGAATGGAGTTTTGTTTTCTCTGGTGAACAGGAGCCACTGCTGGTCGAAGAAAAGATACTCAACAGAAACAGGCCTGGACCAGGTATCAGTGCACATATGTTTTGTCCCAGGCTTGGCCAAAACCAGGCTCTGTGATGCTGGATGGAGCAGTCCTCCTTTCTGGACTTCAGTTACTCATTTGCAAAGTGAAGACCTAGCCTCCCGTTATTTCTAGGATCCCTTCCAGCTCTAAAATCGTATCTATTTCCATAATTATCCACTTGCGGTCTTTGTATAGGAAGTGGTCTGAAACACATGGGGAAATAAAAAGCACCACTGATCCCAACCAAAGATGCCAGGAACTTTCAGAGGTAATTGGTAGCATCCGTCATAGAGCATCAACACTGACTGCTCGGGGGCTGGGGCTTTGCTGCTGCTGCTGCACAGACTGGAACACCTCGGTTCTTCCCAAGATTTATCCTTTGCATTTCTACAAATTGTTATTCTAATGCCTGTGGGGATCAAGTTTCATAACTGCAACCCACTCTATCAGAGGGCTATTTGGCCCATGGTACCTTCATTCTTGAAGCAAGATGTTTTATTTAGCACTCAAGTTTCTCATGGGAAGAGGGAAAGATAGTTGCTCTGCGTTTGGATGCCTAACACAGTTTTTATAGCTGGAGAGGAAAATAAAAAACTGTCACACTTTGTGTATATATTTGTTTAGCAGTTATATCCATTTCTTCTCTGAAATACCCTTTTGCAATATATATGATCACCAAATATTTGTTTTTCAGTCAGCAAATATTCCATGAAGCATTTTGGAGAACATTTACAATTAAACACACACGCACACACACATACACACACATATACAGAGTTTAGGGTCCAGATATAAAGCTTCCTCTTTCCCAGGGAAAATAACTTATCTGAAATATATCCCCTACCTGTAGTTCCCGTGCTGGATGCTTTTTTCTCCAAAGCCGTGTATTAGTAGGTATCTGTGAAATCAAAATGCATGTGAGACTTCCTCTGTTCCCTTCAATTTCTATTCTCCTGGTGGAAAAATATGCCAGAAAGTGAGAAAATATTAGAGAATGCCAAGAAAAATTTCTTCCTGTTCAATTCCCGTGAGTTTGAGAGCAATCATTAAGGAGGCTTCCCTCCTTGGGACACCAGATTCGCAGAGCAGAGGTCAAAGGTGAGCTTATATGAGCAGGCAGTTCTAGGTATCGAGGCCTCAGCCCCCAGCATTCTGGCTTAGCTACCCTGATAATCTCTTCGGGGAAAGCACAAGGACTCTGATATCGCCTCTGCTATTTCACTCACAAAGCACATTAGAATGTTTTCTGGTTATTCTACTGTTTCCATAACTTTGGTCATTTTTTTTAATGTCCTAGTTTTCCCCTTAGTCCTATGTGTGACTTCCTACCCTGTAAGTGATGGAGACCTATATCCACAAAGTTTTTCAGCCGATCACTGTACACTTTCTTTATTTCTTTTATCCTGTTGTGGAGTCCTTTCCATTTGTACTTAATCTTTTCTTCTTTATCTCACTTCCAGAGCCCTCTTTTAAGGCGATAGGAGCTTCATAAATTCATTACCAAGGTTCCAGATGTCTTTGGCTGTGTGGCTACAAGGCTAATATTTACACCGCAGCTGGTTATTGGGTAAAGGAAGGCCAACTTTTTGTTTGTTTTGCTTCATCTCAGTATTGCTTTTCTCTAGTAAGTTCTGGTAAAGGGAAGGTATAATAATAGTAAAATGACAAACTCTCAAAAATCATCCTTGCACAAATGACACAAAGGTATTGCCTAAACTACATTCCTGTGTGAATATTCCTTTTATTTCCCAGACAGCATGGAAGACCTAGTGAACATTTACTCGTATTTCAAGTCCAAGCCAAAGCATTCCCCTTGCATGACTTGCCCAGGGTGCTGTGCCGGCCTTTCACATGGGAGGCCTCAGGACTCTGTATGTACCAGAATGACTGCTGGTTCACACTGCATGGACTTTAGGTGTTTCCCTGTCTCTTTCCCAGACTGAGCATGACTACCTCCAGAGCAGGTATTGTGCTTTATGCCAATTTCCATCCAAAGCATAGGGCATGTTATTTGACATCTAGAAAACACTCAAAAGATACTGACTTGCTGCATAAATAAGTGAACAAAATGATAGCTGGATTGATGATCAAAATTGAGCAGCATGAATTTTTCAGTTCCAAAGAAGAAACTTAGCTACATTCAATTTGATTACCTGTGCCTTGTGTTTCACTCTTCTTTTGAAAAGGGCCAGTGATGAGCTCCAAAGCATATCATTTTTTTTTCCTCCCCAGGCAGAGAAAGGCCACTGAAATGAGTCCTTGAATGACTATCAAACCCTGGCTGCCCTCAGAATGCTGATTCACAGGGAATTCCATCATCACCCATCCCATTTCTTTGTGTGTGTGTGTGTGTGTGTGTGTGTGTGTTTGCGGGGGTATCTCTTTTAGCACATCTAAATCAGGTCTTTTCTCCTGTACAATTTTAGGAAACAAAGGGAAAATATCTTGCTTAAATCTAATTTTGAAATTCCCTCTTCTCTTTTTGGTAGGAACCTATTCCCAGCAGATGTGAGCCTTTGTGTGTGGTCAAAACACATGCAACTATTCCTGACAACTAGATAGCTGGGTAAACAGGAGGGGAAGAGCAGTCAAATTTCTGCATGGGAAGAAAGGGCCTGGGACCATCTATCTTATCCCCTTTCCCTTCGCTTGTCCAGACTCTGGCCATGACTCTCTAACAGGCACGTTTCCATGTCAGTTTCTAAAAATCTTCTAGGAGCTTCCTAACAAGGCGAATCAGCAGGCACTTCTCTCAGACTGACATCTACATTTTTAATAAACATTCAAGTCATTCAGAAGCAGGTAGTCCTGTTCATACTTGGAGCAACTCTGTTCTTTAATGCACCAAGAGTAAAATCACCAGTTCTCTTTGGCTTCAAAATCTCCACTCAACCTTTCAGTCACTTCACTCAGGGCCACACCTCTTCAGAACTCTTTACCCTTTCATTCATCCTTCACCTTCACCTTTTAAAGCCTTTTTGCTTCCTATTCTCCATTCCCAGACTCCTAACCTATATCCCTTTTGGTCCCAGACACTGGAAAAAAATCACCAAACTCTTCATTACAAAAGTAGGATGTCTAACTTCTCTGGCATCTCAATGCTTTTTTTGACTTTTTCTTTCTTATTCTTCCCCAGTGAGGCTCTTCCAGTTAATCTTAACTTTCCTCGGTTCTCCACTGGTCTCTTTAACAGAACTTGAGCATAACCCTCAGGGATCCAAGAACACAGAGTTCATCAAGTTGGAATCTCCTCACTTTCCCTTTCCTCTCCCTCCAACACCTCAATTGCATTTGGGAAACAATGACTACTCTCTCATTATCTTAGGTATTCATTTGTGTATGGGCTTTGAAATATCTCTGAAAAAAGTTGTCTTTCACCTTTAAAAGCTGATTCCTTGACCTAGAGCTTAAAGAGCCTCACTTTACATAAGGCACTCTTTACACAAAGCCTCACTTTACATAAGGCTCTTTACATAAGAGCCTCGCCTACATTTCAACTTTTCCTTTTCCACTCTATACTTTCTCTCACTCTTAAAAATATCCCACCTTAAAAAATATTTTTTTTTCTGCTGATCATCAAAACTACACTTCCACTGATTTCCTTCCATTCAACACCAATTTTTTAAAATCTATACCTGCTCTCTTTACTTCTCCCATTCATTCCTTAATCCCCTGACCCAATCTCTCAGCTGCTACAGTGAAACTCCTTTTATTGAGGTCACCAATGATAACTGAAATGTTAAATGAAAAAGTCTTTTTGAAGACCTCATGCTATTTGAACATAATAGAATGAAACTTAGGTATCTTGAAACTCTCACCTCTCTTTGGCCTGTGACAAAACTGGATCTCCTTCTTCCTCTCTCACTATCCCTTCTTGTGGCAGAGATTGCTGGAACTCCATTATATCTACATGAATCTCTTCTGCCTGGGCACACACTTAAATCACAATTGTCAGCCTTCCTGCAATTACATGTGGCCATGCGACTGAATTCCAGCACTTGAATGTGAGGGAAAGGGGGGTGACCCACAAGAAGAAAGAACTATCTGATTGACTATGTCAAGCAGAGTCTCTCTATTGATTTACATTGGATTGTGTCATGAGCAAGAATTTAACACATTGTGTTAAGCCACTGATATTTTAAAAAACATTCAGCCTAACCTATTAATGCAATTCTTTATTCTTTCCTATGCACTCACTTTGTAAACTTGGATTTTCCTTGTGTTCTTGTTTCCAACTGCCTTCTCAGTATTTTTATATATTATCTTTGTAAAAATTTCTCTTTTCCTATGGTTCCAACCTCCCAGTCTAGCTCTGTCTAGCCCTACCTCTTTCATATCTGTGTTTACTTCTGGCCACTGAATTTCAACATCTGGGTATTCTATAAATACCTCAAATTCAACATGACCAAACATAAAAACATTATCACCTATTTCCACCATACCTCCCCAAAAAAGAAAAAAAACAAACAAAAAAACGAAAGCAAATAAAAACTCAGGGGGATAGACTGAGGAATAGATACATGGATAGCTATAAAATAAAGCAAGCATAGAAAAGCATTAAATGGTGGTTGGTAATACAAATAACGTGGGTTTCAATATTTTTGTATTTTTAAAAAAATAATTTCAAATATTTGAAAATTTTTATAATGAAATACTAGAAAATTTTGAAAAACAGAAATCATTTATTCTTATTATTTGTGCATAATTGATCATAATAGGGTGATCAAACAATACCTAACTTTCCCTGGCCCAAGAGGATCAGTAAATGGCAGATCAGACTGTATTGTCTCCCTGTACTCTGCAGCAGCTCTTCTTCAAAATGTACCCCAGGAAATATACTGTACTAGTACTTGGGAGTCAAACAAATTTTTGTAATACTGTAGACTTCATATTTTAGAGACTCAAAATGCATTAAGATTCTCACAGCAGTCCTGAATTTTTTTAAATAGTAGATTTTTTTTACCTCCCTCTCCCCATTTTCCAAATGTATTTGAACATGAAATCCAGTTATCATGTCATATCCATCAACATCTAGTGTATACTGTGGAAAGTGCCAATCTAAATTTAAAACTAACTTCTCACCATTCCCTGAACATGAAGTGTTTACTTCTACTGTTGATCCTGGACAGTGTTGATTCCTTTCCTTGGAACATGCTTGCCTTCATCTCTGCCCGGTTAATGCATTCATGTCTGTAATCAAGCCTTTAGATCTTGATTCTGTCACTTCCTAACTTTGTAATTCTAGAATAACTATTTAAACATTCTGAGCTTCCTTCCTCATTTCTGGAAAAAAAAAAAAAAAATCTACCTGACTGGGTGATACTGAAGTTTAATAAGATAATATTCTTCAAAATGGCAAGCCTATAGTCAACAATAAATATGCTTCCATTTGCTTTTATTTCAGGGATGTGGTGTAGTGAAGTATAAATGAGATTAAAAAGCACACAGTGACTGTCCTAGTATGGGTAACACTTCTTAAATATGTATTTCCTTGGTGGTGGTTTATCTTTCTGTAACTAAATGTACCTATAGTCATTCTCTCTTGCTAAACAAATCATAAAAGTTCAAAACACAAAACACTTCAGTTAGTGTGCATTTTTCTCCTAATATAATGCAAATCATTCATAAGGCTTATAAGGCCCTTTGTGATGTGACAGGAGGGTTACAGATGTGCTGAAATACAGATGCTTTCCTAACCTGAGGGACCTAATACTCAGGTTAACGGTTTGAGCTAGAAATAGACCCTTTTATTTGCTCCAAGGTGGCCGTGATGGTTAATTTTATGTGTCAACCTGGCTGGGCTACAGGGTGCTGAGATATTTGGTAAAATATTATTCTAGGTGTTTCTGTGAGGGTGATTTTGTCTGAGATTAACATTTAAATCAGTGGACTTTGAGTAAAGCAGATTACTCTTCACAGTGTGGGTGAGCCTCATCCAATCAGTTGAAGCCTTGAATGGATCAGAACGACTGGCTTCTTCCTTGCAGGGGAGAATTCTCCAGCAGACTGCCTTTGGACTTCATTGTGATATCAATTCTTCCTGGTTATACCGAAGACTGCTTTCAGATTCAAGCTGGAACACTGGGTCCCCTGGGCCTCCCTCCTACCAACCTTCAGACTTGAAATGCAGCATATCAGCTCTCTTAGGTTTCTAGCCCTCTGGGCTACTCTGCAAATTTGGACTTGACAGCCTCTATAATTGTATGAGGCAATTCTTCATAATAATCTTTCTGTACCTATGTCTATATCTATATCTATATCTATTATATTTATATCTATACCTACATCCTGTTGTTTCTGTTTCTCTGAATAACTCTGAGTAATACAGTGGCATAAAAATTTTACCATTTTCTGTGATTTTCACTAAATGAAGAAATTTGGGAAACAATGCTGGCTCTAGTTCTCAAATTCACTGCGGCATGCCTTCTTCCAGGTCTTTGGTTTCTGTTCTCTCCACCTGAAAATAGTTTTTGTTTTCCTAATTCCCTCTTGGCTATCTAACCTCTGCTCAGCCATCAGTTCTCATCTTTAGCACTGTTTCTTCTGGTAGGACTTCCCACTTGCCCCCTGTGCAGCCCCACAAAACTGCATTAGGTGCCTCTTTTATCAGCTCCCTAATGTCCTGTTCTTGGCTCTGTCCTGGTTATTACTCCAGGGTTCTGTAACTTCCCATTTACTGACCTACCTCCCCACTAGATCTCAAGACACTTGAGTGAATAAGTCACTTGATCTGCTTCATGTGATATCCCTAACACTTAGCTCAGTACCTACCTTATGACAGGTCCTCAAACGATATTTGTTAAATGAACAAATAAATAGAAAATATATCCACAGTTTCAAGAAGAAAGAAAGAGTCACAACTCAAAGCAATCTAGAAACACTGCAACTCAAGAAAAATCAAGTGCAACAGAGTCCAGGACCAAAGCAGCAGCAAGACTTCTTGTTTCTCAGCAACACAATTAAAATGGAATAGGGTGTTTTCCTTATTTTAGCATCTGGAAGAAGAACCATTCACACAGATGTGCTTTCTTTGTATTTAACATAGTAATCAGCTTGGGAGTCCTTTTACATCAGAGATCATAAATATTTTCTCTACAGGCCTATACATTATATATTTTAAGCCATATGGTCTTTGTTGCAACTACTCAACCCTGCATTATAGCACAAAATAATCCACAGACAATACATAAGCAAATGAGCTTGTGTGTGTTCCAATAAAACTTTATTTAAGAATACTGCTGATGGGTCAGATTTGGCTCATAGACCATAGTTTGCCTACCCCCGTTCTGGATGAAAGTTTCTCAGCCCATGAATGGGATTGACTGTTTGTATTGTTTCTCCATAAGCCATTATCATCAAGCCCAAAACAGTTTCTATAATCACTATTTTCAGGGGGCCTGAAAAACTAATTGATATTACTCTTCATTGTCACACTAGAGCACGTTGCAAGCAGTAAATTTCATTTGGATGATTCTTCCTTGAAGACATACAAAACCAAACTCTTTCCTGCACACACAGTAACTCTTAGAGAAAGCAAACCAGGGAACTGACAAGCTTTACATTGGAACCACAGCTGGAATCTTAGACCTGGACCTTCTCTGACTGACTTTGCCCTGAGACACAAGAAGAAGTTCTCTTCATAAGAAAATAAGTGTGAGGTAAAACTGTCCCACCACACTGGGATCCCTCAGTGTGACAAAAGATATAAAAAGGATCTGGCAGTTAGGAGAGAGATTTATTTGGAGAGAACTATCTTTGTGTTGTGAGCATTCCCCCTTCGTAACAAAGGGGAGACTTGCTACTTTCTAACCCCAAGTCCAGTGAGTGAGTGAGTGTGAGTGTGTGTGTTGGGAGGAAGAGGAGAATTCAAAAGGAACACTCAGAAAGCTCCAAAAAGTATTTCCTACATTGAGTAGACACAGAGGTCATAGTGCAGGTACAATGAGAAAGCTACATCACACTGTAGACCTGGTTTTGCTTGGAAACTCGGTGATGTCCAGATTCATGAGTTGGAGACCATCCCAGGGGATTGCTGTTGTCCTGGGACTCCTGCCCCCTTGACAGAATATACCACCTCAAATATGCCCCTTTGGATATTATTTTGAGCTGAAAGCAACTGAAAAACTGCAGATGTAGGAAGTTTCTCTGTTCTCTCTCCCTCTACCTAAAAGCAAGGCATACATTTCCCATGAGACATGCACCTTCCCTGTATCTGGAAGAGAAGAACATTCTTAACACCAGAGATGGGGTGTGGTTGCCGAGATGAGTCTCTACAAAAAAATCTTGCCAAAATAACTTGTATTTTCCATTACTTTCCCTCACATATTTTCTATAATTTACCACCCCTAGCCCAAAGCCCCCTTTTCCTTTGTCTTGTCGTGTCACCACAATTTATTGCTCTTTGTCAAAATGATATATAAGCCCTTGGATCTAACCGCTTCTTTCAGGTTTTTATTCTTCCCAAGAAGTCCCTTGTGCCACATAAAAATATTAACATGAATAAAATTTGTAGGTTTTTTCTCCTGTTAATGTGTCTTTTGTCCATTTAATTCAAAAACCCCAGTCATAGAATCTAAGAGGGTAGAGGAAAAGTTCTTCTCTTCTACACTGTCAAGGCACAAGAGCCAAAGTTCTCTTGAAGTCAGAAGAAGGTCCCACTCCTGAGAACGCTGGTATGGAATCCTCTTTAGATCTTGTCCACAGACTCCTTGAGCAGCTGATGAAGAAGCAGTGGAAAGCAGCTGCATGTATACCACAGAAGTTCAAGACTGACAAAGGGAGCAACCAAAGATTCCATGCAGTTGCTATGAGAGAAGGTGACCGACACCATTACTAATCTACATGACCCAGAGACAATGAAACATGGCTAGGTAAGCTGGACACCCTTACATTCCTCCACTGACCCCACAACACATACACACACGTAGAGAGACCTTGACAGGGATAAAGGGCAACTAGCAAGAAAGGCAGGAGGTGAGCCTGAAAAAGAAGAGAGAGGTTCCATCTGTGCTCTCTTACTCAGACTGAATCAGTTCTGAAAGATGGAAATATTTAACCCTACGTCAAGTTTAAGCTTAAATTCTTATACTTCACTGTACAGGCTAAGTACTGCTTTGAGACTCTATCTATGACTTAGAGTGTTGACAGGACCTAAGAACAATGAAACAAAGTCATGGGATCTGCTGGAGTTGGTATTCTGGAAGGGGGGAAGACTGCCTCCATCGAATGCTTGAATAAAGTTTCAGAGGAAGTAGAAGAGAAGAAAAACTGGCTTTTGATCATGATCTCTGTATTATTTCTTACAATTACACATTTTTTTGGAGAAAAAGATAATTGTCAAATAGACTAATTTCTTTAACACCGTGCTAATCAACGTGAGTTGAACGTCCGCCTTTTGCCACCACTGTATTAGGTGCCAGTGAGAATATAAAGAATTGTACATTAACCCCACCTTCAATCAGTTAATGATAAAGCAGAGTCAGCTAAGTAATTAAGTAAAAAGTATCATAAGAAATGGTTCTTTCCTTCCAGTCCTGAAACTCTTCGAGGGTCAGAAACATGTGTTTTTCCAGCTCCAGGTAGATCATTGACTAGAAGCACTTAATAGGCAGTCAAGGAATATTTGAAAAATGAATAAATAAGTGTTATGTCATATAAGAGATTTTAAGATTGTTTAAAATAGAAAGCAACAGCAATTCTGGAGTTTTACAGTGCAGTTCCCTAAAAACAGATGTTTGATTTCGATGACATGTGATTTTTACTTCTAACTTGTAGATAATGGACCAAAGAAACCTTGGGATTTTTCATGATAAAAGCTCATATTAACAGACATTTACACAAAATTGGCCTTTTAACAAAAAGATTTTTTTAAAAAACAGTCCTAAAATATTATCTTTCTCCTTTTGCTTTTAAAGAAAAGGGGTGATTATGAATTGCTTTTCATTAAGGAATTACCATTTATCTTTTCACAATATTTACTCTCTTTTCATATGTTTTATATTTCCTTATTGCTGAAGAAAGAGCTCAGAAACTCGATTGCATGAAAATAACTGTTGATTTTTACATTCAAATGACTGTATATTTCCTCTATAGTTCTGACGGTTTTCCTAGCTTCATGTTAGAAGAACGTGCTAATGTCAAGGGTCTTGGAGAAGTTCATTAGTTTGATGCTGCTATTCCTAGGTAAGATCTGACTGCAGTTCAGCCCCAGACATCTTGCTGCTCCTTTACAAATGCATCACTACAGCTCCTAAAATTTAACTCAATTTGCCATCTTAGAAGAGGCCCTAGGAAAAGCACTCATCATAAAAAATAAAAAAGTGGACCCAGTAAAAAGAAAAAGAAAAACAGTCCTCCCCCAAACACCTCTTTGCAAGACAGAGTGAAAAATGTGAGTTCTGGCCAGACTGCTTCTCCAAGGAAAAGGGGGAAAGGTCTGAAGATAAACACACACACACACACACCCATTTAGATGCAGCTGGAAAAACGAAGTCAGGTTTAGAAGGCCTGACTCCAAAGGAAATAGGTTTTTAAAACTTCTCTGGGGAATCTCTCATCTGTGCTCAGTGCTGAGCTATGTATCTCATGCATCTGCGTCTCTCTCAATTAACACATGCCAGGCACAGGGCAACAGGGAAGAACACCTGCTTCTATCTCTTGAGAGTCCAAGATGGTGTGAACTTCAGATCCTGGCTGAGCCAGGCCATCACCACCAGTTGCTTTCCTAGTAAAAGAACACATTCATCCAGTAGTGTAGGGCTCTCTCGTTAAGCAGGAGTGCATTCTCAACTGGCCAGTGCTTCTCTGTTGATGACAGATTTAGAGGCACGTTTACGTACAATGGCAATTCTAAGGCACAATTAAACCTTAAAAACTTATTTTTGTGTAAGAAAGATGCACATACCTAATACTACTAAGAGTTATTAAAGACTTAATCTCTTACTTGGGATAGTTCTAAGTACTTTTCATTAGCTTGTTTAGTTCTCGATACGACTCTGAAATAGAGACTATTTTATTTCTTCATATTTTGGGGGTGAGGGAGCAGAGAGACAAGAGAGTTCACATATGGCCAAGGTCTGTTCCCTATATTTAATATAATTAGTCACTAAATTAATGTTGGGCTCTTATACTTCATGGTATGACTTCATGCCCCACTTTATTGGTCTGGGGTGTGAATTAAATCACATATCTTTTAATTGCCAAATAACATAATTCAATACTCCTACCAGGACACAGAATATTCCTTTTTTTCCCCCAGGTCAGTTCCATTCCTTAAGATGCATATTCATACAGTTCTGTCTTGATCAGGATTCCCCTTTGAGTGGAAATCAAGGGGTCTACCTGGAGACTCAGTGCCACTAAAACCCCAATTAAGAGCTGATTTCTTCAGAACAAGACTCCTAGCTTGCCCGGTCATCACTGTGCAAGAACCTGTGTGTCATAACTAAAGAACTTCGGCCAATGACAAGGACTTCACTGTGGAGGTACCTAGAGAGAACCAACTGGAACCAACTGGGGTTAGAATTGGAAAGTCCTCTATCATTGCCATGAGCATCACTGATGAATCAGGCTGGCCTTAGGCACAGTCTGCTGTGCTCACACCTCTGCTGGAGCCTCTGTCTGTCAGGGAGTAGAATGGTAACAAGGAGAAGGCTCTGTCCCATGCTTTTGCTCCCTTTACTATGGTACTTTATTTAAAATTTCTATTCACTGACAGTAATGACAAAGTGTATCCATAATACCACATGGCTGGGTTAAGAGAATCAACAATTCCTCCTGATTATCAGGCCTGGATGTAGAGCTTGGGTCAACAATTCAAGTGACTCAGTCATTTGCTATTAAGTTCTCTTATGAGAAAGTGCCATGGAAATCGGTGTCTTTTATTGCCCATCGAATTCACTTAAGTCTATGTCAATCTTGAGATTGGCTCTGTTAATCATAAAGCTCAAAAAGGAAAGAAATGGTACTCTGGAAACCTTTTTGTCTCAGGAGGTTCCCTGAGTACCAGACAGTTAGTCCTGCCTTTCCCAATATCCTTGGATTTCTGCATAACAAGGCATTAGAGGGGAAGTGTTGTCAAAGCACACATACTATCTTTTGACACCAATCTTCTCTACAGCCCTAAATAATTACCTTAGGGGACACTGATAATTTTTTTAGAATATAGGGAGGGTTTTGAATTTTGCTTTAAGAAGCAAATAATAAATATCAGCTATGGCAAATGGGGCAAAATGATTTAGGATCCACTGTTAGGTGAAGAAAGAAACAGGTGGCTATACTGATAAGCTGGGTTTAGACATATTGAACAGTAAACTTTAGTAATTAATGCTTTGACTTTATTTAGTTTTCCCAATGAGTGTAAAAAGATTTCAAAATGTACATTGTCCTATATAGATCACTCCATGCCACCCTCTGCCCTTCTTACCCTTCTCAAGGAAGAAGGGTGTTGTTTGTTTTAGGTAAATACTTAGAATCTTAGACTGAAAAAGAACTTGAGAAATCACCTGATATTTCCCTTGTGAAATCTAAGACCCAGATGAGTTGTTGTGACCTGTGTTCTGTGCCCAGATGGTACAGGAAAGAGTAGGGTGAGAATCCAAGTCTTTGGAATCAGTACACAGGGTTCTCCTATACACAGACCCTTGCTGATTCAGTTGCATCAATTTAATTTGTACTGATGATGTGATTCTAGGTGGACTACAAGGAAATCTCCAGTTGTTAGCAATGACAACTTTCTTTCTCTAGCTGGGTTGTGGCTTGGGAAGTGTGATGCTGCCAGGAGGTCAGGATGTTCATGGAACATGAAGTCACATTTTATGATGACTCACAAAAGACAACTTGTATGGAAACAGTAACTAAAGTGCCTGATAGCAAATTTGATTTATTCATGTTACACTATTCATACACATTATTTCATATTAAGCTCCTATCCTTATGAAGTCAGGAGACTTACCCTGATTCTCTTAAGTAGAGACAAGAGACTAGCCTTCTTATGATCATGGCGTAACATGGTAGTTACAATTTGAACAAAGTGATTTGGTTTCCAATCCCAGTTCTACCTCTTGAACAAGTTACACAACCAACTAGAGCTCCAAGTTCTACAATTGGGATAATGAATAATAAAATGTTACTGGTCTATTATGAAGATTAGAGAGTCTGGCACACAGTAGAAGTAGACTGCTATTATCAAAATCTCCATTTCAGACCTCTGGGGTTTCCAGTCCCACATATAGAGCTTAGAAGTCATTCTCCTGCCTTCACAGCAAGAAAAAAAGCTGAACACACTGAAAATCAACAACTCTTCTTAAGTCCATCAGAGAATTGAGGTCACAGGGCAAACTGCTACCTTGAAAATGAGAGACAGACAGGAAGATACAGAAAACCACAGCTTATAAGGAGAAGCCCACAGCCCTAGCCAACATTCTTAGGAAAAATTTAAACTATAATTGAAGAATTGCTATGTGCTCAGTGTATATTATTGTGAGAATTAAGAACTCCAACGGGATGCAGTGCTGGGGGAGGGCACACTTGTGAGTTTCACCTCTAAGAATGCTAACAAATTCTCACTGTGGAGAAAACCCTCATTCTTCTAGTAAGAAAGAGAGGAAAAATAACCATTTTGAAATATACCCAGATCTTTCCATTCTCCTCAACTAGAACTGCCCTCAAGGGAACCTATTTTACCAGAGCTTAACCAAACTGGGATTTTACCAAAGCCTAACAAACATGGGGGAAAAAATATTTAACTCCAGGCCCCTTTAACCTTCCATAGTGGAGGAAGGAAAGATCCAACTCCAGCCCCCTCTAGCCTTCAGCATGGAGAAAGGGAATTACCCAACTCAGGCTCATTGAAAGACTGAAAACTAGTCGTAAGAGTGTAGAATGCTTCCTCTTCCCTAAAATCTTACACCGCATCAATAGGGATCCTGTATAACAACAGCGGATTACAGCTAAAAGAGATACAAGCCTCAGATCCTATTTAAGAAATCTCTAGGAAAACCCCAAAACAAAAAGAGAGACAAAAACAAGGACAGTAGAGGAAATTTTAGCTTCAGACACCACAGCTACAGCAAACAGTAAACACAGAAAACTCCTAGCCCGATAAACATAAAACCTCACACTAAAGGTATATCTAACTACTCTCCATTTCAGGCTTAAACTTAGTATACCATTTAGTATACCCTTTCTTCTACCCATCTATAGTTGGTTGAATAGTGTCCCCTCAAAATCCATGTCCATTCAGAACCTCAAAATGTGACCTTATTTGGAATAGTCTGTGTTGATATAATTAGTTAAAATAAAGTCACACTTTAGGGTGGGCCTTAAATCCAATGACTGGTGTCATCTCAAAAAGAGGAAAGAGAGGCTGAGACATACTCAGAGACAGAGAAACACACAGGGAAGAAGGCCATGTGACTATGAAGGCTGAGATCAGTCTATAAGCCAAGAAACACCAAGGGTTACCGAGAGTCACCAGAAGTTAGGAAGAAGCAAGGCAGGATTTTTCCCTAGACTCTTCAGAGAGAGCAAGATCCTGCTGAGAACTTGATTTTGGACTTCTAGACTTCAGAACTGTGAGAGAATTAATTTCTGTTGTTTTAAGCCAACCAGACTGTGGATTTTATTACCACATCCCCAGGAAATTAATAAAGTAATAAACCATCCAATTAAAAATATCAGTATAATAATACTAATACAATTGCTCAAACTCGGAATGAGCTTTCCAGTGGTGGAAATGTGGATTCAGGAGATGCCTGGAAGAACTTGGAAATCCTCATTCATATACATTACTTATTCAATACATTTCTAGTCCTCATTCATATACAATACTTATTCAATACATTTTTAGTAAGTATTGTAGAGAAGATTTCTTAAAGTCTTATTTATAATGTCCATAATTTGGAGTATAACATAGAATTAGAGAAAAATGTAAGATTTGGAGAATTTTTCACAGAATATTCATGAGATTATCTATTTCCCAGTGGAGGTCGGCAGAGATGGGGAGATAAAGGAGACGAAAAAGTCATAGGGACGGGACTAGGTTTTGGCTCACTTTTTGAACATGATTTGATTAAAAGCATGAAAAAGAAAAAAGAAAAGAAAAAATTAATACCAGTTAGGGTGACCCAGTTTGAAGAATGATTTGATTATAATATTGTTAAAAATCCTGACTCCCTAAACAATGCAAAGGAATTGAACCCAAAATAGACATTCCTCCAACTGGTTTTAGGAGGAATTATACCAATTAAAAATTACCTCTACCCTTTTGATAGCCTTGGAAAAGAAACCTTATTGAATAGATGTGGGAGGTGGAAGGCAGAAACATTAGTTCCTATCAGGTGGTTGGGATATCATATTGCTTACCTTGCTTGTAAAAATGATACGTTGACTTTCGGTTAACTTCCTCCATAACAGCAAGGCAAGCTACCATAAATGGAGGCTCATGGCAGCTAAACTGTGGTCTGAGAGATGTCATTAATAATGCATCTTGACCAGACACATCTATCCTAAGCAAGGAGGTCTTAGCTGGGAGCATATTGTTTCTTCCTAGATGTACAAGGATCTGTAGTCAGCTAACACTAATTTCATCTTTACCTTGATCATGACACCCACTTTTTCTTCTGTGTCCATGTTTAACAGCATTCAATTTGGTCAAACCAAGAAATTTGGGGAGGTTTTGGAAAAGTTAGTCAATTTTCAAACCAGTGCAGAAAACATTCTGTAAACAGAATTTGACAGGGTACCTGGCACAGGTATAGGCACTAAGGATTCAGAGATGAAAAAACCCCAAAAATGTTCTAATTGAATGAGTTTCCATGAAGAGATGCTTTGCTTTATTTACACTGGAATACTCTTAAGGTGGACTGCATGCTGAGGTCATGGGCAGAATGGCCCCATGTAGATTCATAGTCCCTAAGGAGAAGGACACTAAGATTGTTTCCACTATCTCCAGGAGCCTCTTTTCTCCACTAGTGTTTATGGGGATCCAAATTTTGTTCACTATGTCACTCTGTGCCCTCCACAGTCTGTAATAGTGTCCTTAGAGTTAGACAGACCTAGGCTATATTAAACATGATACTATAGTCCAGTGGTTAAAACTGGGCTCTAAACTTGACTGTCTGAATTTAAATTCTGGTCCAGTCACTATCAGCTTTGAAAGCCTGGGCATGTTACTGCTGTTACCAGTCATTCATTCCCTCATTGGAAAATAAGAAGACTAACAGTGCCTTTCTCAGAGTTATTGGGAAGATTAATGCATCTACATATAAAAGATGCTTAAGACAGTGTTTGGCTCATAATAAGCACTCAATAATGTAAATTATCATGGTGATGAAGAAGAAGGAGATGATGATGATAGTTCCTTATAAGCTGAGTCATTAAGATAAGTCATTAAACTCTTTCAGACTCAGCTCCTTTAACTGTAAAATTGAAGATAACACCTTTTACGCCAAAAGATTGTCTTTAGGATACCATGAAACACGATATGTGAAAGCTTTATAAAACACAAATGGCTATGCGAAAGAAAAATTGCTATTATATCATGTTTTTCCTCCCCCTTGGGCTGTGAACCCACTTGAAAATCTGGAGCCAGGAACCCTCTGTGAAGGTGAGCAGCTGCTGTTCATTTGCAGCTGAATGCTATGAAGAGGCCCAAGATTGCCAGGTCTCCTGATTTTTCAAGAGAAACCGCAAACACGTTTTTGTACATCTCTCTCCCACTTCCATCCCCGCAGTTTTAAATGTTGGTAACTAAGTCAAATTGGGTAACAGGAAAACAAATTTTGGTACCGCCAACAGCCCACAGAATTCTGGTATCCATTTCTGTTTAAAATAAGTTGGTGCTTGGTCCATACTCAGATACACAGCTGGTACTTCTCTTATGTATCATATGTGAAGAAGGTACAAATAGAAGGCAGGTATAAGATTCTAGCTCCTGAGTCAAGTGATCACATGCGATGCAACTCCGTATACCTGAGGGCCAATACATATAATCCCTGGTACACAGTAGTCACTAATAAATATTGATTGAAAGTATCATAAAATTCAATCTGTACACAATAATATCAGAAATATCCGAATTAAAGAATAACAACTGAGAACATATTGGGGACTAGGAACAACTAAAATATTCTAAAAAATTTCCTGACTTCTCTTTGTTTTTTCCTTCATTCATTCACTGAAAATAACATTTACTAGCCATTTACTAGGTGCCAGTTGATGTGCTAAAAACTATATTACTAAGTTGTATTGAGCAAGTACAAGAGAAAGCAAAGAGGCTGGTGGGGTTAAAAAGGAGAGAGCTGGAAAAAATCAGATGGTGTAGGGCCTTGTAGAAGTTCAAAGAACTTTCTTGTTTTCTCTAGACAATGTGGGAAGCCACTGGAAAGTTTTGCGCAAAGGAGTGACCTGATTAGGCATGTTTTAAGAGAGGCAGATTTTGTTGAGAACAGACCAAGAGTGAAAGCAGAGCTCACAGGTAAGATGGTTTGCAGTAATACATGCAAAAGATGATGGAGACTTGGGCCAAGGTGGTCACAGTGGAGGTGGTGAGACATTGATGTGGTTTTGAATTTTTCCTTAAAGTGTAGCTAGTAGCATTTGTTCCTAAATTAAAAGTGTAGAGTGAGAGAAGGGAAAGATTCAAGGAAGCCAAGATTTCTTAATCTGAGTAGCTGAAGAGCTAGAGTTCCCATTTACTGAGATGGAAAGGACTTCAGGAAAAGCAAGTTTAAGGGGTGAAATCAGTTTCAACATGTAAATTCGATATGCCTATTTGTTATCCCAGTGGTGATGTCGAGTAGGCAATTGGATATATGAGTCTGAAGTTCAAGTAAAAGGTCTAAGCTGTAGATATTAATTTGAGAGTTATCATCATATAGATGCCATTTAAAGCCATGAAGCTGGATGACATCACCAGGCAGTGAGTATAGATGCAAAGAGAAGCGATTCAAGCATGAGTCCTGTCTCTCCTCCCTCACCATGCTGTTTCATGTTAATTTTTATGCAACAGTATAATGGCAATAAATAAGCAGTTTATACTTTGCAGTCTTTTGTGATTCTGAAGAGAATATTTTAATGTTTTAAGATGTAAGCAATTTGGTGACACAATGTTCCTTCATCTAAAGCAAATGTTACAAGACTAAGGCATATGGAGAAAAGATGAAGTAAGTTTGCTTATTTTAGAATAAATTTATTTTACTGTCTCCCTGGACACACAAATAGAGAACTGGGAGTAATATTTTTCCTAACCATTCTTAATCTCTGAAGCTATAAGCCATTAGCATTGTACTTGAATATAAAGTGAATGCTTTCTGAGTTATAGTGGTCTTTTAAGAACTAAGGAGAAAATTATGGCAGTCTTCCATATGTCTTTAATCTTCCTGTCACAAAAGTATGTTAGACCTGGATCTTGAATATGATAACTCTCACACAGAAAAATTAAATCTCACTACCAGTAAGTTAAAAGCTAGGTCCTTGTTTTGTGTTAATTTTAATCAAATTATTAGCACAATAGCAAAGTTGCCTGAATGAACTTTATTCCATCTAGTTTCATCTCTCTGGATGACTATAGAGAAAATAATTAAATTTCTTATGGAAATTAGCAATTTTCCATAGCATACAAAGGGATGGAGTATTGCCTTCTAGTCCTTAAGTCAGCACATTTGGCATTCTGTTTGGCCTTTTTCTAATTTTTATTTGTAATGAGAATGAAAGATTTTAATGAATACTCACAAAGCAGTAAAAATACGAAATGTGAAATCAAAGATACAAAGCTAACCAAACTACAAAAACCATGCTTAGCATGTTAAAAATGAAAGGCATTCCTAAATTTGAAAATTTAACATGGAAGATTTTATGTGATTTGATCAAAACTAACTGAGCAGTATCTCATTACTATATAATACCCAGAACATAGAGTAAGGAAGAGAAAAATCTATGGCTCTATCCACTCCCCTTCAATTACTTTCGTGGAATAAATGTGATTCGCAATCCACTTGACAAAACCACCTAGACAGAAAATGGTGCTGATCAGAAATGTTCCCTAAATCATGGATGGAGTTAAAATATCCTACAGGAAGGTAATGAGAGAGAGGTGAAGAGCTAACAAGGTGAGGTCTTTATAGGTACTGCAATGGGGATCGTTTGAAATATGGTGACTAAGTCTATTTTAAAGTTAGAAATACTTTAACTTCTAGCCCTAGGAACTCACAGGAACCAGAGTGTTTACACTGGGTGTACACACCATCCCTCATTTCCTTCTGAACCTGCCATTGCCAAGGTCGGGGAGGAGGTGCGCCTGTCCACAAAGCCATCTTTTCATTTCTTGAGCTTTCAGTAGGGAGAGAGCAGGGTTGGGTGTGAGATGTGGGCTTGTCAGTCCCACCTCACCTTCCCCAAAACAGAATAAAAATAGTTACTTTTGTTTATATTTCATTAACGTCATACTCCCTTTTACTCACACTTAATCAAGGTCCTTTTTGGACTCAGGAACGAAGAAGGGTTTAAAAGTTGCCCTTCTCCTGTGTGTGATGTGCTCTGAACCCTGAGTTAACAGGGCCTGTTGATTTATGTGAACTGTATTAAGTCAACACTGGTGTGTTGGGGGCCTCCTGGCTCTCCTACTGACCAATACTGTGATTTGCAGGTTTATTACCATTTCTGTGTACATCAGGAGCTTATTTCTTTTAGCACTTTCTTTTCAAAGACAGGCATTTTTTAAATCCATTTTTCACTGTAAATGTGATTCAGATCCTCTTCTGTGACTTTTCTCATAAGAGAATGTTTAGTTATTTTTCAACAATGTGGTTCCAGAGTAAAACACAATAATAATACTTTTCTTAGGGAAGCTCATCTGTGTATTGCCAGAAGTTCCCTTGCGATGGTCAGGCTGAAATTGCTTCATTTTCTTACCATAGTATAAGAGCATATGGTTTGAGCTTGTACAAATCTGGGTTCAAATCCCACTTATGTCACCTTCTTACGTGGTCTGTTATTTCAATTCCTGAAGCCTCAGTGTCTTCATCATAATAAAGGAAAAAGTAAATCTATTGGGGAGAGTTGGGATGAGGGTTAGATTTGATGACGTGTAAAACAAGCTTGCACAAGTGTTGGCACATATGTGCTCTCTTCCAGAATCCTGGTTTCATTCCTTCCAATGGTGCTTCATTGATCATGCCATATACATCATGCCTATGAACAAATACTTAATGGAAAATGAGCTAGGCCAATAATAGAGCTAGTTATGCTAAGGACTATACTAAAGATTTTATATAGCGCCTCTCTTTTATTACTAGAAAATCCCACCAAAAAAGTATGAGCAGCCTCACTTTCAGAACAGAAAATGGAGGCAGAGAATGTTTAAATAACTTGCCAAATTCATAGAGCTGGCCAGTTGGTATGTCTTTGAAGATCTTATAGTCAAACACAGAGCAACTCTTCACACTTGCCAGCTACACCCATGTGTAGCACTAGGGGCTGTGCATTTGGGAAGGGTTTAATTCTAGTCTTCACTGTCCTGAAACATGACCCCAACTGCATTGTGCTTAACTTCTATTCACTTTGGCAGTATCTATAATGAAGGTGCAATTGGATCATGAATTTATAAAAATTGAGACTACCCAGTGATTCCCAACTCCAGTTTCAAGACAAACTTGTGTTAGGTTAAGTTGTGAGGTATGACTAAATTGATAATTCCCAACAATACTAAGAATTCTATTTATTGACATTCATTTTCTCTAAAAACATAATAATGAATTTTAGCAGAATCTCATTCAGTGTGTTCCCATATGCACTCTTGGGTGGGATAAGAAGAGGGGGAGATGACAGCCTGTGTCCTTCTTCTGGACCCTCAGTCCTCATGGGCAAAGTTGATAACCTTGGCCCGCCATGGAAAACATCAGCCCTCATCTTGCTACTGAAGAAAATAAGTTTGAAAACTACAGTCTGTATGTAGTATAAACTGAAGGGAAGGGTTTTCTCTGCTCTCCTATTCATCCCCTGCCTCGGATGTCTATTGAGTCACAAATGCTTCTTGGAAGAAACCTAAGATTACCTTGAAAATAAGGTGTGATAGAATTCCTTCTAAGCCTCTATGATAGTTAATTTTATGTGTCAACTTGAGTAGAATTTATACCACTGGCTTTCCTGGGTCTCCAGCTTACAGATTGCAGGTCATGGGACTTCTCCACCTCCATAATTGCATGAGCCAATTTCTTATAATAAATCTCATTCTATATATATATCTTATTAGTTCTTTTTCTCTGGAGAAATGTGACTAATACACCCTCAATACATTATAATAAGACTGAGTGAGAAGGACACTGAAAGAAAAAAAAGAAAAAATATATATACTGATACTCTTCTATTTCAATTATTTTATCAATTTCCACCCGCCCCCCCCCCCCCAAACAAATCTCTGGTTTTCTGTATAAGAATAAATGGAACATCTATCCAGTGATGACCAACTGGGGTGAAATTACCACTGTGAATGTCCTTGGAAGGCTTTAAGGAGTGGGTAGCATGCTCTAAATTGGGTTTTTTTCTTCTCCAAACACATACTCTGAGCTGTTCCTAGGGAAAAACCTTCTGGGATATCACCAAATAAATTGCTTTCCCTTTGCATGGCACTGGCTAGTTAGCTGACTACCCCTGGCCATGAGTGTTTGCCAGGCTTGCCACAAGGAGGAAAACACAGAGTGACAGGGCAAGCAGAATTGGCACGGGGCAGATTCCATAAATTTCTGGTTGGCTTTATGTTTTTTAAAAAAATCATCACCTAACTTTCAATAATATTTTTAAAATGAGTTTTAATGATGTTAGTAAACATATTTATATGCATTCAGAACTAAAATAAGGTGAAACTTGCAAGTCACAAAATGAATAAAAATCATGTTTGCTTTTTTTTTCTTTTTTTTTTTAGCAGCTGCAGTTTCTAAATATCCTCCTCTACAGAGGTCAAGTGACCAAAATTTAGAATCTCGGAGAGGAACAGACACATAATCACACTGATGACTTTAATGAGGAAAATCATCAGCTAGGGAATGACATAAGGAACACTTAACAAGATCAGACTTTCCTCGACATTCTGCAACCTTCCCTAAATAAAATTATTATGCCATGTTCAATTCATCTCTCATTCCTCACACTTTTAAGTACTTGAGACAGGATCACATTGTTTTCCTCCTGCCAAATCAGCTTTTGGATTGACCTGTTCCAATTTGCATGCAGATTCATCTGACTGTAAGTGAGACAGTGGCCTCAGATCCCTGGTGCTACCCTGATAACTAATCCGACCCCTACATTTTACTCATGCTTCTTGATCTTTCTAGATATCTTGCTCTTCAAATGTGAAGGCACCAGCATCTTGAAATTCTTCCAGATAATATCATGTGAGCTGATCAGTGGTTTTGTCTCAGTAGGTTCAGAGAAAAATTATTTTAAAAAGTACTGAGGGTAGACCCCAGTTCTGGCCACAGACTAAGAGTGGGAATTAAAACTTGAGTCTTGTGGTTGGAAAGGTGTATCTCTAGAGCAGCTTGTCTCTGGATTTCCTAGATGGCCTATTTGCAAAGAGGAGACCAGACTCACTGTGTACCACTGTTCGGTCCAGTTGACATACTAAGTGTCCCTTGAGTCTGCTGGGCAATATTTTCTGTAGTTAAAAAGCTTATCATATACACATATTGAAACAAAACAGCTAGGCACAGTGTATCACTGGAAGCAACTACTAACTTCAGGTCAACTAAACACCCTATTTTTGTGTGTGTGTCAGAAATTCCAACTTTACTTGAGCCAAAATTTTTTTTCTTTTTTTTTCTATGAAGGGCGTGTCCATAGGAAATCTTCACTTTGTGTGCATAACGTAGCATCTGTTAGAGTCCTAAGAGACACCTCAAAAGATTAATCAGGAAGAAAATAGACTTTAATTTTGAGTTATTAATTACTCCATATTATATTTATTTATTTATTTTTTAAATAGGGAGCATTTTTTTTTTCTAATTTTATTTATTTATTTTATTTATGGCTGTGTTGGGTCTTCGTTTCTGTGCGAGGGCTTTCTCCAGCTGTGGCAAGCGGGGGCCACTCTTCATCGCGGTGCGCGGGCCTCTTACCATCGCGGCCCCTCTTGTTGCGGAGCACAGGCTCCAGACGCGCAGGCTCAGTAATTGTGGCTCACGGGCCCAGCCGCTCCGTGGCATGTGGGATCTTCCCAGACCAGGGCCCGAACTGCGGGCAGATTCTCAAACACTGCGCCACCAGGGAAGCCCCCATATTATATTTAATTTTTAATTCTATCTTTATTCTTCTTCTCCCCCCTCCCCCCACTTTTCTCACCTTTCTCCTCCTCTTACTCCATTCATTTTTAATATTTCTTGTGTTGGAACACCACTGGGAGATGGACATCAGGGAAAAGAGAAATCGATTAAACTTCAATCACATCTGAAAATATGGGGTCTTTCTTCTTTTCCTCCACGCCTTCCTATTCCTCCTCTTCCTTTGTTTTGTTTAAGAGTGAGGTGAAGAGGTGAAGGAGAGGTGAAGCTCAGGAGTGGGGGAGGTGACATGTAAAGTGGTATCTATGGATTTCAACGCTTTTATTATCCACTAACTCTACAGTACAAAAGAGGAACAAAGAAAGAAAGAAACAAACAAACAAACATACAAACAAAAAACAGAGCTTAAGAATCAGACTAGTTTAAGAATGCAAATCAACTGGTTTAAGAATTCAAACTGGTATTTGAATCTCAACTCTGTTGCTGGCTGAGTTAAATCATGTAATCTCTCTGAACCTCAGTTACCTCATTTACAAAATTCAAAAATGCACACCTTCCTTGAGTGTTTTTTATGGAGATTTAGTAAGAGAATGTGTGCGAAACTTCCGACATAGTACAGAATAAAGTATACCCATTATAATTATTTCAGATATTGAAAGTTGCTGATATCTTATAATTAATCTTTATCATGTATTACCATTTTCCATATATATTTAATATATCTTATTATATATACATATATTAGTTTTTATCATGGTATTAAAGAACATAAATGTAACTAGTACCAGATTTCTAATTCCTAACTTTAATATAAACTCTCTAAGTTAAATCTATATCTCGGGCTTCTGGGGGGAAAACTAGACTACAGCACATTTAAATTCTAGCAGTGTCCTGTCTATAATATTGTCTTCTTGATAATAGGGACATGTGCAATTGGGTATATTTTGATCAGTAAAAAGTCTAATCGTTCTCTATAGCATCTTCTTGGCTTTATTACAGTGCTCTAATGCACAGCATAAATTGCACCTGCTTCTATAAAAAGTAAATCAATATTCAAGAATTAGAATACAGACATATGTTCAAATTATTCATTCATGAGCTATTCTAAAAATAAGCTGTATTCTGGGCACAAGTGCAATAAATTAATCAATCAATTTCCAATAAAAATAAATAGCCAGAATCTTGCTTTAAGGAAGTGAAAATTTTGTCAGAAAAGTTGGACATTGTACCAACTCTAAGCTAAGTGGCAAAATTCAATGTTAAGTTATATTAGTTGCTCATTTGAACTCCTGCCTTAAGGAAAGATGTAATTCTGCACCCTAGAAACAAAGAAGCAATGAAAATAATTGATGGTAAGCATCCACTAGTCACTGACTGAATAACTATTTTACATTATTCAAAAATGGGTGAACTTCCAAAATCTTACACACACACACACACACACAATGAATTGTTTCTTTTGCTTCAAGTGAGCATGGACTCATACAGAAACAGAATAACTTAACTTGAAGCCAAACAAACCAGGGTTGGAATCTTGGTCAGTCACTGACTTGTGAACCACAACCAAGTTTCCACATCTGTAAAACAGTAATAATAATAATATCAACTTTATTATTAGGTGGTTGAGAGAATTCAGTCAGTTACATTTTGGTCTGATATATTCCTCTTTGCTGTAAATTCTATGATGATAAGGATTAAGTGTATCTTCACTTCTATATTCCTAGTTTCTAGTGAACTCAATAAATATCCACTGCATGAATAAATGAGCAGATGAATGAATTAACACATTATATGTGTTATTTAATTCCAAGTATGGTAAAGAGGTGGAATAAATAATTATGCATTTTTTCTGTTTTTCATAACTTTCCTTCCTATCTAAACTTTTTCATTACTTTCTAGCAAAATTCTTTTCTTTCTTTCCTCCCTACTTCTTTTCCTAACTCTGTCTTCTTTCTTTTTTCTCCTTTCCTACCTGTTTTTTTTCCTTGTTACCAACCTTTTTTCCTTCCTCCCTCCCATTTTCTCTCCCTCCTACCATTCTGCCTCACTTCCTTATATCCTGTACAAAAATTCCCACCCTCCAATTATCCCTACTACATTCTACTGTAAATTAATTAGTCTATAAAAAAGCAGTAAAATAATGAAGCATCATGTACACTATCCCAGTAGGGAAATGTTATATGTGAAAGTTATTTTTGCCATTTATATATTAGCCCAACTTATATTTTTACTTCTAGATTCTTGCTATAATGCCCATCTATCTTGTGACAAGTTTATTCCATTGCAAGTGTGCCAGCTGAGTATATTTTTTACCAATAAAAACTATCTTCATTTTTTAAGATAGAAAAGAAATACTCTTGAAAAATATGATCACTAACTTAATTTCTACCTTTTTAAGGGTCTTTCTTGAGTATATAATGTATAGCATTTACCAAGCATCCACTGCAGGCCCACACATTATATTTATAAGCTCATTTATTCCATGCAGCAATCCTACAAGCTAGATGTGATTCTACCTGTGTTGAACAAATGCTAAAAATGAGGTTCAGGAAACTTAAAATTTCCTTGTACAATGTCTCAGAACAAGTAAGTGGTGGAATCAGTATGCAAATTCAGCGTTTTCTACGAAGCTCACGATCTTTCCACCACACCAGGCTCTCTCTAGATAGACTCTCTTGACAAAAAGCAATCTGGTTTCCTTGACTGAACTTCTCATCTACTCTTGCTTTGGCATAATTACGGTCTGAGTTTCTCAAACACCTGGACGGAAATGTGTTGCCAAGTAATGTAAAAAAATCACATCCCCCATAATTTTCATAATACAGCAATGTTGATGCAGCCGGCAGCTGCTGCTTTATGTGGGGCATGCAGAATAGAGCCAAGGGTGAGGAAGTTGGGCCAAGCATGGGCAGCTCTCTGAGATTTTAAGGACCTTTATGAATTGGTGTCATATTGTGCCATATTAGGATACCACACAGATTTCTAAGAAGGAGTATGCCTTTGAGAAAACCTTTGAGAAAAGCCCCCTGCTTTAAGGACTTGTGGTCCATCTTTTTGCCTAAACCCTGCCTTCTGAGTTTATTTCTGCTGATTCTAATTTTCTCATATCTTATATCAAGTCCTTTCTCTCCAATGTCCCTGATGAGGTGCAGACCACTTGCACCTCATCATTTTTCACTGAAACAACCTGTGACTCATTTTCCCACTTCTAGTCTAGTTGCTTTCTATATTTGTTTCCTATTGCTGCTATACCAAATCACCTCAGATTAGTGGCTTAAAACAACACAAATGTATTACCTTCTTGGTCTGGAGATAAGAGGTCAGAAATGAGTCTCACTGGGTGAAAATCAGGTTACTGATATAGCTATGTTGTTTTTGAGGATCTGAGAGAGAATCCATCTCCTTGCTTTCTTTAGCTTCTAGAGGCCACCCACACATTCTTTGCCTTCAAACCAGCAGCATAGGGATGAGTCTTCCTCATCTTCCATCTCTTTGGTCCTCTGCCTTCTGCCTTCTTCTGCTGAGAAGTAATCTTGTGATTATATTGGACCTACCTGGATAATCTCATCTCAAAATCCTTAACCACCCCTGCAAAGTACCCTTTACCATGTAAGGTAACATTTTCACAGGTTCTGGACATTAGGATGTAGACATCTTTGGGAGTGGAGGGTCATTATTCTGCCTATTACTCCTTCCAACTCATTTAACAAATCATCACTGCAGCGGTGTCTCAAAACTTCAGATCAAGACATGTCACCCCCTTCTACTCATGGTTGTTCCTTACTTTGTTTTCAATGATCTGACCTTCACTGACCTAAAGCCCCGTGTCGCTATACCCCTCCTCAAATGTGGATGAGCCAGAACAGATGACGTACTGCTTCTCTGCCTCAGTTTCCTCATCTATAAAATAGGGATGTTAATAGTTTTTGACAAGGTCGCTAAAAGGATTATATAAGATAACTTCATTCATTGTCCCTACAAAAATTTCTAGTCCATATTGTTGTGGGTAATTCTCTGATTTAGATCTCTAAACTTTCCTGTCTCATAAGGTAGCCACTAGATACATGTTAACTATTTAAATTTCAATTAATTGAAATAAAACAGAATTAAAAAATCAGCCCTTCCATAACCCTAACCACATTTCACTGCTGACTAGTGGCTACCACATCGAGCAGTGCAGATAGAGAACATTTCCAACAATTATGAAAGTTCAATTAGACTGTCCTTTTAAAACATTAGCATATAGCATTAGGTTGCACTACATAAAATTGCTCTTTCTGTAAGTCAAAAAAAAAAAAAACAAACATCAGCAGTACCATATAGTTTAATCACACACTTCTTAGATACCAGTAGTCATTTCAAATTCAACATTTTCAAGTGTCCCTCATAGGCCTCTTACTCTAAAATACAGCCAACTAAGAACTAAAATAAACCCTAATTTAGCTTATGCCCTTCCTCTATTTCATACACAGAAATACTGAGAGCAATTTGTAAATCAGATTTATAAATCTATCCTTTAAAAATTCACATATTATTTTTTCTCTCTAACAATAAATGTGTCCTGAAGTTGAAACATGGTTTTTTTACAAACTGGCCTGCATTTTGGATGTTTACACCTGTAGTTCTCTTTTTATTTTTTTAATTTAATACATGTATTTAATATTCTTAAAGAGTTCTTGGCAAGCATAAACTTGGCTGTTCTGGTTTAAAAGTTATGGATGTGCTGGTCACTTTCAGGAAAAAAAAAGACAATATTTAGCAATTTAATGGAACACTTAAGACTCTAAGTTTTGCATTTTAGGATCTCTATAAAACTTCATTAAGCCTTATATTAAATTACCCCCAAATAAGTTAAACATACTATCAGAATTGGGATCCTAGTTCCTACTTAAATAGTTACTTATTGAGTATTCTGTCAAGTAGTTGACACAGCTGCAGACCAAGGGAAAAACACTAGAATGAAAATTTCACAAGTTCAAGGATATTTGTTTGATGATTGCTGAATCCCCTGCCTCTAGTACAATATCTGACATATAGTATGTGCTCAATAAATATTTATGAATGACTGAAATATTTAATATATCATATTAAGTAAGGAAATGATCACATACAAAGTTATATAAACACTTTGGAACTGTTAATATAAAGTACAAAAACATGTATATTCATATTTGTACATCTTGGAATGACAGATCTGGGGTCTTAGCTTTGTATGATGTAACAACCCCATTTCAGAGATGAGGCAACAGATTCCAAAAATTGGTATGGCTTTCTCATTTAGTGGCAGCAAGTGAGTGCAAAGCTAGTGCAAATGATTTGTCAAAATCATAGTAAAAGTTACCATTGGTTTAGCACTGACCAAGTACCAGGCACTGTTCTAGTTGCTCCAAAAATGTTAACAAATTTAATCCTCACAACAACTCTTTGAGGTGTGTGCCTTTAATATACTCATTTAACAGGTGAGGAAACTGAATCATAGAGAGGTGTGATGCTCCCTCAAGATTGCCCGGATGTTACAAAGCCAGAATTCAAACCCTGGAAGTGTGATTCCAGAAACTTCATTCTTAGCCATTAGCCATACTGACTAAATAAAAAATTGACGGCAGCACATAGCATTTTTAGGGAGAGTCATAACTTGTCTCAGAAATACCTGGCCTTCACTCAAGAAACCTGGCCAAGGAGCCTATCAGCACAGGTAAAATGCAGGCTGATCATCTGAGTTGGATGTTGGGAGAGAAATTGTTCCCTACAATCAAGTAGGCAGAGTTTTAGAGCAGCCCCTCCCGACTCCAGAGGGCTGGACTTGTAGCTGCTTTCTTTGAGGATCACAGGACAGAACAACAGCATTCATCCTGGGTTCTGACTTTGAGTCATTTTCCCTACCTTAAATCTGTAATTTGATTCTCACAGGCATGCCTGTGCACTTGTGGCAGGAAAAAGGCACCATCTTTTTCAGCTATGGTTTCATTTGACTGCAAAGAAGGGTAGATCAGAGCAGAAGACAGCCTCTCTGAACTGAGATCTCCTTGAAGGATGAAACTGAGTCCCTTTAAAACACAAAATTCTCAACTTCAAAGGCCTAGCATTAGCAGAGGATCAGACACTTTCAAGGCAAAGCCCTGGAAGACTGCATTTAAAAAATGCACAGTCTTTCTTCTGGGCACAGCAAACAGCTTCGCTGAAGTTTAGTTTCTCATAGAAAATAGATGGTGACTATTTCCACAAGGAAAGAAATGGTCAACTAATGCAAAGAATGACCATTGATTCAAATAAAAGGATAATTTGTGCTTCTGTTTTCTTAAAATTTTCACCCTCACTTCCTTCTGTAGAGCAGTTGTTCCTTTTCACAGATCAGGAATAAGCATCATGTAAGGTTTTCTATATAAAATTGAAGTTCCATATTTAAGAGTAATCTTACCAAGCTTTCAACAATGGCGCTTGAACAAAACAAATCCAATTACAACTCCAATTAAAAACATTTCTTAACTACAGAGACATCCCCAACCCTTCAGTTTCTTTGATATTTATAATTTGAATATGATTGTATTTTTTCTTCCTCATATTTTGTACCTAAGACTTATCTCCCCATTTGATTATGAACAATAGGTGGGTAATACCTTCTATTTTTTGTGCCAGACACCAAAATGCTCCAAACTTACTTAATAATTAAGTAGCTTCTGAAGATATGATAGCTTTTTATACAGATTCAAAACATTAAGGGTCCTTTTATCCTCTTCTCTGAGCTTGAGGCTGTACCCTAGAAAACAGAGACTGTCACAAGTGTGTGCACTAGATAAATAAATTATTACACTGTATTCAGTTAGGCCAGAGATAATCATGAAGCAAAGAGGTAAGCCTGGCAGATATAACAATGATAAAACATTTCCTTTTTTAAGTTTTACAAAATTCAAAGGTTGTACGAGACACACTACTACATGTTTTAGTATTGAATGGTGTAAACAAACATCTGCTTTGCATAGTTTATAGTGTCAGGTACTTGTTACCAAGGCACCATTGCCTAATAGCTAACCACAAAATCTCTGTGATCTAGAACAGCATACCTTTGTGGTCCACATGTCTGAGTGGCCATACAGGCAGCTCTGCTGATCTCGGCTGGGCTCATTTGAATGAAATGGGTGAGCTGGCGATTGACTCATCAAGGCTGGTCTTGGCTGGGATGACATGGATAACTCAGTCCCGGTGCATGTTTCCTTATCCTCCAGAAGTGTATCCCAAGCATATGTTCATGATGAAGGCACAAGAGAGAGCAGGCAAGCCCAGTCACACAAGAGTTATTCAAGTCTCTCTTTGTGTCACATTGACTAATATCCCTTTGGCCAAAGGAGGTCACACAGCCGAGCACAGAGCCAAAGCGACAGGCACGTTGCTTTACACAAAGTGAGAAACTACTGCAAAGTCACACAGCCCGGTCGGTCATGTGTCTAAGTAGGGGTGATGAATGGGAGTCAACCTTAAAATCGACTACATCCATCATTTGCAAGGAAAAAAGTAAGAGTATAATTCTAACCAGTAATGAAACTAGAGAATCTCTGGAAAAGATCAAAGATTATGTTCGAGTACTAGATGTAGAGATAAAATGAGCAAATAGTCAATAACATGTATGTATCACTAGTGGTTTATGGTTTGAATCCTATCTAAGCATTAAGCCATGACTAGGTGTTGGAGAAGATGTTTGAGGCAAAGTAGACAGAGTATATAAGGATAAAGAAAGAACACTTCTATGAAGGGGAATATCACAGAAAATTGGTCTCTATCAAAAGTGTTCTTATTTAAATTGGTTTAACACTGGCAGGATTTCATTGACAGCAAACAAACAAAAACAAGTACCTTCTGGCCTCTCTGTGTTTCTTGATTACTCTAGGCAGGCTCCTACTCAGGTCTTGGGTACTTTCATTTCCCTCAGTTTTTAACACACTTCCTTCCCTCACGTTCACACATTCTCTCATTTAATTGAGACCTCTGCTTGTCTACAACGTCCCCAGAGAGGTCTCTTCTGAGGACCCTACCCAAAGGAGCCCCTTCCTGCCCTGTCATGTTCAGTCTCTCAACTTTCCTCAGCACATTTTCCAACAGATGAGACATTGCACTGTTTATTGTACTGTCCCAACTCACCTCATGTAATGTAAGCCCCCTGAGAGCAGGGATGATGTATCCAATTACTCCTTGCTATAGCTCAGTGTCTTGAATAATCCTGGCATGTTGTAAGTACTCCTCCATTTTTATTTTTTTAATGAATTGACTGGCTGGCTGAATAAATGAGTGATGTTAAGTACCTGAAAATGACCTCTCCACTCCCACTCCCTCTCATGTAGTCATGCTGGTGTTGGAGATAAGGCTTCACTTCCCTTTTTTTCTATGAAAAATAGACACCTTTTATCTCTACTTTTCCTCAGTTACTCTTGACTCTGCAGGTTTGTTTTGTAATTGCTTTCCTCCTTCTACTCACATGTATCTTGATATTTCTCTCCTGGTGCTGGAAATTAGGACCGAAGAGCCATTACTTAACTCTATGTGGCTCTTTGGCACATAATCAGGTTAGTAAAGCGGCTCTAACAAAACGTGGCTGTATTGAAATATGGGTAATAGACACTTGGTAAAAATAACTGCTTGCCAAATAAGTTGATATAGTGACCTATAAATAAGAATAGTGACTCTATCTTATATAGCATGTTTTATTTTATAGACATCCAAAATTACAAAATGCAAGATAATGCTCTATTTTACTCTTAAATGTACAAAGTGTATTTTTTAATAAAGTTCTATCTTTTGGTGGAAAAAATTTAATTTCAAGATAAATTACACTTGGAGAACTAGGTCTACTTAACCGTCTTGCAGATTTACAATACTAACATAATAAGAAAGATCTGAGAATTCTTTCAGTAAAGGAACCACTTTGTTGAACCCAGAAGTTTCCAAATTAATTTGACCGTAACTGTTTTGATGGATTAATTTGCTTGCTTGCTTGCTTACTTGTTGCTTTCTTGTTTGCTTGCATTTTACACAGCATTTAAAATATTCAGTGGACTATATTTTGGGAAAGACTGTTCTAATCATATATGTCATTACTTGCTTGTAACTCTAATGCTTTGCTTAAATGTAAGATGATTTCCTCAAAAGTGTCAAGCCCTCATATGCATTTTTCTTTAGGAGACTCAAAGGATATTAGTCAATGGAATGAGCAAGATAAGTTCCACAATAGTTTAATTCTAAAGCGAGTATTGAAATCATCCTTAGAGACAATATTCAAGGTTGAGGCAGCTGATGGAGCACAGAAAATACATGCAGGTGAGGCTCAGAGAGGTTAAACAAGAAGATGGATAGTGTCTGCCCTTGCAGGACAGTTCTCCCCATCTCAGCTCCTGGAGGAGGATCTATACAGACCTCACCAGAAGGTTCCCTTGCCTTCTGGCTTCCAACTCATTTTCCCAATAGGAAATGAATTTAGACTGGGGAGAAGTGTTGTCCTAGTACAGTAGAGTTGGCAGTGCTTTTGCAGGCAGTCTTTCCAGATCTCTCTCTCCCTCTCTCTCTCCTCTCTCTCTCTTTCTCTCTCTCGTTCTCGCTCTCACTCTCACTCTCTCTCAGATCCAATGATCACACCTTCCTTTTGCCCCTTCAGCCAGGACCTGAAGCGGTCCCAGGCTTTCTAACCCCTGGTGTTTACTATCTCTCCTTGGCTTGCCCTAATCTTGACTATAACTTTCAAAAGTTTCTTTCTCAAATTCTCCTCAATTCTTAGAGTGTGTAGACCATCTCTTTCCTGCTGGGACTCTGATTAAAGGAGTGGTACCAGAATTTGAGCCTAAGTCCGTCCGATCAAAGGTCTGTTCTCTTTATCACTACTCTAGATTATATCCAGGCTAAGGGTATTGATGTTTTGGTAAATTCTGAGTTTCTATTTCTTATGTGAATAATGAGAACTTCCACAAAATTGTTAGTTATAACAATTAACCATTCTTGAGTGCTTACTGTATATCAAACATTGTTCTAAGTCTTTATAAATATTAACTCCTTTAAACCTCACTATAAAGCTATGAGGTAGATGTAATTATACTCTCTTTTCCACAAGGGAGAAATTAGGCAAGATTAAGTTGAGTTACTGCCCAATAGCATTCTGCCAGTGAAGGGGATGTAAACCCAAGCAGGCTGGGCCAAGAGGCTGAATTTCTAATTGCTACCACATAAAGCTCTCAGCACAGTAGTAATGCATAGCAATGCCAGGTTATTAATATGCACATTTCACACTATAATTCCCACTTTCTTCTTCTTCCAAGGTCCACTGTGTCAATGCCTCAATTAATCAGCATTTTTAAGTCCCTGCTGTATACCTTTCACTATGAGAAGCAAATAAAGAACAAAATGCAGTTCTCCTAGTCCGTTAAGAAATGCGAACCCCTTGAGAAGAAATGATGAATATACAGAAAAAAGTTGGAGCACAAGAGAAAGTATACCCATGTTATTCAAAATTTTATGAAATACACTGAAGAGAATTTTAGCCCTGATCCTAGGTAAAGATCTCAAAAAGCACTCATTACCAAATGACATTTAGGAACTTGAATATATTTGCCACCTGTCATCTTGCTTCCTCTCACCTGGTTAAATGGCATTTATCTCTGTCGACATCCTGATTATAATGTTATCACTGCTTTTCAGTTATTTCTATTAACCCATGACAGTTTTCTTTATTCCCATGCCATTCGTTTGACATTTTTTGCTTTCTTTAATTTGTGTTTAAATATGAATTCCTAAAATCTGCTTTGATTATATGTTGCTGCTTAGCTGATATCATACACTTCCTTTGAGATTAGTCTCAATGGAAAGTACCTAGTGATAATCATTCACCTTTTAATAGTTTTTTATGGAAGTTTCAACAATAGATAATGTCCTGAACAATGGCTTTCAAACTTGAAGTCTAATGGTATCAGAATCAGTGGCTAAACTTTTTTCCCCTAGAAACACATGGATTGTCATCTTGTCGTGACTTCTGGCATGTGGGAGGAGGGAGGTTCCAAGTGTATCTTTGATAAAAGCATCCCTACATATGGTTTCAACAGCAAGGAGGGTAATGTGGTAGAAGAAGAAAGGGAAAGGGGGAACAAAGCAGTGACTGGAGCAAGTCTGAACTTGAAAATGGAGTTGCCGTAGGGAGAAAAGGATGCCAAGCCTGGGACCTGGATAAGACATGATAGCAAGCTGGTGAGTACACCAGGGTTTCTTGTTGAATAGGTTCAAGGGATTGCTGTAAGAACAAATGAGAAAAGGCAATGTGCAGTATGTCTGGCACAGTATGTCTGCAGTATGTCTGACATATGCCCAATAAATCTAATTAGTATCACTATTAAAATTCTGTGATAGCAACATATACACTAGAAAACACCATAGAAGGGCGAGGTGGAGCCATATGATATTGCCATTCTTTGGGTGAAAAATAATTGAGTGTAGGCAATTCCATGTGGTTCAGACTAGTATTGTCTGTTATAATTAACATGTAGATAATTGTCATCATGATCCCTGGTGTCCAGGCTAAGGACAACAATCATAAAGGGTGAGACCCTTCTCTGGGTCGTGAAAGGTGATAAATTCTTTCCTGACTATTTAGTTCCCCATTCTAGAATATCCATCCTTACAAAGAGTCCAAAAAAAACCTATGGTTGATAGGAGTAAAGATAAAATCTTACTGGAGTTCATGGCTGGAGGAAATGAGAATATGCATCACCTTTTCTGGAAAGCAACCTAGCAACATAGCAATATTTATTAAAACTTTTAGAATGTAAATATCCTTCATCCTAGAAATCCAAATCCTAGAAATCTACTCATAGGAATAAAAGCACTAGTATATAAGTGTATATGTACAAGGAAGTTTATTATAGCATTGTTGATAGTGACAAAAAAATCTGGGAACAAAATACTTGTTCATTACTAGGGGAATGCATAAATAAATTACAGTGTAACCATTCCATGTGATATTATTATACATCCATTAAAAAGCAAAGAATTAGAAATATGCAAGTTAAATTGGAGGGATATCCAAGAATATTAAGTAATAAATGTAAAATATAATAATAAATTTATTGTATTGTGACATATTTTATAAAATATAAGACATTTCATACGTATGTTAAGTGTTATTATCAGAGCATGGAGAAAGATATACAAGGATACATTCAGGACAGTTACATGATGAGAGTATAAAGTGGCTAGAAGTAGAAGAAAAGGGAAAACTAAACAAAGAAAGAATTTTAAAAGATTGCATCAAAAATTAACAAAATGTATGGTATGGTTCCGACTAAACACTTATGTAAAATTCAAGGTAAAAAAAATTTTATTTAAAAATACAAAATTTAAGTACAAAAAGTGTATTGTTTCTGATGAACTGAAGTATGCTAAGATCCATGCTCTCAAAGGATAATTCCATCTCTTCAATGTTGAATTATTGTCCATTCTCAAGTACCACTAGAAGAGAACTGTCTTGAAAAAGATTTATATCCATTCACAATCAGCCACAGTCTTGGTTAAATAAATCATTCATACTTGATTTTGATAGACAAATTGTTTTCCCAAAACTTGCCTCTAAAGACAAAGGTGAATGTTGGGTAAAGTAAACCTGCATAGAAAGGGTTATGTTAACTGCTTTTCCTCCAAATTAGCCACTCTGTATTTTGTCTAACCTGAGATTTCTGTTTTCAAAAATAGATTCAATAGATTTTGCCTGAAACTGCAGACTTTAATGACTTTTGTATTATGAAACAGGATTTCAGCTTATAATAAAGATATTTAACATTTTGAAATTTATCAATAAAAAAGTTTCTGAGGTTTTGCCACTAATCAAAGAGAAATGGCTTTTTCAGATACATGTGGCATATGCCATATGCACTTAAAGAAAACAAAACAAAACAGAAAACTACCAGGGGTAATTAGCAGAATCTTTTGATACCATGCTTGACTAAAGTTTCTTTACACTGTAAGATTTTAGCATAATTGCAAAATTCCCACCTCTGCCAGCACATAATGTTATTACCACATATCACAGAACCCTAACATGCCACAGTCAGATATGTAGTACTTTACTTAAAAACCCATCAGATTTGTGATTGTGTTTTTTTTCAAGTGATTATTAGAAAATAGGTAAGTATTATCTCGAATATGTTGCATTCATTAGTGGGTGGCCAAAGGTACCTATGCTTCTAAGTACCTCTGGTTGTTCAAGTTATACTCATTTTAATGGAAGAACTCATTTCAAGTCTAACTAATGACTAGTTTCTATAAATATGTGTCCCAAAAAGAAAGAGTTGTTGAGTGGCTTTCAGCTTGTGAACTGAGTCAACAATTTGCAAAATGTCATATATCACAATGATCAAAATGGCTTTTTATGGGATTTTTTTTCTGTCATGTGTTAAGACACTGATTGTTGGGAGACAGTTCTCCACGGGGCTGTCACATTTCTATGTGTCTTGTGAAGGGAGGCATCCACTGCTCTTTTTTGTGCACTGTCTCTTCATGAATGTTTGTTTAGTGAAGACAAAGATATAGTGTCTCCTCCTGAAGCAAAGAACAAGCATGCTTAAGTCCAATATTATAAAGATAATGTGTCCCTCAAGAACATAGGGAAGCATGCTTTCTGCCCATTATAAAAGATTGGGGTTCTCTAAGCTCAAGGCTCCTTTCCTGAAACGCAACCCACTGTATGTGCAGGTATCATTCCTCTTCACATCACCCAGTGGGAAACAGGGTTTGGGAAACTGGTACAAAAATACTCACGCTCTGACTACCACTATTGCTGTTGAGTAACAAACTGTTTTCTACACAACCGTGAAAATAACCTATTCGCTTGCAAATAGGGTAAAATCTCAGACACTTCACTGTTCTTGACATAGATGCTGCTGTTTCAGAGTATAGCAGAATGTAGCTAAAATCAAGGTATATCCTCTGTCTGTTTATATCTGAAGAATTTAAAGTCTACACCATGTAACCTCATTGATACTGATGATACATATGCTTTTTTCATTCTCTAATTCAGAGCTTTCCAAACTTAAACATTATGATATTACCTGAGACTAATATTTACTTGATTTTTTTAAAGCACTTTACATTATAACTTAAAATATACTTATTTTAAAATAATGTATTGAAAGGAAACATCATTACTAGTTTAAAAGACAGTATCAGTTGTCATAAATAGACAGTAAGCCCGAAAATGCTGGAGGATATCATCAGGCACTCTGAAGCTAAGAGACTTCTGAGAAACAATGCCTCTTATACCCCCAAACAGAAAAAGAACCCCACCTGACATAGGGAAAGTAAAGTTGCTCTCTTTACAAACTCTGGTTTGGAGATGGTAAGAATAGGCAGTTTTAGCTGAGACTGTCTCATGTAAACCCAGAATGTCTCTTAGAGAAGGAGGGACCTTGTTCATTTCTGTACGCCCAGAGGTGAGCACCAGCAAGTAGGAGCTGTATAAGTACAAATTTAATGGATGAACAAGTCAAATGAAAAAACCAAATCCCCCAAACTATGTGCAAGACAAGCAACAGGAAAAGTGACAGGCTGTTCTTTTAGATGAATGTGGCTGTTGGAGCAGAGCAGAGGATGGCTGAGATGGTGCTGACGTGTAACGTGGAGCAGGCAGGACAGGCATCTCCGATGCATGGAAGAGGGATGCTTCACTGGGTGTCAGAGGTGAGCCGTGTCTCTCCCTCCATCTCTCTCTCCGGGACCATTGACACATCATCTCACTGCTTCTCAGAAAGTCACTTAACTCTTTGCCTCTGTGACATTACATCGACTTGATTCTTCTCCTGCTTTTCTGTATTCTTGTTTTGCTTTTAGGTTGGCTTCTTTTCCTTTCTTGGTCTAAATGCTGGCAAACCAAAGTTCCTCAATCCCCATTCCCTCTAAGTCTCCTTCTCTCTTGCAGAATTCATCCACAACCTTGACATCCACACTTTTACTGAAAAGAGTCCTTCTTTGCCCGAGTTCCCTGTAGACATGTCCATCTATTTTCTAGGCATCTCTACAGAGGTCTCTTGATATCAACTCTAACTCAGCATGTGCACAATTGAACTTTTAATCTCCAATCCATCCATTCCTCAAAATTACTCTTACTTCCTTATTTTTACAAAATAATAAACCTATACTCTACCTACACATTCAACAGCATTTTTTGATAAATTCATCTTATTTTTCCTATCTAAGTGGCTGGCGAGTCTTAGCCAATGTAACTTTATTCTCTCTGCTTCTGTCCATTGTTCCCTCACAATGAATATTCTTCTAGACCTTCACTGTCCAACACCATAGCCACATGTAAATGCTGAGTACTTAATATGTGGAGACCCAGGTCGAGGAACTGAATTTTTTAATTTTATTTCATTTTAATCAATTTAAATATAAACACAAAATGAAAAATATTTCATTTATAACTTCATATCAATTACTTATTGAAAAGATAATATTGTAGATTTATTGTGTATTATTAAGATTAATTTTATCTGTTTCTTTTTTTATGTGGCTATGAGAAAATTTAAAATATATGTGTGATTTATATTATATTTCTATTAGGCAGCATTAGTTTAGACCATAGCAAGGGTAAGCAGAATGGAATTAACTGTTTCTGAATACCTAAGGTGTGCTGGACTGCATGATAGACATTCTGTAATTTAGATCGCATAATCTTCAAATTATTTCTAACAAATAAGTCATGATATTGCCCAGTTTTACAATGAAAAACTCAACAGGACAAGGAGAGAAAGAACATCGCACAAGGTCACATGGTGAGTAAGTGCATACAGCAAGGACTCAAGTTCAGAACTACTAACATGGATCCAATGCATTTGTACCTGGCCCAGCTGTGTGTTGCTGAAAGAGCTTGGGGAAGTACGAAGGATTGTACAGGCTCTAGGGGAGATTGTTACTGCTAACTGTTTCATGGAGTCCCAGGGTTGTGCTATGTGGTTTAGTGCGTCAGCCAACAGCAGCTGCTTTGGCATCTGTGTTCATGATACATCCCATGACGTTCTCTCCACCCTTGTGATACGCCCCATGCCTGTGTGATCTGACCCAGCTGTACAAACCCAGAGCTGTCTACCACCTGGGCTGGGGGAAGTGACTCAATACGGGATCACGGATGCATGCCCAGAGTTCTGGCTGAGACCATACTCTGACTGCTACTCAAGGCAGTCAGGCACGGCAGCTTTCCGGCCTCATCCATCTTCGACCTTGGCAGAAACAGGTCGTGGGGGTTGATGGGATTCTCCTAACATAGGGCCTGCTACCTTTGTACCTTCAGCTAAGAATAAAGTCAGGTGAAATCCCTTTATGACTACTCCAAGACGAATGCAATGTGTTTGTACTTGGGGTATTCAGTCTACGAGCCAAGGCCAGTCTGACAAGTAGATAATCCTCTACATAACATGGTTTGTGGAGTTTCACAGGACTGCCTTTTGGAAATAGCTCCTCATCAGGTTCTCACAGGTTATGTTAAATTTTTCCACATAAGATGCATGCTTTCTGGACTTTTTCATCTGATATTACAAGTTAAAATTCAGGGAGCCCTGGTAATCATTTTCAGGCTAATGATTTAACAAGTTTGCTATGAAAGTACAGTCTGGTAGAAATATGACATTGAATATTCCACTGCGATAATAAATAAGTATATATATAATATATATATCACTTACATGTGTTATTTACCTTTCTCATGACTACCTATAATGCACTTTATACTATACATTTCCTTTGATCTGCACAACTATCTCACATTATGCATATAATTATTATCACAATTTTTAAAAGAAGAAAACTACATCATTAAGAGATTTGCTTAAAGTTGTATTTTTCAGATGGCACAGCTAGAACCCAAACCATGATCTTATCATAAGTCCCATAGCCTTTTATATATTGTAATAAAATTAGTAGACATGTCATTCTCATAGGTCATCTAAAAATACTAGCAGATATTTTACATACTCAGATTAATTTCTTGTTTGGTGCTTTACCAGTTCATTATTTTGATTTTGATATGTCTTTTGTTTTTCTATTTCAAGAGAAAAATATGTTTTCGTTTACTCATTCACTTGTCAATACATTGAACAAGCATTTAGAGAGTACCTTTTCTTTGCAAGATACTCTGCTGTAAAGATTAGAAAGAAGAGCAAAAACACTATGTCTACCTTCAGAGAATTCTAATCTAGTTGTACAGAGGAAATTGTAGGGGAGCAAAACTTGCCACCCCAAAATGTCTTTTTGGTATGTGGATTATTTTTAGCTGAAAACAATCAAGGCCTAAGAATCTCAGGAAAAATCTTTGACCTAACAGCCTAAAATATGTTTTTTAGATAGTGTGCTTATTCTAGGAACAGAACTATTTCCAGAGATATCTGCAAAGAATATGGGCTAGGTGTGGGGGAGGGGTGTGGGGGAGGGCACTTAAGACACCAGAGTCCGCTCTGTGTCCCATTGTCTTTGCATGGCCCAGCAAACATTTGTTTACCAAACATTCGCTTTCCATCTCCATGTGAATTGCCTTCCTCAACTTTGAAGTCCCAAACCCCTGCCCACAGCATCCTTTTCTGTCTTTAGCTGAAGATGGTATTTAAGGTGAGGGTTTTGGCCATTTTGGGGAAATACTCAGTGTTCCTGCATCTCCCCCATGTACACATGTTATTAAATTTTTGTTCAGTTTTCTCCTGTTAATCTGTTTCATGTCAATTTAATTCTCAGACCAGCCAGAAGAACCTAAAAAGGTAGAGGAAAATTTCTTCCTTCTGGACAACATGAAACACATACCTGTGCAGCTACACAACTCCTACCTGATAACTCTGTATCTCAAAGTTCCATGGCCTTAAATGCAATCGTTACGCTAAGGCCTTCAAATGTATATCCCCAGCACTGACCTCTTCATTGAAGACCAGACTGATGTATGCAAGTGCTTGACTGATATCCCTGTTTGCACATCCGAAAGGTATTGCAAACTTAACATGGGCAAAAAAGAACTCTTCACATCCTGCAAGATTTACCATACACACCTACTCTCCAACATTGTTCCTTTCTTAAGACTTCACAGTCTCTGGAAAGAGTGATGTTATCCACCAAGTTTTCTCTACCAAAATCAAAGAAGCATCCTTGAATCCTCTTTCCCTCACCCTTGTATAAGAATCCATCAGCGATTCCTGCCAGCTTCACCTTCAAACTTCATGACTTACCTAATTGCTCCCCAACTCTATTCTTAACATGCTAGTCTGAACTCTCATCATCTCTTGTCCAGACTGCTGAATTATCCTCCTAACTCTTCTAGCTTTCATTCACATCTATCCCTCAAATAAACCATTAAAATGACATCAAGTTGGCATTCAGTAGAAATGCATTAATTTCATGTGTACAATTTGAAGACTTCCAATAAATGTATACACTCATCCTAATCAAGATATCAAATATTTTCATTACACCTCCACAACCCTTTCTGTCAATCCCAGCCCACTCTGTAGACAACTCCTACTCTGATGCCTCTCACTATAATAGATTCATTTCTTTGTTCTTGAGCACATATCAAAGTAACCATGCAGTATGTACTCCTTTATATCAATGTGCAGATTTCTTTCACTCAGTGTCATATTTATGACATTTATTCATGTTTTTACATGTATTGTAAGTTGATTCCTTCTTACTGCTGAGTAGAATTCCATTGTGTAAATAGCAATTTATATATACATTCTCCCATTGATGAACATTAAGTTGTTTCCAGTTTTGTGCTATTTTGAATAAAGGTACAATGAAAATCTGGGTTCAAGTTTAAGTACAGACATATGTTTTAATTTCTCTTGAGTAAGTATCTAGGACTAGAAATGTTGGATCATGTGGTAAGTGTATATTTAACTCTATAAGAAATTGCCAAACTATTTTCTAATTGTGGTTGTATCTCACCAACAATTTGTAAGAAGTCTGGTTGCTCCATATCCTCTCTAAACATTTAGTGTTGCTAGTCTTTAATTTTAGCCATTCTAAAGCAGTTTTAATTTGCAATTCTCTAATGACTAAAAGATGTTGAACATCTTTTCATATGCTTATTGGCCATTTGTATGTTTTCTTTATGGAAGCGTCCATTAAAATCTTTTGCCCAAAATTTTTTTAGATTTCTTGTCTTTTTATGATTAATCTGTAGGTGTTCTTTATATATTTTGTATTCAGATCCTTTGTCAGATATATTTATTGATAATGTCTGTACTTCTCCCAGAATGTACTTGGCTCTCTTGTCTTTTGATAAACAAAGGTTTTTAATGTAGATGAAGCCCATTTACCTTTTTCTCTTTTCATTGTTAGTGGTTTTTTATGTATTGTTCAAGAAGTTGTTGCCAACCTCAAGGTCATGAAGATAATATTTTATGTTTCCTCTTAGAATTGATAGTATTGTTGGTTATGTTTTAGTCTATGATCTGGATTGTATTATTTTCACGTGTATGAAGAAGTGAGGCAAGATCTTTTTCTTTTTTCCTGACAAAGATATTTACTTTCCCCACCCTTCCCTCTATGCCCCCCAAATCTTGTGAAAAAGTCTTGGAAAAAAGAATTTTCTTTCACCATTGAATTGACTTGGAGCTTTGGTTGAAAATCGAATTTGAGTGGGACTGTTTTGGCCTTCTCCATTCTACCCTACTGATTTTTTTATTTATATGCCAATATCACACCTTCTCAATTTCAATAGCTTAGTAGTTAATCTTAAAATCAGGTACTTTGAGTCCACCCACTCTACTTTTTATTTTCAGACTTGCTTTGCCTATTATAGTACCTTTTAATTTCCATGTAAAATTAAGAATTAACTCTTTAAAGCCTACTTTTTTAAAAAAGCTTTTTAAATTTTGGTTGTGATTTTATGAATTTCTTTAATTTCCTTCAGTAATGTGTTACTGTTTTCTTTGTAGAGATTTTGCATATTATTAAAATTAATCCTAAGGATTTATGCTTTTGATATGATTTAAAAATGAATTTTTAAAATTGTATTTTCCAATTCTTTGCTACTACTATACAGAGACAAAAATAATTTTTGTATAATAACCTTGTATTCTGTGACCTTGACAAATTCTTATATGAGTTCTAGCAGTTATTTGGTACATTCTTAATATTTTCTACAAAAACCCATCATTAATCTCTGAGTAATAAATTTCATCTTTTCCTTTACAAATCTTTGTCTTCTACTTATGTTTCTCATCTTATTGCACTGACTAGGACCTCAAGGACGGTGTTGAATAGATGTGGTAACAGCAGACATCCTTGCATTATTCCCAATTCCCACTAAGAAAATGTTTAATATTTTACCCTCTGGTGTTATGTTAACTTTGGGTTTTGAAGATGACTTCTGTTAGACTGAAGAGGTTCCCTTTCATTCCATTTGCTGGGTTATTTTTTAAACCCATGAATGGTATTAAATTTTGTCAAATGTTTGTTTTTGCATCAATTGAAATTATACTTTTCTCCTGTATTTATTTATATTGTAAATTATATTGATATTTTTCAAATTCTAAACAAACCTTGTATTCCTTATAACCTTAGATTAAAACACTTGGTTGTGTATTATATATTATTTTTGAAATACTGCAGTATTTAATTTGCCAATATTTTTAGGAAATGTCTTGGTTTCTATGTTCAAAGATGCTGGTGTGTAATTTCTTTTTTCTTATAATTTCTTTGTTAGGGCTTGACATCTGGGTTATGCTGGTTTTATAAAACAAATTGGGAAGTTTTTCTTCCTCTGTTTTCTAAAGGAATTTGTTTGAGATTGTCATTGTTTCTTCCTTAAATGCTTGACAGAATTCATAGATAGAAACTATCTGTGTCTGAAATTTTCTTTAATAAGGCACTTGAAGGAATTTTTACATTTCATCTAAGATTTCAAATTTATTGGCATAAATTGTTTATAATAGTCTTTATTATAGCTTTAGTATCTACATAATCTGTAATGATATCATGCCTTAAATTCCTGATATAGGTAAACATGTCTTTTGTCTCATTTTTCTAAGCACTCTTGTTAGAGGTTATATATTTAATGTTATATATTTAAATGCCTAGCTTTTAGTGTGGTTGATTTTTGCTATCATTTTTCTTTTTTCTATTTCATTTATTTCTGCTCTTATTTTAATTATTTACTTTTATCTATATACTGTGGGTTTAATTTTTTATATCCAGCTTCACAAGATGGAAACAGAGACAATTTTAGACATGTATTCGTTTGTAATATAAGCATACATCTTTTGATTTATTAAGATATTTAGTGGGTAACCATATGCTCTGCCTTGAATGTTCCATGTGTATATGAAAGGAATGGTATTTTGCAGTTTGAAGTGCCAAATGCCTATTAGATCAAGCTCGTTGATAGCACTGATTAGATATTTATGCCTTTACTGACTTTTTGTCTAGTTGTTATATCAATCACTAAAAGGGTGATGTTAAAATCAACTGTTTGTGAATTTGTTTACTACTCTATATATTTTTGTTTACTACTCTATATATTTCCATTTTTTAAAAACATATACATTCAAGATCTGTTATTAAGTCCTACATAGTTATGATTGTTATACCTTCCTGATAAATTGATTTTTTTATCATCATGAAATCTTTTTACTTCTAACAATACACTTACCTTGCAGTCAACTTGTATATCAATGAAGCCACATAGGTATTTTATGTTTGCATTTTGAATGATATCTCTTTTTGAAATCTTTTAATTTCTTTGTCACTAGATTTTTAAATTGTGCATTACAGACAACAAATACTTTGTTTTTTCTCTTTTTTCTAGTCTGATGGCAACTCTTTTTAATTGAGTAATTTATTTATTTTTAATATAGCTATTTGTATAGTTGGGTTTAGCTTTAACATGTTTCTATTTCATTTGTATATGTCTTCACTGTTTTTCCCCTCTCTTTGTCTGCCTTCTTTGGAGTTAACTATTTTTATTATTCTGTTTTAATTTCTCTACTGGAGTTTTACTTATACATTTATGCGTCATTTTAGTGAGTCTCCTGAGATTTTGACATGTATTCTTAATTTATCTCAGTGTAATAGAGTTAATCTTGTATCCTTTCAATGATAATAAAAGAAATTTGTAACAGTTTAATACCTTCCCCCAGCCTGTGTGATCTTGTAGTCATATATGATGTATACATTAAAGCACTATAATATAATGCTATAGTTTTTTGCTGGTTCTTTTGATAGTCTTTAACAAATTGTGGAACTATTTGCTTTTATCATATTAAATATTTTTTCCATCCCATTCTCTATCTCTGTTTCCTCAGGAATTTCAATTAGATGTTATTTAGACTGTTTGATATTTTCCTAAAAGTCACAGAGACTGTGTTCATTTTATCTATTCTTCAAGTTGGAAATATTTTATTGATTTGACTTAAAGTTCATTTTTTGTTAAGTCCGTAAAGCAGAATTTTCAATTCAGATATTGTAATTTTCAGTTTTAGAATTTCCACTTGCTTCTTTATTTTTCATAGTTTTTATGTCTACTGAGATTCTCTGTCAGTTCACTCATTATGATCATATTTTCCTTTGAGTCATGAACATATTAATACCACTTGCTTTAAAATTATTTTCTGCTAATTTCAACTTTTGGTCATTTTGTGACTGCTCTTTTCTTTTTTAAAAAAATATGTATTATGGGTAGCAATTCTGTTTCTTGGCAGGTCTGGTAATTTTTATTGTATACTAGATATTGCAGGTGATATGTTTGTAGAGACTCTGGTTCTTGTTTTCCTTTGAAGTGCATCTGTTTTTAATCTAGCCAGAAGTTAAATTACTACTGGATCACCTTGAATTTTGTTTTATGTGTTTCAGGGCACATGTGTTTTAGTTTTACCCCTAGTTACAAGGCATATTTCATAGTTCTTCCACTTCACCTGGAACTTTGTCTTAGGACTTCATCTATGCTCTTAAGTTGTGACCCTTATAGGGTTTTAGAGGAAATCCAGAGGTTTACCCAGGGCTTCTACTTTAGCTGGATTCAAACCCTAAACTCAAGTGTCTGTGGGCAGCAGGAGTCTCTTCTCACCTTTATCAGGCTTGCTTATGGCAAGGCTTATTGGAGTCTCCTCCATAAGCATGTGGTTTAGGACTTAGCTAAGTCTATAACTTAGGTATATATGAAGTTTTGGGATCTTCTTTTCTGTAGTTCTAATCTAGGTTTACTCTCACCCAGCCCCAATTTCCAGCCTTTCTAACAGCTCAAAACTCCATTCTATTTTATCTCCAGCCAATAAAACTGCAAATTATCGTTGAGTTCTAGCCAACCTGTGCTACACACACTGGGAAGTGCCGTTGGGAAAAAGTTATATACATAATCATCCATGCACTTTCCTTTTTCTAGTGTCAGATTACCTCTATCTTCTGATTCCTTTGGTTTGCTCTCCAATGCCATCAATTTATTTATTTATTTTTTTGAATAATTTCGTTCAGTTTTGTGATTGTTTTCAGAAGCAGAGTCCAGCCATTCTTGGAATCAGAATTCCTTCCATCATGATTTTTTTAATATGGAGCATATCATGCACCTTCCCTTCTTAAAACTTACTAGTAACATCATCTTTCATTGGAATAAAATCTCAGCACTGGGTTTCCATGTGTTCTCAACCTTGTACTGCACGTTGAATTACATGGGGAACCTACTGATGCTTTGGTTACACTCCCAGCGGCTTTTTTTAACCTCCGCAGGTGATTCTAATAGTCGAGGTTTAAAATCATCACCTTACATAATTTGCCTTTCCCTAATTCCCCTACTTTCTCAATCACTTTCCAGCTTATTCACTGCACTCCAGTCATGCTGGCTTTCTTTCTGTTTCTCAAACACAGAACATTATTTTTTGTGCTTATTCTTCCTAGTTGTTGAAATTCTTTCCCTTTGTGTCTCTTACATTCATGTTTTAACTTAAATGTTACTTCCTGTGAAGCTTAATTTTATTTGTCAATTTGGCTGGGCCACAGTGCCCAGATGTTATTCTGGATGTTTCTGTGAGGATGTTTTTAGTTGAAATTAACATTTAAATCAGTAGACTCTCAGTAAAAGCAGATTGCTCTCCATAATGTGGGTGGGACTTGTTCAATCAGTTGAAGGCCTTAAGAGCACAAAGACAGACCTCCCCTGAGCAGGAAGGAATTCTGCAGCAGATGGCCTTCAGACTTGAACTGCAACATCAGATCTTCTCTGGGTGTCCAGCCTGATGACCTTCGGACTTGAATCTCAACGTTAGCTCTCAGTCTCTCAATCTCTCTCCCTCTCTCTCTCCACACACACACACACACACACACACACACACACACACACACACACATTGTATTTGTTGGTTTTGTTTATCTGGTGAACCCTGACTAATATACTTCCTCAGAGCTAGAATTCCCTCCTGCTCCCACATCAGCAAACACAATCTATCACATGACTTGTGTTATTATTTTTTTAGCCTTTTCTTCATAGCACCTCTTAACAGTCATATATGACCCTACTCCTTTTCTTTTTTACTTACTTATTGCCTGTTACCCACACTCAACACACTATTATAGATTCTTTATGAAAGAAAAGATATTTTCAAGTATGTTGTCTGCTGTGCCAACAACATTTAGCATTTATATGCAAATACTTGTTCAGTAAACTATAAACTATATAAATTAATGAAAGAAAAAGTAACTGGTAATATGTACTGTGAAAGAAGTACCAGAAAAGTATAATGGGGATTATACTATTCCTAAAACAAAAAACCAGGTCATAATAAAACATCACTTTTTGCAGAAGTCTCTTTTAGGATCTTTGTCCTGTTTTTACTCTTGTATATGTACATAAAGCAACCAAGGTCCTGAAATTGACTGAAATTGGTGTCACCCAGTGTCACCTCTAAATACTAAGCTAACAGCCAGTAATAGCCAGTATATGACATTTGGGTTAAGAATTCAATTCAGATTAGCAGGTCAATGTTTCCACTGGATTGCTGAAAATGTTAAATATTTCTTTACTTATCCATTCACACCAACCTCTTCTCTAAGCATCAAATGCATCAAATGCATCTCTCAGAGGTCTTTTTCTAGCTTCATAAGTAAAATAAGGAGCAGTGAGTACATATTCTAATCAACAGTTACAACTTTAAACTGCAAAGAAATTCTTTGTTACATTGATTTAAAAATTACTTTTCTGTAATGTTCATCCATTGGTGCTAACTCCACTATCTGGAACAGTACAGATGGCATCTTTTCATGCACATGATAATTTCCCAGTTATATGGAGCAAACTAAGCTGTCTACTCTTAGTCTTCTCTTGCCCCACCATAACTCTGTCAAGATCCCTTGAGAGATCCAAATAGCCCGTGGATTCTGGACACTTCACCTTCCTGGTTGCTCTCTTTCTAGATGCTTTAAATATGATGGCTGACCCTTAAAATGTGACCTCCGTGAAATTTCACATGAGATCTGACCACAAAGTCAAACATATATTTACTCCAAGTAATCACTGAAGCTACAACAACTCTTATCCTGAGAGAAAGGTAGATTTGTATTACATTAAATTCAAAGTATCAGGAACCACACATGTTACTTGTTTAACTCATAATCTCTGACTGTGCCTCTCAAGCTGACTTGTTTTTTGTTTTACAGTCCTTCAGAGAGCAAATATCCCAAGACAAAATGCAAACAACCCAACAAAAATATCTTTCTTGTTGCACTGATAGGTCTTTTGTACCCTTATGTCTAATGATGCAGGATTAAAATAGAAAGGTTTGAAACTGACTAGCTGAATAGGAAAAATGTAACCACTACTTAAATGACCATTAATGTGCATTTATTTTACTATTTTTAATAGGGACTAGGGGGACAAATCAATGTTTCCATCAGAGAGAAAGTGCCTTTTAAGTGCAAAGCATTTTTCAGAAGCTCTTTCCAACACCAGCATAGATGACATCACCAAAGAGGGATTGTTTAAATAACAGGGATCATTATCTGTTGTTGGGATTTTTCTTCAGTGAACAAGCAATTAGTCTGTCAAGGATGGACTGAGTTTCTAAAATGAATGTCTAAAAGATGCTTACAACTCCTCTCTGTGTTCCTGACAAAAAGAAAGATTGGTTTTCATGTAGAAGTGAGTTTTGGCTGTTTTTTTTCCATGAGAAAAAATAGTCTTCAGAAAGTCTTTCATATCTTCTTAATTTGTCTCCAGTTTTATTTTGCATATTTTAAGCTAATTCTATGCAAGCTTATTTCCCATTATCTGTATGTTAGGTTGCACCTAACATGGTTTAGGTGCAATAATAATGGTTTCACCATTATTCGTCTTTCTCCAAACATATGACAGGTAAAAGGCACTGATAAGCAGTGAAGTAAATATTACATAAGGGGATATGACCTATTCCACAGTAGAGGTTCTGGTCATTCTTGCCATTAATTTTAAGATCAATTGCATTAAAGTAATTAAATTTGTCTCTGAACCCATAAAGAATGATTGAGAGAAGGTAAGTGTAAAAAGAGAGAAGCAGTTCTACCTACTCAGTTAGAAGCAAATGTTGTCTCCACTAAATTGAATCCAACTCTGGATGAAACTAATCAGATTTTTTGTCAAATTAACAGTTCATTGGGTAAACAGCAAAAGGTTACTTTTAAATTAAATGCTCTTAATATCAACTCCATAACATGGTAAACTTGATCTGTTAACATTCATCCCCACTAAAAGCATCACCAATCATCTATGGATTTTTTTAAAAAAGAAAAGTGAGAAGTTGCATATTACATCAGAACTAAAATTTTAAATGAGTTTAGGAAAACACTTTGGATTAATTTTTCACAATAATGATGTATCTATTGAAAACTGGTTTTCTAACATTACAAATAGATACAGCAACTATTTATTTACCTGACATCATAAAATTCTATAAAACCATAGGGTTGTTTTTCTTAAACTCTTAACTAGAAATAAATATCCAGCTCCTACTGGCAAATTCACAGGTATTTTTTTCTCCTTTGAAAATTTTAAGATAAAATTATATTCTTACATGTAAATTTAAGTTAGCTATTTGCTTATTTTGTTTTCCCCAGTCGTTTCTTCTCTCCCAAACTTTTAAGCACAAACTTAATTTGTTATGTATCCTTTCATATATATTTACATTTTTATATATGTGCACACATACATTCATAAATACATACTATATACAGCATAGTTTGTTTTGATTTTTAAATTGTATGTAAAAGGCAACATATTATAGATACCTGTCTTAGTCTGTTCAGGCTGCTATAACAGAATATCATAGAATAGAAGGTTTATAAAACACAGAAATTTATTTCTCACAGATCTGGAGTTTGAGAAGTTCAAGATGAAGGGGTTGGCAGATTTGGTGTCTGATGAAAGCTGGAGAGGGCTTGCTTCTTGGTTCAAAAAGCGTCACATTCTTGCCATGTCCTCACAAGATGGAAGGGATGAGAGAGGTCTCTGGGGTCTCTGTTATAAGGGTACTAATCCAATTCCTGAGGGTTCCACCCTCATGACCTAATCACTTCCCAAAGGCCCCACCTCCTAACACTATTACATTGGGGGGTAGAATCTGAACATATGAATTTGGGGGGAAATGGGGAGCACAAATATTCAGTCTGTAATAATACCATTCTGCAATTTACTTTTTTCACTTTAATATTATACTTTTGAAACTTTTAAATGCACTGTAAGTGTTTTAAGTACTGCATAGGATTCTAATTTGAAATATACCAAAATTTATTCATCTATTTCCATATTGATGACCAATTTAGCTGTTGTTGTTGTTTTTTCTTTCTGAGTTTTCTTAGCTTTTGCTTCTGAATTTAGGATTGCAGGCCTCCTCTGCTCAGGTTCTCTCCTCTCAGCCATTTCCACCCTTACTTTCCAGGGGCTATGGTTATCCTGAATTCTGTCTTTGTTTTTTCAATCCCAACACATAATGGGTTTTCTATGGGAGTTTAGCTACCCCACAGGGCAGGCTGGGATCTGCCCGCAGGGTAGAAACTATGAAAACGTGAAACTCACCAGATCCATCCCTTTCCTCTACATTGTCTTCCTCCTTTATTTGTCTGCTCTCTGGACACTTTTGAGTTTTAGTTTTATTTTCTAATATTTATCAGAATTTATAATTAGCTGCAGAAGCAGTTCAATGACAGTTACTTAGTTGTTAACCTGTATTCTGCTTATTTTTTTGTTTGCCCATCTGTGAATTAATAGAAAATATATGTATTAGTTTCTGCCCTCGGTTCCCAGAACAGAGTTACTGAAACCCTTGTAAATAGGGGGTCCTAGGAGAATCTTTATTGCAACATTTAATCTCTGACCCTGATTCCTAACACAGAGCTCCTGAAACCCCTGGAATTTCCTAAGTGATAAAAGCGTGAGGAGCATCTTATGTTCTAATATTTGGTCTTGACCCTGGTTCCTGACACAGGGTTCCTAAATCCCCTGGAATTTTTTAAATGACAGGAGTGTCTTTTGTTCTAATGAAATGACTCTGGGGTGGGTTTCTGGATGGCTTCTGGATCAGGTCTGGTCACCCCAATCAAGACCAAACCATGTTACAATCGTGGAAATTTCAACCCTGTCCCCCATCCTCTAGAGAAGGGAGAGGGGCAGGAAATAGGGTTCAGAATTGATCATGCCTACGTAAGGAAGCTTCCATAAAAATCCCAAGGGTATGGAGTTTGAGGTCTTCCGTGTTGGTAAACAAATCCATGTACAAAGAAGGTGACACTCCCCACCTCCATGAGGACAGATGCTGCTGTGTTAGGGACCCTCCCAGTCCTCACCCTATGTATCTCCTCACCTGATGACTTATCTGTATCCTTTATTGTTCTTTTAATAAATTGATAAACTAAGTAAGTATTTCCCTGACTTCTGTGAGCAGTTTGAGCAAATAATAAATCCAAGTGGGAGGAGGTCAGGGGAACCTCCAATGTGTAGCCAAGTCAGAGAGAAGTTGTGGGTAACCTGGGGACTTACTACTTGCAGTTGGCATCTTGGAACTGAGCCCTTAAACTGTGGGATCTAACACTATCTCCAGGTAGGTAGTGTCAAAATCGCCTTCAATTGTAAGACACACAGCTGGTGTCCTATAATTGCTTGGTGTGGGGGAAAAATCCCACACCCTGCCTTTATCCCAAATTGCAATCTTCTGGAGAACCAATATCCTGGCATTATTTATCTTTGTTTCCTCTAATAATATCTGAACAAAAAAGATAAACAGTAGAAAATTTTTTGTAGAACTGTACTGATATGATAGATACTTAATACATCCTTTAAATTCTTCAAGGTTGAGATAGTTGTAGTGCTATTATTTTACTAGTTAAAAATATAAATTCTATATCAATATCATATACTTGAAACTCCCCACTAACCATTTGAAAAATATAAATGTTAGATTATCCCCAGTAGCTTTTAAACTAAAATATGGGCAAATAAACACTCATTGGGGAAAAAAAAGTACGTAGGAACATACATACATACAACAATGGCTCACAAAATATAGAATCATCTCTGGGGAAAAAAAGTATTGCTGCAAAGCAAGCACAATAAAGATGTTACGTTAAACATTTAAGCTAGAAGTAGTGAGAATTAGAAAGAAGTTTCAGATTAAATAGGAATTGGCTCCCCACTAGTGTCTCTGCATTATTAGGGCCAAATGGACTGTCCTCTAAGATCCTGAGAGGTTCCTGAAAGCTTCATGCCGTCCACATTTGAATTAAGCATAGGCAATGTGAATTCCTCAGAATGTGTCCATTTACATAAATTCTTAATCGATAAACATGAGATTTTGAATTGCCATACTGTTTCTTCAAAGAATTTCCTTGAAAAAAAAATTTCCCCAAATGTGAGCAGGAAGTGAGGATTGTTTGCAGCCAACAACAGGGAGTTGAATATCCTCGGCATTTATCTCAACAATACCATGAATAATAAATGCTCTTTAAAGAAATTACATGCTATAAAAAGCACAGTTCCTTTATTTTCTGAGACGTCAAACTGCCATTTCTGCTACAAACTAAAGCACAATAATCGTGCCTTAAAAGATGAGATTTGGCATTATTAAAATTCATTAACAAAGATTAAAAAGCAGAGGTGAATACTCCTCCCCCCCAATACTCCAATTCCATAAGCGTTTATTAGGCACTAATCATGGTTCAGGGAAAATGGTGAGCAGTTAAATTATTACATACTCATAATGCAAGTGTAGCTGAGAAGTTACAAACACGCCTAAAAATGACGTATTCTCATCCATCCTATTCACAATCTTATGAATTCCCTCTTTCCAAGCACACAAAAATCACTTTTTCTCTATTTTCACCTGCCATTTGGGCATTACCTCATCTTTCTCACCACTAACCCACCTTTGAGTAATTTTTCCATCTTTTTCCCAAAATGTGTGTAATACTTTCTTATGAGTAATATGATTTTCTTTCCCAGATTTTTCCCTTCACTCTAATTAATCCCTACTTGTTCTCACATTCTCTTTTTTCCAAGTAGCCTATTTTTCTAAATCCTATGTTGCACTTCTCTCTGAGCTCTGCAAACAAGTGTATGTAGAAAAAATCAGGTAGTGCTAGAACTGCATCAGATTAAACTCTGCCTTTATTCTTTTGCCAAGGCACTTAGCCTACGTGACAAAAATTAAATTAAATAAGCAACAACTCTATAGTGCAAATCTAGCATGATGAAATGGTCCTACTTAAATGCAAAATAAACCGTGTAATCACATTCCTATAAATGGTGGGATATATTCTTCTCTACCACATCATATCCCACCCACTTTTTTCAGAGAGAAAATATAAATCAAAATAATTTAATTAAGGCCAGAGCCATTTCCTGGGTAAAAGAGAGAGGAGGCATTAAAAATTATGTAGCAGGATAATTTATAGAAGTACCAATTTCTATTCTGTTCTCATTGTTATAGGAATCTAATGAAATAAAAACAAAAATCTTGCCAATTCTGTAGCTGGAAGGGTAGCCAAGCCTTTTTGTTTAAAAATCAAGTTTTTTCAAATCGGCTTCGCCTTTAAGAAATTAGGCTGCAATATCCTTCTGAGGCCAGAAATGAGACTGAGATCTCTGCTCAGGTTAAAAGAGAAGTGGAGAAAGATGGTTTCCCAAAGACAGGAAAGATAATGCCTTGAAGGGGAGAAGTCCTTCAACTAGTGCAGATCTATGTACGCTCTGAGAAGTAGGTGCAGTAAGTTGAATTTTTAGTGCCGCAGCTTGGGAAACTTGATCAAAATCTCTATGTCCAAAGTTGGCATTACTTTTTCCTAAATATTTGGACTTGCCTAAAAATGGTACCCAAATCCAATTAATTTGATTTCCTTTTGTTTGTTTTTTAATATGACAGCTCCTTTACCTATGTATTGCAGAGAAAACAGAGAAAACCTGGAGGGTAATGCTGCCAGCTACAGAGTAGAATAGAAAAGAACCAAAAGTGCCCAACACAATAATGGGAAGCCATTTTTTCTAATGACATGGCCAAACCCTTGTTTTTAGGGAATTTTTTTTTGTTTTTCATCAAAATGAGTTTAGTCTGTAGAAGATGTGATTAGTGGTTAGCTATTGATCCTTTATGTCTTCAACACAAGTTCTTCCAAAGCCTCTGATTCTCATTTGAGGATTTACCCTGACCAGGATGTTCCTCTCAGCTTGACTAAACTTTCTTTAGCCAGATTTCTTCCTGACTATAGGCCTTTGATATCCCTTTTCTTAGAGCATTTACTTTAGAAAACTTTCAATTGTAAATTATTTCTCTGCCCCTTGGAGATGTAAATCTTCTGCCCGTCTCTTGCCAGTTTTACAGCCAAGGAATGTTTTTCTCAAGGACCTGGGAACTATTTTTTTGAAATATAATCATTTCAATCATCAAGAAAGATAGAACCCCTGTCTCCCAGTCTGTGGGAGGGTAGGAAACTAACTTCTATAAGTGTCAATTAGCAAGCACAGATGGCTTAATCACATTGACCAACCTCCCCATTAACCTCCTCTAGTACTTTTTCACTAGCTCACCCCAGTGGTTAAAAACCCTCCTACCTCGGGGTTCAGTGAGGTTGAGTTCAGTCTCTCTGTTTTATTGCAAGTCTTGAATAAAGTCTTCTTTGACTGCTTAACTCCATCCAGTACAATTTTCCTTTGACAACTCCTCGCCACTTTCAGTTCATTTGATCTAGGGTGAACCAGTTCAAAAGGGGCTGAGAAATGGAGGGTAAGACTGGTGATATTATTTAAGCTAGGCTGAAGCAATCAGTACTCCCAGATTTTTTCATGAGTGAAAGTCAATTTATTTCCTTTTTGCTGAATCCAGTTAGAGTTGAGAGGCTTCGTATTTGTCTTCATTTTGTTTTGTTATTTTCTTTTACATTTTCAACACAAGGTCACAGTTGGTCAACTATTAAAAGAACCAGCACAGCTGTAGTTCTTACTTGCAGTGAGGTTGAAAATAAAACCTTGTACCAAATAGTTAACTTGGATCCTTGTTTATGGGACCACAGCTTGTTCTTCACCATCACCCCATCTAACCTTTTCTTATTCTTGAAGGATAAGGCAAAAGAAACATTAACTCCATCTGGCTGATGTCTAGGACACTTCCCAAGACTGGATGACCCTAGAGGAAACCAAAGTGATATCTCTTTCTGAGATAAGAGAAGGAGTTTCCCCCCAAAGGACAATTGGGTTCCAGCCTGTGAGTCTTGAAGGATAGGGTACTTGAGAGGTCAGCATACTAATTAGAGAGCAGGGGGCTCTTCTAGAATGTCCTTTGCATATACCCTCAGATTTCAGGCATCTTCTCATTTGATATTCAAACTGAAATTCACACTCTCCTTTTTCACAATTCCCTTGTGTGGTTGCCCTACATCTCTGTGTACCTTGTATAGCTTACACAATCTGGCATTCTTTCTAGAACACAGGAGGGAAGTAAGTGACTATTTTTCCTCATTGTTCCTAAGTGGGGAATGGGGTAGGGGTTAGACCATGAAGGGTCTAAGGCTCATGGTCTCCACTAATAAAATTGATTATGTAGATCAATCCATAGAAAGTTGGAGAACATTAAAAGATTTGTGATCTTATAGGAGTGTCCTGGAGAGGCCAAGGACAAGTGTGACAGTGTGACAATAAAACCAAACCTTCTGGTCCCCCCACAATGGGTTAGCAAGTGGGAGATGTGGATAAGTGTTTTAGCTCAGTCCTGAGTTATACATATAGGACAGTTTAAAGGAGATCAGAGAAAATAAACATGGGAAAAAGAAAATCTTGCTGTGTATAATCTTAACAAGATGGATAATTTTGTTCTATAGTATCCTCATCCAATTAACAGATGTCTTCAGAACACAAGGAAAATAAAGAATTCAGTTAGCCATCTGATTTTGCCTGAGGTTTCCTAGTATCCCAGTTAAAATGTAATTTATAAGGCAAACAATCCTCTACTTTCTTGTATCCTATAAAAACAAACGTGGCATGCCCTAATTTAATTACCCCTATTTCTGGTGATACTCTGGATGTCTTTAAATGCAGATAGAATTTTTTTTTTCAATTTGAAAAAAAGTAAAAACAAAAACAATAACTTATGTATGAAAAAATAAAAACCCTGCCCTGCTATGCCCCTTCAAAAAAAGCACCACCTACAGCTCTTTTAAAGATCGTTTTAAATTAGCAAACAGCATAACATGTCACTTAAGTTTAAACTAAAACTTAAAAAAGCAGGCCCAAGAATGCTCATATTTAATTATGTCTCCATGTAATTAAGTGTGGCAAGCTGATGATAAAACCTTTAAGTAATGACTCATAAAGAGATAAAAATGGAGAATGTGTTTAATCAGTTCACAGCCTTCCTCAGAAACTGGCATCGCTCAGGTGCTAATGAGACACCTGTTGCTGGGGACACCAGAGAGAGCAGTGAATCAGCTGGGACAGAAAGAGAAGGGCTCACTGTTTCTGCAGGCAGGTGGCTCTGTCAAGATGACTGCCAGGAGGTTTAAGCTCTGAGAAGATATTTAAATAAAAGCACACAACCAATTCCAGATTTTTAAATAGAAAAAAGGGAAAGAAAAACTATTTCTTCCTCCATTTCAGTGATAAATTGTGGAATAATCTTTTAATTTGTAGATCATAATGATTTTAAGTGGTTGATACATGTAAAATTCTTTTTCTTCGTGGTTTTTCAAGGAACTGTGTTATGTGCATTCAAGGAATGTTATTTATACTGTGTAACCAAGTTTCACTTCTTTATGCAATTTAAAGGGTTATTTTCTCTATCTTCAAAATGAATAGTGAGTTATTTCCACATGATATGATAATAGAAAAATAAACTTGTGTTCTGGTCTCCATGCTCTTTTTCTGGCTAGGTTGTCTGACATCTATGTGTTAAGAGATATGACTATGCACCAGGATGGAGAAATGGGACATTAATATCTGGGTTCCTATGGAACCTTAAATATGTATTAGAATTTGACAAACCTAATGGTCCAATAATGAGAAATGAAGACAAGACCATTCCTCCTGAAAGGTGAAAGGTACGATGGCTAGTACTGTCTTCCCTAGAGGGCTTTAGACTTCTTGTTACAGAACAAACTCTTCCACTCTTCAAATTATTCTCTGTGGGCTATTCAACTTTTGCCTCTAAGCAGAAACCACCACCAAGGAGCTATTTGGCACTGAGTTTAAATAAACACATGCTGTATTAAAAGAGGCTTTAACAACATCTCAGAAGGATGCCTTACTATTTCTGGAAATGGAAATTGCTCATGAGCTTCACAGAGCTTCAGAAGTTTTGGAAGTTTAGAGTAAAATATATGGGCTTTTATTAAACATATGCAGAGAAAAAGCCAAAAGAGTAATGAATAATTGTTTTTGAGGCAAGACAAATACAAGGTAATATTTGAAAGGAAGACTAGAGATTGAAAGATAAAACAGGCTAGATGTGAATTGGAATCCTGATGGATAATACTGGTAATAATTCCACTTTGAGTATTTGCCACACAAATTTGGCTACCACAACCTGGCACGTGTCATAGCCCAGAATAAGGAGCTCAGGCAACTTTAACATAGACTGCTTGTTCTAAACACAGTCCCTCTATAGCCAAAATAAGTGAGAGAACACTCGAATGCCACATCTGATGCCCCCATCCTCCAATTCCTCCAAAAAGCTAGAAGTTATTCAGGCTGGAAAGTGAATTATTATCTAGTAGATTATCTGCCATCAATAAATCCACCAGATAATTACTCAACCTCCTATTTAATTTTGATTCTCTATGTATGCATTGCTTATGAAAATATTTTGAATCTCCATTATAAAAAAGCTAACGGATGAAGGTCTTAGTGCCTGTTTAAACTTTGGAAGAGTCTTAACTTTAGAACATATTAACTTTATACTCAAATAAGTTGTTTTCATACTCCATATAAGTAATGATTCCAGTTTACATAAAATTTAGATAACTTTTTGTAAAAATTTATATGTTTACATAAATTATTTTAGGAAAACATTAATTGTGTAAAGTAACATCAACTTGGATAGAAATTATGTATTATTTATTTTAATTTTTAAATCCATAGTTTAACATTAATTTTATATTTTTTGCATTGTTTATTTTTGTTCATAGATTTTATTTCTACAAGAGAATTCCATAGGATTCTTTTAGCAACTGACTACTTCCTGCCAATGACATTTTAAGTGAAACAACACTATGTATGTAAAACAGCAAGATATGAAACAGTGAGTCGTAGCAGACCTTCTTTGTGGAAAGGTGTGGGGAAGACGTGACCAAAGGGTATTGAGGGTAGAGGAAGCAGAGAAGGATGGAATACCTGTGTATTCGTTTATAAACAAATTCTGCCTCTTTTCAGGAGGTGTACTTTAGATTTTAACTCTCTGAAATTTCACAGAGTTGAGAATTTTGGAGTTCAGAAAAGGAATATAATCAGCAATTTGATTTTAAAAGAATATTGAAGAGTGACTGTCAAATTTGCATTCTTTGACCAGGTAATTTTTCAGCCAGAAGCCTTCCTTTGGTTGCTGAGTGCTGACCTGCCTTTGCTGGAAGTTGGTCTGCGCACAGGACAAGCCTCCATTACACATGCTGGTTCCACTCAATGCAAGTGCTCTTAGTGGGGTTGCCCCTTTCTGGTACAAAGGGCATCTGCGGAAGGAGGGGCCTCTCAAAGGTGGAAGGCTCTGCTTTGGAATATGCTGAGAACAGAGGAAGATGGTTACTGAAGGAACTACTTTTACTGTATTCTCTTTTCACTGCATCTCAGGTTTTCACATTACGAGTTATGATTTATACTTTTCAAAGGCTGATTTGCATAATCTCTCCTGTTCTTGTTTCAGTTGCAGATTCTTATTCAGACACTCTCTCTAGGTAGGTAAAGTGTATATTTTAATGGTCCTTTTGGCTACCCTTAGAAGAATAGAAATTTGTCCTTTCTCATTAAAAAGTATGAGCTTTTATGGTTATATCTTATTATTAGCTGTATTGTGTTGTATTCTTAGTTCATAATGGTTGCCATAAACTACTGAGTTTCTAAATATAATTAATTGCTTTTATTGGAGATATTTTTGATAGATTTTCCACTTTTCCATCCCTTCTCATGAAAATTATTCTTTTTTCTCCCTTCAGTCACTTATGGTTTATATAGATATAGTAAGTGCTTTATATGTCCTTTCAAAAACAAGACACAGAAAAAAACAATAACCTCATTTACTAAGTATAATTGTACTGAAAAACTAAAGGTTCTGAAACCTGTTTATAAAATTTTGGGAAAAGTTTCAAATCTTGCTTCTGACACAATATTGCTATGAAACAAAAATGGCATGTATTAACATATCTTATAAATCCATTTTTCAAAAATAAGTAACTGATTTGTAAACTTCCATCCAATTAACTCCAAAATGGTTAATCTAGTCTAAGTATGGTCTGTGTGCTAAGCTGTTTAAAGTTCTTAATCCATCTATTGATGTAAATAATTATAAAAATTAGCTTTCTTTAGAAGCTCTAGTTATTATTTTGGAGTCATGCATAGATAGCCAGCCCCTACTCAGATTTTAGAATTATTCATGAATTCTTGGGGAAATAGAGCCAAGAAAGTAAACGCATCATTATTTTTATTTATTCATATCTTTTGAGTTCCTCTTTGTCTTCATTTTATTAAAGTCAAAAACATAAAGTTATCATTGATCAACAATATGATTAAGAATATACTTCCTGCACTTTATGTAATTCTTTTATAATTCAAAACACTTTTTATTCATGTTTACTCTTTGAATAGCTTTGGCCTTTCTTGTTAGTGTGTTATAAATGAAAATCATTGTAGCGCAGATATAATTAAGCTCCTTTCTTTCAAGAATCCTGCTTCACAAAATTAAGTACTTAATCAACTAATGTTTTGACTACTTTGCATTTAAACAGCAAACTGAAGAACTGATTTAGAATTTCATTTGGCACGTGAATGGATTTCCTTTCTCTGAATAGTAAAATACAGTCACTCCTTAGTGATCATTACCCCCGCCTGGTGACTAGGTTTCTATTCCTACTCAAGCTACCACCATGGAGTAGTCAGATTAATTTGTTACAGTATTTGATTAGCCATAGTAATGCATTGCCTACATGTTTAGAAAAAGTTAATTAATGTGTTTTAGGTGATTGCAATCATAGTTATTCAACTGAAAATGCTCTCTCTTCTTTTCTTTATTAATAATTATAACAATCTGTATCACAATCTTTAAATTCTGTAAATATTTAAGATATATAATAAATAAGAATTTCTGTGAGAATCTTCATATATATATATATATTCTGTGTAGATAAAAACTAAAGTTTTGAAACTGGAAGGTAGTTAATTCATTTTGACTAGTGAGGTAACCTGTAATGTTTTGAATTTTCTGGGAACACAGCTGCCGCTGACCAAGACAGGACAAAGATCCTTTTTGTGTGACTCTAGAAATGATTTTTTTTTTTAACCAAAAGATTTGTTACCCTTAGGATATGTGTGAGATTGGGAAAGGATGTGGAATTGTGTGTGTGTGTGTTTTGTAGGTGTGTGCCATGTGTGTGCCTTCATGTGTGATGCAGAGAAAGATAAGAGGATTAAGAAAATCACTCCAGGATTGCATATTTATAGGGATTCTTGCTTAAGGTATTATACTGAGAATTATTTTCATACAATTTCTAAAGTAACTTTGGGAAATGGAAGATTGAATATTTGTTCTCAATTAGCATGAATGTCACTGCATCGAGGACCAATAACACAAAGAATGTGTAAAATAGATCATTGTTTAATAAATTAATAGAAGTGGAAGGAAAGATGTTCCTGGTTGAGAAAACAAGAAGGCAAGGCAGGTGTGTGTGTTGGGGATAGTAATCACTGATATGTGAAGAATGGGAGACACTTTGAAGGGAGGTAAACCTGGAAGAGCAAGTAGGTTTAGTCCAGACTCCTGAGCACTCTGGAGTTCCATGCCGGGTAGCTGTGTCTTGTTTCCAGACCCAACGAACTACTGGATATCACTGAGGAAGAAGAAATAGCTTCTTTCACATCTTAGAAGAAGACCTCTGTACAGAAAAAGAGTTTGAAAAGTTAAGAGATGAAATCCTTAACTGTTAAAATGTGTGACTATTTTCCTCCCTTATTTTAATGTCCTTCCCTCCATAGGTCTCCCTTTCTTTCCTTTTTGTCCTTTACCTTCTTTCTTACCAAATGAGTAAAAAAAAAAAAGGTACTGGTACCAAAGGTACCCTTTGGAATCACTGATCGAATCAGTCAAGTATTTGTATTAAACTGTGTCTGAAGAAAAACTGAAAGATGAGTGAGAGAGAGAGAGCGAGAGAGAGTGAGAGAGAGAGCGTTCTGATCAAAATCATCATTTCCAGCCCACTTTTAAAAAATCTCCTTCTCTCCTCCCGTCTCTCTCTCCACCTTCCACCAGGCCCTCTCCTCGTTCAGCACATTCCCCCCAACTTGCTCCCTGAACCCTCAGTTGAAAAACCTCTTACGTTTTCTCCCTTCTCCCACTTAAACCAACTTAACCTACATCTTGCTAAGCCCTTCAATTTCCCCTCTAGCTACGCTGCTCCTCTATCTGCCCATTCTCCATTTCTCCATCATAAAGTCCAGAAACTTCTCTGGCAAGGATCAGACTATCCTTAAAGGTCTGGGAAATTGAGGAGAAAGACTATTCTCCAGCTACGAGCTTTGGGAGGAGGAGAGCTGAGAACATGTATACACAAATTAGGTTTGATATTGTAGTAGTTTAGTTAAAAAAAAAAAAAAATATATATATATATATATATATATATATATATATACACACACATACACACATGTGTTTCCCCCAAGACTTATTTCAGCCTTTATGGCCCTTTTTTTCTGCTTGAAATAATGTGAGTCTGGCTAAATGCTGATATTTGCCTTTCACCAAGACACTGAAGGGCTAGGATAGAACTAAGTGAAAAAAAGAAAATTAAAAAAAAAAAAACCTTCACTGAGTTACAAAACTGTGTGTATCATTGTCATATTTGTTACATTTAATGTGTGGAAGGATTCTTGGTGACCATTTGTGAAAACGGAATCACTCAAACTGGTCTTAATAGGAGCATCCGAACCTGTGATTTTGATGTTCCTTGTAAGCTGAGAAAATCAGGCCTTGTGAGTAATTGAATGAGCGTCTAGAGACTTATATAGACGACGGCTTCATAAAGTGGTTTGGATGATGACTCAGGTGGAATGCTGCCTCCAATTTGGGGCCCATTATGGCTCAGAGACAATGATAATGTGCACATAAAAGCAACAGATTGGTCCAGAATGGGTACTCTAAAGACAGCCTTTTCCTAATCATGTCACCATTTTGTATTTGCTGGTTTGGATTATAGCCTAGATGTTCAAAGGCAAGACCATAAATGGAAAATATTGAAAAGTATGTCATCATAAGCCAGAGTGATCTTTAAAAAATGGCAATCAGATCACCCCAGCTCCCCAGTGTAAAAACTTTCAATGGCTTCCTAGACATTTAAGAAAATATCTTTCAACCTGGATTAAAAGGCCCTGCATGACTTTGCTCCTGTCTCCCTCTTCAGGACCATCTCCTCCAGGCCTCACCCTACACCTACTAGATCCTCACAGAATACTGTCAGGTTTTAATAGCTGCCAGCCCATTCCTACTTTATGATGCTGGACTGCATTCCCTCTGCCTGGAATACTCTCTCAAATGATCTTCCCATGAGAGGTTGGCTTTGTCATTAAAGTCTCAGGTATTTTTATATGCTTAGCAATTGACATCGTCAAGCAGTTTCTATTTCTCTCTCTCTCTCTCTCATCCATGAATCTATCTCTTCTCCCATCCTTGAATCTACCTTAGTCATGATCTAAAACTAGAAAGAGTCCTCCAGGAATACATGCCCTTTCTTTCATATTTGAATGAGTCTGAGGGTGTAGAAACTTATCAAACATGATATAGTAATTATTAAATGTGTTTTAAACTCTAAATAGGACTTCTGAGCAATGTAGTTTTATCCTGTCCTCCCTGGAACACTGCAACAAAGCCGTGCCAGCAAATGAGTTCCCTGGACCAACCCTGACATTTCTTTCTGAGCCTCTGTTTTCTCAGGGTGTCAAGTGCACACTGCACAGATGCGCTGACCTAAGATATCCTGAATGAGGGCCTGAGCATGCCCTGGGGGCTTCCCCCAGAGATAATTTCATCCTTACATGCTCCTGCAGGTGTTTTGTTAGGTGTTTCTTCTAATCTCTGTGATAACTACTAAAGCTCGTTTTCCCCCACTGAGGGAGCATCTGGCTATTTGTCTAAGAGAAGATGCTCAGGAAATTAGCATCTGGTCTCATTTTAAATCTTCCTTCATCTGAATTTGAAAAAAAGGCATGCATATGGCCAAAGTGAAGCAGAATTAAGAATCAAACTCAGGATAAAAATCATGAACATAGCAGGATAAGATGCAGCTTGATATTATGACTGGTTTTCATTTTGTTCCATTAATAAATGTGTTCTATATTATGCAATAAATTTGGCAGAGAATATAATACATATACACTTACAAATACACAGATATGTGCAAAAAATTTAAGTGACAGAGTCACTAGAGTCACTATCCAGAAAACTGAGAAAAAAGATCATTTATAATTTTCCTCCCTAACCCATCCATACTTAACATTTTTTATATCGGTATTTTTTAATTCAGCAACTTTTTAAAAAAAATTAGCTTCATATTCCAAATATCTTATTCTATTTTGCTCTCTTTATTTGACATTAGAATTGATTTATCTTCTCATCTTTGTAAAAGATTTACTGTCATTTTTGAACATGATAATATTTTGTCAAGTAAGTTAGTTAGCTCCATCACTCCCCTATTGATGTTATTGCTTTATATATAATTTGTTTTCAAGTTTTCATTGGTTAGCTTCTTTTCTAAATGTCGTATTACTAATTAAATTTAAATGTATAAGAAATTTTAACTCTATGTATATATATTCATATCTAAACATTGATTTATCTTGTGAAATTCTAGGAAAAGGCAGTGGTCCTTTAAATTTGAGTCATGGCCACTTTGCTATCAAAACATATATCAAAATGGTCTGACATCAAAGTGCCATTTTACAGCAGTATATACACAGGAAGGAAAGACAGTTTTGAAGGAAAGATTGTTACTCCCACTCTTTCAGAGATAGAACATATTCACTTTCCAAGTCTATTCTGATGTTTAAGAAATCTTGAGAAATGTGATGAATTGTATCCTAAGATGCAGCTTTGGTTAGAAAGATAAAAATGATCAATGGGTCAAATTATTGCTAGTGCTTCCCTAACCCCAAGAACAAAGAGTTACACTGTGGGTGCCTTTCAGCTAAGGGTATTTTCAGTTTCTTAATAGAATTCATTGTGAACATTTCATGAGAGTTTCACTGAAGAAAAATTCTGGAGTTTGAGCATCTCTAGAAATACTAGAATCTGAAGCAATATGAGTTGCCTGTTTTCCCTTCATAATAAGCTACTGGAGCTTAGTGGAGGCAGCCCCTCGGATGGCCTGTTTGCCACAGTCCTCATCTTCATCTGTTTCCTTTGTGCTCACCATTGAGTTCAAGACCTTTGATAACCTCTGCAGTCCCAACTTTACAAAGGGTGATACTGAGGCACAGGGAAATTAATGATTTGACTGGACAAGTGATAGTCATTGGTAGAGCCAAGACATTTCAAATTCAAAAAGCTCTCATTTGAAATATTTATTGCCTTAAAACTTTATTACTCTATTTCAAATGAGCATTTGTTGGGCATCAATTATGTGTCAAGTCATTATGGTTGCTATAGGGACAATGATAAACGAGACAGGAATCCTGCTCTCCTGGAGCTTACATTTTAGAGTCTAATGGATGAATACCGAAGAGGAAATAAATGCACAAGTAATCATTTCTGAAGAGGGTAAGCCAGTGCTCTAGAGAACTGAAAAATGAATACGTCCTTCATCCCAGGAAAGGTTACCAAGTGTAGTGGAAAGGGGGGCAGGACATGTCAAGGAGGTGATGCTAAGAGGAAGGGAGAGTGGTGATAGAGGAGGGTGGTGTTTTAAAATGAAGGATTTATCTCAGGCCGTTTGATTCAAAGCAAAGGGGTAGTTAGGTTAGGTGTCAGAGAACAAGGAAGATTGGAGAAAGACTTTTAGAAGCCTTGTTGGTAAGCAGGTTTGCATAGTACTGATTATAGTAAATAATATGATGATACCTTTCTTTCCCAACTTGCAATCTCTAAGAGCATGGATTCTTCCAGAGGTTTTCCAGACATAGTATGTTATTAGAAGTGATATTTCAATAATGATGATTCAATGTTGCTATTAGAAATGATACTTCAGCAACCTAAAAAAGATTATCAAGGCTCTATACCCAAACAACTTGGTTGGATGAAATACAAACAAATTGAAAAATTATAGATAAGAGTTGCCAAAACTAATATATGCTATTAGAAATGAAGATAGTTGGTACTTTCACCTTGGGGGTAGCTAGTGACTGGAACGGAACATAAGGGGGCTTCTGGGTGCTGGCAATGTTTTGTTCTTTGATAAAATGCACTTCCATAGGTGTATTCAGTTTTTAAAAAATACCCTCAAGCTATACATGTGAGATATTGGTACGTTATTGTATTCTTCAATAAAAAAAAGTTTAAACAGTAAATGAAATAAAAACTGGCAAACAAGTTACACAGATATTACTGGTATGAAAAAATTTTCAGGAGAAAGGAATCTTTTTAATAGTTAAAAAATGGGTAGACTTCATAAACAGAGACAGAGAGAAAGAGTATCCAGAGGGAGGGAACAGCATGACACAGAGGAAAAGAGGAAAAGTATAGACCAAATACATGGATCAAGAAGTCAGTATAAGCTCCTCAGGTGACCTGGTCACCTCGGGTTCTCCTCACCCAAGCCTGTAAAAATATTTCATCAGGATTCACTTGTGAATCTATGGCAAGTGATTTGATAGCCACCCCACATCTCAGCCATAGCTGATCCTTAATTTTGCTTTTATTTTTTTTTAATTCTTTACACATCCATGACCTTGAACAGTGGTTCTCAAGCTTGAGCATTCCTCAGACTCTCCAGGGAGACTTGTTAAAACATAGAATGCTGGGACCTACACAGAGTTTCTGATTTAGTAGTTCTGGAATGGGGTCTGAGAACTTGCATTTCTAACAAATCCCAGGTGGTGTTGATGCTGCAGGTTTAGGGATTACATTTTAAAATCCACTGCCTAGAAAAATATTCTTGGCCTTTCCTAATTTTTCTAGCTGTACCTTTTCTTTGTAATCCCAAAGAGAGTCACTGAATTTCCAAATTGCAAGAGACCTTAAAGGTGAGCTGAGTCCCCACCAAGTCATGCTCATCTGGTCTACCTTGACACAGCTCCTTCTTTTTTCTATTTGTTTAACCCTTATTGATCCCTCAAAGCTTATCTTAAATTGTGTAAGGCTGTACAATTGGAGCAGACTTTAGTCATCTTCTTCCTCTGAATGTCTGGATCAATTATCATAGAAGCATAGATAACACTGAAGGCCTAGTCTTCCTATTATTTGTCTGCATTTTCTTCCTTTTTCCAACTATATTGTAATCCAATCCATACACAGACCTCAAACACAACCCTCCACTCCCACACACACACATGCAAGTTTTGCTGATCTTTACTTGTATGTCTACTGCGTAACAGTCGCATGGTTAATCCCATAGTTTATGATACTTTAATTTTTCACAGTAGCCCTTGATAATGCTATAACTTCACATTACTCCCACCACTGGGCAAATTGACTTTTATGTAGTAGATGTTGAATACCAGAGGACAGAGACTGCTTTCTCTTTATTCCCAGAACCTAGCACAGTGCCTGGCATGTATTTTTTGCTTGAAAATATTTATTGAATGAATGAATGATACAGAGCTTATTTTTGCCATAGAAATACTGAATATATATGGTATACCTCTAAACATAAAATCTGTAGATGATATTTGAGACTAGTGCTAAGGTAAATAAAAATTTGGTTAAATGTTTTCTTTTTCTATTCAAACCAAATCATATAATACCCTTGAAAGTACACCTGCAGCTCAGCCAAATAACATTATTTCAATTTTCCAAAATTCAACGACCACTTTATGTTAAGACCAGATGCAATCCTTATGTAAGTTTCTGGTGTGAATCACATAATTCTCACACCTATCCTCCTCCAGACATTTTGTCTTTTAGAATTGTATTTTCAAGTGCTTTACAAGAGAAAAAAAAAAATCTGAAGAAACTCTCTTGCCTTGGTACATAAATGCATCACTTCCAATGGATGTGTCAGTAGCTTGTTGACAGTATGAATATAGAACTAGTAAGAGCAGCTTCCAGATGCCACATACAATAAAATAACACACAAGGCAACTGGGTGGCCTTTAATTTTAGTTTGTGTCCTGAGAGCTATTCTCTTATGTTTTCTCTTTTTATTATCTGTAGTACCTTTCTCATGATTCAGTGCTAATATCAGAGAACCTAACTGTCAAGCTACTTTAGGAGATCAACATTAATTCATTTGATTAACAAAATATTTATTGAATGTCTAATATGTGCCAGGCATTGTTTTATGTGCTGGGGATACAGTACTGAAAAAGACAGACAAGGTCTTGCCATCATTAAACTTATAATCAAATGAAGGAGCAGATAGACAATTAAATATATGTATACGTGAATAAATGCACAATACATAACATCAGGTAATGACATGTGCCGTGGAGAAAAAAATGATCAAGTGACAGAGAACATTGTGATGGGTTACTTTAGGTGATCTAGACAGGGGTTGCCTCTCTGTAAAGGGAACATTTGATCCAAGAAGTAAGTGTCAAGAAAAACTCCACCATGCAAGATACAGGGAAGACCATTCTAGGGCAGAGGAAAAGCGCAAAAGTGAAATTGCCAATGAAATCCACGAGAGTTTACAGGGTGTTCTACTTAACCTTACTGTTGAATTTCTAAGAAACTGCCTTATCACAAATCAAGATATAAAATAATTACTTCAATGGAGAAAAAAAGAAATGAGGCACTAAAACATTTCAGACCGGCAACAACAGTTATTTTCCTTGAAATAATTCCAATGAAGGGGTTTCTAAATCTCTAAGCAGAGCTGGCATTCAAAATACTAAACAGTCCATCAGAATGGACCTTAACAGGGATGCTGCTTGGAAGTCAGCTCTAGGAGTATTGCTATAAAACATAAACATCAGTAAGTAAATACAGCACTGGCTGGAATAGCTCTGCAAAAGAATATTAGCTTTTCTTATCCTGTAGCATTAGAGCTACTACGATCAGCATCATTGATGCAAAGGATGCCCATCTCCCTTTCCACAGTAGTAGGTGCTCACCTTAGTGGTAGTTCCAGATGGAAATTCCAAGAGTAGTCTGGATATTGCAAATTGTACTCCCAAAGTAATTAATTATATTATTGCCATTTTGTTATCAAATCACATTATTTACTCATTCTATAGAGATTTACTGAGCCCCTATGCCAACTAAAAATTGTCACTCACCATCTGGCACTGCAATAATAAAGTCACTAGCCACTGGAGTTACTAACCTTCAACACACCCTGAAAGGAGTTCAGGGTGGAGATCAGGAATGAGGCACTCTGTGCTCTGGAAAAAACTGGCAGAATGGGCTTTCAGATAGTTAGATATTTTCAGGAGAAGATTTTATGAGCCCAACTTCTTGCATCTTCTCATAATTAGAAAAGCACTAATATCATTAACGGAGACATCTGCTCCTTGTGACTAACAACAAGACTCTGCCCAAATGTGTGCTTGATTGCACGTGCCCCCTTCACTAAAATCACATGTATACTGACCACCACCCCTTACCTCTTCAGAACAGTTCCTCAGAGCTATCTGAGATGCTGTCTCCTGGGCTACAGTCATCATTTTGCCCCAAATAAAACTTAACTCACAACTCTCACACTGTGTATTTTTTTTCAGTCGACACCTACTATGTGCCCCTCCCTGCTCTGGGAACTGGGGTTGTGGGAGTGAACAAAACAATAGAAGTTCTGCCCTTGTGATGCTTATATTTTATTAAAGAAACCAACAATAAACAAGATATATAAATGAAATGTAAAGCATTTCATGTAATGATAAGAAAAAAAAAGGAAATCAGGCAATGAGAACACAAAATGTTAATGAGAGATTAAAATTGGAGGAAGCCTGGACTTATGTGAGGGTGAGTTGGGAACCAAGACCCTCAAGGAGATGAGGAATCTAACTGTACATTTGTTTTGTGGTGAGAACTTTCCAAGAACAGGGAAGGACAAGTGCCATGTCGCTGAGGCAGGAGTGAGACAAGCGAAAGATAAATAGAAGATGGTTCAAACAAGCAAGGAAGAAACATCATCCATGCCTTGGAGGGCAAAACTAAGCCTTAGCTTTTGCTTTGAGTAGAACAGGAAGTCAATGGAGGTTATGAGTAGAAAATGACATGGCCAAAGAACACTCCCATAAAAATACAGCAAAACTCACGGAACAGAAACAATATAAAAAATGGAAGAAAACTTAACTAAATGATATTAACAATTTAGCAATCATAATCCTATGATGTAAAACAGGAGTTTTGATTTACCAGGAAAACTGAAATTTCAAAAGATAAATTTCAAAGCCAAAAAAAGTTCAAAATACATGTAGGCAGAAAGATCTGCTTCTATGTAGATAAATCATAGAATGTTTTCAAACTCCTTTTCCATCCTAAAGGACAGAGGACACTGGCATAGAGTTTTGTGAGAAAAAAATAACCAGTGAAGTCATTCTTAGGTGAGATTGAGTGAATGACAAGGAAATGCAGAAAATAGACCTTACGTGTAACATTCTGGCAAGAGGGACAGAGCAGGCTGTGGATTTTAGTAACTTCCTCTTAATAAGAGATGAATAGAACAACTACTATCCAAATGTTGGTGTAAAATAACTAGTGGTAAGTAATAAAATTAGTTAAACATAGAATTTAGAAAAATGTGGTTATAAATCTCAATACAAAATTAAGAAAACATAATGTGAAAAACATCCCATAACCCTGATATCTATACCTAACAGGTCACAAAAATAAAACTATAGAAAACTCTCACTTTAGAGTTTAGATGTGAAATCTAAATAAAATACTAGCAAATCAAATTCATCATGATATTAAAAATAATACACTGAAAAAAAACAGTGTTTATGACAAGAATGTAAGGGTTGTTTAATATTAGAAAATCTAATAATACAGGTCTTACATCATTAGATCAAAAGTAAAAACAAAACAAAAATTTTATCATTTCATGAGATCCTAAAATGTTTAGTAAAACTCAAAATTCAAGCCCAAGCAAACTCTTAGCAAATGAGGAATACAATGAATTTCTTTAACAAAATAAAGGATAGCTGTCTCAAGCCACCAACTAACACTACTCTCAATGACTCATCGATTTTGATTCAACAGATATTTGCTAAGCTCCACCTAGGATGTGAGTAAACAGAGAAGAGTCAAGACAGATAGTCCCTGTCTTTCATGGAGTTTACACTGTAATGGAGGGTGAGCTTTGAATAAAGACCCACAAAGAGGTGAAGAACCTAGTTGTGTACTTGTGGGAACAAGTACATTCCAGGCATAGGGGAGCAGTGGGGTAGAATTGGCAATTGAATGGAACTACGGCCACTAACAATAGAATCAGAGGCAAGGTTTTTATTAGTTCTATCACTTTCTATCATCACTACCTATCAATGCTCTGGAAGTTCTAGTAACTGTCACAGGAGAAGGAGGAAGTAGGTAAGAAAGAGGGGAGGGAGGGGGGGAGGGGGAAGGAGAAGGAAGAAGAAGAAAAGGAAAAACAGGAAGAGGGAAAGAGGAGGAGGAAGATGAGATAGAGGAAGAAAAGGAAGAGGAAGAGGGAAAGGAAGAAGTGTAGCAATAAAATTCAAAAATAGGACAATTATAATTAATTATAGATTATATAATTGTATGATGAGACAAAAACAAACTATTAAAATGTGTTGGAATATTTGGGTAAATAGTGATAAACATTTTTAAAAATTAATATTTTCTTATACTAGCAAGAAAAAAACAGAAAGCTTAATGGAAAATAAATGCTATTGTCAATACTAACCATATCACAAAATACTTAGGAATAAACTCAAAAAGAAAGTTTAGAGAACCATTATGAGAAAATCTACAGAGCATTACTGAAGGATACAGCAAAAACCTTAATAAACAAAGAAAATATGAAGAATCCCTGGAGGAATGATTCCAACTGAGAATTTAACTTAATTTAGACGATAAAGGAGTCTGAGCAAAAATTTCAATGGTGTTTTTGGAAGTAGGATGTGGCAATTTTCTATACTTAACCAAAATGATAAAAATAAGTAAATATGTATCTGACAATTTGGAAAACAAAACTAATGAAAGGAATTTAGAATATTAGCTACCATAGCAATACATAATAATCAAAACAGGATAGAACTGGCAATACGGTAGAAAAAATATGTACTATGATAAAAAGCCCACCTTGATTTAAGAAGATATATAGTTTAGAATATTAAAATATTTTAAACTGAAGATTTAGATGTTACAAAAAAGCGGTGGAGGCAGAGAAATCTATACATTGTTTAAATAATTTTTATAAAAAGTAAAAATGATTTATTTTTTGCAACATAACACCAGACCTCAGCGGCATGTAGAGACAATTTGTGATCCCTGAAATCTTTCCTATTCTAAGGCAATAAGAGAAAATAATTCTACATGTTCCCTTTGTAATCATTCCTGTAATGATGGGTTTCACTCTGTTTATTGAATATATATCTTCCATGTGGCAACATTATTTCCTTGGCTTTCTAGTGGGAAGTAACATGGTATAGGGGGAAAATTGTGGGTTTTGACCTTCAAAATCTGGATTCAATCTTGACTGTAACACTTGGTATATATGTAATCTTGGAAACATTAACCTTTCATAACTTCAACTTCCTCATTAATATAATTTGCTAATTATACCTACTTTAGAATCTAAAAATTTGAAATTCATTTACCAACTAACAAATTTGCAAACTTCAATTTGCCTTTAGTACCTTGCAATTTCTAATCCAAATATTATCCCTCAACTTTTCTTAAGTGCTTTACTCTTTATTTTATGTGTCTGTACAGAGATTCCCAGCACTATCTCTGCCCTTTAAGTTATTCCCTGTATTAGAGGAGCTAAAAGCCTTTAAACTGTCTAGCAGATTCTCTTGCCAACAGAGTTCTATTTAAATTCCACCAATGAGAGACACCCTATGAAATGTTAAAGATGGAAAAAAAGAAACTATTTCCCCCTGTGGCAATAGGTAGACACATAGGCAATGGCAAGCATGAGGTTTATACTTGACTTCTAGTTAAGACACCTTCAGTATTATAGGCAGCTGAGAATCAACAGATGTAGCTTCCTGTGGTTCCAATAATTCCTATATTTTTAGAATTAGAAGCAGTTCTCCATGACCTTCACCTCCCTGGATTTTGAAAGCATACAATTAAACTATAATATATCATCAATTTTAAGACGTTTCGAGATTTCAGAGATAAAGCAAGTAGAAATACATGTCTTCTAGAAATAATGAAATATGAAGCCAAGAAAAATTTCTGTTTCTGTATGGAACTCTCACTGATACTATACCTAACATTATTAGATATGTCTCTGAATTTCAAGCTGAGTCTTTTTCTTCTTAGTCTGGTTCAGAGTAATTGTCTACACAAAGTTTCTTGAGTGGATACAGAATGAATTCTCTCACTCACACCACAAAAATATACACTCCCACATGCACACACACAAAGAGAATCACAGAAATCTTATCACTGATCACATAATTACATTATCAACAGTGTTTCTGTTGTTGGTTTTTTATGGAATATTATTTAAGAAAAGTAAAGTTACTAACTGGATGTCTTAGAAAGACCAGAAAATGAAAAATGGCTCATAATACTTAATTATCCCAGCATGGCCTACTTTGTTGATAAATTAACAACTTACTTAGTGTATCAAGTGCATTTTGTTTGGATAAATTCCCAGTAGGATAACTCCCTTCTATTAAAATTCTATTCCCAGTTATATAATGCTGAGTTTTTTTTAACTGCTATTTTTTAAAATATATTAGCTTCTCTCAGTCTAGGATATTTAACTTCTCTGCCTTTGAAGGTAACAATTCTAGACTTCCTTGAACTTCCTCCTCTCTTAATTTCCCTGAGGTTATGACACTGAACTTCTTCCAGCTTCTCTGGTTGTAACTTCTCTATTATCTTCCCTAGTTTCTTTTCTTTCCCTCCACCCCCTTTATTTTTTTTAAAGGTATCATCCACATTTCAGCCTTCTCATCCTCCTACTGAAAGAGGAACTGTCTTCAATGTGAATTGCTGCCAAGTCTAGTGCAATCTCCCAACTCGCTGATTTCAAGCAATTAAAGAGAGATGTAAATATCCACAGCTGCCAATCAATTGATTTTTCTACATTCTGGTATATCTTGCAGATTCGATGGATACAGTTTTCCTCTCCCCACAGACTACAGCTGCAAATTTGCAACTTTTGAATTTCTGTTCATTTGCCACTTGAAAATTTTGTTTGGAAAAAATTAAAACTTTTTGTGCTGAGAAAAAAAAAAAATCAGTCAGCATTCTCTATAAGCACCATAGAAGGCAAGGATATGGAGCAAGACCAGTGACTTAGTCCATAAGAATGGGCTACAAAGGGCTTTAAACCATACTCCACCTTACAATTTCTCACCTCTGACACCTGCATGAAATGGGTTTGGTCATAAAACCGAAAGTTCCCCAAGGCAATGAAATTTTAGTGTTATAGAGAAAGCCCTCTTTAGGCATCCATATTCCCTGATACTTAATTGTGTATTGCAATGTTATACTCATGCCTACATGTGAATACTTCTACTTTTTAATATTTTGCAAGTAATTGGATTTTCTGTCTGTGGTCTACCAAACAAACACCTATAGATTTTTTAGTGGATCAGGTCACTTATACATCATTTCCACACTGTGAAGGTATTATTTTAAGCATTTTTTTGTTCAGCACATCCAATGTGCCAGTATTTCAAGCAAGATATAGTCCTTGACTAAAAATGCTGATATTTCATGCTGTAATTAATTAATCTCACAAATACACTCTTTATTCAGCTTTGTGTGGTCCATCATCACCATTTTTTACCTTCAAAGAACATGTTTTGGGGTTGTTATAATATCCTTAAGATGGAGAAGGGAGTTAAAGGATCGTTGATAGGAGTTCTTTAACATTCTTCAGGTAGAAATGAAGTGGTCCCAGAGAGAAGTGGTCCCGAGAGGGAGGGGAAAAAGTCAAGGTTATTCTCAAAGTTTAGGTTATTCAAATATTGTTGAATAGCTAAGAAATGCAGCTATAAAAGAGATTTCAAGCTCTAAAACATGTGAAAAATTAGTAATTAGATTTAACCCACTAGCCGAAACTTATACAACAAATTCTGTGTCTAATTCTAAAAAGCCGCCTCTGTCTTCCCATTCCATTCAATCATGATGCCCTATTGCAGAAAATACCGGTCCAAGAGTGAAAGATGAAACTACTACAGGTATCCCTGTATTGATGAAAGATCACTTTACACCACTTCACTTTTACAAAAGACCTGTTTTTCACTAACCATAAGAAATCTGAAGAGGATTTTCACTTTTACAAAAAAGGTGGAAAGCAAAAAAATGCGTTCAGTGTTGGTTTTTCAGGGAGCCCTCAAAGAGGCAGCAAGCACCCTGAGCAGTAAGGGGGCACCCCAAGCTTCTTCCCTGGGAACCACACTCAGCCTCTCAGCATCAAGCCACCATAGCTTTGAACTGTGTCTGAGAGCATCTGTGCTTTATCTGAATTTTTTTTTGTGCATCCCTCAGCAAGATGTGTCCTAAGGTAATGGCTTCTTTGCTTTATGGCATTTCAGATTACGAAAAGTTTCATAGGCATGTTCTACTTTTGGACAGTGGGGGAAATCTGTATCTGATGTAGCAAGGTAGTTAACATCCCTTTCAGCACCTCCTTTGCTATGTGTGAGTGAGGAGAGATACCTAGGGGTTGGCAGTGGCTGCATCCTCATTTGCCTGCTTCCAGGTACATAATCAAAATCCTACAGGAATGAGGTGCCCCTGACCAGACAATACCTTTGGGTACAGAACCAAGGAACTTAAGGAAAGATGAGGGACCTCATTGGCAAAACAAACACACAAGCAATAATCCTGACAGAGCAACTGGAAATAAGTAGGTGAAACAACACATTTCCAAGAAGCAGAAGAAAACAACAAAATAATTAACATCATGAGGGTAAATGAAACCAGCCCTGATAACACCACCCAGAGTGGATGCAGCAACAGAGGGCATGGAAGTGGCCATTAACCTTGATGACTGCAGAGAGAAAGTGACGGGCTTGGAAATGTGGACAGAGAGCTAGACTTCTGAGACACAGGAAGAATAAATCCTTTCCAACTCAGGATTGCCTGTTCGATTTGTTTTCGTAGCCTGCAAATAAAACATTCCATATGTTTCTAATTGTGAGTGAAATGGAGGGGAAAATAAAACATCCTACTTTCAAAGTGGGATCCAAATGTTCTCAAGTGTCTCCTTCCATGGATGGGGATTCTATTATGGTCCCCAGAAATATTATGATGGACAGAGTGTACAATTCATAAAGAATTTGTACAGGTGTCCAAGCAAGATGATTCTTTTCTGAGGCCTGTTAAAATTCTTCTGTTTCTTGTACAGGGAAGCATAATTTTAAAACATTATTTGGACATGATTGATTGCACATAATGTTAAATTTAAGAATTATGATGACTAAAACTTTTAATTTTTAGGTCAGAAAGCAAATTTCAGATGACATCAACAGGCTTATGGTTAGATCACAAATGAAATTGAAAAATACAGGGAAATGCTGAGATACCAGAAAAATGTCTAGTGTAGACATTTCTCTTCAACTATTTTTTTCTGATTTGATAAAAAAACATTCATTACAGGTAATTTTGGAGAGGGATTTGTTGTATTTTAATGTGTGTATTTTTTAAATTTATATTTTAACTAAATATATTGCAAGCTATTTTCTATCCCAAGATTGTCCTAGTACTAACCCATGATTTCTTCTCATTTTGATAGATTGAAATCTTATATTTAAGATTAACTCATGTAAAAAATTCTTTGGTGCATAGAGTATGAGGAGACCCGAACTTATTTATTTTCTAATTAGCAAAATTTCCCAATATAATTTCATGAATAATCTATCTCTTTACTAATGGTTTCCAATGTTTCTATAATGGTATTAGATGTTAGTTAATATATCTCAGGGAGCATTTCCAGGTTGCTGCTGTTACAGCAGTCTGGCTGTTGATTGTCAGATCTTCACTATATATTCTACTCACTGTCATTTTATGATGGTTTTTAGTAACTCATTGGGGAAGCCTCACTATATTGTCCTTTTAATTTTATTTCTTAGTTATATTTTCCTTCGGAGGTCTGTAGAAATATTTTGTCCAATTTAAAAATATTACATTGAAATAGGATTAAATGAAAATATATAAATTGACCAAGGAGTTTTAGTGAAATGAAATACTGCATCTGTGCTGGTCAATTGCTGCTCTTCCAAAATGCCCAGGAATGTCCCACCTTAGAATGTCCCTGCCTCAAACACTCTTCCCCAGAGAGTGACAAGCTGCCCCCCTCACTACGCTCAGGTTTCTGATTAAACGTCATCTTTCCTGAAAGGGCTTCCCTGACCACCTGTGATCAAATAACACTGCCCTCCTCACACTTCATCCTCTTCCCCTGCTTTATTTTACTTCATAGAAATTATTATTACATGACTTTTATGTCATATACTTGTTTATTTTATGAGAAGAGGAATTTTGTCTGTTACCTGGTAATTCCTCAGCCTGGCACATCAAAAATTCTAATAAGTACATTTTGAAAAAATAAATGATGAACTTAATGCTGCCTCCATTCCGTAGTTTGTGATTCTTCAGCGAGGTCACTCCAGTCAGTGGAACCTTAGTCTCCCCCTTTCAATAGCAGTTCTACTGAATTATTTCTCTGGGAGTGTGTAAGAAGGGGAAGTTGTTTCGCATTTAACTGTTTACTACCTGTAACTCAAACATCTTTTCACTGCCCCCAATTCTCTTATAGATCTTCAGAGATTGTGTCTGAAATGACTATGCTCAGCCAAGAGTAGAGGTTTACCTTACGTCGCTTCCAAGAGCCTGTTCTGAATTTTGAACAATAAACTAATGTTTATGAAGCACCTACCAGGTGTCAGACATCATGCTGGGAACATCCTGTAAATAGGCTCTTTTGATCCTCACAGCAATTCTGCTAGGTGTGTTGTATCAACCGCCATATTATTAGATGGAAAATCACAGAGTTAAAATAAGTTGTCTGCGGTGCACTAAGTTGTATGGAGCAGATTCAAAATTTGGATATAATTTTAAAAATTTCAAGGCCAGATATTGATTCTCTCTGTCTCTCTGTCTCTGTGTCTTTCTCTCCCCCTTTTCTGCAAAGCTGTGTATCTATCTATCTATCTATCTAATTGCATATGTTTAGCAATTAGCTAACCTGCAAAGTTTGAGGTCATGGTTACCAAGACTGTTCTCACTTCTGACACCAACTGCAAGTTTAGAGAGCTCCCAAAATGACTTTTACTTTTGATAATTCACTACGAGGACTCACAGAACACACTAAAAGCTATTATATTCACAGTTATGGCTTATTACAGAGAAAGATACAGATTAAAATCAGCCGAAGGAAGACACACATAGGGCAGAGTCTGTGAGGGTTCCAGATATAAATGTTCAGGACGCATTATCCTCCCAGCATTGACATGCAACAATTTTCATAGAGTATGTATTGACTACCAGGGAATTTCACTCAAGATTTAGTGTCCATAATTTTTACTGGCGCTTCATTATGTATGCATGATTGACTGATTAATTGCCTTCACACCTGGACTCAGTTTCAAGGTCAACTGTTACTAAATGACATAAATCACATGATTGATCTTTCTGTTATTTTCAACCTCCACCCTAAGACTATCAGGTACTGCTGGCTGCACCCTAAGATCTGGCATCAGCTTTCCCCTTTAACAAATACACTTCTATTAGGTATGATGTATGTTACCTCCTAGAAGCTGAGGGCAATATCTGGATCTCTCTTTGGGCAAGACCAAATTCTTTACTACCCAGTGCCTGAATTATCCATGCAGCCTTCAACATCTCCTTGTGAATACAACATGGCACATTATCGCGGCCAGGGTGCTTTGCCAAGTTACATAAACAAACTTAAATTTGTGGAACCAGGGACGTCACTGCAACAGAATGGAGACAGGCTAACACACACATGCAGACCAGATCTGATCATCCTGTCATCTGTTTCTCCAAGTGCTATGCTCCATTTCTCAAAGCTTGTTATAGGTTTGGCAGGTTTTTACAGTACTAAGTTGAGAAAAAGCTCGGATGACAGCGAAAGTGAAACATCAGGACTGTAAACTGCTAATTGCCAATTCCATATGTTTGCAAGGCAAACAACAGCGAGGGATATTGGTGGTGAGAAATTGCTAAAGTTTGTACTTACATAGCTAGTGGGAAAATTCAGTTATGTAAAATCATATCCCTCATGAATTCTGTCTTCATCCCCAAATCAAGAATCCTTAATATAAAAAATAAGGATCTTTGAATTTAAATCCCAGGTCTCCCAAGCATTTGCTCTATATTTTATGTAATCTACTTAACCTTGTTTCTATGTTTTGGGGATATGAGACTGATGAGCAAGGTAATATCATACATTATAAAAATGATTAACTTAGACTCTGAACTGAGACTGCCTGAGTTCAAATCTAACTTCTGATCTTCACCAGATGAGTAATTCTCAGCATGTTGTTCAATATTTCTGAGCCTCAGTTTCCTCATCTATAATATACCTAATTTATAGTCTTTGCCATAGAAGAAATGTTCCAATGTATGTTATCTACTATTATTACGAAAGCATTGGGGAGAAGTGAAAACCAGCTAGTTAAAATGTTTTTGCAGTTAAATACGCCTAATTCAAAAAGATTTTGTGTTAGCTTAGTTTAAAATAAGCTAGGCTAACTATGGAGAACAGTATGGAGGTTCCTTAAAAAACTAAAAATGGAACTACCATACGACCCAGCAATCCCACTACTGGGCATATACCCTGAGAAAACCATAATTCAAAAAGAGTCATGTACCACAATGTTCATTGCAGCTCTATTTACAATAGCCAGGACATGGAGCAACCTAAGTGTCCATCAACAGATGAATGGATAAAGAAGATGTGGCACATATATACAATGGAATATTACTCAGCCATAAAAAGAAACAAAATTGAGTTATTTGTAGTGAGGTGGATGGACCTAGAGTCTGTCATACAGAGTGAAGTAAGTCAGAAAGAGAAAAACAAATACCGTACGCTAACACATATATATGGAATCTAAAAAAAAAAAAAAAAACGGTCATGAAGAACCTAGGGGCAAGACGGGAATAAAGACACAGACCTACTAGAGAATGGACCTGAGGGTACGGGGAGGGGGAAGGGTAAGCTGGGACAAAGTGAGAGAGTGGCATGGACATATATAAACTACCCAATGTAAACTAGATAGCTAGTGGGAAGCAGCCGCATAGCACAGGGAGATCAGCTCGGTGCTTTGTGACCACCTAGAGGGGTGGGATAGGGAGGGTAGGAGGTAGGGAGACGCAAGAGGGAGGAGATATGGGGACATGTGTATATGTATAACTGATTCACTTTGTTATAAAGCAGAAACTAACACACCATTGTAAAGCAATTATACTCCAATAAAGATGTTTAAAAAACAAATAAATAAATAAATAAAATAAAATAAGCTAGGCTACTCCTACAGATTGTTGGGAAACAAAAATTTCCTGACTAAAGAATCTGAGCATCTTTATCACCAGTTAGTATAAATCAACAGGATGGAAGATGAGACCAAACTGGTGAAGTTCTTGCTAAATGAATGAATTTCAATTTTGCAAAGAATAAATCACTACAGAAATGCACAGTGTATTAGTTAATAGTATCGTCACTTCTCTAATATCCCTGATGATCTCCATGGAGGTGTGTCTCAAAGGAGAAGAGCGGAATGTTTCAGTCCTGTTCCCGTGTTAATAACTGAATAGAGGAACATTCAATTTTTTTTCAATCCACAAGGGAGGTAGAATTGAGAATAGAATGTAGCTAAAGACGGCTGATCCAGGGGTAGTTAAACTCCTCAGAAAGTCCTTTTCTTTCTTTCTTTTTCAATTGGAGGTTAACGCTCATTAATCACTGGTTTTTAAAATCTCTATTCTTTGCTCCATTTTTGGTAAAGATCTGCTACTATAAATGCTTTGCTAATTGCCCTGCAATTTAAAATAAGACTAGTAATAATTTGCTGGCAAAAATACATGATTAAATGTGTCCATTCGTAAATATGAATAATGATAATAATATATAATATAATATTTATGATACATATATTTCATTTATATATTATAGCACATATCATACATAAAATAGGTTATATTATTTATATTTACAAAATATAGATTTATAAGTATACATTGTTATATAATAAACATAAGTTCCATTTTTATTGATTTTTTAATGTGATCTATACTGTACTTATTTTTTAATATTGCTCCTAGATAATTCTGTTATCCTCAAATTTTAGATTAAAGTACAGAGATTCTGGGATGGCAAGAGATTTTTCTAGAGTCACACAAGTAATTGCAGAATTACTGGCATGTGAATCCTGATCTCTGACAGAAATGTCCAAGTCTCTGCCAGTATTCCATGGAGGTGATGATAAAGAAAAACAAATTTAGGATAATTGCTATCGTATCTTGAATGTTTAGCATGTACCAAAAATCCTGACAGGTGTCAAACATTGTGCTAAATGTTTTGCTTCTCTTATCTGAGAAAATAAAGATAGTCTCAGATTAATCAAACGATTTGATCAAGTCGGTAGTTAGGGACTTCCCAGAATATGCCATGCCCTAAGACTTCTCTTCAATTGAAATGGTGTTTCTGTTGTTTTGAAGACATTTTGAGCATTCCTGGCACACTCACTCAGGTGAGAGGTATCAAAACTCCAGCCACCATGAAAGATCAGGAAACAAAAATGAAAAAAATTCTAAATTCTGTAGTTAATAACCCATGATTTTATTGCTGATCAGACACACTTTGTCAGTCTGAGGGCTGAGTCAAGTCATTTCATTCCTCTATACTTGGAATCCACTGTCAGCAAAGAAGTAAAACAACTGTGCATTGTAGTACATCTATAAATGGCATTCAATATATTGAAATGTAGAGAAGCTTAGGAACATTTGTGCGATGGATGCTATTGTGGCTTGGCTGCCTTACTTTCAAAAAGGATATTATCACACAGTAGAATGAAAGCAGCATATCACCTAAGAGGAACCAGAGAAGCCTGAACCTAAAATCTGCCCTGACCTCAATTTCTTACAAAATTTCATTTATTCTTATCTAAGTGTATAATCTGGACCTCCGTAAAGGCCTTATTAGCATTGATTTCTTACTGATTTGTCATATGCCAATGCTCTCTTGCAATGTACTTGACATTTGGCTATCATAAAAAATGAGGATTGGCAGGTTTGTGTCAACTTAACTTTTAACCAAACTGCTATGTAATTGAGCAGGAAAGCAATGTTAACATTATGCATTTGATTCCAGTTCAAGTGCCCAATGAGCTAACATTTTAGAGTGCCCACCCTAAAATTTCTAATGCATGTCAAATCACTATGTAAATACCAGCAAATCTGAAGAGATTTGCTGTGTCTACATGTGCCTTATGCTGATGAGCACTAAGCCAGGGAACTGGAGGATCTCTTTTCCCTCTGAAATGTGAATCAGAGGATGTTTTCGGAAAGCAGATCAATTTAGGAAGTTGTTTGGAGACTCTGAGCTGTTAATAGATGTTAAGTGCCAAGACCAGGGCCTTGAATTGTATACCAGGGATGATAAATAGTAATAAATAAATATTAATTCCTTCTCTAGTCACTTAACGCTCTCCATTGATAACAAAACAAAATTGAACAAATCAAATCCCAACAACAACAACAATACCTAGTTGCAGAGAGTTGACGAAGGGAAATAAGAAACATACATGTTTTATAACCAATGCAGAGAAAGTGCTCTTATTCATCCTTTTTTGGAAACTTGCAAGTATAGAGATAAAATGTCTTCCTCAACAGGTATTTAAAAAATATGACTGGATGTTTGTTGTTTGTTATATGTGAAGAAGGAAGGGCACGGTAGTATCTCTGATTAGAGTACCGTTTAAAGTTTACTTTCTTATTAATTGTACTACAGGCAAAATACTTCCATTATAGAATGCCTCATTGTTACTCCTACTGAAATAGTGTGAGGTAACAGAAAGAAGGATTCTGGTCTAACCTGTCCTAGCATGCTCTAATCTCAGTGCTATTATTTATTTATTATGGAGTTTCTTAAGCTCTATGTACTAGAAAATGGAATAAGACATAACTCATTCTTCTAGATGTTATTGCAAGAACTAAACATGACATGCCTTAGCAAATATAAAGCATTGTATAGCTATAAGCAGTACCATTGACAGCATCTTTTATTTGCTGTTTGCTACAGAATAAATAATGCCATGCCTCCAAAGTTTGAAAGACATCTTGTCTTCAGTCAATATAAGTATTCTGTAAAGGGATTCCTCCACATTTAAATTATATTTTAAAAGCAGCCTATTAAAGTACCTTTGAAAAATTTACTGCAGTTTCTCTCGCATGTATGGATCTTTTCCTCTTGTGAAATCCCAGGGCATTTCAAATAAGGAAAGTTCATTTAGCTCATCTGGTCGATTATAGCTGTGATCCATTTCCCCAACGAGAAGCAAGGGAAGCGTTTCTCAATGTGTATCAGGGAAAAAAACTCTTAGGCCATTAGGACTAAAACACTGCATATGCCACAAGCACTAGGCACCTAATTTCATCACAGATGATTGATGATTCTGCCATCTGGGCTGCATCAGGCCCGGGACACGGGGACTCTGTACTTCAGTAAGGAGGCACGTTCACTGCAGCATTTATCTAGTTTAAAAATATTTTATTGACACATAGAGCATTCAGAGTCATAAAAATATATCATGTTCATCACTGCTTTTATGGCATGCATAGATATGACACAGGGGCATTGAGCCATACAGTAGTAGACAAGCATTTATTTCACCCTAAGCTGCCACGAATAATGCAGAGCTCAGCTTCTAGCCTCTGAGCAGACTAGACAGATTTCATCAGAAATAAGCATTTAAGAAAAACAGAAAAATCAATGCTGATGCATATATTAGTGAAATGTCCTGATTCGGTTTTGCACGTGCTCAGCAATCCTGTTAGTAATCCACCAGTGCACATTTCTGCCAAAGGCGTCAGCTTGCTAAACGAGATTTTAAAAAATGATCATCTCTCATGGATGTGGGAATCCAGCCAGGAAATTTACCTTTAAGCACTTTGACTAACACCCATAGTTTATGATTACATTATCACCCAGATTCTGATATACATTTTTATGGAGAGCTATTTCCTGAAGAATTATGGTCCAAGACATTTGGTTTTTGAGTTACTGAGTGGACAGTTAAGTATGGATCTAGATTTAACAAACACACCTTTCCATGATCTAAGGCCAGATTAGGGCAAAGTTTGTGGGATAAAGTGTTGCAAAGAGATCAGAGAAAAGATGGACATTTGCATATAAATGGCAAGTGTAAGTAAGTGGAAAGGAAGCATTAAGAAATTTGCATATGATTTAAGCCTTGTCCTTATTCAGCAGAATACACTTGTCTCAACTTGTTGGGCTGTGTTAGAAAGGGAGACAGAGGCCAATACAATATCAAGAGAGATGATGGGAAATGAAGGCTTTATAAACATGGATTGCATATCTGTCAAGTGCTCAGAGAAAGTTCTCAAGACCTTCCCACATCTTGACCTGGCTAAATGTTTAGCTTACCTGGAGGCATGGACAATCTCCCCTTATTAACCCTATAGCCGCCAAAAACATTGTTATTCTTCTGAGACACCATCAGAGTTTCCAACATGTTAAAGCACGTGCATATGACTTTTTCGTGTAGGTGATTTAAATTCCTTCAAGGCAGAGACCATCTCATTAATGTGTCTATATCTCACAATTCCCAGTATCTCATGATAGTGCAGAAAATGGCATGTATTAGCCCCTAAAGAAATAAATGGTGAACAGTGAACAAAGAAAGAAGAGTTGCAATGCAGAATAGCATGGTTATAATGCTCTGCTTATAGCGTGCTTCCTTCATTGAACTAAGATGCATCACCATCAATAAGTACTATAGAAAATAGAAAATTTAGAGATGATATGGTTTCCTTAAGAACACAAACGTAAAAAGTAAATACTGCCTTTGTTGCAAAACTTCCTATTCTTTGTTCCAAGTTTCTTTGAATTATAGCACTTGATTTTCTTTGGGTCCAAGCCAAGCATACACAAGCAGGTACGGTCTTGAAATCAGACGAGCAGTGGTAGACATACCTGCAGCCTAATATCAAAGAATAAAGCAAGAAAGGGTTTGCTTGTCACTAAAAATAATGGTATACATTATTTTGTTTTATTGTGTTTAAAATCTGGTGTCAGCTACCATATAATGAACTAGGTAACAGCAGGTGTCTTCTGAAATAACCTGATAAGACATATTGAATTCTCTTCCATATTCTAGAAAGAGAGTCGCATGGAAGGAGTAGTTTGGCTCCTTGGCACTATGGAGTCATTTACCTGCGCAGGATGGCTTGCTAGAGGATTGTAAGAATTGCAGGCAGGCGCTTTTCCCTTGGTAGAGCAATTGCTCATGCAGAATTTAACTGGTCTCTGTGGCTTCCAAGATGCTTCTGAAGTGTGCTATTTAGAGGAGGAGGAAAAAAAAAAGTTGTTTTCAAGCAAGAGGTATAAAAAAAGAAAGGGAAAATGATGTATGTTTTATTTCATCTGATCTTATTTTAAAGCAGCAGTGTTTAAAGAGGTGTGCCCTCGCTGCTCACTACTTATCATCTTAGGTGGCAAAGGGCAAATTTGTGTCATCTGGCAGCTCCATCACTCACCTGCTGTGGAAGTTTGGATGAGGTACTTACTTAACTTCTTTGTTGTCTCAGCTTCTCCATCTGTAAAACAGGAGACAATAAAATACTTATTTCTAAGGAGTAAATGAGTTGACACATGTAAAGCTTAGGACAGTGCCTGACACGTAGTCTTTCATGTGTTAAATGTTATTTGTGTGGTCAAAAGGTTATTTTGGGAGCACTGAACAAAATTTGTTTTTCCTGCTTCTTTTGCATCCTGGTTCAGAGTGTGACAAAGGTTCCTGTTAAAAATGTGAGCATCCAGCATTTACTGAAACATTTATCATACACTGAGGAGATCACCTGCACCAAGTTTTCATCACCCACTGACTGAAGCTCCGACTCCTTAGGCTCTGGTTGTAGTATTCACATGTCTTAGTAATGCGACCCTTACCTTTTCCGTCCATTATCTCCCTGCTCACCCCAACCACTTCCCTTAAGTTATACGCAATGCAGACTGCTTATCATTCTTCAAACACATCTGAGCATTTTGACCTCTGTTCCTTCTACCTAGAATGACTTTCCTCCCCAAATCTTGCCTTTTCTTCAAGGTTAAATGTATATGTTATTTCCTATGAAAGACTGTCCTCAATTCACCCAGGAAGAAAAAATAACTTTTCCCTCCAGATTTTGGCATCATTTTCTCATGCCTTCTAAATAGCTCACTTATTTGTGTATCTGTCCCACTTCCACCAATAAACCGTTTGCCTCCAAAAACTGAAACTGAAGCAACTGACAACATCCTTGCCCGCAACAGACACTTGATAAATGTTTCATGAATCAATGACTCTAAACACAGAAACATGGATTTGACAAAAAGTCTCCATTCCTAATACAAGAAATATAGACATCTCCCAATATTTATTCAGGGAATATTTATTGAGAAGCAAATATTGCTGGGATCTGGGGTTGGTACAAGAAATAGCAAGATTAAAATCTGATGTGGAGGGCTTTGTGACATTTGCCTCTTCTTCTTGAAGACTATATTTAAATGGACATGTGATAGTTTGGTAAGCTATAGCGTGTGCCATAGATATAAATAACCGTACCTGAAATGCATCTGGGCAGGTTTCACAGGAGAGGTAGCACTTGGATTGACTCCTGGATGAGTTTTCCAGGTGAAGTGACTTAGAATGGCATCCAAGTGGAGGAAAAGAATGATCAAAGCTAGGTAGTCCAAGAGTTGGAGGTAAGCAGGAATACAATCAATGTGGGAACAGGTGTTGAACAGGAAGAGGCTTTGCAATGCCTCATCACCTTCTCGGGCAGTTGAGTGCATGGATGCATTGGTGGATTAGCTTGAGTTACAGGAAAAGTGGGCTTGAAGGCAGGCTGACCAGAATCTGGCCAACCAACCAAAAGATTGTTGTGAAAACTCTGGCCCAAAATGGTGGGAGTCCAAGTTAAGGATAATAACAAAATAGTTAATACAGATATGAAACAAGTCTAGTTCAAGTTCACATAGCTGGCAAATTTCAGAACTCTTGCCCCTATTCTGCAACTACATTTATTTAGTTAACTTTGGCCAGGTTCTCAGGGTTGCTGAGCAGATGAAGACAAGGAGAGAGTTGCACAGAGACATTAAGAGCAACCAGAGAAAAACCCAAGGAAGATAATCAGTGAGAGACGCCAGGCAATAATATGGTGTCATGCTAATAAATCTGTAATATGCAAAGCCTTGAAATGATATATGAGAAAAAAATTAGCTACCTTAGAAAATTATCCCATCTTGTGCTAGAAGAAAAAGCATTCTAAGTAGATAAAATGTAAAGAATGAATAAAAGAAAGATGAAAGTAACTTTATTGATTAGTAAGGCACTGTGCTATGCTCTTCAGATATGTAATCTAATTTAATCCATTCGATATTATCTAAAATAAGTGTTTGTATCCTTGTTACTTCAAGAAGATTAAGTTCATTGCCCAAGGACCCATAGCTGGTGGTAGCAGATATGGTTTGTGAGCCCAGGAATGGCTGCTTTCAAATCCCATGTAATTTTCCTTTCAATAGGACCATTCGGACGGAAGAATAAGCAGGGACAATAGTTGTTCCCTGAGTGTCACAGGTGAGAAGATGCTTATTTAGAATATTTTCTCTTTTAATAATAAGCTCTGTTGAAGGGCTCAGTGACCAAAGTCACTTGCTTCCAAAACATTGGTCTTACAGATATAACATTTCACAAATGATTCCAGATCCAAGAATACATATCCACCATCCACTCTACACTGTAGAAAACCTGGCATAATCCTAGAGTTATCCTACCAGTTGAGAAATCGAGGCTGTCCCAGGAATCTCCCCTTATTCTGACCTCATTATTTCCTGTCACAGATGGTTCTCCTGGAGGAAGTCCAACTGGATGTCCTTCCAGTTCTAGGCCAGATGTCCCACATGTGGGGGGTATAAATGGCCGCATTGTGTTCAGTGAATTATTGCTACCCTCCCGGCTCCTGATGAACTAGGCAAGATCAGAAAGCAGCTTCCCATTGCATCTAGTAAATCAGAGCACAAAATACCAGCCTGCTGCATGTATCGTTCACATCCCAAGTCAGCTTTAAAAGCCCAGGTAAACAGTCCAATAAATTTAAGAAAATTGTAGTTGCTCATAAATTATAAACACTTCAGCTCTCTGTACATTTTTCTATCAGCATACAAAGCCATAAAACTGATTATTTTGTAAACTATAATATGGTAATAGAGAATTTACAAAATGTCTTTAAACTTCCAAGTTAACCAATAGGGAATGGTTACTGAAAATCATCATATATTCATACACTCTTAAAAAATTTATGTAAAAAATTAGCATTGCCTTCTACTTACAAAAAAAAAATACCGTTAATTTTTATGTTTGTATTGCCTGCTTTTTCATAAAAAATTCTATGGTATCTATAGGATATCAGTGAAAGAAAAGAATTGTCCTTCCTTTTTGTTTGAATCTTCAGGAAAAGAATAGAGAAATATATGTGATATTTACACAATCACATGCCCAAAGACCAGCATTATTCAGCAAATACTTTTGGAGCACCTATTATATGCTAGACTCCGGGGATTCAAAGTTATCAAGATATAACACCTACTCTGTCTGAAGGCAAAACTTAGAAAGGAGAAAGAGATAACCAATCAGGTAGTTTTATACAATGAAACCAGTGCATCAAACATAAATAGATAACTAGATAGGTGGATGGGTCGGTGGATAGACAGACAGATACTAGATGGTGTTATGGACTGAATTGTGTGCCCCTAGAATTCATATGTTGAATCCCCATCCCCCAAATGTGACTATATTTGGAGATAGGGCCTTTAAGAAGGCAATTAAGGTTAAATAAGATCATAATGGTAGGGCCCTAATCAGATAAGACTGGTATCCTTATAAGAAGAGGAAGAGATACCAGAGAGCTAGCTCTCTCTCTCTCTCTCTCTCTCTCAGAGCACACAAAGGCCATGTGAGGACACAGTGAGAAGGTCATTAGCTGCAAGCCAGGAAGAAAGCCCTCACCAGAAACCAATCCTGCTGTCACCTTGACCTTAGACTTCTGCCCTCCATAACTGTGAGAGAATGAATGCCTATTGTTTAAGCCACCCAGTGTGTGGCTCTCTTGGTATCTGATATCTATCTGTGGATATCTGTGACATCTTGTTATGGCAGCTCAAGCACACTAAGACAGGTGGATATATGGATAGATAGTAATACGGAATCAGAGGATGGGTTATCTAAACCTCTAACTGGGTGATAAGGAAGTCTTCAAAAGGAGATTCAAGAATTTTTCCTCTTAGATTTGCTTATTTTAAGTTATAAATGTAATACATACTTATTTTAAGTTTACAACAATGTAGAAGGCATATAAAGTTTAAAAACATGAAAGTGCTCTGCTTGAGTCCAACTCTTCAAAGGCAGGCACTATTAAAGAGCTCAGCATGAAGATCTTCAGACCACTTTGAGGGAGCTAATTTGCAACAGTGAGAGGGCATTCCCTAGGGGGTACCTAGAAGGTAGAGCAGGTAGAGCAAAGGGAAGGGTACGTGCAAAAGTGAGAGGTATAAGCAGAGAAGAATGTGCAGAACCTCTCATTTAGGGAACTGAAAGTAGTTTGTGTGTAAAGTTAGTGTGCATCAGGCCATAAATTGCATGTGAAAGGGCAGCCACCACATTGTGAAAGTATTATATAGAAGTGGGCTAACAATAGGAACACACAGTTCCTTAAAAAAAGAAAAACAAACAAAAAAAGAAAAACAAAACAGTTCGTGAACATAGGAAAAGATCCTCAACTTCAATCAAAATTAGAGAAATAAGTTAAAACTGTACTGAGATAATAGTTCTCATCTTTCTGATTGGTAAAAATCCAAAAGTTTTACATAATACTTTCTTGATGAGGCTGTGTGAATACACCACTCTTACACATTGCTGTTGAGAAAGGTAAATGGCACAACCTTATAGAGGGGAATTTGATAGTATCTAGCAAAACTATGTAGGCAGTTACCTTTTGACCTAGTATTCCCACTTCTGGGAATATATTACAGAGATACACTGGTAAAATATGAATATATATATAAACAAGGAATTCAATGCATTTTTTGTAAAGGTAAAATACTGGAAACAACCTAAATGTCTGCCAATATATGACTAGTTGAATATACTGGTCCATCCCCGTAATGCAGCACCATGCAGCTGTAAAAAAGGAAAAGGGATGATTTTATATAATGCTATGAAGTGATCACCAGGATATGCCAACAAGCGGGAAAAAAGCAAAATGAAAAAAAGAACATATAGTGAGATATAATTTATCCCAAAAGGGAGTTCAGAGTATCTAGAGTGTACATATTTGCTTACATTAAAAATGAAAGAATAAACAAATTTAAATGGCTACCAATTAGTGAGACTGGGGAAGAATTTGAAGAAGACAGGAATAGAATCTAAACTCTTCTGAATATAACTTTTGTAAACTTGACTTTGGAAATATTTGACTATGCAAATATTTGAAATTTATGAAAAATAAAAAAATTATAAAAATAAATTAACAGGGCGTGAACCAAGAAGGCAGAGTAGAAGGACGTGCTCTCACTTCCTCTTGCAAGAGCACCAGAATCACAACTGGCTGCTGGACAATCATTGACAGGAAGACACTGGACTTCACCAAGGAGGATACCCCACGTCCAAGGACAGAGGAGAAGCCACAGTGAGATTGTAGGAGGGGCGCAATCAGAGTAAAATCAAATCCCATAACTGCTGGGTGGGTGACTCACAGACTGGCGAACATTTATACCACAGAAGTCCACCCACTGGAGTGAAGGTTCTGAGCCCCACGTCAGGCTTCCCAACCCGGGGGTCCGGCAACGGGAGGAGGAATTCATAGAGAATCAGACTTTGAAGCCTAGTGGGAATTGATTGCAGGACTTCGAGAGGACTGGGGGAAACAGAGACCCCACTCTTGGAGGGCGCACACAAAATAGTGTGCACATCGGGACCCAGGGGAAGGAGCAGTGACCCTGGGGGAGACTGAACCAGACCTACCTGCTAGTGTTGGAGGGTCTCCTGCAGAGGTGGGGGCTGGCTCTGTTTCACCGTGGGGACAAGGACACTAGAAGCAGAGGTTCTGGGAAGTACTCCTTGGCGTGAGCCCTCCCAGAGTCTGCCATTAGCCTCACCAAAGAGCCCAGGTAGGCTCCAGTGTTGGGTTGCCTCAGGCAAAACCACCAACAGGGAGGGAACCCAGCCCCACCCATCAACAGTCAAGTGGATTAAAGTTTTGCAGAGCTCTGACCACCACAGCAACAGTCAGTTCTACCCACCACCAGAGTCTCCCATCAAGCCTCTTAGATAGCCTCAACCACCAGAGGGCAGACAGCAGAAGCAAGAAAAACTACAATCCTGCAGGCTGTGGAACAAAAACCACATTTACAGAAAGATAGACAAGATGAAAAGGCAGAGGGCTATATACCAGATGAAGAAACAAGAAAAAACCCCAGAAAAACAACTAAATGAAGTGGAGATAGGCAACCTTCCAGAAAAAGAATTCAGAATAATGATAGTGAAGATGATCCAGGACCTCGGAATAAGAATGGAGGCAAAGATCGAGAAGATGCAAGAAATGATTAACAAAGACCTAGAAGAATTAAAGAACAAACAAACAGAGATGATCAATACAATAACTGAAATGAAAACTACACTAGAAGGAATCAATAGCAGAATAACTGAGGCAGAAGAACGGATAAGTGACTTGGAAGACAGAATGGTGGAATTCACTGCTGTGGAACAGACTAAAGAAAAAAGAATGAAAAGAAATGAAGACAGCCTAAGAGACCTCTGGGACAACATTAAATGCAACAACATTCGCATTATAGGGGTCCCAGAAGGAGAAGAGAGAGAGAAAGGACCAGAGAAAATATTTGAAGAGATTATAGTCGAAAACTTCTCTAACATGGGAAAGGAAATAGCCACCAAAGTCCAGGAAACACAGAGAGTCCCATACAGGATAAACCCAAGGAGAAACACGCCGAGACACATAGTAATCAAAGTGGCAAAAATTAAAGACAAAGAAAAATTATTGAAAGCAGCAAGGGAAAAATGACAAATAACATACAAGGGAACTCCCATAAGGTTAACAGCTGATTTCTCAGCAGAAACTCTTCAAGCCAGAAGGGAGTGGCATGATATATTTAAAGTGATGAAAGGGAAGAACCTACAACCAAGAGTACTCTACCCAGCAAGGATCTCATTCAGATTCGATGGAGAAATAAAAAGCTTTACAGACAAGCAAAAGCTAAGAGAATTCAGCACCACCAAACCACCTCTACAACAAATGCTAAAGGAACTTCTCTAAGTGGGAAACACAAGAGAAGAAAAGGACCTACAAAAACAAACCCAAAACAATTAAGAAAATGGTCATAGGAACATACATATCGATAATTACCTTAAACGTGAATGGATTAAATGCTCCAGCCAAAAGACACAGGCTTGCTGAATGGATACAAAAACAAGACCCATATATATGCTGTCTACAAGAGACCCACTTTAGACCTAGGGACACATACAGACTGAAAGTGAGGGGATGGAAAAAGATATTCCATGCAAATGGAAATCAAAAGAAAGCTGGAGTAGCTATACTCATATCAGATAAAATAGACTTTAAAATAAAGAATGTTACAAGAGACAAGGAAGGACAGTACATAATGATCAAGGGATCAATCCAAGAAGAAGATATAACAATTATAAATATATATGCACCCAACATAGGAGCACCTCAATACATAAGGCAACTGCTAACAGCTATAAAAGAGGAAATTGACAGTAACACAATAATAGTGGGGGACTTTAACACCTCACTTACACCAATGGACAGATCATCCAAAATGAAAATAAATAAGGAAACAGAAGCTTTAAATGACACAATAGACCAGATAGATTTAATTGATATTTATAGGACATTCCATCCAAAAACAGCAGATTACACGTTCTTCTCAAGTGCTCATGGAACATTCTCCAGGATAGATCACATCTTGGGTCACAAATCAAGCCTCAGTAAATTTAAGAAAATTGAAATCATATCAAGCATCTTTTCTGACCACAACGCTATGAGATTAGAAATAAATTACAGGGAAAAAAACGTAAAAAACACAAACACATGGAGGCTAAACAATACGTTACTAAATAACCAAGAGATCACTGAAGAAATCAAAGAGGAAATCAAAAAATACCTAGAGACAACTGACAATGAAAACACGACGATCCAAAACCTATGGGATGCAGCAAAAGCAGTTCTAAGAGGGAAGTTTATAGCTATACAAGCCTACTTCAAGAAACAAGAAAAATCTCAAGTAAACAATCTAACCTTACACCTAAAGAAACTAGAGAAAGAAGAACAAACAAAACCCAAAGTTAGCAGAAGGAAAGAAATCATAAAGATCAGAGTGGAAATAAATGAAATAGAAACAAAGAAAACAATAGCGAAGATCAATAAAACTAAAAGCTCGTTCTTTGAGAAGATAAACAAAATTGATAAGCCATTAGCCAGACTCATCAAGAAAAAGAGGGAGAGGTCTCAAATCAATAAAATCAGAAATGAAAAAGGAGAAGTTACAACAGACACCACAGAAATACAAAGCATCCTAACAGACTACTACAAGCAACTCTATGCCAAAAAAATGGACAACCTGGAAGAAATGGACAAATTCTTAGAAAGGTATAACCTTCCAAGACTGAACCAGGAAGAAACAGAAAATATGAACAGACCAATCACAAGTAATGAAATTGAAACTGTGATTAAAAATCTTCCAACAAACAAAAGTCCAGGACCAGATGGCTTCACAGGTGAATTCTATCAAACATTTAGAGAAGAGCTAACACCTATCCTTCTCAAACTCTTCCAAATAATTGCAGAGGAAGGAACACTCCCAAACTCATTCTATGAGGCCACCATCACCCTGATACCAAAACCAGACAAAGACACTACAAAAACAGAAAATTAGAGACCAATATCACTGATGAATATAGATGCAAAAATCCTCAACAAAATACTAGCAAACAGAATCCAACAACACATTAAAAGGATCATACACCACGATCAAGTGGGATTTATCCCAGGGATGCAAGGATTCTTCAATATACGCAAATCAATCAGTGTGATACACCATATTAACAAATTGAAGAATAAAAACCATATGATCATCTCAATAGATGCAGAAAAAGCTTTTGAAAAAATTCAACACCCATTTATGATAAAAACTCTCCAGAAAGTGGGCATAGAGGGAACCTACCTCAATATAATAAAGGCCATATATGACAAACCCACAGCAAACATCATTCTCAACGGTGAAAAACTGAAAGCATTTCCTCTAAGATCAGGAACGAGACAAGGATGTCCACTCTCACCACTATTATTCAACATAGTTCTGGAAGTCCTAGCCACGGCAATCAGAGAAGAAAAAGAAATAAAAGGAATACAAATTGGAAAAGAAGAAGTAAAACTGTCACTGTTTGCAGATGACCTGATACTATACATAGAGAATCCTAAAACTGCCACCAGAAAACTGCTAGAGCTAATTAATGAATATGGTAAAGTTGCAGGATACAAAATTAATGCACAGAAATCTCTTGCATTCCTATACACTAATGATGAAAAATCTGAAAGAGAAATTATGGAAACACTCCCATTTACCATTGCAACAAAAAGAATAAAATACCTAGGAATAAACCTACCTAGGGAGACAAAAGACCTGTATGCAGAAAACTATAAGACACTGATGAAAGAAATTAAAGATGATACCAACAGATGGAGAGGTATACCATGTTCTTGGATTGGAAGAATCAACATTGTGAAAATGACTATACTACCCAAAGCAATCTACAGATTCAATGCAATCCCTATCAAATTACCAATGGCATTTTTTATGGAACTAGAACAAATCATCTTAAAATTTGTATGGAAACACAAAAGACCCCGAATAGCCAAAGCAGTCTTGAGGGAAAAAAACGGAGCTGGAGGAATCAGACTCCCTGACTTCAGACTATACTACAAAGCTACAGTAATCAAGACAATATGGTACTGGTACAAAAACAGAAACATAGATCAATGGCACAAGATAGAAAGCCCAGAGATAAACCCACGCACCTATGATCAACTAATCTATGACAAAGGAGGCAAAGATATACAATGGAGAAAAAACAGTCTCTTCAATAAGTGGTGCTGGAAAAACTGGACAGCTACATGTAAAAGAATGAAATTAGAACACTCCCTAACACCATACACAAAAATAAACTCAAAATGGATTAGAGACCTCAATGTAAGACTGGACACTATAAAACTCTTAGAGGAAAACATAGGAAGAACACTCTTTGACATAAATCACAGCAAGATCTTTTTTGATCCACCTCCTAGAGTAATGGAAATAAAAACAAAAATAAACAAATGGGACCTAATGAAACTTCAAAGCTTTTGCACAGCAAAGGAAACCATAAACAAGATGAAAAGACAACCCTCAGAATGGGAGAAAATATTTGCAAATGAATCAACGGACAAAGGATTAATCTCCAAAATATATAAACAGCTCATTCAGCTCAATATTAAAGAAACAAACACCCCAATCCAAAAATGGGCAGAAGATCTAAATAGACATTTCTCCAAAGAAGACATACAGACGGCCACGAAGCACATGAAAAGATGCTCAACATCACTAAGTATTAGAGAAATGCAAATCAAAACTACAATGAGGTATCACCTCACACCAGTTAGAATGGGCATCATCAGAAAATCTACAAACAACAAATGCTGGACAGGGTGTGGAGAAAAGGGAACCCTCTTGCACTGTTGGTGGGAATGTAAATTGATACAGCCACTATGGAGAACAATATGGAGGTTCCTTAAAAAACTAAAAATAGAATTACCATATGACCCAGCAATCCCACTACTGGGCATATACCCAGAGAAAACCGTAATTCAAAAAGACACATGCACCCCAATGTTCATTGCAGCACTATTTACAATAGCCAGGTCATGGAAGCAACCTAAATGCCCATCAACAGACGAATGGATAAAGAAGATGTGGTACATATGTACAATGGAATATTACTCAGCCATTAAAAGGAATGAAATTGAGTCATTTGTTGAGACGTGGATGGATCTAGAGACTGTCATACAGAATGAAGTAAGTCAGAAAGAGAAAAACAAATATCGTATATTAACGCATGTATGTGGAACCTAGAAAAATGGTACAGATGAGCCAGTTTGCAGGGCAGAAGTTGAGACACAGATGTAGAGAACAGACATATGGACACCAAGAGGGGAATACTGAGGTGTGGTGGGGATGGTGGTGTGCTGAACTGGGCGATTGGGATTGATATGTATACACTGATGTGTATAAAATTGATGACTAATAAGAACCTGCAGTATAAACAAACAAACAAAACAACTAATAGTAAACTTTCATTGGGTTATTTGTGTGGAAATATGTTAATATAAATGTTTCAGACATTACCTGAAATTTCTAAAAGTCTTATATGTTCTGGTATAATGTTGTAAGTCATAATCCTAGTTATTACTTTAGAATGTATATCTCAGAAATAACTAATTTTCTTGTCAACTGCATTGTTATGAACTTTCATCAAATCTTTAACCGTGGTCATTTTTAAGTCTTTTGTCATTTACAGACAGTTCTGGGTGTACTCTGATGCTTTTGAAAATATGTTCCTATAAAAGGGTTTCATCTTCAAGAAATTCATGGAAAAGACTTTGACAAGTACAGGTTTCTGGTAACTGTACTGCTGAACTGAATGAATAAGCATTTTCAGAACTCTAATGAAAAACTGATGAACTCATAAAAGTGCTAACAGAAGATCAAGATAAAAAAAAAATTAATTACATGGGACTGAACGAACTGATGAGGATGAGTATAATTTTTGTGACTTTCTGTTTGAATTAAAAAAAAAAAAAATCCCACAAGGACTCAGAGGCAAAGAATATACAAATCAATTTTCACTACAAAGTAAAGGAGCTGTTACAGTGGAGGATTACTGGACTGAATGTCAATATTATGACATAGTATGAGTGTGTTTCATGTTTGGTAATTGCAATCATTGTTGCTTTTGTTGTGGTCATCCATGTACAATGCTTGGTGTCAGTCTATTTATCTCTTGTAAAAATAAAATACAGTGTGTGTGTGTGTGTGTGTGAAAAAATAAATAAATTAATTAATTAATTAATTAACAAAAAGCAATTTATAAAATTTGGAAGAAAATGAAATGAAAGAACTTAACTGTATAAAATGTGGTTGTTATAACCACACAAAATGGAAGTATCTCAAACCACTTTAAGACCAATCATTTGACCATACATCATAACAGCATTTACCCAAGAAAAAAAGAAATGCAGAAGCAAGCAAAACAAATAAACAAACAAAAAACTTCACACTCTTTTTAATGATCCTCTGATCATGGAGCTGATGGTGGAGCCGATAGTGTTATTCTGGGCCTGTGACATGTATATTGGGGAATTAAGTAAATGAATAATTATACTGGTGCATCTGACCACTGTGATTTTTGGCAGGAGAGAAAAAACACGTGGAAAGACTGATGAGGTTAAGTAAAAACCATATTAAATTGGGTGTGTTAGTATTAAACTACTACAAATTTTTCCTTGTAAATATATGCACATTGTAGAACTATGCACTGAAACAAGACTAATAGCAAACAGCAGACCAGTAGCAGGAAGCACTTTTCTTACTCATACCATAATCTCTAAAGAGCATATAGCTCATTGAAAGGACTCAAAGCTTGTTGGAGAAACATCTAAAGCCGGGTCTGAGATAGAAAGGGACAAACTGTTTTCCTAACAAGGAAGCTATTAAACTATGGGGGTCCTGGCAAATGACTCAGGAGCCAACTGAAAAAATTTCTCATTAGCCACATATGGGATAATTTGAGTATCAGTAAAGACAATTGCAAGGGACTGAAACACTTCAAATAATCTTACCAGTTAGATCTGGGAGTCTACCATTTTACAGAAAGAAAACAAAACAAAACAAAACCTTATTGCTTACCTTTAAAAATAAATCCTTATGGTTTACTTTTTAGAAGATTCTAGAAAATCAACTCAACAGTTGGAAAACTGTTAAATACAAAGGATTATTCAAAATTTATAAATTTTGAGGCATTTATGTTGCTTTTTGATGAATTCTACCTCAATATTGTCAAGTAGGTGATAACTGGTAATTTCTCTATTTAAAAATCGTCCAGATAATAAATAAAGGACTAGCACAATTAGAACAAATTAGAATTTAGAAGTAAAGGGAGTCAGAAGATTATTCTGTAAACAATAAATTGTACATTCCAGTTCTAATCCCTCTTCCACATTTATCATTCTTATTCCTCATTCACAAACCTGTTTGTGAAGTTTGTGGCAAAGCACTTCCTCCCTCTAGTGCGTTCTGCACACTTCTGCTGGATTAGTATCAGTAAGGTCAGTTCTAATCACACCATCTGCTTCTCAACACTTTGCAATAGCTCTCCATTGTTTTAAACATTAAATAGCCTTCTTCAATATTATGCAAATCCAACTTTTCCACAGTAATCAATTGTCATTTCCATAATTTATCCTATATTTCAGTGGTTGACAAAGTTTTTCTGTAAAGGACTAGGTAGTAAATATTTTAGGGTTGGCAGACCAGAAGGTCAGTCACAACTATGAAAATTTGAAAAAGCAGTCATAGACTTGATGTAAATGAGTGGGTGAGGCTGTGTTCCAATAAAACTTTATTTACAAAAACAAGATTAAGCCCAAGGCCATAGTTTATTGTTCCTGATAAAGCTGAATTGATTTACTCACTCTTCCAGAGCACCCTTCATGCTACTCCCCCCATTTCTGCAGGTCCATGCCCTACTCAAGATTCATTCCAAAGGCTACTCCTTTAAACAACTTCCCTAAGCATCTTAGTAAAGAATTCCTTCAGTGCCTATAACATGGTGCCTGATAGTCTTACTAGCCTGTTTTTTCAGTTGTGTACCTGATTGTTTCTCTAATTTAAGGGCAAGGACGCCTCTGTTTGCCTCATAACCTCTGGTTTTCTGGCTTTGTTTATTCAACAAATATTTTGGCATAAATGTAGAGTGCACATACAGTGGGCATCTATGGCTTATGCCCATCAGCATCCATTCACTGTTCCATTAAAGGTCCAGTCCTTCCCTCACTCAGTCCTTATGCTGCACATAGAATGGAGCCCACTCAGGAATTCAAGGGTGTACCTCCAACTGCATCTTGGACAATCACAGCACTGCCTTCTACCCACCTACAGTGATTGATTCAGAGATGAACATGTGAGCAATGAGTCAATATGACAGACTCTTACTGGAACTGCTGACCCACTGTCATTTCTTCATTTCCACCTGCTTTAGACATGGGATGATTAAGGCCAAAAATGTCCAGTTATTCTATGATCACATCTGAGATTAAAGCCAACTTGAAATAAAAGGAATAAATTGGTTAGAAAGACTGATTCCTGGAGAAATCATTTTAGCCTTCTGTACCAAGAACTTTAAGCAGTCTGTGCCCTCCAGACATGCCCTGGCCCACAGCCTTCTCTTCAATATGAGGCAATAAATTCCCTTTTATCCTAAACCAGTTTGGGTTAGGTTTATATTATCTGCTACTAAAAAAAAAAAAAAAAAACCCTGTTATTAATGTATGTTATCAATAAATTTCAGAGGAATCAGTGAAATAATGACCCCACTATAAGGCATAGTAATCAGTGTCTAAAACTTAACTCTCCTTTCCTATATCCAAAGATCACCCAAAAAGAGAATGCGACATATGATCCAACTTTTCAACATTTACTTCAGATCATTTCAAAACCATAGGAACTTTGAGAAATGGGGGAAAGGGAAGAGATGGCATTTTATAGCTCATTTCAGAGGCCAACAATAGGTATGACATTTATCTTCCATAACAAAGTATCTTGGGTGAAAATCATTAAGCATTGCTCTAGAAGTTCTCTCTTGGAGAATGTGACACTTGTTTTAAGCTTTAAAAAAAATCAGCGAAGTGAGGGGAGCAAGCCAAAATCTTCACTGAGTAGAACCCAGGCAGTGACAAAATGCGGGTAAACAGAGAAGAGCAGCTTCCTTTAGTTGGTCTCTGAGCCACAGATTACATGGAACAAAACTGCTTTTCAAAATGTTTTCAGCTGGATGAAAAATGATGTTTGCTCTCTTTCATTTGAGGATTTTTCATACCTAAGAAATGGCCTCACCATAAAAATCACTGTTGAAATGAAAGAGCTAATATCAGCCTGACCATGAGACAATAGGTCTAGTTAAAAAGTTATTTATCGACATAAATGATCTTGCATATCTGACATGTTTTTATGCAGAAAGGGATAGAGTAATAGATCCATGTTTTTATAATGCAATGCCCTGTAACTAATGATTTTTTGAAAAACAATTTTGCTTTCCTAACAATTTTATGCAGAAGCTAATGATTCAAATGATGAATGGCTATTCAAAAAAAAAAAAAAAAAAAGAAGAAGAGAGAGAGACTGACTTCGTGTGGTTAATGATTTCTCATAGCTAATGAGAGAACACGACTCCTCCAGTTTTAGGGAGTGTTGCTCTCTGAGTGATGATAGGTACTAAAGATGTTTACACCTTTACCCAATGACTTGTATGTGAATCTTCTAAGGTGGATTTCCATGCATGTTGCATTATTTTGTTGCATATGCATATATTGTATTATGACTTCTTTAAACATTAAGAATGCTGAAAGAGGAATATCCAAATAGATTGCTGTTTTTGTTGAATTGGTGCTGATAATCTCTTAACTTCTAGTTATTTCTCTTTGCTCTTTTAATATCTTATAACTTGTTGAACATAACTTTGAAGCAGAAAATATAGCAATGGAAATAAACGATACTGGAATTTCTCCCTAGAGAGGTTCTTCTTAAGTGGAGCCAATTAAGTGGAGCAAAGCCTGGAGACATTTTTGGTTGTCACAATTGACGAGGCGGGGGTGGGGGGCGGGGGGGTGTGTACTGACATCTAGTGGGTAGAGGCCAGAGATGCTGTTAAACATCCTAAATGCGTAGGACAGACCCTAACAGGTAACTATCTAATTTAAAAAGTCAATAGTACTGGCCAACTATTCCCCAAAAGGAAAATTTAAAGACTCAACTAAATGAAAATTTTTGGTTTCCTTCTCTCACTTACATCCAGACCAATTCTTTATTCTTTATGAAACATTAGCAATCTGATAATGCCTGTTAGAATGTACAACATCCCAACAGCAGTCAGACAATTTTTTTCCAGCCCCTCAACTAATGTGCTGCCCTCTTACTGCTTTCTGGTTGTCTCTTTAACTGAAACCGTGTTATTGAAGAGGTTTCCAGCCATGTTCATGTCATCAGCTTCAGATGAACTCTTTCAGCATTTGGATGGGCATTTAGGTAATACGGGAGATGCAGGAGAATCTAATGAGGTTTCTTTCCACCTCCTAAGGTATTGAGAAGATGAATTCATGAGTTGGAACATAGAATAAAAAATTTAAAAGACCACAATTTAGAATTGGCTTCACGGCTTTAAACCAGTATTGTCTGCATTGTAAAGGTGATTATATGGGAAAAAGAGGGGTAATTTCCCACTTGTTTCTAAAATATATAGGTTCTATCTGAAGAGAAAAAAAAAAATTCTTTTATGGAATCTAATAACAAAATGGCAGTCACTTTAAGACCTAAAATATGATTTCAGTGCTTGGCTCAGAGAGTTGGTAAATGTGCCATTTTACATTGGCTGACACCTCTGTGCAGAGTTCCAGAAGAGTACCATTCAGTCACAGCTTTGGCAGATTGCTATCACCCAGAGACCTTTTTATAAGACCAAAATTGAGCAGTGCAATGTGAAACCCACCACATTATTGGATCACGTAGATGAACCCAGTGGTCTGGAGCTTTATGAGGTAAAATCTACTTCCAAGTTTAAATACCTGCCACCCTGAGATGAATGGAAAAATACCAACTAGCTTCTTCCAGACTTAGAATAGTCCATTCTTATTGGATAAGAAATTGCAGGTAAATTACCCTGTTCTCAGAATAGGGTACTCATAAGGTTTTGTCTGTATAACGAATTAAGGAAATTAATTATCTAACATCACTAGTATTGTGGATATCTTCGGATATTCTCTTTCTGGAAGACTATACTCATATTTCAAGAGTCAGTGGATAAGAAAGGACATCAGTGGTTAGTATATGCTATTATTTGGAAAGGACACACCTTTTGCTTCATTTCAAAGATTTCAGGAGCCTAGATTATACACACTACCATTGAAATAAAAATGTAAAATATTAATAATTAACTCTGAGGTGAGTTAGCTGACCTCAGTTAGTAGATCATTTAAAATACGACGGGGCTTCCCTGGTGGCGCAGTGGTTGAGAATCTGCCTGCCAATGCAGGGGACACGGGTTCAAGCCCTGGTCTGGGAAGATCCCACATGCCGCGGAGCAGCTGGGTCCGTGAGCCACAACTACTGAGCCTGCGCGTCTGGAGCCTGTGCCCCGCAACGAGAGAGACCGTGATAGTGAAGAGGCCCGCGCACCGCGATGATGAGTGGCCCCCGCTCGCCGCAACTAGAGAAAGCCCTCTCACAGAAACGAAGACCCAACACAGCTAAAAATAAATAAATAAATTAAAAAAAATAAAAAAAAAATAAAAAAAAAAATAAAATACGACGGCTCCTTTTCAGAGGGATTGAAAACATTTTTTCTAATACCCTATTTTGCATGATTTAGGTTGGTTCTGAAGAACAGTTTCCTGTGACACGTAAACCTATTATCATCTGAGAATTATAATTTTAATTCTTCATAAAAATGCAAAGAGACATGAAAAGTGTTTGAGAGAAAGAGAATATTAACATAAGAAATCAACCTGAGAAGCAACTCGTTTGAACCATGGTATGACGTTTGATTCCTAAAACTTCTCTAAACATAATTTCCATCATTTAATGACTCAGGTAAAACAGAAATATCATTCCACTTGGAACTGTTTTTTGTTATAAAATATAATGATAGTTTTGAACAGTACTATGTGGTATAAACTCTTTTAAACCTCTTCTAGAAAATGAAGAGAATCTCTTTCTTAACTAGACATTTCTAAGAAGAATGATATTTCTTGGAAATTACATTTCCTACTAAAGCCTGTATTTTCCCTCTCCTTCTGCAAACTTAAGATTCTAATTATCATCATTTAAATTTTTCTCATTCACTTATTAAAAAACTTGTATTTAGTGCTTCTTATATGCAAGACCCTCTACCAGACATAATTGAGAATATGGCAGCTCCTTTGCCTCTTCTTATATTGAGATTATAGCAACTGTAGGAGAAGAAATTTAAAAAGAGGGCAAAGTGAAAAGAAAATAATAAAGTTTCATGAAGGAGTCTCTGTCATGCTGGTGTGGACAAACTATCTTGAGTCCCTGCGGTGTAAAGTCCTATATACAAATGAAAGTGAAATGAAAAATTTCATTTATTTATGTCTGCTAAAATTTAATTAGTATTTGAAATATTAAAATAATGAAATGCATATGGGAAGCAATTTTGAGTAGTAGCAGCAACATATGCTTGAAATGCATACTTACTTATAACCCATTGCAAACATTATGAATAGGCCATATTTCTTTACAGAAGTAAATTATCTGAATAAAATATAAAGAAAAAACTAAATGAAAAGAATAAGATGTAAAAGAAAGAAAAGCAAGATGAGGAAAGTCATTATGCCAAGGATGAAAGAGCAATTTATATTTTGTTATCTGAATTTTTAAAATATTGTTTCTATTTAAATATTCCTATTGATCTTCTATCAATATGAAGACTTCTATTAATCTGAAAAGTCATGAAATTTAAAAATCTTTACAACTGGAAAGGCCTCAAGTTTAATCTTGTCCAAATTTCTTGTTATTTCATATGAAGAATTGAGCCTGGAATTTAGTTAATTTTGTCTTTTTCCACCATCAGAGCTTGAAGTAACTCAACTGAATTCAGAATTGGATTTTTTTTTTTCCCCAGATGAGATCTGAGATTTAGGATTCACATGTGAAAAGTAAGACACAAAAGCAATCTAGCAATCTACTGGTGCTGAGGACAAAGCAGTGACAGAATTTGATGCATTGGGCAACTGAGGCTATTTCTTTTATTTTAATCACAAGTTGACATTAATATGAAAGGTAAAGGGTTGGATTTTTTCTGTATGCATGTATTTATAAATGCTCTAGGCACTGGTATCCTAACTTGAATAATTGTTGAGTACTTTTCTGGGGTTGGGAGTTTGATGTGGTTGAATGGAAATTCACTGAGATGAAACTGTATTACAATGATTGTCAGGGGAGGCCCCTTTTGCCATTATACAAATGAGCCAAACACTAGAAAATAGCTCCAGTACATCTGCTTATAATGGTGTTTGGCATCTGAAACAGGATTATTTAGATCATCTGTGATATCTTAACAATGATCCAGTCCCCAGCTTGCTAATAATTCATGCCTTTCAGTATAGAAATATTAAACTTGTTGTTTGTGCAGAAATAAATAATATGTAAGCTTTATTTTTACTCTGAAATGAACATTGTAAATAATTCTAAATGAAGTTCATTTTTTTTTCCAGTCATACACTCTGAATTTCCTGGGTACAGCAAGTAGAGAGACTTTACTAGGATGCAGACTCTACTGCAAAGTCAACATTTTTTGTTTGGTTACAAAACATAATTATTAGAGATTGAGATGAAGAAACAGGAGCCTTTACCTGATCAAAGAGCTAACACCATTTAAACAAAAACAACTCAGAAGTTAAGATTTTCCAAAAGAAAATAATGACAGTCAGTTAGTTTGTAAATAATACAGGTATAAATCCAGTCTTTGACTCTAATCTTGGGCAAGTACTCTTGGCTCATAACTGAACCCACATTGATGGTTCCCCTTCTTTGGCTCATCCTGAGAAACCCCTGGGGCCCCCCAGATCTACTATAAAAGAATCTCTGGAGAAAAGGTTTTTATTTTTTTAAAAAAATAAAGCTTTATATATTTTTTTAAATACCTTTATTGGAGTATAATTGCTTTACAGTGGTGTGTTAGTTTCTGCTTTATAACAAAGTGAATCAGCTATACATATACATATATCACCATATCTCCTCACTCTTGTGTCTCCCTCCCACCATCCCTGTCCCACCCCTCTATGTAGTCACAAAGCACCGAGTTGATCTCCCTGTGCTATGCAGCTGCTTCCCACTAGCTATCTATTTTACATTTGGTAGTATATATAAGTCCATGCCACTCTCTCACTTCATTCCGGCTTACCCTTCCCCATCCCCGTGTCCTCAAGTCCATTCTCTATGTCTGCATCTTTATTCCTGTCCTGCCCCTAGGTTCTTCAGAACCATTTTTTTTTTTTTTAGATTCCATATATATGTGTTAGCATATGGTATTTATTTTTCTCTTTCTGACTTACTTCACTCTGTATGACAGTCTCTAGGTCTATCCACCTCACTACAAATAACTCAATTTTGTTTCTTTTTATGGCTGAGTAATATTCCATTGTATATATGTGCCACATCTTCTTTAGCCATTCATCTGTCGATGGACACTTAGGTTGCTTCCATGTCCTGGCTATTGTAAATAGAGCTGCAATGAACATTGTGGTACATGACTCTTTTTGAATTATGGTTTTCTCAGGGTATATGCCCAGCTTTATATTTTTAAAAGCTTTTGATGATCAAACGTGGGGACCACTAGTCTGGATTAAACATTTTAATCAAAATAGGATTTAGAAGAACAGAGATTGAAATCAATTTCTTACAGAATGAAAATCTTTCAAATATAATAGGAGCTCAGTATATTAAGGAACATCAGTATGAAAAGGTAACTTATTTAATAATTTATTGTCCCATGAAATTCATTGGGTTGATAGTGTTGGGGTTTTGTGTAGAATAAAAAGTTTTCTTACAATAGAGTCTATTTGCTCTGGATCCTGACACCTAATGAATGAATCTCTGACATCTTAGTGAAGAAATTTTACGTAAATTAAATCAAATTATAGCTCAGGTTCATGCAGTCCTCCAATTTATGGCCTTGCCAGGTGACTTGGTTTGTGCTTGCTTTGGCGTGCCATAAACTTTTGACCAAAGATAAAATACTAAATATGTTATATCTATTTTATGCCTGATTTGTTTGTATCCAGGAATTTGACAAAACAATGATTGTTCCAGATTCAAGGTGACTTTGAAATGAATTCATTCAGTAAACATTTATTAAATCTGTGCCAGGCCCTAATTTGTCTGATAAAGTAAAGCTCTTTTATTAGTTTAGTATCCATTAAAAGTATCACAAATCATGTATTGATTTTTTTTATAGACGTATAAAAAGTATCAGGTAACAAAATGTGTAAGAAACGGGCTGATGCAGTTGTTAAGTATGAAGTACCAGGAATGCACAACTGGCTCCTTAGTCTTATTTCTGTTAAGTTCGAAGTCATTTATTGCACGGTTGTGATGTTCAAGGAATCAGTTAAGTGTGAGAGATACATATGTGGACCCTGCATTCTATGAGCTCACAATTTAAAGTGAAAATATCAATAGCCTAAAGAGCTGGTATTTGTGTCTCTTCAGCATATCACAAATTATCTATTGATTTTAAAAAATAAAAATGAACATATTCCAATGGAAAAAGGTCTAAGGAATCTTTAATGGAAAATATGAAGATGATATATTAAAAATAAATCATGTTGTATGTTGTATAATTGTATAAGATCTAAGAACAACATTTTATTCAATGTAGTCAGCATTCTTTTTAAGATGGCTTTGACTTTTGTCAGATCTGAGAGCTACATTTAAGAATTCAACTCGCACATTTACATATATATTGAGGTCAGAGCTTCTAGAATGCCTGCATCCTGCTGACAGAACCAGCTTTTAATAATGATCTTGTATCACCTCCATAAGTAATTATACTTGATCGAGATTCAATTTGACAAAACCTACTTTTACTGTACAGCTATTGTGCTATAGTAAGATTCAAGTATTGGAGGATATGTTTTATAATTTCTTACTATGTTTTACCCATATTTAATTTTTTATGACTTCAAATATCAATTGAGGAAAAAGAGATATATTGGGTTGGCCAAAATGTTTGTTCAGTTTTTTCCATAAGATCTTCCTCAAACTAGTTTCACTTGTTCAAAAAATGTGTTTCTAGTTTACCAAGTCCCTTTCCTCATGCCATTGTTAATATTGCTATGACTCAAAATGTAAGTAAAAATCACAATTCAGCTGGGGGATCCCCTATCAAGAACCAGAACATTCCACGGCCAGCAGAAATCCAAAGCCCTCTCCAAAGATTGGTGCAAAATTTCAAAGAATTATGGCCTCATCTGACACCCCTTTGCCTCTATCTTCACATATATGCATTCTCTGTGCTGTGTCATGTTGCTCTAGATAGGAGATTCAACAATATATTCATTGCAAAAACAACAAAAATGAATGCATATACGATAATAACATGAAATATTTGTGAATATAGAAAACTTTTCCAAAAATTTAAAGAGAAAGAGACAAAGAAATGGTTACCTCCATCCTAATTTCCTAATCTCTCACTGGGAGGCTCTCTCTCCTTCAGTCTCATCCATGTTCTTTCAGTGGAGCCAGTACCATCCCTAAGCAGAGGGATCTCACGTTCCTGGATGCAGTGGCCATAGGAGAGATCAGCATATTATCAGGTTTAAAGAGACAAATGAAGATTTTGACTGGAAAGACTCTTGGCTGCAGGGTTTCAACCTGGTAACGCCTAGAAGCCATCTTGTGATGACAGGGAAATGAAAACAACACAGATGGAAAAGAATGAAGAAATACATCTTGCTTACCTAGTTCAAGGCCTGAGTCCAGTCAATCTGCTTTTTGACTTGCAATTAAGGGAGGCAGTGAATTTTGGTTTGTTTCTTAGCTTCTTTTGCCACTTGCACCTGAAAGACTCTTAATTGATAGAAAGACTGGAGACATTGTCAATTATGTGATCCATTGTCTCATATAAAATTAATGTGAAAATATCTTTAAAGAATTCATAGGCAGGGAAAAATTCTTCTTTCATGCTGAGCTTTCTTAGTTAAGGTAATGTGAATTAGATAATATACCATATTTCAATATTTTTTTAGTTACCATAATTAAAGCAATTGCTTAATTTTCTGCCCCCATACAATAAAAACTTTGGCTCGGCTGGAGTACTGTCATCTTTCCACAGTCTTATTTATTTCCCCATTATATTTTATTTTTATTTTAATATTCTCTCTGTGTCATTGTCTTTCACTGAAAACCATTTTAATGGCATGTTTTTTAATTTTTCAGAATAAAATAAATAAATCATCTAGATTTCTCCATCATTAGATAGGAAATCCTCCTGTAGAAATGCCATTTGCCATAATATCAAAGCTTTGCATTGAATAACGAACATTCTGAATTACCAAAATAACACTGGTATAATTTAACAGATAATCAGATTGTTAAGGCTTTCCAGGAAATTACTCAGAATTATAGGAATGGGACCAAAAGATGACTCTGTACAAAATTCATTCATTGGTTTTAAATTAATAAATCAAAGAAAACATACTTTCTTTATTAATGATTAATTTTTATATTGCCATTGAACTAGTGAATGTACATTATATATATACAATATAAATATACATGTATATGTATGCATATATATATACATATATATGTATATTCACATACCCCTCTATCCCACATAGATAATTCGTTTTTATTTTTCAAACCAATGAAAGAATAAAAACATACCACAAGGAAAAATAAATTTTAAAGAATATCTGGTTTCTCTTCTGGCCTCTCTTAACTGTCTATACTAAGGAGGCAGATAACAGTGGAAGGCAATTCTGAAATAACAATATTGATTTCAGACTTATTTCCAGGATGGTAGAATAATTTCCGCATCTCTCACTGTGTTGATAGATAAATCTAGATGGTGTAAGCAGTGTCTAAAATCCTAAATTGAAGGGGAATAATGTGATTCAAGCAACCAGAAACACAGTACTGTATGGGTAAATTCAGCCCAAGGAAGAAATTTGCTGAAAGGATAAGATGTTCAATGGATCAAAGAATATACAGAAGAACTAGAACTTCTACAAAAGGGGCCCTGTTCTAAGGACCTATTAGAAATAAATGGGCAACAATTCCCTTTGGGGACCGGCAGAAGTGATGAATGGGCAGCATTTATCTACCTTATGCCTCCCAGATACAGACTGATGATTCCTGGAGAGTCTGATGTCTACACTTCACTCACTCACCCACCCTAGGTTACAGGAGTTGAGACTCTGATTGGCAATGATTTGAAGAGCACAGACACTGGAAGAGACCGTTTCTCAAAGGAATATCAGGGAGCTGCTTCCAAAAGACATGGCAAATGGATATTAATTAGGCCAAAAATATAATGTCCACTACACAGACTGGGCTGAAATCCAAATCAGCTTAGAAGGAGAGAGGTAGTAAGAAGCTGATTGACAAGATAGAGAAAGGTAAAGCCATCAACTCAAGTAAATAATCTGAGAGAATGTTTATACACTCTTTCCAAAGACAGGTCCTAAATTGTAGCTTATGATACTGTGTTTGTGAATAGTTATTTCAAAGGGGAGAACAAGTCAATTCTTTTTTCCTTTCCAAATTTCCTAGATAGGGAAGCAAACACACTGTAATCTTTTTCAAACAGTCAAGCCTCGATTGGCTTTGCTTTCTTCTGACCCAGTTGGTGATACCCATTTTATCCATTTATATAGCTTCTTAAGCTTTTACCTCTTTATCTGTTGTATATAAGATAGTTTGCTGCTCTGTGTGCTTAGCTCCAGATGTTTCTTCCTTTTACCCTGAGTTGCACAGATATACACATGTATTTGAGGTTGTAATATTTTAATGATTATTTCTATTAATGGGCTGCAAGTGCCTTCTACAAGGTTCTTTTTAAAGAATGGATCCCAGTCCTAACATGCATCTTGGAATTTGAAACCTAGAAATGTATAGAATTTACATTTATATGACAAGGCATTAGTTCTTCATCATCTGATTTTAATAATTTCAAGACAATGCTATGTCACAATTTTATCAGGAAAGTAATTTTTGGTGAGTCAGTCTGTCTTGTTACTGATTTTTTTCCCTAATAATTAAATGAAAGGCATCATAACAATTTTTCTATCGAATACATGAAGTTCATTCCTTTATTTGTTATTTACCAGTGGTTTTAGTGTATTCACAAAGTTGTACAACCATGGCCACTATAATTCCAGAACATTTCCATCACTTTAAGAAGAAACTGCATACAAATTATAAATTTTTTGTTCTAGTTCTGTGAAAAATGCCATTGGTAATTTGATAGGGATTGCATTGAATCTGTAGATTGCTTTGGGTAGTATAGTCATTGTCACAATATTAATTCTTCCAGTCCAAGAACACGGTATATCTCTCCATCTGTTTGTGTCGTCTTTGGTTTCTTTCATCAGTATCTTATAGTTTTCTGCATACAGGTCTTTTGCCTCCTTAGGTAGGTTTATTCCTAGGATTTTATTCTTTTTGTTGAAATGGTAAATGGTATTGTTTCCTTAATTTCTCTTTCTGATCTTTGGAAAACAGTATGGAGGTTCCTTAAAAAACTAAAATTAGAATTACCATATGACTCAGCAATTCCACTACTGGGCATATACCCAGAGAAAACCATAATACAAAAAGACACATGTATCCCAATGTTCATTGTAGCACTATTTACAATAGCCAGGATATGGAAGCAACTTAAATGTCCATCGACAGAGGAATGGATAAAGATGTGGAACATATATACAATGGAACATTACTCAGCCCTAAAAAGGAATGAAATTGGGTTATTTGTAGAGACGTGGATTGACCTAGAGAATGTCATACAGAGTGAAGTAAGTCAGAAAGAGAAAAACAAATACCGTATATTAACGCATATATGTGGAATCTAGAAAAATGGTATAGATGATCTTACTTGCAAAGCAGAAATAGAGACACAGATGTAGAGAACAAATATATGGATAGCATTGGGGAAAGGGGGAGTGGGAAGAATTGGGAGATTGGGATTGACACATATACACTATTGATACTATGTATAAAATAGACAACTAATAAGAACATACTGTATAGCACAGGGAACTTTATTTAATGCACTGTGGTGACCTAATGGGAAGGAAATCCAAAAAGAGGGGATATATGAATATGAATATGTATAGCTGACTCATTCTGCCGTACAGTAGAAACTAACACAACACTGTACAGCAACACTACTCCAATAAAAATTAATTAAAAAAAAAAAAAGAAACTGCATAGCCATTAGCAGTTACACCCCATACCCCCTCCCTCCACCTTCATCCAGCCTCTGGCAAACGCTAGTATATTTTCTGGCTCTATTAATTACCTTTTCTGGACCCTTCAGAATCATAAATGGAATTATTCAATATGTGACCTTTTGTGTCTGGCCTGGGTCCTTTACCATAATGTTTTAAAAATTCTCCCCTTTTGTATCACATATCAGTACATCATTCCTTTTTGTGTCTGAATAATATTCTATGATATGGCTGTATTTCATTTTGTCCGTTTGTCAGCTGAATTTGGGTTCTTTCCACATTTCAGCTCTTACGAACAGCTATGCTATGATCATCCAGGTACAAGTTCTTATGTGGACATATGTTTTCAGTTCTCTGTGGATGTGTACCCAGTATTGGAATTGCTGGGTCATATGGTAACTCTGTATATAACTTTTTGAGGAATTGCCAAACCATTTTCCAAAGCAGTTTTACCATTTTACATTCCAACCAGCAGTGTATAAGGGATTCAATTTCTCTACATCCTCTCCAACACTTGTCGTTACTGGTCTTTTTGATTAGTCATCACAGTAGATGTAAAGTGATATCTCATTATGGTTTTGATTTGAATTTTCCTAATGACTAACGATGCTGAGAATTTTTTTGTGTGCTTATTGATTACTGGTGTATCTTCTTTGGAAAAATATTCAAATCCTTTTGTCATGTTTTAATTATGTTATTTTTCTTTTTATTGCTCTGGTGATTGTGTCCTTTACATATTGAGTGCAGGTACTTCACAAGATATATAGTTTGCAAATACTTTCTTCTACTTTGTGGGTTGTCATTTCACTTTCTTACTGGCATTCTTTGAAAAATAAAAGTTTTTAATTTTGATGAATCTCACTTTCTTTTTTTTTTTCTTTTTTGCCTGTGCTTTGGTCTCATCCTTCAAAAAATCACTGACTAATCCAATGTTATGAAAATGTACATCCATGTTTTCTTTTAAGAATTTTGTGATTTTAGCTTTCACATTTAGATCTTTGAACCATTTCAAATTAATTTTTGTATGTGGTGTGAGAAGGATTTCAAATTCATTCTTTTGCATGTAGATATCCAGTTTGCCAACAGTCTGTTATAGCCTATTCTCTTCCTTTTGAGTTATTCTGGCCCCCTTGTCAAAAATCAGCTCATTCCTGATTTTAGTCATTTCGGTCTTCTATTTTTTTCTCTGGGTCAGTCTAGCTTAAAGTTTGTCAATTTTGTTCCTTTTTTTCAAAGAGCCAATTTTTGTTTTATTGATTTTCTCTAATTTTTTTCTGTTCTCTATTTCATTAATTTCTTCTCTAATCTTTACTATTCCCTTCATTTTGCTGTTTTGAGTTTAGTTTGCTTTTTCTAGTTTCTTAAGGTAGGTTAGTTATTGATTTGAGATTTTCTATATAGGTATTTAAAACTATCAATTTCTAAGTATTTTTACTGCATTCTGTAAGTTTTGATATATTGTTTCTTCATTTTCACTCATCTCAGAGTATTTTCTATTTTTCCTTTTGATTTAATTTTTGATCATTACTTATTTAGTAATATGCTGCTTAATTTCCAAATATTTGTGAATTTCTCAAGTTTTCTTCTATTACTGACTTCCAATTTATTCCACTATGATCTGAGATATAACTTTGTATTTTTGTATAACTTATTTTTTTTTTAATTTGAGATTTTTGTGGCAATAAGTCTTTATTTTTCATACCAGGTACCCATCAGAGAACACACTACTATTTTTACACATACAGAACTGAACAAAAGCATTTTAGCATGCTGCTTTACTGTACATGGAAACTGGCTAACATCTTCGGACACTAAGTCTAGGAAATAAAATGAGTTAACACCATTTGTTGATATGTTTATGAATTACTCTGCAGTCTTATTATAGGCTGTCTTTACCTGAAAGTACAATTATAGTCACTTTTTCAGCCTTTGGGCAATTTTAAAATGCTTGTTAATATTTGAAATATCAACTTTAGAGAAATGTCTCTTCAATTTCTTTGTCCATTTCTTAATTTGATTATTCAACTTTTTATTTGTTGAGTTGTAGGAGTTCTTTATATATTCTGAATATTTTCCCCTTATTGGATATATGATTTGCAAATATTTTCTCCCTATCTGTAGCATGCCTTTTCCTTCTGTTGATTGTGTCCTTTGATACAGAAAAGTATTTAAATTCTATGTAGTCCCATTTGTCTATTTATACTTTTGTGCTTGTGCTTTAGGTGTCATAGCCAATAAACCACTGCCAAGTTCAATGTCATGAACGTTTGCCCTATGTTTTCTTCTAGAAGTTTGAGTTTTAGAGCTTACGTTTAGGTCTTTAATACATTTTGAGTTAAATTTCTGTATACGGTATAAAATAAGCGTCCAATTTTATTCTTTTGCATTTGTATATTAGATGTGCACTGATTTTAGCTTATCTTACTTGGAGTTGCTTCTTAAATATATATATGTATATGTGTGTGTGTGTGTGTGTGTGTGTGTGTGTGTGTTTGTGTATATATATATATATATATATATATATATATAAAATCATATTTGGAAAGTTTTATTTTTGTTGTAATTTTCAACCCCAGAATTTCAATGTGGTTCTTTTTTCTACTGCTACTCTGTATTTTGTGAGGCATCATTCTAATACTTTCTTTTCATCCTTAGATATTGCTTTCTTTAGTTCTTAGAACATATTTAAAATAGTTGATTTAAAATCTGTTTAGTTAAGTCCAATGTGGACTTCCTCAGGGACAGTTTCTTTTGACTCTTTTTTTTTGCCTGTATATGGGCCATATATTCCTGGGGTTTTGTTTTGTTTTTTTTCTTTTGTCTCATGTTTTTGATAAAGAACATGGAAATTTAAAATAATATGATGTGGCAAATATGAAACTCTGAGCATCCCCCCAGGAGTTTTTTGTGTTGCTGTTTGCTGTTGTTGGAAGCGGTGGTATTTGTTTAGTGACTTTCCTGAACTAATTCTGTAAAGTTAGTATTTTTTGTCATACATGTTCACTGAAGTCTCTGCTCGGTTAGCAAATGGTAAGATAATTATTGGTCAGAGATTTCCTCAAATGCTTTGAACCCACACATTTCCCAGTCTGTTGAGGGCCTCTATATGCAAGTTGGGGCATGCCTTCAAACTCAGGCAGACAGGTTACTACTTTGCTTTTTTTGCTTTTTGTTCCAGCATGTGCAAAGCCTCAAGGTCAGCCAGTGGTGAGAGAGCACTCCGTTGTGCCACTCCAGTGGCTGTTGGGCTGCTGGTTTACGAGGCTACCGTGATTATCAGCCTTTTGTTTTCAAGACTACTTAGACCTGGAGAGTAAGGGATGGGAATATGTTAAAATGCCACAAAGCCCACTGTTTTTCTTGAGATTCAGCTATGTTTCTTGAGTAAATACTCCTTGGATTTTGCAGGCCTTCGGTTCATTTCCAGAGTTCTGAAAAAGTTGATTTGGACAATTTTGCCAGTCAGTATTCTCACTTTTTTGAATAAAGGGGTAGATTATTGGAAGACTTTGTCATTCCCACATGCTCACATATTTTAAACAGGGTTAGTAGTCCCTTATTAAATCATTTAATATACCTTATTGCCCTTCAAATAATGAATATGTGGGGATCCTGCTCCATATTTTCTGAAGTGTGGAACACATGTACAACTACATCACTTCGAGGATTCCTCCCTTATTTATAGGAGCAATTGCAATCTCCTAGGCTTGGTTTTCCTCCCAATTGGACTCTAGTGTCAGTGGCTTGGGAGTTTTTGATTTGGGGGAATCATATCTACATTGATTGGACTGGTAGATATTTTATCAATATGTAACATAATTTAAATTGCTTTTTGTACTGAGTGGGCCAACATGTTCATTTGTTTTTTTCCGTAAGATGGCTCTAGTAGCACTTAGTTGTCTTTAACTTCATTTGAAACAATTTTGTTAGATTGTATGTGACAGCTGTCATATCAGTGTGCATTTAAAAGAAGACATCAAAATTGGTGAATTTTTGTGTAGCCATTTTAAAATTGAAGATGGAAGGAAAAAAACTTCATTTTCAGCATATTATGCTTTATTATTTCAAGAAAGGTAAAAATGCAACTGAAATGCACAAAAAGATTTGTGCAGTGTATGGAGAAGGTGCTGTGACTGATCAAACGTGTCAAAAGTGGTTTGTGAAGTTTCTCACTGGAGATTTCTTGCTGTATGATGTTCCATGGTCGGGTAGACCAGTTGAAGTTGATAGCAATCAAATCAAAACAATAATTGAGAACAATCAACATTATGCCACGCTGGAGATAGCCGACATACTCAAAATATCCAAATCAAGTTGAAAATCATTTGCCCCAGCTTGGTTATGTTCATCTCTTTGATGTTCGGGCTCCACATAGGTTAAGCAAAAAAAACCTTCTTGACCATATTTCCGCGCGCGATTCTGTACTTAATGTAATGAAAAAGTTCCGTTTTTAAAACAAATTGTGACAGGTAATGAAAAGTGGATACTGTACAACAATGTGGAATGGAAGTGGTGCAAGCGAAAGGAACAACCACCAACCACACCAAAGGCCAGTCTTCATCTAAAGAAGGTGATGTTGTGTATATGGTGGGATTGGAAGGGAGTCCTCTATTATGAGCTCCTTCCAGAAAACCAAATGTACTGCTCCCAATTCGACCAACTGAAAGCAGCACTCAATAAAAAGCATCCAGAATTAGTCAACAGAAAATGTATAATCTTCCATCAGGATAGCGCAAGACTGCATGTTTCTTCAATGACCAGGCAAAAATTGTTACAGCTTGGCTGGGAAGTTCTGATTCATCTGCCATATTCACCAGACATTGCACCTTCTGATTTCCATTTATTTCGGTCTTTACAAAATTCTCTTAAAGGAAAAAATTTCAATTCCCTGGAAGACTGTAAAAGACACCTGGAACAGTTCTTTGCTCAAAAAGATTAAAAGTTTGGGGAAGATGGAATTATGAAGTTGCCTGAAAAATGGCAGAAGGTAGTGGAACAAAAGGGTGAATACGTTGTTCATTAAAGTTCATGGTGAAAATGAAAAATGTGTCTTTTATTTTCACTTAAAAAACCAAAGGCACTTTTTGGCCCACCTAATAATAAACACTAACTCTGTTTACACTCTGAGTAAAGGACAAACACTCTAAGCATGATTTTAGAGGATATTCATGAGATGAGCTCAAGCAGATTTTGACAGCTCTTTTCATTGATTTTATTTAAATTAAAAGTGGTTTTAACTTCCTTCAAATTGCAATTATCAAAACTCATAGATGGATATTCTCTTCCTTTATAACTTGGAGTTGTGAGGGAGGGAATCATGCCCAATTACATAGTCAGGAGTTTAAACTCAAATTCTTAAATGCAAATTGTCCATTTTATGCATATTATCTAAATAATTAGAATTTCACTATAATAAGGCAAAAAGCACTGAATTTAAAATGCTAATTTCCATTGGATGTTCTTCAAAAATGATGTACATTGAACACAATACTCATTATTTAAGCAAATTTCAATGAATGTTGAAAGAAAGGAGGAAGTGAAGATTTTGTGCATTTAAATGTGTTTTCAATCTGGCTTTCAAAAGTGTTCTTCATATACAAATAAAACACTTTATTACTTATCTTGTAAACATATGTCCAAGTAGATGAAAAGCTTTCAGGAAAATCGCTAATGTTACTAATGTTAAAACGCACTAATCAGAGTTCATAAAATACTTTGTGATACTCTGGCTAAAGCTATAGAAAATGAATTTCTATAATATGAACATTATAAAGAAAACTTTTCTTAAGGAAACTTCAAGGAAACAGCAATTTACAAGATTTGGGGTTAAATTTATGTCTACATTCTAAGATACATCTAAGAATCCTCTGGCCATTGTAAATATTGAAGGATTACCATCTACTGAAAGTTTATTAAATATTCTGCTCATGCAACTCAACAGCAAAAGAATAAACAATCCAATTAAAAAATAAGCAGGAGATCTGAATGGACGTTTTTCCGAAGAAAATATACAGATGACCAGCAGGTACATAAAAGGGTGTTCACAATCATTAATCATCAAGGAAATGCAAATCAAAACCACAGTGAGCTATCACCTCACACCTGTTAGAATGCCTATTATCATAAATTCAAGAGATGACAAGTGTTGGCAAGAATGTGGAGAAAAGGGAACACTTGTGCACTGTTGGTGGGTATGTAAATTGGTGCAGCCACTATGGAAAACAGTAGGGAGGGTCCTCAAAAATTTTTTTAAAAACTACTGTATGATTCAGCAATTCCACTTCTGGGTGCTTATCCAAAGGAAACAAAAACACTCACTCGAAAAGACATAATGCATCCCCATGTTCCTTGCAGCATTACTTAAAACAGCAGAGACTTGGAAGCAACCTACATCCACTGACGAAGGTATGGATAAAGAAAATGTGATTATGTGTGTTTGTGTATGTACATACACATCCAATGGAATATTTTCAGCCATTGAAAAGAAGGCAACTCTGTCATTTGGGACAACATGGGTAGGCATTGAAGACATTATGCTAAGTGAAATAAGTCAGACAGAAAAAGACGAATACTGTATGATCTCACTTATGTGTGGAATTTGGAAAGAAAAATGAACTCAAAGATATGTGAAATGGGCGAAGGTGGTTAAAAGGTACAAACTTCCGGTTGTACAATAGATAAAAAATGTAAAAATACTCTCTTAAGAAAGGATCTTAAAAGTTAGCATCACAAGAAAGAAATTTGTGTTACGGATGTTATTTAGACTTACTGTGGTGACCATTTTGCAATATATACATATATTGAATCATTATGTTGTACACCTGAAACTAACATAACGTTACATACCAATTATATCTGTTTTAAAAAAGTAAATATAATAACATTTTTAAAAGGAATAAAAATATTCTACTGCTTCGATGTGATGCTTTTTTCATTGTTCATGAACTTTTTACAAAAAATGTTAGAGCCTTAACTATTTAATACAAGTCTTTCTAGACATTCTAGAAATGGATTCACTTATGAAGATGTCACAGTGAATCGAAAGTAAATTGAATTCCACTCTTGTTATACCAAAATATGTTTGATATCCTATGTTTTAAGTACTTGTTATATTAAAAGGAACAAGGAGGTTATGATATAAGGAGAGCTTAAAGACATTAGGCTAGCAGCATAGCATAGCGTTAAAGTGTTTGAAGCCCTGGATTCTGCCCTTACTGCTGTGCTGCCTTGGACAACTTGCTTAACCCCTCTTTGTATAGAGTTTTCCCATCTGTGAAATGATAGTAATATCCACATTTCAGGGTGCTAAGCAAAATAGGTGTTCAAAATACTTTTTATATATATATATATACGTATATATATATTTATTTATATATATACATATATATATATGTATATATATATATTTATTTAACAAGCAGAAAACGTTTGTTATGGAGTGGAAAACTGAATTAGTTGGGATGCTCTAAGTTGAATGTTACCTCCCTGGGTTTGTAGGTCAATAAGAAGTAAGAAGTTTTCTGCAGGAGAGATGAGTGGAAAATTCAAGACATCTTGTGCAAACGATGTTGGCAGCGATAGGCTTCCTCCCCTCTACTCAAGGCTCACTCTTCAGGTGATCTGTGCTACATCTGATGGGTTTACATGTGGATTCTATTGGCATAGTACTCCACCTTCAAAGAGCTAACCTGGGGAACCTGGCTCTAAATGCCAGGTGTGCTGCTGGAAGTAGCTCCCAGCCCAGAGCAGAGCTTGATGGACAGTGGTCCCCTCTACCTTCTTACCAACAGCATCCAGAGAAAGGTTTGTGAGGAGATCGCATATGCTGACATATACATCATCTACAAATGGGAGGAATATTTTGTATTGGTAAAGAACACAGTATTATACCGTGGTGAAGGTCCCTGGCTCAGTTAGAATTCCTGCTCTTCCACTTACTAGCTATATAATTTTGGCTGAGACTCAGTTTCCTCATATATAAAATGAATAACTGCAATCAACCCAAGAGGATTATTATGAGACTTCAATAATATTATGTATAGAAATTACTTAGTGCAGTGACAGAAACATTATAAACACCCACTGTATATTGATATAGTAATAAACTATTATCAGTAAAGATTATTACATGCACCAGGATTGTTAATAATATACGTGCAGGAAATACCCTCATCCAAAATGTACCATAAACATGTTGTAAAATATTTGCAGAGGGAGGCCAATTATTTGTCTGTTGTAAATGTGTCTGATTCCAGAAGGTTTCTGGTTATAACCCATGAGTACTCACAAACTATTATATAAAGCATGTCAGGTGCAAAACTCTTGGACTGGAAATTCCTAAACCATGTACAAAAAGTAACATTTAAGAAGAAACTGAAATTTGAACACAAATATCACTTTATAAAAAATGTGAATCTAATCACGACTTACTGCAAGTGGAGAGTCACAGAAAACTCAGCCACAGTCCTGCTTCTAAGAAGAGGCTGCAGAGACAGGGAAACTAGGAAACTAAGTGGCTGGAAACTAGTTTGAAGAGCTCAAGTCTTTAGTGGGTGATAAAGTTGTTTTCAGAGTATTATCACAGAGCTGATATTATCATCAGTGCAATATATCTGCCCAGATTATGAAATAGGTTGGGGGGATAATCAGCATTTGTATGAGTAGATTAGAGTTCCGGCTGTGCTTTGTTGAAACGTTTTGGTAAAGATTTGAGAGAAAGACCCCAAATGAGGGATGCTTGAATGAACTAGAAAGGAAGTGGGAAAAAAATGTTTGGAAACTGCAAGTTTTCCAATTACAACTGACACAGGAGACAAATCTAGTGTGGGGAGAATTCTTTAAAATGTGTCTCACTGTGCTTAAGAACTGTTGAGCAGTGATGTTAAGAGAGTCTCAATAAATATGAATTGAGATTAATCATTTTTCGTAAAGACAATTGAAGAAACAAAATTTAGTAGGGATTAACCAGGGATCTTATTTGATGAGTATATATGGAATAATCCAGTTATTAGACTTGTGCAGATTGGGATATATATTCACTTGTGCCTCAGATTTTTCACCTGTGAAATGACGATGGGGTTGAGAGATAAAATCAAGGATGCCCAGTTAAATTTGAATTTTGGATTAGGAATAAATAATTTTCATTCATACATCCCATTCAGTATTTGGGACATACTTATAATAAATTTATTACCACCCTCATGTGAATATAAAAGACATATCTTATGAATTGAGATTTTCAAACATTTCCCATGTACAAATATTTCACTATCCACACCTCCAAAAGTCATAATCACTCCATGCAAGTAATATTTTAATCTGAAGTCATGCTATTTGGATCTTATGGTCTTACATGGATAGCAACATAATGTTTACCTTGCTTATAACTTTTGGTTTGCCAAATTAATCTTTTAGGAATTGATTGCTTCTAGTTAGGTATCTAATCCCCAATTTTGTTATTTGTCCATAAGAGAAAAATAGAAAAATGATATCTGACTTTGCATGAATGTGTCAAATGACTAGTCTATTGCCAGGTGCTGATAGATGAAATAAAACTGTCCTAATTCAAGATATATTTCATTTATTGTCTAATGAGAAAAATGGAAAAAGCTAATATTTTGAAGTATTAGTCTATGCATATCACATTTCCTGTCCCCAATTCCTTTTTTACCCTGTCATAATTCCTGCTCCATTTTGGTCCAAGAGACAGGAGACCTTGGTTTGCTCCAAGGCAACCTTATCAAGTAGAACTATTACTAGCATCAAGTTCTTGTGTTTGTTTGGGCCACAATTTAAAGCATACATGACCCAATTCTATCACCACTGCCCAGGCTAGAAAAAGACCCTTTAAGCTAAACAAAGGAACAAAACTTAGAGGGGAATCAAGAGTATTAGATGTTGGGGAAGTTGCAGCCAGTGCTCTTCACTAAGAGGAGGAATAGAACCCCAGAGAAATTTGGGTATTAGGAATGGAAGACAGTATATCCCTTCCTGTCTGACTGCCTTGAGAACTGGCAAGCTTTCCAGAGCTCTCCAGCCCATTATGGCATTGATGTGTGGAATATAAATGGCAGCGTGGCGATCTCAGAGAGGTGGCTTGGGATAGCCCAAGTCAAGTTCCCATACATGTTATTGAAGGGGCATAAACTGTCACCCATGTCATCGCATTAAATCAGAATGTTTCAGACAAGACACTAAGAACCAGTCAAGTCGCAGCCGTCTTTCCTAGTGGACAGAGTAAAGGCCATATACCAAAGACAAAGTGACAAAGTAAGTATTTCTGCAGATATTGTCATAAAGTAGTTCAAGCTAATGATCAGATGAAACCCCTGAAGACAGGAGGCTATGTAATCCTCCAAACCTCCAATTTAATGCTTCTACAATGAGAAATGATGGAGGAGTAGCATACATTGCTTCAGTTTTCTTTCTGAAGCAAAAGAAAACACTGGAGTGGCTGTTTTCATCCTACAAGAAGTAAAAGTTTAAGATGGAGAGGAAATCGATTTATTTCAGACAAAGAAAGTTACAGAAAGTTACACTTATCATCCTTCCTCCAAAGCCCCCATGAAGTATAAGATTTGAAGATTTATATCTGCCTTTAGTAATTATAAAACAAGTCTAAATACCGCTATTATTGAACACGTGCATAACAAATTTATGACAGGGTTTAAATGAATACCTGATTAGATATATGAAAATGTTTATACAGATGTTAGGAGATATATTGATTGAGTGCCTACTATGTTCCAGGCACCATACTAGGTCCTTTATGTGTATTCACTTTGCTCTTGGCCATAATCTTAAGAGATTCACAACTATACCAATACTAAACCTGAGGCTCAAAGAGATTGAATAATTTGTGCAAGTCTCATACAGCTTGTAATTGGCAAGGTTGGGTTTGAATGTGAGCCATTTACTTCAAAGTAAAAACTCTTTGGGATATCAGAACACAGAGTTTCCCTGCTAAACATCATTTGTTATCAGTTCCTGCTCAACTTAACCTTGGGTAGCCCGACTGAAGCTTATAGGGATCTTCTAACTCTCTTTCATCTTCATTTCAAGAATCCAAAGGACTTGGCCAATGCCAAGTTTTTGCAGAGGGAGCTTCTGCCTTATTCAGCACCTTTGAAAAAATTTTGGCATCAATTTTTAGCTCTCCACTGCAAACTGAACATGCAGAACATAGAAAAATGTGTTTTTTTCACTCCCGATGAAAGGAGAAAGGTCTACTTGATTTTTGACAAAGGCCTTGGGTTAGTAAAAACATCAATAGCATAATGCCTCCCAATAAGTCACCTCAACTCTTGAACACACATGTTCTCTCATAAAAAGTAGGGATATTGAAAGTGCATTTGGAATTGTACTTAAGGGCTGACTACGGTGTTCTCCCAATGTCAAGTTCAGGAGATGTCAGTCTTGTTATCTTTTAACTGAGTCCTGACCAAATGGTGTTCTTTCTGGCATTCCTCAGATTTCTTATAAGTCTTGTCTCTTAATCCCGGGCCATTGCTCTAGAAACTTATAGAAAAGTCTAATGGTTTCCAGCATACACTAAATTATTCTTATTAATTGTGCATCCTGAGGCATTTTTTTCTTTTTTACATGATTTTATGGCCATATCATTGGAAACTTTGAAAGAAATGTCTCTGACACTTTAATTCACTCCATCATTTTTTTTCTGGAAATTTCTCACCAATTAATTTGTAATCTCTGTTGCCTGTTTTGCTACAAGTGCATTTCCTTAATTAGCCTATGAGAATAGACATTTATTAAAAAAAAAAAAAAAAAAAAAGACTGCCTGGAGAACATTATTTCAGACTCACCACTGCCTAAGAAAATAAAAAGGTTTCTACAGAACTTAGAGAAAAGAATCTCAGGGGCTATTATCTCAATGTTAAGCATGGTTTGACAAAGCAGATTAAATTAAATTGCTCACATTAGAATAGCTCTCCTCTTGCTACTGAGGCTGAGGAATGGATTGGTCTAAATACCTTGGTGGTGGGATGAATTGGGAGATTGGGATTGACATATATACACTGATATGTATAAAGTACATAACTATTAAGAACCTGCTGTATAAAAAATAGTAAATTAAATTAAATTTTAAAAGAAACACCTTGATGAAATATTCACAAAATGTAAATTTTATTGTGGAAACAAATTACTTGTCATAAATTGAAAATATGATTTAATCGATGTTTTACATATTGTCTTTAAGACTTTTAAAAAAAAATCTATTTTGACACCATACTATTATTGGTCCAAGAAAATGCTAGGATTTAAAAAAAAAATTCTTGGATGAAGTAAATAGATTTTTCACCTTAAACAAAATGAGAATGTGGAGAGTCTTTTTGCAGTCTGATAACATATTCCAGTCTCCATACAAGGGGGAAGGACTCTTCTAGCAACTTCAGAAATGTCTGTTCTTGTCAATTCAGAGACTCTGAAAATGTCCTTAAATCCAAGAAGTTTGCTTTTTCCCCTTGGCCCTGTTTCTAATGGCTGGAACCAAATTTTTCCATTTATGAATAAGTAATCCATTCTTCTAGAGAGATTTCTTCTATTTCCTTGAGCAGAATAATTTAAAATATCACTAACTTTTCCTTTGTTCATATTCATGTGAGTATTTTAAGAATTTGTGGGGAATTATAAGATTTTATCCAAAATAACACAGTGTGCTGAAAAAAATCCTAATTTTTTTCTTTTGTAATAATATAATTTAAAAACTAGAATAATTATTTCTGAAGTAAACATAATATGTTATGATTTAAACAATTTAACCTCATCCTAACCATAGCCTTGACATTCTGACTTATTAAGGGAAGAGAATTTGTGTCGATAAACTAATGGTCTTTATGTTTCACTTCAAATCACACTCTGATTTTTTCAGAAGCTTATAGAAAAAATTGTAGGATCTGTAAGAAAAGTTTCTCTAAGAAACAATTTATCTTAAGTCCAGGATTGAAACACAAGGAGAGTTTCGACATTTTGAATCAGGTCCAAGGAACTGGCAGTGTGAAACCACATGAAAATGCAAAAAGGATTTTAAAGAAAAGGTTACTATAGTTTTTTACAGTAATCCTAAAGATATATAGTTCATATTATGCCAGATTTAGATAGAATTACTTGAGGGAAAATGCTCTTATTCTACTGAAACTAGCTTTCATCTCCTCATCAATTAGATAACATATTAGACATTAGTGATAGAAAGACATTTGAAAGCAATGCCGTTTTAGCATAGTCCTGATTAATGTCTATAAAGTTCTATAGGCTGAATTAAGAAAAACTCCATATTAAGGGGAAAATATATCCGCATATCTATAGCACAGGAAGAAATATGCTCAAAACAATGACCTGGAGACTCTCTATGATACCACCCAATTGCCTTCCAAATCATCAAAGAACTTTTAACCATTGTAATCTGTAGTTTTAACAGTAAATTCATGGTGCATTAATTTACTAATAATTAGTAATTCATGGACAGTCTATATTAAAACATTATTGAAATTGTATCTTCTATTAATAGGCCAGTCATTATATTACACTACAAGTTCAAAAGTTGAGTGTAAACAGAAATACACATAAAGCCAGTATTTGAACCTTCTTATTGTAGAATCAAAAACCATAAATTGAGGAAATCACTATGAAGATGGAACTTGATGGGGAGTCTAGGGAATTAACTGCTTGGTTTCTGAGACATCTGAGTGTCCTTAATTTTTTTAACCAGGTATTCACATCCCCAAGGTGTGCCAGAAAAGTTCAATAATGTCTAAGGTGGTTTGACTGGCTCTGTGGTGATCACCGGGCAGTGACATCTTGGAATGTCCATAATGATATAGCAGCAGACAAAGCATAAGCCATTTCAGGGACAGCAAATGCTGACTCCAACGTACATGTTTCAGACTAAGTTGCCTTGAAATATACCTACGACAAAGAGAAATTATTAGGGATTTAATGAAGAGTTGGGGCACACCTAGTCTTTTAGTGGTGTCCTTTCTCAGAGGCTCAAAGCTTTAAGATTGGGACTTCCCTGGTGGTTCAGTGGTAAAGAATCTGCCTTCCAATGCAAGGGACGCGGGTTTGATCCCTAGTCAGGGAACTAAGATCCCACATGCGTGGGGCAACTAAACCCGCGTGCTACAACTACTGGGCCCACGCACCTCAACTAGAGAAGAGAAAACCTGCATGCCACAACTAGAGAGAAGCCCACAAGCTGCAACAAAGAGCCCGCGTGCCACAACAAAATATCCCACATGCCTCAATGAAGATCCCGCATGCTGCAACTAAAGCCCGATGCAGCCAAAAAATAAAAATGAAAATAAAAACTTTAAGATTAAAATATGGTAAATGTTAGGAGGGAAAAAAAGAATGTTTCTCTTTTATCCATGTGATTGAGTCTGATAAATACGTATTGTTTACATTTATGTCTTAAGAAACTATAATCCATTCAGTCTCTCATGTCACGCTACTACATAAGGATATAGATTTTAACTGGCACTGCCTTGAAAAAAGGACATCTCTTCATCAGGACAATAAGGTGATCAAATCCAAATAATCCAAATGAATTATTAAAATACAACAGTTTTAAATAAGTTCATTTGTATCTTTTTTTTTCAGACTCCACATATAACATGTCATTCTGTTATTTTCAAAACAGAAATAGGCTCACAGACATAGGAAACAAACTTATGGTTACCAAAGGGGAAAGGGAGGGAGGGATAAATTAGGTGGATGAGATTAACAGATACACACTACTACATATAAAATAGATAAACAACATGGACCTACTATATAGTACAGGGAACTATACTAAATATTTTGAAATAACCCATAAGGGAAAAGAATATGAAAAAGAATATATATAACGGAATCACTGTGCTGTACACCTGAAACTAACATGGTATTGTAAATCAACTATATTTCAATAAAAAAATAAAATAAAATACAACACTTTTACTAAAGCTACTTGAAAATCTTTTAATTTGATCAACATGTGTGTGTGTGTGTGTGTGTGTGTGTGTGTGTGTGTGTGTGTAGTGGGCCTACTGCTATATCAAGGACCAAATATCTACTTGATATTTTATGTATGTAAACATGTTTATAAAAAACCAATCCTTCCCCACAAAGAATTTAATCTAGAATACTGCATTAGTTAACTTGGGCTGCCATAACAAAATACCATAGACATGACTTAGATAACATTTATTTATTTTCTCATAGTTCTGGAGGCTAGAAATACAAGATCAGCGTGCCAGCATGGGCAGGTTCTGGTGAGAGCCCTCTTCCTGGCTTGCAAATGGTCTTCCTCCTGCTGTGTCCTCACATGATGGAGAGAAAGAGACCTCTCTCATGTCTCTTCTTATAAGGACACTAATCCTATAGGATCAGGGCCCTATTCTTATGATCTTTAAGGTAATTAACCTTAATTACTTCTGTAATGACCATATCTCCAAAAAGTCACATTGGGGGTTAGGGCTTCAACATATGAATTTGAGGGGAACACAAATATTCAGTCCATGAAAACTAGTACTTTCTCTTTCCCTATAATATAACTATTAGGAAAAAAGATAAAAATCAAAGAGGAAAAGTAAAAGAATAAAAAAGAATAGTATGAGAAAAAACATAGATAAGTTGCTGTGGATGTTTAGATGAGAAAGAGACTGTTTTTAGAAAGAAGTTCATGGAGAATGCAGTATCATGTATAGATGATATTTACAGCAATCATATAATTTATTTTCCAAGGTGGGTCAGTTTTAGAATTAAAGGGACACTATTAATCACTGCAGAATTGGCCAAGCCCAAAGGCAGCCCATGTAATGGCACCTGGAGTCATTTAGTTTTATTGAAGAATAGAGAGTATAAGAGAAACATGGCAGGGAAAATTTCTTTGCATTAAAATCAGTCGAGGTTTAGACTCAGATTGGAAGTAAATGGAAGGCAATTCAAAGCTTCCAGAGGCAGGAGTGCCCTGATCAGAGCTGGGCTTCACTGTGATAAATTGGGAAGCAGTGTAAGTGGAATATATGACAGATTTTAATAAAGATGGTGTCTGTGGAAACAAAGAAGAGGATACAAGTGAGAGATGTGGAGACAGAGTTGGCAGAACATAGGGGCTGATGATGAGGAACACGTGGCTCAGGTCTACAAGGAGATGATTGCCTGTTTGTCCACTATTCTCTCCTTACGTACTCCTTATTCTCTGCTCTGTTCTGTGGGCTTGGCACTGCATATTCAAAACCCGCCCTTTACGGTATAGAAGAAGGTTGTAAGTTCCAAACATCATGAAATGCTGCTGCCCAATTGAAAATTTGTGTGAGTGAACAGTAAGCACAGGTGACCTCTCAAAGGTAATATTTTCTATGCCACTAAAGCATACCTAGGGTGTAAAAAGAGTAATATATTAAACACTCTTCTGCTTGAGGGATCTTCCAAAAGTCTCCGGGTACCTCCTAGCTGAGATCTCTTCATCCTTCAAAATAAAAGTAAAAGGCAATGAAGTCTGGGAGTTAAAGTGTTTCAAGATTTCTTATGCTGCCCTTTAAAAGCAGCATTAGGTAGGTTTTAGATAAGAAATAGTGAAAAGATATTATGTTATAAACCCTACACCACAAGATTAAAAACATTCTGAATGTGAAAGCAAGCAACTTACTCTTCTCTGCTCCTCACCCTCTACCCCACTCCCACCCACTAGAGGAAAAGTCCATTTTAGAACTTATCAGTTTACCCAAAAAATATTTATATTTTGCATTTCTAGTTAGAAGGGCAGGAAAACTATGTCATACATAATTTTTTTCACTGATCAAACCAAAGTGTTATCATTTTGTCGTTTGTGGCAGCTTTGAATATTTGGTTTTCAGACTTTTCTTGCTTTTCATGGACTAGTGTACAATAGATTTTTTTTAAACTTTACTGTTGCATGTGAAAGGAGTGCTGAGGAATGATTGTCTAAGAAGTTAAGTTTATCCATAGACATACAGACAGAAATCTCTTAAGTAAGAACTGCTGCACCAGACCTTATGTAGTTTTTTAAAAGACAGTATTCACTTGTTATCATCACATGCTTCAGAACAACTCATGGAAATATCATTTAATTATAACAATTTATGACAGTCATTTACTTCTGAATCCATTGCTAAGCACTGGTCATACTCAGGAGTAATTAATTCTCGGCCTGATGAAAGCTGTACCTCTTCTCTCAGGTAGGGAATAAGTGTAACTCTTTGTTCTGAGCTATGAATACAGGTTTTAAGCAATGCAAATGGGAAGCATAGTCAGGGAGGGAAAACAAGACAAGCACACATCAAGAAACCATAAAGACCTTGAAATAAGTAACTGAGCATTTGAGAAAATATAAGATCTTGCAGTGAGATGAAATGTGTATAGTTACAATACTCTGGGGAGATCTGAAACCATTTTGACTTTTAATCATAAAGCCATTGATTCCTTTGTAGAATGTACTTAGGACAAGCAAGATACCAGAAAGACAGAGGTATTAAAAACTGATTCAAGGGAACAAAGGAAAGCTGAAAAACACAAGATTGGTATGTGGCACAAATATAATTTCAATATAATATTTCAGAGAATTTCTTAGAAAGAAAGCTTAAAATAATAAAGATGTGTAGGCATGTGGAATTCATAGAATATAGGCTACTTTCTGAAGGACTTAACTAATGAGAAAAATAAGAGGCTGCAGAATGGGGATAAATCATGCATGGAGCCAAAGTTTAAAAGTCAAGACCAGGTAAGACAAGCCCAGTGATGATGAGAAAGAGTTGGGACATTTTTCCTTGAAGGAAACAGGAGGTTTAATTCCTAGTGTCAAACTTGACTTTATTTTTTTTTTAAGATTTTTTTGATGTGGACTATTTTTAAAGTCTTTATTGAATTTGTTACAACATTGCTTCTGTTCTATGTTTTGGTTTTTTGGCCACGAGGCATGTGGGATCTTAGCTCCCTGACCAGGGATGGAACCCGCACTCCCTGCATTGGAAGGTGAAGTCTTAACCACTGGACCACCAGGGAAGTACCCAAACTTGACTTTAGAACCTTGAAAGAAGAAGAAGAAGGAAATAATGACAAGAGGACCATTGAAGGAAATTTCTGGAAAAATAATTTCTCCTCTATTGTCTGAGCTCCCAAGGGAGGTTAAAATAATAAGGAATACCCGTGCTTAGGTGGCGAGATATAAAGGAAGACCCAGCAAATAAGGCTGAGGTAAGAGAACCAGTTTCGGGACAATGCTATATGAGTGTTAAGTTAAATTTAAAGACAATAATCAATGGGCCCTTTTCAGGAATCCTGAAGCCCTACCATTCATGTTATACTTGGGTCATAAAGAATTCCTTGAGGTGGGAGGCAGGGTGAGTGCTTATTTTCCCAGAGTTCCCTCCCATTCAATTTTACAATATACAAATTTGAACAGCAAAGCCATTCTCTTCACAGTAGTCAAGAAAGAGAGTGTTCTGTGAGCAGGATGGTGGGAGAGGGAGAAGTAGCCCTGGGATTTGGCGAGCGCTGGCGATAGGGATTTCGCGAGAGACTTGGCAGAGTGGGAGGGCTAGAAGCAACACTGCACAGGACTAAGTCAACGTCCCGCAAGCATCCCTGTGTCCAAGATCCGCGTTTAGTGTTTGCTCAAGCGCAGATTCACAGGCTCCACCTCCTAAGACTCTGAATCATGTGGGCACGTGAGACTGGATTGAATCTGCTCCTTTTTCCAAGTCCCCACTTTTTTGTTGATACAGTTATTTATTTATTAATTGGTGATATTTTGGTTTAAAAAGATGTAGTTCCAAAATTCATAATAACACTGTATTGTATACTTGAAATATGCCAAAAGAGTAGTTCTTAACTGTTCTTACTACATACACAAAAAATTGTAACTATGAGAGCTGATGAATGTGATAATTAATGTGTTAATTAACTTGATTATAGTAACCATCTCATAAGTTATACATATATTAAATCATCACATTGTACACCTTAAAAAAGAAGTATGTCAGGGAAATAGGTAATAAAATAGTATGTAATTTTCTGAAAAAAAGAAAAACACAATGAGTTACCATTCTAAATAATAGACTCCTTAGAATGATTAAATTGAAAAGTCTGACCACACCTAGGGTTGTTGAGGATGTGGATAAGGATGGGGAGAAACTGGAACTCATCCACTGCTGATAGGAATGCAAAATGGTACTACAATTCTAGAAAATAGTTTGAGAGTTTCTTACAAAGTTAATAATATGTATTCCTCACCACTCAATCTTAAGTATCTACCCAAGAGAAATGAAAGCAAAAATCCATAAAAGCTAGATTTTCATAGGAGCCCTATCTATAATAACCAAACGATCCAAATGTCCATCAATAGATGGACAAATAAATTATGATATATCCATTCAATGAAATATTACTCAGCAAAGCAAAGGAATGAACTGTTGATACATGTAACAAGATGGATGCATCTGAAAATAATTATGCTGAGTGAAAGAAACTAAACAAAAAAAGAATATTCTTTATACTATTCCATTATATAAAGTTTGAGAAAATGCTAACTAATCTCTAGTGATAGACAGCAGATCAGTGGCTGTCTAAGGTTGGGAGAAGGGGCAGGGAATCTGGATTGCAAAGAGGTACAAGGTCACTTTGAGGGGTAAGAATTACTTTGACTGTGGTAATGGTTTCATGGTGTATACATGCATATGTGTCAAACATATGTATATGTCATATTTATATGTAAAACTTAACAAATTGCAGACTTAAAATATATGCAGTTTATTGTATGTCCATTTTAGTGCAATAAAACTCTTTTTTAAAAAGGGTAAAAGACTTTGGCCTTCTCTCTTTGTTAAAGTTTGATAGAATTTATCAGTGAGACCATCTGTCATAGTGTGTGTGTGTGTGTGTGTGTGTGTGTGTGTGTGTTTTAATGGGAGTAATTTAGTTTCTTGAATAAATTAGTAAATAATTGATATATTTATCAATATAATAATATATTTTATATAATATTATATTAATATATTAATGTTTTGTAATAATCTATTTATCAATATAATATATATATTTGTTTATTTGTTTCAACTATTTTTAAAAATGAACCATTATTTCTTTCAACTATTTTTAAAAATGAACCATTGGATTTATTTGTTGGTTCTATCATTTTTTTACAATTACAGTGTTGATTTTTTTTGACAAATTAAGAAACAATGGATACAGTTAACAGATCAGGTTCGCAGAACAGGTCTGGGAATGGAAAAAAATTTCAATATTTTAAGCAAAATTAGAAGATTTTTTAAAATTAGCATATAAAATCTGGGGAAAAATTAATATTTACAGTCGAGGTAAGTCTTTGAATAAATATTGGTATTTAAACATACATGAGTCTTATAATAGTTAAAAACATGAATAATTTTTTCAAGATTTGTGCTTATTATCTAATTAAAATTAATTTGCACTAATTAAACACACTAAGTTATTTTACTGTTCGAAATAGATTGTATTGTTTCTAATACGTTTACAAATGATAAGTATAGCAATTATACTTTCAAATAATCAAGTTATAAGTGATGGCTTATAAAAGTGGATGATTCATCTAACGCTATAGATCATAATGATTTGCTCAATCTGTTTTTATACATTATAAACCGGCTATATCAGGTAAGGTTGGAAAGGATGGATACACAATATTGGCTCTGATTGGTATACATGTTCATGTTTGCCACTTTAAGAAATGTAAAACAAATGTGCATGACTGAATGAAATATCTTATGTGTGCTCAGGAGTCGCAAATAGTCTTACCTGGAGTTCTGTTGCTCTGATCAGTGCTTAAATATGACAGAGTGACCATTTACCTGCCTCCCAGCTTTTTCTGTGTTGTAGGGAAATAGAAGTTAATCAGTTTCGTTGAAAGTTGTAGCTATGGGCTTCCCTGGTGGCGCAGTGGTTGAGAATCTGCCTGTCAATGCAGGGGACACGGGTTCGAGCCCTGGTCTGGGAAGATCCCACATGCCGCGGAGCAACTGGGCCCGTGAGCCACAACTACTGAGCCTGCGCGTCTGGAGCCTGTGCCCCGCAACAAGAGAGGCCGCGATAGTGAGAGGCCCGCGCACCGCGATGAAGAGTGACCCCCGCTTGCTGCAACTGGAGAAGGCCCTCGCACAGAAACGAAGACCCAACACAGCCAAAAATAAATAAATAAATAAATAAATAAAGTTAAAAAAAATAAAAATAAAAGGAACAAGAGTTCATTAAAAAAAAAAAAGTTGTAGCTATTATGTCTGGATAGAACTATGTTTCTTAAATGGTTGCAAAAAATATATAAATGAAAATAAAATGAATATGCTATTGAGGAAAAGAGTATAATTGTGTCAAAGTAAAATTGCTCATTTGTGGCAGTAGAGAAAAAAGGAAAGACAATATACAGCATAGTTAAGTTGTAGAAAATTTTAAAGGTAGTGACGTTTATTCGCCTTGATTTAAAATACTTGCAAATAATGAGTTTGAAAGAAGCATTACAATCATAAAATTTTTACAAAGTTGGTTCAGTGTTTATGACTTTATTCATAAGATGAAGAACTGTCTCGCTAATACAGAGGAAAAAATGTTATATCAGTTGTAAAAAAAATAGGTAAAGCTAAAATTCGGTTTACTTTCTGTTAAAATAGGGTGTTTTTTGTTTTTTTTTAATCTGTGTCTTCTGTATATTTTGCCTGAATAACAAATATTTTTTATATAATGAGAGCCTGTTAAATTTTTGTGACTTTTTTTTGCATGCTCCTGAATAATATTTTAATGTCATTTCTGAAAAAGCTGGAGACCTTAAAATTCTTTGATACTTGGTACAAAGTAAGCAAGTGTTTATCTTAAATAAAACATGTTTATCTTAAATATTACATCAAACTTGGTCTCTATCCAACTATGACTTATACCCATGCTTTTTTCTGCTTTGACAATTATTTTTGATATTGCCTTTTTCAAATTCAGGCCCCCAATTCACAGTAATTAAATATCTTTTATACTCAACTTACCTTTGGTGTTTCCTGAACTACTTCTGGGCAATGTGAAAAATCAACTTGCTCACCTTACAAAATGAAAAAGCTAGGAATAAGTAGATATGTTTGGCACTTTTCATGTTTTTAATTTAGTCAACATTATTGTGAGAGCTGTCCTATTCTTCAAACCCACAATGTGAGAAGAGCTAGAAAAATCAAAAGAGAAACTCAGCCTTTGCAGGTTAATTATATAGAAGTTGAATGATACCAGTATGCATGCATTTACACAAATATGTGCTTTTCATGTTGGATAGAAGCAAAATCATGTTCATGCACAAAGACTGTGGAATAACTGTCAACAAATTGATTTTTTAAATGTTTTATGTCTAAGTTTAAATAGAATTTTTATTTACGAGCACTCTTCGGGGAATTTCTTCTACAATGAAGACTCATCCAATTAGAAAAAAAAATGGTACAAAAAACTCTGTTCTTAATTTTAGATGAAGTCATCAATGAAACCACCTCAACCCTGAAAGGCAGTCAGGTCAGCTTCAACTGACTGGCCAAGGTTATTATGGATGCCGGAATGGATCTAGACTTCCTGTCTGCCGGTCAAGGTGTAGTCTGTGTAATTACTAACACATCCTATGGTACCTCAATTAATGCCTTGAACCAAGTGGAAAAGTCAATAAAGAAATGTAAGGAAAACTCCACCTGACTTTGTAAGGTAGACTGACGGTTTTGGGATTTGTTCAGCTGGCTGGATTAGTCCACAACCCTGGGTGGCATAGTTGAGGTCAATACTGCAGATTGGTCTTATCTTTATGCTTAGAACTCTGTTGATGGTAGCCTTAATTAAACACTGTATGAGACAAGTTGAATGGATTTGTTGCCAACCTCTTTTGGCTAGATAATAATTAGAGTGGCTGACAGAGTAGTATATACTAATTGGAAGGTTTGCTGAGAGCAAAAACAGTCAAGAAAAGAGGCGTGGATATCTTGGGGACACAAATCTCTCTGTGTTTCTTGCAGTTCTACACATTTTTCAAACAAAGCACAAGCTGTCTTTTGTTGTAGACTATCTTTTCTTTTCTTTTTTTTTTAGCAGCTCAAATAATGACCATTTATTTATTCTTATGATTCTGTGGGTTGACAAGGTAGTTCTTAAACTTCTCTTGGTTTCAGGCACTGGATATTTAAAAATGGACTCACTCACCTAGTTGGAACTTGGTGCTAGTTGCTGATTAAAAGCTCAACTTAGATAGCCAGAAGCTTCAGTTCTCTAACATGTCAGCCTCTTCATGAGGCTGCTTGGGTTTACTCAGAGGGAGATATATAGGTTCCAGGAAGGAGTGTTCCAAGATGCAAAGGCAGAACCTGTGGTTGTCTTAAAATTCAGCCTTGAAAGTTACACAGCATCCCTTCCACAATATACTGTCTGTCAAAATATGTCAAAAGGGGGCTTCCCTGGTGGCGCAGTGGTTGGGAGTCTGCCTGCCAATGCAGGGGGCACGGGTTCAAGCCCTGGTCTGGGAGGATCCCACATGCCGCGGAGCAACTAGGCCCGTGAGCCACAATTACTGAGCCTGCGCGTCTGGAGCCTGTGCTCCGCAACAAGAGAGGCCGCGGCAGTGAGAGGCCCACGCACCGCGATGAAGAGGGGCCCCCACTTGCAGCAACTAGAGAAAGCCCTCGCACAGAAACGAAGACCCAACACAGCCATAAATAAATAAATAAATAAATAATTTAAAAAAAAATATATGTCAAAAGGTCAGCCCATATACAAGGAGAGGAGAAATATCCTCCTTCATTTGATGGGCTCAGTTACATCTCAAAATAGAATGTGGAGTGGAAAATATGCTGACCAATCTGTAGTAGATATTCCTCATATTCAGTGTTCATATATTTTGTATAAATAAAAGTACTGTTATAATTTTCCTGCAACTAGACATCTAGTATTTGGAAGTGATTTAATTATTTTTAATAGAATAAATTAATAAGTATACATATTGTGAGCACTTTGCATATTGTTTGTGTGTGTGTACAATATTTTTAGATGCATAAGCAAAAATGTGTATTCTATTATTTGCCACTACCTGCCAATCTCTGTCTTCTTCCACATGCAGACTTCTTTGCATATATTACGGTGTTAGACTATTCTTGGAAGATAGAGACAGGGTCTCACCCAAGATTAAGGTGGAAGATTTATTTACTGTCCAATATAATAAATACTATATTTCCCTTTGGTACAAAGGGTAGATTTGCTTGAGTCCACTTAAAAAGATTTGGGTTCTCTAATTTTTGGGTTCCTCAGCTTTTACACAAACATCATTCACCATTGTCCTTCTGCATTGCCCCATAAGACATAGGGACATGGGAAACTGACACAAACATGAAGCTTATGCTGCTTTCTGTGCTGTGAGTAATAAAGTCTTTTTCTCTGACCCAGGAATCTTGTATCTTCTGTTTGAGTCCATGCACAGTGACAAGTTAGCTTGCAAGTACAGTAAACTCTCATAATTCTTGATACTGTTCAGTTCTGTTCAAAAATACTAAGATCATGAAAGACAAAGACAGTCTGAGAGCATGTTTCGGATTAAAAAGACTAAAGAGACATAACAACTAAATACAATGTATCCTCCTTGATTGGATCTTGGTACAGATAAACTATCAGGGAGGCTCTTGGTGGAACTGGAATAAGGTGTGTCAATTAGATAATAGTATTGTATCAATGATCATTTTATGAAAGGGATTATTATTTCATGTTGTGTGGAAAGATACACATGTATTTTGAAGTAAAGAGGAATCAAGTCTGCAACTTATTCTCAAAAGTCTCAGAAAAATATGAAGAGAAAGGAAGAGAAAAAGTAAGACAGAATGAAAGAATAATAAAGCTAGTGTAAATGTTTACATTTGGGGAATCTGGGTGAAGGATAAACAGGAATTTCTTATATTACTTTTGCAACTTTCTTGTAAGTCTGAAATTATTTTTAAATAAACCATTTTTTTTTAATAGTGGAAAACCCCAAAGGGAGGAGAAGATTTCTTTAATAAATAAATTGCAAGGAAAGATCTGATCGTGGGGGAAACTATTATTTAAAAGTAACTTAGAGATACATCAACCAATTGTAAATAAATCAATGTTATTAGATCTTAATTCAAACACACCACAAATTTTTTTTAAACATGATAAGGTAAATTTGAACATTGACTAAATATTTGATGACTCTAAAGAAAATTTTAAGCATAATATGTTCTTGTAGATATATGTTGAAAAGTTTCCTTTTCTCTTAGAAGCATATATGGAAATACTTATAGATGGAATTAACTTCCAAATAATCTGATGGTGGTGGAGAACAGAGGGAGTGTAAATAGAACAAGTATGTCCATAAATTCATAACTGCTGAAACTGAGTAATTGTTACATGGGAGTTCACTATGCTACTTTTCTATTTTTGCCTATGCTTGAAAGTTTCAATAATATATAAACTTAAACAACTTCATATGGAAATGTAGAGAGGCAAAAAGAACAAAGACAATCTTTAAGAACAGTATGTTAGGACTCATTATATTGGATAGAAAAACTTGTAAACATAACTAATTAAAACAGTGTGGTATTAATGTAAAGATAAACATGTATCAAGAAACATTCCCTCCATACACAAGCAATTGATATATGCAAAAAATGTTCTGTAGATCAGCAAAGAAAGAACTGTTTTGAAATAAATCATGTGTGATATTGGTTAATTGGATATCCATATAGAAAAAATTACATTTACCCCACCCTCTCAATGGACACAAAAATCAATTGTAGTGAATCATAGATAAAAATATGAAAAAATAAAACAATAAAACCTCTAGAAGATAGAAGAATATCTTCATAGCCTTAAGGTGGGGAATATTTTTTAAAATGTCACTAATATACTAAAAAAAATGAAAATATGGATAAATTGATTTATGTTAGCTTCCAAATATCAAAAAGTACCATGAAGACAGTAAAACGGCAGGCCTCAGAGTGGTAAAAGATATTATGCAATACATAAACCAAAATAGGGCTTGTATCAAGAATATATAAGAAACTCCTACAGACACAAAAGAAAAAAAATGATAATTTTTAAAATGGGAAAGACACTCAAATAAGCAATTCTAAAACAAGATATTCAAATGATCAATGCAAATATTTTTTAAAGTTTTACTTGGTTAGTTATCAAGTAAATACAAAGTAAAAACTACAATAAAATAATACATTGGAATGGTTAAAATAAAATGTTCATAGCAGCACTGTTTACAATAGCCAGCACATGGAAGCAACCTAAATGTCCATCAACAGAGGAATGGATAAAGAAGATGTGGTACATATATACAATGGAATGTTACTCAGCCATAAAAAAGAACAAAATGATGCCATTTGCAGCAACATAGATGGACCTAGAGTTTGTCATACTGAGTAAAGTAAGCCAGACACAGAAAGACAAATATCATATGCTATCACTTATATGTGGAATCTAAAAAAAGAGTATAAATGAATATATTACAAAACAGAAATAGAGTCACTGATGTAGAGAACAAACTTGCGATTACCCGGGGAATAAGACAGGGGGGAGGGATAAATTGGGAGACTGGGATTGACATATACATACTACTATATATAAAATAGATAATATACACACACTACTATATATAAAATAGATAACATACTATATATAATAAGAACCTACTGTATAGCACAGGGAACTCTACTCAGTACTTTGTAATGGTGTATATGGGAAAAAGAATCTAAAAAAAGAGTGGAGATATATATATATGTATATATATATATATACACATATATATATATATATATATATATGTATATACATATACATACATTGAGGTTGAACATACACTATTTTGTTCCTGGTCATACACTCAGCTGAAATACGAGCACATGTTTACCAAAAAGCAGGTACAAGAAAGTTCAAAGGACATTATATGAAATAGCTAAAACCTGGCAAGAGCCAGGTTCATCAGCATCAGATTGAATAAGTGACACAAAGGAATACTATACAACATAAAATTAAGCTACTGCCTCACAGAATACCAAAGATGAATCTCACTATTACAGTGTGAAAAGTAGACAGTAACACTATAATGTGTTTCACGTATAATTACAATTTATATACAGTTCAAAAGCTGGCAAATATAATTTATAGTGCTAGAAGGTAAGATAGTGATGACCTTTAGGGAAAATGGAGGTGTCAATGATTGAATAGGGACATGAAGGGCCCCTTAGGAACTGATAACATGCTAGTCCTTGATTGGGTGGGGGGTGGTTATACAGATATGTTTACTTTGTGATAATCCACTGAATTGTATACTCATGACTTATTTGATCCTCTAGATGTATGTTATACTTAAGTGAAAAAATTAAATACACACTGCATAAACATACATGCACTTAGCCAAAATTCCAGCTCCATCTCCCTTTAATTTTAAACAGTAAATGCTCTTTAGAGGAAAATGACTGAGGTTGCCAACTTTCTTTCTGACATAATCTCTAAATCAGAGCACGACACTGTTTAAAATCTTTATTAAAATTTCTAATATTTATTATTAATAATCTTTAAAATAATCAATATTCAGTATTTACTAGGCATTAGTACCATGCCAACTCTTCTACTTAGATTATCTCATTTAATCCCCCTATTCCAAGTCATATAATGCAGGCATAATTATTTTCCTCATTTTCAGGTACAGAAGCCGAGTCTTAGGTTGGGTAAGTCACTAGTTCATAATCATAAATCTAGCAGATGGTGGAACTATGATTGAAATGTAGGCTGTCCTACTCTGTACCCCTTGAGGTCATCCCAATGCTATACTGACTTCTACTAAAACCTTCCAGATGTGGGTGTCTGTGACCCACTGAAAGGGAAAAATCAGGCAAGCCAATGCATAGAATTACTCCAATGCTAAAATACACTGAGCATTAGGAAGCAATTGCTAAGCAAAGAGGTGTTAGTAATAACATTTTCTTTTTTACAGGAGTGAGGTGACTGTGTCTAGTTGGAACCGGTCATTAAAATCAAGCAAAAGTTCACTGAAGAAAAGGCACCTATTGTTTATCTCACAAAATAACTGGAGGGTTTTCCAGAGAGAGTGGACCAAAAGGTAAATTACCTAGTGGAAATGTCAGCAGGACAGGACTGCACACTAGGATCTTTTTCATGTACAATTGACAACAGCTAAAAATAAATCGAACATTGCAATGGCTCCCCATGTTCCAGTAGCCCCAGGATGCTATTTTCATTTTAATAAATGATTGAACAAAGTGTTTAAATTCTTTCTGCTTTTAGACGGATATTCATGGGCACAGGAAATGTATTATTGAATATTTTGCTCTGCCCTAGCTTTAAGTAAAGGACTGCCATTAATAGCTAGTGGGTAAATAGTGGATTCACCATTAAGAGTACAGGAAATTTGAGTCGTTTTATTGTTAGAAGTGAAGGCATGTCTTCTGCCATCCATGTTCCCTCTCTACTTCCCAGAGACAGACACAAAGGTAAGACTTCTGGCCAAGGGAAAAGTGTACAGTCTGCAATCATAAAGTAAAATGAAATTAAGCAGTGTCTATGAGAAGTGATTTGGTGATGCTGCCAAGTGGCCATGAACTGGAAGAGAAAATGGGAAGTAAGAAATTAATGATGAAAAATAATATTGCCCGAGTGAGAAGCCGAAATCAAAATAATAAAAACCAAGTGTTTCTGGGGTCTATTAAAGAAAGAAAAGCATTAGGAAAGTATAGAAATATTTTTGCTTTTAAGCTTCTTAAAGATAAGTCCAGGCCATTTTTTCTGTATTTTTCTTCCCACAGTGCTTTGCATATTTTATGCAAATTTTGCATAAAATTTTGTCATATTTTATGATATCAAATTAAATCAGTGCTTATTATTGTTAAGTATTACATGTTTCTTAGAGAAGTATAACATTAAAGGAAATAAAAAGCTGTTATTTCTCATGTGCTAGCAAGGATTGTGCTAAGGGCTTTATCTACATCTCCTCAGTTAATTCCCACAATTAGGTACCAGTATTGTCCACATTTTACAAATAAGGAAAAGGTGACACAAAGACATTATATAGATTTTTGAGGTTACACAACTAGCAAAGGGCAAAGCTGGGATTTGAACCAGCTCTCTTTTACTCTGCAATTTGAGAGGGTTATCAAAACATGTTGAGTAGTTTGGAGTTTCTTTTTTATGATGAGAAAAGATGGGGAGAACATTTAGCAGAAGATACTTGATACCTTTAAAAAGTATGTCTAGCCAGGTGACATTATAGATATTGAATTAATGCCAGTGGAATATTAGGTGGAATTTAGTGTACCCTTTTTCTACACTTGGGAAAAAATAATTCACCCAGGAAATATTAATCTGCCACAATAGGAACAGATCTAAGCACTGGAAGAGTCACATACAACTAATCAACTTACTCATTATTCTTATTTCCTATAGAATCTACAACTACAACTACAATGAAAAAAGCTCAGATAAAAACAGCATTCCCACAATTATCATTAGATATTTGTTAAACTTGTACAATATGTAGAAACTTTAAAAACATAAATGCCAATGACAAATATTGGGAAAACCAGTTTGTGTAGAAGAATGAGTTCCCTGACAAACAATTTGTGTTTAAATCACAAGGACATTTGAGTAAAGTCCTAGTGGTCCGTTCAGGAAAGGAGATCCAAAATGTGGGTAAACATGAAAAATCAGATTTGGGATTTGTTAACATCAAAGACTGCATAGTAGATCCTCTGTCTGTGAACAGTTCTCAGAGACACAAGTGTATATATATATATATATATATATATATATGACTACCTGACTATTTATTTTTGGATCCTTGGAAGGCAACCATGGCCAAGAATGGTAAGCCTCAGAAGAGAAATCACAAGGGAGTTATAGGAGAGGTATAAAAGTAGCAACTGGAGATACAGAAATTAGGGGACAAAAGCTTAAAAAAATAGCAGAATGTGGAAATAGCATTAACTTGAATTAGGAACTATGGAATCTAATCCCAGTTACTTGTTGTATCTCTGGGCCAACTACTCTGCTTACCTGGGCTACATTTTCTATGAGTAAAATGAGAATGTTAGATTATATAATTTCTCTGACTTCTTCCAACTCTTTCATACATGATATCCTATGATTCTAAGAGTAGGAGGGGTCAATAGCATTAAATGTCCTAATGGAGGAAAAGAGAATGTAGTACACTCAATTTAATTAGGAAGAAAGCCCTTATGATCTTTTTAAAAACTATCTGCTTGCTTATGTTAGAACGGATTGGATGGTAAGCCATCATATCCTAATCATAAGCAATTGTGATAATCTCCTCTAGAGTGCACTAGAGACCCAATTCATAGAGAGGGCAAGGTGAGATTATTGGGTCTAAGTCAAGAAGTCAGTTCAGGAGGCCAAGGATAGATCTGACAACAATCTAAAGGAGCTTTGGATAAGGGAAGCCAAAGATGTAGAAATCTGGGATGGAAGGAAAAGGGACCAGGATAAGCATTTTGGAGAGCTCAGCATAAGATTGCATGTATGCACATGTAGAATGGCAAGATGGACAGCCACGGCCTAAACCAGACTACTGACTACTGACAGCAGATCTCTATCTAAGGCATGCTCTATCCAACTTTTTGAACAGTTTTCCTTGCACACAGAGCTTGCCACATAGACAGGACTCAGAAATACTGGATCATTTATCCCAGTTCATCAATCTCCAATGGGTCAAAGAGTCTATCCTATGGGCACAGCCTGGCTTAAGGAAATGTTTTGGAGAATTTCTAGTAGGTTCAATTATGTCCTGTAAACTCTGTTTAAGAAGGCAGGAGGAAGACTAATATAGTTGAGAAAATCATCTTTTTAGAAAATGCTAATTATTTTAGGGTTTCATAACAAGGTACTGACGTTCACCCATCTGGAAAATCAAATTATGCAGAACATATCATGGTGGAGAAATAAGATACTACATGAATTATATCTTCCATGGCACCAAATGATAGTTTTCATAAAATATCACAAGGAATTGACAAATTCATCTGGATTTCTTCACCCACAAATAAGCATGGTGTTAAAAGCTTACCTTGTGCCTATTTGGGTGTTTTCTAATTGGTATGCAACTCTTTCTCTGCCTCCTGTGATAGACTTTCACAGGCTGTTGCATACTGATTTTCATATGCTTACTTCCTGCCTTGGACCAGTGAAGCAATAAATGAGCAGGAAAAAAAAAAAGATAGGTCTCTAAACAGCATCAGAGCAGTGGTGCAGGAAATAGAAAGCAACTCCCCGAAGAAGCAAATGCATTCATAGCAAATTCCACCAGCAAACGAGTAGTGTCATCCAGTAATTATATGTAATTGTCCCCTATATTGAAACAATAAATAATTTGGGAGGCCAGTGCTGCTTGTTGGAGATTACAGCTCTATATAAATAGCAGGAAAACAAATGAGGAAAACTGAAACTGGGTAGTATGTACTAAAATCGTTGTCATAGGCATTTTATGGTACTGCCCACTGGCATAAAATTTTTTGTATGCATCCATTGAATACTACATCTTGGTATACCTAAATCAGAATGGAAGTTGTAGATTTTCCAAATTCTAGGGTGATTCTGAGCCACCTAATATGGCTCATTAGGCTGATTACCACCTAATATGAATAAGCAGCCAAAACCATTGTTAATATTGTAGTCTTATTAACATAGCCACCTGGCCAGGGGTAACAATATCTCAGAATTTCTTAGACATTTGAAAAGATGAATATATTGCCTTAAAATATGGCATAAAAAAATCAGTGAACTCTGCTACTATCATGAGTGTGACCAAAACATTCATTGGTAGCCATTCCCCTGTAACACAAACACACATATGCTGAAAGAATCTCTGACTTAGAACAAAAATTCCAATGGTAGCAGCAAAGCCACTAGCTCAATGTTATGGCAGCCTATTCTGATTATAAAGCCCACTCACCACTTCCTATAATTCATCATGAGCTGACCAAGTCCACGTCTCTATGCATAGAAGAGGCAGTTCCTTGCCTGTTCCACAATTTCAATTTATGCATGGACATGTCTTTCTCTATTTATATTAAGTCTTTTGTTTAAGGCAAAGGCTTAAATCCTTCCTACTCTTCTCTAATCCCAGTAGACGAAGGTCAAGATTATAACCACATATTTACAGAAACACAGCCCATCATCAATTGCCTGTATTCCAAGCAGATAGCAGAAGGGACCAAGATTCAAGTTTAGCATAGCAGGGTCCTAGAAAGCTAGAACCTCTGTAATTGTCACTACCATACATTTATTTTCATCACTGCCTTCGATATTCCAAAATAGTACTGTCTTAGAAATATTTGTCATCCATATGTACATCCATCCATCCACCTGTTTACTTTCTCTTTCATTCAAAGAGTATGTGTTGAGTACCTAATATGCAGGAGGCCCATGAGAGACCCTGGGGATAGAAAGATGAATAACAACTCCTCTTAAAGAGCACTTAGACTGGAGAAAATGAACTGAAATGCCATTTTTTCACATTAACAATTCAAAGCAGTTCATAATAACTCAGATATTGGAGGTGGAGAGAGGAGAAGCAATCAAAAGATATATAAAGCAAGTTCAGTGTATCCATTCAGCTCGTAGTTTTTATTGATAAAATAAGACAGCAAAAGAAATACAGCAGTGTATGATAAAATGCTCAATTAAATAAAATCAATATGAAAATACATGGTATAGACTTATATTCTTTGTCATCAGAAAACCTTTTATCTAATTTCTGGGTCCACCTGAAATAACCATTGGCAGTGGGAGAGGGAATGAGATTTCAAGAGTAGATAGGATGGCAGTCATATGCCTTAATCTGCAAGCATGCGACAGTTGATCTAAGACTTCTCCTTGAGTTTGTTACTAGACAGCCTTAGCCAGGAATTAATATTCCATATTATATCAGCCCACCAAAAGCATATCAATATTTTGCTGGCAAATACCCTAAAGATATGAGTTTGAAATCTGAGCAGACACTTCTCTCCCACTTGAATTTTCTTTTGTGTTGTTAAATCAGCACCAGATAGCGTGCATTCTTCATTTCCAGATATAATCTTGTCTTGGAATTGTCCTGATAATGCCTCATTCCTTCCATTCTTATGTAGGCAGAATTCACTCAAAGGAGACTGTGTTTGTTTGTTTGTTGGCTTGCTTGTTTGCTTGCTTTGAGTGGTTGGGAAATCTGTTAAGAAGAATGTGAAGTCTATCAAAGTAATTTTTTTAATAAAAAGGAACTTGAGAAGATTGTATGTTACTGTATATTTGAGAAATCTTGCCTGAGTGACTACTATGAAAAAAAGGTCTATGCAAGCCATTCAGGAGGACAATGAATAAGACGAGAAATATAAAGGTCAAATATGAGTGACAACAGGGAAGCCTATTAATTATATAAATAGACAGCTACAGATCTGCTGTGATAAATTCCTGAAGGTCTCCTTTTCAAAAACTATACCTTCTTACATACAAAATGCTAATATATGACAGGACACCATTAAAGGTTTATTTCTTTTGGTAAATATTTAGTCATCTGATATCATGTAAATGAGGGTCTACATTGTAAATGTGACTGATGTTGAAGCTGATGGTTTTTTGCTCCAATACCACATTTACTTAGCCAAAACCCAGCACATAAGAGCTCATATAATAATAAATAATCAAATGAAAAAAGAATCCAAAATTAAGAGAAGTGGTAATCTCTCTCAAATAAACATAGCAACAACAATAAAAAACAAAATAAAACAAAACAAACATACCCGTAGATATATACAAATACCTAAATTAGTTACATGTAAGAACACAAAATGCCATTGTCAGTAGAAGTTTCTTTAGGAAGTATTTTCACAGAAGATGGATCTGGAGTTTATTTTAAAGGCCTGGGGAAACACAAAATGGTGGAAGGCAATGCATGGGCTATACCCCATGGAGTTTTCTTTTGACACATGAGCACATTTAAAAATAGCCTGATGGACCACAAGCCCCAGGAACTGGCTGTTCATAACTAATTATCCAAAGACTTGAAGATGCCAAGCTGTGCAAAGTCAATTTGACTTTGCCTAGTACAGCCTGAAGCTACTTTAGTTAAACCTCAGTCATGGTGTTTCTAATGAAAGGGGCAAAATAGAATAAAAATTGCAAACCCAATTCAATATAAGTGAACAAAATTGTAAGAGGTAAAGGCACACAGCAGCCAATAATTAAGACTATCAGTACTATTGTTTCTCTAGAAGCCTGGACTGTAAAAGAGATTAACCGTCTTAATACTTAATTCAAAAATAAAACCCATTTGATTAGGACTCAAGCTTACAACTTATGCAAACTTACTCACAAAGAAAACATATAGAAAAAATATTAAATGTCCATTAAAAATAAAATTTTCAATGAATTTATTTTTATAAAATTAAGACATAGAAAAAAAAAGTCCACAATATATCACTAAGTGAATAATAAGGATATAGTAAGATCAGAAACATTGACATATCATCATCAAGGCTAATTTGGCCACTGGCTCTAGTGAATGCCTATCCTGCCCATAGCAGAGACCAACACTTGAAGCCACCCTGATGGGACCATTTCCCTGTGGGACAAGCCAGCCCCCTGGTGGCAGACTGATTGCTGTATTTATTCTTTCATCATGGAGGTGGGTGGCAACAACTTCTATTTTTTACTTGTATAGACATGTATTCTGGATAAGCATTTGCCTTCCTTGCTCATAATCTTTCTACTGGTCTGTAGACTTCTAGAATACTTTACTTATCCTCAGGATATCCCCAGCAACATTGCTTCTGACAAAGGAACTCAGATCAAAAATGAAGCATGACAATGAGCTCATGCCCAGAGAATTTACTGGTATTACCTACCATGTATCGCATCACACAGAAGCAGCTGAGCTGGCACAATGATGAAACAGCCTAGTGAAGTTTCAGATACAAGGTTAATGAGGATAAAAGACCCTGAAATATTAGCATAATATTTTAAAAAGTGAGTTACATGTTTGAATAAGCTATCAATATAATGGTGCTATTTTTCTGATAGCCAGAATGCCTAAGTAGAGAAAACAAAGTTTGGAAATAGGAGTGACTACTGTCACTCTTTTACTTAATGAATGTGATATTGTGATTTAATATAAGAAATATATGTATTTGCCCCTGTTCTTGGCACAGAGCTCCTAATATTCTTGGAATTTCCCAAGTGATAAGAAGGATAAATATGGCTTGGTATTCCTTCTAAACCTCTTTCAACTACACCTGAGTTTATGTAAATAAGGTGACTTTTGATAATATTTAAGGATGGGGGTTGGTTTCTAGGAGAACTAATCTTGTGATTAGAAGATTGGAACTTTCAATCACATCCCCTTGACCTCCAGGGATGGGAGAGGGGCTGGAGTTGAATTAGTTGCCAATGGCCAAGTGTTTAATCAATACTGCCTAAGTAATGAAACCTCCATAAAAACCCAAAGGATGGGGTTTGGCAAGCTTTCGGATTGGTGAATTCATGAATATGAGGTGAGAGTTGTTGGCTCAGAGAGAGCATGGGAACCAGACCCCTTCTTGTATACCTTTCCATATGCACCTCTTCCATCTTGCTATTCTTGAACAATATCATTTTATAATAAGATGGTAATCTAGAAAATAAAGTGTTTCTCTGGGTTCTGTGAGCCACTCTATCAAATTAATCGAACCTAAGGAGGGGGTCATGGGAACCTCCCATTTATAGCCACTCTATCAGAAGCACAGGTGACAATGTGGACTTGCAATTGTTGTCTGAATTTGGGGATGGGGAACATTCCTGTAAGACTGAACCCTTAACCTGTGGGATCTGACACTATCTCCAGGTATCAGAATCAAGTTAAATTATAGGATACCCAGTCAGTTCCGCTGAGAACTGGAGAATTGCTTGGTGGTGTGGGGAAAAAAGCACATATCAAAATAATCCCCTCTCAAATTTTTATTTTCTTTTCTAGAAAATTTGGATTCTGTGTGTCAAACTCCCCTAATTCTTAAGCGCAGAACGCTGCCAGCAGATGATACATTTCCTTTGAGTTAAAAGATGAGATTGTCACCTGATAATTTTGTGTTTCTCATGCCACAACACCAATAGGGCTTACTGTATTGGCTGTGGGATGGACCCTGTTTAGCAAGGGAAAACTGGGTTGTTACTACACTGTGTGGTTGGAAAAATATGTGTCTAGAGCCCAGGAGATTCTCTAGGGTGCCTCTTAGTATCCCCATGTCTCAAAATTAAAAGTTAGTGGAAAACTGGAGCAAGCTAATAAACACGAATCCACGTAAGATTTAGACACTCTAGGACTGATGGTTTGGCCATTCCACCAGGTAAAGAACCAAGACAGGTGGAGGTACTGGCTAAGGACAAAGGCAATGTAGATATTTTACTGGATATAGTATCCAGTAAAAAATACAAACACAGAGATTATAGGCTTATGATTAGCTACAGAAATGATATAAATATGAAGATTATAGTAACTATACACATATACTCACTGTAATTGTCACAGAAATTGTGGAGGATGCCTCATATTGATTAGCACAGATAACACAAAAATTTCCCCTTTTTCAGCTTTTTTGCTTATTATTTTATATAAGAATAGTGGGTTGGTGATACTTATCTTCATAATTGAATGTTTAGGGTAAAGAATATCCAAATAATTTTGTGACTGAACAAAAAGAGAAATTGAGTCACTTTTTTATTTTGTTCCTACCTTCTTTAGAGAGAAGGTGAGAGCATCTCCACATGTCCTAAGAGTCTTTCATCTTATTAAGCAGAGGAAGTCATTTCTATTTTGTTGTATGAAGAGTCAAATATGTATAGTGTGATGTGTAAGTTTGCCGAGCAGCCACAAGGGCAGACAGTGCTGTTTTACTTACCTATTACCTTCTTTGATGTCCAAATTCACATTTCTTGACTCTTTTATAAAACTAAGGCTAGAATTCTGTAAACTATGTATACCAGACATGCTTGCTAACTGGCTGACTTTTAGATTCTACCAGCAGAAATCATTAGAAGAAAAACAGAAGATAGGAGAAGGGGAAAAAAAGGACTTCCTTGTTTACGTACACATGTATATACGTATTTTGTGGTTACTGTTTCCATCAGTGATGCTCCATTAATGGCCGCTGGCTCCAATCCCCAGTTGCTTCTGGTGCTGCCAAACCAACCTCATTGTGCCTCCCGGTCATACCAGAGAAAGCCAGATAGAGCTCCCTCCTCAAAACCTGATCGCATGCTCTGTAAGACCCTCTCTTCAGCTCCTGAAATACCATCCAGAGACAAGTAGCATCCCCTGCCCAGTGGTCTGAGCACTATTCCAAGAAATTCTAGTCTAAACACATATGTCCTAGTAACTCCCAGTTGAGAGGAACATGTTCCCAGTTGAGGCAATGGGCTGATAATGGAAGTTACCTAAATTAAACCACTCTTGAGACCTATCATTTAATTGTCAGTACAGACTTTTCCAGTCTTCTCATTCCTTGCTGCAATGACATCAAGAAAGCTTCATGTTGTGATAGCAGAGTTACAAGATGGAAGAAGCATAAATTTCTCAACCCCTTCCTAGTGGTCAGTTGTTCTAGAAAGTCACCTGGAAATTGGTGTGAATGAGATACAAACATTTTTTATGTTAAGCCACTGACATTTTGAAGTTGTTTGTTACTACAACATGACCTAGTCTCTCCTGATGAATATAGAAATCAGCATCAAGACAAAGACATGCTACCATGACAAACACTAAAATATGTAGCATTGGCACAGTGGACATAGAGATGAAACTGAGAAGAAACTCAGGCTGGAACAATGGTGATCCATGTAATGCAATGGCAAAACATGATAAAAGTATTACCTGCAACAATTTGAGAAGCAAATGTTTGAGGAACTTGCAGTTTTAGGGAAAGAGATTAGAAAATAGAACTTTACCAGTGTTTGTTATTTGCTGTCACGGTTTATCATATCAAATGGGAAATATATATGTGTGTGTGTGTGTATATATATATATATATATAATCTCCCAAGTATTTATCATATGTAAAAGTCTAAGAAATAAAAACTGAAGATATAAGTATGAATGAAATATAACCTTTACCATCCACAAGCTCTCATTTGGGTCTATCTGTCCAATCTCTCATCTTTAATGCAGTCATCTTTCCTGAGCTTCATACTGTGGTAAGAACATAAGTACCAGCCACAGACAGATGAGTTCTCCCTCATAAATTTTACTAGAAATTCACAAAAGCTTGCTCTGTGCTGCCTGCTCTTGCACCTCTAATATTGCCCATGTCCTGAATATACCACCCTTCTGCCCAGTATATCTGCCCTTGAGTACCCCATTTGGGTAGATCATTGGACTATACTCTCTGAGTCAGCAGCCACGTTTCCCCACGCAGCTCCCAGCTAGGTAGACTTCATTACTTTAGGCAACTTCCAGAGAATCCAGACCTCTGAGTAACATACCTTTGGCCAACTCCCCTGGCCTTCTGTTAGAGGGAATTTTTAAAAAGAGAATATGGTCATACTTCTCACACAAATATAAAATGAACGTGTGTAAAAGATTTTATATAACTCACTAATTAATGAGGACATTGGTTAAGATGCTACAACCCATCCAAATGAGGATTTGACTTAGAGAGTTTTATATTGTCAACCAGAAATTATCCTTTTGCATTTCTATGAGTAGGAATTATTTGCAGAGCTATGGACAGCAAATATTTGCATTACTATCAGTTTTCTACTAGTTACCTTTTATCTCTACAGAGTGGTAAAATAACCTGGTCACACAATCAAAGGCAAAGACAGCTGTAGAATCAGATAATTCCAGCCCTGTCTACTAGACGATGCCCAGGATTCAACTGAAGAGAGATCTAGTAATCTCCTTTGCCCATTTCAAAGTCTTCCAGATTTTTTCCTGATGCACAATTAATTAAACTCATGCCTCAACAAGTAACCTCCCCCACAAAAGGAAATAAAAATTCAGATATAGTGAAAGAGTCTTACATACAAATAAATATTTGAACATTGTTTACCTAGAAGAGGAATTTTATATTCCACGTGTAAACATATCTTTAAGTGAGTTGGATTTACTAGTATTTTAGCAGGAAACAATTATTCTCTTCCACTACAACCTCTTTTAATTCACTTTTTCAATTTGTTCTTCCTAACTATGGATGTAAGCTTTCCCAGTGACTGTCAGGCAATTCATGAAGACTCTCTTTTCCCCTGGTAATAAAATCTAGTTTCAGGCATCATGAAACCTCTAAATATCATCAAAATTAAAATTTCTTCCCTTCCTCTTATCAGGCCTGATTTTGACTTGGAGCTCTTCAGAAGAGGAAGGGGATATGATCAGTTTTACCTCCATTCTCCGCTCCTCCTATTGCATTCAGTGGGTGATGCTTTGGGTCTCACATGTTGAAGGCAAGGAAGCTAAAGGGAAGGAGAGGTATAACTGATTAATAAGAATTGGAATCAGGTATTGGAGCCTTATGGGCATGGTGTGTTGCAATTTTGCATCCTGTGATGAGGGTTTTGTCACTTCCACCTGGCCTCTTTTGGCTTCTCCAGTTCTTGGTTTCCAGAAGTTTTCCCTTCTTTTAGAGTCCTTCTAAATCCTAGTTGTTATTCTAGGGAAGAGTCCCTATCAAGAGACAATGGAACCCTTTTCTGTGATGGCCACATCTACCTTGCTGGAGACCAGTGCAATATTCGGAATGTTAGTGCCATTCTCCATGCAAGCTCTTCTCTCTGCTTTGCTTCCAAATGGGGTGCTTTAGCCACACCTTCCTATCATTAAACTTTTCAGATAAAAGTTAGATGTCAGGTTCTCTGTCCTTCAAACTCCAGGGAAAGCATGTCAAGCATTTAATTCTTCTAAAATCCACACTTACTTGACTTGAAATGGCAAAGAGAAAATAGCAACCACAATTTTCTGCAAACTTGCCATAAAGGATACTCACTCTGCAATCTCCTCAGTCTCTGCCAATGCATTCGTAATATTTGCTTAAACTGCCGGGTTGTGAATGAGGGGCCAAGGTAGAAGGAACTAGTTTGCAGTCAACTCCATTGCAAGTCCTGAATAGGTGATCTAGGTAATCTTGTTTTAAGATATGTGTGTACATTGCACCAACTATTTTGTTCTTGGCTGTTGGAGTGTTTGTTAAAATTCCAACACAACAAGAAGAGTTACGTCTCACATCTTGTTACATATATTATCCAAAAATGAAGACCGGTGGTGTGTGTTAGGCAGCTGTATTTGTGCTCATTATAAGGTGAGCTATTTTTAAGAATGAAAGCTAACCAAATATGACGTGAACTTCCTCATGAGATGATGGGTCGCCTGTAACTTGTAATGTTTAAGCAAAGACAAGATGGCCATTTATTCGAATGTCATTAGTCGCTTATTGAATAAAATGATCCCCCAGTCCTATATCTTATGAGTATTGGGGTTAGATGGCATTTTCCAATGCATAGAACCAACATTGTTTTGTTTTATTTTTGCATATTTGGAAAAAAGGTCTTGTGAAAGCAAATGTCAGCTAATATGTACTGTTCATTCAATCACTCACTCAACAAATATTTTTTGAGGGCCTAATATGTGTTAGGCACTCTGCTAGGCACTGAGGAAATTGAAAAGAAAGACATTGTCCCTGTGATCTTAGAACTGATAGTGACAGAATGAGGAAAAGAACCAAACATACCTTGGGTATTTCCATTCCACAGCACTATCTTATCTTGCCTACTTAAGTTCCTCATTTGAAATGGACCATAAACCAAAATAATTTTTTCCATAGATAATTTAAAATGACAAATCACTGGCAATTTAATGTAAATCAAGTTAGTATCAGTTATTAATTCACACGTGTCACATTTTATATACTAGACTGTAATTCACTTATTACATGTTGTCACATTTCAAAGAGCTGCTTGAACATGCAGTTTCCACTGAACTGCATCCCGCATTTATGGAAGTGTTCTTTTTCCAATCCTGGGGAAAACAGAAGGTACAGCCACATAAATTTAGACTGAACCACTCAGGACACAGCATGCTAAACCCTATGCACTTTCTATTTGCAAAGTATTCAAATGCCTTTACAAGGAAAGTCAGCTAGGAAGGAAGGACTGCCTGCAGAATTAAGAGCGAGAGTGTAGCTGTGCATTTTTCCTTTCAGTTGGTTAACTGTAAATCAATTTCCTATTTTAAAAGCAGACCCATCAAAGGCAAGTGTCCAATTTTAAGCTAAGTTCTACAATATGCTTTTCAATAAAATGTCTTTCTGCCTCTTTCCCTTTTCTGATTTCAATGTCCTGTTACATATTTCTGAAAGCTCGCCTTTCAAACTTGGTGTATGCTATGATTGTGTGGAATGAAAAGCTCTGAAAGGCCACAAAGAAAAGTGTCACTTGCCTTCATCTCTGAGGAGAGGGCACTTTGAATTAAGACTGCTTCCACCTGCGAAGCCTGATTGAGCCTGAATTGATAATGCCCACATGTTGTGGGTTTTCTCACTTTATTTCCCTTTACTTTCTTTTTCATTCCAGGATGTATTGTGGGCCATTATCCAATTTTCATAGCTGCATGAGTGATTACTAAAATGCTATGAAAGAAAAACTAAATCCTTAAAAAGAGGCATTCATCGAAGGCTCCTAGGAATCATACGCCAATATTCTTCTCTGATTATTAGGATTCAAAGGGGAACGTTGGAAACATCCAAAGGAATTTAACTTTACCTCACAAAGGTTTTTAAATGCTTAGAGTTCTTTCTTGAGACTGAGGGGTTTCCATTTAGTTTTATGTCTTCACTGTTGTAAGTCTTTACTTCTATCTCCAATGTGGTCTGGTAAAACATGACAAACATAGGTAAGTTTTTACTCAAATTAACTGCTCTTTCTCCAAAACCCATACCTAGACCTTACCTCTACAAAGCACATTGCCCTTTGCCTTAAGGAAATGTAAAGGGTGGGTTTTAAGCAGACTGTGCTTCAACAACCTGCCAGTAGTAAGCACAGCATTAAAAAAAAAATGCAAGCGGCTAGGAAGAGGCAGTGCAGAAAATGGAAATGCAGCCTGTATAGAAGTTGTGAGGACTGTAATTACTGATGTTCTGGCAGGTTGGGTCAGGTAAGCAATACACGATTGCAATACACGATCCTTGAACACCTACAGTTTGCCAGATACAGGTATAGGCTGTGGGCATAGAAAAGTGAATCAGATACATGTCTTTCCCTATTCAAGACTATTATATAATATGTCACGTGCTATAAAGAAGCGGGCATAAAATATTATAGGAAAAAATGGACATTAAGGTATTATGAAAGACAACCCAAATGTCCATCAACCTTTAACTGGACAAACAAAATGTGAAACATCTACCCAATGGGATAATATTCAGTGATAAAATGGAATAAAGTACTGATATGTACCACAACGTGGATGAACCTCAAAAAAAAAACACTGTTGTAAGCGAAAGAAGCCAGACAGAAAAGACCACGTATTGTACAATTTCACATACATGAAATGTCCAGAAAAGGTAAACCGACAGGAACAGGAAGTAGATTGCTGGTTGTCTGGGGCTGAGGCTGGGAATGGGGGTTATCTGTAATCAACCATGAGGGATCATATTGGGGTGATGGGAATGGTCTATAACTAGTTTACAGTGATCATTGCACAACTTGGTAAATTTACTAAAAGTCATTGACTTGTACACTTAAATATTCAATTTTATGGTATATAAATTGCATGTCAGTAAAGCTGTTGTAAAATAAATTTTCACCTGAGGCAGGGGGAAGATGAAGAAGACAGATGAAGGAAGAACTTTGAGAGGACACTTTCCTTATTTTCCTAGTGCTGCTGGAACAGATTACCACAAATGTGGTTTCGTAAAACAACACAAATTTATTCACTTCCAGTGCTGGTGCTCAGAATCTGAAATCAGTTTCACTGGCCTAAAGTCAAGATATTGGCATGGCTGAGTCCCTCTGGAGGCTCTGAGGGGAGAATCTGTTTCCTTGCCTTTCTCAGCTTCTAGTGACTTTAGCATGTGGCCCCTAAATCCTTCCTCGAATTGCATCACTCCAATATCTGTTTCCATCATTACATCTTCTTCTCTGTGACTTCTCCTACATCATTCTTATCAGGACAGTTTTAATCACATTAGAACCACCTGGGGTAATCTCCTCATTCCAAAATCCTTGACTTGATCACTTCTGCAAAGTCCCTTTTGCCATATCGGGTAACATTTCCAGGTTCTGGAGATTAAGATGTAAATCTATGTGAGGATCCATTATTCAGCCCAATATAAGGCCTATTTTTTCCAGAAGATAGAAATTTTGAATTGGGATATTGAAGAATGTATGCTTTTCAGGTAGAAAAATTGAGGAAATTCATTCCAAGTAGATAGAATGTTGTCAGGAAAGGGATAGAGAGAGAAACCTGCATATAATCTGTGAAATCAGACAACAACAGTTGGATTTAGCTATGGAAAAACAGATAACAATTCTAATTGCGCTCATTTCACATTTATGGTTGGATTTTTTTCCCTGCGTGTACACTTTGCTCTACTTTATCATCATCTGTTCCCCAATTAACTGGTTAGATTGGGATTCAAATATGCTACAATATTCTCCAACCTTTAAATATTCTTCCTCGAGTACACAACCTCCTTCAGCTACAGCCCAGATGCTTTGCTTCCTTATTATTTTCACAAGCCTTTCAACAGTTTCTACACTCACTTTTTCTCTTCCTTTCTTACCAATATATTTGAAATTCATACCATTTTGGATTTCGCCCTCACCACTCCACTATAACTGCTCTACAAACTCAGCGATGACCTCCACATTGCCAAATCCAATGGTCCATTCTCATTCTCATCTTACATGACCCATCAGCTGTAATTGACTTAGCTGATCATCCTCTTTTCAAAGACTACATCTTCTCCTGGTTTCCAGAACAATATTGTCCCTTGCAGGTCTACTACATCATAGTATCCTTCATTTCTTCCTTATCTCCAAAGATAGGTATTTCAATTCTTTGAACTTTGTCTTGTTTCTCCCTATGCTCACTTTCTAGATTATCTCATCCACCTCATGTTCCTAAATACCATTTTTACTATGATGACTGCATTTATAATTTTATGGCTCCCATTTTTATATCTATAGCCTCTACTTCTCTCCTGAAAACCAAACTTGTATTTCAACAGCCTACCTGACCTCTCTATTTGGATGTCTAATAGGCATCTCAAACTTTATGTATTTCAACCAGAATTCTAAATTCCTCTTGCTCCAAATTGGCCCCTCTACCAATCTTCCTCTTCTTAATGTTATCGCCATCTATTCAGTTTCTTAGGCCAAATTCCAGCATTGTCTTTAATTTCTCTAATTCTCACACTTCACATCCGATCCATCATCAAGTCCTCCAGGTTATACCTTCAAAATATGCATATAGCTTGATTACTTTTTTAAAAATTTTATTTTATATTGGAGTATAGTTGATTAACAATATTGTGTTAGTTTCAGGTGTACAGCAAAGTGATTCAGTTATACATATACATGTATCTATTCTTTTTCAAATTCTTTTCCCATTTAGGTTATTACAGAATATTGAGCAGGGTTCCCTGTGCTATACAGTAGGTCCTTGTTGGTTATCTATTTTAAATAGAGCAGTGTGATCCCTTATTAATACCATCATTTCTACAACCCTTGTTCAAGTAACAATTTATTATCTATTTCCTCAATTACAACAGCCTTGTATTTGATCTACTTGTTTCTACTCTTGATCTTCTTCATTTTATTTTTCACCAAGCAACAAGAATTATCATTTATACATAAGTCAGATAATGCTATATACTTGCTCAAAATTCTTCCTATGCAGCCGTCACAATGGTCCCCAACAACCTCACACCCTGGTCTTCACCTTTGTAGGATTCCTTCTCATGTTGCATCAGGGTCTGGTTCATGTGACCATTAGAATATGGCTGATGGTATGTCACTTCTAAAATAACATTATAAAAGACTGTGGCTTCTGCTTGGGTTCCTCTCTCTCTCTCTCTCTCCTCCCACTCCCAGCTTCCCTTCTCCTTCTCTCTCACATCACCCATCTTGGGGGAGCCATGTCATAGGCCGATGTTAAAGAACATCTCCATCTATGGAGAGGCACAAATGTTAAGAAACCAAAGCCTTCTGTTAACAGCCATGTGAGTTCAGAAACTGATCCTCCAGACCCAGTTAAGTCTCAGATGACTGCAACATTGGCTGAAACTTTGATTGCTGCCACCTGAGAGACCCTGAGCCAAAACCATCTAACTAACTGTCCTGATTCGTGACTCAAATGTGAGATTCCAAAAAAAGTACTTACTGTTTTAAGCTTTTTAAGCTGCTACATTTGGAGCAATGTATTATGCATCCGTAGATAACTAATTTCTATAGTAAATGGGAATATAATGGCTTTAGATTATCTATTTGGAAAATAAAATTGAAAGGTGGGATGTATTTGTCATCTGAGGTTTTCCATCTCTGATGGCTTTTTGTTAATTTTGGAGAACTTGAACTCATTCTTGAATTAATGACTGAAATAAAAGCCATTTAGGAGACTTCTATCTCAAGACTATTTAAAAACCAGCCATGGAATAATTGTCTATTTATTTAGTTTGGTGGCTCAGTCCGATAAATGAAGTATATAGTTAAGAAGGGTAAGGCAGAATAGAGAAATATGAGGCCACTTTTTGTAATTAGCAGCAAGGCAAGAAGAGTGAGTCTGTGGCCACTCATTAACTCATTTATTCCTTCTTTCTGTTAACAGCTGTGTATGGCACAGCTATTTTGGGGCAGACACTGAGGGTCTAGTAGTTAACAAGGCATAATTCATACCCTCAAGGCAGAGAGATATAGGAAGACTGGCAATTTCAAAACATCACAGTAAATACATGCCACAGTGAATTACTCAATAAAAAGACCAGCTTTCATCAGGGTCACAGTAATATAGGGACATGATTTTTTAAAATTGTGTAGCTGATGTTTCAACATAAGCAACACATAATCATACTGGGAAAAATCAACACTTTTTTAGATTTCCATACACTTACTGTATGATTCAACATCATTTTCATTTCTTAAATTACACATGCTGCGTTAGCATGGAACTGTATACTTTTTAGTGCTTGGAGCTTCTAAGATCCAAATCCAGCAATAAGTATGTGATAAGAATAACTACATGTTGCATGGAGCATGTAGGAGAGGTGTGTAATCACTCTAAACAGGCCACTGTTATGAGGTAAACAGAAGTTACGTTGTTCTAAGGAAAAGAGAGCAGCCACTCAAGAATTTGTAAAAGAGCATTCGAGGAAGTGCAGCCAGCATTGGCAAGCAAAAGAAAGATGGGGATAGTCAGAAGCTTATAATATCTGGGCAGTAACAAAACAGTAATATTGACAGGTGAGAAATGAGATGCACAAGATAAATGAACAAGGCTGTATGTTATGCTTTGAGGAAGTTGCATTTTATCCTGAGACCAATGCGGAACCTTTGCAGTAAGAGAGCAACACAATTAGATTTGTGTTTTTGGAAAAATGACACCTGCTACACTGTTCAAAGATGGCATTGGGGACACAGATGGTGATGGAAAGCAGTTATGTTGCAATAACCTGGGAGACTAAATATGATGGTTATCTTGTCTAGAGGAGTAACGTTGAGGATGGAGAAAAATGGATAGATTCAATGGATTTTGAATATCTCTAAAGGAGAGCAGTTGGTGATTGAGTACAGGTGATGAGGAAAGGATGGCTCAGGAGCCATGAATAATATCCAAGTTTCTCCCACAACTTGGAAAGTGTTTGCACTCTCTGCTGCGATAGGGAACACAGGAGGGAGAAAATCGCATTATTATGTAGATTTTCCAAGTTACGCATTCAAATCATGTGAGAGCTATCATCACACCAGTGATTTTCAAAGTGTGATGCCCAGAATCATAGAACTGCCTTAGCAGTCTACACTGGGAGGGGGCCAGGAAGGAATAGAAAGACACAACAAAGAGGCCATTGCATGCTTCACAAGATGTTCTCTTCAGTGTCTTTGAGAAAAGCTATGCTTATTTTTAGATTTTTATTAGTTTGTGATGCATACATTATATATGTATATGTATGTATATATATATGTCAGTATTAAGGTATAGTGATGAAAGGAATCTCATACAAGTAACACTCTTCTGTAGAACTAGAATGTTACCAATTACTTTCATGTGTACCTACTTGACTGCTACTTCCTTATCCCATCCCTTTTCATTTTCCTGGAAAGTGAAGACTTATCCAGAATCTGTCATTCACTTGTTTTATGTTCATAGTGCTTCCATATACATCCCATGGCAGACTTGTTTTGAGATTTATAAAACTGGTATCATACTCTATGCAATCTAAAAACTACTTATTTCCTTCATTATAATTCTAGTTGTTATCTGTGAATTTGTATCCACCCCAACTTCATTCATTTTCTCTGCTGTGTATTATTTTGTTGTGTTAATATACTGAACTTTGTGTATCCACTCCCCAGGAGTTGTTTCCATTATTTTGCTTTCATGAAAAATCCTCTTACGAGCAATCTTTGACTTGGTTCTGGATGCTCAAAACAAGTGTTTCTACACCTACACATGGAGTCAAAGGATATACAGATAGATTTACGAATTTTCAACTTTGCAAGGTAGTAAAAAATTATTTTCCGAAGTTGTTACACCAAATCTTAGTCTTTCTGGCATTGTTTAAGCGTTCCCTTCCTTGCCAGTTCTTGGTACTTTGAGATTTCTTTGCGTCCATGTGCAATTGCTGGGTGGTGGCAGTTACATCAGGCAGGCTGGGACAGATGCTGGCTTGTACCCATCTGCTGTTTCACTCCAAATGGTGCCTTGTGCTGTGGTTGCTGCCACTGTTACTGTGGGATCTGGAGTCTCCAGGTAGCTGCCTAGAAGAGCCAGGTAACAACCAATCTGTGCATGGAGTTAATGCTGCATGGAACAATCTTTGACCACTGAGAGACAGGAGATGGGAAAAAACCTGCTAGTGGGAAGCAGCCGCATAGCACAGGGACATCAGCTAGGTGTTTTGTGACCATCTAGAGGGGTGGGATAGGGAGGATAGGGAGGGAGGGAGGGAGACGCAAGAGGGAGGGGATATGGGGATATATGTATATGTATAGCTGATTCACTTTGTTATAAAGCAGAAACCAACACACCATTGTAAAGTAATTATACTCCAATAAAGATGTTAAAAAAAAGTTTTCATTTTTCCCAACTCCAAGAATTGTTCTAGAATCCAGTATTTTTAGTCAACCCACTACATTTACTCAACCTCTGTAGATTTACTCCCATTACCAAATATTAGTTGTATGATTATTATTACTATTAATTATTATTATTATTTTCTTACATGTCTTCACTTCTTCCCTGCCACTCATCTATTAGCCCCTCCCACTTGTTTATCTGGGACTATATCCACTAATAAAGCATTAGCACATCATTGTATCTAGGAAACTCAGGCTAAGCAATGAGTAATCTTATTTTTTCATGACTATTCCTGGGGTTTTCTCTTTTATGTAACTTTAATAATCAGCTTGTCCTCAAAAACCATGATTGGATTGTTATTGGAATTACATGAAATTTATGAATTAATTGGAGGAGAAATGGCAATTACATCAGTCCATGTTTATAAATGATCATGGTAGAGCTCTCATTTGTTTAGGTCACTTTTAGCTTTTTCAGTGAATTTGCTGCAACTAAACATCTTTTGTTAGTTTTCTTAGGCACTTTAATTGTTTTTGTTATTGTACAGACTATTCTTCATGAATTACATTTTCTACATATTTGTTGCTAGTGTATAGAAATGCATTTTATTTTTGCATATTGACCTAATATTCAGTCACTACTCTAAACTATTTTCTTATTTATCATCTTTATAGTGTATTTTTCTATGCAGGCAATGTTATTATCTATAAATAACAACATTAGAATTCATTGGTAAAACTCATCTGGATATTGTTTTCATCATCGACAGGTTTTTGAATATTGATTAATATTTTTGATAGTTATAGAAATATCCAGACATTCTTTTTTTCCTGATTTAATTTGCATATATTACATTTTTCTAGTAGCAATAAATTAGAAAATTTATTGGTCACCAAGAGACATATTCGGATTTCTAAACAATATAATATTAAGGGGGAAAATCTGGAAAATATGCTGAGCATCGCAGCAACATTTCAACATAATCCTCTGTAATTGCTAATCACATTAATTCATAAGTAATCATTAATGTATTCAGCCAACCATATATATCAGTCATTGATTATAAGCATTGCATGTATTATAATATGATACATTAAAAACTCAACCTTAAAGAGATTACAGTTCAATTTCAAAAAGGTAAGAAATGAACTTAAAATAACTAAAACTTAAAGTAAGAGATGCTCCATGATCCCTAGTGGCATAGAGAAAGTAGTGTGAGTACTGGGAGGAAAGATGGATAACTGTCCGATGAGGGGTTTGGGAACTCTTTGACCTCGATTTCCTATGGTACTCACACATTGTCCAGGTTTAATAATTTCATTAACATCAATTCTATACTAAGATGAATATTCATGGCCAGGATTGTAACAACAGTACCATGAAAGTGAAGCTCCCTGGCCTCTCTGGGCTAAGGAAGTGTGTGGAGATGGGCCAGCAAGAAGTGCAGCCAAGCAGCTACCATAAAACAAGCTGGCTTGAGCCAAATGTGAGCAGGGCTGGTTGAAGCATTTTAAGGAAATGATTAAACAATAAAAAAATTATCTGCCAACTCCCAAAAGAGCAGTTTGATGCTTAGACAGTAGTTATTTTGAATAAGGACATAGAAACTGGCAAATAATAGCAAAACTGATTTGTTGCTATGATACAGGTACCTGCTAGATATTTTATAAATAACATTTTATTTAGATAGAAAAGAGGTAGATATTATCATCTCGTCTTTCTAAACGGATGTATCAGATGTGTGTATCAGTGCCAGCCCAGGAAGCCAAGTCTGTTAACTTAAACAGCAAAGCAATTGGCAAGAAAGCTGGAGACTTTACACCAAAAAGTGGACAGAAATCAAGGAAGTCTAGACACAAGACCCAAAGCAAAGATTACCCCACAGGGTACGTGGTACCCCTTTGTTCAACACTGCTCAACACTCCTGCCCCTAAGCTCTGGACAATCACTCCAACTGCCTCCTGAACACTATGCAATAAATTAATTATTAACTGTTCCTTCATCTTGCTGGCATCCAGTGAAGATCCAGAGCTGTAGATGAGAGTATTTGATAATCCATGCCTTGACTGCTGGCAGGAGTCAGGAGGAAGAAAGCATCTGCTCTTCTCAGGTCTCCAATAGAAAGAGTTTCATGCCCCCCACGCGGACTCTCAGAACTGGATATTCTCCCCAAATTAGAAAAGATTTCAGATGCTCATGAGCATGGAGTCAGACTTCATTTTCAAGATGGCCGAGCTAATGAGCAGAGATGTTTTTTAGGTTCAGGTCTTGTCTGAATCAAAACCCCATAATCTTTACTCTACATGGAACTGACTCAGTGGCAATAAATTGTACAGAAAAGTTTTGTTATAGAAAGTGCATAATTTTTACAGCAATATATTGAGAATAGTTCTCCCATTGAGAACCTATCCTGTACAAGAAGATGCTAAGCAGGACAGAGTAGGGGATTACAGTCTTATATTCTCAGATTTTATGGTCTAATTAGAGATCATGTTAAAAAAAATTTACTCGTTAACAAGTGAGTTCAGTGCTGAAAGAGCTATGGTCATTCAAGGTTGGGAGATAACAGTGTGAGCTGGGATGTTCCAGAAAACTACAGGAAGGATGGCTGGGATTCAGATATGCAGGGGATGACATTTCAGGCAAAGGAGGATTTGCTTCTGCAACAGTATATGTAGACACAAATCCATCAGATTGTAATGCAAAATTTTTTGGATTAAATTCATGATGTCATTAAGGAAACAAAAAAGTTAATCATTGTAGCCACTGGACTTTAACTATAAACCAAAATCCAGTCATAAGGAAAACAGACAGGATTGTGGGGAGTCAGGAAGTAACTGCCAGGTATTTCAATTTAAAGGAATCCTTTTTCTGGAGGAAAGAGCAAGAATTGAATACAAGCCTGCAGTGATTAGGAAATAGACATGGAGAAAATGGGAATGGAGAGCCGCACCTCCAGCCAAGATGTGTTTGCAAGGAGGTTATCAACCCAGAGAGCAGATTGCTGGCTGACAAAGAGTATGGACGGCTTTGGGCAAAAGTCACTAGTGACAGGTCGGAAATACAAACACATCCAAACCCTGCGTTTTGTTGCTTCGGGTAGGGTTCAGTTTACTCTGGCTTTGACCTTATGAAAACATTGTGAGTGGCCTTGGAGCAAAAAGAGTAGTGTTTCCTTCTGAAGTAAAGCCAAGAATAATGCTTCAATAAAGAATTGTAAAGCAAACTCTCAACCAATACTGCATTCTAGAGATGTGTCATTCAGTCCTGCTCACATCAGGTGGTCACCTGGTAAAGTACATGTGTGGTTGGACCAAAGACACTGACATGAGTATTGAAGCCCCAATGTCTTCTGTAGGGAATGCCTTCACTTCTTTATAATTAACTTAACATAAATATCCTCACTTATCGGAAGTCCTTTGCTGGTGAGTTGCACAATTACAATCATACATGAAAGATCCAAAGGGATCTTAGAGATCTGGCTTTTAGCTACTTAATCTGTTTTTTTTCTGCTTTTTGAGAAAATGGAATCTCATTACACATGCAAATGAATATCAGAAGTTTTTTTACTGCTTATGTTACATAGTGAGTATTGCTATCCAAGGAGGGACTCCATTTTTCAACATCACAAGGTACACTGTTTTAGATATATTGAGTGACTGGTATTATTTATTGCATAGATATTTGAATGATTAGATGATTACATGAGTGAATGTAGAATTAAGAGTGATATAATGATGCACAGAATCAAGGGATTTTCTTTGGGCTATGAATCAAATAACCGAAATGCAAACATGAAGATGATTCTTGTCTGACTCGTGCCAGCTGTAATTAATATTTATTAGGTAAGGAGTAGAGTCTCTGGCTGGGAATTTAAATTAACAAGCAGATGGTTTCTCTAATGTTGAAAGTGTAGGCTGGAATTTTTTAGCCCAGTTAACATCAATCAGCTCCATACCTCCATATTCTACTTGCACTGTTCACACAAAATTGTGATATTTTGGCTACAAGCAGTACCTGGAGGGGCAGATGGTTTAGGGCAAAGTTATTCTGTTTCTGGGAAAGACAACTTGAAATGCTTTATCACAGCCTGGGGACAGTTCTTTGTTCATTGCTACCCTGACAGGTAGGAAATCAATGCTGTAAAAATGAATTTAAGGGCATCACTATTTTATTCAGTATGATAAAATAATTGTAGTAAGCTAAAAAACTTTCAATAAGTTTCAGTATGTTCATGAAAATCTGCTAGGAAACCTAATGCATTTTACTCCATTTTCAATCTAGAAAAAAAAAAGTCTGATTATTTCTAAAGTCTTATTGCAACTCTCTTTTGATTGTATTATGGATGTAAAATGCCTTGCACGTGATGATTGGAATGTAGTAAACGCTCAGTAAATGTTACTTTCCTTCCTTCCCATAACACTTAAAAATTACAGTTTGCTTACAAATTTTAATAGTTATCTATGAAGCACTCAATTTATTTCAGACATTGTATGAGTGCTTTGCAGGCATTATTTTGGTTAATACTTATCCTGCCCATGTGATGTAGGGACTAGGATTATCCCCATTTTCTAGTTTAGAGAAGTCAGTCACTCATCAAGGGTCATAACTAGCGATCCAGGTCTGTCTTATCTCGAAATCTAAGCTAGTAGGTATTTTACTACCAAATTAAATATGTTCACCACTTTAAAAGAATTGGTACGTTTAAAGCCCTGATTACAAGAATTCTATTGTGATTTATATGTGTTTGTGTAAAGTGCTTTATGTTTTTAGTTAGTGATGAACTCCATAAGAGTGAGAACTGTTTTTTTCTTACATCCTCATATCTTCCCCAAAGCCTGAGGTAGAGTTCGTGCTTGATAGATATTTGGTGAGTTAGTGAGTGAATGATTCCAGAAGAAATACATGACAAGAACTGCTGGTGAGTACTCAGTCTCTCCCTATTCTTCAGGCTGAAGCTGTGTGGTCACCTGTCATAGATGATTTAGAAAGAATTACTAAATCATTGGAAAAATTGTCCTGGATGAGGATGTAAGCAATTTGTGCAAATGAAATTATTTTCAACTTGTTTCTACGAGTGTCAAGAAATTTAGAATCTTATTTATGTTATCCCCAAGAAACTTTTCCTTACCCTAAAAAGTATGAATCTGAATCTAAAAGAGAAAAACAAAAGGATCCATGCTATCCCCCCATCACCACCTTCAAACTTCAGAGAATCCTTCATTGTTCCAAAAGCTTTGCTCCAATAATGTATAATCTCCTACTCAGTTGTCTTAGTTCATTTGGGCTGCTATAACACAATACCACAGACTGGTGGCTTATAAACAACAGAAGTCCAAGATCAGGGTGCCAGAATGCTCAGATTCCTGTAAAAGCTCTCTTGTGGGTTATAGATTGCTAACTTCTCACTTTGTCCTCACGTGGTGGGAGGGGCTGGAGTGTGGTGGGAGGGGCTGGAGTGTGGCGGGGCCTCTTTTATGAGACGCTAACCCCATTCATGAGGGTCCATACTCATAACCTAATCCCCTCCCCAAAGCCCCACCTCTTAATACAGCACATGGGGGATTAGGATTCCAACATATGAATTTTGAGAGGACACAAACATTCAGACCATAGTGCCTGTCTTGAGAAGTGACACACCCACGGCCATTATTTCTAACTAAATTGTGTGAACAAAGTGTATTGGAACAATCTCAGGGTGTTTGTTAGAAAAGGCAGGTTTCCTGAGGCTTCACCTCAGACCTATTAAAGCAGAATATTTGGTTGTGAGGCTCAGAAAAATCATGTTTTACCCTATTTCCATGTTGGGATATCACTATAGTCTGAAAATTGCTGTACCCAGACTGTCCAGAGACAAGAATAAAACCCCAGGTCCTATTATCCCCCCCCCTCTACAATACACATACACACAAACATGTACTAATGTCTGTCCTCCCTCAGTGTATTAGTCAGGGTTCTCCAGAGAAACAGAACCAAGAGGATGTGTGTATAGAGAGAAAGAGGAAGAGAAAAACAGAGAGAGATTTATTTTAAGGAATTGACTCATGCATTTGTGGGGACTGGCGGGTCCAAAACCTTCAGGGCAGGCCAGCAGGCTGGAGATCCAGAGAGGAGCTGACATTGCAGCTGAAGTCCAAAGGCAGGCTGTAGACAGAATTCCCTCTTCCTCAGGGAAAGTCAGTCTTTTTCTAAAGGCCTTCAACTGATTGGATGAGGCCCACCCACATTAGAGAGGGTAATCTGCTTTACTCAAAGTGTACTGATGTAAACATTAATATCATTCAAAAACTATCCTCACAGTGACATCTAGGCTGTGACCAAATATCCAGCTATAGTGGCCCAGCCAAGCTGATATGTAAAATTAACCATGATTCTCAGCAATAGCACATGAGAATGCTCATAGGGTTTTATTCATCATAAGATCTCAGAGAATAAATGATTCTGGACAGAGAGCTCACAGACTCACAGTTTCATAGTGACACTTTAAGCACAAAGTAATGCCAGAGATTGAATGTGTGTAGTTCCATTTATCTTAATTGAAAAATGACCAGATGAATCCAAAGAGAAAATTCCAATAAGTCATTTTTTATGATGGTTTTTAATATTATTCACACACACACACACACACACACACACACACACAGGGATTTGCCTATTTAATATGCCAAGTCATTACATACAAGGTTTTGAATCTTTTTTATCCCCTACCAAAAATGGATGGGAAAAAAAGAAACACAGGCAGCAATGAGGGGTAACCTATCCCTCTGATCAATGTCAAACTCAAGAGGAGGTGGAATTATTCCCCAGTTCATTTGACCACAAAGTGAGATATTTTTTCCCCTCCAAGTCCTGATTCAGTCAATATTGCTGACAAGTTGGAATTCCACCAGAAGGAAAAATATTCCAGGTAAATGTTTCACTCTTGAGGTTTAAGCCAGAAAGCTTATTTCTCTGATTCACTGAAGGAGAGAGAGACTGGCCACTACTCTCATGGGCCCTCAAGTTTCCATTCTGGAGTGCCAGCAGGGCTGCAGGAGAGCATGATTCCAAAATGCAACCTCCCTGAAAGGACTGCTTTTGCTCATGAGGGCTACATAATCCATATTGCTCTGGAACTTTTATTCTGGCATTGATTTGGTGAAATAAGTTAGGAGGTATCAAGTTTCTACTTCTTATAACACATGAATTCTTCTTAATGGACCTTTAGTTGAAAGTCCTCAAACTGGTTTTCCTTTACTTATTAATGGTAAAATGGGAGCTTTTAAAGTATACACATGAAATTCCTCATTAATAATTTTCTTATAATTTGGCAAAGACAACAACTTCATCCATTGTGATAACTTTGCTAAACTAATCTGCTGGAATTTTTGTGTCTGATGATTATCTCATGGGATATCATTTCATTCAGAGTGTTCTCACGGGATGCTTTTTAGAATAGAGCTCAGGTACACATGCCTTTCAACCTCATGGGATTAGAATTGTGGCTTATTTTCTGTCAGCTTTACCATGTCTCTCTCACTAGAACTCACGTATGTTATGGAGGCTTTTATTTTCACCCAGCTTCCTCTTGGACTTCTGCATCTGTGACTAGGAATAAGTCCTGGGGACAGAATCTAAGGACTGAGTGACTCTGCACTTGTAAGTGAAAAAATTACAAATATTTGCCCTTGAGGACACCTCAAAGGCAAATTCCTTCTTGAACTCTTTTCTGTCATTAAACACGGGATATTAGTAAACTCATGATAGATACATAGATAGATGATAGATAGATAGATGATAGATATAGATAATAAGGAGAGAGAGAGAGAGGACATTTCTAAAATAATTTTTCTAAAATAGGTATATTTTTGGAAATCTGCTTCACTGGTTTGGGGCCCCATTTTCCACATGAAGTCACTGCTTCAGGTAATCAGTTGCCTTACTATTCCCCCAAATTCTCAATGTCATTCCATCTTCTCTGCTTCTGTGAAAGCTGTTTATAGCTTTTTCTATGATGTTCTCCATCATAGCCTCTCTACCCACCAAATCCTACTCATCCTTCTAAATCTAAGTAAAGAGATCTATTATCCCAGTTCCTCCAACTCCTTAGACCTAAAGTAGTCTCTCCACTCTTGATTGCCTATTGCACATACTGTCAGTACTGTAGACTGTACTTTCAGTATAAGGTATTGTCTCTTAATTGTAGTGTGTTTATTAGTCTATTCAAGGCGCTTATTCACCTCATACAGTGCCTAGTCAGTTACTGAGTATTGAAAATTATGGGTAGATTGAAAAGACAACCTTAATCAAATAGACTCTCAAATTACGTCCACATGGTTGTCGGTAGAAATGACACCTCAACAACCTGCACGTGGTAGGGGTTGGGCGTGATATCCCCTCTTGAAAAAAGGTGTGAATTCTAGTGTCTCTAAATAAAGACAGATTCATGACTTCTGTTTCATAATCATTCCCCACCTCCCCTTCCCTGGTAGTGAGGAATTCCCATTCTTTTCATTGTTAAAAAGCAAGATAGTTAAATTAGAGGCAGATAATTCACTAATCATGTCATTTGGTGTTACAACTGTTATCAGGAACAAGTTACTAACAATAAGTCTTACATTTTTCTCACTCACTACCCAACCATGGAGAATCTCTGCAGGGACTCAGCGTCTATTTTGGTGCTCTTTTTTTCTATGCTCTATGCATAAACGTAACATTGGGATGAGTCAACAAATGCTATTTTGGGGTGGCGATGGTGGGAGAGAACAATGGTAACTGTCAGAAATATTTTAGAACTCCCATAGTTCATGAACTAGATTCATAGTTATGAAAATTTTGGAATAGATCATGTCAAAGAATTTTAATTTTAATATGCACCATGGTTGTGAAAAATGTTAAACAGTGGTTTCTGGATTTGTAAATATCACAAATGCCCATTCATTCATTTATTTATTTATCTGATAGTATTTGTTATCTGTGACTTGGAATGGCCTTCTCCAAATTTAGAAGGGAGCTGTGGGGATCTGCAAAAGTACCCATGATATGGCATGTATTCCATGAAGTTTTCTCTCACCAGAAGTAGAATGGCATAACCAGTATCTTCTCTTAGTATGGACGGGAATCACAAGTCAAATGAGACGTCAATCTCTTGCTTATACCTCGTTTGCCAGCCACACTGGTTGAACGAAGAAAGACATTCCAAATTAAACGTTATAGAAATTGATTTGTGATAATGCAGGAGTTTCCTTTGGGAATTTATTTTCTTGGCAACTTCTTTTGACATGAGTAATTCCCATTATGAACAAGGAAAATCTAAACGACAGAATTCATGTTTCTTCCCTTAATGTGCATACTTTTGGAGCTGTTCCTCTAGAATAGTATATATCCTTTCCCTTTCCATGATTGGCCGGTAGTTTCTACACTGTGATAAAAATATTTGCCATCTTTTGGGAGAGTTGAGGCATCCCTATAAGAAATAAACAACAATTTCAACCCCTCATCTTAAAAAGAATTTTGCCTATTACAACAGAGTTAAAAATGAAGGCTAACTTTTTATACACAAGAATTTCACAGATTTTTTTCTAGTTATAATAGCAATGATTTGGCCTTGGAAAATCTTGAGAAAAATTTATTCTTAAGCTATTTAGATTGTTTATAAGAGCTCCATGGTTTCAACTGTGAACATACATCTGGCTGATAAAGATTTTGTCATATTTTTAGATACTTTATTCAAAGTATGTCAATAGGCTATTTTCAAACACTTTTCTTTCTGGTTTAAAGTAAATTACAACGGATCTTCCTAAAAAATACAATGATGGAGGCACAGAATGATTTTCTTTTTTATCTTAACAAATAATATTGATGCCTAAGTACTGATGATTGACAGGCATGGTACCATATTGCTATGCATGGTTTTGAGCTGGACAGTAAGTTAGTCTCTGGAATGAGGCCACACAATCCTCAAGTGCTGCGGTTATAAACTATACATAAATGCAAGGTAATACTTGAAAACAATGCTATTTCAGGCAAGTTAGATTTTGTCCAGCAAGCAATATGAGAGATTGAAATAATTATCTGAAGGACAAAACAAATTATGGACCCCTTCCTTTTCCCAGCATCTGTTCCTATATGTCAGAAATTGTAGAAAGAGAAATCAATTTTAACAATTTAAAAATTGAAATAAGTTTTGGTTGATTTATACCAAAAGGGATTGTTCATTTTTGACACTATGAGAAATATTCTTCATTTAAAAACAAAAGAGAGGGAACAAATTTTTAAATTGAATAATGGATTACATTGTAAACTTTATATCATTAGGGAACAGATTGAATTCCAAAATATGCGAAGACGAATCACAGATTGAAGGTGTGGTTTAAAACAATCATTATAAAATGTGCCACTATAAACAATGCTCTATCCAAAAATATTCTCCAATACACATGAATTTAATCTGATGCAAAGGAATCATAATCTTAAAGTTTTATTTAGTGGAAAACAAATATTTTATTGCAGAATTTTTTTGAAATGGTCAGGGGATGAGATATATTGGAACAGAAGCATGGGGAATGATGATCTATTTTATAGGCAGAGAACAAAATAACGTGAACAATTTTAACTTAATGCATATTTACACCTCCCTAGTAAATAATAAAGAGGAGAAAAATTTTAATATAATAATTGGTGTTATGTTTTTAAAATCTCTACCATATGTTATTTAGACCCAATCAAACTATAATTCATATGAATTTTTAAAATAGTCTTCTAACTAGTATTCCTGTTTCTGCTCTTCTTTTCCTGAAATATATCCTTTAAAATGTAACCAGAGTCATCTCTCTGAAAAGCAAAACTTATCATGTTTGTTTACTTCAAAACCTTCAATGTCTAACTGCTTCCCATAGGATGAAGTTCAGAATTTTCAGCATAAAGAAGAAACTCATCATAGGGTCTCTGCCTCCTTTTCTAATTTTATCTTCTATAGCTCCCTACATTTATACAATCTCACCTATACATTTCAAAATAATGCCTACGCTGCTTATCCTCAAATGCAAGGTTTTCCATGAAGAACTGACTCCCTCATCCCTCTTTAGTCCTTTTTTATACCCTCCATTCTTTGGTCTTTATACTCCAGCCATGACAAACACCTGCTGTTTTCCCACTCATCATGCTATTTCATTCCTCTGGGCCTTTGTTCATGTTTCCCTTCTGCCTCAGTTTCCAATCCACCCCATTCTTCACTTGACTAACTTATAATATATTGTCCTCCAGGAAGCTTCTCTCATCTTCTTCTGCCAGTTTGACTTATTTTTCCCTTCCTGCATTCCCATAACACCTAGCCCAGATTGGTGATAGAAAGCTTGCTTCAGTATATTGAAATTGTCCTTTTAAGTCTATCTCCCTTATTAGAATAAAAGCTACATGAGGGTAGGGACTGACTCATCTTTATGTTCCTGGCTTCTAACAAAATATTCTAATATAATATGCTTGGCATATTATAAGTTCTCTGTAATATAGTTTTGAAAGGAATGTTATCTTTACAAGGTGCAAATCATCAGGGACCATGCATTGGACCGACTCAATATTTTTAGAAAAAGATAATCTAGCAGAGCTTCATCATGGTTTATGATGCCTCCACTTTTTGTTTCTATACAAAGATATATCTCCCAGCCACAGAGTTTCTGCAAATTGCTACAATGCTAAAATTATCGACGCATTTGAGATTCTGTTATATTGTCAAACAAGTAGCATTATAAATCATGTGAAAACTTGGGTTTGCATTTGAAATATTGTAAAAATGTCATGTAAGCCTGGTGTCCCACAACAGGCTCAACACCAATGTTAGTGGTGTAGGGAAGGGAAAGGGGATTCCTGAACAAGAATTGTAAAGGGAGGTAGTTGACCAGTATTAGGATTGAGGGAAAAGACCAAAGTCTCTTAGAGAGAAGCACAGATGAATAGTTCTCTACGACTTACCCACCAGCCCAAGAACAACTCAATTAAAACAAAAAGAAATGAAAATCAGGACAAAACCTGCTATAAAGGAAGATATAGATAAGTCATCCTAGTAGTATAGGGATATGTGCCTGAAGACAATAGCAACAGAGTGATAAAGAGGACACATCAGTGTATAGCACAAGTAGAGTGAAGTGTTCTACTGCTTTAGGTAGACAGTGCTCTGAGAGTCCATTCATTCAACAAATATTTGTTGTATTCAAAATATTTTTGGTTTCTATGTGCCAGGCACTGTGCCAATCTTTAGGGTTATGGGTGTGAAGACAGAGAGATTCCTTCTTCCTATAGAATTCACTGTGGAATATGGAGAATTGGGAGCACATAACTGACCATAAATCACCTTCAGTGGAAATCGTACTGTTTTTCTCTTCATTATATTGACCAACTAATATTGACTGGGGAAATTCCTATAACATAACTTTTAAATTAATTTTCACATAACTATGTGGTATCTCTTTGGGTCCCTAAGTGTGGGAAATAATCTAGTCTAGTGAGTAAACAGTTTATTGAGAGGTACAAACACAAGGTAGCCAAATGAGGGGAAAAAAAAAGAAATGAGCTGAGAATAGAAAAGAGAAAAAGCAAGTACAGGTGGTACATTATCAAGCTGGTCTCAGCCTTTCAACAAAAACAAATACAACACATGATTTGGTTTTGTAAGATGACCCCAGAGAGGCCACCCAGAAATTCCTCCTGTATCTGGTGACCTTCCTTTCTTTCTTTCTTTCTTTCTTTCTTTCTTTCTTTCTTTCTTTCTTTCTTTCTTTCTTTCTTTCTTTCTTTCTTTCTTTCTTTCTTTCTTTCTTTCTTTCTTTCTTTCTTTCTTTCTTTCTTTCTTTCTTTCTTTCTTTCTTTCTTTTTCTTTCTTTCTTTCTTTCTTTCTTTCTTTCTTTCTTTCTTTCTTTCTTTCTTTCTTTCTTTCTTTCTTTCTTTCTTTCTTTCTTTCTTCCTTCCTTCCTTCCTTCTTTCTTTCCTTCCTCTCTTCCTTTCTTCCTTTATCTCTTTCTTTTTTCTTCTTTCTTTTCAGCTGCCTCTGGATGTTCAGTCTTCCTCACAGGGTGTTAACCCTCATAGTTCTTAACGGTGCTACCAACTCCCTTATGGCAGACACTGGGGAGGCAGAGCTACTATGGATCCAGTTAGTCCAGACTTTGACCTCACAGGAGGTTTCTGCTATGCTGGTCTCTGAAGATAAGGCAGAGGGGGCTTGAGATCTACTACCATGGTAAGAGAGGATTGAGTGGACCTGGGGTGGTGCATAACTGGGTCCAACACATGTGGGATATATACCACTCAGGAGAGGTGATACTTTGTGGTACATGGACAAGGCATTAGCTAACATTGAACATATTGAATACATTTTCCCTTCATAATCCTTCTCACTATATTAGAAAGTCTCAGCTGGTGCTAATCTAAAAATAGTACCATTATTTTTAGAAGCACCACTTTTCCCACACTTATTCACTTTTTTTTTTCTAACAGACAAGAAAGATTTAATTGAAGACTATTGCAATAGGGGAGAGAGACTGAACTCAAATTTGAATATAGCAAACAGAGCTGGGGATTTATAGGCAGAATGAGGGAGTGGATTCTTAAGAAGAACTTAGTTAGATATGAAGAGTGGGGTAAGAGGAACTTGACTAGCTATCAAGAGTGGATAAATTTACTCTAAACTGACCTAGCACTATTCTTGCTAAAATTGGTCTCAACACTGATCTCCGTTTGTAAAAAAAAGAGATGGTAGTTAAACAGAATCTAGCTAGAATTTAATTATATTGCTTTATTTTCATAATATTTCTAGTATATTTTCTATATGAATATATGTATTTTACATATTACAACTCTTGCATTTATGGAGAGTGGCACTGATGTATATTTATTATAGTGAAGAAAGGTTTCCTTTCAAAATAAATGTAAGTATAAAAAGATATCATGTCAAAAAAAATCATGTAACTGAAATGATATAACTACATTGATAGGGATATACAGATAAGGAAAAGATCCAAAAGGAAGAATACAAATGATAAAAGGTTAAGAAGTGACACGTGGTATGATTGAACCTGATGTATACCTGAATATACATAGGATAACTTTGTTGCAATGAATTTTCTAATTAAATATCTTGTTCTTAAATCTGTTTTTAAAAATATCAGGATGCACAGGCCTGAAAAATGGATTTAACTACATAAAACAACTAGTATGCTTCCAAACACATAGTTGGCATTCTATAAATGTTTTTGTCATTTTACTTTTACTGGCATAGGAGTGCCTTTAATTTAGGAAACAGGAAAAAAAAGATGAACAAGCAATCTGGTACTGGTACAGTGACATTTTTCTTCCATTTGTTTTGAGAAATATACCTTTTATTTGCAGACTTTTAGAGCCAAAAAGTTGAGAGATAATCTGACCAACTCCTTCTTTGCATAAGGAAAACACAGAGGGGTTAAGAAACTTCCCAAAGGTCACACAGCTTGTTGATTAAAAAGTTTGAACTAAAAACTCAGTCACGTGAGGTCCATTTTGAGATTTTGTTAAAACATTTTCAGTGATATGATAATATAATCACCCAATTAGACTTCTACACCCACACATCCCAGGAAGCAAACTGCCGTTAAGCCATCTTCCCTATACAAGTAGAAGGTCACAATTGAGCTGCTCCTTCTGAAGCATTTAAAAGTATCTATCAATCATTCCCCTCTTCTTCAGATCTATTCCCTTATATTCTAGGACACCCTTGTCTTCTGGTTTCCCTCCCATTTGTCTAGTCACAAATTACTTGTCTACTTTATTACTCCCTCATTTTTTTCCTGCCCTTTAGGTTTGTTTTTGAATATTTTTCTAATCTTACTCTAAGCATCTGAGGAAACAACCAGACATTATGCACCACCAAATACTGGATGGGCCAAAAAGTTCATTCATGTTTTTCCGTAACATCTGATGAAACCCCCAAACGAACATTGTGGCCAATCTAATAAAAGTACAAAATGCTACCAGTGAATCATTCTTGCAAGGAAAAAAAAACACTAAAATTATATCTGAATCTGATCAGCCCTATAGTTCCAACTGGGAATTAGTAGGAAAATTAATAAAAAATACAGAAGACAAGGTTACATGTTAACCAACACCATAGACATGCAATGATCCATATAAAGACTGTGGGAAAATTTACAGGGCCGTAATCTTGAATCTCCAACAAGTAAATGCCAAGGGGAAAAAGTGAGGAAGAGACATATCAATGTACTGTAATGAATATAACTTATTTGGACTCTGCTTTTTAAAATGTAACGATTATAGACAACCAAGAAAATATGAGCAGTGTCTAAATACTTGATATTTCCGAATTATTATAAGTTTTCTTAGGTTTGATTGTGTTACTGGAGTTTAACCTTGAATAAAACACTCATTTAGCGTTATCTACTGAAATATTTACAGGTGATTAAAAAAAAAGACTCAATGAAGACATAGACCACAAAATCCATATAGTAGAAAATTCTTCAGGACGAACTACCCACTTTTTTGAACAAATAGATTGCAAGGAAAAGAATAAATGAAGAAAAGACATGAATTTGTAGATTAAAAGATATTGTAGAGATATATTAAGCAGTGACATATAGGGGTTGGGTTTAAGTGGTTCATGAGTCACAGCAAATGGTTTAAAAAAAAAAGATTATGAGACAATTTAGGAAATTTGACACTAATTTAATTATTTGATGTTATTAAAGAACAATAGTTAAATTTTAAGTGGGATAATGATGTTGTAATTGTATGTTTTTGATGGAGGCCTTATCTTTTAAAAAATATTTATAGATTAAAATGCTGTGGTGCTTTGAGTTTCTCAGATGGAGAAGTGGGGAAACAATGAAGATCACAGAGATGACATAAAGTCAGCTATGAGTCTACAATTGTTTAAACTGGATTCTGGGTCCATGGGGGTCCATTGTAGTCTTTACATATTTTATATGTTTGAAATTTTTCATGTTTAAAGAATAATGATTACAACAAATTTAAATGCATGTAATTTATTAAAACATAAATTCATAAGAAAGTTTTTTAAAAATAGAAAAAGAAATGAAACAAAACTCTTTGGACATTATTGGAGATTACTAGATTATAGAGATTACCTATTTAGAAGGTAACTAAATAGTCTAGTGTATAAAAGACGTTTATACAGAATTCCAGCTAATAATGCAACAAAATTTTAGAATTAGAAAAAAAGACAATCCTGCTTTCATCCTCAGTGAAATACCTGGTTCAATCAATAGTCATAAATGGATGGTAAAACTATTAGGTAAAACTTGATAGGGATCTCTATAATCGAGGGATAAGGCTGTTACCCACCTGTACCCACTGATTTTTTTTTTGTATTAGAGTATGTTGCTCTATTTACACTGTTGTGTTAATTTCTGCTGTACAGCAAAGTGAATCAGCCATACCTATACATATATCCCCTCTTTTTTGGATTTCCTTCCCATTTAGGTCACCACACAACACTGAGTTGAGTTCCCTGTGCTATACAGCAAGTTCTCATTAGTTATCTATTTCATACATAGTAGTGTACATATGTCAATCCCAATTCTCCAATTCATCCCACCCCCGCTTTCCCCCTTGGCATCCACATTTTTGTTCTCTATGTCTGTGTCTCTATTTCTGCTTTGCAGATAAGATCATCTATACCATTTTTCTAGATTCCACATATATACGTTAATATACGATATTTGTTTTTCTCTTTCTGAAAAACAGAATGTTTTTCTGTATGACAGTTTCTAGGTCCATCCACATCTCTGCAAATGACACAGTTTTGTTCCTTTTTTATGGCTGAGAAATATTCCATTGTATATATGTACCACATCTTCTTAATTCATTCCTCTGTTGATGGACATTTAGGTTGCTTCCATGTCCTGGTTATTGTAAATAGTGCTGCAATGAACATTGGGGTGCATGTATCTTTTTGAATTATGTTTTTCTCTGGTATATGCCCAGGAGCAGGATTGCTGGGTCATATGGTAGTTCTATTTTTAGCTTTTTAAGGAAACTGCAAAGTGTTCTCCATAGTGGCTGTATCAATTTATATTCCCACCAACAGTGCAAGAGGGTTCCCTTTTCTCCACACCCTCTCCAGCATTTATTGTTTATAGATTTTTTGATGATGGCCTTTCTGATGGGTGTGAGGTGATACTTCTTTGTAGTTTCGATTTGTATTTCTCTAATAATTAGTGATGTTGAGCATCTTTTCATGTATTTGTTGACAATCTGTATGTCTTCTTTGGAGAAATGTCTATTTAGTTCTTCTGCCCATTTTTTGATTGAGTTGTTGTTCTTGTTGTTTTTTGATATTGAGCTGCATGAGCTGTTTGTATATTTTGGACATTAATCTCTTGTCAGTTGCTTCATTTGCAAATATTTTCTCCCATTCTGAGGGTTGTCTTTTTGTCTTGTTTATGGTTTCCTTGCTGTGCAAAAGCTTTGTTTATTTTTGTTTTTATTTTCATTACTCTAGGAGGTGGACCCACTGAAATTTAAATCCCAATGATTGTGTGCCTCTGAAGGTAATGCATCATGAATATGAAGTCATACCACCACATTTAAAGTTTTGTTTTTTTTTTTTAAAGCAAATTTTAGATGTAACTGCCAGCCTACAAAGTGTACAGTCAAGCGGGACAAGTTAAACAATACCATGAGGAAGTAACTTAAGGGACAATTACCCAATTTCTTCAACAATAATTGCATGAAAGAAGTTCAAGAAGTATAACAATTAAATACAGTAAGTGGACATTTTTGGATTCTAATTCAAATAAACCAATTATAAAAAATGATATTTTAGAACATTTGGGAAAATTTGAAAATAAACTAAGTGTTAGATAATATTAAAATTATTTTTAAAATGTAGGTGTGATAAAATCATTGGGATAATATATATAGATATATTATACTATTATATATTATCTACTATATATATTTATACTTATATCTACATCACAAATATACATATACATTTGGCTCTCTATATCTCAGAGTACCACATCCACAGATTCAACCAACCACAAGATCAAAAATACTTTTTTTTAATTCCAGAAATTTTCAAAAAAGCAAATCTTGAATTTGCCACGTGCCAGCAACTATTTACATAGCATTTATATCATATTAGGTATTATAAGTAACCTAAAGATGATTTAAAGTATACAGGAGGATGAGTGTAGGTTACATGAAAGTTCTATGCTATTTTATACAAGGGACTTGAGCATCTTGGGATTTTGGTATCCTTTGGGGGTCCTGGAACTAATCCTCAGCATATACCAAGGAACAACTGTATATGGATATAAAATATACATAATGAAATGTTTAGGATAATTTGGCATGGTGACTTGGATTTATTTTAAAACACTCTAGCAGACAAAAGGTTGGAGGAAATAGACGAACCAAGGAAGGCAAAATGTGAATGGTTTTTGATACTGGGCTTCAGGTACTTGGAGATTCACTGTACTCCTTACTAGTGGGCATGCATAAAGATTTTCATAATACACATTTTAAATAATATCATCATAAAGATTGGAAAAAATCTATTGCATGACAATTTCACCCACTTTACTCTCATTTTTTGTTCACTATTGTTGGTTAGACAGATCAAGGGAGAGCAATCAGCTAGTATGGAGGAATAAGCAAATTCCAGAATAGCCACTATCCTATACTGATTCCTTCTGTCATTATTTCCATTTAGTATCTATTTGTTCTTCAAACTCTGCCAAGATGTTTAATAATATTTCAGCTGCAACTGTTCCCACTGTGGAAATGAGCAGGAATGGCTTGAACTGAGGCCATATCTTTCCCACCAGCAACAATCAGATCCCCACCATCCCAGCAGTTCAAACTGAGATCCTTTTATCCAGGTATCAGTGGGTTCTCAGAAGCCATCCTGACAGACTGCTGTACCATGTGAGAATCCAAAATCCCCATCAGTTTTGCAAGTAAAGGTCTTCCTTTCTGAAAGTTTCTCTTTGGATATAATACTTAGGATATTCTTATTTAAATTTCTTTTTAGCATGTATTTAAAAGAGGTTTTGAAAAGTCCTTTCTGTATCTTTCCTTTGGAGTGTTGACTATTCAATTTTAAAGCCATTTTAGAACACCTATATCTATTTGATTTATTTATCCTTGTTGACAAAATGAAGATTTTTGTTATATCTGCTAGAAGTTGTGGTAGTGCAGTGAGCCCCTTCCCCTAGCCTCATTTCATTTTACTAAGTCCAGACAAAACCATAATGTTCTCTTTTCTCCTTAATAATTCAGGTCATATCATTTCAACTGCATTTTTTTATCCTGTTAATCATCCTCCATCTCTCTAAGTCTATTGATCTATTCTATTTGCCGCCCTTTAAAAGTTTCTCAAAACCATTTTCTCTCCAACTTTATGTAAATCAATCTAAAAGGGTAGATGTAGGGCAAACAAAATGAAGAAATGCTTATGATATTATTTATTTATTTGTTTGTTTATTTATTTATTTATTTATTTTTGGCTACATTGGGTCTGGTGCTGTGCACGGGCTTTCTGTAGTTGCAGCGAGGGGGCTACTCTTCGTTGCAGTGCGCAGGCTGCTCATTGTGGTGACTTCTCTTGTGCAGCACGGGCTCTAGGCACGCGGGCTTCAGTAGTTGTGGCGTGTGGGCTCAGTAGTTGTGGCTCGCGTGCTCTAGAGTGCAGTCTCAGTAGTTGTGGCGCACGGGCTTAGTTGCTCCACAGCATGTGGGATGTTCCTGGACCAGGGCTCAAACCTGTGTCCCCTGCATTGGCAGGAAAATTCTTAGCCACTGCACCATGAGGGAAGTCCTTATGATTCTTAAATTCTAACTTGAGCTTGAATTTCCATTTCTGCATCTAGCTTTCCAAAAATTTGTTTGTATGAAAATGTTCACATTCTTATTTGCTCCATTCCTTAACATTGCTTATACCAATGAATATCTTAACTGGATCACTAAACTTTTGGTCTCTATTAAAACGTGATTATTTATTTTCTTTATTGGGATTATTACTAGTCCTCATAACAATAATAGTCCTGATTCACTGAGTATGTGTGAGGTGCAACTATTATTATCCACACCTTATAAGTAAATAAACTGAGACTTAGGTTATGTGGCATTAGCTCTCTCACACTCAGTTGGGCAAAGTCCAGACAACATAGGTCTCAACGTTACTTAGAGTAGCTAAAATGTTAGGGAAAATCACATTATACTTATTGACAAGTACCAAGCAGAGAGAGTCAAAAGAGAAGTCAGAAAAATGGGAAAATGAGAGTTAGACTGAAAATGGAAAGGATCAAGGAAAATCATTCTGAAGAGCACAGAAAATAATATCTTAGTCTGTAACTAAAGCTTTGATCTTTGGTTTTGGGGAAAATTAGGTCATTGACAATGTTTGGACTCAAAAAAAAAAAAATGAGTAGAAAAAAAGTAACTCTAATATTACTCTCTTATCCTTAGTATTTCTAAATGCCTTACCCAACACTCATCTCCATTCTGTGTCTGGTCCTGTAGAAATAATGTTCATTTTACTGGGTACTTGCTATAGAGTTTGCATTTTGTTTACAATATGGTCTTTAGAGTTTCATTTTGCTTTCCAAAGCAACCCTAATCCTCGTCTTCACCCATGTCAACCTTTCTCAGGAGCAAAGAGACTTGTTTCTTGGCACTTGGAGAAGTGCCTTGGAGGATGAACATTTCAACTTCCTCAAGAAAACACACTGAGGCCAAAACACAGCACTGATATGCTTCAGGAAAAAGCAAACTACTTAATATGCAAACACAAGCACTTTTCAGATCCAGAAGTTGGAAGTGATGTCTCCTGCCTCGAAGTCACTCTTGAGAAGAACAGTTGCTGGAAAAGAGAAGCAAACAAATGGCAAGTGTGACCAGGAGAGATGTGAGTGTTGCCAACCCAAAGTCCAAAATAGACCACCCCTGCTTCTTCTCATCTCCTAAAATATTTGTGCATGTAAATCACCCACAACTATGTCAGATCACAAGACAGTTGAAGTTACATTTAATTATATTTAGTTACAATCATAATGAACAGGATTTAGAAAGATGTGTTAGCAGGAAATACATTTTATTCACAACCAAATGTTTTGTCAAAGGATGAAGCTCTTAAGAGCGATCAAACTAAGAAGTAGAAAAATAAGTTTTTAACTAGGGAATAATTTTTATTAAAAGCAAAATATAATGTTTGATGTCAGTAATTTTGAAGAAAATGCAAAAACTTAAATCTCCTGTCTAACAAAATATCTTATGTACTATTTTTTTAATAATTAATAGAAATGAAGCAGAGGGAAGCAGATTCCAATAAACATAGTACTAAATCAGTGTCAATATTCACATTCCATTCACTAATATGTAGATATAGCATTTAGTACATTCCAGGTAGTAGGAAGCTGAAATTTCAATGTGAACAGAAGAGATTTTGTCTGAAGCTGAAATTTCAATGTGAACAGAAGAGATTTTGTCTCTATTGCTCTAATATATAAGTTGTATTATTATGTGGGTGTGACAAGGCCAACAGATCAGGAGACAAGTGCCATTGAAAAGACAGATTGTTATACTCACATATTCCCAGGAGAAGGAGGCATGCCATGCCATGCAGGGCTACACCGAGAAGCATCGGAGTCAGTCAGCAGGCAGAGGAAGTGGAAGGAGAACACAGGCAAAAGCCTTTGTTATAGTTTCCATGAAACAGAATGGGTGAGGCAGGGTAAGTAGGTTTAGGATTGGTTAGTTGGAATAATTTCACAGCTCAGAGATCACAGCTCCTAGCTCTCTGGTACCTGGCCCTTAGGTGGCAAGGGCAGGGGAATAGTTGCCCTGAGTATGAGAGCCTGATGGAAGAAGTGGCTGAGGAGTTGGCTCTGGATTAGTGGGTTTGCATATCAAAGGTACACTCATAGGAGTTGTCTACTATCTCGAGTAATTGGCTAACCCTTGGGAGGGACAGTCCCTCCAGTGTTGGCAAGGCACTAGATGTCAAAGCATGAAAGTATAAAAAGTAAAAAGACATAGTTAACACATCTATGTGCGAGGATTTTGCTGCAGAGTAGAAAGAGGATAAACCAGTAATTGCCACAAAATACAACAGTGGGAATGATAGGAAATTCCATATAGAATCTATAGAAGGGGGACTTAGTCTAGACCAGGAAACAGAGAATATTTCCTTGAAATAATGTCTAAACTGAATCTTGAGAGTTGTGGGAGACAAAGGTTGAATGGGGAGTGGATAGAGGGAAAGGCAGAACTCACTGCATGTGATTCACAAGCTTGTCTGAGGAATTTAGTGTCAGAAAGGGGTTTGATGTGAATGGGGTACACAGCAAGAGGGGTACTGAGAAAGACTATTAGTCAGACACCAGATACCTACTCAATGCCCTCTAGGAGTCTGGTCCTCTGCTGTAATTAGAGGTTGGCAAAGTGGGCCGTATGCAATTGTGGACAGCCTTGGAATCCAGGTAAAGAGTTCAAATTTTATCCTAGGTGTAGTAGGGATACATTGAGTGGTTTTCATTGAGTGGCTTGGTGAGGGTGGAGAAGGTGGGAAGGCTGCGTTGCAAAATAATAATTTGATATTTTCATATAACTGTGATCTATAATAAACTCGGAGTTTCATCGGGCAAGAAGAAAAAATTGGAAAGCAAGTAGTGAGGCAAAGGTTTACTTTGGAGAGTTTTGGATTTCTGGATTTCATATACAGGTTTTGTAAACTGTGGACTTATAACGTTTTAAAGTATTTTTCAGGAGAGTTGAAGCTGGGATATAGGACACAATTGTAGTTGCTATCGTCCAAAAAGAAAATGAATTGTTTTACCTGCCTTTTCATCATGTTACTCCTTCTCAGTTCAAGTGAGAAATAGTAAATTAAAAATCATCCCTTAACATTGTGAAATTGATCACTGCCTGTTTTGCAGTGATGTTGCTTTTCTCTCTATTTCTTGTAAGAAGGAAGGAATTGCATAAAAATCTTGAAAACCGCTAAAGACGAATTTGGGGGGTTGCTTTTGAGGTATCTAAATAAATTTGGAGTTATAACAACTTTATGCTAACAACCATTTGTTGAGGGTCATGAAAAACTTTAAGTGTATTACCACATTTGCAACTGTACAGGTAGATACATGATAAAAATGACAATTTTGTATAAAGGTTCATGTGAAGTAAGTAGCCTGCCCAAGGTGAAGAGCTACTAAGTAGGGGGATTTGGAATGCAAACCCAGCTCAGACTGACACCAAAGCCCAGGCTCTTAACTACCATGTTATAGAGTCACACCTTCTTCCACATTCCCTGGCCCTGCTGTGCTCCTCTGTACATAACATAGTCCATCATCAAGGAAAAAAAAAACAAAAACAAAAACAAAAACTCACATCTGGGAATTTTCTAGCACAATTCAAAACACACAGTGAGGGCATTTGTTAGGTCACAGAACAGCTCCTGACCTCACTAACCTTATAATATTTAATTTAATTGATTCTTTCCAGTGTCAAGCATGGCATGTCATTTGAGCCTTTGCAAGCATAATCCAGTTTCCCATATGAGCTTCTGTCCATTCCACCTAAATGAATTGGTTCTGTTTACTAGGACTGCTGGGGGAAGCCAAGCAAAGTGAGTCAGTGAAGGCTTCCCAACATAGTAAAGGTTCAAAGTGACACCCTAGGGGTCACCAGATTTCCTCATTTCTTTTGGAGGAAAAAGAAAATATATTTTAAAGATATATTTTCAGGCACTCACATGACACTAGTTCTTCAATTCCAATGACTTTGGTGGGGTGACAAATAGACAAATCATCCTAAAAGAAATTAAAATCTAGGGGAAATAAATAAGCTCTGTTAAAAGATGTCATCTGATATGCCAGAGTGCTAAAACACAAAGGTACCATCAGTAGCCATTTATGTTTTTTATCTTTTCAAAATATACTTTCCTTTTGTTTATTACGGTCACTTCATAAATTATAAGGAAATAAACAAAGTATAAGGAAAAAACAAGGAATAGAAAGAATGAAAGATAGATTATCTAATGACTCCATTTATGAAAATATTTTGTTTATAGTGTTTATTTTAAAAGTTTTATTAGTTCATGTTTGTTCAGAAGAAAAGGTAATTTACCTAAAGTTAAAAGTTGTATAAAATAAGCAGCTATTTATTTAAAGGAGAGCAGGTACTGTTCCAAAATACCTCCCCAACTGCACTGATATGTGGCCTAACATTTTACACTGTGTAATTCTGTAGGTCATAGTCTGGAAAACACCACTTAAAATGCTACTGTAACCCATTAAACCATTAATCAGACCTGTCTTATACACCACCCACTTCAGATCCTGTATCCCTCTTGTCTATCTGTGGCTCCATCTGCTGCTGGATGCCCTGCTGTACATGAGCTCCAGCCAATGTCAGGGCTGACCCCACCTCAGTTCCTGCTCAAGCTGCATAACCCCCTATCCTCCTGTTGATGCCAAGGGCCAAACATCAACAAACAAGACCCTGTTGACACCTACACAAACTCAATCTAGAAATGACAGGGACTTGATGTCCCATAGGGTAAAATTTTAACCACTGGAAGTTGGGAACAGGAGATTACTTCTTCACCCTCCTACGCCACTAAACTGATAAGTGACTCTAGAATACAAGATCCAGCAATCAGCCCCATCCTCTGTCCCTCACTCATTCCTTGCCTCACTTTCTTTGTCCCTCATACCTAATCCCTTGGTTTGTGCTCCCTAGTAAAGCAATAGAACATAACACTTGCCTCAGGCTCTGCTTTCTGGGAAATCTAGACTAAGACAGACATTTCCATGTTCAGTTATTTATATCTATTTGGTGTTTTTATGGTTTTATGATTTACCAAAGTATTTTCAGAACAATATTTCATTGAAACTTTTAATATAAGATTTTGGAAAAAAAGGAAATAAGAATACCTAACTCATGCCCTTGATAAAGTATAAACCAATTATGCAAAACATATAACTTCAAGCTTTTCAAAGTTATTTGTATCTAATCCTGACAGCTTTCACTTAAGCCTTTCTGTTTTAGGAATTCAGTTGAGGTCTCGCCAGCCTTATGTTTTAAAAGAATTTTTTTCTGCTATTTCTCATCCTTGTTATCTTCACATGTATTCTTCTCTTTCTGTTTCTTTTTATATATTTTTTTCAAGGAGCTTTACATTGACTTGTTTTATGCTCAGTGCTCTAGACATGTTCTTGTCTTAAGAGTACTATACGGTGGTTATGGCCACTGGTATGGGGACAGTCTACCTGGTTTCACAGTTCCAGCTCTGCCAATTACCAGTTTTGTGGCTTTGCACAAGTTGCTTAATTTTCTTGGATTTTTTCTCATCTGTAAAATTAGGATAAAAATAGTACCTACATCATAAGACTATGTAAAGGATCAAATGAGTAAATGAAATTAGAGCAATGTCTAGCAAATATTAAACGTATAATTAGAGATGTGTTGACTTCTTTCTTTTCTGCTACTATAATTCTTTGAAGAGAGGGAAGAAACACAAGGCTGGAGCCAGAAAAACTTAGATGCAAACCTTGAGTTCCCAAATGAAAACTTGCTTGACTTGAGCAAGTCTTTTAGTCAACTCTGCAAATCTACTTAAAGTCTTGGTCCCTTTGTGAACTTCCATATGTCCACAATTCCTTATCTGAAACCCTTGGGGTTAGGAGGTGTTTAGAAATTAAAGATTGTTCTTAGTTTAGAAATATAAGAAGGCACATATACAGTATACTATAATAATATCCCCAGCTGGGGATTGGTACAGCACCTGGTAATCAAACACATGAACATGTCTACTGAAAAACTTTAGAAAATTTATATGAGATGGAATAAATTTTAAAATCTAAAGAAATTTAGTGGAATCAGAGCAGGTTTTACCACTGAACAAGCTTGCCATATGTCTTCAATCTCTGTATTTCCTGAATTTCAGAAAATGGCTGTGGAACTGAATTTCCAAGACCTCTAGGACACAAACCCCTCACTGTGACATGCCTGACCTTGAAGGAAATGACTTTTCCTCCTAAGCCCCTTCTTCCCTTCCTATGTTTCCTGAGATGCTCATGAGGCAGAATCAGGGCCTTGCATTTGCACATACCACTGCTCCACCAGAAACTTCCCCTCTCTTTACTCAGATCTTTCATCTAATCCATACATAAACTTTGATCGAGTACCTACAGTACACAATGCAGAATACTAACCAAGAGAGGAACACAATAGCAAAAGGCACGATTTACTATCTAAGAGACAAAAACATATAAAAGTGTTGAAAGAATTAAAATATTCTATATAGATGGTCTGCTAGAAATAGGTGGGTGTTTTACATGTCTCTCTCTCCCGATTACATGTTTAGACTAAGCCATTTGAGAAACAGGATGGTCTTATTCATAAATAGGCACTAAATAATTGTCACAAAACTGCAGACAGTTCCTTCTTTTAAAATGCTATAAAGTGGGCTTCCCTGGTGGCGCAGTGGTTGAGAGTCTGCCTGCCAGTGTAGGGGACGCGGGTTCGGGCCCTGGTCTGGGAGGATCCCGCATGCCGCGGAGCGGCTGGGCCCGTGAGCCACGGTTGCCGAGCCTGCGCGTCTGGAGCCTGTGCTCCGCAACGGGAGGGGCCGCGATGGTGGGAGGCACGCGCGCCGCGATGAAGAGTGGCCCCCGCTTGCCGAGGCTGGAGAAAGCCCTCGCGCAGCGGCGAAGACCCAACACAGCCATAAATAAATAAAATTAAAAAAAAAAAAAAAGTGCTAACTGCTAAAAGGAAAAAATAAAAAGGCTGAAAACTTGCCAGTATTAAAAAAAAAAAAAGTTGGCTCTTTAAAAAAAAAAAAAAATGCTATAAAGTCTCAAAGGTTCATTTTATGATGTCTCTAGGGTTCTATGTTTTAACAAATAAAAAATATTACATTTTAAATTACTTGCATTCTCAGTTAGCATGGGAATCTATGTCCCTGGAAGCATGAATCTGAAGTTGAACTTTATTGACATTGGGAAACACTTTAAATCTTTGTACCCTCTAAAAGGAGAGAATGTTCTTATCATATGGACCTACCCATAGTTGAATTGCTCTCTAGGGATATGTTTTCATTATCACATGATACGACATAGTTCATTAATGTCCTTAAAGATGGAAACAAAACTCCAGCTAACTCAAACAAAATATCCACCAAATCTACTACTTGGTATCTGTTAGAGGAGATGACCAATTTGTGAGACTATAATATTAAGTCTTCAGCTCCCCACTCAGTTTTCTGTGGTGCTAAAACCTGTTCTTTGGATTTGATTTTTTTTTTAATCAATAAACATTTACCTCTGTGTGTGGTTCTCACCTCAGAGGTGTCCAAATATTTGTTCCATCATCGTCGCCCTTAATTGTTATTTATTGAGCACATTGCCCTGTCCCCGTGGTGTCCCCACTAGTGCTGGGCATGCTGCACAGCTGGGTAATGTGTCTCTCAGTGTGTTCATATCTATCTCCCTCTCCCAATAGTCATACATCACACAACACAAATAATCTTTGAAAGCCCAGGCTGATGTTGTTATTGAAATAGAAAAGTTGTGCATCTTTTTCAATATTAATTTATTTTAGTTTCTTTACCTATCCCTGTGAACCAGTTCAAACCAGTTAATTTGTTAAGTAGATTAAATAGAAATAGGACAGACTCATTTGTAAGAAACAGCACAATTCCATTTTTTCTTTCATTGAAAAATCAACCCAGGTATTGCATCATTTCTTTCAAAACTTTCTTTCTGAAACCCCATTAAAAAAAAAAAAAAAAAACTAGAATGCATAGACACATATTGCACATTTATCTTGTTTTAGACCTTTTAATGTCAAGGTGATGCCTGGAACAAATATTTAGTCAGGCAAATTATAATCTTATCAAAAGAAGCGTTTATAAGAGAAATACTAGCACAAAGCTCTCTGTAATGAGAGTTGGGTGAATGGCACCCAGGTAATCATCTCTATTCTTTGTGTGGATATTTGACAACATCCTACTCAGTGACAGTTGCTTTATCCCTGCCTTTAATAACCATAAACCAGAATATCTTGCATAATTCAGCAAGAGTATTCCGAAGGCCTTCCGTCTGTTTGAGGATGTCTGCTTTGCTGAACAGTTTTGTGTCCCAGGGATTTCTTGACTAACAGGTGCCTCATTATACTCTTCCAACAACTGGAAGAGTGAGGAGCTCTGTAATTCAGTGTGCATCACCTTATGACAATTGCATAAAGAAATGAACTTCCATAAGGAAGGGAAAATGGAGAACCATTTAACTTGTCCAAATGCATTTAAGCTGAGATTTTAGGGAAGACAATTTGGATTCTGAACAAGTATTTGTGGTTTAATCTCAATCCTCTTCCCATGCAGCTATGGTTTTTGCTCACAAACAGAACTACTTTGGGCAACATTATTTTTCCCTTTGCAGACTTGTACTGTCTCTAAGTTAATGCATATGGGAGTGCTTAAAATACTGATTAAGTTAAAAATTATGTCTTGAGAAATTGTCTATTCAGCCAAAAGGAAAATAACACAAAGATTTTTACCTATGAAGAACTCCCCATAGCTATAGTAAGAACAACCTCAAATTTGATTTAAAATCCAAGCTTGGGTTAAGGGTCCAGTTCATGGACTTTGGAATACCTCTTCATATCATATCTCTGAATTTTTACCACCGAAACTAAGTAGAGGCTGAGATTCTGAAAGACTTCCTTAGATGTGTGTCTTTTGAGAATTTGGAGAGAGACATACAGGAATACAGTACTGAGACTTTTAATAGTGCACAGAATGTGGAATAATAATAATAACAGTGCACAGATTGTTAGTACACAAAATGTGAAATATTAAATTGTAAAACCTCATGACAATCAAGAAGTCTAAGATTCTGACCCAGGACAGACTGTGACCTCAGGTTCATCCCCTGGATTCAATGACCATGATAATGGCTATCCTATCTACCAGTTATCACAAGGGTTTGTAAGAATCAAATGGAACAATGCAGGATATCACTTAAGAAAGGATAATGTGCTATATAAGGATGGAATAAAATGTTATTGATGAAGTTGTATTGACATTATATGGAGGAGTAAAGTTGCCATTGATGATTATATCTGTCTCAAATGAAGTTCTTCTCCAAGCAGACAGACACTGTCAATGTTAGACCTCATCATCCTCTGGGCTGACTCTTGCAATGGTCCCTTCAAGGTTCCCTGTCTCTAGTCTTCTAACAACACTAAGTCTTTCTGAGCTCCACCCAGTGGCGATTCTGGTCACATCACTCCCTTTCTTAAAACACTTCTGAAGATTCCCCACTGCCAAGTCCAGCTGCTTAACAAGTAAGAGAAAACATGAATGTTCCATCAACCAAGGGTGAATGACATGCATATGTATCAGGAACAAATCACTGGGCAACAAACAACCCTAGCAAAACCCTCAGCTACTTCTCCACCCTGCGCTCATTGCTCCCCCTCAAGCACCTGCAGCTCGTGGTTGCTTGAAACACTTGGTTACTCCTCAACCTGTCAACTCATCATCCTCAAGCAGTGTTGGTGATTCCCTCCTTTATTCCTCCAGCCAGCAGTATGTCCCCATCACAGCGCTTGAATTTTAATTCTTTATTTCTAAGACTGCCCTCCACACAAACTTAGATAGCAAAATGTGAGTCTTTTCCCTTTCGGTAGTGCTATTGGTTAGGAAAGAACTGGCACAAAATAATTAGTGTTTGTTGAGTGAATGGTTGTGCTGCCCAACATTAGCTGCTGCTGCTTGCAGCACAGAGGAATTACTATGGATACAGATGATACCTGCATTCCAGCCTTGCTCTTTTCTCATTGAATCCCTCAAAATCCAAGTAAAGCTCCAGCGAATCTCTTTATAAACTCATATCATAGAGTTTCCACAATTGCATATTGAATTAATGAGCAAAAATGGAAATGAAACTTTGACCCTTTTTTCCCAATTGACTTTAGTTAATTTCTAACAAAAGCTTATTCTGGGCTTCCTTTCATAATATTTGATGTTTTCATAACATTTTAAAATCTCTTAGAGTATTTTAATTCTGTTAGCAACAACCAAGCATATCCTTTGACCTGTAGCCTCCATTCTCTTGTCTAGACGGTCTGCTTCAGCATTAACCTTGCAACCTACTCTGGTCCCGCCTTACTTTTTTTCCTTTTCCAAATGGGATGATATGACATGGATGTACAATTTGACTGTATCTCTCTTTCTTGGATAATTTTATAGCATGGGATATTGGAAAGAATATTGACCTTGCTTTTCGTTTAGAAGACCTGATTTTATTCCTCTTCACACTGGTTACATAATTTCAGGACCCAATGCAAAATGCAAATGAAATTGTTTTATCCTTTGATCAAAACACAGGAAAAATCTTTTTCCTTTTTTTCTGTGATTGCAGTCTCAGCCGGTCAAGAGTAGATTTATGTAATGCTGGGCCACCTAAGGTCTCAGGCCACTCTCAGAGTGACCACAGAGTCTTACAGGTATCCCCACTCCACAGGTCAGCACTGGTGGCACATACCTAATTCTGGTCCTCCCCAGTACCTATGCCCAGACCCCTGCCAGGGGCCGAGGGCTGTAGTGGCCATTGGGTAAGAGTCTGGAAACAGGAAGCTGAGAATCAATCCTAGAGAGCTGAGACAAAAAGGTAGGTTGTAGGATCATACATGAGCAGGGGCTCCAAGTGCCCTGCCATGCTCCATTGTCCCAGCAGTCTTCATTGAGAAAAACACAACTTCAAATATAAAATTATCAAGGGCTTCAAGATGGCAACACAGAGCATTTAACCTCAAGCATGGTGCCTCCTTTTGAGCAGAGGGTCCTGTGGGACTGCACTAGTTGCACCTAAGATAGCCTTGCCTCTTCACTTTCAACACTCACTATCTACTCTTGGGAAAAATACTCCCTGAGCTTCCATCTTATAAGACCTCCCTCGTAATTTTATTGTAGAGTTAAATTAAAATGTTTGTAATTTTCTGTATCTGTTGTGAATTATCACTTATAATAAGTGCTTAATGTGGTAGTGGTTTGAGGCACAGCCTCTCTAGCTTGACTTCCTGACTTCAAATCCCAACTCTGTTTCTTGCTAGTTAGGGAAACTTGGGACCGTGACACTTGCCATTTACTTTAAATTGCTTAATTTACTTTAAATGACAGACTTCGGTCTCTATAGTGGGATAGCATGTGTGTATGTTAGTTACATTAAACCAATGCCCAGGTACTATCCAAAAAAAAAGTTCATTTTTGAAATGGTCAGCCAACACATTATCATGAATGCACAGTCCAGAAGTCAGCTAGCTTTCTTTCAGCAAAAGCACGTTTTCCTGGTGGCTGCTACAAGCATTCCTCTTATCCCCATCTTTTAATAATAACTAATGCTTTGCTGACTACTATGGATTTGAAAATAATCTCATTATTTTAATGACGCTATTATTGTCATTAATTAATTATTGAAATTAACATCATTACTTTCATGAAATAAATCATGTTAATCAGCATGATGAAAATTAGACATGGCCTCTCTTAGGTGAAATTAAATGCATTCAGGATAGTTGGACTGCCTAAAAATAGTTAGGAATACTCACCACTCTTGATGATCAGGATATACAAATCCAGTGCAACCTACACACTTAGAGATGGTACATTAGGTTGAATCCCTCAACCATACCAAGTCCAGCCATAAACTCTGGGTTTTGGACTGTATGTGTGATAGATCTTCCTGTGCACTCTGGGTGTTTGCTTCAAGAAATCTTTCCTGAAAAGTAATAGTTGGAACATATGAAAGGACAGAGAATTGGGACATCCTTGAGTCAACAGAACAGATCATAGGAATTGAGTTTCTTTTCTTAGTGCATGTGAATAAATATTGAGTTAATAATGTGACATATATGTAGCAAAATTTGATCTAAGACTTGTGCATTAGTTTGCTGGGGCTGCTATAACAAAGTACTACAGACTGGGTGGCTTAAACAACAGAAATTAATTTTCTCACAATTCTGGAGGCTAAAAGTCTGAGATCAAGGTGTTGGCAGGTTTGGTTTCTTCTGAGCCCTTTCTCCTTGGCTTATAGATGGCTATCATCTACTGTGTCCTCACATTTTCTTCCTTCTGTACATATCTGTTTCCAAATTTCCTCTTCTAATAAGAACACCAGTCAAGTTGGATTAGGGCCCACCCTAATGACTTCATTTTAACTAAATTACTTATTTAAAGTCCCTGTCTCAATATACAGTCACGTTCTGAGGTACTAGAGATTGGAACTTCAACATATGAATTTTCGGGAGACATGACTCAGCCCATAACAACTTGTTTTTGTTATAAACCACTAGGGAGACTGGGAGAGTAAGTAACTTTTAGTACCTTGAACTTTTTGGCCACTATTACTCTTTACCAAGAAGAACCCAAGAGCTGTGCACATTTACATTGGCTTGGGTCAGTTCACAATCCTTGGGAAATCTACCTATTGCCTCTTTGCCTCAGTGTCTTCTTGGGTTATAAAAGTATCTACTTCATAAGATTGCTCTAATGATGAAATTTGTTGAGGAATATGGGCTGTTTAAAACAAACACCTGGTGAATAGTATTTGTTATTACTAATGTTATCATTTATTGAATCAATGATGAATGGAATAAGAGAAAGAATGAATGAATGATTCAATCAATAAGAGTAGCTTTACTCTTTCATTAACAAAAGAGTAAATTAAAAGCAAGCAATGTTCACTGCCCTGCCCAGCTTTTCAGAGATAGAACCTGTATAAGAACTTAGGTACCCAGACTCAAAATCCGATTTTCTCTCCCTTCACTATATCGCATGATTGCTTTTAAGAGCCAGCTTCACAAATATCCATCAAAGTATGATTTCCACTTGGCCATACCAAAAAGATAAAGAAAAAGTCTCTGACATTTTGGAAACTGAAAATGAAGATGACTCTATTTCAATTACTAAGATCTCTGTGTAAATTTGTATATGGTTGATTTTAATTTGAACTGTTACTCAATTAAATGAATTAAGTATTTAGTAAATACTAATTAGGCCAAGAGTGTTGTTGTTGAAAGAATGTCACATAACTGACACTGAAAAAAATTTATCATGAACCAATTTAAACCAATTTGATCATACGCATCTATTAGGTTCTGTTTGGTGAATCTTAGTAGCCACCAATAATTATAGGCTAGCTACTTCTTCACAAGACCTACTACCAGGTTTCAATGAAAGAAAACTTCAGATCATAGCCTACAAAACATCTAGACATTGTTTTAGTAGGCAGGAATAGTCATATAATCTCTTTTGTTAGCTCAGTGAAGTCCCAGCTCTCTGTTCTCTTTACAGAGGCCAAAATACTTTGTATAAACAACGAGTCACCAAGTCAAACACCGAATTAAACTAACCACCCTCAGAGTCAGGCAAATAAGACCCTTCAACTCCTGTGGCAGGACTCAGGATCATCCAGGGGTCAAGCCAATTGTCAAGCCAGGGGACCATTCCCAAGGATAAAAGGTAAAGGGTCTGCTAGATTTTATATCCTCCCTGTTCATGCAAAGGCAGGGAGTTTCTCTAAAATAATTTTATCAATCCACATATTTTTAACAACACTTATTTCAGTTATGTTGCCTCTTTCTAACATTCATGTGCTGATTGTTAAAGTCTCTTTGAATGAACTGATGTAAAGGAATTTTAAGTAGCTGCTCCTGAGCACAGGAGATTAATTCTGATTAATGGGAGAGGGTCTTTAGTGGGGTATGAATGTTGGATAAGGGCAACTGACTGACCCTAGGAAGAAGATTGAAACTAGCAGACACATTTTTATCACACTCTCCATGCTAAAGTATTTTAAAATAAATTATGGACACAATATCTATCATGCTATCAGCTGGCCTGTATGAAATTCATAGAGATGGTTTTTCTAGAAAAGCAAAAATGCATCCTTGCTGAATGATTTCTCCTCCAGAAGATGCTCACTAACACATTTGTTCCATTCCGAGTAAATGAAAGCATATACTTGAAAAGAAAGACGTTAAATAAATATGAACACATATATATGTATATACATATATGCGCAATATGTGTCTATGTGTACACTCCTTGATTTTCTTGATAAAAATGACCATCATCTATTGCAACTAATATTTCCCCAGCTTCATTTGTCTGCAGAATTCTAGGCTTCAAGGTGTGTAATCCCTTCACACAAAATATATTTAGAAATCTAGAAATAGATATTCACCCCCAAAGATCTAAGTGTAACATTTATTAATGGCAGAATTTTAGATATATTAGATATGAGGTATTGTCTAGTATAATATTTAGACGTTCATAGATACTTAGATACCAAGCAAGGGATTTTAAAATATTTGACTTGAGTTAGAAAGAAAATAGTCCATTTGACAACAAAAACTTACATAATCCCTTCAGTTATATAATGAGCACTTCAAGGCCACCCACTTTTGTAGGAGGAATGCATTACAGATATATTCTAAGAACAGAGGAGGCACTGTTAATGCATGGCTCTATGGTACCTTCTTGAAATATCACAAAAACATTGTTATTATTACAGTGAGGGATGATGATGACTCAAGTTATACAAGAATATCGCTCCTTTAGCTCAAGACCATTTTAGATAAATGTGTGTATACCCAAAAAAGGTCTGGCACAATGCCATCTACATATTAAGAATTAAGGATTCTCACGTGATAACTGTATAATGATAGTATTAAATTCTAATGTCAGGCCACAAATTTTCTGGATAGGCATGAAAAACCCCAAAAGGAGAGAGGAACAGGTGTGACTGTACAGACTGAAGTTTGACACTAGAAAGAACCCATGAGTACATGACACACTATATTGTCATTTTCCTTGTTTCTGATACAGATTTGCACTTTGGAACCCTGAAATGGAGGAGCTAGGAGGTATTCTTTGTTATCCAGCCCAGTGTTTTATTGTTTGTCTTGTTTTGGCAAAGAAGATATTCTTTTAAATAAAGTAAAATCTCCATAATAGTATTTAAATATTTCAATCATTATTCTGGTGGCTCTCAGAGGACTGATTGGAGAGGTAGATCTGAAGGAAGACAGTCCACTTCAGAGCTATTATGAGAACCATAACTCAGATAGTAAGGATGAAGAAAAGACCATGAATTCAAGAGATACTTAGAACTTAGACTCATACATGGGGATAAATGAAAGATGTTGAGTTTGAATCCTAGGCTTCCCACTTGGGCACCTGGTTACGATACAGAAGTGAATTTCCACAGGAAGGAAACCCATCTGGGAGAACAAAATTGGGATGGGAGATAATGAGTTAGATCCATCTGTGTTGATTTTGAGAAGTATAGTGACAATGCAAGAGGGTGATCTCAGAGCATACACACACACACAAACACACACACAAAATCTTTTTGTCCTGATTTGTGGATACGCAATTATTTGACCTCGTAATAAGCCCTTTAGTATGAGGACCTGTCAATTGGAAAGATAAAGAACTTGAATAGATGGTTCCTCTCAACTAACTCTTTCCTGATTAACATGCAGTCTAGCCTCCAACACACCCCCATAGCTGTATGATTCCAGAAAGTTGAGGGTCATGATTGAATGACATGCCTGCTTCTTGTGTGTGTGTGTTCTAAATCTCTCTCACTTTTCACATTTCCAGTAATAAATCCCAGATTTTTACATACTTCCTAGGACAGCTTGAAGTCTACACCTTAGCCAACTTAATAGGTTCCTTCCATTCACTAGTACCTGGAGAATCAAGCATAATACATCCATCCTAACTCATGTCCAAATGGGCACTAGTCATTTTGAATAAGAACTTCAAATTCTACAAAAATTACAAAAAATAGGCTGGTAAATATTTTTTTCTTTTGGAATCATCAGGGTGGGGAACTCCATTCACACTATTTGATCAGCAAGGCCTTAACTCTGATCCCTTCTCTTAGCTGCACTCTCAACAACGTTAAGGAGCACCCTATAGGCATTACAGAAAAAGGATTATTTTTAGTCTCATAGAATGGTTTGAATCACTGGGATGTCACTACCTGACTCTGGTCCAAGCAGTTGTATTTTTTGTAAATAATTTTTTGTGTTCCTTTATTTAAATGGAAGATGATTAGAATTGTTACTTTGTCCATTTTTGTCACTCGTGATTAGAGAAAGTTTATCTACATTTGTTTGAAGAAGAAATAGTTCAAATATCCAGGCTGGGTTATAAGCTCTTAGCATTATGACAAGATTTTTTTTAAATGGGTGTGGAGAGGGGAAGCCGTGCTTTGCTTAGAGATTTTTTTAACTAGCTGCTGAGAAAAAATGGTATGTAAGAAATAGTGAGAAATAAAGATTTGAAACTCAGAAATGGTCTTGGCCTAGAACTATTGATTGTTCTTCATCAAGGTATAAATAGTTGTACAATTAAAGGAAAGGGCAAGATCACCCATATATTCAAGGTATGGTCTGGAAAGAAGAGGGCCCAAGATGAAATCTTGAATAATATCACCATTTAAAGTGTGGCAAAAGAAGACCAACAGGAGAAGGAAACCAGGAAGTGACAAGAGGTAAGAAGTGAACCAGAAAGTAATAACATTATAGAAACTAAAAGAAATACAATTTCAAGATGTAGGAAACAATAAACAGAGTCAAGGTTTATGTAGAAGTTATGTAAGATGAAAACTAAGAATTTTCTATTGAATTTGTCATTTGGAGAGTCACTAGAGCACTTTTTCCTGTGGTTTTAATAGATTGGTACAGTCATGATCATGATTACAAAGCATCACAGAGTGATCAGGATGTGAGTAAATGGGGACACAGTGTAACCTGTTAGATAAACATTTGATTAAGAAGAAAAAGGAAAAGGTAGTATGATAGCTAGCGAAGAATACAAAGTTAAGGAGAGTGTTTTGCTTTTCCTGTGTGCTTGCTTGTGCACAATTCTTTTGTTTTCAAGGTAAAAGAAAAGAGCAAATGGATATGATAAAGAAGATTAGTAATTGGACAGGGAAACAGAATTGTCAGAAGTGAGAAAAGGGTAATTGATTGTGTTTGTTTATTAGGGCTGCCATAACAAAAATACCACAGATTGGATGATTTAACAGCGATTTATTTTGTTACAGTTCTGGAGGCTAGAACTCCAGGTGTTGGCAGGTTTGGTTTCTTCTGAGGACTCTCCTCTTGGCTTGCAGATAGCCACCTTATTGCTGAGTTTTCACATGGTTTTTCCTCTGGGCATGTACACCTGATATCTCTTTGTGTATCCAAATTTCCTCTTTTTGTAAGTACACAGTCATATTGGATTAGCACTGGCTTTAAGGCCTCATTTTAATCTGACTTACATTAGCACCCCCAAAAGATCAAACACTTAGGTATAAATCTAACAAAATAGGTACAAAATCTTTATGAAGAAAATTATAGAAGTCTGATGAATGAAATTAAAGAAGAACTAACTAAATGGAGAGATATTCCATGTTCATGGAAAGGAAGATTCAATATTGTCAAGATGTCAGTTCTTCACAACTTGATTCATGTAATACCAATAAAAATCCCAGAAAGTTATTTTGTGAATATCAATAAACTGATTCTAAAGTTTATTTGGTGAGAAAGGAGACCCAGAATAACCAACACAGCATTAAAGGAGAACGAAGTTGAAGGACTAACACTACTCGACTTCATGACTTACATAAAGCTACAGTAATCAAGGCAGTGTGGTAATGGCAAAATAATAGGCAAATGGATCAATGAAACAGAATAGAGAGCCCAGAAATAGAGTCAACTTATCTTTGACGAAGGAGCAAAGGCAATACAATAGAGCAATGACAGTTTTCTCCACAAATAGTACCAGAACAACTGTACATCCACGTGCAAAAAAAAAAAAACCTGGACACACACTTTACTCTCTTCACAAAATTTAATTCAAAATGAACCACAGTCCTATACATAAAATGCAAAACTATAAAACTCCTAGAAGATATAATGGGAGAAAACCTAGATGACCTTGTGTATGGTGACGACTTTTAAATACACCAAAGGCACAATCCATGAAAGAAATCGATAATTTGAACCTTATTAAAATTTTACAAATTTCACTCTGTGAAAGCCAAGGACAAGAGAATAAGTCAAATCATATACTGGGAGAAAATACTTACAAAAGACACATTGGACAAAGGACGGTTATCCAAGATATTAGAGGAATTCTTAAAACTCAAGAATAGAAAAACAAACAACACAATTAAGAAATAGAGCAAAGACCTTAACAGACACCTCACCAAAGAAGTTATACAGATAGCAAACAAACATATGAAAAAAATGCTCCACATTATGTGTTATCAGGGAAATGTGAATTAAAACAACAATAAAATATCACTACGCACCAATTAGAATGACCAAAATCCAGAACACTGACAACAACAAATGTTAACAAGGATGTGGTACAACAGGAAGTATCATTCATTGCTGGTGGGACTGCAAAATTGTACAGCAACTTTGGAAGGCAGTATGGCTGTTTCTTACAAAACTAAACATACTCTCAGCAAACCATCGAGCAACTGTGCTCCTTAGTATTTACCCAGAGGAGCTGAAAATTTATGTCTACCCCAAAACCCACACACAGATGTTTATAGCAGCTTTATTCATAAGGTTATACATTCATTTCAAATGTATAACCTTAATGAAAATTGTATAAATATTTATACAATTGAGTTTTAATCAGGTAGACTTTAGGGAATTTTTAAATGTAGTTAAGACTTGATTTTTAAGCCTGTACAACATTAAGATATATTTGAAATATTTATAACAAGAGAAAAATCTGAGGTCATTAGCTTTATTCTCTATTATAAATTGTATACACTCTGTGAATAAAAAACACAGAAATCAGGTGTCCTCAGTAACCAAGAATCATAAATTCTTTGTTAATGCAACACACTTTTGCTTTTTTGGCATTATTATAATGAAGAACAGTGTTTTACAAAAGCAAGTCAAGCAAATACATTAAATCATGACCTTTTACTTTGCGCTACTCTAGTTTAAGTGCCCTGAAATGACCTTTTTAGTTAATTAACATTCTTATGTTTGTCACTTTAAGTAATTACTCTTCTCAATTTAATTGAAGTGTTATATGTGAGGCAATAAGTGCTTGGAAACAGACCCACCTGATGAATTAAGTTAACTAGGAATGAAGCAGATGCATTCAGGAGTCAAAAGAGCAGCCTGTTGGGAGGTGTGGAGCAAAGTAATGGGAATAATTAACATCTCTTGCTCCAATAATTGTTTTGGAAGGATGGATTTCAAATACCCCATTAATTTAAGTGGTCTTTATTCCATCATTAAGCAAACTGCAGATTTGGCACCGACTTTTGCATATGCTTAGCACAAATAGACCATGTTGTGCTTGTATGCCCTTGGGAGTGATTGTTATAAGAAGCCTCAGGGGCTCTTCACATCTGTGCCTCTTGTCCCTGTTGCTATAACCAGGGCTGGGCTGATAACTGGGCAAGGTCTTAAGGGCAACACTACTTCTTGGAAGAGCAAAAATTAAGTTTTCACCTCAGAGCTTAAACCTCAAGTCTGTTTGTTCAAGGATAATTTGTCCTTGAGAAAATTGATTTGTAGCATCTAAGCTCATACGTCTTGAAGTTTCAGCTTAATAATTCATAAATAAAAATGCTATATTTGCTTATATTTAACCAGCATGAATTTTTTCATGTTTTAATATTTCTGAAATTGTAATGCCTCTTAGTTTCCATTTCTACCTTTTCAAAGGATTTGGTTAAAAGATTGATGTATGTTAAAATAGATTAAATCTTAGAGAAGAAAAATGTATAATACCTCAACTACATGGAGCTTATATGATACGCAGGACAGTTTATTCTTGTCATTATAAACCTTACTACGTGTCAAATGAGGTATCAGGTGTTTTCACATGACTGATCTGGACAGGATCCTGGAACAGAAAAAAGATAGTAAGTAAAAACTAGGGAAATTTGAATAAAATATAGACTTTAGTTAATATTAGTCAATAGTAATTCATTAATTATGGCAAACTATCATCACTTAAGATAATAATACTAGGGGAAAGAGTGTGGGGTATATGGAAACTATTGTCACAACTTTTCTATAAATCTAAAATTATTTTAAAATCGATTGAGTGTGTTGCTGTATGTTATATGGTTTTGCATGCTATGAAGTGCAACAAAAATATGCTTTCTGTGCGTATCTATGTACAAGTAGATAACAGGGGATGTTTCCTAATAGAGAAGACATATTCTATAGCTAAGTTGGTTCAGAAAGTTGTTCTGGACACCATGGAATCAAAGCTAAAAACAATTCTCATTGTACTGCCTGCAGGTCAGATGTGCCTGATGTGAAACCCCTCTTTAAATGAGATTAGCAACTCCGGAGAAGAGGGAAAGAAAAACTAATAAACAATTAACAATATCTTTTCCCAAACCTGTCTAACTTCCTCTGCAACTCTCCTTCCCAAAACGGATAGAGCCACAGAACCCTACAGAGAGAGGGTCCTATGGTAAATGTGGGTGTGTCTTTATGAATCGCTAAATAGCTCCTGAATGTGGGAAACCTGCCCACTTTACCTGTCAACTGACTATAGCTCCTTCACTCAGACACAGTTTTGATAGCTCTCAGCCTCCCCCTCAGTCTGGGAAGCTGTCTGAATGTGCTTCTTTACCGATGGGAGTAGCCTTCTGGTCTTGATTCCATTTGGCCAATCTCTTTCTTCAGATCTTCAGATTCATATGGTGTAACCTCAGGGACAAAACCTCTAATAGGTGCTAGATTACCTAGGGTGGGGTTTGGCTATGGTAGAGACCCCAACATAGCAACAGTGTAAAAGTGATGGAATTTTTTTCTTTTTTTCTCACAGAGAAGTTCAGAAGTGAGCTCTCCGGGTCTGGTATGATGTCTTACCAGTTGTCTGGGACTCAGAATCTTTCAATCTTTCTTCTCCAACATCTCCAGTATGTGTCCTTTGAGGGCATGTTCCACGATGGACCTTCTTGTTTCAGGAAGAAGGAAGAAGATAGGAGGAAATGAAACAAAGGGTATGTGTCAGTTACCTTATAAGGAAGGTTCTCAGAAGAAAATGGACCACAGCTGAGGGGAAGCTGGGAGATATTTGCACTATTCTAGGGGGTCAAGTGCTTTGGCAATAGAGCTTCTAACTCTAAGAGAAAAGGGGAGAATTGATATTACGAGACACCTAGGAGCCTCTGTTACAATAGAGAGTTTTCTCCTTAGCACTTAATCTCATTTATTTCCAGTGTTACAAAATTGTGCTGGGAAGACCTAAGTTCTATTCTCAGGTCTACTATGTACTAAGTAAGTATATGACCTTTGTTAAATCATTTAACCTTTCTGAGATGTAGTTTTCTCACCTGTAATATGAGGCTACTAATTTCTCCTCTTTCATCCTCAAAGGATTTAATTAGATAAATGTATGTGAAAATGCTCCGTTAACTATCAAATGACTGCACTCTACAACTACAGGACAAAGCCACCATGATCATCTTTCTAGTTGTCTCTAATAAATAGTATGTCTCCTATCCACCCACCTTCCTTTCAACATGCACATACTAATCTGTGAATGATACTTTTTTCTAAGTATATACTACCTTGACTCTAAAGCATTATTATATTAATAACAGATTTTCAAAAGTGATAAACATTCACATCATTTGTTAAACTCATCCTGATTTAAGAAACCATGATGTGGTTAATGACTGTCAGTGTTTTAAATACCAAATATAGTTGGTAGAAGGTAAGGGGGCAAGTTTATTTACTAAAAGGCAAACATAAAGAGCTGATATGTTGTAGTCAGAACATGGTACATTAATGGAGTTTAAGAACTAGACAGACATGAGTTCCAATCTCAGCTCCTCCATGAATTATCTGTCAAATCTCAAGCAATTCTGTAGATTTCTCGGACTGAAATTTCCCATTTTTGTTGGTGTATCATGTTAAGGATTCTTATAAAAATCAAGTGATGTAATCTATTTATAACTCCTAGTACCGTGTCTTGCACATAGTTGGCACAAAAAATGGGAATCTAACCCCTACACTCCTCTGTTCTCAATAATAGGAGCAAAGAATAGATCATGGTGATCTGATACTTGCAAGATGGTATTTCACCGTACTTGGAGCACTTACTCTGTATTTCACTGTGTTACGCCCATTGCATGGGTTACCTCATTGATGAAAGTAATACTTTCATCATTACTATTTTATGGATGCAAAGATTGAAGGTCATAAAGATTCACTTGTCAAGGTTACCCAGCTGGCAAGTGGTGAAGCTAAAGTATGGAACCCAGAAGTCAATGTTAAATGCAAACTCTTGGATCTTCATCAATTCAACAAAACCTAATTCACTGAGAGCCAATTTGGCAAATATTAACTCAACATATGACTAATTTGCCAAAAACTGTCAAAGGATGTATGTGGTTAGGGCTAGAGCAGACACAGCTTTTGGGCAGGGGGTAAGTCTACAAGAGATTAAACAACCTTTAAGAAATAGCCCATCCCTTCTCAAATAAAGCGATGCACGTTGCATAAGTCAACCATGCTGGTTTGAAAAGACTCTTGGCAGCAGCAAAACCCCAATGAAATCAAACACTGGAGAACAGCTCTAATGTGGTTAATCAGTCATTAGTCAAATTGATCATTTTCTGAATTAAATTTTAGTTAACTGTCTAGTATTCCAACCTCTCAACCACCACACTCTACTGCCAGGTCAGTTTGTCTTTAAATGATAGACAGCAGTCCAATTTTCCCCTACGCAAATACTTGTATATCTGTCGTTAATGCTCTAAGCATGTCATTTATCCGGAAGACCCATCAGAGCAAAGGAGTAGAATCCAGAACTAATTAGATGACAGCTGTGGAACAACAGTTAATGTGATGTTGCATGAAAACAAACAAGCCCCTTCCTCCTCCCCCCAAAAAAGACAATCACAAAGGCTCTTCTGGAAGAATCATGAAAACGTTAGTCTGAGGTGTACAGGAGCATGGTCACTAGACTGCAAGGCAGAGGGCACTGTCATCTGTCTAAGAGTCAGGATTTAGACTAAGCAATCTCAGTAGCCAGAGCAATGGAGGAAATGGGGAGAAGAAAAGAATTAACAGGACATACCTTCACTGTACACAGAGTAGCACCTGATTTTCATTACAACAATACTATTGTAAGGATATTTTTGTTCCCATTTTGTAATTGATAAAACCAAAGCACACATGGTTTGTCCTTCTTTTTCTTAGCATGATGTTTTAATTCATTTACATCAGGTACTATGTTAGGTTTGAGGGTTTGAGAGACAGGAAGTCGTAAAAGCAAATTATGGGAAGAGTTGAGTTAAAAAATAAACTAACAATTGTTTTCATAATCTTAAATGAAACCTTTTTATTAGTTTAAAACAACAAGAAAATCTTAGTGTTATTAATTCCCATCCATCACCTTGTGCCCCTCAGAAATCAGCCAATATTCTCTCTTACTCTTTGGTCCCAATTCAAGTGAAATAAGCTGACATTTTGCCAGGCAAGTGTGTGGTGACAGTGTCATTTCAGAAATGCTTATTTTGTACTTGTGTTCTCTAGTTCAACTTCAGAAGAGCAACCTTCCACATCAAGCCTAATCACCACATTCGGAAGATCAGGACTCAACAAGGTCATGCCAGAACCAGTGGCTCCCACAGGACAAGGCTGGCATTAGAGATTAGAGAACAGATGTATCCCCAGTGGGAATCAGGAGAATTGGATCAGCTGCTGTAGGAGGAGTGGTCTTTTTGCAATGGGCAGGCTGATCCTATGAGTACAGTCTTGTCACCAGGCTCGCAGGCACCAGCACCTGGAGGAGCCTGCAAGACTGAAGTGTAGACTAAGGAGAGAATGGTGATTTTGTAAAGAGCCCTGGGTGGCATTATATGGCTTTCTTTCCTAAGTGTTTTTCAGCAAATGCTCTTAGCCTGTTTGCACTTATTAAACCTGCTAACAGTAATTCTGGCTGAAAATCAAATTTAGCTCTCCTCTTATCTTTGCCAATTTCCTCTTCTCCTGAGTCCTTAATGGGCCAAGTACAAATATGTAAATATCATGCCTAGTGTTGGTAATTAATTTCCTTAAGGCCAAGACTGACTGATAAGAATGTTACCTTCACTTTATGAATAATTCATTTCTGCTAAGATCTTTATTCATTCAGACTTCATGGAAACAGCATAAACTTTTAGGTACACGTATCTGTGACTGCATCCCAGTTCTGCCCCTATGACCTGAGTGACTGGGTAGTTTACTTAATCTTTCTGAGCTTCTATGTTTATATCTAAAAGATGAGTTTAAAAATGTGTACCTCACATTCTCATAGCTTGGTAGCAGTTTAAAAAAGTGAATACATTTAAATACTTATGAAAAGTAGGTTTCCAGAACATGTCTTTTCTTTCCCCCTTCCCAGACTTGAGCATAATAAGAAGTTCAGCTAAGTCAAGATATTTTCATCTAAAATGCATGCTGCTTTGAAAAAAGATGAACACAAATAACCTTGGCATATAAACAAAGTAAACAAGCAAGCAAAACCAACAGGACACATTTATTTGCTTAAGATTTTAGGAATTTGGCATTGATTATGTGCTTAACACAGTGATAAATGCTTTATGTGCATTATCTTGTCTGAGCCTTATAACACTCCAATAAAGTAGACTAATACTTTTATTACCTCCATTTCACCATTGGGAAAACTTTTAGAGAGGTTAAGGTACCTGGCCAAAACCATCCAGGTAATAAGTGTCAGGTACAGATGTGCAATTTACCATGAAGTGAATGAAGCTGAAGACACCTCGCTTTCACAATGCCCTTCCAAAAGTTGGCAGAGCCCCCAGCAAAGGGTTCCCATGGAGGTATGTTAGTTATTGTAAAATTTGCAAAAGTATTTTATAAACTTTAGGCAACACAAGATATGGGTCTTCTCCTGACATCCCCAAGCTACCCTAAAATTTCAACCTTCCTATCTGATTTTTTTTCTTTTTAACACTTAACACAATCTAATATACTATATAATTTATTAACTTTGTTCTTGCAAACTCCTCCATTGAAATGGTAAATACCATTTCAGGGGCAGTTTTCTTTTTTTTTTTTTTTTTTTTTTCTGTTACATCCCAGCACCTAGAACAGTGCCCAGAACACAGAAGTAACTCAATAAATATTTTTGAGTTGGATGAATGAGTAAATGAATAAATTGGAATTCCTCTTATTCCAGAGTCTATGCCCTTTACCATAGCACTGTACTGCCTTTCTGAGGGAGACATATACCCTCCATCATAAACACCCCCCTTCCCCAGGTGTATGTGAACAAAAATCCAACTTGTAAGGCTTTAAACTGCCTCCAAGATAATGATGAATTGGTTACCATTTAATCGGTGTCTAAGAATTATGGGGCAACATTTGAGATCTGACAGGTATATAGCAACAGATGAAGCCCAATTAAAAGGGAAACACTACCATGAAAAAGAAGGTAACAGCAGGAAAGTAAAAAATGGAAGTAACACAATTCCATGGGCTAAGCATATTCTCAGAACTCTTAAGAATCAAGAGTTTGTGTGAGAGATTCTGTTGAGAACAGACCCTCCCTTGGATATACGTCCCACCTTAAACTGCTCCCTCTATAAGATCGTTTAACATAAAAGATTCTTCTTGTAAGTTACCTCTCTGGTTTGCATTTCTCAGGAAATATATATCTGAGAATACTAAAAGGTAACAACAGTCACCTTTATAAACATTAGCCATCTCATGCCCGGAGTTTCCTTTGGTATGGATGTATTATGTCAAGTCATGGGGACATCAATTTCTGTCTACACATCAAATTCCATCTAACAATGTATGACTACATGTGTTTCCTCTAAATATTAAAAATTTTAATTAATTAACTGAATCAGAATATTCTAATGAACTGAATATTCTATTATATATTTTTTCTCCAGAGCAAAAGAAACATCTATATTCATTGTTTCCAACTGTTCTAAATGTTTAAGTGCTTTTTTCTACCTTACTACACATTGAAGTTGTGAAAACATCTTGTTAATAATTAGCAGGCCAATATTAAGGATTACATTAAAGATAATTGTCTAATCCCACAGAGGTTTGAAGGGTTATTGCCCCCAGATCCACCCTGGGAACTTTTTGTGTGTGTGTAAGTAATAAATCCCAAATTCAAATTATTTCACTGTTGATGTATGCAATCATAGAATTTTGGACCTTAGAGATTTCATTCATTCCCTCATTTTATAGGTAATTCTGAGACTCAGAGAGAATAAATACCTTTCCCAACATCTCACAGACAGCTCAGAGTAGAAACAAACCTTCAAATTCTGCTTGTATCAAACACAAACTATGTGCACCTCATCAGATTCCCTCGGCCATGGCCACCTCTTGGACTTAATCAGCCATTTTCCTACCTGGGTAAGTCTTCGAGGCTTGCTCTAAGAGTGCCATACCTCCTGCTGGCCTGTGCTGCATGGCCAAGACTCAGCCAACATCATGTGTTTGGTCCCCTCACATCACTTCTAGATGTGGATGAAAGCTGCATTACAGATTGAGCTTGGGGCTGGCATCTGGAGAGCAGCTGCTAAGAAGGCCAGATGGCAGTGTGAGGCATTACCTCCCCATGTGGCATGCTTTAATCAATGAGAAATAGGAGATAGGATGGATCTGGGCAAATGCATTCCCTATTTTCCTCTCACCCATGGACTATGTAGTGGTTTGTACATTCAGTATACTTGGAGATGTCCCATCTTCCCAGAGAGCACACCCACTGAAGGACTTGCTATATCTCTTTACAGCTTGTCATGAAGTGGTAGCCAGAATGATAATGTTTCACTTTGCATTACATCCTTCTTTGTTCACTTACCTTCCTTTTGAACTTTACTGCCCTGGGTTTGCATTTCCCTAACAAAACATTACTCCATTAATCCTTGCCTCAGGTTCTGTTTTCTAGACAATCTTGTTAAAGTCACTACCAATTATACTTCAAGATATATTTTGAGTCATGTGTTTTAAATCTAGGAGTGTTTTTAAAAGATAAAAGTATTTAAATCCTTAAAGCATTTCAGGAAGCCTGCTACTAACATACTAGAAAGGATAAATATAAATTCTCTCCACGTAGAATATAAGTACACAGGCAAGAGTTGGTCCCAGTTATCTGATTGGCCAATTGGTTCTCTGCCAGGATCACCAGAACATGGAGATTGAGGTCAAACTGAGACTGTCACTGTGGGACTGCCAAAATAAAGGACATATTTAGTAAGAAAGTATGACTTGATTTTTGCTTTTAAAAATACACACAAAATTGGCACAAAACTCAAATAATTTCTTGAACTATATTGGGAACTAGATGCCATGATTCTGCTACCAACAAGTTATTTTGAAATTGGCAAAGGTATTTAATATTCCTGGTTTCATTTGTCATTGAACCCTGTTTTCCATAACTCACCACTTTAAAAATATAAATTTTTAGAACTGTGAATCCTCTCTATAGGAATATGCACACAAAATCTTATTTCAAAAAATGTAATAAGCTACAGGAATTTTTTTCCTGACTTCTTAAAATCCACTCATACATTCCAAGTTACAAACCCCTTATCTAGGTGATATTGATTATAAACTTTTAGCAAGAAATGCAGGGAGATGATATTATTCAGAAAAGCTCAGTCTGGGATAGTATCACAAGCTTTGAATCCAGTTTCAGCTCCCCAATTGATTGAAATAGAGCTTTTCGAGAGGAGATGGAAGATAAAGAATAAACAAGATACACAGAAGGATCCTGACAAAGAGAATGACTTTTAATGCTCATGCTGACTTCTCAGAGCTGGATATAGTGCTTCAGTTCCCAAGGTTGCTATTGCTTCCCCTGTTCTGCAGGGGGTTGTCTCTTGTTGATAAGAAAATTGAATATCAGGGGAGGGAAAAATATAAAGGAGCTTTATATGCTTAAATATTTAGTGTCTAATTGCTGATTTTTGCCACTAAGCATCCTTTCTCCTGCTCTGATTTCTACTGCAGAATGTTCCCTTTCTCATGGTATATAATCATAGGACATGGAAACTCCAGTTTCAGAAGCTGACAAGTTCAGGACTTCCACTCTCCTTCCCAATACAGGTAGAGAGTGGGAATGTGACCTAACTTTGGCCAGGTAGGCAGCTTTCTGGGAACATTTGAATCCTGAGCCTCTGATGCAAGGAACAATAGTTGGGGTCATTTAGAGTGCAGGCTAAAGTAGGATTGGCTGCGGCAACTGACCAGGATGTTTCAGCTATAAGATATTGCTATGTTTCCTGATTCCCAGTTCTTTACTTGTTGGATAGTCATTGGGTGTTTTTCACTCCCAAGTCTGGTCTGTCAATTCCATGAACTCTCAGTAACTTTTTCATAAATCATTTTGTTTTAAATCAGACTTGGTTTTTGCTTGCAATCAAGAATCCTAAGTAATACACTTTTATCTATGAAGTTTGAGGGTACTTATGCCACAATATTTGAGATTCTTCCAGGAAAGTCAAGTTTTGGTATGGAAGGCAGAAGACCGAAGTGAAACTCACACTATCAGCCTATCAAATATACAACAAATAGTGAGCCATCCAATGATGATACTGCTTGCTTCATCTACATATAGATAGATACAGATAGACAACCTCTTCCCAACCACCGTATGGGTAATAGGATACAATGAGACTTCAGATATGTACTTTAGTTTGTAATCTCTTTATAGAACTGGGAAACAATATGAGTTTTTAGTTGAGTAAAAGGAATTTTCATTTATATACTCATTTGCTTTTTATTGTTATTTCTGGATGAAACGATCATTACCACAAAAACTACCACCCCTGATATGTATTTGAGAGAATTTCCAGGTAAAATACAGGATACCCTGTTAAAGTTGAATTTCAGATAAACAACAATTTTTAAGTTTATGTCTCAGACAATACAAGGAACATATTATACTAAAAATATTTATTATTAATCTGAAATTCAAATTTAACTGGTCATCCTCTATTTTTATTTTCTAAATCTGGCAACCCTAATTTGAGAGTCTGTAAGTCCATGTATTCAAAGAAAGAGCAGATGATGAGGGGGCCAAAGTGGCAGAGTAAGAAGACCCTGAATTCACCTCCTCCAACAGATACACCAAAATTACAAATACTTAGAGAGCAACTATCTCTGAGAACCACCTGAAGGCTAGCAGAAATGATTTTCCAAACTAAAGACATAAAGAAGGAACCACAATAAGATGGGTAGGAGAGGTGGAGATGATCTATGGTCAAGACCCACACCTCTGGGTTGGCAACTCACAAACAGAAGAACAGCACAATTGTAGAGGTCCTCCCCAAGGAGTGAGGTGTCTGAGCCCAACACTGGGCTCCAAAGCCCAAGGGTGCTGCACTGGGAAAATAATCCCCCAGAATATCTGGCTTTGAAAACCAGCAGAGCTTATGTTCGGGAGAGCTGAAGCATCACAGGTAACAAGGACTCTGCTCTTAAGGGGCATGCAAAATCTCTCATGATCCAAGGCCCACTGCAGAGGCAGTAATTTAAAAGGAGCCTGGGTCAGAACCACTTGCTGATCTTGGAGAGCCTCCTAGAGAGGGAGGAGGCAACTGGGACTCTCCCTGAGATGGAGACACTACTGACAGCCATTTGGGTGGCTTGTTCTACAATGATTACATTGGTTCTAACAAACATCATTTTGAAATCTTCCCTCTAGCCTATTAGTGCCAGAAGCTTACCAGCCCACCAGTTGGCTGGCATCAGCCTCAAGCTCCCCAGACCACAGAGATAGCCAAATGGGACTTAGCCCCCCAACCTGTGGGCCTACAGAAGTCCCACACCACCCTGGGCTGTGCAACTAAACACACACAAAGCCTAACCCACCCTCCAACAGACCCACATACATAGCATGAGGCAGTGCCTCTCAGCAAACAGAGCCAGGGCCTAGTCCCACCTACCACAGCACTCACATTAATTGGCTTTGTCATAAGAGAAAGGTGCATGCAGCTCACATAGGAGGCATCCCCAGAGCATATAGGTCTGATAATGAGAGGGGAGCATGCTGATGGGCTCCATAAGATGTCTACTACATAAGGTCAATTCTCCAAGATCAGGATATGTAACAAACCTACAGACACACAGAAATAAACACAGACGATTGGGCAAAATGATAAGATGGAGGAATATGTTCCAAATGAAGTGAAGGTATAAGACAAAACCTCAGAAGAAGAATTAAATGAAGTGGAGATAATCGATCTACTCAATAAATAGTTCAAGGTAATGGTCATAAAAATGTTCACTGAACTCAATGCAAGAATGGATAAATTTCAGTGAAAATTTCAACAAAGAGTTAAAAAACATTTTTAAAAAGCTGAGAATACCATAACTAAAACTTTAAAAAAAAATAGAAGGAATCAACAGTATTAGATTAGATACAGAGGAATGAATCAGTGATCTGGAAGCCAGAATAGTAGAAATCATACAAATGGAACAGAAAAAAAAAGAAAAAAGAATTTAAAAAAAGAAAAAAAACACGGACAGTTTAAGAGACCTCTACGTCAACATCAAGAGTACTAACATTTACATTGTAGGGTCCCAGGAGGAGGAGAGAGAGAAAGGGCAGAGAACTCACTTGAAGAAATAAGAGCTGAAAACTTCGCTAACCGAGGGAACAAAACTGACATTCAGGTCCAGGAGAATCCCAAACAAGATGAACACAAAGAGAGCTACACCAAGACATATTATAATAAATATGGCAAAAATTAAAGATAAAGTGAATATATTAAAAGCAGCACAAGAAAAGCAACTAGTTCCTACAAAGGAACTCTTGTAAGACCATCAGGTGACTTTTCAGCATAAACTTTGTAGGCCAGACTAGAGGCATGATATATTCAAAGTGATGAAAGGAAAAAAAAAACTACAGCCAAGAATACTCTACCCAACAAGGTTGTCATTCAGAGTTGAAAGAGAGACAAAGAGTTTTACAAGCAAGGAAAACTAGAGTTCAGCACTACTAAACTGGCTTTACAAGAAATGTTAAAAGTACTAAGTGGAAAAGAAAAGGCCACAACTAAAATACAAAAATTATGAAAGGAAAAATCTTAGTGGTAAAGGCAAACATAAAGTAAAGATAGTAGATCAACCACTTTTAAAGCTAGTATGAAGGTTAAATGACAATAGTATTAAAATCATTTATATCTATAATAAATAGTTAAAGGATATACAAAAAAAGATGTAAAATATGATGTCAAAAATGTTAAATGTAGCAGGAGAAGGACTAAAAATGCAGGCTTATTAGAATGCATTCAAACTTAAGAGATCATCAAATTAAAATAACCACAATATTCACTATATATAAATGTATGGTAATAATAAATCAAAAGTCTGTAATAGATACACACACAAGAAAGAAAACAGAACCCAAACATAACAGTAAATATAGTCATTAAATCACAAGGGAAGAGAATGAAAGAAGAAGAAAGGGGGGGAAAAAAGAACTACAAATATAATCCTGAAAACAATTAACAAAATGGCAATAAAAACATATTTATCAATAATTACTTTAAATGTAAATGGACTAAATCCTCCAGTTTAGAAACATAAAGTCACTGAATGGATTAAAAAAACAAGACCCATATATACACTGCCTATGAGAGACTCATTTCAGATCTAAAGACACATATAGACTGAAAGTGAGGGGATGAAAATAGGTATTCCATGCAAATGAAAATGAAAAGAGAGCTGGGATAGCAATTCTTATATCAGACAGAAATTGACTTTTTAAAAAACTATAACAAGAGGCAAAGAAGTAGATAACATAATAATAAAGGGATTGATCCAACAAGAAGGTATAACAATTGTAAATATATATGTACCCAACTTAGAGTTACCATATGATTCAGCAATCCCATTCCTGGGCATATATCCAGACAAAACTACAAACCAAAAAGATACATGCACCCCTATGTTCATAGCAGCACTATTCACAATAACCAAAACATGGAAATAACTTAAATGTCCATCAACAGATGAATAGATAAAGAAGATATGGTACATACATACAATGGAATACTACTCAGCCATAAGAAAGAACAAAATAATGCCATTTGCAGCAACATGGATACAACTAGAAAATATCATACTGAGTGAAGTAACTCAGAAACAGAAAGACAAATACCGTATGATATCACTTATACGTGGAATCTAAAATATGGCATAAATGAACCTATCTGCAAAACAGAAACAGACTCACAGAGATAGAGATCAGACTTGTGGTTGCCAAGGGGGAGGGGGGAGGGAGAGGGATGGACTGGGAATTTGGGGTTGGTAGATGCAAACTATTACATTTAGAATGGATAAACAACATTCCCTGTACTGTATAGCACAGGGAACTATATCCAATCTCCTGAGATAAACCATAATGGAAAAGAATATTAAAAAAAGAATGTATATATGTCTATAACTGAGTCACTTTGTTGTACAACAGAGATTGTCATAACATTGTAAATCACTATACTTCAATATAAAAAAAATAAAAAAGAGCAGAGGAGAGATTAAATAAGAAAGACAAAATAATCATTGGGAAAGTATGGGAATTCCTTATATTACTTTTGCTACTTTCAAGTAGTTTTGAAAATTTCTGTAAAAAAAGTTTTTTTTAAAAAACACTGGAATCATTTCTTCAAATAAATCTCACATTGAAACAAACAAATGAACAAACAAACAAACTATATATATATATACACAACTTAAGAGCACCTAAATACATAAAGCAAATATCAACAAACAAAAGGGAGAAATTGACGGTAACACAATATGAGTAGGGGACTTTAACACTCCACTTACATGAATGGACAGATTATCCAGACAGAAAATCAATGAGGAAACACATGTCTTAAACAACACATTGGACCAAGTGGAATATATATACATGGATAAACATTCCACCTAGAAGTAATAAGATACTCCTTCTTTTCAAGTTCACATGGAATATTCTGCAGGATGATCTCTCATACATTCTAGACCTCAAAACAAGTCTCAATATATTTAAGAAGATTTAAATCATATCAAGTACCTTTTCTGACCACAGCAGTATGAGACTAGAAATCAAGTACAAGGAAAAAAACTGCAAAAGCATAAACATGTGGATGCTAAACACCATGGTACTAGACAACCAATGGGTCAATGAAGAAATCAAAGAGGAAATCAAAAAATACCTAGAGACAAATGAAAATGGAAACACAATGATTCAAGATTTATGGGGCCCTGCAAATATAATACTAAGAATAAAGTTTAGAGCAATACAAGCCTACCTCAAGAAACAAGAAAAATCTCAAATAAACCACCTAACCTTTTACCTAAAGGAGTTGAAAAAGAAGAACATAAAAACCTCAAAGTTAGTAGATGAAAGGACATTTAAAAAATGAGAGCAGAAATAAATAAAATAGAGACTAAAAAACAAAAATCAATAGACATGATCAAAGAAACTAAGAACTGGTTCATTGTAAAAATACATGAAATTGATAAATCTTTAGCAAAATTCATCAAGGAACAAAAGAGAGTGCCCAAATAATAAAATCAGAAACAAAATAGTTACAACCAACAACTCAGAAATACAAAGGCTCATGAGACTACTGTGAACAATTATATGCCAATAAAATGAACAATGTAGAGGAATAAATAAATTCCTAGAAATGTATGATCTCCCAAGACAGAATGAAGGAAAAAAAAAATACAAACAGGCCAATCACCAGTAATAAAACTGAAACAGTAATTTAAAAAAAAAAAAAAAAAACTTCTAACAGCAAAAGTTTAGGATGCACCTTCGCAGGTGCATTCTACCAAACATTTAAAGAGCACCTGTTCTTCTCAAACTATTTCTAAAAATTGAAAAGAAAGGGACGTTTTAGAAGTCATTCTACAAGGCCAGTATCGCCCAGATACCAAAACCAGACAAAGATAACACGAAAAATAACAGCACAGGCCATTATCACACTAATGAATATGGATGCAAAAATTCTCAACAAAATGTTAGCAAACTGAATTCTACTATACATTAAAAGGGTCATACATCATGATCCATTTGGGATTTATCTCAGAGATGCAAGGATGATTCAATATCCACAAGTCTATCAATGTGATACACCACATTAACAAACTGCAGAATTAAAATTATATAATCATCTCAATAGAGGCAGAAAAATCTTTTGACAAAATTCAACATCCATTTACAATAAAAACTTTCAACAAAGTGGGTGTAGAGGAAACATACCTCAACATAATAAAGGCCATATATGAACAAAACACAGCCAACACCATACTCAATGGGGAAAAGCTGAAAGCATTGCCTCTAAGATCAGGAAAATGACAAGTATCCCCACTCTCACTTTTATTCAATGTAATATTGGAAGTCCTAGCCACAGCAATCTGATAAGAAAAAGAAATAAAAAGAATTCAAATTGGAAACAAAGAGGTAAAATTGTCCCTGTTTGCATATGACATGATACTATTATATAGAAAATCCAAAAGACACTACCAAAATACTATTAGAACTAATAAATGAATCAATGAAGTTTCAGAGTACAAAATTAATATACAGAAATCTATGGTGTTTCTATGCAATAATAAAAACTATCAGAGAAATTAAGAAAACAACCTCATATACAACTGTATCAAAAAGAATAAAATACCTAGGAATACATCTAACCAAAGAGGTAAAAGACTTTTACTTGGAAAACTATAACACACTGATGAAAGAAATGTCAGACAGCACAAACAGATGGAAAGATATACTGTGCTTATAAACTGAAATAATTAATATTTTTAAAATATAATAGTACTCAAGGCAATCTACAGATTCAATTCAATCCCTATCAAAGTATCAAAGGCATTTTTCACAGAAGTAGAATAAATAATTCTAAAATTTCTATGTAAACATAAAAGACCACAAATAGCCAAAGTCATCTTGAGAAAGAAGAACAAAGCTGGAGCTATCACACTTCCTGATTTGAAACTATACTACAAAGCTACAGTAATCACAAACTTGGTGTCCATCAACAGATGAATGAATAAAGAGAAGATGCAGTTCTTAAATATATATATATACATAAATGCATATACATATATATATATATATATATATATATATATTTACTCAGCTATTTAAAAAGTCTTGCCATTTGCAGCAACCTGGAAGGATCTAGAGGGGCATGTGCTTAGTGAAATAGTCAGACAGAGAATGAAAAACACCATATGATCTCACTTATATGTGGAATCTAAAAAACAAAACAAATAAACAAAACAAACAAAAAAAAACACAAACTCATAGCTACAGAGAAAAAATAGGTGGTTGCCAAAGGGAAGTGGAGTGGGGGGGAGCAAAATAGTTGAAGAGAATTAAGAGGTACAAATCTCCAGTTATAAAATAAATAAGCCATGGGTATGTAATATACAGCATAAGGAATATGATCAATAATGTTGTAATAACTTTGGGTGGTGACAGATGGTTACTACACTTATTGTGGTAATCATTCCATAATGTATGCAAATGTCAAATCTCTATGTAGTATACCTTAAACTAACATAATACTGTATGTTAACTATATCTCCAAAAAAACGAAAAAGAAAAAGAAAGAAAGTGCAGGTAAATTAGGAGAAAACTACATTATTGCCTCAGGTAGACAAAATGACGTGAAGAGAGAATTAAATTTGCAAGATCCCTGAATAATCAGTAAGGTTTCACTTCTTTGATTAAAATGGAGAAAGTTATAATATAATTGGTTCACTATTAAGCTTTATTGGTTCATTTGTAGAAATTATAGAGACACAGGAGAGTCCATATCAGATAATGAGAAAACATGGTTTAGAAGAAAGAATAGAGATAATTGAGTCAAACAAACTTAAATTTGTTATGATAAAAATAACTAAATTAATATATGCTCATAAATGTTATTTTTAAAATAGATATTCTTAAAGATAAGACTATTGGATCAAATAGTTTGCACATTTTAATTCTAATAGTGATTACCAAATTGCCCATCTAAACATATATATTGAGCTACCATCTAAGAAAATGCCTTTACTTTGCCAGTATGTGAAAAACAAAAAAGTGATTTCTCATTTTATCTTTAATTTGCTTTTGGCATGTTGGGAAAGTGGAGAAGTAAGTATTTTTGTGCTGAGTCTACCATCTTGAAAGAAGTAGACAAAACTCAAGTCTCTATTGACCAGCAATGTAACCGTCAGTGATTTTGCCAGACCTGTGCTTCATTTTTCCCAGGTGCCAGATGTTAGTAATCATAACACTCAATATTTGTTATGCAGACAAATAAGCACATAATTGAAAGCACTGTGTCTGAAATATTTAAAAAAAAAAAACTTGTATAAATATATATATTTTTTTCTACTCCTCTTCTTTTACTTCTCCTCCTTGTCCTAATTGTGGTATAATCCTACCCAATCAAGGAGGTATCTTTTTGGTAGTTTTAATAGGCAACTCAATGTTACTGTTTTTATAGCACTCTAAGCTATTCATTTTCATGAATATCATTATTTAATTTCCTGTAAGATAATAATAACAGTTCTTCTCATTGTCATTCCTCTCCTTCTTCTCCTTCTCCTCCTCTTCCTCCTCCTCCTTCTTCTTCTTCTTCTTGTTCCTTATTCTTATTACTTTAAAGATGAAAAATAGAGGCCCTGAGGATCTTCAGCATAGGAATTCATAGAGGGATACCTCAGGTCAAGAATAATAATATACAAAACATAGAAACTTCTTCATTGTTCACTGAACAATCCATTCTCCAGGCAATTTCAGCTTAATACCTGATAATATAAGTTAAGTAAGGTGGAGGATGGAGGCAAAATAATTTTTAAACATGTATTAAAATTTTCTCAAAGTAATCAGAAGCTATTTGGGATTTTAATCATGAAACTTCTTAAGACTCTACTTTCAGTCTTTTGTTAATGGAATATAAGAAAGTGATTGGAATAATTTACAGTTTTGAGAAATAACACCTTAAATAAAATTTAAAATTTTACATAGACAAGCCCTAAACATAGTGCTATTAGTAGATAAGAATAACAATGAAATTAGTAACTATCACAAGTGAAACACTTGGTAAATGGTGGGATTCCACACCAAGCACTTTACATGGTTTATTGCATGTAATCCTTACTATATCCATGCAAGGTAGGGGTTATTTTCCTTCCAATTTTTTTCAGGCAAAAGACACCAAAAGATTAGGGAAACATTCCCAGGTTTGCATAGTAAATGCTAGAATTTAACACAGTTCTGTCTGAATGCTGTCTATATAGGGAAACATCAAGATGAAATAATTAGTTCTTGGAGTATTTCCAGAAACACGAATGAAGACAGCAACATTTATTGAATGCTTCACTGGATGTCAAGTTATGTTAATGATGATGATTTTTTTTACATGAGGAGCTCAGTGGGGTTTCCAGAATCACACAAGTAACATGAGGCCAAACCAAGATTTAAATGCAGGGGTTTCCACATATATTTACATGTTCCATCTGAATGCCATTCAGTTCATATGAATTTACTCAGTGCTCCCAGTTTTAGTGGAAGACCAAGCCAAATATCTGCCAAAAAATATCCTTTACATGAAAGCAGCAATATTCTCAAACTATGTTTTGATATTTACATTTCTTGATCCTGGTAAGGCCTCTGTTTTTTGTTTGTGTTTTGTTTTGTTTTGCTTTGGGTTTTGGTTTTAATGTGGGAAGTATGGGGTAGTTGCAAAGGACAGTGGAAGAGAAGAGTCTTTGATCAATGAGACAGTGAGGACGGAGGAGGGCTTGACTTCTAAACTCAGCAGTTAGGAGAGTCTAGTTCAAATGGGATTTTTAAAACAAGCATAAATCCTAGCATTGAACTGAATATGGAGGCTGCAAGCAATGGAATTTGCTTCATGTACATTGATCTTTTTTTTTTTCTGTCTCTGACTATCTATGTGTGACCTTGGTCTAGCCACTTAACCTTAGGGGACATCAATCTTTTCATCATATGAGAGAAAAAACTACCCTTTTCTATTCTGATTTTTAATAGAAAAAAGTTCTGCTGCTATGATTTTGGCAGCACATATCATGCTGACACCCTAATTTATTCCTCAAAATAATCTTTTTTTGCGGAAAATTTATAAAATTCAAACAAGAAATTTGGCTATAATACCACCACACATTACCCTTCCCAAAATATTACTTGCTACAGCCAGCCATCTGAGAAATAAAACAGACAGAATTTGAGAATAGAGAATACTTGGTACTAAAGAAATGACAGTGAGTGGTGAAGCCAGTAAAACTGGGAGTTAACCTCTAGACTAGACTTCTTTTTATAAAGGCAATATGCAAATGTTATGGGTTGAACTGTGTCCACCCAAAAATAAACTGAAGTCCTAAATGCCAATACCTCAGAACGTGACTTTATTTGGAATAATGGTCTTTAGAGAAGTAATCAAGTAGAAATGAGGTTATTAGTGTGGACTCTAATCTAATCTAACTGGTGTTGCTATAAGAAGGGAAGTTTGGACACAGAGACAGTCACGCACAGGTAAAGACAATGTGAAGACACACAGGGGGAAAACAGCTATGTGACTGGAGTGATGTATGTACAAGCCAAGGAATGCTGAGGATTGCTGGCAAACACCTGAAGCTAGAGAAGGCAAGGAAAGATTATCCCCTAGAGCAGTCAGAGAGTTCATGGGTCTGCTGGCACCTAGATTTCAGACTTCTTAAAAGAACAGAGAGAGAATAAATTCCAGTTGTCTTAAGGCACCCATGTGCGGTACTTTGTTATGGTAGCCTGAGAAAATTAATACAGCCAGTATCTCCCAATATCACTAACTGCCTTCTACACTAACAACCCTCACTTGTCATAGTCAAGCATATGCACACACACACACTTATTAAATACTAGCAAATTAAATAATGTTTAACAGAAAAAAAAAAAATGGCCTCCTGCTTTATTCCACTCCATTATAAATGACCTGTGAGTTCTGCCCTCTTCTATGTGTTTGTTTCTTGCACAGAAACAGCAGCTATAAAGTCCACTATGGATTCCTATAAAACAGCTAATAAGAGCTTCAACTTAAATTCATTCAGAAAATTAAATGCACATAACACATATTACAACAATTGGAAGCCTCTTATTGCACATTTAAAGTTGTGTGGTTTGTGCAGGCTTTGATATAGAAATATGTTGAAAATTGATCTGACGGTGATGATATGGAGGAAGGAGCATCATTATAAGGGGAGAGCTGGCTCCTGGGTCATTGATCACTTCTTTGATGATAGTCCCACCCCCTTGGCTGGAGCATTCTGCTTCTCTGGTTGACCAGCTCTCCCCTTTTCACTTCATAGAACATCTGAGCCTCCTTGTTGTTAAAACTGTTGCTTTGAAGAGGGACACTCTCTACTGAAGGTGGAATATTTTATATACCAGGCATCAATGGATATGTGGTACTAATGGAAGAAAGTGAAGGCAATGGTGCCCAAAACTCACTAATATAATCACCAATAAAGTATCTGGATATTCTGGTGATTGACACCATGCAAAATGAAATAACAAAATCACCTATGAACACATACTTCTTGAATGATCCATAACCTGTCCCACTCTTTCCCCCAACTTCCCAGCTTCCCTCTTCCATTTGAATGATACCACTTGGACCATTGCCTAATTCTGCATACTATATTGTTAAAAATTTTCTGATATTAAGCTGCATGAGCTGTTTTTATATTTTGGAGATTAATCCCTTGTCAGTAGCATCATTTGCAAATATTTTCTCCTATTCTGTGTGTTGTCTTTTTGTTTTGTTTATGGTTTTCTTTGCTACACAAAAGCTCTTAAGTTTAATTAGGTCCCATTTGTATATTTGTTTTTATTTTCATTACTCTAGGAGGTTGATCCAAAAAGATATTGCTGGGATTTATGTCAAAGTGTCCTGCCTGCTTTTTGCTAAGAGTTTTACAGTATCGGGTCTTACGTTTAGGTCGTTAATCCATTTTGAGTTTATTTTTGTGTATGGTGTTATAGCTCAATATCAAAAAAACAAACAACACAATCAAAAAATGGGCAGAAGACCTAAATAGACATTTCTCCAAAGAAGATGTCCAAAAAGCACATGAAAAGATGCTCAACATCACTAATTATTAGAGAAATACAAATCAAAACTACAATGAGGTATCACCCCACACTGGTCAAAATGGCCGTCATCAAGAAGTCTACAAACAATAAATGCTGGAGAGGGTGTGGCGAAAAGGGAACCTTCCTACACTGTTAGTGGGAATGTAAATTGTTACAGCCACTGTGGGGAACAGTATGGAGGTTCCTTAAAATACTAAAAATACAGCTACCATATGACCCAGCAATCCCACTCCTGGGCATATATCCAGAGAAAACCATAATTCAAAAAGATACATGCACCCCCAATGTTCATTGCGGCACTATTTACATTAGCCAAGACCTGGAAGCAACCTAAATGTCCATCGACAGATGAATGGATAAAGAAGATATGGTACATATATACAATGGAATACCACTTGCCATAAAAGAGAATGAAATAATTCCATTTGCAGAAACATGGATGGACCTAGAGATTATCATATTAAGTGAAGTACGTCAGACAAAGGCAAATATCATATATCACTTATATGTTGAATCTAAAACAATGATACAAATGAACTGATTTACAAAACAGAAACAGACTCACAGACTTAGAAAACAAACTTATGGTTACCAAAGAGGACAGGTTGGGGGGAGGGATAAATTAGGAGGTTGGGATTAACATATACACACTACTACATGTAAAATAGATAATCAACAAGACCTACTGTATAACACGGGGAACTCTACTCAGTACTCTGTAATAAGCCATATGGGAAAAGAATCTGAAAAAGAATAGATATAAGTATATCTATAACTAAATCACTTTGCTGAATGCATAAAACATTGTCAATCAACTCTACTCCAATATAAAATAAAATTTTTTTAAAAAGAAAGAAAAACATCAAAGTGAAGAAAAAGAGAATACATATGAGCTTCATTTGTGTTCAGGAAAAAAAAATTTGTGAAATTCTCCCCAGCCGACCACTCAAATATTTTGCAGACCAATGTTTATTCCCCTCTATTAATTTATACACACTTTGAGGGCAAGAACCTCAGTTTGTACAATTCCATATTTGTATAACTCCACTCACTCATCCCACAATATATCAGATTTTCTGCTTTATAGTGACTGTCTAGTAAGTATTTATTGATATAAAACGTCAGGAAAAAAATAGGACAAATTCAGTTAATCTTTCCTTTTTACGTTTGGTTGGAGGTGGATGAGGAACCCATGCTTTAACATAAAACCATTCAACACAGCTTCTCCATCAGGTTGCTTCCAATACTTTTTTTTTTCTATTGGAAAAATGGTAAGAACTTTGAGGGAATGAAACATTCTGATAACCACCTCAGTTCTAGACACGTAGACATCTTCATAAATGTTTGCTTATTGAATAATTGATCTTCATTATAAAAGAAGGGTCTGTATTGTTTTTCTCCATGTTTCAAGCAGAAAGCATCCCCCTTCTCCCCCCGCTGCTTATTAATGCCTTTTTTAAAAGATGGCCAACGTTCAAACATTATCTACAGTATAGATGGCATGTTTCTTTTTCTTTCTTTTACATTTTAATGGCAAAAATTATTAGATATTTTGATCACTAGAGTTTAATTCTTTCACCATTTTTAAATTGGAGCACCCTAATTTTTTGAGGACAATTTCCTCAAATCAGTTGGTTCTAAAATCCAAAATAAGGTTAAATATTCCAAAGCTGTAACAGTGTAGGGGTACAAAATTTTTCACCCCAAAATGTGCACTTTGTCATGAGAATTATATTAGGCTGATTATTTAAGAAACAGAAGACTCAGGAAGTTTTTCTTTCTACCTCCCCTTAACCACCTAAGAGAATTTAGATAGAGGGTCTACCTCCAGAGATAACTATAGAATATTAGCTAGGTATGGTAGACCGGGGGAAAATTAGCCAGGCCTGTTTACATTCCTCTTGGTGTCCGTCTATCTCTGCATGGGGGCAACATTTGTTTACTAAACATTTGCTCTTCCAAACAAGTCTTCCATGTGACTTGTCTTCCTCCTCTTTGGAGTCTCAGACCCCTACCCCCTTTTTTTAATCTCAGAATGGCAACTGCCCAACTGCCTTTGGGACTCATATTCTTATGGAGCCCCAATGCACACATAATTAAACTTTTTTTCTTCTGTTAATCTGTTACACGGTGATTTGATTATTAGACCAGTCAGAAGAAACAGGAAGGTTAGGAGAAAATTTTTCCTCCCTAACAACAGAGAGCTGGATATTCGATAGATGGGAAGGTGGCAACTGCAACCCGAAAACCATCATTAATAAGGAGCATATGCAGGAAGGATTCTCTCACAGAAATGATAAATGCAGAGCATTACTTCAGGAAATAGCAGTGTAGGGCCATTTTTAAATGGAAACCAAGGATAGAATCAACCCTGCCACACCTCTAAAAAAGTAATGTTGAGAAAGAAGGTGAGAAGCTTTGGATATTCTCATTACCTGCTAACCAGGTCACCTGTCTGTAGTCTTCCCTAAAGCCACTATCTGCCCAAACACAATGACCAGTGTGCAGATGTCAACACATTGTTAATCTTTCCAACCCAAAAAGGGTCAGCAGTTCAGGTAATAAGTCATACAGCAAGAGTCACCCAGGCTCTATTGCCAAATCTAATGCATGGAGGCAAAGGGGTGTAAACAGGTGTAAGGCAAAAGCATAGCTAACCAAATGGCTCCCTTGGAGGGAAGAAGCAAGTTTATTACATACGGGGTTGGCTACCCTGCTCTTCAACTAAAAGCATTAAAGAAGGAATCCTTGTTTCAGATTTCTCAGTCTTCCTCTTTTAACCTAAAATAGTTCAAACTGACTACCTAGTTATACAAATAAAACTTAATACTCTTTCTTAATAATCATATATTTTGATTAATTTTTTCAGTAGTTATAGTTTCTTTTACTTTTTCTATGAAAAATCCAAGATGACTAATGTATTTGAGAAACCTAGAATTGGTAGAATTTTAAATTATTGTTAGAGTGTGTTGCATTGCTTACATGGGTATATAAATATCCAATACAGTGGCTGGTTCTGAAACCAAGAAGAGCCCTGCTCCCACCTCAGTACAAAGGTCCCTCCAGGTCCATTCTTACTTGTAGAAAAGCTGAAGTTTCCCAAGCCTCCCTGAGTCATCAAGCAGTTAATGATTAAGACAAGAGAGTCACAGAATCTTTCGTTGTCTGATGCACCTTCCTGAGCTGTTTTACAGATACTTTAACTGTCACCAGAGGGAAAAAGCTGACTGCGTGATGACCAGACTGCAGCCATGACATAAGCTGCTTCAACTTGAGCAGTACTGAATCTACGGCTAGCACAGTTCCAAGAACCGGCCTCAAGAGAATGGGATTAACATTATTGCTCATAACAATCTACATCTTTGTGGGCCTCAAAATAATTGTAGCTACCTTGATAGGGTCAAGAGGGAAAATAAGAGAAGATGTTTATAAAAGGGCTGAGACTGGCCGATTTTAAGGCAAGGCAGAATTTATGGCATAATAGCTTTGGATTAATGGGAGCATTGGCCTTCTTCCCCTTTGAAGTCCCAAACAACTACCCCCAACATCCTCTTTTGTCTTTTGCTGAAGATTTTATTTAAGGTGAGGTTTTCAGATATTTTGGCAAGTTACTCCATTCTCCTAGGTCTCTCCCATGTATACACATTCTTAAATCTTTGTTTTATTTTCTCCTATTAATTTGTCTTACGTCAATTTAATTCTTAGGCCAACCAGAAGAACCTAGGAAGGTAGAGGAAAATTTCTTCCTCCCTGACATCTTATTTTCTGGTTTGGTAATAAACAAGTCTAAAAACTTGATTCAGTCTCATGATCTGGCCTGGATCAATGAATTAGTTGTCTTCCTCTTAAACTCATTGATATAGTATACAGTATTCTTGAATGCAATTGCCAGAGACCCATCAAATTTTCACTGAAGGCTACAACATAGGAAAAAGTGACTTGAGAAATTGCCCAAACCTAGCCCTAAAGTTTAGAAATATCTGTAAACATTCAACACAGACACACACACACACACACACACACACACACACACACACACACAGAGTACAATTTTTCTTCTGTCTTCAATTACACCACTCCAGGATCTGTTTATCTATTCCTGCAATGGTGTGAAAAAGACTAAATGCCTCACATCGTTATACATGGGAAGGTGGAGTAGAGGACGAGAGTGTTAGAATTAATCCTGAGGCCCTTTGGGCAGTCTCTGACGGAGGGAGGAGGCCCCCAGGAGAAAAGGAAGATACTTTGTGTTTTTTGCTACTTCTGGGGAAAGAAGGAGTTGCTAAGGCTCATCCAGTTGCATATCCATCTGTCCCAAGTAGCATTAATGACAGTGAACTAAGATTGCCCCTCTCCTTCCACATACACCATCAGGAGTCATATCTGGTTTTGCTACCATCCCCAGCCCCTAAAAGTGATGCTTATTTGAATCAAATCTCAAATCCCACCTAAAATAAAAATAATCCCAGGGTTGGGGAGAGGATGATCAAGGCTGTAATTTGGCCAAGTGTCTTCCAGTAGCTGTGTTCTGGGGTTCTGTCCTCCCCTAGGGACATCCCAGGTAATAGTCTTACACTTGTGACAAATCTAGCACCAGAGAAGCAATCAGCTTATCTCCTACCTCTGGCAACATTTATTCCATTTTTAAAAATCTGGATAAGCTTGGCTTTGGCTCATTTTTAATAGTCTTGGTTTGTATTTTGATTAATGTTTAAGCTCCTTCAAATCCATTTGGAAAAAGCTGAGAGCTGAAGCTTAAATAAACAATGGGATATCCTCAGACTTCAAAGAAGTATTACCTTAAGGGGACTAGCCAGACTGTGGAATGCCGGGCTTCTTTCTGTCTGGTCCTAATTAGCTTTGGATCTGGCAAATCTGTGCAATCCAAATGCACTCTGCAGAGGCCTCTGGCATGCTTTCTCAGCTACCCTCGTGTCTGGGCTCACCACATCCTCCGATCGTCATCTGAAGAAAACATTTCCTTCTGTTCTTGTCAGGTTCTGTCTGGGGAATATCAGTCCTTCTCCCCCTCCTCCCTATCTTTCCTTTGAGTTGTGACAAAAATCAGTTAGGCAACCAAGTCTTTTTTGCCCCAAGAGTCCTGCCTTGAGGTTAAGGATTTTGACCTTTAAGAGAAATAAAAGAGAAACAACACCTTCGAAACACTGGGGAATATGAGCTCTGGCTTCAGTTCTCTCCATTGGGAGTTCCTCTACAGATCCTGACTAGGGAAAACACTTCCCAATTCAAGTGACAAGCCATGTAAAAAACTCTCCAATGCCCTCCCCTGGGCAGCACAAGACATGCAGTGCTGAAGCTGAACTCTGCACAGTTGGAAGAAAGCAACTAGGCTGAGGAGAAAAAAGGAAGAGCTAGAGAAGGATGCTCACTCTTTATCTTCCTCAACAGGGCTTCAGTTCTGCTCTCCCCCGGATGTCAGTCATTCCAAGATTTTGCTGTGTATCACTGAGGCTGTGGGGCATGTATCAATAGATCAGAGGTTAGCAAACTATAGCCCACAGGCCAAATCCAACTCACTACCTATTTTTGTAAATAAAGTTTTATTGGAACACAGCCACACCCATTTGTTTATGAACTATCTACGTCTGCTTTCAAACAGCAGTGGCAGAGCTGAGTAGTTGAAACTGGGACTGTGCGGTCTGCAAAGCTAAAAATATCTACTAACTGGATCTTTACAGGAAATTTGCTAATAGAGGAAAGACAAAGGGAAGCCAAAGATAAAGCTGGTTTCAAAATGCAATATAATTTCAGCTCCCATTCATCTGGCCAGAATCCTTTTTTTCCCATATTTTCAGACATGGAGCAAAATACTCTCAAGAATTATACTCAGAAATCAATGAGGGTCCAATTGATAATAGATATTCCCAACAAAACATGCATTTTCTAAGAAAAGTTTGCCATGGAAATTATTTCACAACATGTATAAGGAGGGCCAAGATACGGTATAATTTCCATCATGGTTAAACCCATATTCTTTTGTTCTTCCATGCAGCTTCCCAAACCAAAACTAAGTCTCCAGCTATTTACTGCAAAGGGCTTCCGAAAGCATCCTTTTTGGGATTGCACACAGTGGTAGAGGGGTTCTTCTAAACCCTTGCAGAAAGCATGCAACTACAAAGAGGCCTTGGCAACTAGATAAGAATAAAATCAATACAGAGACCTGTATAAGCTGTGTATTCATCAGAGAGAATTAAAAACCTGTTGGGTTGCTTGTCCTTACTGCCTGCTGGTAAAGCATATTCAATTATTCATTTTATTCACCTGACTGACCACTTAAAAACTACGTAGTCAGTGCTTCAGCAATAATTTCATTTCTAAGTGTTCCGCCTGGTTATTTTTCTGTGTGTGCACACTATTAATTAATGACTATGGCAAAGTCCATAAATTTAAGCATTCAGTAGCAGTGGTGCTTGAGTCTATTACCCATGAAAACCAGAGTCTACAGTCACTGATTAGGCACAAAAGAGATAAGTATTGATTTTACTTGGGGGTTTTAATTTCTTCTCATTGAATCTGAATGAGTGGATTGTATTTGAACACCCCTCACAGAGCAGCAAAGTACAACGAGATCCACACAGCCGTTTCTCCATGGGTTGGGCTCAGCCTACCAGCTCACGTTTTGGAGGCATTATGTGTGTCATTGATGGAGGATCAACGATGAACCATTTGAGGCCCTAAAAAATGCAGCCAAATCCTCTCTGAGGATTAGTGTCTTATTAAATTGGGACAAGAGTATTAAGGACCCCCTGTGCTCAAAACCTAAGACCTCAATAAAACCCCTGATATGGTTGCATTTGGTTGTTTCAGCCTCCCAGAGTATCATGAAGCTGGCATTAATAAGACAGCTGAAAGGCTCCAAATGGTGGGTGCGGACTTCCAGGTGCTAGTGTAGCCCTAGGCTTGACTGATGCAACCAGCAACTCGATCAGATGAGGTGGATATTTGATGGACCTCTATGCTCCATCTCTTTAACAGAGATGAGAAAGCCCAGATCTTGGTCTGAACCAAGATCCAAGTAGATAAACAGTAGGAAAATTCCTACTTCTTTTGAGAAAAACTAAAGCCTGTAGCTACTGTACTTTTGTGGTGTCAGACACAGAGAAAATTTTTTAAAAAGTGGAATGGATTGAAAAGAACTATTGCATTCTGACAGCTGAGGCTTAAAAAGTCTAGAATTATTCCATTTAATAGATATTCTCATAGTACTTACTATATGCTGATTAGTGTTGTAAGTACTTTATAAAAAGAACATGCTTAACCCTCCTAACAATAATCAGATGTGGGTATTATTATTACCAGCCCTGTATTACAGATGAGGAAACTGAGGCTTGACGTGTTTAAGCACACAGCTAAAGTCACACAGCTAGTACGTGGCCCCTAACCCTGCATCCAGGCCCCTGAGCCTAAATCTGAGCTGTCTCTCGTCCTTCAGGCTGCCTTTCATGGAACAGGGTCCAGCACACCTTTTCACACTGCAAGACTCGGAAGTAAGGGCACAGTGAGAAAATGCTGGTTCTAGTTGTGATTTTTAAACTAGTTACTATGTTGCCTCAGGAAAGTGGTTCACCACCTGGGGACAATCAGAATCATTTGGAGAGTTGCTTTGGTTTGATTTATTTTCAAAACAGATTCCAAGACACCACCCCAGAACCAAAGTCTCTGGTAGTTGATTCCAGAAAATCTGCATTTTTCAAAGCTCCCCAGGGGACTTTGAGGCAGCCAGAGGAGTGTTTAGCAATCACTGAAGTTGGGCCACCCCAGAGAGTGGGTGCATAACTTGTTCTTACCTTCAAATGAGTCTAGAATCTAGTTTTACTGTTCTCTCCCAATCACAGCCTCAGTTCCTCAGCTGTAAAAAGAGGGTCTCCTAGCTATATAGAACCTCAAGTTTCCCATCTCCAATGTGAAGAGCTTTTGTAACCTTGTTAACACATTTCCTAGAAGGAGAATAAAGACTGAGTTTAGCCCTGGTTGAGGATTTTGAGGAATGGGATGATAGTGAGGGACAAGACATACACGGGAGGTAGTTTTAGTGACTCATTTTACCACTCCCAAATTAGAACTTTTAAAATAAGTTAATATATGCACCTGTGCCACTCACACTCACAGACAGGAATAAACCCTGTCGGGGCTCCATTTTGTCAGCCAGCTCCTTTAACTGATTTGCTCACCAAGGGAACAAACGTTGACAGAAAATATCAAGGGGTCTATTCTGTCCGTACTTCTACCTACAAAATAACTCAAAGAGTTCTTTGAGACAAAACTTTCTAAAAGCAATAAAATGTATGCTTGAGCAGGGTTAGATTTATTAGAATTAAAATTGCCACTGGTACAATTGTGGCAGTGATGGATGCAAAGGCAGGATTATGTAGTAGAAAGAATGAAGTTTGCTAGTCAGAAAAAACTGGAAAAACTGGCATCTGTTTTGGGACAAGAAAAACTGGAAAAACTGGCATCTGTCAGGAAAAACTGGCATCTGTAAGCCTTAGTTTTCATCATCTGCAAAATGAAAATAATACCTACAGATTTCAAACTGCCTTAAAAATAGAAAGGGGTTAACATGTATCATTCCCTATTTTATTTCAGAAACAAAATCCATTTCTTTCTTACTATGATGATCACAGTCTTTCATATTCTTCATTCTTTGGTGGTCACCTTCTCTGTGTCCCATTCCTGGCTGTACTGGACTGGTCCTCCTTCATTTGTTCATTTAAGAAATATCTTTTAGCCCAAGTAATTGTCCAAGTTTGCCAATTAATATTTGTTTGTAATATATTTTGTGTGCTGAAAAAAATTATATCAACAAATAAACCATGTGTGATTTTATCCATTGCTTCTTGGAATTCTTCTGATCCCCAATCAGATAAATTGTTTACCTATGTGTTTTTCAAGTTGTTGTTTGGTGCCTTTGTTTTTGTTTGCTAATTAACACACTGATTCATTTAATACCAATTTTGTTACATCATGGAATGTCAGGATATAACCTCGGTTTTTTTTGATATTTGATCCTGCAAATTAAATTACACATAATTAATTACACACTTACATACACATATATCTCAGTCTACTTTAACTTGGAGAGTCTTGATATTGCTCAGCAGCCCAGAGTTGGATCTGAGAGTATCTCAAGAAGATTATCTTCCAATTTATTCTTTGAATTTGCATAGCTCATAAAGGTGTATAAATAATTTGCCTCTCTCTGTGACAAGGAAATAGCTGTGGGGTGGGGAGGATCTTAAAGAATAGTGTCTGGTTGTTATTGGCAGAGACATGAATGGAGGTAATGTTTCCAAAGGAAGAGACAACATGGAAGACGAAGTGAGAAATGATGGAGTATTGCCCTCCAAGACCTTACCCTTAATGTGATGGAGAAAGCACAGAAGGGAAGCCTTCAGGAAGGGGTACAACAAGCAGGCCTGTCTGATAAGTAGGGTCTGCATTAAATGTCAGCAGTGATCAGTACTCTGGAATTTGTACAGAGTAGATTAAAGAAATCCATACAAGATGCTATATTAAAATGTAGGTAAATGTGTGCTTTAACTAGAGGTTGAGCTGTGTCATTCAGAGAGACAATAAAATCTTTTTTTTTACTGAAAACACTAATATAAGTTTGACTCTTCTGATTAAATGGTGCTTGAAATACATGGTTTGCATTTTAGAGCAATCTTTATTTCTGTTAGACATTTATGTTGCATTTTTATTAATCTGCACTATCTTTTAGTAGGAATTTTCAGTTGTTTCATTTAAAATAATTAGGACTTTGTGCTATGAACACTGATAATACATTTGAAATAATAGTGGATACATATTTTACTTTCTCTTTCTTTGCAAATAGGTAAAAAATTATGTTCTGGGATTCTAGTTGGTTTGATTTCAGTAAAATAAAATGTATTGTTGCAGTATGGACTAAAGTACACATATTTTTGTACCTGTTGTTAACTTTTTCCTCAGCACTGTGGGAGAATGCAGAAGTAGTAAGATAAACTTATGAAGATCAACAAGCATACAGTTTAACAGAAGGGACGTGATGAAGCCAAAGCAACTAAGCTGGTCAAGGATGAATTTGAATACGTATCTAGGATTATCCTATATAAACTGTGTGGTATAGAATGAAAGGTCCATGGATATTTAGAATTGAGGTCTACAGTCCAACATTTCCAGAACACTGTACTATATGAAACTCACCCAGTTGGTGCTAAGCTCAAATATGACAACATCCACTGAGCACTTTATACACTGTGAGGCATAATTCACTTGTAACATAGAAAACAACTTCTCATCTGCTAGGACACAAGGAATTAGAAGACTTTCATTTGAGACCTATCTCTGCCTCTTCTCCATAGCATGTCCTTATATAACTGATATTTTTCTGAAAATCTCTTTCCTTTCTGAAAAATTGGCATGTTACTAGTCCTAATTAAAACTCATTGAAAAATCAATGTAGTTCACATTCTTTTTTCAATTGGAAAAAAAAAAAAAAACCTCTCTATAGATATTAATGTAATCATCAACCTCATGAGGATAGTGGAAGGATTCATGTGAGAAATGGGATAAAATACACAAAAGCACTTCATAAATTGGAAAGTACTCTTTCTTTTTTTGTTATCTGGAAATTGATCTCCTTTTTTTTTCCTTTTTGCCAAAATGCTATTTAGGAAAACTTCCTTTTTGAGTTTTTTTAACTGGCCTTTATTAATTGAGTAAGCAGTTGCTTAAAGGCTAGGAAATTAGAAGATGCAATAATTGAACAATCATGAGCTTTATAGTAATGGTTGTTTTAGGAAGTAACAAAACTCACCCCAGTATTCCCTTATTAAGAATATATCTCAAATCAGATCTGAAGCACCAAGGAGAATTAGAAGACGAAAATAATATAGGCTCAGAATGGGCACCTTTGTATTCACTCATCTCTCCCAGAACCAAGCAGTATGAGTGCAAATCCATTCAAGACCCAGAGGATGCGTTTGATTTCAATCTTCTCTCCCCTGACACTCTAAATGAGAAATCGAAATAGACGCCGATGCAATTTTTAAAATTCTGGAAATAGTAGCATTTGAGCAGCAAGTTTCTTGTCATTTTCCTGTTAATGCCAATTTCTGAAGTAAACCAACCTATAATATTTTTGACAGGTCAATGGCTAGAGTAATAGAGAAATTTCAATATATCAGTTTTCATTTCATATTTACGGGGAAAAAAAGCTGAATGTCATTCCAGCGATTCAAATTTTCTAACAAAACCCAGTGACACATAAAACTCTCATTTAACAGGTCTCCTTTCTCAGGGGGAAAATACATTTTAATGTTTTAATTCTATTTATTTATAATTATAATTTCATGTCCTAAGGAATTCTGTTCAATGAACTTTTAGAATTTTTTCTCCATAGTCTATATAACTAGTTTTCAGTTGCAGACCATGCGATATTATTCAGGTGTTAAGACAACCACTTAATTGTAGAAACTTATGGAATTGAGGGAGAGGTGGCATGCGTAGTTTTCAATTTTATATATATTCTTCTCAGCTAAGTGAGAAAAACCTTGGTAGAGGAAATTAACCAACAGTCCGAGACAAACTCTTTTTCAGGTCTTCAGATTAATACAAACTAGTGCTTGCAAACTTGGCTGCCCTTTCCTGAAAGTAAAATAAAAGTTATCACAAGACCCAGAAGTCAAACTAAGTAAATGGAAAAGAGTTTTCATAGTAATTAAATGCAAATTATACTTTTGGTCTCTAGATATCTTTGAAAAATATTTTTGGAAAGGTATAGAGGAACAAATAGCGGGACAAAGATGAATGATCTTTGGAAGAATTCATGATACAGAAGAAAATGAAATTAAAAAATTCTACATATACTTTTGAACCTAAAAGATCAAGTGATTTTTATAGAATAATATTTCATCTGGGCTCAGGAACAAAAGAGACATGAAGTCAATTTCCAATTCTTCTACTTAGTAACTTGGTCAGCTTTCTTAACCCCACTTAGCTTCAGGTACCTTAATTGTAAAATGAGGTTAATAGTAGCAATAATAATAACATCAATCATGTTTGTAATGTTGGGGACCTTGTGAAATAATACATATGAAGTGTATATTACAGCATTTATTCTGTGTCTATCCTGAATCCAGTAACAGCTTAGGAATAATTTATTGGCTGCATTGTTACTATTCTCCTTTCTGGTAACACAACCTCTCTTCATCTGGGGGCACCTTTCCCCATCAGTAACCCTGAGAGTCAGCAAGGGATGATATCACCTCCTGGTTCATCATCTCCACTGAGATCTGCGGGCCCATGGGTGGATGTTTGAACCAAGTCTCGCCAATCAGCCAATTCCTAATCTAGTGTTTGAACAATCAGTAAAGAGCCTCTTTCTCCTTCTAGGTCCTGGGTGCCAAAAGCCATTAAGCCTGAGTTTCCACAGGTTACTTTGCTACATCCTGGAGAAAGCCTTCCAACCCAACCCACCTAGAACAAAGAAGAGCAAAAAGACTGTTCTAAGGAAACAGTAAGCCCAGAGCTCCAGTTTTATTGGAAGCCAATTTTGCTCCTTGAACTTCTGGGATACTTGGAACCATCAATTCCTTGTTTGGTTTAAGCTAGCCTGCACTAGGTCTTTGTCACAAGCAGTCTCTGCTCAGTCCTTATCAGCTTTCACTATTAGCCTAACGACAAGAAATCCATGTCAGTAGGGATTTCAGAATGGAAGTAATAAGTCAAATCTCTAAGCTATTATTAATATGTGATAGCAGCTTGGCAGAGCCAGCTTGGAAGGATGCTTGGATCTGTGATATACTGAAAATCCTACTCTGGAAATGGATTTCTTCATGTGCTGCCATCCAGGAAGGAAATGTAGCTTAAGAAGGCAACTGTATAGGTAGAAAGATGTCATCTTTAGAATAACTCTAAACTGCATCCTTAATATCCCAGACTTGGGCACTCCAGAAGTGAGACCTGCCAGGTTACCCCTCATGTTAATTTTTCACTTGCCCTTTAAGAACAATAACACATGCACTTTGTCTAGTGTACTTGTTGTGTTTTCTTAATTTTTTTAATTTTATTTTTCAAGAATTATCAATCTTCTCTAAAGGCTCTAAAGTCAGGAGAGTCTCCATATATCTGATAAAATTAAGGAACCAATTAAAATTGTATAGAATAAAAAATTGGTACTATCCAGTCCCATTTATTTCCCTGAAAAATTTCATGTGTTGCTGGTTTAAATTATGTCACAAGTTTGGGGAATGGCCAAGATAGTGGAGCAGGAAGACTCTGAGCCCATTGCCTGCCACAGGTACACCAAAATTACACCTATGTGCAGAGCAACTATCGGTAAGAATGACCTGAAGACTAGCCAAAAGATTTCCCACAAATAAAAATATAAAGCGGGAACCACAATGAGATGGGTAAAAAGGGTGGAGACACTTATAGTCAAGATCCATACCCCTGAGTAGGTGACCCACAAACAGGAGGATAATCACAATTGCAGGGGTCCTGCACCTGGAAGATGAGCCTCCAGAATATCTGGCTTTGAAGGCCAGTCGGGGTTGTGTGTGGGAGAACTGAATGGCTGTAGGAAACAGAGAATCTGCACTTAAAGGACACACACAAAATCTCAAGACCCATCAGAGAGGCAATAATTTGAAAGGAGCCTGAGTCAGACCCACTTGCCAAACTTGGAGAGCCTCCCAAAGAGTCAGGAGGCAACTGAGACTCCCCACTGGGGACATAGATGTTGGTGGGAACAACTGGGAGCTTATTCGACAATGAGGACACTGGTGCTGACAAGAATTTGTCATTTTGGAATCCCCCATTTAGCCTATTAGTGCTGTGGGCTAACCCACACAGCAGCTCAGTGGCACCAGTCCCAAGACCCCCCAGACCAAGCATCCAGTCACACAGGGACACATCCACACCCACCAATGGGCCAAAACCAGCCCCAGGACCCCAGCACCCATAGCCAACCACCCCAGGACCTGGCTTTCCATACCAACAGGCTGGCACCAGCCCCAGAACCCCCAGGACTCACTTCCAGCTGTGCTATGACCTAGCCCCATGCATCAGCAGAACAGGACCAGCCCCAGGAAACCCTGGGCTGTGCAGCCAATCACTTCAGGACCTGGCCCCACCTATCCGTGGCTAGCAGCATCTCCACAAGGCAGGGCCTGGCAGATAACAAGGCTTGGAGGCAGGGGGTGGGGGCACAGAACTATCTACCAGTACACCCACAGTAGTCAGCCCTGACACAACAGAAGGGCCCATGTAGCCCATAGCTACATGTAGCACATAGCTCTGGTGACCAGAATGCAGTGTGCTGCTGGGCCCCATAGGACATCTCTTACATAGGCCACTTCTCTAAAATCAGGAAACATAACTGACCCAACTAATATATAGAAATAAACACAGAAAATTAGATAAAATGAGGAGACAGAGAAATGTACTTCAAACAAAGGAACAAGATAAACCCCAGAAGAAGGACTGAGAGAAGTAGAGATAAGCAATCTACCTAATAAAGATTTCAAGGTAATGATCACAAAGATGCTCAATGAATTTGGGAGAAAAACGATGATCATGTGAGAAGTTTAACAAAGAGTTAGAAAATATAAAGAAGAAACAAACAGAGCTGAAGAATACAATAACTGAAATTTTAAAAAAACAAAAAAAACCTAGAAGGAATCTATAGTACATTTGATGATCAGCGAACTGGAAGACAGAGTAGTAAAAATCACACAAGTGGAACAGACAAAAGAAAAAAAAATTAAAGAAGGACATTTTAAGAGACTTCTGGGATAACAGCAAGCATACCAACATTCTTATTAAAAGGGCCCAAGAAGGAGAAGAGAAAGAAAAAGGAATAGAGATATAATAGCTGAAAATGCCCCTAACCTAGGAAAGAAAACAGACATCCAGGTCCAAAAAGCACAGAGTCCCAAAAAGAATCAACCCAAAGAGGTTCACACCAAGACAAATTGTAATTAAAATGACAAAAATGAAAGAGAGAATCTTAAAAGCAGCAAGGGAAAAGCAACTAGTTTGGTACAAGGAAACTCCCACAAACCTATGAGCTGATTATTCAGAAAAAACGTTGCAAGTCAGAAGGGAATGGCACAATACATTTAAAATGATGAAAGGAAAAAAAACCCACACAAGTATACTCTGCTCAGCAAGGCTATCATTCAGATTTGATAGAGAAATAAAGAGTTTTACAGGCAAGAAAAAGCAAAAGCTAAAAGAGTTCAGCACCAGTAAATGGGCTTTACAAGAAATGTTAAAGGAACTTCTCTAAGTGGAACAGAAAATAACATCACTAGAAACATGAAAATTATAAAATAAAAAATCTCATTGGTAAAGGCAAGTTTACAGTAAAGGTAGTAGGTCGACCACTTATAAAACTAGTAGGAAGGTTAAAAAACAGAAGTAGTAGAATCATCTATATCCACAATAAGTAGTAAAGGCTTACACAAATCAAAAAGATGTAAAATAGGATGTCAAAAACCTTAAACGTTGCAGGGGAGAGTAAAAATGCAGAGTTGTCAGAGTGTGTTTGAATTTAAGAGATCATCAACTTAAAACAATCATGTATATACAGGTTGATATATATATAAAACTCATGGTAAAAACAAACCACTTATAGTAGTTACACACAAAAAAGAGCAAGAAATACAAACATAACATTAAAATAATCATCAAATCACAAGGGTAGGGAGACCTTCAAAATGGCGGAGGAGTAAGACGTGAAGATCACCTTTCTTCCCCACAAATACATCAAAAATACATCTCACGTGGAACAACTCCTACAGAACACCTACTGAACGCTAGAAGAAGATCTCAGAACTCCCAAAAGGCAAGAAACTCCCCACATACCTGGGTAGGGAAAAGAAAAAAGAGAAAACAGAGACAAAAGAATAGGGACGGGACCTGCGCCAGTGGGAGGGAGCTGTGAAGGAGGAAAGGTTTCCACACACTAGGAAGTCCTTTCGCGGGCAGAGACTGCGGGTGGCAGAGGGGGGAAGCTTCGGAGCCGAGGAGGAGAGCGCAGCCACAGGGGTGCGGAGGGCAAAGCGGAGAGATTCCCGCACAGAGGCTCGGCGCCGAGCAGCACTCACCAGCCCGAGAGGCTTGTCTGCTCAGCCGCCGGGGCGGGCGGGGCTGGGAGCTGAGGCTCGGGCTTCGGTCGGATCGCAGGGAGAGGACTGGGGTTGGCGGCGTGAACACAGCCTGAAGGGGCTAGCGCGCCACAGCTAGCGGGGAGGGAGTCCGGGGAAAAGTCTGGAACTGCCTAAGAGGCAAGAGACCATTGTTACAGGGTGCGTGAGGACAGGGGATTCAGAGCACCACCTAAACCAGCTCCAGAGACGGGCGCGAGCCGCGGCTATCAGTGCGGACCCCAGAGACGGGCATGAGACGCTAAGGCTGCTGCCGCCGCCACCAAGAAGCCTGTGTGCAAGCACAGGTCACTCTCCACACCGCCCCTCCCGGGAGCCTGTGCAGCCCGCCACTGCCAGGCTCCCGTGATCCAGGGACAACTTCCCCGGGAGAACACATGGCGCGCCTCACGCTGCTGCAACGTCACGCCAGCTTCTGCCGCCACAGGCTGGCCCCGCCTCCTCCGTACCGCTCCCTCCCCCCGGCCTGAGTGAGCCAGAGCCCCCGAAGCAGCTGCTCCTTTAACCCCGTCCTGTCTGAGAGAAGAACAGACGCCCTCAGGCGACCTACACACAGAGGCGGGTCCATATCCAAAGCTGAACCCCAGGAGGTGTGCGAACAAAGAAGAGAAAGGGAAATTTCTCCCAGCAGCCTCAGGAGCAGTGGATGAAATCCCCACAATCAACTTGATGTACCCTGCATCTGTGGAATACCTGAATAGAAAATGAATCAACCCAAATTGAGGCGGTGGAATTTGGGAGCAACTGTAGACATGGGGTTTGCAGTCCGTGACTGACTTGTTTCTGATTTTTATGTTTATCTTAGTATAATTTTTAGCACTTGTTATCATTGGTGGATTTGTTTATTGGTTTGGTTGCTCTCTTCTTTTTTTTTTAATTACTTTTTAATTTTTTTTTATTTTAATGATTTTTTAATTTTAATTATTTTATTTTATTTCTTTTTTTCTCCCTTTCCTTCTGAGCCTTGTGGCTGACAGGGTCTTGGTTCTCCGGCCGGGTGTCAAGCCTGAGCCTCTGAGGTGGGAGAGCCAAGTTCAGGACACTGGAACACCAGAGACCTCCCAGTCCTACATAATACCAATTGGCGAGGGCTCTCCCAGAGATCTCGGTCTCAACGCTAAAACCCAGCTCCACCCAGCAGTCAGCAAGCTCCAGTGCTGGACACCACATGGCAAACAATTAGCAAGACAGAAACACAACCCCACCCATTATCAGAGAGGCTGCCTAAAATCATACTAAGTTCACAGACACCTCAAAACACACCACAGGACGCAGCCCTGCCCACCAGAAAGATAAGATCCAGCCCCACCCACCAGAACACAAGCACCAGTCCCCTCCACCAGGAAGCCTAAACAAGCCACTGAACCAACCTTACCCACTGGGGGCAGACACCAAAAACAACGGGAAGTACGAACCTGCAGCCTGTGAAAATGAGACCCCAAACACAGTAAGTTAAGCAAAATGGGAAGACAGAGAAATATGCAGCAGATGAAGGAGCAAGGTAAAAACCCACCAGAACAAACAAATGAAGAGGAAATAGACAGTCTACCTGAAAAAGAACTCAGAGTAATGATAGTAAAGATGATCCAAAATCTTGGAAACAGAATTGAGCAAAAAAAGAAAGAAACATTTAACAAGGACTTAGAAGAACTAAACAGCAAACAAACAATGATGAACAACAAAATAAATGAAATTTAAAATTCTCTAGAAGGAATCAATAGCAGAATAACTGATGCAGAAGAATGGATAAATGAGCTGGAAGATAAAATAGTGGAAATAACTACCACAGAGCAGAATAAAGAAAGAAGAATGAAAAGAATTGAGGACAGTCTCAGAGACATCTGGGACATTAAACACACCATCATTCAAATTATAGGGGTCCCAGAAGAAGAAGAGTAAAAGGGACTGAGAAAATATTTGAAGAGATTATAATTGAAAACTTCCCTAATATGGGAAAGGAAGTAGTCAATCAAGTCCAAGAGGTACAGTGAGTCCCATACAGGATAAATCCAAGGAGAAACATGCCAAGAAACAAATTAATCAAATTATCAAAAATTAAATACAAAGAAAAAATATTAAAAGCGGCAAGGGAAAGGCAACAAATAGCATACAAGGGAATCTCCATAAGGTTAACAGCTGATCTTTCAGCAGAAACTCTGCAAGCCAGAAGAGAGTGGCAGGACATGTTTAAAGTGATGAAAGGGAAAAACCTACAACCAAGATTACTCTACCCAGCAAAGATCTCATTCAGATTCAACAGAGAAATTAAAACCTTTACAGACATGGAAAAGCTAAGAGAATTCAGCACCACCAACCAGCTTTACAACAAATGCTAAAGGAACTTCTCTAGGCAGGAAACACAAGAGAAGGAAAAGACATACAAACACAAACCCAAAACAATTAAGAGAATGGTAATAGGAACATACATATCAATAGTTACCTTAAATGTAAATGGATTAAATGCTCCAAGCAAAAGACATAGACTGGCTGAATGGATACAAAAACAAGACCCATATATATGCTGTCTACAGGAAATCCACTTCAGACCTAGGGACACGTACAGACTGAAAGTGAAGGGATGGCAATAGATATTCCACGAAAATGGAAATCAAAAGAAAGCTGGAGTACTAATTCTCTTACCAAACAAAATAGACTTTAAAATAAAGACTATTACGAGAGACAAAGAAGGATACTACATAGTGATCAAGGGATCAATCCAAGAAGAAGATATAACAATTGTAAATATTTATGCACCCAACATAGGAGCACTTCAATACATAAGGCAAATGTTAACAGCCATAAAAGGGGAAATCGACAGTAACACAGTAATAGTAGGGGACTTTAACACCCTACTTTCACCAATGGGCAGATCATCCAAAATGAAAATAAATGATGAAACACAAACTTTAAATGACACATTAAACAAGATAGACTTAATTGATATTTATAGGACATTCCATCCAAAAACAACAGAATACACTTTCTTCTCAAGTGCTCATGGACCATTCTCCAAGATAGATCATATCTTGGGTCACAAATCAAGCCATGATAAATTTAAGAAAATTGAAATCTTATCAAATATCTTTTCCAAACACAAGGTTATGAAACTAGATATCAATTACAGGAAAAAAAACTGTAAAAAAATACAAGCACCTGGAGGCTAAACAATATGCTACTAAATAACCAAGAGATCACTGAAGATATCAAAGAGGAAATCAAAAAATACCTAGAAACAAATCACAATGAAAACACAATGACCCAAAGCCTATGGGATGCAGCAAAAGCAGTTCTAAAAGGGAAGTTTATAGCAGTACAATCCTACCTCAAGAAACAAAAAAATCTCAAATAAACAACCTAACCTTACACCTAAAGCAATTAGAGAAAGAAGAACAAGAAAAGCCCAAAGTTAGCAGAAGGAAAGAAATCATAAAGATCAGATCAGAAATAAATGAAAAAGAAGTGAATGAAACAATATCAGAGATCAATAAGCTAAAAGCTGGTTCTTTGAGAAGATAAACAAAATTGATAAACCACTAGCCAGACTCATCAAGAAAAAAAGGGAGAAGACTCAAATCAACAGATTTAGAAATGAAAAAGGAGAAGTAAAACTAACACTGCATAAATACAAAGAATCATGAGGGATTACTACAAGCAACTATATGCCAATAAAATGGACCACTTGGAAGAAATGGACAAATTCTTAGAAAAGCACAACCTTCCAAGAGTGAACCAGGAAGAAATAGAAAATATGGACAGACCAATCACAGGAACTGAAATTGAATCTGTGATGAAAAATCTTCCAACAAACGAAAGCCCAGGACCAGATGGACTCACAGACGAATTCTATCAAACATTTAGAGAAGAGCTAACACCTATCCTTCTCAAACTCTTCCAAAATATAGCAGAGGGAGGAACACTCCCAAACTCATTCTACAAGGCCACCATCACCCTGATACCAAACCCAGACAAAGATGTCACAAAGAAAGAAAACTAGAGGCCAATATCACTGATGAACATAGATGCAAAAACCTCAACAAAATACTAGCAAACAGAATCCAACAGCACATTAAAAGAATCATACACCATGATCAAGTTGGGTTTATCCCAGTAATGCAAGGATTCTTCAGTACACACAAATCAATCAACGTGATAAATCATATTAGCAAATTGAAGGATAAAAACCATATGATAATCTCAATATATACAGAAAAAGAACAAAAGACCCCAAGTAGCCAAAGCAATCTTGAGAAAGAAAACTGGAGCTGGAAGAATCAGGCTCCTGGACTTCAGACTATACTACAAAGCTACAGTAATCAAGACAGTATGGTACTGGCACAAAAACAGAAATATAGATCAATGGAACAGGATAGAAAGCACAGATATAAACCCACGCAAACATAGTCACCTTATCTTTGATAAAGGAGGCAAGAATATACAATGGAGAAAAAACACCCTCTTCAATAAGTGGTGCTGGGAAAACTGGATAGCTACATGTAAAAGAATGAAATTAGAACATTTCCTAACACCACACACAAAAATAAACTCAAAATGGATTAGAGACCTAAATGTAAGGCCAGACACTATCAAACTCTTAGAGGAAAACATAGGCAGAACACTCTATGACATAAATCACAGCAAGATCCTTTTTGACCCACCTCCTAGAGAAAGGGAAATAAAAACAAAAATTAACAAATGAGACCTAATGAAGCTTAAAAGCTTTTGCACAGCAAAGGAAACCATAAACAAGACGAAAAGACAGCCCTCAGAATGGGAGAAAATATTTGCAAATGAAGCAACTGACAAAGGATTAATCTCCAGGACATACAAGCAGCTCATGCAGTTCAATATCAAAAAACAAACAACCCAATCCAAAAATGGGCAGAAGACCTAAATAGACATTTCTCCAAAGAAGATATACAGATTGCCAACAAACACATGAAAGGTTGCTCAACATCACTAATCATTAGAGAAATGCAAATCAACACTACAATGAGGTATCACCTCACCCTGGTCAGAATGGCCATCATCAAACAATGTACAAACAATAAATGCTGGAGAGGGAGTGGAGAAAAGGGAACCCTCTTGCACTGTTGGTGGCAATGTAAATTGATATAGCCACTATGGAGAACAGTATGGAGGTTCCTTAAAAAACTAAAAAGAGAACTGCCATGTGACCCAGCAATCCCACTACTGGGCATATACCCTGAGAAAACCATAATTGAAAAAGAGTCATATACCAAAATGTTCATTGCAGCTCTATTTACAATAGCCAGGACATGGAAGCTAACTAAGTGTCCATCAACAGATGAATGGATAAAGAAGATTTGGCACATATATACAATGGAATATTACTCAGCCATAAAAAGAAACGATATTGAGTTATTTGTAGTGAGGTGGATGGACCTAGAGTCTGTCATACAGAGTGAAATAAGTCAGAAAGAGAAAAACAAATACCACATGCTAACACATATATATGGAATCTAAAAAAAAAAAGAAAAAATGGTTCTGAAGAGCCTAGGGGCAGAACAGGAATAAAGACGCAGACATAGAGAATGGACTTGAGGACACGGGGATGGGGAAGGGTAAGCTGGGACGAAGTGAGAGAGTAGCATGGACATATATAAACTACCAAATGTAAAATAGCTAGTGGGAATCAGCTGCATCACACGGGGAGATCAGCTCGGTGCTTTGTGACCACCTAGAGGAATGGGATAGGGAGAGTGGGAGGGAGATTCAAGAGGGAGGGGATATGGTGACTAGACTTATTGTGGTGATCATTTTTTAATGTGTAGAATTATCTAATCCCCATGATGTGCACCAAGAACCAACATAGTGTTGTAGGTCAGTTATACTTCAAGTAGAAAAAAATGTCCCAAGTTCCCAATGTTACTTAATGATGAAAGGAGGTTCTGCTTACTTTCTTAAACTAGGTAATTATGTTTACCAAAATAACCTTCAAACTTAATTGAAAAATTTAAGCTCATGAAAATCTATCTTTTTAAAGAACAGTTTATTATTTCTATAGAATAATGCTTAATTTTTCAAGTAAGCTCACAAAGGTGTAAAATATGACAATATAGAGGGGTAAGCAGATTTTCTTATGACCTTAAATGAATAAAGAATAGTCAAGTTATTGGAATATAAAAGAAGTAACATATGTTCAGCATATTTCTATTTGTGAAATGACATACCACCTAGCACCAACTGTCAATGTCTATTTTTTATAATCAGTGTTTCCAAAATGCAAAATTAAAATACGAAGTTTATGTCTTTTCCCTTGACTTTTCTTTTGCAGGGCTGGTAGTGGGAGAATTATGACAGTATTTTGTTTCCACTCTGCCTTTTAAATGGTTGTGGTTTTTATAGCAATAACAAAAATCTGAAGTATCAACACCACCTCTTCAAGAGCTGACAAGCTCAGTTTTGGAGTTTTCATGACCCCCCCTGGAACAGACAATAGCTGAAACATTAGGTAGGAACATGAGTTATTTATGTATTTTCATGCCATGTGTTTTAAAGGCAGAGCTTCTGAGATTAGGTAGGAATTGTCTCTTATTCCGTATTGGTCATTTTTGGACCAGGGTTGAGGGAATGTTTGAAGCCTAGGGATTTGCTCATCTTAGCGTAATGCAGGTTTGACACCAAGGATGGAGCTGCAGATGGCCTAGTAGATGAAAGAGACAATTCCTAATTACCAGTTGTATGCTTTTCTTTCCCAGATAAGCTGATTTTCATGGATAGTGGAAGTCAAGAACATGGGCTCTTAGAGAAAAATCTGGAGAGAGACCTGATCTTTGCTACTTCACAGTGATGTGATCCTGGCAAAAGAGTGAACTTTTCAGTTTGCTTTTTAGTTACATAAGAATATTGAAGTCACATAAGATGGTTGTGAGGGGATTAAATAAGGAAAGATGTAAAATGGGTAGCAAAAATAGTTGATGATGATTATTGTCAACATTACCCCCTTCATGTGGTCCCTTCCCATTGGTAAATATGCTTCAGCTGCTAGTCTTAAATTTTAGATAGCTGCTATTGTGTTTGTCCTATTCTGGCAGTACCAAAGTCCTGCCCATGTTTGATATGTTTTGATATCTATTTATGTCTTGTTTGTCTCAGATGTAACTGTAAGAAATCTCTCAGAGCTGCTACTTCCCTCTTTGTTCATTTTTTCACTTTGAGGGAAGGACTTCAATGTGCTCTTTCTGAGACAGACAGGTGACAAAAAAAACAAAAAAACAAAATCTTTTACAGATTTCCAAGATGATTGTAACTGCAAACAGCCTTCACCAAAATGTTCCAAGCAGAAACAAACTGTCAGGTTAAGACCTCAAAGTTCAATGTGAGGCCATTCTGTTGCGCAGTTTAGAGTAAAACTTTTAAGAGGTTTTATATAATTAAGTTTTACCAATTTTTAAAGATCTGGGAAAAATTATAGTTAATGGCTTTAGCTTAAACTGAGCCTTCCTTTCTGAAAATATTCCTCTCCCTCCCTTTTTGGGAGTTAAATCACTGAGGTTTGGGGTTGTTTATCATAGCAAGTAGAGTTATCTACCTTAACTAGTACAATTTCAGAGTTAAGACTAGTAGAAATCATATTCAAATACTGGTCCAAATGACTCCAGTGAAATGTTTTGTCTACTAGTCAACTCAAAGCTGGATTTATGAAAATCAAATACCTAGTTTATTGGACTCCTAGAAACTTTGTATTTAATGCTGGTAACATAAGTAAATACTAAGGTGGGCTGTATTAAAGTTAAGGAAATAGTTGTTAGAATAGACAAAACCCCCAATCCCAGTCAGTTAACATAATAGTTTATTTCTGCTGTGATAGGAAAATATGAGTCCTTGAAGTCGGTGAGGGTAGGCGTGTGTGGGTTTACTCCATGAACTTGTGGAGTTGTTCAGGAACCCAGGCTGAAGAAGACTCTGTCATCTTAAACACATCCTGATGTCTGCAAACCATCAGCTGAGTCCTTCTTACTCTCTTAGAGAAGAGAAGTGACGCACGTCACTTTCACTTGAATTCTACTGGCATGAGTCACTTATATGGTCTCACCTTAACTGAACAGAGAGCTGGGAATATAATGCCTGTCTTGCAACTCTACCCTGTGTAAGGGAGCACACATCTTTATTGGAGAGCTAGTTTTTCTCTGCCACAGGCTAGCTATGTGTTTGGAATGTAAAGAAGAAAATAAGTTTCAAGTGATCTTGCAGTTGGCCTGCTCTCATTCTATTGCGAGTTAAGAGAGAGAGGAGAAGGTGGCCAGAATCTACCATGTGGGCTCACAGGAGTTGGCTAGGCATCAGCAAGTGTTTTCTTTTCTGCTAAGTGTTGTGGGATTTGCTGTTTGCGGTCTCCCAGCTGCATCACAGACCAGTTAACTGCTGGATTTATTCCAGAGCGTCTAGTGGGTTTGATGAAACTCACAATAAGGGACTAGGAACAAAGATTGGAACAAGTCCTGTTACCAGAAGTTTACCAAGTAATGAACGGGCCATGAACAGAAACTGCAGGATGTCTACGAACAAAAACTGTCACTTCCAAAAACTGTTTTCCAGGAACTATAAGAGAAAGTGGTGAATTTCATATCCTTATGAACAACTCGCAATCATGCAGGATTGATTAAAATTGTCCCTTAGTTGTTCTCCCTAGAAAATGCTAGGAAAATGCTAGAAATGGCCATGAAGTCTCTCTATGCTTTGCTTCCCTTTATAGGTGGCGTCATGTTATTTTTTCATGTTTTAAATTGTTAATTATTTTCTCTGATAGGGCAGCCTAAAACATAACCATCTGGAGGGAAAATAGCTAGAGTTATGTAAATCTATGCATTTATGAATTCATTCATTCATTCATCACATGTTTGTTGAGTATCTACTATATGCCAGGTACTGCATTAATATTGGGAAAATAAAGATAATAACAATAAAGCAATTCTAACATCAGCTATGTCTAACGCTTATGGAGGACATACTATTAGCCAGGCACTATGTTAAAAATGTTATAAGCATTAAGCATTTGATCCTTACGATTATTATGAATCCTTTGCATAACTTAAAAATCCAAGGCTAAGAGACAGATAATGGTCAGAAAAGCAGGACTTGAAATCGCATTTGCTTGACTCTGAGTATTGGTCTTAACCAATATTCAGTAAACCCCTACTGATTAAAGAAAGCTCAGGGGGCTATATGGCTTTTATCCAACACTATCTTATAGTCTAGAAGGAAAGGTGGATAAATGAGATAATTAAAATAAATATTAAAAGTGTTCAAATATTACTCCTCATGATTATCCACAAAAATTTACATTTGGAATTTAATCCAAAACATAACTAGGAAAATTGTGCTGTGTTGTTCATATAGGTGCCTAGCTCCCCAAATAAGCCCACAGATCTTTAACAACATCTTGTTCACTGATTGGCACATAGTAGGTACTCAATAGATGCTGAATAATTGAATGAAAAGAGGACTGTTGGGAAAACAAAGAAGAAAGTTATTAATTCTACTTGGGGGAAATCAGAGAAAGCTTCATAGTGACATTTGGACATATTTTTCACGGATGGGTATTTTGTGAAGCAAACTATATTTGTATTGTGGGAGGCTGGTGGATGTTACTTAACATTTCAAGGAGAAGACCAACAGCTCATGGAAAGCATGGAACCATGGCAATGCACTGCATGCTTAGGGGACAGTAAGTATGCCCATGTGGCTGGCTATTAGTAGGAGTATCAGAATATGATTCACAAATTATGTTAAATGCTGATGAGAATGAAGTGGTAATGGGAGAAACTGGACAGAGGACAGAGATGGAAGAATTGTTCTTAAGGAGGCTAGAAGGGTTGGGATTTAGTGCACAAATAGAGGTTAGTTTGCCAGTTAATGCTAATGGAAAAAGAAAAGGTAAAATACGTACATAGAGGCTAGAGACAAAGGCGATGATGGAGGTTTGTGTGCATTGTTTTTAATTTCTTCAAATTTTCTTAGTTAAGTAGAATTAACTTCAGAGGGAGTCGAAGTATCTAAAGCATTAGAGTGAGATAATTGATCTAACAGAAGTTGTTATTGATAACTCCTTCTGTCTTGTATTCTTCCTTTCACGTATTCCTTTTTTATTCATTTCCAGGTTTCACTGTCCATTCACTGTGAGCTGGTTTTGCAAGCTGATTTCTGGTAATGACTAGCCATCAGGTCTGTCTAGTAAAGTTTGCTGGATCAATAGGCTATACAGCGGAATAAAAGTCTCAGCAGCTTAAAACCACAGTTTACTTCCCATTCATGTCACAGGTCCATCATGTGTTGTCAGGGGATCTCTGCTTCTCCTGGTTCATGACACACCCAGGCAGACAAAAACGTCACCTGGTCACATGCTTCCATACTTGTAGAGGAAAGAAAAAGGAACATGTCATGTGAATCAGGCACTGACTCTGAAAGCTTCCCCGTAGATGTGACACATGTCACTTTCCGTCATTTTATTTGCTGTAGCAAGTCATACGGCCCCGCCTGAGTTCTACAGTCTAGGTAAGTGTAATTTTCCCACCGGAAGAGAAAGTCGTACATTGGACAAATAGTAACACAGCCTTTCACAATTGGTAACCTCAAGGATTTAGAGGAAGGTGGAAACCCTATGTCCCCTCCTCCAAAACCTGGCTACTGGGTGGTTTATTACAATAAAAGCAAGTTTCCAACCAAATTCTGCCAAATAACATTTATGGGCAAACAGGCCCCCAAATTGTCAAAAAAGACTTTTCTTGATAGGTTTGGGAAATTCCCATTCTCTGGCTTTAGACATTCTCACAAGCGAGCGCCTAGAATGAAAATTTCACTCCAGGACAGAGGCAGTGATGTGTCCACTAGAGAAACAGTCACTGCTATTGCTGCATCAGGCTATTAAGGGAGACCATTGGAACCACGGAGCTCTAGAACACAGGTGCTGCTGTAAAGGTGTGTGGCCACTGGGCTACCTGAATACTTACACTTCATTTTCATACAAGGATGGTGAACTACATGTAATTGTCCTAATCGAAGCCATGTCTTTCACATCACTTACGCTTTAGGAATAAAAACTATTTTTAAGAACCCATTAAGCTAAATATGTCTTCTTCTGTTGATTTCTGTAACAATATGTGTGACCCCACAGGAATGAATATTCACGATTAGGATCCTTCAAATGCTACCTGACCACCTCCAAGGAGGAGAACCAAGTTAACTGAAACATCCACCTATACTCCACTCTTTATATTGAAGTATAAAGGACAAAACAGAAAATATAGTGTTTCACCTTTAAATATTTATACATACTTCAGTTATGAAAATATCTTCTTGTAGAGCCAAAATAACAGTATCTTAACTAACATAATTAATGATTCCTCAATATATTTCAATACCCAATCTATATTCACATTTTTCTGTCCCAGGAATGTCTTTGTCCCTATTCTGTGTAAATCAAGATACAAATCAAAACTCTGTTGCAAAAAAAAAAAAAAAAAAAACTCTGTTGCATCTCATGTTTCTTCCAGTGTTCAACAGTCCCTTTGGTGATGATATCTGTCTTGATAAAGAATGCACGATAATTGTTTTGTAGAATGCTCCACCTTCCAAACTTACCTTAATGCTTTTTCATGGTGTTATTTGGTTTATGTGATAATTATCTGTTGCTGTGTAGGAAATTATCCCAAAACTTAGCACCTTAAACAACACACATGTATTACCTCAGAGTTTTCTTTGCTTCTGACTCAGTCTCACACTGGACAGCAATCAAGTTATCAGCAGGGGCTGCAGTCACTTCAAGGCTTGACTGAGGGAGGATGCTCTTCCAAGTTCACTCACTTGATTGTTCACTCACTCGATTGTTAAACTGATCCCTGAATAGAGGTAACAGCAGCCTGAGTCCTCCATGGTAAAATTATGCTTCTCTCCTTCAACCAGAATGTGACTGGTGGATTTTATTTTGGTATCACATAACTGTCCATCCACAAAAGGGTTTTAACATTGTATGTCAGTGATTGAAAAGTACATTTTTGTTTTCCAACTCTGTTATTCATTCTATATGTCTATCTGGACTTCTATAAAGTAGAGATTTCCCTCTTGACAAAGACTATTTAGTTACCCTGAAACATAACACCTACGAGAAGGGCAAGAAAATTGTTCAATTCATTTTCTTTACCTCTAAACTTAGTCTTCAGTACCCAGAATTTACTGAAGAGGAACTGCACATCTCTAATCAACTCTGTCCCATTTAAAATCCTCCCTGGATCTGGTTTGTGATAATTCTCTAGGAAAAATAATTATGTTTTATCACCTCGTTTATTTGTTTCATGTTGTTATTGAAATTCCCTTTATAGCAAGTCCTATATAGCCCCATGTAAGAATGTACTCAGCTCATTTAATGCCACCTTTCTGCCATGGTATTCCCAAGCTGTGTCTTAAACATTTCAATTATATCATTGATTGGCTACTGGATTGATTCCAACAAGTTTATAATATTCTAATCCTAATATTCAGTTCCAACTTGCTCTATCACCCTTAATGCCACGTCTGTACATCTGGACTGACCAACTCATGCTCTTTTATATGGCTTCAAAAATAATTTAGACACACAATATTCATTAAAGTATGAATACCAGGGATATAGCATACCTGCCAAGAAATCATCCCCATAAAACCACAGGATGGTATGTTGTAAAACTGCCCTAAAATTGACAATTTCTGTGTTTGTTATTATAAGTTCTTGTCACTTTTTTGGAGTTTTGTTGAAAACTTAAATAATATTATGTATCCTCTCTAGACCAATATAACACTTGAAACAGACTATGGATGACAGGCAGAATCCATGGGTAAGAGAATTGTTACAGATTCTCCACAAGTTCGTGAATCTCTATTATTGATGCCCTGGGCCACAAGGACGGGACTTCATAGGGAACTGGAATTTCCAAGGAGTCCCAATCATATCATGGCCCTACTCTATTGTGCCACATGTCATGGTACTGTCAAATGACACCTATAAAATACCAGTTAGATGTCTGATTAAGTCTTTGATTGTTAGGAGACTTGGAGACCTGTAAATGAAATGAAAGTGCCTATACTACTTTGTTCTTGCACTAAAATTCGTCAACTCCATGAATCTTAGCTGTAGCAGTCCTATTCTCGTAGGTGTTTTAATACAGAATATGGTCTTTCTGTCTAGTCAGGTCTGAAGGTCGTATATTCCTGAAATAGCCTAGTAAAAATTTTGTCCCGTGAATAAATCGGTATACCTATGGTTTAATACTTCCTTCTACATTTCAGAATGGCTTTCATATCTGTGCCAAATGCCACCAAAATAGTAGTGTTTTACACTTGTCTTAATTTTTTCTCATTGCAAGTGGCATTATCAAAGTGGGGAGTGGGCATCAATTGTCTTTCAATGATCCTAATCTGCTGGTTTCCTGTTAGCCAAACTGCCATCAGAGGCTTCACCTTTAAGACAATCCCTAGAGGAATTTTCCATTTATTCCCATTATATATGTTCAGATCAAATTCCCATGATCCATTTACTAATTAGGGGTATCTAGATGAAGCATTTCAGCATCTTATTGTGATGTTTAAACAAAAAAACACCACCTTCTTCATACCTTTGCTCAATTATCTCCCCAACGAGGTCTTTTTGAACCACTCTATCTCAAATTTCCATCCACAACCCATCACTCTATATATTTCACGTTACCGTATATGTGTGTATGGTCCATCTCCTACTTACTAGAATATAACCTCCGTTGGGGCAGGGATTTTTGTCTTCTCCTTCTTGCTTTGTTCTCAGTGCCTAGAAAGGTGCCTGGCTCATAGATCAGCATACAGTAACATTTGTTATATAAATAAAAAAATGTTGAATAAATAAACATGAGTATATAATTTTACAGTTTTATCAAAATGGAATGGAATTTTAACATAGCAGCTTCTGAAATCCCCTTATTGCCAACATAAGGTGGTTTCCATTTTAATGTCCATTTTAATAATAAAGGCAGTTTCAAAAACAGTACTCAGAGTTGCTGAATTTCTTTAGCATTTCTCTTAAAAAATCATTTATTTTTACTTTTGACTTGTTAATGAGCCTGGCCATTCCATTTGTAATACAAGTTACCTCTGGATTATCTGATGTCTTGAAGCAGAGCTAGCATCCCAAACAGAGGAAACTTAATGATTACAAAATATATGAAACTGGGCTACCAAGTTAGTATCAGAAGCAAATGATATTTTGCTCCCTGAGTGAAAAGCACCAAATTTTTACACTGGTTCATGGGGTGAGACCTATTTTTGATAAAGAAATAATGGATAGGCTGTTCTTGATGACTTTTTTTTTTTTTTTAAACATCTTTATTGAAGTATAATTGCTTTACAATGGTGTGTTACTTTCTGCTTTATAACAAAGTGAATCAGTTATACATATACATATGTTCCCATATCTCTTCCCTCTTGCATCTCCCTCCCTCCCTCCCTCCCTATCCCACCCCTCTAGGTGGTCACAAAGCACCGAGCTGATCTCCCTGTGCTATGCGGCTGCTTCCCACTAGCTATCTATTTTACATTTGGTAGTGTATATGTGTCCATGACACTCTCTCACCCTGTCACATCTCACCCCTCCCCCTCCCCATATCCTCAAGTCCATTCTCTAATAGGTCTGTGTCTTTATTCCCGTCTTGCCACTAGGTTCTTCATGACCTTTTTTTTTTTTTTCCCCCCTTAGATTCCATATATATGTGTTAGCATACTGTATTTCTTTTTCTCTTTCTGACTTACTTCACTCTGTATGACAGACTCTAACTCCATCCACCTCATTACAAATACCTCCATTTCATTTCTTTTTATGGCTGAGTAATATTCCATTGTATATGTGTGCCACATCTTCTTTATCCATTCATCCGATGATGGACACCTAGGTTGCTTCCATGTCCTGGCTATTGTAAACAGAGCTGCAATGAATATTTTGGTACATGACTCTTTCTGAATTATGGTTTTCTCAGGGTATATGCCCAGTAGTGGGATTGCTGGGTCGTATGGTAGTTCTATTTTTAGTTTTTTAAGGAACCTATATACTGTTCTCCATAGTGGCTGTATCAATTTACATTCCCACCAACAGTGCAAGAGTGTTCCCTTTTCTCCACACCCTCTCCAGCATTTATTGTTTCTAGATTTTTTGATGATGGCCATTCTGACCGGTGTGAGATGATACCTCATTGTAGTTTTGATTTGCATTTCTCTAATGATTAATGATGTTGAGCATTCTTTCATGTGTCTGTTGGCAATCTGTATATCTTCTCTGGAGAAATGTCTATTTAGGTCTTCTGCCCATTTTTGGATTGGGTTGTTTGTTTTTTTGTTATTGAGCTGCATGAGCTGCTTGTAAATCTTGGAGATTAATCCTTTGTCAGTTGCTTCATTTGCAAATATTTTCTCCCATTCTGAGGGTTGTCTTTTGGTCTTGTTTATGGTTTCCTTTGCTGTGCAAAAGCTTTTAAGTTTCATTAGGTCCCATTTGTTTATTTGTGTTTTTATTTCCATTTCTCTAGGACCTGGGTCAAAAAGGATCTTGCTGTGATTTATGTCATAGAGTGTTCTGCCTATGTTTTCCTCTAAGAGTTTGATAGTGTCTGGCCTTACACTTAGGTCTTTAATCCATTTTGAGTTTATTTTTGTGTATGGTGTCAGGGAGTGTTCTAATTTCATACTTTTACATAATCACCACTTATTGAAGAGGCTGTCTTTTCTCCACTGTATATGCTTGCCTCCTTTATCAAAGATAAGGTGACCATATGTGCGTGGGCTTATCTCTGGGCTTTCTATCCTGTTCCATTGATCTATATTTCTGTTTTTGTGCCAGTACCAAACTGTCTTGATTACTGTAGCTTTGTAATATAGTCTGAAGTCAGGGAGCCTGATTCCTCCAGCTCCATTTTTCGTTCTCAAGATTGCTTTGGCTATTCGGGGTCTTTTGTGTTTCCATACAAATTGTGACATTTTTTGTTCTAGTTCTGTGAAAAATGCCAGTGGTAGTTTGATAGGGATTGCATTGAATCTGTAGATTGCTTTGGGTAGTAGAGTCATTTTCACAATGTTGATTCTTCCAATCCAAGAACATGGTATATCTCTCCATCTATTTGTATCATCTTTAATTTCTTTCATCAGTGTCCTATAATTTTCTGCATACAGGTCTTTTGTCTCCTTGGGTAGGTTTATTCCTAGATATTTTATTCTTTTTGTTGCAATGGTAAATGGGAGTGTTTTCTTAATTTCACTTTCAGATTTTTCATCATTAGTATATAGGAATGCAGGAGATTTCTGTGCATTAATTTTGTATCCTGCTACTTTACCAAATTCATTGATTAGCTCTAGTAGTTTTCTGGTAGCATCTTTTGGATTCTCTATGTATAGTATCATGTCATCTGCAAACAGTGACAGCTTTACTTCTTCTTTTCCGATTTGGATTCCTTTTATTTCTTTTTCTTCTCTGATTGCTGTGGCTAACACTTCCAAAACTATGTTGAATAATAGTGGTGAGAGTGGGCAACCTTGTCTTGTTCCTGATCTTAGTGGAAATGGTTTCAGTTTTTCACCATTGAGGACAATGTTGGCTGTGGGTTTGTCATATATGGCCTTTATTATGTTGAGGAAAGTTCCCTCTATGCCTACTTTCTGCAGGGCTTTTATCATAAATGGGTGTTGAATTTTGTCGAAAGCTTTCTCTGCATCTATTGAGATGATCATATGGTTTTTCTCCTTCAATTTGTTAATATGATGTATCACGTTGATTGATTTGCGTATATTGAAGAATCCTTGCATTCCTGGAATAAACCCCACTTGATCATGGTGTATAATCCTTTTAATGTGCTGTTGGATTCTGTTTGCTAGTATTTTGTTGAGGATTTTTGCATCTATGTTCATCAGTGATATTGGCCTGTAGTTTTCTTTCTTTGTGACATCTTTGTCTGGTTTTGGTATCAGGGTGATGGTGGCCTCGTAGAATGAGTTGGGGAGTGTTCCTCCCTCTGCAATATTTTGGAAGAGTTTGAGAAGGATAGGTGTTAGCTCTTCTCTAAATGTTTGATAGAATTCGCCTGTGAAGCCATCTGGTCCTGGGCTTTTGTGTGTTGGAAGATTTTTAATCACAGTTTCAATTTCAGTGCTTGTGATTGGTCTGTTCATATTTTCTATTTCTTCCTGGTTCAGTCTGGGCAGGTTGTGCATTTCTAAGAATCTGTCCATTTCTTCCAGGTTGTCCATTTTATTGGCATAGAGTTGCTTGTAGTAATCTCTCATGATCCTTTGTATTTCTGCAGTGTCAGTGGTTACTTCTCCTTTTTCATTTCTAATTCTATTGATTTGAGTCTTCTCCCTTTTTCTCTTGATGAGTCTGGCTAATCGTTTATCAATTTTGTTTATCTTCTCAAAGATCCAGCTTTTAGTTTCATTGATTTTTGCTATTGTTTCCTTCATTTCTTTTTCATTTATTTCTGATCTGATCTTTATGATTTCTTTCCTTCTGCTAGCTTTGGGGTTTTTTTGTTCTTCTTTCTCTAATTGCTTTAGGTGCAAGGTTAGGTTGTTTCTTCGAGATGTTTCCTGTTTCTTGATGTAGGCTTGTATTGCTATAAACTTCCCTCTTAGAACTGCTTTTGCTGCATCCCATAGGTTTTGGGTCGTCGTGTCTCCATTGTCATTTGTTTCTAGGTATTTTTTGATTTCCCCTTTGATTTCTTCAGTGATCACTTCGTTATTAAGTAGTGTATTGTGTAGCCTCCATGTGTTTGTATTTTTTACAGATCTTTTCCTGTAATTGATATCTAGTCTCACAGCGTTGTGGTCGGAAAAGATACTTGATAGGATTTCAATTTTTTTAAATTTACCAAGGCTTGATTTGTGACCCAAGATATGATCTATCCTGGAGAATGTTCCATGAGCACTTGAGAAAAATGTGTATTCTGTTGTTTTTGGGTGGAATGTCCTATAAATATCAATTAAGTCCATCTTGTTTAATGTATCATTTAAAGCTTGTGTTTCCTTATTTATTTTCATTTTGGATGATCTGTCCATTGGTGAAAGTGGGGTGTTAAAGTCCCCTACTATGATTGTGTTACTGTCGATTTCCCCTTTTATGGCTGTTAGTATTTGCCTTATGTATTGAGGTGTTCCTATGTTGGGTGCATAAATATTTACAATTGTTATACCTTCCTCTTGGATCGATCCCTTGATCATTATATAGTGTCCTTCTTTGTCTCTTGTAATAGTCTTTATTTTAAAGTCTATTTTGTCTGACATGAGAATTGCTACTCCAGCTTTCTTTTGATTTCCATTTGCATGGAATATCTTTTTCCATCCCCTCACTTTCAGTCTGTATGTGTCTCTAGGTCTGAAGTGGGTCTCTTGTAGACAGCATATATATGGGTCTTGTTTTTGTATCCATTCAGCCAGTCTGTGTCTTTTGGTGGGAGCATTTAATCCATTTACATTTAAGGTAATTATCGATATGTATGTTCCTATTCCCAATTTCTTAAATGTTTTGGGTTTGTTATTGTAGGTGTTTTCCTTCTCTTGTGTTTCTTGCCTAGAGAAGTTCCTTTAGCATTTGTTGTAAAGCTGGTTTGGTGGTGCTGAACTCTCGCAGCTTTTGCTTGTCTGTAAAGGTTTTAATTTCTCCATCAAATCTGAATGAGATCCTTGCTGGGTAGAGTAACCTTGGTTGTAGGTTTTTCTCCTTCATCACTTTAAGTATATCCTGCCACTCCCTTCTGGCTTGCAGAGTTTCTGCTGAAAGATCAGCGTTTAACCTTATGGGGATTCCCTTGTGTGTTATTTGTTGTTTTTCCCTTGCTGCTTTTAATATGTTTTCTTTATATTTAATTTTTGATAGTTTGATTAATATGTATCTTGATGTGTTTCTCCTTGGATTTATCCTGTATGGGACTCTCTGTGCTTCCAGGACTTGATTAACTATTTCCTTTCCCATATTAGGGAAGTTTTCAACTATAATCTCTTCAAATATTTTCTCAGTCCCTTTCTTATTCTCTTCTTCTTCTGGGACCCCTATGATTCGAATGTTGGTGCATTTAATGTTGTCCCAGAGGTCTCTGAGACTGTCCTCAGTTCTTTTCATTCTTTTTTCTTTATTCTGCTCTGCAGTAGTTATTTCCACTATTTTATCTTCCAGGTCACTTATCCGTTCTTCTGCCTCAGTTATTCTGCTATTGATCCCATCTAGAGTATTTTTAATTTCATTTATTGTGTTTTTCATTGTTGCTTGGTTCCTCTTTAGTTCTTCTACGTCCTTGTTAAATGTTTCTTGCATTTTGTCTATTCTATTTCCAAGATTTTGGATCATCTTTACTATCATTATTCTGAATTCTTTTTCAGGTAGACTGCCTATTTCCTCTTCATTTGTTAGGTCTGGTGTGTTTTGACCCTGCTCCTTCACCTGCTGTGTGTTTTTTTGTCTTCTCATTTTGCTTATCTTACTGTGTTTGGGGTCTCCTTTTCACAGGCTGCAGGTTCGTAGTTCCCGTTGTTTTTGGTATCTGTCTCCAGTGGCTAAGGTTGGTTCCGTGGGTTGTGTAGGCTTCCTGGTGGAGGGGACTAGTGCCTGTGTTCTGGTGGATGAGGTTGGATCTTTTCTTTCTGGTGGGCACGTCCACGTCTGGTGGTGTGTTTTGGGGTGTCTGTGGCCTTATTATGATTTTAGGCAGCCTCTCTGTTAATGGATGGGGCTGTGTTCCTGTCTTGCTAGTTGTTTGGCATAGGGTGTCCACCACTGTAGCTTGCTGGTCGTTGAGTGAAGCTGGGTCTTGATGTTGAGATGGAGATCTCTGAGAGATTTTCGCCGTTTGGTATTACGTGGAGCTGGGAGGTCTCTTGTGGACCAGGGTCCTGAAGTTGGCTCTCCCACCTCAGAGGCACAGCCCTGATGCCTGGCTGGAGCACCAAGAGCCTTTCATCCACACGGCTCAGAATAAAAGGGAGAAAAAATAGAAAGAAAGAAAGAAAGAGGATAAAATAAAATAAAGCTATTATAATAAAAAATAAGAAAAAAGTATTAAGAATAATTTTATTAAGGAAAAAAATTTTTTTAATTTTTAAAAGTAGATTTATTAATTTTTTATAATAAAAAATAAGAAAAAAATTATTGAGAAAAAAATTTTTAATTTTTTAAAATAAAAATATGAAAAAACTTATTTAAAAAATTTTTTTTAAATTTTTTAAAAATAGAAAATAAGTAAAAAATTATTAAGAAAACATTTATTAGGGAAAAATATTTTTTTAAGTAAAAAAAAAAAACGGACGGACGTAACCCTAGGACTAACGGTGAGAGCAAAGCTATACAGACAAAATCTCACCCAGAAGCATACACATATACACTCACAAAAAAAGGAAAAGGGGAAAAATTAATATATCCTGCTCCCAAAGTCCACCTCCTGAATTTGGGATGATTCGTTGTCTATTCAGGTATTCAACAGATGCAGGCACATCAAGTTGTTTGTGGAGCTTTAATCCGCTGCTTCTGAGGCTGCTGGGAGAGATTTCCCTTTCTCTTCTTTGTTCGTACAGCTCCCGGGGTTCAGCTTTGGATTTGGACCCGCCTCTGCGTGTAGGTCGCCTGAGGGCGTCTGTTCCCCGCCCAGACAGAACGGGGTTAAAGGAGCAGCTGATTCGGGGGCTCTGGCTCAGTCAGGCCGGGGGGAGGGAGCGGTACGGAGGAGGCGGGGCGAGCCTGTGGCGGCAGAGGCCGGCGTGAGGTTGCACCAGCCTGAGGCACGCCGTGCGCTCTCCCGGGGAAGTTGTCGCCGGATCACGGGAGCCTGGCCGTGGCGGGCTGCACTGGCTCCCGGGAGGGGCGGTGTGGAGAGTGACCTGTGCTCACTCACAGGCTTTTTGGTGGCGGCAGCAGCAGCCTTAGCGTCTCATGCCCGTCTCTGGGGTCCGCGCTGATAGCCGCGGCTCGCGCCCGTCTCTGGAGCTCGTTTAGGCGGCGCTCTGAATCCCCTCTCCTTGCGCGCCACGAAACAAAGAGGCAAGAAAAAGTCTCTTGCCTGTTTGGCAGCTGCAGACTTTTTCCCGGACTCCCTCCCGGCTAGCACCGAAGCCCGAGCCTCAGCTCCCATCCGCCGCCCGCCCCAGCGGCTGAGCAGACAAGTCTCTCGGACTGGTGAGTGCTGCTCGGCGCCGATCCTCTGTGCGGGAATCTCTCCGCTTTGCCCTCCGCACCCCTGTGGCTGCGCTCTCCTCCGTGGCTCCGAAGCTTCCCCCCCTCTGCCACACGCAGTCTCCACCCGCGAAGGGGCTCCTAGTGTGTGGAAACCTTTCCTCCTTCACAGCTCCCTCCCACTGGCGCAGGTCCCATCCCTATTCTTTTGTCTCTGTTATTTCTTTTTTCTTTTGCCCTACCCAAGTACGTGGGGATTTTCTTGCCTTTTGGGAGGTCTGAGGTCTTCTGCCAGCGTTCAGTGGGTGTTCTGTAGGAGCAGTTCCACGTGTAGATGTATTTCTAGTGTATCTGTGGGAAGGAAGGTGATCTCCGCGTCTTACTCTTCCGCCATCTTGCCCCTACTCTATCTTGATGACTTTTTATAATACACAGGCTTTGTCTTTTCTCTAACATGTAGGATTTTGTCCACAAAGAACAGATATCAAAACTAGCTGTTGTACAAACACCTGTGTTATTGGACGCTGTGTGTGGTTTGTGATGAAGATAGAAGGAATTGGGGCATTGATGTCACTAACATCTGGATCAGGGACACCATAGCACACAGGGGATGTTTATGTATACAGCTTTAGCAACTGTTACATAAGTAACCCCAGTAAAATCAACCAGTCTAAGTACCCATAAACATAGGAATAGAGTAATTTTTTGGTTAGACTCATTCATCAAAAATGAAGAATTTCCCAGTGGGTCACAAAGTTTGTCAAGAAGTGGTGTTAGTATCACAACCATTCTCAAAGTCAGCATCGGAGTTATTCCAAAAAGACAATGTCAATTTTGACCGTTCTATCTCATCCATTTTTCCTTAGCTTATTAATCTTCACCATGTGAAAGTTGTCAGATCTCAGCTGAATATATTATTCCTGCTTCTGCCTCTACCACTACTACTTCAATTGTATTTCAATTTTCTTGGCAAACCTTTGTGTGTTTCTGTGTGTGGTTTGCACACTGCATGCCAGCAGAATTAGAGAGTACCTCTGGTTGATCTTGCTCTAATGGACAGTATTCAATGCACCCTAAATAATCCTTCTACTTTCCTGAGCCAGTTAATTTTATTGTTAGAAGATTAAATCTTCAAAATACCTTGTCTTTGGGAAAAATTCCATTGAGGCATATCGGCTGGAGACAAAATCATTTTTCTTGGCATCATAGGTCTTTTGGACATTAGTAAAGGTTTTATCCTATATACGTCTGGTTAGGGTTCTTTTGACCACTGCTATGGGCATCGCTATTTGTGATAACAAATAGTATCCCCTTGGTGGCCTCTCATTTGAATCCCTAACAGAGCTGAAACATATTGCGCATTTCCTATTAAATTTAGGACCCAGGTGTTTTCTTAACTCCCTTTTAACAGAAATTCCACCTTTACAACATCAGGGTTACTTCATATGGGGTGTGAAAAACCCACTGACTATCCATGTCACTTGCCCATTCCAGCCTAATTTTTGTCTTACAATGAGTTTATCATGTCTGAATTCCAGTGTCAGAGGCCCCTCATCTTGCACACAATTTTTCCAACTCTTTTGATTGTATTTCGATCATAGCTGAGGAACAAATGCAGCTCCCCCTCCCCTTCCCTCATTAGGAGCCAGTGACAGGGAGAAAACACAGGCTTTTTGCTGCTTTTGACAAAGGGCTTGTTTAACCCACCTGCCACTGTTTCCCAGGAATTAGCCCTCTAGGCACTCGGCCTTCAGATTTTAAAAATCTAACTCAGTTATCACACTGGAATATTCACTACTGCATTTTTAAAATTTTATGTTTGCAAGTATAAGCCCCTTTCTTGAACTCCACTCACTTAAAAAAAAACAAAAAAAACAAAAACCTGAAAAACCAAATATATCCTTGTCCTTACATGTCTGTGAAAGGGTCTTAGGAAGGTACTATCTCCAATTGTGCCAGGCAATTTTACATAGTTTTTATGTCTCCAGCATAAAAACTCCACATTTGTTCTTTTGGAAGCCATTCTTTCACTGCTTTGATTGATCACATACTCAAATTGGTATTGATGACTTACTTAGTGCCTTCCTTTGTTCTTTCTCCAAAACTGTTTTTCTATTACTTAGAAAAAATTTCCAATTACTTGACCATATAGACAGTCCATTAGCCATCATCCAAAGTCTGGAAAACTATGAACTTCTGAGAGATTTAATATCTCTGCTTGATACTGCCATCCAGAGTGCCTGGAATTCAGGATATTGTACTGATTGGCCTAGTTCTTTCCATATTTAAGATTTTTCCAGTATTAGGGTAAAAGCAGAAATCTCCTAATTAACCTCCTTATCATTGCAAGGATACTGCTTTCTGTAAGCCAGAGTTTTTGTGTTCTTTTTGTAAGTTATCTCAGAGATGTCTGAATTAACAAGAAACTTTCCTTAAATCTTTAATTTACTGGTATAAAAAGCACTGTTTATATAGAGGCCCCAGTGGTTTATTGGCTGTCCCTGAGTATAATGTGGACTTTTGCCTGGTTTGGCCCCTTCCTGGAGGTACAATTCTATTTCATTTGATTACGACAAACTCTGAACAACCTCTTTAAACAGCTTAGAGTTTGAATAACACCATATTGCTACTGGAAGTTTTATTCATATGGCCATATGTACATGTTCTATCAGGTCTTGGTTTCCGCAAGGCCCAATTATTTTGGAAGCAGTTGGTTGGGTAGGAGTGTTTAACTGGCTTGTTCCACTTGGAATTTCTTGTATTCAAATCCTATCAGTTGACATTGATTGCCATACTTGGTCACGCAGAGACCATCTATGACCCTAAATACAAAGTCCCTAATGACTATCACTTCTAAAGTGAATTCTTGGATGGTTGAAACTGGTACCAAAGCATAGTCTGTTGTACTGTTATTTTTATTTAGTTGGACTCATTCAGGACCCTACATAAAATACTTGCTTTTTTTGTTTTTTTTTTTTTGTTTTTTTTTTTGGTATTACCTTATAAATTGGTGTAAGTGATATCCCTAAAGGGGGAATGTGCTTCTTCCCATAGCTGAATAATCTTGTAACCACTCCACTTATTTTTTTCTCCTCCTCCTTCTTCTCTTCTTCTTCACCTTCCTCCTCATCTCACCTCAAAACTTAGTGGCTAAAAAGAAAAAGAACAATAATTATTTTATATATATATATATATATATATATATATATATAATGCTTCAAACTGCATCTGTAATGTTTTATATATAAAATTCCTTGCAGTCAATCAAAAATCCTAATAGTTGGACATAAAAGGAGATCAAACAACACAACCAAAGAAAACAAAGAAATGACAGAAATATAAACAGAAGCACTGATGAAAGAGATGATGTTTCAGTTGTGAACTTTATATTCACATCTATTTCTTTTTAAACTGAATATTTAAGTTCCTAATTTGCATCATTCTAAACAAATAATATGTTCAAAATAACAATACTATCATTATTACTAACACTAAGACTATTAGTGTTTATTTTCTGCTTCCTTTTGAGCTCTCTTTTCCTTAGACTATATCCCACTAGGTATATATAATCCTTCTATAAAGTCGCTTACAGTAGTTCTCTCTCTGCCATGCCTACTGTGAGAACAGAAACAATTTTTAAAAATATCTAAATGGACATACAGATATTGTGACAGTCCCTAGAAAACCGCAGAGAGAATTCAATCACTCAATGGAGAACTAAATCTCTTTGGAAATAAAAAGATGAAGCTCTGGGTTGACAAATATTGAGGAAAATATAAATAACTGGCTATAGTTTGCATGATCTGTTGTCATGTACTAAACATGATCCTAAGTATTATACTGGGCTTTTGTTACAAGGTGAGATGGATGTGTGATCAGTTTCTTATGAATGTAATTATGTTGGAGAGAAAGAACTTTAAAAGTCACTGTTTTAGGTGGAAAATTTATCTACAGAGTTCAGATAAAGCCAGGTGTTGTTTTTCAATATCTCAATCCCAGAAAATTAATCCTTGAAGGACACATTAATAAATGTGTATCAAATTCACCTTCCTTGATCCAGCAAGCCATGGCAGTTAAAAACAAACATGACACTTTCAAAAATCTTCCAAAATTTTCCAGCTGCTCAAACAGCAAGATGCTGGATGATAATACCAATTTGTGATATTTTTAAAAATTAGAGTAAACTGCATCTGTTCATGGGAAAACTCCTATCTTTCCGGTTTAACAACCAATTCTATACACAATTAGATTTATTTTTTTACTTTGCATTCAGTTTTTAGAAGAAGACGTTTTCAATTGGAGTTTTATGCATTTTATAATTATATAAAACACTTACATTGTACTGGTTGGCCTGGTCATTTCCTTACTTAGCGCTTTTCAACATTATACCAAAAAGGATGATGCTCCCAATTACCATCCTTACTGGTTGTAATGAGATTGCCTTCTATAAGCCAGTTTTCATGTTCCTTTTGCAAATATATTTACACACCACACACACACACACACACACACACACACACACATACTCATAAGTAAGTATATATACACAATCTTCATATCCCTCTACATTGTGCAGCAACTCAATTTTTTTAGTGAATATTAAATCCTGGAGATTTTTTCATATCATGTATAGAGATCTTCCTCATTCTCTTTTGAATAAATCAAATTTATCAGGGTATAGTTTACATAAAGTAAAATGCATCCATCTTAGGTGCACAAGATTGATGAATTTTGACAATTAAACACCACGACACTCAAAATAGAACATTTTTGTCAACCCCAAAAGTTACCTTGTTTTCCTTGGCAGTTAATTCATACACTCCCACTCATCTGATTCCTGTCAATACAGATTAGTTTTGTGTGTTCTAGGATTTCATATAAACGGCATCGAACAGTATGAACCATTTTATGTCTGGATTTTTTTACTCAGCTTAACGTGTTTCAGATTCTTCCATGTTGTTGCTTGTATCAGTAGCGCATTTCCAATTTATTGATGATTAGTATTTGTTTTATGGGTATTATCAATTTGTTTATCCATTCACCTGTTGATTGACATACGAGTCATTTCTAGTTTGGAGGATTTCTTAATATGCTATAAGAGTTCATCTTTAGGCCTCCCTGGTGGCGCAGTGGTTGGGAATCTGCCTGCCAATGCAGGGGACACGGGTTCGAGCCCTGGTCTGGGAAGATCCCACATGCCGCGGAGCAACTAAGCCTGTGAGCCACAACTACTGAGCCTGCGCGTCTGGAGCCTGTGCTCCGCAACAAGGGAGGCCGCGACAGTGAGAGGCCCGCGCACCGCGATGAAGAGTGGCCTCCGCTCGCCGCAACTAGAGAAAGCCCTCGCACAGAAACGAAGACCCAACACAGCCAAAAATAAATAAATAAATAATAACATAAGCATTACCAAAAAAACTTTAAAAAAAAAAAAGAATTCATCTTTATGTACTTGGGTAAATGTAAGTTTTCATCTCTCTTATGTAAATATTTAGGAATGGGATTGCTGAGTTATATGCAAGGTGTATGTTTAACTTAACAAGGTACTCTCAGACTGTTTTCCAAAGAGGTTGTATAATTTTATCAGTACATTCCCACCAGCGGTGATGTTCCAGTTGCTCCACATCCCTGCCAACACTTGGCATTGTTAGTCTTTTTATTTTTCGACATGTTAATTTGTGTGTAATGATATTTTACGGTGTGTTTGCATTTCCCTGATAATAAATAATGTAACATTTTTTTCATGTGTTTGTTGGGGATTCTTATATTTCTTTTTATAAAGTGTTTACTCAATATTTTGCCCATTTTTAAAATAGTTGCTTTAAGGTAAATCTTGAAGTCAGTTAGAATAAGCCCTTCAATTTTGTAGGTTTTTTTAAAACATTGTTTTAGCTAATCTAGGTTCTTTACAGTTCCATGTAAAATTGAGAGTTTTAAAATTTCTAATAAGAAAAGTATACTGGGATTTTGATTGATTTATTCATCAATTAGAGAAAAATTGACATCTTAAAAGTATTTAGTCTTCCAATTCATACACATGGTATATATCTCCATTTATTTATATATTCTTTAATTTCTCACATTGTACAAGTTTTTCACATATTTTCTTAAAAGTATTGCTAAGTATTTATCTCTTCCTCTTTATGTTTTAGAAAATTTCTACTTCCATTACTTTCCAATTTAACCTTAGTTCTCATTGTGTGAATATTACTGTTTTACCAAACTATCTGATGCTACTTTTACCACTCCTTTACACAACCTTAACAAACTCTGCATTTACCAGAAAAATTATCCATGGATTCCAGTATCACTTAATGCCATTTCTGACTGATGATATTTTGAACCTCAGTGAATTTTTAGAATTTTGGATGGGGAAATTTTCTAGGTTATGCTCTGACTAGTTTGAAGTGCTTCAGTACCCTAAGTAAAACTCATCAAATCAGCAAGTTCCAGGAGCTTCCATTGTGTCTTGGGGGATCTTGTGCCAGTCAATCTTGGCTCTGTTTCTCTGACGTGCTGTAGGTGGTAGGGGTTAGTAGGCATCTTAATAACATTTCTGTCCTCTGAGGTGTGTACTGTTCAAGCAACTTTCTCCTTGAATCTGGGATTACTTTTTTGCCCTTCATATTATTTTTCAATACTTCATTTTTCTACTAATTCTTCCCAACTTTCTCTGTGTCAGCCGATTGCCCCATTCCTTTCATTGAATGGCTAAGGTTAACCTAATCTCCCCAGCATTCTAATAGCACGGCTTCTGTTGCAATCCAGACTGTATCTGTACCCCTTAAAATGTTGATTGGGGCCCCATTTCAAAATGAGGTGCTGCCAGAATGAGTTTAATTTCCTCTACTAGAGGTGGTTTTCCCAGGGATTCTCCCATTACTTAAGTTCTAAGTGTTTCTGCCTCTTGATAAGCCCCTCCATCCTGCCTTGCTGCTTCAACATTTCCCTGACTTCTGCAATATTTCCCATCCCTGGGCCATTAAAGCAGTGGTTTTAGCTGTAGTTCAGCCCTTTTGGTGTGCCAGCAAGTGTCTACTTCAGTAGTGGGGATTCTCCCTCATTAGTGAGCCCCATAAATAAGTTGTCTGTACTTATTCTTCTCTCTCATCCTGGAGACTGGAGACTAACGTTAGTTAGTCTAATGAACGTTAGTCTAATGAATGTTAGTCTAATGAATGTTAGTCTAATGAATGTTCTAATTTACCATCATCTTCAGTGTAGCTGATGGTAAATTAGAACATCTTTTCCTTTTTCTTTCTTTTTCCCCTAAATATATTCTTTCCTTGTGGTTTGTAACTCTAGTTTGTGCAAGACTTTTCTTCCTCACTCTGTAGTTTCACTTCTCTGTATCACGTGACATCTCCTGACCAACATCTTTACTCTCCATGGGTGGTGTTCTCTTGGACAGTTGACATTGTTAAAAACCCTGGGCAGTGGATCCACTGATTGGGGGTTAAAAGGATGCCATCCTTCTAATTGCTTCTCATCTGGATTTTTGGAGAAGCGATTTTCTCCTCTTACCTTCTTTTCCCCTTTCTATATTTGAAAACATGAGAGCACTCTCTTTCTATCATCTTTGTTTCACATTTTAAACAAAGACCTACCCCAAGATGTCAGGTCAGATTGCTGCTTCCAATTATTCCTTTAACTTGTCTACAATGAAGTACAATGGATCTGCTTTTAAATAACCCAGGGTTTTCCTTTACACAACACACAAACTTAGGCAGAGTTGGGATGACAACCCCACAGCATCCTAACCTCAATACCCAGTCCTCCTCCCCAGAGACTCAGATTTAATTGTTCTGGAGGATACCTAACCATTAATATAGTTTAAATGCCCCATAGGTGATTCCCACTGTAAGTCTGGAAGAAGGACTTCAGTAACTGCTGAGTTCATTGGATGGTAGGTCTTGTGCTGATACATGTCTCTTCTGTGAGCCCAGAAATATTTCTAGCCAACCATAAACACACACTTGTTATTTCTCATAATTCCTATACTGATGTACAAATCCTTTGGTGTAGATTTTGATAAAAATATTTAAAGAATCTCATCAACCTCTGTAGTATGGATTTTTGTTTAGGGTTCTGCAAACACTAATGATGCTAAGGCATAGATTAAGCTGTAATACACACATATGTTCACTACTCTATTTATCTTTAATTATTTTTAAAGTAAATGACTAAATAAAAAAAAACAAAATCTTACAAGGCTAAGATGATGAGAAACAGTGCCACCACCACCCTCATCCTAAAGAAAAGCAGATACATATGATACCCCTATAGTGGTTTATCCTTCATCTGTAATGATTAAGAAAAGAGTACGTCTACTGCTAGTCCTTGCCAAAATCTACTGCTTCCATAGTTTTTATATACTACTGTACTGCATGGTTGATTGAACATAATTTTTGCCAAGACTTCTTTTCAAGTGTTTTTAATCTCCTCCACTTTTGTACTAATGCAGTGTTTTTAAACATCTGTACCTGTGCCTTTTCTTAAAATACATTTCTATAATTGAATTTAACATACACACATCAGAGCTTTCTAGTTTGCCTTTACTGAGAGGTCACTCAAGTGATAAAGGTTTTAAGAACAAAACCACAGGTGCCAGAAATAATGTATAACTTCATACAAAATGTCATTTAAAATGATGACCTCTGCCCCTCATCCAAGACAATACACTTAAAAAGATAAGCTTTAATTTCCAGAATGAGTTTTAAAAATAGTTTAATATTTTGTACTTCTGACCCGTGGGTGTAGGGACACAAATTATATCTAATAGCAGAAAACCATGACGATCCTTTGTCATTCTTTAAAAGAATAAAATGCTTTCAAATGTGTTGTAATTGCACGTAAATAGCAAAGTTTTTTTTTTTTTAATGATAACGTCTGTGCCCTGTGGAAACCACTGACTCAGATCCCTCGCTAATTATAAGGTGTTTTAAGGAAAAAAGAAAATCTGGAACAATTGAAATCCTGAGGTCTAGAATCAGATGGATAAGAGCAAGATGCATATATTAGTGTTAAAACCCACCAGCCAGAGACCGCTGGGAACCCACCTGTGTCACACAAAGCTGGCTTTATTACTTGTAACAATGGAGACCATATCACCAGGGAAACCATGGGGTATGCCACTAAAAATGACGTTAAAACGTGTGTTTTTTATAGAATTTTGGCTTGGGATAGGTAGCTTTGGTGGGTAGTGAGGGGGCTCAAAGAAGTATTTTGCTCTAGGTACTAATCCCTGGAAACTGTGAATGTCACATTTAAAAAGGGTCTTTGCAGATATGATTAAGTTAAGGATCTTGAGATGGGGAGATGATCCTGGATGATCCATGTGGGGCCTTAATGCAATCATGAGTGTCCCAGAAAGAATGAGGCAGAGGGAGATCTGAGTCCAGACCTAAGATGAGAAGCCAACGTGAATATGGAGGTGGAGATTAGAGTGATGCAACCCCAAGACAAGGAATGCCAGCGGCCACCAGAAGCTGGAAGAAACAAGGTGTCAATCTTCTTTAGAGCCTTCAGAAAGAACACAGCTCTGCGTGCTCCTGCATTTCAGACTTCTGGCCTCAAGAGCTGGGAGAGAATAAAATTCTCTTGTTTACCCAGTTTGTGGAAATCTGTAACCACAACCACAGGAAATGCCTGATTTAGGCATCTTGATGAGTTATATCTAGGAGGCAACTGGAAAACGTAGCAGTTACAACTGTTCGCTGGGAGAGGAGATGTTTGAGCATCTCTGTGCTTTGCATAGTGTTCATGTTTTGTCTGTGCTTAGACATAATCATGGAGGGGTCTGGTTTTTGTCTCACTCCATCATGGTCTCAGACTGACCTTGTCTGATGTTGTGTTCTGTGAAACTGCTTATATTCAACAGGAGAACACCAAGGCCTAGTTGTTCCTGCCAGGCCAGTTCCCAACTGACAGCTGTCAAGACTGTGTTTTTCTTTCTCATTACTTATTGAATGAGTGATATTGGTCATGTTATTCAGTCCCTCTGGACATCCCTATTCACTTCAATCATTCATTCACAAAAAATATTTGATCTGATGTATCAGAAGTTCTTTTAGATTCTGGAGATAAATCCATAAAGAAAAATCTGAACCCTCACTGTGGCTGTAAAGAGGGAAAAAATTAAGTAAAGTATGTAACATGTCAACTGGTGGTAAGTGTTATAGAGAAAAGTGAAGTGAGAAGGTGTTGTTAGAATGTATTGGAAGGATTGTTGTTTTAACTGAGGCAGCAAGAGAAAGGCTCATTGATAAGATAATGTTTGAGAAGAAACCTGAAATAAATGTTCAAGGAAGCTAGGGGAAATCATTCCAAACAGAGGGAACAGCAAGGCATCAGGAGATGCTTGTTATCCTCCAGCATGGAGGCTGGAGTAGTGAGAGAAGGAAGAGAGTAGCAGGAGATAAAATCAGTGAGGAAGCTGGTTGTTTGGGAGGGGAACGAGGGGAGGGGTGTTGGAGGCCTTCGAGGGAGAGCTCATTGAGGGAGAGGGTTGAACGGAAAAGTGATACACTCTTACCCACCTTTGAGGAGGATCATTTTTCTTTACAGGGGAAATAGAGATAATATTTTAGAAAGAATAATAGAATTTCATCATATTATAACCCCTAATAAAATAATACATCAGTGGATGAAAAGTGCCTAGGTGAAAGGCTGATGGGGAACTGGATATATGTGTGCTGTCAAAGTGTCATTACCTCCTGATCATGAAGGGGCAAAGTTGGTTTTAGGATGGATGGATCGGGCAGCCACCACCTTAACCCTGGGATCAAAAGCAGCATTGCTAATGGTAGGAAGGCCAGACAGGATGTGCTTACTGATACAATGTAATATGATGTATAAAACATCACCTCTGAGGTATTCTTGCCTAAAGTGTTTAACCTGAACCTAAGTAAGCCTAGAGACCTGGTTTCTGGTTTACAGGAAATTCAGGGAAACAATGCAGATGACATCACAAAGAAACAATCAGACAAATTCAAAAGGTAAAACTTTCTATAAGACAACTAGTCTGGTCATTTCAATAGGTCAATGGTATTTATTTATTTATTTATTTATTTTTTAAATTGAAGTATAGTTCATTTACAATGGTTTGTTAATTTCTGCTGTACAGCAAAGTGATTCAGATATATATATGTGTGTATATATATATTCTTTTATATATTCTTTTCCATTATGATTTTTCACAGGATATTGAATATAGTTTCCTGTGCTATACAGTAGGACCTTATTGTTTTTTTTTTTTAAAGGAATTCCTTTATTTATTTATTTATTTATTTATTTATTTATTTATTTATTTATTTATTTTTGGCTGTGTTGGGTCTTCGTTTCTGTGCGAGGGCTTTCTCTAGTTGCGGCAAGTGGGGGCCACTCTTCATCGCGGTGCGCGGGCCTCTCACTATCGTGGCCTCTCTTGTTGCAGAGCACAGGCTCCAGACGCGCAGGCTCAGTAGTTGTGGCTCACGGGCCTAGTTGCTCCGCGGCATGTGGGATCTTCCCAGACCAGGGCTCGAACCCATGTCCCCTGCACTGGCAGGCAGATTCTCAACCACTGCGCCACGAGGGAAGCCCAGGACCTTATTGTTTATCCATCCTCTATATACTGGTTTGCATCTGCTAATCCCAAACTTCCAATCCTTTCCTCCCCCAACTGCCTCTGCCTTGGCAACCACAAGTCTGTTATCTATGTCTTTGAGTGTGTTTCTGTTTCATAGATAAGTTCATTTGTATCATATTTTAGATTCCATATATAAGTGATATCATATATTATTTGTCTTTCTCTTTCTGACTTACTTAGTATGAAAATCTCTAGTTCCATCCATCTTGCTGCAAATGGCACTATTTCGTTCTTTTTATGGCTGAGTAGTATTCCATTGTGTGTGTGTGTGTGTGTGTGTGTGTGTGTGTGTGAACAGTACTTATAAAGAGACAGGACCTGCTCTAGATTACAAAGACCTTGAGACATTAAAAACACCAAGGGTCCTTCTGGTTGCAGATGTGTGGTCTACATGAGTGGCTCTCATATTTTAATGTATATCAGAATCACTGAGGGAACATATTAAAAATGTGATGATTCAGGCTCTAATAGTAGATATTCTTATTGAGTAACAATGGAGTCGATGCTGAAAGAGTATGACTTTGGTCTCCACTTTGAGAAACACGGGAAGGCACATTTCGATTTGGAACTAACGCTCTTCTGGCTATTCTCACAGAAACTTCCAGGTCCATGTAATGGGCTTGGTGGGATTCTGGTACTCATAGCAGAGACAGGCCACCATCAGTAAAAGTTCTGCCATCCACTCAGCTTGCATTCATCACAATCCTCCATCCTGGCTTCCAGTCAGAATCACCTGTGGGGCTTTTAAACACATTAAGGGCTGGGCCTCTCTCCAGACCAGTTAAATCTGAGTCCCTGGGAAAGACAACTGGGCATTGGTGTTTTAAAACAAATCTCCTTGAGTGGTCCTAATGTGTGGTTAAGGCTGAGAACTAGCTGAAGTTTCTTTAACATGCAGGGCTATGCTGTATGTATTCAAATAGTAAAAGAGCCGACCTTGAGTTTTAATGAGAATCTACAGTTACACTAGTTATACAATTTCAACAAGCATGGCTCACATCTTAAAATGAATAACCTTTTTGATTTTTAAAGAAAAACCAAGGAAGACTCTTTTAAAAGCTGTTATTATGGAATAATGAGGAAAGAAATGGAAAATATTAAAAGTTAATGCAATTTTGGTTGATGCAAAACTAACTAGAACCAACAGTACCTCTTCTTTGCACAAAGAAGATGGTGTAGGTTGTCCCAGCACCCACAGAACATTGACGTGTGCTTAGTAGTGGGGATGATACAAAGCCAGAACCATTCTATTGTCCTTTCCCAGGATTAGTTGTTTTAGAAGAATAGCATATCTAGAAAGGAAAACTCAACAACAAATGATTTACCTAACAGTTGTAGCATGGTGAGGAGGAAAGTTATTAAAAACTAAGAAACTGAAGGGGAAAATCTGAGCTAAGTGTGTTAATCTGAGATCAGTGGTAGGATGGAGAATAGGGTCATCAGTAAGTGAAGGAAGACAAGGAAAACTGGCATCTAATAAACCAAGCATCTTTATCTTGAAATGACTCTTCTACACACAGAATCTACATACAGTCCTCTTTCTAATAAAATCCTAATGGAGAAGACACAACATGCATTTCTTGACAAGCAATGTGGCTTTCTCTAGAAAACTGCTGGCTACATTGATTTAATTATAGCTCATGCAATGTGGCATAGAGAAAAGAGGCCAGCATTTAGAGTCACACTGCCTGTATTCAAGCCTTGGCTTTGTTGCTGACTCTCCAGTAGCCCTAAATATGTCACTTAATTTTCACCTTTTTTTTTTTTTAATTTTCCAGATGAAATTAACATAATCTATGTAAAGATTTTCTATGGGAATTAAATTTTATCAATAAAATGTGGTTAAAGGAGTTTTGTAAGCTATAAAATTTTAGTAATGGTTATTATGGCTGTCTACTAGGATATTTTACCAGCTCCTAGAATTTCAGCAAATGGATGGATAATGGTACAGTAGGGGTGTTCAATAAATATGTACCGAATGCACAAAGTATGAATGATTGATTATGTGGGACAAAGAGGAAGGAGGGAAGAAAGAAGGAAAAAAGGAAGAGAGTGAAGAGGAAGGAAGGGAGGAGGAAGGGTGTTTTAAAACATTTTAAATATTTTATTTGAATAAAGAATCATCCATCAGGAGTTATTGAGATCTTTGCTGTGCACAGTGTTTTAATTTTTTAAAAAGACAAGGAAAAGAGGATTCAAAAGGACCATAAACAGCATCCAGCGAAATCCCAGTTTTATAGGAGAGAGAAATAAGTGATTTGGTTTTCCATTGTCATAATATGAGATTACAGGGTCATTTTAATATCTTTCAACAAGTACAGAGAAAGTATGCAAAGATGCGATGGTGATGCCAGGTCTTTGACTCTTCAACATTTCCAAAATAAATTGTCCCTAAAAAAGCAGAACTCCACATCCCCTTTCCACTAGGATTGCATGAAGTCGTCCATCTCGAAAGTCACAAAAGAAGTGGTCAGAGATTATACACCATGAATTTCCAAAAACCTGGTAAAAATCCTTAAAAGTCTCAGGACAGACAAAATTAAGTCCATAAAATACCCATTCTGCCAAAAGGAAAGCACATATATTATTGCTGCTAGAAAGGAAATATTCAAACAAGTCTCAAGGGTAAATTGCACAATCAAACAATTTAGCAAATCTGGCAGAACAACCCACTGAGAGATGAGCAGGCAGACCCTCTGCTTTCATCTGTCATGGAGCATTTTCTCTCTCCTGGAGTCCTTTCTCTATGAGGCTAACTCTTCTATGACCTATGCTGTTAGATATCTTCCAGGCACACTATTCTATAACAAGGTTCTGTTTGAACTTCAATAACTAGACCCCTTGGATGAGGTGCAAAGATGACCCACTTTATATTAAACTCAATTCTATAAGAAATAATAGGGTCCTGTGATGGGGTTATGGAATATTTAAACCGATTGATAGACTCAAAAACCTTGCTTTAGCCCAGCAGGCAGGGAATTTATATTGGAAAGAACAAAGGATAAGAAATCAGAAAACCAAAATTCAGGTAGTTGTGTCCTCTGCTGATGAATGATATAATTGTTGAAGCAATAACCTCTTCTTATGTCAACTTTTTCACCTATCAATGGAGTATGCCATTACTATCTCTTATTCATATTATGGAGTTGCTGTGATGCTAGGAAAAAATGTAGGCAATGAATCTTATTACTATATTTATTATGGATTGTACATGTGATCCTTTTTGTCAGTTTCCATCATTCCTCTCAATTTCTTGGAAACAGCAAGAGAATTGTTCCTGGTGCATCAGGAATCTTGATGAGCCTACACTGAGTCGAATGTTATCCCTCTTACCCATCACTAGTTTAAAGCCTTCAGGTGAATTATGTCGTATGGTACTTGTAGATTGCAATTCACTTATTGAAGGAGTTCTATTTAACTTCACTTTTCTTAAGTCTATTTCATACATCTTAAAGTTTCTTATTCAACTGTTATGCTATTTCCCAATTTTTCTATTTGCTACGTTTCAATGGCCTGTCCATATTTCAGTATCTTTTTCACTCTTTGCTTCGGTTGTCATCTCTAAATGGGACATTTTACACAGAATGCCCCAAATACAAAAAGAAGGGCACACTCACTCAATCACTAACATAGCTCTAAACTGCCAAACATCTGATGGAGTTTGGTGGGATTACTTCCAGCTTCCATAAAGACTTCGGTACTTTTCAAATAATCTCTCTGTTTTTCCTTTAAAAAGAGTGGAAAAATTAAAATGAAAATATATTAGAGTTATGTTTATAAAATAGTAAACTTATTATAAATTACATAGAAGAAAATATTACATTAGCCTATAGAGCATTCATTCCACAAAATTATTTTATCGATAACAATGCAGATCCTAAACCTGCATTGTAAGTACTTTGGGAGAAAGTCATTAAGTCCTTACAATATTCATTTAGCTCAAAAAATTGGCATTCCAATTACAATATCTTTTGGTAACAAGTACACAAACATATTTTCACAGAATATCAATAATATTCATCCCTCCTTGGTCTCAAGGATTACTAGTGGAATTATAGACTGGTGAAGTCTTTTAGGAGCTAGTTTGGCAGTATATATCATAATTACAACTATATTTAGCTTATGACCTAGAAATTGTATTTTACATCTGCCCAAAGATGTGATATATAAAAATGTTCTTTGTATCATTAGTTGAAGTACAAAAGATGAAGGAAAAATACACACTCACTAGTAAATAAGTTATAGCACAAAGATTGTATGGCACACTGCAGAAGCCTAAGTATACAGACATGACAAGATCTTCAAGACACATCATTAAATTATCAAAGCAAGTTCCGTAGTAATATGTATAATATGATCTTATTTAAGCTGTATGTATCTATGAACATACACACCACTCACTGGAAAATTGACAGTACACAGAATCATTGATAGTAACAGGGATAGAAAGAATGGGAATAGATAAAGAGATAAGGGAAATTTTTATGTTTTGTTCTAAACACTTTTCTATTTTTGAATCATATATTGATATAATGAGAAAGTATGCCTATATAACTTAATAAAAAACAGATATTTTAAAAATGTGTTTCACCATTCTAGAATATGACTAGGAAAGAAAAATAAATACTAAGAATATGTTAGATCCCCCTATCTGATTTCCTTTATATGGCTTTTGGTTTATTTTAGTTCCTGAATATGCAATACAGAGTGTTTAACTGCGCTTGTATGTAGAACTGTAATGCAAATATCTCAGACATGGTCATATTTGCTTCATTCAATAAATAATTTTGAAGTAAACATCCAAATAAATGAAGGAATAAATGGATGAAACCCATGAGTAACTCCAAGTGTCTACCAGCTTACCAAGAAGTCTACATCCTTGCAGCCTTCATCCACAATCTCAAATTCCAAAATTTCTCGAGCTCGCTAAGAGGTAGGATATGGATAAACAATGTGAATGGCCCCAAGCTCCTTCGTTTTGTGGATCTTTGATGAAGTATCGTTGAGTTTCACTGACTTTGTCCCACTTTCCGTATTTCTGGCTTTCTGGTAGACCACAAGGGGGCAGAGGGGCGTCACCCATTTAATCGGTGTCCAGGCTGTGCTGACCTCACACAGCCTGGTGGGTCCTCCACAGCTCCAGGGCCCCTCCTGGGCTGCCATCTAGATGGAGGCTGACAACCTTCACACAGCTGCCCTGTGCCCTGCCCATAGGCTGCCTGTGCCCTTGGCTCTGCCACCTCCCTCTAGATTTCCAGCATATACTGACTTGCAGATTTATCCTAACCTGAAGTTTGTGAGGGTGCAAAGCATCTGTTTTCACAAACGCCACTGCCAGAAGTTTCTCTCTAGCTACTTCTGGATCTTTGAACTTTCCACACACTCAGGAAATGCATTCCCTTCTTCTACCTAGCTCTTTCTATAAAATGAACCAGAGCTTCCTTTGAGTTTTCTAGCTCAACTCCTACTTTAGGTGGTATCATATCTTTGAATTCTTTCTAAACTCTAGAAATCCATGATTCTATTGTGACTATGGCTGAACCAATTCTTGTGGGATCAAGCAAAACCAAGATGAATTTTACAGATTCCAATTAATCTCAGGTTTCTATGGTTACTATCTCTCTATGCACAAATCTTATTTTCTGTTCTAATTGTAACATTGTCAGATGATGATGATAATGACAAAGACGATCCCTAATATCTGTTGAGCCCTTCCACGTGCCCATCCCTGTGCTCCCACTTTAAACACATCACATCATTAATCCTCATAACAACCTACTTAGGCAGGTATTGTCAATGGTCCCATTTTACTGTTGAGAAACTGAGACTTGACAGATTGAAGAACTTGGTGAAGTGGTCTGGTACCAGAATTTGCACTCTCAGCCACCACCCTTTGCATCTTTAGAAGGCTTTCAGCTGAAATGTAAGAACATAAATGAGAATTGATTTTGCACATTGAAGTTTTTAAAGAATAAAGCCATAAAATAATAAAAGATGGCATACAACAGCTTATTGGTGCCATGCCAACATTTGTAAGCCAATTGTACTTCAGTTGCAGAAAAGTATGTCCACATGCCTCCTTTGAATAGAAAGAGGCTGTTCAATTTTTTTTTTTTCAGAAAAAAGAAATGTACAGCAGAAAATGGAGCAAACAGAATATGTATGTTAAAAATCTTCCCTGAGGCTGGAACAGGTAGGTAGTGACTCTCTATGCCCCTGAGAAAATAATAAGAAAGGAAATAAATGAGCTCCTAGCTTTTGAAAGTTTCCGTCTTGGATACTTGCCAAATACAAACAGTGTGCAATCTTCCAGCAGGCCCTGGTGAGGGTTTAATTATGTGGCTGCAAAGCATCATTATTGCTAACCAGGGGAACTTGCTAACTGAGAGAGGCCTGGGCAGTTCACTTCCTCCACAGATTTCAGATTTTTTTTTCATTTTTTTCTTTATCAAGTTGGGACTCTAATGGAACCTTCCCAGGTACTCATCTCTTAGTAACTCTTTGAACTTACAACACCAGAGAGAAATGGCATTGATTGAACTTTCACAATGGCGAACACTAGCACCGATTAATCAGTTCCCTTGAAAAGAAAATTGGAACAGGTAGAGCTGGAGACTGGCTTACAGACGCAGGAGTTGGAATCATTCTGAAATAATCTCCTGCAGTTATAAACTAGGAAAGATTTTTTTTTCCCTCTAGCAGAGAGAACACTAAGATAATAATGCCTATTTATCTATTTAATGGGGATGTTGAAAGGTTTACTTAGTTGCTGTTTGTAAATTGTTTGGGAAATGAAAACTGCTATATAAGTGCTAAATATGATTATTATTCAACCTAGCACTTTTATGTGAACCTTGTGTTCTGGTTTCTTCCTCTAAGTCTATTTCAGGACAGCTTAGCACCTCCACACAGAGCTTTCATAAAGGCTTCCACGCTGAGTCTGTTGAGAAGCCAAAAGTCCCTGATCACCCTGGACAAGACAAAAATTAAGCCCTGGATATAATTCACAGATGTTTTAAGACATCCTCAAAATGCTTCATCATTCATAACAGAGGTCTCACTAACCAGAAAAATATCACTGTAAAATCAACGGAAGAGTCAAACAGAAGAATGACCAATGTCATGACTTGTTAAAGAATCATACACTCCCCCGTTAACCATGCCATGTGACCACAGGAAGAAGGTCCCTCCTAGGAAGGAAGATGAAAAATTAAAGTCATTTGGGTGTTCAACCCTTCATCCAGAAGTCCTCCCTCTACAGTTTCCAAGCGTCTTCAGATTGGTCCCAATTTTTCTGACTCACCCTTCTTTCAAACTTTCAATGAGACACAAAAGCATCCCAGAGGATGGAATACATTTTTGAAGGCATGAAAAAGTGTAATTAAAGAAAATGTCCTTTGTTTGGAAATCTTTTGTATTAGATATGCAACGTGTCTCACAAATCTCGACATTTCATCTTTTGAACTGTGTGACCTAGAAAATGTGTTCATGGGAGCAACGCGAGACAATTGAGGAGTGCCTCAATTGGTCTTGCTCAACTCTAACTTCTACAAGTTCGTTAGAAAGTATGAGAAAAAAGTACCAGGGCTCCCACTGCAATCAATGTCAGCTGCCATGCAATCAAGCACAAACAATTTGCAGGTGTTTTAGGGACTTTTCTGGGGAATAGTTGACATTTCTGTATAACATGTCAAACCAGGGCAGGAGTTGAAAGAGATCAAAATGAAACAGAGAGCAAACTCCCAGCAGTTGGCTAATATCGCATCCAATTAAACAAATGACAGATGCTCACTAGAAGTTCCGGGGGTGGGGAGCTATACATAACTACAAGAAAATAAAAATAGCCACCATAACTTTTAAAGAATTTGGAGCTGGTTTGTGTGGGTGAATGTGCATGTATGCTGGTGCATGAGTGGGTGTAGGAGTGAGTGTGAGGTTTAACAAGGTTTCTAACAAGATCTTTTCAAGTTGTTGTTTTTAAAGAAATTACTATTCTATTACATCTATATTAAAAGTATCTGTGTTTGTAACAGTCGCTTTATTTTCTACAACTAAATGCACTTTGGCCAGCTTTATTACAGAAAACTAATGAGCATTTTAGAGTGGAATTTAAGTTGGCACAAATTTCCAGAGGGGGTTAATTAGAAACAGCTCCAATGGCAAAAGGGAGACTGAAGCCAAAGTTATTTGCCCTGGCCAAGTTCCAATCACTCTCTGGAGTTCTTGCTATAAAAAGATAAGATATTGTTAAAGATGAAATTATTCCCATTCCCAGTTCTTCATCCAGTTTTATATAGTGTACAACAAAAATGTCCACTTTCTTGATGAAATGGGCTACCGAAAACAAGTAAAACTCCAAATTCCTATCCTCAAAAGTCAAAAGATATTAGTCTTGCCTAGAAAAATTTGGCTCATTGATTTCCTGCTAGTTGTTCAGTATTCAGAAAAATTATCCAAATCTTGGAAATAGGCAAAAGGATGGCTGCATGCCTCTTAATATTGTACTGGAATATGCTTTAAGAGCATGTCCAAGGATTATTTATGTCTCTAAGGGAGTTGCTTTTCTGATTTGTTATTTACTATGGATTAGGGTCTAGAGTTTGTGAAGCTGAATGCTAACTTATAGATTTTTGTCTGTAGAGATGCAAATAATTTGGTCAGATAGAAAAGATAATCCCAAATGATATAGTTTTATTGCCCTGTAGGACATTAACAAGTTTTGCCTTTAACTTAGCCAACACTTTCAGCATGCTTTTCCTAACAGACTCATCTATACCCCTATTCTCAAAGGCTTTGTGAATCAGTTTTCCTATTCTGTTGGTTTACTCATTAATAAGTTAAATACATTTTTCTATATATTTATTCAATATTTATATGAGATTCATGTTTTTAATTTTTTAAAAATTGTACATTGACAGTTTGGGAGGATATCCCACCGAAATGCCCAAATGGACTCAAATGCCAAGGCCAATTAAAGTACATTTCCTGAGAAGTGCACCTCCTGGGCTATTTAAACATAGGGAGATACTTTCTTGCTTGCAGGAGTGAATCTCAGGTGACACTAGGGTTTTATCTTTGCTGATTCTCTGTTGTTTTTCGTTGTTGTTCTTTTTCATGCTTCTGGCCACCTCTCTTCTCCCTTTTCTAATTCTGTTTTTTCCTGATTCTTGGTCAGGTCTGTCCACACCTAATTGAGCTTATTAGTCATTTTCATTTGTTTATCTATTTGTCTATCTGTGAACTGAGAGCAAATATTGTTAAAAGTATGTCATATTCACCAGAACGCAGAACTGCCCTTTGAGATCTGAACAGGTGGGCTTGGGTTTCTACAGTTACCTCTGGGCTCCTGCTGACCTTGTCCAATGGAAGCTGCTTGCTTTCTGTGTGTCTGTGTGTCTGTAATTGAGAAAAATTCCATAATTCCATAAAAATTCTTCATGTAAATGAGAAATATGTCTTAACCTCTGAAGAGCATTAATAAATTAAATTATAAATTCTCCCAGAATAAAGGAGGTCTGTTCTGAGTATGTGCTTGTATGAATCTAATACTCCCAGAATTTCAGGAAAATAAGGAAACTGAAGTTATAATATATTAAATGTGTCAGACATTTAAGAAAAAAACCCTTCTTACAATGAACAAAGTCTCAGAGTATTTTTCATAAGAATTTAAGTTCACCTAATCAAGATGACCGTTTGGACTAGTTTGTAATATTGGTTTAAAAGCAGCTATGTGTGTTATCTCTTATCGGTGTGGTATATAATACAATTTTATTTTTTATAAAATTTTATGATTTTATAAGTTTGGGTTTATTTTCCCATGAAAAAAGAATGTCTCAAAGGTCTCATATTTATTTATTGTTCAGATAAATTAGTAGTATTTCCACTAAATATTTAAAATTAAGAAAATATAAAATTATTTATTTAATTAAATTCTAGTCTTGACAAACATTTTTACATTAACAGTACTGATGTTCTAAAGCATATCTGATTAAATATCATTCTCACAATCCTTTAAACCCCTAATCCATTCTTAAATTAAGTTAATTAATGGATAATCTTTGGATACCTGGAAATAGGTATAAGATAGAATACTGAAACCTTGTCACTATTACAACTGTGTATACAATACGTGGGGTATATTTTTGTTTTTGAAGGAATAAAGAGAGTAGTTTAGTCTTAAAGTATCAGATTGTTCCAATATGATATTATCATAAAAGACGAATGAGCAAATTTACAGCAAGTTGCAGAAGGTTTGAGTGCAGTGAATGTTATTCATCACGGTTTCTAGTAATTGCAAATGATCATGAAAATAAGGAATGAAATATGTCAAAATTTTGCAAAGTTGGCTCATTTTGAAAGATTTATTTATAGCTGGTTAATCTTTTACTGTCAAATATTATATTAACACTAGAATTTTTTCTCAGTGATAAAACAACAAATGATCTTGCAGTATTTAGTAGCCTCTAAGACAGAGTAAAAATATCAGTCTTTACTTTCTATGTAATCTGCCCAAGTAGCAGATTCTCTATCTCATTAGAATCACTTTCTGTGCTATGGGCAAATTTTTTATCTATGATCTGAAAAAAAAGGAAGAACAAAGATAGTTCTTCATTCCTGACAGAGCTAAGTTTCCTTTTAATTGTTTTATATTCTATGTTTATTTAAAATATTGCACCGTCACTTTGATGAACTGGTAATCAAGCCAACATTCTCAGGACCCATGATCCTATCTTAGTCAAGAGATCAAATATTTTTTGATAAATCTGTTGATTTTGCCTTGTCAAGATCAGACGTTATATCTATTAACTATGAGTGTGTTAAGTATCTTTTGCATGTAAAACTAGATTTCAAATGGGTACACACACAAATTTCTTCTTTCACTCTATGTAAAGAGAGATGGTAAAAGTAACTTGGTTTGGTTGATGTATCCGTATTTCTTTATTACTCCAACAATTATCATAAGAACTGCATCGGAAGGGTTTCTCAAATCAAAGAAGTTCTGCTTACCTCAGATTAACTTTATGAGGTAAAAACAGTAATTACAAATATTTCAGAGGTTATAAATTTCACAGATTTGTCAATCGTCTTTCCGTCCTTGACATGTTTTTACCTTCAGAGGAAACACTGATCAGATTCTCACAACCCAATGGAGAATTTTACTCTCCTCTGTTCTCATATTATTGGTTACCATAATAAATTAACTGTGGTCATTTCATCAGCAGATACTTGAAAGTTTTGCTATAAGCTATGGACTGGAAATTGGGCTTTAAACAAAAAAGGATAGTCTCAGTGCCTCAGTAAAAATGACTCAATCAGGTGCTTTTAACTATTGATATTTCAAGAAATAAACTCATGGGACCAAGCTTTGAAGCTTGAGCTGGCATCACTTAAATAACTCTGAGATTGTCTGAGTTAGCTCTGAATTGAATCATGATTTCCAGGAGCCTTTTTCATTCAGAAGCAGACAACTTTCCTGGAAGCCAACTGCTGACCCCAAATCCAAAAGATCAACAAAATGTAACTCACACAGTATAGAATGAGCAGGGAAGGGAAATCAAATTGCAGTTATTTGTTTTGGAATATTTTTGTATTAGTTTTACTTTCTACTTTCCTAAGGGTAGAGGAAGAACTTTCTCTTCTTTTGAATAACTCTTTATTCCTTAATTCGTAAATGGTATCTTCTCCCTGACACCTAAATTTAAAACCAAACTAACAAACACACATACACACAAAAACTCTTCTGAGTCTCATTATTTCTCTTGGAAATGCACTTATTTGCCAGAATTTGACTTCATTTATACCAGGATATAATTGGATAAATTGATTTTACAATCAAGGCTACCCTGGCAATAACATAGTTGAGAATAAATCTCATTCTGATTAGATATGACAAACCCACCATTAAGGCATAGGAATTGTACTTCACATGTAGAACTGTTGCCCACAGAGTCTTTCCAAGAACTTGGGGCAATACCTGTTCTGTGTTTTACAGGGTCTCGTATACACAGAACCTAATCAGATTTGGTAGACTTTGAGCAGAGAGCAATTCTCCCAAATTTATAGGAACTGCAGACACAACTTATAGGTATGAAAGTTTCAGGTTTGGATTTGCTTTCCTAGCCATGGTATAGAAGAACCAGCAGGAGCAATTTTTTTTTAAAGAAAGTAAAAAGAGGACTTCCCTGGTGGCACAGTGGTTAAGAATCCTCCTGCTAATGCAGGGGACACGGGTTCAAGCCCTGGTCCGGAAAGATCCCACGTGCCACGGAGCAACTAAGCCCGTGCGCTACAACTACTGAGCCTGCGCTCTAGAGCCCACGAGCCACAACTACTGAGCCTACGTGCCACAACTACTGAAGCCCGTGCACCTAGAGCCCATGCTCCACAACAACAGAAGCCACCACAATGAGAAGCCTGCGCACCACAACAAAGAGTTGCCCCTGCTCGCCACAACTAGAGAAAGCCCGCGTGCAGCAACGAAGACCCAATGTAGCCATAAATCAATCAATCAATCAATCAGTCAATAGAAAAAAGAAAAACCCTCAAGAATAATAGATGTCATTGAAAATGAAATCCGAGATTCCTCATGAATTTTTCAGTCAGAAGTTAATTATCTGGGCTTGGTACTTGTGCAACCCTGTGAATCTCTGGATTTGCTGAGTGGCAAGGAGGCTTACGTGGTTAATTAACACCTCTTGCTGTACCTCTGAAAATTAATCCATCAAAAACAGGATGAGATCAGCATTTTCGTAATCAAGAATAATCTTTCGAGATTTGTTATTTACTTATGATCACCAGAAGGACTACTAAAAAAAAAATCTCAAATTTGAAAATACGCTTTAAAAAAATGACTGCATGTTCTTTTAAAATGTCATACTTCATCATTGATTAATAGGCACTTCCAAGGAATATTGAATTCTCTAGGGGATTTTACCTTTATTTAATTTGCAATTTACTATTGATTGAGGCCTAGACTCCTTGAGGTTACAAGTTAACTTGCATTTCCATCCTGTAGACATGGAAGTAATGTCAGTCTTGAAGAGAAAATAACTCCAAATACCATGCCCTCCAAGACTTACACCAGGTTCATCCCTAAAGTGACCAACTATTTCAGCATGCCTTTCCTGAATATATAAACCCCTGCTCTTCAAATGTTCTCCAGATTTGCCATTGTTCTGGTTTTCTCATTAATGAGTTAAATTTTTGACGTGTTCATTCTATAAGAAATTCATGTGAATCATTCTTACATGAGTCATTCTATGAGGACATGGGCCATGATTCCTAAATTTTTGAAAATTACACTTTGACCTAAGCCAATCTCTATTAATTGAAAAAAAAACTGAATAAGCTAAGGTGAGCATCACATCTCATTACAATTCATTTCAACTTTTCACTTCCTGAAAAAGTCCACAAAGTGTTTGGTTCTAGCTTAGCTAAAAAATTTGGTACTCTTACAAATAACTCCTATAAGATGATTTTAAGTCATAATTTATCTCCAATGTCCTGATTCTGTCCCTTAATTCACTAAAATATGTGTATGCTTATTTATTCTGTGTAAAAATGAACTAGGGAAGATGAGTAAGAAATGAGAGGGTGAGTCATAGTCTTAGATGTCGTATCATTGTAATCATTACAGAATTATAAGAGGGTTTGGAGATTTACTCAATAAAATGTATCACTCGGCCCAGTACTCTTGCCAAGATATAATGTCAAGTCCTCATCATGCCCCAGAAGGAGAAATGATAACTGAAATACCAAATTGAGGCAAATCTTTGATTTAGGTTACATTTTTATGACTTTCTTGACCCACAATGCCCTTTCCCTCCTGTCCATCCCACACATTGATACGAAAGGAACTCCAGTTGATATATGTCAGAACTGTGTTGATCCAGTTCAAGTTTGAAATAAAGCGTCTTCTAACAACAAAGCAAAGACAGGACAAAGAGCAAATCTGTTCTATTCTACTGCACGGAATAATGCCATTCAGCAGGCGGTATATATATAGCGGACTGGCTTGATTAACATACATTTGGCTTAAGAGTGATTTTTTTTAGAGTATTTACTTATAAATACGATGGAAAGAAAACATTGACTTAGAACTAGATGTTACACTAGATGTAGACTCAGTGATGGATCTGTAATTTTTATATATTTATTTTTATATTCCCAGCTTCAAATAAATCTCATACCAATTCCTTTAATTATGCATTTGAAGAGAACAAAAGCAACAGTAGATAGAAAAGGGCTCCAGGGGGAGAATAGTATGTGTGATGGTTGGTAAGGGACTTCTGCAGGCAGGTGCCAGTCACTCCAGATTTGGCAAAGTGACCTCTTTGAGTTATCAATTATCTATCTCATTGCAACAGAATCCTAAGCAAGGAGAAGCCAGAGTAGATGTCTACATGGTCCTCAACTGCTTTCAATCCAAGAAGTAAAGCTCACTCCCACTCCATCCTGCAGTGTTCAACATTTCCCCACCACTAGTCCAGAGCTCCAAGCACAAATGACTTCACGGTCAATAACAAACACACTAAGCTACAAGGCAAGTGGAAACAGTGGGGAAGGTGACAATATGTCAAGCCTGAAAGCTTTAGGTTCAAACACAAAACAATCATTAACTGTCTCTGGGTGATATTTGACTCTCATCCAACTCTTCATGGGTCTGATCTTGGACTGTAGAGCTTCATTTCCTAATTAGTAGAGGAAAATTATGGATTAGAACCAAGTTACCAAGCGGGTCAATAAGACATCCCAAGTTAACCAATGCATGATTGAGCATTTACTGCAAAATAAAGACTGTACCACAATGAAGAAAATAATTAATACTTGTGCAGAGCTTAACACAAACGAAACAACGTATGTATCATCACATTTATATAAGACAATAAGGTTATTTTCTTTTATGGCTATTGTACTGCTTTTAACTACCTCTGCTAACACTAGAACTGCTACTACTACTACTAAACTTTTTGCTATGATTGGGACTATAAATACAGAAATTCCCCTATTTTCATACCATAGTATCATCCTAAGACTTGTCAGATAACGGAAATGAAAGTTATAGGAAGAAAATAAATTTACCCAAAGTGCATATGAACCTGCAAACACGACTCACTTTGTAGATATAATCATTGATACTCTTTATCCACCACTAATACATAGTCTTTAATTCTGTCATTTTCCTTCAAATTTATCTCACATCCACACACCTTAAGTCTGGTGTGTGTCCAACTGAGGTTAAAGAGTCACCATTTCTGCCCACCTGTACTTTTACCTGTGTCTCAGTTGCATTGTGTTTGAAACCAATTCTTATTTTCATGTTATCACTTTCTTATTTCAAAAAAAAAAAAAAAAACTGTTAAATGCAAAACACAATAAAATGTTCACAAACCCTGCTACATGAAAAGATGATGAAATGCCCCAATTGACACCTGGATGGCAGGCAATGTCACTGTGGAATAGTTTGAAATACTGTTTGGTCTTCTGGTGTAAGAGAGTCTGATTTGTGTTTTAGAAAAGGAGTTTGGACTTGTCCAATACTTAACAGTAAAACACACAAAGACACACAAACACACACACTCTTCTCTTCCTTTTTCTAATTCTGCCACAGTCAGGATCTTGTCTGGTGTCGACAGTTGCTGTTCTAATCCGGGTTTGTTGATCTCAAACCTCGTGACCTTTCACGTTCCACACTTGAACATACAGTCCAGCAAAGAAAAGTGAAAAGGCTTGCAACTTACTAAAGCTTCTGTGGACATTTTCCAGTAAATTCTATGTGGATAAAGGTGAAAAAATCCAAAAACCTTCCCCTTCACATTGCTTGAGGAGGGCAAGCGGCAGGTGAGGGGGCATTAGTCAGTTTACTTCAGGTTGTGTGGGAGGAAAAACAGCTTTTCTTTGTTCCCAGAGATGATCTTTCTTGATCACTGTTGTGAATAACTTTATGGCTGTTTTAGAACCTTGTTAAAAGTTAAATGTATCTGTAAAACTTATGATCGAGTAAACTTGTGTAATGTAACTTCAAGCCTTTTAACAGAAAGCAGCTGTATCAGGAAGCGGCCCTGAATTTGGTCCTGTACACATTTATGGGGGCTGAGGGACTATTTGATATAGATTAAGGATAACAAAAGACAAGGTCTCAAAGGGCAATGAGCTGGGGTTAACGGAGGTGGTGTAGCAGCTGTGAAAGCCCCTTATAATTGGAAAAAGACAACCACTGGGAGATTTCATGCTAGCACATCCACAGATTTGAGCTTCTCTCCCTTTCTCTCTCTCTCTCTCTCTCTCTCCTTCTCCCTCTCCCCCACCCACTGCCCATTCATTGCTTCCTCTCTCTGCCTTTCAGATTTTTTTTCAGCTACTTCTTTAACAGAAAGATTGAGGAGGTAGTTTTTTTGATAATGACACAAAGAAAGCAACTAAGAATGCTGCCTCTCTGATTAATTTCTAAATGAATGGAAGGGTATGTGATCCAGGCAAGGGTTTTAGCAAAATGTTGTCTGTAGATTCTGAGTCTAGAAGGCATCAATTCTAAAATAAAATAATCAAGTGATTGGGAGGACTTCCCTGGTGGCGCAGTGGTTAAGAATCAGCCTGCCAAAGCAGGAGACACAGGTTTGAGCCCTGGTCTGGGAAGATCCCACATCCATGAAGCAACTAAGCCCGTGCGCCACAACTACTGAGCCTGCGCTCTAGAGCCTGCGCGCCACAACTACTGAGCCTGTGTGCCACAACTACTGAAGCCTGCACGCCTAGAGCCCGTGCTCCTCAACCAGAAAAGCCACCGCAATGAGAAGACCTGCGCACCACAACAAAGAGTAGCCCCTGCTCGCCACAACTAGAGAAAGCCTGCACGCAGCAACGAAGACCCAACACAGCCAAAAATAAATAAATAATTTTTTTTAAAGTGATTGGGAAAATGCTGACTAAGCATAATTTGGAGCTAATTTGCCTGGTTTCAAATCAGGACTTCACAGCAATGTCCAGCTGTGTGACCTTTGGCAAGTCATATAATTCTCTGAGCCTCATCTGTGAACTGAGCACATGGTAGTCCCCTATAAGGCTGATGTGAGCATTAAATCAGTTATTACTATTAAGGTGCTTAGAATAGTTCCAGGCACATCGTAAGTGCTCAATGAATGTTAGCTATTTCCCATATCTGGACAGAGCCTCAGGATTTGGCTCAGCGGTGATTATTAATCATTTAGATTTATAGAACACAACTTCCAGTTGAAACAGGAGGTTTACATTTTAGAAACCAGGTGTAATTTGGTACATTCTTTAATGTGGTTCAGGGGATTTATTAACCCACATGTTTGTGTTTTAAAATAATTATATTTGTACAAACAAAAGTTGTGTAACAGAAAAGATAGTATGTAGCCTCTCCTTCTCTTCTCTTTCTTGTTAGCCCACTCCAATGGAAATCATGAAATATTACCAAAATACTAGCATAGACAGGTATCTCGGAGAGAATAAATCATATCTTTTAGGCATTAGAAACCCCAAAACGTGCTGGGAAAAACTTTTAACAGTAGATTATAATTTTCCCATTCATGCGTGGGAAGAAAAAAGCAAGGTTGATCTGATACTCCTTCTCATGCCAAGCATATAGAGCATTTCTGGCCGTCACCCCAAGAGTCTGAGGCTGTCTGCAACCCAGCTTCCTTGGCTTGAAGTTGGATTAAAGCCCTGAGTTGAGTAGCCTGCCAGCCTGACCCATGGATTACAGACGGGACATGCACAGTCATGCTGGGACATCTGGCACAATTTCAATCAATGTTGAAAGATCCTTTTGGGTCACAGTCATCTTTGTCATGGTTCTGTTGTTATTTTTATCAGAATCTCTCCTCTTTTGTGCTTGCAATTATCCCATTTCAGCTTCCCATAGACAGCAGGCTTTTTATGGAGCTGTGATCCTATTCTAGTTGGTGCACTTCTGTTACAATAAACATAGCCCCGGTTGGTGGATGGGGACTCCTCCAGGACTTCCTTATAAATGACCTTGGCCTGTCACTAGATATTAAGTAGGTGTCCGGGGTGGCAGTGATGAAACGATGTGCAAGTTGAAATGGATGTTGAAGGGGTTCAAGTCTGACTTCAACAAAAGGTGTTGAGTGAACACCACTGACTTGTGGTACTTTTAGTCTGACTTGGAACTTTAGGCAACTTTTACAAATCTTGCCAAGTTCTGTTTAAATACATTTCTTCTAATTTAGCCCTATTAAATGTAAATTCTGGCACAAAGCAGTTTGAAGAGAATCAGAATATAATGCAATTTCTATCTAATATCTTATACTTTCTTACCTCCTAGAGGACTATGCAGAATTTTTTACTGGGGATGTTTATTTTGGGAATCTCTGACTAATGGGCTCCAGGCTGTCTGTGTAACAAAAGTTAGTGCTAGTTCTAAGTTCTGAGGAGCTTACAATGGTTTCTCTGGAAATGTTGGTCTATGATTCCACTTGTCATCAGACCTGTTAGCAGTTTATGGTCGTGGTCAGTCCGCACACTAGAGCTCAGGGGCTAAATCGAGCTTATTGCTTTTTTTTGGTAAAGAAAGCTTTATGAAACACAGCCATGCCTTTTCATTTACCTACTGTCCGTGGCTGCTTTGGACTTACAATGGCAGACTTGAGTGGTTGCAACAAAGACCTTGGTCCACAAAGCCTAAAATATTTACTATCTGAGTCTTTATAGAATAAGCTTATCCAGTCCCTGCTCTAAAGCAAAATGCTTTAGAAAGTGGGCAGGCAAAGATTCTCCAAAGTGTGTGAGTGCTTAAAAAGTTCTCAAAAATCAATTTCCAAATTCTCATGGACTTTCCTAAAGGCCATCCTGAGAAAACCTCAGAAGAGCCTAGCTCTTTCTTGGAAGGGAGGGAGGGAGAGAAAAGAAGGAGAAAGGGAGGGATGGAAGGAAGAGAGAGAGGAGACAAAGAAGAAAACATCACCTTTCCCCAAAGGGGACAAAGGGAGTGCAAGCTTATTTTAATGATTAATCAAGACATTACAAAATGCCTTCCAGTCTTTCCCTGCCCTGTAGTGTTACTGTTGGAAGCAGAACTTCTTTTCAAATGGGCATTCTAGACTCAGAATACTCTGAGCTGAGATGAATGGATAGCAGAGTCAGACTGTGGGAGTAATGACAATTTTTATTTCACAGCTTTAATTTGTCCATCTCCCTTGCCACCCAAAACAAAACCCACCAAAATCAGTATGGTGAAATAATGTATCCCTCTTGAGGGAAACCTTTTGAGAATAAAGCATAAGTCATTGATACTAAATATTGAACTTTAAAATAAATATCTTCACTTATTTAAATATAAACAGATGTGAATTTACCTTGAAGCTACTGAAGCTTAAGCTTCAAGGACCCTCACTGGCATGGGACCTTTCCAAGGCCCTGCAAGGGGCACAAGCAATGTGTCCACAGAGTCATGTGTTTTTGTAAAAATGATGGAAGTAAGCTATTTTAACTGCAACCTGTTAAAACCATTCTTTGTGTCCATACTAACTTGCATGCTTCTTCATTATGTACAGTAGCATCTGATTAGCTGTGAGAAGTTTAGGATCTTTCTAAGGAGAGCTGAGCAGCCGATACATTCAGTTTGGCATTAGGGGATGCATTTTGTGGTTTACAGTCACATCAGTATATAGTTGCGCTTTTACCAGCTGTCCAGTGCAGGAACAGCTTCTAGGAAATCTTTCCCATCCTCTGTGCTGACTCACCTATCATCCTTGTTCACATGTAGGATCATGATGTGAACTTGTCCTAGAGGGTCGAAAACATGTGGGTGGTGAAGGAGGAACAAGGTCTGAACTGTATAGAACCAGAATTAGTCTAAGGAAAATTCTTTCAATCATCAGACTTAAAAAGTGATAAAAAGGACTCAGTTTACATCCATCAGTGGCCAACACACAGTTCTCCCCCTTCAAGAAAAAGCAATATAAACAATAATCAAAACCTCAGGTACTTTTTTGTTTTTTGATAAGAATCTGAGAAATAGAATTTATCAGAAAGCCTGTATTTATTAAGCCCAACCCTGACACGGTCCTACAATAAGCAGATGTGTCTTTGAGTGAACTCACATGTCTTACACATCCCAACTATTCAGAGAAGAAAATAAATTTTGACACACAGTAAAGAATGAGTGGGAGAGAGTGGCATGGACTTATATATACTACCAAATGTAAAATAGATAGCTAGTAGGAAGCAGCCGCATAGCACATGGAGATCAGCTCGGTGCTTTGTGACCACCTAGAGTGGTGGGATAGGGAGGGTGGGAGGGAGAGGCAAGAGGGAGGGGATATGGGGATATATATATATATGTATACCTGATTCACTTTGTTATAAAACAGAAACTAACACACCATTGTAAAGCAATTATACTCTAATAAAGATATTTTAAAAAAAAAATCTCCAGGAGGGAGGAAGATTGCTTTCCATGCTGCATGTGGAAATATAGTCAAATATAGAAACGTCTTCTTTTTGTAAAGAAAAAAAAAAAAAAAAAAAAGATATATATATATATATATATATATATATATATATATATATATATATATATATATATATATAGCCTGATCCGTGAATTGTTTTTCTAAGCACATAAAGAACTATTTCCACCAGTCCATGGAAGGTGCGTGTTGTCTCGTATAAAATGCCACATTTAGTCTCTGTTCTCAGGCTTAAATGGAGGAAATAGAGGAGAGTACCAAAGATATTTTCTAAGTTATTTTATGATTATAAACTTAACCACGCATCTTGCAGAAAACTTGGAAAATACAGAAAAGTATAAAACTAACAATAAAAGCTATGTATAATTCCACATTGCAAAAACAAAGAATGAGTTATCCTTCTGTTTTCTATATAGAGAAAATGATATTACATTTTTTATTATATGAAGAAATCTTCAGAGTTTACAGACAACAATTTAGAAAAAATAATTATACAGGTATGACAGGCAGTTAGTTAATTAAGAAAAATATCATGGCACATATCTGGATTCTGTGATTGTTGCGCTATTTGTCAGCTTTTTTTGTTTTTAATAAATTTATTTATTTATTTATTTTTGGCTGCGTTGGGTCTTTGTTGCTGCGCGCGGGCTTTCTCTAGTTGTGGTGAGCAGGGGCTACTCTTCATTGCGGTGCACGGGCTTCTCATTGCGGTGGCTTCTCTTGTTGCGGAGCATGGGCTCTAGGGCACGCGGGCTTCAGTAGCTGTGGCACGCAGGCTCAGTAGTTGTGGCTCACAGGCTCTAGAGCACAGGCTCAGTAGTTGTAGCGCACGGGCTTAGTTGCTCTGCAGCATGTGGGATCTTCCCGGACCAGGTCTTGAACCCGTGTGCCCTGAATTGGCAGGCGGATTCTTAACCACTGCGCCACGAGGGAAGTCCCTGTCGGCTTTTTAAAATTCATAATGTGTTATGATTTCTTTTCACATTCTAAATACTCACTTTCGCACTCACTTTCAATTATAGCTATATTTATTGTACCATTTGTCTTTCAAAAGCCACCCACAAAGTTTGTATAAACTTTAGGGTCCACAAAACTCGAGTCTACCCTAAACATAAGCAATTCTTCTCAACTCTTTCAATCCTCATCATTAGAACTTGTCATTAGCTGCCAAGAAAAGCTCTTTCAAACAGCCAGAGCAGAAACTAATAATGCTGAAACTTTTAAGTGTAAACAGAATGCTTTCAAAGACTGCAAAATTTTTGAAATATTCTATATAAAATCAGTAAGACATTTCTTTCATATTTGCTGTGCATTGCTAAAATAGATAAAACCTATTTTATCAATTATATCAAAAAATATTTATTCCAAATAGAGTAAATCTTTATTTCTTCTTATCAAATATTTAATATATATATTTATCTCCTACTAATAAAAAGTAAATTATATGCAAACTTTTGGACCAAAGAATTTTTAGTATTACATAACTTTCATTAAATTCATAGGAAAATATAATATGTTCTTAAAAACATATTTATTTTTTACTTTTATACTTAATTTATATTTAATTATTCTCAGAAGTTAAACACAAGAGTTCAATACATGACACGCAGAGTAACCAAAAATATACATTTTTTCTTGTCACTTCCTAAATAATCTCCTTTAATTACACATTTTATTGCATCATTATCATTTAATGCTAAATAGAATACTAGTTTATCTTTTTTTATACCTTATAAAATGAATACATCAATTATATAAAATCTTTAGCATTTTATCTTAATTATTTTAATACTCTATTTTATAAGATTTGTTTTAAAATTTATTTCTGTACTTTAAAAAATAACACTTCTCAACATTTTAATATGCTTACTTGAATTATAAAATGAAGAAAGACTTTTCCAGACAGAAAGCAAGTGATTTTTTTAAACTAATTTGGCTAACCATTTGGTTAAAGGATAGACATTTTTCATAAATAGAAAGAGCTAAATTCGAAAGTTTTAACTAAATTATATTTAAAGTTGCCACAGGTAGGATTGTCCAGAAGCAGATGAAGTCTAAGGTGCAAGATGTTTTCACTGGAATCAATACCTGTGGAGAAGAGGTTGAGGAAACGGGATTGGGCCAAGTAAAAAATTGAACTGTGATGCCGGCCCAGCACTGCCTAGGCCAATCCCTGTGGAGAGATCTGGAACAAGAAGTGCCTTGTTGGGCATCATGCCAAAGCAATGGGGCCTTAACACCCTGGCCTGGCTCAGTCTCCAGATGTGTGCTACCCTGGGAAGTGCTTGCCGTCCAGCAAGGAGGCTCTCTGCAGCTGAGACAGACCCTGAAGGAGCTGGCGGCTGGGGGAGGTATGGCGGCCATACTGCCCACAACTGGGCAGCAAGTCTGCCCTTAAAGGGCTCCTGGATCTCTGTGCCCACCTCAAAACCACTAACAAAATAAATACATTTTATAAAATAGAAAAAAAAAAGGATTAGTAAAGATGTAAAGATATGAATAATAAAATTCCATGTTCCCAATTCATTATGGTATGTTAGGTTAAACATGCCTCTAGGTGCCTCTAGGTGAAAAACTCACAGATATATTTAAGAGTAATTCGATAAATCTTAGGAAAGCCTTTTGACACAAATTTGTAACAAATTCTTTCAGAAGTCACATAGTTTCCAACTCTTTGCTTCTAACCATGGGGAACCTGAGTCATTAGCTGGCAAATCACTAGAAATAAAGTTATATAGGAGAGAAATATGCAGCTTTAGACTTAGCACATGGAAAAAGTTCAAAGATCTGACCAGCATTACCTTTTACTTCTCTCCACTTTAATGGAACAAGATTACTCAGTGATTTTTATCTATAAAAATATAAAATAGGTTTTTAGAAATGATATGGAACCCTATGTCATTTTATTAGTCAATCATATGTTTCAATGAATACAGAAAATAAATTATTTTAATTCCTCATTTGTTTATTAAGAGATGCATGTCCAACAGCTTTTTTTTTTTTTTTTTTTTTACTGTTTGTTTTAAACTTATTTTTGACATTTACTATATTTATGGTATTGGGAGCAAATGTTTATTAATAATAATTGTGATGCCACCTAAGACAGAATATGTTTTTGTAAAACATTTAGAACCTACGGTCAGAGTAATTTTTTTAAAGTTCCTTCTAAAATGTTAGTTATACATGTTTAATGGTTTAAGTAAACATTTAAGCATAAAAATACATTTAGGATAAAATTCCAGTGAAGATGGTAATAGAAATATGGATCAAAAGAGAAATAGCTAAGATATAAAATTAAATGTTAAACTAAAGCTTGTTCATTTATTTTTAAATAGATCACTGTGTGTTTATAATAATTAAGGTTAAGTTCCAATGGATGTATTTTTAAGAAGTAATGTAATAATTTTCTGTAAAAATACTAATACTCATGACAGAAATAATATAGCTTCTTAATATTTAAACTAATAAAAAGCTGTAGAGGTCAGCTTACAAATATGAGAGGAAGTACATAATTTTCAAAATTCTTTCAAGGGGTATCAGGAGGATCACCAATTACAGCCCTGGGAATGGGTGAAGTAGATTCTTCACTACTCACCATCTGCCTCAGCAGCATTTCTCTAGACCAGCAGACTTCATAACATCTGACCATGTCCATCACTTCCCAGGTCAGGGGAGGATTCACAATGGCCAGAGAGGGTTTCACCTCCCATCCCCAATATGTTGGGCTTTTTGCTGAATCCTGACTCCCAGAGTCACAGCATGGAGGATACAAACCCTAACTCCATCATTCATTAGATTTCATTTAATTCACAGTAAAAAAGAACCATCTTCTACATAAATTTAAAATGCGAATGAGATTATTCATCACTACCTTGTTTAACTACTTTCAATGGTCTTTTAACTTTGAATGAAATCTGAAGTATGCAGAATAATGACTCCCAAATATGCCCATAATCAAGTCCTTGAACTCTGACTATATTCAAAGGGATTTTGAGATGTGATTAAGATTATGAATTTTAACATAGTGAGATCATCCTGGATTATCCAGGATGCCCCAATCTGATTTTAAGAGCTCTTAAAAGCCTAGAACTTTCTCCAGCTGGAAGCAGAAAGAGATGTAGCAGAAGTGGAAATCAGAGAGATTACAAGTGTGTAGTTCTGAGATATGGTCCCACGTGTGAAGACCAGAAAGAGGCTTCTAGGAGTTAAGGGCTTCCCCCAGCTGACAGCCAACAAGGAAGTGGGACCTCAGTCCATTAACTGCAAGGAACTGAAGCCCACAGTCAACCAGAATGAGCCTGGAAGCAAATTCTTCCTAGGAACTTCCCATAAGAGCACAGTCATTGGACACTTTGACATTGATTTTGGAAGACCTAGGGCAGAAGATGCAGCTGAGACATGCTGAGCCGATTTCTGACACACAGACACTGTGAGATAATAAATGGGTCTTGTTTTAAGCTACTATATCAGTGCTAAATTGTTGCATGACAGTGGAAAACTAATACAGAAATCCAAATTTTCTGCAGAGCCCTGCAGTCCTGGGCCCTCATTTACCTCTCTAATTTCAGCTTCAGCCATTGTCCCCTTGTAGGTTTGGGTCACTCCTGTTTCCTCATTCTGAAAATTGCCTTCTGACAGTTCCCAGAAAGCCCCCCACCCCATTTCCCCCAACCCACATCAAAGGTATTTACATTTACTATTCTTGTGGGCTCTCTGGGGACATCATCACCATCCCACTTTCCCTTCCTCCCCACTCAGGAGGGCCTCCCACTCTGCTTTATCTAAATAAAATAGGACATTTCTTCTCCATTAGGTTATAAACTTCTGAAAGAAGGGGTGGTGCCTGGTTTGTCATAAGTATTTAAGAGAATAGTGGGTAGTCATCAGCAATCAATAAATATTTGCTCAATAAACAGATAAAGAAAACAGTAAACTACACTATCAGTGAGACTCTTGGGGGCTTTATAAAGCATAATTGAGGAGGAGAGCATGTCAGCCCAAGGTCCATATCTCAGGAGTACTACCCTCTCCGAGGATCATGGGTAGCCCACTCTCCCCAGATTCATCAACTGGGGAAAGCCTCCCCTATGTCACTTATTTCATCTTCACTAAGTTCCTCCATTCAATTCTCTTGCAATCATGTAATGCAAACTTGTCTTTTTATCATTTATCGTTAAGAATAAAACTTAACATTTGTATAATACTGTATAATTTACAAAACATTTTAAGCAGAGGCTCTTAAAACAGTTGACAACCCGTCACAGAGCAGAGTAGAGCAAATACAAACACATCCCCACTGACAAGTGTACCCCAGGGCCTTATTCACCACCTGCATCCATAGGACTCACACTGTTTATCTCACATCTAGACCTTCCTCTGAGGCCTCAGTCACAATTCCAGATGTTTACTTGATACTGTTCCCAGCACAGTTTTAACCCCCACCAAACCTGTTCCCCTCCAACTTTCCTTAATTGGAGAATGGCAGAAACAGGACTTGTCATCACCCTAGTCCCATAAGAAGGGTGGGACTAGGCATGTTCTAAGGGTAATAACTCTTTCAGAGCTTTGCAGGACTGAGACACAACTAAGCACAATGGGTTTAAGTACTGTCTTTTCAGAGTCTCACAGTATGCATTTCTCACCCATCACTCTCCGTTATATTCCACCCCCAATCTACTTTTTCAGGTACTGGTGTCTAAAACTAACAGCTCAAATCCATTTCTTTGGCTTAGAATTTGTCACCTGTTAGAGAATAAATAAGCTAGGAGAAGGTGGTCATTTAGTTTTTCTTTATAATTTATTTTTTAGAACCCACTTGATAATAATTAGTTCCATGGATTGAAATCACCTTGATCCCACTCTAGCTCTCCCAAACTCATTCTATGAGGCCACCATCACCCTGATACAAAAACCAGACAAAGATACTACAAAAAAAAGAAAATTACAGACCAATATCACTGATGAATCTAGATGCAAAAATCCTCAACAAAATACTAGCAAACAGAATCTAACAACACATTAAAAGGATCATATACCATGATCAAGTGGGATTTACCCCAGGGATGCAAGGATTCTTCAATATATGCAAATCAATTAATGTGATACACCATATTAACAAACTGAAGAATAAAAACCATATGATCATTTCAATAGATGCAGAAAAAGCTTTTGACAAAATTCAACACTCATTTATGATAAAAACTCTCCAGAAAGTGGGCATAGAGGGAACCTACTTTAACATAATAAAGGCCATATACAACAAACCCACAGCAAATATCATTCTCAATGGTGAAAAGCTGAAAGCATTTCCTCTAAGATCAGGAACAAGACAGGGATGTCCACTCTCACCACTATTAGTCAACATAGTTTTGGAAGTGTTAGCCACAGCAATCAGAGAAGAAAAAGAAATAAAAGGAATACAAATTGGAAAAGAAGAAGTAAAATTGTCATTGTTTGCAGGTGACATGATACTATACATAGAGAGTCCTAAAGATGCCACCAGAAAACTACTAGAGCTACTCAATGAATTTGGTAAAGTTGCAGGATACAAAATTAATGCACAGAAATCTCTTGCATTCCTATACACTAATGATGAAAAATCTGAAAGAGAAATTAAGGAAACACTTCCATTTACCATTGCAACAAAAAGAATAAAATACCTAGGAATAAACCTACCTAGGGAGACAAAAGACCTGTATGCAGAAAACTATAAGACACTGATGAAAGAAATTAAAGATGATACCAAGAGATGGAGAGATACACCATGTTCTTGGATTGGAAGAATCAATATTGTGAAAATGACTATACTACCCAAAGCAATCTACAGATTCAATGCAATCCCTATCAAATTACCAATGGCATTTTTTACGGAACTAGAACAAAAAATCTTAAAATTTGTATGGAGACACAAAAGACCCCGAATAGCCAAAGCAGTCATGAGTGAAAAAAACGGAGCTGGAGGAATCAGACTCCCTGACTTCAGACTATACTACGAAGCTACAGTAATCAAGACAATATGGTACTGGCACAAAAACAGAAATATGGGTCAATGCAACAGGATAGAAAACCCAGATATAAACCCGCACACCTATGGTCAACTAATCTATGACAAAGGAGGCAAGGATATACAATGGAGAAAAGACAGTCTCTTCAATAAGTGGTGCTGGGAAAACTGGACAGCTACACGTAAAAGAATGAAATTAGAACACTCCCTAACACCATACACAAAAATAAACTCAAAATGGATTAGAGACCTAAATATAAGACCGGACACTATAAAACTCTTAGAGGAAAACATAGGAAGAACACTCTTTGACATAAATCACAGCAAGATATTTTTTGATCCACCTCCTAGAGTAATGGAAATAAAAACAAAAATAAACAAATGGGACCTAATGAAATTCCAAAGCTTTTGCACAGCAAAGAAAACCATAAACAAGACGAAAAGACAACCCTCAGAATGGGAGAAAATATTTGCAAATGAATCATCAGACAAAAGATTAATCTCCAAAATATATAAACAGCTCATGCAGCTCAATATTAAAAAAACAAACAACCCAATCCAAAAATGGGGAGAAGACCTAAATAGACATTTCTCCAAAGAAGACATACAGATGACCAAGGAGCACATGAAAAGATGCTCAACATCACTAATTATTAGAGAAATGCAAATCAAAACTACAATGAGGTATCATCTCACACCAGTTAGAATGGGCATCCAGAAAATCTACAAACAACAAATGCTGGAGAGGGTGTGGAGAAAAGGGAACCCTCTTGCACTATTGGTGAGAATGTAAATTGATACAGCCACTATGGAGAACAGTATAGAGGTTCCTTAAAGAACTAAAAATAGAATTACCATATGACCCAGCAATCCTACTACTGGGCATATACCCAGAGAGAACCATAATTCAAAAAGACACATGCACCCCAATGTTCATTGCAGCACTATTTACAATAGCCAGGTCATGGAAGCAACCTAAATGCCCATCGACAGATGAATGGAGAAAGAAGATGTGGTACATATATGCAATGGAATATTACTCAGCCATAAAAAGGAACGAAATTGGGTCATTTGTAGAGACATGGATGCATCTAGAGACTGTCATATAGAGTGAAGTAAGTCAGAAAGAGAAAAACAAATATCGTATATTAACGCATATATGTGGAACCTGGAAAGTGGTACAAATGAACCAGTTTGCAGAGCAGAAATTGAGACACAAAAGTAGAGAAAAAAACGTATGGACACCAAGGGGGGAAAGCGGCAGGGGGTGGGGGGAGTGGTGTGATGAATTGGGAGAATGGGATTGACATGTATACACTGTTGTGTATAAGATGGGTGACTATTAAGAAAATAAATAAATAAATAACCATTTTAAAAAGAAATAAATAAGTAAAATATAAACAGAGGGCCTGGTACATAATTTATGTCCAGTTAACTCCATATTAGGCAAAATTTTTGCTATTTTATTTACTGTTGTTTCTCAACTATGAACACAGTGCCTGGCACATAGAAGGCACTCAGGATAATACAAGAATGGGTAAGTGACTGAATTATAGGATTATAGAATTTTCAGACACTGGTTTTGCAAAGGAAAAAATAATCAAGAAAACAGTGAACATGGTTGCAATTGGAGAGTGTGGTAAAAGAGCAAAGAACAGAACCAAAAGGAGGAGGCTGCATACTACCTGCATTAATACCTACTATTTCTCCGTGCTTCCAAGGACTGGCTCCAGAAATGTAATCAGAAATGCCGTCTCCTATGTTTGCCCTGAGCGGGATTTATTCCCATCATCTTCTTCTGTGTTGGATTCTTTCTTGTTGTTTATTTGTTTTGACAAAAACAGGAGCAATCCAGTAAGATAAATATTGTGCCACACAGCCAGAAGGCTGTCAAAAAAAGAAAGACAGCTCTAAAGACGCCGGAGCCACCAGCTCCGCAGCTCCGTGGAACAGGCGGTTTGATCAACACGCTTCTCTCTCTCCTCACTCCCTGTATGTCTCTCCAACTTAGTCACGTTGTTTACCTGAAGGGAAATGGAAAGGAAGACCATATTGCGCATTACAGGGAGCGACTGATAGACTGAGCCACGAGCAACAGCCATACAGTGATCTGCGAGGTGCTTGGTCTCCGACAGGGGTTACAGGTCAGTATCGGGAGCTGAGTTCTTATACTGGGGAATAGAAATGACAAAAGTCGTTTTTCACTACCATGGCTTGAAGGCAAGACACACTGGGGATTTTTCACACAGCACGTTCAAATTAACAAGGTTTGATGCTTCCCACCTTATGGGGGGAACAGGAAAAATAAAGGAGCTGGGGAAAGTACATCTTAAAATACAGAGCTGCTGTTAAATGGTTTTAAAGTGTTAGAAAGATCAACATGTAGAATTTGTTTCTCAGAGTGTGGTACACAGGCCCCTGGGATCTGAATTACTAGTTTGTAAAAATACAGATTCTTGAGTCCCAAACCAGAAGTACTGTATCAGTATGTATCAGGGTTGAACCTAGGAAGGTATACTCTAACCATCTCCCCAGGGGATTCAAAAGCAGTACAAAGGTACTCTAAAATGAAAGGAACAGAGATATAGAATATCTCTGACTTAAGAAAATGGAATAAGGGGACACACACTATAGGACAGACCTAGACAGTCTATGATGCTTTTAGTGCCCCAGTACATTTCTCATGACCAAAAGAAACACCTAACAGTTTCACTTATTAAGTAGTCAGGTACAAACAACCTAATAAGTATTTATATCCTAACAACTTAGTAACCGTTAGATATAATAATAGTAAAAACTGAAAAAACCCACTCTTTTATACTTATCCACAATTACTAATTACAACTACTAATTACTAATGAGCTGTGAATATCTATTGGTCACTGTACAACCTTCCATCCTTGGGATTAGATTGGGCACCACCACCCTCATTTCCTATTACATATTAATTTTCACAGCATCCTTACATTTCAACAACAGCACCTGCTAAGAACTTCTCAAAGAAATGATGTCATTGAAAGGAATGTAGTGCAGCTAATGTTGAAACTGTGAACTACCTTGAGGTAGTATTCCACATAGTTTATGACAGATGACAAGTATCAATATTTCCCTCAAATATTTAAACTATCCCAGCAACACTCCTTTGAGTTCACTGGCACCCCAGGGTACTTTGATACTTAGTTTGAGAATCAACAATATAGAAATTGATAAGTTGAGTCTTAGTCAGTGAGGAACCTTGCATGGACTTTACAAAGTATAGTGAGTATATGTGTTTAGATGGCCATTCTTTAAGTCTAACTTTATTAAGCCAGTAATGAACATCAGTTGAGGTGGCTCTCCAATTCCTAAGGAGTCATTATTTTCTGAAAATATCTTCAATCCACTGGGCAATACTTCCAGAGCTGTGGGCTATGTGACCCTATAACTCTAGACATAGCTGACTGACATCAACTTAAGATAAGGTAAGAGATTATTGTTCTTGTGAATTTACAAATGAAAATAGACAGACTGATGGCTAATGGAACTGGGTCAGTTGTTTTTCTTGTTGTCATAATATGCAGGGGAATGAATCCAGGGATGAAAGTAGGAGTGGCGCCTCTTCCAGTTATAGCTAACACACCCTTTCAAAGATTTCCTTTCCAATTTCGTAATCTTATTGTCGAGCAGAACACTGTATACAGGTTAGCAATCCCTGGTCAGGACTCCCAACATTTCGGCCCACTGCATCTTTGCTTCAGAGTTACCAAGGAAAACACAAAGTCAAGTGCTGGATGGAATAAGGTTTTACTTGTATAGAGAAGAGACCAAGTAAGATTGGCTTCAATAGTCTGCAGTGGTCAGTCATGGCTGGCAGGTCCAACCTTCTCGTGCCAAAGCAGGATCCCAACTTCTCCCCATTGGAGACTGAAATACTGTAAGCTGGAGGCCAGCCTGAGGAACATTTAAATTATAAGCCTAAGTAGAAAAAAGGAACACACGTTGCTCCTGAAACAGAATGTTTTGAATATCCTGAGTGATAGTTTGATACAAAATGATAAGCCTGGCACAGGCTGTGCAGGCTCTTTATGTAACAGAACAGAACACTATGAGGCCCTCCCAGGACGGAACCACCCCCCCCACCATGTTCTCTGCCTGCCTCTTGTTTATAGAAAAACTTTAGTCAAAGAATAAGTTTAATCAAAACAGTGAGAAAATGAAGAAGAAAAGGAAAGCAGTCAAACAAGATGAAATAATAATAGTTTAGTCATTAAGCAAAATCAAGGACCTTTAGTTTCTCTTCAAGGGCTATAGATAATATCCTGAGCCGTATCCTGTGAGCTGTCTTATAGATACTGAAACCCCTACCAGGTGGAAGAGTTAACTATATGATGATCAGACTCTAACCATGATTTAAGCTGCCACAATTCCGAGAACTGCCCTCAAAGAAAATGGGAACAAACAGACCCTTGAACAAAAGATTAACTGTATTTAAAACAATCAATATGATGTTGATCAGACCACCACATGACCAATGTCAAGATGATTGTCAGAGCTGACTGTGCTGTTATGGATGTAGCCCCCTCCCTCTGCCTATACACCCCTGAACCTCCTCTTTAAAAGCTCTTGCCCTCTGATCAACAAAGGGGAGTTGGTTCTTTGGGACATGAGTCCACCTTCTCCCCAGGATTTCCAGATTCCTCGATAAAGCTATGTTTCCTTTTATCCAACACTTGTCTCTCAGTATTAGATTCTTGAGCAATGAGTTGAGCCCGAATCTGAGTTCACATGAGCCTGAGTTTGGTAACATTTACCTCTTGGAAAAGAAGTGTTCCAGGCCCAAGGCTCATTCATGTGTGGCTGAATGGGGCTTAAAAGACTGTGCACATTAGACTGCCTTTCCCAACACATCTCTGTTTATTTAGAAATGTTCGTACATACACGAGGAACACTTTTACCTATGTAGCATGATAAAGATTCCACTAAATTGGAAAATGGCTATTCTGGTGTCCCTCTAGCTACTATGAAATGCTGACTGTCAAATCCCTACAAAGAACATGAAGGAAACCTATTGTTATGGTCTGAAAGTTTGTATTCTTTCACAATTCACCTGTTGGGATCTGAACTCCCAGTGTAATGGTGTTGGGAGGTTTGGGCCTTTGGGAGGTAATTAGATCATGATGGTGGAGCCCTCATGAATGGGATTAGTGTACTTATAAAAGAGACCCCACAGAGTTCCCTAGCCTCTTCCACCTGTGAGGAAACCACAATAAGTCTGTGACCCAGAAGAGGGCCCCCATCTGACCATTCTGGTACCCTGATCTTAGACTTCCAGCCTCCAGAACTTTGAGAAATAAATTTTTGCTGTTTGTAACAGATTGTACTCAGTCTGTGGGATTTTGTTATAGCAGTGCAAACAGACTAAGATACTTGTGAATCAAGGAAAGCAGACCTTTAAATTCACAGCAGCAAAAGAGAACATCATGGTGACAGTCTCTATAGAGACACAGAAGGGAGATTTAGAGAAGGATATTTACAAAAGTAAATTGACTACTCCCTAGGGGGCATATACATATATATATATATATGTATATATATATATATATATAGAGAGAGAGAGAGAGAGAGAGAGAGAGAATTTTGGTTTGGGCTAAAGAGGTTTCAGGTAGGACTCTCAAAAAGGGAAACTTGTTGAATTAGGCAAAAGTTATGACTTAATACTTTAGAACTGGTAGCCACAGTGAGGTGAAGATTTTGAATAAATCTTAATAGGCAATGGTCATCTACTAAGGGAGCCCTTTGTCCAGGTTAGAAAGCTGTTTACACAGAAAATCTAATTTTCAAGAAGGCCCTAAAGCAGTGGAGTTATTTGTTAGTGTACAGCTTACCTTCCTGGGCAAGAATTTTCTGGTAAACCAGTTAAGACAGATTGACACAAATGTTCTCAATCCTCAGACCAAGTTTAAGAAAAAGTGTTTCATAGAACTGACTGTGGTGATAAACCCTGTGTTATGTGTTTGGTGTCCCACCAAAATTCACGTTGAAGCCCTAACCCCCAATATGACTACCTTTGGAGACAGGGCCTTTATGAAGGTAATTAAGGTTAAATTAGGTCTTAAGGGTGGGGTCCTAATCTGGTAGAATTGGTATCCTTATAAGAACTGGAAGAGACACCAGAGATATCTCTCCATGCACGCATAGAGAATAGACCATGTGTCCCCATGGTGAGAAAAGGGCCAGGAAGATATGTTGTGCCAGAAACCAAACCTGATGGCACCTTGATCTTGGACTCCAAGCTTCCAGAACAATGAGAAAATAAATTTCTGTTCTTTAAGCCACCCAACCTGTGATATTCTGTTTCAAAATCTAAGGTAACTAATATACCTTGAGTATAAAAGACAGATAACATTGCAACTATGAAATAGAAGGAGGCGTATGGACAGAACTGGCATGAACTCTTTTTATACTAAGTCCTTTGTTAAAACTTAATGAAGAAGATGGCAGTGTGGGAAGACATGGAGTTCGCATCTCCCCACAACTAGGGTGCCTGCCGGACACTAGTGGGAGACCTCGATGCCAAAAGAGGTGGGAGGAACCCCCAAGCAAACCTGTAGGATGTGAGGGGACTGAGGGGGGAGGAGAAGTGGAGGCCAGATAGGACCAGGTGCCCCAGAGGGGTGGCTGAGAAGGGGGAGGGGTTCCCACACCTGGCTTGGGGGCTCAGATCAGGGGGGAGTGCGCCCAGCATTTCCCCTGCCCAATCGGCCAGGGAAGTCTTCCCAGCTCTCAGGCTGGGTCCTACGCCCTCAGAGATCCCCTCTGGGCCTCATGGGTCCTGGGGACATAGGAGGGAGGCCAGGGGAGAACAGGAGAGGCAGGCAGGAGGAGCCCTCCAGGACCAGAGGAGTGGGAGAGGAGTGGAAGGTGTTTCCCCGCCCACTCAAGCCCAGGAAGCTTGCTGGACTCCCAGGTGGGGTCCCCCACCCTGTGAGACCAAAAGCGAGAGACACGCCTGGGCCCCTTCTATTCCGTTGAGCCTAAGCCCCACCCCCCATAGCCCCCAGGGCCATTTCCAGCCCTGTGGGTCCTAAGCATAGGCCCCACCCACCACCCAAACCCTGTCCCTGCCTAGGCCCCACCCTCCACAGCCAAGGCCTTTTCCACCTTTTTTTTTTTCTCCTCCTCTTTTTTACTACTGTGGTTCTCTTTTACCTTCCTGGTGTTGTTTCATCTATATTTTTATTTTTACATTCTTTCTAATGTATCTGTTAGTTTCCTAGTCTAATTTTATTTTTTACTTTGTTATTGTTCTCCCTTTTTTTTTTTTTTTGGCCACCCTACGTGGCTTGTGGGATCTTGGTTCACAAGCTGGGGGTTGGGCTGAGGCTCCTGTTGTGGGACCTCTGAGTCCAAACCACTGGACTAATAGAGAACCTCAGACCCCAGGGAATATTCATCAGAGTGACGTCTCCTAGATGTCCTCTTCTCAGCACCAAGACCTAGCTCTACTTGAAAGCCTCAGGCCAAACAACCAGTAAGACAGGAACACAATCCCAATCATCAAAAAAAAAAAAAAAAAAAAAAAATGAGATAGCAAAAAAATATGTCACAGATGAAGAAGCAAGGTAAAAACCTACAAGACCAAATGAATGAAGAGGAAAGAGACAATCTACCCGAAAAAGAATTCAGAGTAATGATAGTAAAGATGATCCCTAATCTCGGAAATAGAATGGAGGCACTGATTGAGAAAATACAAGAAACCTTTAACAACGATCTAGAAGAACTAAAGAACAAACAGAGATGAAGAACACAATAAATGAAATTAAAAATACACTAGAAGGAATCAATAACAGAAGAACTGAGGCAGAAGAAAGAATAAGTGAGCTGGAAGACAAAATGGTGGAAATAACTGCCAAGAAGCAAAATAAAGAAAAAAGAATGAAAAGAATTGAAGACAATCTCAGAGACCTCTGGGACAACACTAAACGCACCAACATTGGAATTATAGGGGTCACAGAGGAAGAGAAAAAGAAAGGGCCTGAGAAAATATTTGAAGAGATTATAGAGGAAAACTTCCTTAACATGGGAAAGGAAATAGTCAATCAAGTCCAGGAAGTGCAGAGAGTCCCATATAGGATAAATCCAAGGAGAAACACATGCAAACACATATTAATCAAACTAACAAAAATTAAATTCAAAGAAAAAAATATTAAAAAGAAGCAAGGGAAAAACAAAAAATAACAAAGAAATCCACATAAGGTTATCAGCTGATTTTTCAGCAGAAACTCTGCAGGCCAGAAGGGAGTGGCAGGATATGCTTAAAGTGATGAAAGAGAAAAACCTACAACCAAGATTACTCTACCCAGCAAGGATCTCATTCAGATTTGATGGAAAAATCAAAAGTTTTCCAGACAAGCAAAAGCTAAGAGAATTCAGCACCACCAAACCAGCTTTACAACAAATTGTAAAGAAACTTCTCTAGGTGGGAAACACAAAAAAAGACCCACAAAAAAAACCCCAAAACAACTAAGAAAATGGTAATAGGAACATACATATCAGTAATAACCTTGAATGTAAATGGATTAAATGCCCCAACCAAAAGACATAGACTGGCTGAATGGATACAAAAACAAGACCCATATATATGTTGTCTACAGGAGACCCACTTCAGACCTAGGGGCACATACAGACTGAAAGTGAAGGGATGGAAAAGGATATTCCATGCAAATGGAAATCAAAAGAAAGCTGGAGTAGCAATACTAGTGTCAGATAAATTTGACTTTAAAATAAAGACTGTTACAAGAGATAAGGAAAGACCCTTCATAATGATCAAGGGATCAATCCAAGAAGAAGATATAACAATTATAAATGTTCATGCACCCAACATAAGAGCAGCTCAATACATAAGGCAAATGCTAACAACCATAAAAGGAGAAATTGACAGTAACACAATAATAGTAGCAGACTTTTAACACCCCACGTACACCAATGGACAGATCATCCAAACAGAAAATAAATAAGGAAATACAAGCTTTAAAGGACACAATAGACCAGATAGATTTAATTGATATTTATAGAACATTCCACCCGGAAGTGGCAGAATACACTTTCTTCTCAAGTGCACATGGAACATTCTCCAGGGTAGATCACATCTTGGGTCACAAATCAAGCCTCAGAAAATTTAAGAAAATTGAAATCATATCAGGCATCTTTTCTGACCACAATACTATGAGATTTGAAATCAATTACAGGAAAAAAACTGTAAAAAACATAAATACATGGAGGCTAAACGGTGTGCTACTAAATAACCAAGAGATCACTGAAGAAATCAAAGAAGAAATTAAAAGGTACATAGAAACGAATGACAATGAAAACACTACAACCCAAAACCTATGAGACACAGAAAAAGCAGTTCAAAGAGGGAAGTTTATAGCATTCAATCTCACCTCAAGAAAAAAGGAAAATCTCAAATGAACAATCTAACCCTACACCTAAAGCAACTAGAGAAAGAGGAACAAAGAAAACCCAAAGTCAGTAGAAGGAAAGAAATCATAAAGATCAGAGCAGAAATAAATGAAATAGAAATGAAGAAAGAGATAGCAAAGATCAATAAAACTAAAAGCTGCTTCTTTGAGAAGGTAAACAAAATTGATTAACCCTTAGCCAGACTCACCAAGAAAAAAAGGGAGAGGACACAAATCAATAAAATTAGAAATGAACAATGAGAAACCACAACTAACACCACAGAAATACAAAGTATTATAAGAGACTACTACAAACAACTATATGCCAATAAAATGGGCAACCTGGAAGAAATGGACAAATTCTTGGAAAGGTGCAATTTTCCAAGACTGAACCAGGGAGACTAGAAAATATAAAGAGACCTATCACAAGTAATGAAATTGAAACTGTAATTTAAAATCTTCCAACAAACAAAATCCAGGACCAGATGGCTTCACAGGGTAATTCTATCAAATATTTAGAGAAGAGCTAACAATGATCCATCTCAAACTCTTCCAAAAATTGCAGAGGGAGAAACACTCCCAAATTCAATCTAGGAAGCCACCATCACCCTGATACCAAAACCAGAAAAAGAGATCACAAAGAAAGAAAATTATAGACCAATATCACTGATGAACATAGATGCAAAAATCCTGGACAAAATACTAGCAACAGAATCCAACAACATATTAAAAGGATCATACACCATGATCAAGTGGGATTCATCCTAGGGATGAAAGGATTCTTCAGTATATGCAAATCAATTAATGTGATACACAATACTAACAAATTAAGGAATAAAAACCATATGATCATCTCAATAGAAGCAGAAAAAGCTTTTGACAAAATTCAACACCCATTTATGATAAAAACTCTCCAGAAAATGGACATAGAGGGAAACTACCTCAACCTAATAAAGGCCATATATGATAAACCCACAGCAAACATCATACTCGGTGGTGAAAAACTGAAAGCATCTCCACTAAGATCAGGAACAAGTCAAAGATGTCCACTCTTGCCACTCTTATTCAACATAGTTTTGGAAGTCCTAGTCATGGCAATCAGAGAAGAAAAAGAAATAAAAGGAATCCAAATTGGAAAAGAAGAAGTAAAACTGTCACTGTTTGGAGATGACATGATACTATACATAGAAAATCCTAAAGATGCCACCAGAAAACTACTAGAACTAATCAATGAATTTGGTAAGGTTGCAGGGTACAAAATTAATGCACAGAAATCTCTGGCATTCCTATACACTAACAACGAAAAATCAGAAAGACAAATTAAAGAAACAATCCCATTTACCATTGCAACAAAAAGAATAAAATACCTAAGAATAAACCTACCTAAGGAGGTGAAAGACTTGTACTCAGAAAACTATTAAACACTGACGCAAGAAATCAAAGATGACATAAACAGATGGAGAAATATACCACGTTCTTGGATTGGAAGAATCAATATTGTGAAAAGGACTATACTACCCAAAGTAATCTACAGATTCAATGCAATCCCTATCAAACTACCAATGGCATTCTTCACAGAATTAGAACAAAAAAATTTTACAATTCTTGTGGAAACACAAAAGACCCCGAATAGCCAAAGCAATCTTGAGAAAGAACAATGGACCTGGAGGAATCAGGCTCCCTGACTTCAGACTATACTACAAAGCTACAGTAATCAAGACAATATGGTACAGGCACAAAAACAGAAATATAGATCAGTGGTACAGGATAGAAAGCCCAGAGATAAACCCATGCACATATGTCACCTAATTTATGACAAAGGAGGCAAGAACATACAATGGAGAAAAAACAGCCTCTTCAATAAATGGTGCTGGGAAAACTGGACAGCTACATGTAAAAGAATGGAATTAGAACACTACCTAGCACCATACACAAAAATAAACCCAAAATGGATTAAAGATTTAAATGTAAGACCAGACACTATAAAACTCTTAGAGGAAAATATAGGAAAAACACTCTTTTACATAAACCACAGCAAGACCTTTTTTGACCCACCTCCTAGAGTAATGAAAATAAACACAAAAATAGACAAATGGGACCTAATGAAACTTAAAAGCTTTTGCACAGCAAAGGAAACCATAAGCAAGATGAAAAGACAACACTCATAATGGGAGAAAATATTTGCAAATGAAACCACGGACAAAGGATTAATCTCCAAAATATACAAACACCTCATGGAGCTCAATATCAAAAAAACATACAACCCAATTAAAAAATGGGCAGAAGACCTAAATAGACATTTCACCAAAGAAAACATACAGATGGCCAAGAGGCACATGAAAAGATGATCATAGCATAGGGAGATCAGTTCGGTGCGTTGCGATGACCTAAAGGGGTGGGATAGGGAGAGTGGGAGGGAGGCTCAAGAGGGAGGGGATATGGGGATATATGTATGCATATGGCTGATTCACTTTGTTGTACAACAGAAACTAACACAGTATTGTGAAGGAATTATACTCCAATAAAGATCTATTAAAAAAAAAAAAACAATGAAAATTATCATTACCCAGATAGGACTACCATGAACTCAGAGAACATATGGATTTCCCTACTAGGTAAGTCTCCCAACAGCTGAATGGCTCATCAAAAACAGAGAAGAAAAAAAAAAAAAAAAAAAAAAAAACAGGTTGAAGATGAAGGAAGCCAATAATAGGCTGCAAGAATAAGAATTGTAGCCTATGTTATTTCCTTGCTTGTTATCCTATTGGATCTGGTAAGGCTTCTCAAAAACTCACCTTATCTTAATGTGGTCTTATTGCATTAATATTTTTTAACCAGAGATTCTACTTCCATTGCATTGAGAGTTAAGATGTATGGCATACATCCTTGGGTAATGCTTAGAAGTCTTCAGATGAATGAAAATTTTTTGTGTCAAAAATTTCTGAGTATTCCTCTGGGTTTCAGGGAATCTTGTGGCATCTTACATGGCAACTACTGTGAGTTTTGCATCTCACCTTATAATAATCCTCACCAAATGACTGGAGACTTGACTCCAAATAGCTCCCTCCTTTAGCCTCTTCTGAATACTTCACCCAGAGTTGTCAACCGGTAACAATAGCAATAAAAGTAAATTGGCTACTCCCTAGGGCACATATTTGTAGTAGATTCCAGTAATATAATGACAGAAACATTCTTTAAATACTAATGGCCTGTCTTTTTATGCTTTTATAGGTTCTGTTATTGATTTGTTTATATTCCATTTTCTTGTTAATGGTTTAGAAATACAGTGTATAGTATCTAACACACGATTATCATATTTAATTCCCTTTTTTCTTTTATTTGTAGCAATATCTGGGATTTCTTAAGAAGAGTAAGATGAGAATACAAGTAGTTTGTCTTCAGCAGTGATGAAGATGGATATTTACTAGAGTGTATAAATGGCAAACAGGGAAACTAAAATGTTGAGATAAACTAGGATTTAAGCCATTGCTTCAGACAGGCTATAAAAGTGTTATTAGGGATTTGCTACAGAAACAAAAGGAAACTGCAGTTTCTAATTGTTTTCTTGGTTTAATCATCCAAAAGTTTAATAAGCTATGTGCCTAAATGGGAGATGGATTTTACAATTTTGGAATAACAGTATGTTTATATATCCATTTTGTACCTTCTTTGCAAATGAAAATATAGATCTGTCATTTTTGGGCTTCAGATGGACACAAATTCTTACTTTCTTTACAAATTGATCTTTTTAAGAACCAGGTGGAACAGTCACCATAGTTGCATGGATGCATTTTCAATTACTCAAGGATTTATAATATTAAAGGTCTGCAATACGTCTTATTTATCTTTTCATCCTTCACTGGTCTAACCACAATGCCTTAACCAAAGTTCAGGGAATTTAATTGAATGCTCAGAGATGACTTCCCCTATTTGCTCAATTCTAAGATGCATGTATTTTCATATTTTAACATTTTAAAACTGAATTAACTAGAATTATTATAAGGTTTTCCCCAAAAGTATGTTAATAAATCAGTTGTCTTTTTGAATTGATAATGCCTCAGAATTGGAGAAGTATGGAATCTGGAACCACAAAAATTCTCTCATTTTATTCTTTCAGACATCACTCTACAACCTCAGGACTGAGTTGAAACATTTGTCATTTATAATCAATACAATTAATATTTATTGAGCCCTTTCCACCTGCCAGACACTGTGCCAGATTTATTCTTGATTGAGAATTTTCTTCTCTTCAATTTAACTGGAATATTGGGATGTTTAGGGGTTTTTTTTTTTTTAAGGTGAAAAACCACTTCTCATAGGATGAGTTTTTGTTGTATTTCTTTGTTCTTTTTTTTTTTTTTTTAAGAAAAAGAACATTCTCCAGAATTAGCATACACTCAACCATTCAATGGTAGATCTCTTTGACTCTTGATTTTTGACAATCAGTCTGAATTCACTGATGATTCAGGCCCAATGGTTTTTCAAAATGTGTGCCAAGCTCAGCCAGAAAGCACACTCTGAAACTACAGTGACACGGGCATGTCTAAGTACACAACAGAGAGGCAGGCATTCCTAGAGCTGGATACATGAAAAGAGAGGGCTCCTACATTTTTAAGTGCAGTGGACTGCCTGTCTACATCTCAGATCACTGGGCTTTGTGGCATTCTGTGCTGTCTCAAATAGGAAGCAACCAATAGCCTTGAAACAGTCATTTAAAATAATCTGAAACATCTGCTTAGAAGCATTAGTACCTACCTTTCCTTGCCCACCGCCTTTAGATGATGGATATTCTCTTAGTCTTACTGCACCTATATTAAATGTTAAAGGAAGAAAGGAGTAGAAAGTAAAATGATATACACATATCAAAAGGATGAACCTGATTCCCTCACCAAGTTGCGATTCCACCATGGGATTGCACTTGTAAGTTATTGCTCTCAAATCAGGTGGCTATGGTTGGAACCCCAGCTGTACTACTTACTAACTGTGATCATGGGAAGTTACTCCATTACTCAACGTCTCTGCATCTCAGTTTTAATATGTAGAACACTGAACAACATTTTTTTTCATAGAGTTGTTGTCAAGATTAGAGAAGATGAAGAGAAGAGGAAGCAAAGTGCTTCACAGGATCGCCGCATAGCACATGCTCAATAAACAAACCGCATGTGGTTGCTGTTTTTATTGTTGCGTTATAGCTAATTGATCTCTTTCTACCAAATGTCTTGTCAGTAAGTTGCCATCCAAAAGGAGCTCTAATTAAAAACTCAACCAATAGAGAGTGATTTTCTTTAGCTGATTGCAAGAATTAAATTGTCACAAATCTCTCTCTATACACAGAAAGAAGAAAATATTTTACGTTGGAGGCAACAATGAGCTTAACTTTTGTTCAAGCTGGGATGCAAGTGGTGAGTAAAGGAGATGACAACCCCAGGTCAAGGTCAGAATGGCTCAAGATGGGGGAAGCTAACGAAATGGTTTCTCTCAACTGCACTCACTGCCCTAAGAAACGAGCAGGCATGCCAAGCTAAGAGCGTTACAAAGAACTGCCTTAGGGTTTGTTTTACCCTGAAGCACAAACCAGAGCAAGGCAAAAGGAGTGAAACATTTTGCCCTGAAAATGAATGAATCTTTGGTTTCCTTTCTTTTCTTTAAGAGAAATATGGTGGGTTTCGTATGCCCACCAAATAATCAGCTTCATTATTCTTTTCCTGAGTACAAGGTACCTTGAGGTTGTCTTGCATCCTATCATCACTCTTTCAGGTGAAATTTCATCATTCATTCATTTGGACAATGTTCATTGCTCTCCGACAATGTGCCAAGCACTTCTCTAGAGGCTGGGGATAAAAAGACAAGTTGGACATGGTCTCTAACTTCCAGAACCAACCTCTCAGACTTGTTAGTCATGTAAAAAAAAAAAAAGAACAGCATAGCAATGCAGCATAAGTGCTATAATTGAACTACAAAGAAAAATGGAAATTCTAAGGAATCAATTCTTCACCAAAGAGCTACTTCTCAAGAAAAAAATGTTACTCTAAATAGATATTTAAATTACCTGACTTACTGAAGAATTTCCAAGGCCAGGGAATATAAAACCATTTTACATTGCTGGAAGAAACCCAAACTGTTTACTGTTAAGATGCTTTTATATATTTTTAAGATAGAATCACTTTCCCATTAGAGTAATAACTTCATTAGAGTAAAAGAATTCATACCTACTTGAGGTTAAATTGAATTTGTTTTCTGTAATAATTATGAATTATTAGTTTTTATTTTTCCAGCTACATGAAATGAAACTAACTCCTACATGATTCTTAAGCATTCTCTATTGGATATATCTCCCTTAATAACTTACTAAAGATGCTGTGAAATTATTTTCAAGTGGAAGGACCTCTTCCAAAATTCAGGGGCTGTAATTTCCAAATTCCTGAAGTTGAGGATAGTGAGAAACAAGAAGACAGGTTTGGCAGTGTTTTTGAAGCAATACAGAAAGAAAAAAAATTAAAACTTAAAGGTAAAAATCAGTTAAGGATATTTTTAGAAACCCAAAGATTCAGTAACTTTAAAGGAATCACTAATATTTAACATTATTAAAGCAAATAAGGAATTGACATCTCAAATATCCAACCTCTGGGTACATGATCTTAGATTTAGCTGACAAAATATTTCTTCAATTTCTAATGAAGAGTATATGTTTTGTTGTCTTTTTGGTTCCCTTTGTTAATTTAAAACATTCAGACTCAAGTTATGACCGTTGTCAGCAAATTAGAGTTCTGATATTAAAAGTTTATGAATCCACTTAACTTATGTTGGATTTGCGGAAGAAAGCTTTCTGAATGATGTTGAGGTTTCTGTAACTTCTTTGAGTCATTAAAACTCAGAGTAAACACCAGGATGATTGATGCAAAGGCAAACAAAGGAAAACATTTTCTTAATGACACCCCAAAACCTTATCAATTGAAATTTTGTTTAAGATTAAATAATGGGTGCCTTATTTAGATTAATTAGCAAGAAGATCACAGTAGTCAATAGGTAACTGAAAGACACCATCTGTTCTCTTTTCCAGTTGTGTCTATGAGCTTTGCATTGATATACCAGGGAACATAGGAGAATTAATTAGGCAGCAAATGAAATCTTCTCACAGATGGCACCCATTTGCTTCTCACAAATGCATACCAGCAAATTTGTGTGCTTTTGCTTTAATCTCGCTCGCCTCCTTGAAAGTTTTGAAGGATCGCTGGAGTCTGACCACCAGTTGCTTATTTGGAAAAAGTACAAAAATGTAGAAAATTAGTGTGGAGCTTATTATTGAAAGAAAATGCCTGGTTAGAAATAACATCATGAGATCTTCATGAAAGCTTGAAATCTCACTTTGATAAGAGTTTAAATCAAGTGGTTTGTTTCTAATCCCAAGATTGTTGTGGTTTGTCTTTCTTTTTTATTGTGTGGCTTTTAGTGTACCCTAAGAATTCTGTACACTAAATTCTCTAATCTCTTTGCATATCTATACAGAGATCTGATTTGTTTTATAAAAGCTGTCCTCCAAAGGTTGTGGTGATATAATTTAGAAAACACATTTTTTTTTAACATCTTTATTGGAGTATAATTGCTTTACAATGGTGTGTTAGTTTCTGCTGTATAACAAAGTGAATCAGCTGTATGTATACTTATATCCCCATATCTCCTCCCTCTTGCGTCTCCCTCCCACCCTCCCTATCCCACCCCTCTAGGTGGTCACAAAGCTGATCTCCCTGTGCTGTGCAGCTGCTTAAATTGATATTCTTCTCTCTTACTCCATAATGGTAACATCTATGGCTTGCTTATTTACTATTGTATTGAGCACAGAGCCTGATACATATAAGAGCTCAATAAATGTGCGTTGCTTGGATGATGACTAAATAAATAATATAATCTGCTGATCAGTTTTTATGTTAATTAGTCAGCTGTGTTGAGATTGTATAAGCTTTTGACCATTGCCTCCTTCTCTAGACTTTAAGGAGAGTCCTTGAATGTAAGAAGCACATTTTATTTTTGTTTGTATTCTAAGTGCCTTATACATAGGAAATACATAATAACCATTGGTTAAATAATGGTGATTTTCAACAAACATAACTGACCAAATGATAACAGGCATACAATAACAGATTTCACAGTAGAAAATGAGAAAAAAAAGAAAGCCTGTGACATCTCAAGACTTTATATGAGATCCGAATGCACACTTATATGTGTATGTGTGTACTGATTGCATTAATACATTAATATTTTAATAGATGAGCATGTAGGCCAATATATGTACTACTTTGTTCTCTGGTTCTTTTGCCAAATGAGCAAGTTGAAATCAGAAATACTTGCCTGAATAGGTATCATTATGATTCTGAAAAAATTAAATAAATAAAAAAGCTTTGCTACACTGTGCCATTGTATACCCTCAAAAAAAAAAAAAAAAACCCACACAATTATTGTGTACCTGTCTCCTTATAATGGCCTTTTTAAGAAGAAGCAATGTTAACTTATTTACCTTTAAAATTCCAGTTCCAGGTTTAGTGTAACGACGTACTTTACAAAATAAACATTAGAGAGAGAAGTAAACTGGATTACTATAGAGAAAGGCTTTCCTTAGGTAGCCAATTTAATGATGGGTTGACCATTGGAAAATACAATATTATGTTTTCCTTGATTACAAAATGTAAAACCCATTTGGTAAAGAGCAAAACCAGCATTCAATGATTTGTGAATGGATTTAGCTACATATATCCTATGGTAGCATTATTATAATAATAAGTGCTTGTAAGCAACTGAAGTAATCAACATTATATCATGGTTACAAATAAACTATATAATCCATATAATGACATATAACTTAATATATAAGTAAATATATATTGTTATAAATATATGTTTATGAGATGTCGATTAGTGTAAAAATGCCATCTATAAAACTATATAGAGAGCATAATCTTTTTGCTCCAAAATATATAGTAACAAAAATATCTATAAGACTATACACAAAATTATTAAATAGTAATTACCTCTGATTATCTGTATTTTTAATATTTCTACAATTAACATGTTTTGTTGTGTAATTAAATGCAATTATTTTAAAGACAAAATGCAGCATTTTTTTAGAGCAGATTTGAAGTATCCTGAAAAAGACATAGAAGAAAATTGAAAACCATCCCTAATATAATTACCCAGAGATAAACACCATAACATGTCATACACATACCTCCAATCTTTCTATTGTTAAATATATAAACATATATATATTTTAACACAGTGAAATAATACATTGTCCCAGATTATATCTGCTTTATAAAAATTATATCTCAAAGAATGTCCCAAAGTGTAAGACTTTTTGAAAACATGATTTTTACTGACTGCATAGTATTTTACATCATTTTATAAATCCTTAAGTAACTCTAGGGTTAGACATTTTGATTGCTTCCAGGTTTCCACTACCATAAAAAATACTAAAATGAGCCTCCTTATAGATATTTCATTGCTGATGTTTTCTCAAAATAAGTATCCAGAAGAGGTTCTGTTAGCTTAAAGAATAAGTATGAGGCTTTAGATACGTGTTATCAAATCATTCAACAGAAAACTTACAGCACACAGCAGGAAAGCATGAGAGTGCATATTCCTCTGCACGGAAAGAAAAAAAACATCCTTAAAAAGACTTCTATGTAAAAAATACCTTGACTTGATTTAAAAGAAATTATGAACTTAGTGAGGCTTTCACCCATTTCATAACCCAGTCTGCAACCACTGTCAAAACTTTCTTAAACATTTATCCAGTAATTTTCCATGTAAATGATGCATATATGTATATTGCATAGACATGAATGTGCACATGCATATATATGTATGCATATGTGCATATATGTTTATATACATATAGATACACACAAACGTATATACTATTACATATGTCTGTGTGCATGTCTGTGTTCCTTTTCCCAAAGAGAAGTATGTTACCTCTTATTCTGAACTTTTCCTCTCAGTTAATAATATATGTTGCCTATCTTTCTATATCAGCATGTGAATCTACTCATTCTTTAATGATTTTCTAATGTTGCATAGTATTTTAATCTTTTTTTATGCTATAAAATATTTCATGATATGGATATACATTATTAACAGTTTCTTATGTATGAGCATTTAGGATGCTCTAGAAATCATTTTTAATATATATAATAAAATATACAAAAAAGGAGGCCATAATTATTTTACTTGACTTGGCAATGGAATGTGTTCGACTTGGTCATTGAATTCTTTCATGTGTGCGTTAATTGCCTGTTCTTGTATATATCTATTTTTATTAAGTTATTAATCCTTTCCTCGAATTTATGAGTTCCTTCTATGCTTAGAATAACTTTTTGACATGTAACTAAAATATATTTTGTCATTCCTGTTTTTTGTTTTTTAATATATATTTTAATTTTTATTTTTCCAAACATATTAATCTTTTCCACTAAAATTTTTGTTTTTTATTACACTTATAAAACCTTCTCTACCCAAATTATTTGTCATCTATATTTTCTTGAAGTTCTATTATAAATGACTTAAACAATTAATTAATTTTGTTTGTAAAGCCACTTTCTGAGACTTCCATATCATAATATAGCAAAAACTTGAACTGAAAAAAATGGTAGATTTCATGTTACAAAAGAGGCCACAGATATAGTGCCATTTCTCTGCTGTGCATTGAGAAGAGTTGCTCTAACCTACTTTTCATTGCTGATGTTAAAAAAAAGGGGGGAGATGTAGTCATTGAAAGGGTCATGTAATTTTTAATGGGGTAGCCTATAGTCATGTCCAAATGCCAGCTGAAGTGATTACATTCTGCTTATAAGCAGTAGCAGTATAATTTCAATTAGAATGGCATCAAATGGACTGATATAAACCTGAGGGCTTGAAACCCACTCAGGTCACTAGAAGATAAATGAGACATGTGACTGGAGATAAGCTCAGAGGTAAAATTAATTTTTAGGCTGTTTCTAACGACCAAAAGCCAATGGCCTGTTTCCAAGATGGACAGATATGAGAAAGAAGGAAAGGGAAGGGGTGGGGAGAAGAAAAGGAAGTGATAGAATATACAAAATATAATAGCAAGACTTATAAGGTCTATTCCATGCCAGGCACTGTTCTGAGTGCTTTAAACTGAATTTCCATAACAACCCATCCCCATGATACAGATGAGGAAAAGGCTATGATATGATAAGTGATCAGAAAGATGAAATGATTACTCAGCACACACAGTCATTAAGGGGCAGAGGTGACATTTGACCCCAAGCATTCAGACTTTAGTGTCCGTCACCCTCCACTAAGCTGTATTTTCTCAAAAGCCCCATTTCTTCTCATTCTGAATCGCATCCTCAGAAAGAAGTTCTTGGCAGTTGGTTTTTAATTTTCCAATCTCCTCCTTGTTTACTTTATTCCCTATTCAATAATTAAATGAATTAATACTTACAAAGTGCTTAAAACAATGGTTGGCACATAGTAAGCAGCATATAAATTTTATTATTGAATAAAATAAAGAAGCTCAATTATCTTTATTGAATGCTTATTGCGTTGCAGGCACTCTGCCAGATGCTGGAAATACAAAGTTGAACAAAGGATATAAAATCCCTATTCCCTTTGACCTACAGTCAAGTAGAGAAAAAAAGACATTTAAAGTAAAATTTCACAAATTTCATAGCTCTTGTGAAAAGTGCCATATAAAGAAGTATGGTATACCTTGAGGACAGTCAGGTTAAGATCTAGCTCACACAAGATCCTAAGGTGCTGACAATTGATCTGAAGATCAAGAGATGATAAGAAGGTAGGCAAAAAGAAAGTTGGGGTGAGAGCCTTCTAGGAAGAGGGAAACTCAAGTGCAAGGGCCCTGAGGCAGAAGGGAGACTGGCCACCTGGGAGGTCTTAGAAGAGGGCCACTATGTTCAGTTCATATTGAGCAAAAGCAAAGGGGGTATCCAGGCAAACTTCAGGTGGGACCTCAACTTTCCACTGGGCCTGTCTCAGCACACACCTTAACTTTTATTTCAGCTCACACCTCTATAATACCTACTGCTGTGGACCACTCACTCCCTTTCTCATCAGCCTTCCTTGCCACGGCTCATTCCTAGTGTTCTAGGTGGAATTCTAAACACACTTTCTCTCCCTTTACATGTTGGGCATCCCAAGGTTCCATCTCAACCCCTTTCTCTTACACTATAGACATGACCCAGATGAGCTCATCCACTGTTAAAACTTCACTGCCGTCTGTTTCCTGGTGACACCCAAATCTGCACACACAGTTTGATTTTCTGCACTGAATTCAGAAGCTATATATTTGTATATTCAGTCCCCTAATGCATGGTATCCCTGTGTGTCTCCTGAACATGTGCAAGTCAGTTTGTTCAAACCTGAACTCCTCCATCCCCTGCCAGGCTTTCTCCTGTCTGTGTTTCAGTTTTTAGTTAGTGGCACCACTGTTTACCAGTTGCCTAAGCCAAACACCTAGAAACTATCTCTCACTTCTTTCTCTCCTGTATGTTTAATCAGTCACCAAATACTATCGCCTTTACTTTCTTCGTATTCTCAGAACCTCTTAACTCTGTCTAGGCCCATTAGTTCAAGTTCTACTTATCTTTTGCCAGTGTTGTGTACTGGCCATCTAAATGCTTTCCCTGTCACCAGCTTTGTATCTAATGATTCATCTCTCATATCATTGCTGGGATGATCTTTCAGACCTGTAATTTGCTCACATATTCCCTCCCTCTTTAAAAATCCTTTTGTGACTGAATTGCCTGCAAAATCAAATCAGAACATAAGGCCTCCATGATGTAAGTTCCATGTGTAATGCTCTCTTCTGGCCACTCTTCCCCTTTATGTTGATTCTCATCTCATGCAAAACTTCTTGTTGGTTCTGAACCCAGTCACGACCTTCCTCCTCAAGTCTTTTGTAAATGTTTCCCTCTGCCCTTTTTCTTAATACTCCCCAGGCTAATCCCTTCTGTCTCAATAAACCTGCTGTGATCCAATCCTGGGACAGGACTTTATTCTTCGCTTGAGGCACAGGCATGTCCTCTCTAACAGGGCTGCCATGATGATGCTTTGGTCCCCAGGTATCGACGTCAACCATGACCCAGATCCAACAGTCCTGAAGTGACTGTGTGCTTCCCTCCCACAGTGTACCAATGTAAGTGGTAACAGTTGTCCTTGGGGAAGGACTGAGAAATCATGTTCACTTGCCATCGTGTTGCAGGATCCTTTCTCCTGGATACTGGCTTCTCCTTTAGTCAGTGGGTTCTGAGTTGGAAAGCTGTCTCAGATCGAACACACTGGAAAAATGTGAAGCATACGGATCTAGCTTCTATGCATATATTACCTCTAATAGTTCAAAAACACAGGCAGTATTATTAACACTTTACAAATAAGAAAAGCAAGGCTCAGTGAAGTTATATAATATGCCAGTGTAATGAAGCATACAGACTGTGCCACTGTTGGAAAGAAGGTCTGCCTTACAGGGCAGCTCATTCCCCTCCCACCAACCAATGCAGGCTCCATACAAACAACATAATCTGACTTAAAAGTACCTTTACCTTTAAGGGTTCTTCCATATTCCCTAGAGATCTAAACCTGTCCCCTTTATATCAGCATAGTAAGACTGCTTTGGTTCAATTCCTGCTTAATTCCTAATTAGTTTTATATCTTAGAGTAAATCATCTTTCTATAGATGAGTTTCACTTATAAAATATTAGTATCAGTAGTACCTATATGATAGAGTTGGTGTGAAGATTAAATGGGTTAAAGTATAAAAGGGCTTAACAGGATATGGGGCATGTAATAACCTCATTACATGTTAGCTGTCATCAATGTCATCAAATTATTTTTGTTGTTATTACTAATTGAATAAATACGTAAAGCAATTAACACAATATCTGGAACAAAAGTATTATCTATTGTTATATGGTTTTAATATTAGTAACACCATTACTAATATAATTATTATTCATGTTTGGGGAATATATAAATACATCAAGGTAACACCTGTCCTACCCTGTTTTCAAAAAATGTTCATATTTAGCAGTGTTCTCAGGTATAGGGCAACTGTATACACATTGTTGAAACCTGAATATGTTTCTAAAAAATATATACTTTGTGTTTTCCAATGTCTTAACTGTTAGAAGATCATCACTGTGCTGCTGTGAAAATCCTTGATACCACTCTCAGATGTGACCTTAAGTCTGAACGTCTACACACATCTGAGTCAAATTACCTCAGAACTCAGGTACCTTCGTTCAAGTACCTAAACTGGAAATAGTCCAACCCATCACCCCAATTCACTGATGGGAAAGCAAAATCAGACATCCATTTTAGAAAACCATTCGGTATAGTGTTAAACATACAACTTACCTAGGATTGACCTAGCAAAGCTACTCCTACGTATTCACTCAAGAGAAATTAAAACATATATCCACGAAAAGCTAAACGTTTATAACAGCTGTGTTCATAACAGACAAAAACTGCAAACAATCCTAATGCCCATCAAGTAGTGAAAGGATACATAATTGTCAGATGTCTGTCCAATGGAAAACCATTCAGCAAAAAAAGGAGAAACTACTGAGATATGTAATGACAAGGATGGATCTCAAAATATTATCTTCTGTGAAAAAAGCCAGACATAAAAGGATAACTAGTGAATGATTCCCTTTGTATGTCATCCAGAAAAGACAAAGCTACAGGGATAAAAATCAGATGTGTGGTTGCCAGGGGCTGGGTGTAGGGGGCAGGGGATTTATGACAACGAGGGACAAGGAAATTTTGGAGGGTGTTGGATTATGATAATGGTTATGTCTGTATACATTTGTCAAAATGCATTGGACTACAAACTTCAAGTGGATGGATTTTAATAAACCATAAATCTGTCATTTAAAAAATACAGTGAAACCATGCTTTCTATGAAATATTTCACATAATTAGCAAAAAAGTCACATAAAATTCTTTTAGCTGCAATCGGAATATGATTATGATACAATAATATTTAATTACACTGCCTCTTTGTGCTTCAACAATTTCATTCATTTGATATATATCGAGTTCCTGTTATGTACTATAGGTATCAAGTCTCTCTAATTAAGTAGGAAATTCAAGACGCTGTGAAGACTCATGACTTAGACATATTGGTCTGGAAGTCTCTGCCTTGAAAGTGTCTGGCTTGTATACCTGTGCCTGGTGAAATATGAGACCAGAGGAGGAGAAACCAAAGAAAAGAAAATGTAACTGCACTACTGACCATTCCTGACTTTCAGGATGCTTTCTAAGTGAAAATCCCCTTTTTTCTCCCACTCTTTCTTTAAGTTGTCTTCCCATGGCTAAGTTTTACTGCCTCTGGATGGAAATTCAGGCAGGCCCCATGATTTTTCTGGCTATGCTAATATAACACTCTATGGTCACTCTAAGTTGAAAGGTATAATCAAAATTTAGAATACCCAGTGTAATACACAAATCGATGCTTCAACTTTCATCCAGAGGCAACATTTCAGATATTGATCAACCATGGATTTACCACCTGCCCACAGGAGCTTGTCGTCTGCTTTCAGGGAAGGGATTTTCATTGACTTCTTTTTATCCACACTCATTTCCTTCCCCATTTACCACCCAACCCACATCTAAATGTTATAAGTGATCCCTCCCTGGTGGGAGAATGTGGTGAAAAATGAGGAAGAAGGAGCGGGGCATGGTTATTTGACTCTCATGAGTAAATCAAAACAAAACATAATAATAATAAAGTACTCTTGATAGCTGAGAACTCTTGATAGCTGAGGTAGCTGGCTTGGCAACTAACTTGGTGCTGATCATAAATAATTTCACATCATATCAATTTTGGAAAAGGTTACTCTGTAACTATGATGGAAGGAGACACAAACAAGGGCACTAGGGCCACCCCAGAAAGGATAAAACGGCTTTGTTGCCTGGCTAACATGAAGGACCATTGGTTCTTTATCAATGACAATTCTGTCTAACTTTGTTAACATTACCTCCTTTGCAAAAGGTACTCAGAGGCCCATCCTATAACTATCCTATGCTTTCTGATAGCTTCCAATACAGAACAAGCCCTCACTTTCTTAAATTTCCCCAAAGTCACCCATACAAACCTAAACCTTATCACAAGCATGTCCTAAGTCCTTTATCTGATTGGGCCCACAGTTCTTCATGGTATAAGATTTCCCTTGCTGCAGCAAGTTGATAAATCTAGTATCATTTGATCACAAATGCATTCTTTCTTGCCTGGGTTTTATTATTTGTAAGATGGTTTTTCACTCTCTGAGCTTGGCAAACGTTTAATAGCTGATTCTTTCTCTTATGAGCATGCTCATGGGCTCCTTGGATTTCATGTGGGGTCGTTCCATCCAGAACACTTGTTCCATGGAGGTATATTCTGTTTCTCCATTGCAGCCACACTTAGCCTCTGTTTATTTCAGAGTTCTGCTCTACATAAACTCTCCACTGGACTCCCAGGAAGTCCTCCTAGGGAGAAGTTGAAAGACTCTAAGATGATGAAAAGCCAGCTCACCCACATCCCCAATAAGTCTCAGCTCTGATCCAAGGGAAAGAGTCATGCATGAGCATCCTTTTTGCTTGATACTCTTTGGCAGAGAAGGCCAGTCCCAATGCAGCTGTAGCTCTTCCTCACCCTTCTAGCAAGGTTGCTTACTTGCCCAGATATCTTGCAATCTGGATCTCTCCGGTGAGAGTCAGGCATCATTTCTTTGTGCACCCCAATTTCAGGAGACTCAAAGCACAGCTTATGCCAAAGGAAAAATCTCTCCTGATATTCCTCACTCTATCTAAAATCTCTCACCCTTTTGTGGGATTTTAGACTGCCAGCCAGTTCCTAGGAACCTGGACTTTACTTGTTAGCTAGTCATGTCCCTTTTGGGACCTCCACATCTGTTGCACATAGTGGCTGGTGCCTTGGTCAATAGGACCTATACAAAATCCTGTTTTTCCTCTACCACTGTACCCATTTTAATGATTTCACTTTTCTGCAATTTATAGAAGTCAGAAATTCAAAATAGAACTCTGCTTACTCTTTCCCTGAACTTATGTTTTTACTCTGAACTCCTATTTCCAATGATAGTACACTAAAATGTGTATGGCTTCAATCTATGATTTTAAGTAAATTTAGTGCCATACCACGATTATTTTTCAGTCAAATTAAGATTACTATTCCAGTCCCAGTCAGGTCTATGGATGTCGTTTAGGTTTTCCTTCCCTGTCCCCCTTCCCCACCAACTATGTCCCCCCAGTTCTACATACCCTTTGCCCACTGCCTATCCTTGCCAGGCTGGGAGTAATCTACTTACATGATAGTCTGCAACTGGTGGCATTCTTATTGCATTTTCCTTCTGGATTGTTTTTCGTTATTTTTGGCAAAACTCACGGTGTCATTTACGAAGAGGAAAGGATATTTGGATTTTTCCTTTCTTGCTTTAAAAATTAATGTTGGATTTATTAAAGTAACCAGTTAAAATTCGTAGTTCCTTAAAACTTTTTTAAGTCCAGTTTGGAAATCTTATTCTATCTGTATTCTAGCTGATTTTAACTATCATTTTAAAGGATTTTTTGAATAATTTTTGGTTCTATTTGCAAACTTTTAAAATGAAGCCTTTTCAAATATTTTAGTTTTTAATTTTAATATTTTTAATTCCTCTTTAACTATTTTACCTGACCTAATAATTACAATGCCTATCTGATAATTTACAGCATTAACTAACAGCATTGATTATGTAAGAAACGCAGGGCTTCCCTGGTGGCGCAGTGGTTAAGAATCCACCTGCCAGTGCAGGGGACTCGGGTTCGAGCCCTGGTCTGGGAGGATCCCACATGCCGCGGAGCAACTTAGCCCGTGTGCCACAACTACTGAGCCTGTGCACCACAACTGCTGCAGCCTGCGTGCCTAGAGCCTGTGCTCCACAACAAGGAAAGCCACAGCAGTGAGAAGCCCGAGCACCAGAGCAAAGAGTAACTGGCGGCAACTAGAGAAAGCCCGCGCACAGCAACGAAGACCCATCACAGCCAAAAATTAAATAAATTTATTTTTTTTTTAAAAAGTGCATCATTTTATATACTTAGTGGTTATAAGAAACAATAGATTATTTTATATTCATCCTCATTATTCATGGACTTCGTGTATGCTATTTGCTAAAATTTATTTGTAACTCCAAAATCAATATTCGTGGCATGTTCAAGGTCCTTCACAGGCATGTGAATGCACAGGGCAGAGAAAAATTTTGATTGCCTGCCCAATGAATTCAAAGGTGGTTTTCAGTAAACAAGTGTCCTTTCTACAGTCTATTTAGTGCTACATTTTTTCTGCATTTTTGTGTTTTATTGGTTATTTCTCCGTTTAAAAATGGTTCCCAGGGATTCCCCTGGTGGCGCAGTGGTTGGGAGTTCACCTGCCAATGCAGGGGACACGGGTTCGATCCCTGGTCCGGGACGATCCCACATGCCGTGGAGCAACTGAGCCCATGTGCCACAACTAAAGATCCTGCATAAAGAAACTAAAACATGCCACAATGAAGATCCCGTGTGCTGCAACTAAGACCCTGTGCGGCCTAAATAAATAAATAAATATTTAAAAAAAAAAAAAAAAAAAAAATGGTTCCCAAGCACAGCGTTGAAGTGCTGGCTATTGTCTCTAGGTACAAGAGGACGCTGATGTGTCTTATGAAGAAAGTAGGTGCGTTCGGTAAACTTCATTCCTGCTGTTCCTTCATGGCTATTGGCCGCGCATGAGTTCAGTGTTCATGAATAAACAATATATATTAAATAAGGTGTCTTACTTATGAAACACACATAAAACAAGTTTAGGTATTGATTTGTTAACGAAAATGTTGTGACCAGAGGCTCACAACCTAATTCTGTATTTCCCCTAGGAATAAGAGTTCAGTACTCGCTAATTCAGTGTTCATGGTGACCTACACATAGAACATAACTAATGTGAATGTGAGAGTCGATGCTACCCTCCAAAAAGAAAAAAGCTGCCAGTTAAACTATGACACACCATTGATTGAAAGACACACCTAGATTTCAGCAATAAATGTGTCTCAAATATGAAAAACACTTCAGAATTAATTTAAAAATTGACAAATATTTGATAAGTTGATAAATAATGCTTATAAATCTGTTGAGTTACACTTATAATTATAGTGACCTTTAATTTCTCTTGGATCTTACATCAGTGAGCACAAACTTAGAACTGATTTCAACTCAAAATCATAAATCTAAATTACCTGCTTAATTACACAATTTGGAGATATTATATTAGACGAAGTTCTATTAAAATTATAATTACAAAAAATAACCAACATGTGCAGATTTCGTCATAAAACTCATTTTAAAAATCACATTTTAATTTTAATTGTGTAAGCTTACAGTAGAAGGTGTCTCAGATTTGGTGAAATCTGGTATTGTCCCCAATGCCTTAGAATGTCCCCCTCGCCCTTGTTCCCTGATACACTTTCACTATTCCAAGGTTTTAGCTCAACACTCATGTCTCTGTGCTCTTTCCTGATGCCACCAGACAGAGTTAAATACTGTCTCCTATCCCTCATCTCGATGAATCTATCACATATGATTTATGTCTTTGAAATCATATTAATATATACTTATTTATTTAGGTGTATTCTCTTCCCATTATGTGGCAGAGATTTGTCCTTATCTGAATCCTGAGTGTCCCACATAGCAGGTCCTCAATACATATTATTTCTTTTTAAAAAATATCTGTCTGCCATGTGCCAGGCCCTGGGCTAAGCACTGTGGATAAAATGTCAAGTGAGGATGGCTCTGACTTCCAAAAGATTACAGTTGAGTAAGGAAAGCATAGGGTGCTACTTGAGAACATACCAGAGGGTCCAAATCAGATGGAGGTGGTGAGATGGGGGAGGGAGGGCCAGGAAGATCATCCAGGAGACTCAGTTTGAAGTTTGCATGTGAATTAAGTGGATGAAGAAGATGTCAACAAAATGAACTCAGAAGTTGTGTCTCCTTGTCAAGAAAATCCTCATGAGTTATCAAAAATTCATCAAACAGTATTGAATAAAAGAGATCTATCGTCCGAAGTTCATAAACAAATGCAAGATTTAATCAAACTCAAAGTCTGTGTTATTAGAAGCAAAATTGGGGGAAAAAATGTAATACTTGATAAAGAAGACATTGTAGAGAATGATGACTGGGCTTTGGTTTAAATGATTCATGGACATAATTAATCAAAAAAATAATTCTAGAAGAGAAGAAGTTACTTCTGTTGTTGGCTTGGTTTTGCAGGTGTGAGGGAGATACTAGCAAAGGAAATTGAGAAATTTGTGGCAAAAGAGAACAAAAAGTAGTTTAGGGAGCAATTCATAACTTCATCTTAAAATAAAATGTTTTAACTTTCTACTTGCCTAAAACATTGATTAGAGCTAAAGACCGAACAGTCACCAGTCCTTGTCTCTGACTCTCAATGTGCAGTTCAGGCTGGAGGGGAAGCTCAGAGAAGCCTGGGGTGTGGGCAGAATTTGTATGGCAGTGGTACCCTCCATCTCAAGAGAAGGTAAGGACTTAGCCACTTGAAATGTTGGGTGTCCCCCTCAACAGTTTTAAGATTGTCTGTGCCAAACAATCCCTGAAGACACATTAGGGCATTTGGAGCCAGATATGGTGCTCCAGAACAAGCACTGTCTCATGCACAATCTAGTGAGAGGCATGCATGCAAACAAGTGTAATACATTATGTAATTACTTAAACAGAGATGTGTCTAGAGTGAGTGGGGGGATACAGGGACCTTGCACTTCACCAATAGATGTTTAATGTCAATTTGAATGTTAAATAGGAGATGGTTTAGAAAATACAACAAATGTACTAATGAACTCCCATTTCTTTCATTTTCTTCTGTAATTTGGGCTTTATAATTGTTTTTGTTTCCTATGACATTTGTAGAGGGCACTGCACTTCAGAATGTGTTCTGGGGGGTTCCCGAGGGTTCCTGAAACCTTCCAGCAACACCCACAGAGGGAGTATAGGAGTGAGCAGAATTTCAGTCAAAGGAGCTCCACTTCTATAGGTCTTGTTTGTTCAGGTTTCAACATTAGTATTTCATCTGAACAAATAGTTCCATGACCAAAAATTTAGGAATAAAAATGTTAACAGCACAAATTCTTATACATGTTCATCCTTAGCAATAATTAAGGGCTATGTTTTTAATATAGGAAATAAGAATGACAAATATCATCAGGTTTAGATGTGCTTACAGTTGGTCTATGGTGACTACCTAATACATATTCAAAAACTACATAAGTCCTACAAAACCAAAAGGATTTCTATGACCACAGTGATTGATACAGATAGGTCTTAGAATGCCATTAAAAGAATTGGATTAATAGCAAGAAGGTACAATATGTTTCAACAACATAGAAAAACAAAACAACTGTGGAGTACTTTTCTCCTTTTACAGGTTTCATAACAGAAGAAAAAAAAAATAAAAGATTGATAACGGTTGTCTTCTGAGCCCTGATCCATTAATACAACTAGCTAAATATAAACATCAAATAGTTTAGGGTGGGGGGAAAAACCCGCACTACATCTGTAAAGAAAAAAAACAAAAAAAGAGGAAGAGAGAACATTCCTCCATATTAAAATTTAATTTAAAAAGTGGATAGAGTTTAAAAAGTGCTTTAAAAATAGTTGCCAATAAATTAAGTTGTTAAATTTAACCATGACCCATACTACCTCACTCCTTCCCAGAACTGACATCCACTTTCCCTCTTTTGTGCCTCTGATTAATGCAACATTTATAATACATGGCAATAGAGTGGGTGTACAGCACTGTAATGAGCTAAGGTACCTAAATCTTGTAAAGATTCTATAACCAGCAGCTGGAAACTAAAATTAGGATGAAATCTTTTAAGTCCAAATAACGTTAACTTCCCCTAACATCTGTCAAAGACTCGGCCTTTAATCTTATGATTAGAAATGGGTATTGCCACATGAACAGAGTTTTCCTGGTAAATCCAGTCATTGTCAATGTTAAAGTGAATTTTATGGTGATTTTATGGTAGGATTTCAGTTAATTCTCTGAAGATTCTACCACACAGGGACAGAAGAGACACCTGAAAAGCAAGAATTTTTTTGTTCTGTTTGTCTTGTTTTGTGCTACTTTCTATTATCTCTGTGAGCTCTCTAAAGGGGAGAAGTAGTTCTGGCTTCTGCATGGAATGATCAAAATCTTTGCTCTGAAGAGGCCAGAGAGAGTCAGGGAAAGGTTCTTTGAGACCCAGTGGGTTTTCTCTTGCAGATACATACCTTTCTTGAATGCTTATCTTTTCACTTTATCATTTTTTTTCCTTATTCTGCATCTCTTAAAAATCTGGAAGATTGGTGAGGAGATGAGGCACAATGAGATGGAGGCACATTAAAATTTTTTCCTAAGGTTGTGGGATTAAATACAAGATGCATAGTTAAATGTGGATTTCAGATAAACAAGGAATAATCTTTAGCATAAGTATGTCACATGCAATAAATATTGGAGACATATGACTGATCAATATGTATTATCCAGAGAAACAGAGCCAATAGAAGATAGATATGTGGAGATATATATTATATATATTATATATATATATTATATATATAATATGAGTTTTATTATAAGGAATTGGCTCAAGTGATTATCAAGTCTGAGAAGTTCCACGATCTTTCACAATCTGCCATCTTCAAGCTGGACACCCAGGAAAGCAGGTGGTGTAAATATGAAGGCTTGAGAGCCAGGGAGCTGGTATAGATTCCAGTCTAGATCTTAAGGTCCAAGAACCAGGAGCACCAAGGGCAAGATTCATGTCCCTGCTCAAACAGTCAAGCAGAGAATGTGAATCCTTCCTTTCTCCACTTTTTATTCTATTCGGGCCCTCAACAGACCGAATGATGCCCTCCCACATTGGGGAGTTCAACCTGTGTTACTTCATCTACCAACTTGAGTGCTAATCTCTTCCAGAACCACCCAGAAATTATGTTTAACCAGACACCTGGCCATCCCATGATCCAATTAAGTTGACACATAAAATTAACTATCATATTATACTAAAAACTTTGTTATTTTTCTGAAACACAGATTTAACTGGGTATCCTGTATTTTTTTAATTTTTGCTAAATCTGGTAGCCCTACTAGGCACAGAGATATTAAAGTATGTTTGTGCATTTGGTGACATGAAGTTTCTAAAGTTCAATTACATCATATCTCATTGCATTTCCATAGGAAATATTTTACTTTCTCTAAATTATTGGAGTGAATTTAAAGGTAAATTATAAATAATTTTTAATTATTGTTTGCTTTTCATATTACTCATATAATTTCTCCCTCTATTAGTTCAGAAAACAAACAGTTTGATTCTGCCTGACTTCTTTAGATGATATAACTTGGTATGATTGGGAATGAAACACTGACAATGATTCACTGAAATTATAACTAATATTTGTAAATGGCTTCAAGATTTATAGATGGAAAATATTCCCAAAACCTCCAGTATTTTCACTATAACGTTTTTCTATTTCTTTATAAATATCATTACACCTTAGCTCACAGAAAAAAAGATTATGTTCTCAAGCTGAGGGGCTGCAAAACTTTCTTTTTCCAATAGGAAATTCATTTATAAATCATTCATTAAACTTTAATAAATCTCTTTTCCAGAGGTACACTCTGTGCCATTGAGTATCAAAATCTTGTAACAGCTAATTACGAAATGTGAAGGTTACAATATTCTCCAGCCCAATAACTTTAAGATGCTAAACAAAAGATCAAAAATTATTTTCAGTAAAACTCAGTAAACCAAAAAGTGTAAATAGCATGCGTGAAGAAGCTTAGAAATGTCAATATGGCTTCTATATGAGATTTTACTTCTTTTATAAGTAAACAAGAAAAAGAATTTAGGCAAAACCAATTTTACTACCCTTCACTTTGATTTAAATGGTGGTGTTATTAACACAGATTAAAAAAATAGAATCTAATTAAGAAAATGTTGCATAAATTTGTAGGTTCTTAAATAATTTTGCTTATTTAAAAGTAAAATGTTTCAAATATGTAATGGTAAATATGTAAAATATCTATGTCCCCCATATTAACTGATCAAGAAAAATAGAAAAGAAAATTAGAATATTTTTAACAATAAGTAATTGATAGGAGCAGGTAAATTTATTTATTAAAAATCTAGCTGAATTTTGCTAATTAAAGAACCAGAATTTAAAGATAAAATGTTTTGAGTTTGAACTTAGACTAGGCACAATCTAACTGTATTTCTCTATAAATGAACCAGCACATTGAGTACAGCTTTCTGCCATGCTGATCCTAGCTCCACGAGAGAGGGCTAAGCTATACTTATCCAGTGGCGGGTCACACTTCAGAGCCCGCTGGATTTTTTTTTTTTTTAACATCTTCATTGCAGTATAATTGCTTTATAATGGTGTGTTAGTTTCTGCTGTATAACAAAGTGAGTCAGCTCTACGTATACATTTATCCCCATATCCCCTCCCTCTGCGTCTCCCTCCCACCCTCCCTATCCCACCCCTCTAGGTGGTCACAAAGCACCGAGTTGATCTCCCTGTGCTATGCAGCTGCTTCCCACTAGCTATCTATTTTCCATTTAGTAGTATATATAAGCCCATGCCACCCTCTCACTTCGTCCCGGCTTACGCTTCCCCATCCCTATGTCCTCAAGTCCATTCTCTATGTCTGCATCTTAATTCCTGTCCTGCCCCTAGGCTCTTCAGAACCTTTTTTTTTTTTCTTTTTTTTTAGATTCCATATATATGTGTTAGCATACAGTATTTGTTTTTCTCTTTCTGACTTACTTCACTCTGTATGACAGACTCTAAGTCCATCCGCCTCACTAAAAATAACTAAATTTCATTTCTTTTTATGGCTGAGTAATATTCCATTGTATATATGTGCCACATCTTCTTTATCTATTCATCTGTCGATGGACACTTAGGTTGCTTCCATGTCCTGGCTATTGTAAATAGTGCTGCAATGAACATTGTGGCACATGACTCTTTTTGAATTATGGTTTTCTCAGGATATATGCCCAGTAGTGGGATTGCTGGGTTGTATGGTAGTTCTATTTTTAGTTTTTTAAGGAACCTCCATACTGTTCTCCATACTGGCTGTATCAATTTACATTCCCACTAACAGTGCAAGAGGGTTCCCTTTTCTCCACACCCTCTCCAGCATTTATTGTTTGTAGATTTTTTGATGATGGCCAGTCTGACCAGTGTGAGGTAATACCTCATTATAGTTTTGATTTGCATTTCTCTAATGATTAGTGATGTTGAGCATCCTTTCATGTGTTTGTTGGCAATCTGTATATCTTCTTTGGAGAAATGTCCATTTAGGTGTTCTGCCCATTTTTGGATTGGTTTGTTTGTTTTTTTGATATTGAGCTGCATGACCTGCTTGTATATTTTGGAGATTAATCCTTTGTCAGTTGTTATGTTTGCAAATATTTTCTCCCATTCTAAGGGTTGTTTTCTTGTCTTGTTTATGGTTTCCTTTGCTGTGCAAAAGCTGTTAAGTTTCATTAGGTCCCATTTATTTATTTTTGTTTTTATTTCCATTTCTCTAGGAGGTGGGTCAAAAAGGATGTTGCTGGGATTTATGTCATAGAGTGTTCTGCCTATGTTTTCCTCTAAGAGTTTTATAGTGTCTGGCTTAAATTTAGGTCTTTAATCCATTTTGAATTTATTTTTGTATACGGTGTTAGAGAGTGTTCTAATTTCATTCTTTTACATGTAGCTGTCCAGTTTTCCCAGCACTACTTATTGAAGAGGCTGTCTTTTCTCCATTGTATATTCTTGCCTCCTTTATCAAAGATAAGGTGACCATATGTGCGTGAGTTTCTCTCTGGGCTTTCTATCCTGTTCCACTGATCTATATTTCTGTTTCTGTGCCAGTACCATACTGTCTTGATTACTGTAGCTTTGTAGTATAGTCTGAAGTCAGTGAGTCTGATTCCTCCAGCTCTGTTTTTCTTTTTCAAGATTGCTTTGGCTATTTGGGGTCTTTTGTGTTTCCATGCAAATTGTGAAAAATTTTGTTCTACTTCTGTGAAAAATGCCACTGGTAGTTTGATAGGGATTGCATTGAATCTGTAGATTGCTTTGGGTAGTATAGTCATTTTCACATTGTTGATTCTTCCAACCCAAGATTATGGTATATCTCTCCATCTGTTTGTATCATCTTTAATTTCTTTCATCAGTGTTTTATAGTTTTCTGCATACAGTTCTTTTGTCTCCTTAGGTAGGTTTATTCCTAGGTATTTTATTCTTTTTGTTGCAATGGTAAATGGGAGTGTTTCCTTAATTTCTCTTTCAGATTTTTTATCATTAGTGTATAGGAATGCAAGAGATTTCTGTGCATTAACTTTGTATCCTGTTACTTTACCAAATTCATTGATTAGTTCTGGTAGTTTTCTGGTAGCAACTTTAGTTATGTATAGTATCATGTCATCTTCAAACAGTGACAGTTTTACTTCTTCTCTTCCGATTTGGATTCCTTTTATTTCTTGTTCTTCTCTGATTGCTGGGGTTAAAACTTCCAAAACTACGTTGAATAATAGTGGTGAGAGTGGGCAACCTTGTCTTGTTCCTGATCTTAGTGGAAATGGTTTCAGTTTTTCACCATTGAGAATGACTTTGTGGGTTTGTCATATATGACCTTTATTAGGTTGAGATAAGTTCCCTCCATGCCTACTTTCTGGAGGGTTTTTATCATAAATGGGTGCTGAATTTTGTCAAAAGCTTTTTCTGCATATATTGAGATTATCATATGGTTTGTATCCTTCAGTTTGTTAATATGATTTATCACATTGATTGATTTGTGTGTACTGAAGAATCCTTGCATTCCTGGGATAAACCCCACTTGATCATGGTGTATGATCCTTTTAATGTGCTGTTGGATTCTGTTTGCTAGTATTTTGTTGAGGTTTTTGCATCTATGTTCATCAGTGATATTGGTCTGTAGTTTTCTTTCTTTGTGACATCTTTGTCTGGTTTTGGTATCAGGGTGATGGTGGTCTCATAGAATGAGTTTCGGAGTGTTCCTCCCTCTGCTATATTTTGGAAAAGTTTACGAAAGATAGGTGTTAGCTCTTCTCTAAATGTTTAATAGAATTCGCCTGTGAAGCCATCTGGCCCTAGGCTTTTGTTTGTTGGAAGATTTTTAATCACAGTTTCATTTTCTGTGCTTGTGATTGGTCTATTTATATTTTCTATTTCTTCCTGGTTCAGTTTCAGAATGTTGTTCTTTTCTAAGAATTTGTCCATTTCTTCCATATTGTCCATTTTATTGGCATATAGTTGCTTGTAGTAATCTCTCATGATCCTTTGTATTTCTGCAGTGTCAGTTGTTACTTCTCCTTTTTCATTTCTAATTCTACTGATTTGAGTCTTCTCCCTTTTTTTATTTAGGAGTCTGGCTAATGCTTTGTCTATTTTATCTTCGCAAAAAACCAGCTTTTAGTTTCATTGATCTTGGCTATGCTTCCTTCATTTCTTTTTCAGTTATTTCTGATCTGATCTTTATGTTTTCTTTCCTTCTGCAAACTTTGGACGTTTTTTGTTCTTCTTTCTTCAATTACTTTAGGTGTAAGGTTAGGTAGTTTATTTGAGATTTTTCTTTTTTCTTGAGGTGGGATTGTATTGCTATAAACTTCCCTCTTAGAACTGCTTTTGCTGCATCCCATACATTTTGGGTCATCATGTTTTCATTGTCATTTGTTTCTAGATATTTTTTGATTTCCTCTTTGATTTCTTCAGTGATCTCTTGTTTATTTATTAGTGTATTGTTTAGCCTCCATGTGTTTGTATTTTTTACAGTTATTTTCCTGTAATTGATATCTAGTCTTATAGTGCTGTAGTTGGAAAAGATACTTGATATGATTTCAGTTTCCTTAAATTTACCAAGGTTTGATTTGTGACCCAAGATATGATCTATCCTGGAGAATGTTCCATGAATAGTTGAGAAGAAAGTATATTCTGTTGTTCTTGGATGGAATGTCCTATAAATACCAATTAAGTCCATGTTATTTAATGTGTCATTTAAAGCTTGTGTTTCATCATTCATTTTCATTTTGGATGATCTGTCCATTGGTGAATGGGGGGTGTTAAGGTCCCCTACCATTATTGTGTTACTGTTGATTTCCCCTTTAATGGCTGTTAGCATTTGCCTTATGTTTTGAAGTGCTCCTATGTTGGGTGCATAAACATTTACAGTTGTTATATCTTCTTCTTGGATTGATTCCTTGATCATTATTTAGTGTCCTTCCTTGTCTCTTGTAACAGTCTTTACTTTAAAGTCTATTTTGTCTGATATGAGAATTGTTACTCCAGCTTTCTTTTGATTTCCATTTGCATGGAATATCTTTTTCCATCCCCTCCCTTTCAGTCTGTATGTGTCCATAAGTCTGAAGTGGGTTTCTTGTAGACAGCATATATACAGGTCTTGTTTTTGTATCCATTCAGCCAATCTATGTCTTTTGGTTGGAGCATTTAATCCATTTACATTTAAGGTAATTATCGATATGTATGTTCCTATTACCATTTTCTTAATTGTTTTGGTTTGTTTTTGTAGGTCTTTTCCTTCTCTTATGTTTCCTGCCTAGAGAAATTCCTTTAGCATTTGTTGTAAAGCTGGTTTGGTGGTGCTGAATTCTCTTAGCTTTTGCTTGTCTGTAAAGGTTTTAATTTCTCCATCAAATCTGAATGAGATTCTTGTTGGATAGGGTAATCTTGGTTGTAGGTTTTTTCCTTTCATCACTTTAAATATGTCCTGCCACACCTTTCCGGCTTGCAGAGTTTCTGCTGAAAGATCAGCTGTTAACCTTATGGGGATTCCCTTGTATGTTATTTGTGGCTTTTCCCTTGCTGCTTTTAATATTTTTTCTTTGTATTTAATTTTTGATAGTTTGATTAAGATGTGTCTTGGCATGTTTCTCCTTGGATTTATCCTGTATGGGACTCTCTGTGCTTCCTGAACTTGATTGACAACTTCCTTTCCCATATTAGGGAAGTTTTCAACTATAATCTCTTCAAATATTTTCTCAGTCCCTATCTTTTTCCCTTCTTCTTCTGGGACCCCTATAATTTGAATGCATTTACTGTTGTCGCAGAGGTCTCTGAGACTGTCCTCAATTCTTTTCATTCTTTTTTCTTTATTCTGCTCTGTGGTAGTTATTTCCACTATTTTATCTTCCAGGTCATGTATCTGTTTTTCTGCCTATTTATTCTGCTATTGATTCCTTCTAGAGAATTTTTAATTTCATTTATTGTGTTGTTCATCATTGTTTGTTTGCTCTTTATTTCTTCTAGGTCCTTGTTAAACATTTCTTTTATTTTCTCCATTCTATTTCCAAGATTTTGGATCATCTTTACTATCATTACTCTGAATTCGTTTTCAGGTAGACTGCCTATTTCCTCTTCATTTGTTTGTTCTGGTGGGTTTTTACCTTGCTCCTTCATCTGCTGTGTATTTCTCTGTCTTCTTATTTTGCTTAACATACTGTGTTTGGGGTCTCCTTTTCGCAGGCTGCAGGTTCGTAGTTCCTGTTGTTTTTGGTGTCTGCCCCCAGTGGGTAAGGTTGGTTCAGTGGGTTGTGTAGGCTTCCTGGTGGAGGCGACTGGTGCCTGTGTTCTGGTGGATGAGGCTGGATTTTGCCTTTCTGATGGGCAGGACCACTTCTGGTAGTGTGTTTTGGGATGTCTGTGAACTTACGGTTTTAGGCAGCCTCTCTGCTAATGGGTGGGGTTGTGTTCCTGTCTTGCTAATTGTTTGGCGTGGGGTGTCCAGCACTGGAGCTTGCTGGTCGTTGACTGGAGCTGGGTCTTAGTGTTGAGGCAGAGATCTCTGGGAGAGCTCTCACTGATTGATATTACGAGGAGCTGGGAGGTCTCTGGTGGACCAATGTCCTGAACTTGGCTCTCCCACCTCAGAGGCTCAGGCCTGACACCCGGCTGGAGCACCAAGACCCTTTCAGCCACATGGCTCAGAAGAAAAGGGAGAAAAGAAAAAAGAAAGAAAGAAAGAAAGAGAAATAAATAAAATAAATAAAGTTATTTTAAAAATTATTATAATAAAAAAATTAAAAAGTAATTTAAAAAAAAAGAAGAGAGCAGCCAAACCAATAAACAAACCCACCAATGATAACAAGCGTGAAAAACTATACTAAAAAAAAAAAAAAAACAGACAGAACCCTGGGACAAACGATAAAAGCAAACCTATACAGACAAAATCACACAAAGAATCATACACATACACGCTCACAAAAAGAGAAAAAGGAAAAACTACATATATACATTTAAAAGAATGAAGAGAGCAACCAAATCAATAAACAAATCTACCAATGATAATAAGCTCTTAATACTAAACTAAGATAAACATAAAACTAGAAACAAATATTACACAGAAAGAAAACCCCAAGTCTATAGTTGCTCCCAAAGTCCACCACCTCAGTTTTGGGATGATTCATTGTCTATTCTGGTATTCCACAGATGCAGGTACATCAAGTTGAGAGTGGGGATTTAATCCTCTGCTCCTGAGGCTCACGGAGAAATTTCTCTTTGTCTTCTTTGTTCACACAGCTCCTGGGCTTCAGCTTTGGATTTGGCCCCGCCTCTGCATGTAGGTCACTCTCGGGTGTCTGTTCTTCACCCAGACATGAGGGGATTAAAGGAGTGGCTGATTCGGGGGCTCTGGCTCACTCAGGCCGGGGAGAGGGAGGGGTACAGAATGTGGGGCGAGCCCACAGTGGCAGAGGCCAGCGTGACATTGCAATAGCCTGAGGCATGCCGTGTGTTCTCTCGGGGAAGTTGTCCCTGGATCACGGGACCCTGGCCGTGGTGGGCCGCACAGGCTCTGAGGGGGTGTGGCTAGTGTTCTGTGCTTGCACACAGGATTCTTGGTGGCTGCAGCAGCAGCGTTAGTGTTTCATGCCCGTCTCTGGTGTCTGCGCTGATAGCTGTGGCTAACGCCGTCTCTGGAGCTTGTTTAGGCAGTGTTCTGGATCCCCTCTCCTCGCGCACCCCGAAACAATGGTCTCTTGGCTCTTAGGCAGGTCCAGACTTTTTCCCAGACTCCCTCCTTGTTAGCTGTGGTGCACTAGCCCCCTTCAGGCTGTGTTCACACAGCCAACCCCAGTCCTCTCCCTGGGATCTGACCTCCAAATCTGGAGTTTCAGCTCCGAGTCCCCGCCCATCCCGGCGGGTGAGCAGACAAGCCTCTCGGGCTGGTGAGTGCTGGTCGGCACCGATCCTCTGTGCGGGAATCTCTCTGTTTTGCCCTCTGCACCCCTGTTGCTGCGCTCTCCTCCGTGGCTCCAAAGCTTCCCTCCTGCCCACCCCCCGTCCCCACCAGTGAAGGGGCTCTCTAGTGTGTGGAAACTTTTCCTCCTTCACAGCTCCCTCCCTGAGGTACAGGTTCCATTCCTATTCTTTTGTCTGTTTTTCTTTTGCCCTACCCAGATACGTGGGGAGTTTCTTGCCTTCTGGGAAGTCTGAGGTCTTCTGCCAGTGTTCAGTAGGTGTTCTGTAGGAGTTGTTCCACATGTACATGTATTTTTGATGTATTTGTGGGGAGGAAGGTGATCTCGACGTCTTACTTCTCCTCCATCTTGAGAAACTATTATTCAGCCTGCTGGATTCTTACTGACACAATACACACACCTCCATTGGCGCCAAGAATACTCTGGAGGCAGGCAGAGTACGAATGACAGGGAAGAGCCATCAGTATCCTAACCACAGCAAATTAATGGAAAATAAACCCAGGTAGAAGGAATGACCTCTTTCCTATTACAACCTGAATGTATCACTTTGTCTCTTTGTTGTTTTGTGGCGGAAATCATCACTTTGGAGCCATCACATTGTCTCATTACCTCAGCTCTTAGAAGGTGGCATGCAGAAATGTCCAAAACTACTTGAGAAAATAAACTGGGTGTAATTGGCATAGGAGGAATGGATGCAGGTCGGCTGGCTAGTGCAGGGTTTGAGGCAGGGACCCAGTTATATATTTATTTAAAATGGTTCTCACTCTTTTAAATTCTCTCTTCCTCCTAATGTTCTTTTAAAATTAAACTGCACTTTATGTATTATACAAAATAAAAATGTTAAGATGGCTGAGAAAACACTTTAGCTACTAAAATCAATGTTAAAAATTCATTTATGGGGCTTCCCTGGTGGTGCAGTGGTTGAGAATCTGCCTGCTAATGCAGGAGACACGGGTTCGAGCCCTGGTCTGGGAAGATCCCACATGCCGCGGAGCAACTAGGCCCGTGAGCCACAATTACTGAGCCTGCGCGTGTGGAGCCTGTGCTCCGCAACAAGAGAGGCCGCGATAGTGAGAGGCCCGTGCATCGCGATGAAGAGTGGCCCCCGCTTGCCACAACTAGAGAAAGCCCTAGCACAGAAATGAAGACCCAACATAGCAATCAATCAATAAATAAATCTTTAAAAAAAAAATTCATTTAAAATGTATTTGGTATTTTGAAATGAATATGGTATTATGACATCATATCTAAATTGTATTTTCAATTTTCCAAAACTACAAAGTGACCTAACAGAGGTCAATACACTTTTCCTCTTTGAATAAAATTGTACTGACAAGTTTTAATAAAGTTTTTTCTTGTTCTTTATTTCTCTTCTTGTAGATTCTTTAGAAATAAATAATAAAAATAGAATTCTTTGAGGTTTGGCTAAAGTGTCTCCTTTTTTTTCCTGATTAAAATGTAAAATTGTCCATATATATAATTTAAGGCATTGTGAAATATAGCTTTCTTAAAGCTGAAAAGATAAAGATCAAAATAATTCAGTGTAAACATGTAAAAATAATAATGTCAATTATAGCCAACAATACTGTATTGTATACTTCGAATTTGCTAAGAAGGTAGTCTTACATTAAGTGTTCTTATCACAAAATAATAATAATAATGATAATAATAATAACAATAATAATCATAGGGTTGGGAGGAAACTTAAGGAGTTGATGGATATGTTTATGGCCTTGATGGTGGTGTTGCTTTCATAGGTATATACTTATTCCCAAACTCACTGAATTATATACATTAAATATGTACAGCTTTTTACGTGTCAATTATACCTCAATAATGTGGTTTAAAAAAATAATGTCGATTACCATTTAAATCTGTATTATTATTTTATTATTGATGTTAACTTACTAAAAAATGCCTTTTGAAATAATAACCATGATTTGAGGTAAACCATTGATACATTCAGAGGTGTAATACATTACACTATAAACAGGAGTGCTAAGCAATTGTAAATACATTAAGAAAAGACAAGGGGAGTGTCAGAGTAAAATGATAGCAATCTTCCAAGAGGAATATGAATTCGAGGGTAAAATACCTTGAGAAGACCTTGCCTCATGCCTACAAGGTAGGATTGATTAAGCAGAGAGTTCAAGTGAACTCAGAGAGATCTTTTGGAGATACTGTGTATTTTGAAAGAGATAAGAGAGTTACAATATAAGTGACTTAGAAGGAGAAGGCTTGAATCACAACTTGCTAGAAGAGACTGAAAGACATCTAAACCTGATTTTCATTCTCAGATGTTCCCTCCACCTTAGATTCATTCCTAACCCACATTTTTATACTTGGCTTATCCTGATGACCCCACACAAATTCTTTTGTTCCCATGAAGCCTTTCACTTTATGTATTGCCAGATAGAGTCAACTATTTTTCCTCAGACCAACTTACTTATTCTATATTTTAACCTATGGTATTGGTGTTCATGTTTTGCTCATCTTTCTTTAAACTGTGGTCCCATTTCACAATATGATGTGCACAGTACAGGCTAAAATGGTAAACCGTTGGTATCCATGAATTTTAAATTTGTTATTTAATTTATTTATGAATTATCCCAAAAGACTGTGGTTCATAATAATGTGCTGTTTTGATGGGGTCCAAAAGATGATATGTGAGGAGCTTACTTAGCCAATGAATGACCGTAGACAACTATACATGGCCATGCTCAATATTATTGTGTAATTCAGTCTTCATGCTATACTAGCTATTAGCATTTAGATATATTCTCAGACAGCTTAAAAGAAATTATAAAAATTGACAAATTATTCAAGGTCCCCAGGATGTATCCTTTACAAAAGTCCAGAGCCCTCTGTAAAGACACTTAGTGTTGAATTGATTGGGTATTTATTAAGTGGATTTGAAACTAATACTGAAAATAACTGATTCTGAATGAAATTTAAGGTGCCTATTTGGAGTTATCATAAAACATACATTAGGTTATCTTTGCTAATATTTCCCCCTGAAGATGAAAGGAAAAACATTATTTGTTGGATCTAAAAGGATATATACATTTCAATGTATCTTTAGTTAAGTCTGTTCAGATTGTTTGTGTACCTTTTTTTGATATATCATTGAACCAGGATTCAAAACCACTTGATTTCAATGTATAATTCAACCATAATAATGATAAAATACTTTAAAAAATTTCCTCGGTGCATCCAGGAAAGTCAACACATTGGCTTTAATATGAAGATCTAATTAAATTCAATAACATTTGAGAACCTGTTGAATGAAGCATGTTGAACAATATATTATGTCAAATTTAAAAAACTACATGAATGAATGAGGCACAATCCTTTTATCTGGGGTTTGACAATTTAGCAAGGGGAAATAAGGTAAGCACAATAAGAAATAACCAAAATAAAATATTTTAAATAGTAAATATCCTAAGAAGTATACAAAAAAATTAAGTCAGTTTTCAAGGAGAGCTTGGGGGAAAAGTTTTAGAAAAGAAGGTAGATTTGAAAGACGAGTAAAACTGTGACTGGTACTGAGGGAAAGATAGAAGCAAAGGCAGAGAGGCAGGGGGGGGACAAACCAAACCAGAGGGAAAAAGTCTTGCTTGATTTGGCCAAGTGAGTGCTTAGTTGGGCAATTGCTCCTGGTCCCTTCCCCACCATCTCCCTGGTGAAGATGGGACCACACTAAGTTTCATTCAACAACGCTCTAAAGCACCAATCTTTTCTAAACCCCAGTCAAAACTTGCTCCAAGGATCTGACATGAACCATGTACTTCTTACAGATAAGCAAGTCAGTATCTTCCCTCTCTCATTGAATATTTTCATTTTATTGCCAATTGTGGAGAGAAAGTTTTAGTTAGCTATTAAAGACCTTTGGATATTACCAAGCAGGTGAAACTGGAGACAGGTTCAAGGCAGGAGCAGTTTCCTCTGAGGATATCTGAAGTCACAAAATTACACCTTGTAGTTAAGTGCCCCATTTGTTTCTAATTCAGTGAAACAAAGGATGGAAAGGGAAGGACTTAACACACAGAGTTATCAAATGAAAAAGACAAACTCACTGTGTATGTGAAAAGAAATTATGGCAACAAATTTTTCTCTTTTTTGACTGACCTTGAGAAGAAACGTCCCCAAATAGTATATTCCCAAAGGAAAAATCAGTACAGTTTCTTCTTCAGACATGCCACATGGGCTGTACTGCAAGTGGACATTTTAGGGGCACAGCTACTTCTGTAGTTCAGTGGGGTCTACATCTTAGCAGTTAGATCTGATTACTCACTGATAGTGGATATGGGAATACATCCTACGAGTCTCTGTCACAGCAAAGCTGTAGGTGTTTACCAGAGACGCATCCCCATGAAATGAAAGCAACTTATTTAAAAAATAGATATTGAAGAAGCTTCATTACTCAGAGAACATCATGTTTTTTGGAATCATTTGAAATATTTTTAAGATCAATTTAAAGTCATTGCAATGTCTCAGTGTTACCCACTATCTGGTCATAAAAATGATTTTTCAAAATTTAAAATTGATTTCAATATCATCTTTAAATTGGTTAGGAAGAGGCATCAGTGTAAAATATGGCCTTTCAAGTTAGAAAGATCTGAGTCTTGCTACTCAATACGTGACTTTGGATAAATTCGATAACCTCACTGAGCCTCAGTTTTGTCCTCTACAGGTTGGAGGAAAAAATAGCTACAGCATAGGCTCATGATTATCATCAAATTATGTAGTTTAAAATGTTAACACTTGATTATTAATTATAGTATTTATTATTAAGGAGACATTTCAAATATACTTTATATGTTATATCAAGGAGATAATACAATTATTTTGCAAGAAAGTAAAAGTATCAGTTTACCATATTCAGCAAGTACAAATTATGCTGTTTTTTACAGGTAACTGTTGCAATATATCATTACAAATATTCAAGTAAATGTCTTAGATGCTCTAAATTCCCATTTGTAGCCCATCTCTGGAGGTCCCCATCCTCATACACTACTGAAGTTGAAAAGGAACTTTCAGATGAAAGAGGTCTTATACTGGCTCAGAGGATGGATGGCTGGCTTTTCAAAAGCACACCAAAGATTGGTTTTCTGTATGCCAGCCTCCGAGTACTAGGTTTAACTTTTAAGCTGCCCAGTTCAAAGATAATTAAAAGTTATATCCTTTTCACCAATTTCCAAGTTGGAAAATGTACGTGGCAATACTTAGTAATACAACCCATGTCAAAGGTTTTTTAAAAAGTAGATACAGAAAGCCAGCTGGATTTCATAGGTCAGAACAAAGTTTTGATGTTATAAAGTACACTGATATTTGTCTTTAATTCAGCAAGATGGGAAATTTCTCTTGAGAGAGAGAGCATGAGAGAGAAAGACAATCAGGTGATAGGAAATCAGGGTCAGAAAAAAACAAGTGCAAAAAAGAAAGTGACAAGAATTTCCTGAGGTATCAAAATTTCAGATTTTGTTTTCAAAGTTGACAGTTACTCAATATAATTCACAGGAATGAAGCTGAGTTACATCATTCATTCACTCATTCATCCATCCATCCACCCATTCATTCTTGCCACCAGTAAATGACCAATGCCTTTTTTATGACAGACACTTTGCTAGTCCTTGGGGATACAGGGTAACTAAGAGAAGATTCCAGCATTGGATGAGAGCACATGCGACCACATGACCAAGTGACCCAGCAGAAGAATGCACATTGAGTTTGTGAGTTCATGGTAGAGTGACATATGCTTGGAGGAGCCAGAAGTTTTAAATCAGTTCACATAAAAGCCCAGGGTTAAAATCTAATCTCCTTCCATATTATATAGCTATTTACTTTACAAGAACATCCAACAGTGATTAGAGCTTTTCCACTGGCTACATTTTCTCGTCATGCCCTCTTACAAAAATTGAGGAGATGGATGACCAAGATTATATCATCAAATCCATGACCACCACCCCACCTAATCTATGAACGATGGGTCCCTAGAGTGTTTTCTAACTTGTTGTTCATGGAGTCATAATAGTTCGGAGGATAGGGTTTCCACGGTTTCCCTTGCATGATGAGTTCAAGGAATAATAAATTTCAAAGTCAAGAAGTAGATCTTGATATAAACCTTCATTAGTCAATCTTTGCTTTACATGAACTTGTGAACATATGAATAATGCATTCATTTGCCTAAGGATACATAAGTCACAATTCATTATTTTCTTGAACGGAACAATACTAGTCCACTTTCTTGCCAGGATTAAGGGGAATCAAATAGCAGGCCCTACAGATACTGTTAGTCTTGCCTATGGATATTTCACCATTAAGCCCCATTTCTCCTGGAGATCCTGAATATGCAAATCTGCTAACTCTCTAGGAGTTCACCTGGACACCTTAGAACAGTGCCTGCAAGGTGTAGAGCCTGACAACCATAAGCCTTCAGATTGAAGAGAATGTGCTCTTTTGAATCATTTCTGCGATTTTATTACCATATAATATCTTTTTATTAGCACTTGAATCTGATTTTTTCAAGTAGCATTATTCATTAATTTAATGGATATGTATTGAATGTAAGTAGTCTCCTTCCTCATGAACCTTATGGTCTAGAATAGAGATATTAATCAAAGACTCACATAAATACATGTAAATTTACAATTGTGGTTAGTGTTTCAAAAGGAGAGTAGTAAATTGTGTTAAGAGAAGGTACGGTATAACAGGGATGAATTCATTAGTGCAGGATCTCTCAGGACGGTTTCTTAGGGAAGTGATGTAAGAAGGATAAATAAGACTTAATAAGGGGAATAGAGAATGGGGATGAGCATGGCAATCAGTGAGACCAGTACATATGACATCCCTACAGGTTGAGAGAGGAAGGCACAATCATGAGACCTAAAGAAAGTCATTGTTTCTTGGGTGCAGAGATTTTGTAGCCCCTACACTGTGTAGGAGTTGTAAAAGGAAAGGCAAAATGATCAGGTTTGCATTTTAATGAAGCTATCTAGCTGCAGTGCAAAAAAGAATTTGAGTGATGCGGTACGAGTTTTAATATAGAAAAAAATTAGGAGGTTATTGAAATAGTTCAGGTAAGTGATAATGGTAACATGGACTAATTTTGTGATCATGAAACAATAACAACAACTATAATAATAATTAGAGCAAACTTGTATTGAACATTTACTTTGTGGCAGGGAGAAAAATGAGGTGCTTCAAGAGTTGTTCTTTCTTTTTTTTAGAGGATAAGGTTGACAGATTATTGATAGATTGCAAATGGGCTGTTAAGGAGAGGAAGGCGTTCAGAATACAAGCAAGCATCTGATTTGTAGGCTTGTAGAATGACGATGCCATTTATTGAACTAGGAACTAGTATGATCGGTCTTCTGTCTACCTACATCATAATAATCTTTACCATCAGAAAAAATTATGCTTTTAAAAAAGCTGACAGAATGATCCAGTGATTTGTTAATCTATCAACATCAAAGCCTCACTCTGTTTTGTGAACTCAAAGAGTGACTGACAGTGATATGAGGTGGAATTTCTGGGTAGCAGTTATTCAGGCCTTTCCAAATTTCCATTAGTATTAACAATATTTTTTATCTTTCTCCAATGCCAATGAGTTCTATCAGACACACATCTTTTCTTAAGCTTCTCATCGTATGCTATCAACAAGGTAAGTATTTTTTTTAAGTTCTAGGCAAGAGTTTTTGAGAATTTATAACTGTAGGAACTTAAAATTTCTCTTCGAGAGAGAACAAGTAAATCATGCTTCTTCCCATTAGTTTCAGTGCAAAGTGCCCACATTATTCCAGGTTCTACACTAAGTCCAGGGAAATAAGGTACTGATAATCCAAACTGGCATACCAGTCTTCCCCTGTTGGGTAGATGGTGTTCGTGGAGATTAAAAAGAGCATAGGCAGTGGAATCAGACAGTAGCCTAGGTAGAAATCTGTGTGTCTACGGGGCAGTTATTTACATTCATGTAATGGGTTTCTCTCTGTGAAACAGGAATGGTAGGAGCCGCTATTAGAAAGTAGAAACTCTAGTTCTCAGTGAAGAATGCCTGCAAAAATAATGCACAATACTCAAGACAGCATCGAACCAAAAATGTAAGCTGTTGTCATTATGATGTAAGCACCAGACAGTAAGTGATTAAGGAGTAAGAAAGACGTATGTCAAAGAGAAGACTGGATGAGGGGATATATTTGCCACACAGAAGATTTCACACAGATTGAGAAAGGAAGCATGTCTTACCCATAACTCTATCTCTAGAATCCAAAGTTGTGATACCTTTTGCAGAGAAGATACAGAATAACTACTTATTAAATTGAAATCACCTACCTCAGTGTGTTGCAGATTTTCACATTAAAAATTGCAAAATATGCGTTATTTTGTCCCTACAGCTGGACAGTCTGGAAAATATAACCTGTACACAAGCAGCAAAGCAAGGAAAACTCTTTCTTATGCCTGTTGCTTAGGTCAGTAAGTATAAGCATTTCCATTCACACTTCTGGGGCTTCCAAAGCATCATAAGAAAGTTTATAGAAGTCAATTTACCTGGTACAAACTTGTATGCCTGTAGTCAGTCTGTATAGAGGAATTGACTACTATTTCAACAGAAACTGCACATTTTAGAGTAAAATACCAAGAGCAGAAATGGAAAGCTTGTGGCATAAAAATATATATTTTGTTTATCCCTATAGAGTTTTCAAAAATATTTAATTTATTGTCAATTTCAGTTGAAGATGTTCACATTTAAAACATGGAATTCTGACTTTTCTTGAAAAAGAATGATCTAGCAACATTGGGATTGACTTAGCCTTTCCCCGTCACCTGGTACTGAGATCTGGCCTTCACCGTTTTTCAAAAGGCACTGCACTCCCTGTTACCAAGTCCAAATTTGTTCTGCTCTCCACCGCATGACAGGCCCATAAATCCGGAGACGAGTTGCTGGGGCAAGGAATAACGACTTTATTCAGAAAGCCAGCAGACCAAGAAGACGGTAGACTAGTGTCCTGGAGAACCATCTTACCTGAGTTAGATTTAGGCTTCTTTTATACTAAAAGGGGAGGGGGTGTGGTTGGTTGTTACAAACTTCTTGGTGCTGGAATCCTTTGTTCTTGCAGCTGTCCTGGTAGGTCAGGTCATGATGTTCCTATAAACCTGCAACAGACAAATGTTATTCTCTGTTCTGCAGATATTGTATCTCTATCTGAATGGAAGAAGGTTATAACTTTAAAGGTCAGAGCCTTGAGAATGGGCTATCCTATATATTTCAGGCTGTGGGCAACATTCTTTTACAAAAGGTGCAGAGCCAGCATGACTAAGCACAGGCAACAGAGCACAAAGGTTAAAGTAAAAGAAACAAATCCAGCATGGAGTCAGATTTGTTCTTCCCTATTTTATCACCAGTGTTCCTCAGACATCACCTGGCCTGTTTCACTTACACTATCGCCTGGCTGAGTGCTGTAGGTATTTGAGATTGAGATTGCTGACTCAAAGATCAGTGATGTGGAGTCCATGCACCATGCAAATGAAGATAAGTAATATAGACAAGGTAATGTTTCCTTATAGAGTTCACAAAATGCCAGGAATAAAGATAAACAGTTTGAGATAATAAGCTATTAAGTTAGGCACTAAAATACAACGTGAACTTGATGATCTAAGGTTTCTCTAGATTTAAAAGTCTATAATTTTACACTATGTGAGAAGGAAAATAGTTTCTATTTAATGAGGTAAGTTTTAAAAATTATTAAAACATGTTTTCTTAAATATATGCCATCTTCCCTTACCTATGTCATATACAATTTATATTACCCAGTCAATGTTATGAGACTAACTTATGGGTTTGAAATGCAGAAAATGTGCACACAATGATTTTGTGAGACTTTATGCTTCTTTTAAAGTGATAAAATAGATTAATATGTGTACCTCCATTTTCACTTACCTAACAGGAACTTCTTCATAACCATTTCTTTATAGACAGAAGAGAAGATACAATAGGATAGAAACCGCCAATGAATTTGCAAATGGCACTGCTGAGCTCTGCTAGGGAGAGGCTTTTCAACCTAATAGGTACATTTAGAAAATATTATTCAGGATCTGATACTTTTCTTACTGAAACGACAGTGTTGGAAAATAATTATCCAAAGACATTCTTAGCTCGTATTGCGTAAGGTATCGCCTCGGACTTTAAAGCCATTGCTCAGCCAAAGCCATTTTTTAAAGAAAACTTTCACAGGACTACTTTGTGGAAACGGGTTTGAATCTTGAACTTTTAAAATGTTACTTTTAAAGATTCAACCTATAAGAGTGATTATTTGGTAGGAAAATTAAGCCAGTTACAAAAGGACAAGTAGTGTGTGACTTCATTTATCTGAGGTACATAGAGTAGTCAAATTCATAGAGACAGAAAGTAGAATGGTGGCTGCCAGGGACTTCTAGACATGTCTTGATTTCTGAGATGTTAAAAATGTTGGATGGGGGAGAAGCACATGCATTAGTTTTCTAGGGCTGCTGTAACAAAGTTTTACACACTGGGTCCCTTAAAGCAACAGAAATGTATTCTCTCACAGTTCCGGAGGCTAGAAGTCTGAAATCAGGATGTCAGCAGGGCCTTGCTCCCTCTGAAGGCTCTGGAGAAGACTTTCCTTTCCTCTCCCCTAGCTTCTAGTGACGGCTAGCATTCTTAGATGGGATACAGTCATTGCTATTAATATTTATGTGGACCTACCTCAATTAATAACCGCAACCATACACAGTAGGTTGTCCCAGTTTTACAGACCTGATAAGAAGGAAGCCATTAAGTAACTTACCCAGAGTCACAAAGTTAATCACTAGAGAACCCTAGACTTGAAGGTATATGTGTTCAACAGAACAGTCCATACATTGTAGTTTCTTTGTGCTGTGCATGGCACAACTGAGAAGGGTGGTCTTATTTTCCATTTGTCCCCCAGCTCCATACTTCAGTGACCCACTCTGGGCTCCTGGAGCTGAACCCTATAAGCTACATCACCCAAGCAGCACTTTGCTCACCTCCAGTTTTGTTCAGCCAGTGGCAAGCGCCAGTAGGAGATAGGAGGGTGGGATCAAGGCAAGGCAGCATAGGTATTCCCAAGCTCCTTCTCTGCTGGCCATGGGTCATGCCCATGTGGCTGCATATATCCACTTAAGTCTCCTATTGAATGGTCCACCTCCAAGTGCCACAGTTCCATTTGGGTTGTAGTGACGCTACTTTCAGGCATAGGCTAGTCCCTGGGTCCTTTACAATCCCTCCTTGGTTTCTTTAACCCTGCCTCTAGCTTTGTAAAAATTTGACTAAACTTTCTTCAATTACCCATGAGTGTGCCATCTATTTCCAAACAAAGAAACCAGATTAGATCTGGTTTCACAAACTAGCAGGATATGCCAAGACTCCTTCAGCTGGATGGAGCCCCTTATAACCTTACAGCTAAGAAAGAGAAATCAAATGTTTTTCTGGGGAGACTAGAAGGCAGAAATGTTAAAGGCAAAAGTGGATTGCCTAAGGAGTAGTACTCAGAGCCGTTGGTGAGAGACTGAATCTAAGTCAAAGACAGGATATTTTCTTTTAGAGTGGTTCCTTAGCTTTTCATCTTTTACTATGCATAACTCCCATGCCACAGAGCCCAAGATTTTAAAGATTTTATTTCAAGAATGATGATAATATAATTAATTTTTCTATTACCCAATCAGGAATACCAAATTCATCTTCTACAATATGAGCAAAAGCAGAAAACTAAAAAATAAAAGTAAAAATAAAAAAGTGTTTAAAAAGTCTCTGTAGCTAAATGGAAAGAAAAGCGTTATAATGATATCATTTCCCCAAACCACCATTCTTCCCACTTCTGTCCTAAATCTACCTTAACAGACTTTTAGAGGGGCTAAAAATCTCTGACTGGGAACCGCTTCGTTAGACAACTACGGAAGTATTGAATGTTTAGACAAATACACCCAGGCAACACTAGAAATTAGTTTTTAAATTACACTTTACATGCTAAAGTCATCTTTCTGAGGTGTATCTAACTGACCTCACAGTGACAGTTACTAAGAAATGGAAATGGAGCTTAAATGTTTTTAATACTCAACCTTTCTGTGAAACTATTGATTCATTCTGCATCACTAGATCGAACACAATCATTTAAGCTAACTTCAGTTATACATTCAAGTAAATGCTCTGTCAAGGGTAGATAATATGATGCTATGAACAGTGAGATGAGATGTCAACTTCCAAAGAAAAATAATTTTATGGCTTCATTTTCAAGATAATAATTTAGAAAAGTCCTCCAATGTAACTTTGATTTCCTAAATCATCTTACAGTTTAACCTAAAGTTGTTCTCAGGGCTCACTGCTTTCCTTGCTGATTTTTTGAAGCAACATTGATAAAACATACTTGAATTTTAGAGAAAAGATTCAGGGGAAATTGAATTTCTATTGCTTACATTTGTGTAAAATTCTATTTTGACTCTCAGCTGGCAAGAAGTTTAATTAATTAGTTGTCCCTTGCAACTAACGTATGAATTTCACACATCTGTTTTAAAAAATCAACACAGGATACAATTAGAATAAAACAGGCTGTAGAAAAACAAACACTTTTCGCAGGTGTTAGATAAGTGTCTAAATTCACTTATATATAGTTTCTGGGGGAGACGATAAGTTAAATTCCTGAAATTGTTATTCTTTCTGAAATGATTCGAAGTTTATATAACAGGCAGATAAACTTTCTATAATGCTTCATCACTGGGCCAAGTATCTGATACTGATTTTCCAATGAGGTAGTCCAATAAAGAGCACTGAACATGAAAAGTTATTTATTATAATGTGGTATAATGTCTTTCATATTTTTGCACAACTTTCTGTACGAGGGTTCCCGATAGTCCAGGGATCATATTGAGCTTTCCAATGACCTTCCTTCTTATGATAGTCATTGTTTAGTTTTGTTTGCCTTCTCTGATGACCTACATCTACATCCACATAAAGATGATAGCCTGATCCCTTGGACCTGAATCTGTGTTGGGTCTCTCATCAAACACTGAGTTTCTCTCACCAGACTGTGCCTGTGGTAACACAGAGGACATCAGAGACTTTAAGAAGCCTATATCTCCCCTGAAATTCTGGTAACAAGTTACAACAAGGTAGACCCCAAAGAGCGTTTACCCGTTTATTTAGTCATTGCTTCTATCACCAAATAAGGGGCTGTAAGAGGTAGATAACATAGAAGAAGGAAATGGTACCGTGGTTCATATTCTTTCTCTATTTAAGATCCTTGCCTATAAATCATGATAGTTGTAGCCATTTCTAGAACAATAAAGTAACAGGAAGAAGTAGGCTGACATGACCAAGTGTGTGTATTTTTTTTCTCCAAGGCAGAACAGAGAGAGCTTGAGGCTGCACAAATGGAGCAATCGTATACTTCTCCTATTTCAGCCTAAATGTGAATTTCAGGAACATTCATCTTTGAAATTTTTTTCCTTTGTGTCTTTCTTGGCTTGTTCCAACACTACTTTCTGGTACGTTTCTGCTGGTGTTAGTGTACTGACTACAAAGGAAATTGTTGTCTATCTCACCAAGCACTCCGGAACAGGAGAAATGTGTCACAGTAAACAAAACATGAGCAGAAGATAACAACCTGTTAAGATTCTTTATTTTTTAATGTTTACTCGGCAACCACAGTATGCAAAATTGCAAATAAAATCTATGCAGAATAAGCTTTTAGTCAAGAAATACACTTCTGGAGAAAGAATTGCTCTCTATTGCATAAACAATTTACACCTTCAGTTTATGAGAAGTTATACCTTCAGCAAGGGACAGAAACATCTTAATTGGAACATTCAATGCTGCGTGATATGAAAGGTATACAGTGGCCTTGGCATAGCCAAGGAGGGGTAAAGTGCTAGATCAGTCCCTTTTCAAAACTCTAGGGCCAGTTGTTTCTCAGTTTTTTGTTTTGTTTGCTTTTTGATGTTGTTTTGGAATTAAACAACAACAATACAGCTATATATTATCTATGCAGCATATTACATAACACTTGCAACAGAGATTGGGGTAAAACCCCATGATTAAACACATTATTATTTCTGCAGGTTTATGTATCAATATTTACACCAAGTAGTACAAGTACGACCTATAAGTAGCTTCATATCAGTTCTGTCAGTTTTGCCACCAAATTAGTTAAAAAATAAATAAATCTTTTTTCTAAGACTGGTAGACTTTGGAATTATGGATAAGGAAAGATTTTGGATTTTCAATATTAGCAGCATCGGAAATATTAGGAGCAGTTTGGTAACTGCCATCCTTCTTTTGTGTGTGTGTGAGTATTTACTCCATGCCAGGCAGTTATGACAAACACTTTGTGTACATGATCAATAATTCTTGTAAAATCTTGCAAGATTGGTATTGTGACCATTTTACAAATGAGAAAACTGAGAATCAGGCAGGTTGAGTTATTCACCCAAAGTCAGCTTGATTGTGATTCAAATTGAAGCTGGCTCCTCTTTACAGCACCTCTCATTCCTGCAGTAATTTATACATGGCACAGTAATGTATACATCTTACCAAGTGTCCTCCCAGACACAACCATTACATTCACTGAATGTGTGATAAGGCACCAAGGAGTAGGCTTGTACGGATTCCTTCCCCAAAATCCCCAAGAACACTATCTAGCACATAATGATCACTCATGTTTATCGAATGAATGAATAAATGAGTGGATTAGCATTATTTTACAATTTAATATTAACTCAAGATGCTACTTTTAAGTGGTTTTCATTTGTTAATGCACTTATCACCAGAACTGCCTATTCAATCAAGCAAAGCCTCTGCCCTGTGCTCCATGTCTCAGAGAACCCCATGCTCCAGATGGTCTGCCTCAAAACTTTCTATGCCCGACTACTGTGCCTGGGACCAGCCAGAGCAACCAGCTACAAAGGTGGCTCTAACTCTTATACAATTTTAAATTATTTTTATTCAAAGTCATACTCAGTTTGTTTCAATTATGGACACTCGGACAAAGACAAGAAATATGAGGAATATCGATGTGGAAAAACAAGTTAATGGAAACTACTAACAGGAAAATCATTTGGCAAATATGCTTCAATATCTTCATCATATCTATATTCAAAAGCCTGGAATTCTTTTCTAGCAAAGCAACATGTTTCTCATAGTTCACTCATTTTTTTAAAGAGAAAAATGGTGACAATATAGCTTCTCAATCTTTGAATAAATACTAGCCAAACCTGAAATGAGTTGGTGAAAAACCCTACAAAACAAAGGCTTCTCTCTCTAATTTTATGACTTAAAAATAAATACACAAAGTGGAACTAATCTGTTTGGGTATCTAAAGAGGAAAATGGAAGAACTCCCAAAAGAAGGTAATAAAGCATATTTTTACTTTGGATGGTGTAATAAGCAGTTAACTCCCAATGTATATAATAATAATATATCTTTAGTCACAAAACTCGAACCTAATATAATGTCATTTTAAAAAGTCATTTGTTGACAAATCATGCTTCCTCTTACACACTTAAGATTAACCAAGTAGGGGCTTCTCTGGTGGTGCAGTGGTTAAGAGTCTGCCTGCCAATGCAGGGGACACGGGTTCGAGCCCTGGTCTGGGAGGATCCCACATGCCGCGGAGCGACTAAGCCCGTGAGCCACAGCTACTGAGCCTGCGCGTCTGGAGCCTGTGCTCCGCAACGGGAGAGGCCGTGATAGTGAGAGGCCCGCGCAGCGCGATGAAGAGTGGCCCCCGCTCGCCGCAACTAGAGAAAGCCCTCGCACAGAAACGAAGACCCAACACAGCCAAAAATAAATATAAATAAATAAATAAGTTAAAAAAAAAAAAGATTAACCAAGTAGGGTGTGCCAGAATCAAATAGAGAAAACAAATGTGTGTCGACACAGGATGAATACTATTAAATATTGTATTAAAGTAAATTTTATAAAATTATTTTTAAACTATACTAATATTTGAGATAACATTTTAAGATAATTAATTTATTAAAATCTTTGTAAAATGTAAAAGCTATCCTGAAAGCATTCATGAGATCATGTGTTACTTACATATGGATTCTGAAGTTTGTGAAATCCTGGCTCAAAACTAATGATAGTAGAAGAAGGGAATCTCTTATTATTCTCAGTATGTCATACATGATGGCTCATTAAGGAGAAAGAGCTGAACTTTGCACATTACAGGGATTTAATATTTCAGAAAAGGAAGCAAACAGATTTGTGTAAATATTTTCTTGCCATCTCTTGACAATGTTTTTTAATGGAAAATCCTATTGTTTAAACAGATCTCACTTATTTGTGATCACTTCTATCGCCTTTAAATGAAGATTTGTATATTCAAGCCTGGGGTTTCATGTGGAAGTGGATGCCATTTTTGATGGATGTCAATCAAGAACATAAGAAGATGACACATATATTTTCCCATGCAAGTACCAACCAACATTCACACCTCTTTAAAATCATGCCAGAGAGGCCTCATTCTTCTGGGAAGGGGCAAAAGCTCAGTGGAATAGACTACACCAGCCATGCTCTGGAGCATTCAAGGCTGAGCATTGCCAGGGTGGATTTATGGGACTTGATGGTCTGTATATAATGTTTGCAGACTGCTTCTTCCTCTGTTTTTGTTTTGTTGGACTCTTTGGTTAGCCTCCTTATCTAAGGATAATAATAACATCCCTTGTAGAACTGTTGTGATAATTGAGATAATGTGTATTAGGCTCCAGGCACAGTTTATGGCACATGGCATGTGTTAATAAATGCTAAATATTACTACTTTTGAAATATCATTAGGATTATTAATTGTCGTTGTTGCTCCTTTCCCGCTTCTCAAAATAATCTGCCTACCTTAACCCCAATACTACCCCAACCGACCAATTCCTCCTGGTATGTGTGATACATTTCATTTCATCCACAATTACTCAAATATTGCATCAGCAATAGTCTTCAAGAATAAGAGGAAATATGTTTATTACATCCAATGTCATCCAGTCCTTAAATGGTAGACAAGGTAAAAAAGTAAGCAAACAAATAAGTAAGAAGCATGAATTATTAGAAGAGAAATTTGGAAGCCAGAAGTAAATTTCTCAACAAAGGCCATTTGACAAGGCAGTAAGGGAGCCAGAGTCGGAATAATCATATTTGCCCATTTGGATCTTCTCACACTGACATTTGTTTAAGGTCATAGTGTAAAAACAGTTAAAGAACGAGCAGTGTCACAACAGGGGCATCCAGACGATCTTGGCATAAGCAGCAGTTCTGCCAAAGAGGAAACTGAGGCTCATAGAGGCTAATGCAATTCCTAAAGACACATTAACAGTTAGTGAAATTCAGAATACTTAAAAGAACATAACCCAGGAGGATTTAATTTTCTCAAATCACATACACTGCTCTTCTTCAAATTCTCACTATTGAAAAATTAGGAAACCATTACTGAGAATAAAAATTACCAGAAACAACTCATTAGTTAGTTTGACTTTTGTTTTAATTATTTTGAATTATTAATTATACCAAACATATAGACAAAAATAGAGGATAATATGAATACCAATGAATTCATAACCCTGCTTAATTAGATCTTAATGTTTTGCCATATTTGCTTTCTATTTCTTCTTTCCGTGTAATACAACATCATGGATAGAATGGAAGCTGCTGTGTGAATCAACTACAGTACCATCCTCTCATTTCTTTTCTCCCTCCCCAAGGAAAAAAAAAAATCTCTAAACGGATTCTAAGTGGAGATTTGAGTAAATCCAGGCAGAACCCAGATAGGATGCCCTGCATTTCTCTTTACCCCCACACCCTCTCAGATCCATGGAGTGTGTGTGCACCCTACTCTGTGTGTTTCCCATGAAGAAGGCTTCAGCTGGACCTTCTGCTTCTTTTTTTTTTAAAACAATCTGGTGCTTATTTTCTTTTAATTAGTGAATTAAATAAGTTTCTATTTATTGTGGTTTCTGATATATTTTACTTAAACCTTGTGTTTTTTTTACTTACTCTTCTTTTCTATATCTCTTTATTCATAAGAAGTCTACTGAAATTTTATTATTCTTTTATAGATAATTTGCACATTATAGTTCAAGATTGTCTATTTTTAGTTTTCTGTAGATTCACTATTTAATTGTGGTTCTCATATTGCAATATATAAATGTATCAAATCAACACCGCCCAGTCGTGCACCTTAAACTTACACAATGTTATATGTTAATTGTATCTCAATTAAAAAAATATTTACTGGTAGGTGGTAGAACTTCTGCCTGACAGAAATATCCAGGACATCAAAGATGCAACAGGCAAGCCATGAGTGGCCTGATTCAAGTCCCAGCTATGGCTGTGTCTTTGCTTTCCCCACATCTTAGGTTAGAGCTTCCTGGAAATCTGCAGCCCTAGCAACACGAATCCACAGTGTGTCTCTCAGTGTTCTATATTGCGGAGGAAGTTGTCCCACATCATCTTTCAGGTTCAAATGCCAGGCCTGGTTCTGACCCCAACTCAAGAGGAGCATTTTAAATTTCCTATAAAGCTCAGACACTGATCTCCTGTCACCATTACCAGCTTCCAACTCCAGGAAACAGCTTGCCCCAGATCCCACCCAAAACCATTTTACATTTCCCTTCTTTGTCTGAACCAGAGAGTGTTTACCACGTTTTCAAGTCTCCTTCTGTGTTTTCATTATCTCTTTATGTTTCCTATCGGTTCCCTATGTTTAGAGCAAAAAGACATATCAAATTGTGAACTTATTTCACCAACTTGACCTGAAGTCGATATTTTTAAATATGCTGCACAGCTATCAGAACAGAAAAATGAGGAGAAAACGAGCCCTTATCAGAATTTTTCCTCAAAAAAAAATAGCTTCAGGAAAATACATTCAGGCCAATTCCTACACCTGTCAGATCGAACAGTCTTGGCTGATTTTGCCTATCCATGCAGTTTGTAACGGATGTTATTCACTTATCCATCCACTTATCCATGAAAAAAGTAATTACTGAGAACCTATTACATGCGCTCGGCTAGGTGCTCATGATGTGGCCGTGCACAAAGGAACAGCGGCCCAGCCCTTGGAATGGATGCGTGGCCAAACAGGGTCAGGACACAAAGGAACAGAATGATCATTATCCCAGTGATAGTATTAAAATGACAGCTAGCATTTATATATCAGCGATTATATTCTAGGCTCATACACACACACTCACACTCACTTGCTATTATGCACATGTGACTTAATCCTTACAACAACCTTGTGATTAAAGTACTATTATAATCCTCATTTTATGAATTAAGAATTTGAGTCAGAGAGGTTAAAGAACTTGTCTAAGCTCACACAGCTAAAAATGGTAGAGTAGGGACATAATCCCAGGCAGACAGTCTTCAGATTCCGTGGTGTTAACCCCTCCTCTCTGCCTCTGTGTACTTGAGTATTTTGTTGTAAACATGTCTGTGGATTGACAGTCTGCTAGGAAGCGTGCTGGGTGTAGGGCATTCAGGGTTAATAAGATACTGAGTTTGCCCTCAAGGAACTGTTGACCTACTGCTCTCCCTCTAAATTATTGCATAGTTTTCTATCGTTACTGTACAAATTACCACAATTTAACAGCTTAAAACAATGAAAGTGCATTATTTTACAGCTCTGTATTTCAGAAGTCCAGTGGGCTTGGCTGGTTTCTATGATCTAAGTCTCTGAAGGTGTCAGGAGACGGGGCTCCTATCAGAAAGCTCTGGGAAGAATCTGCTTCTGAGAACATTCAGATTGCTAGCAGAATTCAATTCCATATGGCTGTAGGACCAGGGTCCCCGTTTCCCTGCTGACTTTTGGTCAGGGGTTATCCTCAGCACCCAGAGGCCACCCACATCCCCCTGTGGTTGTCTTCTTCCATTTTCATACCCAGTAACTGTGGGTCAGCCTTCTCACTCTTGAAATCTCGCCCCTCTTTCCTCATCTTTCCTCGGCCTCCCTCTACTTTCTTCTGCCTTTCTTTTCCCTGAAGACATTGAGACAACCTTGATAATCCAGGATAACCTTCCCATTTTAAGGTCCATCCATTAATAATTAGTACCTTAATTCTGTCAGCAAAGACCTACAGAGTACCTAAATTAGGACTGACTGAATAATCTGGGCACAGGCATTTCAGGACATCTTTAAAATTCTGCCTACCACACCCTCACTTGGAGAACTGTCAGCGGGTACCAGTATCTTCTCTGGCAATAATGCTTGGCATCCAGCAGAAGCACACATTCAGCAGGGGCAAGAACGGGGGATTCGTTGGGTACAACTCCAGAGCATGAAGCACTGAATACATAGGGTAGAATTGTAGGCAACTAAGTAACAAGGAAGAGTCAGAGATGCCCCATGAAACTGGAAAGGAACATCAGCATAACTGAGGTAGAATTGGCGGGGGAGGAGGACATAGGAACTTCTAAAGCAGAGAGGTCAAAGACACAGTTCAATGGAATTCACCATTTTGCCCCAGCTTGATCCAAATCAGGACCTTTCTATCAACCACTGTCAGACTTTCTGGGGAAACTGGGCTCTGCCACCTTTTCTTCCTGTACGCATGCATTGTTCTTCAGAGCTTTAAAGATAGGAATGTACATACAAATTGTAGTTCATTCTTCTTCAGTCAATATTTTAGTGTCGATGAATAATGAGGGAATGATTAAATAACCAGAGAGAGAGAGAGAAAGAGGACACCCCTTACTCCAGGAATCTTTCCTACTTGCCCTGAACCAGGCTCTGTGACACTTTCTACTTCCACTCTCATTACACTTTTTGTAATCACTTATTGAATGTCCACCTTCTCTGCCAGATGACCAGATCTATGGGTTATTAACCATCTTACTCACTTCTGTACTTATAGCTCATTCTCTCACACGTAGTAAACTTTCAAAAATATTTGCCAAATAAATGACTTTCAGAAGCATGTCTCATAAATAAAAATACCATCAAGAGGTGGCAGTTTTCCTCAGCTTCCTAAGTCTTGCTCTGGTCTCCACATAAAGAACACTTGACACTGTTGGAGTTTGCAGACAGTGTCAGAGCCCTCGAGAGTGGATCCCTGGTCCTCTTCAAATCACACTCAGTGACCCTCCTTACTACTGACCTTCCTTTCCTAGAGTCAGGGAGTGGCGAGTATCCTTCTGTTTGAAAAGAAGGGAAGAGTTTTGGAAACTCAAGTAAAAACCGGTGGTCACAAGCAGGGGTCCAGGGATCTATAGAAGATGTTTATTTGACTAGAACAGTTTTGTTTTGCTTTAAACTGACTAACTCTATTTTTTTAAATATTTATTTATTTATTTATTTGGCTGCGCCGGGTCTTCATTGCGGTATACAGGATCTTTGTTGTGGTATGCAGGATCTAGTTCCCTGACCAGGGATGGAACCTGGGCCCCCTGCATTGGGAGCATGGAGTCTTAACCGCTGGACCACAAGGGAAGTCCCTAAACTAACTTTAGATTGCAATGCATTCTCAAATTTGCCCCACTCCTCAGCACTCTCTATTACTTAGAGCAACCCAATTTCACTTGTTTTTTTGTTACACGCCTGAGCCCTTTAGACATTTGTGTTTCTTTCTCCACAGCTGCACACCCCACCCCCCAGGGTAAATATAAACCTACCAACAAAGTTCACATGAGGAGGAGAGACTCTACTCCCCCTAGCATTGGCCTGTCACCCCACTGGCTGTCCTAACCCCTGAGACATCTTTAGGTCAATTAATAGTACCAAGAGGCATGTCCTCAGATTGTCTTTCTCCTAATTCGTTCTCACTTTTCCTTTGGCTCCAGCCCTGTTCATTCTTTTAAGCATTAGCAGTTGATACCTACCTTCGCCTTCCCCATTACCATGGCAACTTGCTGGGTATTACTTGGTCCAAATAGTTGCTTTGGCATAAAACGGAGTGGACATCCCCTTCCCATGATCCAGGGAAGGCTGAGTCTTTGGGTTGATGCCATTTGCATTCACTGAGCTAGAAGAGAAAAGCAGAACAGAACAGATCCCACATTTGTTTGTTTGCTTTCGTTTGTTTTGACCCACACTTGCTCTGTCTTGTCTGGGTTCCATATTAACCTTCCTCACAGTAACTATTCTCCTGTATACTCCTCCCTGTAAGTGGAATAACCAGACCTCCTAACTGCATGGGACCATCTCTTTTATTCCTTTTGTCCAGTGTAATTATTTATAGCATTCTTTTTTACTCTCAAAAGTGCCCCTGTTTGGGCAATAAATTGTATGGTCACCATCACCATTAGCCAAGTCAGAGTAATGTCCCTGTTAAAAATACCATAATGCCAGACCCCCACTTTCTTGCTGTGATTTGCTGCGAAAAAGAAAAAGAAACTACACTTGTCTAGATCTTGCCTCCCGTGCACCACAATTTATTTTGTTCTTTATAAAACTCTCAGGCATAACCCCCTCACCACCTGCTCTTCGTGTGTTATCTGTTCCCCTATAATTTTTCCCATTGTATCTTGATACCCTGTCCATTTTCAGAATCTTACATTCCCTTGCCACTCACATAGTGATATTTCATTATTTTCCCTACCCCTTGGGATTATGGGTTTCTCTTTCATCTCAGTTTTGAATTAATATACACTTCATATGGCTTCAGAGAGGCTGAACTCCTGTTGGGCCTCATTTCTGAGTCCATTAGAACTTATTTGCTGACCCCTTGTGTTGGTCTGACTCTGCTTTTTATGGTTATTTTATTCTTTTAGTTTTGGCCCTTCCCTTCTCCATTCTTAGTCTGATGAACTCCAATATTTGTGATCAATCGCACTTCAACTACCTCAGCATTTACCGTCAGACTTTAAATGGTCACATCGCACACCTTTTCTCTCTCTTTAGCAAAAATTCTACCTCTGCCTGGCTTTTCATTTATCTCACCTGTTCTAATTCCGTTTAGTTTTATTTCCAACGGATATCTAGTTAATGATTTAATTTGCATAAATAGACCCATGACATTCTGAACATTGTGTTGGAGCAGGAGAGAACAACCAATAGATGATTGTGCCTTCAACAGGATTCTGTTATGGGGGTAGTGGGAAAGGGGATCCACTTTGGGTGAGCCCAACCTTAAGTCACTGTTGTGAGCAAGCACATGTATTCAAAAAGGAAATAATCCACCACAATTTTCTGAGCACACAGAACATCCCTTCACCTTTCTCCTTATCCTCACAATAAAAAATCCAATGACCAGTAAGGAAAACCCATTTCTGAGACTGTCTTTATATGTGAGTGGTGTCTAGATCAGCAATTATACCAGTAAAATTATCACTTCCTGACCAGTATAGATGGGAAGAACTGTACATTTAGCTACATGAGGCCCTCCCAGGGTCTATGAACCATCAAAGGAGGGGCAGCCACTTGAGAATAAAGCCCTTCTATCATGCCCAAGGCTCAGGGCACCAGCCTTTACCGTCACACATTTCTTATAACAGTTTAAAATCCAGCAGAGTTCAAAAAAACCCTGATCGATAACCATTATTTTACAGTAGTTATTTTCAATTCTTTGTTTTGTTTGCATTTGTTTAAACAACCAACCCCCGTCCATACTCTGTTTGGATCTCTCAGAATCCAAATAGGAAAACAGAAATCACTAGAGTACAGGTATTTCAAACAGAGAGGATGAAATACAGGTATTGGTTATAGCTATGGGCTGGAGGAGCAAAAAGGGAAAACATACTAATGAGAGCCCAGGATCAGTTTCCACCAGGGGCTTTCCACAGGAGGACATGAGCTGCCTGAGTGGGATCCCAGAAGCCTGTGTAATCACAGCACTGCTACTGTCACCCTTACTGTCACCCTCTCCATGGCTGCTGTCACAATCACTGCTGCTGGAAACACAGGCAGACCCAGAAAGAAGACAGTGGCTTCTCTCCCTTGTTTTCCATGCTCTCTCCCTGGCAGAGCCCACCCTGAAGCCAAGTGACAAAGGAGTCTGGGAAATTTAATATGTGGAGCCCCGACCCTTTCAATGACTCAGAAGGGTCCAAATGCAGCTATAAACAGTCACTGACTTGCATATATTATGTCTCATCCCCAAGCCCATTTTTCCCGTTTTGTTTAAGAAATCTGATGTGGAATCCTAATACATAATACCAGTAAAAACAAAGTACATTGGCAGACTAGGTCCGGGGGAATCTGGAGCCACACTCACTGTCTCACCCTCCCCTTCTGCCACGGTCTGTATGAAACTATTTGAGCTCTGGTTCACCAGAGCGCAGTTTGAAAATCCACCACTAATGGTTCTGTTTTTTGTTTTTGTTTTTCCATATCATAAACAGAGTATTTTGGAGTTGGTCCTGTAAAGACCAAAAAGAGATATGGGCAGTTTTCCTTCTATAAGTGAAGATTTATTGTAAGGATAAAAGGGACTAGGAGAAACTCTTTGGCTTCTAGCATGGTGCATGGTATGTAGCAGACATTCAATACATATATTTGAATGAATGCGGGTCAGGTCACTGTTCCTTTCTAAGATACGTGGTCACACTCGGTCTCAGATGTTCTAATATTGGAATGCACAGCTGGCCTCAACAACAGCCCAATGTAGTTTGCTATGCAGGTTGGCCCAAGAGTCCCTTACTTTCTCAAAGGGAGGCTATGGAGAAGTTGGGTTGTTTCTACACTGTGTTGTTCTCTTGCTGCACAGAGGATGCCAAACCTGAAGCAGATCATTCTCTGTCCACTCCAGGCCATTTCTGGTTTCCACTGACTCAGACAATGACCTCAGGGTCAATCAGGAAAGCTCAAGGTTAACTGATTCAGTTTTTCTTGAGCTGCTGGCAAAAGCTATAGCAACCTCATGCAGAAAGATCCACTTAGGCCCGTTTCCATCAGGGAACAGGAGCTTGGCAGAACTTGAGATCATCACGGATTCATCTCCATGTAAAGACCGACAACTTTATACAGGTGATTATCTTGGCAACAGGGCAACAGTTTGTGATCATGAACTCAAGCCACAGTTCAAATACTTCCTTCTTTATGCCTTTATGCAACAATACACCAGGACTGACTGTCCCTCGTGCTCCTATAGCACCTGTGCCAGACCTTTCTTATGTCCCATATATTGTGTTGAAATTATCTGTCTCACAGTGCCTGTTTCTCTCACTAATCCATCAATGCATTGAGAGGAGGAAACATCTTACTCAATATTGTATCCCTGGGGTATAGTCAGTGTCTGGCTGGCTCCTCTAGAACTAAAATGAACGTCTAGCTTTAAATTAATCACCTCCCAATGACAATTTTTCTCTACTTCCATAGTAATAGAAAGTCAGCAGGTTACATTACTGCCCAAACAAAGAATGAATTTCCTTTCTGTCACCTAACGGCAGCCATGAGAATAAGGTACTGTCTATGTAATATGAGGGAAAATAATGTGCTGCCTTCTGGAATCTTGCCCTTGAAAGGATAGGGTGTGAACTCCCTTGGTTGTTTTCCCCCTTATTTCTGGCTGGGAGACAGTAGACCAGAGCAGCTAACTTGTATCCATCCACCCAGTGGAAGATGTGTGTCAGGGAGGGCAGAGCTGCTTACCAGGCCTGCACGGCCCACTTTTCTCTGATGGAGAATTTTCCCATATGAAGGAGAAATACAATCCAATATTTTTAAATCCCTGTACATTGAGTCTTCTTGTTAGTTTACACACTAGCTAGCTAATACAACAGTCTAGTTTCAAATTCTGAACACAAAAAATAGCAGCCACAGTCCAACAGGAAACAAAGGACACACACAAAAATTAGGATAACTCAAGGAAGATTTATTTACAAAATGATTATCATAAGCTTGTGGCTGTAGGGGAATCAATGAGATAAAGTAGTACCCCGGATCTAATAGTGTCTGAGCTTTCACCAATTCCAGGTCCTAAGAGCTGAGTTAAGGGAACAGTTCCTCAGCTCTTGATGGACAGATGGTTATAAAGAGCTGGAATCATTAATAGGAGCAGTTTTTTTCAGTCGAGGGACCACCTAGTCCAACACCCTGACCTCATTATTCTCCCTAACTTCCCCCTCCCCAAAGGCTGCCCTCTGAAGGATGGGAATTCAATAGGAAACTGAGCACCCAGGAATCTTATTGATGTTGCCCATAAGGCCAGCCTCTTGGGGCAGAGAAAGGCAAAGAAGCACATGGAAGAGGTTCAGCTTAAAGAGGAGTTCTGCTAAAGAAAGGAGGAAAATATAGGTACAGAGAGAATAGCATTGTGTTCTGCTTTTATGTCCCTATGCATGTTTAAATATGGGTTTTTAATTAATTTCTAAGAAGCTGTTTAATTAGAATTTCAATGAGACTTATTCCCTCCTGTTGCTGGTAATTCAGTGACATAGTCAACACATAATTCAACAAACATTCCTTAGACATCAACTACGAATCAGGCACAGTAGAGACTAGAGTCTTGGAACTGGTCCCTGAAGAGCTGATGGACTATGTATATTTTCCACCTGATCTTTTCTAGATGTCCAACTCAAGGTATCTTTAGTGGTCTGTGTCATCTTTTAACAATTTCTTGAGAGACATGAGGCACGATGATGACAGCTGTCTGCATGCTTTTTAAAACTCATATTTAGTAAATGCAGACCCATTAAGAGAAAAATTAGTGCCTGGCAGTGGTATACTAAAAAATCAGCAAAAACAAACAAACAAACAAAAAACATGATTATTGCAGCAGAGGCTTCAGGAGAAACTAAAAGCACGCTAAATCATATAATGAGGAAGACCGTATCAGTCAGAGTTCTCGGTGATAAGCAATAAAAACCAAATTTGACCATCTTAATCAAAATGTAATTTACTGGAGGCATATCAGGAGTACACAGAATTGAAGGAGACTGAGGGGTCTGGTGTAAAAAATAATGAGAAGATTCTAAATATATTAATTAGGTAGAGACTCCACAGCTGTAATAAAGAGATGCCCCAGTATTGCGGATTATGCTTGCTGGACTTTATTTCGTTCTCACGCAAGAGTCAAGTTAGTCTGTATAAGTGGGTCAGCCCTTTCCACAAAGCCAGTCAGGGATCCAGGTCCCTTCATGTTGTTGTTCTGCCATCCCCTAAGGTGTTGCCCTTTTTTGCAATGTCAGAGCTTCATGGCTACAATAGCTTCATTTGAAAGCTGCAGAAATGGAGAAGGAAAGGAGTGTCAGGGCAAGGAAACCAGTGTTTGAACCCATCACTTCTGCTCACATCCCATTGTCTGAAGCATAGTCATTTGGCCATATGTAGCTACAAGGAAGGATGGAAATTTGCACCTAGATTTGTCAGCCATGTGCCTTGCTTAATCTTTACCAAAATGCATGGAGGAGAATGGATACTGTGGGAGTGGGCATTGTCTCAGCTACATCAAGGGAATTCCGAAGGATTTGCCAAGCAGGAGCCACAGCAAACATGATTCTGCAGAAATAGTCTGGTTCATGTGCCTCCATGGCCACTGCAATGAGACTGACCTCTTACTGCCCTCATATATGTACTTCATCCACTGAAGTTTCAGAATATCAGGAAAGAGTGACTTACTGGCCTAGCCAAAATCAGTAAGTGTCCACATATAGATACACTGAGGCAGGCAGAGAGGGGATCTATCCCCTTCAAATTCCACAGCAGGACACAGCATTTACACCATCAAAAGTAAACATGATGAAGAGTTCCCCAAATTGGAAAACCAGAAGAAAGTATTTGATATTAGAAAGCTGTAATATGCTATAAAATATATCATTATAAAGAAGTTCTTACCTTAAAATTATTCTACAAAGTATTTTTTTCCATTTACTTCTTTTGTCCATTCTAGTTCTATGTATTATAAACTCTGTGAGCTATGGGTGGCACAATGCTCAGAATATCATTATAAATTCTTGACCAGAATTTTTGATCACTCTCAAAGGAAAAATGTGATGATTTTAGTGAATTAGGGAGTATTCTTATTAATCAAATAGTTCCTAGCTAATTATGGAAATAATCCTTAGGTACAGTTTCACAGTAGTAGAAAGTTCATGACTTTGGAGTTAGATCAACCTGGGTTTAACCCATGTAATATAGTTGGGCCAAATAAGTTTACCTCTTTGAATTTCATTTTCTCATCTGTACAGTAGGCATAATAATCTTACTATATAGGGCTATTTAAAAAGCTAAATTAGAGCATGAATAACAACTGCTTTGCATGTGATAAGCACTCAAAAATATCAGTTCCATTCTCTACCATTTGCATCCCCCAAATATGCTTCATTTAGTTGCCAAGATAATGTGATGTCTGCTTTAGGGATACAACATATACTCCAGTTAAAAGGTATCGTTTCTAGCCAGAAAACATATGGCCAACACACATGAATAGCTTGAATTGCTTAGGCAATTTTTCTAATGAGTACTTTTCCCTCATCCAAAATATAGTTTAAGCCTGCCTGGAATTCTAAGCAGTTAATAGTGTGAGATCTGATTGATTTAAAGAAATGGATCAGAGAATGTTGCAAAGATTATCCATTTGATTGGTATCCCAGTGTACTTTTCAAAAAGATTAAAACATGACTCTCATGCAAACATAGAATAACCATGTGCCTAATGTTTTATTCAGCTCATTAACAAAAATTCAGTAAGATGATAAAGGTAGTTCAAAACCTCTTAAGAATGGTGATGTATACTGTGAGTCAAAGGAATATTGGAATTTATTTGGTAATAGATCAAAAACTGATTAAAGCACTATAGAGCAATAAAACTGTACCCTTTAAGATTATCTCTCTTACTGGAAGATATTTTCAAGTTAACATGTAACTTCTTGGTGTCTGGACTCCAACAAAATAGTAAATAGCAAAGTCAAACAAATGTGTGTTCTCCTAGATAATTAAGTAAACTGTATGTGAGCCTGTTAAACAACATCCAAAAATAATGTTAAAAAGACATTGAATCATACTTTTGGCTTTATTTTCAAATTGTAGATAATCTTTCCTAACAAAAATAAGCTCATTGTTGACTGACTATACCTCCTAAATATAGGTACTAACAGCCTTATTTCAGTTATTCAAAAATAACCAACTAAGCACCTGATCTTTTCCAACTTTGAAATTAATCGATGCAAAAATAATCAAAATATCACATTTACCTCTCAAATCATTTTTCTAAGGGAGACAAGTCTCTATTTCTTTTCCCCTCCCTTTCTTAATCATAATTTCACAATTCATTAAAAATAGAAATGATAAAAAATGACATATGGGCAACAGATTTTTTTGAACAGTAACAAAAATTATTAAATTTCCAGAAAGTTACTAATATTGGGTGAGCTCAAGGAGTTACGTGTGAGAAAAACTTTCATTTGCCCTAATCTGTCCACAGAAACTATTGCAAATGAAGGTAAAAATATATTTTAAAGTTCACATTCTCTTAAATAAACTAGGAATTCAGATTTTAAATGACAATCAAACTGTCTGGTAGCTCCAGGGTTGGCCAGAGGCAAAACTGTAAAATCTGCGAAGTGTGATTTCTATTTCTCTCGTCCTCTTCCAGGAACTGCTCTACTCTTTTCTACCCATCTGTCCATGACAATATTCACTCATCTTGGCTATTCAATCTAATCTCCCATTATACCCTGCTCCAGACTGTTTTTTCTAGTAAATGCTTGAGGCATAGGGATTTTTCCCATCTCAGAGAATAAGAAATTTCTATGCCCCTGTATATTCATTTTTTTGTACATGCACAAAGCCTTTTAGAAATAATTCCTGCCGAGTATAAGAAACAGCTTGGTTCTGATCTGTCAATTTGCTCCCTATCTCATGTAATAGTGTGAGTGAGTATTTTGTGTAGTTTACCCAGCATCTGACGGTAAAGGGCAATCAACATGACTCTGTTGAGCCAGCTTCTCAGGATTCTTCTAAAACCAAACCTGTAGCAGCCTTATAGGGTGGCCCTTATTGACTGACACTGCCCGTCCACATCCAGACTGATGTTTCCTCCACCCTCATTAATGAAGTCCTTAACATGCCGTAAGTCGGACATTAGGTCAAACACCTTTTTTCCCCTTCATCTTCTCAGACATCGAAGAGTCTGGATATGTGTAAAGGGCTTTTTATTAAGAGAAGTGACATGAAAAGGTAATTTAAGAATGACATATATCTCAGGGACCATATGAGGCAAAATTCTTCCTACGTCTCACAACAAATGTACCTAGCATAGCACCATGGATATGTAAATATCAGATGCTCACTGTTTTTCTTATTTTTAAATCTTTCAAATATTTCATTTATGTGAAACAGAAGCAAATTCTGTTTAAGTAAACTCACTACTATACCATGAGCATAAGTTATTTCAAATTAAAAAAATATTGATTGAATACTTACTGTGTAAAGCACTCTAGGTATTGCAAAGAATACAAATATCATACAACATACCAAAGGGTCCCAAGCTTTCTTGGTTCACAGCATCCTCAGTGTCTCAGTGGGTTGCTGTTGTTGTTATTGTTGTTGTTTTAGCAGCACTCACTTAGTGAAAAGATACACTAATAGTTTCATTTATTAAATAATTAGGTCCCATCAACTTATTAACTGTCATGTCATAAGTTAATAGCCATTTGAAAATAATACACAAAAACTGAGAGAAAATATAAAATGTTTTACTTTATTTGTATTTACTAATGGGATGTATATGCTGTTGAACACAGCACAAATTCTCAAATATTGGAATCAGATTGGACATGGCTACCCTTGTTTCTTGCCCCACATTAATTTTCTGCATGTTTTTAATCAACGCAACCACCAAAAACACAGCTTTGCACAATGTGACATCGTGAAAAAGAATACAGCATGGTCCAATATTGAAACTTGCCAACTACTCAAGCTTGTAGTTCATGCAGTAACCAACAGATGTCAGCTGTCACTGTTTTCCTGGAAAACCTAAAATACCCAGCAGCACTCTTGTAAATTCACTGTGGGTCCCCAGAGTGCAGTGGCATATGATTTAGGAACCATGCCTGTATATGTTACTATTTCTACACTCAAAACATTTATAATTTATTAATCATTTTAGTAACCTTGATAACAATCAGAAAAATAGAAAATACATTTCTTAAAACCAGCATTTGGAAAGATCAAGCCTGGATCTAAAAAAAAAAGAAAGAAAGATTCATTTTTAAGAAGAGCCTTGAAATTTGGGTGGCATTTTCACAGGTAAAGATGGAGACCAGGGGAATTGTGAAGTCTGAGCCACAGATCATTCTGAATGTTTTGGTGCAGGTTTTGAGCAAGATGTTATGGATAAAAAGATAAGTAAAACACAGCCACAACCCTTGGGGATGTTCACTCATCTTCCAAGAAAGAAGGCAGAGCAAACTACCTAATCTGCAGAATGCATGGCATGAGGGATGGAGAGTGGGAAAGAGTTACCAAAACTAAGGCTTGCATATGAATCTAGCCATATTTCGAATACCTTCAATGCCTGTATAAAAATAATCTGTATCTCTCTTACTATCATTACTAAGAAACTAATGGAGAATGTCATCTACTTCTCTTATTGCATATGTGACCATAAAAAATTATCCAGAGCAGAATTCATTTCCTTTAACATGGACCAATCAGAGTAATGAGCAAAAGTTACAACAGATGAGAAAAAAACTCTGAAATTGAAGGGAAAAATCTTTACTCCATTTTTATTCATTTCCCAAATGAATCAAATTTCCCAAATTAGTGCTCTCTACTTTTTTTGCCAAACCAGAATAAATGTATAAGTTCTGGTATTTTAAAAAAAACATAATAATTTTAATTACTCACCCAGACCTTTCCAAAGTACTTGTGTAACACTAGCAAAATTTATAATTTAGCAGCTACTGGCTGATATAGTTTTAAGCTTAAATAGAAATTATTATGCTTGTATATCTAAACTTTTACTAAGACTTATCAGACATCCACACAGCCTAGAAACATACAAAAACTGAGCAAGAAATTAAAGTTGTCCACAAAATATAGTAGCACTTCACTGAAAATAGCCCTCCTCAAGGTATTATCATCTGTTCATCAACTAAATTGCAATCCACAATAAGCATAGCAAATATTTTAATAAAGTTGTCTTAAAGTAGAATGAAGTTCTTGAAGGATTAAGGACTTCCAAATATTGTACTGAAAAAATATTCATAGAAATACCAAAGTGGCCTTGGGTATTCTGGTTCTAAAAACTTAAAGGAGCCTTATTAGTAACAAACACCAGCATAACTAAGATATATATGGATCATTTCAAATTACAAATCGATAGTGAAATCTAATCTCTGCTACCACCCATAAAGGTCTTATTGATTATACTGCATTTATTGATGAAGAGACTAAAGTTCAGGGAATTTCAGTGATAGCTGAAGATCACATTCTATAAAAGATGCTCATTTCTAATTTAGGGCTTCTGACTCATATTTTATATACTTTCTAATAAACATCTTTCCACAGATAAAATAGATGATAGACCACCAGAGATGATTTGAGAAGCTCCATGTTTGGTAGCCAATAAATACACTCTCTCCTGCCTGCTAGGAGCCCAAAGTTCTGCCATTTTGGCCATTTTCTTGGGTTAAATCATTAGATACCTTTCAAAATGAAAATGTTTACTTGGTTGGAGGTAATATATGTGAACACTTTTAATATATTTCCTGACATAGAGAAAGCTTTCAATAAATGCTTGTTATTACTTTTTAGTGAATGCATTAACACTCAATCTATTAGTAAGAAATCATTTGTCAAATTTACTGTCACTTAGCAGAGTAGAATTGGAGAAAACAAGACAAGGAGAGATACATTTGATTGAGGATGGAGAAGAAAAAAATGGTTAGTTCCAAACTGAAAACTGACTAGGAGACACTGGCAGATGGGTTACTGTGATTTTAATTTTGATGTTGTTAAAGAGAAGAAGAGGATGCTGCAGACATGATTTACCTTCCTCAGATTTTTTTCTTTGGGGCAGCCATAAGGATAATTTTCATCCTTCCGTGATCTTTCTTTCCAGCATTCTAGCACGGGCAATCTGCTCTTAGCTGCTGGCTAAGTGCTACGGTGAGTGGCAATTGGAAGACATTGTTAGAATTGAAAGAAAAAAAATAAATAAGAATCACTCTATTAAGTGCCGAATTTCAGATCTCCATTGGATCATCTGTGGTAGTTTTAAGGGTTTCAAAATGTCACCTTGAGAAGCTGGATGTGAAGTTTTGTGTGTATTTTTCATTCAGTAGAGCTGCATAAACTTCCACTAACTGTCACTCAGGCAACATTTTCCAGGGAAAATTCATAATCTGTCTTCAGCTGTGATCTCTTCCATAGCTTGCAATTCCTCACCCACAGCTGTCAGGGCCATCTGCACTCTCTCTTCCTGAGGAAGGGCCCTTGGTGCCAGCTCTTTCTCCCCCTCCCATGCCTCACTCCATGGAAAGAACACACAGATATAACTCTGAATTGGCAGGCAACTTTAAAACACTAGAGTTTATAGTAACTCTAAATAGTGTGCTCCAAATCTGGTTTATTTCAAATTACATAGAGTCAGAAGAACTACTGATGAGTCATATAACCCAGAACCACAAGTTTCACCAGGACCAATCTCCCGCAGACCCAACACTACAGAGAAAAACTTTATGTACTAATGAATGATGTGGTCATCTTGGGGAATATTACTGTTTTCTTTCTATTAAGTTCAAGTAAACAAACCCTTTTCCAAAGGGCCCAGCTCATTAAATTTAGGATTTTAATACTCATAGGTAATATGTCTTCTTATTCCCTGTGAAGAATAATGAAAAGAGGATCTTCTATCCAGAAATGTCATCTTCTCTCCTCTTCCTCCTCAAATCCATCCCACCCTTGAGCACTTTAAATAGTTGGTTTATCACACATACAATGTGTATGTGTGTGAGTGGGTGCACATAAAACATTCAGCTTGGTTACTTTATTTAGAAACTGAATATCTCACCCAGGAATTTCATTGGGTTCAATGATGACCCAGAGTTACTGACGTATAAAGGAAAGGGAACAACATCCAAGTCAGGGACCTCATTCAGAGGTTCTCGATTTTGACTGCACATTGAAATAGTATGAGAAACTTTAAAAAACGCAAATACTCTGATCCCTCCCTAAGAGATTCCAGTGCAACTGGCCGAGGGCATGGCCTGAGTATATGGATTTTCACAAGCTCCTTGGTGATTCTAGTATGTGGCCAAGGTTGAGGGCCACTGTTTCAGAGAGAAAAACCTCTGCCATGTGCCTTGTTTCCAGCGGTGAACATTGGCACATACCAGACTGCTATTGGCACATCACATGTTCTAAAACTGTAGGGCAGTCAGGATGCGTACCTACTAGGGCCAGCAGTTGTACCAAGTGCATTCCTTTGCCTCATTTCATTCTCAAAACAATCCTATAAAGGCTAAATTGCCATTTTTCAGATAGTGAAACTAATATGCTCTTGTCAAGATGATGAACTAACAAGAATTATGTGTTGCTTCCCTCCAGAATAAACCCTGAGGAAACAACTGGAGCAAGAGGAGATCATGGATCTAAAGGATGAAGAGCAAAAACCTGCCAGAAACTCTGGGGGAATCTGAGGGGTCTTATGAGCTGGAGGGTGTCTGTGAGGGGCTGTGCTGTGGTCTGGAGTGGAGGGTGGAGAGAGGGAGTAGAGAGGGGAGAGTTGGAAGAGTGTTCAGTTCTGCTCTTGCCTCTTCAGCAAACGTTCACCCACACACACTCAGGAGGGATGGTCATTGGCTGCACCATCACCTCAATCCCTGATGATGGCCATCGGACTCCACAGAGTAACAGCAGAGCAAGACAAAGGCCCTGTTGGGATGGTACATTGATGAAACAAATCGTGGTGTCCGTTTACCCTTGGCTTTGTGTTCCTCCACCTTCAAACTTCCAAGGTTATAGGAAAGGATGCACCTTTCAATGCTGACATTTTTTAGAGGTTAAATCTGTGATCCTGACCCAACCAGATGCCCAGTGGTCTGACTGCAAATGGGTGTTGTCAAGAGTAGTCAGTGATGACCAAGGCTCAGACCATTTTCTTTCCTTAAACCAAGGATTCTTAACCTGGAATTCATAATATGTCCTTCAGTGATAAATATTGAAAACCATAGTAGTATCAGTAGTACCTGTGACTTTGTCACCAACTTAATCACAGGTATTTTCTTATCACATTACAGTTGTTGCAGACAATTATTAGACATGATGTTAGATTTTGTTATTTAATGCATCAACAAAAACAGATAATTTTAAAACAATATGGTTTAATATTTTTATAACCTAATTTCAGTATGATTGGTTTCTTTTGTAATCACATAAATTTTATTCTATGTATTTAAAAATAACACCCTGAGAAGAGTTTCATAGGCTTTCCTGGGTTGCCAAAAGGTTCCGTGACCCAAGGAAGATTAGGAAATCCTGCCTTATTCTCACCAGAAAGAACACAGAAGGACCTTTGGGTCTTCCATAACACACATTACCAGACTATGGCAGAACGGTGAATTGACTTTCAGCATTTTTTTCATACCTCCTCCTAATTTGCCTTCCTATACAGCAGAGGCTGGAATGCCATGAACCTATACGCCCATACTTCAAGAGAACACTTTCTAGGTCATAGTACATGTGTATACCTGTATATGAGTATATTTCCATATCCTCTGTGATCTAGATCTATATCTCTCTGCTGATGCATGCATGCACCTGCATATATACACATACACACAGACACTACTCTACAGAGTGGGCATGCCCATCTACCCTCCTAGCAACAGCGCATGAGGATTCTGTATCCCAATCACTTGGAAATATCCAGTTTCCTAATTTCTGACTGTCCAGTAGGCGAACTGGAGGTAATTCAGATGCCCATAACTGAGGGAATGGAGAGGAACAACATAGTGGAGATATACAATGCAATAAAATGTAGATTTCTACACACACACACCATGGATGAACTTTTAAAACAAAGTATTGAGTAGAAAAGGAAAAAATGAGATCTGTTGCACATTATAATTTATGTAAATTAGAACTATATGCAATCAATAATGCATGTTTTATAAGAACATATACAAATGAAAGGATACAAATCAACACCTTGAAAGGTTCACCTATGGGAAGCAAGAGTAATGAGACAGGGGAGAAGGCATAAAAATGAAATGAATAAGTACAATGGGAGGAGACTTGCATGGACCAATGACAATGGCGTCCAATGAACTAAGGAGGAGGATTAACTCAATTCTCTGCACCTGAGTGCCTTTAGCCATAAAAAAGAAACAAACTAGCTCAAAGTATTAGTAATTTCCCCAAACGTATACAGATAACCCACGATGGAAATAAGTTTCAAAGACAGATCTTGCTTCTCAAATTATGGCTGGTGAGAAGGCAAAGAAACATAGATGGCACTAATGTATTTATATTTATTCTCTCAACTTCATCATTAAAACTAATGTCTGAGACATATGTAAGTATTCCTATTTCCTAGAAGAGAATCCTGAGGTTCGTAGACATCACATAACAAGTCACAGGGCCAGGAATTCAAGCCAGGTTTTCTGACTTCAAATCACATGGTTTCTGATGTACACCATGGCCTCAACGAATTCTCCCACTGCCCCATTCACTGTTTAGTTTCATTGGCATTTTATATAAGGTGTGACTTTTCAAGTAGCTACACTGATAATTAAGTCTCTACAGACCTATGGAGTTAACAGCGGACAATGGCTCCCTGTTCTCTGTTTCCAAAACGTTCACCAATGGCAAGATTTTACTATGTTCCATCTTAGAAGTGAACCGCCAACAGTAGTTAGAGAAGCATTTCTTTTAACTGCTATGGTCTGTCCATACATTTTGTATGGACGTGAACATTAAAGAGGGTCTGCTTTCAGAGGAGTACTCAAGGAATGGTTTGGGGGCACTGATACAGAATCATTCATTTCTATAAATGTGAAGTAAGAATCAGAACTTTCATTACACCAAAAAGTAAAAGATCAGAAGTGACTCAAAGACCAGAGACCTCGGATGGGTTGTAAAAGGGGAAAAAAAGAATGAGGGAAAATAAGAGAGAAGAAAAATTAATTTAGTAAATCTTTTTTAATCAAAAATTCTCATCAGAGAAATGTAACTACAGAGAACTGATGGCAAAACTTTAAAAATAATGAGCAACCTTCTCAACAAATTGGTCTGCGTAATGTTTACACTCTGAGAGCTCTTTTCATTTGTTTGCCGAACACAGGCACATGCGTTTTTATTCATGGAAGAGTTGAGAGGCTTCTAGGAAGGGACTCAGAACCACCTGGGAAAGTTAATGTCCTCTCTTCTCTGATTAATGTGAAAGATGTAGGCGATTTCCAAATCGTGAAGGAATAAAAACAGTTTCAGTCGTGCCAGAAACAGCTGTCTTCCTCTGACATTTAAGAAGACAGATCCAGAGGGATTTAACTCTATTGTGGCTTTGCAAAGCATCTTCAAGACAATCAATATTACCGCACTGAGGAAAGAAACCAGAATGAAGTGATTTTTTCCAAGTCTGCATTGCTTTATTCGTCCTGATATCTTCTGACTACCACTGCCCTATCCTTCCTCCTCCAGTAAAATCTCCAGTGTTTTGCTGTAAATGGAGAACAGGTTGAATTTTTCCACTTCTAAGAGGAAGATTACATTTGCATTTCCCTGGTGACACTTCTTTCCTTCGTGGAAAAAGAGAATCTTTGAATTAACAGATGGAAAGGGTCAAATAGCCAATTCCAGGGCTTTGGAGGATCACGGCCGTCTTCCCCACTGCCTCCCTCAATGTTATTCTCACAAACCACTAATCCCACACTTCAGTTAAACGTCCAGGAGAATAGAAACTAAAATTGTTGAAATAATTCAGCCCATAAATGCTTAGTAATCAGTTACTATGTCCAAGGCACAGTGCTAGAGTCTTGGAATAACACAAACAATAGATATAGATATAGTCTTGTCTTTAATGAGACTACTGTCTATCTGAAAAATAAGTAACTGCATAATTGATTTATTAATGAAAAATTGAATGTGTCTGTTTTGTGCCAGAACTGTGCTAAGTAACCAAGATTATCTCCTCTAATTCTCATAACAGCCCTTTGAAATAGATATTATTTACCTACTTTACAAATAAATTTTAAAAAACTAAGACTCAGGAGAAATAAGTCATTCATTTTTCCAGTATTGTAAAATCAGTAAGCAAAATGAGTACAGGTCTGCTTGAGTCCAAATCCCATTTTTTTTCAAGCACAGTCAGTTCTTTCCATGGATAGGGCTCTTTATCCTTTCTATCACCTATATTTTGGTTTGCTGAATTTAAGTCAGTAAGGATTTATCTGGTAGAATTCCCCTTTATTTTTACCATGTCCATATATTCTTAACACTGTCTTAAAATTAATATCTGAAACTCCAAAGCCTTTTGGTAATGCCACTTAGTTATCCCTTGGGCTATCTTTTCATGGTCCACCTGTAGGAACTCTTAGAGCAGCATTTGTGCCTCTGCCCTGGAGTAAAAGATCCTCTTCCTTCATCCTAGAGATTGAAACAAGACTGAAGAATTGAAGTGCTGCATTGTATGTTTAAATACTTCTTTATTTCCCAAGGGAAAATAATGATTTACTAAATGAAGAGATTTTCAAGAGTTTATTTTGATCTAATAGTTAATTTGGTTTATCTATAAATTGACTGTTATTCCTTGCAGAAAATCCGAACTAAGGGTCGTCTACCATGATCTCCTCTAAGGCATTCCATCGAGTAAAGAAAAAATACTCGTCCTTTTTTATTCAGCATGGCCAACATAAGCTTGAAAAAGAATAATGTGCCAGGGATTCAAATAAACATACTTTCTTATATCTGCCCTAGAAATGCTAAGTTCTCTCCAGGCTTTGAACTTCATCCAGCAGTGCGCAGGCCCACCCTCTGTTTTCTCTCTTTGTTGCCCTAGGAGAGATGATTCATGCATTGATCAAGAAAGAAACAACCATCCATCAAATTAAGAGCTTTGGCTGCACCAAACATCAGCAAACTCAGCTAGTGTGCTCCCTATGTTAAAGTATTCCTGCACATTAATTTCAAACCTGCACCCTGTAGATATATTTGGAGCAGTCTAGGGCTACTGCTCTACAGACAAATAAATCACATTTAATCAGTACTGTGCAGCATCTAATATTATCCACATATATAATCCATATAAATCATTATCTTGGGGTAAATATTTTAAACACCTTGAACCTTAGGGGGGAAAATACACACACACACACACACACAATACTATGCTAGAAGTAGTATTAACATAGTAAATTATACAAGTGGAAGCATCACTCAGATATTTAGTGAGAAAAATATCATAGAATATTCATGTTGGAAAAGATCTTACAGCTTGTTTTTCCTTGCTTCCTACCCTATTCAGAATTCCCTTCTGCAGTATTAAAAGGCAAGCGTCACTTGGCCTCTGGTTTAACTTTCCAGTGCCGGCAATGAAACTGTGTTATAAACCAGTCTACTTCATTTTTAAATAAGTTTAATTGTCAGAAATGTCTTTTACACAATAACCCCAAACTTATCTTTTATATCTTTTATCTATTGGCCTTAATTAACCCATTAAGTTTATAGAAAGGAAAATCTAATCCCTCTCTCACATGACAGCATGTCAAAATGTGACCACAATCATTACTTTGGCAATTTCTATGTTTTTTAACAAGGTCTTTCTCAATGTCACTATTCCCAGTGACTCTAATGACTTTGCTCCAAAATCTGTCATTTCAAACAGTCTGTTTCCCCAAAACTGTAGCCTCTCTATTTCTACATTGTCATCTAGTTTACATAGGTTTAAATTTAGTTTTAAGATACTCATCTTCCAGAATTGCATGAATTCAGAAAAAAAAAAGAAAGTGAGGAAACTTTTTTTAACTATTTATTTCAAAAAATTTTCAGACTCTTAACAAAAGATTTGCACAAATAATACAAGGAATCTTTTACACTTTTCAACCAGATTCAAGATCAGGTAATTACTAGTGATATCACATTACTATTTAATCTACAGGCTTCTTTTTCAAATTTCATCTGTTTTCCTACTGTCTATTTCTGATTCCAGATCCAATCCAGGATCATTCATTAAGTGAGGAATCTCAAAGTTCACAAAAAGCCCATAGTGAGTGGAAATAATTTTATGCATCCTTCCCTATAATTTTTCTTTCTACCCTACCCCCAAACAAGAAGAATTCTTCAGTAGAAGTTTCATTTAAATAAAACATCATCTGATAATAGGAATGAGAATTTAGTTCAGAGCAACTGGCAAAGCCAAGGTGGTAACCATGATAAGCAACTTTTATATTAGAAGAAATCAAAGGCTATTTCATGAGAATAAACTCAATGTCCCCCACTGCTCCTGGAACTAATTCACAAAAAGGCTGTGATGTTATCATGGCTGTACAGAAGGGCAAGGGAATTTCAAAGAAACCCCAGGCATTAATTAAAGCGATTAAAACTTCCTTCTACTACCATAATTAAAGGGGAAAGAGCACCTTCTCTCTTAGTGTGAGCCTGTCCTTGAGCAAGTCTCCCATCAAAATCTACTGAAGGACCAGTGCTCCTGTCATGTGGATAAGTCAGGTGTGTACAGGTATTTAACTCAATGCATGTGCTCAGAAAGGAAATGTAGAATACTGGTCTTCATGCACTTCCCAACAATATAGTATTCCTACTCTCCTTTGAAAATATTTCTAATTAAAAATTCATATATGCAAAAACACATATTGAATTCTCACACTCCCACATTTTAAAAATGCCACATGTACTTTGTGGACCAGGTTTCACTCCACAAAAAGGGGATACTTAGGAAGAGCTGAATGCAGAAAATGGCAACCCAACTAGTGATTTCATTGATGAAATTAGAAGCAGCCTCTCACTAGCTAGGGGAAAATAGTTGATTTCTGTTCCACACACTATTCGTTTTGGTTTTTTTTTAACATCCTCATGGCTTATTTATTTTATAATTGGAAGTTTGTGTCTCTAAATCCCCTTCACCTGCTTCACCCAATCACCTCCATCCTCTCCTCTGGCAACCACCAGTTTGTTTTCTGTATCTGTGACTCTGTTTTTGTTCTGTTTTGTTTGTTTTCTCTTTAGATTCCACATATAATTGAGATCATACAATATATGTCTTTCTCTGTCTGGCTTATTTTACTTAGCATAATATCCTCTAGATCCATCCATGTTGCTGCAAACAGGAAGATTTCCTTTTTTAATGGAGTTATATTTTAGTTTTTTGATAAAATTCCATACTGCCTTCCACAGTGGCTGCATCAATTTACAATCCCACCAACGGTACACGAGGGTCCCCTTTTCTTCTCATCCATCTTCTCATCACTTGTTATCCGTTGTCTCTTTGATGGTTGCCATTCTGACTGGTGTGAGGTGGTACCTCATAGTGGTTTTGATTTGCATTTCCCTTGTGATTAGTGACGTTGAGCATCTTTTCATGTGTCTGTTGGCTGTCTGTATGTCTTCTTTGGAAAAAGGTCTATTCAGGTCCACTGCCCACTTTTTAATCAGGTTGTTTGTTTATTGGTATTGACTTATATGAGTTCTTTTTATATTTTGGATATTAATCCTTTATCGGATGTATTGTTTGTCCCCTTCTGCATGGCCTGAGGAGCCAAGGTGCTGGTGCCAGCCCTGGTGGCGGGAAGTCCCTGGCTCAAATAGGCTGGAGGGAAGATTCCAAAATGGCTCTTGCCAGCACCAGGGTCCACTTAGTAGAATGAACTCCCAAAAATTGCTGTTGCCAGCGTCTCCATCCTCCAGGGGGAGTCCCAGTTGTTTCCTGCCTCTCTGGGAGGCTCTCCAAGATCAGCGAGTGGGTCTGACCCAGGCTCCTTTCAAACTACTGCCTCTGCTCTGGGATTTGGAGCATGTAAGATTTTGTGTGCACTCCTTAAGAGTGGAGTCTTTCCTACAGCCCTTCAACTCTCCCCACATGCAGGCCACACTGACCTTCAAAGCCAGACGTTCTGGTGGCTTGTCCCCCTGGTGCAGGACTAATGTTAGAGGAAAACGTGACGAAGCACAATTTAGCTAATACGGATATTGATGACCGATATTCAACTCTTTCTCTACCATGAATGACTCTCTTCTCCTATCAAAGGCCAGCTTTCCTCTTGTGCACACATTCTGTCTCCTCTCACTTCTTCAAGGACACTGCTTCAGCAATTATTCCCTCTCTTTCCTGAATCAACAACCTTTCCCACAATATTGGATCAATCTCAATAGCATGTAAACAAGCTATTATTTTCCCATCTCTCCATAATAACGATAATAATAATAACTTTTCCTGATTGTGCACTTTTTTCATTGAGTTCCCAACTTTTTGGTTCTCCATTTCTGGAAAACTCCTTAAAAGAGTCATCTATACTTGCTTTCTTCAATTTTTCTACTCCTGTTGTCTCTTAATCAGACTCCCATCAAGCTATCAACTATCAAGATTACCAGTGGTCTCTAGGTTGTTAAATCCCATGGTCAGTTTTAGCTACACATCAGCACCTAGAACAATGCCTGGCACACAGCTGGTGCACAAGCATTATTTGTTAAGTACATGAATAAAATGAATGGAGCTAACATATAGTCAAGAAGGTATTTTTAACCTACACAACATAATTTGTACAGGCATACCTCGGAGATATTGTGGGTTCAGTTGTAGAACAGCACAGTAAAGCAATTGTCATAATAAAGCAATTACACAAGTTTTTTGGTTCCCCAGTGCATATAAAAGTTATTTTTATATTTTACTGTAGTCTTTTAAGTGTGCAACAGCATCATGTCTAAACAATGTACATACCTTAATTAAAAAATACTTTATTGCTAAAAAATGCTAACGATCATCTGAGCCTTCAGTGATTCGTAGTAGTAACATCAAAGATCACAGATCATCATAACAAATATAACAATAATAAAAAATTTGAAAGATTGCAAGATTACCAAAAATGTGACACAGAGACACAAAGTGAGCAAATGCTGTCAGAAAAATGACACCGGTAGACTTGCTAGACACAGGATTGCCACAAACATTCTATTTGTAAAAAATCACAGTATCTGTGAAGTGTAATAAAATAAGGTATGCCCATACACTCAGAGTAAAGACTAAGGATAATACTTGCAAAAAGTACTTTCAAAAGTGATTAATGCATGAATCAAAAATTTTACTAACCAATCAACTTTTAGACATGTTAGCATAAAATATGAGTCATGCAATCAATGGTCAGTGTGGTGGAAAGAAAGTGCCTTTCACATTCAAAGAAAAATCCATTTAAACAGCATATAAAGACAAAATACTATTTTAGACACAAATTATTACAAACTCATGTTTAGTATTTTTAGGTCCAGGTTAAAGAATATTCAAGAATCCCTGACTCATGAAATGGATAAAGGAGGGCGAATTGAAGGGTGAGAAAGGGGATCCTAAGAAGGTTGGTCAATAACCACAAAAACAGCAATAGTAATAAAAGTACAACTCACTTTTGAGCATTTAATTACTTGTCAGGTAACTGCTTCATGCATTTTGTATTTATGATTCTATTTAACCCTCCCACCAACCCTTTTAAGTGATTATAATTATTCTCCCCAATTCTGTGATGAGCAAGCTGAAGCCTAGAAATTGAAGTAACTTGTCCAAGATCCTGCAGGTTATATGCAGCTAGTATGAGATTTGGCCAGGATTCAATCCCAAAGAGACCAAGGACACTCAGATGAGGGAACTAATCCAGAGCTCAGAGTCTACCAAATGCACAGAGCATTTCATAAAACCTTCTCAAAGTCTCAGGAAAGTCCCTCAGACTTTTCTCTGTGATAAGGCCAATTCCCTCTGATTCAACTAATTAAGTTAGTATCTGGACATATGAGTGACACCTAAAACAAGATGTGATGCACATTATTTATGGCTCTCTAAGTTATGACCTGGTCTTCATAAATTGAAGGCTATGTCATTAGCCCATATCACCACCATAAAAGACTCATCTAGCAATTCATCCAAAAACAATTAATTAAAGAAAACCAGCTAATGCTTTCAACCTCCACAAATTAAATTAATTTGTAATTAATAAGGTAACAGCAGGGCTTCCCTGGTGGTGCAGTGGTTGAGAGTCTGCCTGCCAATGCAGGGGACATGGGTTCGAGCCCTGGTCTGGGAGGATCCCACATGCTACGGAGCAACTGGGCCCGTGAGCCACAGCTACTGAGCCTGCGCGTCTGGAGCCTGTGCTCCGCAACAAGAGAGGCCACGATAGTGAGAGGCCCGTGCACCGCAATGAAGAGTGGCCCCCGCTTGCCACAACTGGAGAAAGCCCTCGCACAGAAACGAAGACCCAACACAGCCAAAAATAAATTAATTAATTAATTAAAAAAAATAATAATAAGGTAACAGCAAATCCACTAATCTATAATCACTTAAACCAGTAAATCAGGGTAATAATAATCATTTTTGTCTCTCATAGCAAAGAGGTCTTAACACATAGTTTATTTATGTGAAAGAAGCATGGTCAGCGACCTGTAGGGAGTGAATGTAAGAAATGAATTAATCAAGGGGATCCTGGGGTGATAAATTTCTTGTTTCAAAATCAAAGACTCTTTCTTTAGATGGGATCGGCATCTCTATCTTTTAATAGGTTAATATAGATAAATGATGAATAATCTACTACTGATAATCACCATCTATGTTACAGGAAAAGATTATAGAATTTCCATAGCATAGGATTTAGTGGAGGCACAATCTCTCCTGATGCGAAAGTGTAATTATGGAAGAGCTAATATTCCACAAGTAAAAATTGTATTACATCTGGATTTGCATTTAAGAGTACAAGAAGGGAAAAAAGGTCCATGAAAAAGCCAAATTTGTAGAAACAGAGTAGAATGATGGTTACCAACATCTGAAGTGTGGGAGAAATGGTGAAATGTTGGCCAGAAATTACAAAATTCCAGTTAGAGGATGACAAAGTTCTGGGACTCTAATGCACAGCATTCGGATCATAGATAAAAGCACTTCTCCAAATACTTAAAAGTTGCTTAGAGAGTAGATCTTAAATGTTCTCACTACAAAAAAAAATGTTAAATATTTGACATGATGGAGGTGTTAGCTAACACTCTGATGGTAATCATAGTGCAATATATGTGTATCAAACCCACAATTTGTACACTTTAAAGTTACACAATGTCATATGTCAGTTATATCTCAATAAAGTTGAAAAAAAAAGAAGAGTCCATGAAAGAAGAAACTTTAGAAGTAAAGACTAATATATGCCTTAAGCATGGGAACAGTTGTGCCAGATTTGAGGGAAAGACAGGCCAGTTCGTTAAAGAGTCACACACCACATCAGATTCTGAAACTTTTGTTCTAGGGGAATTTGAAAGCAGATGTTACTCCAAGGATAAGTCCATCAGGAAGAGATGGCCAAAAAAATCCTAATGAAAGATGATGTCATTGGTCATGGGGAGAAATTGTCTAAGACCTCAGACCAGGTGTCCACAATTGCATCTCGCCATGCACAATCCAGTGCTAGGTTAGTGCCATTGCAGAGACAGGAAACTTTACCTTTCTTCCATTCTAAGTTCTTTGCCTGGTCTAATAATTAAATCAACATAAGACAAAGTCAGAAGAAAGACAAATTTAATTTCATACCTATGGGAGCCCATAAAAAATATGAGACTCAAAGAAGTGACCAAAGCAGGCAGCTTTTGTACCTTTTAGATAAGGAAACAATAAATTTGTGAAGAATTGAAAAGACAAAGAGGTAGATACCTAGAAGCGACTTGCTGGGTTTCATGGTAAATATATGATTATCTTTTTAAAAAACTGACAAACCGTTATCCAAAGTGATTGTACCATTTTTTTCCCAACAGCAATGCATGAGGGTTCCAACTTCCCCAAATAATTACCAAAACATGATATTTTCCGTCTTTGGAAAGATATCATTATACCCATTATAGAGGGTATGTAAGTGTATGGCTCAGTAGTTTTAATGTGCATTTCCCCAATGTCTAATGATATTGAATATCTTTTCATGTGCTTATTAGAAATTTTTATATCTTTATATCATCTTTGTCAAAGTGTCTATTCAAATATTTTGCCCAATTTTTAATTGGCTGTTAGTCTTCTTATTAGTGAGTTGTAAGAGTTTTTAATATATTCCAAATACAAATTGTTTTTCAAATATACAATTTTCAAATATCTTCTGCCCATCTGTGGCTTGTCTTTTCATTTTATTAGTGGAGTCTTTTGAAGAGAAAAGGTTTTAATTTTGGTAATAAAGTTAAATTATCAAATTCTATTTCATGGGCATTTTATCTAAGAATTTTTGCCTAACCAAGGTCAGAAATGTTTTGTCCTATGTTTTATTCTAGGCATTTTATAGTTGTATCTCTTACATATAGATTTGTATTCCATTTTGAGTTAATTTTAATAGGGTGTGATTTACAGAGATTCATGTTTTTGCATATGAATTTCTAATAGTTCCTATCCAGCACTATCCAGCACTATTACTATTTTATCGTAAATATTGAATTTTGTGAAATGCTTTTTCTTCATCTATTGAGAAGATCATGTCATTTTTATCATTTGTTTTCTTAATGTGATGCATCACGTTGATTGATTTGCAGATATTGAACCATCTTTGTATCCCTGGAATAAATCCCATTTGATCAGGTTGCATGATCTTTTTAATGTATTGTTGAATTTGGTTTGCTAATATTTTGTTGAGGATTTTTGTATCTATGTTCATCAGAGATATTGGCCTGTAATTTTCTTTTCTTGTGGTGTTCTTCTCTGTTTTTGTATTGGGGTAATGCTAGCCTCATAAGAATGAGTTTGGGAGCATTCCCTACTCTACACTTTTTTCAAAGAATTTGAGAAGGATAGGTATTAAATCTTCTTTGAATGTTTGGTCAAATTCACCAGTGAAGCTATGTGGTCCTAGACTTTTGTTTGTTGGGATTTTTTTGGTGACGGATGCAATCTCCTTATTACTAATCAATGTATTCAGATTTTCTATTTCTTCATGATGTAGTCTTGGGGTACTGTATGTTTCTAGGAATTTATCCATTTCTTCTAGGTTGTCCAATGTGTTGGCATATAATTGTTCATAGTAGTCTCTTATGATCCTTTTAATTTCTTTGGTATTAATTTTAATTTCTGCTCTTTCAGTTCTATGTTATTTATATGAGTGCTCTCTTTTTTCCTCAGTGAGTCTAGCTAAAATTTTGTTAATTTTGTTTATCTTTCAAAGAACCAGCTCTTCATTTCATTGAACTTTTCTATTGTCCTTTTAGTCTCTATTTCATTTATTCTCACTCAGATCTTTATTATTTCCTTCCTTCCACTGACTTTGGACTTCTTTTGTTCTTCTCTTTCTAGTTCCTTTAGGTATAAAGTTAGGTTGTTTATTTGAGATTTTTTTGTTGTTTCTTGAGGTAGGCCTGTATCACTGTAAACTTTCCTCTTAGAACTGCTTTTGCTGTATCACATAGATTTTGGTATGTTGTACTTCCATTTTCATTTCTCCCAAGGTGTTTCTTTCTTTCCCCTTTGAATTCTTTGTTGACCAATTTGCTTTTCAGAAGCATGTTGTTTAATCTTCATATATTTGTGATTTTACCAGTTTTCTTCTTGTAATTGATTTTTAGTTTCATACCACTATGGTTAGATAAAAGATGAGGTTTACACACATCATCATTGTTGTATGTTACATACATACAACAAATATATATTTATTTATATATATATATATATATATATATATATATATATATAAAAAACAGTCTAATTTAAGTTAATAGCAAGTTAAGTGTGAGCACATTCTGAAACTCTATATTTTTCTACCCCCAGTGTTTTATGTTTTTGATATAACATTGTACATCTTTTTTTGTTTAATCCCTTAATTAATTATAGTGGCTATAGTTATTTTACTACTTTTGTCTTTTAATCTTTATACCAGCTTTATAAGTGATTAATCCATGACATTTACTATATATTTACCTTTACCAGTGAAATGTTTATTTTCATATGTTTTTTGTCACTAACTAATGTTCTTTCTTTTCAACTTAAAGAAGTCCCTTTAACACTTTTTGTAGGGCCAGTTTAGTATTGATGAACTCCTTTAGCTTCTGTTTGTCTGGAAAGCTCTTTATCTCACTTTCAATTCTTGATAACCTTGCAAGGTAACGCATTCTTGGTTTGAACGTTTCTTTCTTTCATCACTTTGAATATATCATGCCATTTCCTTCTGGACTGCAAGGTTTCTGCTGAGAAATCTGCATATAGTTTTATGGGGGTTCCATTGTATTTAACAAGTTAGTCTTCTCTTGCTGTTTTTAAGATTCTCTCTTTATCTTTAACTTTTGACATTTTAATTATAATGTGTCTTGGTGTGGGTCTTTTAACGTTCATCTTATTTGTAACTCCCTGGGATTCCTGAATCAGGATGTCTGTTTCCTTCCCTAAGTTAGGGACACTTTTAGCCATTGTCCCCTCAAAGACATTTTCTGCCCCATTCTCTCTCTCTTCTTTTTCTAGAATCCCTAGAATGCAAATGTTATTCTGCTTGCCTTTGTCCCATAGGTCCCTTACTCTATCTTCACTTTATTTTAATACTATTTTTTTCTTTTTGCTGCTTCGTTTGGATGAGTTTTACTGCCTGGTCTTACAGATCACTGATTCTTTCTTCTCCTTCATCTATTCTGCTGACAAACTCCTCTAGTGTATGTTTCACTTCAGTTTTTGTGTTCTTCAGCTCTGGGACTTCTGCTTGTCACTTTTTAATATTCTCTATCATTCTGTTTAAGTTCCCACTGTATTCATCCATTCTTCTGAATTCCATGAGCATGTTTATGACCATTACTTTTAACCCTTTATCAGTTAAATTACTTATTTCCATTTCATTAAGGGTCTCCCCCACCCTCCCCAGGATTTTATCTTGTTCTCTTCTTTGGAACATATTTCTCTGCTTCCTCATCTTTCTTGACTCTCTATGTTTGTTTCTATGTATTAGGTGAAACAACTATCTCTCCCAGTCTTGAAGTAGTGGCCTTGTGAATGAGATAAACCTTATCATTTAACCTTGTCCTAGCTGTTGGTTATCTCTCAAACTTTTGTGATTGTGCCTTAGCAGCCTGATTTATTCTTGATAGGACCCAGTTGTTGAAGGTGTCCCAAGACCTGTGAATGTTCCAGAGAGAGGGATCTCAGTTAGCCCTTAGTTTCAGGCTGATGGGAAGTGAGAATCTCAGGCAGTAGTTTTAAGGTATGCAACAATATACAGTCCTGTCGGATCACAATTATAAACCTTCCTGGCCTCCAGGTCAGGCAATCTGGAGATGTCTCCTTTGTAACAATTCCTGAAATTAAGGCCCCGTACAAGAGTTTGGGCTCCTTTCTGGGAGGTACCAGTGAGCTGAAGCAAAGTCAAAAGAGAGTACAAAAATGGCATCCCCTGACCTGCATTGCCTGAGAGCACTCCATAGTCTCTAGATGTGTGGAAACCTGAAGTGTGCCCCTCAGGCAGAAATATAAGCCTTTTTCACAGGAAGATTGGGGGTGTCTTAGTCTATCTGTGCAGTGCTATAGGGGTGGTAGCCCGAAAAGAACTATTCTCTCCAGTTGTTTTGGACCCAATGGGCCACCAGAGCCAAGTGCTTCAGAGGCATTCTCTGTGTGAGCTGTGCACACCCGCTGGCTTTGGTGGAGCTGTGGGAGTGGTAGAGGAGCAGGGTGCTTGCTGGCTGGCTTTGGAGGGGCTACAGGGGTAGCATGGGGGCATACTGCTCACCCAATAGCTTTGGAGGGGCCACTGGAGTGGTGCAGCAGTGGGTGTGCCCAGTGGTGCTAGTCAGAGGGAAAGTGCAAAAATGGTGCCCACCAGCACCAGCAAGTTAGAGGGAAAAGGCAAAAATGGTGTCTGCCAACGTTTCCATCTCCAGAAAGAGTCCCAACAGATTCCTACTCCTCCAGCATATGCTTTAATAGTTGCAAATGAATCTCCTTCACATATGGTTTGGGCACTTTTCAAACTGCTGCTTTTGCACTGAGTTCTGGGGCAAATGAGTGCACACATGAGCCCTTTAAGAGCAGGTTCTCTAATCCCTATATCTCTATGGTTCTCTTGGATGTAAGCCCCATTAGCTTTCAAAGTCAAAGTGTTGGGGAGCTCATTTCATGATTGCAGGTCCCAAGGGCTGCCTGATGTGGACAACAGGGGGAAAACTCCATATTTGTGAGATCCCTCCTAATTCTGGGTAACTGCACTAGGGTGGAGTTTTTGACTAGAATGTCTCTGCCTCTCCTACCTGTCTTAATGTTGCCCTTTTATCCTTTGTTGTAGAGGAGCTATTCGGCTAGTTTTCAGGTCTTTTTCACAGGGAATTTTTCCATATGTAGCTGTAAATCTGTTGTGTCTCTGAAGAGGTAAATTCAGGATCTTCCCGTGCCACCATCTTGAACTGCCTCCTCTGAGCAGTCTTGATCTAACTTTTTGTGAGTATATGTATACATTTCTGTGGGCATATTCTTATATATGGAATTTCTGAATCATAAGATATACGTATGATCAGCTTCAGTGTATACTGCTAAAAAGTTGCCCAAAATGATGATTTATACTCACATCAGCCATGTATGAGTATTTCAACACTTAGTATAGTCAGATTTTTTGATTTAGCTTTTATCTGGTGCCTAGATACACAATATCATTTTGATTTTTATTTCCTCTATGATAATAATGTTGAGAACATCTTCATATGTTTATTGGCCATTTGGATATTCCTTGTTGTAGGTTATTTTTTCTTTTTATTGAATTTTTCAACTCTTTATAAATTCTAACAAATATTTATGTACTCCAAGGTTATGAATATATTTGCTTATGTTATTTTCTAGAAGCTCTATTGTTTTCATGTTATATTTTGATCTATAATCTGCTTGGAATTGAATTTTATGTATTTTTTTATTCCATTTCATATATATTTATATGAAAGCATTTAGCAAAAAAACTGATACAACAAATAAATAATAGTTAAATGTGAGATAAATGTAAGAATTTATGTTAGTATAAACCTAACTCTATGAGGGTGGATAGAATAAACATGGAGATAAAACTCAAACTTTCAGAAAAAAATAATCCTCTGCGTTTTTCTCATCTATAAAAGGAGAAACATCATTCACCAACTGAACAAAAAATAGGAACATTAAATTATAATGACAAAAGATTACATTATATAATCTTGATGTGGTATCATGGTTTATCCAAATCCCAAACCTATGGGAAGATGATTATTATCTATCAATATATCCTCAATCAACTTAAAATATAGTGTGATCACTGTGCCTGGGAATCTGCCTTTTCCTTTTATTTCTTTTTTTTAGCTATCATTTGTATTTTTTATAATAAACATACTTTAGGGCATTGTCAATTCTTAACAAGTCACATAAAATACAGTTTCTAGGCTCAGTAAAATATTTATTCTAGGGAAGCCTTAGTTTCAAATTACAAAAAAAAAAATTCAATACTTAGCTGCAGTAAAACAAAGGGAGCTTAGCTTTGAAAATATAATCAAACTGCTCTATCACATACAGAGAAGCCTTTTTAAAAAATAAACTGGATCCTTAGTAAATGATGTAATACAAAGAGTAGAACTCTTTTCCTTAAAAAGAAATAAAAAGAGAACCTTCCAATTAGCAGACTAAAATGTGAAGCTGAAAAAAGAAAACAAACTCAACATTTAGCCTCCTGGGAAAAGAAATGACAAACAAACGAGAAAGTTTAGAAAGATGTATTTAGCCTTTGCCTTTTAAATAATGCCTTGGTATTACACTGCATTTAGTTCTCACTGTAAAAACTTATCTAACCCAAGTTAATTACATTTCCAATGATAGTTGTTAGAGCAATTGCCAAGATTTACTACATAAATGACATATAAATTTAGTTGCAGAATAATTAAGTCAGAATTTGAGTCCATACATTAAGCAATGGAAGCGTAATTACATTCTTATGGATGCTAAAAACTTCACTTGCAATTCTTTAAAAATGGATTCAACACAGATTCAGACTGCATTCACTTTCATTTATGACTGCTTTTCTTTCAATTATAATAGGAAGAAAACAACAACTATAATCTGAATAGTGCTTTATAGGCTATGCCACATTTTTTTAATATATTGGGACATCTTTGTGCATTACATGCTAATGGCAGTACTGAGAGCTGGCTTTGGAGACTGGGGTAGGAGCAAGAGGTCCTGGCCTCTTAGTGAGCTCCATCAGTGACTCTTCCTCTTTGCCTTCCCAAAAAGCTTTTTATTTTAAAAATATGTCCTTGTCATGTTCATGTGGTTTGAAGACAAATGTCTTGAATTTCCCACCAGATTTTTGCTCTGAAATTCCACCTTCATAAATGAACATTCAGGAGTCACCTCTGGAATCAAGATCCCAATTAAGTCTCTGACCTTTCATTTCCTCTCTGATCTACCCACTTTAAAGCTTGACCCACTTTACTTTTTAAATTTTACATTTGCTACTATTATTATTATTATTGTTATTGTTATTTTCCAGATAGCAATATCCATTTTATGTTCACCATTTTGATCCTGGAACAAGTAACTGAACCGGTTACATTCTGTTATCTCTGGTGTTTCATCTTTTACAGCTCCCTGGTCCCACAAGACAGTACAAGAAACAGAGGTTTCTCACCCAGAGGAGGAAATTTTAGAGTATTGGTTGGTAACCAACTGTTCTTTCATCCAAAAAAAAAAAAAAACTGCAGCTATTTAATTAGTGTATAACAAGATTGATTAAGCAATGCAGTGTCAACTAACACATTTAATGTGGAAGAAGATGATATCCAGCACTTAACTGATATCCTGTTTTTCTTAAAAGTTATGTGATGAATAGGAATAAAGCTAGCTAATAATCTACTTTTCTGTTCTTTTCACTTGACTACCTAATAGCTAAATTTTCTATCTATTCCCACTGTGAAGTCTCTTCTACTGTTTCTTCTAACAACTAATTTATACTTAATCATGTACAAAATCAGACTTATAGAGGGAAAAAATTAATGGTGATATCTGAATCACAAGGTAGGAAGACACAAAGCCCAAGACTGAATTGATGTGCTTGTTACATGTAGAACTGAGTGACTATTGGGGACTAAAATTACTCTAGCTTTGTTATTGAGAGTTGTGCCAATCCTTTTATCCATGCAAGATTCTTGTTATTTTAAGAGTGACCTCAATCCAGCAGTACAGACATCACCTCAGAGCTTGTTAGAAATGCAAATTCTAAGACCACACCCCAGACCTACTATAATATGGACTTTGACACGGTCTCCAAGTGATTCAAAAGTCCATTCAATTTTTTTTAATTGAAAGAAAAGTGTTTAATAATCTATTCCTACAAATATATGATTTAAATTTAGAATTAATAACAAATTATATATCAAGTTTCCAACCTCAAAAGCATTAACTAGATATGGAAAAATATGAATACAACAAACTTTATTTTTTTATTCTGCCCTCTGAATATTTCTTTAGTCTCATATTCTAAGTATCTTTTTTCATAGTTTGACCTTAAAAGTAGGTTTTAGAGTGATGGCCAAGAAGAAAATAAGGTATACTTTTAATCAGACTTAAGTGTAATATTTAAAATAACTGCTGTAAACTAGAAGGAGCTATTTGAAAATTTCACTAATGTTGAATTATTTAATAATTCTAGGAAAAACATGTTATATATATATTATGTAAAGATATATAGATAGATATACATCTTTCAGTTCCTTTGGCTATTACAGGGTCATAGACTGGTATACTATGCTATGCAATGCTACGTTATGTTACATTTTGTTGTATTATGGGAGAAAGCTTATCCTTAAAATGAATAGAATTCTAGTGGCTATTAGCTTTCCAACTGTAGTATAAATATGACTGCCATGCTATAATGTTGGCACACTTCTCTAGACTGTTGAAAATTGGTGTATCTTCCTTTCTCCCTGGGGGAATTTAACCCATTTGCAAATATGAACATGGATATCTGTCTTTTTTAACTTTGTTTTTCCCTGGGGATCCTACTTTAAGGACCTGCAATTTTGAGAAGTGCTCAACTCTTCATGTCATTCTAAATGCCTTATTGATGGGTCTTTCACCACTACTTATAGAAGCAAAAAAGCGACTGCTTGGTAGTCATTTCCCCATAAGTACATAACCCACTTTGTTCCTAAGCTTCAAATCCCCAAGTAAAATATTATTCCCCCAAAATTTAGTCATCACAATGTACTTGTTTTTGTTTTGACCTTCTCTTCATATAACTGAAATAACAGACATTGAAGAGATGACTAACCCTGGAACTAAAAGTCAATGTTTGTTCTTTCCCTTCTATTTTAAAATCTCTACAAAGTCACGGGATGATTCATTTCAGTTTAATTCAATGAACAGTTTGAGGCACCTACTCTGGGCCAGACCTTGTTCTAGGGGCTGGAGACCCCACCCTCTGGAGTTTACCATCTATTGTAGTAAGCAACTTCAACCACAAAGCATCAGGATTTAGTGTGATTAATTTGCCTGAGAAGGAAGAGAAAAGTCTTCTGGGAAGAAATGCTATCAGAGCTAGAATTCTAGGAATGCATAAGAGGGCAGATTGAGAGGGCATTTCAGAGAGAAAGCACAGAAGCATGAAACAACTGGAGATGTTTTGGGAACTTCAAGTGTTATCGGGGTGGGTGAATGAGAGAGAGAGATAACTAGAAAGATAGGCAAGGCTGGTCCATGAAGATCATGCTGACGAAAGATGCTAGATGACTTTTAGACAATCCTCTAAAATTTTAATTTTTTTCCAATGTAGAGAAGACTGTAGCACAGAATTAAACTCTAAGCCCTTTAGAAATGGTTCAGAAAGTTTTCTATTTGTTATTCCCAGAAACATCCGTGAAATCTTGCAGTCTTGAAACAGTAGCTTCTGACTTTTTAACCACTTAGAACTATTTTTACTATTAAAAAGTCCTACATAGACATTTTAAGTATTTAAAAATGTTTGCATATCAAAAATATTAAATTCATTAGCCAGAGCCTTTATGACCAAATGATGGATATTTGCATTGTTTGCCTACGAATTTTGGAAATATTGAGTGCTTTTGAAGATCTCCAGGTCAGGAACCATTGACACCATCCAGTGCAATCCCCATTTGGGTACAGAATGCTCTCTTCAGCTCTCTGAGCTGTTAAGAGCTTCCCTCCTACCCCCTAGCTCCCTCACCTATTTCTACTGATGTCTGGGTCAGTACTTAAAGATAGCTTGAACTTAAGCATGTCTAAGGGAAGGGGTTAAAGAAGACAGTCTCTTAATAAAATGGAGAGAAGTCAGGCAAGCAGAGAGATCTAACAAACATCTTAGTATCTATAGCATTTTTTTTGGTCTTTTTTTATCTGGTCAGTCTCCTCCACAACCCTCTAAGGTGCTTTAAGGAAAGGTCTCTTAAGAGAAAGAATCTATTTCAAATCCATTTCTGTATCTCGAGCACTTAGCCCAGGGCTTGACATAGTAACCACTTAGTACACTTATAGTGAGTTATTTGAATAATAAAGGCCTAACCTCACAATTCACATTGCTATGTATTTCTGCTTTTACACATTATTTGCTAGGTTTAAGTTTTTTTTTTTTAAGTTTGTGTCAATTTCTTGTTTCTTTGTGAGAATAGGGGAGGAAGAGATGTTTTTATCCAAGTGTGTGATTAATGATAATTCTTGGAGGAGATGTTTTTTAACCAACATGTAGTCAATAAATCTACTAAATCCCTCAGGCCCCTATGTCCTAAGAGAAGATGGAGGCTGAGACAAAAGGAGAAGAGTCTTGGGTCTCTCTCAGAGACAAAGGAATGCCAAGGGTGCTTCCCTCCCACATGTAAGGGAGTGAGTCTGAGACATAAACAAGGGTTCCCCCGGGTACCAGGCAGCACAGTGCTAAGAGGAGAGATGGGCCCTCCTATAGGCTAAAATCATAGAGCCCAGCTAAACAGTCCTCAGGGGTACTGCTTGGAGTTTAAGAGGGAGAATTTTAGGACAGCTAAAGGGAGGCACTCCTTTACACAGCAGAAGTGAATTTTTTTGAATTGTTAAGTCCAGGAGACAGCACCAGCCAAGAATATAAATAGCTCAAGGTTTAAGATAAAGTACAGTTAATAGTACTCAAACATTGCGTCATGACTCACGATCAAAATGCTTTCATGTTCTTTATCTTACTTGGATTCCAAGACTCACTGACTATCTAGAAGATGGATATTCTTATCTTCATTTTGCAGATGAGGGAACTTAAGCTCAAAAAGGGTATAGAACTTGCCCAAAATCACATATCTTTTAAGTGGCACAGTCAGATGAAAATTTGGGTTATTCCCATTAACCAATTAGGAATGTTGAAAGAAATGGTCGAGGAGGAGGCCATGGACAGATTACAGAAATGTGAAGAGAAAAGACACATTCTCTTCCCACTTTTCATAATTAGTTTAGGGGAAGATGACCATTCTCAAGCTTCGAGCTAGCTCCCTGAAGACCACTAGTGTCCTGGGAGATATTTGGAGGCGTTTCATTGAAAAAAGAACTCCATATCAAAAATAATAATAATTTAAAAAATTAAAATGATATATTTATTAAATAACCCTGAACCTTTAATATGCAAAATACACTGCATATCTCCTGGAGGCTAGGTATGTCAGCTCAGCATTTTCTAAATATTTGTTTTCATGAATGGCTATAAACGTCTCACTGAAACTATGAAACCAGAGGGATGGTGAGCTAGCAGAGTGACGAATCAGAGCCTGAGTATTTTGATGCTAAAGACAGAAGTAGGACACTCTTCAGTGGCTTCGCCCTTCTCTGCTGGGAACAACGGAGACTTGCGGGAGCAACACAGCTCCAGAGTTTCCCTTTGTAATGAGCTTTGCTTGGGATGGTCTATCTCTTACTCTCCAGCCCATGGCCACCTGAGTCCTCAGCTTGTATCAGACACTGTACATTTGACCTTCAGCCAAATCCCAAATTCTCCAAGGTGAGGAACCATAACCCCATGGACTTTTATTCCCCACACATATGATTCATGAAGAAAGTAAATTATTTAACATGTATTGTACAGCTACTACCTTCTGTGCCTCTGCACAACGTGCTCCCTCAGACACAGGAATTCAAAAGTGAATGAATGGATGAATGCCACTGTGGTTAAATAAAATCCAGAATTAAGTCCTTGGCCATTTGTGATCAACCTAAAACTGCCAAGATAATTTTTCTTTCTCTTTATTTAAAAGGGCAAAAAAGTGACCAATGATAAGAAAGTCTATCCAGTAATTTCTGGCAATTTCAATTTTAGGATTATTCACTCCTCTATAGGGTGCCCCTTTATGATTCAATTTCAGTTTAATTTATAATTATATTTCTGTGTTCATGAACATGAAATAACATCTAAAGATTGAGGACTGTGGATAAAAGCAGCATTCCAACACGTCTGAAGGAGGCTCCATGCTAGGGGTGACAGGTAATTCACTGTCATATCACATGCTTTAAGAATGGACTATGGAATGTTCATTACTTGCACTAATACTAATATTAGTAATGATAACAACCGCAATTACTATTGGAATAGTCACCAATTTTGAGGATGAACCAAATCCCAGTCACTGGTCTAAGCAATATACTTGTATTAACTCGTTTAATCTTCACATCAACCCTAGTGAATTAGCTATTCATCCCTTTATGGAGTGAAGGAAACTGAGGATCAGAGTGGTTAAGTAATCCCCCCAAGGTCACACAGCTAGTCAATGCAGTCCACAGGCTGATGCATCCAAAAGGCCACATGCTAGAGCACAAAAAGCACCCATTAGAGTCAGGGGATATTTGTTTTGCCTTGACTGGACATCAACTGCTCTCAGTTTCTCCATCTGCAGCACAAAGAAGCTTACAGGAGAATAAGATCCTTTAAGATCTAAAATTCAAAGGAATATAGATTGAGGGGGCAGCGTTAAAAGAGTGAAGGTGTAGGGGCCACCCTCCCCTTGAGAACTTCTGATGGAAAAAATGCAAATTTCCTCTGGGGCGTCACTTTTTATGGTTATTACACTTTAAGGAGGTGGAGGCTTGTTTTCTAAGGGTCTTATTTTTCCAAATAAAAACAAATGAAATGTCTATTGTAACAGGTGGCCCTTTGTAGGAAAATCACCAAAACAGAAGTAGCAACAGCTGCGGAAGAGAGTGTTTCAAGCCACATATTAACACAAGGCATCATTTGTTTTTATAAAGAGATGTTTATTTTGTGATAATGGATAAAATTAATAGCAACATATGCTGCAGGGTGCATACCCACCAGTAATTAATGTGGTATTAATTTAGATGCGTTTAAGAAAATGTAATAAATCCACAAAAACAGCTAAGCTCCCAGACTCCTCTCCAATGTAAGCTGGCTATGTTTAATCACTGGAGTCTCAGCTATATTCTGATGTCTCGTACCACAGGTGAGTTCTTCAGCCTGAACCTGATCCTAATAACAATGATGAAGAAAAGTGCTTTGTGCTACTAAATGAATAGTGTAGGCATTGTGAACAGAGATCCAGGGGAGTGAGCAGTAATTATTTAACTTAAGAACAGCTGTGAACTGACACCATTAATGTTCACCTACCTTCATTTACACTCGCAGCAATATGGATTTTTTAAGCAAAATTTAAATGAAAGAAAACTGGATTTAAATAGGAAAGTAAAGATCATCGCATGAAAAATGATACCTTAACTGGTGACAACAGGCACATCCCAGCTGGACTAACTGGGCTTTAAAAGTGTAACTCCGTAACTCAGAGGCAGTGGGACACAGGATAACTAAATCAGGGCTCCGCAGAGACCTGTCTTCCTGTCAGAACCAAGGACTGGAACTTGGCCTAATAGCTGTTTGGTTTTAACACCAAAAGCAATGCCTCTCCTCTCGGTTCTTTCCCATCCAAGTTTTTTTTTTTTTTTTTTTTTTTTTTTTTTTTTTCATCCAAGTTTTATTTATGAATTATACCTGATGCAAACTTGCCTTCCCCTCAGCCTCAGGGGCAGATGTTCCCAGATTTTATTCAGCAGGGCAAACTTCAGGATTAAGACACCCATGATTTAGCATTTATAAACCTAAGTCTGCTGAAATCTGCATGCCTCCAAATTTGCTAATGGGATAAGGTGGGATGTGGCAAGCACAGGATTATGAGCCAGGAAACCAGGGGTCCTCTTTTATTCTGCCCCCAGATGGAGGTCTTCTGGGGTGTGTTAGCTCCCTTTCTGCAAAAAGCCATGGTTTTATCATCTGCCAAAGAAGTCCTAGCAGTAAATGTCTCACCTTGTCTGGCTGACTCTTACACTTTTAGATCTAGACTCAAGATGGATTAATGACCAGAAATCTGAACAAGGAGAGAGAAAATCTGTTCTCTAGTCTTTTGATACTCAAAATGTGTCCTGGTGCAGCAGCAGTGACATTGCCCGGGGGTTTGTTAGAAATACAGCATCTCACCGCCATGTCCATCAACCACTGCCCCCAGCCCCTCCACCATCACAGACACTATAGCAGAAACTGCAAGATCCCCAGGTGATTGCATTGCACATTAAAATCTGAGCAGCACTGCATTCATCTCAGCTCTGCTTCTGGCTAACTAAGAATTTTGAAGTTATATAGACCTTTAAGATTCCATTCTTAATTTTAGAAATGAGCCCTCATCATCTGTGTTGCCAACCAGACCTTATTCTAATGAGATAATGTATATGAAACCCCTGGAAAAACTGCAAAGGGCTAGGCTGATGCAGAGTATTATTGAATTTTTCTAAAGAAAATGAACTATAATATTTGATGAGATTATTTCTGAGATTCAGATATGAGCTCACCAATTGTAATGAGGTCCCATAACCTAGAACTGATATCTTCACCTGCTCCAAAATTTGAAAAACACCTATAAATAAGCTCACTCTCCCCCAATTCTTACATCAGTCTGGATCTCCTATCTCCTGAGTTCCAGAATCATATATTAGACTGTCTATTGGATGCCCATCATGATTTCCCCAAACCTCCTCACACTCTGCACACTCGCGTTGGCACCTGTCCTCATCATGCCTTCAACCTGCTCCAGTCTCTTGCCTCCATAGATGGCCTGCCGTTTTACCCACTTGCTCAAGTCAAAAGCCTGGGGTCATCCTTCAGTCCTCTCCATCTGTCCCCCGGCCCTCTGTGGATCCAATCACGTTTCCTTTTGATCTGCCTCCTAACATTGCTTGAATCTCTTCACTTCTCTTTATCCCTCTTGTTCCCATCCTAGTTCACAAGTCACTGTCTTCTCATTTCAAGGATGGCTATAACAGCCCACTCCATGGGTCTGCCAGCCTTCAGTCTTAGCCCACAAGCCCACTCAAACATAGATCTGACACTGTTCCTGCTCTGCTAAAGCCCTTTCCATGGCTTCTCACTACTTGGACAAGATCTTGACTCCTACACATGGCCCAGACGTCACTTCTCACCACATTTTCTATTTACTCCTTCATCATGCTTGTATTACAGTCCAATGGAATCACTTGCAGTTCCACAAAATAAACCTGGCTCCCTCTTCCCTCTGCGTCCTCTCCTGGGCTGCTCCCCGTCCTGGCATCCTCTTCTCCCAAATCTTCACCTGGTCCAATACTGCACAACGTTCAGAATTTAGCCCAACCCTCCCCTCTTATATGATCCCTTTTCTAACTCTTCCTCCCCCATCTAACTTAATTTTAACACATGTTCTTTCTGGCTTCAGCCCTTGATTCTCCAAAGCACAGTGTCAGAATAGGTTAAAAGTGCAGGCTATGGGGTCAGACTGCCTGCCTCCAAATATTGGCTCTGCCCTTCACCAGCTATGTGAATTCAAGCAAGTTCCACCACTGCTGGGTGCCTCAGTTTCCCTATATATAAATTTAGGACAATGACAAGAGTGTCCTCTTCAGAGAGTGATTGTGAGGATGGAATGAAGTCATAGACACAAAATACTCAGACTGGTGCTTGGCACATAGGAATATTATCCATTTTATTAAACTCAATGAATATTATCCATTTTATTAAACTTTTCTTTTTTATTGTTGCCTTCCTCATGAAAGCCCACACTCTTGGAGATCTGGAACTTGAGCAGAGAGAGGGACCAGAGCCAGACCTGTTCTCATTTCTACTACTGTCTCTGTGACAATGGACAAGTTTCTTAACTTTTCTGAACCTCAATTTCCTCAACTGTACGAGGGTGCAGAAATAACACCTAACCCATAGACTCATGAGAATAAATTAAGTAGAGCACTTAGAGCCTCATCTGGAATTTCATAAGAGCTTAATGGAGAAAAATTAGCTGTTAGTATTGCTTTAATGGTTGTTGGTAGTTTTTTGTTTGTTCTTTTTTTTTGGTATCCTCGATGTCTGATAAAGTACCTAATAGATGCTCAATAAAATCCACTGAATGGATATGAACAAACGAATTAGCCAACCCATGGGATTAAGTCTAAGATGGACTTACCTTTGTTAGGTTCACCTTCCTGTCTTCTCTAGTCCCATCTGCAGTGGACAGTAGCCAATTGCTGAGTCTGAAACTGTATTTCACTGCTTCGATCCACAGTGAAGCTGACAGCACTTGTCCCTCAGGAATCAGACGTGAAGATAAAATAACTGATTCCTGGATCCCTGGACATGGCTGGCTCCTGTGAGGCCAAGGCCAGCACGTAATCCCTAATCTCTGTAAGGACGCCATGTCTTACATTTTTCTTTTTAAAGAAGCATCAGCAAAGTGAATTACCACATCCACGAAGCTTTACAGTCTGTCTTGTGAAAATAAACTCAAGGAGACCTTGAAAATCTACTTGGAAAGCTGGGAGAATGAACCCCTCTCCAGGAAGATGGTGCTGTCATCCACCCAGCACAGCAGCCAATTCTGTTACCAAGTCCAAGTTCATACTGCTCACTGCACATCAGGCCAATAAATGGAGAGACGGGTTGCTGGGGCCAGGAATAGTGACTTTATTCAGAAAGCCAGCAGACCCAGAAAATGGTGAACTAGTGTCCCAAAGAACCATCTTCCTCGGGTTTGGAAGCTAGTTTCTTTTATGGAACAAAAAGGGGGGAAGTGAGGAGGTAAAGTACAAAGGTGATAAGTTGTTGCAAATATTTCCTCATTCTGGCCAGATTCCAGAGGGGATGTGTTAATTTCTTCTTTCCTGCAGCCATTCATAGGTGGGCCTTGTCAGGAGGTTTCCTGTGAGCTAAACAAAGGTATTTTAGCTTAATGGTCAGGCATGGGAGGCAGGGCAGGGTTCCTGGAGATGGGCCATTACGTGTGCTCAAAGCTACAGGCAACATCTCTTTGGTGATTAGCTTGTAGCGAAAACAATAGAATACAAAGATTCAAGTAAAAGAAGCAGACCCAATATGGAGTCAGATATGTTCTTCTCTATTACAATTCCACATGTGGGTACCTCCAAAGGAAAAATCTGGGAATTTGTCTTAACACTGCTGTGTGTGTGTGTGTGTGTGTGTGTGCGTGTGTGTGTGTGTGTGTGTGTGTGTTGTGAGACTGGAGAAGGAAAAGAGTCAATGGACAGCTCACTCCCAGTGGGATGTGTATTTTCTTCTTTCTACTTTTCTGCACTTTTGTTTCCTGCAACGTAAATGCGTTAAATAAGTGGGGAACATTTTCAGTTCCACTAGCGCACCAAGCTCTTTCCCACCCCATGGTCTCTGTGAATGATGTGATACCGTCTGGAAAGTTCTTACCACCCACCCATTACCTCAGAGCGGCCTCCCCAGCCCTTCCTCCTGTAACTTAGCACTGTCATGTTCTTGCCTCACACCCTTCATTTGCCTTCACAAGTGGCTCACAATTTACATATAATTGTAATTGTCGTTATTGCTGTGCTTACATATGTCTTCCTCACAGGACTGTAAGTTCTGAGAGGCCGGGAGCCGCCAGTTGTCTTTCCCTGTGTGTACCACAGGCCCTGGCACAGCATCACAGTGTGTGAATGAATGAATGAACAGGCCCACGTACCTGCTGCATCTATCTTAAAGAACACAGATGTCCATTACAGGCACCGTTGGTATGGCCATCAAGACACAGAAAGCACCTGGGCTTGAGGAGGGCCAGGCAAGCCTTCATGGAGGAGGTCATATAGGAAACAGGACGGTAGATGGGTCCAGGGATTCCACAGATTGTACGGCACTAAAACTGGGGTTTGAGAGCAGTTGGCCAGTGAGACGTAGAGTAGATTTAGCAGATAAGGTCAGTGTCCCTTACCTTGTCATTACGGTGCACGCTGCCCAACTCCCACCTGCCCAAGTACCTGCCTCTTTTTGCCTCAGGGCTCTCTCTGGGTACCAGCTCTGCCTATATACACAAGGCAGAGTATGGGAAAGTGATGCCCAACCTTCAATCAATGGCTGATGGGAGTTGGTTGGAAATATTCCAGCCCCCTGACTCTTGGTGAGGCAAGGCTGAGACGTTTGCTCTCTACTGGTTCTCAGATTCCCTCAGCAGGGCTAAGCACCGGAGTGTTGCTCTCTGCCCTGATGCTAAGGAGGAGGCTGTGCCTTCTCTGGGCCAAGCATTGTCTACGCTGCTGCAGGTATAGAAAAGTATAAGACACAGGCACTGCTACCAAAGAACCCCAAATTAGTCAGGGTGATGGACACATCAACAGATCATTATAAATGCGATACAAGGTAGCAAGGGCAATGATGAAGTTGTGTCCAGAAGGCTTGAATTCCCAGTGGGTCACAGGAAGCATAGGATGCTGAAACACTAGGATCCTCAAACTCATGGTGGGCACTTTACACCTGGCATCCTCATTCCCAAATGCACAAATTGCCTGGTACTCTTCCCCACCGATAATGAGACTAGGATAGGGAAAGAATGCTTGGTGAGAATTTGAAAAATTGCTGCTCTTAAAACCTCACAAAGCTCCCTGGGACATGAGAGGTTCTTTTCAGGAGAAGAGAAGGACACAAGTTTTATGCTATACAATGTAAAATATCCACCTTAACTCTCTTGTCTACCCCATTGAGACAGCTGGCAATATGCTTTCTCAGAATCAAGGCATTTGACTCGTCTTGAAATTGCAGTTCTGTGATCAGAAATCTTTAGGGTATATAAAAGGTTTTGGGGGTTCAAAAACTCAGTGACAAAATCTAATTTGATATTGAGCAAATTAAATTTCTATTGAGCTGTTTTGAAAGAAAGAAATATTATTGTAACCTACAGCTGCACACAGCATAAGCTCTCCATAAATACAACCCAAAGGGATTTTCTTCATGATTCAAACATCATGAAGTGCTTCTAAAGTTATTTCAACATGTAGTAATTATTTCTAGATTTCATTAAGTTTCTGGCCTCCAATTTTTGTTCTCGCTTTATAGTGTTTGTCACAAAATTTGAAGGAGGCTAAGGACATAAACTGGAATAGAGCATGGGAACTGTGTTAGCTGTCTAAGGCTGCTGTAACAAAGTACCATAAGCTGAGTGGCCTAAGCAACAGAAATGTATTCTCACAGTTCTGGAGGCTAAAAGTTCAAGACTGGTGTCTGAAGGATAGGTTACTTCTGAGGCTATAAGGGAGAATCTTTTCGCTGCCTCTCCCTTAGCTCTAGAAGTTTGCCGGCAACATTTGACATTCCTTGGCATGTAGAAGCATCACTCTGATCTCCGTCTTCATGTTCAATGGGGTTTCTGCCTGTTTGCACATCTGTCTCCAAATTTCCCTTTTTATAAGGACACCAGTCCTATGGATTAGAGCCTACTCTAATGACCTCATTTTAACTTGATTACCTCTGTAAAGACCCTATGTCCAGGTAAGGTTACACTCTCAGGTACTGGGGTTAGGACTTCAACATATGAAGTTTAGGGAGACACGACTCAACCCATAGCAGAAGCAAACATTTATTGAGAATCTCCTCCATAGAAGACCTGGTTCTAGTTACATTACTCACTTTATTTTTGCAATACTCTTTGAAATGCATTTCATTGTTACCATTTTGTAGTTTGATTCCTTCATTCCTTTAACAAATATTTTTTTAAGTATCTGCTCATACCAGGAACACTGTGGTTGAGAGAGACTTGTCTCTACGATTTGCAACAGATTTTCATTTTTGGTCCGTATTCCTTAATGTACACTCTTATTAGTTAAAAGAAAAATGAAAAAGGTCAAATGCAAATTGGAACATAAAACTTTTCTCAAGATTAACATCATCAAATATATAAATTGCATATCAAATCAAATATTTATATGGCACCTTAAAGGCCTCTCGCACTATAAAACACAATGATAATAGAGTAGATGTAATAATTATTAAACCCTATTTGACTTTGCATTTATTAGAAATAAACCTGATCTATACTCAAAATGTGTGCACTGGGGAAGAATGCTTGCAAAGAGCCACTCATATTTTTATTTAGAAATAAAACATGAAAGTTATCTATACTGTACTTGAGTTTCTTAGCATGAAATTTAATAATTCCAAATGTCAGTTGGTCAAAGCTATTTAGGTCTTTTTTGATGCTGGAACATATAGCTCTACTTCAACAAACATTTTAACATGCATTAGTTCTCAACATAAAACAAAATGAATGTCATTTCAAAACTGAGTCATTGACAAATCACTTGTCTACAAACATAATGACCACTAACATAAACTGCATATATTATTTCTTACATGGCAAAAATGTGTTCAAGTTTTTATAATTTGATAGTTTATAATCTACTATATAATAAACTATAATTTAATAATTATATAATATATTGTAAAGGTTTTTCTTTAAATGAACGGAATAATACAATATTAACATACTGAGCTGAAATAAGGTTTTTAGTTAAAATTACTCAACATAAATCATCCAAAATTATGGGGGGGTGGCACTGATGGGTAGGGTAGAGATTCAAGAGTTTTTATACCACTTTGAAACTGTTAGTGAGTCCAAAATAGTCTGAGAAATATAAAGGAAAGAAAAATCATTTTCTAAACGCTAACTGGAAAAATCAGCCTTCCTTAAAAGTCTTCACAAGCTTCCCATCCCCTACAGGTGAAGTGCAACCTCCTTGACAAGATGAAGGAGCTTGGTGCTCATGATCTTTCCCAGTTTTCTCCATCTCTCACTCCTCTCCCACCACACACACACACACACACACACACACACACAACCTCCCGTTACTTCAACCCATTTCTACTCTTTGAACTGAGCATGCTGGAGGTTTTTCACACCTCTGTGTTTCATGGCAAGATATTCTCTCTGTTCGAAAACCCTCATATTCCTCATCTACCTTTGAAATACCCCAAACCCCACTCAGGCTTGACCTTCTCTGCTAAGCTTCTATGCATCCTCCCTCCCAATCCCTAGTAAATGTATCCTTTCCTCCTCCTCCAGTCAAAATCTGTGCCAGCCCCATAAGGGATTCTATGGATGCAGCTGCCCTCTACTGTGTGTCAACGCTTACCTCTCCCTGTTGTCTGGGACTCCTCCTTAGTTTAGGGCAGAAACTAAAGTCATTTGCTAGCAGATGCTTGTATGATTGACTGAATGAATGGACGCATAAATAACCAATTGAATGTGCCTCAGCTCCCTCATCTGGAAGGGAAGAATATCTTCCTGTCAAACCACATGTGACAATACCCTCCTGTGGCGGGTATTCACAGGAATGGCCACATTCCTCTTACAAAACACAGTCCCTGTCAGGCAATGATTACTTGACGTGCCTGACTACTGATGCCCAATCTGAATGTTTTTGTAAGAAAAATTTTGCTTGCCCCAGATTTTATTCCAATCTGCAAATGCTTTGAAATTCTCACAGTGAGACTACTTCCCATGCAATCATCCGTAAATGTTTTAGGGGGCAATTACTATAAGCCCTGAGTATCCTGGGTGCTGGGGATACAGTGTTCCCCGCCTCACAGAGATTGTAGTCCAGATGAAGTAAAAAAAAAAACAAAAAAACACGTCCTTACCCACAGGTTTATTTCTCTGACTTCATTTCTCAAAGTACAGTTTTTTTCCTTTCTTTGTTTTTTAAGTTTCCTAATCAGAGCCTAATTATCAGTAATGTGTTGCATGGTGGGTGATTTGTAGTATATTATGAACATCTGGTATTGTGTGCTAAATCTCAAATATTTCAGATTTTACTGACCAAACACATGGTTATATAGTACTCTTTATTCTGTTCAACATTTGAGTTTCTTTGAAGAATGGCACCAACAAAATTCCAAATTAAAAAATAAAATGGGACATTTAAATAGCTGATAAAGTAAAATATGCTTTTTAAATTTCTTTTCATTGGTTTCTTTATCCATTTGCACCATGGAAGTGTTAGTGGTATGAAATAGACTATATATTTTAAAAATCTCTTAAATGGGCTCTCTCACAGATTAGATATATACCAATGTCTCCAGTAGCATTTTATATAGATATTTAATATAAATGGCTGGGTCTTCAAGGCTGATGATTTTTTCATTTGTTTCTAATGAGAAAAATGTGCTTAACATTTCACTGCACTAAAGCCCAGAGTTTTACAAAATCTGATTAAATGATTCAGTTACAGTGAAATAGACTAAAGGGGCAGACCAAAATCTTCTGAATCAGCCTCCAGGTATCTAATGTGAGACTTGGCAGATTGTTTCAACTCAATGTGAAGCCATTCCAATTCTCAGCAAGTATGTTCAATCTGTACTTGATATTATAAAGCACATGTCTAATAATTACCCATGTGTTAAAATCCTGGGATTTTGTTTCACCAATGGAAGAGATAATTCTTACATAATATCAACCCCAGTCTCTCTGAATGAAAGGATCTGTCAATCAAACATCTAGATAGTAAAGACAAACTGCTGGGGCAGGGAAGCAAAAATTTCCACATAAATCCATAATTAAATTGAATCTAGAAACAAGCTTCAAATTTTCTCTCCTCATATAACTGTCTACTGTTGTATATATTCTAATTAGTGTCTTACTATGTCTTTAACATTAGAAAAACAGGGAGCAAGGGTGATAGCTCATTTTTCAAATATTGGCTATTTTTCAATAGCCTTAAATAGTTATCTAATTGGTGAGATTACTTCTATGGATGAAAGGTAGGCTATAAATAAAAATAATGAAGACTTTGTGGTAATTACAGGTACACATTTCTTTTCCTTCCCCTGAAATACATGGTGCAATTATTTATACATGAAGTCAAAGAAATGGTTATTAAACCTTTACTAAAGAGGTTGGAGATGGGTTATTCTCCCACTAAAAAGTTTAATGGTTTTTAAACCAAACAACCTTTAAAGTGTGGTGACAAATTGGTCGACTAATGAGACTCAGTAAGATGACTAATAGGCTGGTAACAAATGGTGTGTCCCACCAGCCTCAAATGAATAACTCTTTAGATGTAAACACCTTTCATCCTGAAGAAATCATTTTTAAATGAGACTTTTATACACACATGCTTTCATTGATTGAGTTCCTATTACATGCCCAGCATGGTTACCAAGGGTAGAGAGAACGAATTATGTACTTTGTCTTTGTACTCTATACCTTGTTTGAGAGATAAAACATCATTGGTAGACTCAGTGAGGGCATGCAAACTGTGTGATAAAGCAAGAATGGTCATCAGAGAAGAGGGAAGTAAAAGTCGAGTGTTGGTGACAGCCTTGTAAGAAAAGTGATTTTTTAATCTGAAATGAAAAAATGGGCATAACCTTGGAGAAAATTAAATGCATATTCCAGATGGGGAAAGAAATGAGAAAATCCTGTGCTCTAAATGAGTTCAGTGTGTTTGAAGAAGCCAAAGGGGAGGAGGAGATAATTCATAGGGGGAGTAGAATATAGTAAAACTGAATAGGTACGGTGACATCAAATTACAGAGGACTTTAAATGACAAGCCTATTTCTAATTGTTTTCTTTTCTTTCTTTCTTTCTTTTTTTTTGCTTCTATTATACAATTTTCCAGGAAAAAAAAAAAAAGAGCCCACTGATTCAACGATTAACCTGTATGACCATGAATAAAGACTTCACTATGTCTGGGTCTCCATGCTCATTACGTACACATTGATCTACTGGCCTAAAGGCCCTTTAATATCTCTATCTTCTAGAAGAGTCTATGATCTTAAAATTCAAAGAGGCCTACTAATAAAACATGACAGTAAAAGGACATTGGAGCCTACACAATGCAGATACTCACAGATCAACTTGATCTGGAAGAAGTTACTTACAACGCGAAAAAAGGGTGGAACTATATAGGGGTTATACATAATTTATTTCCCTTCCAAGGCTCCATGGCTCTCTCTCACTGTCTACCAAACACTGACTCTTATTCTATGCCAGAAATCATGCTAGTCACTTGATGTGAAGTCAATGCTATATTCATTTTCGATATAAGTAAACCAAGGCTCAGAGAGAATAACACCAAAGCTGTGCAACTAGTGAGAGGTCAATCTGTCATTTAAACCCAAATAAATTCCATTTAAAGGCTTACTTATTACATACATATCCTTTAAAAATTTCTTTAGTGAAGAAGGTCTGCAGAAGTTAAACTTCTCAGGTTTATTTTTTTTAACCTAAAAATTCCTATATTGTGTCCATGTTCTTAGCAGATTTTCTGGGTCCACAATTCCAGGTCGACAGCTATTTTTTTCTTACAACTATAAGGCATTTGTATTCTTCTGGTTTTCATGTTGCTGTTGAAGAGACTGTTATCAATGGAATTTTCTGTAGTTCTTTCTTTTTGTGTGATAGTCTCTGTTTTGAGTCTTCCGATGTTTCACTACATTGTATAGTCATGAATTTCTTTTTGTTTATTCTGTGTGGTTAATATCATGCTTCTGAAACATTAATGCTTCAATTATCACCTCATCCATATTCCCAATTTTCACATTCTGGAAATCTGATTTGAAGTATTGTAAACTTTCTCAAGATATCCTTCATGACTCTTAGTCTCTTTTTCTTATTTTTCCATTCCCTAGTCTTCCTGTGTTGCAGTCTGGATAATTTCTTTAATCATTAATATCCTCTTAATCTGTACCTAAACTGCTTCCTTCATTCACTGAGTTTTACACTTCAATGATTATATTTTTGATATATAAAATTTTAATTAATTCTCTTTCAAACCTCCTTGGTAAATTTTAAATAGATTTTGGGTACTTTATTCCTTTATATGTAATAAATTTAAATTTATTTAGATTTTAAAATGTTATGTCTTCACAGATTTCATGCATAGTTATTTCATATATTTGAATATTTTGAAAGTTGAAATGCTGTTAATTTTTTTACCTCTGTCAGCTGTAACCCATGGTAGGCTGTTTCCTTATGTGTTTGGTAAATTTTGATAGTAGGTTCATAATATATTGAACTTAACTTATGGAGATATGTAGGGTCTAATTGGGGATGCTCTTCTCTAGAAATAGTGATATTTTCTTCTGCCAAAGGCCAAATAATGTTCATTGACCCAGGCCATATTAACTTCTTAGATGATCTTAGTTTAATTTGGATATATCAGTTTTTTTCACCTGTTCTCAGACCCAAGACTTAGTCATTTGATCTTGATTACCAAAGAGATATTTCTCTGTCCCACAGACCAGTGGTGTTCATTTACTGTCTTCTCCTCTTACAAGTTCTTTTCACCACTTTTCCCCTCTTAGACTCACCTTTTTGGAGACATTGTTGACTCCCTCACCCTCCACATTTGGTCAGCTGCCAAATATTATTGGTATTTCCTTCATTGTAGGTTTTTCATTTGTCTTTTCCTTTCTAGAACCTGTGTGCCTCTTGCCACCCATATTTTCATCCATAACACTCTGAACTTCCTCAAGGGAAAAGCTTCTACTTGGTTGTCTTAATGTCACTTATCCCTCTCTTTATCATCACTGACACAACACTACTAAATCACACTTCCTGAAGCACTTATTTGTGAACTTATTGCTTAAAAGCTTTGAATTTATCACAGTCAACTATAGTAGGCTTCAGCAGAGTTTTATTGGAATATAGCATCACTTTTTCACTTACATATTTTCTATGACTGCTTTCTCACTACAACAACAAAATTGAGTGGTTACAATAGAGATTGCATGGTCCTCGAACCCTAAAATATTTATTATACTTTAAGAAAAGGTTTTCTGGTTATTGAACTACAGAATGAAATCCAAATTCTTATCTTGCTATTCAAGGATCCCAAGTACCTTTTCAGTTTTTTCTCTCAGCATTCTCCTAAAAGAACCAACAGCTCAGTAAAATTATTTTTTTAACTAGGCACATTCAATTCTAGGCCTTCTATTTGGAATGTTCTTTCTCACACCTCTTCTATCCTATCTATTTATCTAATATGTTTATGTACTCCAGGGCCCCACTTACCTACATATCCCCCCACAAAGGTTTTTCCCAAACATCTCAGCCCATAGCTTCATTAACTGAAGCTCATAAACTATTGTCTCAAAATATTAGTCTATACTGACATTTTCCTTCTGATGTACATGTCCCATTTCTCCAACAAGACTGTAGGTTATAACCTCAAATATTTTGAATGTTCAGTACCTAGGACAGTGCCTGAAACTTGGCATAGTAGAAATGCTGAGGGTGAGGAGAGGAGACAGAGCTGGGTTTAAAGCTATCTTTATCACATACTGGTTTGAATAAGGTTCTTAGCCTAACAGCCTCAGCTTCCTAATCTGTAAAATACATAAAAAATCATATTGCTTTGCTTCTTCCCTTCTCATCACACTGTCTTTATTTTACTTATTCAATGCCTGTCATCCACTCAGGATAGTAAGCTCAACGAAGGAGGATCCACAACTGACTTATTCACTGAAGTATCCTCAACTCTTCACACAGAACCTGGAAACATTTGTTCAATGAATGAATTAAAGTGTCCACCTTAAAAGGTTTTCAACAAATGTTTGTCCTCTTCCACTTTTCCCTTTTACTTTCCCTACAATATATAATACGAACTCAATAACCATGGTGACTTCATAGAGATTAGGATGCCAGAAACAGCTGATATACAAATTATTTGTTAGGAAACAAATTAATAAAAATATAAGGCAAAGAAAGTTGAATGCATTACATTTGTGAAGATCATGTACTTATTTCAGAGTCTACAGAAGACAGAGTAATCTTATTTATAATTTTTTAAAGTGCCCTAACTCTGGAAGTCATGAAAACTGCATATTTGACCTGAAAAAATAACTGGAGTTTCATAAATTCTTAATATGTAAAGAAAAAAAACACAAAGTGATGCCTAGGACTTTCCAATCAGGTTTTCTTGGGTTATTTCCCTGTAGTCATTCTTTTCTGGTGCTGGATTCTTACATAACAAAAAAGGCATGAGAATGTATTCCATGTTTGTTTTCTCTTTGTTCCTATCAGACGTTTGAGTGTCAAATGCAAATTATAAAATTAGGTGGGAAGACAGCTGTGCTCGTCAATATACAACAAAAAAACAAATTATCCTAAAAAAGAAATTAGGAAAACAATTACATTTACAATAGCATCAGAAAGAATAAAACACTTAGGAAAAAATTTAACCAAGAAGGTGAAAAATCTATATGACATTGATGAAAGAAGACACAAATAAATGGAAAACTACCCTATACTCACGGATCAGGAAAATTAATATTGTTAAAATGTCCATATTATCCAAAGTGATCACAGATTCAATGCAATCCCTATAAAAATTCCAATGGCATTTTTCACAGAAATAGAAAAAATAACCCTAAAATTCATATGGAACCACAAAAGACCCTGAATAGCCAAAATAATCTTGAGAAAGAACAAGGCTGAAGGCATCACTCTTCCTGGTTTCAAATTATATTACAAAGCTATAGTAATCAAAACATTATGGTACACATAAAAAAACAGACTCATAGACCAATGGAACAGAATAGAAAACCCAGTAATAAACCTATACATATGGTTAACTAATATTCAACAAGGGTGCCAGTAATACACAATGGGGAAAAGATAGTCTCCTCAATAAATGATGTTGGGGGCTTCCCTGGTGGTGCAGTGGTTGGGAGTCTGCCTGCCGGTGCGGGGGGCACGGGTTCGGGCCCTGGTCTGGGAGGATCCCACGTGCCGCGGAGCGGCTGGGCCCGTGGGCCACAACTACTGAGCTTGCGCATCTGGAGCCTGTGCTCCGCAACAAGAGAGGCCGCGATAGTGAGAGGCCCGCGCATCGCGATGGAGAGTGGCCCCCGCTTGCCGCAACTAGAGAAAGCCCTCGCACAGAAACGAAGACCCAACACAGCCAAAAATAAAAAATAAATTTAAAAAAAGAATAAACAAAATGCAACAAAATTTAAAAAAATAAATAAATAAATAAATAAATAAATAAATGATGTTGGGAAAACCAGATATTCACATGTGAAATAAGGAAATTGGATCTTTACCTTACACCATACACAAAACTCATCTCAAAATGGATCAAAGACTTAAATGTAAGACCTTAAACCATAAAACACCCAGAAGAAAACAGGGAAAAACTTCTTGACATCGGTCTTGGCCAAATTGTTTGGGCATGACACCAAAAACACAGGCAACAAAAGCAAAAACATTCAAGTGGGACTATATCAAACTAAAAAGTTTCTGCACAACAAAGGAAACAATCAACAAAATGAAGAGATTAACTATGGAATAGTAGAAAATATTTGCAAGGCATATATCTGATAAGAGGTTAATATATAAGGAACTCATACAACTCAATAGCAAAAAATAAATAAATGATAACTCGATTTTTAAAATGGGCAAAAGACCTGAATTAACATTTTTTCCAAGGAAGGCATACAAATGGTCAACAAGTATATGAAAAGGGGCTCAAGATCACTAATCATCAGGGAAATGCAAATCAAAATCACAGTGAGATATCACCTTATACCTGTTAGGATGGTTATTATTTAAAACCAACAACAAAAAAAAAAGATAAGTGTTGGCAAGGATGTGGAGAAAAGAGAACCCCGGTACACTGTTGGTGGAAATGTAAATTGGTACAGCCACTATGGAAAACAAAGTTTCCTCAAAATTTTTAAAATAAATCTACTATGTGATCCAACTATTCCACTTCTGGGTATTTATTCAAAGGAATTAAAGTCACGATCTTGAAGAGATTCTTGCACTCCCATATTTACTGCAGCACTTTTCAAGATAACAAAGATATGGAAACAACCCAGATGTCCATCAACATATGAATGGATAAATAAAATGTGGTATATGCATACAATAGAATATTATTCAACCTTATAAAAGAAGGAAATCCTACCATTTGCAACATACGGATGAACCTGGAGGCTATTATGCTAAATTACATAAGCAACACAGAAAGACAAATATTGATCTCACTTATATGTGGAATTTAAAATTGTCTAATTCATGGAAGCAGAGAGTAGAGTTAATAGGAGCTGAAGAGAGGTGGAAATAGGGAAATGTTGATCAAGGAGTACAAATTTTCAGTTACACAAGAGGAATAAGTTCTGAAAATCTAATCTATGGCATGGTGACTAAAGGTAACAACACTGTACTGTATACTTGAAATTTACCAAGAGGGTGGATGCTAAGTGTTCTCACAACATACACACAAAAGTAACTATATGAGATGATGGATATTTTGATTAACTTGATTGTAGTGATTTTTTTCACAGTGTATATATATATCAAATCATGAAGTTACACACCTTAAATATATAACAACCAACAAAGAAACAAATAAATAGTAGGGCTTTAGTAGAAGTGACTGGTTAAGAGGTCCAATTCAACATTAAAGAAACATCATACCAGAGGTCAAATGCCAAAGACCTCATCCTAAGTTTAGAACTTAATGGGCATAACAGTGGGTTAAGTCATCTACTATCTCTGATTTCTTCACCTAATGTTTTGTATGATCTCTGATGTTTCTTCTAGCACCAGACATATCCATGAGTCTTTATGAATGCCTGAGACAATTTGGATTCAAGAGTCATATTAGCCTTATTTTTCTTTCAAAAACACTTCCTTTTTCCTTCACCAAGAAGTCAGGAAACATTTTTCAGTAGAGAAAATTCAAGAGTGCAATGACTTGCTTCCAGACAGATTTATTGAAGATGGAGAATCCCAAACACACAGCAGCAGCAAGAAAATCAATGCAAGACACTTCTAAGGGTTTTAAGAAGCAATCTTTTCCTCCTGTATTTAGGTAGGAGGAATTTGTAAAAATCTGTGTGCTAATAATGTTGAACAATGAAGCAAATCCCCCTTCAGGTGACTTTTTTCCCTAATTTTCTACATGTTTTTACAGTCAACCAATCTCCTATGGTCATTTTATCCAATGATAGATTCTTCCCCTGACTCTTTTTTCAGCAACTTATTCCAGATTCCCAAATGTTCAATGCATTGTGGTCACAGCTGCCTTTTGTAACCCTTTTCCTGATTTGAAGCCTTGGCAGCAGTTCTTGGGCATTATTTAAAGTAAACTAAGTAATATTATTCATAAATGCCTATAATTGCCTCGCTTCCCCCCTTCTCCCACTCTTCACATGATGATATTGGAGCTGGGATGCAGAGGAAATCAGGTGAAGTGCAAAATAATTTATTATACTTTATAATTCCTCAGAGAACATTTTATCTCAGCTTTCCTCCCACACACATTGTATACACACCACTGCCCTGTGGGTCACTTCAGACACCCGAAGCCGAGTCAGACAAAACACATATTACCTGTAAATTATCTCTATAAACCATGTGAATCAGTTAGCACAAAGGCCAAGGGCACATCCAGCGAAAAGGCTGAGCCCTGTGATTAATGAATTGGAGAAACCAGAGGCAAATAAAGTAGACAATTTTAATGAACCTCTGACCCACCTCTAAAATGTGTGAGGAAGGAAAGCAGGAGCAAGATGTACAGGAAGGGAAGGCATTTTAAGGATCCAACGCTCAGCAAGGTAAAGACAATTAGAAGCAAAACTAATTTTATCCTTGAAGGCATAAATTATAAAGGTTCTAACCCAAATGTCCACCCATTATCAAGTACACCTAAAGTACAGATGACCTCAGAAAAACAACAATTCAAAATTTAATTGATTGCTGTCTCTACCAACTGACAAACAAAGTCCAATGTATGCAAAGCTCCCTCTCTCTATCCATCCAGGTGTGTCTGTATCCCAGGGCATATTTTAAATGTTTTCACAAAATAAATCTAATACTAGATTTAATATGCCACTGCTTCATCACATCCAATCATGACCCTCTTGTCTCATCTTCTACTTACCTGCCCCACCTTTTCCTGTCAGTGGTCACCACCACCCCACTAGCTACCACTGCCAACTGGTGTCCTTCCACACCACCCAGTAGGACTTGGCATTTTCCTGTCAGTGACTGTCCCTGGCCCCTTGGCTTGCAACCTCCTGAAGTTGGCTGCTGCTTATCTACCACTGATTCATTTATTCATTCAACCAACGTTTGGACCTACTGTGTTCCAACCATTGTCTAGGTACTTAGAATACAGTGGCAAACGAGTCAGATTGCTCTTAAGTTCTGGTGAGGTAAGAAGACTTTAAAAGAAAACAAAAAGTAAACAAGATAATTTCAACAATTGTTAAGTATGACAAAGAAAATAAATCATGATAATGTGATGTCCTTACATGGCTGAGCAGGAACACAGAAAGAGCTTGGCTCCTGACACTGACCCAGCCCTCCCACTGTGACCGCCTTTCATCAGAGGTTCAACATGGCCATTTCCACTTTAATACCTGCATCCCTTTCTAGTCAGAAGAAAAGAGAACAGAGAAAGTTAAAGGGCAGGGCTCCTACCTTTAAAGACACATCCTCGGGCTTCCCTGGTGGCGCAGTGGTTGAGAATCTGCCTGCCAATGCAGGGGACACGGGTTCGAGCCCTGGTCTGGGAAGATCCCACATGCCGCGGAGCAGCTGGGCCCGTGAACCACAACTACTGAGCCTGCGCGTCTGGAGCCTTTGCTCCGCAACAAGACAGGCCGCGACAGTGAGAGGCCCGCGCACCGCAATGAAGAGTGGCCCCCGCTCGCCACAACTAAAGAAAGCCCTCGCACAGAAACGAAGACACAACACAGCCAAAAATAAATAAATAAATTTAAGAACAGTTTTAAAAAAAAAAAAAGACACATCCTCAAAGTTGCATATTCCACTTATCTTTATATTCTACTGTCCAGAATTTAGTCATCTGACTGCATATAACTGCAAGAGAAGCTGAGATGTAGTCTGTATTCCAGTAGGTCACATGCCTAACTAAGAATTTGGAGTTCAATTACTCTAGAGGAAAGGGGTTAATAGGTTGGAGCAAGTAACCATCTGACACTTACATAGGCAAATTTATTACTCTCCTTTGACAAAAGAGGAAACTACAGGGGAAAAAGAGAGAAAGAGAGAGAAATGACTTGCCCAAAGTTACACAGCTAATATGCGGCAGAGCCAGGATTTGAACCTAAGAAATCTGGGTCTCTCTTTGGCATATTGGGATAAATACATTTAAATAAATGAAAAAAAGGAAAGGGAGGAGGTTGAGTGCCTTAGTAAACAGGAAAGGGAAACCAATGGTGACTTCCTTAATTCGTGTAGCTTCAATTTAGGAGAAATATGTTAAGATTTAAGAAAGAAAAGTCTAATTCTGAGGGTGACAGTCAAATACCCCTCTTCTTTGAAGATTCACCTGCCACATGAAAAGACCAAAGACGTGGACAAGATTAAGTTTGACAAAGAAGATAGAATGCAGTCTTCAAAGCCATTTGGGTACAGAAAGAGGAGGGTATGTGGAGAGTGGCAATTTAGCATCGCTAATTATCCAATTCTCCTCAGCATTAAAAATGAGAAAACTAACTCTTAGCTGGTCCACGAGGATCCACTGCTTTCTCAGTGTACTAAACAGCAAACAGAAAAGCAGACGGAACAAAGAGGGCAGAATTTTGCCTTCAAACAAACTCACCCAGCAATAATTCTAAATTCTCACAACCGCTAATAATTTTTCCAAATTATGTTTATGTTTTGTAGAAATGAGAGAGCTCAAGAGACTCCCGATTCAGGAGTGTTTATCAGTTTTCCTTCTTTGATCAGTGCAAGGCTTGCCATTTTTCAAGAATGCAAGCGCATCAAGATGTTCAATCAAGGATGCTGGACTGTAATTCCCAGGGCTCCAGGGGGAGGTAGGGGGAGGCGGGTGTGGGGAGCACAGACTCTGTGTGGTGGTGTGAGTGCAAAGGCTGTGGGGAAGAGGCACGTGAAAGGCAGTCACAATATAACCTCTCATTTCTCTATTTACCATGCAAGTCTTCTTTACAGCTACAAAATTAAGGAGGTGTTCTCAGTGATTTCTCCTGGAAGCTAGCAAGGGCCTGATGGCAGAGTTGACAGGACTGAAACAACCCTCAAGAATACAAGGGAGACATGAAGAAGTGAACTCAGGAATTTGCACAGATTCACGGGAAGTCGTGGTCTTGTAACTTTTGCATAGTTTCCAACCAAGAGTTTCTAAACCTCTGAGGCATAGAAAATACCCAAGTGATTTGTGGATTGCATCAGAAAGCAAAGCACAGGGTCTATACTGATAATGAACTCAGGTACTTTGACACTTGGGCACTACGGTGAATTAGTTAAGTAAGTTAGTAACTGCTAGACACTGTGTTAATAATGAAGAGAGGTTACAGGAGGAAGCAGTAAGCAGATGAAAAGGAAGAAAACTAATATTGTTCACAACCAATATATCAAGCTGTGTGCATCCTATATTTTCTCTCATTTAATTCTCACAACAACCCCTCTGAGGTAGGTTGCGTCCCAATGCAGAAATGTTGAAACTGAAACTCAAAGGATATAAGCATCTTTCCAAGAGTCACCTTGCTTGGAATAGAGGAGCTGCATGAGGAAGAGTAAATTTTGGCTTTTGACTCAAGGTTCCAACAGATCCTTGGAAACTCTCACTTACTCTCCAAAGCCCATGGCAGTCACCAGAGGTCAGACATTCATTCCAAATGACCAAGTCTCCATAATGACGCCATAAGTCAGAACAGTAGGATCCAGCTCACTCATAAATTGTCCTGCTTCCAGCCAACTCAAGAATATTCAACCTTCTGGCACTAAAAATTTGAAGAACGTGCTCAAACTCAATTGATACTTACCAGATTGGCTTCACCTGGTTCTTTCAAAAGGGAATAAAATGTCAAGGCAAAGTAAAGTGTTTAGAGCAGCTGCAGGGTAGTGGCATCAAATCATCCATGGAGTTCTTTCAGAATACACAAGTTCAGACCTTCCCTGCTGGAAATGCTGATTCATTAGGCTTGCGGTAGGGCCAGGAAATATGCATTTATAAAAAGCTTCACACGGGATGTATCGTACATTTCACTGTGATTCTGATGTAAGCAACACAGTTGAGCCCTACTGCATTAGTACAAACTAAGTGGCCGGGAAAGGCATCCAAATTAATGAAAAATCAGTTTAAAATATTTGTAATAAAATTTAGCTATATTGCCATGGAGGTTGGTAAGAATGGGGACTAGGGTGCAAGATTTCCTCGCTGACTGCCAATAGACCAAAGGAAGTTTTGAGAGCAACCCCTGTGTATGTTTTAGCTCCTAGATAAGTAATAGTGCTCCTTATAAGACTATCTCAGAAGAGGGAACGTCGGCAAATGTGATTTCCTCCCTTGCTGCTGAGCTCTTAGGTCTATACTGATAATGAACTCAAGTACTTTGACACTTGGACACTACGGTGAATTAGTTAAGCAAGTTAGTAACTGCTAGACACTGCATTAATAATGAAGAGAGGTTATAGGACCAACACTCCTTTGGCTGTGGCTCATCACCTGGAACAGCTCCTGGAGTTCATGGCTGCACAATGACACCCCCCACCCCCAGACATGTAGTCAGTGATGCTTCATGATCAGCTGGCTGGTTCTCCACTCCCATTGTCCAGCCCCATTTATGTATCCTCTTAAACTCGAAAACTACCACATCATCACACATATCTTACATGGTGATTTGATGCCAAACCTTCCACACGTATATTCCAAAACCCTGTAAAGACACATAAGAGAAACACCCATAGAAAAATTTATTATTATTATCATTATCATTAAATCGAGTGTTTAGTGTACAGAAGGTAATTTAGTTGCTTTATGTCCATTAAACTCATTTAATAATCACAGTAACCTATGAAGTAAGATGACATGCAGAGGGCAGCAGGTGCCAGGTTTGCCAGGAAGGTGGAGAGACCCTAATCTTATTCCAGGGGATGGGGGAAATGGCAGCTGTGCCTGCTAAAGAAGATCCCAGCTTCTTTGCCTTTGTTCATTAGTGGCACCGACTTCATGCCAAAGTGTCACTTTATGACTGGGGAAGTGAGCCTTCTCTTCCCATTCATCATTTCATTTCATCTTGCATTTTGCATAAGATATTACTATCTAAAAGCCTAACTATAGTATCTTTAAAGGATTCTCAGGCATCATTAGCATGTAAGTAAATTATCATCCTTCAATCCTGCATCTTTGTTCAGTCAACAATTTCTGGGTAGAGAGTAAGGAGAAACACCTTCTCAGAGCTTTACCTTGGTTATTATAAATATAAATTATTAATTATGGAGTAAGTAATATTAAAAGCACTTAGCACAGCCATGGAGATGACAAATCCACCAGACACACTCCTAAAGACAACTTTTCTACAAACTACCAATAAACTCTGAGAATTAGCTACTTCACAAGTTCTTTTCTTTCTCATGGAGGAGAAACTGCATGAGGTTAAAGATCATAAAATAAAAGGGTCAGCTGGTTCTCCTTTGAGGTAACAGACATATTTCAAATATTTTTTCTACCCTGTCTATCAATATATGATGTGGAGGAAAACACACCTTGTCATATCAGAGGAGAAACTGAACTACTAACAGCTCACTTAAAGGATGCCTGCCCTCTATACCAATCTAGATCTGTCCCACTCTTAAGAGAAGTTATGTCCTCAGTATGGACATCAAGAAAAAAGAAAGATGAGGAAGAGGAGGGTAGATGGGGAGAAAAAAGGAGAAGAAAGAGATGAAGGGGAATGAAAAGAGAAAGACAAGGAGGAAGAAGAAGGGGGAAGAAATAACTTTTACAAGTGCTCACCACTGAAACCCTGACAGCCTCTCTCCAGTTTGAACCATTATCTGGGAATATACAATTATTTTATCTAGTTAAAAACTGTGGGACAAAACTATGGAAGTAAACAAATGACTCTATACTTTATTTGTGTTAAGACAGATGACCATTGTCAGGGAAGTTGACAGTATCAACTATTTAAAGCATTTTTCTGACAATACATTGAAGGGCCAATTACTCCTTGATATGACACTACTGATTTGAACTTGTCAGTTTGATGGCAAACCATTTTTTTCTGTTTGCATTTTTGCTTTCTTGACAGAAAAAATCTAGTTCTGGAACTTCTGTAAACAAGGTAATGCATGAGGTAAGCACTATCTCCTTGCCATTAATACCACTCTTGTTTGTGTTTTTACTTCTTATTTTAAAGGATGAGCTCTCTGAGAGAACATTCTTCAGAAATGACTGATAATATACACTAAAAAGAGACATTAACAACCAAACATTTTTCTTACAGTGGATGAAATAAAACATAAATATCACATAACTAGACTTGCCATCTTTGTTTCCCAAGTACATCTTTCCTGCTTTAATGTAGGTGAAAGGAGAGTAAAAAGTTTGGAGAATATTGTATTATTATTATATAAACATATATATAAATGCATATGTATGTTTCTCTATAGACACATATTTTATATAAATACACACATGTATATATACATACATGTGTGTATATATACATGTGTGCCCAAATATGTGTCTGTGTGTGTAATAATAAACTAATAAATAAATAATAATAAAAATAAATATTTATTTTTAGAGTATTTTTTAGAGGAGAAATATATCTCTTTTTTAACTTTTATGGGAGTATAGTTGCTTTACAATGTGTTAGCTTCTGCTGTACAGCAAAGTGAATCAGCTATACATATACATATATCCCTTCTTTTTTGGATTTCCTTCCCATTTAGGTCACCACAGAGCACTGAGTAGAGTTCCCTGTGTTATACAGTAGGTTCTCATTAGTTATCTATTTTATACATAGTAGCGTATATATGTCAGTCCCAATCTCCCAATTCATTCCACCCTCTCTTCCGCCCTTGGTATCCATACGTTTGTTCTCTACATCTGTGTCTCTATTTCTGTTCTGCAAATAAGTTCATCTGTACCATTTTTCTAGATTCCACATATAAGCGATATCACATGATATTTGTTTTTCTCTTTCTGACTTACTTCACTCTGTATGACTGTCTCTAGGCCCATCCACGTCTCTGCAAATGGCACAATTTTGTTCCTTTTTATGGCTGAATAGTATTCCATTGTATATATGTACCACATCTTCTTTATCCATTCCTCTGTTGTTGGACATTTAGGTTGCTTCCATGTCCTGGCTATTGTAAATAGTGCTGCAATGAACACTGGGGTGCATGTATCTTTTTGAATTATGGTTTTCTCTGGGTATATGCCCAGGAGTAGGATTATGGTCTTCCTCATCTTTATTTGATTTTTATATATATATATATGAAGAGATTTCTGTGTATATAGAAGGAGATTTGTTTTAAGGAATTGGCTCATGCAATTACGGAGGCTGACAAGATCCACAGGCTGAGTCAACAAGCTAGAGATCCAGGAGAGCCAATGATGTGGTCCTGTCTAAGTCTGAAAGTCAAAGAACCAGAGGACCCAATAGTATACAGTTCCAGCCCAAAGGCCAGCAGGCTTCAGACTCAGGAAGAGCTGATGTTTCAGTTCAAGTCTAAAGGCAGGAAAAAGTTTATGTCCCAGTTTGAAGGCAGTTAGGCAAGAGGAATTCTCTCTTCCTCTGGAGAGGGTCTTTTTGTTTTATTCAGGCCTTCACCTGATAGGATAAGGCCCACATGGGGGAGAGCAATTTGCTTTACTCAACCCATCTATTCAAATATTAACCTCATCCAAAACTCCCTTACAGAACACCCAAAATAACTGAATATCTGGGCACCCACTAGCCCAGTCAAGTTGACAGATAAAATTAACCATCATATTCCTAAATCTCAGTTTTTTAATCTGTAATACAGAAATTAATATGAATACTGACTTCATAAAGTTGCTGAGTGGGATACATTTTTTAAAAAATGTAAAACAGCCAAACGGCTGTAACATGGTGAGATCCCAATGATTGTTGGTTGGAGTCAGAGCCAAGAATAGTGATTTTCAAGGTGGGCCCTGACGTGGAGTACCCCCAGCCCCCCCAAGGAAGAATTGATTCTGTCCTTTGCTGGCTATGTGATATTGAGCAAGGAACTAAACCTGCCCCCGTCTCAGTTTCCTCAACTGTAAAATGCAATGATAGCACCTTCCTTACAGGGTATGGTGAGGATTAATTAAACTGATGCTTCTCCATCAATCCTGCACAATGCTGGCACTTAGAGCAATTGCATATTGGGTAATCATGTTATCACAAATGCAAATATACCTTACTTCTACAAAGAGATTTTAATTTCCTCCTTATTTAAATCGGGAAGGCAACTACTTTTATTATCACAATTTTACAGAAGAGAAAACAGAATGGGAGTGAGTGAGAGCCTTGCCGGGGATCATTCAGTGTGAGAATTTCTCCCAGATCTTGCTCAACTGCTCTCTTATTCCCCCAGCAGGTTGATTTCTTCCACAGATGATTAGCAATATTCAAAACAGCTGAATCCTAAGCATATCATTTTTGAAAATCCAGGTATTTACTCAGGGTGATTGGCTGAAAACAATGTGCTTTATAACTCTAGATTAGGGGAAATATGACAAAGATGGTGTGGATCATAACAGTCTTTTCAGCCCTTACCTTTCTCTCTCTCTCTCACACACACACACACGTACACACCACCCCACCTGGCAAAGGTAGCTCTTTTTCTTTACATGTTATTTAGCACTGACTACATTAGGTACTTTACTGAGCACTTTACATACTTTATCTTGTTTAGTCCTCATAGCATACTGTGATTTAGGAACTGTTATTATTCCCTCTTTAAAAATGAAGAAATGAGGTTTAGGAAGTTTGTCTGAGGTCACAAGTGTAAATCCAGAAAGCGCACTCAGCCATGCTGTCCCCAGAATGCTTTTCCCAGGCAGCCAATTCATTTATTCAATTCATTCAACAAAGTTTATTGAGCACTTACTATGTTGCAGCATCAGGCCCAGTGTTGGGTGTACAGAGGGGAATGGAAGAAGCAATGCCCTGACAGTCATGGAGGTTACCCTGTAGTGCATGCATTCTCTACAGGGCCAATGTCACCCCCTACGGGTTGAAAAATGGCTCTTGGGGCAAAATAAACAAAATCTTACTCTTTTTATGTACATAGCACACATATACATACAGAACATAAACAGATGGATAGCATATTTGTGGTGGCAGGTGATTAGGAAAAAATGTTGACAAAGGCTCCTTAGAGGGTGATGATAAAAAACAGGTTGAGAAATGCCATGTTAATGTGAGATGCAGCTATTAAAAAATAATTACACCAATAAATATATGATTACGAACTGTCACATACACTATGAAGCAAAGGAAAAAAGTATTATAAAAGTGAATTTTTTAAAAAAGAGAGATCTCATTGTGTTCAGGTCAGGGAAAGCATTTCTGCATAAATGACATTCAAGCTGAAACCCAAAAAATGAAGAATTTTCCAGGGTAAGAGCAGCACATGTGAACACCTTGGGGTGTACATTAATCAGAGTTCCCCAGAGAAACAGAACTAACAAGATTAACAGGGTTTGTGTGTGTGTGTGTGTGTGTGTGTTTATACAGAAAGAGAGAGAGAGAGAGATGGATTTTAAGGAATTGGCCCATTCAACTGTGAAGGTTTAGTGAGTCTGAGATCTGCAGGGCATTATAGCAGGCTACAGACCCAGGGAAGAATCAGTGTTGCAGCTCAAATCTGAAGGCGGCCTGCTGGCAGAATTCCTTCTTGCTCAGGGGAGGTCAGACTTTGTTCTGTTTAAGGCCTTCAACTGATTGGATGAGGCCCACTCACATTATGAAGGGTAATCTCTTTTACTCAAAGTTCACTGATTGAAATGTTAATCTCATCAAGAAAATATCCAAACAGAAACATCCAGAATAATATTTGACCAAATATCTAGGCACCATGGCCCAGTCAGGTTGACACAAAAAATTGAGCATTACATTCAGTCTCCACATTTTGAAGGATGGAAAGAAAGCAATTTGGTTGAAGGAGGAGCTAGGAGGAACATGGTGCAGCCTGAGATGCAAAGGTAGCAGAGGCGATTCAGCAGGGCTCTGGAGCCATAATGAGGGCTAGAACCATAGCTTACAAGTGACGAAAACCACTGAAGGATTACATGGAGGAGGGAGACCTGATTCACGTCATTGTCACTGTAACTGTCACTGTTATTAAGAACCATTGATGTCAAATGACAATAGGAGATGTGAGAGAGGAGGCTGAGCCTCCAGGGCAGAATTTGTGATGATCTGGACTAGAATAATAGACTTGGTGGAGAGAAATGCTTGGATTCCATGTATATTTGGGGACAGACTTGTTGGGATTTGTTGATAGATTGGGCGTGTGAGTGAGGCAGAAAGAATCAAAATTTATCCCCATATTCTTGGAATTCTTCAAGAATCCCTGGAACATCACTCTCTCAGTAAAGTTTTCCCTGACTCCACCAACACCTAGTTATGCATCTCTTGCAACACTTGTTTGTATTTTTATATGTCTTTCCCCTGTCTGTCTTCCCAACTGGTTTATTACTGCCCCAGCTTATCTACCTTTGTATAATTGATTAGCACTGACACAGATTCTCATTAACTGCCAAATGAATGTGTGACAGTGGAAAGTAGACAGAATTAGGAATCCTAATTCCATCTTTAACCTTTACCAGGGACCTAGCAATCATCTAACTTTTAGCTTGCCATCAATGAGTTTCAGTTTCTTCTTTCATTGGAAAAATTATTTCTTGTTCTGTGTACCTTTTGTGGCTGCTGTATCACATAAAATAATACATGTGAAATGTGCAAAAAGAAGTACCACTGTGTAGAAAAAAATCAATATTTCAGCATTTTAAAAATAAACCAACATTATGGATACATAACAATCTTTCATTTCCACTTGTTACACAGATAAGACACTAATTTCACACTTTACAAAGAGCATCCTGTATTGTGCATAAAAGTCACTGAGAAAAATAAGGATCAGAGTTACTGGGATTTTCAAAGAGATGAAATGCACATAAACATAAAAAGGAAGAAAAGCCATCAAATACGGTCTAATATTTCTGTTCTTTGGGAACTATTCTGTTTCTGTCCAGATCAGGAAAGATACTCTAAAAACACTTAAGTAGTAGACATTTTTGTTCCTATCTATAATATGTTCTCAAGGCAGTTTGTCTTGTTTGATTTAAATTACATATCATGATGTGGTCAAAAACAGACATATTTCTATTTTGAATTTTGAAAGTTACAAGGGTCAAATCATTTTCAAAGAGAAACAGGTCAATACCAGAGTCAGGACTCATAATTAACATTACTAATTCTCTATCTCAAAATTTGACCGTGAATGTTATCCATTATAAAATTTGAAAAAAAATACAATTGCCTTAGGTTGTCCTATTTAAAAGTTAGATCACAAAAATGACTTGTAAAAATTGAGCATTGAGGATGCAATGTAAGATCATTTTATTTCTTCACATTTCTGCTCTTATAAGAGTCACCTAAAGTGAGTATTTCTACAAGTCTCCGTTCTGACCAGGGCATGTATTCTGGATAATGTCTCTATACATATATCCACTATATGGTCGTATAACCTATTATTGATTTAGCATTTATTTAAATGTAAGCAATAAAGTACTTTAAATTGTTATAGACAAAAGAAAATCAATAAGTAATCACCAAAAAAAGAATATCTGTTCTACTCCCTGAAACAATATATTATCGATAAAATGTATTTATGTTAGAAATCGAAAACTTGAGATGCTCTGTCTCTTCAAAGCTTCCTGTAGAATAAATGTATTAAATTCTTACTTGTATTTCCCAACATATGTGCATGCTCACATACAAATGCACATATAACATACAGATGCACATACAAACATTCAATAAGTAAAGGGAAAAATCACCTAAATAATCACATAAGAAAGATCTTTTTAACTCGCTCAGAATGTCTACTATCATTATACAGGTTTGTGATTTGTTAAAAATAGATCTAAATTCACCAAGTAAGCAAGATAACTTCATGATCAGTCTTCAGAATAGTTCTTAGAATTTAAAAATTTCCTATAAATAAAATGACTTACAGATCTCTTTGTTACTCACATCATTCTGTTATTGGTCAAATCAGTCATACAATCAACTGGGTCATTCCATCATTGGATGACTTGAATAATATATATACATATTTTTTTTATACAGCAGGTTCTTATTAGTCATCAATTTTATACACATCAGTGTATACATGTCAATCCCAATCACCCAATTCATAACACCACCACTCCCACCCCCCTGCCACTTTCCCCCCTTGGTGTCCATACGTTTGTTCTCTACATCTGTGTCTCTATTTCTGCCCTGCAAACCAGTTCATCTGTACCATTTTTCTAGGTTCCACATATATGCGTTAATATATTATATTTGTTTTTCTCTTTCTGACTTACTTCACTCTGTATGACTGTCTCTAGATCCATCTAAGTCTCAACAAATGACCCAATTTCGTTCCTTTTTATGGCTGAGTAATATTCCATTGTATATATGTACCACAACTTCTTTATCCATTCGTCTGTCGATGGGCATTTAGGTTGCTTCCATGACCTGGTTATTGTAAATAGTGCTGCAATGAACATTGGGGTGCATGTGTCTTTTTGAATTATGGTTTTCTCTGGGTATACGCCCAGTGGTGGGATTGCTTGTTCATATGGTAATTCTATTTTTAGATATTTAAGGAACCTTCATACTGTTCTCCTTAGTGTGCGTATCAATTTACATTCCCACCAACAGTGTAAGAGGGTTCCCTTTTCCCCACACCCTCTCCAGCATTTGTTGTTTGTAGATTTTCTGATGATGCCCATTCTAACTGGTGTGAGCTGATACCTCATTGCAGTTTTGATTTGCATTTCTCTAATAATTAGTGATGTTGAGCAGCTTCTTGGCCATCTGTATGTCTTCACTGGAGAAATGTCTATTTAGGTCTTCTGCCGATTTTTGGATTGGGTTGTTTGTTTTTTTAATATTGAGCTGCATGAGCTGTTTATATATTTTGGAGATTAATCCTTTGCCCGTTGATTCGTTTCCAAATATTTTCTCCCATTGTGAGGGTTGTCTTTTCGTCCTGTTTATGGTTTCCTCTGCTGTGCAAAAGCTTTGAAATTTCATTAGGTCCCATTTGTTTATTTTTGTTTTTATTTTCATTACTCTAGGAGGTGGATCAAAAAAGATCTTGCTGTGATTTACGTCAGAGTGTTCTTCCTATGTTTTACTCTAAGAGTTTTATAATGTCCGGTTTTACATGCAGGTCTCTAATCTATTTTGAGTTTATTTTTGTGTACGGTGTTAGGGAGTGTTCTAATTTCATTCTTTCACATGTAGCTGTCCAGTTTTCCCAGCACCACTTATTGAAGAGACTGTCTTTTCTCCATTGTATATCCTTGCCTCCTTTGTCATAGATTAGTTGACCATATGTGCGTGGGTTTATCTCTGGGCTTTCTATCTTGTTCCATTGATTGATGTTTCTGTTTTTGTGCCAGTACCATATTGTCTTGATTACTGTAGCTTTATAGTATATTCTGAAGTCTGGGAGTCTGATTCCTCCAGCTCCGTTTTTTTCCCTAAAGACTGCTTTTTCTATTCGGGGTCTTTTGTGTCTCTATACAAACTTTAAGATTTTTTGTTCTAGTTCCATAAAAAATGCCATTGGTAATTTGATAAGGATTGCATTGAATCTGTAGATTGCTTTGGGTAGTATAGTCATTTTCACAATGTTGATTCTTCCAATCCAAGAACATGGTATATCTCTCCATCTGTAGGTATCATCATTAATTTCTTTCATCAGTTTCTTATAGTTTTCTGCATACAGGTCTTTTGTCTCCCTAGGTAGGTTTATTCCTAGGTGTTTTATTCATTTTGTTGCAATGGTAAATGGGAGTGTTTCCTTAATTTCTCTTTCAGATTTTTCATCATTAGTGTATAGGAATGCAACAGATTTCTGTGCATTAATTTTGTATTCGGCAACCTTACCAAATTCATTGATTGGCTCTAGTAGTTTTCTGGTAGCACCTTTAGGATTCTCTATGTATAGTATCATGTCATCTGCAAACAGTGACAGTTTTTCTTCTTCTTTTCCAATTTGTATTCCTTTTATTTCTTTTTCTTCTCTGATTGCCGTGGCTAGGACTTCCAAAGCTATGTTGAATAATAGTGGCAAGAGTGGACATCCTTGTCTGGTTGCTGATCTCAGAGGCAATGGTTTCAGTTTTTCACCATTGAGAATGATGTTTGCTGTAGGTTTGTCATATATGGCCTTTATTATGTTGAGGTAGCTTCCCTCTATGCCCACTTTCTGGAGAGTTTTTGCAATAAATGGGTGTTGAATTTTGTCAAAAGCTTTTTCTGCATCTGTTGAGATGATCATATGGTTTTTATTCTTCAATTTGTTAATATGGTGTATCACATTGATTGATTTGCATATATTGAAGAATCCTTGCATCCCTGAGATAAATCCCAGTTGGTCATGGTGTATGATCCTTTTAATGTGCTGTTGGATTCTGTTTGCTAGTATTTTGTTGAGGATTTTTGCATCTATATTCATCAGTGATATTGGTCTGTAATTTTCTTTTTTTGTAGTATCTTTGTCTGGTTTTGGTATCAGGGTGATGGTGGCCTCAGAGAATGAGTTTGGGAGTGTTCCTTTCTCCACAATTTTTTGGAAGAGTTTGAGAAGGATGGGTGTTAGCTCTTCTCTAAATGTTTGATAGAATTCACCTGTGAAGCCATCTGGTCCTGGACTTTTGTTTGTTAGAAGATTTTTAATCACAGTTTCAATTTCATTGCTTGTGATTGGTCTGTTCATATTTTTTATTTCTTCCTGGTTCATCTTGGAAAGTTATACCTTTCTAAGAATTTGTCCATTTCTTCCAGGTTGTCCATTTTATTGGCATAGAGTTGCTTGTAGTAGTCTCTTAAGATGCTTTGTATTTCTGCGGTGTCTGTTGTAACTTCTCCTTTTTCATTTCTAATTTTATTGATTTGAGTCCTCTCCCTCTTTTTCTTGATGAGTCTGGCTAATGGTTTATCAATTTTGTTTATCTTCTCAAAGAACCAGCCTTTAGTTTTATTGATCTTTGCTATTGTTTTCTTTCTTTCTATTTCATTTATTTCTGCTCTGATCTTTATGATTTCTTTCCTTCTGCTAACTTTGGGTTTTGTTTGTTCTTCTTTCTCTAGTTCCTTTAGGTGTAAGGTTAGATTGTTTATTTGAGATTTTTTCTTGTTTCTTGAGGTAGGCTTGTATAGCTATAAACTTCCCTCTTAGAACTGCTTTTGCTGCATCCCATAGGTTTTGGATCGTCATGTTTTCATTATCATTTGTCTCTACGTATTTTTTGATTTCCTCTTTGATTTCTTCAGTGATCTCTTGGTTATTTAGTAACGTATTGTTTAGCCTCCGTGTGTTTGTGTTTTTTACGTTTTTTTCCCTGTAATTCATTTCTAATCTCATAGCATTGTGGTCAGAAAAGATGCATGATAAGATTTCAATTTTCTTAAATTTACTGAGGCTTGATTTGTGACGCAAGATGTGATCTATCCTGGAGAATGTTCCATGCGCACTTGAGAAGAAAGTGTAATCTGTTGTTTTTGTATGGAATGTCCTCTAAATATCAATTAAATCTATTTGGTCTATTGTGTCATTTAAAGCTTCTGTTTCCTTATTTATTTTCATTTTGGATGATCTGTCCATTGGTGTAAGTGAGGTGTTAAAGTCCCCCACTATTACTGTGTTACTGTCGATTTCCTCTTTTAGAGCTGTTAGCAGTTGCCTTATGTATTGAGGTGCTCCTATGTTGGGTGCATATATATTTATAATTGTTATATCTTCTTCTTCGATTGATCCCCTGATCATTATGTAGTGTCCTTCCTTGTTTCTTGTAACATTCTTTATTTTAAAGTCTATTTTATCTGATATGAGTATTGCTACTCCAGCTTTCTTTTGATTACCATTTGCATGGAATATCTTTTTCCATCCCCTCACTTTCAGTCTGTATGTGTCCCTAGGTCTGAAGTGGGTCTCTTGTAGACAGCATATAGATGGGTCTTGTTTTTGTATCCATTCAGCAAGCCTGTGTCTTTTGGTTGGAGCATTTAATCCTTTCACGTTTAGGGTAATTATCGATATGTATGTTCCTATTACCGTTTTATTAATTGTTTTGGGTTTGCTTTTGTATGTCCTTTTCTTCTCTTGTGTTTCCCACTTAGAGAAGTTCCTTTAGCATTTGTTGTGGAGCTGGTTTGGTGGTGCTGAATTCTCTTAGCTTTTGCTTGTCTGTAAAGCTTTTGATTTCTCCATCAAATCTGAATGAGATCTTTGCCAGGTAGAGTACTCTTGGTTGTAGGTTCTTCCCTCTCATCACTTTAAATATATCATGCCACTCCCTTCTGGCTTGTAGAGCTTCTGCTGAGAAATCAGCTGTTAAACTAATGGGAGTTCCCTTGTATGTTATTTGTCATTTTTCTCTTGTTGCTTTTAATAATTTTTCTTTGTCTTTAATTTTTGCCAGTTTGATTACTATGTGTCTCGGTGTGTTTTTCCTTGGGTTTATCCTGTATGGGACTCTCTGCGCTTCCTGGACTTTGGTGGCTATTTCCTTTCCCATGTTAGGGAAGTTTGCTACTATAATCTCTTCAAATATTTTCTCTGGTCCTTTCTCTCTCTCTTCTCCTTCTGGGACCCCTATAGTGCGAATGTTGCTGCATTTAATGTTGTCCCAGAGGTCTCTTAGGCTGTCTTCATTTCTTTTCATTCTTTTTTCTTTATTCTGTTCCGCAGCAGTGAATTCCACCATTCTGTCTTCCAGGTCACTTATCCGTTCTCCTGCCTCAGTTATTCTGCTATTGATTCCTTCTAGTGTAGTTTTCATTTCAGTTATTGTAGTGTTCATCTCTGTTTGTTTGTTCTTTAATTCTTCTAGGTCTTTGTTAAACATTTCTTGCATCTTCTCGATCTTTGCTTCCATTCTTATTCCGAGGTCCTGGATCATCTTCACTATCATTATTCTGAATTGTTTTTCTGGAAGGTTGCCTATCTCCACTTCATTTAGTTGTTTTTCTGAGGTTTTATCTTTTTCCTTCATCTGGTACATAGTCCTCTGACTTTTCATCTTGTCTATCTTTCTGTGAATGTGGTTTTTGTTCCACAGGCTGCAGGATTATAGTTCTTCTTGCTTCTGCTGTCTGCCCTCTGTTGGATGAGGCTATCTAAGAGGCTTGTGCAAGTTTCCTGATGGGAGGGACTGGTGGTGGGTAGTGCTGACTGTTGCTCTGGTGGGCAGAGCTCAGTAAAACTTTAATCTGCTTGACTGCTGATGGGTGGGGCTGGGTTCCCTCCCTGTTTGTTGTTTGGCCTGAGGCAACCCAACACTGGAGCCTACCTGGGCTCTTTGGTGGGACTAATGGCGGACTCTGGGAGGGCTCACGCCAAGGAGTACCTCCCAGAACTTCTGCTGCCAGTGAGCCACAACCACGGTGAGCCACAACCACCCCCCGCCTCTGCAGGAGACCCTCCAACACTAGCAGGTAGGTCTGGTCAGTCTCCGCTGGGGTCATTGCTCCTTCCCCTGGGTCCCGATGCACACACCTCTTTGTGTGTGCCCTCCAAGACTGGAGTCTCTGTTTCCCCCAGTTCTGTCAAAGTCCTGCAATCAAATCCCAGTAGCCTTCAAAGTCTGATTTTCTAGGAATTCCTCCTCCCGTTGCTAGACCCCCAGGTTGGGAAGCCTGATGTGGGGCTCAGAACCTTCACTCCAGTGGGTGAACTTCTGTGGTATAAGTGTTCTCCAGTCTGTGTCACCCACCCAGCAGTTATGGGACTTGATTTTACTGTGGTTGCACCCCTCCTACCGTCTCATTGTGGCTTCTCCTTGTCTTTGGATGTGGGGTATCTTTTTTGGTGAGTTCCAGTGTCTTCCTGTCGATGATTGTCCAGCAGCTAGTTGTGATTCTGGTGTTCTCACAAGAGGGAGTGAGAGCACATCCTTCTACTCCACCATCTTGGTTCCAATCCCCAGAAGTAATTTTGTTTGCCCTATTTTTTATCAAAACCACTTTATCCTTATACCCTTCTGAACTTTTAGGACAGAATGCAACAGAGTCAGTGAAGTTACCCTTGTCTTAACAGGGCCTCAATTACTTTTATTCAGGACTATGAATGGGATGCTTGAATAACATTTTTCACCTGCCAACTATCCAACTGAAGAAAGCAGTTACAGGTACAGATATAAGATCAAGATTATGAACCTTTCCTATTGCTGGTGTTCCTCTAAGGTATACCCCATATTTTTCTAGCATTTTTATTTTTATACATTTAACAAACTAGGTTACATAGAAAATAACTCTGTCATTAATGAGAAGTCCAAATTATTTTTGGTCTCTTAAAATAAGGCACTCAGAATTCCACAAGGACCTGGGGGAAAAAGTTTGACATCTGGCTTTCCTGGTGGTGCAATTGTTGAGAATCTGCCTGCCAATGCAGGGGACACGGGTTCGAGCCCTGGACTGGGAAGATCCCACATGCCGCGGAGCAACTATGCCTGTGAGCCACAACTACTGAGCCTGCGTGTCTGGAGCCTGTGCTCCGCAACAAGAGAGGTCACGATAGTGAGAGGCCCGCACACCACGATGAAGAGTGGCCCCCCCTTGCCGCAACTAGAGAAAGCCCTTGCACAGAAACGAAAACCCAACACAGCTATAAATAAATAAATAATTAAAAAATAATAATTAAAAAAAGAAAACATTTCAAGTCAGTTATAAAAAAAAAAAAGTTTGACATCTGATTGAAATGAACAATAATCCAACTGTCTTTCTAACTACCCAGTAGAAATTGTACCTTGTACCAAATTAGAGTTATATCTTGTCTAATGATCAAAATATGGCACACAAAAATATATATTACACATACACGTATATATTACATATTTTTAAAAAGTACTCTGAGCAACCCGGAAGAAATTTTTAAAAACTTGAAATATTTTAGGAATAAGATGTTTGATCACTTCCTTATCAACTATATCACTTCATTTCACTTCTGGAAGATGTGTCTTCTCTTTTCCTTTTTCAGAATCACCATGCTGAAGAGTTTTGGAGACAGTAATTGATTAAAAATCTTGAATGCCATTATCAACTCAAGGTTTTACTTCCAATTTTAGCTTATGAAGCCAGAATCAAACTTCCATTGAGCAGTAGAATTAATTAATCCTTCCCTAGTCTCCTTAAGCACAACTATAGCACTAACAGAGAAAAAAAATTTTCTGATCATTTCCTGCAGCACAGTTTTAAAATTGCTTATAATAGACATTGTGCTTTTTTTTTTTTGTCATACTACTATCTAGGAAATTAAATCTTTTGTAGGTTTCTTTTTTGGGGGGGGAAAGTGGGGTCACTATTGCTGTCCTCTGGTTTGCAAAACTTTACTTATTTTACTTAGTAACTTGGAAAGCTGGTCAACAAAAAATACACGAAAATTAATTACAGGCGTACTTCATTGTATTGTGCTTTGCAGATATTGTGTTCTTTACAAATTGAAGGCTTGTGGCAACCCTGTGTGAAGCAAGTCTATTGGCACCATTTTTCTAACAGCATTTGTTCACTTCGTGTTTCTGTGTCACATTTTGGTAATTCTTGCAATACTTCAACCTTTTTCAATATCATTATATTGGTTATAATCATCTACAATCAGTAATCTTTGGTGTTATATTACAAAAAGCTTACAACTCGCTGAAGGCTCAGCTGACAGTTAGTGTTTTTTTTAGTAATAAAGAATTTTTAATTAAGGTATGTACACTGTTCTTTCAGGGATCATGCTATTGTACACTTAAGAGACTACAGTATAGTATAGACATAAGTCTTATATGCACTGGGAAACCAAAAATATTGTGTGACTCACTTTATCATGATATTTGCTTTATTGTGATGGTCAGAACTGAACCTGAACAATCTCTGACGTCTGCCTGTACCTGGTTATTGAAGTCATATTCAGTAAGACAACAAAGCCAGTGAGTCCTGTTGCAGGGTAGATTTGTCTCTCATTCTATGTGAACTTTGCAACCAGCCAATTAATCCCAAACCACAATTCATAAGGGAATTGTGAAAACTAAAATAGGGAGGTGTCTGACTCTGTAAACACATAAAAATATATATCGTGCATGTTTTATATATTTTACTTATATATATATATTTGTGTTCATATACACAAAGAGAAACACATATTATGGATATAGTTTTATTCATTCATCCATTTCATAAATAGCTATTGAGTGTTTGTTAAATGTTAATACATGTGTCAATAAGTTATTACCACAAAAGTGTAAACCACACAAAATGTAGTGATTCAAAGCAATAATCATTGACTATTATATAGTGTGTATCTGTAGATCACTAGGAGGTCTACTGACCTACACTGGGTCAACATCTTGCTCTTGCATCTGTGGGCTGGTTGCCACCTTGTGCATCTGTAGATAAGCCGGAAGCCTGGGACAACAACAGAGATACAAAGAGAACAGAAAGATGCAAAGACCGTTTGCTCAGAACTGGCAGCCATAACCTCTGCCTCATTCCATTGGCTGAAGCAAATCACATGGTGTTGGGAAACAGATTCTACCTCTTTAGTGAGAGGAATTGCAAAAGCACGGGACAAAAGGTATGGATACAAAGATAGATCAAGAATTAGGGCCATAGATGCCATCGACCACAACTCCTAAATGTAGGAGTTCTCTTAGATGTCGAAGTCCTCAGTAGTGACCAAAAAAAGCATAATGATAACCTGGAGGGAACAACACTTTAAAATTTTTCATTAAAAATCAAATTATCAAAAGACATAGTTCCTGATCCAACACTGCTGACAAATCCTCCTGTGTTTACGGGTAGCAAGAGTTTCTCTTGGTGTACAACATCAGGAGAGAAAGGAAGGAATAATTCCCCTTTCTTGCCCTACCCATGAGCTGCAAAACAGTGAAGAAGAGTAAGATGTTTGGAAACAGGCAAAACTTATGTTCAGGGGCACCTTCCCCACCTCTTACTCATTGTTTACATCCATTTAGGAGGATACAGAAATATTTGCTGAACTTCTGTCACTGTTGTTTTCCCTAAATTTGCAAAAAAAAAAAAAAGTCTGATCTCACATAGAGAATTCTCATAGAGTGACTGCAAAGATCTTTATCCATTTTAGGAACTTGACAGCTGAAATAACAGAATGTAAATCCATATTTTTCTAGCATGAAACCCACCACACTTTAAGTCCTCATTCCTGTCCTTCTGCTTAAGCTGAGCTCCTCTAGGGGAAGCCGCTGGGAACCGCCAGTCCCTGACTTCTTTGCCTTAGGTCACAAACTGCCAGATGCCACCTGGGAAACCGCATTCGGCTCTTGCCATAAAGCTTTGCTTTGTGCCAACTCGATTGTAAATGAGCAATGAACCATTATTACATCCTCGAGAAGCTGAAGAACTTTAGCTCTTGGGCGGTGCACAAGCTGAACTCCTAGAAGAAATAGCAGAAGAGGCCGTAAGAGATTCAGGGCTGTGTTTATAACTTGGAAAACAACTGTCACTTTGCCTTTGGGGAATGATTCCAGAATACTTCAGAATACGAAAGCTGAATGTTAAAGTGTTGAAGAGTCAGAGGTTGTCATAAGAATAAGCAAGTTTGTTTCTGACCAGAGTGAAAATAAGTTGCAATCAATTGATACAACCCCTCTGGGTAGAAGTGTTTAATTGATGATTCAATGTTCCATTGTGAGTCTGCCCAAAATGGGTTTTCTGTTTGGTATTTCTTTGTATTTTTCCAGGGTTGTGTGTTTGGTGTGTGTTTTAATATCTAAATTTAAAGATGCAAGTGACATTCACTGGCAGTGGAAAAGGCTTCCCAGCTGGCCCTCCTAGCTATCAAATGGATATATGAAAATTCAGCACAGCACACTTCTGATATTTTAATTGGCATGTGTGGAAAATGAATTCTGACTGAAGTTATCATCTGCAGCTCCAACAGAAGTTGATAAAATACTTAATAGACTTTTAGTAGAGTTTCTGAGACCCAGATCACGAAAAAGCAAGCCTGCCATGCAATTCATTCCCTAACTTTCCATCAGCAGTGAGAGGCTTCCAAGAAAAAGATTCATGGTGGTTTTTTCAGTGGAGTTCATTTATAGTTTGAAGGAGAGACTCTTGCAGCCAACAGTTTTTGCTAATAGTTCCTCAGTAGAGAGGCAGGGCTCACTAGATAGAAAGAGCCACAAGGAATCTTGTAAAAGCAGGCAAGATGCTAAGAAGTGGCAGAGTATCGAAACCTCTTTAATGACAAAAAAAGGATTGAGTAAATCCTCTGCATTCTGCAGAGGCGAATTTTAATGAAAACTTAGGCCCTAAAATTAGGAAGGAAAAAAAGAAATTGTCTCTACTAAATGATTGTTCTCATTGCAATAGTGTCTTTCTCAAAATGATGCAATTAACACTTTATTTCTAAAAAAATCATTTTTGGTTGGACTATGAATTCATATAATCTCAAGGCTATATTTTATGCTTCTGGTCAGTAGAATAACATCCCTCTACCCCCAAAGATGTCCATGTCCTAATCCCTGGAACTTGTGAATATGTTGCTTTACATGGCAAGCGGACTTAGTAAATGTGATTAGGGTTAAGTACCTTGAGATGGGAAGATTATCCTGGATTATCCAAATGGGTCTAATCTAATCATACTTGTATCAGAGGACTCACCTTTACAGCAGAAAACTTTTGCTGGCTGAAGAGATGTGATGAGGGAAAAATGGTCAAAGAGGTGCTATGCTCCTGGCCTTGAAGATTGTTTTAGTGTGCTAGGGCTGCCATAACAAAATACCACAGGCTCTGTGGTTTAAACATCAGAATTTTTTTTCTCAAGTTCTGGAGAATGGAAGTCCAAGATAAAGGTGTCAGTTGGTTTGGTTTCTTGTGAGGCCTCTCTTCGTGGCTTGCTGACAGCTGCCTCCTCTTTGTGTTCTCACATGGCCTTTTTCTGTGCACACTCACCTTGATGTCTTATCAGGACACCTCTCCTTATAAGGACACCAGTCATATTGGACATCTTGAGATGTCTTATAGGCATTTAGTGAAGATTCATTGTGCATTGAATCTTCCCTTTGGTTTTCACACCTGTATCAATTTTGGAAAAAATTGTTTTGATTCTTCTAGATATTTGTGGTTATACTGGCCTCCCAAATGAAACATCCACAAAACCTTCGGTGTTTTTGAAGAGCACTGAAGTAAGGCTGTTCTGTTCTTCCACACATGCATTCACCTATTTCCATTTTCTGGCTGGATATCATTTGTTAAACAATTCAAGACCTGTTTAATGTTTTTGCAGGTATTCCCATCTGCAGCAATTCTAACTCTTGGTTCAACTTGTTACCTGAAGAACAAGCAGAAAGATTGGAAGGGGCCCGAATCAGTTTAGATAATTTCTTTGATTTTTTTTTCAGCACATCACTAGCCATTCCATTTTAACATTATTAACCTCATACTAATATGCTAATTACATTACTGCTGTATTTTTTTAAGCCACAATAGTAATTCTAATATTTTACTGCTGGCCAGTAATAGAAATTTTATAGGCAATGGGGGCAAATGAAGGCTTCAAGAGCAAATTCTTATCTGCATATATTGTCAGAATCGAGCTGTTGGAATTTGTCCCCCTACTCCAGATGTTTTGAAAATAATTTTTTTTTTCCATATGTGTTCTCCACACACTCTTTTTCCTCATTTGGTCAGAGTGATGGACTGCGGACTATAAAATTGATGGATGCCTCCCCTTTTCCATTCTCTCACCAGATGAACTGGCCAAAAACAACAGTTTTGAGAAATTGATATATTTTATTGTTCAGATAAAAAGGGGATCGTCTTGTCAATTTTTTTTTTTTTTTTTTTTTGCAAAAGGAATTCCTTCCAGGATGAGATCATTGTCTGTATCTATCTTAATCAGTTCTCTACCTTCGTAGGTAAATCTGATAGTGTATTAAACATAATGACAGGATTCCCTAGCCCAAAATGTGTCCTTTTACTCCAAAGTGTTTGGGAAAATAAAGAGCTAGGATATATAGTACCTCAGGGATCCCATACACCAAGTATTACAGCAGACTCCAAGGGCATCATTCATTTCATTAAAAATTCTCACTGCACTCAACACACAATTAACTCTATCCTTCTGCTTGGAAATAGGCTTAAGGTTTCCCTTTCCCCTGAAGTTAATCTTTCCAATCCTCAAATGCCTTCAAATGAGTCCATTCCTTTCCTTTTCCCTTCATGGTCTTGAAAGAAAGAAAGAAAGAAAGAAAGAAAGAAAGAAAGAAAGAAAGAAAGAAAGAAAGAAAGAAAGAAAGAAAGAAAGAAAGAAAGAAAGAAAGAAAGAAAGAAAGGAAGGAAGGAAGGAAGGAAGGAAGGAAGGAAGGAAGGAAGGAAGGAAGGAAGAAAGAAAGGAAGGAAGGAAGGAAGGAAGGAAGGAAGGAAGGAAGGAAGAAAGAAAGAAAGAAAGAAAGAAAGACAGAGAAGAAAGAAAGAAAGAAGAAGAAGAAGAAAGGAAGGAAGGAAGAAGGAAAGGAGAGAGAGAGGGAGGGATAGAGGAAGGAAGAAAGAAAGAAAGAGAGAAAGAAAGCGAGAGAAAGAGAGGGAAGGAGGGAGGGAGGAAGGAAGGAAGGGAGAAAGAAAGAAGGAAGAAAGAAAGAAAGAAAAAAGAAAGAAAGAGAAAGAAAGAAGAAGGAAAGGGAGAAAAAGAGAGAGGGGGAGGGATGGAGGAAGGAAGGAAGGAAGGAAGGAAGAAAGAAAGAAAGAAAGAAGAAGAAAGGAAGGAAGGAAGATGGAAGGAAGAGAGAGAGGGAGGGATGGAGGAAGGAAGAAAGAAGGAAAGAAAGAAAGAAAGAAAAGAAAGAAGAAGAATAAGGAAGGAAGGAAGGAAAAGGAAGGAAGGAAGGAAGGAAAAAAGAAAGAAGGAAAGAAAGGGAGAGAAAGAGAAAGAGAGGAAGGGAGGGACGTAGGAAGGAAGAGAGAGAGAGAGAAAGGGAGGAAGAAAGGAAGGAAGAAAGAAAGAAAGAAAGAGAGGGAGGGAGGGAGGAAAGAAGAAAGAAAGGGAGGGAGGGAGGAAGAGAGAGAGAGAGAGGGAGGGAGGGAGGGAGAGGGAGGGACGGACGGACGGAGGGAGGGAAGGAAGGAGAAAATACTCTATTTTTTAACTTCTACCCCACACCTCCTGGTTTATATCTTCATTATTCTGATAAACTTTATTCTCAGGTGTCACCAATAGCAAATATAATAGTTTCCCTGTAGCAAATGTTTCTTCTTTAATAGAGATAGCAGTCAAATGCCAACAGGACCAGCCAGGATACACACATGAGGGCAGCAGATCTTAAGAAAACCCCAGGTCCCATCTAAAGGGACTGAGGTCCTGAACCCTAGCCTCTGTTGCAAGGTGAGCACTGGAGCCAAGTATGCAAAAATCAATATTGACTTTTATAGGAAAGATCCTGATGTTTTGGACATCTGTTTTAAAATTTTCTGTAAGCCAGGTATATACCACAAAATGCTTACGGTCTAAATGTGCTGTCCATGTGTGTCTTTTGTTGTAAGTCTGATTTTCTTATTATCTCTCACCCAAGTGGCTGTATTCCCTCCTTCTCCTGAACTGTCATTGCACTTTGTATCTCTCTTTTTGTGTTTCTCATATTCTGCATTATAGTTGCAATAAATTTATCCTTTATCACTTCACCCCATATCAGTAAGGAAGCATTCAGCCAGTAGCTGGTGTCATCAAAGAATATGTATTATGCATCAAAATGGACAATCTATTGTAGTATAACTCTAGTTTGGGTTATTTGAACAACTGAAAGATAGCATTAAGAACCCAGGTTTTCCCCACCTTTTTTCTATCCTGGTGTCTTCTCTAAGGACAAGCTCTCCTCTGGGGAGCAAGCAAATATAGAGTTTCCAAGCATGAAATCTAAAAATGAAAATATACTTCATTCCTGTGTGTCTCTTTATATCAATGAAGAAATCTTTCCTAGAAGCCTCTACTGCCAACTTCCCTTTATGTCTCCTTGGCCAGTGTTGTATCATGTGACTCCTCACAAACCAATCACTGGCTTGCCATGATGGGTTTAGACTGATTGGAATCTCATCTAAGTCAATGTGATGCAGGATGAGCCATCAGAATCAAAAAATGAGGTCTCTTCCAGTAAAGAACAGAAATAATACTGTTGTTGTTTAACCCACAACATCTGTAACACTCTTACCAGACTGTAAATTTCTTGGGAATGAGGATTATATTCCTGAGGATTATATTCCTGAGTGCACCGGTCCAAGATAGAGCAGGAATGGAGACTGAATTAATGCACTGCTAATGCACTTTAGTACAGAACTTGACATCTAATAAGAACTGAATAAATATTTGATTAACTGAATGGATTTGAGAAGTCCCTTAGCAGAGATATATCCAGGGCATTATGAGACAGGAAAGGAAGGAAGGAGTAACTTTGCCTGGGAGGGTCAGAGAAGTCTTTAGCACAGAGGTAATGCATCGAGAGCAACAGTTATGTTTTTATTAAGTGAGATCTATTTGCCTTTATTAAGTGAATTTATTATTCTTTCACCACCATTGCCAGGTGGAATGACTAAGCTACATGCCAAGCCTACACAGCCACAGTCAGAATTTACTATTCTTCTGTTGTTCTTCACTAGGCTAACACAGTTGGAATGTATCTCTTTGTCTAAAAATAACTTGATAGCAACTAACAAGACAGCAAAGCTGTCTCCCATCTGTGTTCCAAATACTAAGGTCTTGAGACCCTTGCACTGTTACAAAAAGGTAAACCAGTAAGTCTGTAATATTCTTAATATTTCCCAAATACCTGTCCTACGCATCTCTCAGTAGTAACATCTTTGAGATGAGAGCAGAGGTTTTTCATTCCTTGCCTCCAGCTTTCCTACACTCTCCATTTTCTTACAGATTGATACGAATAAAGATTGCCACCCTACCTCAGCCTTGCATTTTTCTTCTGAATGATACCAGGATTGGGTAATCAGATCAATTTATTTTTAATCTGGAGGAATTTTCTTTCCCATGGGACTTGTCAGACACATTTATGTCCTTTGAAATCACCGCAGTTGATCCAGCGGAGGTAAAATGTAGAACAGCCCCTGTCTGCTCAGGCAATCAATGACAAAACAGGAGGTGCTGAAAGCAGAAATCCTGGCTCCTCACCCCTCCAGGAGCACTCAGACTGTGATGGATAGGAGGAGAGTCCCAGAAGACTTCCCAGTTCAAGCACCAGCTAATAAAAGCATCCCCATGAAACAGCATATGGATAAGCATTAAGGATGAAAGGCAGTAGCACATAAAGAAGAACCAAAGCCCTGACAATTGGTCCCAGCTGAGCACCTAGCTGGCAGCTAGCACTAACTGCCATCCATGGGAGGGAGGACATTCTGGACCTTCCAGCCACCCCAGGGCACTAGCTGACAACACTTGATGCAGAGGAAGTGCCTGGTCAACGCACAAACTCATGAGAAATAAGATAGTCTTGTTGTTTTAAGCCAAAATGTTTTGGGGTAGTTTGTTAACACAGCAATAGGTGGCTAAAACATAGAGATCCTGTGAGAGAAACCCTGAGGACCATGAAAGGCTGATACCAAGATGGTAACTGGTCCTGAGAGTTGCCTTGGTTTCCAAAAAGACCTTCCTCTTCTGCTTCTGAGGTTTGTTTAGCCTCACAGTAAACCCTCTTTTTGTTCAAGATGGCTTCTGTTCCTTGCAACAATTAATTAACCAACAACAGGAAGAAAGAGGGCTCAGGCCAAAAAGCTCAGCTCTGGGTACTGCTTACAAGTCCCGGGACTTTGAGAGTGAAGCAGATTCTACCCTGGGAGGACCCTGGGTCCTGGGTAAAAGCCAAAAGGAGAGCTCAGGAACAGGAAAGCAGCCCACAGAGGCACCAGGGAAGGCAAGGCTGACAACGCCAAACCTAACAAGTAGGGCGGCCGGTGCTCAGATCTCCCCAGCCAAACTGCTGGGATCTGGAAGCAGGGTGGAGGCTGTATATGGAGATGAAGTGACCCTGTATCGGTGAGGAAGACAGATAGACAGCTCCAAGGCAGACAAGGACGGACACTGCCCCTGCTCACCGTGGGGAATGTCGCTGGAGGGAGGGCAGGAGGCTCAAGAATAGCAATGCAGCCTCCATCCATCAGTACCAGGCCCCAAACTCTGCCTTATCCCAGGCCCAGCCTCCCTGTAGGGCATTACATGTGCACAGCGAGCTTGAGCAGAGAGCACAGAATGAGAGGCAGGAAATGAAAGGAAAGTGGAAGAATTGAAGCTTCCCAGAGCCACCCTCCCCAGCCTCGGCTTTCTTTATGTCTGTATATTACAATTCAGTTTGACAGGTGAGAGCAGGTTAGAGCCCAAGTACAGTAAGTAGGAGGAGAAGACAGTCTGAACAGGCGTGGATCTGACAGAAGCATCAGCTTGTGGCCTTACTTCACCCATCTGATGGTTATTGGACAGGTGGAGCAACTTGAGAGGAAGCAAAGATCTACACAGGTTGATGGGGCTGTTGACAGGTGAAGAGAACCCTAACTCAGAGCTAGATTTAAGGATAAGGCTTGTAGTAATTAGGATGGGCCAGGTTATAGTCTGGTATCAAATTTAAAAAGCCTTTGACTTACAGTGGAAAAGTTGACTTCTTACGCACACTATCTCTATCACGGTCATCAGTGGACCTCTGCTCATCACAATCACTCAAGGGCTTAAGCCTTGGGAAGATCCATCCCAATGTGGGCTCCATGATGGCAGAGAGAGAGGAAAATGGCAACCACATGTTAGAAGCTCTGCCTGGCAGTGACACACCTCGTTTGCTTACATTGTACGGGCCAAAGTAAAGCAAATGGCCACACACACGCACATTCAGTAGATAGGGCTATATAGTCCTCCCAAGAGGAGGGCCTCCAACATGGGTGAAGAATAAAAGCCTGCCACGGGGCCCAGGCTGTAAGAAAGGACCAAGGCAAGACTCCAGACGTCTGGAAGCTAAGGTGCTCAGCACCTCGCCAGGATCTGAGCACAAAGAGAGGTCAGACATATGTGGTTGAGACTATGGGATAAGGGTCACAGAGAACAGGTGAAAGCAGGTTCATGAAGCAAGTAATAAAAATAAATGATAGTGATAATAGTATTAACAACTGTATCCACTGAATCCCCCTTTTTCAGAGCCAGATCCTTTACCTCCTTTACATATATTATTTTATCCCCATCATACCTCATATATACATCATTCTGTCCTTATCAGAATTAAATGGGTCTAGTGCTTCTGCTTCTGTATTACAGAGGAGAGACTGGGGTCAGAAAGATTATATCACTTGACCAGGGTCATAATGCTAGAAAATGGCAGAGCTAGGATTTGAACTTAGCTCTGGTTCCCTCCAAAGCCCATGATATTTCTTCTCTTTCCACAGTACCACCCTACTTCTCTTGGTACAACTGCAAAGTAGGACCAGCAACAAGAAACATGTAATCTGACCTACCAAGTCAATGGTCTTAAATTTACAGAGGTATTAAAATTAGCAACTTGAGTGTATTGGGAACTTACAATATTGTGGAAGATGGAGGGAGGAGGGCAGGAGGGCACAGAGGAGCAGCTCATCATCAAGTTTCTTCTTCCAAATTAAACCCCACTACCCATTCTTTACGCATTTATCAAGACCCTAATGCAGCAGAAATCAGCACCTGAAGAGTTATCTGTTGCAAGTCAGGGTCAAACTTTCTCTTTCATGCCTTACGGAAAGTCCAGTGAGCCTTATAACAAAAGCAAATCCCCAAGTCAAATTGCACTGCTGAGGAGCAGCTGTGAAGGCTTCTGTCAAACACAGATTACCATATTCACCGACTTCACAGATGAGCTGAGGGGATTTCACTTTGCTAGACTATTTAAGATTCACTCCGAGCATCGGTTCTGCTGAACTGCACACCCATAATGAAGGCAGTCACTGTTCTCCATCTCTCCTCCATGTCTGCTTGTACTTGTTCACTTAATGTAAGCCTTGAACCTGATAGAGTTCAAATTAAAATGCCGTTTGTCATTAAGCATTAAAAATTCTCCCAACTACAAGATGTAGTAGTTAAATCTGGAGGCATCCGGCTCCCCGGCTAAGGAAATAAGGCACCTCGGAGCACACACATCACCTTGGCACATGCCCCAGGCCTCCCCACACACATCTGACCTGTGCGCTTCTTTATTGTATAATACAGGTCAAATCGCTGAAAGAAGACTTTGGTCATCTCTTGAGATTTATCCCTCTGGGAAATCAGGAGACTCAGAAAATGCATCCTCTCACTGAATGATCCAAAGACATTCAGCAACGTTAAACAAGCACTTATCAAGTTCCCACTCAGTACCAGATATTTTGCTCAACGATGGGAAGATAAAGGTAGATGAGATATCGTGCCTGCTCTCAGGGACTCTATCTGGAGGGGGCTGTAGACACACAAACACTGCACCACAGGAACAATACAAGGTGCCAGAGAAACACTATGATACACCAGTGTGTGGGAGTTACTTTTTCTTCTGTAAAATTCATAAGCCAAATTAACATGACTGCTTTCAAATAAAACGGGGTGGGTTTTTGATTACCTATATGATTCCGAGTAACCAGATGGGTACTTTCCATGAATGAAGGAATAACCTGATTGTTGAGCAGATTGCGTTGCCGTATTGGATGTGCTCTTTAGATGCTGCTAAATATTTGCCTAAGGATGAGTTAACTAAAATACATAGCATATCAGTTTCAGCTCGGAAACGTAGAGAGATGAAAAGAGCATCCAAACTTCTAACACAAGAAAAATGCAAATTACTAAATTTTCTTGGACCCACTGGAAAGTTTAGACCATGGAGAAAATAGACAACGTGATATCTGGCTAGAGATTGGCCTCTGCAGGGAAAAACAGGAACCAAGGATTCATTTACTTGGGGCAGAGTCTGCTGGGCATCATATAAGCTAGTATGAAGCATAAAGCAAAAATGTTTTTTTTTTTTTTTTTTAAACATCTTTATTGAAGTATAATTGCTTTACAATGGTGTGCTAGCTTCTGCTTTACAACAAAGTGAATCAGTTACACATATACATATGTTGCCATATCTCTTCCCTCTTGCATCTCCCTCCCTCCCACCCTCCCTATCCCACCCCTCTAGGTAGTCACAAAGCACCGAGCTGATCTCCCTGTGCTATGCGGCTGCTTCCCACTAGTTATCTATTTTACATTTGGTAGTGTATATATGTCCATGACACTCTCTCACCCTGTCACATCTCACCCCTCCCCCTCCCCATATCCTCAAGTCCATTCTCTAGTAGGTCTGTGTCTTTATTCCCATCTAAGCAAAAATGTTTTAATGAGTTGTTAAAATATAACAAATTACAATTAAATAATTGTACCAGTGTGAGAGTATGACACCTCCAGGAGCCACAGATATAAGAGGATTCACATCCTGGTGCACGTGTCTGTCCACGAATCCCACAGGTGCTCAGGGGGAGACGGGAAAATCCTGAGAAGGCTTCCCAGATAGTAACGTTTGGGGAAGTGGAACAACAGCCACTTCTGAAATTCTACCTGGACTCATCTCCACCATTGTCCCTAAAGAACACGGGAAAGAGTAACTAACAAAATCTGTTACCTTAGGACGCTGGTGGAGGGAAGAGTCTAAAAAAGCTCCACCCTTGAGGTGTGGGGCAGGAATGCTTGCTGGTCCACACATTACAACTGGAGAACATGCAAGACCGTAGACCTGAGAGCCAGGAGTGAAGTATCTGCTTAACACTGAGGCTTCCTAAGAGTCTCAGAGAACTCCTCCACCGCCCCAACTCTACCACCTGGCTAGCAATCTCAAGTGAAAGTAACAGGAGGATATAGCTGAGAGAGCTTTAAGAGACATATTCTCTTCAGGGCAAAGCACAAAGGAAAACCCGAACACAAGGGAAAATAGAAATTGAGAAAATAACCTTTGCTGAACCAACCTACACCCTTAACATAAAATATCGTTAGAGGAATTTGATGCCTGTGGTGCACTCAGGGTAACTACAGCAACAACAAGCCTCAAACACAACTTAACTCCTAACTAGACTAGTTCACCTTCCCCCCAAATTTAAAGATCTAAAAGGAGAAAATGAATGTCCATTTAAAAACATAAAAAATATTTTCCTTACTAACTACTCTCCTACATGAGATGTCTGGGTTTTAACAACAACAAAAAAAATTACAACATATACTAAAAGCAAGAGAAAAGATACTGTGAAGAGACAAAGCAATCATTGCAACCAAACTTGGACGTGACAAACATATTGGAACAATTGGACAGAGCATTTAAATAATTATTAAGATACTAAAGATCCTAATGTAAAAAGTAGACAACTCATAAGTTTAGATGGGTAGCATCAACAAAGAGGTAGTATTTATAACAAAGAATCAAATGTAAATGCTAGAACTGAAAAACACTGTAAATGGAGAATGCCCTCTATGTGTTCCTCAGTAGATTGAACATGGCCAAGAAAAGAAGCAATAAACTTGGAACTAGAAATTACCCAAACTGAAATACCAAGGGAGAAAGAGTGGAAATATAACAGAACTGTTATTATGAAGTGTAGGAAAATATCAAATGGTCCAAGATATATTTGACTTAAATCACAGAAGAAGAGATTTCAATGGGTATAAAGTATTTTGCCAAGAATTTTCCAAAATTAACAACAGACATCAAACCCCAAATCCAAGAAGCTCAGCGAACACCAAGCAGGAAAAAAATTTAACCAAGGCATATCATATTCAAATTGCTATAAACCAAAAATTTAAGGGCATCCAAAGAAAAGAGATACACTACCTATGGAAGAACAAAAGTTACAGAAACCTTCTCATCAGAAACCATATAAACAGAAGGACAGTGGAGTGATATCTTTAAAGTTCTGAATGGAAACAAAACTGCAACATAGAATTCTACACTCAGTACAAATATCTTTTATTAAAAACACAACGAAATATTTTCTTAGACAAAAACTGAGGGAATTTATTGCCAATAGACCTTTTCTGAAAAAAACAGTAAAGAAAGCTCTTCAGACAGAAGGAATTAATCAAAAACTTGAATCTACATAAAGTAATTAGTAATGTTGGGGAAAAAATGAAGGTAAAAATGAAAGAGCTTTTTATCCTTAGTTGTAATTGTTCTAAAATATAGCTATCTAAGGCAAAAGTAGTAACAATGTTCTGTGTGTTTGTAGCACATATAAAAGTAAAATATATAGCAACAACGGCTCAAAGGATGGGAGGCAGGAGAATGAGAAGTAGGCATAATTATAATTTTAAACATGACCCCATGCATGTCCCACTCCAAGATCGATGCCCTAATCCTCAGAACATGTGAATATGATGAAATATCACTCTTATGACTAGAGGAATTATCTTATATGGCACAGTTGACCTTAATCAGCCTATGCTGATTATCCAGGCGGGGCTGATATAATCACATCACCCCTTAAACACAGAACTTTCTCAGGCTGGAAATGAAAGTCAGAGACATTTGAAGCAAGAAGACTCCACATACCCGTTGCTCTTTTGAAGACTGATGGGATATGTGGGAAGGAGTGCTGGTGGTCCTGAAGAGTTGAGGGCAACCAGCAATGGAACAAGGACATCAGGTGCATAGCCACAGGGAATTGGATCCTACCAACCTGAATGAACTTGAAAGTGGGTTCTTCCCCAGAGCCTCCAAGTGAGAGTCCAGCCCAGGCAAGACTTGGAGTGTGAAACCCTGAGAAGAAAACCCAATCAAGCCCCACCCAGGTTTCTGACTTACAGAACTGTGAGGATAAAAAAAATAAAAAATAAAAAATAAATTTTAAAAAAAAGGTGTGTAGTTTTAAGCTGCTACATTTGTGTTAATGTCTTACAGAGGGATAGAACAATAATATATGGTCAATAAGTGCAAGCGAAATAGACATAAGCTTAAAACGTAAGTAGAGAAGTTTTCCAAAAAATTACCTGAGGGGGAAGAAATCTGAGCCATAGGGGGCATTGCTTCAGCAAGCTAGAAACAGCAAAAATTGTGGCCAGCTTGGCTTTACAAAAGATGAGAGAAAATCACCAGATATAGTGAAAAAATAAAAAACACAAGAAGGTGACCATTTTGAGTCTTCATGGCAAATAATTTCTTATGAGAAAATTTCCCTCCAAGAAGAAAAGAAAATTTCTCAGAGGAAAATTTCTGATTCATTTTCTGAATGCATTTTAAGAGCAAGTTGCTTAATTGAAGTAGGGACAAGATTTGGCTCTTGAAAAACATGACTAGTAAAATTCAAAATGCTTTGGGAGCAATGAACAGTAGATTGTATGATGTAGCAAACCAAATATGTGATTTACAATATCAACTCAAGAAATCCTCCAAGAACATAGAGGCAAAGAGAAAAAATGATAATGAGAAAAAACTAAGAGAATGGTGACGGACCGATCCAGGAGATCTAAAACTTGTAAAACCAGAATTCCAGAAGAAGATAACAAAGTAAACAGAGGATATATAATAAACAAATAATATTAGAATATTTGCTTTGTAGAAGAAGAAATTTTCAGATTCATAGAGCCCACTGGGATCCATGCAAAATCAAAGAAAATGTGCATATGTAACTATACACAAGTTTATATTTTTTAATTTCTAGGAAAAAAGTATTTATAAACAGCCAGGGAGACAGGGAAAAAGAAACAAAGAAAATAGTTGCTGACAAAGAAAAAAAAAAAATGTTCTGACATCAAAACTGCAGTAGCACTGAATGTCCTTATATTTGAGTTTAAAAACTGCCAATCCAGGTTAGATTCAGTCAGAAAATCTATATTGTGCAAAAATTCCAAGCTTTTTGAAAAATTCAAAAGTCTTACTATAACAAGCCTAAGTTTCCTGTGACAATCCTGGCAAAATGGGGACTGAAAATTTTTCAAAGGCCATTTATAAGTTATACTTAATTCTCTTCATAATTGTGTCAACGGTTAATCATGTTTTCATGCATCCAAAGAGAATGCAGCTATCCATAGAAGAAACTATGGGGGACAGTTAACAAAATCCTGGATTTGGAGCCATAACACTGACTTGAGTCCAAACCCTGTCTTCTCCATGCCTACCAGTTATGTGATTTCAGGAAAATTACTTTTGCATTTGAGGACTTTGGTTTCTTCTACTATGGGCATAGGAATTTGTTCTGTAGTCCATGTCATACCCCCACCAATTCTTATTAGGATGCATTAACACAAGAAAACTGATGACATATGCAAAAAAAGTGACAAGAGATTAGAAGGATAGTTTCTAATGAAATTTGAGGGTTAATCATGAAAAACAGATATTAAAAGGAGCTTCAAGATATTCTACTAAATACTGGTACAAGCAGAACCATGATATTGCCTCAGATTCTCATTAACTTGATCAATACTGTTAATAACATGTTCATCACATGCATGAAAGCAATCTTGACTCTGCAGAGTTAAAAAAAACAAACAAACAAACATTGAATGGTATGACTATTGGTCCTACAAGTGCTCATAATTCCTAATGGAAAATAAAACATACATCCCTGAATAGACAATATACAAGGATATTTGTGGACTATGTAAATGAAGAGATGCAAAAATAAGTTCTGTAGAAATTTAGAAGACATTCCCCAGCCTGAAGCAGCTGAATAATAAGTAGGGATTTAGTTGGATCCAAGAAGATGGATAGGTGAGGCACAGACTGACTCAGAGTTTGCCAGGACCATTTCCTCCTCCTCCTAGGCAAAAAGATAGATGACACTTCTCAGCCTCTCTTGCAGCTAGGTGTGGCCATGGGATTGTGTTCTGACCACTGAGATGCAGGCTGAAGTGATGTATTTCCTCCAAACCTGGCCCATGCTCTGCATCTTCCTTCTCTGAAAGCTCAGAATCAGGGTGTCCAGTGGAGAACTATGAGGTCCCTGGGGATAGAAAAGCCACTAGATGGAAAGAATGGCCCCCAAGTGACTGCATGGGGAAGATTTTCCCCCAACCCCACCCACAATGGAACTTAGGTGAAAAATAAGCTTAAATTTTGTTAAGCCTCTGAGATTTGGGGTTGTTGCTTGTGAAGATGCCTACTCTGAATAATATAATACTATTTGGTGGAGTAGGGCAAAAAGGAAAACAGAGGAATAATTGGAGCCTAGAATGTTCTACACCTGTGCTTATCAAATATTAATCTTTCACGTGAGTATTCATGGACTTTTAATAAAATGCAGATTCCAACTCAGCAGGCCTATCATAGAACCTGAGATTCTGCACTAACAGGCTCCCAGCTGATGCTGATGTTGGTCCATTCTGAGTAGCAAGAAGCTCCAGAAAAAGTGGGAAGAACAGCCCCCCTCCTCAGTAAGCCACTTTAGGGCCACGTGTTGGTGTGTGCTTCATTTTGGATCTGAGCTCTATATATTTAGCCCTGTCAGCAATGATGCAAATGGCAAAGAAGGTTTGTTGAATGACAAAATAATATACTGTATACCCACTAATTAAATGGATGTGGGCACAGAAAGTCTCTTTTAAAAAAATCAGAATCATGATCAGAAATAAGTGCCACTTTTCACTGTCATTTATACTAATGGAACATTTATAAGGACCTTCATTTTACAGCATCTCAACCAAATAAACACCTGAATTAAGGTGCATAATGTAAGCCAGCAAAACTTTTGAAATCAGTTCATCTTTAAGAAAGGAAAGAACATTCAACAAGGCATTGGAGTGTTTTCCATTATTTAGTTACTGTGATGAAGGACGGAGTGAGAAGCCATACACTACTGTAAATGTTCAGATCAACAGGAAATTAAGTTGCCTTTTACAGTTAACTTCCTATTATGGCTTTTCTATTTCCACTTAATCATGACATCTTTTCCTAAATGAATAGGGGAAAAAAGTAAAAATATAAAGAGAGAGAAAATTTCCACCCCAGTCATTCCTCGGAAACAGGGTATAACAGTTTTAAATTTGCATTGTAATTACTTATAAAAGGAAATTTAATTCATTTGCCTCTCATAACTCATTTTTCAGATATAATTAAAATGACCCCAGGAAGCAGGTTAAAGTATGCAGAGTTGATTTGTACAGAGTATATTCTAGACTTTGCAGTTTTCAGTTCTTATCAATTCTGGTTTTTGAGAGCCAGAAAGAATGTACCTGCCATTCTCTTCTAAATAAGCACAGTTTTAGTTTGCTTTTTTTTCTTCTGAAGTAATCTGGTCAAAAAGCCTATCATGCATGTGAATAGGGGTTCTTGACCCGCAAAGTAGGCCAGGTTTTGTGTTACCATTTCAACTTAGGGGAAATGCTGAGACTTTATCTCCACACATTTGCAGGTCACACTTGGAATGCTTGAATTCTACAGACAATTATTTTCTGCTTCCCAGGGAGTTACGAGCTCCCTTTAGAAATTTAACCTGATCTTTCACTGCAAAGTAAAGGAGCTGTTGCAGTGGAGGATTACTGGACTGAATGTCAATATTATGACATAGTATGAGTGTGTTTCGTGTTTGGTAATTGCAATCATTGTTGCTTTTGTTGTGGTCGTCCATTTACAATGCTTGGTGTCAGTTTATTTATCTCTTGTAAAAATAAAATAAAGCATGTGTGGAAAAAAAAAATATTTAACCTGATCGATAATTTCCACCTTGTCAATGAGTTTAACAGATAATTTTTCAGAGCTGGCATTGGTCAAGCAAAAGTTGTGTAAACGCTGAAATTCTGGGACCTGGAGAGAAGGGTCAAGACAGCAGAAAAGGGAGCCTGGGAAAAAATATCTGCAGTTACTTGAGCTACTCTTTATTTCATCTAGGTCTCTCCCTAACGAATCCTTATCCTGAAGGTAGGGGTGATGAAGAGGAAGTTGGGACACATAGAGTTTACAGGTTGGTAAACCTGCAATTTCTCACAGGATCACCACGGACAGTATCACCTCAAAACTGTACAGGAAGCTTCAGAAATCTCTGAAAATGATAGCATCTTGTTTCTAAAGGCAGTGACGCAGTCAGATAAAGTGGAAGTTCACTGTTGCTATATCCACATAGCTCCGAAATGTGTCCCAAATCACTCTAGAGTTCCCTTGTGATTTTCCAGATGTTCCTGAAACTAACTGTGGTCCCCAGGAACACCTGGCATACCTCTTGTCATGGTAGTCTTTCAGAGCAAAACTCTCCAGGGGAAATATGAAACGGAAAACAGAGTCAGTGATAATTCACTAAGTTTAGCCCAGGGCCACAGAAGAAAAGACCTCCACTCTCCTGAGGTTTCATATCCCAGTGAGTCAAGCCAGGGACAATACAACATACCCAAATCCTCTGGATCATGTCAGAAGGAACACCATCCTCCACTCTGGCCAGTGCAGATCCCGAAGCAAAACCCCTAATCCAAAGAACGGCATAATGATGTAAGTTAGAAATCATTGCTCCATTCTCTTAGCTCATCACACCTTACCTGGAAAGGCTTTTTCTGCTCTAGCCACCACCAAAGAGGAAGTGATATAACATAAAAAACTAAAATGACTCCTCTCTGGTTTTAGAAAAGACACTTCTTTAGAAAAAAATATTTCTTATCATTCCATACTAGATTCTTCCCCCATCCCCTGGCATCCTATACCCTGGTTATACTGAAATGCTTTGATTTTCATAAACTTGCCTTATTGCTCTCCCATGTCTCCTACTGCACCTCTTTTCTAAAACGTCTTTAACCCTTTTAGATCAGGTCCATTTTCTCATTCATCAACCAATAAACGTATTCTACAAACATACTGAGCATATTAATACCCAATAAATTACTCATTACTGAATATTCAAAGCACTGGAAATTCACATCCACATAAGACCTTCTATTAGCAAGCATTTATTGTAGGGCTATGTGCTAGGCACAGTCTCTGCCACAAAAGGACCTAGGGTTGTCAATACTCTCCAGCCAAAGACCACCAGGAACATACCTATAAAGTTGGGTTTATCAACTTGTTGCCACACAGAGACCGCCCACACACAGAGCCATGAAGTATCTGGTTAAAGGGTGTTAGAAAGAACTCATCATCGCATGTGGGCTTGTGCTAGGTTTGGGGGGAAGGGTCAAGGAAGCAGGCCTTGGTTCTGCTTGGATGTTGTCAGAAAGTGGGGATAATTCTATTCTTCAGCATCTCAATAATTATTTCTGGTATATTAATAATTCTTACCTAGAAAATAGGAGAAACAAAGCAAAGCTAAAGCTATATTTGGTTCCAAAAGAAAGAGCAGGAATCACTCATATCAGCCAAGATTGGGGGATGTTTGGTCATTGTTGCAGCTTGGACAAATTCTTATTTTTGTCTGACTATAGACATGATTACACAGTGGCCTTGTTTTTGTCTTGATCTATCACAGCCATAGTGACCTTGACTGATGTTGATGTTTTATGAGATTATGTTCAGTTGGAGAAAATCAGGACCAAGCTGTGACTGTCAGATCATCTCTTAACAATACCAAGGTCCAGCTAAGAGTGTCAGGCCGCTTCCTTGGCATTTAACTGCCAGACTAGAAAAGATGCTTTTGGTAGAAGTTTCCATAACATCAGAGATGGAACTGTAACCCATAGTCACATCTCCCTTCATAAATGAAGACCCCAGCTGAATGGGGTGCTGCTAGCAGGCAGCCTTCAGCTGTTGGCCCCCTTCAGGGATTGCCTCAGCTAAAGAGAGTAGCCTGATCCAAGGTCATGCCTGCTTCATGGAGAGGCCCTCATCAAATCACTGGTTACTGTAGGGATACAAAGGCCCCGCACTCTTGCTCCAACTTGGGACATTTCTGAAGGATTATCCTGTCGTTAGACCATACCATCAGGTCACCTGAGGTTTCCAATGAAAGTTGATCACAACCCAACTTCTCTCTCTGTCCATTTCCGCTTCCGTCCCATCCCATCCTCACTAAACCTCTTGCAAGCTGTCTCTGTCTCAGAGTCAGCCTCCTGGCAAACCTAGCCTGCAATAGCATCTCATACACATCTTTATCACTAGCCTTGTAATTCTATGGAGTACTCATCTGTTACCAGGTGCAAAATCCCTAGCACCTAACATAGCATCTCTTTGATAGTGGTTCCCAATATATTATAAATAAACAAAAGCCCTGGGAAAGTGATCAGAAAGACGTACATTCAACACCATGCCATATGCAGAAGGAAAATGGGTAAGGATAGGCAGGAAAAGGGAAGACTTTGGAAAGGTCAACATGGTAAGCAGAATAATGTCCCCTAAATATGTCTATGCCCTAATATTAGAACCTGTGAATATGTAAATTACATGGCAAGGCAGAATTAAAGTTGCAGATAGAATAAATTTGCTAATCAAGTGAGCTTAAGGTAGGGAGATTATACTAGATTATTGGAGTTGATTCAATGTAATCACAAGGATCTTTAAATGTGGAAGACAGACAGAGAGGGCCAGAGAAAGAGATGTGATGATAGAAACAGAATCAGATAGATGTCACATTGCTGGCTTTGAAGATGAAGAAATGGCCCTGGGAGCCAAGGAATGCAGGTAGACTCTAGGAACTTGAAGAGGCAAGGAAATGGATTCTCTCAGAAAGGAATGAAGCCCTGCTGCATGCAGAAAGGATTTTAGCCCAACCAGACTCCTGTTGGACTTCTGATCTCTAGCACCACAAAATAATAAATTTGGGTTGTTTTAAGCCACCAGCTGTGTGGTAATTTGTTATGGCAGAAAGAGAGAGCTGCAAATATTTGGAGCCATGGTTGCTCCAGTATTTTTATAGACCATGGGCTTAAGGGGCTGTGGTCTGATGACGGAGACTCTCCAGAAGCAGGGTTTGCAAACTTGTTCCCACCGAAACTGTGTGTTCACTTGGGATACCTTGGCACTGCTTTTGCACATCAGGCACACTTATAGTTAAACAAAGATTGTACGTTCATTTATAATATGGAAGGTTTGCACAGTAATAATGGGGAAGCTAATGTCCTTCTCCAAGCTGCACCTTAATGTCACCAAATGATTTCATTGCTGGCCTAAGCAGAAGGAGGATGAGATGGATTTTGTGTTGCATAAGAGCTTACATATGAGTGGTGCTTTGTTGTTTACACAATATCCTCCCATCTGTGTGGGTCTAAAGGACACAATTGGGACAAGAAGATGAATATTATAACGTTGCAGATCACAAATCAATGAAAACAATAGCAACTAACCTCTTTCCCAAATGAGAGCTACCTTTTGAGGGAGTATATTGCACATTCAAAGAGAGTTGATATCTAGTTGAAGGAGAAGGGATAAGAAATTGAAAAATGTTGATCTCGAGGTTTCTTCCAATTTTGATATTGTATAATCAGAATTGTTTCTAAACTAAGACAACCCTAATATGCTTTTCAGACCCCACCTGTAATAGCCTATGAAGCAAAATAAAACATTCATGTATTCCTAAAAGGCAAAAAGAGCACTTTTATAGGATTCCAAGAATGGTGACAGTTAGTTAAATAAAGCAAAACTCATTTGTAGGATTTTAATGTTTCCCCAGAGTGGTGTTTAACTTTCACATCTAATGTAAACATCAGAAGTCAAATGGTAATAAAGATCCCTTTAACTGTAAGTGTCAGCAAACACTCACTTGCCATACAGTTAATTCACAGGAGCCCAGCTTTTTCTCCTTTTAAATTAGGTGTCCTAGTTACTAATCAGTCTCACTGCAAATTATAAAATGTATAAAATGTAATTTATAGTCTCTGTAAATGTAAAAGAGCATCTGCCCTGAAAGAATTTGTGAGGCAACACAGTCTAGTAAAAATGCCAGAGCATTTGAATTTAGAAAACCTGGCTTTGAATCTCAGTTTCTTAGTGGCTGTAACAATAGGTAAGTCAAGTCACCTTCCTCATCTCAGTTTTCTTATCTGGAGAATGGATTTAAAATATATCATGCTCTTCTTCCGTCACAGAATCTTGAGCCTCAAAGGACATCATGGGTTCTATAAATATAAACGTGACTCCTGATAACCACTCATTGAGTTTCCATCCAGTTTATGAAGCATCCCTGTGTCATGCTCCTTAAGACTAACAGGACTAGAGCTTCCATTCCATGTTAACACCATTCTAAGCACTGGGAACACCAGTGCTCTGACGGTTTGCAAAATGTGATGGTAATGCTTCAGCTCTGGGGAGAAAAGAAGGCTGCACCCCTTGTTTCATCAACTGAAAGCTTGCCCATCAGATATTGAACATCATGAATAGAAATGTGTGCACAGAAATGTGAAGAAACATTTCTCTACAAAATTGCTAATGAATGTAATCCTTTATGCTCCTTACAGGTGACAAGATTTGCAGAGGGAATGAAGGGAAATAGGAATATTCTGGAGAATATGAAAGCAGAATGAGGGTCAGAAACTGAGTTGTCAGGTGGTCACTCATAAATGGTGCACTCCTGCATTCACAGTAAAGTGAAAAATAAGAATATCCTTTTTTTATCCTACAATAGAGATGGATATATTTACCTTGCAAAACAGAATGTCTAAGTTTTACAGATAAGTAAATCCCTTTGAAGGCCATTTCAATCTTGGCCTTCCTCTCAACTCTTTCTAGAGGTAGTACTATTCAATTCTATACATATCGTCTAAGACCTTTTCCTCTGCATTTGCATACATATGTCACATATATCTACTCACAAAAGTCATACTGTGAAGAGTGTTTTTTTTAAACATAAATGGCATCCCACTGAACATATCATTCTGAAATATAAGAATGTAGACTCCGAGTTCAGACTGCCAGATTCAAATATCTTGACTTAATACATGTGTGACCTTGGGAAATTACTTAGCTTCCGTAATTCACATCTTCATTTATAAAACGGGGACACTAATACAACCTACCTTATGAGATTGTAATGAGGACTAAATGAGCTCATTCATGTGAAGAAGTTAGCTCAGTGCCTAGCAGATCACAAGCATCTCATAAATGTTAGCAGCTAGTTTACCATTTTTCCTGGGCATGTGAGCAGCTCCTATGCATACCTGATTAAAGATTTGAAATGCCTGTGCTACTAGGATGTCTGGCAAATGTATTAGGTGTGTTGCAAACATGGCTCAACCATATTAAATTGTTCAGACAATAGGTTTCTCTTCTCTACAATGGGTTGTTGTGAAAAATAGCCCATATTAAATATTGAGTAAACATTAGCTTAAAAATGCATTTCACAAATAAAATCAGTGAATGCAACTGGAAATTTCTTAAATAAAATTGTGTGGAGAAGATATGATGACAAAATCCAAATATAATGTCAGAAAAAACACTTGAATGACAAGAGGAAGTCAGCATGAGGAGATCTGAGTATCAAATAAAAGGGGCTATTCAGCTTAGCAGGACCTGACAGGTCCTATTGTAATTAAAAAGATACATGCCCCCTAGTGTTCATAGCAGCCCTTTTTACAATTGCCAAGATATGGAAGCAACCAAAGTGTCCATCAACAGATGAATGGATAAAGAAGATGTGGTATATGTATACAATGGAATAGTACTCAGCCTTAAAAAAGAATGAAATTTTGCCATTTGCAGCAACATGGATGAACTTGGAGGGCATTATGCTAAGTGAAATAAGTCAGACAGAGAAAGAGAAATACTGTATGATACACTTATATGTGAAATCTAAAAAATACAACAAACTAGTGAATATAACAAAAAGGAAGCAGGCTCACAGATATAGAGAACAAACTAGTGGTTACCAGTACAGAGAGGGAAGTGGTGGTGGAGAGGGGATAGGAGTAGGGGATTAAGAGGTGCAAACTATTAGGTATAAAGTAAGCTACAAGGATATATTGTATAACACAGGGAATATAGCCAATATTTTATAATAACTATAAATGGAGTATAACCTTTAAAAATTGTGAATCACTATATTGTACACCTGTAATTTACGTAATGTTATACATCAAGTACATTTCAATTAAGAAAAGAACACTATGGTATTTGTACACAAGTTTATGTGATATACACATTCACTACATCAAAAAAATTAAAAATAAAAAAATAAAGGAAAACAAATTTCCAACAGTCATAGAGCAAATGCTCCTTGAATGCTGAATAAACAAAGAACATTATGAGAAAAAAAATGATATACGGTCATAGACACCTACGTAATATGACCTTAATCTGATGTATATACTTGGGAAAATGAATTAAAGGAAGGACACAAAGTAAAACATTCAAAACAGTTAACTCCAGTGGGGGAAGAGATGGTAATTACACACAATTTCTTATTTCTTAAGAGTCTTCTGTCCTTTCCAAGTTTTCCTCAGTAAGCAGATATCACTTTTATAAACAAAAAAATATTAAATAAATATAATTTTAAATGTAAAGATGTAACTTTGCTTACCTCAAGCACCTTCTTTGGGCTCCACTTAGCGCCTTTCAATTCCTTCTCTTACGTGTTAATTCCACGTTTACAGCTACATTTCGCCCTGGCGTTCTAGCCTGCAGCATTTCCAGGTCTTCACTCCGACTCTCAGGGGCCTCACTGTCTTTACTGTCCCATCAGCATGCCTCCTGGTGTCCCACCTCCCAGACCCCGCCTTGCAGCAGACCCCCAGGGGTGCCCCGAGCCCAGAAAGGCCTTTTCTCTCAGGCTTCACCAGCCCTTATAATCAAGAGGCTCTGTCCTGGGTTTAGCAAAGCACAGGAGAGTACATTTGCAGGTACAAAGGAAGCTTTGTCCACACATCTCCTAAGTTTTTACCTAAAGTCGAGCAAACTGGGATTCTCTCTTACCTATCATACTAAATTGCAAAATTCGACTCAGTAAACTATCCTAGGGAGCACATTCAATTTAGTTACAAAACAGAGGTTATAATATGTAGGGGAACTAACTGAACATCAAAAGTCCCAACTTCAGGGAAGAAGATATGAAATTTCATATACCATCTAGCCTGGGAGATTTTCTCACACTGTAGAGGTACCTTGCAGTCAACAGAAGAGTAGAAAGGATAAATTATTATTTTTTTTTAATTCATCAGTATCTTTCCTATGCCATAAGTTTGCATTAAAAATGTTATTGCGGGCTTCCCTGGTGGCGCAGTGGTTGAGAATCCACCTGCCAATGCAGGGGACACGGGTTCGAGCCCTGGTCTGGGAAGATCCCACATGCCGCGGAGCAACTGGGCCCGTGACCCACAACTACTGAGCCTGCGCGTCTGGAGCTTGTGCTCCGCAACAAGAGAGGCCACAATAGTGAGAGGCCTGCGCACCGCGATGAGGAGTGGCCCCCGCTTGCCACAACTAGAGAAAGCCCTCGCAGAAAAACGAAGACCCAACACAGCCATAAATAAAATAAATAAATAAATAAAAAATAAAAATAAATTTAAAAAAAGAAGTGATAGTTTGACATTATTAAAAAAAATGCTATTTCAAGCTCACTAAAATTCATTTTAATGGAGTATATGATTACTAATAGGCATTTTTATTTTATATTTTCACACATGTGTAGTGTCAACCAAGAAATGCAGAAGTCTGCAAAGAATAAAAGAGTTTGGGGTATTGGAATTGCAATTCTGGAGACACATTTTCAGGTGAAACCAAGAGTGTTCTGGGGATGAGAAAGAGCCAGGGGCTTATAAAGGTAAAAGCCACGAGGTTGTTAAAGTTGTCTGACGCAGAAAAGGAAATATTTGTCCTTAATAGATAGACTGTCACAAGTTATTTTAGGGTAAGGGTCTGATAAGTATCTTGAGCTTCTGGAACCTTGGGCAGATGTTCTGGTTGCCTGCTGTTACGTTAAGACAATAAGTGGTCAAAGGTCAGATTCCATCCAGACTGAGAAGTGCAGAAGTCACGCTTCCTCAGTGGCCTCCCGGCTCCATACCAACTCCATTCTGATTTTCCTTCCACAGTAGTGACAGTAGTTTTATGTTTTATTTCTGTCTTAAAATATGGCCTTGCCTTTGGTACTTACACTTTAAATTACAACCCAAAGACAAATTTGAAATATTTGGCAGCTCTGATAGAAACACCCCTTTAAAACATACACACTCACAAACTGTTGTGTTTGTCATTGATCTCAGTGACAGCAATATTTTGACAACAAGATCCCCATCACTGAATGGCTATATCGCTAGTCACTCCTGACCTGAGAAAATGTGTGAGAGAAGTTTTAATTTTCTCCCACTATTTTCTACTTTAGAGGGCATAAAGTCTCCTAATCTCCCTTCCTCGGAACATCTCCCTCTCAAATAATCCTGCCAGAAGCAGATTTTTTTGAAGTGAAATAAAAAGCCTATGAAAAATTCCAGAACAAAAATGAGATAGTGATGAGAACACTTGAGAACAGAGCAATAAATCTCTACACTCTGACTGCAAATCTGATGCCTTCAAAAGAGCCACCAACAGCTGGGGCAGCCTTATTTAGAATAATGTTTATAAATGATTTTATCTAATGTTAATTGTCTTGCATTCACAGCAATCTGTTAGCTTTTAACCAGGTTAGACACTCTCACAGCTGGAGAGGACCTTCAATTCACCAGAGAACCCAGAAAAAGAGCAAGCCAGAAAAACATCCTTCCCCCTGCTGGTCTCTCTCATGTTGTGGGGAGAAGCTCCCAAGTGCAGCAGGAGCTGCCGTTGGCCTCCTCACACAGGGCTAAACAGCAGGTACCCTCAGGGGCTCCACCAAGCATCTCTCAGAGAATTGTTGCAGAAGAAAAATTTCCCTCCTACCCTTCTAGGTTCTTCTGGCTGGTCCAAGAGTTAAACTGACATGAAATAGTTTAATAGGAGAAAATCAGACAAAAGTTTAATAACACTGTACACGTGTTGAGTAAGAAAAATATCCACAACCTAAAAGCGGAGAGTTATGTTTTATTCGGTGGACATGCTGAGGACTTCAAGCCTGGGAGGCAGCATCTCAAGTAACCCTGAGAAACCTGCTCCGAGGAGGCAAGTGGAGAGCTAGGATATATAAGAGTTTTGCAACAAAGGGCAGGTGGTAGGAACAAAAGATTACTGTTAATAAAAGAAAGCTAGATATCTCAAGTTAAGGAATTTAGTGCTTTTCTATGTGTGGAAAGATGCAAGAGTCTGGGCTCACTGAAATCATTCCTTTGATGTGCACCTCAGCTATCTGGGGCCAGCATCCTGTGTTTTCACATCCTGAGTTTCCTCAGGGCTCACTGTAGGGAGTGGCTACAGCCTGATGGCTGCTAGATGGCAGGTATTCTTTCCCTTCCTGAGTTTCCTCAGGGCTCACCGGCTCACCAAGGCTGTGGCTGCAATCGCTGGTGACCGTGACATCCTTTGCTTACTGATAAGGCAGGCAATATTGCATTTCTCACCTGGGAGAGACCCGAGAAAATAAACTCGCCAAAATGGATGAAGCCACCACCTTAAATACCATCTTCAGCTAAAGGCAAAAGATGTCAGGTAGGGAGGCCAGTTATAGGAGGTGACCAGGGAAAGCACAGTCAACAAGTTTGAGGTTGTGTGGAGGAAGAATGTCACCTGCCATGTCAGTAAACAAAGGATGTTGAGGCCATCAAGACATCAGCCATTGCAGCCATGCCCAACCGTGCCCCCTGAGGGGATCCAGGTTGGAGAAAAACAGAATACTGGCTCTAGTTAGTTAAGGTGCGTAACAAAGGACTGATTTCTATGAGCCCAGACTCTTGCATCTTCCTCTACATAGAAAAGCGCTAAATTCATTAATCTGAGATGTCTGGTTTTCTTTAATTTACAGTAATCTTTTGATGTTTCAACTACCCGGTTTTTGTTGCAAACACTCCTATATATCCGACTTCTCCCTCACCTCTTCAGAGTAGTTCCTCAGAGCAATCTGAGAGGCTGTCTTCCGGGCTTGAAGTCCTCAGAAAGTCCACCAAATAAAACATAATTCTCAACTTTTAGGTTGTGTTTTTTTTTTTTCAGTCGACAGTTGTTTTGCATATTTAAATCCTTGTCTTCTCCACTGATAAGAGTTTCTCGGGATAAGACCAACTAAAGCCTGCCTTCCTCTGTCTGTCATTTTCAAAATTTCATCCTGCTTTTGTAATTCATATTTTCCCTGGGCTCCATTTTCCTTGAAGTCTGCTCTTAAAAATGCACAACCTGAGCTTTCTCTGGACTCTCCATGAGAATTTGAATGTGCCTACTTTCTCCTATTCCCACCCAGCAAAACCTCTTATAACACAGATAAAATGGGACTGGTCTTAGCATAGTGTGATACTCAAAGAAGACACAAGTTGAACATAAAAATAGCATTAAGAAGCAATTTAAACTTTCACTGAAGTCTTGAAGAGTGAAAAACATGCTTTATATTTTTGTGATACATATAGGGAAATTTCCTAAATATCCTCTATGTGCATCTATTTCCCCCAAAATCTTCCCAGCAACTGCTCAACAATCTCTCCCCCAGAAATATATTTTTCCAGATTTGGTGCGTTGCCTTTCCTAATGTGGATAAATCTAGTCCTTCGCAGCCACTTTTAACGCTGCAGCTTTACACATCTACCTTGCTCAGCCAAAAGGGGTCGTGGCCAGATAGTGGGGGCATCAGACTCAGCCCCATTGAAAAGCAGAAGGATGGGAGATTTGACTAGTTATGTGTCAGTAGTAGATAGTGTTGTCTGTTACAGGCAGATAAGAGGGGCTCAACTAATTTGAACCTGTCCTAATTTCTTTTAATGTCCTCCTTATCTCCTTCTCTTCCTTCCTTTATTCCGTCCTTACTCCCTCTCTTCCTTTCTTCTTTCTTCCTTCCTACCTCTCCCATTTCCTTTCTCCCTCTCTCTCTCCCTTCTTTCTTCCCAATCCCTAACTCATGTATCATCAAATATTACTGCTGGAAGACACCTTAAAATTTCCCGGTGCAACTCCTCGTTTTACTTTAGAGCAACTTGAGGTCCAAGGCGGCTGTTTGTCCAAGGCCCCCAGCCAGTTATCTCTGGCAGACCAGAGACTGGAGACCTGGGCTGTGTCTCAGGATCCTGTGCTCATTGCCTTCTCTTAGACCACATTGCCTGAAAGAAAGAAATGGCAGCAAGACAGGTTTGTGTCAGGAATTGTTTGTAATCCAAGTTCTCAAGGATAACCTGGGATTTGTACACATTCAGCCATTTATCCTAAACCTTCTACGACTGTATTACCAAATAAAGAAGATTAAGTTCAGAACGATGGCCCTCAGGTACTATAAATTCTCAAGGACAAAACCAAGATTCATTTATGGTTCCTATAATGCCCTTGCTTTTTAAAAGGGTCTATAGTTCTCTGCTTAAATTTTCTGTAAACAGAAAGTCAACTAACCAAAAGGTCCTTTCCATAAGTATTCTGGTTTGTTGAGTGGTTTTGAGGTAATGACAGTGTCATCACTTTATGAAATAGGTCTTCCTCCACAGTCACTGCTCACTTTTACAAAGAAGCCCACTTGCCTGAGCCACACCAGACCACGATTGTCTCCATCCTCTGAGCCACTTCATTCGCATTAGTTACCAAGTGTCCAATAGCTGTGTCATTAGGACCCCAAATAGGTTGAGACCAGACCTAACCACAGCCCCAGCTCCCTCCTCTTCCCTACACACTCAAGAAAGTCTGCACAAGCATTACCTTCAAGGTCAGAAATTACATGTCCTCATCAAACCTTAATTCTCTGCAGCCTCCAGTGCCCAAGTCTATCTACCTCAGAATCTAGCTTGTACTGGAATGAGTGGCCATTTGAAATCAAAGCATGAACTTCAGACATTGATTTCTTTAAAAACCTTTAAGAGAATAAATTTTGGAAGAAGAGAGGAAAGAGTCAAAGAGTCTGAAAGAGATGAGAAGTGTACGTAAATTACTAAATATTGACCCTTGAATGATTCTCAATTGTTACCTCAGGACAATGTTCAGGATCTCCTAGTGTGACAGGCATTTTGGTCCCCACTTCTGAGTGACATGGTGCTGTCATCCCCACTAGAGGCTGGAAGGTTTCCAGTCCTGCAAACAGCTCCAGGTATGGGGGGGCCATTGGGTTAGTTCCACTAAATCACTTCCCTCCATCTTGATCTGCAACAAGGAAGGACTGGGTCACACTCTTCCACTCTTAGCATTGGGTGGGGGGGTGGGGTTGCTACTCTCTCTTTCTGTATGCCTCAATTTCCTCACTGTAAAATAGGGACATAATGACAAAAACTACGATGAAGTGTTATGGAGAGGATTAACTATGGCCCTTAGTATGTGCTAGAAAAGAAGTGTGGGTAATTATTTCTATTATAGCTGCCCTCAATTATTAACAGCACCACTATGTGCTGCCCTGAACAGAGCTTTTATTCCCAAGCTTGTGAGGAGCTTAAAGAAAGTTCCAGATTTTTTTTTTTCTGTTTTGTGGAATTTTTTGAATTTTTAATACAATTTTTAAAGGTTACTTTCCTTTACAGTTATTACAAAATATTGGCTATATTCCCCATGTTGTATAATACATCCTTGAGCCTAACTTACACCCAATCGTTTGTACCTCCCACTCCCCCACTCCCATGTTGACCCTCCCCATTGGTAACCACTAATTTGCTCTCTGTGAGTCTGTTTCTTCCAGATAACAAGTGAAGTCTTAGTCTCTCCCTCTCTCTCTCCCTCTCCTTTGCCCTCTTTCTCTCCTATTTTTCTCTTTCTTTTTAATGGATGTAACTGAAACAATTTTCCATTTCTTCAATGCTTTGATTCCTTAAAGATTTCCATCTATACACATGAATTGCCCTGTCTACCCTTTCAATATCAACATCCTGGGCAAATCACTTGAAGGTGCCAGGGGAAGATGCCCTTGCAGGTCATGTAAAATTGATTGCAACAGGATGGTTGAAGGAAGAAAGCCAAGGTCTGAGAAACATGACTCATGCCCCTGAGGCTCTTGGTCCAAATCCCCTCTCACTATGGATGATTGAAACTGACACCAAGAAAGCGTTCCTAGTTGATAAAGGAAATAATAGCATACCCATTCAATAGAATACCACATAGTCATTAACAACATGCTGTAAAATAAAATGGGTTGACAAATTAGTTGATTCATATTAATATTTTAAAGAATCTGTGCCTATTAGGTAAATATAATATATACAAATATGTAAGTAGAAAAACACTGGATTTATCTAAATAGGAATATGGATACCTCTGGATAATGGAATTATGACTACATTTATGTACTTCCTAAATTTTCTATATAAAGAATTTTGAAAAACTTTTTTTAAAAAACATCACAATGAAGCATCTCCTTTCACCCTATTGAAGCAAACACACACACATACACACACACACACACACACACGGTCACAGAGATACCACCAAATTGAGGGCACAGGCACATTCTATGCTCCTCAGTTTTCTCTGCCCAGTGAGGATGAGCTCAGCCTTCCTAGCCTCCCTGAGATCAACAATAACTGAAGAAAGCAGGATCCAATTAGGTGAGATAAACTTTAACCTGCCAAACTGCAGTAAGGGCCCAAAGGGTCCCCTCCCATCCTCCCTGCATAAATCTGCAGGTTGTCACTCATGAGTGTTGAGCCATCTGTGAAAAACATCAGTTTCTCCCAAGGCAGATTCCACAGCTGGCTCCAGGCCACCAAAGTTTGAATTTGCAATGCCATTTTAAATTCTAAGAAATAAGGGGCTGGTCTTCAATTATTTCATCAAAGAGATTCAAATCTGGTTCTTCCCTGCAAATCTGAGACCAGAAGCCCTGTTTGGACCAGGCTCCTTGAGAAGTGAGTCAGTCAGGAGCACACTAAAGGGGAATATTGGAAAGTAGGTTCATAAAGGCGTTTGAACAAAATGAAAAGAAAGAGAGGACCTTGGAGCATCAGTCACCCTACTTGAAGGCTTTTGTTTTAAGAGGGACATGTACTGGTTGAGAAAATCAGCTTTGGGGTCAGACAGTCCAGGGTTTGATACCCTGGGATGTCCATTGACTAGCCACGTGGCCTCTGGTAAATTTGTCTGTTATATAACATGAAACAATAATGGAAACTATCTCATTAAGATTATTGAGACTGCGAAAGAAAACATACTACATAAAAGTGCTTATTACCATGCCAGGCAGAGTCAGTGGCTCACACGAGCAACTGTTACCCCCATTCTAAACTTGTACTCCCATGCCTTTGAGAAAGGCACTGAACTAGGCATCAAATTAGGTGCTGTATAGAACATATGAAATGAGATAAGATATGGTTTCAGCCTAAAGAATATCATAATCCAGCTGGATAGTCTATTTTTTCCTCTCCTCTCCTCTTTTTCTTTCTCTGTTTTTCTGCCTCTCTTTCTGTATATATATAACATTATGTACACACACGTATGTGTTGAAAACCATGAGATACATAAAATTGTAAAACAATAGAGAAGCAGATAGGAAAAGCTCTGGAGAAAAGATAGTGGTAAAAGTCTCCTCCACAAGCTGAATAAAGTAAACCGAAAAATAAGGTAAGGAATTAATGATATTTCTCCTGCCCTGCTTGACCATCGTCCCTCTTCCCAGCTTCTCAGCCACCATCTTTGTTCATACGTGCATCAAGCAATCAAATGACAGAACAAGGGGGAAAAAAAACCTTACTAAATATGGCTTCCAACCCTCCATGCTTGTGCCCTAAGGAAATATTTACACATTGCCCATGAAAGAAAAGAAGCAAACTGAGATACATCTAAGCACAGACTGGGGGATCAAGAGGAAGATCTGGACAGAAGGTCAACACTCAGGAGATGAATAAATGTTTTTAAATGAAGGAGGACACATATGCAAAACAATGTCTACAAGGACAACAACAGAAAAGAAAGAAAAAGAGCAAACAAATGACAATAAAGAAAGCAATCTTGGGAAGATTTACCTCCAAGAAAGAAAAGAAATATTTCAGCAACAATACTTCATATCTTCAAAGAAATTAAAGGAACATGTCCTCCATAAATTCAAATGAAAGAGGAAATAACAAAACAGTTTTCAATGGAAAGGGAGATGGAATTAAAACAGAATAGCAGCAGTGAAAAGCTTAATGAGCACTGCAGAAAAAAAAAAAAAAAGGTTCTGGCTTTAAAAAGTCACACACAATAGAAACAAAATGGAAAAATTCAAAGTGCTCAGAAGAAGATGGTCCACTTGGGGAACCCACTGTAGGGACCCAATATACAGCTTTTTGGCCCTGAAGAGAAAGAGAACAGAGTAGCTAGTGCACACACAATATTCAAAGGCATAATGGAAGAGAATGTTCCTGAAATAAAATATGAATATAGATTTAACAGGATCAACATATACTACCTAACATTTATAAACATAAAGAGTACACCTTCATTCTTGAATAAGTTATTGAATTTCAAAAGTAGCCCGATTTTTTCTTTAAACAAATGCAGATACTGAAAAAACAGTGGAGCTAGTCTACCAAATTCTCAAAGAATAAAGGGACATATGATCCAAGAACTTTCCCTAATTTAGGTTTTATTCTTTATGACAACAACAGAAAGAAGTTCTCAAATATGCAGGGATTCTGGAAACATAATTAATATATACCCTTATTTAAAATATCATAACAACATAACCCTGCCAATCAAGATGAAAATAAAAATAATCACAGATGCACAAATTTCTATGTGAAAGAACTGGAAAGATCTTTGAACTATTTCAGCAGAAAATTTAGTCTAGATAGTTATTTTGACTATGGTTATAAGACTGAATATATCTTAATTCTTATACAAAGAAACATTTTATTCTAGTTTTATATTATAGTATTATGTTATAGTTTATTATAGCATTTTAGTTTTATTAATGTATTTATTATACTATTATAGTTTATTAAGGTTTCATTTCAGTTCATTGTAAGTATTTATCATTTTAATTACAATGAACTGTAATAAAAACTCTTGAGTCTACTAATACAGAACAGAAGGTAGAAAGGGGTAGCAGGTATGTCATGGGCCATTGAAAGTGAACTGATTTCCTCATCTTTCATGGAGGGAGTCAATAGTCACCAATAATTTCAGAAATTGAAATATGACTTAAGCATTTTAAATATTCAAATCAATAATATGAAGAACAATAAATTTGACTACGTGTTCCAAATTACTGGAAGGAATATTACTAAAAAAAATAAGGTCCAGCTAAATGTACAAAGTAATATAACCATCAAAGAAGCAAATATGGGTTGTCTTGGGATTTCCCTGTTTAAAGATAATTGGGGCTACCATAATTGAAAGTTATCAAATAATGTTTTAAATCTCAAATCAAGAAACAGTGATTAAGTATATTATTTAGTAATATAGAAGTAAACATAAGAAACAAAGGAAACCATAAACAAGACAAAAAGACAACCCTCAGAATGGGAGAAAATATTTGCAAATGAAGCAACTAACAAAGGGTTAATCTCCAAAATTCACAAGCAGCTCATGCAGCTCAATATCAAAAAAACAAACAACCCAATCCAAAAATGGGCAGAAGACGTAAATAGACATTTCTCCAAAGAAGATATACAGATTGCCAACAAACACATGAAAGGATGCTCAACATAACTAATCATTAGAGAAATGCAAATCAAAACTACAATGAGGTATCACCTCACACCAGTCAGAATGGCCATCATCAAAAAATCTACAAACAGTAAATGCTGGAGAGGGTGTGGAGAAAAGGGAACCCTCTTGCACTGTTGGTGGGAATGTAAATTGATACAGCCACTATGGAGAACAGTATGGAGGTTCCTTAAAAAACTAAAAATAGAACTACCATATGACCCAGCAATCCCACTACTGGGCATATACCCTGAGAAAACCATAATTCAAAAAGAGACATGTACCTCAATATTCATTGCAGCTCTATTTCCAATAGCCAAGACCTGGAAGCAACCTAAGTGTCCATCGACAGATGAATGGATAAAGAAGATGTGGCACATATATACAATGGAATATTACTCAGTCATAAAAAGAAACGAAACTGAGTTATTTGTAGTGAGGTGAATGGACCTAGAGACTGTCATACAGAGTGAAGTAAGTCAGAAAGAGAAAAAAGTTTACAAGTAACCTAGAGATTTAAAGTATAGGGGAGGATGTGTGTAAGTTATATGTAAATACTACACCATTTTATATAAGGGACTTGAGTATCTGTGGATTTTTGGTATCCATGGGGGGGGGGGCTCCTGGAACCAATCCACCATGGATACCAAGGGATGACTATAATATCTATAGCACACTGCCTTTCCAGTAAGAAAGTACATAAAACCATAAATGTATCCATGCATCTCTTAGGAAAGAAATATAAGAATAGCTTAGAAACTAATCAGCTTAGTGCCAACAGACTGTGTGTGGGAATGAGGTAGAAAAATGGGGAATTGGAAGTGGAGTAAACACTTCTCTGGTTTACTTTTCTCATAGCTCATACTTTTAAAACAATTGTTATGTTTCACATACCTAATAAATAAATAAACAATTAAAACCAATCAGTATGTAGAAGAACCCCAAACTGGACAGCAACAAATGAACCTAAATGTACTGCAAATGAGTAACATAACTCACTGATGGAGGTGGGGAAAGAAAATGCTCCTCTGAATGACTTTGAAAAATAGTATTTGACTGCATACTCTAAGGCTGAAGACAAACAGTATTGTACATAAATTGTATTTTAGTTAGTAAATTTTTCAGAGCAGATTGGGTTAGCAATTGCAAAACTACATTATGTGTATACCAGGACTCAGCAAATAAGTAAATATATGGTGGGTGATCAGAATCTGATTTTTATAAAACTTAGGGGTGAAGTAAGAATCTGGTTTTTCACTATCAGAGAAAAGAGTTACAAATAAAAGGGAAAGATTAGAACAAAACCTGTGGAGTAGATTAAAATGAGAGGTATCAGTTTGAAATCAAATTTAGATAGATAGGTAGACAGATGATGATAGATAGATAGAGAAAGATAGAAATACAGATGTTCATATGTTATATTTTCTACTACTGCCTACTGAAAGAGCCTAGAAACTATGGTACCTAGTGGCAGTGAGCGCACCCAGGATCCAGATTTTACTTTCTAAATACCATACTTAAACAAAAGGAATGAGAGCTCCTTGTGAAATTGGTTCGTACCAGGTCTAGGGCAAGCAGATTACAAGATAAGCATTGGAACTTTGTGTGGTGCTAGCATGTAAGGAAATGTTCAAATAATGATAAGGAGAGTATGTTGAAAGGACATGAGGGTCAACTTGAAGGAACCCCTCAAAACCCAAAACTAGGAGACCCCTCAAAACCCAAAACTAGGAGAACTTGATTATCAAATTAAATAATGATAGTAATAGATTATAACCCAGAGAATAGAAATATCCATGAGTCCATACTCAAGTAAATAAGTAGATGAACAAATAAATAAATGAGAGAAATGGGGCAGCTTTTCCTTACAATAGAATTCTAACTAATGAATGTAGAAAGAATGATGGAAACACAAAATCTCCATTAGACAAGCACAGTAATAATGTTATAGACAAGAATCAATAAAGGATGCTAAAATTAGCGGGTGAAAGTATGTTGAGAAATGGGATCTTTGCATAGTCCCCAATTACCTCCCCATAAATTACTTATTAATTTCAAAGAGAAAAATAGTAACTTAATAGTGGAGAAACCTGGCAGAGACCATGAGAAACAAGTGATCACAGTAATGTCATTACCACTAGTAAGACTTAACATCATGTACACTTCTGACATTATACACTGAGAAGGGCATATCACTTCTGTGGTACTCTTGCCCAAAATAAATAACCTCAATTATCATGAGAAAACATTGAACAAATACAATTGAAAGAAACACTGGAAAACAACTGGCCTATCCTTTTTAAAAGTCTCAAGGTCATGAAAGACAAAGAACAACTGAGAAATAGTCACAGATTATAGAAAATGCAGTGTAGGAGCCTGGACCAAAAAAGAGGTATTTGTAGAAAAGCTGGTGAAATACTAATAGGGTCTATAGATTAGTTAATAGTATTGTAACAGTGTTAATTTCCTATGCTTAGGTTATGTAGCTTGTCAGTATTAGGGAATGCAGGTGAAAGATAGATGGAGACTCTCTGTACTATTTCTGTGACTTTTCTATAAGTTTAAATTTATTTTTTACAAGGACAAATAAAATGTTTAAAATTTTGTCATGAAACAAAAAATAGATTTATTTACTATCTCAATAACAAAGGACTATATTTTACTATTAAATGCAATCAAACTGAAACATGAAGGTGATGGGCTTCAGGACAAAGAGGACAGAATCACACACACACTTCTGTCTGTCTATCTATCTATCTATCTACCTATCTACCTATCTATCTAAATCACAAAGAAATGTAAAAGAGCCAACAGTCTGTTTACAAGGCAGACCTAAGCACAGGCATGGTATAACTAACATGTTTAGGGTACAGGAAAGGAGAGAAAATTACTTAAATGTGGAAATGGTTGCTTTTATTTCTCTTGATTAAAAACAAGTGATTTCATGCTGTTAAGAAACAAATGGAATCACAACTTTTGCTTTACTGTGTACATACATGAACTTTTGATCTTTCAATTATGTTTCCACCCTAATTGCCCCTCAAGGAATTGAAACAGCAAATGTCCTCCACACATACGGCTTCCTCCCACACCATCACCATCTTTGAGCCTAAGTGAGGAGAAACTGTAGTTCTGTAAAACTGATTCTCTAATGAGTGATGGATGGTCATACAAAACTGAGGAAACAGAGTGAGACAGGTCCCCAAAAGATCAATAACAAGTACAAGCTGCATTGATTATTGTGACTTAAGTTTCATTTCCTGGAAATAACCACAGTGATTGAATATTTCCATTCAGTTAGGTATTGCCATCAGAACTGACCTTTCTGACCAAATTCCAAATTATTTCTTTTTTTTTTCCAAATTATTTCTTTTTTTTTCAAGTGAAAATTTTCAAACAGAAAAATGAACTACACTTAGATTTGACCAGTAACATTTTATAATACCTCTTTATTATTTGTCTATTTGTTTACTCCTATCCATCCATCACTCCATCTTATTTTTGATGGATTTCAAAGTAAGTAGCAGACGTCCATACATTTTCCCCTAAACATTTCAGCATGCATTTCACTAATCAGGAAATTCCAATGGAACCACCCTGGTTTCTGGGTCTACTGGTTACAATGTAGTTCACAGTTATTGGAGTCTACCCTCACCTCAGCTTCTGACCTTGAGTGGAAAGGAAGCCTGATCTGCAAAGTTGACCATATCAAGAGTCCCAGGGGCTTCCCTGGTGGCACAGTGGTTGAGAGTCTGCCTGCCAATGCAGGGGACACGGGTTCGAGCCCTGGTCTGGGAGGATCCCACATGCCGCGGAGCAACTAGGCCCGCGAGCCACAATTACTGAGCCTGCGCGTCTGGAGCCTGTGCTCCGCGATAATGAGGGGCCCGCGCACCGCGATGAAGAGTGGCCCCCGCTTGCCGCAACTAGAGAAAGCCCTCGCACAGAAACGAAGACCCAACACAGCCATGAATAAATAAATAAATTAATTTAAAAAAAAAAAAAAAAAAAAAGAGTCCCAGAATCTCAGTGGTGGTCCCCACCTGCTGGGTCAGGCATGCCCTTGACAAGGTCATTAGAGTCATTCTCCTGCATGAATCCACTCACCTACCTTACTCTCAGGTGGGTTGAGAGAACAGGGAAGTGATTACTATTTCATGAGTATGGGCAGTGTTCAGTCCATAGGAAATGCTGAATATGAAATTAAATGTTGACAGCATATGGTGGTTAGGGAAGAACATTTACTGCATAGTAGTCTACCCAAACTTTTATATGTACATGACTTCTTCTGAGAGAGTTTCATACCTTACATATTTTCAAAGAAATCAGTGACTTTAAAAATATTGAGGACCGCGGGTCTAACACTTCCCTCCTTCCAGACACTGCATTAGTAATCTCAGATTGCGTTATCTCTTTTGTCTGCCACATCCCACTGTTGACTTATATTTAGCTTACTTCAACTGAAACCCCAATTTATTTTCCCCACATTATGCTTTTAGTGTAGATCATTTTTGTTTATTTGTCTATCTTGGTGATTAGTGAGTAACTTTGTCCATTAAGCCAAGGTGGATGCATCATTAACCAGAGAAAAAGAGAAAACAGGTAGTGAAAAGTCAATAGTTGGTGATATTTATGACACCCCTCAGTGGGTGAACAAAAGAAAGATGGTTCTGGCATCTTGACTCTAGTCTTAACCCTATGACTCATTATTCGGAAGACGTTAAAGAATTATATCTTCCAGCTACATTTCTGTGCAGAAAAATCTAGCAGGAAATCATAGGTACAGAAAAACATATTGGATTCTCCCCATAGCTATAGCCATTGTGATGCTGGACCCTGGACTGCTTCCTCCACAGTGTCTAATCTGCCGTGGAATCTGGCACAATACTGTGCCTAGAGCAGGGGCTCAGGAAGCCCTTATTTTACTGGAACATTCAGAGGAAGAGCCAGTTTGGAATTCAGCTTTATTGCAATAATATTAACCTCCTTGAGAACCAACATTTTAGGAATAGCAAGACCCTAAATCTCTAAATCACACATGCTTGCCCAGTTAAAGTGCTCTTTAGGTTTAAAGGTAATGAAACATATTTTTAATTGTTCTATTTCAAACCAGCCTCCTGACTTTCAAGAGGAAATATCACATTTAGGAAGCTGGTTCTTTAAGACTTTAATTCCTTCTCTCCTCAGGTCTACTACCATTAACTGACTATTTCATCTTGGCAGCTAGGTCCTTTCATCTGTGAAATGCTGTCTGGGAGTGACTGTCTGCAACTTATGTACTATGGAGAGGCCACTGTGGACCTGCTTCTGAGTTCAGAGAGAAACAGTACTATGATTGATTACAAAAATCTGTCCTGAACCAGGCATCAAAAGAAATCCTAATTACAAATTCTCTGAAAGAGCCCAGCCACATGGAATAATAATCATTTTGTAATGATTATTAATAATCAATAATATTAATAATCAATTTTGTAATTTTGTAATGGCCATGTTTATTGAGTAACTACTGAATGGCAGACTTTATGTGCTTATAGCTCACAACTCTATGAATTTAGTACTGTTATTATCCCCATTTTACTGATGAGAACACTGAGACTCGGGTTTTAGAGCTAAAACTCCCTGAATGGTAACCCCACAGAGTGCAATCTGGGGGCAGAGTCTCGAGTGGAATACCTTCCTGAGACAAAAAGAGGGCCCATCTCTCGTGCACGGTGGAGTGGATAGAGGAGGGAACCATGGCGAGTTGTAGTCGCTCCATCAGGAGCATCCTATCCAAGGGCAGCTCTCTGCTGTCCTCCAGGGCCACTGGCCACACTGTTTCTCCTGGAATGTAGACAGGCTTCATTGCCTAGCCCTGGGCAGTTGGCTGGATGCACAATAGCTATTATTTAACTATACAACACCAAAATAGGATACAGAAATCATTTCTTCTGCCTCTCTTATCACTATTAAGTAATTTGATATGGGGGGAGGTTGTTTTGTTGTTGTTGTCTGTAGGAAAACCAGTTATTTGAGGAGCTGAGAAGTTTGCCTGGTCCTCATCCTTTTGACTTGATATGACACATTTGGATGACTAAAACCATCTTGCCCCTCTTCACTCTCCATTTCCCATTAGTCTAGACTTCAAATTTCACCTTAGTCTGTCACTACCCTCCATCTCTTTCTTGACCCACTCACATGCTTATTTGCATACCTGCAATCCTCAAAATGCTTTTTCAGTGGTAATATTAGACCATATCTAACAGTACCACAAAACCCCCCTGCTCTGATTTAAATACAAAGGAACACAGAAGTGTTTGATAATAATGACTAGCTTTGATCTCTTTCAAAAAGTCCAAAAATTTTGCAGCATTAAAAGAAATAAAAGGAACCAGGGAGAACAGAATAGGGACCTATAGTAAATGACAAGAAGTATTAAATTGATGGATGGGTTCTGGAAAAGATGAGTCACTTTCAACTCTATTCAAAGAGAGAAGGTAAGAAAATGTATCATCTATAATTTACTTCTTGCACCTAGATATGTATTGATTTGTTTCCAACTAATGAGTAATAATAGGCTCCCTGATGGAAAATATTAACCCGTTGTTATCATCATTCAATACATATATTTCAGCTTTTATGAAGGCCTCTGAATATTCAGTATAGCCTTGTTAAAAGTTCTCTATTTATCCCCAGAACACCTCACAGGTATTTCTGCCTTCCTCTAAAACAGAGGCATCTCGTGTCATTTATCAATCCCCCTCCTTAGAGTTCTTTGAGTTGACTTTTGCTTTTCACTGTCTCCCTGGAAACAACAATGTTGTATCAGTGTAGAACTATTTCAGTAAGAGAGGAAACAAAGAAAATAAAGTGACCCGACTTTTCTGTGGAGGGAGGGGATAATGCAGAATACAGAGGGGATGGGACTTTAATTCTCCAATGTTCAGAGCATGGATGACAGGATCATTACACCTGCTCTGTAGCAGTTACAGCAGTTAAAGAAAAAACGGCTTTGTAAAGATGACATAACAGTCAGTAAACAAGCCGTTATACTCAACTCAAAAATCTGACACATAGGTGACAAGTGTGATTTTAAAAGTTCCAGAAAGTTTTCAGGTCCAAACAAAATCTATCTTCTTGCTACATACTGGTTCTTGAAATTATATCAGAGTGTGGCTAAGCCTTTTCCAACCCGAGACCCCGTAGGAGAAATATATCTCAAGTCCTCCTGCAATACTGTTTAAAAGTTCAAGTTAAATAACTTACCTAAAAACAATGACCCAGCTCTATAATAAATAAGTCATAATCAATATCCTAGACTCTCGCTCTCTGAGATTGGTCCTCCCAGAAATAGACTTTTCTGAAGCAGACATCTGTATATGCAGAAAGTTTATTGGAGGGTATTTCAGGGTCATGCCTTGGGTGTGGGAGGAGGGACAGTGAAAAAAGCAAGGTGGCAAAGAGAAAAGTTGAACAGACATGCAGGTGCCACAAAGGCCTCCATCCATCTTCAGGATTGTCCTGAATTGAGGCGAGTAGCCTGGGCCTTTGTTCCTAGCATCAAAGGTCATTGGATAAAGTCTATACCTGGGGAAGGGGCATGACCTTGGGCAAGGCAGCTCCCTTAAGCCAGGAACAATTCCTGGGAGGCTCACAGCTGTGAGCTGTCAGTAATAAGCGCTTGCAGCAGTCGGGGTGACAAGTGTCCCCTTCTGAAGGGAGGACCTGGGCCATGCATCAGAGCATCTACTAAACTCACCAATCAGGTTATTATCCTTCCCTTTGTGGCAGGAAGCAAATGGGACCGAGGTAGCAGCCCTCCTTCAAAAGGCCTGTAACTGGACTTCCCTGGTGGCACAGTGGTTAAGAATCTGCCTGCCAGTGCAGGGGACATGGGTTTGGTCTGGGAAAATCCCACATGCCACAACTACTGAGCCTGTGCGCCACAACTACTGAGCCCGCATGTCACAACTACTGAAGCCCACGCACCTAGAGCCCAAGCTCTGCAACAAGGGAAGCCACTGCAATGAGAAGCCCGCACACCGCAACGAACAGTAGCCCCCGCTCGCAGCAACTAGAGAAAGCCCGTGTGTAGCAACAAAGACCCAACGCAGCCAAAAATAAATAAATAAATTTTAAAAATAAAATAAACAAGAAATTTAAAAAAAAAAAAAAGCCTGTAACTATCATCATTGTATCCTCTGAAGTCCCAAAGCACAAAGGTAGTTCCCTAACCAAGTTCACACAGGCCTCAGAGGAGGAGTCAGGGCTGGAACGGAGGACACCAAATCCTCTCCCAGTTCTCTAAGCAGAAGACGAAAGCCCAGCTTTTCTTAGTCTATTGCCTTGGCCTATCAATAAATCCCAATGAACTCCCATTGATCCAACACCCTAGAGGAAGTCTTGTAGTTTGCAATTACAGGAAGCCGCTTTATCTTCTGTGACCACTCTCCCCCCATAATTCTTCTTTGGGCTCAACATTCTGGAACTAAGAGTGATTTCAGTAAGAATGCAGATTCACTCGTCGTGTAAGTCTTAAATGTTCTAGAAGATTCACTGCAAAAGAAGGCAACTCTGAAGATTAGGCTCTTCTCATAGGGTACAGTGCAGTTTCCTACAGATGCTGGAAAGTGGTTACAGCTCTCATAGCTTCATCCTGCGCCCCGAGGGCTTGTCATGGGCTCTGGAAGCAGACTGTCCCAGTCCTGGAGCCCAGTTTCCCACCATGAGTGGGTTTGGGCAGATATTTTTATATTCTGTAACCCACCTTCTCTGTTTGGCTGTTTCACACAAGGCAACTCACAGAAACATAGCTCAGCTCTCATTTTCCACCCTGTCTCTGAACCCCTCTGAATTCCGCGGTGTTTAGCACTTCATCGGAAACCTTCCGTCTGATTGTTTGACAGACATTGTATTTACCATCTCCTCCAAGAAGCATCTCTTCACGTACGAATAAGAAACCAACAGGCGAACTCGGCACTTTTTTTGTGAAAATGGGAAATCTGTGAGCCAGTTAATAGGATTTTAACAGACCAGGCCTTGCTTTGCTTGTCGTGCTTTTGTGGAGAATTCTCCCCGTCATTTTGACCCTCGGCTAAAATTTTCTGTTCAGAAAAACGCAGAAACAGCTTTTCTCCAACCCTCAGCAGGGAGCAAAAAAGTCTGGAACTCTGTTCACACCTCTCCCAGAACAGTGATGTATCCCTAATTTAAAATCCAGGAATCAAATTTATTTAAAACTCATCAGTGGCAAGAGAAAAGAACAATGCTTTCTCCCTTTAACCATCCCCCGCTGATTACTGACCCCGTTTTGTTTTCAGTCAGAGCACCTGTGGAACGAGTCAGAACAAGTCGCTTCCTGGTTCAAGTTCAGGCTTTGCCAAGAGAGACAGAAAATCATTGCCAGCTGGAGAAAGTTTAGTTATTTATAGAAAATGATTAGAAACCCTCCACCCTGGTCCCGTGGTCAGCTGTCCACAGTCCCCAAATCACCCTCACAATTTACACTTTTGTCGGCAGAGAGCATTAAACTGTGAGAACGAGCCTTTCACCCTGTCACAGTGGAGGTGAATGCAGAAGCTTGCAGACCAGTGTGACTGCAGGAAAGACCTTGAGGATTGAGGGGGCCTGCAGCAGGGATTTGATGGTGATGTTCCCCCTGCCCCCCAGTGGAAACAATCTTCCCTGGAGGAGAGCATAAAACGTGGAAGGACCACCCTGAGGCCATTTTGATGTTTTTCAAGAGGGCAATGGAGTCTGGGGAATTTGTCTTTTCTGCCCTTGCTTGGTACAGATATACTTCTTCTATTTTTCCCAAGTATAATCTTTTGGTTACGTTGGTCTTTGCATCCCCACACACAAGCCTTCCCACTCCCACTTCCCACTTAAGGCATCCTTGGCAACTCAAGTTCTATCCACACCCAGCTCAAACCTTACCTCTTCCTTAACTGCCAAGACCACCGTGATCTTTCCCTCCTCTGATATCCCACAAGAGTTTTTGTATTTAGCATAGAAGTTGACACTTGCTTGCATCCTCACATGTGTATGTTGTTTCTTGTCATCCGGGCACCCGTTGCTTGGGCATCTAGCTCTCTGGCATCATGGACGTGACCTAAAGTCTGTCTCTGCCTCAGCCACTCCTGCGTGGCTCTACTTGCTCTCCTCTCCTCTCACTCCCTCCATGCCATTGCTTCCACCACCTCATGGAATTTGTTCTCTGCCACTCTTTGGCTTCTGCTATACCCTACTGCTCTGTTTCCTTTGCACGTTTCATATTCACACTTGCAAAGAGAAGAAACGTGTTGGGGACAGCCGATCATTTCCCCACAGAGAGACCTTGTTGGCCCAGCTTTCATACCAACCCTCACTTAAACCACACTGGCCCCAAATTGCATTTATTTTCATTCCCTTTAGCCATGGCCAGGATGCCAGGGTCACGTGGTGCCAAGAATGGTGTCCTATGTGTAAGGAACCACTCAGACAGGGGTGAGGGTATGGGAACCGCTGGGCCCCTCTGAAAGACAAGGTCCCCAATGCCATGTCCACAATCTCCACCCCTTCTACATCCCTTCAATACACCCAACAGGGCATATAGAAATACATGTTTTAAAGTCTTTTTTTTGTTTGTTTTACTTTATTGCAATTCACTTTGCATAGACAACTCAAGACCTACCTCCATCACTGGTGAAATTAAATGTCTGCCCGTTTTTTTCAGAATGTTAAATCTCAACATTTCTCTCTCCTATCATTTTCCCCATTCATTTCGGAAGCTAGAGTCCTTAACTCATTCAAAATTTTAACTCAAATTGAATGTCTTTAGGATAATTTTCTTGGTTAAATATTTTGGTCAGCCACGTGGACTGTAAGTTGGGTGAAGTCAAAACTGTTTCAGTGCTTTTGCCGAACTTCTGGAGGGCCCAGTGGATTGGCTGCCACAGAGAAGGGGTCAAAATCGCTGTAGAAATGAATTAAATTCATTTAATTTAACAACCTTATGGAATCTTAGCATACGAAAGAATCATAGAAGCTGTATGGTTTAAATTAGTTATCACGCCTGAAAAAATGGTCATTCAGGCCCAAAAAGGGCAATTCTCAACTTTCAGCAGAAAGCCTTTCTGTACATTGAGTCAAAATCCATCTTCCTGTAACTTCCACTCATTTGTCTTATTTCTAAATAAGGTTCAACACAGAGAAAGCCTAATTTTATTTTCCACATAAAAGTCTGTTAAATAGTTAAAGAGAGCAATTGAGCATTTCCCAAGTGCTTTTTCCAGGCTAAATGTGCAAAATTAGCTGACTCAGAGATTCTTCCTGGTTTGGCTTTGTTTCAACGTAATAAGGTATCATCAATTACAATAGCAGTATCAATGGGAAACCCTCAATCATTCCATTAATTCTTCATGTGCCAGAGTTTTAAAAATTTTTTATTATCCATAGCACCCTTTTCTGGATGTACCTTGCAATATTCTTTCCAAGAACCAAACATAAATCCCCATATTCAATAGGGCTATGTAATAAGTGTATGACCACATGATTCAAACAAAATAATAAAGGAAGTTTGTGTTCAGCTGACATCAGCATTGCCTGGACTCCTCTATCACTTAACATGGTGGGTTGTGTTGCATCTGCTGTGTTCACCACTGAATTCCCTGTACTAGCACCTTCATCTTCCTCATAGCAACCAGCGTGATGACTGGCACTAAGTAGCTGGTAAGCAAAAATGCATGCTTAATGAATAACTCACAGCCAATTCTGGACCTTAGCCCTTTGCCATGGTATACTCTTGTAAGCCTAGGATACTCTGTCCTGTGATTTTACTTCTAATTAACTTTATCCATATTAAATTCCATCCCATTAGAATCGGTTCATGATGGCAGTCTATCAAAATACTTTTGAATCATGCATCAGTCACCTAAAGTTTTAGCTCTTCCCTCTAATGTTGCATCAGTCACGTATTTGATTGATCATGCCCGATACATCTTCCATGAAGGCACCAAATTAAACATGAAACAGGACAGAGCCAACAGCAAAGTTCTCTGACCTATCATTGGAATCCACTCTCTAGCCTACCATAATCCATTAATCTAAGTCTCTGAGTAGTTACTGAACTGACACAAATCTATCAGCCTAACCATTCAGCCTATATTTCTCCTTTTCCACAAAAGAACATAAAATAATAATTTGTCAAATGCTTCCCTAAAGGATTATGGGATATCATCACTGTATGCTCTTTCTTCAGATCTTTTAAAGCAAGAATTTCTCTGTGGCGATATAAAGATTGTTTCTTCTAGAAGGCCTTTCCCATCTTACAACCCTAAGATAAAACATATCCATACAGAACTTGTATCTTACAGGGTACATTTACAAGTACCACATTACTACTTAACGAACACCTGTCAAATATAAAGGGATCTGCCCAGTGAGGCATGTACAGAATCTTGTGAAATGATCTTTATTACAAACCCATTCATGGGTTATTCTTATCTGCATTTTAAAGCAGAGGAAATTGAGGCTCAGAAATGATAAGTAATGTCCCCAAGTTCTTATATGTAACAATATCTGTTCTCATGTGACTTATCACTATACATAATTTGTGGAGTCCAGTGAAAAATTAAAATGCAAGGTCCCTTGTTAGGGACTGAATATTTGTGCCCTGCCCCCAAATTCATACATTGAAATCCTTACCTCCAAGGTGATGGTATTAGAAGTTGGAGCCTTCGGGTGGTGATTAGGTTCTGCCTTCACGAATGGGATTAATACCCTTATGAAAGAGACCTCAGAGAGCTCCCTTGTCCCTTCTGCCATGTGAGGACATGAAAAGAAGACAGCCAAATGAACCAGGAAGAGGATCCTCACTAGACACCAAATCTGCCAGCACTTTGATCTCGGACTTCCCAGCCTCCAAAACTGTGGGAAATAAACTTCTGTTATAGTAGCCCAAACGGACTAAGACAACCCCTGTTCAAAAAAGCAGGAAAGCAGGAAAAAAGTAAGCACTTAAACGTTGAATGTACTAAAATATAAGGCTTTCTCCTTTCTTCCACAGTCTCTCTCAACCTGTAATGTTGTTTTTTATTCGCTATTTAATGTCATTCTCAGTAAAGAAAAACGAAAACTTTAAATTATTAGCATGAATTTTACTGTTCATCTTTACATTATGCAATGCCAATGTTAAATGCAAATATTTGTGCATTTAATTGTTATGTGGAATCATAGAAATTACACAGTCTGTGTTCAGTAAGTCATACATGTATATGTACTTCATTCTTTTTTTAAAACAAACAACCTGATTTTATTTTATTTTATTTTACTTTATTTTATTTTATTTTATTTTATTTTTTGGCGGTGCTGCACGGCTCGTGGGATCTCAGTTCCCCAACCAGCCACTGAACCTGGGCCACAGCAGTGAAAGCACTGAATCCTCACCACTAGACCACCAGGAAACTCCCTCATTCTTACCAAAATAGTGAAAATTATGCATAAAACTCACTTAACCAATTTTATTTCACTTCTAGATACCTGCACAGTCGACCAACACTCTCTATTTTTGGATGATAAATAAGGAAGGACTAAAAGGAAAAAAAACCAAAAAGCTATGAGTTGTCCTATTTTTCCCTCTGCTTCTATGTCATCATTTTCAATGTATGTGATTGGCTAATGTAGGATAAAAGCATGAGAAAGAAAGGATGTGATATGTTTCCTTGATCTTTAGTGTTTCTTAGAACACCACTGCCTTCTTTCTGTCTCAAAGCAAGTTCTGGTTCAAACGAAGTGCATGGCCACTCTGGGCCATTAATGCCCCCGCTTACCCAGTTATTGATAACACAATTAACTTGTACTTTCTTTGAGTCTTGCTGAACTGTCACATAGCCTGGATCTACTGGAATTCTGCGTTCATGGGCCGTCATGATGCTATATGCAGACGGATCTGTAAGGAACAGCAGACAGACGTATTGTGCGTATGGCCTCTGCTCACACATGTGCTCCATTGCCTCATCAGACTTCACTTACAAAACACAAGTTCAAAGATAAAACCATGAAGCATTTCAAGATAGCAACAGCAGAGCATTAAACCACATGAAGCTGGCCCTGGTTGTCGCCACCCATCCCTGGTCCCCTACCCACCTGAGACCTCCTCTCCTCGTCTTCATTCCCTTGTTCCCTACTCTGCAGACTCTTCAATTTTTTTTTCATTAAAAAATTTCAAGCAATTTTATACCTCAGTTTCTTTGCACTTGCTGTTCCCTCTGCCTGAAAAGCCTTTCCCCATGATGTTCACATGCCCCACTCCTTAGTTCTAATGTCAACTCTCCAGGCGTTCCCTGAGTGCCCTGTTCAGTGCTCCCCCATCACTCCATCATAGTACTCTACTTGAAACAGCACATAAACCATTGGCCAGCTTAAACTGGTTCTGCTTCCTTAGAACAGGTTGCTGATGAATCAAACCTGGAGTTATTTTACAGAGACGGCACTGCACACATGTAAGCCGGGAATCCATGACTACAGAATGACCCCGAAACCAAAAATCTTCAGTCTACAGAACTCAAAGAATAGAAATGTTGCCACTGGAGCCCTGAAGGAAGCAAAAGGTCCTTCAACAAGGAAAATCCAGCTTCCAGCAGCACAAGTAGCTTGATGGACTAATTCAAGACTAGCCAATCAGCTTCCAAGATTGAAATTCCCCTAACCCCTTAAATTTCACCCCGAATTCTGCATCAGGGAGATGGATTTGAGCCCTGTCTCCTGTCTCCTTGCTGGTAGACCTCACAATAAAGCTCTTTCTTTTCTCAAAAGCTGATGCCCTACTATTGGCTTCTATGCCAGCCTTTTGCTCAGTAACATATGATCTTCTTTGTGCCACATATAATCACCTGAATTGATCTCATGCATGAATTTACTTGTTCACTGCCTGACTCTTCACTAGACTGTAAGCTCCAGGAGAGCCATGCCATTGTCTGATACATTCACTGCTGGGTTCAGCTCCTGAAACCTTCCCTGGCACAAAACAGTCAATACATATTTATGGATCTACCCACATTAATGAACTACTGTGCCTATGCTAGACCATGCCTCATGGTTCCCTCTCAATAAATATTAATTAAATGGTAAATGTGCATAAGATGACACATTTAGTAGAACTCAGGGTCCTTGAAAGGAGAGAATTATGCAAAAGAATTAACTACAACAGTGGTGATAAGATAAATTACTTAAAAATAGATACGTGGAAATGACCACACGTTCTCCTAGACCCCCAACCCGGAGCTCATTCCTCTTCTCTTTTTCTTGCAGTAAAACCATAATTTAGAGCTGGTAACAGCCCAGCTGTTGCCATAACAACAGACTTTATGGACACAAACTTTGAGCTGAGATGAAACCACACGATGGAGAAAGAATTGTTTGGCCAAGGCCTAACGGAAATAATTATAAAGATGACAGAGGAAAGAATTAGCCAAGTAAATTGGTTTTGAACAACTGCATCCTCTTAGGCAGATAAGAAAATAGAAGATAAAGCTGAATGGCACCTAAGAATATATATCTGTGGTGGAAAGTCACACAAAGTTAAAAAACTTTTTTTGTTTCCATTTTGTAAGGAAATAAGTATAAGCTGAACTGGAAGAAAGAGTACTCTTTAGACACTATGGTCACTTCCAATTTAAGTTGAAACTGAACTGGCCTGGCTTTGCCTGCATTTCAACATGTTTTTATGCAATTGAAGGGTTCTTGAAAAATTGTGGGTAAATCAAATAGCTAAAACTCAAATCGGAATTCAAATGTACTGGCTGGCTTTGTTTTTAAAGAACTTTGGAAAATTCCTTCTGTAAACCGAGCAAGTCCTTTGCTGCAGGACTAGACATTCCTTCATGTATAGATCTCACAAGTTTTTATATGATAAGTATTCTTAAAGACGAATTCTCCCAGTGATGATAAGAGCATTATTTAACTGGTTATTTTCATATGGCATCATCTTTCTGGGCCTCAGTTTGCCCCCATGAAAAATGGAAAATGATGGTTTGCCAGCCACCAACCTCACCATTTGAAAATCTTTGTTTTTTAAAGTTCTCAGGATTTATTTCTCAAAAAGCACACACACACATCAAATCCCCTGATGGTGGCCAAATCAGCTGTTTGTTTTCTCTTACATTCCTCCTCCCCTGCATTTCTTCTTTATCACTGTCAAACATGGGTCACACCTTTGTGACTCTTGGATTATGTAGGGCTTTTGATTTCTGCTCTTTAGGGGTTCTGTCTTCTTGCTTCAACCTGGAAAATTAAACCACAACAAAAACCTCATTTAAACTAAAATGAAGTCTTCTCTAGGCACTGTTTCAGGATTTTTTGGAGAAATGAGATTATAGAAACCCAAAAAATACATAACCACCTAAAGCAACTGTATTAATACGTGAAAGTCTCTTTGGACAAGTCTTCAGTTAAAGAAAGAGCAACTCATACATAGGTGTGTCCAAACAGGGACTTGTTTACTCCTTTACCTGCTCCCAGGAAGGGTCATTCCTTAGCTCAGCAATAGAAATGTTACAAATTCCTGTACGTATTTACATTCTATGAAGTTAATTTTGCCAAATTCTTCAAAGGTACTGCAGGATGATTCCCATTTTCCTGGAAAATTCAAGGTTTATTTGTGTACATCTCCCATTTCCTAACACCTCTTCCCTTCTTACCCTACCCTAATAGTTTTATGCCAGTCATCCTGCAAGGTATACCCTGAAACCCAACTTGGTTCCAATCTCATAGCTATTTATTTGTTTTCACAGTATGCTTGGCCCTGAGGATAAAAGAGAAAGAGTTACAGAGCAACTGCCTTCAAGGAGCTTACAATCTAATTGGAAAAAAGAGTCAGGCTCAGAACATAACAAAGACGGCTAGGAATGAAGATGGTAGAACAGGCTGGGATTCAGAAATCTGAATTCCAGAAATGATGGAGTTGAGTGCTGGAGAGGCTGAGGAGGTGGAAGACCTGAGCTGGATCTTGAAGAATGAGAAGAACGTGGCCTGTCAGAGAGGAATGGAAAATGTATTCCGGATTGGGAGACTCATAAGAGGCAAGACCCAATTCTATTCACCATCTGCCCATTCAGGGGATTGCTGGATGTGCTTGAGAATTTCAGTGCCTAATAAGTGAGCATCACCACTCTGGTTTAATCTAATCTGGTCTGGTCTATGCTTCCAATATCCCACCTCCTCCCAGGCCCCTTTCCCCAGCGCATCTTCCACCCTGCCTTGTAATGATGGTAAAACAAAGCCATGGCCATGTCATTTCCACGCCCCAAACTCTTCAGTGGCTCCAACATCCAAAAGAATTGAATAACTCCAGAAGGTTGATTTATAACCCACAGCAAAGCTTTTATTTTTTTAATCTTTTTTTCCCCCATCCTCTTGCTCTGCTTTGCATCTCTCACGGCAGAGCACAGGATATGTCCACCACTCCCTTCTCTTCCCAAATTCCCAAATGCTTTCTCAAACATGCAATCCATTCTGGCCCCCTGCCTCTTCCTCTCATCTGTCTGCCGTTCTAATTTTCCTTCCAGGAATAGCTCTCTGCCCTTCCCAATTCCAGATGGTTTTCCAGACCTTTCCAAACTGCCCTCCTACCTGTTATCCTGATCTGCACAACCAGAACAGACAAGAAGACTCAAAATTTCCCTTAGGCAATGGGTGAGGAGAAAGGCTAGGAAAACACTTAAAATTTTTCCTGTTGTTGATATTAGTCAGTTAAATACGCCCAGGAGCCTTTTGAATTAGACTCAGTTATTACAGATAAGGATGTAGCCTAAGACCCAAGCTAAGAAGGGACTTAGGGTTTATCATCCAATTCTGTTTGACCTTAAAGCTTAGAGTTCCATCCACTATAGTGCATGGTCTCCTTCTGTGCCTTGCATAAAACAGGTGGCCAAAAATGCTTCCAGAAACATGGCAGAGGCAGTTCTGAGACTGTGGAGCATCGCATGAACTCAACAGTTAAGTGGATTTTTCTGCACGGTTGTAAGGCTGTCAGACAAGCCGGGAGGAAACCTATGAGTCCTGCCTTTGCAGGCTCCTCAGACAATCCAAACAGCTTTAGAAATGTTTCACTTAAGGAAATGAGAGGCTTAATACCAGCAGCACTGAATGTTTCTCAAGAGCTTGTCTCCCTAGAATCTGTAGCAGCTGTGTGCAAATTAATCAGTGATTTGCAAGCTACACAGAGCCGAGATTGGGGAAACAGCTGGGTGTGTTTATGAAAGTTTGTCAGGGATGTACCAGCGTGTTCGGAGGTGCCTTTTTCGTGAAGTGTCATTTTGCTGGCAAAGAAAAGGAGAAAGCAAGACAGATCCCACCGATGTCTAGAGGATTAATGAAAGCCTGGTGGAAATCTGAAGCTGAATATCTCTTCTCGTTCTAATTTAGGCAGAGATTTACGTGAGTGGGTCTGGAGAGCCAAAATGCATCAGGCACAGTGCTGATGGGTGACTTGTCTGATCACGACGGTGGCGTTGAATTTTCAATAAGAGTTGCCAGCTGCCCTGTAGAAGAGCTGTGACATCAGCCAGGGGTCTGGTTTGAAGGACCAGGGCCTGGCCAACCCACCTCTGCCTTCCCTTCTCTCTGCTTCCAACCCCCACCCACATTTAGAGAAAGGATAAAGAAAACATGCAGAGAATCCACAGGGGGTCTAAGTGAGTCATGCCACTTTTTTATCCTGAAATACATACAGAGTTAGCACAGAGGATGAAAAGGAATCAAGAGAGAGAAAAAGGAACAAACTCTTCCGGAAACACTAATTGACCAGCAGGGATAACTACTTTTGGAGACCAAAAGTCCTGTTTTAGATTTGTTTTATTCACTGAATTTGATGTATTTGTGTATCTTTGTCACGACAGTACCGTGGAGGTTTCCAGAGCCCTTCCCATTACCTAACTAGGTAGCTTATGAAACTTGAATCAGCTCACATGTGTTGAATATTTCCTTACCTTTGCTTAGAACCCAATTGTAGAACCCTGTACATTGTTTTACATTTTGTTTTGCTGTTGAACTCAACATTTTGCATGTATCAATTATTGAACCATCCAATTTAGCATCCAATGGGATGTTAGAAAGTAACTAGCCTACACCGAGGTGAAGAAACCTAAGGCATGAAGATGGAGTAACTTCCAAGGTCTCACCACTGGATAAGAGAAAAGCCGCCCATAGGGTTTGAGCTCTTCCAGTACAGGGTGCAAGATAGAGAAGAATTTTTTTGTAAGACAAGAAACTGAAGAAGAGAATAATTTGTTAACTGTCTCAACTAGAGGGAGATCAAGGCATATACATAGTGTTGCTAGATTAACTACAAGATGCCAGTTACATTTGACTGCCACATAAACAATGGATAATTTTTGTGTATAAGTATGTCCTATGCAATATTCGGCATATAACTTGTGCTCAAAGATCATTCGTTGTATTTCTGACATTCAAATGTAAGTGACCATCATCTATTTTTATAATTCTGGCAACCCTACCTGTAAAGAAGGAAAATGGAAACTATTTGGCAATCATGCCAAGTCCAACACAGTGGATGGCCCCTCTATGTCCCTTGCCCACACCCTGGTTCCACCACATGGTTCTGTGCATGGAACCAGCATTTTTCCTAGTGCCATATCTAGGTCTCTGGCACTATGTCTTTCTGTTTCCCAACTTCCTATCAGAGACATCCTCCAGACTTAGGTTTCACATTAGTATTCTACAAAAGTTTGCCAGAGTTCTTTGGGGGATGGCTTTGGTAAAGTGGGGTTTAAATGTGTTGTGCAATTAGTATTTTCTTAAATCATATGCAAGTGTGTATACAGATATTTTGAATGTATTCCTATATCAGTTAGGAATGTATGCAGCTGCAATTGACAGACAATCCATCTCAAACAAACAGTTGTTGACTTTCTCACATGATAAGAACTTTGGAATGTTGATGACATTGATTCAGTGGTTCAACAACGTTAAGGCCAACACTTCTGCTGTTCTCTGGACCTTTCTTTTGTGATAGCAAGATGGCTGCTGCAGCTCCAGCCTTCACATATATAGTCTGGCAGAGATAAGAGGAAGGAAAGTGCCAGCTTTGTTTGTGCTTTGGTTCAGGAAAGCAAAAGCTTCTCTAGGAACTATCTGGCCAGTCCAGGTCACATGGATACTCCTAGCTACCAGGGGGACAAGAAAAGAAACCACAGGATTTCATGAAAGGCCAATCATGATCCACCATCTAAGTTTGGGCACATTACTGCCTGAATAAAATCAAGATCTTCTTTATAAGAAAGGAAGTGGAATGAATACTGAGTAGGTCACCAAGAGAGTCTGCACAATTCTTTATTTTGAAATATAATTTTATCTTTATCCTATTGGGGATCCTCACTCCCCTTACAGTCCGGGGCTTCACCAGAACTTAAACATTGTAAATGATGCCAACTACAGAGAGAACATTTCATTATTTTTGGGGGGAGGCCCAGTGCCTAGCACAGTGTATAACTTCCAAGTACTGAAGAAGTATTTGTTGCTGGCTGACTGAGATGAATGAAAAAATGTGACAAAGATAAATAATAAAAGAAGAGTTTTAGTGTCAAGACAACATTTTGACCATAGTCCCCTAATGGTGATTTTTTTTTAACTTAGAAAGGTTTTATTTGGTTTTATTTTATAACTTAGTAATAGAAAAGTACTATATTACCACTACTAACAGTAAATATAATAACACAGAAAACATGCTTGTTATATAATATGGGAGTACAATATTCAAGTCTCCCCTCAACCTAATCCTGGCCATTCCTTCCCTACAGGTAACCATATCTACTATCTGGGCCTCGCCACAGTTCTGTGCACACCCTTCCCATCTTTTTTCTACATACTGACATTCATCTGTGGACACAGATACACACATTTTTCTTATGGTTTTGTTTTGACTGTATACAAATTCACATAAGTGCAAATCACACCATACAGAATATTTTTTGGTCTTGTTTTGTTTCGTTTGTTTTACTAGCAAGTCCTGTAATTCTTTCCAGGTCACTACATAGAGATCCTTCGTATTTTATTTTAGACATTTTTAGTAGCAATATCTCACATAAATCTAGCACTTTACAGTTTGAAAAGTCCTCTCATATGTATTCCTTAATCTAATCTTCACTACATGGATCATTATCCATATGTTTCATAGTTAAAGAATCTAAAGGTCAGAGAGGTTGTCAAAGTCAGAAGAAAATCCAGATCCAGCTGCTGCCTTCTCAGTGCCTTATTCCAACAATGTGTCTTTGCCCACAAACGCATACCAAATGTGCCTTATGGCCACTTGATTCATGCTCCTTATTAGAACGTTATTGCTTGGATAAAGTTCTGTAATTTTTAATACCCATGACTCCCAAAATGTATAACCTCCTGATCTCAGTTAATTGAAAGAGAGAAGAGAAGAGAAAAGGAAAAGAGAAAAAGAAAAGGAAAGAGAAAGGAAGGGAAGAGGTGTCTGGCAGTGGCTTAGGGGGACTTGAAACCATATGGGACCGTTCCTGGTGAATTTTTCATATGCAAAACTGTAAAACGGTGTTGTGAGCAAATGTACGCAGGTTTTCACAGAGCTGGGATGCAGTCCTTTTAGTCAGCATGGAAAACTCAATACTTGAATCTGACCTGTGGTCAGATACACACACTTCGCAGAAGGGAAAAGCTGTCTCGTTTCCTTCTGCTTCCAGATCCTAACACGCTGCTTTACGTTAACACAGAGCCAGACCTCAATGGCAAGCTAGCTAAACGCTCATCCAGCAGATTTGGATTTCCTCAAATACTTTAAAAGGCACTGTCACGTGTGCTTCAAAACATCATAACTTGGAATGCCTCTTCCAAGGGACATAAGAGGAAATCAATACATTCTGATTTTCTCCTCCATTAAACTCTCAATGACTGAAACAGTAGTGTAGCTGGGGAGAGTTTAATAGCTCAACAACCACATACTAAATTCTTCTTCTTCAAGTTTATAGGGCTTTATTTAAGTGCTTATTGGTAGAGCTTTAGGGCTTTAATTGGTTCAAAAAATGCACCAGTGACCGGCAAAAATAAATAGAACACTCATGTAAGTACGAAGATAATTATTTGTGGAACCATCTTGTATAATAGCTTCCCTCATAGCTTGGTAACTAAATGCTATAGCACTATTAAAGTTAATAAACAAGAGATTGTTAAGGGAAATGATGCCATGAAATTGGTGAGCAAGGATTTCAGAGGCACTATGAATATTGCTCAGCTAGAAGACAGACCACGTTATAGGTAAGATGGAGAGAAACTCTCAAGGGCTGGGTCGTCCTTGAACCTTCTCTTTCCCTATTCTGTGCATCCAATCCACCAGCAAATCCCATTGGGTCAATTTCCAAAATTCTTCCATGACCCATCTATTCTGTCCATCTCCATAGCCATGACCACAGTCCTTGCCAACATCACCTAAGAAACAGCTCCCTTCTAATCTTGATTTCTAGTCTCTCTCATCCTGCTTCCTTTCAAAGTACTCTTTACAAAGCAGAAGTCATCTTATTAAAATGTCAATCTTGTCCCTCACTGGCTTAAAACCCTCCGCTGGCTTCCCATCTACTATATTTTTTTCCTAGGACCGCCTGAACAAATTGCCACAAACTGGGTGGCTTAAGATGAGAGAAATGTATTGTCTCACAATTCTGGAGGCTAGAAGTCTGAAATCAAGGTGTCAACAGGGCCATGCATCCTCCCCCTAAAACCTGTAGGGAATCCCTTCCTTGCCTCTTGTAGCTTCTGAGGGTTTGCCAGCAGTTTTTGGTGTTCCATGGCTTGTAGATGCTTCACTCCAATCCTCCAGCTTCATGTGGTGACCTCCCTCTGTCTTCTCTCATCTTCCATCTATGCATTCCTGTCTCTGTGTCCCAATTTCCCCTTTTTATAAGGATGCAAGTCATTTTGGCTTCTGGCCTACCTAGTATCCTCATTTTAACTCAATCATCTCTGCAAAGACTCTACTTCCAAATGAGGACACATTCTTAGGTACTGAGGGTTAGGACTTCAACATATCTTTGGGGCAGGGAGGGAGGCATAATTCAACCCATAATCCCAACCCAGAGTGAACCCAAAAAAGCCTTACTTAGGTGACAAGTCCCTACAGGACCTGACCCCTACCCACCTCACTAGGCCCTGGCCCCCCTGACCTCTTTGACACCCCTTGAATCTGTTGAGCTCTTTGCACATGTGACCCCCTCTACCTGGAAGGCACTTCCCCTGAGTCTGTACATGGCCAACCCCTTCTTACTGTAATAAGGTGATTCCTCATTTATCACCTCCTCTGTAGAGGTATATCCAGGATCTGTGAAACATACACAGCTTATGAGGAGCCCCCTCAAAAAGAAGAGTACACAACTTCACATTGAATTTCTAAGGCCTTGGAAGGGGCCCAAGCAGCACCTTGATCCAAAGAAAACCTCACCACTTACTCTCTATAATTATCCAGTTTTACCTCCTTCTCATCACACCTATAGCATCACTGGCACTTATAATGATCTGAAAGTATCTTAAAAATATATTTACTTGGGCTTCCCTGGTGGCGCAGTGGTTGAGAATCTGCCTGCCAATGCAGGGGACACGGGTTCGAGCCCTGGTCTGGGAAGATCCCACATGCCGCGGAGCAACTGGGCCCGTGAGCCACAATTACTGAGCCTGCGCGTCTGGAGCCTGTGCTCCGCAACAGGAGAGGCCGCGATAGTGAGAGGCCCGCGCACCGCGATGAAGAGTGGCCCCCGCTCGCCGCAACTAGAGAAAGCCCTCTCACAGAAACGAAGACCCAACACAGCCATAAATAAATAAATTAAAAAAAAAAAAAAAAGAGTTAGAGAGCATTGACCTCAAGGCAGCCCCCGCGGGTGCTCACGAAAAAAAAAATATATATATATATATATATATATATTTACTTTTTTATACATTGTCTCCTCACACCAAATTAGAATCTCTGTAGAACCTAGGTCCTACCATAGTGCCTTGAACATTGCTAGCACTCTGAATATTTATTGATTTTAGGAATGGATGAATGAATGTGTAATAGTAATATCAGTCATGTAGTGTTTGCTTTGTTCAAGATACACCTATTATCAGCTCTCATCTTACAGGTGTTCCTGGTTGGCTGCCAGGAAATGACAAAGCCAGGGATTTGGAGTCACCACTCTGGGTGTAGACTTCACGCTCCTAACCCCTATGCTATACTGTGGAGTAAAGGAAGCTTGCTTGACTGACTCAGTGTGCCTTAGAGACAGGGAATTTTTTTCACAGGGATGAGGATTTGGCAGAGAAGAGTGAAGTATATTGCCCTTCACACCATGTACATGGAAAGGAAAGGAAACACACAAAATCTTTTGACCCAGGGTTTCTATAGAGCAATGGAGGCCTTCCACAGAACCCAATTGCACAGAATCATCCTCTCCTCTGCCAGAATTTTTTCTTGCTTAAGATGTATATATATGGTGAATTAGGAAAAATATGGGTGATCATCTTCAAGTCAAATGTACAACCCCACAGGAGCTTTCTGTGACCTAAACAAGGGTTCAGAATTATTATGAGAGTGCTTGCTGTCATGACTTACATGCTTCTCTTTCTGAGTGGGTATGTGTGCACACACATATAAAAATGATAATAGCTGGTACAGCATATCAATATTCTTCAGGTGTGCTCACCTCTACTGACCCACTGAATTCCATTCACATCACTTCTTATCCACTGAGTTTTAAAATAAGGAAATATTTAGTTCTTAAATTTAAAAAAAAGAAGACTTTTGCATTCTTCCTGGCTTAAAATAAACTCTTCTTGACTTCTTACTGATAAATCTGACAGCCTCTTTCTGTCTAGGCTCCTGCTATCATAAATAAGGCAAAAGGAGAAGTCTACAGAGGTCTCTAGCTTTTTCTGAAGCGTAGCAGCAGGCAGGCAATCAACTTTATTGGAAATGAGTAGATGAGATAACAGGGCAAAGTTGATGGGAGGGAAAAGGAAAGTGCATATTTTTAAGCGGAATTCTCCTGTATAAAGAAAGGTCCCCGTGGAGCCCTTCTTTGAAATAAACCAGCAGAAAACCATCTCTTCCAGTACTACCTTCCCTGCTTGTTTAGCTCTGCTCTGTTTTGTAATGTTTCCTTAATCCACGATAACAACCTAGGATCTCAAATAGCTGAGTGGAGCACTCTCTCCCACCACCATCTGGGCCAAAGGATGAATTTTATTCTCAGCATAACCACACTCCCAGAAGTGACATCAGAAAGACGAAGTGAAAAGTGTGGGACCCTGAGACCCAGTCCACCTCTGTTTTGTATTTCCTGATGCTGATGTTGAGAAGAAAATACCATTGGCCAATAAGAAATATCTGGTTTTTATTTAACTACAAGTGGCAGGCGGAGTGAGAAAGACAACATGTCTTTCTCTTTGGCTTCAGTTAGAATTTCCTTCATTTGTTGAGAGTTTTAACTATCAACCACCTTGTAGAAATATTTACTACCTACCCACACTTATATTCTCTCCTAACTTAGAATCTATCATCAAAGAAGCTACAGAAAGGGGGGAAAATTTTCTTTTCAAATTGTTGTAATAAATTCCTGGTGATTAGAAGGTTTTGCTTCCTGTGGTAGCTCATTTCTTTAGCTCACTGGAGTCACAGTTGAGACATGTGGACTGCCCACACTCAACAACTTCTTTTTGCCTTGTCCAGAATCCACACAGATTATCACCAAGGCCCTGGTCTGGGTTTGGAATACCATTGACCCTTGAACAACACTGGTTTGAACCATGCGGGTCCAATTATACATGGATTTTCTTTTTTTTCAGTAGTAAATACTACAGTACTGCATGATCTGCAGTTGGTTGAATCTGCGAATGTGGAACCACAAATATGGAGGAACCACAGAGCTGGACGGCCAACTGGAAAATTATATGTGGATTTTCCCCTATGCAGAGGGTTGGCGCACCTAACTCCTGCATTGTTCAGGGGTCAGCTGTACATTCACTAGATGGACACACACCAGGGACTGTAGTTACTGGAGTTGCAGTGAATTCGATAGAAAACTTCCAGTTCTGAGACCAGGGCTCAGATACTGTATCCCCTAGTAGGGTTATTTTTACAGTCCCTCATGCCACTTGCCAAGTTTTGATGGAGATGGCTAACACAATGTCTGTCTTTAGATGGAGGCAGCAAATTCTCTCCACTATCAATAGAACTTTATAGAGCAGTGGTTTCCCATAAATTTAAGATGGTAGGGTCATTCTGCCTAACATGGTTGAATCTGGCCCCAAGAATGGTCAACACACCCCGGGGACATCAGGTCAAGAATGCTGTCCCCGGACTCTCTGGTACGTCTTATACGAAGTCATGTCACTGCCTGTTAAGCACCAAAGCAAAACAGAAACTCATGCTTTGATTAGCAACACTTTTCTTTTAAAATTCACAAATTGATGGAACATCCTATCTTCTACAGAGTAGGTTCCTTGAAAGCAGGTGCTCTTTTCTTCTCCTTATATTTCCAAACTCTCAAAGGCAGGATTTCAATAAATGCTTGTTCCTTCCTTCCTTCAAACAACATTCCTTAAACTCCTATTATTTTCTTGGATACAATGGTGATCAAAACAGGTTAAAATTTTGCTCTGCTGGAATTTTTGGAACGAATCTCAGTATCAACTGAAAATGTATATAAACCAGCCATTACAATCTGTCACAAGAATTATGAAATAAGATACGTAGGGCAGTGAATGAATGACTGACTAAAGGTGCAAACTCTTACTTCCTAGGGTGGATCAGCCAGTTCAGAGTGTGAACTGAGATCTCAAACTGAAGAGTTTATGTTTTCACAAGTTCAGTACTCCATTTCCCAGGCACCAGAATACACATGGAGAATCCTCTTACTAAATTAAATGCACATGTACTGCTTTTGCTCCAAAACTCTCCCAAACATAAATAGTGCTCTAAGACCTAATTGATGTGATTCCTTGCACATATGAGGGGAGAATAGGTATTAAATTTCCTATCAAACTATTTTCTTTCTATTATATCTATATATATCTTGAAAAAGCTTTCTCCAGTATAACTTTTTTGCCAAACGACTAAGAATGAAATACATTTGGGGGCATTTAATATGAAATGGACAGTTTCAAATAGCTTTACATATGTTGAAAGTTTAAAAAGTTGTTTGTTAACTACTTTAGTTATAATTCATTTAAAAATCCCATTATGTTTGGTTACACAAGAGTGACTTTAATACATTTAAAGCTGCAGTACTCCTTAGCTGTGACATATTTATAGTCTGAACATTAAAAGGTTTATAAAATCAGGCTATATTTTCTCAGTGTCAAACATCCCTCAATGAAGACAATTATTCAGTCTGCCTATTTGTAATTAGGTATGAAATAATTTATGATTATGAAGATACGTGAGTAAAAATTTTTAGAATGGCTGCATATTGTGTTTTATTATTAAAAGATTTCTGTAATCTTTCTAGGGTTTGAGGAGTCATAAATTGCCCAGATCTGATTTCCACTGGATTTCTCTTGGAATTAATAAACATACGGGTTTCATCTTAAGACTGTGTGTCAAAAATAATGAAGGGAATGGCTTCACACAAAGCTGAAAATGAAATGGGATCGACATGAGCTGACTTTGGTTTGGACAGCTACCACAAGCTGCCTAAAGTCAACCCACAGAGACAGAGCCTGGCAGTGCAGAGGGAGAGAGAACACCCCACTGGAGTCAGAGATGCAGCATAGGTTCAAATATCCCAGGACTGCAGAGCTTTTCCTTTGCCACACTTCCTTCTTCTTGACAGGGACCAAGGACACTTCCAATGTGTGATCCCACACGGTAACTATGGCTTCCTGGGGTCTGCAGGCTGCTGAAAGGAGTGGAGAGGGAGGAGTCAGCCTTTCTCCTTACTCCCTCTCCCAACGGAGTGACCAGACACAAGAGACACCAACCTATTTCTCTTGGCTCTCTTCTCTTCCATTCAAAAGCAGTTGTAGGAATATGGGGTTACATTTCGTTTCTTTCATGCTTTCTTTCTGTCCAACTTAGTTCTCCTACATAACCCCTCAATTAATATCCATTTTTTTCTTCTGAAACCTGACCAGGGATTGTCTAATTTGTACTAATATTTTGTAGTTCCTCAATCTCCCAAAATGTTCTGTGTAAAATACATTGTTTTTTTCAAAGTTGAAATGAATTCAAGAAAATGTTGTAGAATAATTTTTGTGATGCCCCTAGAAAGCCTAGCAATTTTCAATAGTTAGCCAAAAAAATGAGAACTGGAACACAAAGTTAGACACAATACAATCCCATTTTCTAATTGCCACGTCATTCCAGAGAGAGAGCCTCCATGGAGCCCAAATAGAAAAATTACTAAGCCAATTATATGTCAGTGAATCTGAACATGCTACGGAAGTAGCCTCTGAACAAATCATTTCTGCCAACTAACGCTCTGTGAGTCCAGTGAGTATTCGCAGAGCACTTGGCCTGAGGCCACAGATGGAGATTTCACCAAATGTGAAGCTGTAGTTACTAAATAACAAATCTCTGCACCATCAGAACAGAGCTGCTTGGTTCTACCAACTTCTTTCACAAGTGACCCCTGACATTTTCAATTATGGAAGCTCAGCAGGAAATGCACGCTGGGATCGACTTGCTGATTAAAACAAATCTGCCCCTAAAACCCCCCAAAGTTTGAAATCAGGCTACAGAACTAAAAGGATGCATTCTGAAATGCTTCACAACAACAATTTTTAAAAGATTGTGTAGCGCATGCTGTCAACCAGGTGCACCAAACTAAACCCAAGTGGGGCTCATAAAGCAGAGCTGGTGACTCCTGGCTGCAGCTAGCAACCAATCTGTACTACATGGCAGGAAGCGAAAGCCCTCCTAGCCTGAACCACTCTAAGAAGCCATTTGGTATCATCCTAATTTATTCTTTTATTTGATCTCTCTTCCATCAGGCAATGCACAAACACAACCTCCGGTATCATGGTGTAGAACCAACCTAGAAACACAGGCATCTGGGGCCTTCATGCATTTCTCCCACATGGAGGTGGCTTGCACATGTCAGACACACAATCATGACTGCTGAATGAATGAAGTGTTATTGTCATTCCCTCTCTATTTCTTTACTCAAAGGTCCTCCCATGAAAGGATATGAAGCAAAAGTAAAACAACAGAGACATGGGGGAAACCAGGTGAATCCTGAGATAGAAGAAACTCAAGATATCATCTAGTCCAAGTCACCCTGCTACACCACAAACCAGTTTACAACCACATTCACCAGGGTTTGTCTGAACATTTCTAAAAAAGAACACAATTCTTTGAAGAGTAGATGATTTCCTTGTTGGACAGCTCTAATTATTTTAAAGCTCCTTCTTGTATGGGACCTGAACACCAGTAATTTCTAACCATGGCTCTCATTAAGACCCCTTAATACAAGACATGTCACCTCCTCTCCACAAGCCTTCATATATTTGAAGACAGCTATTGTCTTCCCCGAATGTCCCTTTCTCCAAGCAAAATCATGCCATTCCCTTCAATCACTCATTCAATTATTATATATGGTTTCTACAACCTTCATTATCCTGGTCACCATCCAGATAGTAAATGACTGTCAAAAAATGCAGCACGCAAAACTGAAATCCGTACTCTACACATATTCCTACGGTACCATGGCAATTGGTAGGAATCTCTCCACACAGGGTTAATGTTATGAAACCCTTTTAAATTAGCCAAAGCAGGGGTCCACATTTTCTGCTTGTTCTATGTTTTCTACTTAATTTACAGTGTCGGCCACCAGCCATTAGGGAGGTGTGGGGAAAGCGATTGTTGCCCATAATTGACCATTCCCTGGTTCAGGAGATACATAAAACCCTAATGGAACCATTATTCTTAAACCCACAGGATATATAACAAGAACAATAAAGGAATGCATTTGCAATATCGGCTTTCTTTTTCTTTAAAAAAAAAGATGCACAATGAAAATGTCTATGTTTATTTTATCTCAAGTGATGATGTACAAGGTAACTACCTTAAAGTGAGATTCTTATGCTAAGTGTTAAGAGAACATACAGAGCCTTGCATCCCACACACACTCCCAGAGCATGCTAACTGCTGAAACATTTCATTAATGCATCAGTGTCATAGAGCTAGATGACTTTGGGCATTGTGATATTGGCTTCCATGGCAACCCATTGTCCTTGCACACTTATTTGTTGAATTGTATGTCTGCACATGGAGCTGTGCCATACCTAGAAAAATGTGTTCAATCACCAAGCAGCTTTAGTAATGAGATCACAAAAGGCTCTTGAAATTGAAGTGGCTTGGCCCTACTTCCAGAGTATTCTACCTGCAAGTCTTTTATCTGTGAAAATAAGAGGATGGGAACCTTGCTGAGGTACTATGAACCCAATACTGCTACAAAACTCCTGGGTTAATTGTGGCTTAGAAATGGAACGTGGATACACTGGTACAGAATGGAAGAGGTTAGCACTGAGGATTAGCAAGGCTGAGGCAAGCTGAGAAATAACAATAATAGCCATGACAATAATGATAGTTTTAGATAATAATAGCTAGTTATAGACAATAACTGACATCACTGTTTCTCCTCTGTCATGCAATTTATAGCCATCACTTTATTGTAACCTTGTAGAAAAGATTTTGGGGGAAAAAGTTCATTTTTGAAACTTTTTAAAAGGTGTTCAGTACTTTTGATAACCCAAGATCATCATTATGATTACTTGTGAAGCATGTAGAGTTTATAAAGATGGTTATAGTGACACAGTTATTTGGCCTCATAATTCTACGCATTTTGAACTTCTGGTTCTCTTTTGCATTTGTTCTGTCGTCCCCTAAGAGGTCATCTCTTGGCACTCTTTGGGGTTCCACCTCTGGTGGTCCATTTCTTCCCATTACTTCTCTCCTAAGGCCAAAAAAAACAAACAAACAACAGATAACCAAGACTAATAGAATTATAAAGCAAAGGGGAAAGCCTCTTAGAAAGTTTCTCCATTGATTAAGCACACGAGCATTAATATCCAAACTTTTAAATATCTATATTCATAGCTCAGGTACATTTTACTTTTCTTTATTACATGTTCTTGTTGAGTAGAGACATGAGTCAGGATACCTGTGGGTATATGTGTTACTTATTTTCTAGTACATATCACTATTTATTCTAATGACTGACTTATTTCTTCAGATATAGTAATTGTATTAAATAATCATTTTTAAATGAAATAGTTATTAAAGACTTCCTTTGCTGAAAAGAGTTGGACTCCTACCCACCCTAACTTCTACTGAAGAATCCATCTGTATTGTAAAGGCTAGAGTTTCTTAAATTCTTTTGACATTGAGGAACTTTTCTAATTATAATTTTTTGATGGACTGATGAACTAGCACTTATATAATGTGCACTTAGATTAAGCAAAATACTTTTTAATTTCATTATGAAGTAACAAACTAAAAAAGTAAACCATTTTATAAAATACTACAAACTTGAAATTATCAGATAAATTACTACCTTGAATAAATGATATGCATTAGTCTAACTGGCAGTTGCTAAATTTTGCTTAGGCAGCAATGAGTTGCTGAAACACCTTGCATAAATACATCAGGTAATTTCTCAGGCATTTCTTTTTTGTGTCTGACATGCCATTATTTAACGGAAGATTGTAGCAGAAAAAGAACAATCATATACAAGTATGTAGCAAAGGTCACTAGTTGCATATCTGTGGTAGACACATCCTAGGGTGATCCCCAGTGAGTCAGTCCATGTATAATCCTTCTCCTTGAGTGCAGACAAGACCTGTGACTTGCTTCTAATCAACAGAATGTGGCAGAGAGAAAGGAATTTTTCAGATCATTAAGTCCCTGATCAGTGATTTTGAGTTAGTCAAAGGGGAGATTATCTTGGGTGGGCCTGAACTAATCAGGTGAGGCCTTGAAAAGAGGATCAGTTTTCCCTGAAGTTAGAAACTCAAAGCAGCAGAGACTCTTTCTGTGTTGCCAGCTTGAAGAGGCAAACAGCCATGAATCTGTAGTTGTAAGGAAAGAATTCTGCTGACAACCTGAGAGAGTTTGAAGCAGATCCTCCCCTAGTTGAGACTCCAGATGAGAATGAAGCCCAGCCAACACCTTGATTTCAGCCCTGTGGGACCCCAGATAGAGAACCCAGCTAAGCCATGCCTGGACTCCTGACCCACAGAAACTGTGCAATAATAAATGGGTATTTGTTTAGGTTACTAAATTTGTGGTAATGTGTTACACAGCAATAGAAAAATGAATGCATTACACAACAATGTTTCTCTTTTGTAGTGCAATCTGTATTTTTAGCTGAGAACATTGTTGCACAGCTGAAAACACATTTCCCAGACTTATCTGAAGCATGGTGTGGACATCAATTAATTTGGTGTATAACTGAGTTCTGGTCAATGAGACTTAATTGTAAATCATGTTGGGACACTCCAGAAGTATTCTTAAGTGAGAACTTGCACCATTCTTCCACCCTTCATTCTGCTGCATAGAATGAGTTTGTGATGGCTGGATCTATAGCAGCCATCTTAAACCATGAGTATGGGAGCTTCATGCTAGGTAGAACAGCGAGCTAACACAAGTCTGGATCATAGGTGATTTCATGGAGATACCAAACTAGCTCTGTAATACTATCTCTAAGCTTCTTTTATGTAAGAGAGAAACAAACTTCTATTTAAGCCACTCTTCTAGGAATCTGTATTACTCATGGCAGAATCTAATTCTAAGATATTTTTATTTAAAAATATATAGTACATATATTTGAAACAAATTACTACAAATATAAAAAAAGTAGCATAGTTTATCTTGGTTCAACCATTAGTAGCATCTACAGAGAATTAATAAATGCTTCATGCTGTCCAAATACTACCATGAACTAACACTGTTAATAGAAATGAGACCCTTCATTAAGAAGGAACCTAGATTCAGATGTGTAAAAGAGGTTGTACATAAAAATATGCAGGTCAGCTCATGCCTCCATAACATCAAAACATCCAATTCTGTCCATAGTTGAAAATAGTTATTTGAAAATGGTAGTGCATTTGGGCAGTTTAATTCACCTGTTTTGTGAACAGAACCGGGCAATCTTAGGCATATAGTGACTGGGTGATCACAAATGTGTGTGATTTTAGGGCTCTAGGAAGGCACCAATGCCCAAAACCATTATCAGGTACCTACATATCAGGCTGGCTGATGCTTGAAATTTTACCAATCAGATTTTCATCCTTTCATCTTAAGGTCTCTGCTCCGTATTAATTGCAAATCTCCATGGCACAGGCACCTTGGTGAGTGTGATGCTATAAATAGATGGGAACAGCTGAGTAAAGGTGAGGGAGTGGCACAGTGATACTTGTCAGGGAGCCTCAGGTTCATGGGCTCATGGTGGTGAGTACGGAGGGGAAAGAAAGGTAATCAGAGATAAACAGCACTTACTTCAAAATGTTCACTAAGCCGTGAATCCTTTCAGTGAGTGGTTAATTAAAAAGTCCCAGGCACTGAAGATGCAACAGTGAATAAGACAGAACCCACCTTCACAATAATTTCGGCTGCGTGAGAGATGAGACATCATCCAAAATTTCTAGGCTGACGCTATTTAGGATTACTGACTTTGAGAGCAAGATGCAAGTCAGTGCCTCTTTAGATGTCAAAAATCTAGATTTCAAAAGGAAGTTCTCAAATTGTTACTCATTTGATCAGTTAATTCAGTCAAAAATATCCAAATTATTTTCTATTTGAATAGGTACAATTTTTAAAGTGTAAATGCATAAAGTATATGAATACTAGTAGGGAAAATGGCTTAGACTGTCCACATGTGCCAGCAAAAGCATCTCTTTCTGACTCTTGATCAAGTCTAAGAAAGTTAATTCTGACAATATTTGGGGGAAATTATTATACCTGCTTCTATTAAAAAGATCATTCAACAATAACTGTTACATTACTATAGGATGCTGTAATATTCTGCACCCCAGTCTACTGCATGGTCCTACTTGGCTGGTAGCATATTTCACAATTATACACACGCATGACAGAGATGAGCATTTATATGCTAATCACTGCAATATGGGCAGATGCGGCCTTTCACTACAAGCCATGAGCCTTTTAATCAGGAAAAGCCACTGGGGCACAATACACCACCAAAAAATGTGTTTGGCTGGCTTAGATATTAGAAAAATATTTTTTCTTGCCCATATTTTAAGTAGTAGCAGGAGTGCTCATTATGCCTTTATGTCAAAAAACAAAACAAAACAAATGAGTGTTTGGGTAGTAAGAAAATAAATATACAAACAAAAGGGAATTCTCAAGCTTCCTTCCATATGCCCATTGCCCTCACCAGGAGACACAGAGCCCCATGTGAATCGGAGCAAGTGTCGCCGTAAATAGTCAGTACCTATAGAAAAAGACTGAGGTGTTTAGGGGAAAAATTATTATTGTGGGATTGTTTATAATAACTCTAGGGACATCAATAGCTGTGGATAATAATTTTCATGGCTAATATTTATTGAATGCTTATAACATGGGCCCGTCATCCTGCTAAATGTTCTACATAAGTTTCTCATTTAATTCTCATACACACACTACCTCTTCAGGGCTACTACTGACCCATTTTTACAGCTGGGTAAACTGAGGCTTAAAGAGATACAGTAACCTGCCCCAAATCACTAAGTAGCAGATTTGAGTTTTGGACCCACTTCTGTCTGATTCTAACATGGGCTCGTCTCACTGAGGTGGAGAGAAGGCCATTCCCTCCCTCCCAGAGACCACCAGGCAATGGAGCCACCCTGTGGGCCCAGGCTGGTCACCAGGGGGTGAGCGTGGCACCTGCTAGAAGGGTGAGGGGTGTTGGCATCCCGGGGAGTGGGATTTTGAGAGACATGACTGCCTCAAATGGCAATAAGTGAACATATACTGAGAAGCTCCTGGCAGGTGATGGGTGAGGGAGTTTAGGGAGAGGATCTCCCTACATGGGCTGGCAAAATGGAGAGCATATAGCCTCAGATTTCCCAATACTGGGGCCTTTGATTTATACCCACCAAGTGATTCAGTAAAACTGTATGGAACCTTGACTGTATGCTCTTCGTGCTGAAGAAATCACTAAAGCAGGGGTCCCCAATCCCCCTGTTAGGAACCGAGCTGCACAGCAGGAGGTGAGCAGTGGGCAAGCAAGCAAAGCTTCATCTGCTGCTTCCCATCACTCCCCTTAGCTCGCATTACTTCCTGAACCACCAGCCCCCCCACCCCACCCACCCATCCGTGGAAGAATTGTCTTCCACGAAACCAGTCCCTGGTGACCAAAAGGTTGGGGACTGCTACACTAGAGCACTTTTTTATTCCTACCTTCCAGGAGGTTCCAGTGTGTAGGGATATATAATATCTTGTGATGCAAGATTATATATCTTGATGCAAGATTGACTATAAAGCCTGACAACAGAGATAGAACCATCATAAAATTTCCTCTGCATCTTTAGCAATCCATCTAGAGACCCCTGGAGCATCGCCAAAGATGAGGGTGACTGTCCATCATTTAGGGAGAAAATGTGCTATGCAAAGAAGTTGTTTCATTTTTACCTCTATTTTAAAGCTCTTAGCCTTGGGTTTTCCTCTTATTTTCATCTGGTGTATGTTCTGCTTCCTGACATTTAATGCCAGGCAGGGAGAGAGACTGCTTTCTGGCAGGAATGGGGTAAGCACGTGTGGACCTATAATCTGCTTTTTAAATGAACATCAGCCAAATCCCCTTCTGCTTAAGTTAGCCAGCGCTAAATTCTTTGTCTAAGATCACAGTTTAGTTAAAATCGTCAGGTGATACTGAAATTAACATAGGAGAATGGGAGAGGGAGAGAGAGGAGAGAGAATCAAAGAATAATAGAATAACATCTGGCTAGGAAGATTCATTGAATAAATACATTATGACTCATTTAATTTGACTCAGAAGTGACATTTCAACAGTTAGTCCTCTAAGGTCAAGGGCTATCCTTTACCTCAAAATAAAATCAGTCTTAAAGTGAACACTATCATTAATATATCTCGCTAAACAAATCAGTTGCATAGATTGTGCAAAAAGATGTAAATTGCTTTTGACATGCAAAAATAGGAAAGAATGTCTGAAAGGCAAATTATTTCATTCAAACTAAGGTTTTTGCATAATTTATGCTAGTGACATACTTTGCCAGAAGGACAGCTTCAGGGCTCATATTTTGATAAGCTGAGTTTTATGGAATTGTCAAAAATATTTGGGAGAAATCAGCTTCAGGGACTCATGATCACCAGGGCGGGGATGTGTCCAGGTCCTCTGGCAATAATCCTGCTTTCCGTGTGCCCAGAAGCGCGGCGGGACCTTCCACATTCTGAGTTTGGTTCAAAAATCAGAAGAGTTCACTGTCTTTAAAAAAATGCCTCAAATCAGAAATATATAATATTTCAGTGGAAATTCTTCCAAAATGGTGACATAAACCTAGACTATAATGAGGCAGTGGCATAGGAAGAAGAGATTTTCCAGAGTGAAGAGCCCCAGCTTCGCATGCTGCAGGTTAGGTCAGCAGCAGTCGTAAGCCCACCGTTAAATGAGGTTTCATCTTGGTCCACCCTCACCTTGACATGTGAAACCCCTATTCTGGGCAGAGGGTGCTTTAGTCTGGTGGGTTCTTTGTCTTTTTGAAACACTCCCCAGACCTCTCTGAAAATATTGTCTCTTTCACACAATATTCTGAAATTTCTGTGTACTGCTTGCTTCCCCTGCTTTACAATCTAGCGATGACTTCACTGCTCAAATCTCTGGTTCTGTGTGTAGAGAATCCTGCAAGGAGCAGTCGTCTGGTGCTAGAAGGGCACGTTGGATGTCTTCAGGAACTGAGCGATATCAGAGGCAGCTGGGCCAATCTTCATATTTGAGGAAAGAGCCTTTTCAAGGACCGTGTTCATGTTGTTGTCTCCTAATTACATCCACTGAGTTCTTTCTTAGTGGTTTCAATATAAGAGACTTTTCATGTATCCCTCTTCCATTTGGGCTACTAGACTTTACATCTCCACGCGCTGAGTATAAGAGGTTGCAAACTGGAGGCCAGCAGGTAGCATTTCCAGGATGTGTTTTGTTTGGTTTACACAATGTTTCCTTAAAAACGCACTTAGATGCCAATGTTTTTAAACTGAGAAGATTTGCATAAATAACTGATTGGTGAAATCGCTGGTGCATGGGCAACACTGGGCTTGAATTCTCATTGTTTGTCTCACGTTGTTGAGCTTTGATCAGCCGGAATCTAAAAGAAGCTGCCCTCTTCCTCGAGTCAAGCACATTTCAGTTTACCAAAACGTTCTTTCTCCTGACCCAGGAGACTCGGTCAGTTATGTTACATGCTGGGCCCTGTAGACAATTGAGTTTGCAGACCCCGGTGACTGCACAAATATAAAGGTGTAATCCAAATGTATGTAATACAAACTGGCATAACTGAGGGTATCCACCGAGTCCAGATGTCGGTTACCAGTACCGATGAGGGTTAAGCCTGGATGAGAGTCCAAGAAGGCAGGTATTGGGTGAGAGCCAATGTAACTGCAGAGAAGGAAGTAGGAAAGGGAAGCCTGGCATAGTTCCAGGAACTTCCATGAGGAAGTTGTCCTGTTGCCCAGGCAGCCTTTTGTGTGATTCCCATGATACTGTGAATAAAATCCCCAGCACTACTTAGCCATGCCAATCGTCTGCTAATTAATATCATGGTCTTGTACTATTAGCTTTTCCATATATAGATCTTATTATCCCAATGAGTTTATAAGCAGTGTTGTGTGTATATGTGTGTGTGTGAGAGAGAGAGAGAGAGAGAGAGACAGCATGTTAAAAGATAACATATACTGTTAAGAATGTTTTCCTCCCCCCCAAACTGGGGAAGTTTAATAAAAATTCAAGAGACCAATTTCCAGACCCACTCAGTGATATGATCTCAACATACACACACACACACACACACACACACACACACACACACACACCCAAACTCCTCCTCTTCAGGATCATATCACCATTAGGAATTTGGAAAACAAAGTTAACTCTGCATTATAATACAGTGATTTCTTAATGAATGGAGAAAAAACTGTTTCTCCCATCCATGACATGAAAAGTCCAGGTCACCACAGCGTATTTATTCTATGACTTTTTGACTGCTTTGTGTTTTTCTGGGCTAGTTTCCAAGCATTTCTCATTTAGGGAATTGGCGGAGTAGAAAAAGAGTCAGGCTGGATACATTTAGAAGGCAGAGGAAAAAGTCACATGAGTCCTGAAGTTACTTCCCTCCTAATAAAGTCCTGAATAATAAAGACAGACATTGATGTGTTCTTCTCCCAACTCGGAAAATGGCAAATCAAACAAGGAAACAGCAATATTTCCTCTGTCCTTCCTTGAGGGTGAGATTCCAAGCCATTCCTTGTCCCTGAAGCTGTAGGAAGACAGCTGTCTTGGCCAAGGAATGCTCCTCTGCAGGTGCTCTGTGGCACGCATCCCTTATGCTGCCCTCCAGCACCTCCTCAGCCCAAATTATTCAATGCAAGAGTGCACATCGGGGAAATCTGTTCCAGGCCCAACTGCCACATCAGACACAGAAAGTAAGCCATAGGCACATGGCAGATAAAATAATGTTAATAATTAAGACTCATACAATTCTTTGCACACTTTAACTAATGAGGTCTTACAATGCCCCAGAGGCGAGTAGTTACGACCTCCGCTTGATTATTCATTCATTTATCCGAGACACTTACTAAGCACTTATTGCGGAGCTGGTGCTGGGGAGGGTGGGGGGACCCAGAGATGAATAAGGCCTGTCTTAGCTTGAAGTGCTTTCCAGCCCAATGGCAGAGGAGGAGAAAGGACTCATCTGGGAACACTGGTCCCGAGAGGGGTGAGGTGGACACTCAGCCTCACGTGTGTGACACATCCCTCCCCCACACCCACACGCATTCACGCAGGTCCCTAAGCACCACTGAGAACTTGATGTTATATTAAGTTGGGCAGGAAGGGGAAACTGACTCCTGGCATGTTCCCTTGTGTAGGGATAGGGACCAGATAGTTCCTATACTCAACTCTGTGCCGTGCTCTATGGAGTCTCCTCTGCATGGACCATTCTTTCCTACCTCTCCACCCCTCAGCTTCCCCATTACCCTGTGGACTAATACCTCTCCTCCATAGCTCTGCTCAGGTGGAGTAAGGACCCTCCTGTGTGCTCCCCTTGCACTCTTAAACACACCTCTCTACTACGGATCATGCCAAATGGCATAACAATGATGTGCCATTTCCCTCTCTCCTATTAGACTTCTTGAAGTCTGCGTCTCATTCACAACATAGGACTTGGCACGTGGGAAACATTCAAGCAATCCCACTGAATGAACGAGCTCACATTTTCACACACTGTATCTGAATGGCTGGCAGGACTTCAGGGGAAGATGTGCAGCAGGCTGGTGGTATACATAACTCAAGTTCAGCACTGGAAATCAAACTTGAGAAAGTTCTCAAGTCTGGGGTGATGGCTGCATCCTCGGGGGAGGGTGAAATTAAGAAAAGAGATAGAAAAGATCCATGAGAGGAGAGGAAGCCAATCATGGAACTGACTAACCAGTAGGAGGAGAACTAAAAGATTGCAGTATTCTGGAAAGACAAAAAGGAAAAGGCTCCAAGATGGAATGTGTGACCCAACATGGTGGCATTCTGAAAGGCGGAACCTTTTTTGCATAAACTAGATTGTAGCAAGCTAAGGAACAAAGTAAAGAAATGACAATTATGGATTATTCTTCCAAGGAATATGGTGAAGTCAAAGACTGACATCAGGTGAAACAAAGAAAAAGCAGGACCGCTTTTGGAGAAGATATTTTTTGGATGAGCACATTTGTAAGTTGAAGAGGATGAGATCAAGGTGATTAGGAAATCAATGACAACAACAATAAAAAATGATGGTCCAAGGTCCCAGAGGAGGTGCAAACAGATGAAAGCCAGAGCCAAGGGTTAATGCTGAATGGAGTTGGGATATCTCTTACTCTAGGACAAAGGCTACAAACATTTTTGAGGCAGTGGAAGTAACTCTGATCGACAGAGAGGCAGTATCGTCGGCAGTTAAAGCACAGACTCTTGGCTTCAAATCCCAACTCTATCACCAACCAGTTGTGAGGTTCCAAGTAAGGGTCTTTGTGTATAACTTTCATTACATGTAAAATGAGTATTATAGTAGTACCTACCGTGTTGTGTTGTCATGACAACTGATATGACAACTACTCTCTCCTCTGCCAAGATAAACTAGTCAAAGAAGAAAATGGGCAGTTGGGGAGTTTGAAGTTACAGAGGGATAAGGGTCTGCTAGAGGACAAATCTTCAGCAATCCCGAATAAGAGTGGTGAATCAGAGAGACACAGGAGGTATGGTAGGAAGAATAAGGTCCCATCCCCAAAGATGTCCACATCCTAATCCCTAGAACATGTAAATATGTTACCTTAATAGCAAAAGAGACTTTGCAGTTGTGATAAATAAAGATCATGAGATGAGGAGATTATCCTGAATTATCTGGTAGGGCCTGATACAAGGGTCTTTATAAAAGGGAGGCAGGAGGGTAAGAGTGAGAAAAGGATGTATGATGAAGGAAACAGAGGTTGGAGTGATGCGCTTTGACGATTGAGAAAGGGGCCATGAGTCAAGGAATGCAGGCTGCTTCTAGAAGCTGAAAAAAGAAGGAGTGGCACCCTGCTGACTTTGATTTTAGCCTCATAAGACTCATTTTGGATTTCTAACCTCCAGATATGTAAAATAATACATTTGTGTTTTTTTTTTCCAATAGCAATTATCTCTGAGTGATTTTTTTTAAATTTTATTTATTTATTTATTTATGGCTGTGTTGGGTCTTCGTTTCTGTGCGAGGGCTTTCTCTAGTTGCGGCAAGCGGGGGCCACTCTTCATCACGGTACGCGGGCCTCTCACTATCGCGGCCTCTCTTGTTGGGGAGCACAGGCTCCAGACGCGCAGGCTCAGCAATTGTGGCTCACGGGCCTAGTCGCTCCGCGGCATGTGGGATCTTCCCAGACCAGGGCTGAAACCCGTGTCCCCTGAATTGGTAGGCAGATTCTCAACCACTGCGCCACCAGGGAAGCCCCCCGTTTGTGTTGTTTTAAGCCACTAAGTCTATAGTATTTCGTTATGGCATCCACAGGAAACTAATACACATAGGGAACCCAAGAGGCTGACTCAGCTGAAGAATCAGAGGCACAGAATTAAGTCAGGGAAGCATATGGCCCAAGAACTGACTCTGGTGTATATGGAGACTTGTATTTTTACACCACTCTTATTTCTCACACTACGTCCCCTTTCAAACCCCAGTGGTGAGAATGAAGCTAAATGGAACAACTCACAAGGAAATAAACTTTGAAATCCAAGGCAAAACAGTAGCAGACATTTTCCACTCAGTTTACTTGGGCAACACCCAGCAACTTATCAGTCAGGAAGGCTATTGTAATTAAATGCTAAATTAAACAGTGGCATTGCTTTATTCCTGAAAGCTTGATAAAGCCACACTTAATCTCGTTGCTAAATATACCAGGGAGCTACAGAGGATAAAAATTTGGCCCAATCTCCTAACCAGAAGATAGGCAGCACAGGCAGATGCTACAATGTGGATTTCATAGAACTTATGCATAAATATGAGCAGGTTCAGAGTCTGAAACGTCAAAAGTTCTGAAAAATCTGCCAAGTAACTTTATGTTTTCAGAAATAAAAGACCTCTTGCCTATAGGCTGGCCTGGGAGCAGGACACCACCATCCTCCCATGGCAGAGCACATATTACATAGGACACGAATGGGCCTCAGGTTGGTTGCCAGGTTGGAACCCATTTGGCAGATGAGGAAACTGAGGCTCTGAGGGTAAAGTGATGAACCCAAGGCTACAAGGCTAATAAGAGGCAGACTAATTTCCTGACTCACTCAGGTATGTTTTCTTCCACATCATGTGGAAGAGATGTCTGTCTTCCTGGAAGAGATGTCAGAATGAGGTCTTCAGTACATGCCTAGCAGCCCGATAGAAAGAAACAATTCTCCTACAACAAATTCCTGAAGAACTCTCTCTGATTTGTTTCCCTCCTGCCTTGCTGGGCAGGACCTACCACACTTTGCTGTGTATTGTGTTAACGGATCAAGGAAGGAAAGGGAGACCTGCAGCCATCCCTTGAGGTTCCCTGGTCCCCTGAGCAACCTTGTAAAAGTCTGAGGGACCGGCTTGCCACAAGCAGAATTCCTCAGAGGATTTTACTGACGGCCTGAGTCCAAGCCAATGTGGTGTTTTGTGAGTCACGGGGGACTCTGGGAGTTCTTGCTCAGCCTTTGTGGAATTAGAAGTTTGCACTGGTTAGGAAGAACCAATGCTCATCAGTAGAAGAATCAGCCAGAAGGACTTAGATTCCTCTCTGTCATTTTACAGAACAGGGAAGTGTAGTGACAGCTCCCATGTTTATGGCTTCCAAGGTCGTGCTTTTAGATGCTGGAACTTGGAGCTGGTTGGGGGTGAGACAAACATGGTTCAAGATTGGAGGGCTTTGCTGTTCCCCATAAAGGTGGTAGTGGGGAACAGGGTTGAGTCAGAAGGTGTTTCTGAAAATAATAGGAGATCCAAACACAGTTAATAGGCCTGCCATCAATTCATCAACCTACCCCTCTGTGGTCTAACTGGATTCATCCACAGTATAACTTAGACAGCGATTAAGAGCACAAGCTTTGGAGCCAGTTATATTTGGGATTAAATCCTGACCCTGTCATTTAGTACTGCTGTGACCATGGACACATCACTTAATCTTTCTGTGTCTTCATTTCCTAGTCTATAAAATGGGGATAAGAAGGCTTATTTATCAGAGTTGTTGTTAGGATTTGAAATAATAAATCTAAAGTATTTATGCATACTTGGCATTAATTAAATGTTGGGAGTATTACTACTATTATTATTACCTTCATGTTTCATGAAACTTTTAAGTATAGACACATCCATATATTTGGAACTCTGTAATCTCTATATGCAAATACATGTTTAACAAAGATAAAATAGAGTCAAAGAAATATATACTTGAGATGAATGAAATCATAATTTCTTTAGAGGGAATGAGTCACAGTATTCCTCCTTTGGTAGTGTATTATTAATGATGATTTCCTTGAGATACATTAAGAGTGGATTCAGGACAGAGAGAGAGAATGAGAATTTATCCAAGGCTGGCGCTTCAATTAATCAACTTCTGTTTCTGTAAATAGCCCTACGTGAAAGAATCAAACTATTATGTTTTGTAGATGGATGATCAGCAAATGCTCAAAAGCTCATCTGTCATGGTCTAGTTTTGCCACCTGACAAGAATAAGAAGCCAGCGTATTTTGAATTCATAAAAAGTCTGGGTTACGGTTTACGTAAAGTCCGCATTTAATTAGTGTGGAACCAGCAGAGATTGAATGCTTCCCTAGCTTGGCAGTGGGTTGGAAGTCTTTATCATCTGTCCTTCTCAGATGTGGGAGGTGAAAACTGCGTGCAGAGAGGTTTCCAAGTGGAAGCTAATTGTGCAACTCCTGTTTGGATGGAGACGTTTTTTCACCAGTAGACTGTGTGTCAGAAGAGTTTGTTCTTGTTATTCACTATGCCATATGTACCTCAAAAAAGACAGGGTTTTAGGGCTGCTGGGGTTTCTTTTGGTTTCTTTTGTAGTGGCAAACAAACAGGAAACCTAACCCGAATATTTTATATTTCGACATCATATAAGACACCGATGTATAAGAATTATTTCAGTTCTATAAGGAGATCTCGGGGGGAACAAAATAGAAGCACTGTACCTTTTTTGTAGTTGTGTTGGAAGCGTTGTTCATGTGGTTTTCTATGGGCAAAAAGAGTTCCGTTTATTTAAATGCAGAATACCATGTACTACAAGCCAAAAGGATTTCTTACCGACCTTAAAATAAAAGGTATAAAGTCACATAGATAAAAAGACATAGGTTGATATTTGTGAACACTGATATGAAGCAGGTCACAAAAACCATAAATGTATGAGAAAATGAAGCCCCAGACTGTATAACGTGTCTGTAAACACTAATGTCAGCCCTATATTTCACTGAACACCACAAGCTAAAAAGCAGCCTACTGTATAAAGTAGGGTGAGCTAATCCCATACAGTAAACACAAAGTAAATAGATCAGGAAAAACTGGTATATGAGAAATAGCAAAACCCAGTGAATTTGAGTGAATACTTGTGCAGACATTGTACTTAGGAAATGCCACTCATGGCTCTGACATTGAGGGTGACCACACTTTGCACCAGCAGTATCGTCTTCCACTCTAGTAAATTCCACTTGTCAACTGAGTTTCTATTATCATGTCTGCATTTCTTTTCTTTAAATGGACTTTTACATTTTGATAGTGCTTTAGACTTGGGAAATAAATCTCATACGAGTTTTGATTCCTGGAAGTTCACGAAAAATAAAGTGAACAGAAACAAATATCCTGCTTCCATTGGGTAAGTGGTCATTTGTCTTTACAGGGATTCAACTTTGGCAATGCGCTGGCAAGGTTGAGCTAAGTGGATTTTTCTAGAGCTCTTTCTCCATACGGTTCTGCAGCAGCCTTACCAGCAGCAGAACATGAAGCTATTAAAGAAGAAAAAAGAAGTAAAACACTTTTTATTGTGTATTTCTTTATTACTCAGGCACAAACAGGAACCCTATGAAATTTCATCTCCTATGTCCCGCTATGTAGGGATTAGAGTTGTGAGAAACGTGCTTTGTCTCTTCCTCTCTCACCTCCCTCCTGACTTTTCTGTGGAAGAGCCAAAACACTCACGTTAAGCTCTCTGAACCTGATTAGCAGAAGCTGCCATGTGGCACGGCCCCAGGTGGCATCTCTGTGAACAGTGCCCCTAGAGTTGCAAGGCAGGGAGCTAACACTTGACATCAAAAGAGCTTTAGGGAAATCCAGATGGACAATACAGCAGTGCTGGTCAGCTTTATTCTGCCTCTGTTTGATTTCTATGGATATATGAGGAAGCCCTTTCTCTTTTTGCTTAAGCCATTGCTGATCTTCCGTTTCGCAGACTCTGCTTCCGTAAACTGAAATGAAATATTTTTAAATGGTGTTCGATCCTTATTGGCCCCTCAAAATTCAGAAACCCAAACTTTTACCAAGTTTCTCTGCTTTTCATGGCAATACAGAAATTTGCATACATTCAATATGAATCCATCCTCCTTTTTCCAGGATATAATTGGACAAATAGACTGTACAACCAGGCCTTAAGTAAAGTGTCATATTTTTGACTGACGCTTTTCAAATGAGGTATAGCAAGCTTATATTAAGGAACAAGGATTGACTTCCTATGTGGAGCCCATGCCTTCATAATCCTCCCCAGAAAACTGGCCCAGAACCTGCATAGAGGGCCCTAACCACGGAGGTGTAAGGAAAGTCACTGCCAGGCAAACCAGGGACCTTAGCAAATTTGGGAGAGCTCAAAGAGAGGAATTCATCCAAATTTATAGTAACTGCAAGTGAAATCTGATGGAGGGTCTTGGTTTTCTAGCCCTTGGATAGAAAACTAAATAATATGGGCCTTTAATAGACCAATCTGAAATTCATTAGGGAGATGTCCAGTCAGAGTTAATTCTTAGGCATCAGTAGATGCTCAATACTATACAGCTCTGGATTTGCAAAGCAAACTCGAACAGACCTGTATGGTTAATTAACATGCTTGCTGTATCTTTGTAAATAATCAGGCCAAACATCAGAGACCAGCCTCTGTGTGATCAAGAATATTCTTTGAAGATGGAAGAGAGATGCTCAGAAAAAAATATCCTAAACTTGGAAATAAGCAAAAGAGATTACTGGCCATTGTTTCTGTGCAGTCCTAAGCTTAACTTTCTATTAACTGGTTACTTTATATCTCCATGGGGCCAAAGTTAGCTTGTAGATTTTTGCAAATAGATATGCAAATAATTTTTGGCCAGTGAAACAGAAAACCCCAATGGTCTTGTTAATTGCTCCGTGAGATTTTGACTCTAACTTAGCACTATTATCCTTTTGAGTGTGTATATATTTATATATAATAAGATATATCATATTATATATATATATAAAACATATACATATATGACTTCTCAAATGCCCTTGGAACCACTTTTAGCATCCATTGGTTCACTCATCAATTTAAATGAGTTAAATAAAATGTTGACACGTGTTCATTTTACATTTTCATGAGATTCATGCTTTTGTCCTTTTGAAATCATAATTTAACATCTAAATACATTTAAAATTGAATTTCAACAAACGGAAGTCTATAAACTGCAGAAAGAATCTGGGCTCTCGGGCTTCCCTGGTGGCGCAGCGGTTGAGAATCTGCTTGCCAATGCAGGGGACACGGGTTCGAGCCCTGGTCTGGGAAGATCCCACATGCCGCGGAGCAACTAGGCCCGTGAGCCACAACTACTGAGCCTGCGCGTCTGGAGCCTGTGCTCCGCAACAAGAGAGGCCGCGATAGTGAGAGGCCCGCGCACCGCGACGAAGAGTGGCCTCCACTTGCCGCAACTAGCGAAAGCCCTCGCACAGAAACGAAGACCCAACACAGCCATAAATAAATAAATAAATAAATAAACCCAAAAGGTTAAAAAAAAAAAAAAAAAAGAATCTGGGCTCTCGATATGAAGACTTAGGTATGAATACTGGCACCAGCAATAAGTTTTATTTTTTAATAACTTTTTATTTTGGAAAATTTTAGATTTACAGAAAAGCTGCAAAGATAGCACAAAGAGTTGCCATATACTCCTCACACAATTTTCCCTATACTTAATCCCTTACATTGTCATGATACATTTGCTACAACTAAGGAACCAACATTGACGTATCACCATTAATTAAACTTTATCCTATTCAGGTTTCACTAGTTTTTTCCCATTGTCCTCCTGCTGTTACAGGATTCCATCCAGGACACCTCATTACATTTAGTCCTCAGGTCTCTTTAGCCTCCACTGCTCTGTGACAGTTTCTCAGACTTTCCTTGGTTTTGGTGACCTTGAACGTTTTGAGGAATGCTCATCAGGTGTTTTGCAGAATGCCTTTTAATCTGAGCATGTTTGATATTTTCCTCATGATTATGCTAGAACTATGAATTTTGAGGTGAATGATCACGGAAGTGAAGTGCCTTTCTCATCTCATCACATCACATCAAGAGCGCTTGCTTTCAACATGACTTATCAGTGATAATGTGGAAACCTTGACCTCCTGGCTGAAACAGTGTTTTTCTGGTTTCTCCACTATACCATCACCTTCCCCCTCTTTCCATACTCTTACTGTTTGGAAACCAGTCATCAGGAAAAGTCCACAGCTGGCTGGGGAGAGGGAAGATTTAGCTGCACCTCCTATAGGGGAGAGTACCTACATAAATTCTTTGGAATTCTTCTGTACAGGAGATTTGTCTCTTCTCTCTCATTTATTTATGTATTCAATCATTTATTTATATCAGTACGGATTCGTGGATGTTTATTTTGCTCTTTGGGTTAAATCCAAAACTACATTATTTATTTCATTGCTCAAGTTGTCCCACCTTTGTCCATGGGGATTTCTTTCCAGTTGGTGCCTGTGTCCCTTTGACAGGCCCCCGTCTTTTGTTTTCTGAGTGCAGCAAGTTTTTAACCCTGAACCTGAGATTTCTCATCAGCAGAAGAGAGAATAGTAAAGATGATCTTTCAATACTGTTATATGAAATGATAACCAACAAGGATGATAATAATCACAGCTCCATTCCCAGAGGGCTTGTTATGCCTCAGGCACTATTCTAGGCACTTAACAATATCAACTCATTTAAAAGAATTAGTGTCTATCAAGTGCCAAACTCACTGCCTGGCACTTAACATACATTCAAAAACTGAGACTTGTCATCTGGAGTGACCCAGATTCCAAATAGGCATCTTCTAGTGTCGCACATAGAGGTGCCTTCATCAGTGGTTCATACCAGACGGCCAACTGTAAATGGCAGTGGAAACAGGAGCCCGGGTCCCACACTCCTTCTGATCATTCAGCCTCCACTCAGAGGTCCGCCCTCTCATTGACAGTTTCATTAAGCGAGATGTCATTATTGGTGTAGTCAGCATCCCCCAAGTACCAAAGCAACTAACCTTGGCCACCCTGAAGCTTTGGTCCTGATTAAGGATTTTATGTTTAACGGCAACCTCAGCCTGGCACCCAGAAACATTTGGAAATAGAACTGAATCCCTGAGAAGTCAGCTAGACTGAGTCAGGTGGCTTCTTCCTGCGTTTTCTCAAGAGTTTTATTTTTACAAGATATTTTTCTTTGAGGCTTTTTCTAAGGGATTTTTTTTTTATATATATTAGATGATTAGCAGTCAGAAATAGTATAAAAAAGAAACCTTCCTCTCAACATGAAAATTTTGTTCAACGGTGAAACTGTTTCCACCAATCTAGAGCAAACACTCTCATTAACATCATCCATCATCTTTATAAGGGATAAAATTAGAAGACTCAGGCCTGATAGGTGAAGTTATAGCCTCATTATTTAAGTACCGAATATTAACAAGGGTGTTTATACCACCTAGTGTCTGAGGTGAATAAAATGAAAAATAAACAGGTTTGCTAAGGCCTACAAAATTCACCTAAAGCAACATGCACCTTTGGCAGAAAACGTAAAAGCAATGTACAGAAAGAGATAAAATGAAATCATTTGCTGTATTCCAATACAGAAGTAATGGCAAGGAAGCTGCCAAATAAGAAATGCCAGAGGCTCCCTTTGCTCTGGGGAAGTCTGCAAAATTACACAGGGGATTTCAAAAGAAAACTCAAAGGTAACATGCAGACCAAATATGATTTATCCTTTACAATAAGCCCTTTGGAGGCGAGGAAATAGGATCCAGGCATGGTTTGGCACAAGAATCTGAGAAAACTCACACCTTAGGTCTGCAAAATGAGGAAAGTAACCTTGTGAGAATGAGAAACTGAGAAGGCGTGGAATATTCGAGAGACAGGAAGATACAGAAAGCACCCTTAGGATAAGTTTCCTTCCCCCTTTTTCCATCCTCACCTCTGCTACTGGCTGCTCTGCTCAGGGCAACAGGTGCACCTGTATAGACAGGTCTGTAATAAAGTAAAAGACTAACTAGTGTTGGCATCTTTTTCTGCTGCCACATTCTGAAAAATAGAAAGCCCCATAGTGGGTTCCTGGAATCCATCAGAGGAAGATTTTGCTGAGTCATTCTGGAGCAGCTAGGAGGGGATGAAGAAAGGAAGCGCTTTCTTAGGAGAGGGCGGGAGCTTTCAGACCAGTGGGAGGGTTGGCGCGTCAAGCAGTAGGACGGGGGATGAGGATTTCCGTGACAGTGGGGAGACATGCCTCTCCTGCATGGATCACCATTGCCCACGGAATGCTTACAAGGGCTGGGATGGAAGGGTAAAAACACTTGTGCAAATCTATAGAGCAAAGTGTCTCTACCTGGGTCTCACTCTCAACATCAGGAACCAGAAATACAAGTAGCACTAGCAAAGATGAGGAGCAATCCAGACAAGGGATCTGGTGCTTCCTCTGTTCTCAACACCTTTAGAAGTCTGAGATTATCGTAGATCTCCCAGAGAAGGAAAGGGAATCCCAATAATGACCGAGATTGAATTTCCCACCAGCCGGGTGATAAGGACTCAAGAGCAGAATGAAATTGATTTAGAGAAATAAAGAATGTGACGTTTCTTGCACTTTAGAGTTATGGACTAAAAATCATGATTTTTTTAATACAACATACAATTTCTCATTAGAATTATACAATATATGTATATATATGTATATGTATAATGTAAAATTATTGTGCATTTGTACAACATTGTAAAATGTAAAAATTATTGTACAATGTACAACATTGTAAAATGTAAAAATATTTTACAATGTATGTATAAGGTAAAATATATAACAGCCACCAACACAACAGGGGAAGGAGAAGAGGGGCTCAGGACTCATTCATAGCTCCATCCTCCTGCCTTGCTCTCTCGTGGTCCAGCTCTCACCTGGGATGTGCATGCTCGAACTGAAGCAACTCAACTGTATTTCTGATGGAAATGTGCTCCCAGCATCAACCTGTGATGGCCAATCCCAATGCATAAATACATAGTAATGATGCTTATTCAGACAATCACTCATTGTACATCTGCTGTATACTGGATGCTATGCTAGACAGTGACATTGTAGAAACAAACACTCCTCCAAGTGTCCAGTCCAATACAGGAGGCAGATAGTCAAAGAGCTCGGCTCCAACCATAATGTACTAACTATACGATGGCAGTTCTGTACACAGGCAGAAGCTCAGGTTTCCAGAGTCTGACAGAATTGGCTTCAAACCTTGGCTCCACCACTTACCAGGTATGTACCTTTGATCAAGTCCTTTGACTTTTCTGGCCCTTAATTTCTGCACCTGTAAAATAATGATAACAATGCCTGCCTTATAAGGGGGTTGTGATGATTAAATAAAACAAAAGTGATAGCTAATATTTCCTGAATGATCACTAGACACTGTTCTAAGAATTATACATTTCTGCAATGCATTTAAACTGCACAATATCCTATGAGGTGCTTATTACTATTATCCTCATCAGACAGATGAGGAAACTGAGGCACAGGGAGATTAAGTAATTTCTCCAAAGTCAAACAATTTGGTAAAAAAATAAAGCCATGAATATTAAGACTTAATGTACTTTGAAAAAATTAATTGAAATGAATAGTAAGTGGTTTCATAGACATACAAACAAAATTTTGTAGTAGACCAAAGAAAAGGGTAACTAGTCTACTAGCTGATTAGGAAAGGGATAACATTTGATCTGGGTCTTGCAGAGTGAAGAGGAGTTTGCCAAATGAAGATAAAGAGGAAAAACATTTCAAATAAAGATAGGAGTATTTGTCAGTGGTGGGGTATGAAATAGCCTGAAATAGTTATAGATGGGGAGAAAGAAGACCAATGGGGCTCCAGTAGAGGCTTTTGGGGATAATGAAGCAGAAATGGAGATCCAGGATTTTTTTTAGCCTAAGTCAGTCTTATCTTACATACACAGTCCAGGCTCTGTATGCACAATGAGAGTTCTAACATCATCCTCTAGGCCATGGGTGGCCATTGGAGTCTTTGAGCAAAGGAGGGACATGAGTACATTGTTTTGCAGGTGGATAATTAAGAAGAGGCTGGCAGGGCAGGCAGAGGTAAGGAGACATAAGTAGTGACAGGAAGACCAGTTAGGAGATTGTTGTGATAATCAAAGTGGGGGGTGATGATGTCTTCCATGAATAGAGCAGCAGTGGAAATGCAAAGAAGTGATGGGGGAAAGAGATCTCATTCAGGTAGAATTGGAGGTAGTTGGTAACCAATCGGATACATCTATTTATTTATTCCACAAATAGTAGATGAGTACCTACTAAATGCCAGGTGCTATGGATAGACCAAGGAACAGCATAGGAACCGATAATGGATGTGCTTGGATGGATGGAGGAAAGAATATGCCTTCTCACAAGGGAGATCATGCAAAAGTTTTTAACGGAGAATGTAAAAATTGAAGGGAAGCAGAGCTGGGAATGGAAGAGATTGTTTGGGGACATGTTTGACATGTCAGGTTGAGCCAAGACTGGAAATATGAGGCTAAAAGTGGGGAAATAGCTCAAACTCAATAACATAAGTCATGTTATTTTATAAGTCATAGCATTTTCACAAAGAGTAGATCATTTGACTAGAACATCCACTCGGTAATTTGGATTAGGCCAAGACGTATTATCTCTATTTCACAGGCTGTGCAGACTTTTCATGGCAATGCATCATCTGGGCAAAGACAGGACCCAGGATGTTCTGCATCCACAGGGATTCTGCCAGGGAGAGCTAGAATCTCATGTTTTGTCCTCCTTCCACCCTCAGTGTACATGATAAGCTCTGGAGTAAACACATCTCAAATGGATGCTCACATAAAATTTTTTTCTTCCAAATTTAACAATTGATTGTTTTCGCTATGGGTTTTGACATTTCAGTCTTGTTTACTGGGCTTCCCTGACCCCTCTCTATATAACTTGAGCTATGATTATTACAGTGGTGTTCTCTGATAAAATACACTGTAAATCTTGCTCTCCAGAATCCTGCAATGGAATCTGAGCCTTAGCAGTCGACAGATTTCTCAGGAAATCAAATGCCATTTACACTGAGAGCTGAGAATTATGTTTGAATCTGACTCCCCCTCACCGTGCAGACCCAGTGGTTCACTTCACTTGTAAAAACGTATTTCCCTGTCAAATATTGCCCGAGCCAAGTCAGCTGGTAGCTGATGCATCTGTAAAAGTGCTTGCTCACCCAAACTCTTTGCTGAGGGCTCCAAATATACTTGTCAGCATCTTGTCACACATTTTGGGTCCTGGAGTAGATTCCTTCAATCACACAACAAAAATGTATAAAACACCACTTTCATAGCACTCCTCTATGGGTTGGAAGAAATAGTAATAATCATCTCTAATATTTGTTGAGCCCCTGTACCTGAGTACCGAATACCATGCCACATGATTTACTTGTATTATTTCCTTCGATCCTCACAATGCCTTTCAGTACCTTTTATTTTCCAGAGTTTAATAGTTTCATTTCTTTATCCCCTTACATAATATCTGATATACACTAAAATACTTGATAAATGATTTTGGAATACATATGAAAGCAAAGGAGTGGAGTGAAGGATAAGTCTCTTTTTCAACAGGGTATTTGTTGGTAGATAGCATTCATTAGTCCTCAGCTCAGGAAGAAGTTTACAATCAGGTTGTAAATACAAAATAAGCACAAATGAAGTTGCAAAAACTCTTGCAAAGCAATATAATATATAAATGAGCATTGATGGCAAAGGGCAGATAAGTTATCGAAGCGCCCAGGATACCAGGAGGGAATGAGAGCTGGGAGCCTGATAAGCACAGTCAGCAAAGGGTGCATGGAGAAGAGATTCAAGAGCAGTCAGATTTGCACAAAGCCTCGTGGAAGTGGGAAGAATGACCAGTGACCACAGCTGTCTTGTTTCTTGGCTAACGTTTTACATCCCTGTGCATGTGCGCTTGTGATCAATAACTCCTTAACTGTTGTTCTCACATAACTGGAAAACTATAGGAGAACCCTGGGCCCACCTTTAAGGATGAGTCATGATGTGACAGCTCTATAGAAAGAGGACTCGAATTTCCTCCAAAAAACGCTAGTGCTGACACTCAGCTGCCCAGAGTCAGCCTTTCAGTAAAAAACTCAATAACCTCTTGGGTATACTTCATGAAAGAGGAAACGTGAAGACTTCTTCTGACAGTTACTTAACCTCTTCAAGCCAGAGCTGCCTCATCAGTAAAACAGGAATGTCCTCTGTCTCTCAGAGGTGTTGTGAGGAGAAACTAAAATTACCAAAGCTTTGTAGCTCCTCAGTGGGGAGTATTTCTGATTCTTTATTATCAGTTTCTAGAGAGATGTAAGATTTTTGAGATTGAGACATCAGTCTATGTGTAATCCTATGAGTTATAAGAATCCGCATCAGGGTTTCTTGACCTCAGCACTGTTGACTTTTTGGGCTAGATCATTCTTTGCGATGGCAGCTGTGCTGTGCATTGTAGGACTGTTAGCAGCACCCCTGGTCTCCACCCACTAGATGCCAGTAGCACCTCCTTAATCCTGACAATCAAATGTGTCTAGATATTTCCAGTTGTCCCCTGGGAGGGGCAAAGTTGTTCCCAGTGGAGAACCACTAATCTATATTATTATAAAATGAGATACGTGTTACTCAGTCCTTTTCTTAGCCTTCATTGTAAAGGGTAACGTAGGGCATTTGTCATGTCTCCATAAATAGAGGCTAAATGTGCAAATTAATGAGGAGGTGGGTGGATCACTCAGGAAACTGAGACACTTTCATATCTAAACTGACTGAAAATAAAGATAAGACATCCTTCCACACTCCATGCTTGATGATAAGAAAAACAAATACTACCCTCAAAGAAAGAACTAAAATGCAATGGGAGAGAGAGGCATCCAGGACAAAGTCAAGTCTAACTGTGATGACAATAATAATGAGACGAATTAGACTGTATGTTCTCAAAGTAGACAATATATAGCATTTATCTTTGTCATCTAGATAACAACTGGCACCTAAGAAATGTCTTATTTCTGATAAAGAAACATCAAGGAAGTTGTCCAGGAGGTCCATTTAAAAAGGATGGGGCCAAAAGAAATGTCTCAGGCAAAGATTAGAGCACTCAGGAAAGTGCGGAGGACGGAACATGCATACTTAACTTTGGCTGCATCACCCCATGCAGTCTGTAACCCAGACATCTACAAAAATCATTAAGGTGGTAGGTACCATTACAAAAGGATATACTCTGTCTTCATATTTATGTAATGCTCATTAATACTTAATTCAACATTTAGAAGATGATCAATACAATTTTGTTGAACAACACCAAAATTTGATACACTGAAACCACAGAACTCTAGAATAAAGGATTCTGCTGAAAATAAAGAGGAGGCACTTAACTCAGCAGGTAGTAAACTGGCAGTATTTCCTACCATAAAAGGTGATAAAGGTTAAAACTATAAATAATATTAATCAGTTCAAGAATAGTACAGCCATTGACAGTGTGGTATGTAGATCATTCTGATCAAGGTTTGAACCTCACTCTGCTACTTCATAAGCATGTGACTGACCATGGGCAAGTCATTTACCCCCTCCCGGATGTTTTCTCCTGATATGTCAATGGGAGTAATTATACATTTCTTAAAGATGTCTTTGAGCGCTATGATAGCCATATATTATTTCATGTGCTCAGTTCCTTCTTTGGGAGGACAAATCCCTCTTTCCACCTCAAATGGAAGCTCTCATTCTCCTGGCTCTCCACCAGCCTCATTGGCCATCATCTTTAGTCTAGAGATGTGGACATAACCCAAGCCAGGCCCCAGGAACTTTCAAATAATAAGTATACATTTTGTAAAAATGAGTCCCAGCACTGTTAACATGGGCTCCAAAAAATGGACGTTATTATTTTGATTATTCCTAGAATGTTGGACTATAACATTTATACATTTATGCACTTGACAAATATTTACTGAGCTCCAACTTAGTGTCTGGCACTATGTCATGTATTTTATATGCATGTCCATTAACTCCCAAGATAAACACAAAAATAAGGAATCATTAACATCCCTATTATCCAAATGAAGAAATTGAGAACAGAAATGTTGATTAATTTTCACAGCTTCATCCAGCTGCTAAGTGATATAGCTGAGATTCAAACTCACACTTTTATGTATATATTATTATCATCGCTGAACCCTTCAGAATAAAGGGCATATGTAATCCCCATTTACTCCTAAATACTTTGGTGTATATTTCCTAAGAACAGGGACCTTCTCCTACATATCCATAGTACAATTCATAAGTTTTTTTTTTTTCATAAGTTTTAACGTTGATACAATGCTCTTATATAATGATGGTTCACATTCAAATTTCACCAACTATCCCAATAATCTCCTTTATAGACATTTTTTGACCCAGAATCCAATGCAAGATCAAACATTACCTGTAAGTGTTGTATCTTTTTGGTCTCCTTTAGACAGAGCATGTTTTTAAGTGGATACATTTTTTAGTCCCAGAGCTAACTGACATGATACATCTAGTCTTTGGCTGTAGCTATAGTCCCCACACTCGAAACATGGTCCTAGTCTCCCTTTTCTGTAGGAAAGGAAAATCTACAATCTCTATTAAAAGCAAGACTTCAATTCTTCTTAAAAGTTACTGCCACTGACAAAGGAGCTGTCCAAGTGAGGAAGCAGCCTACTAAGGCAGCAGCCAAGATAGTTGGGAGATTTGGTACATACGGGGGGTTGAGCAAATAAATATAGTAAGAATTATAGGAAGCAGGTTTTCACTGTCATAGAAAGGAGTTACAAATAAGGAAAGGAAAAAAACAGAATGGATCCTTGGGGATCTTTGTGATTAGATACAAACTGAAGGCATTTGTGTGAACTATCCATGGTGAAAAATGGATAGATAGATAGATAGATAGATAGATAGATAGATAGATAGATAGATAGATAGGTGTGTGTCTTCCTGTGTCTGCTGCTAGAACTTAGAAGCATTGGCACCCCAGTGGCAATAAGCACACCCTGTGCACAGACCATGGTTTCTAAATATTACTCTCCCCTAAAAGGAACCATGCCTCCTTGGAGAAATGGCTGATTCCAGGTCTAGGTCTGGGAAAGTACAGAATGAGCCTGAAACATCTAGTTGTCCAGAAAATAAGGAAGTGCTCAAAATATGGTGTCAAAGGAACACAGAAGTCGGCTTGAAAAGGCTCCTATAGCCAATCTGAGACATTTTGAGATTCAAGATAAGAAATTAAAGTAACTGTATATCACTGATTAAATAAAATAGGACTCTATGAGTCTCCAATGTTATAAAGAAATGAGTAATAAATAAGAAGAGAAAGCTCTTTCTTACAGACAACCAGTAACTATAAATAGCTTAGACAAAGCACATTTGGCATCCATCCTAACAATAGTTGATTTAGGCAGAAACCATTCAATGGATGTTAAAACCAGCAAATAAAAGTTTAATACAGAAAAAGATATCTACAAAGTCTTAAAGTATAGCCCCCCAAATACTTAGTAAACATAAAAGGAAAAATAGTAACTTACAGCGGAAAGCCTAAGCAAAGCCATCTTCACCAAGTGACCAAAGTTAACATCCCCATAAAGAAACAAAGCAGTCTGAATAGTCTGTAGATAAGATGGTTGTAATGTATCAATATGAATTTTCAGAATTTGTTGTCTGTACTTTGTTTATGAAGTAATGCCTTTCTTTTAAGAAAATATACACAAAAGTATCTAGGATTAATGAGGCACTCTGTCTGTAACTTACTTTCCAGTGATCCAGAAAAAAAAAAATGTGTGTGTGTGTGTGTGTGTGTGTGTGTGACAGAATGAGGAAGAGAGATATTGATAAAGTAAATGTTATAAAATGTTAACAATAATTGGGGAATCTGAATATAGGATATGTGAGGTAATCTCGCAAAAATTTTGTAAAATTTCAATTATCTCAATTTTTTAAAAATTGAAGTTATTAAATCTAAATGGTGGCATATTTTCTGAAATAAGACTACTCAATAAAGAAGGAAATCTTACTATAGGAATCATGTTTCTATCTGAATTATTTTTTTTAATAAATTTATTTATTTTATTTATTTTTATTTTTGGCTGCGTTGGGTCTTCATTGGTGCGCACAGGCTTTTCTCTAGTTGTGGCAAGCGGGGGCTACTCTTCGTTGTGGTGCACGGGCTTCTCATTGCGGTGGCTTCCCTTGTTGCGGAGCATGGGCTCTAGGCACACGGGCTTCAGCAGTTGTGGCGCACTGAATTAGCTGCTCCGTGGCACGTGGGATCCTCCCGTACCAGGGTTCAAACCCATGTACCCTGCATTGGCAGGCGGATTCTCAACCACTATGCCACCAGGGAAGCCTCTCTATCTTAATTATATAAAAAGTTTAGAATATCTCAAGCAAATGCATTAAAATAATAACAAAAAATAAAAAGAAAGACAGAGAGCCTATTTACTTTCAAGGTTTCCTTATTTAAAGACATGTGAGTTACAAAAAAAAATTTCTAAAGACAGTGCAAAAAACGTAGGTGTATTAAAGTGGTCATTTCTTTCTAAAGATCCATAATATTTTTAAGCATGATAGTTGAGAGAAAAATGCATGTAAATGACATCACTTGCTCAAGGATATCAGTCATTCTAAAAACTAAGTATTTTATAGCAGAGATGATGGAAAAATAGAAAATGCAGCCATTCTGAAATAGTTCTCCATACCAGAAGCTTGCCAACTGACAAAACCCATCTGGGAAGCCTAGGAAATAAAATGTCTCCTCCAAATAAAGTAGGGCTTCTCAACCTTGGCACTATGGATATTTTGGACCAGATAATTTTTTTATGGAGCACTGTCCCATGCATCATAGAATGTTTAGCAGTATCCCTGGCCTTACCCACTAGGTGCTAGTAGCACCTGTTAAGCCATAATGATCAAAAATGTCTCCAGACATTGCCAAAGGGGCCCTGGATGGGTGTGTGTGTGTGTGTGTGTGCGTGTGTGTGTGTGAAATTCATCCCAGGTTAAAACCATTGGTGTAAAAACCCACAATTTTTTGTACCATGTGTGAGAAGTAACATTCCCCTCCCTTGGGAAGTTGTCTATTCTTATATTCTGGAATGTTCTCCCGTGTGCTTCTAGAACATTTTAGCTGTAATATAGAAAGAAAAAAAAAAAAAAAAGGACATCTAACCCAGAGAAAAAAAAGGTAAGAGGTTCTGACAAAGTTTCAGCTGAAGTTGCTGCTAATAGTGTCTTCTTATCAGAGTTGGGACTGTGAGATAAGGAAGAGGCTATAAATAATAATAACCACCTGCCTTTGTAAAGCATTAGGCATCTTACAAGTGATTTCCTGTGCACTGCTGCCTTGAATTCTCTTGGCAATTTTATGAAAGAGGCTATAATTCCTCTATTTTACAGATGAGACCAGTAAGGCTCCCCGAATTTTAAATCATATGCCAAATAAGAAACAAAACCAGAACTTGGTCCAGATTTTTGACTCCAGGTTCAGTGCCCTTCCCACAGTGCTGAGCTGCCACGTGAGGTCAAACAGAGTTTGTTCTGTTTTGTTTTTTTGTTTGTTTGGGGTTTTCTTTTTGCAGTTGATAAGGAAAATCCTGAACCAGTTTACTGACTTGGTCTTGACAGAGAGGCTGGAAGTTCATGCTCAGGACACTAGCAATGCAGCCGGATCGCTTCCCTCATCAGAAAGTGGTGACCTCTCAGAAATCAACAATGCTGCTTCCCAGAGCTCCGCAGGACCATCATTTTAGCCTTTAATCCACGTTCTCCCCACGCCCGACACACACACAGAATTGCAGTTTCCAATGTGTTTTATACTTCTCGATTTATCATAAAAGATTATAACTGAAAATGGGAAGGCGGGGGGGGGGGGGGGGGGCGGGGCGGGGGCGGTGCAGGGACTGAGTTCTAAAACCCGGTGAGTGCCGATAGCAAGGATTAAATTACGTGCTCTCACCTCCTTTATGATCTTTTCCCCCCCCTTTCATTTACCTCTGTTGGATTTGTCAAGGCTGCCCTGTAAAAATAAGTTGTCAGCACTTGAGTCTGTGTGATGCTAAACTTATACCCTTAGCTATCTGGTTACCAATAATAACAGGAAAGGATATATACATATACATATGTGTGTTTTGAGTTTGCAGAAGTGTGACAGAGGTTCTGTAATGCTTGGACAGGAGCCTTATTCCTGTCTGCATGGTTTATTCCTGCTTCTCAGTGGTATTTAGAAGGTCTGTTTGGCTAAGGGTTTTATCCTCATGCAGTGGTATTTGAGTCTGACTGGCTGAGCTATCACTGCCTGTCAAATCTCCTACCTCACTCCCTCTACCCTCAGATAAATCAAGTGATGTGATAAGCAAAGGGAGCCTTAATTGAGTCCCCCGCCCACCAACGTCCTTGTAAAAAGTGGCAGGCACTTTTCTCCAACTTCGACAATAGGGTGCCTGCAGTAAGGATGGATTTAGCCTGAACACATAGAATTTGGGAATGTTATATGAACAACTGGAGGGGATTCTTTTTTTTCTTTTCAGTTTTTTGGAAGAGTATTTGATGACCTAAAAGAAACCCATTTAACAAAACGGAACGCAATTTGATAGTGATTCAAAGCCAGCTGGGCCAATATAACATATGAAATGACTGGCTAAGCCAAATTATAACTTTGAAAGAAATAATATTTACTGTGAAACATAGGTCACTAAGTTAGCAACATAGCACTGTGAGGAAAAACATTGACTATGACCTTGTCCTAAATAAGTAGGAATATAACATCCACTGTGTGTCAAAATTATAACTAAGTTCTCCTTATTACCCATCACATTCTCCCTCTCTGAAAACAAGCACTGTCCAAAGGGAAGAACATGTGATCTAACCTTGGCCAATGAATGCTCCATATCCTTAACTAGAATGATTGGTTCAAGAGTGAGCACATGACTCAAGCTCAGCCAGTCAGAATTCCTCCTCCAAATTATCTGAATCAAATCTGGTGGGAAAGACCCCTAAACTCTTGAGAGCTAGAAACAAGGAGATCCAGAGCTACTAACAAAAATGTTTTCCGTGTGGAAAAAGCTTATCAGCATTTCTCCACAGCCTTCCTTTGAGTCTATGAGTTTCTGTAATATTCCCCCTAATAAATTCAGTTACCTATTTTACCTAAGCTAGTCTAAAGTTAGTTTCTTTTTTTCTTTTAATACATCTTTATTGGAGTATAATTGCTTTACAATACTGTGTTAGTTTCTGTTGTACAACAAAGTGAATCAGCCATATGCATACATATATCCCCATATCCCCTCCCTGTTGCGTCTCCCTCCCACCCTCTTATCCTGCCCTTCTAGGTGGTCGCAAAGCACCGAGCTGATCTCCCTGTGCTATGTTGCTGCTTCCCACTAGCTATCTATTTTACATTTGGCAGTGTATATATGTCGATGCTACTCTCACTTCACCCCAGCTTCCCCCTCCCTCCCCCCACCATGTCCTCAAGTCCATTCTCTATATCTACATCTTTATTCCTGCCCTGCCACTAGGTTCATCAATACCATTTTTTTGTTTGTTTTTTTTAGATTCCATATATATGCGTTAGCATACGATATTTGTTTTTCTCTTTCTGACTTACTTTACTCTGTATGACAGACTCTAGGTCCATCCACCTCACTACAAATAACTCAATTTTGTTTCTTTTTATGGCTGAGTAATATTCCATTGTATATATGTGCCACATCTTTATCCATTCACCTGTTGTTGGACATTTAGGTTGGTTCCATGTTCTGGCTATTGTAAATAGAGCTTCAGTGAATATTGTGGTACATGTCTCTTTTTGAATTATGGTTTTCTCAGGGTATATGCCCTGTAGTGGGATTGCTGGGTCATATGGTAATTCTATTTTTAGATTTTTAAGGAACCTCCATACTGTTCTCCATAGTGGTTGCATCAATTTACAGTCCCACCAACAGTGCAAGAGGGTTCCCTTTTCTGCACACCCTCTCCAGCATTTATTGTTTCTAGCTTTTTTGATAATGGCCATTCTGACCAGTGTGAGGTGATACCTCATTGTAGTTTTGATTTGCATTTCTCTAATAATTAGTGATGTTGAGCATCTTTTCATGTACCTCTTGGCCATCTGTATGTCTTCTTTGGTGAAATGTCTATTTAGGTCTTCCACCCATTTTTTAATTGTGTTGTTTGTTTTTTTGATATTGAGCTCCATGAGGTGTTTGTATATTTGGGAGATTAATCCTTTGACCGTTGTTTCATTTGCAAATATTTTCTCCCATTCTGAGGGTTGTCTTTTTGTCTTGTTTATGGTTTCCTTTGCTGTGCAAAAGCTTTTAAGTTTAATTAGGTCCCATTTGTTTATTTTTGTTTCTATTTTCATTACTCTAAGAGGTGGGTCAAAAAAGATCTTGCTGTGGTTTATGTCAAAGAGTGTTTTTCCTATGTTTTCCTCTAAGAGTTTTATAGTGTCTGGCCTTACATTTAGGTCTTTAATCCATTTTGAGTTTATTTTTGTATATGGTGTTAGGGAGTGTTCCAATTTCATTCTTTTACATGTAGCTGTCCAGTTTTCCCAGCACCACTTATTGAAGAGGTTGTCTTTTCTCCATTGTATGTTCTTGCCTCCTTTGTCATAAATTAGGTGACTATATGTGCGTGGGTTTATCTCTGGGCTTTCTATCCGGTACCACTGATCTATATTTCTGTTTCTGTCACATGCTTCCAACATGCTTATCATTTTTTGACCCTTAAAATACTACTCTTGCTACATTCAACTGTAGTCGGCCCCTTACTGAAGTGACTCAATATCATTTTTTAATCTGTTGTAAAATACGGGATGTTGAAGAGGCTTAGAAAGGATGGTGAACAGGATCACCCAGCTGAACATCAGACTGTGAAGGAGTGACATCCACTAATTTGTAAAAGAGAAAACAGAGATGCAAGATTATTTTCGTATAGCTTAGAAGATAGTGAATGACTGCATTCTTCATTATAAATGTCCATTCACCTATATTGACCATTGGCTTCCCAGTTATTCAATTCATCTGCCTCATTTGCAGTTTCTATCCTTAGCTCTCTCTGTTCACCTCTTATGCAGACAAGCACTTGAACAGCCCCTAGTCCCCTTCTTGGGGAAGTCTGAGAGGGGATGTGCCATGGACCAGTCCTAAAGGGTCCTCAGTCCTAAATGGTCTGTTCCCAGCAGGACCCGAGAAGAGAAGCAGAGAACCACTGTGGAAGAAGCCAGCTGGGGAAATTATGCAGTCTCCAAACCATCCCAGAGACAGGTCTGCCCCTCCAGAGACTTTGCTTGAAAGTACATTCCCAGAATGTTTGACTCCCTGGTATTCCCACACCTTCCCCAACCAGGGCTGATGGTTTTCTACTCCCCTGCTCAGCCTCTTCCTGTGAAAATTACCATGGGACAACTATTGCCTGAAAAACGCCTTATCCTATTGGCCTGTTCAAATGTCAGATACTAAGGTGCTTACACCCTAGTTGACGTATTACCAAAGTGCCAACTTTACACTAGAGTAAAAAAGGGGTCCTGAAAATTGCCCAGATTTTCAATCTCACAGAACTAACCCATCCCAGGGGAGCATTTTCACGCCCACCTAAATGTTAAACACACCAGGCTTTAACAAAAAAAAAAAAGAAAAAGCTTGTGTCCAAGAAACTCACTGCATACAAATTCTTCTTTCTCTACCCACCCCTCCTCTCCTGTCCAGTGTCCACCACCCTCCCTCCTCTGCATCACTCCCGCTGAAATCATTTCCATTGATTTTAGCCTCTCCTAAGCCTTTTTTTTAGGAGTATATAAATTTGAGAGCTTAACTAAATTGAATATGTCCCATTAAATAAAGTCATCTCACTCTGTAAAAGTCAGCGCAAAGTGACTCTCTAAGTCTGGCTCTCACCCACAGGGTTAAAGTGTCTGCTATTCGGGGGAGCTTCGTGGAGGCTCCCCCGGAAGGCGAGCTCTGGAAGGTATTTTGGCGTGCTACATGCAAACGCAGCAGCCAACAGATCTCATCATTTCTAAATGTCAGCCTTAGTATAATCCCTCTGACCCATTCCAAAGCTTATAGGTCACAGAACATTTTATCTGGCAGTGCCTTTTATACATTTTTTTTTTTTTTTTTCCTCCCAGGTTTAAAGTGTTATCCATTTTCCCTTCCATCCCGCTCTGAAGGAGACCTGGCTCTTCTATACATATGGTGAGTAAAGCATCAAGGAATTCAAGCAAGTGATAAAAATATGTCTGCAGGGAAATGAATTTCTTTTTCTGAAATCAATCATGCGCTATTCACACAGACAGAAGAATAGCCTGAAATACCCCTTATCTTACCGCCTCACTCCACTCAGGCATCGTGCAAACACTTAGAGGCCAGAGACTTTCTCTCCCGGCCTTCTTTCTCCCACAGTGAAAGGGAAGGGAGGCCGAGATATGTGGACCACCGGGCCGAGGGGCGTGATTAGCCTGCAGTGATTGGCTGGCTGTCATCGGGATAGATAGCCGTAGCCGGATGGGTCCAGTATCCTGAGCAGATAGTGTGCATAGCAATCAGCACCTTGGGAAGAAGAGGCATCCTCTTCCCCACAGTTCAGAATAGAAATGGGGCTTTGTATTATTCCCACCTCCCCATATTGCCTCATTTTGATTTTGGTGCCCATGGCTTCTTGCCTCATGGAGAACAGGGGTACTTGTGTAACTGGCACTTTCAAAACCCATTTTATAATGGAGAGCAGTGATGTGGCCAAGCCAGGGTTCTTAACCACATCGTGGAAAGGTGAGCCTTGGCCGTAATTCCCCAGTGTCATACTGAAGAGGGCTCTGAGGCTGCGTAGGGGCGATGCTGCTCTGCCATGTACTAGCTGAGTGACCTTGGGGAAATGCCCAAGCCTCTCCAGCCTCAGACATTAATCGGGTTGTTGCTTGGATTAAATGAAAGGTGCCTGTAAGCACTTAACCCAGCAGGTAACCCATGGTAGGAAGCGCTTTAAGTGTTAGGTGTGGAAAGGAGTTGAATCTAACAATGATTAGCGCTGCTTACAGAAAACCCATTTCCAACCACTAAAACTGTACATTTTCGATTGGGTAGTAGTTACTTGGTGCCAACCTCTAAGGACCTCATAGTACGTTAGAGGCTGAAACCTTCTTCCACGATGTCTTTGGGTGACAGTTGAAGACACAAATGGAGAAACCAGGGCAGAGTAAATTGTTGTTGGCTTATGTGGTCATACTATGGATGACCAAAACTTCAGGGCTGCCCTCCTGAGATAACTTTCTATGTGAGTTTACTTGGAAAAAATATTTTTTGAGATTAATTCTACCTTTTGTTTTATGCTTATGATTCCTACAGATTTCTAAGAAAAAAATATTTGCTTAAAATTAACTGTAGGGTTTCCCTGGTGGTGCAGTGGTTAAGAATCTGCCTGCCAATGTAAGTGACACGGGTTCGAGCCCTGGTCCGGGAGGATCCCACATGCCACGGAGCAACTAAGCCCATGCGCTACAACTACTGAGCCTGCGTGCCACAACTACTGAAGCCCGCATGCCTAGGGCCTGTGCTCTGCAACAAGAGAGGCCACCACAGTGAGAAGCCCGCTCTCTGCAACTAGAGAAATCCTGCTTGCAGCAAACAAGACACAACACAGCCAAAAGTAAAATAAATAAAATAAATAAATTTATTAAAAAAAAAAATTAACTGTAGTAGGAATTCCCTGGAGGTCCAGTGGTTAGGACTTGGCCCTTTCACTGCTGGGGCCCGGGTTCAAGCCCTGGTTGGGGAACTAAGATCCCTGCAAGCCGCGTGGCATGGCCAAAAAAACGCCCCCAAAAAACAAACAACAAAAAAAACAGTACTGTAGAAAAATAAAGTGTGGTAGGGAAAAAACCCAACAAATTCTGCGCTTAACTGGATTCACACAATCACGACTGATAGTCTCATGTTTCAGGAATTAAATGAGAGGTATTTAAAACTAAAAAGAATAAAATAGATCCTAAAGAGAATACAACTCATTTTGCCTTGTATTATGTAATCAGTTAAAATTAAGGATTTTGCCGGATTAGGAATCAAGTGCCTAGTATAAGTTTGGAACTATGCTAGGCTCTGATCCACTATCTAGCATCTGAAATCCTCACATAACCCTAGAAAGTAGGTATTATGTTGCCCACGTTAGAGATAGAGAAACTCAGAGAGGTTGCGTGAAGTCACACAGCTGGTCTGTGACAAGATCAAGCTTTGAATCCAGATCTATCAGACCCTAAGTTCATTATCTGTCTATATGTATTCTATCTTTCCATCCCCTAAGGAACAGTCGTTTAAGACATCTTAGGTAACTAAGGTAGAATTTTAATAACTCGCAGGCTTGTAGTAATGCAAAACGAAACACCGATATGTTAGATAAAGGGAGCGCTTCATTCAATCACGCAGCTCAGCATAAGAGCATGGAATTGGGTGTGCACATCTAAGCCCAGAATGAAGCTCTGGGCCCAAACCTCCTACCTGCCAATCTGGATAAGACCCCAAAGCCCTGACTTGAAGGCACTGGTTATCATCATTCGTGTCTCTCCCAGCCCCGCTCATCGGGGGTGAGATTGAGAGTAGGTGGGGACTCCGAATTTGACAGCGCTTCCATTAGTTTGCTCTTCCCAAACTCTCCCCACTCTTATACGACATCCTGTTCTAATTATCTCCCTCCCTGTCTGAATGATCTTCCACTTATTTCAAAAGTCTATTTTTTATTAACCCTCCATCCATTTAATAGCTTTTTAATCCCCAGCACCTTTCGGAGTCTTTTTACTTGAACGCTCCCCTGCTTTCCTCTGCCTTTTGCTCCAGCCAGCCCGGAACACTTCACAAACAGGACGTCACCAGCCAAGCACCTCTATTTGGAATCACATCCTCCCCCCACTTTTAAAGTGCACTCAGGCTGACATTGACCGGGTGGGTTTAGGGAGCCGGCAGAACAACGACCTCAACACCTTCCAAAGTTGGGACCAGTATCCCCACTGTGTACCAGTGAGGAACCTGACCCTCGAGAGGGGGCACGGCTCGTCCAAGGTCGCGTAGCTTGTAGAAGGCTGAGCTTGGGAGTAAACTAGGATCTAAACACTATGATCTAAAATCTTCAGAGTTCAAGTGTCTGGAAAAAAAATCCAGGCTCTACACCACCTCACCGGTGAGCTTTATAAGTTTGAGAAAGTTAGTTACCAAAAAAGTCACTGCTCACTTATTTATTGACTGTCTCTGCCCACCAGAATAGAAATCCCCATCAAAGAGACATTCTGTCTGTTCTTTCTTTTCCAGCCAGAACAAAGCCCAGCTCAGACTTGGTATTTAATAACTATTCATTGCCTGAGTGCAGACTTCTTTTCTGCCACTTTTCTCCCAAGGTAATTATGTCAAATATATTTGGTTTACTGTCCTTCTCCTGCATTGTGCCCCACTCCAGCATCCATCCATCAATCAATCATCATCCCCATCAAGAGTTTCTGGGTCTCTCAGGATTTTAATAACAAAAGGATTTTTTTGATGAGCTAGCCACATATCTGGTGAGGTGCATAGTTATAATAATACAAATGTCAATAACATCCAACACTTAGAGGCATCGTGTAAGAGCTAAGCAGGTAATTCCCACCACAAAAATCTCCACTTTAGAGATGATGTAATTAAGGCTTAGAAAGGATAACAACTTGCCTGGGGTTGCACAGTGCAGGGCCAGGAATTGTACCTGAAACTGATTGATTCTAGAGCCCTATCTCGACCATTAGACTAAGGGCTTGACAGACTCAGGGTGAAAATGTAAATCTTTTATATGGGATACAATGGTCTTTCCAAGACCCTGCCTTGAATCCTATGTCATGCTCTAATCCATGGAATGAGATTGCAGAATTTAATACAGTTCCTCTGGCTCTGAGAGCAAAGGCATTTTGCCTCTTCACGAAGTGTATGGACAGAGAAAGTGCCTCTAAAGTAGCTGACTGCTTGTATTCAAGCTGAGCTGGAAACCTGGGGACTCAGACCATTCACAGGCAGAGTACATGAGCAGGGGGCGGTCCTCTGCTGCTGGCAGGGGCACGGTGGCAGCAGCAGTGATTCCTGACGAGGAGTCGGAGGTCTTAGCCTTCTTTTCAATTAGATCATTCCAGGCCTGCCAGCTCTTGGTACCACTGCAGTTCAGACAGACGGTGCTTGTTTGTGGGCAGGATGCTAGAGCATTCACACCAGGCACTCCTATCAGCTGCTCCACGTGAGGCCAGAGAATAACAACCCCCAGGCATCCTGTCACTTCAACAGGGCCTCTGGATGGGCCACTGGACAGCTGGTGCAGGCCTTGCTGTGTAGAATTCAGGGGCGAGCAGGAGAATCTCTGAAACCACTATTAATGTCCCCACAGTTCCAATCTAAGGAAGAAATGTCAGCTTCTCAGATCCCATTTCAGAAGAAATAGGGTTATGAGGCACTGCTTAGGATACCATTTCAGCTGCCATAACAGAGGCCAAGATAAGAGTGACTTTAACAGGGTAGCCTGTTCTTCTCTCATCCAAGAGTCCATACAGAGCAGTCCAGGGCTGTGTAGGGCTCCACAGGCTCAGGGAACGAGGTACCTTACAATATGATACTTTGGCGTCTTCAACATGCAGATTCTTTTTACTCATGGTCCAAGATGGTTGCTCCAGCTCCTTCCATCATGTTCATATTCCAGCCAGCAGAAATGGAGAGGAGGAAAAGTTGAAGGGGAGAACATGTCTGTTTCTTTTAAAGCCTCAACAAAGAAGCAGCATCCAGACCTCCTGCTTCCATATTATTGGGCAGAACTTAGTTAGGCAGCCAAGTTCGCCATGGGAGTCTAGAAAATGGAGTCTTTTAGCTAGGAAGCCATGCAGTGGGGTAAATCTTAGGAATTCTATTACTAATGAAGGGGGAAAATAGATATTGGAGGACACTAGCATTCTGTGATATGAACTTCCCTTTTTGCCAACCAAATATTTATGCATACCCTTCCTCTCAGGCATGGAACACCCTCCCATCATTCCCAAGAGAGGCAACCTGAGGTAGCGCCCAGTTCCTGCATAAAGCTCAAATCTAGTAACTCTGGATTTTGTACAGCTCTCTCCATTATGTCAGTTATGGATGCCCATAATTTGAACTATCTAAAAGTCACTGCCCCTATAGCAACATGGTTGAGTGGGGTCAGGACAACAGCAATGAAAACTCCCATTCAGAAAAAGAATGAATGAAAACCATAGCGGCTCCTTGTCTATAGCAATTTTCACATCCTGCCGGGCAGTGAAACAGGTTCCTTGGATAGGCTATCTGGCAGCTCCTGGTTTTCTCGGAGAAACACCCTTGTCCATTATCCTCCATGGCCTCATGTGAAATGGTTACTGGAGGTCGTTTCTCTCTTGAGGGCTGCACAAGTTAGCTCTCTCTTTCCTGGTGGTACATATAAGAAAGTCTGGGGTTACTTTGGAGGCTGAATAATCACAGACTTTTGCAGACCTTGCAATTTCTTTGGAAATACTATTTCCTCAAAAACTTAAAGATATACTTGCTTCCAGACACTTGTAATTGACTACAACCAAAAGTCTCATCTAGACCTACTCTTTGTGTATAAAAATGTGATGTTTATTTATTGGCCTCTGTGCTCTGCCCGATCCCCTCTTCCCTCTTCTTTATGGTGACTTCCTAAAGGCCATCTGAAACAAAAGCCTCGGATGGGAAAACAGTGCCTATAATCAGATTCTGCAGCTGGGATGGCTCCCACTCTCTGGCCAGTAGCACTTACAGAGACACCTGAGAAAGGCTTGGGACCACTGTGTAATCTCCTGCTGTTGCTATTTCTTCATCCATTTGAGTTCATCTTTTTGGTGGCCCTTCAAATAGTGGAAGAAACATTCAACACACACCAACATCCTGAGTTTTTCCAACTGGTTTTGCTGGAGTCATGTGCTCTGTTGACATGAGGTCAGCCTTCTGAGATGCTTCAGGTTTTACCCAATGCTTTCCAATGCTATTATGGCAGCACCCCACGTCTAAACCCCAAATTCTAGATTAGTGAGAATATCAGTTCAGCTGCTCAAGCAAGAGCTAAGATAACAGTGGATTAAAGCAAATAGTTTATGTCTCTTTCTGGTGTGGTCTGACCTTACACAGTCTGGGGCTGCTATAGCGGCTCTGTGATGTCAGGAGCCCAGGTTCCTTCTATCTAGTTGCTTCCCATCCTCAGTGGGTTGTTCCCACCTTGTGGTCTAATGTGGCTGTTTCAGCTGTTGCTGCATTCCAACCACCAGAAAGCAATAAGACCATGGAAGGAACAAGACCTTTATTTGGGAGTATAACATGAAATTCACATGGCTCCCTTTTGCCCACACCCCAGTAAGCCAGGAATAAACTATGCGACCACCGCTAGCTTATGAGACTAGGAAATGAGTCTTGAGTTAAATAAGCATGTATTCTAGGGGTCCATTATTAGAAGAGTAGAAGAAAGTTGCCGGCAGCCTGGACAGGCTCTTTTCAAGACTGATTGCCCCTAAAACTGGGTCAAGTTTAAGACAGCTTTTGATTCAACTATCCAGCTACGTGCCTAGAAACTGAGAAAGGGGGACAGAGCACGATGGAGCTGGTGAAGTCAGTATTTGCAATTCACGGTCTTTTTCTCCCCATGAAGGCAGTTTGGAAATGAGTCGAACTCCACACAGAGAAAGCTCAACATCCCCAGCCAAAATACGACAAAATTTCTTGGAAACACATTGATTCTCCAACTCTAACAGATCTTGAAGGTAAAGATGTCAATCCTGCTTCAATAAAAGTGCTTAAATTCTGCTTCAATAAAAGTGAGCCTATCTTTATCAGAGTTGACAGAGATCGTTAAAAAGTGAAAGCAGGAACCCAATATATTGATGATACCTCTAGAATTTGGCCTTACAGCCACGGGCTGTATTCAGTGCAGTATGTTTTTTCCTATCTCACGCAGTGAAATCCAATCTCATATAAGTTTTTATTTGTTCAAAGTGATAGATAAGCCTCCTAAAGTATGGTTTAAATCAATATTCTATTCCCCAAGCTAACTGAAACTGTGCGTTCATTTAATGAATAGATGTACATGCAACTTTATAAACACACAGCTATAACAAAAAAAATGGGAAGAGGGTACCCAGAACAAGACTTTACTTCCCAGGATGTACTTGATTGTGTTTCTAATACTGAAATAAATAGTATATGAACACATCCCACATTGCCGAATAAAATATCTTATATCGTGTTTTGGCAGGCTGGCTTTATCAGCTAGCACAGAAACAGGAGTCCTGAGATTAAAAAGAAAATGATTCAAACAATAAAAATAGTAGCTAACATATATATATGTATACATATATACATAGATATGCTTAGTAACTCAGTTGATTCTTTCAATAATCCTAATGGAACAATTATTTTTCCCATTTACAAATTTTTAAAAAGAAAAAGGCACAGAGATGGTAAGTAATTTGCCCGAGGTCACACAGCTGTTAGGTGGTGGAACCGGGCTTCAGATTAGTTAATCAAGAGATCTTGAACACTTTACCACCCAAAAGGGAGAATCTGGGTCCTAACAGAACTTAGTGCTTAGTTATTTGGATTGGTGATAAATTAGAACAAATCAGGATACTTCAGTATTTAGGGCTTTCATGTGTTAGGTAGTGCAAAGAATCATTGACCGTTGGTGAGTCCACTGTGTCCATCCTCCCTCACATTTCCAAGTTCCTCTGTCCTAAAACTGTTCCCTGGTAGAAAACAGTAACCTTCAAGTAAATTGCCTCAAAGCAATGCCAAACCCTAATGTTGTTCAAATAATTCTTTTCTCAAAACCCCTCAAATACAGTTATGAGTATCGTCACTTATGGCTACAGGAATTCCCTAAGACATTTTTGGCACTGTAACTGATTGACTTAAAGTGTTTTGATACGCCCTTGTGGGTGGAGGTGAGAGGAAGCGGGTATTAAATAACTTCTAGTAACAGCCATACTGTTGTTTTCTATAATTTAAACTACAGAATCATATCCAAATCTCAAGGTCCCAGACACAAAACGTGACCATAATGGACAAGAGCAGGGGTCAAGGCCAGACAGCAATTCTGCCATTACAGGGCAAAAGTTGCCGTAGGCAGACATAAAATGATTGGGCATAGCTGCGTTCTAATAAAACTTTATTTACAAAAAAAAACAGGCATCAGGTGACCTTTGGCCCACAGACCAAGCATGATGGGTACATCTTGTAACTGACATGAACTCATCCTCCCAAAGATGGAGGAAACTCATCCTCCCAAAGATGGGAAAACTTGGGATTACCCCTCCTATATTCCAAATGCTCAGACATAGTGCAAGCTATAGAGGTGGTTGTGAGAGGGTGTCCCCTATATTCACAATGTGAAAGCCATAATGCAAATTATAGAGATCATTCGTAATTGCATTTGCGCCATCCTGCCATCCCCAACACTAACGCTTGGCACACTTTACTTCATTCTTCCAGGCCAAGTCCAAGGTCACCTCATCGCCTTTGCTCACCACCCATTCCCACTCTCAGGTGGCCTTTGCTGTGCCCTATAAACCATTTATGCATGTGAGATTGTACTTATCTGTTGACATATTTAGCTCCTGCCTGGACTATGTGATTCTGAGTGCTAGGAACCCTGCCTGGTACCCTTGTGTTCATAGCACCTAATCTAGCTAGAATCTAACACCCCGCTCACTGAGAACATTAAGAAGCAGCTCCTGGTGAGTCATGAGAGTGAGCTCAAAGAAAAACAACACAAAGTGTTCGCTGAAACTGAAAAGCAATAAGATTTTGAATCTGAGTCATGAAGAGGATGGTGGGACAGTGACAGATGGGGAATCTGAAAGGGAACGGGTAATAAATGGGCAGGGGGGGATTTGACTTGTTGATTGCATGCATCATGGGGCAGTCAGGTCCAACTGTACTGGAGGCGTTAGGAGCCCAAAGACCGACGTTCAGAGGGACAGGACTGGAGATGATGGTTGAGGAGTCGTCTACAGGAAGGCAGTTAGAGAAACATGAGCCAGGGAAACGTTTCCAAGGACAAGAGCAGAACTGGACTCTTCCGTCTCCTGCCTTGTTCCCCGGGTCAGCAGCGTTCTGTTGAACACGCGGGGTTAAATCTGCAGTCTCCATCAACATCAGCTCCATTAGATCAAACACCAAGCTAATTTGCTAACACTATTAAATACATAAAGCCATCAGAAGTAATTCAATGCTTATCAGATATGCTTACTCCCTAATAAACCCTCATCTACCCCTTATTTCAGCCTAATGATCAAAATGGATTCAGAAAATGAATATGTAATGAAGATCCCTTCCATTTATTTCCATGAAAGAATTAGAGGGGGATTTAGATAGAAAAGGGGTTTGGCATTTAAGGGGACATTTAGCTGCTTCATTGATTTCTGTTTCATTTTGGAGCATGTGACGCACGGCTGAGGTTTGTCAACCTTTCATTAGCCTGGGTAATTCATCATAGTTAAATATCAGGTATTTAGACTACAAATGCATTCCCACCATTTAGCATGCCTCCAATATCCTTTAATTTACAAAAGGAATCACTGAGTGCCAGCCAAATAAAGGACCCAGTTTATTCATCAGAGGGAACCCTGCAGAGGGAGAGATTAGCATGGAGCTAAATATCCACCCAGAGGGCACTCACTGTCCCGTGCACTAATATCAGCAGTCATCACCCTCACCTTCTTTCTGTAAATCAATAAAAGTCTGTCTCTCATCTATAATTACCTCTCTGTCTTCCCCCACCCTGTTGAGGTGATGGCAAAGAATCCTGTAGCTGGAAGGCATGTTGGCAATCACCTCGTCCAAGCCCCCAACACCCCGCACTTTTCAAATGCAAACCTTGATGACATCCCAGTGGCTGCCACTGGGATACCCCCAGTCCTTCTAGCCTCCTGGGGTGACGCTTTCACTAATATTTGGATAAAAATATTAAGGTCCTGTGTCAGTGAGCTCTCTATGCAGTGCCCTCCCATGGATTCTGCTGGGTCCCTGGAAATGTTCACTCTGAGTTTCTGTCCTCCAGAAATGGGTCTTATTTGGGCCTCTCCACCTATAGATGTCTTGTCTCTTCTTTACGTCAAGCCCAATGTGGACCACAGCCTCTTTCCTGTGATTGCCAAAGAACCACTAACATAAAACTACTCACATATTCATTCACTCACTACAAATCAGGTCGCCTACTGGGTGCCAGACACTGCAGCGGGCACCAGGTACACAGGGGCGAGTGACACGGCCGTGGTCTCTGTTTTTGCAGAGTGCACAGCTGAATGGCAGAGACAGTCATGAAGCAAGGGTACACAGTGAGAATGATCATGAAATGACTAATGATGGCGAGAGCAAGAAAAGACAAAAGGGGAACGAGCGTCACACCAGGAGCTGCTCTTAGGCTGGGCAGTTAAAGCCTCACAGAAGATCAGACATTTAGGTTGAGATCTGGAGGCTACGAAGGACCCCCTTCCCCCGGCAAAGTGTGTGTGTGAATGCAGAGTGGGAGGGTGTTTGGGGCTGAGAAGGAAAGAGTCTGAGAACTGAAAAGTGGCCAAAGTGGCGGGAGCACAGTGAGAAAGGGAGTGCACGAGGCAAAATGTGCTCAGGAAGGGCTGTAAGCAGGGCAGGACTTGAAATAATTTTATTTACTTATCTATCTATCTATTTATTTATTTATTTACTTTAATTTTAGTAATTGTTGTGGATGGGAAGTTTTTTCCATTGTGGATTTTTTTTTAATTGAAGTATAGTTGATTTACAATGTTGTGTGAGTTTCTGGTGTACAGCAAAATGATTCAGTTTTATATATATATTATACATAATAATATATATTATTATATATATATATTCTTTCACAGAGTCTTTTCCATTATAGGTTATTACAAGATGTTGAGAATAGCTCCCTGTGCTATACAGTAGGACCTTGTTGTTTATGTAGAAGTGATTTTGTAACAGGGAAGAGCTAAATCGGACTCCACGTTGGGTCTTTTTCGATTATCTCCTTTCTCTCTCCTCAAATCTCTCCTTTCCCTCTTCTTTATCCTCAGCCTCCTTTCTCTCAGGCTTGCCTCAGAAACTCAACATTCTTTTTTTTAATGCAGAGAGATTCAACTCTCTCAACTTCTCAGTCTAGACCCTCCCTAGGGGTGAGGATAGACTCAACTTCCAGACTCAAGGAAGCTCATCCAAGTCTAATCTCATTTCTCCTGAGATTATTTTCCCACACGCTTTGTGTATCCATTATCCATGTCATGGCGATGCTGTGTTACAAGGATGCTGCTCTGCAAGGGTGATGGAAGCAAACGCTAATTTCTAGTAAAATTGTGTTACCCTGAAAAAAAAAAAAAAACAGTGACACACAACAATAAATGTCTATTGCTGACACACCGGGGGTATTCAGCTCAGCATCTCTAATGATCTTGGCTGAGCCCACTCACACATCTGGGGGCTCTAGGATGGCGTCTGCTAGAATGATAAAGCAGCTTGGCTCCACGTGTCTCTCATCTTCCTCCTAGGATGAGCAGGGTGTATCCTTTTCGCAGCACTGGCAGAGGGTAAATGTAAGCAGAAACACACAAGCACTTTCTCACCCTCTGCTTACATCCAACACTGTAATGTCCATTGACCAAAGCATGCCACGTGGCCGAGCCCAGAATCAGAGATGAGGGAATTATACTATGACATGACAAAGAATCTAGATGGGGGTATAAGGGACTGGGGCACTTAATGCAAGCAATCTACTATACCTTAGTTTAGGCAGAAGAGGTCATGGTCAATTAGGGGTTTCCTTCTTTCATTCCTGCATAATTGAACTCTAGGAGTTAAAGTGACTTGCCCCAGGGCACACACCTTGGTTAGGACAGCCAGAATCCAGATCTCCAGCCAATCCAGGGCCCTTTCCATTCCTCTGTGCTAGTTCCCTAAAAGCCACCAACCACATAAGCCCACGTTTTCCTGTGCCCCCAGTAGGCCTGATATGAAATAGCTAAAAATTCTTGTAGCTGAGGGGTCACATGGCATACTTATGAGTAGAGGGAACGCACATCTACATTTAAGTCTGTGCTACCACCTTGTCAGAGTATTTTAAATAGCTCAATAATTATAAATTGTTTACCTAATTTTGCTTCCCTGGGAGATCATGATGCAGGCTTGAAAAAGCCGAAGTTATTACACCTACCCAGAGTCCCCATGAGGATAACCCGTCTACGTTTTCTCTAAGTACACATACATCTTTCCTACTTATGCTCAACAGATCAGTGTAAGCCTATTTTTCTGCATTTCATGCTAAAAATCCTCCCCTACTCCCCAATCTGTTTAGCCAGATGCATTGGATACTAGGAACCTGATGGCAATTCTTTATAGATTTTACTTCTTTTGTTTCCTCCTGACTTATCTCTACTTTGAATCAGTGGCTCTCAAATGAGAGGAATATCTGGAGACATTTCTGATTGTCTCATCTTGGGGGGTTCTACTGGCATATGGTGAGTAGAGGTTAAGGATGCGGCTAAACATACGACAGTGCACAAGGCAGCCTCCACAGCAAAGAACTATTCAGTCCAAAATGTCAGTAGTGCTGATCTGAGAAATCCTGCTTTAAATAAATAAGACATCAGTGCATGGATTGCTGACACCAACAAACTGAAAACAGAACATCTTTTTTTTAATTAAGACAATTTACCCTGAGAATAGTGCTTTACTTAAACCATAGAAATAGTAACAAACCATAAACATTGGCCCCAAATTTCATCATTCTTATGTCTAGTTCATCTCTTCTCTTTAAGTCACACAATAGTCCCAGGAGGCAGAAGGATGCGGGGAGCATGAGGGAGGCTAGACAGACCTGACATTGAATCTCAGCTGTGCCCCAGTGACTAGCTGGATGACAGTGGTCAAATTTACTTATGCCCCCTCTGCCGCAGTTTCCCTTTTGGAAAAATGGGAATATGGCCAACTACCTCACAGGGTTATTGTGGGGATTAATTTAGAGGATCTGTATAAACTCTCTGGCCCAGAGTAAGCATTCAGTAATTGCCAATTCCCACTCATTCATATTAAAACTCCTCTTGATTTCAAATCTGGGTCTTATACCCTGGTTCTTTGGGACAAGCCAGACTCTACAAAAAGCCAGCAAGTACCTAATGAGAGAAAATTTTCTGACTCATACTTTCCATTCCCAAGGGATCAGGCTAGTTCAGATGGAGTTTCCAGGAGCATCTGAACTGATCTCGGCCCACTTGTTACTAATAAGTTTTGGTGCTTGTGTATTCACATCACGTGCACATTAACCAGCTGAGAAGCCCAGTGGCCCTTTAGGAACAGAGATCTCAAGCATGGTTAAGTGCAAGTCTCAAAACAAGAAGCTGGAAGCAAATATATTCTAACACAGCTACAGTTTGTGATGCATTCTGGAAAATGACCGAGAATGTAGTCCTAGGGCAGAAGCCACTGAGCTAATGTTGGTGAGTTTAGGTCAGAAGCAGGCTCACTCCTATTCTTCCCAGGGCCTCTTCAGCCTTCAGTGAAAATATAAAAGTCCTTTAAATGTAGCTTCTCCAAAATTAGTCTTCTTCCAAATAGACACAGTTGAAGAGGTGATGGGATATTGGTTAGTAGCATCTTAGGTGTGAAATTCAAAAGCCTCTTCCTTGGTTTTAGTAGGAATGCATACTGACGTATGATTTCAGAACTATTCATAAGATTCCAATTGTTTTTGCAAACCAAAGCGTGGCAAAATGTATCACACTGTGATATACGCAAGCCCTTTGACCCAGCAAGTCTACTTCTAAGTATCTCTCTTGCTAAAATACTCATGTAGATATGCAAGTATATACCCACAAGAATATTCACTTGTAACATTATTTGTGATGAGGGAAAATTGGAGGTAACTTGAATACCCATCAGTGGTAAATATGGCTAACCAAATGATGGCCCATCCATTCAATGGAATACTAAATTTAAAAAACAATGAGGTAGCTCTATTTGTATACATGTACTCGGGAGAATGGTTATAAAATATTACTGCATCCAGAAAACAAACTTTAGAACAATATATACTATATAATCCCATTTTTGTTTTTTAAAAACGCAGAGAGAATTGTATCTACAGAAAATTCTAGGAGGCCACAAACAAGCACTATAAAATTTAACAGTGGCCAAAACTGATAAGTGATTTAGAGAAGTAAGGAGCTTATAGAGAGAGACCTTCTTTTCTATACTTCTATATTGTTCATTTTCACAGTAATGATATATTATTGTATAATTTAAAATAACTTCCCTCTTTCTTTTCATTTTCCACACATGTATACCACCACACACACACATGCACACACGCACACAAAATAGATACAGTAGTTCATAGATATAATAGCTAGACATTTACTGGATCTTTAAATCAGCCAAAATTACGTCAGAAAAACAGAAATCATTTTAAGTATTCCAGAAATTAATGGTTTTAATATAGGAAATTTGGGCTTACCTAGCAGATGGAAGAGCTTGGGAGCAAAGGTAATGGAAGCCACACAAGCAATCTCAGCCTGGAGCACCAAAATTCTCAAGAGCTCACTGAGAAGCCTCTAGAATATTTAACACTTTCTGGAAATCTCCCACAAAGTTTTTCAGTCTACAGCAGCACAGGGGGTTGCTCTCAAGAGCTTGCTGCAAACTTCCCATATAATCCCATATGTTTGGACTGCAACTGCCACAGAATCATAATGGCCTATCCTTATTTTATTTTATTTCTGTCTTACATATCTTGTATGAGTTCCTTTCATTGGCAAACTCAATCCCAGAACCATACAATGAAGGGAAATGCAGTTCTCAGCTTCTCTTCTATGGTACAGAAGAAGGAGGTGGTGGTGAGTCTCAGTTGACAACAGGTAGTCCAATGGCATTTTTCACAGAACTATTAAAAACCATCCAAAAATTTGTATTAAACCACAAAAGGATCCAAATAGCCAAAGCAATGTTGGAAAAGAACAAACTTGAGGCATCGCACATCTTAATTTCAAACTATATTACAAAGCTTCAGTTATCAAAACAGTATGGTACTGGCATAAAAATAGACACATAGACCAATGGTACAGAATTAAAAGCCCAGAAATAAACCCACACATATACGATTAACTAATAGTTGACAAGGAAGCCAAGAACCCTCAATGGGAAAAGGATAGTCTCTTCAATAAATGGTGCTGGGAAAAGTAAATAATCACTTGCAAAGAGTTGAATTTGGACCTATCTTACACCATACACAAAAAATTAACTCAAAATGGACTAAAGACTCAAATTTTAAACCTGAATCTGTAAAACTCCTAGAAGAAAACATAGGGAAAAATCTTCTTCTCATTGGTCTTGGCAATGATTTTTTGGATATGAAACGTAAAGCACAAGCAACAAACAAACAAACAAGAACAAGTAAAATTACATCAAACTAAAAAGCTTCTGCACAGCAAAAGAAATGATCAACAAAATGAAAAGGCAACCTACAGAATAGGAAAAATATATATTGGATAAGGAGTTAATATCCAAAACATATAAGTAAATAATCAATAGCAAAACAAATAATCCAATTAAAAATGGACAAAGAACCTAAATAGGCATTTTTCCAAAGAAGATATATGAGTGACCAACAGGTATATAAAAATATATTCAACATCACTAATCTTCAGGGAAATGCAAGTCAAAATCACAATGAGATCACCTCACACCTGTCAGAATAGTTATCATCAAAATGACAACAAATAACAAGTGCTGGTGAGGATGTGGAGAAATGTGAACACACGTGCACTGTTGGTAGAAACATAAATTGGTGCAGCCACTATGAAAAACAGTATAGAGTTTCCTTAAAAAAACTAAAAGTAGAACTGCTGCATGATCCAGCAATTCTACTTCTGGATATATTTCTGAAAGAAATGAAATCACTGTCTCAATGAAAGCAGATAACCAGGCACAGTCCACCCCTTTGGTCTCTCAGCAACCCATACCAGCACGCTGATCCATGTTTAACTTTTGAATAAAGGCAATAACAACAGCATGCTTCTGCCTTACAACTATTCCTTGTAAAATTAAAGATGTACTCACTCTTTCACCCAAAGGGAAGACACTTATCCTATATGTTAATTTATCCTTGTCTAGGTATTGTTTGTTCCCTTTCTAGTTTAGTCACAATCCCTTGTTGATGTCTCATAACTTAAATAACAAAATATAAGCTAATTACAATTAAGCCACTTGATACTTTATTTTAAGGCAGTGAGAAAATGGAAAAATAAATAATTGTAACAAATAATTAAAAATGCAAATATATCAAAGCAAGTAAGTAACAAGCAACTAAGAAAATACGTATAACTACCAAAGTCCTTATTTCTGCAATTGGTCACATAGTCATAGTTGGGTGTTGTAACTTCCTTCTTTCACTGTCCATTCTATATTCCTTTTGACCTCACTCAGTACCTCAACTAGTCGTGGTGCTTTACCTGTCAGGGTGATTCAAGACTCTATTAATGAAGGATCTGTGCCTGTATTAGGTTACTATAGTTTTCCATTAATTAAAAAAATTTAAGTAGTTTTAGGTTCACAGCAAAACTGAGAGGAAGGTACAAAGATTTCTCATATATCCCCAACCCCCATAATATGCATAGCTTCCCCCATTATCAACATGCTTCACCAGAGTGGTACATTTCTTACAATTGATGAACCTACATTGACACATTATAATTATCCAAAATCCATAGGTTACATTACAGTTCACTCTGGGTGTTCCATTACATAGTGGCACACTAATTTTACTTGGTAATCAGAATCACCATCTCAGCAAGTTCGGAGTACTAATCCCTTCTTTGCCAGTTGGTTCAGTAGCATAAGTAGCCCAAGGGCCAGGTGGCAGTCTCAATTTCCCATTCAGTGGAACTTTTGTCACATATCTGGAAAAAGAGATCCTCTTTTGGGAGCCAAGACCACCAAAGCAGCAGAGCCCAAGTTGCAAGAATGGAAGCCAAATGTTTTTATTGGATCATTAGGGAGAACAGTGATAGAAGCCAGTACCAGTTTTTCCCTTTAGCTCCCAGACTCATGTATTCTGGCTATGGAAGAAAAGACATTGTATATTATACACAGTGTTATAACTAAGCGTTCAGCTGGCCACCGTATTGCTATATTAGGCCAACTTCTTTGGGTTGATGAAACATGTGTAAGACCAGTGAATTCCGTGGGTATGAACCCATTGCCATACTTCTTTCATTCTAAACTGATTTCCTGGTCAGAAAAGATGCTATGTAGAAGATCATCATGACAAATGAGGCATTTCAAAAATTCACACATGGTAGTGCTGGCAGAAGCATTCTAGGGAGGACAGATTGCTGCTATTTCCAAGAAATGGAGCCATATCAGTTCAGGTTTAGTCTCTGTTGTTGACAGGTTGGGCACTCATGTTGTGTTGCCACCTGATTGTTGAAAGCCTCTTCTTCCATAATTGTCCTTTGGTTGGCATTCACATGGGCACAAATATATTCACACTCTGTGCCCATTCTGAGAGGTCCATCCACATATCTCATCCCCAGACCTCCTTGTCACCCGTGTTCCAACCTTGTTTGTTCCAAGTCCCTGACCACCAGCCAAACCATCACCCACGGCCCAGGAATCACTATAGTTGCATATTGCTGGTCACCTCTCCTTCCAGGCAAAGTGAATAGCCAGGTGCGTGGCTCAAAGTCCTACCCGCTGGAAGGAGTTCCCTTTCATACTATTCTTTAGGGATACTCTTTACACTAAGAGTCTAAAGCACAACCATGTACTTGAATGATGCTAGCCTATCATGCTGTTTGCCTATCCAACAGTCACTCCACACTTCTTTCTTGCTAAAATAAACGCAATATTATTCAAATAATAGTATTTTCAAGCAGGTAGACTCAGTCCCAGTGTAAGAATCGTAACTGGTGTAAACCCATCCAGGTAAACCCAATCTATATGCTGGTGATTGATTCAGAGGTGGTCACATGACCTAGTTCTGGGCAATGGGACCTGGCAGGATGTCTAGGACTTTTAGAAGAGATTCTTTCCTCCTGATAACTAGAAAGACATGGGAGAAAGTGTCCTCTTTATATGTCTCTTTGGATATCACAGGGTGAAGTAGTGATTTTGGAACTATGGTTTATAGCCATGAGAAGAAAGACGGGAGGGTAGAAAAAAGCTGTCCAGCGCCCAGTTGTCATCCAGCTGCTGAATTAACCATGCCTACAACTGCCTCCCTGTTACATAAGTGGTATTTTAAGTCGATTTAGTCAGGTATTCTGCTGCAATTGAACTGATCCCAGTTTAAAAATAATGTTTTACATGTTCTATTTACAAGTCCTGTTACCTTGTCATGAGGGATTTATATAAACATATGGTTAGCCGCTTTGCATAATTCAAACACCTTTTTGGACAATAGGTATGAGAATGAAAGAGTAGAGAAGAGGACTTCCCTGGTGGCACAGTGGTTGAGAATCTGCCTGCCAATGCAGGGGACACGGGTTCGAGCCCTGGTCTGGGAAGATCCCACGTGCCGCGGAGCAACTAGACCCGTGAGCCACAACTACTGAGCCTGCGCGTCTGGAGCCTGTGCTCCGCAACAAGAGAGGCTGCCATAATGAGAGGCCCGCGCACCGCGACGAAGAGTGGCCCCCGCTCGCCACAACTAGAGAAAGCCCTCGCACAGAAACGAAGACCCAACACAGCCAAAAATAAATAAATAAATAAGTTAAAAAAAAAAAAAAAAAAGAGTAGAGGAGAAAAGAAGCAAACAAATTTGGGGGGGGGGGTGAATTTTTTCCCCAGGGATTAGAAAGACTAGAAGGTCACCCAGTCCATATCCCCAAATACACCCACCCACACACACACACACACACACACACATACACACACACACACACATACACACACACCCCTTTACATCTCATCTCTAGGTAGAACATGGCAAGAATGGGTTTCGGTAGCTTTGGAACCAGGTATGAGGCAAGGCTGAGGGCCAAGATGAAAAAAACGCACTCAGCAATGTGGGCAGAACCCATGCAGGCAGGCATTCCGGCCAGTCGGAGGTTTGGACTACGTGATTTACATGAAAAAATAAAGCCTCAGTAGGAGCCCTGGATCAGCTCCACGCAGTGGTTACGGGTGAAACAAGGATACTTGGAAAGGCAGCTGTCAGATTCAGTAGCAATTCACCCTCTCCTGAGCTTTACAGTCTGCGCATATGGAAGAGATAACAGATGATGCCTGCTACTGGGAATTTTATTTTTGCACAACTCCTATATCACATTCCCCCGAAATGAACTGATGAATACAGTTGTACAGTTTATGAATTTATCTTCCTCAAATGAAATCAATATGTTTTTTGCAAAGGACTTTGCCTCGCGTTCGCCGGTGAACATTTGTGTCCTGCTGGGCAGCGAGGACAGAGGATCCTCAGTCGCGGGCAGTGAGCGATCTCTGCTGCCATCTTCCGATGCTGAGAGCGAGGGACAGACAGAGGCAGTAAAAGCAAAATGAAGCACACGCCCCTTTTCTCTAGTAAATTAAGATGCCCTGGGGAAAGGCTGGAACTGGAGGCAAGTCGGTCTCCTTGGAAGTAAAGAAACAATTTCTCAGTCCCTGCAGCACCTACCCCACCCCATTCCATCCTGTCTGGTTGGCCCGGGCAGAATTATCCTAGGTTCCTCTGTGGTGAGTGACTCAACAGAACCCAGTTTTAGACTCTGTGCTACTGGGAAGTATTGATCTCTCCAAGTGGTTTATAACTCAACAGGAATGGAAGCTTCACTTTTTTATTGTTCATAGAAAAAAAAAAGGCAGTTTTGGCTCAGTGCCCCCAGACGGTGAAAGGGATGAGAGCCATTACAACCAGGACATTATTATTCATGTGTTCCCAAATGTCCCTTCAGGCTGTGCAATCTGGGGACGTATATCCCATATCACATTAAGCATTTTTCTTAAATCTTTTGTACAGCTGACCTCCCTTCCCTCCAAAAGGAAATCATTCCAAAGGCTAAACGTTTTCACTTGTGAGAACAGTTCCCAGCTCTGTTCCCATATAAGGTTTCCCTTTGCTTATTTCATTTCGCCCCCTTTGCTCTGAATTGCTGGCACGTCTCAGCTTTCCCAGTTAACAGTTGCTTGGAAAAACTATGCACATTTTATTATTTCAATTTCAAACCATAAGGCAGGGCTTCCATCCCATTAATCACTTTGAATTCTTCCTCTAATGCTAACATTTTCCTAGTCTTCACTTATCTTATAGAGCTGAGCTTGGAGTTTTTAGGGGCTTTCGCATCAACACGACATGGAGAAGGCCAGTGGCTTTCCAGGGCTGATTTTCAGCTTTCTCTGCAGCTGTAGTCCTAATCATAGGCAGAGAGGCTAATCTCATGCTGGTCAGTTGCCACAGGGTGCTGGCCTGACCTGCTCTTTCTGTGGTGTGTCATTGGACCACTTTAATATAAAGCCTATGACTATTGTTCCTTTCATCGGTCTCTTTCTCTTCTTCCCATATGGAGAGGTGTTTGGCTCTGTGTTCTTGGCCTCAGCGGAAGAATGAGGTAGGCGTACCATGGGCATCCTGGCTCTGGTGTCCAAATCCTCAGGCCTCAGAGAGGTGAGTAAGTGGAGGCATAGCAAAGACGTTAAAAAGATCCGAAGGGACAAAGCTTTCCCTGAAAACAGGACATTGAGAGGAGCAATGGGGAAGGAAGGGGTGGAAGATGGAAGGATTTACACATTACTTGCTGGCACCAAAGAAGGAAGGCTGTAGGTTTCAGAACAACACTGCCTCCATGATGTCACTAAGCAGACAAGAGCTCTGGTGGTGTCACCACATGTAAACCTCTATGGAAAGATGAAAAATGAACAAAATTCCCTCCCCAATGGATGGAACTACCTAAGCCCCCAGAATTTTCACATGAAACCAGGGGGAAGTGGACCATAGGTCTCCTCTTAAGATTCTCACGAGCTCAATGAGATAGGAACTTGATATCGAAGTTGAGTGGTAGACAGTAAAGACCGTAGGCTGGCATATGGCTGATGACCACCCCCTGCCCCAACAAATATTTGTTAAATACGTCTTGCAGAATGAATGCAAGCAGACCTGCCCTGGTCAATTTTATGTTGCTGTGAAAATTCAATGAAATAATACATCTAAAATCATTTTGCACCTCTAAAACCCTTCACAAATGTAAGGAAGCCGCATTTTCATTCCCTCCTTGATTTTTACCCTCCACTGTTAGTGGTGAAAATTGATTACCTATTAAGTGCTGAGTGAGAAGATTAGCCACTTGGCTTGCACACAGAAAGCCCTGTTCCTGTCGTACCTTAAATAATCATAGGCAGATATTTCTGCTGCTGGCTCCCTTCTTCTGTCCATTCTAGCCTAGGGTGCCAAATCCTTCCTTCAATATATTGGATCTGAGATCCTGCAATGTCAGGTCTGATCAAGAAAATGTCAGGTTGAAGGAAAGGAAAGTGGCTCTGTCTTTCTCCACAGCTCCTAGTGACTGTGCTGTCCTATATAGCAAATAATTCTTTTTTTTTTTTTTTAAGGAGCTCTAGCAAATAATTTTTATGAAATCCAAATACATTATATTATGGCACCATGTTATGATGGATCCTCTTAGTGGTTTCCTTGGTAACAGTAATTTGTTTCCAAACACATAAATGGGGTAAAAATGGGTGGTAAAGAATATTAGGAGTGTGTCACTTGCCTTAATTGGATGGTTCCTGGCACAGAGATGTCAAGTGAATAACTCAATAAAAACAGAATGTTCTCTGGCTTTATACAGTAAAAATTTTAGACACAGAATAAACAAGTTGGAAGAGACTCCTATGCATATTTGGTGTAGTCCTTTTTTTTTTTCCAATCAGGTGAGAATGATCTAAAATGGATGTTTTTTGTTTAAAGACATCCAGGAGTTGAAATGTTAACCCATCAATTACTGGTTCACTCTTGGAGTTTGAAGTCGGGCAAACATCATTTTAGCACATACTTTGTGTAAGAAACTGATTGGTTGTTTGCTAAATTATTTAGGGCAATACTGAAATAAATAAAACACAACCTCTGAAGTCTGGCTGAGAAGAGAAAGCATGTAAGCACAGACACATAGACACAGACACACTTGTGCAATCCACAACGAGGAATATACTACAATTCTGCATATAACAGTCTAATAACACATCAGGACTAACACATAAGGACTAGAGAAAAACATGAAAGGAAATTTTATTCAGGGCTTAGAGGTTAGAAGAGTGGGGAAAAATGAAGACAAAGCTCAGGGAATAAAAATGGAGTGCCCTCATCTCACTGAGAAGATGGAAGAAGATAATATTTATTCAGCGTTAGTTGGATACTACACCCTGTGATGACGGGTATACATACATTATCTTATCAAGACCTCCGAACCAAGACACCTACCACTGAGGTCAATACTAGATGAGGACACTGAGGATCAGAAAAGTTATGTGATTTACTCAAGATGACACACCTATAAGAAGGAGAGCCCACATTCAAACCATAGGTGTGTAATCCTAAAGTTCAAGTTCAAGTGCATGAGTCTGTTACAAGACTCTATGGAGTCTGAGTTACCAAAGTGGTCAAATTCTTTTTTCTTTTTTTTTTTTTAATTTAAAGTACTTTATTGTTTGTTTGGTTTTTTTTTTTTAACGTCTTTATTGGAGTATAATTGCTTTACAATGGTGTGTTAGTTTCTGCTTTATAACAAAGTGAATCAGTTATACATATACATATGTTCCCATATCTCTTCCCTCTTGCATCTCCCTCCCTCCCACCCTCCCTATCCCACCCCTCTAGGGTGGTCACAAAGCACGGAGCTAATCTCCCTGTGCTATGTGGCTGCTTCCCACTAGCTATCTATTTTACGTTTGGTAGTGTATATATGTCCATGCCACTCTCTCACTTTGTCACAGCTTACCCTTCTCCCTCCCCATATCCTCAAGTCCATTCTCTAGTAGGTCTGTGTCTTTATTCCCGTCTTTCAAATTCTTGTACTAAAGAAAATTTTTGAATGATATAAAGAATGTAAGTGTATGCCAGTGTGTAAGTGTGTGTGTAAAAGCAACTGTTAAAAATCCCAGTTGTAACAATTCTGGATGTTCAGAATTTAGAAGAAGTGAGCCACTGTTAAATATGTTGTCAATCTTTCATTTGTGCCAATTTCTTAATCCACTTTTACTGGAATTTTCACCTTCTTCACAGCATTATTTCAACATGCTGACATGACCATCTAAGGATAAGTAATGGAAACATGTAATTTGAATTCTATTTTTATATACTGTTTTCATTCAGGCTTATGGAAATCCACTCCTGATAGCTGAGGTCATGCAAAGCAGGAGTCCCCAGCCTGTTAGGAACTGGGCTGCACAACAGGAGGCGAGCGGCAGGCGAGCGAGAGGAGCTTCATCTGCCACCCCGCACTGCTCCCCATCGCTCCCCATCGCCTCCATCGCTGGCGTTACCGCCTGAACCATCCCGCCCCGCCCCCATCCGTGGAAAAATTGTCTTCCACGAAACCGGTCCCTGGTGCCAAAAAGGTTGAGGACCGCTGATGTAAAGCCTCTGTACTCAACCTTGACCCTGTAAAGTTTAGCCCAATCTGAACTAATTCAGGAAACTAAATCTTAATTATTCTGTTAGTAACCTCTGGTTGGAAAGAGGCTCACCTGAGTGGCAGAGGGTCCAAGGGCATCCCTAGGTGGCTTGATGCAGGAAACGCACAGAAGGGGCAAGAACAGCTGGGGCTTGGGGAGCAGAGATGGCCACCCCACACTTCTCTCCACACAGCAGGAGCAGCACAATGAAATATCGTGACTAGTATGTAGCCCTGAAACATGAGGTCTACTGTGTAGAAAGGTCTACAAGGTGAATGATGCAGTCACCAAAGAGGACACATAAGGAAACATAGATGATGTCACTTTGGAAGGTAACTTCCAACACAGAAAGCTATGTTAATTACTTTCCCAAAAGTTGGCTCGTTCATTATGCAATCAAATAAACATGTATTGAGCCTCTATTTTGTGCCAGGAGCTATATTGGACTTTGAGTCAAAAATAAATAAAAGAAAATCTGTGTCCTTAAAGAGTTTAAAATGTTGCGTTAGAGACAGACAATCTTGTCAGGGGTGAGGTGTTCAAGACGGGAAGCAGAGAACCAATTAGGAGAGAATGACAGACTAACCTAGCAGAGTAGAGATAGATAAAGAGGGACGTGCAGATTTTTAAAAAATATTTAAGAGATAAGAATCACCAGTACTTGGTAATTTATTAGATATGGAGGATGATTTATTCTTAAAATAATAGTGAAAATTGTCTCTCACAAATTTCTAGCTTGGAGAAAAACCAAGAGATAATATGAATTTCAGGTATCTATCCATCCATTTAAAATATTTATTAAATACTTCTTAAATGCCCTTAAATACTTCTTTAGCATCTTTTATTTAATTGAATCTATGTAATAGAAGAGAACAATTTTTTCTGAGATTTAGACATTAAAAAGGAACTTAAGATATAATGTGACCCAACTATTTCATATAAAGAATGGAAAAGCAGGTTCAAATATTAAGGATGAACACCTACCATCTGCCAAGCACTTTGTTAGAGGCTATTGCTTTATCACTAATCCTCAGGATAACCCTCCAGGGTGACTTGTAGCATCCCCATTTACAAACGAAGAAACTGAGGCTGAAAGAGATTAAGTGTCTTATCCGCAGACTCATAGCTATGAAGTGTCAAGGACCACATTCAAACCCAGACCTGACTCCCAGATCCTATGTCATTCCCACCAAGTCTTGCCACCTCCAAAGAGGACAGGTCAGCAGTGTTGAGTTAACACTGCTTTTCAACTCTATGCTTTAGCCCATTGGCCCTCAATACAATATCATAGCAACATTTGTTACATTTTATTTCCAGCTTGTTAATTTCAAAGTCATGTCACCCACTGAAAACACTTCTCTCCACAATTTGTATTTCATCCTGTTCTGGCTCATGAGGGCCAATTGTGCTAACTTCTTCCCAACTCTGCATGCGGTGATGTCACACTGGTAGCTTGAAATTGGTCATGGTGAGTATTTATACCACGAAAACTGAGATAACTGATAAATCAGAGCTTTTTTCACTTTGTTTTGGTAAAGCTGGTTGTGAAACATTTACAAGCAGACATCTGTGTATAAACATTTATAGATATGCGTTTGATACACAAAAGTCTATCTGAGGGCTTTAGAATCACTTCCTTAATCTGAATGAACTCAAACTTGGCTAGTATAAGATATTTTTATCATCTTTGATGTAACCTGTTGAATTAGCAGAAAACAGTATTGTCATCTGATGCTTTGTACATAGCATTCAATATTCAATATTAAAATATATTAACCTATTCCAGGGTTACTTTTTTGGTCCAGATTTCTCTTTACAATCACCTTGGCAAATTTCATGTTTCTAAATCATAGCATGTTCTGGAGCTTCTTTCTTTAGGTGGATTTATGAGGTTTAGGGGGAAGAATCTACAGCTATTTATTCTCAGTGCAATTCTAGGATCTCCCCTTAACAGTGACTAAACTATCAGCTTTTAGAATTACATACAGTTATCATGACATATGACAATTATATATGATCATGCAGTTGGCATGATTTCTCAACTGCCAAGATCAAAAGACTAGAAGACTTTCTGAACAATACAGCTCTAAGGCAGTGCAAATATTCTACCCGAAAACACATAGCTCATTGCTGGTGGCTGCATCAGTAACAGAGAAATTGTCTTTCAAAGCAACTAATGCTGCGATCAAAAGAATCTTCCCATACCTCAAGATGAAGAATCAAACTATGATTTTTCCTTTCACTGGAAAAAAATGTACATTTTGATGAACTATGCAGACACACATTAGCTCAGAATGGTGGATTCGAGGAAAGCATGAATATTAATTTGCAGTATTTCGAGAGGGACATGTTTATGACAATTGGATGATTACTTACTGGTAATTGTGTCATAATAATGCTAGTGGTTTATATACAGTCTCAAAAACAAATAACCCAGGGAGCTTAACACTGTAATATCATCAACAGCCCTTCAAAAGCAAATCTTTTGGGACTTCCCTAGTGGCGCGGAGGTTAAGAATCCGCCTGCCAATGCAGGAAACACGGGTTCGAGCCCAGGTCCAGGAAGATCCTGCATGTCACAGAGCAACTAAGCCCGTGCACCACAACTACTGAGCCTGCACTCTAGAACCCGCGAGCCACAACTATTGAGCCCACGTGCCACAACTACTGAAGCCCGCATGCCTAGAGCCCGTGCTCCGCAACAAGAGAAGCCACCACAATGAGATACCCACACACCGCAACGAAGAGTAGCCCCCGCTCGCCAGAACTAGAGAAAAGCCCACGCACAGCAACAAAGACTCAACACAGCCAAAAATAAAATTAAATAAAATAAATTAATTTTAAAAAAATTCTCTAAAAAAAAAGCAAATCTTTCTTTGAGGAAAAGTACCTTAAAGAAAATTAAGCGAGAACTTCCAAAGAGTTCTGAATCTCATAGGTTCTGGTTCTCCTTGAATCAGCAGTATCCAAAGGAGGCTGGTCCTCACTGAGCACTGCCATAAACACACACAATTTTGACCAAAACCCCAGTCAAACCCTGGATTCTGAAAAGTGCTGTTCGTTTCCCTAATCATTCCAGGGATAAGGAGGAAGTCAGAATGGAAAAATCCTGTGGTTTAGGGGCAGTTTGGCAAAACCTGTAGGATATTTTAAATTGAGAATTTCAAAGCTGCATTTTCCAATCTCTGTAAGTCATTCGTGGGTATAAGTAATTTTTTTTAAATTCAAGAAAGTAGGAGTTCAGCTGTTAAAACAATAAATATTCTTTTCCAGAAAATGGCATATTGACTGTGTTATAGTACCCTGGAAAGGAGCCCACAGCCTGCCACCTTGCATTTGAAAGCACGGGCGTCGTGAATCACAGATACAGGACACGTGGACATGTGGGGGGGAGACTGGGTTTTCATCATATGTTGCCAGTTTCCCAAACTGTGCTTTAAAGAAGACTTATGTGACATCTTGTGAGTAACCACTCACAGGTTGCCTTCCAATCCTTTCCATTTCCCTTGTATGTGAATTCTACAAACAAGCATTTGCTATATGTTAGCACACATGATGCTTATGGGCTCAAGCTACCAGCATTTGGTTCTCTTTGATCATGGAATTCCAATCTATTTTTTCTCTACTCTGTTTTTTCCTTTGCTTTTAAGCACATAGTAGGCATCCAGATTTACTACTGATGCCAAAAATTCGGCCTCTGTGCACCAGTGCTGAATCGAATCTCAGAGACGGAGTTTTGGGTAAAGTAGAAAAGAATAGCTTTATTGCTTTGCCAGGCAAAGGGGGACACAGCGGGCTCATGCCCTCAAAATTGTGTGTCCCAATCCAGGAGGATTTGGTGAGGGGTTTTATAGCAAAGATTCAAGGGCAGAGTTGCTGATAAGGATCAGAGTGTGTGCAGGGCCTGCATTCCTTTAATCTGGCCTCAGGTGGTCTCCTGTGACCTTCTCTCTGGAATGAAGAATGCTTCATCAAGTAGTTAACATCTTCTATTTGTTGAGGGTTTAGTTCTGCAGAAGAGCTCAAGGATATTGTTGTATGTATCCCTTGAGGTGGAACCAGGATCCTGTCCCAAGGCTGCACTATTGTTTCTTGGCTGCCCCTCCCTTGCCTCTGTATCCCCTCCCTTCCCTGATTAGCAACTGTTGGAATCTGCCCTTTGGAACTCAGGGAAGGTCCTGGAGGCTGGAGTCTGTTCCCGACAAACAAGAAACAGGGGACAGGAAGGCTTCCGTGCCCAGGATCCCCACAGGGACCTGCTCGGTCCCAAGAGGGTGCTGAGTCTCTGGTGTGTTTGAGAAGAGGCTAGAAGGTCAGTGTGGTAGCTGGAGAGGAGTGAGCTAGGGCCAGAGTAATAAGCAAGATGACAAAGTGGTAAAATTGCGTGGGATTTTTTTGGGAGGACATAGTTCAGGAGAGGAGCACAGGCCAGAATTGTTAGTCCATGGTAAGGACTGTGTGTTTTCTCTGAGATGGGATGCCATGAGAGGGTCTTTGTTGAGAATAGACTTGGGGGAAGGGCAACAAGGCCAAAGCAGGGGGAACAGTTAGGAAGCCATTCTGACAGCACAGGACCAAGGGATAGAGGTGGAGGTGATGAGAGGTAGCTGGGTTCTGGATGTGTTTTGTAAGTAAAGCCAATGGGATTTTGCTAATGGATTGGATGTGGGGTGTGAGAGGAAGAGGAGCAAATATGATACAAGAAAAACAGTGGGGAGAAAAGTGAGAAAAAATGAAGTTGTTTTCTGAGGTGGGGAATAATAGAGGGATGATCTGGTGCTAGGTTTTGGACAGTTAGGTTTGAGGTGCCCATTAGACATTTGAGTAGAGAAATGAAGAAAACCCATTCATGGATTTGCTCTAAGAATTGACTGAAGATGGTAGGTGACAAATAGAAATCAAAAGAAAGACTAATAATAGCAAAAGCGTAATGAGGGCCTTCGTGTCAAGTACTGTTCAGTACTGTTCATGTGCCATCTCATTTAATCTTCACAACAATCCAACCAGGGTTATTATTGATTTTATTGATAAGGAAATTGAGGTTAAATGTGATACTTACCCAGAGCTGGGAGGGTCCACGCCCTTGATGCTAGACTCTCCTGTCTCCCTTGGATAAGGTGGGATATGCCGAGGTCACTGTGGTAAGATGTCAAAACAGTAAACCTGTGTTCTCTACAGATTGCGTCTCCACAGATAGCCTTTTGACTCTGGTTTATTTTGTCCCTTGGGGGCATCCATACTTTCGTGGACCAGGGAGTCCAGTGTGGTTTCCACCCATCTGCAAATACCAAGCTGGAGCTAACTCAGTTTCTGCTAGTTCGTTGTTGCAGCAAAACTTACATATTAAAGAAGTAGAAAAGCAAGAAATAGAGAACTACAGAGAGCAAAAGAACATAAACGTGTGAGGACACAGGCCAGTGTGAAGGCACAAAGCTGCAAGTCCTCGAAAGACACTCAGGTGTCCCCCATGGGAGCATGTTTTTAAGCTACTGGATTCAAATTTACAAATGAGCCCAGGACTCCTGAGGTAGAACACGGCTTGCCCTCCCATGCTTGTCAACAACGGGAGAGGGCCCAGCGGGAAGAGAGGGCAATCCGTCATTGTCAGAGTGAGAGTTCCCACCCACCCTTCATTGTTTTACACAAGACGCACTCACACTCACACACACGCAGGAGTTAGGGTAGAAGGAGGGTGTAAGGCATCCAGATTTGAGATCCCCCAGGGGTAAAGCATTGCTGATTCTCTCTTAGAAACCACCACGTCTCCAAGACCCCCCGCTCCATGAGGCAGCACCCTGTTCACAGATGTTTGAGCCATTACAATGCAGCAGGACCTCCTGGTCCAGTTTGTTTTCAGCCAGAAAGTGCCCTCGGTGCAAAGATTGTAAAACCTGAAGATAGAGATGGAGAGGAATGAGCGGTCTCTTCCCCATAGTAGCAACAAGGTCAGCAAGCCTCCGAGCCACACTAGTCAGTTTCCTGTGGGATCTTGTCTAAAGAGCTACCTCTTGGTTCAGGTATTTCATGTTCACATCTTTCCCATCCAAGAGTCTCCACTGGGTGAAGCTCTCTGGAGAAGTGTGCCTCTGATAATCTGACAAGGAGCTCGGCAGACACAAGTGTGGCCATTCTTGGGAGTGGCTTGATGGGAGTGGCTTGATTGGATGCAGGACCCCCTAGCTGCTTCCTTACAGCTAGTACTCAGGTAGCTGGGGCTTTCGCAGGCTCACCTGGGCAACGTCCTGTGAGACCCCAGTTGCTGTCCCCTGCACCCCTAGGAAGTGTCCTTTGTTAGCCTGTCCGCAGATTCCATGGCTTCCTCTCTGCACCAACTCCCAGCCTCTGGCCTTCACAGAGTGCAGCACGCAAGAGAGGTTGACTCTGGCGTAAGACCCAGACCCACCAGGTAACCCTGGGGCGGAGTCCTTTGCGCTCCCAGACCTTCAGCTCAAAGAGAGACCACAATGAGAACCAGAAATGACATTTGAGTTTAAGCCTTTCCCAGGGAAATAAATCACTGTGGAAAGATTTACTTGGAAAACTGATTTGGCCTTTTTCTTTTTTTCACCTGAATATCCCTTCAGAGAAAGAGAAGTTCACATCACAAAAGCTGCGTTTAGAGAGCATTAACTGGAGGCCAGATTGAAAGAGCAGAACTTTACAGTTAAGGCTTAAGCCAGCACAAGCTGAAATAAGAACCCAGCTTTGGGGAGGATCTTCCCTGCCAAGGTCCTGGTCAGTTCTTAATACAACAGGCTCTGACATCACTCAAGCTGGGACTTCTAGGAGGTGGTCCTGGGTCCCCTCAGGAGGCTATGGCCCTCTCGTGGTATTAATTTTTTTAACATGAGGAATGCCTCTGCAGTGATTTCTAACATGAAATACTTGAGAACACTTCCTTAAGGATACTTCTTTCTGGATATGACATCTTTTTCTAGTTTATTTGGAAGGTGATTCCAGGAAACTGATTAGGAAGAGAGTGAGGAAGTGAGACAGAGGGAGGAGGGAAGGAAGGAAGGAAGGGAGGGAGGGAGGGAGGGAGGGAGGAAGGGAGGAAGGAAGGGAGGGAGGGAGGGAGGGAGGGAGGAAGGGAGGGAGGAAGGAAGGGAGGAAGGAAGGGAGGAAAGACGGGAGACAGGCAATAAAGGGGAAGTCTTCGAGCTGGGTCACCACCATGGGCAGCTGGAGCTCAGTTCTGCCAGGAAATTTTGGGGGCTGGTGTAGAGCATGCACCCCAGAGTCATCCCAGTTGAAGAACTACTAAGTGGAGTATGAAGACTCCCTGCCCATCATTGGTCCAGAGCTGCTTCTGAGGCAATAAGGCACCACCTTGCAGCTTACCCTGCCCACTGGCTGAGCAATACCCAGAGGCCAGATGAAAGCCCGCAGCCAGAGGTTGGAGCCAGCTGCCTTCGACACCTTCAGCCCAAGGCAGGGAGTTCTAAGGGAATCAGAGGGGCCCCAAGAGTGATGAATAAATAGATATGTGTTTGTTTGTTTCTTTCTTTCTTGTAAACAAAAGTTAACCAGCAATATACATTGTTCCACAACTTGCTGTTTTTACTTTACAAGGTATCTTGGAAATTGTTTCATATTCAGCACGTACAGACTTTCCTTCTTAACTGCTGTATAGTAGTCCACTGTAGGAATAAACCATAATTTCCTTAGCCAGTTACATATGGTTGGCCATTCCGTTTCTTTTTAGTCTTTAACTATTACAAACAATATTATATGCCTCATTTTTGCCCATACATACAAGTAAACCTGGAGACAAATTGCTATGTAAACAACTACTTCTACGGATATAAAGAGGACAGAGGCACTCGGTCCCACCAGCAATGCAGGGGGACAGCCCACTTCCTGCTTCTCTATCACCCTTGTGCACTATCAAACTTGGGGTTCGTGCCTTCTGTTCCTGTGACCTTCCCACAGGATGGTATACATTAGCCCACTAGGCAGGTGTGATTCTGAGCCAGCTGCCAAGCCAGGTTGAAGAAGAAACCACTCATAGGAAGAGTCTGTGAAGGGTGGTCAAGCTAAAGGAAGGAAACACAGACACACATTTACACACACACACACACACACACACACACGCACAACCTTGGACATTAGGTGGCTACCTGGCCAAAAGCCCCCTCTCAGACAGTTTAAAAACTGTGATTTTCGTTGGCCCTGTATTGATAGCTGCAAATGGAATGATCCTTTTTCACTCCTTGGAGACCAGCTACAAGCAGCCTCATAGAAAAAGTCACCCTAGCAATGGGTTGTTATCAAGTCACGTTGATTCCCTAAGGCAAACTGGGTCCTGTGCTCTTTTAAAGAACATCCTCTTTCCTGGGTGGTTTATCTATTATAAACCCACAAAAACGGATATGGTTTCTGAAAAAAAGAAGGACTTTTTTCTATCTTATGGCAAAGGTAAACTATCTCATCTATTTCCCATGACTTATTAGAAATAAATGTCAGCTGTGATTTTGTAAGTCCTAAGAACAGGTGTGCGAATGTGCTGGCTGGTGATCTGTCCTGCTCAACCCTGGCTGACAAGGATGAATTTCCTTTTCTTACGAATCACCTTAATGTACTCATTTTCGCAGCAGCGCTGGTACATTTGTAAGGCTGTGGTGCTGTAAAAGTTGCATTCCAACTTTGAAATATTTATCATCTCTCTTCCTGTTTGTTCTGAAAACATTAAGTGCAAACATGAATGTGAGGTCGGCATCCTTCTCTTTCCTCCATTGCAGAAAATTCTGCCCAAACACCACTGATAACACCAACGGATATGTAACAAAATGAAGGCACATGCATCCTCTCTGCAGCTGCTATGGAATTCCTCTAAAGAAGGGAACGGTCTATGTGTGAAAATACACTGTGCTTGGTGAGACCGCCAAGTTTGGGGTCTGGATCATGTGACGATGTCACCAGAGGAGGCCAGAAAGCCCCCTCACATGCCTGCTCCCTTAAAACCTTCAGTAGAAGTCTGAAATCACAGAGGGCTTGTTTTATGCATTCATGTCATGACTCTCTTTTGAGTGCCTACTATGTGTTTCAGGCACCAACATAATGGTGGAAGATGGGGTCCCAGTCAAGTTTGAGACCCTCACTGAGTAATGGGATAACACAGATGTTCAAATCTTAGACCCAGCACTTGCTGGCTTCTTGGCTGTGTCAGGTGACACCACATCTTTCAGCTTCCATTTCTTGATTGCTGTGATGAAATTAATAAAATCTCCCCTCCCCGGGCTGTTAAGAGGTTAGTTGTGCTGACGTAAGCCATGCATCTGACACCCAATAAGCCTAACTCCTCTTGCATGAGCCAAGAGAAGCTGTTTGAGGGTTCTGATCAGGGCAGCACTCATGGTAGCCAGATAACCAGGTAACATTGTCAAGAATGGATCAACCCCAGAGAGTTATCCACATCAAGCACAGAATAATTTCCTCTCAACCTGAAAACACCGTGTGTATTGATAAGTAAAATGATAGAAGTAGGCAAACCCTGCAGTCAAATATTGTCTCTAGTGCTGTGTGTCCTTGTGCAGTTACTTAACCTCTCTGAACCTCAGTGTCTTCCGATTCTCACCTATAAAATGGAGATAATTACAGTACACATCGCATAGGTTTGTGGTGAAGATTAAATTAAATGAGGAGTCTCTCTCACACACACACCCACACAAAACAGTGCTTGCTGCATAATTAGAACTCAATAAATAAATGTTAGCCATCATTATGGTTGTGTCATACAGAAAGCCCCGTTTCCAGTCACACATTTGACTCAAAGATATGCAATCAACACACACACAAAAGTACAGATACATTTGTTTCCTTGATGGAAAGCTGAGTAGAAGGGAAAGAGCATGGGGCTTATTCAGAAAAAGTGAGTTGAAGCCCTGATTCTGTTGCCACCCAACTCTATCACCTTAGCCATCAAAGTTCTCCTTTTCTGAATTAGTTTCCTTACTGACCACTGGTTGTAAGGTTCTGTGAGATGAAGGTGTTTGTAAAGGACACAGTGTGATTGAAATGTAACGTGGTGTAATTGATTGCACAAGGCAGACAGAGAGTGGACTTGAAGTCAGACAGACTTGGGTTAGCTTTCCTGCTTTGCTACTCACTGACGGTGTGGCTTTGGGCTGGTCACACAACCTCTCTGGTGAACCTCTATTTCCATCTATGTCTATAAAATGCACATAATAATAGCTGCCCTGCTGATCTCAAGTGGCTAAGTCTCAAACCTGAAAAATGAATATCAAAATGCTTTGTCATTTAAAAGTCCACATGGCTGTAATTTGAGATTGTGATTCATCACAATGAGGGCATTTCTTTGGGCAGCTTCTTAGCCCACAACCCAACAGGGAGGAGCAGAAAGGCGACACCAGTGCAGCCAGAGGAAGCACAGGAACTATCAAGAGAACAGAAGTGATTTTTTCAACCTGAGGTTTGACCGGAACCCAGGACCTATAGATTTGGGGCAAGAGGGGTGAATAGGGGGTTTCCCTCTCTGTGGAGGAAAAAGACCCCAAGCTGCCACTGCCATCTGGGATCCTGGGAGAGCACCCAAGCAGGGATCCTAGGTGCTGTGCCCCGTGGCCTCCTCCAAAGGCTCAGATGTTAGTATCCCAACCTGCTTATCATGGAGGGGAGTCCAGCTCTGCAGCCAGAGGGCAGCTAAAGCATGTAGACCTGTGCTCATGCCCAAATAAACATCCAGGACTGTTTCATCAAGCCCCACACACCTTCCCATCCTAAGTGGACTCATTCTCTTCTATGAATAATGCTGCCCTTAGGTTTTGCTTCCAATGCCATGTCTGGCCTAATGCACAAACATGAATTATGCTGTATTCCCTAATGTTTCTGTAAAGATAGTCAGCAACATCCCTATTAAGAATGCGGAGGAGTAAAAAGGGGAAATCTCTGAAATCATCTGACTTGGCTCTGAAATAAACACTTAATTCATGTTAATTGCTGTGCTTTCTTTACGCTTCTGATGTAATCCGGTGTCAACATGACCCCGTTGGGGAAAAAGTCTGTGCAAAATAAAGAAACGTCAGAAAGCGAAGTTATTCACTCTTCAAGTGCTTTTCACCCTTCTTCTCTCTTGTAATGCTTACAAAACAAAGGTGATGGGCAGGCTAAAGGTCCATCCCATCAGGCAGACTGCTCTGCTATTTGTAGCTGCAGGATGCTCAGAACCATCCAAGAAGTCCCACTTTCAGGACTATTTTCAGTGCCAACGAGAAAGCAAAGGGCCTGAAGGCCAAATCTTGCTATCAAAATGATGGTTATTATTTGCCTCTGTTTGCTATAGCCATTATTTTTTTATCCCAGAAAAAAGCCTGCTATGGGGATATTTGATGTCTTCCAACGGTGGCCCTCCTTCCTAATGTCCGTTCTCCCTTCCCTGAATGTCGTAAATCAATCAGATGTTAGAAGAGAAAATAAAATGTTACCTTGCCTGCAACCTCCAATCTCAGGGGCGCTGGAGCTTCAGCTTATACCCAGCAAAGGTGACTGACCCTGGCAGAGACCCCAGACCCTGAACAATCCTGTCCTCAGCGTTCCAGTTTCTCTCCGACTCACCACCCCTGCCTGGCTGCTCCACAGCATTTTTGGGGCATGGAGCAAACGCTTCACCAAAATGAACCTGGTCTCACAGACTCTGCCCTGATTCAGAATTTGTATTGCAGTTTGTCAGGGAAAGGATTTTAGCTCTAGGATTTGGAGAGCTCTTGTTAGATTAGCAAACCCCTTCACATCTAATACTCATTTCCGAAAAAGGATCAGCACCGTGGAGACTGAAATGCGGCCTCCCCTTTTCTCACAAATCCCTTGGCGATCTGGTCAAAGATGCTCTTCCCTCTCCCGAAACCTGACGGTTCAGAAGCAAAAGCGGACAGCTGCAGACCTCACGTCAAGATGGGCCACGCAAATGAACGTGAGCCTCCATTTAGTTCCCTGCCCTGTGTGTTCTCAACTGAGAAAATGTGAGTTAACTCAGCCTTTCTCCTCGGAGTGCATCATCTTGAGCACCTAGAAAGTCTGCTTAAATAAGAGGAGAGACATTTCCAGCCATCCTGGCACAAAATCAGGCAGGGAGCCACTTAAAACACCTGCACTGGTTGCTGGGGTCCCGTAACAACACTTACCAACTGTTACTCCTTCCAAGAAAACCAAAAGCATGTCTGTCATGTAAATACTTGAACATTTAAACAGAAACTCAATTTTAATTAAGTTGCACTTCTTTTCAGTATTGAAATATCGTTTTGTATGTATTTTCTAATTATAAAAATGATACATACTTGTAAAAAAAAAAAATTTAAACAGTGAGGCAATAGATAAAGTAGAAAGAGAAATTCTCCAAAATCCTTCACGTCTGAAGACAACCAGAGTAAATATTTTCGTGTATATCCTTCCAGAATTTCGTCTAGGTATATCTACTGTTTCTAGATAAAGTAGCAAGAATGCCTATTGAAACCTTTTTTTTTTTTTAATTGTAGTGACAACTTTGAAATAACCTGAATTTCCATCAGTAAGAAAATAGTAAATTAAATTATAGGGCATCTGTACATTGGAATCCCTTGCAGCTACTAAGAGGAAGAGATTGTTCTAGCTCCATTGACAAGGAAAGATGTGCACAGTATATTGTGAAATTAGAAAAGCAAGTCGTAGAACAATAAATGTTGTTCCAAAACTTAAGCAATTGCCTGTGCCTTTAGCCCACTGCACATTCTTCATACCTCCACTGATCATTTTACCTCAGTTTTCATTATTTATATTTGGGTGAATGTGCACCTGCCAGAAGGTCACTCTATCGGAGACCCAGGGTACTCATGTTATCGAGCCCAAGCTTGCCACACAGGCCAATAAATCAAGAGCTGAGTTGTTGTGACAAGGACGAGTGACTTTATTCAGAAAGCCAGCAGACTGAAAAGATGGTGGACTCGTGTCCCAAAGAACCCTCTTCCCCGAATTAGAATCCAGGCTTATTTTATACTAAAAGGCGAGGATGTGAAGTCCTGGTTGCGGCCAGGCTCCAGAGGGGATGTGTTAATCTCTTCTTTCCTGCAGCCATTCACAGGTGGGCCTGGTCAGGAGGTTTCCTGTGAGCTAAACAAAGGTACTTTAGCTTAATGCTAAAATATTCAGCCTCTCACATGGAGAAAAAGTAAGAAAAGCAGCAACTAGGGGGAAAAAAAGAAAATATAAAGGGCTAAAATCCTGATTAGGCTCTTCCTCAAAACCTAAAAAACGTTGTAAATAAAAGAATTATCAAATAAATTATAATACATACATCCATAATTTAAATAGTATTCAGCAGTTAGATCAAATGAGTTAAGTCATCATGTAGTAACACTGTATTTCATGATATGGAAAGATTTTCAAGATATAATAACTGAAAAAAGCAATATAAGCAGTATGACTCCATTTGCATACATTAAAAAAGAATTGTATATATGTATGTATATATATTCTTATATATATATACACATATGAATAGATGGGTAATAGATACAGAAGAAACTTATATGTATGGTTATCTCTGGAGGGGAAAGTGGGATCCAGTGGGTACATGAAAGGGAACTTCCACTTTTTTTATGAACTTGGTAATTATTTGAATATTGCAGTATTATATTTTGTAACACATACATATAATCTTTAAAAATCACAGTAATGACAATGTTAAAGACGATCCAGAGGGGGCAAAATTTCCTTCCCTTCCCCTTCTGACACTCCTTTTCTGGCCCCTTGGAGAAGCTAAGTCAGGTGCATCTTCACAGCTGCTTCAGTGAGCGTCGTACCGATGCCATCGTACCGATGAGATGGATGGGGAAGGGCAAACACAGACACGGGTGCTGTCTCCCCAGAGGTGAGCATGTGCTTGCTTGGTTCTCTGGCTACAAGAAACCCACAGAGAGGAAGTTCCTCATTATGTTCCATTCTCCTGATCTTTTTTCTTCAGCAGGGAAATTCTGAACTGAGCAGTAACCCTTGCCGCTGTCACAACATTCTACCGTGTTCGTGGGGATCATTTCCTCTTTTCCTATCCTGCCACTGTTAGCTGGGTTTTAATTATCAGCCGGTACATAACACCAGGCAAGTGCTAGAAATATGCAGACAGTTTCCATTAGCAGCCCGCTTCCCTCTTATTATGTTAATAATGAAGATATTCCCTGTCGTACCTTGGGATGACGTATCTGATAAAAGCCAGCAGAACTGCATGTTCCAGACACTCATGCTGAATAAACAGAACACACAGCGATGGAAGCAGCTCCCACACAATGCTTCACAGGAATACCAATTGGTGAAAACTGCCATTTAAAATCCCCTTGTGTTTGCTCTATTAACTGAGCACACTTTACTCACCAAAGGCCCAAGACTAAGATGGTGTCTGAATAGGGCCCAGATTAGATTATCCCCCTGCCATGGAGTTCGCTTCTACATCCCTCGACCTACTTCAGGGTTCAGAGTATTGTTTACTTCTCAGGCCCCTCCCTAAACCCACAACCAAGCCACTGGTGTGAACTGGCATGTATTTTTATTGCGCACCATGGGCTGTAGCAGGTGCCAATCAAATCATCCGTCCCGGGCCTCACACTGGTGCTGGTGCTCCAAGACCCCTTCTCAAGTCTGAAGATCCATTTCTAGATGAAAAAGCTATCATGGACCCCTGTGGGATAAAAGATCTATTTTTAGCATTTACTGATTTTAAAAATATACAATGAAAAATCAACTATGAATTCAGCAACACTTGGAGATAAATTTGCATCTTATAATCGAAACAGTATTTACATATATTTGAAAATATTTATGTACTCATTTCGACACACTGTTATGGACTGAATGTCTGTGTTCCACCCCCCAAACTCATATGTTGAAAACCGACTCCCTAATGTGATGGTATTTGGAGGTATTTAGGAGGTAATAGAGTCATGGGGGTGGAGCCCTCATGAATGGGATTAATGTTCTCATAAAAGAGACCCCATGGAGCTCCCAAACCCCTTCAGCCATCTGTAAACTGGAAAAAGATCTTCATCAGAACCCAACCATGCTAACACTCTAACCTTGGACTTCCAGTCTCTTGAATGGTGAGAAATAAATTTCTGTTGTTCATAAGCCACCCCGTCTATGGCACGTTGTTACAGCAACCCAGATGCACTAAGATATTTATTATGTATCCAGCCCACAGACTACAGACCTAGCCATTGCTCCAAGGAGTCCTCCATCCATACCCAGGAATTACTAGTGCAGAATGTGCAAAAGAGAAAATGACCTGGTTTTTGCCCATGAAGATCCTAACATTTAAAACTACTAGACTCAAGAGTTTCAAGTTAAGCCAGTAGTGGACCAAAGAGAGAGAGCCAATGGGAGCCTGGAGTAGACAATGGCAGTGGGGATGGAGAAGAAGCAGACATAATGGGGGAGAAGAGAAAGAGGTAAAACCTGCAGGGGGAGGTGGCCCCCCTGAAGGTGGAGTGTGGGGTGGAGGGAGGGTTGAGTGCTGGAGCCCTTCACCTTAACCAAGACAAGACTGGGGAAGCAGGACTGGGTCCAAAGAACTCCCTGAGCAGTTCTGTTTCTGGGCTTTCCAGAGTGATCCCTCCTCACAAATGGGATGATGTCCTGAGTGCTTTCATGGCCACAAAGGAGGTCCCATTTCACTATTACCCAGAAACGAGTCAATTTCAACTCCCATCTATTTACACCCAGGAAATCACAGCAGATCGCAGAATCCGGGAAGGAAATGTCTTCACGTGAAGCCTCCTGTTGAGGATACTTTGAGCATCCAGGGACTGACCCCTTCTCTGATTTCTAGGTCAATGTCTCATTTGTACATAAAGAGTAACAAAGTCGTTTTCTCTAAGCACTTTTCTTTATCCTTTGCTCCATCGCTTGGAAGCTGCAGAAAAGGAGACAAGGGAGCTAATTATAACCACTTTCAGGCTGCGAACTCCACTGAATGTAGCAGAAGTAAATGATTATACTTTTATTTGTTAGTACAACAGCATGTGCGGGGTTCTTACCTGCTGCAGGGCACTGGGCTGCACAAGTCACATTCATTCATTCCTCCTTGGAGAAGTCTTCTGGACCACCCAGTTTAGAGTAGCCCCACTCCCCCTCATTACCCTTCATACATCCGTGAGTTTTATTGTCTTCATAGTACTCTTCACTCTATAATTATCTTATTTCCTGATTGCTTTATGTATCACATGCATTCACCTGCTAGTCTGTCACCTCCATAATTACAGGCGGAACTTGTTTGCTTGTTAACCCCTCTATTCCCAGTGCCTAGGAACGTGCCTGGCTTCCAATGGACACCTTTTTTTTCATTTAATTCATAAATGATTCCATTTAAACCTTATCACCATTTATGGAGGAAGTACTAGTACTAACTTGACTTTTCTGAATGTGGACCTAGCTCTTGTTCCATGAAAGGCAGTGTATCCGAGCCAGGCCCCACACAACTGTCTCTAAGAGTTACACCGAAAGGGCTTCGGAACAGGGACAAAAGCACACACTGAACGTCTCTCTGCCCAAGTTAAGCATCCTTATCCCAGTGAACTTGGCTAAGACTTGCAAACCCAGCCGTCCAAAATGGCAGCTGGAAGAACTTGTGCGAAGAAAGTGAGAGCGTTATTGGGAAGAGGGGAAAGATTTATTGATTACTCTTGATCCTTAGGACCCTTTGGTATAGCTGGTGACTCTCTCCCACAGGCCGACTGTTCGATTCTCCACCCACCCACCCCACAAATCTGATAGGAGGAGGAAGTCAGCTGACAAAGGAAAACCACTGTGAGCCTGGCACACAGTTGAAACTCCCTAAATGGCAGTTGTTGTCGTTGTTGTTATTACAACTCTCATGGAGGCTTGGGTGATGGATCTCAGCAACCCAGCTTACTCAGGGTGCTTGTCTCTCTCATTTGATTTCCACAAACACAGCAAGCACAGATACCCTCATCCCAGTCAAAAACCGTCAATGTGTTAAGGCTCATTTCTTCTGACAGTGAATGGATGGTGCAGGTGAGGTGAGAGAGAGGGATCAGAAAATACATACGTGTATATATTTATCTGTGTACGTTAGTGTGTATGTGTGTTACATATATTCACTTGATAGTGGCTTGAAGTTGATACAGATACACAAGCTGAGCTCAGGAATAAATTGCATCTGAATCACTCACTGCCATTTACTTCACGCTGCTTTGAGATTACTGCCTTGGGCATAGGATGAGAGCAGGAAATAAGGTTCCTCTTCTTAGAAGGAAAAAAAAGTAGTTTACCCTTTAATGGAAATGAATGGGATATCTTGTAAACGATTCCCTTTATGTTATCTGTTTGACAAGAACAGGACAGTATCTTAACAAGGCTTTTCTCTTTGCCCTTCACCCACCTCACGCCCAACCAAAGAAAAAGCCTTTCCAATCAGACCTGCCACCAGATTACTTAACTTTGAGGATGACAGCAAAGACCACAGGTGCATTACTTCCTCCATCCAGCAGAAGGAGCTCTGATCAGACAATCCCAGCTTCCAATTTATGACCCACATGTGTCTGCCTGGCTGAAAATGTTATTACAAATGCACATTCCTAGGTAGCTTTGAAAGGGGGAGAAATGGGGATATGTATACAGCCTCTGAATGTTTCTAGCATAGAGTTAAACCAATGATGACTCCTTCTCTGTCTTCTGAAGTTTGCATACCACACAATTCAACATGCCTTTAAAAAAAAACAGGTGGAAGAAAGGAAGGGAGGGAGAAAGAAGGGGTGAATCTAACCAAATATGGATTGAATCAGAAGCCTCAACTTCTAAACTGCAAGCATGTGCACAGAAAAGTAAAGAGAAGGAGGGGGCAGAAGTGAAGGAGGAGGACGACAAAATCCAAATTAAAAGGCAGTATGTCAGTGATAATGATAGCTTTGGGCAGTGAGATGGATTATCCAGGGGGATGTGAGTAAATTCAGCTGGACAATTTGCCATTACTCTGCAAAAGTCTCTGAAATTTATCCACTGAATGTAGTCAGAATCGGAATCTTGTAATGAATCGACAGGTTTGAAATGAAGGGTAATGAGTCACCCTGTGGATAAGATGGTCTTCACTTCTGATGTTATGACAAATACAGGGCTGTCCCAGAAATACTCAGCAGCCCCCTTCCCCCTGCAATTATCATGACTTTCCTGCTCTGGTCCGCACTGCAGGGCTATTGTCCTGCAGCTTCACTTTACACACCAGGCAGGCAGGACCTGGTACGTAGGAGGGGCAAATAATTGGTAGGCAATCATAATCAATTGACTAATAAACCTCAGGTATTAAAACTTAACACCCAACGTAAAAGGTGCTCTAACCCAAGGAAACTAGAGACATACCCATCATGATCTGCAGCTCTGCTGGCAACCATTTATATTGCTCAGGGGTCAATGGGATTGTGATGGACAGAAGATTACAAAAGTTTCACAACAGGCTGAGGTTGAGTTCATGATCTATGAGGAAGGTGCTGGCCACTGTAAAGCTAAGCCAGATGTCTGGAAACTTTAATAAGTTTTTATGAAAATCAAGAAAAGGTCTGGGGGCCCATCACTGGAGAACTCAGGCAGTAAACAGGCAGACCTCACCTTAAATTGGGAAGGCAGTCTCATTCTCCCAAGTTAAATTGAACTTGAAATCCAGAAGGCATGCTCCTTTCCAAAGGCTGCTTTTCCCTGCAAAACACTGAGTATCATTAAAAAGAGGAGAGAAATGCTCTGGGAACCCTCAGTCCTCTATGATCTGGAGTCCAGTGGGTCACTCTAGCCTTCCGGAGCTGGGATGGGGACCATAGTGGTGAGAGAGTAGGAGAGGAGAATATGTTTTTTTACTCTAGGTCAGTTAAGAAAATGCCTGTTTAGTGGAATGTGAAATTCCTGAGGATAATTATCTGCTGTGTTCATAAGAGTGGCTAAAAAGCTACTGTCTGCAACCCTATTTAACTATGATGCCTTAAAAAAGGGAAGCACTTAAATGCGTTTGTGCATATTTTCATTTATAGGATTTCAGAATGTTAAGGTTTTGCATTATTCACCTGACCCATCTGTTTTAAAATATATACACAAGAATACATACCTAATCCTAAAGTCTGTCTTATTACTATATTGTTGTAGCAATATATAACTAACAATAAACATTTATTGTCTCACACAGTTTCTAAGGCTCAGGAATTCAGGAGCAGCTTAGCTGGCTTGGGGTCTCTTATGAGGTCATAAGCAAGCTGCCAGCCAGGGTCCCCCTGGCTGTCGGCAGGACGTCTCAGTTCCTTACCATGTGGACCTCCTCGTAGGACTACTTGAGTGTCCTCACAACATGGAGACTGGCTTCCCCAGGTGGTCATAACGGGAGATGACTATACTTGCTTAAATAAAGTAGAAATGTGTTCTCTCATTTATAAAAAGTCCTAAGGTAGGTGGTGCTTGATATAGCATAGTGGTTCCACTAAGTCATCAGGCACCCAGGATTCTTCTTTCATTCTTCCCACCATCCTTATTACAAGAACTGAAGGTTGCCTCCTTTTTCAACATGGCTGCTAGAGATCCAGCCATCTGTCCAGAATTCAACAGGAAGCAGAAGTTAGAAGGGAAAGGAAAAAATGGACCTATACCAAATGTTTGTCTCACAGTTGTAGTTTTCAGAGGATCTACCCAATAATTTCTGTCTCCATGTCATTAGCTGGAATGGCCCCATCAAGTTATAATGGAAGCTGGGAAATTTATATCTCAGGCTAGCATATTGCCACTCCAAATAAAATCAGCTTTTATAACTGAAGAAAAAAAAAAGACAATGGACATTGGATCAGCAACCAATGGTTTCTGTCATCTCTGTTTTGTAGAGATCCCCAGAAAGTTGTGTTATGCCAGAATTCCCACACGGTATTTTCACAGATATGCATGTATTCCTTAAAACTAGTGATGTCAGAGAAGAGAGGAATGGAGAATATGGGGAGGTGGGGAGTAGCCACAGAAGAAGAGATGTCTCGTCTTTAGTAAAAGCACAAATTATCTTGGAAATTATCTCACTGTAAGGATAAGAAGGTTGACATGCTCCCTAAAGAGTTCTAGTGGTTCCAAGAAAAGTACACGTGCTTCGTAACTCTGGCCACCATAACTGGATTATCTCTTTCCAAGGTGATTGGGGACCCATTCGAACATTAGGCTGAAATCCAAAGCTGTTTTTCCATTCTCTCTCCTGGACATTTACAGTAACAGGCTGAATTCTCTGCCTAGTAAACTGTGAGGCACTATCCGTAGTGGGTGTTGGAAAATGATGCAGAAACAAACAGAACATTATTTATGTCAATGGAAAGAGTAAATCACCCTTTCTTTGAATACAAATAACACAACAAGTGCAAATCAAAAGTTCTCATGCTTCAGAAGGAAAATAATCCACGAGTTTCTCAGAGGACGAAATTACCTACCTGCCTATACAGTGCAATAAATGTCCCTTTCAAAGTGAAATAATTTCTGAGCTCTTCAGCACAAGACTTACAGTGAAAAAGACAGTGCCAATATTAAAATTTAATATACCCAATATTGTCATGTACCAATAAATCAACCAGTAAAAGGCAGCAAGTGTTTTTTTTTCTACTTCTAAAAAGAGTTACAGTGCTTTAATTTGAATGGATGTTGGGTTATGATTATGGGTTATGATGGTGAAAAGTATGAATTTGTGTCTCTATAGCAATCAGATGGGTTTTCCCAGAGCAGTTTATATAATATTCAGTGTACTTCTCTGTCAGTGTCAAGGAGTATTTACGTCTCTTACTAATTCAATAGACTGTAAAGATGACAAGTTCAGAAGCTGAAATAATGATTAAGCTTTGAATAGTTCAGTCTTTTTGGCTTCATGGTTGTCTAGTTTTACTCTTAGACAAGGGTGTGTGTGTGTGTGTGTAGATCGATTTGCCTTTATGTTAGTCGTAGAAGAAAAGTGTAAGGCTCGGAGGAAAAACTCTTCTGTTTGGCGGCCTTTTCATCCTACTGTCTACATACAAGATTGACCTTTTCAGACCATCTCTATCCATAATGAGAGTTTGGAGTCAGACAAACTTGATTTAAATCGTGGCTCTGTCCCTTTAGCAACTGTGTGTAATCTTGGACTTGCTACTAAATCTTCTTGAATCTCAGTTTTCACCTGTAAAAATATAGGTAGGAGGTGACCTAAGTTGCAAGGTTGGTGGAAGGAATACCCTACAGGGAAGGGCTGGATTAGTGTAAGAACTGGATAAATGTTATTCCCATCCCTTCAGAATTTCACAGTCAGGATTCTGTCTACAGTCTGCAAGCATTCCCACCAAATGGGTCTTTGACCTGCTTTCTTAGCTCATTATTCCTGGAAGAATAAATACAACCGCATGTAAAGTGATTAACAGTGCAGAGCACCTGGGAAGGTTTCATAAATGTAAGCACTCATCATCATCATCGTTATTATGAGAGGTTGCTGGGTTCCCTCTACGGCACTGTTGGAAATCGTACAAGTAACCCCGACGCAGCAGATTTCTCATTATGGCATGAATGAGGGAGAGAGACGGGAGTGCCTAACAAAGTATGACTACTTTAACTGCTGCAATACGTTCAAGGACCCTTTTTCAATCCTTTCATTATTATAATTAGCCACAAAAAGGCCAAACTGAGACTCCAGGAAGCCCTGGCTTCCTGACCTCTGTGCTGTTCTGGGTTCTGATTTATGAGAGTTCAAGGTTGCAAAGGAACCAGCCAGGAAGGCACAAATCCATTCTGGCCTTAGTGCCATGGCAGATGAAAATGCTGCCACCTCCCCTGAAGAAGAAAGCCATGGCAGTGCCAGGCTCTTCAATAGAGCACAGCTTTGTGCCAAGAGGACCCTCTTAAAGTTGTACTGGAAGCATCTCCCTGCAATGATTTACAGAGTGGCCGGCCACACCTTCCATCAGAGGAAGAAAGAACAGGACAGCAGCCTCATTGCCATCCAAGCTGATTTGTTAGCTAAAGATCAATCATCATGGCAGACAGAAACACAGTGGAGATTATAACATACATGGTAAATGTGACTGCCTTCCCAGGAAGGGAGATGCAAGGGAGGGGTGGGAGAGAAAAATGATGGATAGGGCTAAACAGATAAAGTTTCTTTTGCGGCGATATTACATCACCCTTGGATAGAAAATGTGATTTATTTTCCCCAAGGCTGAGGACAGGCAAGGCAATGCTTTGGGAACCACTTTGCTGTTAAGATTGCATTCAGTGAAACATTTTTTCAGACCCTTGGGTAGTGAAAAGAAAAGCAGCCAGTGATCACCAGAACAGCCACTATTTATTGAGCACCAAGCACAGAACTAGATGCACGCATTCCCTCAACTCCTAAGAACGGGCTGAAAGTTAGTAATATCCCGATGATATACAGGAGAATAAATGGAGGGCCAGCAAGTCAGAAAGTTCATGGATGTTTTCTGAGGGTCCATTATGGACCAGGCACTGACTGCTCTATATGCTAAGGATACAGTGGTGAATATCAAAGACTTAGTTCCTCCCTGAAAGGAGCTGATGTCCTAGTAGGAAAAAATACATATAAACACTTAAACAAATAGTAAGGCTATTTCAAGTACAGATAAGCACTATGAAGGGAATGAAGTAGTTTGGTTTGTTACGGAGTGACTTGTTAGGAGAGAGGCTGCCACTTCATCTGGAGCGCTCTGGGGAAGAGGTGGTGACACAAAGGTCAGCCATGTGAACACAGTGGAGAGGAAGTTTCAAGAAGAATGAAGAGAAAGTGCAAAGGGCTAGAGATGAAAGAAGATGCAGAAAGAAAGCTAGTGGGGCACTGGGCACTGGGAAGGGGATGGGCAAGGCTGCCCAACATATCCAAAGTCATGCCATTAGGAAGGGTCCAAGCCAGAACGGCCACCCAAAGCTATGTCAGAAACTCCTGGGCAGCACGATTTTGCACACTGAGATAAACACACAGCAACATCTGGAGGAGTGCCGCTCATGGGTGTGGAGTCAGCCTGCCCAGGTGTAAATTCTGACCTTACCAGGTAAAACCTGGAGGATCTAGTTTGGGGAAGTAACCTGACTTCTCTAAGGCCTCCGTTTCCTTATCTGAAACAGAAAAGGATCACAATATTAATTCCTTCCCTAGTGAGTGATTGTGAGAATTAAGGCTAAACCATGTGAATGAGTGTGTAAGCATTGAGCAAGAGCTATTTTTCATACTCATATGTTTTTTTCTAAAAGGAATGAACTTTTTTTCTAAAAGGAACTTTTTTTGTCCCAAAGTTAGACAGGTCATGGTTAAGCTGATTTTCCTGGGGTGGGAGGGCTGGGAGACACTATGGGAGTAACCCAGTTCCCAAGAATTTTGATGCCCTAAGACTGGAATAAGACACTGGTTTGGTATTTTTCCCCAAAGGAGGAGACCTAAACCATGAGGACACAGTGCCCAGAGGTGACAGGATCTCAGATAGGGATGGCTATAGAAATGATCATAAAGTCTTAATCCTAAGTTACATGGCCAAAGAGCAGCAAGGAGGGTCCCCATAGCCAGAAAGGAGGGTCCCCCTAGCCAGCCATGTAAGGAGACACCCTGACCACCTCTTGCTTGGATTTCAATCTGTCCTAAGTAGTTCATCTGAAGGAGGAGAATTTAACAAAAAGGATGCTACAGTTCTCCCTGTGTTTTTCTATGTTTGCATTGTGACCAGTGATAGGACAGATCTTTGGTTGGTAAGTGTCCAGAACAAATCACACTTCACATACTATTTGTTACTTTGTTTTGCAAGTATAATATTTTATCTAGGGGAAATCTTGATAAACTTGGTCAGTCGTGATCTAGAAGGGAAACTGAAGCAGCTCAAGGACATCAAAACTGTAGCACATTGCCAATGAGTTGTGAGCTCCAGTCCTGGGGGTTGAGGGGCAAGAGATGCATGGCCATTGAAAAGAATCAGCTTTGGACATCAGCTGGAAGAGGGCCTTGCCATCTCTTCCTGTCTGCAGACTCCCAGAGCCATTCCAAGGTCTGGTTCTCCCCACAGCCTAGACCCATAGAGACAGTGGGCTTGACTGTGTCACAGGTTACAGAATGGAAAGTGGAAAGGTCTATGGGCTCACAGTGCAAATGTAGGTGGCCAGACCACTACCCAGGGGCACTTGGGGCGGGTCTACCGCTGACAAACCAGTTGCAAACAGCTCCTTGCTCTATGAAATTCTGGGCGTATTTGTCCCATACTACATCTTCAGTATGTGCATGTGTAGGCAGGGGAAAGACAATGCTTATTCCCATAGATCCCTAGATTCTACTGATAACCTTCGTAAACCTATAAACTGGACCCTGTGTCCTCTTAGGCTGTAACTTCCAGGTTTTCTCCCTCATTTTGTGGGACTGTCCAAAAGCAAGCCAGGATCCTTGGGCTACTCTCCCTATGCCTTCTTCATATCTCAAGTTTCAGGTAAGCACATTAATTACAGCATTCTACTCCAGATAGGAGGAGTGTGGGAGAGTCCACTGGAGATGAGAAATAAAGAATGGACATGGGTGCCTAAATATGGACATTTCCATTAGGAGCTTTCTTTTACATTTTAGTTATCTTTTATATGGGCACTACCTCACATGGAAAATATTCCAAAATGCAAGATGGTTATACAACGAAATGTGATCTACTTCCAGTCTCTACCAACCATTTCCCAATTTATTTCCCCAACAGTAACTACTGTTACCAATTTCTCGGGTATCCTTCCAGAGATAGTCTGTCTACATAAACATAAATCAATGATCAGAGTCTTTCTATACATAGATCCATACTGCATGACTCATACTGATGTCAAAAAGCAGAACTTGAGATGTCAAAGGAAACCATATCACACGAATCTGCCACATTCGAGTGATGGTGCTACAGGCACCATTTACCAAAAAGAACTTTCCCCTACACATCACAATGAACACAGAGAGATTGCTCCTCCAGGCAAAGATGAAAAGTTTCAGTATCTGTTTATTGAGCACCTACTATGTGGCAGGTCCTGAGCTTGGCACTTGTGAACACACCTGGAGAGAAGAAGGGGTCCTTCCAAGCCAGCCTCTGGACACAGCAGCACGGGGGAGTGGCTTGTGTTAACATGTGAGACAAATGATGAAAACAACAACAAATATCTGTCTACACCAATCAGGGAGTCATTCTTGGTCTGAAACAGGAAACCTGTACAAAATGCCTGCTTCCCTCCATTAAATGAGATATATTTCTTCCTGTAATCCAACTTTTTCTTCGTTACAAATAAAGCATCAAGAGGAGCCCTGAAGGGGACAAGTGGTCCTCAGAGGCAGGCAGGGTTTCTGGGTAGTAGGTACAGTCTGGGCAAGGGGCAGAGAAGGCAGACGGCCCTGTTATTAGGCTGCTGGTACCATCTTGTATTTTCCCTGGCTCTTTTTCAATCTCTCAGCTCTCCACAGGTAACCAGATCTCATTGTTATTAATTATTGAAAGAATGTTTTGGAATGGATACATCACATTTATTAAAAGAAGAAAGAGCCCTTGATCAACACTTTGACAAATGTGCAGTCAGATGTGTAGTTAGAGAAGAGAAAAATTCTTTCCCGAGAAGAGCTAATCAGAAGCAGGTATCATTAGGCAAAACATAAAGATTTCATAGCAGCAGCATCAAGCCCAGGGCAGCACAATCGCATTCTCACTGGCTTTCAAAGACACAGATTCCTCCTTGAATCACTCTTTGCCCCTGCAAAAAACAAAAAACAAAAAAAAAATTTAATTCACACAGATGGACCGGATAGGACAATGTGGTCTAAGGCTCCCCTTTGCTTACAGTTTTCCAATTCTGTTAAGTTGCCTTTACTTTTATACTCTGCCAAAGAAATCTTCCAAAAGAAATCAACTTTGGACAATAAATAAAGGTTTATCGAATAAATATGCTTTAAATCTTTGAAGAAAGCATTTTCCTGGGTTTTTTTTCTTTATTTCTAATCAAAACCCACCTCCTTATTCTCCTTCCATGCCCACCAGCCCATCTTCTCAGACACAGCTGCTGGTCCAATCCTGGGGTGAATCAGAGCAGGGAAAATACCCAACTCTACTTAGACCCGTAACTACCCAATAAAGAGAGAGAAACAAAGCCCTTGAGAAACCTTGAAACTAGAAGTATGACAGTAAAACACAGCATCTCCTCCTCTTTACCCACTATTCCTAAAGGCAGCTGCATCATCCTGGCTGGTTTTAGGGAGATGAAGAAGAGGCTGTTAACTTGAATATTTTACTGAGATCCAATGAAGAGCAGAGGATGGGTTTGAAGTCACTCTCATTGCTGCAGCCAATCAAGCCACCATCCCATATACAATGATCAGTCGTCCACACTGTGCCAGGCACATGCCGTGACAAGAAGGTAAAAAGGCAATAAAGACCAAGTCCTTGGGACTTCCCTGGTCCAGTGGTTAAGGCTTCTCCTTCAAATGCAGGGGGTGAGGGTTCGATCCCTGGTTGGGGAGCTACGATCCCACGTGCCTTGTGGCCAAAAAACCAAAAAACATAAAACAGAAGCAATATTGTAACAAATTCAATAAAGACTTAAAAAAAAATAAATGGTCCACATCCAGAAAACAAAACAAAGACCAAGTCCTTGTTTGCAAAAGTTTTCAATCTAATGTCAGAACCAGCTTAGAAACAGACATGCTGCCATATGTGGTGCCTAAAACAATCATGGGGGATGGATAAAATTCTGGGGACATATAGATTTCTGTGGACACTGCTAGGCTCTGGAAACCAGAAGGGGTATAAAACAGAGTCCCAAGCCACAAAGAATCACAGTAGTTTGTAAAAAGCAAATCTAGGCAGAACAAAATTTATCAAAGAAAAGAGTTTGGAAGAGGAAAAAGAAATAGGGCGGTAAAGAGAGAACACAGAATAAAACCCGCATAGACCAAGCAGGGAGAGTCACATCAGAATGGCCACTGATTGAACAAGCATCTAGAAGAGATGATGTGAGGACAATAAGGAGCCCACCTGCTGTAAAAGGAAACTCTGGTTACAAGGTCTGGAGGCCCAGAATTCGTGATCCCACAGTTTGAAGATGAGTCTGACCCCTCCAGTCAAGGGAAGAGGTAGGACCTCCTGAGTAGGTGGATCCAGAGAGACCCTTCAGGCCTGCTGGAAACATGAAGATGCATCGCTGTCCTGAAGGAGGGTCCCAGCGCTGATAAAGACAAAACACAGCGCTGCTGTGTCCTAACTGGAGGTTGGATACCGGGGCTGAGAGGCCTTGAGATAACAATCACGTAAGATTCCCTTTATGGCTTCTTACAGGTCTCTCTTCCTTACCAAACATGGGCCACTCAAGGGCAGAGAGCACATCTTCATTAATCTCTGAATTATCAGGACCTAGACCCTGTAGGTACAGGATAAGAATATTAAATACTGAATATATGAATAAGTCACTTGGTAGTTTCCACAGGATTTTCATGCACATGTGCACATTTAATGCCCCATTTCAATTCCAAGAGTTGGGTTTTAGAAATTCCATTTTAAAATGGAGAACTAGGGACAGGACAGGAATAAAGATGCAGACATAGAGAATGGACTTGAGGACACGGGGAGGGGGAAGGGGAAGCTGGGACAAAGTGAGAGAGTGGCATGGACTTATATACACTACCAAATGTAAAATAGATAGCTAGTGGGAAGCAGCCTCATAGCACAGGGAGATCAGCTCGGTGCTTTGTGACCACCTAGAGGGGTGGGATAGGGAGGGTGGGAAGGAGACGCAAGAGGGAAGAGATATGGGGATATATGTATATGTATAGCTGATTCACTTTGTTATACAGCAGAAACTAACACACCATTGTAAAGCAATTATACTCCAATAAAGATGTTAAAAAAAAAAGAAGAAGAAAATAAAAAAATAAAGTGGAGAACTAGAGGCTTGGAGAGACTGAATGCCTCTTCTAAGACTATACAGCTGGGAAATAACAAAGCCTGCACCACGCATCTTCCCCAGCAAGCTCACCGTTCGCCCCCTACCACCATCAGTGCACCCACCCTGTGTAGATCCCACTGCGGACCGTGAGAAACCCTCATGCTCTGCCCTCTCTCATCCCTCCTTGTCTCTACACACTCTCTAATCAGGAGTGTTAGAAGTTTCCATGTGCCAGAGACTGAGCTAAGTGCCGGACATACTGTGATGAATCAAAGTCCCTGCTTGCATGGAGTTTGCATTCTAGGAAGGAGACAGAGAATAAGCAAGAACAGACATACGAGATACGAGCTACAAAGAAAACCAAACTCAAAGTTGTGATAGAGGGTGATGGACGAGGCAAGCGTGACTTGGTAGGGTGGTCCAGAAAAGGCTCTCTAAGGAGAGACACCTGAGCTGAGACCTAGTAAGAGAAGGAGCCAATCTTGCAAAAACCTTGCGTGGAGTATCCCAGGCAGGGGGAAGAACATGTGCAAAGCCTCTCAAGTGGGAAGGGCTGGACACAGAGGAGGAACAGGGTGTTACCCAAGCTGAGTTAGATGCTTCCTCCATTCTCATCAGTGCCCTGTGCAAATAAATCCCTGCAACAGGTCTTTTCATGCTATGCAGTCCTCACTGACTTTCTTAGTTCTCTGTGGCCATCTTTAACTGGGGTCTGTCTCTTTCACCTCTTGGTTCCCGATGTCTGGCATAATTCCTGGCACATGGTTGATTTCCAACTTCCCCTGCTATCGGGTCAAGGAGGCAATCTGAATTCATTGGAACCTACTCAGAGATACTCTTGAGCCAGTCGACAACAGGTCTGAGGTCTTCAGAGATGCTCAGAAGAATCAAAACAAAATGGGAAAGTAAGCGGCTACAGAGTTGAGCAGAGGGGAAAAAAATTACCCGCGTCTGTAGCTACCTTCTGAAAGATGTTATAAATAAGAAATTTATAAGTGCGTAATTTACAGGATATCTATGACAGAGCCCAGAGTGCTGATTCAGAGAGAACATAGGTGAGTAATGAGATTTTTATGGGACACTGTGTACAGCTTTGTTCGGGATTTGTAGTCTTGGTTTCTCAGGAATCACGAATGGCTTCCCTGTCCACTCCCAACCCCTTAGGCTGAAAAATATGGATTCAGACAGGATCCCAATAATACACATTTAAATAATTATATCATTCCTGACAAGGCCTACTCTTTGGACATGATCCCATGATCTCTTTTTCCCTGGCAGTCCCAGTAAACCCAGATGGGCAGACAGTCCCTTAAGAAGCTGTGGTATTTAGGAAAATCTGTTCATTTCCACAGCTTGGCCCTTTATCCTTTTCCACCTCCCATTCTTTATTTATGAGGCCACATTTGCATGAAAACAAAATCCTTGTTCATCCAAAAGGCATTGTTAGGCTTAGGTTTTCTGAAGACTCTTCTAATTACAGAGACAATCTTGGGATTGATGCTCAGAATAGAAAGATAGCTCATCAATAAATAAATCAGTAAGTGCAGGTTCCAGGGCCAGATCCACCACTAACTCACAGAGGAAGTCACATTTCTAAATGTTTTTTCATGTATAATGAAAGGATTGAACAAGAATAGTAGTTCCCAGCATAGAGTTCTAGGATGGTCAAACTCCTCAAAATATGCTTTTTGGTTTTTAAAAGCTTTATAGAAAGCACAAACATTCCCTGAAAAGGCCACCTAAATACCTAAAACTGCACATTTCCAAATGACGTTTAATAGTCTAAACATATTCCAAATAAAATTACTAGTTTTTTCCCTCCAAATCCAAATTTTCCTAGTCCACCACCCTCGTACAATCACTCACGTAGTCGTTCAAGCCAAAAATCCAGCAATAGTTTCTGATTTCTCTCTGGCCCTTACTCCCCACATCCCATGAGTCAGGAAGCCCTATCAGATTCACTTCCAAAATATCGATACATCCCGAATCCGTACGTTTCTCTCCATTCCCACCGTCTCTGCAGCAGACTGAGTCATGATTATCTCGCACCTGGTCTTGGTCATTCGCCTCCAGACAGAACCCCTGCTTCCTCAGCAACAGATTACCCCGTGACATTCCATTCTCCAGCCCTGCCTCAAACCCTGCAGTGGTTCCTTTTGCCTTTGGCATGAAATCCCACTTTCTACAGTGGCCGTCAAGCCCTCTATCCCAACACCACCTTCTTCTAGATCCCCCACCCACCCCATTATGGCTTTCCATGCTCACTGGCCTTCTTTCTTTTTCTAGAAAATGCCAAGCTCTTTCCCTCCTCTAGGCTGTACTTTCTGTGCCATCTTCCTGAATCTTTCCTCTAGATCTTAAAGGGCTGACCTCTTATTATTTGCATCTCAGCTCAGAGGTCAATTTCTCTAAGTCTTTCACTCTTTCTCTCTATCTGATATTGTTCTTTCTATCTAAAATTGATAGAGCCACTCTATTTAACATTGCCCACCATTGCCTTCTCACAGTCTTTATCTTCATTTCATTTATTCCTATCTGAAATTAAATTAGATATTTTTGATTAAATGAATCTTTTTTTTTTACTTTTTATTTACGTTGACTTTATATGAGAAAAATGCCTGGTCAAAAGTTCTTGCAGCCCAGTTATTAACACTGATTCTCTTGGGCTGATCGAAACTCTGATTGGCAATAACATATGACTTTCATCTTTAAGAAGGAGAAAAATATTTGATAATTAATAAGTATTATGATGACAGCTAACATTTATTGACCGCTTACCAAGTGCCGGGCATTGTGATAAGCATTTTATGGGCAAATTTCACTTAATCTTCATATTAACTCTATTACATAAATACCTTTATTATGCTCACTTTATAGATGAAGCAACTTGAACACAGAGAGACCCAGCCAAGTGCCTATGGACATTATAAAGCAAGGTGAGAGGACAGGGCTAGAACCCATGTTGTCTGAATCCCAAGTCCAGGCACTTAATCATTATAGTATTCTCCCTCTCTTAGTAGTTGCAACTTAATTTTTTCCCCCCTGAAGTTTTCAGGCAATAAAAATAATGAATACATGTCATTATCTGAAAAAAGTTCAGAAAAATTTTAAGATTATTTAAAAGTGCCATAGAGGTCCAGCTGGTGTCACAATGGGATTCCTTAGTCTAACAGCGGACAACTGATCTGTCAGCTCCCCAAGTTTCAGATACCAATCAACCAAGTTCACAGCTGCCATGTTGCTAATTTGTTCATTTCCAGTGAGAAAATAGCTATCAAACAGACATGATAGTGATGTTTGAAGATCAAGCCCAAACCACACAGGGAGCAAGATTAGGAACAGAATTTATCGGTAAGGATACAACAAAGGCAGGGAGATGAGTGAAAAGATGCTAATGGCCGATGTTCCTGATTCTCTGGGACAGAGGGCTTGGAGGTGGAGTCTCTCCTGCAGAACAGACCTAGACTGGCTCTGACTCTCTTCTACTTCTTTCTCATAAGTACTTTCTTTGTCTACATCAATGCCGATAGTCTATTCATCATTATGTATTAGCCTAGAAAATATTTTATTGCTAGGATGACTTTACACTTTCTCACACTGATCTAAGGCAGTTTTATAGCTTAACTCTCAGAGAACAATCTTACCTACTTCGAATTCTTGTGAAGCATGTTGTTGTGGTCCCTATATTCTACCTACCAAAGAGTATCCATTGGTCCAAAATGGGACGGAAGGGCAGTGGAGAGCTGTCAGCTGGTAGTCTAGGTCCCTTCGAATACTCAATTTCGAACCTTAAATGGGCAAGGAAAAAAATGTTCTTTCCCTTCTTTCCCCTTTCCCTTCAGAGGTTTAAATCTGACACCAGCAATAAGGCATCCTCTGCTTATAATTCTGTCTTAATTCATCATTTACAACAGCAGATCTTATAACCTTCCCTGCTTGTATCATAATGAAGTGAAAAATTGATGGGCAGTCAGGGTAAAGGTTTTACCAACTCCTCTTGCTCTTCCATCAGGATTGCCTGTGAGCATGTTTGTTTTGTTTTTTTCCCACTTCTCTCCCTAACCCATCACATGAATTAAAAGTGATAAGGAACCTGGAAGAACCATCTCAAGCAAGGTTCTGATTTTCAGGAAGTCCCAGAGTCATGTCTTTGGGGTAGCCTGGGGGTTAAGTGTCCTATTTTGATCAGAGAATATTTTCTTGGTATTGGCAATACATAGAGAAACAAAATTCTGGAAAAGAGGTTACCCTCTGAGAATTAAACTAGTAAAATACATGATATGATTGTGATTAGCCATCTGTGAGCATAAAGCAAAAGAGAGCTTGTAAATGTATCACTGAAGAATTTTCAGACAACCAAACCTCCAATAAAGATGATGGGAATAAACTCAGGGAGATGAGTCTGGAAATTGACAGCAATTTAGAAAGCAGAAACTAATCAATTGCAATGCACTCTGCCCAAGAAAATCTTGGGGAGGGGGTGAGACTGCCACTCCAGAGAGCATTCAACACACTCTCCCCAGGAGTATGGCCGTCCTGAGCCAAGGGAAGGGAGAGCCCCAGAAAAAACACCCTGCACTTCCTAGAGCATCAATTTTTATCTGAAGATCTTGGGGAAACTATATTCAAATAAACATGAATATTTTATAGAGTAGACAACTAAAGGGAATATTTTGTGCACCTTGAAGTTTACAATTGACAGGAAGAGAATGTTTTTCTACTGCTTTCCCCAAGTCCCTTCTGTATACAGATAGGCAAGCCTTGCCTCAAATGTTTGCTGGCTTGTTAGCTTCATTGTTTAGGGCTGCCACAAATTTGCACATTCTCCAAATGTGCATATTCTCCCATTTACTCTCTCTCTCTCTCTCCTGCAAACACTGAACAGAATTGTCAGATCCAGAACAGGGACTCTCAACTAGCCCAAGTCACCCAAACCAAGTCCTTGCCTAAAATTTCAATATGTTCTATCAGGGTCCAGTCAGAAGAAGAAACAACACCCGTAATTTGAACAGTGAAAATTTATTTGTAATGTAAAGAATTATTAACTAGTAGCAGAGGACTGATGACTGTGGGATAAGGAGTGGGCATGTGAGCCAACCTGCCATGCCCATTCATTTATGGATTGTCTGCCGCTGCTTTCTCACTAAAACATTGAGCTGAGTAATTCTGAACAGACCGTATGGCCGCAAAGCCTAAGATACTTACTCTCTGGCCCTTTACAGAAAAAGTGTGCTAAATCCTGCTCTGGAGAATATAGGAGTAGCAGATATAGGGCTAAGATAGACCACCCAAAGAAGAACCATCTGAGAAAAAAACACCCACCATGCCGGGCTGAGATTCAGACCTCACTCAAGAAGGTGTAGTTAGGGTCCTCTGGATAGTGGAAAATTCACTAAAGTGCTGTAGGTCAGTGCTGGCAAGTTGGAAACTGCCTGCTGGGGTATAACCAGACTCACCAGGAAACCCCCCATTAGGGTGCCACTGGGAATCACTAGGAATTCACAGATAGGTATCAGCAAAACTCACGGAAGGGTTTTGTCACTGGGTACCCCACATGCCACTGGCAGCCTCGCACTACAAGAGCCAGAGATAAAATTATACCAGAACCCAGAAGAGGAGCCCCTCTTTGCAGTGTCCCTCCAAAGTCCCCTATTGACAAAGCCCGGCATCAAGCCATCTGGTAAACAAGAAATGTTTACAGGGTACAGCTTCAGCATCACAAACCAGGGTAAAAAGCATGAATTTGGAACTGAGAAGCAACAAATTAGGAACCAGTGCTAAGAAATATGTTAAAAGAACTGTAATTTCATAACTTCTGTTGAGTATTTCTAATTGTAGGTTGAAAAAATCTGAAATTTAGAAATGTGGCTTATGTTAAAAAAAGCATGTATAACTGCTCCATCCTCTGAAACCCACTAAAATGGCAGTAAAGGAATTTTTTAAGTATAAAGCTCTAATGAATAAAGACAGTAGGAGGAAAACAAAGGAATTTTTTTTAACTTCAACAAACTTTAGGAAACCAGAAAGCTAGCCATTAGAGAAGTAGTAAATGATACAGAGTGGGGACACCTACAACCCAAGATGCCTGCGAGGGGATGCAAAGCAGTTCACCCCACAGAAACTTTGAAAGGTGTAGAATTTGGAGGCAGCAAGTATCATACATGTTCCGGGTGAGTACAAGGCTGAAATCACAATACATTTGTTGGCTCAGTCTGAGATAACCAAGTACCACAAACTGGGTGCTTTAACAACAGAAATTCATTTTCTCACAGTTCTGGAAGCTAGAAGTCCCCGATCAAGGTGTCAGCAGGGTCTCTTTCTTCTGAGGTCTTTCTCCTTGTCTTGTAAATGGCTGTCTCCTCCCTGTGTCTTCACATAGTTTTCCCACTGTAATTATCTGTGTTCAGATTTCCTCTTCTTACAAGGACACAAGTCATATCGGATTAGGGCCCACTCTGATGACTTCATGTTAACTTAATTGCCTCTTTAAAGATTGTCTCCAAATACAGTCACATTCTGAGGTTCTTCAACATATGAATTTGTAGGGAAGGTGGTAGACAAGTCAGCCCGTAAAACACAGGAAACAGTCAGAAGTCTCTTTGTAGAACGGTTGGTCCCCGTCTCCTCCTTCACCTCAGGAAACCAACCAACTACCTACAAGCACATGTGCACACACACACAGGGGACCAGTGGCTTATTCTCAGGAGAAGCCAAATGGAGAAGGCTCAGGACATTCTTCAAAATACAGGGAAGAGAGGGGTCAAAAGTTGAAAACAAGAGTTTAAGTGACATTTCTGCTTCTATGAATAAGCCTTACAGATGGGTGATTTCAGAAGTCTTCTTTTGAGAAACCTAAGATCCCCAAATAAATGTCTGCTAGATACTGATGTCAGATCTACAGGTGGCTGTCAATCCCAATATATTAAAAATTATTTTAAAAGATGTTCAATCTACACCCTCAGTGCTTCTAGTCAGTTTTTGAGTCATCACTATTAAATGTGAATGAACAACCAGACATTTATAAAAAGCATCCAACATTAGAAGAACCCTAAGCACAATAAAAGCTTTCAACATCTAGGGAAAGCCCGAAACGCAACAGCTGAAAGAAGGATAAGGGGAAGGAGAAGGAAGAGGAGAAAGAGGAGGAAGAAGAGGGGGAGGAGGGGGAGGAAAACGGAGAGGAGGGGTGAGAAAGGAAAACTATCAGCTATGGTGAATAAGCTAGAAGGAATAAAATTAGAGAGATAAAAAAAGACATTGCAGATATAAGATGGGATGCTGTATAGGCAAGAGTAGAGGAGAGACAATTAGAAAAAATGGAGAATTGTTAGTTCAAACAAAAAAATGTAACACTAAGATTGGTAAGTAAAAATTGACACATTTCATGAAGTAGAACAAATAAAACAAAAAGCTGAAACTAAGAGGAAAAAAGATAAGACACCTAGAGTATTGACCCAGGAAGCTCAAAAACAGATTAACAAAATAGAAAAAAAATGGAGAGGAAATTATTTTCAAATTCATATCCAAGAACATTTCCCAGAACCAAAGGATATGAGAATCTCTAGACTGAAAGAACAGCCTACTGTGTCCAGCACAGTGAATGATAAAAGGCAAACACACAGGCTCTGCATTATGAAATTTCAGGACACCAGAGAGTAAAAGAAAAAGAAAATCCTATAAATTACCTGGGGAGTGGGAGGAAAGGTCACTGACAAAGTGTATGGAATGGACTAATATCAGATTTCTTGACAACAAATCTGGAGATTAGAAAGCAATAAAAAAATGATTTCTCAACTGTGAGGTACAATGATTTGTAACCTAGCATTATATACCCAGCCAAATTATCAACCAAGTATAGAGGTAGATTAAAAACATTTTCAGAAAAGCAAGAATTCAAACATGCAATTATCACTGTGAAAAACTTCCTATGAATTCAGGAGCATGTGCTCCAGCAAAGTGAAGGAGTAAACCAAGAGTTTCCAAGGAAAGAGTGGATCCAACAGAAGAACACAAAAAGAAAGTCCATGATGAGAGCCATGAGGCAGGCCTGGGAGGCAACTGTCCAGATAGAAACATAAGAGAGGAAGCATTTGGAGAGAGGAACTTAGTGAAAAATAATTAGTTTATCAATTTTTTTTGAACCATTTGGAAAATAATATGGATGGGTGTATAAGAAATACAATGAAGCATTAAAAAAAAAGTATAAGCACACAAAAAATTAAGCAAAATATGAAGAAAATATTAACTCTAGGGAAAAAACCAATATATACAAGAAAGAAGATATATTTATGACATAGCTCTTGGTTATTAACATTTTTTTCATAGTAATAATAATGTCAGTCTTGATTGGTGACTTGACCAAAATTCTTTACATCATTTTAATGAGAGTATAGGAAGAAAAGGTAGGTGGAAAGGGGGTGGGAGGAAAGTAAGAGAACTAAATCCTCATCTATCACAAGAGAATGTCAATACATAATGTCTAAAATTAATACATGACAAGACATGCATTTTATTTAGAAATATAGAGGTAAGTATGGGAAAACAAGAGCTAAAAGAGTTGAAAGCAATTGTCTATGGGGAGTTGAACTGTAGAGTTGGGAATGGTTAGTTGGGGACCTCTGGTTTTCATTATACACCATTTACTATTTGAATTTCAAACTAGTGCACACATTACTTTATTAAAAATTGAATTTAAGAAGCAAAGAACTGGGCTAGGAGATTGGAGTGAGAAGTGACAGGCAGCTACCTGGTAACTGAAGCACCTGTGGAACCTAATAAATATTGGAGTGAGTAGTGAACTTCCTGCAGGGCTGTGGAAAGGGGCTCATGTTATTTTAACTGCATGTTAAAGGAAAGTATGAGGCCAGCAGAATGAAGGACTCAAGAATATTTGGGTTAAAAGCAAAACCCAAAATTCATGGACTTTAATAAATCCTAGGGTCATTTATGGCTTAATCTTTGCAGACTAGTAATCAAAAGTAATTCAAAAGTAACTCCATTCAAAAAAGCATGACAGGAAATTCAATTCACAATCCAGCACAACCGTTTTGAAAGCCATTCCTCCTGTCTTCACTTCTCTTGCTCTTCACAGTGGCTTTGGATCTCGAAATCAAACCCTCTTCTCTCTGCAGCATGCACCCCACCAGCCCTTGATCATGTAGATTGACTTGGTTTCACTCTCTTTTCTCCACATCTGTGGCCGGTCCCTCTCCACATTTTCGATCAATTTTATATTCAATAAGTAGGCTGGCAAGACCTTTTCTTCAGTTAGCAGAATTGGAGAAGAGAGGAAACCATAAGAAGGTAATAAATATTGTCCTTATTCCCACTCCTAGAATTTTCTGGGTTAAAATCGAAGGCAGGAAAAAAATTCACACCACAAAGCCCTTTCTTTAAGTTATTCCTGCAAAGCACTACAGTGGTATGCTTTCACTCCTGGGGTGAGTTTGTGAAGCTCTGAGCAGAGAAAATGGAACGTCACACATTGGCTGTGCCCAGGCATAAGGGACCCAGACCTCAGGGCTAAATAGTCACTAGAACATATGCTCTCCTTGAGAGCAGGGATCCTCGTCTGCTTGGTTCACGCTGCTGTATTCCCAGTGCCTAGACCAGATCCTGCCCTGAACTAGGTACTCGATATGTTTTTGAAAACTTGAACCTTTGGCAGCGAACATCCTAGCAAGGTCATACAGTTTCAGCAAGCAATCCCCTTCTCCGTGCAGTGACCCAGCCACAGTGCAAGGTGGTGTTTCTCTTGCAAACTAAGAAACTGGAGTGCCAAGATCCGCCTCAGCCTCGTAAGCTGGTGAACATGAGACCATTCCCCAGCGCAGTCTTGATATACTGAGAGAATCTGGTTTCTGAGCGTACACGACCGGGTACCTGACCTCAAACTAGGGTGAAATCACCCAGGAAATCCACTCAAGATGGTCCATTGCAGCCTGCCAGCTGGCCAGCCTCCCCTGGTGATACCTCCAGCTTAATATATAACCTAGTGTTTACAGAACTAGAGTCCTGGGCTAGGAAACATGAGACCCAGAACTGAAAACAAAGTACAGAGCCCCTCACTCTATAGAGCGTGGGATTTCGGACCCAGGACCTGTTGGAGTGGCAGGGGAAATACCCAAGAACACACACAACAGAAAATCAGAATTGCAGAGCTACTGGGCAATCAGCATGTGGGGGAAACCAGGGCTCCCGGGTCACTGGGAGGAAGTTCATGGCGGGAACGAGTCAGCCAGCATGGGTGATTCTAGTAAGATATGGAGACTCAACTAAATATGATCTTTGAGGACATATCAAAATGACAGAGGGAATTTTAAAATGCATTTCTGTACAAATGCAGATGACTCACCGATGTATTCTGAAACAAGCTATTTGACATGGAGTTCCCTTGACCATGCCCTGGGATGACTCGACTTGTTCCCAAGGGTAGAGAGCAATGCCACATCTCCTGGGGAGGAAAAGTAGAGGGAAATGGATTTCCCATTATAATGTGGTCTCCTTTGTTACTTTAGTGTCTACTGTCATCTAAATCATTTCAAAAATCTGAAAAGAAGTCTTATTTTCAAATTCATAATGTTAATCAAAGAGGCTTACCTTTATTATGCTCATAAATCATTCATACATCCTTCATAACAAAGAAATTATTTTTAATTTTTATAATGCTTTTTTTTCTCTTTCTTCATAACAAGAGAGGAAATGAGAATAATATTTTATGTTAATAGGAACAAAATGTTCAAAATGTATGCACTGTATAGAAATCTTATAAAATGTTTCAGTGGAAACATTTTTTAACCAACAAAGGAAATGAAACACAAAAATCCACCTTAAAAGAATGCTGACGATTTTTACTTCAACGAGGAACCTGAGAGGAGTGGATTATGGGTGTGTGGAGGGGAGCCTTGTGAGAAAATGACAGTCCACAGGGCTCGTGCGGTGAGGGGCTGTGTCGAATCCCAATGGGAAGCCCAGCCTGGCTCTCAGGTGCACTCCCTGCTGGTCAGCCCCTTCCAGAGGCCAGGCAAGTCTTCCGGGGAGGGATCGAAATCCCTGAGTTCAGTCTCCAGGGACTGAGGCAGATGCTGCAATATGGGAAATTCTTTCCCTCTGCCAGAAAGATGCCATGACTCCTTGGACCATGCAATTGCTCTAATGATAACCCAAGGATTCATTTTCATGCACTGAAAGGTTAATAGTAAGGGGAGGGGAGAAGGAAATAGCTAATAGTAAAAAGCAGGGAGCCCTGGCATCTCATCAAAACCCACAGCATCCGAGGCAGTACTGGTGGGAAACAAGATTTAGAGGGGAGAGAGTCATTTCTTTGACACTGATTGAGTACTATGCTCCTGCCGCACATAGGCCAGTGAATGCAAAGGTGGTACTTTGCAGTGGGACTGTTGGCATGTGGTGGGACAGAAGTCTGGGGCAACCAGTCTTCCCAGCATCCAGAGAGATTTGTGACCCACATTTTCGGATTTCAGCACCTTCCTGTGGGAACAGCCACCTTGAGTCCTACAGGCGAGCTGATGGGGAAGGACCTTAACCCTCAAGGCAGGACAAACTAAACAAGCAGTTTAGTTTGCCATGAACTCTGGGAATGGAGACAAACCTCTCCTGTCCAACCAAAATGCTACTCCCCAAAATGCCACTCACTGAGTTATTGACTTCTGAAATATCCAAAATTCTTTGAATTAGTCTCATCCTTGTTAAAATGTATTTTTAAACATTTACAGCTTGTGCAATAAATGAATCACAATTTTTGGAGAGCAGATTTTCATCAGTGAGAAAGGGGAAAGATGAAAGAGGAAAAAACATATTTTGAGGACCCATTATATGCCAATTACTTTGCCTGGTGCTTTTTAAATTTATCTCATGTAAGTCTCAAAGTAGCCCTTGTAAATAAGCATGAGCTCCTAAACTGGTCATTTTGTTTGTTTGTTTGCCAGCTTCCTTTATTCCTTCTGCATCTGTTTTCTGCCCTACTGAATGCATCGCTCAGGCTCCCCCGTTTCTGGTAGAGATCGGCCAATGGGAAACACTGGTATAAGATCGCAAGGTTGGGGGAAAGAGAGAGAGATGAAGGTGTTTCTTAATCTTGATTCCCTCCATATTTTCAAGCTGCATTTCTGTCTGCCACTGTTTTTCATTATAAGTCCCTTAATATTTGACTCAAAATATCACTTGCATTATTTTGATAAGCAGTAATTTTAAGAAATGAAGAATTGGACTAGGGGAAAAAACTGGAGAGAGAGGTGACTGTTAGTTACTTGGGAACTGAAACCCTCCCCTTGGAACTTTGAAACTCTCAGAGAGCAATCAGAAGTCATGCGGGGGACTGTGATACATCACACCCAAGCTCATCAACCCAGCACCACAGGTAACCCAGTTCGTGGCCCATGTCTTCCAACTTTCTCCTAATTAGGGCCGTTTTCCTGTCTTCTCGCTTGGGGCAGTGTTCATCTCTCCCCTTGTTTCAGAAGTGATTAACCTGATGGGACCTATAAGGCCAAAAAGCCCCCTTCACTGTTTGCTTCCAGGAAAAGCAGCTAGTTCTCTGACAAATAGGAATTCTGTGTCCAACTCTGATATCTCGGCTTCATTCATATCCCATCTCCACCATGACTCATGCTAAAGTACAAGTGATCTAACGAAATATAAATGTTTACTTGTCTCTTTATTCCTACTGCAACGGGAAAAAAAAATAGTTAAGCCATTGCTCGGTTCACTAACAAAATTAAATACAATTTAAAAGAATGCTAAATACTGAATTTTTATTTCCCATGTAGAAATGGTACAAAGTAAGTATACCACATAAATAAGGAGAATATCAACTGTTTCCATATCCCCAGGATTTTATTACCTAAAGTGCGTTATATTGAAAGAGGATAGTTAGTATAAACTATGATTTTTCATTTATTACACTCCTTTTGTTTTGAATTTCAGGGGCCTATTGTTTGAGACATACTTGTTGATGCCTGTAAATAAAGACCTTTTTTTAACCATACAGCTCTTCTGACATTAACAGAGCAGCTATCCATCTGAAAAAATTGGCCCCTTTGAGGAAGCCATCAGAATTTGTGCAAAAATCAATACCTGTGAATGGGAGCTCTGGCTTGTAATGAAACACTGAGGAGACATTTCACGATCCCTCACCTGCCGGGACTACCCCCTGCTCCGAACTTCTGGGAGGCAAGACACACCTGGGTGGAAAGTAAAATTCCATCAACGGGAAAAGAAACAGCAACAAATTCTCAACTTTGCTTAAAGAGTGGGGCTTAAGTCAAGAAGGATCACATTTCTCGTCATTCTATCTGTAAGAAGCTTAAGAATCAAGCCTGCATATGTTGTGCTTTGTAAATAAAAGAAATCTGATATATATTTTTCTTAAAGAGCAGACTTACTAAAGGTGAAGAATAAAATGCTGCCAAATGAGCTAGCGTAGGCATGATTCTCCTGAGCCAGAAATTTCTAAGAAAGCACTTACCTAAAGCTGACAAATAATTAACGTTCCTAACGATAACCCGATGCCCCGGAGGTTCTGAAAGACCTTTCTGACTCAACTTGCTTCCTGTGGAGCTATACTGCTGGATCTCTGTTATAGCCTCCCAGTTCTTGATGAAGTCATGATTCTCACACAGGGCGCATAATCTTACTTTCATACCAAACAGACTATTTTAATAATCTGTGCAATTAATTCTTGAGCTAGGTTTGTGAAACTTTACTTTCAAAATGTTTCAAGAAGTTGTAGATTAACATCACCAAGTTAAATCACCTTCTGGTCAATGGAATCTCCTTTGTGTCGATTAAATCTTCTTTGGGGCAGTATACATCATAATTGTGATGACTAATTTTGAGTGTCAACGTGACTGGGTGAAGAGATTCCCAGAAATTTGGTTAAATATTATTTGTTGTTATGTCTGTGAGAGTGTTTTCAGTGAGATTAGCATTTTAATCAGTAGACTGAAAGTAGATTTCCCTCCCCAAGGTGGGAAAGGGAGGTATCATCCAGTCCATTGAGGGCTGGAGGAAGGGAAAATTCTCTCTCTCTCTCTCTCTCTCTCCCCCCCGACACAGTGGGACATCAGTCTGCTCCTGCCCTTGGATTGGGACTTACATCACTGACACTCCTGGTTGTCAGGACTTTCTGTTCAAGCAGTAATTTATGCTGTAAGCTTTTCTGGTTCTCCACCTTGCTGACGGTAGATTGTGGGACTTCTCAGCCTCCAAATCACATAAGCCAATTCCTCATAATAAATCTCTTTTTATATGAATACTGTTTCTCTTGAGAAGCCTGACTAATACAATTACTGTCATCATCAGTACTGTTATAAGTAATATAAATAATAAAAAATAATGCTAGCTAACAGTTACCAAATACTTAACTGTGTGCCTGGCACGGTCATGTCAAGGATTATCTCAGTTAAGCCATCCTTTAAAAGGAAGAGGGATTATTTTATCCTCACTTTTCAAATTCAACATTCAATATCTATTTATCGAGCACTTATTGTATTCCAGGCACTGATTTGAGTTTACAGCTATAAACAAGTCTGACGTGGAGCCTATTTTCTCCTATGAAATATGTTAATACATAAGTAAACTAACAGACAAACAAGATGATTCAGGAAGTAAAACTTTTCATAAAGATAATAAAATGACGTAATCTGAATGAGAATGACCATGGGGGCCAGGAAGTAACTAGAGAAAGCTTATTTGAAAAATGATATTTGAGCAAAAGCTTAAGGATAGAAAGTGGTTACCCGTTTGAAGTTTCTGGGAAGATGGTTGATCAGTTGTGTCTGGTGTTATGAGTGTTTCACTGGATGTGAAATCTCCCACTCCAACCGAAACTTCAGTGCTCTGTCATGCTTTACATTCAATGTATTGTTAGCCTTTATATCCCCATAGGGTTATGTTGCTCTGAGATTTGTATCCAGCAGACTAGGCATTTACATATCCTTCTCATGGCCCTCCTCTCTGGTGATGCATGAGCAATTACATCTCTAATCTCCAGTTGCTGCTTTTATTATAATTACCTTTTCTTTCCAGTATCTAGGCATTTTAGTTCTAAACCATGCATGTTATAGCTACTGTGTATTATCAGAACCAGCTGTTTGGCTCTTTTTGACTATTTTGAACAGACTGAGAATGAACAGAAGCATAAAGGTACTTCTGATGAACCAAGAAAACACACACACATAGCACACACACAATCAGAGTTAGCACTAAAACTAAACAAATCTGGCACAGCATTCATCAGTTTCATAAATACCAGGAATACCCACAGGCTATTTGTTGAGCATGATATATTTTTTAAAGAGAGATGTTTTAAATTTTCCATTTTGTGCCAAGGTAAGTTTTATGCCTCTGTAATGTACAACATATGGATCTTATGACATTAGGCATTATTTGCATCCCAATAAAACAGCTCATTAATCAAATGGCCTATTATAACCTCCAGCTGCAGAAACCGTAAAACACGCCCAAGAAAGAGGGTCATTTTTAACTTAGAATGTGTCCTTTTAAAATAACATTTGTCTGATCATGTTAAACAGTGGTCAAATATACAAGAGATGTTAGTGCATTAGGAAAGAGATGGTAATAAGGACACAGCCAGTCCTGAAACACACACATAGTGAATTTCTTCTCTGACTTTGGACCACATGTTTTGCTTTCCTCCAGTTGATTTTCAATGGTGTTTTCTTATGAGGTCAAAACAAGGTCTTTTTGTAGTAACCAGCATTTAGCTATAATAATGTACAGCTAAATTAGGAGCAGGTCAATCGTTGAAGAGCTCATTAGAGAAGTAAATTGGAATTTTACACCCACATCAATGATTGCAAACCCACCAAACTTAATAAAATATACAAACAGGACTATAAGCCCTAGCCTACCGGTTCTTTCATATCAGTTCTTGACGTGTGTGTCAGCCAGGGTCCTAATGGCAAACAACAAAAGCCAACTCCAGCTAACTTAAGCAAAGAAGGATTTCTTTGGAAGGATATTCATGGAGAAAGAGTGCTGCTGCTTCTAACACAATCAGTGAGAAGCTAGAGGGTCAGACTTGGGAATAAATAGAGAAACAGGAATCTCCACAGGGAAGCAAAAAACACAGCAATGGCACCATAACTAAAAGAGCTTGATCAGGAAGCCTCAGTTGCCATTGCCCCTAACATGAATGATCTCTGTTTCTTCTGACTTTGCGTCACTTTCTCAAGATGCAAAGCCCCAGGAGAGCATGGCTATCCGGGTAGAGTTTAGGTTATGGGCCTGCTTGGAGTGGGAAGAGGATCATCCTCTTGGTTTCTTGGGTAGGAAAGCGGTGCCTGGAATTACTCTCCCACTAAGACCTTTACCATGGTGAAAGAGAATCACTACGCTCTGAAAAAGGGAGTGATTACTAAGTTGTGTGAAACATTGAGTACCTGTTACATGCCAAGAACTGTGCTAGATAATTTTCAACAGACGATTTCTCATTTAATTATATTTATATTATATATCTCATTTAATTAAAATCCCCACAGTCCTCATGTGGGGTTTTCTACTCACTTCATAGATGGGGACGATGAGGCTTAGGAATATTAAGTGACCTGGCCAACTTGACAGTGCCTAGTAAGGTACAAGTCAATTATCCAGTCTTGGTCTCCTGCTCCTGGTCCAATGTTCTCTTTGCTGTTCCAGAGCTGCCGTATTAACTGAATTCAACTTGACCTCTAAATTTCAACTTTCTCAGCCCTGATTATTGGTCTGTATGTAGACCAATTAGAACTTTGAGTGACTGAAATAGTCTAGCCAAGAGAATTAGGTTTAGAAAACCAGAGGTTTCACTGAAGGTACTCTTTTGCCTGTCTTTGTGTCATATGATGGTCCTTGTGTCATCTTTGGGATTCAACTATGGTCCTGAGTGTGCAAAGATAAATCACCTAGACTCATCTCAAATATGGACACACAACTCCATCAGTATGGGCATCTTTCCATTGTCCCCATAATAGAGTTATTACACCAAGAGTGTAGCACAGCAGTTGTCCAGAGGCTGACAAACCACCCTGTTTGGTTTTCCCAATCACTGAGAACATATAAGAAGATGATGCTGACAGTCATATATGCCACTTGTACCCATGAGGGCTACTACCCAGCCCCCAATACATGGGGCTACCTTCTAGGAATTCCAGGCTGAAAGACTGTGCTCTGTTTTATGAAGAGCTCAAACTGTGGAGTCAAGCTGACCTGAGCTCAAGTCCTTTCACTGCCTTTCACAAACATGTTCTTGGGTAAATTTTTCACTTTCTCTAAGACTCAATTTCATACTCTATAAATTAGAGATCATGATATTTACTTTGCAACATTTTAAAAATTATCAATAAAGGTAAAGCCCTCAGCTTCAAGGCTAGCTCATATAGATGTTCAATAAATGGTTGCTTTTATAATTAATATTGTTTTGAGTGATACATGACCAGAAAATCTTTTCAACCTATTTTCCCTAGGTGGATGAAGTACAAGTTCATGAGTTTTCAGCATTATGATTCCACTACATAGCATTTTGCCCAATATAATAATTTTGAATTTGATGATATATATGTCATTGCATATCTACTGTGCTATTTCTATTTGTCAGAGCTCTACCATAGAAACAGAATGAGTGATATATATAGATAGATAGATAGATAGGTAGGTAGATAGATAGATAGATACACTTTATATATATATATATAATGTATATATTTATATATTATCTAATTATATATTTTATATAATATATATAATTTCAAAGAATTGGTTTCCACAATGTAGATACTAGCAAGTTTTAAATATCTAGAGTAGACCAGCAGGCTGGAAACTCTCAGACAGGATCTGATGCTGCCATCAGAGGTAGAGTTTCTTCTTCCTCCGTTTTGCTCTGAAGGCCTTTCAACTGATTGATGAGGCTCACTCAGATTAGTAAAATAATCTCCTGATTTGAAAGTCAACTGATTGTAGATGTTAACCATATAAAAATATCTTCACAGCAACACCTAAATCAATGCTTGATTGAATAACTGGGTATCACAGCCTAGCCAAGTGACACATAAAAGCATCAGAGCCCACCCTTTATCAACTTGGCACCTATAAATATCTCCTTAAACAATGCTTAAACTTCCATTAAAGACCAAAAAAAAGTAATATTTCTGCCTAATAGAATACACCTATCTTGTATACAATCAAAAATGCACTAGCCCTTTCCCTAGAAGAGGATGCAAAGTGGGTATTATGTACACTTCTCTCTGATATCCTATAACTTAAATACTGTGATGTAAACATAACTATTATTAATACATCTTACATTAGATGGTAAGGGAATGAGAGAGGAAAGAAAACAAAAATATTATATATCTGAATACACACACGCACATACATATACACAAATGAAAAAATTCATAAAAATTAGGAAGAAACATTAATAAAAATTACAGTCTTTGTTTCTGTAATGGGCCACGTGGTCATAGCTAGAACTTATAACCACTTTCTTCCACAGTCCATTCCATATTCTCTTTGCCTTTGCAAACATCTCAGCTGGTCATGGTTTTTAGCTTGGTGAGGTGACCCAAACCTTCATTCCTAAAGGGTCTGGGCCATTAACAATCTGGTTTGAATTAGTCATTGCATTTTCCATTGACTTTAATCACAGGTCATAGTAGTACTAAGAAACACCCTAAGGGATCTCCTGTATTCCAGACATAATCTTCCTTAGCTCCACTGTGTAGTAGCAGCCCAATTTCCCCTGGGAGTCAAGATCAATAAACCCAGCCAGCACAGGACTCCCTTCTTTGCCTGTTGATTCAGAGGCACGAGGAACAAAAAGTGGCTTCGTAGCAATCTTAACCTCCAGTTCAATGAAATCACCATTGTGTCTCCTAGTTGGAAGCATTCCTCCCTTTGGAACTAAGACCTCTAGAACAACAGAGAGTAAGACCACGGGACATGAAGCAAAAGTTTTGGTGAGGATCATTAGGGGTGATAGTAAATAGCGCCATTTCCATTTCTACCCCTTGTTTCCTGGACATGTTAATACCAGCTATTAGGAAAACGGCATCATACATTAGATGTTGATTTAGAGCATATATAGCTGCTGGATAACACTGTTCCAGCCCTGCAAGGTATTACCACCTCACTGGCATTGTAACTGAGTCTTTAAAAGGCCATTTTATTGTTTAATCAAGCCACCTGCTTCAGGAAGATGGGGAACATGGCAAAGCTCATGATTTCCACAAGCATAGGCCCATTGCTGCACTTCGTTTACTATGAAGTGATCAGAAACAATTCTGTGTGGAATACCATTATGGGAGATAAGGAATTCTGTAAGTTCACAGATGGCAGAAGCATTGTATGCACGGAAGACAATCCATGTCCAGAGTAAATGTCTATTCTAATAAGAACAAAGCACTGCCCCTTCCATGGTGGAAGTGCTCCAATGTAATCAACCTGCCACCAATTAGCTGGTTGATCACCCTGGAAAATGGTGCCATACTGGGGACTCAGTGTTAGATCTGCTACTGGCAGATTGGGCACTCAGTAGTGACCATAGTCAGGTTGACCTTAACGAGTGGAAGTCCATGTTGCTGAGTCCCTGCCACTGTACCCGCTCTGTTCATGAGTTCATTGCACAGAGTGATTGGGATGGCTGAGGAAAGAGGCTGACTGGTATCCATGGAACAGGTCATCCTATTCTATCAATTATTAATATTCTCCTCTGTAGAGGTCAACCTTCAGTGAGCATTCACATAGGACACCAATATCTTCGTGTTTTTCACCCATTCAGAGAGATTCATCCACATATCTCTTCCCCAGATATTGTCACTAATTTTTCAGCAATTTTCCTTCCAAGTCCCTGACCAAGCCAAACCATTGGTGGCAACCCATGAATCAGTATAGACTCATACCTCTGGCTATTTCTCTTTCCAAGCAAAATGAGTAACCACTGAGAGGATTTCTTTTCGCCACTGTTCTTCAGGGATGCTGCAGCTGTCCACTTGTGAGTGGTGCCTGATTATCAGGCAGAATTGTCTATAAATCAAAATTTTTTTCTCTTCTTTGGTCAGTTGGTTCTAGGGAACTCCCTATTAGGCCATTGGTACAGATTTGGAGAAAGAAGGTAATATAGCAAGAATAGGGACCATGGGCATTTGTGGCACTTCCTCATGTAACTTATTATGCCTTCAGGGTCTGATCTTGTACATACTACTTCCATTTGATAAGGGAATGCATCCCATCTTGGTTTGGGTAAGTCAGAAAACAGCAAATTCATGATGCACAGGTCAGGTCAAATGGAAACTTAGTGACTTATGGTTAAGTATTGGCCTCTATTGGTTAAGTACGGCCTCTATTAAGGCCCTGTAGTAAGCCAAAAGATCTTTCTCAAAAGGAGAGTAGTTATCTACAGAGGAAGGCAAGGCTTTGTCCCAAAATCCTAAAAGTCTACACTGACCAATCAGCATAGTATCATCAACGTAACGGATGTGACGTACAATGTGATGTCTTGTAGAGGGCAAAGTTGGTCAAGGTCCATGCAGACTAAATTACGACATAGGAATGGAGAGCTGATATACTCCTGTGGTGGGACAGTGAAGGTGTATTGTTGGCCTTGCCAGCTGAAATCAAACTGCTTCTGATGGTCTTTACTAATGGGTATCCAATAAAAGACATTTTCAGCTCAAGAGCTGCATATCGGGTACCAGGAGATGTGTTAATTTGTTCAAGCAATGAAACCACATCTGGAACAACAGCTGCAATTGGAGTGACCACGTGGTTAAATTTACGATAACCCACTGTCATTCTCCAAGATTCATCTGTCTTCTACACAGATCAAATAGGTGAGTTGAATGGAGATGTGGTGGGAATCACCACCCTTGCATCTTTGAGGGCCTTGATTAGAGGCACTAATGATTGCAGTCCCTCCAGGAATGCAATATTGTTTTTGGTTCACTACTTCCTTAGGTAGCAGCAGTTCTAATGGCCTCCGCATGGAATTTCCCACCATAATAGCCCTTATTACACAGGTCAAGAAACTAATGTGTGGATTCTGTCAGTTGCTGAGTATATTCATTTCAATTATGTATTCCAGAAATGGGGGGGGAAAAACCGCAGGAGGGGTTCAGCAGCTCTCTGAATCCACTGTGTTCTGATCTGGACTAAATCTCCGTTGACCACCTGGTCTCCGTAGCCCCTGTTCTGTTTGCCCGCTGTGATGTTTCAGGTCTTCTGGAATTAGTGTTAGTTCAGAGCCAGTGTCCAGTCGTCCCTAAAAGGTCTGATTATTTCCTTTCCTCCTTTTCTTCTCTTTTATCCTGGTAAAAGATCATAGATCCCTTTGGGGAAGGCTGGGGAAAAGTTTGAAAGTATTAGCTTTTGGCAGTAAGCAGGGTCCTTTCTCAAGGGGTCCTGGCCTTAACTTGCTCAAGTCTGGGAATTGACTGAGGAGCCCTGACTCTTTTACTTTACTAGGGCTGCCATAACAAAATACCACAGACTGGGTGGCTTAAACAACAGAAATTTATTTTCTCAGAGTTCTGGAGGCTGGAAGTCCAAGATCAAGACATTGGCAGGAATGGGTTTCCCTGAAGACTCTCTAGTTGGCTGCAGATGACCACCTTCTCTCTTTGTCCTCCTATGGCCTTTTCTCTGTGCTCACACATCACTAGTGTCTTTTCCTCTTCTGATAAGGACACCACTTATATTGGATTAGAGCTCCATCCTTATGACCTTATTTAACCTTGATTACCTCTTTAAAGGCCCTATCTCCAAATTCATTCAAATTAGAGCTTAGGGCTTCAACCTCCAATTTCAGAGGGACACAGTTAAATCCATAGCACTCTGTTTCGGTGATTCAAGTTAGACTTCTTTTCATTCAGCCTAGAACTCTTCAACTTATACAGATCAAGTAAGAATTTAGTAGAATGTCCATCTATTCCTTTTCTAGAGACACCATGATCCACTAGCCAGCACCATAGGTCTCTGTGAGTCAGATTATTCTAATTACTGCTTTGATGGCAGCAGATCCCATTGCACTTTCTGGCCTAAAGAGAAGGGTGACCACAGAGCTCTTCAAGGACACTGGGACTGCCCTCAAAATTTATTTCTCACAGTCATCGTGAAAGGTGTGTCCTCTACATCCTCCCCGGGTGGATGAGCAGGTCTTCTTATGTGATAAATCCACTCTAAAATTCCAACCTCCCTAAGCCTTTAAATACCTTCCTCTACAATACAACAAGGCAGTTCTGGCATTTCAACTTAAGTTCGAGCAGGCAACTTTTTGGTCCACATTTCAGCCAATCAGACAAACAAATCTAAAGCCCTTTTTAAATCCTCAAGTTAAAAAATTGAATGCAGAATCTCTGCTCTGTGGGCACATGTCAATGAATTCAGCCTGATTCAACTTTATGTTCCTTCCAGTTTTATCCCACACATTTAATACCCACTCTCACACATAAATTGGAAAAATCATGCAGTTCTTTCGGTGCGTATTGCATCTCCCCATGCATCACACACTGCATCTCACCCTCTGGAAATTGAGTTTAGTTATAATTTTAGAAGCAAAGAGGAGTAGGGTATATGTCCTAAGGAAGATCAACAGTGTCTTGCCAGGGAACTACCTCAAGAGAGACCATTACAGATTCTTCAGACAAAACAGAGTTAACCTCCTCAGACAGAGAAGGAAGGGTGGTTTCTACTGGCAAAGAAGATTCAGCAGAACTTAGGAGTTCAATAACCTCAGGGTCATTGGGATCTGTTTGTAGATCCTCATTCTAATTTTCAGGATCCCATTCCTTCCCAATCAATGCTCTCACTTTAACAGAAGAAACTCTATAGGTTGGGGATTCAGTTTTTGTTTTATTATAGCCACTCACAGGATGAAACTCAGGGTTTGGCTTTCAGAAATCTCAGCCCTCAACTATAGAAGATAAAGGTTGCTTTCAGGGCAGATTTAGAAGTTTTCAGGTCATGTATATGGAGCTTGAGCTAGGAACTCAGAGCTCTGAGTTCATTCTTTTATTTCCCCAGTTTCTCCAGGTAGTTAGGAGCAAACAGCCAATCTCATTATATATCTTAGTTTGACTAAAATGTTCTAAGCTATCAAATGCATGGTCACTGATAACCTCGCCTTTTATACACACTTGATTAGGAGTATCGAATGACGGTATTTTGTGTATTTCTATTGCTACATCATGCCATGGACCTCCAGTGCCCTCTTTACCACTGAAAATAAGTTATTAGTGCCTTTAAATCTAATCAATCTAATCAGATTAGAGAACCAATTCCAGAAAACCTAGAATAATTCAGAAACCTATCCTAAAGAATCTGTGCTTTTAGAACCACTCTTGCTACCAAAATCTGTATCTGTCAGGGTTCTGAAAGAGATGGAGAGCCAGTTTAAAGAAGATAGATTAAAGAAAGTTAGAAGAAAAGGAAGGAAGGAAGGAAGGAAGGAAGGAAGGAAGGAAGGAAGGAAGGAAGGAAGGAAGGAAGGAAGGAAGGAAGGAAGGGAGAGAGAGAGAGATGGAGAAAAAAATTAAGGACTGGCAAATCTGAAATCCATATGGGAGGCCAGCAGACCAGAAACCTGGGCAAGAGGTGATGCTGTCATCCACAGGAGTAATTTCTCCCTTCTCAGAGAAACCTCAGTTCTGCTCTTAGTCTTTCAAACGACTGGATGAAGCTCACCCAGATTATGAAGGATAATCTCCTTTACTTAAAGTCCACTGATTGACTGCCCACAACTACAAAATACATTCAGAGCAACATCCAGATTAGTATTTAATTGAATAACTCAGTACTCTTGCTTAACCAAGTGGAGACATAAAGCTAACCATCACACTATTGTCTGCTCAGAAAAATTGGAACATTAGAACATGTGACATTTAAAGAGAATGAAGTCCATGTGATTGCCCCTCATTCCAAGTACTGCTCTGGCATTGAACTCAGTCCAGGTAATTCTGGAAATAAATCAAAATCCAATAACTGAGATGAAACCAATGTTGATCTGTCAAAGACAACACCAGAGCAATGAGACCTGCCTCTCAATATAGTTAAGCCTTTGGGAATGGGCATTGGTCACTCAGCGGGTGAGAATTAAGGGGGCTTCCTGCCCTAAAGTAGTTCTGTGGCATTAAAGCACACTGTTTCCAGGAGTCTCTTTTCAAAACTATTCCTGAGAGTGTTCATATTATGTCATTAGTAAGAATTATATTGAATATTAAACAAGACTTTTGGCAAGAATCCAAGGAAATAAAACACATGAAAATGTGGGGTGTTTTTTTTTATCAAAGCAGAGAAAGGAGGGAGGTGGCCCTTGGTTGAACAGCTATTTAACCTTAAGACTACATTACATCACTTTACGTTAATTCATCTTATCCTCAAAACAACCAGGAGCAAGTGTTATTATCACCATTTTAAGTAGGAAAATTGAGGCTAATAGTTGGTGCTGAAGGTTTCTCCATCAGTCTGGCTCAGGATACACTTTCCATTACATCTAGTTACCGTCCAATCAGAATATATCCCCAAGAGATGCAGAGAGAGCCCGGGGGGCAGGAGGAGGAGAGGGAGGAGCAGGGAAAGGAGAGGTCGAGAAGAGACCTGGAATCTTTTTCACCTCTGCATTGACTGCCCGGCTGTAATTCCATCCTTCTCCAGAGAACAGGTAAGTCATCTCTGGGGATATCCAATCGTGTCCAACCTAAGAGCAGCCCAAATTCTCAGAGCCTTCTATACTCTCCCAACAGCCAGTTCCTGCCAGTCTCAGCCCTAATATTTGCAGGGTCTGTTGCAGGAGTACAAATGAAGGCCCACACACCATATCTCTAGACTTTTAGATGTGAGAAACCAAGCTAACAACTTTTATGTGAGACATATTCTATCTGCCTACCTTGACAAGCATGCCTTCATAATGACCTAGAAGGCCAGTTTAACTTCGCCCATCACAGACTTGGAGTTTCATGCTAGAGCAGGGTGGCAGTGAGGGGGAAGCTGGTCTGCCCCTCAGCCCAGAGCCCACCTCACTTTTCTCCTACCCCCACCTCCCTGTTGCACCCTGAGGAGCATCATATGCACATGTGCGGACACACCATCCAGCAGCAAACCTTTGGGCACACCTCACCTAACAGCCTCCCCTGGACCATACCAGGGACCAAAAGACTTCTACCTGCAGAGTGGCTTCACCACCTCAGGAGGATGGACTCCTGAAATAGACCCTGGAAGGGGGGCTGGGACTATTTGAGAGGGAATTCCAGGTACCAGGCTGCTTGAGCAAGATCTAGAAGGGATGAGTATAGCATAGCTCCTTGTTCTCGAGCTCTGAGCCCACTGGGGAAAGACACAGATGGAAAAGGACCAGAGCAGGACCCTCTAAAACATGGGAGCAGGGGCAGAGACCCCTTTTGCTTGAGTAAAGCACAGTATAAAGACTCAAGATGGCCTGCCTGACAAACTGCAGCTCCCGGCCCCTCGGCTACTACTGTACCCGGCTCCCTCGCTCAGCCTGCCTCTCTCACTCACTGCCAATTCCAGACCCATTAAGACAATGTATTGTCGCAATGTTCATTTCACAATAACGTACGCAAGGCATGATTTCACAGTCAGCAAGTCTAAGTACACTCCCAAACCGCTATTGCTAGAAGAAATGGTCTGGTGGGGTTTTGCACTGTAATATTTATTGTGGCAATAACACAGAGCTTCCCACCAACACACACACACACACACACACACACACACACAAACACACGCATATACACGCTGCATCTGCTTGTTCCAGAATCCAAAAAAAGGGAGCAGCATATAAAAAGAATACATTTGATTAAAGTCTCTAAGAACAGGCTTTCCCTTAAAAACAAAAAAGGAAAATAACTAAAACCGCCGAATTTGGTTAGGCTTTTATTTCTCTGGATCACAAGGCATAATTTGTTTAAATAGGATCTTGGAAGGTTTAGAAAAAACTTGTAACTTTCCTAAATATTTCTGGGCTCCTAGAATCTCAGGGGTTGATTCCTGATTCCTAACATTCTAACTAGGCATTCTAGCCTCGAACATTGTAATAGCAGAGTTTGCATATTGGGAGGGATAACTTCTGTAGTTGTATTATGGGAAGTTGCTGGCCAGTGCCCTGCAGATGTTCACAAAACTCACAGAGGAGGTTGTGGAGCCCCTGAGCCCTGTATGTGTGTCCTACTCCTGTCTGTCCCACCAGGACATTTTTAGCACTTTTAATCTTTCTCATCACCTTGTCTGAATTATCTCTTTCATTTTCATCCATGATTTATTTTTAGCACATGGGGTAGTCTCTTATTTTCTATTTCTTGCTAAGTTACAATGACGTTCTTATTGTAAAATCATTTTATATATTTTTTTAATTTGACCATGCTGCAAGGCTTGTGGGATCCTAGTTCCCCAACCAGGGATGGAACCCGGGCCCTCTGCAGCAAAAGCATGGAGTCCTAACCCCTGGACCACCAGTGAGAACTCCCATAAAATCATTTTCACTGTCACGTGAAAAGCCCACATATGGCATTCTTAAGCCATGGGCACTAAGATGTGCCCTGTACACAGGAGACAGCCTGTCTCCATGCCTTACACCATAAAAATCACTTCCTTATTATAAGTAAACACAACAAGAATTAGAAGCTTAGAAACACCACGCAAAGAACCAATCATTCATTGGGTTAAATGAATTGATCCCTAACCCTGGAATGAAAGAGACGTTCAAAAAACATTAGTTTCTTCCCTTCCAGTTGAGTATAATTAGTTAAATGTGCACTAGTAGGTATGACATAGGTGCTACTGAAATCTGTAAGACCAAGGCTCAAATTCTACTATTTGCTGTCCAGCCTTGGCCGAGTTACCTTCCCTGAGCCTCAGTTTCTCCATCTGTAAAATGGTACCCACCTCAAAGGGTAAAGAGGTCATAGGTATGGGATCCTTTGGTAAGTGCCAGACACAGAGTTAAGGACTCAGTAAACTTCAGTATAGCTGAGTACATGCAGTGACACAGATCAAGTTTCACATCCTGACCCTATCACTTACCAACTATGTTACCTTGGGCAAATTAACCTCGCCAAGAATCATTTTCTTAAAATAATAATTCTTACCTCACCAGTTTTTTATGAGGTTGATAGTCAATAACATAAGAAAAGTGCCACATTCAGAATGTGGACATATTAAGCGTTACTAAATGATAGCAATTATTAATACATTTTTAAAGGAGAGATTAAAAGCTACCAGGGGAAGAAAACTATTAGATCCCTATATTGCAGACTCATATCATTAAATTGGAGAGAAATAGGCACGATTCAGAATCCAAAAATAGAGATAATCTGAAAAGCTGTTTCAGGAAACTTTCTTTGATGGATTCCATAAGATAGATAGATAGATAGATAGATAGATAGATAGATAGATAGATAGATAGATAGATAAATATTCCATAATATATTTTATATATATTATATATACACATATACTATATATATATATATATATACACACACACACAGAACACTAGTGCCCTAGAATAAGTGTTGAAGTGAATTGAGTGAACCCTGCAAATTCCCCTCTCAAAGCCCCCATCACCCTGTATGGAACAGTGAGCGTTCTTGAAGACCCAACATAATACCCTTTCTCCCTGGATGTTTACCATAGAGCCTGGTGCACAAAACTACTCAGTAATTTTTAAATAAATGTTTCTGCCTCTGTAGGTCTGTTTCCCTATCAGAACATAAGTGCCTGAAATGCACAGATGGTATAACTCATGTCTGTATTCCTTGCATCTGATACAGAACCTGTCACATAGTGGGTCCTCCACAAGCCTTGAACCATTAATTCATTCATTCATCTCAATCAATTTAACTAAATTAATGAAACTGACAGCACAGCATTATGTGTGTCACTGGAGTCCTCTGAAGCATGGGAATCCAGCCACGGTATTTTCTTGTTTACATGCCTATCAGTCAAATGCGAAACGGCTCGGCTGTACAGACGGTGGTAAAGCAGTCTTGCTATTGCTCTCTCCTCCTACTCTTATAACAAGCATCTCCTAATAGACGTGCCTTTCAGCAAGCTGCCGCGTGCTGTGAGTGCACCAGATAAGCCGGGGTGATAATAACAAAGCTAATGTTTCAGAGATTAAGTCATAGTAGCCCACGAGAATGTTGGGATGTTAGAGGCAGCAATCTCCCTTGTAAGCAAGCACTCAAAAGAGGAGTGGGAGGAAAGGAAGGGGCTGGATAATGATCCAGGAGAACCTGTCTCTGTGTTTCCAGCCCAGGAAGTCAGGGATGCGCAATAGGGGGTAAGACCTGTAGGGGAGAAAGCCCAGGAACTGTGAAAAGGGCAAAGCTTCACCATTCAGAATCTTGTGTTTACAAAAAACAAAAATAAAATTATAAAACTGTAACTTTTGAATCATCTTCATTGCTTTGACAAGAAATCTCATTCGTTTCATGGCCCAGTCTTCCCTTCCCCTCCTCCCCCAGGACTGTGTCCAAGTTCTAGGGGGGTTTGTGCAGAATAAGGGTGTTTGCAGGTTCCAGAAATGGCTGCCTGGACCTCATTTGTGACCTTCCCACCCTGGCATGGGACATGTCCCTGTCCCCAACTGGTCTCCTGTCCTCAGTCTACACTGCTCAGTGCAGCATCGGCCCTTGTTCCTGATGTCAAGGCTTCTTTGGGTCCTGCTCTCTCTCATTTTCCCTGATCCTCTCAGAGGTAGGAGGTCTCGCTGCTCCTCCATCACCCTGGGGTCAGACAGCTTCTGTGAGGCTGGGACCCTTTGCCTCTGGTACCCTACTCTCGGGTGCAGGGGGATGACTCCGTTGATGCCATGCCTGCTGGGGCTGGAGGGCTGGGTGAGTGAGGTTGTCACAGCACCACCTGCTGGACATCCGTGCAGCCACCTCTGCTCCGGGGCCTAATGCCTCCCGGACCTGTACCTGAGATTCGGACTCTGGATTACAGGCTTTCTTTCCCCTCTCAAATCCTCCGAACCCAACTGAGGTTTATGTAAACCTACCCCTTCCCTGGTAAAAAGCTCAGTCCCCAGAGTGAGTCTTTCCTCTTCCTTCCCTTCTATTTCCCCTCAGCCCAAGACTCCTGAACAGCGAAGCTGGTCCTCTCTCTTTTGTTGCTGATTTTCCTCAAGCCTGAGGTCTTTGAGACTCAGAGGCAAAAATCGGGCTCCTTTGTCATGTTGTCTGTCATGCCCTCCCTTCCAGAGGCCATGAGGGCTGCTCCGTAGGGCAGCTGCCTGCACTGTGGATCATACAAGAAAAAGCAGGGGAAGTCCACACTCAGAGATGGGAACAGCAGCTCTGACTCACCCTGGTGAGGGCACACGGCCATCCTAAGCAACCTCCCCACAGAATCTCCAAAGGTTCAAGCTTCATTTTCTCTGTCCCACGAAAACAGGGCATTCCAGAATGGGTCTAGCTGAAGAATGGCTCGAAATCAGAGGTTAATAGAGGATGCGGATGAGTTGGTGCCATTCAGGAATCCTGACGATGAGGCTGAGGCCAGGCTGAAAGCTGCAGATAAGGCGCCAAGGCATCAAGTCCCACCTGCAGGTTGGGGTGGGCGCCAGAACCCACACTAAGCAGGGGGAGGGTGGTCAGGTGGAGGCAGATTCCAAAAGTAAGAAGACTTAGGTGAGAATTTAAGCCAGAAAAATGGACAGGATCTGGAGTTCTGAGCCCTAGGCTGGGAAAGAAGACCTTCAGATTAGCACGTGGATGCTGACCCCTGGAGAGGCTCCTTCTTTGTTCTGCCCTGGCTTGACGTGACCTTCCCAGGGTAGGGAGAAAGAGCTGCAGGTCTGAGCTCAGGCTCGGAGGTCGGAAAGCTGTGGTTCAAATCTCAGCTCTGCCCCTGACATAAGCAGGTGTTTTAACCTCTTGCTGCATTTCTGTTTCCTTATTTCTAAAATGAGGTGAACTTTTCCCCCAGCTTCAAGTTTTTGAAGTTGTCATACACGCACACACACACACACACACACACACACCTTATACAAACAGACTCATTCACCTGCTCAGCCAGTGTTCTCCCCTCAGCGAATCAGGAGCTCAGTGGCTGCTAAGTAAAATCAAAACAACTTCCTCTGGGCTTCCCGCATGGAGACATCAGTTGGCTTCCCCAGAAGGGTGACTTTGACTCTCTTCCTCCTTCCTGACATCTTCTGCAAGCCTTCAAGAAAATTAAACTCTTGATTTTATTCCCTGACAGTCACAACTCCACCTAGAATTACAGTACTAAAGCTATAGTTTTATTTAGGGAGCTTTCCTAATTATCTGGGTGGCTGCAGACTCCAGCCATGCTCATGATCAATCTTGGACCTGCACTAATCATCATAAAAGATAACGGCCTGCCATCTAAATGTACAGCACATGCCCAGTGGAGGCCCATGGTGAGGGGAAATGGCACATGATTGTTAACTCATCTCAGAGATTCAGGATATCCTTTATTTACTTTCTCTGTTTTTTCCCCTTATGAAGACCTAACACGAAGAAGCAGCACTGAACAATGAACAGAGCCTTGGGGTGGGAAAGGCAGAAGCAGGAGATCTGGGTGCTAGGCTTGGCTTGTAACCTTGAGCATTCACATCCCCCATTTGTACATGGGCAGATCGAGCTGGATCAATGGCTCCAGTGTCCAATCAACAGAATCACTTGTAGAATAACAACAATAAAAAGATTCCCAGACTATCTATCCACCTCAGGCCTGTTGCATCAGAATTTCTAGAGCTAGTGCCCAGGAATCTGTATTTTTCAAAGTTTTCCAGGAGATTCATAAGATCTGTCATGTCTGAGAACAACTGGACTCTATAGATAAAACCCAGACCCTTCAGCTTCAGTAATCACCTTCCATTGCATTTACATTTTTTTGTGCTGCCATTATGAGATCTTGTTACAAAGGGTAGGGTCCTTCAGTATTTATTAGCAACTAACTCAAGTTGGGAGAGCTGAATGGTCCATCTTATAGGAAAATAACTTCATGTCACATAGAAGATGTGCTGGGATGGTTCTCAGAAACTTGAGGGTTTATTTAAGGCAAAAATGTTCTCAAGAGGTATTCTATTGGCATTTTGAGCCACTTCACCTTTTAGGAAACTGTTCCATGCATTTTAGGACATAGAGCATACCTGACTTCTATTCCCTAAGTACTTATAACACCCTCATATTCACCATGACTATCAAACACATTTCTCAGATGAGGAAACTGATGCCCAGCTTGGGGGGGTGGGGGAGGGAGGAAGTAATAATAACTCCTACCTTACAGGAACATTGTAAGAATTAAATGAACAAACGCATGTAAGGCACTTATTAGCACAATGCCTGGCACTAAGAAGTGTTCAATAAATGTTTACTATTATTATTCCAGAAACAATAAATTTTTAAATAGATGAAAATTGATCTACAAACATAAAATAGAAATAACAAACCAGTCGAAAATTGATCCAGCCTTCCAGGCTTGGTACAAAGTAAGACCATACTTGTCCATTCATACAGGAATCCTTTTCCCCTCAGCTCAGCCCCCCATCATTGTGTCCTGCCACGGTCAATCTAATACAATGTATATATATAGGAATGTGCTGCCCAAGTAACACCTTAGGGATAATGGAAAGAAATGGAATTTTCAGTAAGTTACCTCAGTACGTATTAATATCATATTTTAAACTAAATTTCCCTGACTATAATTTAGCCCCCTTCCTATTTCCTTTGCCCTCCTTTACAGTGAGGAAAATTGCCTTTCACTATGTCCACTACATCAGCACGCCTATTTATAGAGTTATTTCTCCCCCAAGTCTTCTTGACACAAGGCTGAACATGTTCAGTTCTCTTACCTCCTCCTCAAGGGTCTTATTTTTAAAACATTTCATCATTTTTGTTGCTTTCCACTGAGCTTCCCTAGATCTCTCACTATGAGGGAATTTGTTTCAAATTGCATCACTCATGAAAGAGAATTCCAGGGTGGAAAAAAATGTCAAGCCAACACTGAGCGCTCACGTGGCTCTTCACACATTCAGGGGTTTGGCTCTCATTATGGGATGGCTGTGGATGCTCTTTTACAAGTTGGCCCTGAAGAACCAAGAAGAGAACATTCAATCCGTAGTAAAACACTAACACTGCAAGAGGGAATCACTGCACATGTTAGCATTAGTTCAGATATTTAATAGATCAGCGTAGGATAAAGAAAAATTTAAGAACAGTATAGGAGGACTCCATTGCTATGGTTATAATCTTTTTACTGAATTTGCACCCGTGAAAGATAGATTCTGAAGTGTAAAATCAAAATGAAAACAGCAAGAACCAATGGCTCCAAGAGAAAAGCATGTTTAATAATCGAAATCAAGGTGGTAACACAATGAAGTTAATGGAAATATCTCTGGACTGAGGGTAAGGAGACTATAATACTGTGTTTAATATCCTAGAATGGATTCATATTACCTATGTGGCCTTGGGTCAATTACTTAAACTTCCTGAGCGTCAGTTACTTTATCGTAAAAGAAGAGGTAATAGGATTGGCCTAAATCTTTCAGGGTTGTAAGGACTGAATGACACAATGGACACAAGGCAACAGTAGCACACAGTGGGTATCAATGAATGGGTATTGCTATTATCGTTGTCATAAGTATTTCTAGCAATGGGAAAGTGTATAGCACAGTAGGAGGTATATATCAATAGTAGGTGCGTATGTGAGTTCCTCAGCTATGAACTCTCCATCTCATTAGCCTGCACGGGCTTCATTCAACCGCTTTACCTACAAGTGAAAAAGCTAATGAGAAACAAAGTAAATAAAAAGAAAGGTGTTTGAGAGGAGGCAGTCAAGATGCCCCTTTTATTATGTTTAGAGAACAACGTATGTGAATCTCTCCTGTGTTCTCATTCTGTCACCTTGAAGTTCAATGACCAGGTGCTAGGAAAATTCATTCTGCACTAGAAGCAGGACATCTCTTGCTTCTAGTAGAATTCATTTTGAGTTGGGATTTTTTAGAGCTCTGTCCAGAGTGAAGTCCATGCAGGATCTTATTGTAAGATGACCTCATCTTTATCTTGTTTCCACAGACAACTCCTCCAGTGCCATTTTCTGAGGCCCCCGAGTGTAATCTATGTATTTACTGACTGCCAAGAAATTCAGCTCTTTTCCTTCCTCCAGTTGCTCACTAACTAAATTGATTATTCTACTAAGTCAGGCAACACCTCGTTTTTTTTATTAGGACCTGGTCTCTGATCACACATCTTAAAAGTATTGAAAAAGTCGTTAGGCATTTACGTCGGAAACCACACTGCCTCATTCCACGCTGCATTCTCTATGCTCACTGGCAAGGTTAAACAGGAAGTAATAAGAAATGGATCACTCAGGGGAAAAGTCTTTCCAAACATCTGAATCATCAGGATACTCTGTTAAAACCCCTTATTTTACTTGTAATTAAAAATAGACTTTTGATTGTTTTTGTCACATTACAAAAGCAATACATGCTCCTTACAGAAAAACAAATACAGATAAGCAAAGAGAAGGAAAAAAATCCACAATCTTACACAGATTACCAAGTTTAACCCTAAGGGTGATGCATTATTTATGATTGCTGTATTTATCAAGACCAAAGGGGGCGCCAGAGAGTAGTACCAGAAAGGGGCCATTTTCCCACTGCGGGAGGAGGGCAGGAGAGATTCACAGTAAGGACCTTCGCCCAATGCGGATGGATGTAAAAGACTGAGCTCTGCTTTGTCAGCTTTCCCTCTGCGATATGACATCCCAATGCTAAAGTCTCCTGCACCCGGTAGCCTAGCAATTGGTAGTATCTGGGAAGGATGGAGGGAGCCATGGAAGGAAAGTGGCCTCGGTGCCACCACTTCTCCTCCAAGGCACGATGGTGGTAACAGCAGCACAGCCAGCAAGGGTGCTTGTCTCAGAGTTCCAGAAGGTGACCAGCAAGGAGACACTAGCCCAGAGCAGAAAGCAGCTATTAGGAGACAGCAGAAGTACTGCAGGCAACATGTTTAATGAGGAAAAAGATGAGAGAAAACCTCCCCATTTTCAAAAAAAAACACACTGAAAAAGAAGTCACATTTTGAGGGTGTAAAGAGACTAAATCTTTAGTCTATTACCACAGAATACAGCCCATCGAGGTGGCTGGTGCCCGTGTTCCACATACCTTTTTTTTTTTTCTTTACAAATCATTCTTTTTTAAATTTATATATTTTATTTATTTTATTTTTGGCTGCGTTGGGTCTTCGTTGCTGCACGGGCTTTCTCTAGTTGCGGCGAGCGGGGGCTGCTCTTCATTGTGGTGCATGGGCTTCTCATTGCGGTGGCTTCTCTTGCTGTGGAGCACTGGCTCTAGGCACGTGGGCTTCAGTAGTTGTGGCACGTGGGCTCAGTAGTTGTGGCGCACGGGCTTAGTTGCTCCGTGGCATGTGGGATCTTCCCGGACCAGGGCTCGTGTCCCCTGCATTGGCAGGTGGATTCTTAACGACTGCGTCACCAGGGAAGCCCCGCATACCTTTATAAGGTAACATTCAACTACTTTCTGTGAAGTGTGAGTGAACAAGCTAGAGTGCCATGGTAGATGGTTTCCAGAGGTGGCCACGCCGGTCCCTTGCACGCACACGCTGCCTCACCCGTCAGGAGGGAGAGTCTGTTTCCCCTTGAATCTGAGTGGCCTCATGACTTGCCTTGAACAATAGAATGCAGTGGAAGTGACACTGTGCCAGATGGGCGTGCCGATGGCCCCTAAACAAAGACTACCAGGAACACACCTGTGGTCAAACAAAATTGGGTTTGTTGACCAGCTGCAATGAGGGAGAATGCACACCATGGGGAGGCAAGGAATGTCTCCATAAGAGGGTGTTAGAAAGGACTTATTATAGAGACTGGGCTTGCAGTGGATGATTTTGGAGAGTTCAGGAAGTGGGGCTTGTCTCTGGGATGGATGCTGTCAGAAAGTAGGGTAATCCTACGATTGGGGGACCTTAGTAATTTTTATCTAGAAGCTAGAAAGAATAGAATGAGGCATACGTTATAATTAGAGAAGCAGCAGCAGTCACTGGGAGTAGCCACGATGTTCTTAGTTTTGTCTGCATTTGGACATGATTATGGAGTGTTGTGAGTCTTTAGGGGTTTTGGGCTTTGGTTTGGGGGGTTTTTTTGGCTTTTTGTCTTGCTCCATCTTGGTCACAGAATGACCTTGTCTAATGTTAATCTTCAGTGAAAATGTTTATATTTAATAGAAAAGACCATGGTCTAACAGTGAGCACAGGGCAGCTCCCAGCAACATCAAGATTTAGCTGAGAGTGCCCGGCCGGCTCCCAAAGGTCAAGGATTGTTTCTCTCTTTGGAAGGGACGTAAACTTTAAGGAGCCTGACAACTTCCACTTTTGCTTGAGATAAGCCAGCCACCGTGTGAGAAGTCCAATTACGGGCGTACCTCGTTCTCATCTTATTGCGCTTTGTTTTACTGCTCTTTGCAAATATTGCATTTTTAACACATTATAGGTTTGTGGCAACCCTGAGTCAAGCAAGTCTCTCGGCACCATTTTTCCAACAGTATCTGTAGTCACTTCATGTCTCCATGTCACATTTTGGTAGTTCTTGCACTATTTCAAACTTTTTTGTTATTATATTTGTTATGGTGATCTATGATCCATGATATTTAATGTTATTCATGCAAAAAGATTATGACTCACTGAAGGCTCAGCATTTTTCAGCAATAAAGTATTTTTTAATTAAGGTATGTGCATTGTTTGTTTAGACATAATGCTATTGCACTTACTAGACTACAGTATAGCGTGAACATAACATTTATATGCACTGGGAAACTAAAAAATTCGTGTGACTCGCTTTATTGCAATGTTCGCTTTATTGAGCTGCTCTGACACCAAACCCGCAATATCTCCAAGATATGCTTGTACGTTGAGACCACCATGCTGTAAGGAAGCCCACACTAATCACATGGCAAGACCATGCTGAAGAAAACCATGAAACCCAGCTGAAAGAACTGCGGCCCTAATCATATGGCTGTAGTCAAGCCATCCCAGGCAGCGAATGTGAACTATCTTAGCTGATCTTGGAGCAGAGATAAACTGTCCCTTCTATGACCTAATGGAATTCCTGACCCACAGAATTCTGAGAAATAAAATGGCTATTGTTTTAAACCACTATGCTTTGGACTAATTAGTGATACAGCAATATATAATTGAAATAAGTAGCAAGCAAGGTTATATTATGCTGGTAAGATAGTCCTTGCTTTACCCAACTGAAACTAAAGAGTTGGACACTGGGAAGACCATCATTTAAAAATTTTTAAAGATTAATCTCAGGTTGATGCGAATAATAATTCCCTCATCTTTATGTATAAGAGCAAATTTCACTACACTGTATCTCCTTGAAGAGTGTGACTATACAATCATCATCTAACTTTGTACCTGTGAAAATATATAGTACACCATTGTGAGAAAACCAGGCAAAAAGAAGGCATCTAGCAACCTGTTGAAATCAGCCAAGCACACCCCAAACTGCAGAGATGAGTGTAGATCCAGGGTCACCATGGGGTTTTCTGACTCAGGCCAGATCAGCCCTAGGAGGCAGTTCTGAAAATGGCTAGGGAATGTGCAAGAGGTTGGAGCCAATATTAAGGTCCATTCCAAGCAGGCCTATCATGATTGGGCCATGTCCAGAGCTAAGCGTGTCCTCCAGGACCAATCCAGAAATGCCAGGATCGGGTGGCCCTCGGCTTCAGTGTCAACTCGGCCACCCAGAGCACATCCATCACATCACAACAACAGCCCCATTTCACCCAAGCCCTTCTCAGGGCCTCCTGAGAGACTATGTTCTCCACACTCATTATTTTCCACTCCAGAGCACCATGGCAGCCAGCAGAAAGTTGGGGATTTCTGGCTCAACTTCAGCTGGCATGTCAGCTAGATTCAGTGGTGGCTGAGTCCTAATTACAGCAGAAATGGAGGGAAAAACATAGGCATATTTTTCAATACCAGGCTGTGTTTGCAACAGGGGTAGTTTGGGTGGGAGAGGTTATCTTTTGCCTTGTGGACAAAATAAGTTGTACATGTAGCAAAAATGTGGAATCAGACAAATTTCTAATACTTCCTTGTTGTCATTTCTTTGCCTCCCTTCTCCCTCTCTGGCTTCTACCCTTGTTCCCCTCATGAGCATTAGCTCTTCAAGAGCTTGCTACCCTCTGTGCTTGAGTTCAGCATAGCCCAATGAAACATAGTGCAAGCCACAAATGTGAACCATCTGTGGAAATTTAAGTTATGGTAGCCGTGTTGAAACAAAGAGAAACAGATAAAATTACTTTTAATAACCTTTTATTTAACTTAATATATCCAAAATGTTGTCATTTCAACATGTAGTCAATAAGAAAACATTTAATGAAATATTTTACTTTTTTTGGTTGTTGTTATAAAAATCCAGTATGTGATTTATACCTACAGCGCATCTCAATTTCAAACTAGCCACATTTCAAGTATTCAGTTGCCATAGGTAAATATGGCTACCATCTTGGACAGCACATCTCTATTTAATTGAAATTTACCTGTCTAGTATTCCCATTTCAATGATTATCTGGTAATTCTGTCCAATAAACTAATCCAACTATGAGATAGACTCACCTTCAATGCAATATATTCGCATGAACAGAAGTATACAATGCCTTGATAAACATTTCCAGAATTATGGCAATCTATCAAGTGCTCAACCACTGTGTCCCTCAAATCCTACAGGTGGGCTTCTATGCCTATATATGATGTCATTATGAAGGAGAAAATAAGAAGCCTAAGAAAAAATTTTACAGGGCCCAGAACTGATCCTGATTGGGTTTCACTTTAAGGTGATTTCTTTTTCTAGAAGAATTTGCAGAGTAATAGGTAAATATCAATACATCCCTGAGGAATCTCTAAGTTATAACAATGGTATACATTCTAAAAACTTACCTTCTAAAAACCCAGAGAGTCTTTAAGAAATTTTCCTGAGCAAAGCAGCAACATCTGTAAAAAGCATAAATTGGAGAAGGGCACATCAAAAAGCATGGAGGCCACCACGCGGTTGTGAGAAGAGCATGAGCTCTGAAGTCAGGCAGACTTGCATTTACCATGCAAACACGGGCAGATGCCTCCCAGGCACCAGTTTCCTTGGGAGGCGGAAAATCGCATTTTCCTTGCAAAGTCACCGAGATCTGCGTATGCCTGATACCATGTGCGACCCTAAGTAGACACTAAATGCTTACTTGCATGTTGTTCTAGAGTGAAGATCGATCATCTTTGCAATTTTGTTTTTATTGTACTATAGTTGCTTTACGATGTTGTGTTAGTTTCTACTGTACAGCAGAGTGAATCAGCTATATGTATACATATACCCCCTCTTTTTTTGGATTTCCTTCCCATTTAGGTCGCCACAGAGCACCGAGTTGAGTTCCCTGAGTTATAGAGTAGGTTCTCATTAGTTATCTATTTTATACATAGTATCAATAGTTTATACATGTCAACCCCGATCTCCCAGTTCATCCCACCACCCCTTCCCCCCTTGGTATCCATACGTTTGTTCTCTATGTCTGTCATCCTTCCAATTTAAATAGCTACTGCTTTGGTCTGTGAAAACCCCAAGAGTGAGACAGTAAGCCATAGTGCATCATCTGCCCATTCAAGCCCAAATGCTGTCCTTTGGGCAGCTCCAAGGCAGGCTGGGAAACGTCGTTTCAGAAAGGTCAGCTCCCTTGGGAGCAAACAAGCTCTCACAAACTATGGTTATCTTCTCAGTCATAATCCTGGTTCCAGGAATCAGTATTTTCTGGTTAAAAAACACTGCAAACAAATTATTATTTTGCTACTGGCACAAGTCATAGGCTTTTGGCCAGCCTATTGGCCAGGAGTGACCTCTCCTTGGCCAGGTGTTCACCCTCATCCAATCAGCTGTGGCCTGGCTGGGGGTGGGGTTCTGAAGTCAGCTAGATGTGTGGGCAGGAATTCATCGCAAAGGTGAGAAGGTGGCGTGGGCAGACAATCTCCTGATTACTGTACAACATCCCACGGATGAGGGAACTGAGTTCAGAGAGGATAAGTAGACTTGCCCAGCTCACTCCTTGAGCTCAGGGACTGTGTCTGGCTGCTGTTACGGGGCCCTAGTACCCCCTCCGCACCCCACTGCCTGGGTTATTGAAGAGTGCTGCAAATATTTGTTGAAAAAATAATTGCAAGGCCAATGAACTCCAAAACTCAAGCTTGGTCTCCCACGCCTATTTTTCCAAATCTTGGTTGTACATTTGAATCACTGGGGGCTTTTAAAAACTGCCACCCCAGAGACGAATCAGGCTTTGAGATATTTAAAAAATCTCCCCAGATGATGCTGAGGTACATCCAGTGTTAAGAACCATTGCACTAGTTCAGCAGTTCTTAACCTTGACTGTACATTAGCATCTTCTGGGGGGCTCTTAAAATCCAATTGCTCAGGCCATACCCCCAGGCCTACTATGGTTCTGATATGCAGCCAAAGTCCAGAACCCTGGTCCAGAGCAGCTCTTCTCAGGTTTCAATTTGCACTGAATCCCCTGGGGATCTTATTAAAACGCAGCCTCTGGGTCAATGAGTTTTGGATGGGCCTGAGAGTCAGCATTTCTAAAAAGTTCCCAGGTGGTACTAATGCGCTACTGGTCTGAGAACCACATTTTGACTCTAAGGTTCTGGGAAAGCTGCTTTAATGAAGTCAAGAATGATCTTGAGTTAGTTGCTTATCTATTGATTGTAGCAAATGGTTGCTTCCAAGCTGCCTTAAAAATTCTGCAATGATTATTTTCAGGAACTCTCTTTCCCCTCATAGCTACAGTGAAGATGAATTTCGTGAATTGTTCATGTGGAAGTTGGTGTTGCTGAGTGGTTAGGAGCACAGACAATAGGTCAGATATCCTGGCTTGGAAACCTGCCACTGTCACTTAATAGCTGTGAATTTTGGGTAATTTCCTAAACTGTTCAATGCCTCAGTTTCCTTATATGTATATTGGAGAGTTTAAAAAGTACTTATATGCTCAACCTCACCAATCGCCGGTGATGGTGTTACTCATCACAAATCAAAACCACAATGAGATAAGACCTCACCCTTTTTAGAATGGTTATTGTTAAAATGACAAGAGACAACAAATGTTGCCAAGGATGTAGAGAAAAGGGAACACTTGTGCACCGTCGGTGGGAATGTAAATTGGTACAAACAACAATGGAAAACAATATGTCAGTTCCTTTAAAAATTAAAAATAGAACCACCATATGATCTCGCAATCCCACTTCTGGGTATATGCTTGAAGGAAGTAAAATCACTATCTTGAAGAGATATCTGAACCCCCATGTTCACTGCAGCATTATTCATAAAGCCAAGATATGGAAACAATCTAAGTGTCCATCAGTGGATGAACGGAGATATAGATATAGATACACGGAATATTATTCAGCCCTTAAAAAGAAGGAAATCCTACCACTTACAATAACATGAGTGAAACTTGAGGGCATTATGCTAGTGAAATAAGTCAGACAGAAAAAGAAAACACTGTATGGTCTCACTTATACGTAGAATCTAAAAAAAGCCAAAATCACAGGAACAGAAAGTAGACTCTCTGAGTAGAGTTACCAGGGCCTGGAGGATGGGGTAAATGCAGAGATCTTAGTCAAAGGGTACAGACTTCCTGTTATAAGATGAATATGTGTGGGACTGCAGCATGGTGACTGTAGTTGACAATACTATACAATATACTTAAAAGTTGCTAAGAGAATAGGTAAGTTCTCAACACACACACACAGGCACACACAAACGGTAATTATGTAAGGTAATGGATATGTTGACTAATTTTACTGTGGTAATCATTTTGCAGTGTACACGTGTATCAAATCACCACCTTGTACATCTTAAACACACAGAGTTATGTGTTAATTATATGGCAATAAAGCTGGGAAAAAGTATCTATGAATAAGTACTTATGGATATCAAATGAGTTAACACATGCAAAAGACATAGACCTGTGCTACACTGTAAGTGCTTAAGTAAGAGTGAGTTTATTGCTATTTTTCACTGAGCATTTGCTGATGTCTCTGGAGCTTCAAAGGTCAACAGCTCTGGAACACGACCACCTGGATTCAAATGCCACCTCCACTTAACTGTGAGGCATGGGTGATGTACTTTTCCTCTCTGCACCCTGGTTTCTTCATGTGAGAATGGAAATAATGATAGCATCTGCCTCTTAAAGCTGTTGCAAAAATAAATTATGTGCAATGCACTTAGACTAGGGCCAGATGAAAGGTAAACATGCAACAAATTTTGTGACTGCCCTCGTTATCGTTATTAATACCGTGTGCCAGGCACGAGGGAGACATAGGTAAATGAGGAACTTCAAGCAGAGCCCTTGTCAGAGCTAAAAGGAAATTGCAAATGTAGAACATTTGATTTAATGAGGTTTTATGGTATCCAGTCATCCTTGAAAAGAAAGTAGGAAAAAGGAAATTCTGTCAGTTAATATCTCCTGTATCTAGAGTCATTCTCTTGGTTTACAGCAGTTATTTTTCCTCTTTGCTTTAGGCCTCTCATTTGCTTAAAACTGATGGCTTGAAAAGGGAAATTCATCTGGATTCCTTCACTGAGCTGACAGGCCACTGCCACTGTTATTACAATGATTTATCGGTATTCTTTCTCTGCTGCTTTTGACAAGAAAAGAAAGGGGTTTGCTGTCTTAGGCTTTGACTTTGATAGACACATTCCCCCAAAAAAGCAGCTTATGTTTTCTGATCTCACATCCTAAGAGCTATATTCTCTGGTCCAGCTAAGCCAAAACCTCCCAAATACGCCCTACATAAAGCACAGACTCCTACTTATGTAAATAATTACCAGATATGTTACACAGAAAAAAAATTCAGTCTGTCAAATAGTTACCAAATAGTAATGACTACCATGCTTCAGCCTGTCTCCTAAGTACCAGCATATTTATGATAGAGATTTGGGGAACAAACCCCCAATTCCTGGGAATATCTGCTTTCTACAGAGCACACTTGGTAATGACTCTTCCCTGGGTTCAGCAGTGCTGAGAAAATAACCCTTATGGATAGGGATCGATGCCAATAAATGATTAAATAGACATTTTTCGTATTTTGTATTCGTTAACACACACACACGTTCACCTGTGTAAGCTGGCAAAAATAATGACTGAAAAAGGAGCTGGGTATAAGTGTAAGCTGGAGTTTGAGATTTATCTGTATTCATTTCCTAGGGTTACCATAATGAATTACCACAAACTTGGTAACTTAAAACAACAGAAATGTATTCCCTCACACTTCTGGAGGCCAGAAGTCAGAAATCAAAGTGTGGGCAGGGCCGTGCTCCCCTGAAGGCTCCAGGGGAGGATCCGTCCTCCTTCAGCCTCCAGTGAGTCCTTGGCTTGTGGCTGCACCACTCCAGTTTCAGCCTCCCTCTTGGTATCCTCTTTGCGGGTCTCTATTTTGTGTGTCTCTTACAAAGATACTTGTGAAAATCCAGGATGATCTCTTGAGATCCTTAATTTAATTACATCTACAAAGACCCCTTTTCCAAATAAGGTCACATTCAGAGATTCTCGGGATGCGAATGGAGATATACATTTTAGGGGCCACCATTCAACCCTCTACAATATCCAAGGAACAAAATGATCTGTAATCATAATTAATTAAAAAGTGATTAAAATATCTGTCATGTCAGGGACCCTAAATTTACAAAATAGTGGGCAGGAAAGACGGGAGGGCAAAAGACCCGTCACGGGGACAAGGTGTAACCTCAGTGCTAATGGTCTCATCTCTTGGATATTGCTTCATTTTCAGATTACAACCAAATAGGACGATTTTTTAAATTGATCCCACCACAGCAGATCGGAGCAGCTCATGGATTGTCTCCACCTCAGATTTCACAAGGAACACATCTACTTCCCTGTGCATTGCAGAGAGACCAGCAAAGCCACTTAGACACAGCTCAGCATCTGTGGGGTCTCCAGGTCTTCCACTGTGATGTACAGTCCAGATTTTTAAATGCTTGCATGTCCTTCTCTCTCTCCCTCTGTGCCCTGTATCTTCTTTCTGTGGGCTTTCTGCATAAATCAGGAAAGGGAAAGAAACTAACAGTCCTCTAAAAAAGCCATACTACTTCCATTCATTTGTGGCTCCTAAGAAGCCATGAAAGAAAATACGGTAGTCTACTCCAGAAAGAGAAAATGTTTAGGAATTTAAATATGGGTTTTGGAAAATTAAAAATAATGCTTATCTTTCAAGAATAGATAGTCATTACTTTTCCCATCCTATAGATGAAGAAAGAACCTAGGACTTAGAAGGTTAGGTAACTTCCTCAGGACACAGGGAAGCTGGGAGCTGGGAAGAAAACACAGCTCATTTGGTCCCAAACCCTTTCTTTTGGGAACCAATCTGACAACTGTTTCTGAACTCCTCTTCCAGGTGTGTGAAGGCTTTCAGGCTGACTCTGGGGTGTGCAGGAGGAAGAAGGGGAAGTGGAGTGAAGAGCCATTCTCTGAGGCATCTGAACAGAGGGAGGGACCCCCCTGGTGCAAAGAACAGGGAAGGGGCTGATGGAAGAACGCTGAGTGGTCTATGCATGTGGCGTCTTTACTCTAATGGGAATGATTCCCTAGGCTTGTTGGGAAGACCCATATAATGGAGTCCAGAAGCAATCACATGACCCCTGGGACCCCGGATACCATGTGCTCTTAATCCCTGACCAACAAGCTGCACTGCTCTTAAAATAGAGAGGCTTTGGCATTTCGCTGCATGCCGTCCATTCACTCAGAGGGGAGGGCTGTGAGCCCAGGGGCCAGGTCAAGACACTGCTGGGCACAGACGGTGTTGCCCCATCATCCCCAGCCAGCCCGTGTCCAGGGACAGAACAGCTCCACTCTCCGTAGATGTCCATCTCCTGAATCCTCCTCTCTCAGCAGACGAGCCCAGGTCAACCAGCCAAGAGTCACTTTTGTCCAATAGAGTACTCTGTGCAGAAGCGCACCCAGCATCAAGCTAATGACATTTATGCTGCAGGGACCCCTGAGCAGCAGGGACCTCTCTCAAGGGGGCCACAGGCATTTCATATCCATAATCTTTTTTTTTTTCTTTAAGAGAGTCCCCCAAATTGTAGCTGCTTCAGGCCACAAAAACCTGTATCTGCCACATCTCTTATGCTACAGTCATACCTGGTTTCATCGGGCTTTGCTTTGTTGCACTTTGTGGATACTGTGTGTTTTACACATTGAAGGTCTGTGGCGGCCCTGCATCGAGCAAGCCTATCAGCACCGTTTTCCCAACAGCGTTTGCTCACTTCCTGTCTCTGTGTCACATTTTGGTAATTCTTGCAATCTTTCAAACTTTTTTCATTACTATTATATTCGTGATGATGATCTGTGATCAGTGATCTTTGATGTCACTATTATAAGAAGATTACAACTTGAAGGCTCAGATGATGACTAGTATTTGTTAGCAGTAAGGTAGTTTTTAATTAAGGTATGTGCATCGTTTTTAGACATAATGTTATTGCACACTTAATAGACTACAGTATAGTGTATACATAACTTTTATATGCACTGGGAAACCAAAAAGTTCATGTGACTCGCTTTATTGCAATATTCGCTTTCTTGCGGTGGTCTGGAAACAAACCCAGAATACTCTGAGGTGTGCCTGTATATCCAATGGCTATTATAATTTATAGAGCACATAATAGGGGCTTAATAAACATTAATCAAAATAATATAGCATCTATTATGCAGCAACACTAGTCACAGGCACAATCTTTGCCTTAGAGAAGTCCAAAGTATAGTGGAGAAGAGAGATAGAACAGAATAATCACCAAAGAAACATAACATCACGGCTCAGATAAATGCCATGCAGCTGTACAGTTTTAGGAAGGGACAAGTGGAGGACCCGACCCTAGGCAGAGAGGTTTCTGAAGAAGCAATAGTGGAGCTGAGATCAGTAGGGAGTAAGAATTAACCGGGCGGACAGCAGAGGAGTGGGGAGAGAGGACAGAAGTGCTATCAAGAACATGGTGTGTCCAAGGAACCGAGAGAAGGCTAAGTTTGCTGCAGCCAGAGAGCGAGCCGGATCTTGGTAGTAAATGAGTCTGGGAGGCAAACCAACCGCGCAGGACCTCGTCAGCCATATGAAGGTCTTTACCTTTAGTATTATGAGAACAGCAGGAAGTGAGGAAAGGCATTTAGTTGGCGTGTTGGGGTGCCGGTGGAGAGCACGGATAAGAGGAATGACATGATCAGGGTACATCAGGTTCCAGAGAAGGCAGGAGGTGATAGAGAAGAGCTCACAGGGGAAGGAATCGGCTGAAGGCAGGAGGAGGGCCATTCCTCTGTTGTAACAGGTGCAGAAGTGGAGGAGATGGAGGGAGTGAGTTTATAGGGGAAGGAGGTACCCTCTGATGCCTTTGTTTCCCTGCTGAGAAGAAGGGGCATCAGGAAGAGGGGGCAGAGGTTTGTGAAGAATGTGAGATGATCTGAACCCTGCAGACACCAGGCCACGTTGCCAGCAAGATCCTCACGCCAGCAAAGGGCTTTTATTTCCCAGACGCCCCCCGCCCCGCGCCCCCGTGAGGCCCTGTGAGGCTTCACGGCTCTTTCCCACAGTGCTCTTGGCTTGTGCCAAAGGATTCACACTAACGGAGGGCCTTGGCAGGAGGACTTTATTTCAAATCTCCAGGCAGGTTATTGTTTTGTTTTGTTTTGTGTTTGTTTGTGTTTTGTCTCAGCAGTTTTGATGATGTTTAAGCCTCTTAGAGGCAAATGGTTTCTCTAGTCCAAGAAAACCACCAGTTTTTCTTGAGGAAAACTATAAAGTTATACTCACCTGAACACAGAGATTTTAGTGGCCCAGCGGTGCGCTCTCCATGGTGGGGTAAACGGGTGTGTACAGCTGAGTCAGAAGCACACCTCGTTGGTCCCCGGCTGGTCCCTGGCTTCGGGGAGGGAGAAACGTCTCTGTGGTCTGTTTGGATTCAGATGACACTGGGGCTATGACCTGTCACTTGTTCTTTGGGGATGTTTGCATGCTTATTTGCATTTTTATTCTGATTCAGGAGGCCAGACTAATACATAAGGATGCAAATGGCAAACTGCCCAGAGCATGCAGGTGATGGAAGTTGAGAAGAGGGAGAGGAGAGGGCGTGTTGCAGAGGGTGCAGCAACCGTCAGGGAAGTTTCTAGGGAGAAGAAGGTACTTGGACGAGGCCTTGAAGGACAGAGAGGGTTGGGGACGTGTGGGGTTAGGACAGGGCGTTTCCCATGAAGGGAGCAGCTTGCCTGTGATCTCTCTGCACTCTGGTCTGGCTCCGTCACTTACTGGCTACGTGACCTTGAAAAAGATGACTTCACCTCTCTGTGCTTCCTTTTCCTTAACTGTGACAAGGTCATATTCGTACCGCCTGTGAGGCTGCACTGACGATGAAACGAGGTCATTCTTACAAAGGTCTTACCACAGTTCTTACACAGATATGAAGTATGCTGAAAATATTACCAGTATTTTTCTTGCTTTTATTATTATTATGTGTTAGGACATTAAACGCCAACTACTCTCACATTCCAGAGTGAACTTTGAGAGCACCCAGCACGACTTGCCAGGAGGGTGTAAAGGGACACTTTGCAACTCCTAGCCCCTCGCCTACACTGAGGGTAGGTCTAAAAAGGATCACGAGCAGGCAGTTCCAGGAGAAGAGGAGGGTCTCTTTTCAGAGAGCTGTGCTCTAAGTTTACTCTCCCAAGGGTAGCAGTTTCCCTCAACTCCAGCTGGGGAAAGGGACTGCACCAGGACCGCAGGGAGAGCTTGCTATGTGTCCCCTGCAGATGGGGACACAGGAATCTGGTGTCTGATTCACATCTGAGAAGCACAAAGAACACAGACTTCTCTTTTCGAGCGGTGGAGAGGAGAGGCGGCACTGGATTGGCCTGCATCCCGAGAGCTCACTGGGGCAAAAGGCACCAGTTTCCCTGCTGACCACACCCAGGCCACATGCTAGAAGGAGCTAGCAAGAGGGTCCAAGAGGGTTCCTGGTAATGAAAACCTCAGAAAAATAAGCTGGGAATGCCTAAGATTGAGGAAGGAGCCATAAATGACAAACTGGAACAGAGATGCATTCGCCCATATAAAGGAAAAACTAGGTAAAGAATTGCTAATCAAGGTATATTTTAAGAGGCTGGGAGGAAAGGGTGTGGGAGGGAGGAGGAATTCTCTGGGGGAAGAAGTTGGAAAGCAACCCCATGAGAGGAAGAATCCACTGTTAACTGGCAAACCCAACTCAAGAAAATTAGTTTAGTGTATTCATGTAGCAGCTTCCTATTGCTGTTAGACAAATCACAAACTTACGGCTTAAAAACTACAAAATTTATTATTTTACAGTTCTGGAAGCTAGAAATCTTAAACTGTCTCAATGGGCTAAAATCAAGGTGTCAGCATTAGCAGCTGTATTCCTTTCTAGAAGCTTTCAGGCAGACTCTAGAGCTTCTTGCTTTTTCCAGCTTCTAGAGACCACCTGCATTCCTTGGCTCCTGGCTCCCTTTCATCCTCAAAGCCAGCAACGGCCAGATGAGTTTTCCCTAAGTCACATCACTTTGACACTCTCTCCTGCCCCCTTTTTCACTCACAAGGACCCTTGTGATTACTCTGAGCCCATCTGAATAATCCAGGATAATCTCCCATCTCAAGGGCAGCTGATTAGCAGCCTTAATTCCATCTATCACCTTAATTCTCTTTTTTTATTGAAGTACAGTTGATTTATAATATTGTGTTAGTTTCAGGTGTACAACATGGTGATCCAATATCTTTGTAGATTATATTCTATTTTAGGTTATTACAAGATAATGGGTGTAATCCCCTGTGCTATAAGGTATATCCTTGTTGCTTATTTATTTTATATATAGTAGTTTGCATCTGTTAGTCCCATACCCCTAATTTATATCCCCCTCCCCTTTGGTAGCTACAAGTTTGTTAATTCTCCTTTACTATGTAACCTAACACATTCACAGGCTCCAGGGATTAGTATTTGGACTTCTCTGGGGAGCCATTATTGTGCCTACTGCAGTAAGAATCTCCTTGCCCTTTAACTCCTCTCTCTGCCTTAAACTCAACCCTGGAGGAGCCAGAGGCAGCCTGGCAAGCGGTGCAGAAGGAGGCTGCGAAACAGAAAAGGAGCATTTGTATATCCATAGGACCAGCACACTGCCTGGAATACCATGAGTTATCAGTTAAATGAATATTCATTGAACATATGCATCAACATCCCACAGTAACTGTGGGCCAAGTATGATTCCTAATGGAAGCAGCTCTCATTAGATGCCCCCAATCAGATCTTCCATCTCCCAATCGGGAAAACACTTTTTCCAAACCTCAAACTCTCTCTTATTCCGTTTTAAATTATAGTCATTATTTTCACCCTGAACTCCCGAATTGTGTAATTATACCTTATAACATATGGCACACCCATCTCCCTGAGAAGAGGGCCCCATCAAAATTTATAAGGCAAAGAGTTTGCAGCTCTGATTTTAAATGGGCTTAACCACTCAAATTAAAACAGTTTTTCTATTCCAGAGAGAGAAGCGTGTTTAGAAATTCCAAGAACGATCAGGGCAGCGATACCCTCCAGCCAATGTCGTATTCAATCTCTGCTCCACTGGAACCGAAGGTGAGGTGGAGGCATGTGTGGGCTCCTGAAAGAGCAGAGTGAATACGTCAGCTGATCAGAGCTGACTTTTGATTTTTCACAGGAAAGGGAGAACAGGGCAACATGAAAGACTGAGAGCCAAATACAGAGAAACAATAAGGTGCCTCCTGAATGAAGAGGTAAAGCGACCTTCTCAGAGAGAACCAGGTGAAAGTCAGCGCATGACCATGTCAGCAGTGCCACCCAAACCCATTACCCAGCTGCAGGGGCTCAGAAACATTCAACAGTAATGGAGGAGACACAGGAGTTTCCTCAGGCCTGACTGTGACTAAAGAAAGCTTTAATCTAGGCAATTCCAGCAAGAAGTATAATGCTAACTAGATGGTCTCTGTAGGTCTAGAAAGGAGAGTCAAGGGCAATAATGTGTCAGGGTTTAGCCAGGGCAGAGAGACAGTGCCCAGCAGATGACAGAGGTAGACCCCTTTGTAGTCCAGGGAGGTTCATAAGATCTTCCAAAGGCCTGGATGAATGGTCCATCAAAAGCATCTATGCTATGCTCAACAAACAGTGTTCTGATTACCAATTTAGTTTCACGGATTTGAGGAAAGAGTTTGGAATAATCCAGGAATTAACAATTAACAGTCTCCTCTAATTTAATAAACTTGTATTTTAGTTTATATATCTGATCTTAGGACAGTCTGAGTCATTCTCTAAAAAAGTCTCTGCGCTTTCACAAATCCACCATACTGTGGCCATCCACTGAGGGTCATCCAGGGTAGCCAGTCACAGCTGTCTCTCTGAATTCTAGTCTTGATTCCTTGAACTTTGATCTATAGATCATTTAGAAATATTAATATTCTGGTAACCACACACACCTCATAGAGAACTCCTACTCATCCTTCAAGGCCCAACTTAAATGCTACACCACTGAGAACTTTTTTTGGGCTTACCCAGTACTGCTGGGGATCAGGGGGATGGAGAAGGGAAGCAAAATATAATTGGTGGAATCTTAGAGATCCTCTGGTTTTCAAACCTTTTCAGCTGAAGAACCCTTGTTCAACCACAAGAGGATATGGAAGCCAATATGTAAAACATAAAAAATGGATCTCCTCTGGTTAAAGAAGGAATAGGAGGCTCAGTAACTGATCCCTGGGCTTCCTCAATGTACCCCCATCACAGGGAAACCTCTCACCTCACAGTTTGAAAACCACTTATCTAGTCTCTCACTTTACAAATGAGGAAATTGATACAGAAGCTGATGTCAGAAAACAGTTTATACAATTGTTTCATGTGGTTCTCCCAAACCATAGACGATAAATAACATGCCATTAATACTGTCCCTTTCCAGCCTTGGCAGGCACAGCTAATCAATCCCAGATGTGGCCTCAGAATCCTTCTCAATACAGAGTCCCAGTAAGCTGCTAACAATTTACCATTCTTATTCTAAATATTAATGTATATATATCCTAAATGTTAACATATATTATTTTATATCTATTATATTATCAACTGAAATCACTAATACGTAAAAATATATAAAAGGCTTAATATGACACCTAAGCTAACAGAAATGGCCTTTATACTTCACCTCTTCATTGAAGTAATGGCCTTAAATTTTATATTTTGGTAGTTGACCTTCCAAATCTAGTGGTATTAAGTAAACAATTACTATCTTATTACATTTTCTTTACTAGATTAAAACATAAAAATAAAGGTGCTGGATCTAGTCCTTGTTGGTATTGGGTAATGCTAGCTCAAAAATTACAATGCTGGGAGGACACCATTACTTTGAACCGTCTCGGGTTTGGTTGATTCAAACTGGAAGTGAAAAAGCATGGCAAAACATTCCAAATTCTGATGCTGGCTTAGCCATTCTCATTTTCTAAATATTCACCGCTTCCTCATTACGATTTGGCTTTGTGAGGAGAGAAATGAACATCCTTTACCAATCAGCAGAGCTGATTTTCACATATCAGCTACGTTCAAGGCATACGTGAGCTTGAAGGCACAGCAGACAGCACACCAGCTGGATCTGTGAACCAGCCTCTCTCCTTAGATTCCTGTGATGGCGTTCAGGACATGCTACCCCAAAATATGGCATCTTGTTATTAAATATCTTAAGCTGAGGAATTTTTTTTAATGGCAGAAGCAGGAAGGGCACGTCGACCTCCCACTGCTCCCACCCTTCTTCCCTGAAACAGGTCGTAAAACTCCCCTGTGAAAGGTGCCTTCCCTGTTCCAGGAGAAGGGAAGACTTTACCAGAAACAGGGAACTGGGGGGGCCGAGAGATCTGTCCAAACACACCATGTTAAACTAACCTTTATCTTCCTAGTTACTTCTTCACCATATACCACCCCCAGCCCAAACTCCTTTGTCTTGTCAATTCCTCACAAATTTGTTGTTTCTTTGTATAAATGATATAAAAGCTTCCTGCTCTGATCACTTCTTCAGGTCTTTACTCTCTTGTGAAGGCTTCCATGTAAATGTAAAAATTCAATAAAATGTCACACTTTTCTCCTGTTAATCTGTCTCTGTCGATTTAATTTTCAGACCCAGCCAGGAACCCTAAGGAGGTAGAGGAAAACTTTCCCTTCCCTATACCTGCCTAGGAGCTTTGCAGAGGAAAGTGTTCCCTCTTGGGAGAACTTAGGAGAAAGTCATTGCCCTCCTCACCACCTCCTTTCTCCACCTCTCCCTTGGAGGAGGGGTCATTCATCTGCTTGGGCAGGTGAAGACAGAGCACTTATACCCACCTGGTCAAGCCTTCACCTGTCTCTCTCCACCTGTCTCGCTTGCTGGGCTTGCTTGAAGGGAGGCTCTTCCTGTGTCTGGGCTGGAGAGTTCAAGGGCAGGTGGAGGAGAGAGCAGAGAGAGAATAAAGGGGAAGCCCTTCTGGGCCTCAGGTTCAATTCACAGTGATGTCCAATCCAGCCTATCAGCAATACAAATGACAGACATTGACTTCTTGGGGACCCTCAGTTGCAGAATTTGGAAGGGAGAGGAGAGTTATCACGTAGTCTCTTCCGGAGCTCCAGCACTGCCCAAGATGGGGCTCTGTGCGCATGGTGTCTGTGTGCATGTGTGTTGTCAGCCATGGTTCTAGACACACATAAAAACTTCCAAACTTCTGGTAAGACAGACTTCAGGTGGTCTTTATTATCAACGAAGCTCAACCAATCAAGGAAACTTCCATTCTCCCCAAAGAGGAGGTTGTCCAATGTGATCCTCCATCACCTCCACCAGCAGCACTCACACCTTCCCCCAGTACACAGCTTTATGGAGCTTTACCAGAATTGCTTTATTCCAAGTCACAACAGGACCACGCAAGATAATCCACCCTCACACTGTCACTGCCCTCATGATACATCCACTGCCTTCTCCCTGATTCAGCTTCCCATGTCTCTTATAAGGCTAGACTGTGAAACTAAGACTTCTGCTCTCCCATCCGCAACACCTCCATGCTCTCTTCTGGGTGTGTCTTTGTCTAATCATTACTAGGAGTGATCAGGCACTACTTCCGCCCCCTGAAGCTGACCACAATCAGAAAAGATGGGACTTTCCCTTCTCTAGAATTAGGACTGGGCAAACCTTCCTGCCACTCGTCTCCATTTCTAGCAGCAAATCAGGTTTTTGGCTTTACAGCATGAGCCTTCAAAAGACTGATTTCTTGGGAGTATGACAAAGTTCTGATTAGCTACCATGTATATTGATATATACACCATGGTGAGGAGTGGGAGGAGCTTCAAATCTTCAGGTTACCTCTTAAATCAGAATATACATCCTACTGCAACTGTTTCAGGGCTAAAGTATCTATTATAATAAACTTTCTTCCAAAAATCTGCTTTTCAACTACTTTGAGCCCTAATTCATGCATTTTTTTCTGGGATCTTGGAAAGCTTTAGGGAAAAGTTTTCATTTCTGTTTTTCATAACTTATTAAATATAAAGAAATACATCCATAAAGTAATACAGATTCAAATAGTACTAGATGGCTCAAAATAAAAAATAAGTCTTCCTTCCCTCTTTGCAATCAAGAGTCCCACTCCTCAGATGTAACCACTCATAAATGCTTCTTTTGTGTAATGCTTATGGGCTTACCTTCACAATACTAAATTATATGCTTTATTTTTTAATCTGCTATAATATATTTTATACTTTACTTTTTAAATTTGCTAACTGTAAGCCTTATATATGGATTCCCTGAAATGAAAAACGAGGAGTTTTTAGTTCGTTAATACTGCCTTCCCTATTCATCTTCAATATTTCTGCCAGTCACTTTGTTTTTTAATTTTGTAGGTTATGTTCACAAGTCTAAATGATGCATTTTGAGTCTTTGAACCATTGACTTTACACAATATCTTGACCCATTAACTTCAGACAATATGTTAGGACGAGGAAATTAGTGCCCCTACATTTGCCTTAACGTCTCCTCGTAGCCTTCCAATTCCTGCCTCCCCGTCTGCCCCTTAGTCCAACACGCCGTTAACTTTACATGCTCAATGTCAAGGTTTATAACATTTACATCAAAGTCAAAATATAACTAAGGCTTTCATGCTTTATTTATAAGTTGATTCTACGTTGAAAGCCAATAACTAGCATTAGCAATATATGATTACGTATACATTGTTCACTGCAGACCATAAAATACATAATTGGACCAGCAGAGAAATACTGTAATCCTACACCACTAAACCTGTTCTGCTTAAGTATCCAAACCTCAGAGGAGTAGAGAAGCAGGACCATCATATTCCAATTATACATATATAATAATTATATTTATAAAATAATTTAACAATATACTTTCACTGTATTACTAAGATCACCCAGTCTTTTCATTCCACTGTTGGTTGAAAGGACTGGCTTTCTGCATACAGATCTCCAGGAATTTTACTGTTCCCTGTTTTTCCTTGTTTGTTTTTGTTTTATTTGTTTGTTTAACCTTTAAAACTTTATTATAAAAAGAACTATTGATTAAATCACAGCACCTGTTCACATACCTTTACATTCTCTTCTCTTACTTTGAACATTCATGGGTTTTGGTAAAGTTGTGTTCAATTATTTCTTATTTTATCTTTAAAAATAATTAGTATTAATTTATTTTGGCATACTTCTGAATCCTTAAGTGGTTTTTGTTTTGTTGTTTTGTTTTTTTAATGGATTAAAACATATAATTTTCATGTGTGCAATATTACATTTCAATTCTTATATACACTACGGCATGCTCACCACCAAAAGTTTAGTTTCCATCCCTCACCATAGGGTTGCCTCCCTTTACCCATTTCACCCTCCACCTACCCCATCCTCTTCCCCTCTGGTAACCACTACTCTGTTCTCTGTATCTGTGTGTTTGGTTTGGTTTGTTCATTAATTTTGCTTTGCTTTATTTTTTCGACATATGAGTGAAATCATGCAGTATCTGTCTTTCTCTTACTTATTTCACTTAGCATAATACCTTCAAGGTCCATCCACATATGGCAAATAGCAAGATTAGCAAGATTTCATCCTTTCTTATGGCTGAGTAGTGTTCCATTGTGTATATAGCACATCTTGTGGTATAGTATCACCTACTACTGGAAAACAAAAGAAAGGTCTCTACACCATGTTTTTTTTTTTAATATCTTTATTGGAGTATAATTGCTTTACAATGGTGTGTTATTTTCTGCTTTATAACAAAGTGAATCAGCTATACATATACATATATCCCCATATCTCCTCCCTCTTGCGTCTCCCTACACCATGTTTTAAAGTGGACTGACTTTGGGACTAATGCATATTTATCATCCTAGGATTCCTTTTTATTGTATTCCTGGGTTGTATCCACTTTTTCTTGCATCCACTTCTTCCATTTCCATGGATTTTTTTATTATTATTATGAAACTTTTGATTTTAAGATAATTGTAGATTTACATGCATTTATAAGAAAGAATACAGAGAGATCCCAGGTAACTTTTACCCCAAAGGTAACATCTTGCAAAACTACAATGCAATATCACAATCAGCATATTGACATTGAAACAATTAAGATACAAAACATTTCCATCATCACAAGGAACCCTTATGTTGCCCTTTATAGCCACATTCACTTCTCTCCCACCTTAACCCTAAACAACTGATAATCTGTTCTCCATTTCTATAATCTTGTCATTTCAATCATGTTATACAAATGGAATCATATAGTATATAACCTTTTGGGATTGGCTTTTTTTCACTCACTGTAATTCTCTGAAGATTCATCCAAGTCTCTCTCTCTAAAAATAGATGATAGATAGATAGATAGATAGATAGATAGATAGATAGATAGATAGATAGAAGTATAATTATATACAATACAATTTGTTCCTTTTTGATGTGTTCCTGGAATAAACCCTATGTGGTCACTCTTCTTATAAACTACTGAATTTATTTGTTAAATTTTGTTAGGGATTTTTGCATGTATATTCATTACGGGTATTGGTCTCTAGTTTTCCTTTTTTGTACTGTCTTTGATTTTTGTGTCAGTGTAATACTAGGTTCATAAAGTGAATTGAGAAGTGTTACATTCTCTTCTATTTCTTGGAAGAGATTGTGTAGGATTCTTCTATAAACATTTGGTAGAATTCTCCAATGAAATCATCTGTGCCTGGAGATTTCTTTTTTGGGAGTTCCTAAATTATAAATTTAACTTTCTTAATAGTTATAAATTTATTCAACTTATCTACTTAATATTAATTGAATTCTGGTAGTTTCTGTTTTTTGAGGAATTGATCCATTCCATCTAAGTTGTCAAATTTATGCGTGTAGAGTTCTTATTGTTCATAATATTCAGTTATTATCCTTTTGACATCAGTAGGGACTGAAATGATATTCCCTATTTCATTCCAAATATTGACAATTTGTGTCCTCTCTTTTTTTTTGTCAGTTTTGCTAGATGATTATCAATTTTGTTGATTTTTTTCAAAGAACCAGCCTTTTGTTTCATTAATTTACCTCTGCTGTTTTTCTGTTTTCAATACTATTGATGTCTGCTCCTTCTCTTAATTTTTTTTAATAAATTTATTTATTTATTTATTTATTTATTTATTTGATTTTTGGCTGCGTTGGGTCTTTGTTGCTGCACGCGGGCTTTCTCTGGTTGCGGTGAGCGGGGGCTACTCTTCGTTGCGGTGCGTGGGCTTCTCACTGTGGTGGCTTCTCTTGTTGCGGAGCACAGGCTCTAGGCTCACGGGTTTCAGAAGTTGCAGCACGCAGACTCAGTAGCTGTGGCTCGTGGGCTGTAGAGAGCAGGCTCAGTAGTTGTGACGCATGGGCTTAGTTGCTCCGCGGCATGTGGGATCTTCTCCGACCAGGGCTCAAACCCGTGTCCCCTGCATTGGCAGGCGGATTCTTAACCACTGCGCCACCAGGGAAGTCCCTGCTCCTTCTCTTTATTGTTTCCTTCCTTCTGCTTCCTTTGGATTTATTTTGTTCTTCTATTTCCAGTTTTCTAAAAGTAGCAGTTTAGATTATTGATTTGATACTTTTCATCTTTCCTAATATAGGCATTTATGTTACAAATTTCACTCTGAGCACTGCTCTAGCTATGTTCCAAAACTTTTATTTGTTGTGCTTTCATATTAACTCAGTACATGTACTTTTTATTTCTTTTGTGCCTTCTCCATTGGCCCATAGATTATTTATGAATATGTTATTTAGTTTCCAAGTGTTTGGGGAGTTTCCTATTATCATTCCACTACTAGTTCTCATTTGATTACATTATGGTCAGAGAACACACTCTGAATGATTTTAATTCTGCTAAATTTGTTGAGGGTTGTTTTATGACTCAGAATATGGTCTATCATGGAATATGGTTCATGGGCACTTGAAAAGGATGTGTATTCTGCTGTTCAGCGAAGTGTTGTATTAATTTCAGTCAGATTCTGTTGATTGGTGGTGTCAAGCTCTTCTCTATCCTTGCTGATTTTCTGTCTAGTTATTTTAATCAGTTTTTGAGAGAGGGTGTTGATGTTTCCAACTACACTTGTGAATTATCTATTTCTAATTTTAGTCCTATCAGTTTTTACTTCACATATTTTGCAATTCAGTTGTTTGGTGCATATACATTTCATATTTTTAGGCCTTGGTGGTCTGACCCTTTTACAATTGTGAAATATTCCCCTTTGTCTCTGGGAATTTTTGTTGCTCTGAGGTCTATTTCATCTGATATTAATATTTATCTGATATCTTTTGATTAATTTTTGCATGATATATCTTTTTCCATCTTTTACCTTCAATTTTCCTATATCATTATTTTGAAGTGAGTTTCTTGTAGACAATATACAGTTGGCTCAACTGTTTTTTAATCCACTCTGCCAACCTCTCTAATTAATGTAATTAGACTATTTACATTTAATGTAATTATTAATACATTATGGCTTAAGTCTGCCATTTTATTTTTCATTTTCTTCTCTTTCTCTGTTTTTTCAGGTCTCTGTTTTCTTTTTCCTGTTTACCTGATAGTTACTTGAACATTTTTTTTAGAATTCCATTTTGACTTTTCCATAGTGTTTTTGAGTAGAACTCTGTGTAACTTTTTAGTGGTTGTTCTAGATATAACTTTATGTATACGTAACTTAATTATCACAGTCCACTGGTGTCATAATTTTACCAGTTTGAGTGAAATGTAGAATCCTTCCCACCCTTACATCCCTTTACACCTTCTGTTTATAGCAAAATTGTCTTAAACATTTCCTCTACATGCATTTAGAACCACATCAGACAGTGTTATAATTTCTGATTTAAACATCAAACATAACTTAGAAAACATAATAGAAGGAGAAGAATCTATTATATTTACTTATATTTTTGCTTACCATGTTCTTTCTTCCTTCTTAATATTCCTTTTATTGTTTCCTTTCTCTTAAGAGATCTTAAATTCTCATAAGCATTATTTTAGGGTAGGTCTCCTGGTGAAAAAATCCTTATTGTTTTCCTTTATCTGAGAATATATAGATTTTCCCTTCATTTCTGAAGGATATCTTTACTAGGTATAGAAATCTGGGTTGATAGTTCTTCTCTTGCAGCATTAAAAAATACTGTACCACTTCCTTCTGGCCTTTATACTTTCTGATGAGAAATCTCTCATTCAAGTTCCTGTTCCTCCTTAGGTAATGTATCATTTCTCTCTAGTCACTTTCAAGATTTTTTTCTTTGCTTTTAGTTTTTTAAAAACGTCTGACTATGATGTGTCTTGGTGTGGATTTCTTTGTTGTTTATCCTATTCTGAGTTTTTCATCTTCTTGAATCTATAGATTTAGGTCTTTTGTCAAATTTGAGGAGGTATCAGCCATTATTACTTTGAATGCTTTTTCAGTCCTGCCTTTTTTCTTCTTTCCTTCAGGTCTCCAATGATGCAAATGTTTACTCTTTTGTTTCCTGGTTCTTGGTATAAGTGTTTTGAAATCTGGACATTTCGGTTATGTCATGATACTCTGGATCTTATTTAAATGCTTCAGGTTAGCTGGCATCACTCTGGCATGGGAAAGGGGAAGCATCATCTTGTTATTGCCAACTGGCAGTAAAAGTCCAGATTTTCTACTCAGCCTCCAGAGATACCTAAGGAAGGGTGGTCCTCATCACTGCTGGGCAGAGTAAGTGATCCAGCTCCCCACTAGGCCTCCACTGATCCTATCCTGGTCAGGAGGGGTAAGAGTGTCTTGTCACTGCTCCCCACATAGCTTTCTTAACACAGAGAATAAGGGGCGGCCTCATTACCATACGACGATGGTGAAAGTCCTGGCTGCCTATTTGGCCTTCTCTGACACCACATTGACGGACTCTTGGGTTGCCTCATTACAACATGACAAAAGAGGAAGTCTAGACAGCCCCTGCTGATCTTTGCTGGCATGGTTGGTTGTGGGACATCAGGTTATCTCTGTGTTATTTAGCTTGGGAAAAGCAGTTACTACCTAAAATCTTCTGTCTTGCTAGGCTTCCCCTTTTTTAGTCCTTTGGCTAAAGAGAACAGGCTTTGGTTAGGTCTCTCTTTTTTTCTGTCTCTCTTGTTTATGTTACTGGGTGGGTTATCAGCTTCCTCAATCCCTGGGATATATGAGGCAAAAAAAATGTTTCAAGTTGTTTTGCTGGTCCTTCCAGGTTTCAGAGTTTTCTTCTGTTTGCTTTATATATAATGTTCAAGATTTTTAGTTGTACTTAGTAGGGGGAATAGAGAAAAGTGTGCCTACCCCATCTTCTGAAAAACAGAAGTCTGAATTTCTTTTTAATTTTACTATTTTTTTCAGACAATATGTCTAAGTAGTAAAATATCTGAATCCTTGCATGTAAAAAAATATCTTTACTCTTACTAAATACATAATTTATCATGAGACTAAAAAAGACTTCTATGCTCAGGGACTTTTACTTTTAGCTCCAATATATAAGGAGATTGGAAGTTGTCACCCATCTTTACAATGTGAAAAAAAAATGGGAAAACTGAAAATCAATGACTTGTGGACCTATCAGAGAACTGAGGTCTCAAGGAAAACCATCACCCTAAAATCTGGGGAGATGAGTGAATCCAGAGAGTCACAGCAGAGATCTGCTTACCTGGAGTAGAAGCCACTGAAGCCATAAACTGATAGAAACACTTAAATGGTAATTTTGACAGGTTGCTGGAGGCTGGATGTACTAGCATTAGAATGAGAAACTCTTAAAGGCCACAATCTTAGGGGTGCCCTCATACTTTCTTTGGTTTTACCTCTTAGAGCTCCATCATGTTCTCATGGTGAAGAGCCAAGAAATATCCCCTAGTGGCTCTTACAGGAAGAGGGGAAAAGTTACCATTGTCAATATTCTCCATAACAAAGACCAGGAGAAAAGACTTCACCAGAGTCTTACCCCTCTTGATGGAAGGACATTCTCCCACTCCAGCCATCTTGTCTCACCTAAGCAGCGGGGGAAAGCTAAGATACCCTTGTGAAGGTCACAGCCTTGAGACACAAACCCACTATAACCAACTGAGATTTAATCATAAGATTATATGATTATAATTCCACATACCTAACCACCAAACCACAAGGGCTCCAATATAAAGAGCAGATTACAGCTGAAAGAATTGCAAGACACAGACTCTCCCTGAAGAGGAGTGCTTACAGAAACCCAAAACCAGCAGGAGAGACAAAAACTAGGATGCTAAAGGAATTTGAAGTCTCAGGCACCTGCAGCTACAGCAAACAAACACAACTCAGCTCCTCACCAAATTAGCATAAAATATCACACTAAAGGCCTATTCACCTCAGTTTCTATTATCCGACATCTTGGGCTTTCAAGAAAAAATTACACGGCATGCAAAAAGGAAGAAAAAAGTCTGAAGAGACAAAGAAAGCATCAGAACAAGACTTAGATGTGACAGAGATGTTGGAATTATCATACAGGGTATTTAAAATAACTATGATTAATATATTAAGGGCTCTAATGGAAGAAGTAGACAACTTTCAAGAAGAGATGGGTAATGTAAGCAAAAGTGACTATGCATGTTCTCACGACCTCCCTGCCTAAATATTAATAGTGTCTCCTTTGTCTTTCAAACCTGTCCAGGAAAAAAAAAAAAAGAAAACCTGTCCTGGATTAGGTAACAAAACACATGGTCATCCTGCTGATATGTCAACCTAACAGACCTCAGATATTTATCTCTAAAAACATTTAATTCGGTTTTACTTTTTGAAAGCTTCTTGAAGGATAGATACTCTACTGCTGCTGATTTGGGTTCTTTTATTTTGTTTTGTAGCAAAATTTGAAACTTTCCAGGTGTCTTGATTATCCATCATAACTATCCCAGAACACTTCCTAATTTGTAGAAATCGAATTGTTTATTGTTTCAATTCTTCACCCAGAAGTCTAACAGCCCTTAAATGGAGCCATAGATAATAGAAGATCATTTTTCTAAAAGGTATAAAAACTACTAACACAAAGTATAGAGGATACCAAGGTATAGAGGACTATTTGCTTACCCTTCTTTATCTGGCAATTTCTTCCCTCCCACTGCGGCTGTGAAAGCAGCTATTTTGTACAATAAGGCCTTGCCTACTGCCTACAGTTGATTGGTCCAGAGGCAGATACTTGACCCACTCTGGGCCAATCAGAGTCAACCTGAGTCCTTCCCAGGAATGTATTCATTGGATCTCAAAGAGAGTCTATGATTCTCTGGGTAGTTAAAGCTCCATGATGTACAGCTTTGGATGTTGTCTGACCTGGTGAAGAAAGAGAAGGAGGGAAGGGAGGGAAAAAGAGAGAAAGAAAAATAAAAGAGAGAAAAGACTGAAGTCAATGACAGCAAGAAGCAAAAACTGGAGACAAAGGAAAAAGCCCTGATGACATTTGAACACCTGCTTCTAGTCATTTCTGAGCCTAGCTGCCTTCTTATCTTTCTCCTGTCCCTTGACTGTTTTTATCTTCCACAAAATACCCAGATTCCTGCCAATAAATTCCCCTTTTTCTTTAAGTAGAATGAGTTTGCTTTCTGTCACCTTTGATCAAGGAGTCCTAACTAATACAAGAGGTTAATGTATATGTCTCATTTAAGAAGACTCTTATGGCAGGAAGTTCACAGAGAAACCACACAGTTAAAAGCCTCTACTTTTCAGCTGACATGCCCTCTGGCCACCTGCTGCAATTTCTCTACTTATCATTTAGGAATCTAAACACAATTTTTTATATCATCTCCTCACTTTCTGTGTATATCTAGAGTCATTCAACCACCCTTATCCTTTCAACTGTTTCCATTAAGGAAAATAGCAGATACTTTTAAAGAAAAGGGTGTTTGACTTCATAATCCCCCGGATTAAAAATCTCTTTCTTTCTTTCTTTCTTTTTTTTCTATGAAGGCCATTTCCAGCATTTACTTTTAAAGCATCAAGTCCTGACTTAGAAGCTCTTAACTCCTTTACAGGTTTTGTTTCGGGTTGAATTGTGTTCCCCTCCCCAAATTCATATGTTTAAGACTTAACCCCCACTGCCTCCAAATGTGACTATATTTGGAGATAGGGTCTTAAAGAGGTAATTAAGTTAAAATGAGGTCACTAGTGTGGGCCCTCATCCAATATGACTTGTGTCTTTATAAGAATAGGAAATTAGGGTAGAAGTGTACAGAGGGAAGATGATGTAAATGCAGGGAGAAGGCAGACATCTACAAGCCAAGGAGAGAGGCCTCTGAAGAAACCAACTCTGTCAACATCTTGATCTCAGTCTTTTAGCCTCCGGAATTGTGAGAAAATAAATTTCTGTTGTTTAAGCCACTCAATCTGGAGTACTTTGTTATGTCAGCCCTGGAAAACGAATACCATCTCTATTAGTGTTTTCCAGAGAAACCAAACGAATAGGAAAGATGGAAAGATGGAAGGATGGATGGATAGATAGAGAGATAGAGAGATAGGGAATTGGCTCATGTGATTATGGAGGCTGACAAGTCTTGTCTTATGATCTGCAGTCAGAAGCTGGAGATCCAGGAGAGTCAATGACGTAGATACCCACAGGCTCAAGACCCAGGAGGAGCTGATGTTTCAGTTCAAGTGAAAGGCAGGAGAAAAGTCAATGTCCCAGCTCAAAGGCAGTTAGACAGGATTTCTCTCTTACTTGGACGGGGTCACCCTTTTTGGTCTATTCAGACCTTCAACTCATTGGATGAGCCCTCATCCTCTTTAGGAGGATGAACTGCTTTACTCATTCTCCCCATTTAAATGTTAATCTCATTCAGAAACACCCTCACGGACACACCTAGAATAGTGTTTGACCAAGTATTTGGGAACCCCATGGCCCAGTTAAGTTGACATATAAAACTATCACATCATCTTATAAAATGAAATCTATAACTTAACTTAGCCACCTGATATCCCAAATTATTGGAGAAAATTCCACCCAAGTTCTTTACAAATACAGTTGACCCTTGTCAACGTAGGGGTTGGTGCACCCACCTTCCAATCAGCTGAAAATCCACGTATAATTATAGTCAGCCCTCTGTATCCATGGTTCTAAATCCACAAATTCAACCAACCTCGGATTGTGTAGTACTGTCGTATTTACTGAAAAAAATCCATGAACAAGTGTATCCGCGCAATTCAAACCCATGTTGTTCAAGGGTCAACTGCACATTAGATAGTCATTTAGGTAGTAAAGTCACCTGATGCCACCAGGATCCATAGATTAAGCCACCAAATTATGTAAAGTTCCAAGTGAAGCTGGCCGGCTGGTAACTTTAATTTCTGATTCTGATTCCATGAGGATGCATCAGAGGCAACAGACCTGTGAGGAGAGAGCTCTTGTGCAAGAGGAACTTCACTTTATAAAACCCCCTTTACTCTTTTCCCTTTAATCTAGTGTATCTTATGAGGAATAAAAGGAGTTTTCATATTAAAATCCTCATCAGCAGCTTGGCATATGCCTCACTGCCTAAGAGGGCAATCAGCAAAGCCGTTCTCCATTCCACTTGCCCCTGTGGTTTGTCAGCACTCTTCTCCACTTATTTTTGGCCACCATCTCCCTGAAGCATTAGCATGTATTAGGGTAATAGCTAATTATCAATTGCAGCCCATGAAATGTGGTTAATTGGGCATAATATGTAGGTCTGGGTAAAGACAGACTTGGCTAGGAACTTTGTGAATTATCAGAAAATTATTAGACCAGTGCTTTACAAGCTGAAAATGCCAGAAAGTTTAGCAACATGGGAACAGAAAGACCCGGCATCCTCCCCTAGATTCATTACTTTCTGCCCCTTAAGTACCCTGAACTTCTTTCATCCCCAAACATCACACTACTTATTATTTCATCCACAAAGTGCCTACTCGTTGAAACTTCTTTAGGAAATAAGAAAATGATCGATTGTTAGAGATATCCATTTTGTTCTCATATTCAATACCACAAGTCTATTCAAATACTTGAACTACCTGGGGAAATGCTAGACCATTTAAAATAATTGTCAGCCAAATATAGGTAGGGATTAATATATACAGAACTCTTTGAGAAAAAGAGAAAGTGGTTGAAGAATCTGTAAGCTCACCCAAAAGATGTTGAAAAAAATGGGATGGTTTGGGCAAAACTTTCTCCTGGCCCTGTGAATATCTTGGTGTATAGGTTGAGCATGCATCAGATTTGCCTGGGACAGGCCTGGCTTGCCCATGATCTCCCTTTGTAGTTATTAATAGCACTTCATTTCACTCTCAAAATTGCTTTGATTTAGATGATAAAATATATGGTGGTCCTATTGATTTGACCCTGTAACAGAACCCTTAAGGAAATAGGCTCTCAAGCAAAAGGATAATCTTCCTGATGGGAATTTGAGGCTCACCTCAGATCAGACCCACTAGATGGCTGCCCTTTCCAGCTATTCATGGGCCAGATTTAGCCAGTCTCAGCAAGACAGTGCCAAGAGAGATTTGTGACCCAGCTCAGGCTCTGACATGGAGAGACCTCTGGAGCCCTGGAACACAGTGTTTCATGCAGCTCTTCCTCCTCTGACTTCTCAGTGTGAGTGTCCCTCACAAGGTTCTGCCTTGTCGTTGCTTCTCTGTCTCCTCCACAGTGTTCACTGGCCATACTACCTGAGATGCCAATCTCTCTGCATCTCTCTGAATTATCCCCTTAATCCATAAGTCCAGCGTGGCTCCCAAGTCCCAGCCCCAGCTCCTACGCCAACAGTACTTACCCACCGGAATAGCCCAACTCACTTTTCAACACACCTGTGTCTGAACTCATTCTTTCCCACAATACACATTCTCCTCTGGATCACTACTTCTTTTAAATGGTATTCATTTTTAATTTATCCTCCTTAAAGTTATCTACGCCTTTCCCTCTTCTTTTACCTGTCACACTCCCATCCAATCCTCCATAATTTCTCTTTAATGAGTTCTCACACATGTATTCTTTCTCTCTCTCATCATGACTGGCACACTGACCTAGAGCTCCATTTCCTCAGTTGATGGGACTCCCGTTATCCTGCTGTGGCCTTCTTGCCATTCTCAAATTCGTAGCACCAAAGCATTGCTTGCTCATGACACCCTCCTGCTCTAAAAGGTTTCCCATGAATCCCATTTGCTCACAAAACGAAGTTCAGGGGATTTACTCAGGGAACCAAGACCCATCACCACCTTGCCCCAGCTCCCCTTTGGCTGGAATTCCTAAAACTCCCATCTTGAAGAGAGAATTGCGATGACTTGTGTTGTGTGCTGCAGTTTACAAATCACTTTCACAGCCACGATCTTAGCAGCTCAAAGAACAACCTGTGAGGATAGGGGCTTCAAGCAGGACCCCCAAAGTCCCTCGTCCTTCTCAGCATAGCCCCCAGCAACAATGTGGGAGAAATAATTAGCTTTTCATTGACATGTTACCTGGCATTAAGTATATAAGATACTCTGTTTAGAAACCATAACCTAAAAATAAGAGAAATTGCTACCTGCTTCCTGGCCCCCATATTTCTATAGCTTCTCCAGCTTCAAAGTATATTTCAAAAAAACCCACAATGTCTTCTGGTTATTTCGTTTATGACACACATATGGACACATGAATTGCAACAAGTTTATGTAAAACTAATTAATAACTTTAAACAGTTTTAGATGTATAGAAAATTGCAAAGGTGATACAGAGTTCCCTATACCCCACAGCCAATTTCCCCTATTATTGGCATCTTATAATTTGTGATAATTAATGAAACAATATTCATAAATTACTATTAAATAAAGCCCATACTTTGTTCAGATTTCATTAGTGTTTACCTGCTACACTTTTTCTGTGCCAGGATACAATCCAGGATACCACACTATATCCTGTCATAGTTAGGCTCTTCCCAACTATGATAGTTTCTCAGAGTTTCCTTGTTTCTGATGACCTTGACAGTTTTGAGGAGTGCTAATCAGGATTACATAAAATGCCCTTCGATTGGAGTTTGTCTAATGTTTTTCTTATTACTACACTGGGGTCATGGGTTTTTAGGAAGAAGACCACAGAGGTAAAGTAACAGTTTTCTTGCATCCTTGCTATTAGCATGACTTATCCGTGTTGGTGCTGACCTTGATTACTTGGCTGAGATAGTGTTTGTCAAGTTTCTTCTCTGTAAAATGACTCTTTTTTCCGTACTTCCATACTGTTTTCTTTGGAAGGAAGTCACTCTGCACAGCCCACACTTAAGGATGGAGAGTCACACTACATGAACTACAAAGAATCTACATAAATTATTTTTAATTCCTCTCTATGAGCTGTCTCTTCCTCCCATTTATTTAATTATTCAATCATTTAGTTATGTCATTATGGACTCATGGATATTTATTGTATACTTTGGGTTATAATGCAATACTATTTTATTATCTTACTCATATTGTTCCAGTTTTGGCCATTGGGAGTTCTTGTGTCCCTTTGACATATGCCCCTCATTATGGTGTTTTTTGTTTGTTTGTTTGTTTGTTTTATGAGCATTTCCTTACTTTCTAGCACTACGAGATTATCCAGGCTCACCCTGTGTATTTCTTCCTCAGACCTAGGATCAGCCATTCCTCCAAAAAGCCCTGGATCCTTTTACTGAAGAATAATATTAGAAACCAAGATTTGGTCACTAGATGTGTACCAACTAAATTTGTATTAATCCAGATCCAACTGAATTTTTAAGGAGACTTTGAATACAAGATTATTTCTTACACATAAGTGGTAATAAATAGGTAAACCAACTTCCGTATTTTATCTGCAGGTATGAATCAATTTTGGCCTTTTTTATAAGGGGGCTTTAATCATAGCTCCTACTGATTGGATAACACTGGTGAGGTAAATAAAATTAAAATGATAATGATTACAGCTATAGGGAAGACATTAAGCTAAATACTATATACACATTGTCTTATTATATCCTAATTATGTCTTTGAGACTTAGGCATTATTATTATGCCATTTCTTAGATGATAAAAGTGATATCTGCCTTGATTATCATTCTGAGAACGAACTGAGAAATCATTGTAAGCCCCCAACACAGAGCATGTAGCAGTTGCTCAATACATCATTATTTTCTCACTCCTTTGCCTCTAGATAAAAAGAAAATAGGCAAACTTCAGTAACACATTAGCTATAAGAGTTCAGCTCAGTTCTGTGAGATTAAAAATATAGGGGTTATATTAGCTCATTTGTTTTCTTTGTTGCTATACAAATGTGATCTGATTCCCAAGAGCTAAAGAAATCAACCTGCTCATAAAAGATCTCAAACAAAACAAAGTCATATTTATCTGACAGTCAACTCTGTTTACAGAGTTGTCTATTATATAACCCAAATTCTCAGATATCAACAAAACCTATACAACAATTTTGTAGATATTTACATAGTCTAAGGCACTTTTCCAAAACTTTAGTATTTGAATTAAGATGGAGAAAACATTAAATGAATCCACAACACCTCCTAAACTTATAAAGTTCTGAAATGGTACAAAGTTACAAAATACCTACAAAACATGCAGAAAAGGTCTGGAAGATTTGCCTCTCCATGGGAGTAATTTCACTATTGTTATAAATCTTGGGTAAAGAGGTTGAACCACATGCAAATTTGCAGGCTTTCTTAGAACAGACAGAATATTCTGAAAAGTGAAAGGCTTCTCATTCTCCATTGTTTCTTCCAACCATTTCCTCCTCTTAATGTATTAGGAAGACAAAAATTGAGAGTTGAAAGAAAAACTGACATATATCTTGTAAGCAGCAAGAGTGGCATCTAGAATTTAGATCTGCTCTGAAAACACTCTTTTTAGAGCCTCTGTGCTGCCTTCGCTTCAGCAAGAAGCTTTATTCACTGCAGATCCAATTTCAAACTTTTGGAAGTGACATTCTCCACTTGACTAGCCCTCACCTTCCTCTCTCACAGTCCGGATCAGATCATCAGTTTACAAGGAGGCATAAGCCCCACGTCCACCCAAAAGTCGCCCCAATGGGCACTCAACTCCCAGTCTTGGAACTCCCCAGATTTTCTTCCTTGGACCAATCGGCCATACACCCTTTACGACAGATGTACGTCCAGTGCCCCAGATAAATTATAAGGTCCCTCAGGCTTGTTGCTATGTTTCAATTCTCTCACCTACTAAGCCTAGCCCAGATGGTCTCAATAAATATTTCTGAGTCCTTTTCATCGATTGATTATTCCTGAGGTTATTGCTATGGTCTTTGGAGGAAAAACCAGGGCAAGGATGTTTCCTACCCTAACTGTAGGCTGGCAGGGGGCTCAGAAGATACCTGCCCTCAGCAAAGTTTTTCTCTAGGCTGGCATTTGGGAAGCTCCAGAGCTCTGAGAGTGTTCCTTTGATCAGATTCTTCTGCAAGGGAATAATGGAGCTTAAGACTTTTTTTTTTTTAATAAAAGAGCATAAAAAGTGAATTTAAAAGCAAATGGGCCAAGGATTTTCCCTGGGAAGTCTTTCAATTTCACACCTAGCAAATTCCTATGGTATGGACCTATTAGAAATGTTTTTTTTTTAGTCTCTTTATGCATATTTATTATGTTCCTCTGTGGCTTTGTTATTGCTTAATTTGACACCAAGCCTCCAAAGCCACATCTTCTTTCTTCTTCAACTATTAAAAAGGGGCAAAATATTTTAATCATGAAGCTCTGTATAATTTAGAGATTATCTTCTGTCTGCGTGAGTTACAGCAATAATCAAAGGGAGGCTGGGGATTTATAAAACTAAGGCACTAATTTTTTGACAGGTGTTCTGTTTGGTGTGGAATTAACCTCTCTTCACATCTTATACATACATAAGAGCAAATCATTAACTGTATCCTTGGTACACACAGGCAACAAAGAGGCAGAATCCACTAGATGAGAACTACACCGGCACAGCCTTGAGCCAGGCTCAGTTCCTCATGGATGAGAGGAAAAAATGATGGAGGATTCTATCAGCCAAAAAGAAGATTGGGAGTGGTTCCTGGGACCTGTACTATCTCCCAGTGCCCAACCAGTGTAGTGCAGTGATGAAAAGCACAGCACCTGAAGTCAGACAGAACCAGGTTTGAATCCTGGAGCCACTGCCTGCTAGTTCTGTATCCTTTGGAAAGTTACATAACCTCCCAGAATTCCAATCTCCTCATGTATATGACAGTGACATTCATCACATCTACCTCTGGGTTGTGTAAATGAGGTAACACATGGGTAGCACTTAACAAGTACCTGGAAAATAGCAATTGCTCAATTAATGACACTTCTTCTCTGGCAACCTCATTGGTATCTTGTTATCCATTCATTTGTTTGTTCACTCATTGAACAAATAGTTTTTGAGCCGGATACAAAGTACCAGGTAGTGACTATGTCTTGGTAAATAACTTAAGACTTGTTCCTATATTCATGGAACTCACCATCAGGAGGGGATATATGCATAAAACAGTGTACAAAATTTAAAATTATGTATAAGTACATGAAGATAAAATAATGTTAAGTGAAGGAAAATAATGGGGGGAGGGAGATGTACTTAGATAGAGTACTATTTCAGTCAAGGTCCTGGCAGGAAGCAGATGGCAAACTCAAGAAGAGTAATTAAGGAAAGTTTAGAAAAAGACTATAGCATAAAAAAGTCTGAGGAGAGTTGAGAGAAGCTAGCAAGGAATTGTGAAGTTCCTTGGTGGGGGAGGGAAGAGAAAAGCTAGCAGTTTACGTTTACTAACCCAAAAGGGCAAGGGGAGGAAGTTGACTGTGGTTGTAGGAAACATCCCCTTGGCAGAAGCTTTCAGTAGATGTACACAGCCCACCCATGTGACTCATCAGAGAGGGAGCCCAAGGAGTAAATACCCCAACCTCTCTCCACCCTCTGACCTTCTGAACCCAAGAGGAAGCCAGAGGGCATGGAAGCCTCTCAGCACCTCTCAGAACATAGAACTGGGCAGAGGATGGTAGAAAGCGCATCTGAGGAGCAATCAGAAATAGCCATCACAGGCAATCAAGAAAGGCTTCTCTGAGAAGGAGACCTATAAGTGGAGGAAAAGAGATTAGAAAGGAACCAACCAAACCAAGTCAGGGAAGGATATTCAAGATAGAGGTGACTGCACGTGCAAAGGCCCTGAGGAATGGAAGTTGGTGGGTCAAGGGACAGAAAGAAAGTCAGTGGAACAGGACCACAATGGGTTAAGGGGAGAAAAGAGCGTAAGGAGTTTAGAGAAGTTCTCAGGGACCATTGACCTACCTGGGTCCTAGATCAAAGCAGAGAGATTTTCCTTCCCCCTGATTTTTGGCTTCACAACTAGTAGAGGCTGAATATTTAAACTTACTCTAAGTTAAAACTTTAAGAAGCCTCCTGAAAATTTCTATTTCCAAATAACATTCTATCCATCTGAAATACTGATTCTTCTCCTCCAATCTATGCCCAGTGCTGACTCCAAGATCAAGCTTGAAAATAATGCTTCCTTGAAATCAGCCTGGATTAACCATATTGATGAGAAGGATAGGTATCTGAAGCAACACCATGTTGTGTTGAAAAATAGTCGTTGTGCTGAAAAATAGTTGTGCTGAAAAAAGTCGTTGTGCTGAAAAATAGTTGTGCTGAAAAAAGTCCAGAGAACGCTGATTAAAATATGCCCTTCCTCCTTCGGTGGCAACTAGGAAAGTGGAAGTTCACCAGAGTTAGTGACATCTGATTTCTTGCCTTACCATCTGAACCCAGGGATGTCCCATGATAGTGGTAGTATGGGCAGTAGCAGAGGGGTCCTCAGATTCCAGTACCTTCCATGGTGATACAGACAGGCCATGAGCATGGACCAGGACTACAGTAGCTGGTGTCATTGAAGAAAGGCTCAAAAAAAGTAGTCACATCAAGAGGTTGCAATAGAAGTGGTGGTAGTAGTTGGTTAAGGATGAGAATTGGACAGAAAACTTTATTAGAGCTGACTGAACAACAGATGAGCAGTGGAATGGTAGTCGCAGGTGTTGGAGTATTTCCTGATTCTTCATTCCCTCCTGTTATAGAATTAAACATCCATGATCTTTGTCGTGTAACTTAACAGCATCCCCCAATACTGTAGGCTGAGTATACTTCCCTGCCTCTTTGATGTTAGGCTTAGCCATGTGACTTGCTTTCGTCAGTGGAATATTAGCAGGTATAATGGAGCAGAGGCTTCAAATGCACCTGCGCGACTTGGCTTGATCTCCTGTAACCCTGTGATGTCCCATGAGAAGAGCATGCCCCGAGATTCCACATGAGTAGACCTGAACCTGGCTGGAGTCCAGCCTGGCTCATCCAAATTCAGCCTAGATCAGGCAAACTTCAGCGGACCTGCAGATCAATGTTTAGCGTACAGCTTTAGGTGAGAGGTTTGTTACTCAGCAGACACTGACTAACACTAGATTTCCAGCAAATGTGTGGTGGCAGAGACTGGGGTTGGTGAACAAATATGAGCAGGCTGGGGTGGTTTCTAGCATATATACATGTCAGACAACACAGACTATTATCTCAGAAACTGATTGGCTACATCCTTCTTGGGGCTTCATCTATTTTCAGTAAGTTTGTGCATGTAAGAGCATGGCACTTCAACCAAAACGACTATTCCAGAGCCAGAGGGATTCTACTGGCATCAGTCAGAAGAAATACTGAGATCATGTTTCCCTTGTTCTTTGTGGTCCAAACTGTTCATTCCAAGCATATGATGTGCCAAGATCTTACTCCCTCTTTGGGGTCCCCACATGTCAGGTAATTGCAGGTATTTCTTTCCTCCCAAAGCGCTTAACTTCCCACCCACCCCCCAGAGCCTCTCTTAAATAAATCAGACTGGCTGTCTCTTTGGCCATTCATATGGTTTTTGTTCCCCACTCCAACCATCTGGCTACATCTGGCTCATGCTTCACCATACTCCTTCAGACATGATCTCACAAGAAAGACACCAGAAAGTCTCTACAGGATGTTTGCAATAACGTACAACACAGAGGTGAAAATATCTCATGCTTTCCTTTGAAACAGCTGTAAAAGGAATTGGGAAAGAGCTTAAATTATCCAGATCCTCCATTTCCCTTTCCCTACTGAACCCAAAATACAAATAGCAAAAGGAATAACTCTGAGAGCATCCAAAAGAACTCATACTAATGTGCTGCCCACTGGTTGTCTAAAAGCCCCGCTATGCACCCGACACCACTGTGCAAGGCGCTAGAAGGAGTAAGAGGAAAAAAATAAACAAATTTCCTGCCCTCGAAGAATTCATGGGTAAAAAGAAAACAAAAAGGCTTAAGCAAATGCTACTGTTTAATGATAACAACTGACAGTAAACTGGCCAAGGCCCTTTTTATAGAGTATGTCATTGAATCCTTGCAAAAAGCCTGCTATGGACCAAATGTTTGCGTTCCCCCCAAATTCATGTGTTGAAACTCTATTCCCCAGTGTGATGGTATTTGAAGAAGGAGCTTTTGGGAGGTAGTTAGGATTAAATGAGATCATGAAGATGGGGCCCTCATGATGGGACTAATGCCCTTATAAAAAGAGAAGACAAGAGATTCTTTCTCTCTCTCCCTCTGCCTCTCTTTCCTCCTCCCTCCCCGTGCACCCACTAAGGAAATCCATGTGAGGACATGACCAGGAAAACAGCCCTCACCTATGACTCGACCATGCTGGCATCCTGATTTCAGACTTCCAGATTCCAGAATTGTAAGAAATACATGTTTGTTTGTTGTTTAAACCACCTTGTCTATGGTATTCTGTTATAGCAGCCCGAGCTCACAAGGACAATGCCCATTTTATAGCCAGGACAATTGAGGCTTGGAATGGTCTAAGGAACTCAGCTAAGGTCACATAGCCCAGAAGCGGTTGATGTAGAACTTAGGCTGGATTCCTGACTCTGACCATGAAGACCATGTGCTTAGCCACTGCCCTTCCTACCTCTGCATGGTCACATTGCAACAAGACAAGAGCCCCAATGAAAGTGTTTACCAAGTGAGATGACCATACAGAGGAGATAGTGGCTCTCTGGGGGTGGATAGAACCATATCACAAAGATGAACAATGAGTAGAATATTGAAGAATGTATCCAATTTTACAAATACAAATAAAAGGAAAAGGCATTTGGTCAAAGGGAACAGTATTTGCAAAAGCAGGAAGGTATAAAAGATCATAGACCATTCAAGGAGATTATTGGGAAAAGGTGCTGGGGGATTGGGGGTAGACAACAAATAGGAACGGATGACTCAGACAGAGATAGAGAGAGGGGTTGGTACCCAACTAAAAAGGACTCTGAAGCATCTTGCAAATTAAGTTCTTAGTGGCCTTCTAGGGATCATTTTTTTCTTTTATTTTTTCCCCTGATCTATCCTAGTTGGCATTTTTTGAAAATGAATCTCATTTTGCTGTTTATTACCCATATACTGAACCTGTCTATATCTCTTGGAATAAATTCTATCCATCATTCTTATTGGGTTTATTCCAGCATCACCCCAGTTTGTATAATTTGCAAATTTCATTAACAGTCTCTTTACTTCCTCTTGGAAACCATTAATAACATATGGTTGCATATGGTCAGGCTTAACACCAATCTCTTTTGCACCCCTACTAATCAACTACCTCTGGCTGGATGTCACACTATGCATCACCATGCCTTATTTACAGACCCCCTGAAAATTATCAATCCCTAGGACAGTGTTCATATCCAAGCCAGTGTCAATTAATTCCATAAGTAAATTTTTGTGACGTGGTATCAAATACATTACCAAAATCAAGATGAATTGTAGTAACTTTGTTCCCCTCCACTGTGAATTTTAAACAGCTTTCAGATCGGTCCTGGATGATTTATTTGTGGCAACACCAAGCTGCTTATTCACTCATGATTCCATTACTTCTTGGATGTTCTGGGCTATTTTTCTCCATACAATTAAACTTCCTAGAGGTAATCTCAGGGATCATTCCTCTTTTGAAAAGATAGACGAACACATTTGTTGCTGGCCTGAACTCCTGTGATCTCTGCAAATATGTCAAGTGTTTAAAAGGCAATTCCTTTTTTCCTCATCTGGCAGCTTTTATGAGGTAGCTGGGTGCCTCTACTACCGCTGAGCTATTGCCCCAGTAAGGTGGTGTTAGGTGTCACTAGCTGGGGCAATGAGCATGTGTTACTGCTTATGGAGACAAACATCATGGTTTCAGGGGCTCCTTCAGGTCTACCTGTGCCTCCATTCTGGAATTTATTCATTCACTCAGCCCTGGGTGCTAATAATCTACAGCATGAAATATACCCGGACAATGTACCTCACTGCCAGCCAGTGCTCAGCAGATGCTGTGGGCTTTGGGGACATAAATAAAATCAAAAGTAAATGATTAGGAGTATAAATCTGCTCTTTAAAAATTAGAATGTATCCATAAGTTGAATCCAAGTGATTTTTGGCACCGAGAGCATCGTGCTTTGTTGTACTTCTTTCTCATTTGTCCCTGACTTTGACTCCCACCTTCACCATCATTGACAAAGATAATTGATAGACAATAAGATCTAAGTATGAACATTAACAATTTCTATCCAAATGTCCTTTTTGTCTCAAAATAAGAAAGGTGAAAATATGCGTGGGAAAAGCTTACAAAGGGAAAGAAAAAAAGGGACCATTGGTTGGACACTCTTGTGAGAAGGAACAGTTTACAATGAATTACATCAAAATTCAAGTGGGCTTAGGTAGGGCTTCAACGATTTTTAAAGAATCATTCTTAAACCATCCAGGCTACATCTCCCAAGTATTTATATGACCACTTTGCTGTTGACTCATCCTGGTAGACACAAGAGACAAAGTTTCCAATTTGCACACTGTTTACTGCTGAGACCAGGCTGCAGCAGGCACTTGGTAAAAGCTGCCCTAAGTGCTTTTCTGAATAAGATTGGCCTCCCTCTAATACATGATTTAGAGCCCTGGGGCCTCAGCCCATGACTAGGAGAGGCTGAAATAAGTCAAATGTGTCTTTAAAAAATTATGTATATGGCCACATGAGTGCGTGTGTGTGTGTGTGTGTGTGTGTGTGTGTATTTTCTCTGCCTCTGTCCACCCGTGATACAATGTGATTGTGTTCATGGCAGCTGACCTTTTACTAGGACAGAACCACAGAAAGTCTCAATTGAGCCTCCCTCAATCTAGTACCTAAAGGGTGTGGCTTTCACTGTAAAGCAGATCTTCAAGCCTGTCTCTTGCTAGGGCACAAGCCTCTGGCCTCAGCTTGGCTGTCCTCATGGGACGTGTGTGGCCACTTCATGGAGCCTGAGCTACTGGACACTGTAGGATCACCTGGCACACTTCACACATGAGCTGCTTTGATCCCACACCCCATCAAGAGATTAAATCACCTCACTTTCATATTCTTCCATATTTGCATTTGTCAGCTATGTATCGAACATCTATTATATCACTAGACACTTTGGTGCCCCAAAGATGAAGATGGTTTGGTATCTACCCTCCAGGAAGTAAGAGTGATGGTGGGAGGGATCGTAAGACACATACACCCATAGAGAAAAACACACAAGGCCAGATGTGGTGTAATGAGGATCGCAAACATGGGATTGTGAGAATTCAGGGGAGGAAGAGGTCACAGCTGGCTTTGGGAAATCCAGAAAGGCTTCCTGAGGGAGGTGGGATTTAAAGGAACACTCAGTAAGTTGAGACAGAGAGGAAGGCTTTGCAGCTGGAGAGACGTTCATTCATGGTGAATCTGGGTCCACTCAGAGAACAGTGAGCAGGCAGATGTGATGGTGTGAACTGAGTGAGTGTAAATGGGTGACATTACAGGGAAAGGCTTTGAATGGCAGGCTGAGTCTGAGTTTAATTCAACTGGCAGAAAAGCTTTCAAGGAGGTATAATCTAGTTACACATCCCCTGTCGTTAGAGTTGACCTGTTGACGCATGTTTCCAAATCCTGTGTAAAACTGTGCTCTTCATGCCTTTTCTGCCTTCATTCATGAATACATAATTTACAGTGCTCCATTATGGAAAAGGTGCCACTAGGGTACCTATACAAAGACAGATCATATAAATTCTGTCTTCAGTCTTATTCAAAGGAGACCAGTGACGGTGGGTTCAACTGGGTTAAATTCTACATGTGCTGAATTTAAGCCAGTGGAACCCAAGCCTCTTACCAACATCCCCTTTTCCCTTGCCTCCTAGGGAGCACCCTCCCCTTGCTCTCCTCCAGTCTCCTTGAATACCCTTCTCTGTCTCCTTCCTTGGGTCTTATCCCTCTGCCTGCCTTAGAGTAGATTTTCTTCTATTCCAGAATCCAACCACTGCCCCTTCTCTCTTTTCACACCTCATGACCCCTTTGAAGAAGCTCATCTATTTCCATGGCTTCACCCACCGTCTGCGTGCCAATAACTGCTGTCCAGTTTTAACTTGTCCTCTGACCTCTGACACATATTTTCCAATGCCCCCTGATTATGTCTACCAGTAAATGCTTCAAAGGCAACATGTTAAAAGCCAAGGTCTTTCTCTTCCCCTTCCAGAGTCCAGCTCTTCTCGAACCTGTTTTCTTAATGACTTCCTGCCTCAGTTAATAGCATCACTGTACACTGCAGTGCTCACGCTACAAACATGAGAAAACCTGTGAATCCTCCTTATTCCTTAACCCAACATACTACTGAGGATACTTTCAAGCATCTGTAGAATCCATACTCTCTTTTCATCCCAATCTGAGTGTGTCAACATTTGTGTCCTGAGTTATTCCAACAGTCCTATGATTGGTCACCATATCTATGGATTTCCCTACTTTAATGATGAACTGGTGCAAGGGTGATCTCTCAAAAATGCAAACTTAACAGCAACACTAGGTGAAACCAGACTCCAAGATTTTTTTAATCCTTTTCAAGGGGACACCAAAAAGAAACTGTCATGATTCAACAGTACGATGTAGAAACGAATCAGACCTGGTCCTGATCTTTAAGCACCTCCCTCCTCTAGTATGGTGGGAGGTAAGGTGAGGGAGACAGACAAGGAAATGATTGGACTACATTGTAATTAGTACTATGAGAAAAATATGTATAGGATGCTGAGCTGAAAGAACACCCAGAACATTCAGATGAGAGGGTCCAAGGAAGATTTTCGGAAGAAATAATATCCAATCTACACTCTGAAGAAGGTGTAGGCACCAACTTGGCAAGCTGGGGAGCTGGCATTCCAGCAAGAAATGGCATCCCCGCTATTAGGAGAAGTATAGCTAGACCCAGTTGTGTGTGAAGCAATGTCCTAGAAGTTTGCATTGGCTGCAGGGAAGGGCTCGGGTAGAGGAAAATCAAAGGCTGGAACTACAGAGGAGAGAGCAGCCAGGTGAGGAAACATCCTGTTCATTAAGCAAAGTAGTTTGGATTTTGCCTCCTCATCACCATCACACTAACTCTGGTTGGTGATTCCAAAAACTAGAAATGCCTGCAATATCGAAATACTAAAATTTGGTATTCTTTTATAAATCATTAAAGAGAACAAAAGAAAGAATAGAAACACTAATAATAAATAGGACACTAGGTTTTTAAAAATGGATTTCTAAAAGAATCAAGTAAGACAAAAAATGAAAAACACAGGGATTGAAATAAAAAATACAGTGGGAAAATTAAGCAACAGATTAATGAAGAGAAGGCATTGCTACAGAAACCGTCAGAATGCGGCGCTTCAAGATGGCGGAGGAGTACGACGCGGAGATCACCTTCCTCCCCACAAATACATCAGAAATACATCTACACGTGGAACTGCGCCTACAGAACACCCACTGAACGCTGGCAGAAGACCTCAGACCTCCCAAAAGGCAAGAAAATCCCCACGTACCTGGGTAGGGAAAAGAAAAAAGAAATAACAGAGACAAAAGAATAGGGACGGGACCTGCACCAGTGGGAGGGAGCTGTGAAGGAGGAAAGGTGTCCACACACTAGGAAGCCCCTTCGCGGGCGGAGACTGCGGGTGGCAGAGGGGGGAAGCTTTGGAGCCACAGAGGAGAGCGCAGCCACAGGGGTGCGGAGGGCAGAGCGGAGAGATTCCCGCACAGAGGATCGGCGCCGAGCAGCACTCACCAGCCCGAGAGGCTTGTCTGCTCAGCCGCCGGGGCGGGCGGGGGCTGGGAGCTGAGGCTCGGGCTTCGGAGGTCGGATCGCAGGGAGAGGATTGGGGTTGGTGGCGTGAACACAGCCTGAAGGGGCTAGTGCGCCATGGCTACCCGGGAGGGAGTCCGGGAAAAAGTCTGCAGCTGCCAAAGAGGCAAGAGATTTTTTCTTGCCTCTTTGTTTCGTGGTGCGCGAGGAGAGGGGATTCAGAGCGCCGCTAAAGGAGCTCCAGAGACGGGCGCGAGCCACGGCTATCAGCGCGGACCCCAGAGACGGGCATGAGACGCTAAGGCTGCTGCCGCTGCCACCAAGAAGCCTGTGTGTGAGCACAGGTCACTCTCCACACCGCCCCTCCTGGGAGCCTGTGCAGCCCACCACTGCCAGGCTCCCGTGATCCAGGGACAACTTCCCCGGAAGAACGCACGGCGCGCCTCGGGCTGGTGCAACGTCACACCGGCCTCTGCCGCCGCAGGCTCGCCCCGCATCCGTACCCCTCCCTCCCCCCGGACTGAGTGAGCCAGAGCCCCCAAATCAGCTGCTCCTTTAACCCCATCCTGAGCAGAGGAAAAAACGTCCTCAGGCGACCTACACGCAGAGGCGGCTCCAAATCCAAAGCTGAACCCCGGGAGCTGTGCGAACAAAGAAGAGAAAGGGAAATCTCTCCCAGCAGCCTCAGGAGCATCGGATTAAATCTCCACAGTCAACTTGATGTACGTGCATCTGTGGAATACCTGAATAGACAACGAATCATCCCAAATTGAGGAGGTGGACTTTGGGAGCAACGATATATTTTTTTTTCCCCTTTTTCTCTTTTTGTGAGTGTGTATATGTATGCTTCTGTGTGTGATTTTGTCTGTATAGCTTTGCATTTACCATTTGTCCTAGGGTTCTGTCTGTCCTTTTTTTTTTTTTTTTAGTATAGTTTTTAGCGCTTGTTATCATTCGTGGATTTGTTTTTTGGTTTGGTTGCTCTCTTCTTTCTTTCTTTCTTTCTTTTTTTTAATTACTTTTTAAAAAATGTTTTAATAATTATTTTTTATTTTTTGTTTTAATAGCTTTATTTTATTTTATTATACTTCATTTTATTTTATCTTCTTCTTTCTTTCTTTTTTTTCTCCTTTTATTCTCAGCCGTGTGGATGACAGGCTTTTGGTGCTCCAGCCAGGCATCAGGGCTGTGCCTCTGAGGTGGGAGAGCCAACTTCAGGACACTGGTCCACAAGAGACCTCCCATCTCCATGTAATATCAAACGGGGAAAATCTCCCAGAGATCTCCATCTCAACACCAAGACCCAGCTCCACTCAATGACCAGCAAGCTACAGTGCTGGACACCCTATGCCAAACAACTAGCAAGACAGGAACACAACCCCATCCATTAGCAGAGAGGCTGCCTAAAATCATAATAAGGCCACAGACACCATAAAACACACCACCAGATGTGGACCTACCCACCAGAAAGACAAGATCCAGCCTCACCCACCAGAACACAGGCACTAGTCCCCTCCACCAGGAAGCCTACACAACCCACTGAACCAACCTTAGCCACTGGGGACAGACACCAAAAACAACGGGAACTACGAACCTGCAGCCTGCGAAAAGGAGACCCCAAACACAGTAACTTAAGCAAAATGAGAAGACAAGGAAACACACAGCAGATGAAGGAACAACGCAAAAACCCACCAGACCTAACAAATGAAGAGGGAATAGGCAGTCTACCTGAAAAAGAATTGAGAATAATGATAGTAAAGATGATCCAAAATCTTGGAAATAGAATTGGAGAAAATACAAGAAACGTTTAACAAGGACCTAGGAGAACTAAAGAGCAAACAAACTGTGATGAACAACACAATAAGTGAAATTAAAAATTCTCTAGAAGGAATCAGTAGCAGAATAACTGAGGCAGAAGAACGGATAAGTGACCTGGAAGATAAAATGGTGGAAATAACTACTGCAGAGCAGGATAAAGAAAAAAGAATGAAAAGAACTGAGGACAGTCTCAGAGACCTCTGGGACAACATTAAACGCACCAACATTCGAATTATAGGGGTCCCAGAAGAAGAAGAGGAAAAGAAAGGGACTGAGAAAATATTTGAAGAGATTATACTTGAAAACTTCCTTAATATGGGAAAGGAAATGGTTAATCAAGTGCAGGAAGAACAGAGAGTCCATACAGGATAAATCCAAGGAGAAACATGTCAAGACACATATTAATCAAACTATCAAAAATTAAATACAAAGAAAAAATATTAAAAGCAGCAAGGGAAAAACAACAAATAACACACAAGGGAATCCCCATAAGGTTAACAGCTGGTCTTTCAGCAGAAACTCTGCAAGCCAGAAGGGAGTGGCAGGACATATTTAAAGTGATGAGGGAGAAAAACCTACCACCAAGATTACACTACCCAGCAAGGATCGCATTCAGATTCGACGGAGAAATTAAAAACTTTACAGACAAGCAAAAGCTAAGAGAATTCAGCATCATCAAACCAGCTTTACAACAAATGCTAAAGGAACTTCTCTAGGCCGGAAACACAAGAGAAGGAAAAGACCAACAATAACAAACCCAAAATAAGTAAGAAAATGGTAATAGGAACATACATATAGATAATTACCTTAAATGTAAATGGATTAAATGCTCCAACCAAAAGACATAGACTGGCTGAATGGATACAAAAACAAGACCCGTATATATGCTGTCTACAAGACACCCACCTCAGACTTAGGGACACATACAGACTGAAAGTGAGGGGATAGAAAAAGATATTCCATGCAAATGGAAATCAAAAGAAAGCTGAAGTAGCAATTCTCATATCAGACAAAATAGACTTTAAAATAAAACACTATCACAAGAGACAAAGAAGGACACTACATAATGATCAAGGGATCAATCCAAGAAGAAGATATAACAATTGTAAATATTTATGCACCCAACATAGGAGCACCTCAATACATAAGGCAAATACTAACAGCCATAAAAGGGGAAATCGACAGTAACACAGTCATATTAGGGGATTTTAACACCCCATTTTCACCAATGGACAGATCATTCAAAATGAAAATAAATAAGGGAACACAAGCTTTAAATGATACATTAAACAAGATGGACTTAATTGATATTTACAGGACATTCCATCCCAAAACAACAGAATACACATTCTTCTCAAGTGCTCACAGACATTCTCCAGGATAAATTATATCTTGGGTCACAAATCAAGCCTTGGTAAATTTAAGAAAATTGAAATCATATCAAGTATCTTTTCCAACCACAACACGATGAGGCTAGAGATCAATTACAGGAAAAAGTCTGTAAAAAATACAAACATATGGAGGTTAAACAATACACTACTTAATAACCAAAAGATCACTGAAGAAATCAAAGAGGAAATCAAAAAATACCGAGAAACAAATGATAATGAAAACACGACAACCCAAAACCTATGGGATGCAGCAAAGGCAGTTCTAAGAGGGAAGTTTATAGCAATGCAATCCTACCTTAAGAAACAAGAAACATCTCAAATAAACAACCTAACCTTACACCTAAAGCAATTAGAGAAAGAAGAACCAAAAAACCCCAAAGTTAGCATAAGGAAAGAAATCATAAAAATCAGATCAGAAATAAATGAAAAAGAAATTAAGGAAACGGTAGCAAAGATCAATAAAACTAAAAGCTGGTTCTTGGAGAAGATAAACAAAATTGATAAACCATTAGCCAGACTCATCAGGAAAAAAAGGGAGAAGACTCAAATCAATAGAATTAGAAATGAAAAAGGAGAAGTAACAAATGACACTGCAGATATAGAAAGGATCATGAGAGATTACTACAAGCAACTATATGCCAGTAAAATGGAGAACCTGGAAGAAATGGACAAATTCTTAGAAATGCACAACCTTCCGAGACTGAACCATGAAGAAATAGAAAATATGAACAGACCAATCACAAGCACTGAAATTGAAACTGTCATTAAAAATCTTCCAACAAACAAAAGCCCAGGACCAGATGGCTTCACAGGCGAATTCTATCAAACATTTAGAGAAGAGCTAACACCCATCCTTCTCAAACTCTTCCAAAATATAGCAGAGGGAGGAACACTCTGAAACTCATTCTACAAGGCCACCATCATCCTGATACCAAAACCAGACAAAGATGTCACAAAGAAAGAAAACTACAGGCCAATATCACTGATGAACATAGATGCAAAAATCCTTAACAAAATACTAGCAAACAGAATCCAACAGCACATTAAAAGGATCATACACCATGATCAAGTGGGGTTTATCCCAGGAATGCAAGGATTCTTCAATATATGAAAATCAATCGATGTGATACACCATATTAACAAATTGAAGGATAAAAACCATACGATCATCTCAATAGATGCACAGAAAGCTTTCAACAAAATTCAACACCCATTTATGATAAAAAACCCCCAGAAAGTAGGGATAGAGGGAACTTTCCTCAACATATTAAAGGCTATATATGACAAACCCACAGCCAACATCGTCCTCAATGGTGAAAAACTGAAACCATTTCCACTAAGATCAAGAACAAGACAAGGTTGCCCACTCTCACCACTGTTATTCAACATAGTTTGGGAAGTTTTAGCCACAGCAATCAGAGAAGAAAAAGAAATAAAAGGAATCCAAATTGGAAAAGAAGAAGTAAAGCTGTCACTGTTTGCAGATGACATGATACTATACATAGAGAATCCTAAAGATGTTACCAGAAAACTACTAGAGTTAATCAACGAATTTGGTAAAGTAGCAGGATACAAAATTAATGCACAGAAATCTCTTGCATTCCTATACACTAATGATGAAAAATCTGAAAGTGAAATTAAGGAAACACTCCCATTTACCACTGCAACAAAAAGAATAAAATATCTAAGAATAAACCTACCTAAGGAGACAAAAGACCTGTATGCAGAAAATTATAACACTGATGAAAGAAATTAAAGATGATACAAATAGATGGAGTGATATACCACGTTCTTGGATTGGAAGAATCAACATTGTGAAAATGACTCTACTACCCAGAGCAATCTACAGATTCAATGCAATCCCTATCAAACTACCAATGGCATTTTCCACAGAACTAGAACAAAAAATTTCACAATTTGTATGGAAACACAAAAGACCCCGAATAGCCAAAGCAATCTTGAGAAAGAAAAATGGAGCTGGAGGAATCAGGCTCCCAGACTTCAGACTATACTACAAAGCTACAGTAATCAAGACAGTATGGTACTGGCACAAAAACAGAAATATAGATCAATGGAACAGGATAGAAAGCCCAGAGATAAACCCATGCACATATGGTCACCTTATCTTTGATAAAGGAGGCAAGAATATACAATGGAGAAAAGACAGCCTCTTCAATAAGTGGTGCTGGGAAAACTGGACAGCCACATGTAAAAGAATGAAATTAGAACACTCCCTAACACCACAGACAAAAATAAACTCAAAATGGATTAAAGACCTAAATGTAAGGCCAGACACTATCAAACTCTTAGAGGAAAACATAAGCAGAACACTCTATGACATAAATCAGAGCAAGATCCTTTTTGACCCACCTCCTAGAGAAATAGAAATAAAAACAAAAATAAACAAATGGGACCTAATGAAACTTAAAAGCTTTTGCACAGCAAAGGAAACCATAAACAAGACGAAAAGACAACCCTCAGAATGGGAGAAAATATTTGCAAATGAAGCAACTGACAAAGGATTAATCTCCAAGATTTACAAGCAGCTCATGCAGCTCAATATCAAAAAAACAAACAACCCAATTCAAAAATGGGCAGAAGACCTAAATAGACATTTCTCCAAAGAAGATATACAGATTGCCAACAAACACATGAAAGAATGCTCAACATCATTAATCATTAGAGAAATGCAAATCAAAACTACAATGCAATATCATCTCACACTGGTCAGAATGGCCATCATCAAAAAATCTACAAACAATAAATGCTGGAGAGGGTGTGGAGAAAAGGGAACCCTCTTGCACTGTTGGTAAGAATGTAAATTGATACAGCCACTATGGAGAACAGTATGGAGGTTCCTTAAAAAACAAAAAAAAGAACTACCATATGACCCAGCAATCCCACTACTGGGCATATACCCTGAGAAAACCATAATTCAAAAAGAGTCATGTACCAAAATGTTCATTGCAGCTCTATTTACAATAGCCTGGACATGGAAGTCACCTAATTGTCCATCAACAGATGAATGGATAAAGAAGATGTGGCACATATATACAATAGAATATTACTCAGCCATAAAAAGAAATGAAATTGAGTTATTTGCAGTGAGGTGGATGGACCTAGAGTCTGTCATACAGAGTGAAGTAAATCAGAAAGAGAAAAACAAATACTGTATGCTAACACATTTATATGGAATCTAAAAAAAAAAAATCGTCATGAAGAACATAGGGGCCAGACAGGAATAAAGACACAGAGAATGGACTTAAGGATACGGGGAGGGGAAAGGGTAAGCTGGGACAAAGTGAGAGAGTGGCATGGACATATATACATTACCAAACGTAAAATAGATAGCTAGTGGGGAACAGCTGCATAGCACAGGGAGATCAGCTCGGTGCTTTGTGACCACCTAGAGGGGTGGGATATGGAGGGTGGGTGGGAGGGAGACGCAAGAGGGAAGAGATATGGGGACATATGTATATGTATAACTGATTCACTTCGTTATAAAGCAGAAACTAACACACCATTGTAAAGCAATTATACTCCAATAAAGATGTTTTAAAAATAAATAAATAAAATAATCAAATGCAAAAAAAGAAAAAAAAAGAAACCATCAGAATGTGCACAGCCATATAGAGATGAACAATGCCAACAAGAGATTCAATTGATAGTGAAAAGAATGAGACAGTCTAACATATACCCAATAGCATTTACAGAAGAAGAAAATAAAGCAGGAAAAAGGCTACATTTGAATTTCCTAGAACTGAAGAAAAAATTAAGTTCCCAGATTGAAAACTGAAATTGAGTTCTAATTTTCATGAATAAAAACAATAAAAGAAAATTATTCTTTTCAAGCCTACATTGATCTAATAATTTTAAAAAATCATTCTGTAGAAGTCCACAAAAAGGGATCTTGACAAATTCCAAAGACTCAACATCATACAGATCAAGTTCTTTGTATGTTCTTTGACAATAATACTTTAAAAGAAAGCAATAACAAAGAGATGGTCAAGGGATTTGGAATTTGTACCCAAAGTTTTGGACAGCCATGGAGATTTGAAACAGGAAAGTGACCTGACCAGATATTATGTTTTAGAAAGTACTCTCTAAATATAGCATGGGGGATGGCTCTGAGAATGAAAGCCTGACTGGAGGTAGAGAGGGGTCTAAAGGAGAATAGCTGGGACCAAGACAGGCACAGAAGGAGTGGAGAGAGGGGGATGCATAGAGGCATTTTAAGGAGCTAGAAACTGATGACTTATTGATTGGATATGGGGTGGGGCGTGAAAAGGATCTACAACTTAGACTTCTAACTGGATAAATGGATCTGTGGGGTCTTTCATGGAGGTAGTAACCACAAAACAAGTGAGCACCACTGTTTGACCCCAGCTCAGAACACTGCAAGATATTACCTTTCACATTTCATGTAAGTGGTAACTAAAGGCATGAGTTCAGATGAGGTTACCTGGGAAAGCACGTGGAGGAAGAACACAGGACCCAAGAGCACTCTGACAAACACCAACTTTCAAGGTCTCAGCACTCTTGAAAGAGATCGAGGAGGAATATCCAGATTCATGAGTAGAACCAAGATTTCACAAGACGAGGGAAGAGCACGTGCAAAGGAGGACCGTATAAACAGGGACTATTCTCAAGAGGAGTCACACAAACCAAGGAGAGAGTGTGTCCATTGGATTTCCAATTGTGGGGGTCTTGCTGAACTCAGCAAAATGGCAGGAGTGGGAAGGGTGTGGATTGAGGAGTGAGTGGAAGCTGAGGAACTGTAAGTGGTAACTGAGGTTACTCTTCCATGAAGCTTGACTGTTCAGGGAAGGAGAGAGACAAGGTAACAGCCGGAGTTACTTGACTCCAAAGAACACCAATCCTTTCAAATAGGTGAACCTGAATATAGTAATTTGTTAGAAGGAAGGAAGGGAGGGAGGGAGGGAGGGAGGGATGGAGGGAGAAAGGAGGGTCATTTCACCGAGATTTAGTTCCTGGTAGAATTTTGTTTCTGCAGATAAATTTGTACCTTTCAGAAAACTTACATTATACAACTCATCTCATTCTCATTCTTATGTTGTTTGAAAAAATGTGTAGGAGTCCTCCTATTCCAGTGCAGTCAAATATTTTCAGTGTGGGTGCCTACAAGGATCGACTACTTAACCTTCGTTCAGGTCTTCTAACCCTTGCTTTATCCTTCACTGTGTTTCCAACAGAGCATCTTTAAAGCACTTACGAAGTGGGCAGCAGAATTCAAGCCAGGGAAAGGACGGTGGTGCTTCTCCCTCTGTCCTCACTCCAATGGAGGAACAATTCCTCAACAGATTAAATGAATTTCACTAAAGCCCACCCCTCCTGGGAGTAATTGAATTGTAGGGATACAATATAAGGTGGCTTGCCTGATGGTCAGTTACAGATTCTTTTAATAGGTAAATGTAAGGGCTCCATTTATTTTTTTACCTAAAGCCTTTTCCATCAAGAGTGATTAAATAAATTCAATAAATGATGACATCTTAAAGTTCAAGGAACAGTTTTTGTTTTGTTATGTTTTTGCTTATTTGTGTGTTATAAAAGTGGCAGAAGGCTTATAAAAGTGTTCACCCCATCCAATTGTGACTAATATTTATTCGTGAATACAATAGAGGTTTGGGGTAGAGGTTTTAATGGGAAAAGCAGAAAAATACAGTATTAACAACCCATTTAGAGTCATGATTTATTTCACTGATTTGCATTTTCAGCCCTTTTCTGGAAAAAAAAATTGTAAATATAGTTGAAAGCACTTATCACCTGAGATAACGCCATTTGGAAAAGAAAACAGGAGAATGTATTTTTAAACTGTAAATTTCTACCACGTTCACCCCTCACATAAATAAGCAGCCCCCCCAGCCTTTGCAAGAAATATTAAAGTTCATTTAAATTGCAAATCTGACCTTATTAAAATGGCTTTCTCAAAGAGCCATAAACAAATAGAGTGCATTAGTAGTACTGCCAAACAACAGAATACATTCTCAACCAGTTCTGTAATTAAAGTGGAAAATAGAATTTTCACGGTTCTGAATGACTCAGAGATGAAGAAGAAAACATGTTATGACAAAAACTTGAGGTGGGGAGAATGCATCCATCTGGAGGATCCCTCCAAAAAAACCTCTCAGCACAATTACTCTTTGAAAGCCAATATAAGTTCCTATGAACAGCTTGGAAACGTTATTATATTGCTGCTAAGTTAATGTGTTTTGAATACTTTTTTCCTACAGCTACCACACTCCCTCTTAATGTTGGAAGCATAGCCATTAAGATTTACTATGTTTAGGGTAAGAATAAAATGAACAATTAAGAATGAGCTGGTATCTTCAAATGGCTAGGAAGAGCTAATAAATTTCAGAATTAAAAGCCAAATGGGCTGGGCTGGTAACCAGGTTTATGGAAAATCCATACCTGAAGGTATATTTAAATTAGTAAATTGTCAGCAAGCAAATGGTTTCCTTTTACTTAGAAAAATAATCCATGGTGCAGTAGGTCATAGAAATCAGATAGAGTTGAGTTGAAACTTGACTTGGTTCTAGCTGAGTTTAGCAACTGTGGAGTTATGGCTAAGTGCTTCCAGGCAGATCCAGAGCAAAGTGATGAGTTTTTTTTTTTTAATAAATAAAATAAAGGTGTACATTGGACCACAAACATGTAAAGTTCTGCATTGACTTGAAATGAAATCACCCCCCAAAATACCCTAACTTCTTTAAAATTCATTATATCCTATTTAGATGTGTTTTTGGTGCATTCATTGATTCATTCAACAAATGCTTGTATAATATCTACTCAGTCCTAGATCCAGAGTTGGGTGCTAAGAATGTAACATGAACGAAACAGACATGATTCCTGCCCTCACGAAGTTTAGGACTAATTTCATATGATCTGTTTAAGGAGGCAGGATAAGTTTCACCTCATTTTATAAACATTTCTATCAAAAATAGTTAAAACAAGTTTGATACTTAAATAAGTTGTTTGCTTTATGTTGTGTCTTTAATAAGAGGTGATTAGAGCACGTGTGCATTTCAAAGGCATTTTCATTTGTGGATATTCTTGGAGATTTTAATGATTCCAAGTCCCTTTCTCAGAGAGCAGTTTAACTCAGACAATCTGACAACCACCCAAAGACCTATGTACCAGAACGAGAAAGGCTCAATTGAGACTTGCTGTGGATCTGTCCTGGTAAGATGTCAGGCACCATGAACACATTACATTGTATCACAGGTAGACAGCAGAGAAAATACACACACACTCACACACACACTCATGTGGCTGTATATATAATATTTTAAAGACATACTTGACTCATTTCAAAGTCTCCTAGTGATGAGTTGAGGCCCCATGGCTCTAAATAATGTATTAGACGGAGGCCAACCTTATTCAGAAAAGCACTTAGGGCAGCTTTTACCAAGTGCCTGCAGCAGCCTGATCTCTGCAGTGCCTAAAGGGTGTGTCTCTCACTTTAAAGCAAATCTTCAGGCCTACCTTTCACCAGGAACAAGTCTCTGGCCTCAACATGGCTGTCCTCATGGGACGTGTGTGGCCACTTCATGGAGCCTGAGCTACTGGACAGTCTCTAGGACCACCCGGCATACTTCACACATGAACTGCTTTGATCCCAAACGCCATCAAGAGATTAAATCACCTCACCCTCATATTCTTCCATATATGCATTTGTCAGCTATGTATCGAACATCTATTATATCACTAGACAGTTTGGTGCCCCAAAGATGAAGGTGGTTTGGTGTCTACCCTCCAGGAAGTAAGAGTGATGGTGGGAGGGATCATAGGACACATACACCCATAGGGAAAAACACACAAGGCCAGAGGCGGTGTAATGAGGATCGCAAACATGGGATTGTGAGAATTCAGGGGAGGAAGAGGGCACAGCTGGCTTTGGGAAATCTAGAAAGGCTTCCTGAGGGAGGTGGGATTTAAAGGAACACTCAGCAAGTTGAGACAGGGAGGAAGCTTTTGTAGATGGAGGGATGTTGGTGGGTGTTGAATTTGGGTCACTTGGAGAACAGTAAATGGGCAGACGTGATGGTCTGAACTGAGTGAGTGTGTAAACTTGCCTTGTGTACGCCAGGATAAGTCAGCAGGATGGTCATATAAATACTTGGGAGATGTAGCCTGGAGAGTTTAAGAATAATTACTTAGAAATCGTTGAAGCCCTACCTAATCTCTTCACTACATTTGCCCGCAAGCCCTTGGTAAATAGACCTGCTCCCTGAAGTTCGCTCTTCACCAACTTCCTATATTGTCCCAGAACTAACATGTGAGGCCGAAATTCCAGTGTCACGTTAACATTTTACAGCACACTGTCCTGAGTGGACATAGAAATGTCCCTTAACTTTCCTGGGCCTCAACTTCCTTATCTGAAGTGAGAAAACAACTCCAATTTTCCTGTTATTGTTCAGAAGACTACATGCGCTAATGCAAGAGAAAGCTTGTGTAAATTCCCATCTGTAGACGCTGTTGCTGCATCTACCACTTTCACAAACTATCATAGTGACCACAACTACTATGGCTACCTCAGATACTACAACTAGGATTATAGAAACCATGAGGAACCTTGATAAAGCAATCTAAATTAACCCAGAGGACCTTAACCTGAGCCCATTTGCATGGGTCATTGCAATTTCCTAGAGTCAGTGCACTGGCAACTATGCAAGTCTCCTGGAAATACCAGGGAATTCCACAATCTGATGGACCCTGTCAGAACAGGGAAATGTAGGGGAGGAAATATTTTTCCTCTACTTAACTTAGGTTCTTGGTTAGCGTTCTGTAATAAAAAATAGAGTCACCAGAGAAAAACAAACATGGTTATCAACATGTGTATTGCACACATAACACATGAGAATAGCCAGAGATGAGTAACTCAAAGATGTGGCTTGGAATTCAGGCTTATATTGCATCATCAACAAAGAACAATAAATCTGTAGAGATATGACAGGACAAAGGAAAGCTATTTTAGGCTTCTAAGTCTGGCAAACTGTGGGAAGGTAAATATAAAGGAAACTGATAGTAGATAAAGGCTAGTTAGTAAAGTTATGTAGATACCTCTGGTGCCATCTCCAGGCTGATAAGGGTTTCAAGTCGTCTCCCATGACTAACTTTTGTCCTTCCTGGTAGAAAGGGGAAGAGGGGCATCTTTGAAAATGTATGTCCCGCTTTTGGGCAAATGGGGGAGGGCAGGGAGCTTTTCTCGTATCTGCTTCTTCTCAATTGCCTTCAGCTCAAAATAATCCTTATGCCAAAGTGGCATATTCTGGTTTCCTTCAAGGACAATGGCTCCCTGCAAACCACCCAGCTGTATGTACTCAGCTGCTGAGCATGGCCTCAAAGTAGGCTGAGGTTGTGTGAGATAATAGAAAATACATATTGGTCTCTGACCCCGGCTCCTGGCACAGAGCTCCTGAAACGCTTGTGATTTTCTGGGTGATAAGAGTATCTTTTGTTCTAAAGAGGCAACTCTGGGTAGACTCCTGGATAGTTTCTGGATGGGGACTGGTCACCAGAGAGAGTGAGCCATGATTAGAAGCTTGGAATTTTCAGCTCCGCCCCCATTCTCTTGGGAAGGGAGAAGGGCTGAAAAGGGAGTTAATGAATGATCATGCCTGTGTGAGAAAGCCTTCATAAAATCCCAGTAATATGGTGTTCAGAGAGCTTCCACATTGGTGAACATGTGGAGGTGCTGGGAGAGAGGTATCCAGAGAGGGCATGGAGGCTCCACACCCTTTCCCACATACCTTGTCCTACGCATCTCTCCCATTTCGATGTTCCTCTGCATCCTTTATCATATCCTTTTATAATAAACCAGTAAACATGAGTAAACTGTTTTCTTGAGTCCTGTGACCCACTCTAGCAAAATAATTGAACCTAAGGAGGGGGTCATTGGAACCTCCTATCTGTAGTCAGTTGGTCAGAAGCACAGGTGATAACCTGGACTTGCAACTGGGGTCTGAAGTGGAGGGTGGGGTGGTCTTGAGGGACTGAGTCCTTAACTTGTGGGATCTGATGCTATCTCTGGGTAGGTGGTGTCAGAATTGAGTTGAATGGTAGGACACCCAGCTGGTGAGAGCACCCCTTGTTACATGCATGGGGACTCCACAAACACACACATTGAAATACGGTCCAGGAAACCAAAAGAGGTTTCAACCAAGCCACCTGGTAGGTGTATCTGTCTGACACTGACGTAGCTAAAGACAAATCAACAATCTTCCCCAGAATTTTCCGAATATCTGCTTTCATGCGTGTGGAGTTGAGTGTCATTGTTTGAGCCCACTCAGTTCAATAATCAAGTGTGAATTGAGCACCTCCCTTGAATCATACTAGGGAGTTAGATTTTATTATAGGTGCCACAGGGACCCATTGGGAGTTAATATATAAGCATATGTACCCAGGCCAGTATGTGTTCAATTACTCATAGCTCCCACATAATAAAAGATTTGAATACAACAAAGCTACTAAAACAGAAACAGAAAACAGAAAAAGAAGCAAACCACCAGGTTAATAGAGTTACTGAACGTAAGCATTTCATTTTGTTCTATACAAGCAATTCAGAGCAAGGAATGTGCTTTAGTTCTTGTCATTTTTTTCTCTCAGTAACACCAGGAGAGAAAGTTTCAAATGACTAATGACTAAAATGGCCCCAGATTTCTCATTCAGAAAGGACCATTTTCTATGTTTGAAATGTAATGAGAAAAATATCCATCAATGCTAAATCGCTTGAGTGTGGCTATTCCCAACTAATAAATCACAAACCTTTGTCAATCTGTTGATCCCAAAGCCTGACCTGGGAGATTGCCATGTTCCTCCCTTTCTCTACTCTGTCCACACAGTCCCAGGCCTCACAGGCAATTGCCACGGTGACCCCCAGGCCCCAAGCTCCCTCCTCCATTTATAGATGGATATAAACATGACTCATGACTCATGGTGCTATTACTACATCAAATTACTACCAAATTATAACCACCATCCCGAACTAACAATGTCTTTTATTATCACTCACAACTCTATCTTCTCAATGCAACCCAGTAATGTCAAGACTCAAGGAAACCCGGAGGTAATTCACTGTGAGAGGAGGCTGGGGAAGCTGTTTGAACAGAATTCCAAGTGATCTGATTATCCACGCCAAAGGTGAGGGAAATTGCTTCTGCTGTAGTTTGCCGGAAAGCTATGGGTGAGTATGTGAAACTGGGAAGGGAGAGAGAGTTTGGGGAAGGAGGCAAGTACTCCTTGGGCATCAGTTACCTCGGTAAACAGCCTGTTGACTCCACTCAGGCTGTGAATGTGCCCTTTCTTCTACAAATTCCGGCTCAGGAAATAAAATCAAAAGACTGGAACTGAGGGACAACAAGAGGCAAACTTGATTTAAGCTTTGATTTTCCATGTAACACAGCTTGAAAATAGCGAGCTCTATGACTCCTTGAGCGGATAATAAAGGACGTGATGCATTTCTCAGAAGGCTTAGAAAAAGGGTCCCCGGTACAGTATATGATTTGATTTTCTAGAAATTGTGAAGAAAACTCTCTTCCCATCCATGCTGCTATTTTTCTACAACTTATGCCACTTCCTAGAAATGCCTACTAAACAATAGCTACAGGATAAGGCTGTGGTCTTATCTGAAAGCCAGCTGGGTCGGCAGGTATTTATTACCTACTGTATGCAGTGTAGGAGCCAAGAAAGGTGGAACTTACAGAAGAAACTCAAACATTCTTCTCCCTGGAGAAGTTAGGTCAGGGTGGAGAAGCAGCACCTACATATGTGAACTCAGAGACCAAAAAAGATGAGCACAGAATCTAGTAGTGGGAATCACGCAAGGTGTATATGTAGTAGAAATAAAGGTGGTCAGGACAGAAGCAAGGCAACAGGAGAAGGCATCATGGGCCGGGCAAGTCTGGGTAGGTTTGGAAGAATGCACAGTGTTCCGTTGCTGGGGTTCCAGGCACTATCTGGGGGCTTCCAAACCCAGAGTTGCAATCTACCCACAGTCACAGGAAGCTAGACTCAGACTTCCGGATCCCAGACACCTGTTATCTGTCTTTCGAAGAGCCTGTCCAGGACCACAAAATTCCTACCTACTCAAAAATCTCAGGGTGAGCAAAACTGGGCACATTCCAACTAATGGGGAAGGTGTATAGTGGCAAAAATTATCCAGGAGGTGGGGGAATGGGGCAGAATTTGGCTAGATGTTTCTCAAAACCTCAAAATATGCCTTCTTTGACTCAATAATTCTACTTGAAAGAATGTATGCTAAGGAAAAAATAAGCCTGTGCATAAAGATTCAGCGGTGTCTATTTTTGTATATATAATGAAAAGTTTGAAGCAGCGTAAACAACTCAGAACAGGGAATCTGTTAAGAAAATTATGCCACACTGAAATGAGGCGGTATTATTTAGCTATTAAAACTGAAACAGATAAATAGGCATCGGCATGAAAAGATGTTCATGACATATTAAGCATTCTACAAAAGTTTCTGCATAATATGATTCTAATTTTATTTTTTTTAAAGTGTGTATAACACACACACACACACACAGACCACACTGTTATGTGTCTTTGTGTGTGTGTCTATAATTGCAGATGTGATACAATGTCAAGGTGGTTATCTCTGGATTGTGGGATTAGGGGTGCATTTTATTTTCAGTTATCTTTTTATTTAATGTATTATTTGTTTTATTTATTTTCTATTTATGTTGTTTCTGTTTAATTATCTGCATTTTATGATTTTATGACATGCCTGCTTTCCTTTGAATATTAAAATACTTTTTATTTTTAAAATTGTTACAAAGCAAACTCTCAGGGGAAATTAATAGATGGAGCAAGTCTTAGAGCCACAGTAATGAGCCCACAATATGGTCTGTGAGGGCCACAGGTGGATGTACAATTGTAACTCAACTCCAGGCAAAAGTGCAGCAGCAAAAACGAAATGCATTTTAATTCTCAGTTGGTCGGCTTGGCCATTTCATCCAAGGCACCACCCCAAAGATGGGCTGGAAAATACAGTTCACAGCCACTGGAGCTCAACAGACTGGAATGGCTTCAAATCATTGCTTGTGAGTCAGACAAAGATGAGAACAGATGCAGCAGGGGCCAGTCAGGTAGGAAGGCGGGAGGTCAGGCTTGATTTTGTTGGACCTGAAGAGAGCTTGAAGTCCATCGCTTACTCTGTGTGAGCCAACAGGGAGAGGATGATGGGAAGACCCCCTGGAACCCAGCCGGAGCCTTCTTGGTGGATGAAGCGCCCACCCTCAGAGGAGTGACACTATTACTACACAGCTTAATAACAGTTTTTAGAAGGAATGACAGAAAGCACATTGAAACCGCATTACCTACTGAATGGGGAAAAAAATAAATAAAGCAGAGTTTATTAACTGGTGGAGAAAATGATTACAGGGTAAATAAAAATGACTCAGGGAAATGGAGATGAGGATGAATTAAGGAAGAAAGAAAGATATTTCAGCCAAAGAGGATCTGTGAAATGATGTGGGGAAAGATCAGGCTGTCTACGATGAAGCAGAGAGGAGAGGTTGGCTCTAACACAGAGTGAAAACTCCTTAACACAACGGTGGGTGAAATGGGAAATAAAGGGAGCTTGCTCGTGCACACACTGTTGCGAGGTGCAGAAATCAGAGCCAGGCAGAAGTGACGCAGGAAGGGGTGAAGGCCTTTATGAGATAGAATCTACTTGTGGGCTGGAAAATGGCAGGAAGCAGACCGCATGGAGAAACTAAATGGCTCCTTCGAGCAGTTTCTTACATACCTGTCTGCTACGGAACTGAGGAATATAACCCACAGCCTAGTGAAGAAATAACCCCCATAGAGCCCAACTATCTGCCAACGCTGCCTGAGGGCTTAGGACTTGCTTTTCTTTTATGCATATTCCCGTCCATCTCCACTGCTCTTCTAGAAGAGATTCTCTGGAGATAAATCGTGTCTCTAAAAGTCCCATCAGAGACACTGACCCCAATCTACCAAGATCTTATGGCTTTGGACATATGGGTGTACAAATTCCTACTCCACATGGCATATCCCCAAGCCTGGCATTTTATCTCAGATTTTGTTGGTGAAAGGAATAATATCCATGCCCCAGCTACAGCCCTTCCAACATTTATCTCCTTCACTTGAGAGACACCTTACTTTCTGTACTTTTGCTGGTGCGTAACTCACGAAAAGTAGCCTGGACTGTCAACAACCAGGCTTTTCACAGCCTTGAGCCCTTGAGGTGATGCTCCCTCTTTAAACTACCAGGTTGCACCTTGCTACCTCACAGACTAAACTCCTGTGGCATTTCCTCTCAGGAGACTTCTGGGTCACCCCTTCCTTACTCTGGGTAGTGTTCCGTGGTGACCTGTCGTAAACTCCTGCCATTACTGGACTGACAGTTCCTTGAGACATGGATCAAGTCTTTTTCTACTTTCACGTTTGTCCACCAAGCCTAGAGGCTGGCACTTAGACGATGCCTAATAAATGCTTGATAAATGAGTGAGCAATTGAACATCTAAATAGTTTCCTCTCAAAGCCACCATCTCCCTCCTTTTATGCATGTTTTGGGAAGAAGAATACAGATTCAGGGAGAGAATGACTGACATACTCTTGTACTGGTGGTCTCCTACCCTTCCCAACCTCCTTGCTATTTACTCATCCATAGAGTATGTATAAAGTGCTTACTGGGCTCAAGGCCTCTCTCTGGCACAGTGGATCCCAAGTGCCCTGCCCTTTAGGAGTCTATAATAGAATTCCAGAATGATGGTTCATAGTACTCATGCAGGGTTTAAATATCAGCGCCCAATTATTTGACACCTGCTACTAACTCCCAGCTGGTCAGGCCCCCTTGGCTGCCCTTCAGACCTTGCCAGCCTCGTGAGCACTTTGGCCCCCTGGTGTCCAGTGGTTAAGCCCTGTTCCATTACCTCTCTTACTGTGGTGCTCCTTCATAAATGGATCTTCTATATAAGTTACTTCCCTCCAAGCCATGCAGCAGTATAATTACCTTTTCCAGATGAGAAAACTAAAGCACATAGACATTACAAAACTCACTACAGGGCTCATGGTTAGTGGATATCTGAGCTGGAATCAGAACTACTCTTTCTCTCTCTCTCTCTCTCTCTCTCTCTCCCTCTCTCCTTAGATCTCTTAACCTTTTTCTTTGTGACTCCTTTTAAACACTAAAAACACTACACAAACCAGTAAGATAGCTGTCATAAAACAGAATAGCAGGTGGTAAAGGCCAAGCTAGTGGCCTAGGTAATAATAGCTCTGTGTTCTCAAGTTGGAGAAATCACTTTGGCTGAGGGAAGGGGCCGGTCTCTTTATAAACTAGTTTATGAACTCTGCACTTGGAGTCACATTGTCAGGACAGGCAAGGATGGCAAATTGCTTCAGAAGGAAACAGATCAATGCTGAGTCCCTGGGAAAGGGGTTTGATTTGTTGCATCTTCACAAAAAGAAGTGTCCCAGTGAGGAGTTGATATTTCAAGATATTGAGAGGCTTTCTTTGGCAAAACCTACTTTGCTGAAGAGCAGACTGAAATCATTGAGTAAGAAAATATCTGAGATGACATTGGAGTAAATGTGGCATCACCTCCTGACGTGACCACAGCTCTGCCAGCTACTGAATGCATTTCACTCGGCTGCTTTATGCTGACGGAAGGAACGTGTGATTTGACCCGCATGTTAACACAACATTGTAAAGCAACTATATTCCAATAAAAAAATCTAGAAAAAAAAAAGAAAGAAACTAAGCCAGAAAAAAAAATTAAAAGGGGGAATAAAGGAAAAACAGAGAAAACCAAAAAAAAGAAAAATATTTGTCAGCACTAAAAAATAAAAATAAAGCAAGACTCCAATGGAATAGCCGCTCAGGTACGTGCATAAACGAGAGACCCTGTCATCAACTTCTATTGTGTTAGTTTGGGTTCTCCAAGAAATAGATGCCAAAATGGGATTAGATGCGCAAGAGATTTATTGGGGAAACTGCCACTGAGGGAAAATGGGAAAGGAGTAGGTGGAGGCTGGGAGAGCTGTCAGACCACAATGCAGGTCTGATCCGTCTGAAAAAGAAACAGAAGGAAAACGTTTGGGTGAAGTGTCTTGGACTGCCATGCAGTCTAAGGAAAATTCCATCAGGCTGTCAGGGAATCCTTGAGCCAATGTTACCTATCAGAGGAGTGCTGCATCTTGCAGAAATGGAACTGCATCTGTGTCCCCACTGTGCTCAGCCATTGGCTGGAAGAGCCCAGGGAAAGCCTGTGGAAATAACAGCTAAAGGTGTCCACGGAGCCTGTGGGCCCACTGTGAGCTAGACTTTACCCAGGACATCATTTATTACCCCGTCACTGTAACAGGGAGCCATGATGTGGTAGGCAGAATTCTAAGATAACTCCCATGACATCACCCTCGCATAATCTCCTCCCCTTGAGTATACGGGATACCTGTGACTATCATGAGATATCACTCCTGTGACTATGTTACATTATAGAGCAAAAGGAATTCTTGCAGATGTAATTAAAGTTACCAGTCAGTTGACTTTGGGTTGATCAAAAGGGAGATTATCTGGGTGGGCCAGCGTCTTCTCCAGCTGTGGCAGAGGAAGGAGTGAGAGTAATTCAGAGTGTGAAGGGGAATTCAACTTAAGGGATCCTGCCACCACTGTGATGAGGTAAGATGCCCCGTGATAAGGTTGATGACAAGAAACTTGGTCCCTAGTAGCTGAGAGCAGCTCCCCTCTGACAGCCAGGAAGTGGGGACCTCAGCCCTACATCACAAGGAACTGAATTCTACCAACAACCTGAATGCACTTAGAAGCACATTCTTCCTCAGAGCCTCAGAAGAGATTGCAGCCACCTGAGACCTTGAGTGTGGGTGTCTGAGCAGAGAATCCAGTTGAGCCATGCTGAACTTCTGAGCTAAGAAACTGTGGGATAATAAATGGCATTGTCGTAAGCCACTGTGTAAGTGAACTGTTATACGGTGAAAGAAAACTAATATACCCTTCCCCTCTCCTCCCTCAAACACACAAATTAGTTATGTATGTATGAGGGTAGATAGATAGATAGATAGATAGATAGATAGATAGATAGATAGATAGATAGATAGATAGACAATGCTTATCACAATGCTCTCAAAAGCTCGTGTCCTCACACAAGTTACTTAAGCTCTCCCACAACAGTTTCCTTATGTGCAAAAAGTGAGGATGAACAAAAGCAAAACACAGGTTACCTTGCTAACTAATCTCTACATTTCTTTCCAGTTCTAAGATTATCAAGACTCTATTGTTGTAATGACGTGCATATCTTGACAGATCCCATTTTAGTTTACTAACTTTCCTTTATTAATGTTTATTCATAACAATTTTAATAAAAATAGTTACCCTTTCTTAAGCCTTTACTGTGCACCAAGTACATATATCATTTCATTTACTCCTCACCAAAATCCTATAAAGTAGAAATCCTATAATGGAGAATGTAGAAATCATCCACTTTCTTATAGGTTTGTTTGTTCACAGTATTAATCAAGCACCTACTATATGCTGAACACTGATATAAGCCCTAGGGATACAGTGGTAAATAAAGCATTAAAAAAAAAATCTTGCTGCTTTCATGGAGCTTATTCTACTGGGAAAGCTAAACAGTAAATGAGTAAACAAGTAAATGAATATGTTTCAGATTTGATAAATGTTATGAGGGAAATAAAGCAAGGTAATGGGATAGTGAGTGACTGAGGTAGAGGGTGGCCTCTTTGGGCTGAGATCTGACTAATGAAAAATATCCCATAACGCAAAGTTCTGGGGGAGAGCAGTCCAAGCAGAAGCTACCATGAGGACAAAGGCCTGAAGCAAGAAAGAGCTTCGCATAGTCACAAAAACAAGGGCCAGTGCAGAAGCTGAGGCTCAAAGCAGCGAAGTTGCCAGGTTCACCCAGCTAGTAACTTGTAGAACTGGGATTTGAATTCAGGTCTAGCTCCTGGGCCTGGGATATTACCTATAATGCTCTTCAGTGGGGGTTGGCAAACTGTGGCCCCTGGGCCACATCCAGCCCATCACCCGTCCTCGTATAGCTCAGGGGATACGAGTGGCTTCTACGTTTTTTAAATGGCTGAAAACGTCAAAAGAAGAACAATATCTCATAACGTATAGAAACTCTATGGAATTCAAATTTCACGGTCCATAAATAAACTTTTGATGGTACACACCCATGCCCACTGGTTTATGAATTGTGTTTGGCTGCGTTGGCACTGCAATAGCACAGGGGAGCAGTTGTGACAGACACTGCAAGGTCCACAAATCCTAAGATATTTACTATCTGGCCCTCTACAGAAAAAGTCTGCAGACCCCTGCTCTATAGCCTCTTATCACACCATTTAAATCAGTAGGAAAAATCTGCAACAGTGAACCACTATGATCCCCATTGTAAAACCTGGGAAGGAGATCCAGGAGCCAAGCTTTTCCACTGCTGGGGCTTACGGGCAGGCAAGAGCAGCTGACAACCTGTAAATAGAGGTCTTGTTTTATTGTTAGGATTATTTGTGCTACTTTGTCATCACCATATCTTCAGCCCTAAAGGGATGGTTAAGAGAGGGGAGAGAATGAGGAACAAAGAGATAGAAGAAAAATACACAGGATAAGAAGGAGCATGGTCACACTTCCTAAATGGGGGTAGGTGAGACAAACCACTTATGATCATGAGGAAGAAAGTTAGGAAATACAGCATTTAATTTTTTTAATTTTTCTTAAATTTTTTAAAGTTGATTTACAATGATGTATGCTGTGTTAATTACTGCTGTACAGCAAAGTGATTCATATATATATATATATGTATATATATATATATATACATTCTTTTTTTATATTGTTTTCCATTATGGTTTATAATAGGATATTGAATATAGTTCTCTTATCCATTCTATATATAAAAGCTTACATCTGCTCCCCCCAAGCTCCCCCTCCATCCCTCCCTCCCCACCACCCCCGCCTTGGCAACCACACGTCTGTTCTCTATGTCTGTGAGTCTGTTTCTGTTTTGTAGGTACGTTCATTTGTGTCATATTTTAGATTCCACATATAAGTGACATCATATGGTATTTGTCTTTCTGACTTACTTCACTTAGTATGATAATTTCTAGTTGTATCCATGTTGCTGCAAATGGCATTATTTTGTTCTTTTTTATGGCTGAATAGTATTCCAATGTATGTATACATGTACCACATCTTCTTTATCCATTCACCTGTCAGTGGACATTTAGGTTGTTTCCATGTCTTGGTGATTGTAAATAGTGCTGCTATAACCATAGGTGTGTGTGTATCTTTTTGAATTACAGTTTTTTCTGGATATATGCCCAGGAGTGGGATTGCAGGATCATATGGTAGTTCTATTTTTAGTTTTCTGAGGAACCTCCATACTGTTTTCCATAGTGGCTGCACCAACTTACATTCCCACCAACAGTGTAGGAGGGCTCCCTTTTCTCCACACCCTCTCCAGCATTTGTTATTCGTAGACGTTTTAATGATGGCCCTTCTGACTGGTGTGAGGTGGTACCTGATTGTAGTTTTGATTTGCATTTCTCTAATAATTAGCAATGTTGAACATCTTTTCATGTGCCCATTGGCCACCTGTAGGAAATACAGTGTTTTAAATGGACTCCCAGAAGACCCTCTGAGAGTGGCTTTGAAGAATCACAAGGAATCCTGGCCTCATTACTTACTGGTCAGCACAATCATGTTAATGACCCTAACCCCCAATTATCTCAATTGCAAACCCTATTTGGGGAGGGGCCCCTGCTGTTCATTCTCAAATCACCCTCTACGCGCAGCCTGGCACCATGAGACCTGTGTGCTCACCTTGTAGACCCAGCATCTGACCTATTTTCTGCTTATGGGTAGGCACTTAATAAATGTAAGCTGAATGACTAAAGGAATGCTGTGACAATTTAATGAGATGCATGTGAAATTAGACCTAAATTAGATGTATGTTACAGCCCGTAGCCTATGATTCAGTCTGTTCAAGAGCTGGATACATATTGGTTTCTTTTCCCCCTTCTCCTTCCTGTTTGAAGGAAGCCAAATCAACTTGCCCCTCTCCTTGCTGGCTGTTGCAATTTCTCACGCTTGTCATGCTAAACACCAAAACTGCCACCTGCTGAAGTTTCATAAACCCTAGGGAAAAAACTAGCCTCAAAAGCAGTTTCCTTGATAAATTACCCTGGGCGTTTCTTTCAAAAGCTGTTTGACGATGACATAATCACTCATAAGAACTGACTCTCGTTCTCAGCTACCATTCTCAGATACAATGACTTATTTCCTAGAGAAAACTGAAGAAAGAAAAGTGTGTCCTCCTTTTCTGCAATTCCTCATGAAGAACAGACATTCTCCTTTTGTTGTTTTTTGTAACTTACATGGTCTGGTCTCAGAGTAGCAGGGCTGAAAGAATGAGTACAGCCACTAAAAGAGATTTCACAATAACTCCCATTCTTTATGTGAATTTCCAGACCCCTTGTAGATCACAACAAACTTCCTTTAAAACCCCCCTTTTCCTTCTCCCTTCCACTTCCTTCTCCAATGGCAGCTGCTCCCACATCGGCACAGGTGAAACTGGAGGTACCTGACTTTTACTTGTTTTAAAGGCAAAAAGGAGGTCCTGAAAAATTAGTAGTTTGTCTTCCCACTTACCCGCTGGGATACTTTGGGAAAGCTATGTAACTTATCCAAGCCTCAGTTTTCTCATCTGCAAAATGGGCATACCGATGCCTATATCACAAACTGTCATAATGAACAGATGAGCTAATGGGTATGTAGGCAAAGTGCTTAATACATTGCACTCACTAACTAGGGCCTTATTACTGTCTTTGAAAATTATGTTAATGATGTGATTAGAAGCAGTCTCATGCTGTCTAATAATAGCTTTCACCAACTGAGAGCTTACTACAGGCAGACCTCGGAGACATTGTGGGTTTGGTTCCAGACCACCACAATAAAGCAAATATCAAAATAAAGTGAGTCACGTGAACTTTTTGGTTTCCCAATGTGTATAAAAATTATGTTTACACCATACTGTAGTCTATTAAGTGTGCGATAGCATTATATCTAAAAAAACAATGTACATATCTTAATTTAAAAATACTTTATTGCTAAAAAGTTCTAACCATCATCTGAGGGTGGAGAGTTTGAAATACTGCAAAGAATTACCAAACTGTGACAAAGAGACATGAAGTGGGCAACTGCTGTGGGAAAATGGCACCAATAGACGTGCTTGACACAGGGTTGCCACAAACTTTCAACTGGTGAAAAATGCAGTATCCAGGAAGCACAGTCAAACAGGTCTGTCGGTATGTTGTAAGCACTGTTATAGGAGTTTTTTCCATGCTTTTATGTTATCCTTGCAACAGTTACAAGAGGAAGTTCTATCATCCCCAGTTTACTGAGGAGAAAACTTGGCCAAGTTTATCCACAGGTGAGCACTGGGGGTTGAACCAGAGCTGCACTTGACTGCCAGTCTGGACTACTCGCCTTGAAAACACCACCGTGGGTTTATAGTCCAGAGAGACTCACAGAGACACTAACTACCAACTGGAAAGAGAGAAAAGGTTTGACAGTAATGACATGTGTTCTTATTAAATTTTTTACAGTCTTTTGCTCTGATTTCCAGAAAAGTGAGCTCCACTCCTTGGACAATTTGCCCACACTTCCATAAATTCTCAATAAATATTCATTTCACATAAACAGAAAAAAAGAATCATACAAATGATTTTGTGTATTACAATGTAATACAACTAGGCAAAATCCAAACACTAAAATAACACAGCGTAGAAAAACAAATGGAAAGAAATACTCCAACATGTTGATAATAGTCATGTTCTAAAAGTGATTCCTACCCTACTTTCTATCTTCCTGTATTTTCCAAATTGTCTATATATTCCCATGCAGCACTTTTATGAAGGAAAAAAATATTCTTTCATAAAATGAATATGACCTGTTTTATCAGTTGATTGCACAGAAACCAGCATTTCTCTTAATATCTGAACTATACAGTGGAGGCCAACTGCTCTTGTTTAAATACTTCAAAGTTCCCTTAAACACATAAAAAATTAACGTCTTCTATTTAAATTCAACAATCTATTCTCTTCCACTTTTCACATGTGCTGGTTTAAGCCTGACGTTTAGAAACTGCTTGAAACCGTTTCTGGAATGGAATCCCGCCCAAGAAATAAAAGTTTATTTTCTCTCTGGTTTTATGCCATTGGACTGCTTTGCCCTCTCTCATCCAGTTGTTCTACAAAATTCTTGCATATGTTTACTAGTCATTACCATTGTGCTAAATACTAAACAAACATCAAACTGATAATAGAGACAAGTAAACTATATGAAGTGTCGGTCTGCATCAGACCTAAAAGCCAGCAACACACCGCAGTCAGAAAGCTTTGAACAGTCATCTTCTAAAATGTGCCACGAGTGGGACTAGGTGCTTTCACAGATTGTTAGTATTCTGAGAAGCCTGTTGTATTAGTCAAGGCTCTCCAGAGAAACAGAACCAAGAAGAAATATAGATAGATACGAGAGAGAGAGAGATTGAGTTTAAAGAATTGGCTCACACAGTTGTGGAGATGCAAGTCCAAAATCTACAGAGAAGGCCGGCCACCTGGAAACCCAGGGAAGACTTGCAGTCCAGTTCAAAGGCCATTTGCTGGCAGAATTTCTTCTTGCTCAGGGGAGATCAGTCTTTGCTCTATTCGGGTCTCCAGCAACTGGATGAGGCACCTCCACATCATGGATGGCCATCTGCTTTACTCAAAATCTACCAATTTATTGCTAATCTTATCCAAAAAATACCTGCATAGGAACATCCAAAATAATGTTTGACCAAATATCTGGGCACCATGGTCTAGCCAAGTTGACTCATAAAATCAACCATCACACCTGTGATGGCAGCCATGGTTCAGAAATGAACCTCAAAGCATCTCTAATCCCCCTTACAAAACCCTTCTGTAGTTGCCTTTTATTAATATTTTCAAAACCCCTGTGTCATCTGTTTATATTTCTAGGAATGAAAATTCTTGAATATAAAATGCAAACATATGAAAAGAAAGCTGTCAACACTGAAGTACAGAACAATCTAATTAATTAGATTGATTCTGCAAAAGATCTGTCAGAGAAAATAATCCTGAATTATTGGATATTTAAAGATATGCAAGCTTATTAAGTACAGCTATATATTTTAGCCCAAACAGGATTGCTACAAAGTAGCAAGTCAATTTCTTTCAGGATCTGCTTTAATAATCAGATTTAAATGATCAGTAAACAGCACATCAATTACTGATATGGAAATAGGTGCCGAATGGATTTTCAAATAATGTGTTCTCAGGGGAGGTCAACCATGTGCTCTGCAGCCTAGTTTTTGTTATTGATAAATGTAATTTTTCAAGCTTATGTCTGACTTGAAGTAGATTCTACATTAGTGAGGTCCAAATTATTAATGTTCTTCTAAGTAGGGGTAAAGCAGGGTTTGCCTAACAATTTCACTGGGTATCTGGACTTTTTTTTTAAGACACAATCCTTTCCATTAGTGCAATTCCAGGGAAGAAGCCAGAAAATGCCCCTTGTCTTCCACCATGAGGGATGCCCCTGTAAGTGTGGTCAGTGGAATTCTTCAGGGGAGAAATATCTCAGAAGGACATAGAAGCAAATGTCTAGTGCAGGACCTGACTAAGTGCCTGCTGGATCAGAATCTGCGTCTCCTACAAGGCCAAGCTGAAGAATAATTTGCAAGTTGATTCGAGTGCAAATCGGTTTCATGATGGGCTCAAGGGAGACAGAACAAATGAGGGCAGTTTATCAAATGGGGAATGAAGAGTTATTCTAATGATAAAACTAGATTGATGGAGTCTCCTTCCAAAGAAGTTTTCTTTCTAAAATTCCAAAGCTCTTTCACAAACGTGACTTTGTTCACGTGGAGTTTGTGGTCGCCCCCTTTTAATAACAGAGAGATAGTCAAATGAAAAACTCTTTGAAACCTCTTAGCACATTTTACGTACAGGACTTGTCCAGGCTCACTCCTCTGCATCACCACACTTCATGCTTTTCCTTGATGGCCAGTCACTGCCCATTCAAGACTCCATTTTTCTTTAAAGCTTCAAATAAATAACTTATAACACAATCACTACAGTTGGCCACACTCTTCTCGATTTCAGTTTATCCTATTCTTCAACATTTTTGCCTTGAACCGCACTGACTGATGACGATCAACCTCACATCCTCCCCATAACGTGTTGGCAAAGAGACTGGGATTCCATTTCCTATGAAAAATTGCTGGGTAAACATGGGTGTGGTTTGAGGCCCTCTGCAGTTATTCTGCTTCTGGATACGGCTCAGAGCTGAACGGCTTTGAATATATTTGTTCAGAAAGGCCCCCCAAATTCAGGAGCAGGCGTTTCCTGGGCATCTCCCGGGGCGATGAGCAGAAAGTAGACTGGGGTCCAGGAAAACTTTGGTTCAAACACTTGCTTTGGCACTGAGTAGGTTAAGTTACTTCGGCAAACTGGAGTCTCAGTTTCATTCCTTGTAAAATGGGGATAATTCCACATGTCTTGCAGGCTTAACTAGAGACAATATAAACATAAATGGCTGAGCGCAGTGCCTGTCACATAGTAGGTACTCCGTAAATGTTGAACCCTCAATATTAGAAAAGGAAAAATTGGGCTATAGAATTCAGGTAGTTTGAGAGAATGGCTGCGGGAAGAGATCTACTGAAAAGAAAGCAATTTATTCTTCATACTGATGCAGCATTTTTATAAGAAGTTTGACACATTCGCTTTCAGTTTTAATAAAGAGAAAAAAGACATATTTAAACTGGCTGCCTGTGAATTCAGCTCAGCTCAACTCTGTCCCTGAAGGCCGTGCTGACTCAGAAAGGCCTGGGCACCTCAGGGGGTCTTTCTGTACAAGGAGCAGAGAGAAAGACACACATGTCCTCCTAGGCAGGGGCCAGAGTGGTCTCAGAAAGCCCTTGCTGACACCAGCTGCCAACACCACGCTCTTCCCACTTTTCTTCATGGCACCACCTACCTGCTTACCTTCCCCGACTCCACAGGTGATTGCTCAAGTCACCTGGAACGTTAAAAGGCTTCCATCATAAGGGTTCGGAACATCAAAGTCCATCCAAACTTGGGGCTTCCTCATTGATTGTTGGGACATGTCTGCCCACCTGCTTTCAACATCAGAGCTAAAAGAATCATCTGGCAAAGGCAACCCCCGAGAGGGAAGAGCCTTGCACATTCTCTAAAGCTGAACTGTTGATTGTACAGAGGTAGATGCTGAGATTCGTTTGATGTATTTATGGCCCCTACTCTGTCTGTTGCCTTCAAAGAATGCGATGACCAAACACCACAAGGCTTCCTCAGAAACTCACCGTGGCCCCAATAAATACATACATAATATGACATTTCTTTGACGTTTATTGGCTTCCCTGAGGCTCATGGTATATGAAATACAGGCCACTTGAATTTTAAACAGTATCCTACTGACCCAGTTTGGGTTATTGTTGAAAACTACTTTACCTATGGACTATCCCCCCAGTACAAGTAAAATAAAAGAAATGGGTATCGAGGAACTACACACATGGATATTGGCAGCTGCTTGAAAGTTGATGGAGACAGACGCCTATTTCTTCCCCGAGAGATGGAGAAGCAGCACCTCAGAAGGTGATCCCTCTTCCAGGAGTCTGACCTCCCATCTTGTAAGAAGGAGCCCGTTGCTCTAAAGGTTTAATGGCGTCACTTCATTTGGGGTGAATTTAACAAACTGCATTAGCCAGTACGTAAATGTCCTCCCTTCATATAGGTGACAACTGTGCTAGGAAAAACTAACATTACTGCAGGGCCCAGAGTCAAGTTTTTCCATTGGAACCACCTGCACCAAGAGTTAACCTAAAATCCCCCAGGAGAAGCACTAGGCTGCAGCATTGGCATGCTTGCTTCTGACATCTTGCACCAATATGCTCCAACCCACCGAGGAAGCCATAGCTCATCTTCAAATGGCTGAGTTTTCTACTGCAACTCTTAAGAAATGCTATTTGTAATTGTAACCAGATTGTCTCCCCAAACACGCCATAGAATCTGGTAATAAAGATAATGTTCTTCTATAAAACAACAGTTTCATAAAATGATCAGAGCCTGGCCCGGTGTCCTAAACACTTACCTACCCCCTTAAAGTGTTGGATTAGATTAAAGTGCCATGGGGACATAACTGATGTAATGTTTCAGAATCATAAATGCAGGGGGAGGGATTTTTAAAGCTGGATAATGGAGAGAATGGAATAATGCAATAAAAGCTGGCTCAAACGCTGAGCCTGTGATACTTGATTTATTGTTTTAATATAATGCTGTAAAGGCCATGCTTGATTATACAGCAGTATTTTATTTATCTGATAACCATGATCCTAACAATGGGTGTTTAACAACAGCTTTATAGAGGGGATGGTGGCACACACCGATGAAGCTGGTTTCAGGATGTTCCCTGAGAAAGGTAACAAAGCAGCAGGGAGAGGTCCCTGAGAGCCCCTCTGAAAAATAGAATTCCTCACCTCTCCAGCATGGCTCTGTGGCTTTAGAACTGCCCCCCAACCCTGCAAAGCTCAGCAAAGTGGACACAAGATGGAGACCTGGGTGAATAATCACAGCCCTGGCCCTGAACTTATATTCTGGGTCCTCCCTGAAGCTAGCATTGGGGAGCATACACAGCAAGGGAGAGAGTGCCACAGGAAGGTAGGGAGAAAGAAGCACCCCCATCTTCCCCATCTCCCTAAAGGCCCAGCTCTGCCCTCTTGGAATGTAAGAGAGAAAATGCCAAGCCATGGGGCCAAAGTTCCACTTCATTCTGGGGAGCTTTTCAAGCTGTCCTCAATTGAGAGAGGGAGGATCAAGCTTGGTACATTGGCTGACATCCTTCTTTCTTAAAAAATTCAAAACCCACCACCTGTGAGCTATTTCCAGCAGTTCATTGTCAGACTGTCGAGTGGTGGGGTCTTTGAATGAACTACCGTATATAACCAGTATTGTTGGAACAAGAGGGTTTCAAAGGCTGTAATCAAAACTCAGAGCTTCTCTTCAGAATGTATTCTGTGGGTGAGGCTTTTTCTTTGCAGTTGATGGAGGTCTGTCTGAACTCTGGCCCACAACTAATGAGCCCTAGATGATAAAATCCATCCAATCACTTCTCAGATACCATCTCAATTCAGAAATGGGAAGGTCCGGTTCTAGACAAGAGTCACATGTGACTTGTTTTCGAATCTTCTCCCCTCGCCAAGCCAGTGTCTATTCCACAAAGACTCTGTCCCTCTAGATGGTCCTCTTGGGTTGTCTCCTTCTAAATGACCTTAGACCCAATATTCCCACCAGTCTGCGTCTCTGGCCAACTATTCATGTACCTTTCTTTGACCTGCTTCCCTATTTCCTCCTCCCTCCTGCCCCTTCTCCCACATCAGACCCACCTAATCTCAATGTGCCCCCAAATTGCCAGCACAGACAATCCACTGTCCAAGTAGTCTCGCTGAAGCCCCCAACTGTGGGGGAGGAAGGGAAGGAGTCTGGCATCGGCTGTCTCCAAAGAAATCCTCTTCACAAATCCGCTCTTTCTACCCTTTACATCCTACGGGTGGGTATGCCCACCACCGAGCCCCTGCTCCTTTGCAAATCTGCATTTAGTCTGGCATCTCACTTTGGAATTTCACGTCTATGGTACCCTGATGCCTTTATTGGAATTTCCAGTTTACTTCCTATCACATGTGTGCATTTGCTAGCACACGCCCCGCATGTGCTTAATAAATAAGTACTTACTAAATGCATCTACCTACAGTAATAATGTGAACATAAATTACAGCACACTAAAAGCACATCAAGTGACATCAAGTCTGAAACACGATCAGGGCACGTCTCCACTTGGCTAAAACCCTCAGCGGCCTCTCATCGCACTTAGGATCAAACGCCCACCCTATCACACACCGTCCAGCTCCTGCCTGACTCCCAAGCGTCATTCCCTTCCCGTCTCCATGCATTTTTCCTCCAGCCACACCGGGCTTCTTACGCTGTTCTTTCCGCAACACCCCAAGCTCTTCCCCGTCTCAGGGCCTTCGCCCTCCTGCTTCCATGGCCGAAATCCTCCTCCCAGATCCTTGCTCTCACTCGGATTCCAGCACAAAGAGGCCCACCCTGCCTACCCAACTGGAGTAGATTTCTCTGTCCCACCCGCTTCCCAGGCACAAACAAGCCCATTCTTAGGAAACATTTCCTTCCTGGCATTTACCGCACTCTGAAACCATCTCTTAAATTTTCTGTTTGTTAATAGCGTGGACTGAATGTTAGTGTTCCCCCAAAATGCATATGTTGAAGCCCTAATGTGATGGTATTTGGAGGTGGGGCCTTTGGGAGAGAATTAGACTTAGATGAGATCATGAGAGTAGGGCCCCTACGATGGGATTAGTACCCTTATAAGAGGAGGAAGAGAGACCAGAGCTCTCTCTCTCTCTCTCTGCCATACGAGGACACAGTGAGAAGACAGCCATCAGTAAGCCAGGAAGAGGGCCCTCACCAGAACCCAACCTGGTGACACCCTGATCTCAGACTCCAGCCTCCAGAATGGTGGGAAATAAATGTCTCAGTTTAAGCCATTCAGTGTGGTATTTTGTTGTAGCAGCCCGAGCTAACTAAGACAGCTTATTGTCTGTCTCTTTTCCTCCCCCAAGCAATGAGTGACTCCCTTACAATTTCGATCCAAAGAAAAACATCTCCCTCTTCCCAAATGCATGATGATCTCCCAAGCCCATAAGCTATGATAAGGGCATAATAATAACTGTTAACATGTATTGAGTACTTACATGGGAGGCAAATGGCTGATGGATATTAACCATTTAACAAAACCTTATAAGGTTGTTACCATTATTATGCTCATTTTCTCCTGAGGAAACTAAGGCACAGAAGGGGTTAGTAAACCTGGCCATGGTCACACGGCTAGTATATGGTGGTGTCAGAATTTGAACACAGACCATCTGGCCCCAGAGCTTCGACTGTTACCCACCGTGCGGTGTGCTGTCTTGTACTTCTCACCGCCTCTGTGAGCAGGAGGGAGGTCCGCCAGAGGGGAGACGGACACAGTCATCTCCCACCACCACGCCCACTCTCTGTCTTTCCAAATTCTCATCACAGCTGCAGATTTAAGGTTGAATTTTTACACAAAGGCACAGAGCAGTCATAAATTTATAGATGTAAGACGCTAAGATTTTTCCACTCAAATTCTTATTCGCTTAATCATCATTTTATTATGTTTCCCTGAATTTTTTCTATCAACATCTGCTTGGCACTAACTTGAATGCTAGACTATGAAATCAGTTAATTGCTTACTGGCGGTGTCACCCGCATGTGCGTCGCTCAGCCACAGGATGGATGTGACTCCCAGATCAAGTCAATAAGAACATCTCCCGCTCTCTTCTCTTTCCCTTTCTTCTGTCTTTCTTATTCTGAGAGAAAGCAGAGCAGAACTACAGGAGTCAGGCTCCAAAACATTTATTTCTGGGCTCTATAAAAACAGTAATAGTGCCCATTTACTGAGTACTTCTTGCAGAGAGGCAGTGGAAGACAGTGGTTAAAATCTGGGCTCTAGAGCCAGAAAGGCTTTGAACACTCACTTGAGATTTTTAGAAAGTTATACCCCTTCTCAGTTCCCTCATCTGAAAAATGGGGATACATCCATCATAGAATATTTTGAATATTAAATGAGTTAAAGTATATGAAGTGTTTAGAACAGAGATGGTATACAAATGCTATATAAGTATGATAGGTCTGTCAGTTTTGGGCAAGAGAGTATAAAAGAGAGGAGTGTCAGAAGAATGGGGGAACCCCAAAAAGAGTAGGAGAGGGGCTCAACTGGCTTGTGGATTAGTACAAGTTGGCTGAAACATAACCCCAAGAAAATGCAATTACAGATAAAAGGTTTGCTGAGTTGAGATGAAACATTACAGCATAGGGCAGAGAAGAAAAGAGAAATTCTTTCATTTAGGGGTGGTACAATTTTCCCTATTGTCTTTCATTTATAATCAGTTTCTAAATGCCCACGTGTCCCTCCCAAATAGGCGTCCAGCCAGTACAAGAATCATGCTCTACCATTCCCCGCCCCCAAGATGTCCATGCCCAAATCCCCAGAACCAATGAACATCACTTCATATGGCAAAAAAGGACTTTGCAGGTGTGATTAAGTTAAGGAGTTTGAGAGGGGGAGATTATCCTTGGTCATACAGGTGGGCCCAAGGACTCGCAAGTATCCTTATTAGAGGAAGATTTGAATACGGAAATAGACAATTTGATGATGGAAGCAAGAGACTGAGTGCTGAGAGGAAGGGATCACAAGCCAAAGAATGCAGGTGGCCTCCAGAAGCTATGAAAGGCAACAAAATGCATTCTCCCCTAGATTCTCCAGAAGGAACCAGCCCTGCCAACATCTTGACATTAACCCACCAATTACTTAAAGTGGTTAAGTAATTTGTCCAAAGTTGTAAAGCTAATTCCTAGCCAAACGGGACTTCAAACCCAGTTTGAGTCCAAAAATAATTACATTGAATTTAACATCTAAAAATATGTAAAACTTAAATTTTCTCTCAGTGGTCTTTCTTATACTTTGGGAATCTATTATCACATGTCTGCTGGTGTGTGCTAGCAGAAGACCACACAAAAGAACTAGAAAGAATTGATATTAACAGCAAAACTCAGGATCATCAATGCCCAAGATGCAATTGCTTATTTAAAAACCCTAGGTATTTGGACCTGTAATTATAATGTTATCATGTTTTATGGAATGTACCGTTTCGTTATATTCAATATTTCTAAGCATTGTAAATGGGGAACAGGTAAGAGGTGACTTACATGCAAAGATGCTCATCATTGCTAATTATTAGAGAAATGCAAATCAAAACTACAATGAGGTACCACCTCACACCGGTCAGAGTGGCCATCACTAAAAAGTCAACAAATAATAAGTGCTGGAGAGGGTGTGGAGAAAAGGGAACCCTCCTACACTGTTGGTGGGAACGTAAATTGGTACAGCCACTATGGAGAACAGTATGGAGGTTCCTTAAAAAACTAAAAATAGAGTTACTATATGATCCTGCAATCCCACTCCTGGGCATATATCCAGATAAAACTCTAATTCGAAAAGATACATGCACCTCTCTATTCATACCAGCACTATTTACAATAGCCAAGACATGGAAACAACCTAAATGTCCATCGACAAATGAAGATGTGGTGTGTGTGTGTGTGTGTGTGTGTGTGTGTGTGTATACATATATATACATACATATAAAATATGGAATATTACTCAGCCATAAAAAAGAATGAAATAATGCCAGCAGCAACATGGATGGATCTAGAGATTATCATATAAGTGAAGTAAGTCAGAAAGACAAAGACAAATACCATATGATATCACTTATATGTGAAATCTAAAATACAACACGAATGAACTTATCTATGGAACAGAAACAGACTTACAGACATAGAGAACAGACTTGTGGTTGCCAAGGGGGAGGGGGAGTGGGGGAGGGAAGAATTGGGAGTTTGGGGTTAGCAGATGCAAATTATTATATATAGGATGGATAAACAACAAGGTCCTACTGTATAGCACAGGGAACTATATTCAATATCTTGTGATAAATCATAATGGAAAAGAATATATATATGTATAACTGAATCACTTTGCTGTTCAGCAGAAATTAACACAACACTGTAAATCAACTATACTTCAATATAATTTTTTTTAAATAAAAAAATAATAATAAGGTGTGCCTTTTGAGGTTGCCATCTATGTAGAAGGCCCCAGGCCATGATAAACATTTAATTATAACAACTATACAAATACACCAGTGATTTTTATTTTCCTCATTTTACAATTGGGGAAACTAAGGCTTGGAGAGCTTAAATAACTTGCCTAAGGTCGCCCATTTTATGAGTGGCAGAGCCTTGGGTGGAACCAAGAGCAGTCTGCTTCCAAAATCCACACTCTCTTCTGTAACCCCACCGAGCAGGGAGAAAACTATCAAACTCTATCTGCCTTCCCCTGAAACAACTGTCATCCAGAAAGGCGTTCCACCCCATCCTCAGTCCCTGATGATGATTCAATTTGAGGGTAGCATAACAACCAGCTCTGGGGAGAGATGGGGCAGAAAGGCCAGAGGCTGACTGAGAACTGCTCAGCCCATCGTTTCGTGCTGCTCTGCAAAGAACACGACGACTTCTTGGGATGAGCTAGAAAAACATTCATTTTGTTGAGCCCAAGTCTGTCTGCCCATGACCTCAACCCCGTTCCCGTTCCCCGATCTCTGGGGTCACAGAGGACAAACTTATGCCCCCTCCAGGCAATGAAGCGTTCCTGCCTCCTCCCTGTTTTTCTTTGTCTCTGAGCTAATCACATTCCTCTTTTTCAACCACCCTTGGTGAGACCAGGTTTCTGTGTTAGGATCTGTCAGAACCGGAGATGACTCCCTAACTGGCTGCCACCTTGATTTGATTCCTGCCATCTCAGCAAGACAGACGCCTCAGGACACAGAGAGAGAAACTGGTCAGAGATTTAGGGTTTGTTTTTCTTTTCCTTCAGTTACTACTCAAGACAGTGCAATGCAATATCTAGCTCTTCTAATCGCTGCTTCCAGCCCACGGTCAAGGGAGTGATGAATGAAGGGCAGCCGTGGTCCCCTAAGCTGGCACTGCTCACTTACACACAGGGGGCGACACACAGTGGTAGCCCACACCCCGCAGCCAACCCCATGCATGACCAGGAACCTGCTTCAATGGGGTAGGGGGAGCATGACCTTTGGTTTCCTCCCCAGGGCAGAAACATTCCTATCTCATCCAAGGCATTCAGGGGAGGTTCCTCTCCATCTCCAGAGATGCAGGCAGACATAACTTCCAGACACGGAGCCCCCTGTCACAGGAACGCCTCAGGAAAAGGGCCCTGCGCACAAGAACAGTGACCATGCTGGGTTAAGCCCATTTGTTCTCATGAAAAAGGAAAAGTTCTTCCTTCCAGGTGAGCCCCTGTGGGGTCTTCAGGCCCCTGAAGGGAATCTGACCCATGATCTCCTATAACAGTTTCCATTTTCACCATCTTGGCTCTCCCGTGGAGAATACCATTTACGATGCCTTAATTCACAAAGCAATACAATTGAGGTATTTAAGAAAATAAATGACTCATGGCGCATTCTTCTCTAAGAAAGATGGCACCACCTCCTTCAAACAAAATCCCCTAAAGCATACCTGTGCTAAAAGAAAAGCGCATAGACTTGATCTGGATCTTATCACAAAACAACCGATTTCAACACATATTGACCTAGGATGATGCTACCACCTTGCAAACCAGATGCAGGGCTCCTGCCAAGAAATCTCTGACTTTCCAACAGTACGCTTTGGGCTCCAGGGTCCTCATGGACTTTGGTTCTGTAACCATTTCCACCAGGGTCTGGGAGCCCTGAGGTCTGTGGAACAAGTAGAATCAGGAATCTGGGGTTCAGGTCTTGTTTCTGCTTGTTTTCATTCTGAGATTTGACGACCTCATCTGTGGAACGCCTATCACTTCCCACAGCAATACTTGCCTCCCGGGTTATTGTGAGAAGTAATGACGGAAGCACTGTGTCACACAAACATAACTTGTGGGATATGATCAAGGGGCAGATTCAGTTCTCACCAGCTCTATGGGTTCATCTCCCAGAACTGGTTTTTTCTTGCCCCTGTATCAGATTTAGGGCAAGTCTCATGATTCTTCCAGACACCTTAAAGTAATCAAACAAGTCTTGGTTGGGTAATTCATATCTTTGGGTCTGAATGGATAAATAAAACTTTTCACTTCTTTGTTCACTCACAGCTTCTCCGTGTTCACTGTGGGCAAGAAGGTGGGCTGCCTGCCTGGGAGGAGGTGGCATTTGCCTTCTCTTTCCCATCCTGCACATTCATCCCTTCTCCTCAAGCTTGTTGATCATGGTTTCTGACCCTTCTGGATCAGAGCTTGAGGGAGGGAGAGAAGAAAAGGAGTTTCATCTCGGGATGACCTGGTGTGAACCCCCAGCTTCCCTCCTGGGGCTCTCCCCTGAGCCTCTGAAACATGCCCTCCCTGGCCCCATAGCTGGGGGTTGCTCTGCTATAGTTCTGTTGACTTGGACAAATGCCTCTCTTCCAGCCGACATTCACGCATCCTGCTTTAGCCCCTGGAAATCCAGACCCCCCACTCCTCTCTGGTGGGAGCCACCTCACCCCTGCTGGTTTTACCATCCTGGTTAAAACCTAAGACAGCCCCACCGTCCACAAGCTCGGCCCCATCTGCTCCATAGGGCCCACTTCCTTTGCCTAGAGAAGTGCTGGGAGTGCAGCTGACCCCAAGGCAGCAGCAATCTCTCCATCACTCCATCCTCTCGGCAACTGGCCAGTCTCTCGCCCTCTGGGATCCTGGAGATGAGTCGTGTACCAGTCTGTGGTATCCACCAAACTTCCAGAGACACATAGTACATTCTCTGGGTAGACTCCTTACAGCCCTCCTCTCTGGACCTGAGGCGAAGCACCCTTATGAGACCAACTCACCCCCCCCAACAACTCCATCTTTAATTCTCTTTCTCATCTCCTACCCTCTTGCCCATCTTTCCAACCTCTTTGAGGCTGGAGGTGAGTGGTCAGGAGGAAGTCAGAACCCAAGTTTAGTTCACAGTCTTGCCTGTGGTTTTGCACCTTACTTTGGATGGTAGCCTCTATTAACAATAATAGTAACAATGGCAGCCGATACTGATCAGTCACTAAGATGTACTGGGCACTGGACCAAGTGTTTTATGAGTATTCTCTCATTGAATCCTCATTACAACCCATGAGAAAGTTGTGCTGTTTGCCTCACTTGACAGATGAGGAGACTGAAGCTCAGAGAGGACCAGGTGACTTGGCTGGGATCACAGAGTCCATAAGGGGCAACGGTTGGATTAAAAAGCTGTTGGGTCTCATTCTGAGGCCAGCGCCCCAATCACTCTCCTCATTAGACACTAGAAGGCTTGTGTAACCATCAAATCAGTCATTTATTTGATAGTCTATGAGAAAGCCTTTTGTAAAACGATAAAGTATTCTTCAATTATTTATATTGTTATTGTAGTTGTAAAAAACAGTAATTTTTATTATTCCCTTCTATTGGTATGGCTTTGGGCTGCTTATATAAGACACATTAAACACTCCAAAATGATTTAAACTGAGGCTGGGAATTGGGAGGTGATAGAATAAGTGTTACAGCAGCCATTAAAATGTCTTAAACATTAAGATTCCTAAAAATGGAATATTTAACTATATTAAGATCGCCAAGTGAAACTGGTTATTTTCCCAAGCACAATCTCTAGTAATTGCCACTTGACTGAATAGTGAACCGAACAAACTGACACGTAGGCAACACAAATGATGTTCAAGCCCCCCCCACACACACACCATTAGGTACATGGAGCTTCACTGATTGCTCAGAAAACAGAACACCTATGCTTTGTTTTGGATACATACAAACATCAGAAATATTTGCACAGGTTTCCCCTCTACTTAAAAGAATTTAAAAAGAAAGTTTTCCATTCAACCATTACATGGGTGAAAAAGATAATAATGTCAGCAGCTAACAGGAAATGAGTCGCTGCTCTTTGCCGGGCGCTGGCCTGAGCGCATCAAAAGAAAGGCTTCCTTCAACCTTCTCAACAATACTCTGAAGTAAAACCAGGAGGATTCCCGAGTTACAGAGGGGGCTTAGGATAGTCACCGAGGTAGGCAGAATAATTCTCCCCAGAGATGTTCACATCCTCATCCCTGGAACCTGTGAGTAAGCTACATGGCAAAAAGACGTTGCAGATGAGATTAAGTTCAGGATCTTGACATGGGGAGATGATGCTAGATGATCCAGGTGGTAATCACAAGGGTCCTTGAAATCACAATGGAATCACAAGGAGACTTAAAATATGGAAGAGGGAGGCAGAGGGTAAAGTCAAATTCAAAGGCAGATTTGAAGATGTTACATTGCTGGCTTTGAAGATGGAGGAAGGGGCCATGAGCCAAGGAGTCCAGGCAGGCCCTAGAAGCTGGAAAAGGCAAGAAATGGATTCTCTGCCAGAATCTCCAGCAGGAACACAGCCCTGCTGACACCTTGATGTTAGCCCACTGGGACCCCTTTTGGACTTCTGACATCCAGAACTCTAAGATAGAAAAACTGTATTGTTTTAAGCCACTACATGTGCGTAACTTGTTACAGCAGCAATAGGAAACTAACACAGTCACCTCACATTAGTAAACAATGGAGGCTGGATTTGAACTCTGGTGCACCTGACTCCAGATTTCATCCTGTGCTTTCTCACTATTGTGGTTTGAATTGTGTCCCCACCTCCCCACCCTCAAAAAATAATAACAATAATGTTGAAATCCTAATCCCCAGTATCTGTAAATGTTACCTTCATTAGAAATAAGGTCTTTGCAGATGATCCAGGTAAATTCAGGTCATTAGGGTGGGCACTAATCCAAAGTGATTGGTATCCTTATAAAAAGGGGAATTTGATTGGACTTCCCTGGTGGCACAGTGGTTAAGAATCCACCTGCCAATGTAGGGGACAGGGGTTCGATCCCTGGTCCAGGAAGATCCCACATGCTGTGGAGCAACTAAGCCCAAGCGCCACAACTACTGAGCCTGCACCCTAGCGCCCGCGAGCCACAACTACTGAGCCCGCCTGCCACAAGTACTGAAGCCCACGCACCTAGAACCCGTGCTCTGCAACAAAGAGAAGCCACCGCAATGAAAAGCCCGCGCACTGCAAAGAACAGTAGCCCCCACTCACTGCAACTAAAAAGAAAGACCACGCGCAGCAATGAAGACCCAAAGCAGTCAAAAATAAATAAATAAATTTATATTAAAAAAAAAAAGGGGGGGGAATTTGAGGGAAGATGATATGAAGAGACATAGGGAGAAGACAGCCATCTACAAGCCGGGGAACGCCTGAGGCTACCAGAAGCCAGGAGAGATGCCTGGAACATTCCTCACGCCTTCAGAGGGAGCATGGCCCTGCCAACAACTTGATTTTGAACTTCCGGCCTCCTGAACTCTGAGACAATAAAACTGAACTGTTCTAAGCCACCCAGAGTGTGGTACTTTGTTTCAGAAGCCCTAGGAAAATAGCACACCCACAGTGCAGAACAACCGCAAGGCACTTGTGTCTACAGTCTAAGGGAGACACATTCTCCACAGCCAGCATTAGGGAAGCTATTAATAAGAAACTGGAAACAATACCAACTTACTTGTGTGCATAAGTTTTTATTTTATAGGCACTCTTTACCAGTATAAACTTATCTGATCATACCACAATCATGTAAGCAAGGCAAGGATTGTGTCTCTAGCATGGCTCTACCATAGTAGTACGTATGTTTCAGACATCAGCCTTAGACTGTGCAAATCCTGCCCCAGTCACTGACTCAGGAAAGTTACTAACCTTTGATAATCCTCGGTTTCTTCATGCATGCAATAGAAATCATCATAATAGTTCCTGCTTCATGAGGTTCTTGAGATGGTTAAATTAGAGAACACATGTAGAGTTCTTCATCCAGCCCCGAAGATGCACCCAGAAAACCCTTTTATGTGATAGGAAAACTGAAGCTCAGAGAAGTTAAGTGATTTCCCTAAGGACATTTGGCTTCTAAGTCACAAAACCAGGACTAAAATCCAAGGCTTCTAAATACTAAGGCAGGGGCTTCCCTGGTGGCACAGTGGTTAAGAATCCACCTGCCAATGCAGGGCACACGGGTTCTAGCCCTGGTCCGGGAAGATCCCACATGCCGCAGAGCAACTAAGCCCGTGCGCCACAACTCCTGAGCCTGCCCTCTAGAGCCCGTGAGCCACAACCACTGAGCCCGAGTGCCACAATGACTGAAGCCTGCACGCTCTAGGGCCTGTGCGCTGCAACAAGAGAAGCCACCGCAATGAGAAGCCCGCGCACCGCAAGGAAGAGTAGCCCCCGCTCACCGCAACTAGAGAAAGCCTGCGCACAGCAACGAAGACTCAACGCAGCCAAAAATAAAATAAATAAATAAATTTATAAATACCAAGGCAGAACTCTTTGCACCATAATATCCTGTCTCTCTATTACCTTTCATTTTCATTATTCTTTGGGTTTAAATAAATCTGAACCTTTTTATCTTTTGAGCAATTCTAAATTTAGTTCTGCTTCCCATGCCCACCCCATCAGTCAAGAAAGATTACAGTTTCTATAAACCACTAAGTCTTCTTGCCCAATTCTTTTACGAGACCCTTTATGCCAAGAGCTAAGTCATCTTATTGCCCAACAGCAAAGTAGTTCTCTCAAGATAATGCCTTCTCTAGATAAAACACCGAGACGTAAAAAGATGGAAGACACCGCAGCCCCTGCCGCCAGCCCCCAAACTGCTGACTCCCCCAAACCTGCCATATTGTATTCCAGAGTCACCATGGTTTGGCAAGGCAACCCTGATAACTCACGAGTTCTTCTGGTGTTTGTAAATAAACTCAGCACCCTGCAGATTGAAAAGCTGCCTTGGGACCTCACTTTCCCCTTATTATATTGTCTGCATTTATCCAACCATCTCAGAAAGTGGTTCTCCTTAAAATTATGAGATGCAGAATGAAAAACCCATCGGGATTTAATGACCATATTTCAGCATCTTATTGCTTAAAGGAACTTGGCTTTTTCAGCGCTTTTGCAACTGTGCAAACAGGAAGCAGATCAAAAAGGTAGAGGGAGAATTTGATTTTTTTTTTTTTAACCTCCACAAACCACCCATCAAAGTTAAACTATTGATAGGGAGAAAGGAGAAGGTAGGAAGAACCATGGGTGAGGAGGATTGGAGAATATTAAAAAAGACAATCTCTCAGTCTAATAAAATACAATTAACTGAATTTCATCAAGGCCTCTATAAAAAATACACAAAGAATCAATATTAGGCATAAAACCCAAAAGTGGGTTGTTATCTCTAAACCAGAGAAAACATTTCATTAGGCTGAGGGGTTTTATACTCCCATTGGGAAAATTGCTTTTTCCTCACACCACTCCTTTGCTCGCTACAGAAACTCAATTGAAAAGTCAATCATCGAAATCACTTAGCAAATGTCAAAAGGTACTGCCACTTTCTAAATATATTTGTTTATGGAAAATTCAACCCCTAGAAACCCTGGCACCTTTCCTCTGAACTGACTCACACCCCTCCATCATTTTGCTGTTTTTACTTTTTTGCAGATTTCTTTTTCTGTTTGCTTGTTTTTGTTGTTGGAAACAGAAAGCCCGTTTTATAAGGTTATGGCGAACAGCTTTTCCCTCTAACACTTCAATGTTCTTTCATAGCCACTGCACCGCCGAGCCCTCCTGCTGCCCCGAGTTATAAATAAGCATCGCTCTTAAGTCCCACTCACCACAGCAAGAAAAGCCTTTTCCAGGCTAATCACATGCAGGGTAGTCCTTCCATACATCTTCTCTGGAAAAACCTGTTGTTTAATTTACCCTCTGCCCAGTAACAATGCTGGTTTGGTTTCAGGTCCTGCCAGCCCCAGCTGGACAAGGCACGCCCCCTCCTTCACGACTCACCAAAACACAAGTGGAACAGATACACAGAGACCCCAGGAGCGGAATGTGAAGATCAGGCACACACACACAGTCAAAGCTGGAACTTAAAGAATCACCTGGAGACCTCAAGTCATAAAGTCTTGAACCAGATAGAGCATGATGTAAGACTGCTATGCCTGGATACCAATGACCTGACTCCTAGTAAATAGTAGCCACAGTAAAATAGCAATTGATGGGGTACCTCCGATGGGCACTTGACATGTTTTATCCTTCTACTTCTGAATTCTTTCTTCACTGGCAGCTGGGGCAGATTGCTGCATTTTCTGGACATAGTGTTGTTAAACTCACATGTAATATATCTGAACACGCTTTATCAACTATCAAGTGCTTTAAGACAGGAAAGAATTATTTTGCCTAGCACAACTTGTTCTATTCGTCACCAGTCTGTGTGTGCATTCATTTATTCAGCTAACTAAATTAACCAGACTGTCTACATATTTCGAACATTTTGCCTTGTCCATGTGGATGTCTCCTAAAGATGACAGATGGTGACAATAGCGGACAGCTGCAGGACAGTCCTGGCCCCTAAAGAACATGTCTGGTGTCAGTGTTCTCCTAATAATCCTTACATTTGGAAAGCCACCTCTGATGCTGTCAGGTCCAAACACTTTTCCTCATCACCCAGCTCTTTCCAAAAGAACTTTCCATCATCAACAGGGAAAGTATCTAAATCTTAAAAGGACTTGTAAAAAAGAATTTACTTAGTACTGAAGGATGTACTTTACCTACGTGTCGTGGTATATTTCATTAGCGTGTAACCGCCATGAAAACCTTGGTCTGCATTGCCAACAGCTCACACACGGCCTGGCACTCAGTGAAAACATAATGACTTAACATATTGCATCCACGAAATATCAAAAATCGGACTATAGTTAATATTAAATTGTGGTAGAAAAAGAAGCAATTGACTACATCATACAACTGAGTGAAAATCAGGATTGACCAGTAATTAGCAGGATCACAGAGGTGTGGCTAATGTACATTAAAGCCATTTAATGAATTAGCATTTGAAGAACAAAGGCAAACGTTGGGATTATTCAAGTAAGGGTGGTGGCAGCCAGCAAAGGACTTTTAGTCATAGCATTAAACCTGCCTAAATCACACATGGATCTGAATAATGATAATACGAATTATGGTAAGAAAGCCAATATGATACTTCACACAATAATAGTAAGAATTATACATTAGATATATGTAAATATATAGTTTAGTTTATAATATTTTAACAGCATATTCGTATCCATAAAACCTTTGACTTCCAACCTCTGATCAGAGTAATAAATGTCCTTTTCCATGCCAGAGAAAGCTACTGAGACTTTAACCATAGTCATGCTGTCATCTAGTGGACATCCCTTAGAACTGCGGTTCTTCCATCTCCTGGAAATTGTTAAGAAAGGATTTAAAGTGCTAAGGTTCATGTCAGACATCGCTTTTCCCTTAGGAGGCTAATTTGTGGAATTCCTTTATAGATTTCCTTGAGTGTACCTCAGAGAATTCTTACACTATCCCATTCTCCTGTCTTGGTAGAAAGATATTTTCAAATATGTCAGTGACACTCGGTGAGTCAGAATAGAATTTCTGTTTATCTGCTTTTGTCTAAAAATGAGAAGCTTCTCACAAGAGAGAAGATGTCCCCTGGAAAGAAGCACCATCAGAGGGGCAATCGCCTGCCTTTTGTTGAGCTCCATGGCGTGTCTTTGAGGAGCTAGACCTCAAACGGAAACTCTGGCCAATCGCTTCCTCTTTTTTTTTCTGTTTGTTGTTGTCCTGAGACATTTATGAACATTGTTGTGTGACAAAAGTGCTACTGTTTGGAAAGAGATGTTTTGCTTTAGCCCCTTTACATGCATGGCTGCAGGACTGAGGTCACACCAAGAAGGAGGAAGGGCGTGAATGAAAAAGCAGAGAAGCTGGGCTCCTTCCTCAGCTGTGCACCCTGAAGGAGTCATCTCTCCGAGCCTTAGTTTCTCCTTCTGCCAAAAGGGCAGGGGCATTAGATGATGAAAGTAACTCCTCGCTCAAAAGCACATTCAGGTACATCTACCTACATAGGTGAGCTTTACTGCCCTATGAACAAAGCAAGTACTGTGCCAGGATTACAAACATATATAAATAGATAAACATTTAATACGAATAAATACATAACATACACAATGTATTAATTTATACATTGCCTGCTATACATAAAATAATATATAATGTATAAATATTTATATATATATGTATTTGCCGAAGTGATAAGCCAAAAAATGCTGTCTTTTTATTATTTTAATTAACCTATACATTTCCGTGATATCTCCTGTGCACTAGAGCAATGCAAGTCTCATATGGTGGCCATCAGAATGCTTTGGTTGACTTGGTCTCCGCTTGGGAATGGCAGCTAAGGTGGCTTCCTTACCACAAACTGCTAAAAAGGCCGTTCTCCGTGGATCCTGCAGGCTTTGCAGAGGTCCTCAAGGGAAGAACTGTTTTACCTGCACACCCCGGGGTGCTCTGTTCTGAAATGCATCACCCTCCAGGGCAACACTCCTGAGGATGTGATCAACCACTGCTGAGCCCCTGGTGGCCATCTTGTCTCTGTTTGCTCTGCGGTGTCCCCATTCACTCAGCAGGAAAGGCGAGCTTTTGGTTTTAATTGTAATACAGAACTGGCCCTTTACTGGTCGAAGGCTGTTCACAGGACTCCCAGAGGCACTCAGATGGGTGCCCCTTAGGGATCTGCAGCTCCCAGCTTGGGGAAGCCTGGGGAGCTGGACACACACACCCACACCCACCCAAGGTGTCAGCTTCTTGACTTGGGCTACTTACGCCACCTCTCTGTGCTTTACTTTCTGCAAATAGTACTTTACAGGATTAAAAGAGCTCACTTCGAAAGTAGCAGAAGCAGAGGCTGCCTCCAAGATGCGGACTCCCTCTTCTCCTTACTGGAAGGAACTTCTGCCCCTGTTCCCTGGGTCTTTTCCTTCTCTGCTGAAGTGAGTAGGTCCACCTAGAAGGCAACCTTAAGGTTCCCTCTGCCTCTCTCCATAACCTGCAGCCTTGTATGCCAGCCCAGTGGGGTCTTCTCCTTTGGAAACCCCAAGCCCACCCCCACTGCTGCTGCATCTAGAAGCACTCAGGAGCCCCAGTCTTCCCTCTTGAAACACCTCAGTTACAAAGCCCTCTGCCCAGCCCCAAGCAAAAGGACCCAGCTCTTTCAATTCTCCAAATCTAGAATCCCTTGACTCCTTCTACAAAGGATATTCATCTTAGGTGGCTGAAATAGCTCAGTTGGGAGAGCGTTAGACTGAAGATACTCATCTCTGCCATGTATATAAAAACCAGAAGCAATCAAACTGACTAAAAACAGGGACTATTAGATTAGGGTCCACAACCTCAACTGAATGTAACATGGCCACTAAAAATTACAATTATGAAGCCACATAAAAATACAGTACATTTTACAAAATTGCAAACTATAGAATAATGCTTTGAAGACTGATTATGACAATGTCAAAATGTGCCTATACATGGGCAAAGGAATCCAGAAAGAGGAAATTGCTTTGTTGTTAGGATATAAGTATTATGGCGAATTATTTTAAATTTTTTAAATGTCCTTTCCATTGTTATAATGTGTTCTTATAACAGATAAAATTTGACCTAACAAGCACGAAGAGCAGAATTTATTTAAAATTTCCATCTTAAGTGGTTAAAATAAATAGAACACTAAAAATAACAGTGTTGAATTAAATACACATACTACAAGTTTATAGTAATGATAGCTTTCATTTCCAGAGTACTTAGTATATGCCATGCGTGCATAATCTCATTTAACCTGATAACCATACTTACAGGATTAATTTACCTAGTTTCACACATGAGGAACCTGCAGCCCAAAGAAGGGAAGTGTTGTGCCCAAGATCAGAGAACAAAAGGCAGAGGTGAGGGAGGTCTGTTTGGATTTCCAAACCCAACGATGGGGGGCAGGGGGCGGTCACTTATATTGCATGATTCATTGCTAACACAGCCGAGCACCTATGGAGTATTAACATAAAAGTTTGGTAAAGTTTTCTGCCTTGTTTAGCAGTGCAGGCATGCCCAAATACTTCATTTGGGTAATTTATATTAGTGGAAAATGCTTAAAAGCAGATTACACTTTTCACTTTGCCTATCTCTGAAACGCAGTTAATGGGCTACAGGTAAACTATGTGATACTTATTAAAATGGACTTTTATTGCATCCTAAATAGCTGTGGTAGCTTCACTGTGAATTTTAAATGTGCACTGCTTTTATTTTCACTCTGAAAATACAGTTTATATGATTCCTTGCTAATCCATTTCTTATCTGATTAGTACTTGATGACTCAAGTTCAGCGGCTGACACATACTAATGATTCTGTCTACAACAGTGGAATAGGGAAGGGGTGGTGTGACCCACACGAAAAGAGTGCCTGTGATGTTCTAGACTAATTCACATCTGCAAAGCCATTTAAGTCTTCGAGAAAACACTGTACTCATGTTTTGTCATTTGGCCACTCAGAACCTTGCATGAAAATATAATTCATCTTACACAACTGGTGTCCTAGACGTTCCAAGTAAAACAAGTTGCTGTTATTGAATTATACTTTTTGGCCCCCGAAAAGTATTGAAAGGGCCCTGCATCCCAAGCCACTACAGAAATCACACCCTCACCCCCAACAATTTTGTCTGCTTAAATTAGGTTAAAGTGTCTTTGATAAATGAGGAGATGGAAAGTTGTCATAAAGATGATAACTACAGAGGAATATAACGGTAGAAGAACAATCCAGATTATTTGCTTTGTTGAGAGTGGAGGGCAATTATGGTCAGATTATCAATCTTTTAGCCTCAGGCCTTTATATTCTACCAAAAGTTAATGGAAAATCCATAACACATGGAGAACTCATCACTGGCATCACCATGTCCCTGATAATCCAGACAAGATTGGCTGTAACTCCCATTTCATTTCAACCATCCACAAGATTTCTGGGGATTCATGCCTTTCCATGGCCTCTGATTTAGAGTCCTGCTTCTGCCGAATTTGCTAAATTTCTGGATTATCTCCTCATCCAATCCCTGTTCTTCTCGGCACCAACCCTCCCCGGGGACATCGTAGTTTCCTGCATTTGCACAAACCACCTTTTCTTTTTTTCTGTCTCTCTCAATTTCTCTCTCTCATACACACACATGCTTACATACATCATACATGCATACACACAACCATGCCTGCATTCACATGCACACACATGCACATATACACGCACACCACATAGAAAAAGCATACGCTTGTGTGCACAATATACTTCACCAAAGATTTCAACAAATTGGGAGTGGGGAGAGCTACATTACTAACATGCAGCCCCTTGGTGTTGAGCATTTGTCATCTCTGTGCATAAAATTTCTTTGAGCTCCTTACCAACAGGGGCACCATGATGGTTAACAGTATGTGTCACCCTGACAAGGTCACAAGATGCCCAGATATCAAGTTAAACATTATTTTGGGGTGTGTCTGTGAGAGAGTTTCTCAAAGAGATTAGCATTTGAATTGATGGACTAAGGCAGATGGACCTCCTCAGGTGTGGGTGGGCATCATCCAATCTGTTGAGGGCCTGCACAGAACAAAAAAGTGGAGAAAGGTTGAATTCACTCAGCCTGACTGTTTGAGCTGGGACATTGGTTTTCTGTCTTTGGTGCTCCTGGTTCTCAGGCCTTCAGACCTTGACTGGAAACTCCATCTCGCAAAGAGCAGATCATAGGATTTCTCAGCCTCCATAATTATGGGAGCCAATTCCTTATAATAAATCTCTTTCTAGATTTACATATACATGTACATGTACATATACATATACATCCATACCCTATTGGTTTTGTCTCTCTGGAGAACACTGACTAATAGAATAGAAGCACCTCATACTTCTTTGGCCTCTGGCCCCCTCTCCAGCTTCATCCTCCCTTCTCCTTCTCCCCAAGTCCTGATATCTATACACAACACTTTTGAAATTCCTTGGGTTGTCTTGACTCCTAAAAACCCTCAGTGCTTCCACTTCCATTCCCAGATGACTTCTCAAGATACTTTCCTAAAATAGCTCCCTTCCTGGGAATATTTCCAGTAGCAGATGTTAAAATAATACATTCTTTCCCTACATGCTTCTCTCTTCCCTACTTTTTTCATGCCTATTTTCTCCCTGACCTACTTTGTCCTGGTAGCCAGGACAAAAAACAAAAGCCGTATTCTGGATTTGATAAAGCGCAGTAACACAAAGAATCATTAATTAAGTTTAAAACCATTCTATCTTTATGGGTATCCCACTAATCTAAAGGACTTTACTGGACTACGCTGTGTTAAACACAAAGAGTTTACCTGTATATTCCTTGGCTTGGGATCCAAACCATCCAGAATCCCCATCGATTCCATGGCACTCAGCTCTATTCAGGGACAGCTGGTCATCCCTCAACCACAAGATTTGAAGCCTAGAAGGCAGATGTTCAGTAATCCAAGAAGAAAGAAAAATTAAGAAAATAATCCCATTTACAACTGCATCAAAAAGAATACAATACCTAGAAATAAATCTAACCAAGGAGGTAAAAGACTTGTACTCTGAAAACTATAAGACATTGATAAAAGAAATTGAAGATGATGCAAACAAATAAAAACATATATCATGTTCATGGAGTGCAAGAATTAATATTGTTAAAATGACCATAATACCCAAAGCAATCTACAGATTCATGAAATCCCAATCAAAATATCAATGACATTTTTCACAAAACTAGAACAAATAATTCTAAAATTTCATGGAAACACAAAATAACCCAAATAGCCAAAGCAAGCTTTAGAAAGAACAAAGTTGGAGGTGTCACACCCCCTGACTTCAAACTATCAAACTATACTACAAAGCTGAAATAATCAAAAAAATATGGAACTTGGTTGGACCTTCAAGATGGTGGAGGAGTAAGATGTGGAGATCACCTTCCTCCCCACAAATACATCAAAAATATATCTACATGTGGAATAACTCCTACAGAACACCTACTGAACGCTGGCAGAAGATCTCAGACTTCCCAAAAGGCAAGAAAATCCCCACGTACCTGGGTAGGGCAAAAGAAAAAAGAAAAAACAGAGACAAAAGAATAGGGATGGGACCTGCACCTCTGGGAGGGAGCTGTGAAGGAGGAAAAGTTTCTACACACTAGGAAGCCCCTTCACTGGTGGAGATGGGGGGGTGGGCAGGGGGGAAGCTTCAGAGCCACGGAGGAGAGCACAGCAACAGGGGTGGAGAGGGCAAATTGGAGAGATTCCCGCACAGAGGATCAGTGCCGACCAGCACTCACCAGCCCGAGAGGCTTGTCTGCTCACCTGCTGGGACAGGCGGGGGCTGGGAGCTGAGGCTCGGGCTTCGGAGGTCAGATCCCAGGGAAAGGACTAGGGTTGGCTGCATGAACACAGCCTGAAGGGGGCTAGTGCACCACAGCTAGCCGGGAGGGAGTCTGGGAAAAAGTCTGGACCTGCCTAAGAGGCAAAAGACCATTGTTTCGTGGTGTGCGAGGAGAGGGGATTCCTCCCCTGTGTGACCACAGAAGTCAGAGCACTGCCTAAACGAGCTCCAGAGACAGGCACAAGCCGTGGTTATTAGCTCAGACACCACAGATGGGCATGAAACGCTAACGCTGCTGCTGCAGCCACCAAGAATCCTGTGTGCAAGCACAAGTCACTATCCACGCCCCCCCGGGAGCCTGTGCAGCACATCATTGCCAGGGTCCCATGATCCAGAGACAAGTTCCCCAGGAGAACACACAGTGCACCTCAGGCTGTTGCAATGTCACACCAGCCTCTGCCACCACAGGCTCGCCCTGCATTCCAGTTATAACTACTGTACCCCATCCTCCCCCCAGGCCTGAATGAGCAAGAGCCCCCTAATCAGCTGCTGCTTTAACCCCATCCTGTCTGGGTGGGAATAGATGCCTGAGGGTGACCTACATGCAGAGGCAGGTCCAAATCCAAAGCTGAACCCTAGGAGCTCTGTGAACAAAGAAGAGAAAGGGAAATTTCTCTGTGCAGCCTCAGGAGAAGCAGATTATATCCTCACAATCAATTTGATGTACCTGCATCTGTGGAATACCTGAATAGACAATGAATCATCCCAAAATTGAGGCAGTGGACTTTGGGAGCAACTGTAGACTTGGGGTTTGCTGTCTGTGACTAATTTCTTTCTGATTTTTATGTTTACCTTAGCATAGTTTTTAGCTCTTGTTATCACTGGTGGATTTCGTATTGGTTTTGTTGCTCTAAATTTTTATTATTTTTTTTCATTTTAATAATTTTTTTTCTTTCCTTTTGTCTCCCTTTTCTTCTGAGCCGTGTGGCTGACAAGGTCTTGGTGCTCTGGCCTGCTGTCAGGCCTGAGCCTCTGAGGTGGGAGAGCTGAGCTCAGGACATTGGACCACCAGAGACCTCCCGGCCCCATGTAATATCAATCGGTGAGAGCTTTCCCAGAGATCTCCATCTGAACGCTAAGACCCAGCTCCACCCAACAGCCAGCAAGCTCCAGTGCTGGACGTCCCATGCCAAACAACTAGCAAGACAAGAACACAACCCCACCCATTAGCAGAGAGGCTGCCTAAAATCATACTAAGTTCACAGACACCCGAAAACACACCACCGGAAGCAGGTCTGCCCACCGGAAAGACAAGATCCAGCCAAACCCACCAGAACACAGGCACCAGCCCCCTCCACCAGGAAGCCTACACAAGCCACTGAACCAACCTCACCCATTGGAGGCAGACACCAAAAACAATGGGGAATATGAACCTGTAGCCTGGGAAAAGGAGACGCCAAACACAGAAGTTAAAAAAATGAGAAGACAGAGAAATATGCAACAGATAAAGGAGCAAGGTAAAAACCCACCAGATGAAACAAATGAAGAGGAAATAGGCAGTCTACCTGAAAAAGAATTCAGAGTAATGATAGTAGAGATGATCCAAAATCTTGGAAATAGAATGGAGAAAATACAAGAAGTACTTAACAAGGACTTAGAAGAATTAAAGAGCAAACAAACAGTGATGAACTATACAATAAATGAAATTAAAAACTCTCTAGAAGGAATCAATAGCAGAATAACTGAGGCAGAAGAATGGAAAACTGACCAGGAAGAAAAATATGTGAAAATAACTACCCACAGAGCAGAATAAAGAAAAAAGAATGAAAAGAATTGAGGACAGACTGAGAGACATCTGGGACAACATTAAACGCACCAACATTCGAATTATAGAGGTCCCAGAAGAAGAATAGAAAAAGAAAGGGTCTGAGAAAATATTTGAAGAGATTATAGTCAAAAACTGCCTTAACATGGGAAAGGAAAGAGTCAATCAAGTCCAGGAAGCACAGAGAGTACCATACAGGATAAACCCAAAGAGAAACACACTGAGACACATATTAATCAAACTATCAAAAATTAAATACAAAGAAAATTAAAAGCAGCAAGGGGATAACAACATAACATACAAGGGAATCCCCATAAGGTTAACAGCTGATCTTGCAGCAAAAACTCTGCAAGCCAGAAGGGAGTGGCAGGACATATTTAAAGTGAGGAAAGGGAAAAACCTACAACCAAGACTACTCTACCCAGTAAGGATCTCGTTCAGATTTGAAGGAGAAATTAAAATCTTTACAGACAATCAAAATTTAAGAGAATTCAGCAACACCAAACCAGCGTTACAACAAATGCTAAAGGAACTTCTCTAGGCAGGAAACACAAGAGAAGGAAAAGACCTACAAAAACAAACCCAAGACATTTAAGAAAATAGTAATAGGAACATACATATCGATAATTACCTTAAATGTAAATGGATTAAATGCTCCAACCAAAAGACATAGACTGGCTGAATGCTTACAAAAACAAGATCCATATATATGCTGTCTACAGGAGACCCACTTCAGACCTAGCGACACATACAGACTGAAAGTTAGGGGATGGAAAAAGATGTTCCATGCAAATGGAAATCGAAAGAAAGCTGGAGTAGCAATTCTCATATCAGAAAAAATAGACTTTAAAATAAAGACTATCACAAGAGACAAAGAAGGACACTACATAATGATCAAGGGGTCAATCCAAGAAGAAGATAAAACAATTGTAAATATTTATGCACCCAACATAGGAGCACCTCAGTACATAAGGCAAATGCTAACACCCATAAAAGGGGAAATCAACAGTAACACAATCATAGTAGGGGAACTTAACACACCACTTTCACCAATAGACAGATCGTCCAAAATGAAAATAAATAAATAAACACAAGCTTTAAATGACACATTAAACAAGATGGATTTAATTGATATTTATAGGACATTCCATCCAAAAACAAGAGAATACACTTTCTTCTCAAGTGCTCATGGAACATTCTCCAGGATACATCATATCTTGGGTCACAAATCAAGCCTTGGTAAATTTAAGAAAACTGAAATTGTATCAAGTATCTTTTCTGATCACAATGCTATGAGACTAGATATCAATTACAGGAAAAGATCTGTAAAAAATACAAACACATGGAGGCTAAACAATACACTACTAAATAACCAAAAGATCACTGAAGAAATCAAAGAGGAAATCAAAAAATACTAGAAACAAATGACAATGAAAACACGTCCACCCAAAACCTATGAGATGCAGGAAAAGCAGTTCTAAGAGGAAAGTTTATAGCAATACAACCCTACTGCAAGAAACAAGAAAAATCTCAAATAAAGAACCTAATCTTACACTTAAAGCAATTAGAGAAAGAAGAACAAAAAAACCCCAAAGTTAGCAGAAGGAAAGAAATCATAAATATCAGATCAGAAATAAATGAAAAAGAAATGAAGGAAACAATAGCAAAAATCAATGAAACTAAAAGTTGGTTCTTTGAGAAGATAAACAAAATTGATAAACCATTAGCCAGACTCATCAAGAGAAAAAGGGAGAAGACTCAAATCAATAGAATTAGAAATGAAAAAGGAGAAGTAACCACTGACACTGCAGAAATACAAACGATCATGAGAGATTACTACAAGCAACTCTATGCCAATAAAATGGACAACCTGGAAGAAATGGACAGATTCTTAGAAATGCACAACCTGCCGAGACTGAACCAGGAAGAAATAGAAAATATGAACAGACCAATCACAAGCACTGAAATTGAAACGGTGATTTAAAATCTTCCAACAAACAAAAGCCCAGGACCAGATGGCTTCACAGGCGAATTCTATCAAACATTTAGAGAAGAGCTAACAGCTATCCTTCTCAAACTCTTCCAAAATATTGCAGAGGGAGGAACACTCCCCAACTCATTCTACGAGGCCACCATCACCCTGATACCAAAACCAGACAACAATGTCACAAAGAAAGAAAATTACAGGCCAATATCACTGATGAACATAGATGCAAAAATCCTCAACAAAATACTAGCAAACAGAATCCAACAGCACATTAAAAGGATCATACACCATGATCAAGTGGGGTTTATTCCAGGAGTGCAAGGATTCTTCAATATACGCAAATCAATCAACGTGATACATCATATTAACAAATTGAAGGAGAAAAACCATATGATCATCTCAATAGATGCAGAGAAAGCTTTCGACAAAATTCAACACCCATTTATGATAAAAGTCCTGCAGAAAGTAGGCATAGAGGGAACTTTCCTCAACATAATAAAGGCCATATATGACAAACCCACAGCCAACATCGTCCTCAATGGTGAAAAACTGAAACCATTTCCACTAAGATCAGGAACAAGACAAGGTTGCCCACTCTCACCACTATTATTCAACATATTTTTGGAAGTGTTAGCCACAGCAATCAGAGAAGAAAAAGAAATAAAAGGAATCCAAATCGGAAAAGAAGAAGTAAAGCTGTCACTGTTTGCAGATGACATGATACTATACATAAAGAATCCTAAAGATGCTACCAGAAAACTACTAGAGCTAATCAATGAATTTGGTAAAGTAGCAGGATACAAAATTAATGCACAGAAATCTCTTGCATTCCTATACATTAATGATGAAAATATCTGAAAGTGAAATTAAGGAAACACTCCCATTTACCATTGCAACAAAAAGAATAAAATATCTAGGAATAAACCTACCTAAGGAGACAAAAGACCTGTATGCAAAAAATTATAGGACACTGATGAAAGAAATTAACGATGATACAAATAGATGGAGAGATATACCATGTTCTTGGATTGGAAGAATCAACATTGTGAAAATGACTCTACTACCCAAAGCAATCTACAGATTCAATGCAATTCAAACTACCAATGGCATTTTTCACAGAACTAGAACAAAAAATTTCACAATTTGTATGGAAACACAAAAGACCCCGAATAGCCAAAGCAATCTTGAGAACGAAAAATGGAGCTGGAGGAATCAGGCTCCCTGACTTCAGACTATATTACAAAGCTACAGTAATCAAGACAGTTTGGTACTGGCACAAAAACAGAAATATAGATCAATGGAACAGGATAGAAAGCCCAGAGATAAACCCACGCACATATGGTCACCTTATCTTTGATAAAGGAGGCAAGCATATACAGTGGAGAAAAGACAGCCTCTTCAATAAGTGGTGCTGGGAAAATTGGACAGGTACATGTAAAAGTATGAAATTAGAACACTCTCTGACACCATACACAAAAATAAACTCAAAATGGATTAAAGACCTAAGTGTAAGGCCAGACACTATCAAACTCTTAGAGGAAAACATAGGCAGAACACTCTATGACATACATCACAGCAAGATCCTTTTTGACCCACCTCCTAGAGAAATGGAAATAAAAACACAAATAAACAAATGGGACCTAATGAAACTTAAAAGCTTTTGCACAGCAAAGGAAACCATAAACAAGACCAAAAGACAGCCCTCAGAATGGGAGAAAATATTTGCTAATGAAGCAACTGACAAAGGATTAATCTCCAAGATTTACAAGCAGCTCATGCAGCTCAATAACAAAAAAACAAACAACCCAATCCAAAAATGGGCAGAAGACCTAAATAGACATTTCTCCAAAGAAGATATACAGATTGCCAACAGACACATGAAAGAATGCTCAACATCATTAATCATTAGAGAAATGCAAATCAAAACTACAATGAGATATCATCTCACACCGGTCACAATGGCCATCATCAAAAAAATCTAGAAACAATAAATGCTGGAGAGGGTGTGGAGAAAAGGGAACACTCTTGCACTGTTGGTGGGAATGTAAATTGATACAGCCACTATGGAGAACAGTATGGAGGTTCCTTAAAAAACTAAAAATAGAACTACCATACGACCCAGCAATCCCACTACTGGGCATATACCCTGAGAAAACCATAATTCAAAAAGAGTCATGTACCAAAATGTTCATTGCAGCTCTATTTACAATAGCCAGGACATGGAAGCAACCTAAGCATCCATCATCAGATGAATGGATACAGAAGATGTGGCACATATATACAATGGAATATTACTCAGCCATAAAAAGAAACGAAATTGAGTTATTTGTAGTGAGGTGGATGGAGTTAGAGTCTGTCATACAGAGTGAAGTAAGTCAGAAGGAGTAAAACAAATACCGTATGCTAACACATATATATGGAATCTAAGGAAAAAAAAAAAAAAAGTCATGAAGAACCTAGTGGCAAGACGGGAATAAAGACACAGACCTACTAGAGAATGGACTTGAGGATATGGGGAGGGGGAAGGGTGAGATGTGACAGGGTGAGAGAGTGGCATGGACATATATACACTACCAAATGTAAAATAGATAGCTAGTGGGAAGCAGCCGCATAGCACAGGGAGATCAGCTCGGTGTTTTGTGACCACCTAGAGGGGTGGGATAGGGAGAGTGGGAGGGAGGGAGGGAGATGCAAGAGGGAAGAGATATGGGAACATATGTATATGTATAACTGATTCACTTTGTTATAAAGCAGAAACTAACACACCACTGTAAAGCAATTATACTTCAATAAAGATGTTTAAAAAAAAAAAAAAGAACCTAACCTTACACCTAAAGCAATTAGAGAAAGAAGAACAAAAGAAAACCAAAGTTAGCAGAAGGAAAGAAATCATAAAGAGCAGATCAGAAATAAATGAAAAAGAAATGAAGGAAACAATAGCAAAGATCAATAAAACTAAAAGTTGGTTCTTTTTTTTTTTTTTTTTTTAGTGGAATCATACAGTATCTGTCTTTCTTCTTTTTTTAAATTAATTTATTTATTTTTGGCTGCATTCGGTCTTCGTTGCTATGCACGGCCTTTCTCTAGTTGCGGCGAGCGGGGGCTACTCTTCATGGCACTGCACGGGCTTCTCATTGCAGTGGCTTCTCCTGTTGTGGAGCACAGGCTCTAGGCACACGGGCCTCAGTAGTTGTGGCTCGCAGGGTCTAGAGCACATGCTCAGTAGTTGTGGTACACAGGCCTAGTTGCTCCACGGCATGTGGGATCTTCCCAGACCAGGGCTCAAACCCATGTCCCCTGCATTGACAGGTGGATTCTTAACCACTGCACCACTGGGGAAGCCCTAGAAGTTGGTTCTTTGAGAAGATAAACCAAAATGATAAACCATTAACCAGACTCACTAAGAAAAAATGGGAGAAGACTCAAATCAATAGAATTAGAAATGAAAAAGGAGAAGTAACAAATGACACTGCATACAAAGGATCATGAGAGATTACTACAAGCAACTATATGCCAATAAAATGAACAACCTGGAAGAAATGGACAAATTCTTAGAAAAGCACAACTTTCTGAGATTGAACCAGGAAGAAATAGAAAATATAAACAGACAAATCATAAGCACTGAAATTGAAACTGTGATTTAAAATCTTCCAACAAACAAAAGCCCAGAACCAGATGGCTTCACAGGCGAATTCTATCAAACATTTAGAGAAGAGCTAACACCTAACCTTCTCAACCTTTTCCAAAATATAGCAGGGAGGAACACTCCCAAACTCATTTTGTGAGGCCACCATCACCCTGATACCAAAACCAGACAAAGATGTCACAAAAAAAAAAGAAAACTACAGGCCAATATAACTGATGAACATAGATGCAAAAATCCTCAACAGAATACTAGCAAACAGAATCCAGCAGCACATTAAAAGGATCAGACACCATGATCAAGTGAGGTTTATCCCAGGAATGCAAGGATTCTTCAATATATGCAAATCAATCAATATGATACACCATATTAACAAACTGAAGAATAAAAACGATATGGTCATCTCAATAGATGTAGAAAAAGCTTTCAACAAAATTCAACACCAATTTATGATAAAAACCCTCCAGAAAGTAGGCATAGAGGGAACTTACATCAACATAATAAAGGCCATATATGACAAACCCACAGCCAAAATCATCCTCAACGGTGAAAAATTGAAACCATTTCCACTAAGATCAGGAACAAGACAAGGTTGTCCACTCTCACCACTATTATTCAACATTGTTTTGCAAGTTTTAGCCACAGCAATCAGAGAAGAAAAAGAAATAAAAGGAATCCAAATTGGAAAACAAGAAGTAAAGCTGTCACTGTTTGTAGATGCCATGATACTATACATAGAGAATCCTAAAGATGCTACCAGAAAACTACTAGAGCTAATCAATGAATTTGGTAAAGTAGCAGGATACAAAATTAATGCACAGAAATCTCTTGCATTCCTATATATTAATGATGAAAATATCTGAAAGTGAAATTAAGGAAACACTCCCATTTACCATTGCAACAAAAAGAATAAAATACCTAGGAATAAACCTACTTAAGGAGATAAAAGACCTGTATGCAGAAAACTATAAGACACTGATGAAAGAAATTAAGGATGATACAAACAGATGGAGAGATATACCATGTTCTTGGACTGGAAGAATCAACATTATGAAAATGACTCTACTACCCAAAGCAATCTACAGATTCAATGCAATCCCTATCAAACTACCAATGGCATTTTTCACAGAACTAGAACAAAAAATTTCACAATTTGTATGGAAACACAAAAGACCCCAAATACCCAAAGCAATCTTGAGAATGAAAAACGGAGCTGGAGGAATCAGGCTCCTGGACTTCAGACTATACTACAAAGCTACAGTCATCAAGACAGAATGGTACTGGCACAAAAACAGAAATATAGATCAGTGGAACAGGATAGAAAGCCCAGAGATAAACCCACGCACATATGGTCACCTTATCTTTGACAATGGAGGCGAGAATGTACAATGGAGAAAAGACAGCCTCTTCAGTAAGTGGTGCTGGGAAAACTGGACAGCTACATGTAAAAGAATGAAATTAGAACACTCCCTAACACCATACACAAAAATAAACTCAAAATGGATTAAAGACTTTTAAGGCCAGATACTATAAAAGTCTTACAGGAAAAAATAGACAGAACATTCTATGATATAAATCACAGCAAGATCCTTTTTGACCCACCTCCTAGAGAGATTGAAATAAAAACACAAATAAACAAATGGGACCTAATGAAACTTCAAAGCTTTTGCACAGCAAAGGAAACCATAAACAAGATGAAAAGACAATCCTCAGAATGGGAGAAAATATTTGCAAATGAAGCAACTGACAAAGGATTAATCTCCAAAATTTACAAGCAGTCCATGCAGCTCAATATCAAAAAAACAAACAACCCAATCCAAAAATGGGCAGAAGACCTAAATAGACATTTCTCCAAAGAAGAAATACAGATTGCCAACAGACACATGAAAGAATGCTCAACATCATTAATCATTAGAGAAATGCAAATCAAAACTACAATGAGGTATCATCTCACACCGGTCAGAATGGCCATCATCAAAAAATCTACAAACAGTAAATTATGGAGAGGGTGTGGAGAAAAGGGAACCCTCTTGCACTGTTGGTGGGAATGTAAATTGATACAGCCACTATGGAGAACAGTATGGAGGTTCCTTAAAAAACTAAAAATGGAACTACCATATGACCCAGCAATCCCACTACTGGGCATATACCCTGAGAAAACCATAATTCAAAAAGAGTCATGTACCACAATTTTCATTGCAGCTCTATTTACAATAGCCAGGACATGAAAACAACCTAAGTGTCCATCGACAGATAAATCGATAAAGAAGATGTGGCACATATATACAATGGAATATTACTCAGCCATAAAAAGAAACGAAATTGAGTTATTTGTAGTGAGGTGGATGGACCTAGAGTCTGTCATACAGAGTGAAGTAAGTCAGAAGGAGTAAAACAAATACCGTATGCTAACACATATATATGGAATCTAAAAAAAAAAATGGTCATGAAGAACCTAGGGGCAGGATGGGAATAAAGATACAGACTTACTAGCGAATGGACTTGAGGACACAGGGAAGAGGAAGGGTAAGCTGGGACAAAGTGAGAGAGTAGCATTGACATATATACACTACCAAATGTAAAACCTATAGCTAGTGGGAAGCAGCCACATAGCACAGGGAGATCAGTTCGGTGCTTTGTGACCACCTAAAGGGGTGGTATAGGGAGGGTGGGAGGGAGACACAAGAGGGAGGAAATATGGGGATATATGTATACATATAGCTGATTCACTTTGTTATACAGCAGCAACTAACACAACATTTTAAAGCAATTATACTCCAATAAAGACGTTAAAAAAAAAAGAGGTACAAACCGCTTATAGTAAATAAGTCACAGGGATGTAATATACAGCATAAGAGATGAGTTCAATAATGTTGTAATAAGTTTGTATGGTGACAGATGGTTACCAGACTTATCATGGTGATCATTTCATAAGGTATGCAAATGTCAAATCACTATGTAGTACACCTGAAACTAACATATATTATATGTCACTATATTTCAATTTTTAAAAAAGACTTCAGGTATTAGAAATATCTGGTAAAGAATATAAATTATATTTGATGTTTCTCTAAAAGTAGGAATTGAAACATAAATAAGAAGTAATAATCTAACAAAATGACCAGCATAAAATTTTTTAAATAAATTAAGAATATGCTCGTACTATTAAAAATATTACCCTGTGATGATGGATGTTCATACATTAGGTTTAAAAATAATCTTCTCTCCATAAAGCAGTTTAGTTTTATTAATTTGGGGGGAAAACAGCATCCCTGTAATAGTTTATTTAATGATTTAAAAGATAAAATTCCAATTTTCATTTGTTTTTTTAACTTGCCAGCCAAAGAAACACGTATCTGTTACATTCGCTTCTTCATAAGTATGCCAAAAGTAAGTGTATTGGGTATAAATTGAATAGCCCGAAATACTGAGTTTAACGGAAGAGATTGTTTTAAACAAGAAGACATGTGATTATCTTCTGTGAGCAAGCTTATGCTTTTTTCCTTTCCTGTTCTATTGTCAGAAACATTGTCCCCAAACACATGTGAATTCTATATCTCTGACCAAAGACCTAAACTCTTCTCTGTTTACAGAGAAATAATTCCCTAGGTTAATGCCTGCAAATTACATTTATTAAATAAAAAAAAAATCCAAGAAGACTGTTGGGGGGCGTGGAGTGCCAAGTGCATGATTCCGTGTCAGAACAGAAGCCTGCCCCAGACTCTTCTTAGGGGAAACCAGAGGGGTTCATGCCAGCAGGAGGGATTTCAGGATAATTCAGTAGGAGTGGGCACGGAGGGGACAGCTGGAGTGTCGCTTTCAAACCTCAGTCCCTCATGCCAGGCACCCGAATAGAACAGAGTAGGAAAAAATAGAACAAAAGCATGAGCAGATATGAGCTCAGAATGCCAGGTGTCATCTTTGTTGTGACGGAAAAAGGAGAGAGGAAGGAGGGGACCAACTCCCTGGATCCATGACCTTAAACATGGGGCCAGTTCTCGGTCACAGATACTCAAGATGATACACAAAAAGCCTGCTGCCTCCAGTTTCAGGGTTTCTGCCTCGGTCTTTCTCCTTTAGCCGGCCTCCTCGGGCCCCCGGGCCCTTCTCTCTCACCTCTGTCCACCCTCCCTCTCACCCCACATTTGCTCTGTGCACACAATCACAGGCTCAGAAAAGACCATTCCTGTTGCTCCTGCCTCCGTGGGAAACTGAGGGTGCTTCCCACAGCCCTCAGGGGAGTTGCATTTTCACCCTGTAAGGGGAAAGCTGCTCTCTTGGCCAGGAGAGTTCATCCTGCACCAGGGCATAGGGAAAGGGGGTGGAGGGTATATGATGTGCCTGTATTTTTGTTAGAAAATGTTCCTCTTTGTTCCAGAAATCATTCTCTGGCTCTGCTGGCTTCCTTTTTTCAGTACAAAAGGAGTCAGCTTAGCCAAGGATTATGAGCAATTTGGGAGGTATGATTTCCCTGCCAAGTTGCAAAGAAAATGCAACTGGTGAGGCAATAAAAGGATCAGGGAAGAGTGATGGCCTGGGAGTTCGCTGAAAGCAGCAGCCAGAACCACAGGGGGACATGAAATGCAGAGTCCAAGAGGCAACGCAAAGAGCTCTCCAGCTGAGCTCCGGCATCTAATCACAGGAAGCCCCGGGTGCAGGGCTTAAGAAGCAAATGTTCTCAGCCTGCATCCCGGTAGCCCCACCAGCAGCATCGGGCATGCCATTCATGCCCCCCGCCCTGAGCCGGCTCTCCTTTGCCTCTCTGCTATCACACTGCCCCCCGCCCTCCCCGCCCCTCAGCCTCCTTTGCTGCTTTCTCCTCTCCCTGCTCTCCTCTTCCTGACCTCCAAACTCAGAACATCCCAGGGCTCAATCCTTGGACCTCTCTTCCACAGAATTCTCACTCTTTAGCTGATCTCATCTACGCTGCAAGGACCATCCACATGCTGATGACTCTCCCCTTAATCCCCGACTCATCTATCCACCTGCCTGCTCAGCAGCTTTATTTGGGTGTCTGACAGGCATCTCAAACTTAACATGTCCCAAACAGAACTCTTGGTCTTCTGACCAAAACCCATACCTCCTCCCCTCTTATTCATCTCAGTAGATGGAAAAACCATTCTTCCAACTGTTCAGACTAAAATCTTAGAGTCATCCTTGAACTTCCCTGTTTTATTTAGACCATCAGCAAAGCCTATTGGTCAACTTCTAAGTCAATCTAGAATGCAACCGCTTGTTACCACCTCCTCACTCCCATCCCGGTACCAACCTCCACCCCTCTGCATCTGGACCATCACAATAACCTTCCTACTGGTCTCTAAGTTTCCGCCCTTTCTGCAATGTGCTCCACTGGACCTGGGAATCAGAGCAGACCATTTCCCTGTTTAAATCTTCCAAGGATTTCCAATCTCACTCAGCATAACTTCCTGCACAATCTGTCCTCTGCTGTCCACCATGTCTTGTTTTTATTCTTAGCACTTTGTCATACCTGCCATATTAAATATCTGTTTTATTGTCTAGAACAGGAATCAACAAACTACAACACCCAGGCCAACCATCTGTTTCATAAATAAAGTTCTGTTGGAGACAGTCATGTCCACTCATTTATATTTTATCTATGGACGCTTTAGTGCAGGAACAGCAGAGTTGAGAGTTGTACCCAGAGACCCATGGCCTGCAATGCTTAAAATATTTATGGTCTGACCATTTACACAGACCATAAATATATTGACAGACAGCCCCTCACACAACTCCCAGAATTCCCCTGGGGAGGGGACGCCTATGGCTTAGACAGTGCAGAACATTACAGTGTGGGTACTTAAAAAGGAAAACATGACCTTATTTTGGATCACACCTCTGAGACCAGGACATTTAGCTTATAATAAAATTAGCCATTTAAAAGTTATTATTTTAATGATCACCATCAAGTATTCATGTATTTATTCATTCAGTATATATTGATTGAGTGCCTGCCATGTGCCCATTATCGGGCGGGTAACAGAGATAGAATAATGAGCCCAACAGACATGGCTGTGTTTTCGGAAGCTTGTGGTCTAGTGGAGAAGGCAGACAAAAAACAGAAATTAAACAAATGTTTATGTGCTTGTAAATTCTACAAAGGAAAAGCACAGGGAGGGAAACACAATGAAAGAAAGAGAGGGAGGAAGGAAGGAAGGAAGGAAGAAGGGAGGGAGGGAGGGAGGGAAGAAGGGAGGAAGGAAGGGAGGGAAGGAGGGAGGAAGAAAGGAAGGAAGGGAGGGAGGAAGGAAGGGAGGGAGAAAGGGAGGAAGAAAGGAAGGAAAGATAGGAGGAAGGGAGAGAGGGAGGAAGAAAGGAAGGAAGGGAGGGAGGGAGGGAGGAAGGAAGGGAGGGAGGGAGGAAGGAAGGAAGGGAGGGAGGGAGGAAGGAAGGGAGGGAGAAAGGGAGGAAGAAAGGAAGGAAAGATAGGAGGAAGGGAGAGAGGGAGGAAGAAAGGAAGGAAGGGAGGGAGGGAGGGAGGAAGGAAGGAAGGAAGGAAAGGAGGGACGGAGGGAGGGAGGGAGGAAGGGAGGGAGGGAGGGAGGAAGGAAGGAAGGGAGGGAGGGAGGAAGGAAGGAAGGAAGGAAGGAAGGAAGAAGGAAAGGAGGGAGGGAGGGAGGAAGGAAGGAAGGATGGAAGAGAGGGAGGGAGGGAGGAGGAAAGAAAGAGAGATGAGAGATGGAGAGGAAGGGAGGAAGGGAGGAAGAAATGAAGAAACAAGAAAGAGTATGGATTCTGCAACTTCTCCACACTCCTAATTTCATCCGACCCACTGTGATTTTCTGGTCTAAGGAACGTGCCTTATTCATAGCTAATTCGCTGGGTAACTCCATCTTACATTCCTAATCAATCTCCTTCCTTTGATCAGGAAAAGGAACCCACTCTTTGCAGGCCCCCAAGGCCCATCCCACACAATCATGACACCACACCCATACAGTAAGGAGAGATCTTCTCTTCCCAACCTCATTCACCAGACCGAGTGACTTCTAGGTGACTTGCTAAAAATGGAAAGATGATCCAGCCTCCCAGCAGCCTCCATGACCATGACAGTACAGTTCCATGGATTCATTAGCTGTTTTATAAATATATCCAAAGAAGCCGATTCTCTGGTGGTCCCACTCAGTGGTGATACGAACATGGAATGGACTTATTTTCTCCAGTAACTTCCCTGCCCAAAAGAATCTGCTCTGCAAATATCTCCCTGCTGGAGAAGGGGATTGTAATAGTATCTCAGGCCATTCCATCACTTTTTGGTCACTTTCAATTATTAGAACAATATAGTTCCAGTTCCTGAAGACTCAATCTTCTTTTTAACTCTTCAAACTCATACTTGATTCAAAGCCCTCTCTGCAAGACAGCCTAGACCCTCTGCCCTGTGGGTCCCCCCCCCCCACTCTCTCTGTGTCTTTTCTGTTTCCTACTGCTGTGGTGTTGGAACAGGAGGAGAGAGAGCTGCCTGGGGCCGAAGACCAGCCCCTCTCAGTTGGTGGCCCCTGTTTCTCTGTCAAAGCCTGACTAGACATCAGTCGTCTCCAGGGGATGGGGCTTCAAAATGGACTCTCAGGAGCACACTTGGGGATTCTTGTGAGGGAGAGTAGTCCTCAGGGCCTCTCCCCCCAGGAAGTCCTGCTGGGTCTGTCCTTATCCCGGCTCCCTCAGCACCCCCAGAGGAGGCACCCCAGAGGAGGCTGCAGGGACCCATCTCCAGTAGGTACTCTCTCTCAGGGAGGTCTGTAAGGCAGCCAGCCACCCCTTCTGGGGCATGTCCTAGAACAAAGGATGTCCCTGCCAGGCCCACAGAGGTTGTGCAGGCAGCTTTAGCGGAGCTGTCTCTGGGAAGTCCACCTGCACAGCCCAGCAGCCTGGGACCCCAGGCGGAGGAGACCGCTAGTTCCCACACTAGTGGGAGACGGGATGGTTTAGACTCCTTCTTTGGATTTGGGAGCCTCCTTCCCCTTATTTTGGGAAAGAGAGCAAAAGGAATAGTCTCTCTTCACCAATAATGCTCACACACACATACACACATCAAGAGGCTGCCTCTCCCTTGCCCCCGGCCCCTCTCCACAAGGAGAGGGTTAGGGCGACAGGATAAGGCCACTTCTCCAGCTGGTGTTCTCTTGGAAAGCCCTGCAGAGAGGGGCTGGGTCCACCTGCTAGCAGTTCTCTGAATTTGGAACATGGGGTCCTTAGCATCATTGGGTGTCAGCCGTGGGGCTTTGTGGGCAATTCTAGGGAGAGATGATTGCACTCCACGGCCAACACCAGTCTGTTACACTATTTTAACAGCTCAAGACCAAATGGGTGAGAGCATCAGAATTCAAACATATCACACTGAAAAGATGGGAAAAGCCCAAGGGGGGACCCCTGGTTCCCTGGTTGGAGCACTCAAAGCTCGGTGACATCTCAGCTGGTGACAACTCATCTGTCAGCAGCTCAACCACACACTCACTAACAACCAACAGAACAGGAATGTCATCTTAGGTGGCACCAGCAGGGGCACCAGACATGGGGGCTTGTCTCCCTGTTCTCAGTGCCAGCCACACCGAACATTCGACAGTTATCGAGTCCCAGAGTCGGATGGGCACTTGGGAATCAAAGATGGACGGCACCCCACCACCACCTTGAGTGACTGTGAGCCTTAGGGAGGAAATGGATCCAACAACAAACCCCCTCGCCATAGGGGAAGGCGCCACAGTAGAGGCTGGCGGCTCCCGAGAGAACCAAGAAACCTTCTCAGAGGCATAGCATATGTCCTGATTTTTGAAGCATAGCTAGATCAAGAGGGAAATGTCAGGAGGAGATGAGACGAGGAGACAATACATCAGCTTTTCAAACAAGACTATAAGGGGGTGTCTGCTTCACCTTCACATGCCCAAGACCTGAGGACCCCGGAAATCCCCTCCACAGACAATAAATGGGTACCATTATCCAAAATGGTCCATGCCAGCCACCTTTCTGTATTTGAAAAGCTTTGGAGTGGGACAAGAATTACACTTTCTGGGAGTTGATTCTGACCTAGAATTAGAAGCAATTGGTGGCAGTTCTAGAAAGGCAGATTTGGGGCTCAAAACAACTAATTTCTAATGATTATAACTCTCCTACAATGAAGACATCTCTAGGCAAGTAGGGACACCTATCATTAGAGGGGTCAGGCGGAAGCTAAACCATCACAGGTCAGAGCTGCAGAAGCGGGGGTTCTCCTCTCATCCAGCCTCCGAAGCACCTTCCAAGTAACTCGAAGATTTGCTGATTCTGTTCTGAAGAGAGTACCACTCGTTTGGATGCCTGATTTCCAACACGTGTAACGAACAGTAATCTCTAGAGTCCACAGATCATCATAACAGGAAAACTCTGCCAAAGAGCACTGTTTATGAAAAGAACTTACATGTCAAATTATTCATTATTTGTCTGCACCTATGGCCAGAGGACTGGAATTCTTGCTTTGAGGCTTCAGTGATGGAGGAAAGAAGGTTGCTGTCAAAAATATTAAAAATATAACTTCTTTTTTTTATGTCACTAATGATAAAGAGAGGCGCTTTCTTCCCGCAAAACTACTTTTTTCACTTTCCATTGTGGTTGCCATGGTGATTTGAGCTGGTGCCTGACTCCTGCTATGAGACCCTGGCTCCCTGCTGTGGTCCAGCGTGTTCATGGCTGACACTCCCAGTTTCTCTTCAGGGACATTGGGGTTCTGTTTGAAACGCTACATGGTACATTATAAACACACATACATACACATACACAAATACAAGACAGTGTAAACTAAGTAAAATCACCAGAAATCCCATTCAAAGAGGACTTCTGTTAATATCGTGAACATACTCTGGGAAATTCTCTTGTTGCCTCTATTATTTAATGTGTGTGGGCTCATATGTACACTGCTTTTTACATAAAATGGATCATAATGTACTTGATCTTTTGAAACCTTAATTTATCACTTGAAATGTCATGCGATGGTCATTGATCTTGAGCAACAAACATAATAACGTCTAATATTCATTGAGAGCTCAAAAGGAGACATTGTATTAACTCATTTAATTCTCATAAAACCCCAGCCAAGAAGGCTATCTATTATGTCTACTTTGCTGTTATTATCTCTATTTTCCAAATGGCAAAACTGAGTACATTCCAAGATCTCAAAGCTAGTAAGTGGTAGAATCGGGGTTCAAACCCAGGCTCTCTAGTTCCAAAGCCTGTGCACTTAACTGCCACATGACACTGTCCCTGAGAATGCCCCTCTTTTTCAAAGGCTATTTTGTGGTGTAAATGTACTGCCATTTATTTCCTCAGTCCCCATTTGATGGGCATTTAGTTTGCAATATTTTGCAACTGAGAGCAACACTCTGATAGCAGTACTCTGATGCTTGGATATGCCTCCTGTTACCTTCATGAAATGATTTCCTTCTTTGGCAGAGACTCCTCAAAGCAGGAGTGCTAAATCAGGGGACTGACCTGCCTTTTACAAAGGTTTTCTGAACTTACAGTGGAATGAGGGTGCCTCTTCCGCCCACATCCTGGCCAATACCAATTTTGTCATTGGTAATTTCAGTTGCAGTTTTTGACTGTAATAAGGTTGACAGCTTTTCATTTCTATTGACCTCCTGGTTTTCTTCTTTTGAGTTACATGTCTTTTCCTTTGCCTGTTTTTTTAAATTAGCACCCTTATCTTTTCCTGGTTAACTTCTCACAGCTCTCACTGTGTACGTGCCAGGGGGCATCATTATGGGCAGTAGATTGGCTCCTTCAGCACCTACCCTAACCTCCTCCTGTTCCAGGAGAGCTGAAAACCACACTTTCCAGACCCCCTTGCAGCTAAGATTGCAAATGTGCTATCGTTCTACCCCTGGGACATGCTGGCAGGAAACTTGAGAAATTGAGTCGGCACACCAGGCACATGTGGCATTCACGTTTGTTGCTCTGGGGTCACTGGGCTCCATGGGGCTTGTGAGTCAACAGTGCTGACTAAAGCTTCCTGATCTTTGGCTCACAACGGTGACCCTGGGATCCAGTGACCATGGCAGGAGACAGCAGCTTCCTCTGCAGCTTCCTGGGTGAACCAGAGCAGCAGTTCCCCTGGCAGGCCAGCTCTGAGATCTCCTCCTTCTGCCCTCCCAACAATTCAGGAACCGCTTAATTCCTTGTGTTAAATCCCTTCCTGCTTAACGAGCCAGAGTGGGTTCTATAATCTGCAACTGAACCACTAAAATGTTAAACCATGCTAAACATGTCTTAAAATATTTTTCCAAGTTTGCCATTTATCTTACAATACTGTTTCTGCTGTTCCCTTGCCATTTAAACAATATTTTGTTTGTAGTCATATTTTAAAACTCTTTATCTTCATTTATGGCATCCCTGGAAAAAGTTTTTCCATGGCAAGTTGATAAATGCTATATTTTCTTTCAGTACAATTATTACTTACTATTTGCAATTTGTATGTGTGTATTGGAGGAGAGAGGGGCACAAGAACTATGACAACTGCTGTAATCAAATAATCCCGGTGATTTTTAAATGTCATCTATAGACACTTGAATGCAGACTTCATTCTATCACAAGGGTTGGCAAATTTTTTCTGCAAAGGAACAGACAGTAAATATTTTTTGGACTGCTCAAATGGTCTCTGTTGCAACTACTCAGCTCTGCCTTTGTACCATGAAAGTTGCCATAGATTATATGTAAATGGACGGGCGTGGCTGTATTTGGCCTGCTAGTCTTAGATTACTGACCCCTGTTCTACATCCCCTATTTGTTTATTCCTGGGCCACTATCATGCTCACTGCATGACTACTACTTTAAGTTCTTTCTCATTATACTTCTTTACAAATCTTTTCTGGCTATTCTTGAATATCTATTTCTCTCGAGGAACTTTAGAATTGTTTTTTCAAGTGAAGAAAATCTTATTGGAATTACAATCAGAGAATTGCTTAATTCATTAATAAATTTAGAGGGAATGTCATCCTTACAAAATTATCTTCCAATCTCCATTTATTCAAGTCTCCTATTATCAAGAATTTTGTTCCTAAAGGGGCAATGTAGGCACAAAGTCCAGTCCTAGTTCTATCACTTCCTGGAAGTGTGACTTTGGGCAAGTTACTTCTCTGTGCTTTTATTTTCTCATCAGTAAAATGTGAATAGTAGCATTTCTCTTGCAAGGTGTTGGGAGAATTCAATGATTTGCCTGGAACATAGAAAGCATTGTTCACTTGGTGCTCTAAACTTGTTGTTACATCTGTTAAATCATAGTGGTTATTGCTGTGGGCATCCCACCTATTTCTAACTTTAAAAACTGGTTCTAGTGTTTCACCATCAAGCATAATGAAAACCTATTGAAATTTCCCTAGTATGATCTATTACTATTTTACTGTTTTGTTTATCCAGAATATATATTGACTTTTATCAAATGCCTTTGCCACATCTACTGAAATCACCATACTTTTCCCTCTTCTTTATTCATCAAAATAGACAATTACTTTAGCAGATTTCCCCTATTGATCCATCTTTGATTTGTTAAAATGAACCTCTCTAGGCCATGGTGCTAACATTTTATGCATTGCTATGCTTTAGTTGCTTATGCTTTATTTGGGAATTTTATATCAATGTTCTTAGGAAAGATTAAATTGCTTAACTAACTGTTTTGTTTTGGTTTTTTAAAACATTTATTGGAGTATAATTGCTTTACAATGGTGTGTTAGTTTCTGCTTTATAAAAAAGTGAATCAGCTACACATATACATATATATCCCTTAACTGTTTTTAAGAGCTACCCTCACCCATTATTTTATACCAATGGTGTGCTTGCTTCAGAAAGATAATTCAGAAGCTTTACTTCTTTTTCTCTGTTCAGAACACTTTTAAACAGCCTTGGAACCATCTGGTCCTCAATATTTTAAAATTATCCAAGCGGACACTGTTTGTGTCTGATGTTTTACAGCAAATGGCTCAATTTCTTCCATGATAATTGATCGCTTTCTTTTTTCTTTTCAATTCATCTTGAGTCAGTTTTATTAAGGCCATTTCTTACAAAAGCATTCATTTAGCCTATTTTTTCCACTTGTTAGAAGATAATCTGTGCTCAGATTTACTGGTTACAGAAAAGCCATAAAAATTTTCTAGTTCACATTTGTTTAGTTTCAATTATTTCTTTCCTTAGGTTTATTCATTAAGTTTTAATTAAAAAGAAAAATAGTTCACTGTTATATATACCTCACTCTGTGATTTCATAGAAGCCTTCCGTGCCCTGTCCTCCGCACCCCAACCAAATGCACAGTCCTTAACAGTCCTTACAAATGCCATCCAATATGAGCAGAAGCCCCCAGGCCACATGAGTCAGGACACAGGAAGGGGAGAAAGGCAAGGAAAAACAATGGTCACTGGGGCAGGAGCCCACAAGAATGACTCTCAACGCCGACTACACATCAGAATCACCTGGGATGCTTTTAAAATAAATGCCAGGGCCTGGACCTCTCTCCAAACTAATTAAACCAGACCCTTAGGGGTGGAACCTGGGCATCCATATTTTAGGTCTCCTCAGACGATTCTATGTGCACCCATGGTCGAGAACAACCAGGCTCTAGAAATACGGAGGGAGGGAAAAAATAAAACCTTTAAAGGAATGTGGCACCATGGTCTCCAACCCACATCCACTCAAAGACTTGAGCCCTCGATCAAGTCAGTCCCGTGGATCAGCTTTAGGGATTCTGTTCCAGACACAGTGGCTTAGGTCTCGCTGTAGGAGTCTGAGAAACAGGATCTCATCCTCACCACCTAACACAGACTTCTGGCATTACTAATGCCTCAGGGGGAAAATAAAAAATCCCACACACAAAAATAGAAAAATTCTGTACCAACAAGGTGGAAGAGCAGTGCCTGAGGCATAGAAACCAGAGTCAGTTCTTGGGGCTCACTGCTCTCCTCTGCATCTGCGCAAAGGTACCATTTCCTCTGAAAGGTTTAGCATCATGGGAATAAACCCTGGAAATAAGATTTCAATGTCTCTCATCTATGATCTAGAAGTGATACACCACAGGATGGCATTTTCAAACAGAAGGTACGGTTCAGAAGAAAGTCCCTTGACTCTCAAACAAGATAAGGTAGAAACTTTATTGCACAATTATTCTCCACTCAACCTCATTCTTTTCCTCCTCAAATACCCAACCATCTTTAGCTAACCCAGCAGGTCAGTCTTTTCCTATTTTATTCTTCCATTATTTTTTAAGGCTCAGTAACTTATCTTTAGTGTTGGATACCATGTCAGCTAGTCAGGCTTTTAAAATTCCCCATATTTAAGCTAACAGTAGTTTTATACATTTCATATGATAATCAATAGCAACCCCGAAACCTCCAGCCTCCCTAGTAATTCAGGATGGAGTCAGACAGAGTATTCCAGGTCCTAACACTCACTATGCTTGTATCCTTGGGCACGTTTTCAAATTTTAGTTTTAAATATTACCTACCTCATGGGATAGTTATGAAAAGATGGAATGAGATAACTCATGAAAAGTGCTTCACACAGTGCCTGCCGCCTCGTAAACACTACGTCCACTCATCCAACAGCTATTTATTTGTTGTGTTCTGTAGTACGCATCACGGACTGGGCTAGGCACAACGGATAGAGTGATGAGGAAAATCAAACTTGATCCCTGCTTCCATGGAGCTTACAAACTAATTCTCAATAGATGCCGAGTTTTATTATTTCAAGATGCTAAGAGTGGGAATGATCCTTTCGCTGCTAAAAATAAATAGTGTGAGCGGTACAGCAAGAATTTGCAGCTTTTTACTTGGGCTTGCTTATTCCCAGATGGCAGGTATTTGTAGAGTTAAGTTTCATGGAAAGAAACAAATGCAGCCCTGAAGGGCTGGATAGCTTTCTGACTTCGATTAAACTTGAAATGACAGGGTTTGGAGGGGGGTGGGTATAGGTATAGGCTGAGACAACCAACTTCCTGCTTCCAAGAAGTCTTCGCAGTGCATTATAACTTTTAAGTCACTTCGCGTCTCTGTGCTTTAGTTTCTTCCTCCGCCAAATGAAGATAATGTGCCAGACTCTAAGATAGATCCCTGCCAGCTCCAACATTTTCCAGTAATTTTAAGTGTGTGTATGTGGCTTTTGTTTTTCCCTAAAAACAATGATGATTCAGGTCTGCCAGATTTAATATAGCAGTACTGAAAATCACTAGGCAAAATGCTTTTCCACAGATTGAGATTTTAAATAACACTAACAAAGATAAGCACCAGGTGGCAGAGGCTGGTAGTTGTTGGCCCCAATATTCACTTTCCCTTTCTCCTGGGCAACTGAACCCAATTTTATTTGGAGTGTCAACGTGCACAGCTAAAAGACCTTAATTCCCAGCCTCTCTGGTGACTCTGGCTAGAATGTTACTAAATTCCAGTCAATGACATGTCCATTGGTCTTTCCAGTACATCTTCTCAAATGGGAAGGGCCAGGCCATTTTTCCCCTCAGGAAGAGCAGTCAACAAGAAGCATATATGGGAAGAAAAATGCTACTGAAACATGCAAAAGAGTAATTTTCAAAAGTCAATTATTTTTAGCAAGCTTTTTACTTAAACATCACCATAAGCCAGCAAGCCATATGCACTCTCTTTAGAGGATTAGGTAAATGGTTCTTACACCCTTTATACTGCTAGGGGAGGGAGATGTCATCCCAGAGTAATTGTAGGCTTTTCATTCAACTTTCATTCATAAATGTTTATGATCATTGAAGGTTTCCCATGCACTCTTCTATCCTCTATAAAAAATAGCCAAAAACCCTTGTGTTTTAAGTTACATTTTTATTAGAAAATGTAATGCAGTACTCCAAATGGAAGATTTTATCTACTTTCATTTAAGAATGCCAAAATGCACTTCTATGATAAAGGCATCTGTATTAGAGTTCTCCAGAGAAACAGGACCACCAGGATGTATACATCTAGAGAGAGAGATCTATTTTAAGGAATTGGCTCGCACAACTGGGAAGGCTTGGCAAGTCCAAAATCTGCCGAGTAGGCCAGCAGGCTGGGGACCCAGGGAAGGGTTGCAGTTTGAGTCCAAAAGCCATCCACTGGCAGATTTCCCTCTTCTTCAAGGAAGTACAGTCTTTTTTTAAATTATGGCCTTCAGCTGACTGGATGAGGCTCATGCACGTTATGGAGGGTAATCTGCTTCACTGAAAGTCTACTCATTTAAATGTTCGTCTCATCTAAAAAATACCTTCACAGAAACATCTAGAATAATACTTGACCAAATATCTGGGTATCATGGCTTAGCCAAGTTGACACATAAAATTAAACATTCTAGCATCTTAGGTAATTTTCCTTGCAAAGGTAATCACAGTTTATGTAAATCTGTCACAGAGGGTATGCAGGAAGAGACTCTGGGAGGCTCTGTGGCCTGGACTGGCCGGGGGAGGCTATACCTGAGAAACTGATCTTCAACTTACCCAGTCTTACAGGAAATTCTCAGATGATCCTGGGGTTGTTACCAGTTACACAGAAGGAGTAGCCAGGCACACATCTAGTCTCCAGAGCAATTAGAAAGAGACAAGAGGGTAGAGATACCCTGAATCCCATTTGTAAACAATCTGACCATATTCCCACCCCTGTCAGACAGTATCACAAGCAGCTGAGAAATCTTATGAGCCTTCAGGGCCAGAAAGTGTGTAACCCCACCTGGGAGGATGCCATAGTGTCCCCCACACTGAAGAGCCATACACAGGTAAGTTTAGTATCATTTACGTACTTTAAGGGAAATTGTATCCTCTGCCTATGTCTAGCAGGGTCTTGCAATTGATTGGCTGACAGCCTGTTTGTTATCAAATAGAGCAGTAAATCCACTGCAGCAATATCATAAATGCCAAAGTCCACACTGATTCCCAAAGCACATGGTACCACCTTGCATAACAATCTTTAACACGGGCTTAATAACACTCCCCACATTGTGTTCAATACATACCACACAATTCAAAAACATTAATCAGTGCAATCTGGTAAACAGGTGCAGAAAGTAATAAACTGTCTTTCCAGTATAATCCTCAAGTCGCTGAATTTCATGCTTCCCTCCCTCAGTGAATGTGAAAATTATAAATATCCTGTTGGAATAAAATCACTTCAAGCTTCTCGCCCAACAATCCCCACAATTCCTCAAAGTGTTTGCATTTTTTTCTAGTTGAGTAACAATTATCAATTATATGGAGCATCAAGCTCAATTTTTTTGGAGAAGGAAGGAAAGAGGGAGGAAGAGAGAAGGAAGGAACAATAAGGTGGAAAAGGAGGGAGAAGGAGGAGGAGAAGGAAGGGGAAGGAGAAGAGGGAGGAGGAGGGGGCTGAGGAAGAAGGATGAGGAGGAGGAGGGGGAAGAGAAGGAGGATGATGATGACGTGATGAGGAGGAGGAGGAGGAGGAGGAGGAGGAGAAGGAGGAGGAGGAGGAGGAGGAGAACGTGTTTTAAAACAGCTTCAAACTATCCATGGGCTAGAATAAAGCAAAAAGGCTATTTTCAGAATAATAAAATCAAATTATAATACTTCTGACACACAGAGAAAACAAGTATTTCTTTCAAGTGAAAGAAAAATATCAAGATAAGAGAAAAATCAAGTGTTAGAAAGAATCCACCTATGAGCAAAACTGTGGCTTCTAAATCATGCCTCTTGATTACCGCTTGACTCTAGTCTAACTTATCACAATGTCTGGACACCATGATAGTTTGAAATATTACTAATAGTCCTGTGAGAATGATAAACTAGTCTTTTTTAAGCAGGTCACATATCTTGAAGAATGGCATCTGCCACAAAGCTTACCTATATTACTTTAGAAGGAAGTAAAATACCATTTGCAAAATGATTTCACTCGAGGAAGCCATTTTGCTGGAGTGAAAATGTACAAGGCATTGTATCGTCATCTGCACTATGGGAAACAATGGATAGCAAACCGTATTGATTTGGAAAAAACATTACCTCTTCAGGTAAGCAAGATTTGAATTAAATAAAGAAACGCAGATTTACAAGCCACAGAATTACAGAGCAAGAGCTGGAAGGAGTCTCAGCAAGCAGCCTCGCTTCTCTGCTTATAGAAACAGCAGCTTCAGTCCGGAAGGCTTAAGAGATTCAATCAGCCAATGAGTAAGAGAGCAGGCGTTGAACCCAGACCTTAGGACTCACGTTCAATACTGTTATCGTGGCGCTCCTCCAAGTGTGACTTTTAGGTGTCTGCTATGATCTGAATGTTTATGTCTCCCCCAAATTCATATGTTGAAATCCTAATGCCCAATATGATGGTATTGGGATGTGGGGCATTTGGGAGGTGATTAGGTCATGAGGGTAAGGGATTATTATCTTCATAAAAGGGCTCCAGAGAGATCCCTAGCCCCTTCCACTGCATGAGGACTCAGTGAAGAGCCGCTATGAGCCAGAAGGGGAGCATGCTGGTGTCTGGATCTTGGACTTCGCAGCCTCCAGAACTGTAAGAAATAAATGTCTGTTGTTTATAAGCCACCCAGTGTGTGGTGTTTTGTTCTAGCAGCCAAATAGTTAAGACAGTATGTGAAGTAACTTTAGCCATTTACAAAGTGTTTTCATCTAGAGGCTTGGTTTGTCTGCTTTAATAAATACAATTCATGGTTCCCAGTACCCATATATAAACACAGTGTATCAAATCAAACCTGACCAGAAATTAAGTCCTTGCTGAGCACCTATTAATACTGTGCACCAATACAGGGAATGCAGAAGCATGAGACATTCCTCACCCAAAGGGTTAAAAGCTACTTGAGAAGATCAAACTGCCACCTGAAACAGCATCAAAGTTATAATGACACGTGGTTCATATTATTAGTGTTAAAAGATTTTGGAAAAGACCATGAAGGCTAAATATTAAATTAAACGAATGGAAAGTTCCATTTTCAGCCATGAAAGAATAGTAACTAGAAATGGACCAGTCCTTCCGCTGTAACCGACTGTTTCAGAAAGTAGACAACACACCCCAGGACTGTGATCCCTGAAAGAAGGGAAGTAAATGAGGCAAGCCCTGTGATCCCCTATTTCTACGTGGAGGAATTTATCAGATTCCAGTACACAGAGGGGAAATACAGAGTATGGGGGCGAGGTCTTATAGAGCTGTGGAGATCAGGTTCAGAGTTGAAGGAGGCTGAGACACCTGAAATTTGCAGTGCAGAGCACCTGAGAGAAGGAAGCTATGCAGAATGAGGTCCAGAAATCTGCAGAGGGGTCCATTTGCATCTTTGGCTCTAGGCTAAGCTATGTATTCATAGTGTGAATCTCCATGGGCCAGGCAAAGCATCACCAGGGAGAGAATGGTTACAAAGGACCTAGTAGCTGAACAACCATTAAAATTCTCACAGAGCTGGGAGATCCTCAAGATCTGAACTATAGTGGAGCTGTATAGTGGTGAACTCATTCAACTCCCAGAGAATTCCACGCTTTAAGAACAGGGCTACTCCAGACCAGGAGTAAAGGCTACTCTGGATCTGCCCTGACAAAGCTCTAAAAGCTCCAAAAGAATCAAACTGTCAGAGCTGAAAGGAGAAATAGAAAACACAATTGTATTCAGAGACTTTAACACTCGCCTCTCAATAATTTATAGAACAAGTGGACAGAACATCAATAAGGACATAGACTTCTTAAACAACACTATCAACCAACATGACTTAATATTTTAAAACATTACAGTCATACACAGCAGAATCTGTATTCTTTTTCAAGGGAACATCAACTAAGATAAATTGGGTCATAAAACAAGTTGATATATATTTTAAATAATTGAAATCAAACAGAATATTCTCTGACCAAAGCATATTCTCTAACATAATTTAGTTAAATATCAATAATAAAAAAGAAATCTAAAACATTCTCAAATAATTGGAAATCAACCACCATGCTTCTAATTAACACAAAGGTCAAAAAACACAAGGGAAATTAGAAAACACTTTGAACTGAATGAAAATAAAAACATGACATATCAAGATATGGGAGATCCAGTTACATTAGTGGTTAGAGAAAATTTTAGTATTAAATGCCTATATCTAAGAAAAAGAGGATCCAAAATCAAAAATCTAAGCTGACATCTTAAGACTCTAGAAAAAGAGAAAAAGAGAAAATTAAACCCAAAGTAAGTTGAAGAAAATAAATAAGGTACAAGCAGCAATCAATAAAATAAAAAATAAAGAAACCTAAGGAAAAAAACTAAGAAACCAAAATCTGGTTCTTTGAAAGATAAATAAAATTTACAAAACTCTAACTATACTAATAAATATAAAAAGACAAAAAGCGCAAAGTGGCCATATCAGGAATGTCTTACAGACAATAAAAAGGAAATAATGTAAACCAGTTTATGCCAATAGACAATTTATATAAAATGGACAAATTCCTTGAAAAACACAAATTGCCAAAACTGACATAAGAAATTTAAAAATTGGAGAACCCTGTTTCTGTTACAGATTCTCAGCACCAACTCCTCTTCTTTGACCTGCTTTGTGATACTGGAGCTGGGGCCTGTAAACACTTCTTTTTTGCCAGAGAGCAAGGAGGGTAACGCAGGGACATTCAGAGGAAAGGAGCTTTCATCCTTGAGACCATGTGCTTTCTTCTTCCTGCTCCTGTGGTGTGGGGCTAATAGCAGTCCTGGGGACACCCTGTGATGCACCCCTTCCAGTGAGGGCTGGGACAGCCAGTACTTACCCTCCAGTGATTTTCACCAACACTCCAAGAGTTTTCCCAGAAAGTTTCACCAGCACCACAAAAGGTAACTTTCTAGAGAGTTTCAGCAGCATCCCGGGAGGCAGTTTCCCAATGAGTCTCAAATACAGCCCAGAAGGCAGTTTCCTGCTTGCCAGACCCAGTGCTCACCATCCCAGCAAACTCCTATGCCATCCACAGTGCCACAGCCGTACCGCCTCCAATGAGATCTGAATCCCGGCCTTGCAAGGAAGCCCTCTTCCAAATGTGCTCCTTCCTTGAGCACTTTGCCCCAGTCAAAGAAGTGGCTGGTCTCTACGTCTGCCATTTCTGTATTCTTTTGGGGTCTCTTTACCCCTTAGTAGTTAATCCTGTTACTAGTTAGTAACTCTTTACGTTAAGTTTTTCCTAGTGTAGCTTCTGCCTCCTGACTGGACCCTGACTGATACAACTGATGAATTCCATCTAAGATTTAAGAAACTCACAAACTCTTTCAAAAAATAAAGAAGAGGAGGGAACACTTCCCAACTGATTTTTAAAGCATCATCCTGTTACCAAAACCAGACAAAGACATTATACAAAAAAAAAAAAAACTAGACCAATATTCCACATAAACATAGACACAAAAACCCTTAACCAAATACCCAGAAATCAAATTCACTACTATATAAACAGGGTAATAAACCCCAGTTGGTCATGCTATATCTCAGGAATGCAAAGTTGTTTTAATATGTAAATATCAAACATGTGATATACCACCTTAATAAAATAAAGGAGAAAAATCATATAACTATGTTATTAGGTATAGGAAAAGCATTTAATAAATTAAATCTCTATTCATAATAAAATTCTCAGCACACTGTAAATAGAAAGTAACTTTCCTTAGATAAAGGGAATCTACAAAAAAGAAACTCTACAGCTAACATCACACTCAATGACAAAAGACACTTTTCTCCTAAGATCAGGAATAAGGTGAGGACATCTGGTCTTACCACTTCTTCCCTGCCTTGTACTGGAAGTCCTAACCAGTGCAATAAGACAAGAACATCAGAAATAAAGCAGACATACTGGAAATGATAGGGACAGAGTAAAGGGACAAACTAGGTAATTAAATAGTTAATCCCGAAGGGAGGGGCAAGATGGCGGAAGAGTAAGACGCGGAGATCACCTTCCTCCCCACAGATACATGAGAAATACATCTACACGTGGAACTGCTCCTACAGAACACCCACTGAACGCTGGCAGAAGACGTCAGACCTCCCAAAAGGCAAGAAAATCCCCACGTACTTGGGTAGGGCAAAAGAAAAAAGAAATAACAGAGACAAAAGAATAGGGACGGGACCTGCACCAGTGGGAGGGAGCTGTGAAGGAGGAAAGGTGTCCACACACTAGGAAGCCCCTTCGTGGGCAGAGACTGCGGGTAGCAGAGGGGGGAAGCTTCAGAGCCACGGAGGAGAGCGCAGCCACAGGGGTGCGGAGGGCAAAGCGGAGAGATTCCCGCACAGAGGAGCGGTGCCGACCAGCACTCACCAGCCCTAGAGGCTTGTCTGCTCAGCCGCGGGGGCGGGCGGGGCTGGGAGCTGAGGATCGGGCTTCAGTGCTAGCTGGGAGGGAGTCCGGGAAAAAGACTGCAGCCGCCGAAGAGGCAAGAGACTTTTTCTTGCCTCTTTGTTTCGCGGCGCGCAAGGAGAGGGGATTCAGAGCGCCGCCTAAACGAGCTCCAGAGACAGGTGCGAGCCGCGGCTATCAGCGCGGATCCCACAGCAACAGGGACGCAGAGGGAAAAACGGAGAGATTCCCGCACAGAGGCTCGGCGCCGAGCAGCACTCACCAGCCGGAGAGGCTTGTCTGCTCACCCGCCGGGGCGGGCGGGGGCTGGGAGCTGAGGCGCGGGCTTCGGTCGGATCCCAGGGAGAGAACTGGGGTTGGCTGCGTGAACACAGCCTGAAGGGGCTAGCGCACCACAACTAGCCGGGAGGGTGCCCGAGAAAAGGTCTGCAGCTGCCGAAGAGGCAGGAGACTTTTTCTTGCCTCTTTGTTTCGCGGCGTGCAAGGAGAGGGGATTCAGAGCGCCACTTAAACGAACTCCAGAGACAGGCGCGAGCCGCGGCTATCAGCGCGGACCCCAGAGACGGGCATGAGACGCTAAGGCTGCTGCTGCCGCCACCAAAAAGCCTGTGGGCGAGCACAGGTCATTCTCCACACCGCCCCTCCCGGGAGCCTGTGCAGCCCGCCACGGCCAGGCTCCCGTAATCCGGGGACAACTTCCCCGGGAGAGCGCACGGCGCGCCTCAGGCTGCTGCAACGTCACGCCGGCTTCTGCCGCCGCAGGCTCGCCCCGCCTCCTCCGTACCGCTCCCTCCCCCCGGCCTGACTGAGCCAGAGCCCCCGAATCAGCTGCTCCTTTAACCCCGTCCTGTCTGGGCGGGGAACAGACGCCCTCAGGCGACCTACATGCAGAGGCGGGTCCAAATCCAAAGCTGAACCCCGGGAGCTGTACGAACAAAGAAGAGAAAGGGAAATCTCTCCCAGCAGCCTCAGAAGCAGCGGATTAAAGCTCCACAAACAACTTGATGTGCCTGCATCTGTGGAATACCTGAATAGACAACGAATCATCCCAAATTTAGGAGGTGGACTTTGGGAGCAGGATATATTAACTTTTCCCCTTTTCCTTTTTTTGTGAGTGTATATGTGTATGCTTCTGGGTGAGATTTTGTCTGTATAGCTTTGCTCTCACCGTTAGTCCTAGGGTTAGGTCCGTCCGTTTTTTTTTTTGTTTGTTTGTTTTTTAACTTAAAAAAAATTTTTTTTCCCTAATAAATGTTTTAATAATTTTTTCCTTATTTTCTATTTTTAAAAAAATTTTAAAGAATTTTTTAATAAGTTTTTTCATATTTTTTTATTTTAAAAAATTAAAAAAAATTTTTTTTCTTAATAAATTTTTTCTTAATTTTTTTATTTTTAGTATAAAAAATTAATAAATCTATTTTTAAAAATTAAAAAAATTTTTTTTCTTAATAAATTTATTCTTAATAATTTTTTTTCTTATTTTTTATTATAATTGCTTTATTTTATTTTATCCTCTTTCTTTCTTTCTATTTTTTCTCCCTTTTATTCTGAGCCGTGTGGATGAAAGGCTCTTGGTGCTCCAGCCAGGCATCAGGGCTGTGCCTCTGAGGTGGGAGAGCCAACTTCAGGACACTGGTCCACAAGAGACCTCCCAGCTCCACGTAATACCAAACGGCGAAAATCTCTCAGAGATCTCCATCTCAACATCAAGACCCAGCTTCACTCAATGACCAGCAAGCTACAGTGCTGGACACCCTATGCCAAACAACTAGCAAGACAGGAACACAGCCCCATCCATTAACAGAGAGGCTGCCTAAAATCATAATAAGGCCACAGACACCCCAAAACACACCACCAGACGTGGACGAGCCCACCAGAAAGACAACATCCAGCCTCATCCACCAGAACACAGGCACTAGTTCCCTCCACCAGGAAACCTACACAACCCACTGAACCAACCTTAGCCACTGGGGACAGATACCAAAAACAACGGGAACTACGAACCTGCAGCCTGTGAAAAGGAGACCCCAAACACAGTAAGATAAGCAAAATGAGAAGACAGAAAAACACACAGCAGATGAAGGAGCAGGGTCAAAACACACCAGACCTAACAAATGAAGAGGAAATAGGTAGTCTACCTGAAAAAGAATTCAGAATAAGGATAGTAAGGATGATCCAAAATCTTGGAAATAGAATAGACAAAATGCAAGAAACATTTAACAAGGACGTAGAAGAACTAAAGAGGAACCAAGCAACGATGAAAAGCACAATAAATGAAATTAAAAATACTCTAGATGGGATCAATAGCAGAATAACTGAGGCAGAAGAACGGATAAGTGACCTGGAAGATAAAATAGTGGAAATAACTACTGCAGAGCAGAATAAAGAAAAAAGAATGAAAAGAACTGAGGACAGTCTCAGAGACCTCTGGGACAACATTAAACACACCAACATTCGAATTATAGGGGTCCCAGAAGAAGAAGAGAAAAAGAAAGGGACTGAGAAAATATTTGAAGAGATTATAGTTGAAAACTTCCCTAATATGGGAAAGGAAATAGTTAATCAAGTCCTGGAAGCACAGAGAGTCCCATACAGGATAAATCCAAGGAGAAACACACCAAGACACATATTAATCAAACTATCAAAAATTAAATATAAAGAAAACATATTAAAAGCAGCAAGGGAAAAACAACAAATAACACACAAGGGCATCCCCATAAGGTTAACAGCTGATCTTTCAGCAGAAACGCTGCAAGCCAGAAGGGAGTGGCAGGATATACTTAAAGTGATGAAGGAGAAAAACCTACAACCAAGATTACTCTACCCAGCAAGGATCTCATTCAGATTTGATGGAGAAATTAAAACCTTTACAGACAAGCAAAAGCTGAGAGAGTTCAGCACCACCAAACCAGCTTTACAACAAATGCTAAAGGAACTTCTCTAGGCAAGAAACACAAGAGAAGGAAAACACCTACAATAACAAACCCAAAACATTTAAGAAAATGGGAATAGGAACATACATATCGATAATTACCTTAAATGTAAATGGATTAAATGCTCCCACCAAAAGACACAGACTGGCTGAATGGATACAAAAACAAGACCCATATATATGCTGTCTACAAGAGACCCACTTCAGACCTAGAGACACATACAGACTGAAAGTGAGGGGATGGAAAAAGATATTCCATGCAAATGGAAATCAAAAGAAAGCTGGAGTAGCAATTCTCATGTCAGACAAAATAGACTTTAAAATAAAGACTATTACAAGAGACAAAGAAGGACACTATATAATGATCAAGGGATCGATCCAAGAGGAAGGTATAACAATTGTAAATATTTATGCACCCAACATAGGAGCACCTCAATACATAAGGCAAATACTAACAGCCATAAAAGGGGAAATCGACAGTAACACAATCATAGTAGCGGACTTTAACACCCCACTTTCACCAATGGACAGATCATCCAAAATGAAAATAAATAAGGAAACACAAGCTTTAAATGATAGATTAAACAAGATGGACTTAATTGATATTTATAGGACATTCCACCCAAAAACAACAGAATACACATTCTTCTCAAGTGCTCATGGAACATTCTCCAGGATAGATCATATCTTGGGTCACAAATCAAGCCTTGGTAAATTTAAAAAAATTGAAATCGTATCAAGTATCTTTTCCGACCACAACGCTATGAGACTAGATATCAATTACAGGAAAAGATCTGTAAAAAATACAAACACATGGAGGCTACACAATACACTACTTAATAACGAAGTGATCACTGAAGAAATCAAAGGGGAAATCAAAAAATACCTAGAAACAAATGACAATGGAGACACGACGATCCAAAACCTATGGGATGCAGCAAAAGCAGTTCTAAGAGGGAAGTTTATAGCAATACAAGCCTACATCAAGAAACAGGAAACATCTCGAATAAACAACCTAACCTTGCACCTAAAGCAATTAGAGAAAGAAGAAGAAAAAAACCCCAAAGCTAGCAGAAGGAAAGAAATCATAAAGATCAGATCAGAAATAAATGAAAAAGAAATGAAGGAAACAATAGCAAAAATCAATGAAACTAAAAGCTGGTTCTTTGAGAAGATAAACAAAATTGATAAACCATTAGCCAGACTCATCAAGAGAAAAAGGGAGAAGACTCAAATTAATAGAACTAGAAATGAAAAAGGAGAAGTAACCACTGACACTGCAGAAATACAAACGATCATGAGAGATTACTACAAGCAACTCTATGCCAATAAAATGGACAACCTGGAAGAAATGGACAGATTCTTAGAAATGCACAATCTGCCAAGACTGAACCAGGAAGAAATAGAAAATATGAACAGACCAATCACAAGCACTGAAATTGAAACTGTGATTAAAAATCTTCCAACACACAAAAGCCCAGGACCAGATGGCTTCACAGGCGAATTCTATCAAACATTTAGAGAAGAGCTAACACCTATCCTTCTCAAACTCTTCCAAAATATTGCAGAGGGAGGAACATTCCCCAACTCATTCTACGAGGCCACCATCACCCTGATACCAAAACCAGACAAAGATGTCACAAAGAAAGAAAACTACAGGCCAATATCACTGATGAACATAGATGCAAAAATCCTCAAAAAAATACTAGCAAACAGAATCCAACAGCACATTAAAAGGATCATACACCATGATCAAGTGGGGTTTATTCCAGGAATGCAAGGATTCTTCAATATACGCAAATCAATCAACGTGATACATCATATTAACAAACTGAAGGAGAAAAACCATATGATCATCTCAATAGATGCAGAGAAAGCTTTCGACAAAATTCAACACCCATTTATGATAAAAGTCCTGCAGAAAGTAGGCATAGAGGGAACTTTCCTCAACATAATAAAGGCCGTATATGACAAACCCACAGCCAACATTGTCCTCAATGGTGAAAAACTGAAACCATTTCCACTAAGATCAGGAACAAGACAAGGTTGCCCACTCTCACCACTATTATTCAACATAGTTTTGGAAGTGTTAGCCACAGCAATCAGAGAAGAAAAAGAAATAAAAGGAATCCAAATCGGAAAAGAAGAAGTAAAGCTGTCACTGTTTGCAGATGACATGATACTATACACAGAGAATCCAAAAGATGCTACCAGAAAACTACTAGAGCTAATCAATGAATTTGGTAAAGTAGCAGGATACAAAATTAATGCACAGAAATCTCTTGCATTCCTGTATACTAATGATGAAAAATCTGAAAGTGAAATTAAGAAAACACTCCCGTTTACCATTGCAACAAAAAGAATAAAATACCTAGGAATAAACCTACCTAAGGAGACAAAAGACCTGTATGCAGAAAATTATAGGACACTGATGAAAGAAATTAACGATGATACAAATAGATGGAGAGATATACCATGTTCTTGGATTGGAAGAATCAACATTGTGAAAATGACTCTGCTACCCAAAGCAATCTACAGATTTAATGCAATCCCTATCAAACTACCACTGGCATTATTCACAGAACTAGAACAAAAAATTTCACAATTTGTATGGAAACACAAAAGACCCCGAATAGCCAAAGCAATCTTGAGAACGAAAAATGGAGCTGGAGGAATCAGGCTCCCTGACTTCAGACTATATTACAAAGCTACAGTAATCAAGACAGTTTGGTACTGGCACAAAAACAGAAATATAGATCAATGGAACAGGATAGAAAGCCCAGAGATAAGCCCACGCACATATGGTCACCTTATCTTTGATAAAGGAGGCAAGCATATACAGTGGAGAAAAGACAGCCTCTTCAATAAGTGGTGCTGGGAAAATTGGACAGGTACATGTAAAAGTATGAAATTAGAACACTCCCTGACACCATACACAAAAATAAACTCAAAATGGATTAAAGACCTAAGTGTAAGGCCAGACACTATCAAACTCTTAGAGGAAAACATAGGCAGAACACTCTATGACATACATCACAGCAAGATCCTTTTTGACCCACCTCCTAGAGAAATGGAAATAAAAACACAAATAAACAAATGGGACCTAATGAAACTTAAAAGCTTTTGCACAGCAAAGGAAACCATAAACAAGACCAAAAGACAGCCCTCAGAATGGGAGAAAATATTTGCTAATGAAGCAACTGACAAAGGATTAATCTCCAAGATTTACAAGCGGCTCATGCAGCTCAATATCAAAAAAACAAACAACCCAATCCAAAAATGGGCAGAAGACCTAAATAGACATTTCTCCAAAGAAGATATACAGATTGCCAACAGACACATGAAAGAATGCTCAACATCATTAATCATTAGAGAAATGCAAATCAAAACTACAATGAGGTATCATCTCACACCAGTCAGAATGGCCATCATCAAAAAAATCTACAAACAATAAATGCTGGAGAGGGTGTGGAGAAAAGGGAACACTCTTGCACTGTGGGTGGGAATGTAAATTGATACAGCCACTATGGAGAACAGTATGGCGGTTCCTTAAAAAACTAAAAATAGAACCACCATACGATTCAGCAATCCCACTACTGGGCATATACCCTGAGAAAACCATAATTCAGAAAGAGTCATGTACCAAAATATTCATTGCAGCTCTGTTTACAATAGCCAGGACATGGAAGCAACCTAGGTGTCCATCATCGGATGAATGGATAAAGAAGATGTGGCACATATATACAATGGAATATTACTCAGCCATAAAAAGGAACGAAACTGAGTTATTTGTAGTGAGGTGGATGGAGTTAGAGTCTGTCATACAGAGTGAAGTAAGTCAGAAAGAGAAAAAGAAATACAGTATGCTAACACATATATATGGAATCTAAGGAAAAAAAAAAAAGGTCATGAAGAACCTAGTGGCAAGATGGGAATAAAGACACAGACCTACTAGAGAATGGACTTGAGGATATGGGGAGGGGGAGGGGTGAGATGTGACAGGGTGAGAGAGTGTCATGGACATATATACACTACCAAATGTAAAATAGATAGCTAGTGGGAAGCAGCCGCATAGCACAGGGAGATCAGCTCGGTGCTTTGTGACCACCTAGAGGGGTGGGATAGGGAGGGTGGGAGGGAGGGAGATGCAAGAGGGAAGAGATATGGGAACATATGTATATGTATAACTGATTCGCTTTGTTATAAAGCAGAAGCTAACACACCATTGTAAAGCAATTATACTTCAATAAAGATGTTTAAAAAAAAAAAAATAGTTAATCCCATTAGGGTACTGTAAGTGAAAAAAAAAAAGTATGGGAGGCCCCTGTAAGTTAATGATCACTCAAGAAAGCAGGTTTACTTAACCACAAAACCAAGCAGGCCTACCTAGCAGCAAAACCATGTGACAAAAGCACAAGACATGTCCCAAAACAATAAAACAATGGTGGCATGAGACCCACATCTTGCCCAGTGAGCTCAGTAAGTTAATGATCCCTAGGACATGCTCTCTGCACACATAAAAAACAATAATTTATGGAAAGGTGCTCATTGTACAGAGACCTGAAATAATTTTTACAGTCCTGGCTTGACCATGTAGGGACAAAAAAACTCCCCTGCCTAACCTGGAGGAGAAGCTGATGATGAAAACATGACGTCTACTCAAGAATGAAGAAGAAAGTGGTCTTTTCCCCTCCCCACTTTTCCTTTGATTATAAAGCTGGAGCCCACCAAGTTCTCGGGCACAGCACCCTCTTGCCCGCCCACCTGTAAGCCTGACAAGCGTCCTATTCTAATAAATCACTTCTTATCTATCACTTTACCTGTCACTGAATTCTTTCTGCACTGAGACATAAAGGACTGGGCTCCTCAGACCCCCCCGAAACAACACCTATATGTTTCAGAAAGGAAGAAGTAAAACTATCTGTATTCACAGATGATATTATTGTACATGTAGAAAATTCTAAGGATTTTATTTTTTTTTAAATGATACTAAAATAAGTGTATTTAGAAATGCAGTAGGACTGCAGGTTGACAAAAGAAAATCAACTGTATTTCGATGTATGCAAAACAAAGAACTGAAAAATAAAATGAGAAAACACCATTTACAATAGCATCAAAAAATAAAAGATTTAAGGATAAATCTAATAAAATATGTATAAGACCTGTACACTGAAAACTACAGAAATTGCTGAGAGATATTATAGAAATCCTAAAAACATGGAGATGGAACATGCTCACGGATTGAAGGGTCAATATTATTAAGATATCCATTCTCCCCATCTGTACTTTCAGTGTGATCCCAATCAAAATTCCAAAAAGGCCTTTGCAGAAATGAGTCTAAAATTTATGGAAGTGTAAAGGACCTAAATTATCCAAAACAATTCTGAAGAACAAAGTTGGGGGATTTAAACTGAGTTCAAAATTTACTATAAAGCTACAGTAATGAAGACAATGTGGTATTTGCCTAAGGATAGACACACAGATCAGTAGAACAGAATAGAGAGTTTCTTATTGGTTGTACACATATATGGTCAATTGATTTTTGACAAAGGAAGGTCTTTTCAACAAATGACACTGGAAAAACTGCATATCCATATAGAAAAAAAATGAACCTCAGTACTCACCTCTCATCATGTACAAAAATAATGCAAAGTGGATCACAGACCTGAATGTAAAAGCTAAATATATTACACTTCTAGAAGACAAAAGAGAAAATCCTTGTGAACTTGGGGCATACAAAGATTTCTTAGGACACCAAAAAAACACCTACCATAAAAGGAAAACATGATGAATTGGACTTCCAAATTAAAATTTTGTACTCTTCAAAAGATATAGATTTGGAGAAAACTGACAAAATACATATCTGATTTAAAAGAAAAATTGCACCTGGAATGTATAAAGAGCTCTTACAACTCAATAATAAGACACAGAACCACATTTTTTAAATGAGCAAAAGATTTGAACAAACATTTCACAAAAAAAATATATGAATGAGAAATAAGTCCTTGAAAAGATGCCCAGCAGCTAATGCACCTACTACAAACTCACAAGAAAGGGTTAAAATTAGAAAGAATAACAATAGGAAGCATTGTCAAGAATGTAGAGCAACGGAAACTCTCAAACATTTCTAATGGGCGTGTAAAATCATACAATTACTTTGGAAAACAGTTTTGATAGTTTCTTATAAAGTTAAACATACACTTCCCAAAAAGATCAAGCAATTTCACTCCTTGGTATTTACCCAGAAAAAATGAAAACGTATGTCCACACAAAGACTTGTACACAAATGTTCACAACAACTTTATTTGTAATACCAAAAATTGGGGGGACAAATTGTGGTATACCCCTTCAATGGAATACTCTTTGAAATTAGGAGCAAACCTTTGATATACACAGCACATAAACAAATCTCAAACACTTTATGCTGAGTAAAAGAAACCATTCATAAAAGGGTACAAAGTGTATGATGCCACTTTTATAATGTTTTGGAACAAAGAAAACTTATCAACAGTAATAGAAATCAGATTGATGGTTGCCTGGGATCGGGGTGGGGATGAGGGGAAATGACTGCACAGGTATACAAGAGAACTTTCTGTAGTGATGGAAATGTTCAATATCTTGGTTGTATCCACTTATCAAGACTCATTGAACTGTAAACTTAAAATGGGAACATTTTATTGTATGTAAGTTATACCTCAATAAAGTTAATTTTAAAAAATATGTAGGGACCTAAACTGGAAATCACTGAGACTTGATTTTAATTTTAAAATTTTCTCTGTAATCTGATTTACTCTAATATTTAGCTTCTTGTCTCCAATAGTAATACAAAACTTCATGTCAGTTTAGCCTACATTAAATCACTACAAATTCCAAAATTGTAGAATTAGTTCAATAGTTTTAAACTTTCATTATAAAAAATTCCAGAATTTACTTTATCCACATGAATAATTGATTTGCTTCTAGGAGGTACACTAATGATTAGATATAAATTATACTGCATGAAAAATATGCTCACCTATACTTAAATATATTTGTACTTTAACAAAAGAAATGCTTCTAACCACACAAAATATTAGAGGATGATCCAATTCTATAAACTAGATAGGTGTTCCTTTTCTTCCAGGCACGAGGAGATAAAAGTATTCATTAGTTATTTTAGTTTGTCACCAGTGCCACAAGAGAAGACAGACCATGAAAGGCACAATGAAATGAAACACAGGAAAATTGCTACAATTTTACCTTTGGACCCACTCACAGCATTGGCTATATAGGGTTTTCTTCCTCCTTCCAGTCACCTGGGAAAATGATCACAGAGAGTTATAAGGGTCACGAGACTAAAAGTCAGACCGAAGAGAATTAAAAAATGCAGATAACCCAATTAATCTGCTAATATTTATTACTGTAGAAATAGCTTTAGAGGTACTTTATTAATGGGGCATTTTTCAAATCATCCCACTCCTTATATCTATAATTCAAAAGCATCATCTTAAAAAGGAAAAGAAAAAATACTTTTTAGAGTGTAAGCATAACATGTGGAAGTGGTTTTCAAAAAGCAGAATTTCCAAATTTCACAATTTGTATGGAAACACAAAGACCCCGAATAGCCAAAGCAGTCTTGAGAAAGAAAAACAGAGATGGAAGAATCAGGTGCCCCGACTTCAGACTATACTACAAAGCTACAGTAATCAAGACAGTATGGTACTGGCACAAAAACAGAAATATAGATCAATGGAACAGGATAGAAAGCCCAGAGATAAACCCACACACATATGGTCACCTTATCTTTGATAAAGGAGGCAAGAATATACAATGGAGAAAAGACAGCCTCTTCAATAAGTGGTGCTGGGAAAACTGGACAGCTACACGTAAATGAAAGAAATTAGAACACTCCCTAACACCATACACAAAAATAAACTCAAAATGGATTAAAGGCCTAAATGGAAGGCCAAGACACTATCAAACTCTTAGAGGAAAACATAGGCAGAACACTCTATGACGTACATCACAGCAAGATCCTTTTTGACCCACCTCCTAGAGAAATGGAAATAAAAACAAAAATAAACAAATGGGACCTAATGAAACTTCAAAGCTTTTGCACAGCAACCGAAACCATAAACAAGATGAAAAGACAACCCTCAGAATGGGAGAAAGTATTTGCAAATGAAGCAACTGACAAAGGATTAATCTCCAAAATTTACAAGTAGCTCATGCAGCTCAATATCAAAAAAACAAACAACTCAATTCAAAAATGGGCAGAAGACCTAAATAGACATTTCTCCAAAGAACATATACAGATTGCCAACAAACACATGAAAGAATGCTCAACATCATTAATCATTAGAGAAATGCAAATCAAAACTACATTGAGATATCATCTCACACCAGTCAGAATGGCCATCATCAAAAAATCTAGAAACAATAAATGCTGGAGAGGGTGTGGAGAAAAGGGAACCCTCTTGCACTGTTGGTGGGAATGTAAATTGGTGCAGCCACTATGGAGAACAGTATGGAGGTTCCTTAAAAAACTAAAAATGGAACTACCATACGACCCAGCAATCCCACTACTGGGCATATACCCTGTGAAAACCATAATTCAAAAAGAGTCATGTACCACAATGTTCACTGCAGCTCTATTTACAATAGCCAGGACATGGAAGCCACCTAAGTGTCCATCGACAGATGAATGGATAAAGATGTGGCACATATATACAATGGAATATTACTCAGCCATAAAAAGGAACAAAATTGAGTTATTTGTAGTGAGGTGGATGGACCTAGAGTCTGTCATACAGAGTGAAGTAAGTCAGAAAGAGAAAAACAAATACCGTATGCTAACACATATATATGGAATCTAAAAAAAAAAAAAAAGGTCATGAAGAACCTAGGGGCAAGACGGGAATAAAGACGCAGACCTACTAGAGAATGGACTTGAGGATACGGGGAGGGGGAAGGGTAAGCTGGGACAAAGTGAGAGAGTGGCGTGGACATATATACATTACCAAACGTAAAATAGATAGCTAGTGGGAAGCAGCCGCATAGCACAGGGAGATCAGCTCGGTGCTTTGTGACCACCTAGAGGGGTGGGATAGGGAGGGTGGGAAGGAGGGAGACGCAAGAGGGAAGAGATATGGGGATATATGTATATGTATAACTGATTCACTTTGTTATAAAGCAGAAACTAACACACCATTGTAAAGCAATTATACTCCAATAAAGATGTTAAAAAAAATTTTTTTTTAAATAAAAATAAAATAAAGGTAATACGAACAACAACAACAAAAAAAGCAGTATTTCCAGTGTTCTTCAGCTTCCTGTTACGGCAGCATTACCCACGACGAGGACACCAGCTCACTAGATACACAGTCAGCATGAATAGATACATCACAGTGATGATCAAGTCCTTCCCATCCGCATGATCACGTGCAAATAAGATGACGAGAGCTACCTCAGCATTAACACAAGGCTTCGAGGTCTGAACACCTAAACCACTCTGCAGGATGGGACCAACGTACCTAGTGTCCTATTTACGGGACGTATCAGGTCATATTAAAGATTCATCTGTTTCCCCTTGGAATTCTAAAAAAAAATCTTCAAGATGATCAAGCAAAAATATATTTTTCTCCTCATTTACTCTTCATTACTTGTAGCTTCCAAAAGGCTCCTATATTGATCCATCAAAACCAGAAATGGCTCTGAATCAAAATCAAAAAGAAAGAAAATCCAGAGAGTGTTCTATGGCACTCTGTGAATATTAGTGTATGGCTTCCACACGAAAGTTGTCAAACTGTGCAAATTCAAAGGAGTGAGTTCCAATTGCGGCCCAGCCATTCTTCGGGAAGTTCACAGAGATGTTTTTCCAGAGAGGCTTGCCATTCAGCGTACCAGAAGAGAAACCACCCTGGAGTGGGGAGAAACACATCCCTTAAAGACACGTGAAACTCATCCTCTGAAGTCTGTTTCTTAATGGATGGCCCACCTACTTAGTGCAACAAATATCCTTCTCACTTAAGATTTACCACAGCAAAACGATTCCACAAGTTTGAGCAAAAGTTTGAAATACAGAAAAACTTTTCTCAAAGGAAATTCTTAACTATTTATATAAACAGTTTCCAAGGTACAAGAATACCTCAATATTTCCTTGTACTCCACCAAAATGCTGTAAAACCTGCAGAAATGTAACACTTTTCATAACATTATGATAAAATTTTAGATAAAAGTTCACTAAAATAAAAAAAAATTTGTCATTTACACATAGTGGCATGTACGTGCATTGTATTGACAGCTTACAGCCACCAGCTCTTCAGACAGGACTGCTGGGGTCAAAATGTTTTGTTTATTTATTTATTTTAAAGGCTTTTCTTTTTTATTTATTTATTTATTCATTCATTCATTCATTCATTCATTTGGTTGCACCAGGTGTTAGTTGCGGCTCGCCTGCTCCTTAGTTGCAGCTCGCCAGCTCCTTAGTTGTGGCATGCGAACTCTTAGTTGCGGCATGCATGTGGGATCTAGTTCCCTGAGCAGGGATCGAAGCCAGGCCCCCTGCACTGGGAGCGCAGAGTCTTAACCACTGCGCCACCAGGGAAGTCCCTCAAAATGTTTATTTAAGGTCTTCATTAAGGAGCCTCAGCCCAGCTGGGAGAGGAGTAATTAACCTTCGTTATATTGTTTTATCCTCATGTACAGAATACCACTTCAAAGTTGTATCAAGAGCCTACCCTTGAGTTAGAAAAACAGTAACCATCAGTTAAACTGATGACTGGGGAGAGGCGGGGGGTTGAGTGGATGGAAGAAGAGAAATATCCACAGGAACAACTTACTAGTCACTGACAGAGAAGGATAAAAATAATGTCCTCCTCAGACAGCTGCCATTTCTACTTAGCTAAGTGCCTGGCACACAGCTCTTACTATCATTATTATAGCATGCTTATGAGCATATATCCACAGCACACTCATTCCAGCTACATTTAAAACTAGCTAATTTCAAAGGGTGAAGAGCGAAAGATCCAAAGCACTAGGCCAAGAATCAAAATAAAATCTGCTCTTAAGTCATAAAATTATAATGGAAGGGGCCTTCATTTACTTCTTTTATTTTATGGATGGAGACACGGTGACTTAATGAGACTAAAAATCAAAGTCACAGATTTACCAGCAACGCTAGGACTTGAATTTGAGTTGCCCAACTCCACATTCAGAGCCACATACATTTCTGTTATTACACACCTGCACAGCTACCTTCAGCTCTAGAAGTGCTTATTGAACATCTTCTCCCACTTAGGGGATAGTGAATATTAACACTGAGCCAAGGAGCTTATGTACACAAATTATATTAAGCACTAAAGCTCATCCTCCCCCCGCCCCTCGCCCCCCAGGTGTCAGCCAGCCTAGCCTCTGGCAGCTCGTCACACAAGGCCAGTCACAGCAGTGCCCTGTGTGCAGACCGCTCTTCCCACCACTCAGCTCTCGGCTCAAACATCACCCACTTCAAGAGGCCTTGCCTGACCTCTCTATCTAGAGAATCTGGCAGGGAAGCTACTTTATCTCATTATCTCATTTTTCCTTCATAATTTTGTTTATTTGTTTATTTAGAGCAGGAGTGAGCCAACCATAGCCCACAGGCCAGCCACCTATTTTTATAAATTAAATGTTATTGGAACACAGCCACCCCCATTCATCTACCTATAGTCTACGGCTCCTTTCTCACTACAAAAGCAGAGCTGAACAACTGCAACATAGACCATAGGGCTCACAAGGCCTAAAATATTGACTCTTTGGCTCTTTAAAGAAAAAAAAAAGTTTAATAATCCCTGTCCTAGAAGAATACAGGCTCTGAGAGAGCTGGAACCTTGTCTGTCTTGTTCACTGCTGTATCCCCAGTACTTAGAACAGTGCATGTAACAGACGCTTAATAAAAATGTGTCGAATGAAAAATAAAAAACATCTAACTCTAGAACAACCTACAGAGCTTACCTTTATTTTACAGATAAGGAAACAGAGGTTCAAAAACGTGAAATAACTATCTGGAAGTCTCAGCATATATCAGTAAGGAAATACGAATGCTGACCTGTCTGGTTCCTAACACACCTACTCCTAAGAATATTAACTTGACTCATTAAAGTGCTCACCACATATTGGGTACTGTACCAAACTTTCATATATATATATTTATATATGATACCACTCAACCTGCATAAGGGTGTGTCTTCATGAGATTATGATGGTAAAACAGAAGTGGAGCAACATAAAATATCTGCAAGTGACTATTAATAGACTTCAAAGTTTATCGTTCTAACCCCCACGCAACAGCACTAAGATAAAGCATCTGATGTGTGCTGAGAAGAATTCAAAAATGGCCAATTTCAAAATCATAAAATCCTCATATTAGCAGTAATTTGGAAAATGAACATCATAAAAGATGTTGTTTTGTTTTGTTTTTCATTTATGCAACAAATATTTATATGCCAAATGTTGCTTAAATCACTGGGAATTTAGGATGAACAAGAAAAACAAGGTCCCTGCTCTTACACAGCTTACATTCTAGTAGAAGGAGACACACAAACACACACGATACCTAAGAGCTAAGCGATAAGTGGCATGTGAAGAATTAAAACAGGTTGATGTGATGATGGGTGCCTCAGAGACCGCTCTGGCTTATGTGCACAGAGTTGAGATGCAAGGGAGAAGCAGAATGCCCAGAGTCGGTGGAACAAGAAATAATGGGGTAGGGGGTGGAGCAGGTGTAAGTCACCAATATCCCCGTCCATCCCAGTAGCAAGACTGGAGCTAATTTCTAAAAGTAGTAAATCACTTTATATAAAAGACATACCAGAAGAAAACAGCTGAAATAGTTCAAAGTGGCTGTGTCAGAGGAGCAGAACACAGAATGGGGTGAGGCGGCAGGGACAGCAGTGAGGAAGGAGGCAGGTGTTCTCGATAAGCCCTTTTTTTTAAACATGTATGCAAAATATCTAATAAAATTAAGGAAATTTACCCTTTTAAATCCTATTCAAAATTTCAAAAAATTCATAAAATTACTAAAAATAAGCCTAACAAGTAAGGTGGAAGAACTACAAAAATAAAACTGAAGGACATAGTGGGAGATCTTAATAAATGGTAAGATACAGCATGTTCTTGTTACCATGTTCTTGAATGAGGAAACACACTATTCTTTTTTTTTAGAAAAAAAGTCTTTACTGAATTTGTTACAGTATTGCTTCTATCTTATGTTTTGCCCTTTTGGCCACAAGGCATGTGGGATCCCAGCTCCCCAGACAGGGATCGAACCCATACCCCCAACATTGGAAGGCGAAGTCTTAACCACTGGACCGCCAGGGAAGTCCCTGGAAACACATTATTCTAAAAGAATATATTATTTTTGCCCAAATTGATGTATAAATTCAGTGTAATACTAGCAGCATTTTTCATGGAATTGAAAAGATGTTTTAAAAATTCAAATAGAAGAGTAAATATACTATTGAAATAGCAAAGGTAATTTTTAAAAAGAAATAATGAGGAACTTGCCTCACCGGATATCCACTCATTCATTCTACAAGGGCTCTTGCTCTGACTGTGTGTGCACCAGGCACTTTTCTAGGTGCCAGAGAGCCAGCAGTGAATAAAACAGACGCCTGTCATTAAAGGAGCTTGGTTTTAGTGAACGGAGCAGGACAAACACACAGCGATCAACAGAACATGTTAAGATGTCAGGAGGTTAACAAGAGCTTCAGAGAAAAATTAAGGAAGGGAAGAGGGGCAGAGAGTGAGACAGGGTGCTATCTTATATAAGGTGGTCAGGAAGGAACTCTGAAGGAAGTAAGGGAGTAAACCATGTAATCAAAGATTTTAGGAAGTAAACACAATTTAAGGTGTGATATTGGATAATAACAAACAAAGCAATTAAACAGAAAAAAAGCTCAGAAATAAGCCTATGTACACATGATGATTTGTTACGTCGAAAACATGGCTTTTAAATCATGGGCAAAAGGACAGTCTATGTAATAAATATGATGGCTATCCACTCGTTTTTAAAAAATTATGTTGGGCTCTTCTTATGATCCACAAATACATTCCAGATGGACTAAAGACTTAAACATTAAAAAAAATCCTAAACTTTGTTTGGTTTTGGGGAAAAAATGGTCCTGACCTTGAGAAAGGGGAAGGCCTTCTTAAATAAAACATAAAAGCAATGAAAAAAAGTGAAATATATGACAGTAGCAAAATTTAAAACTTCTATTCACGAAACATACCATAAGCAAATTGAAGTACATGTGACAGAATAGAAGCAAATATTTGTGACATATATAACAGACAACGAGTTACTACCTAGAATATATAATGAATTCATACAAATCCATCAGAAAAAGACAACACAATAGGAAAATGAGGAAAGAGTGTGAATGGGTAACTTCAGAGAAGAAAAAACACAAATAGCCAATAAACATAGTAAGATGTGCAACCTCCCTAATTATCAAGGAAATAAAAATCACGTCTATTAATTTGAAAAAAATCTTTAAAATCAGTAATATCAAATATTATTATAACTGCTATAAAAATTGATATAGTTTGGCTAGCAATAGGGGCAGGATCTGTTAAAATTTAAAATCCAATTCCAAGACCTAATATCTGCCTAAACAAATAACAGCACATGTGTACCCCCAAGAGGCACATAAAAGATGCCTCCCCTCTATCTGCAGGTAAGCCAGCCCTTACTGCCTCAGTTCACTGCAAAAGGGAAGAACTAGGAACAAGGTTATGCCCATCAAGTGTGGTTATAGTTATATAAACTGTGTTACACCCAAACTGGATTTTCAGTACATATTGTTACTGCCAGAAAAATTAGTACTGTCACTTTTGGTGGTTGAGTAAGAGAAGAGAACAAGTTCAAAAAGTTATTTGAATTCCATTTTTTATCTCTATTGTAACCTAAACAAAATTATGACAGGACTGTCTTGGCAGAGAGCAGTATATTATACAGAAGAATTTCTCTACACAGCATCCCTTGGAAGCATGTCAATCAATAACTCATGATCAACCAATAATTTTGACAAATATTTTTAGATTTCCATGATACTACAGTCAATCTGGTATCATCTCTGACAAAGAGTCATGGAAACTAACTTCTAAAAAAGTGTGCTTATAGCTGAAAACCAAATCATTCTTAACCATCAAAAAATAAATGTATGTGACTTTGCTTATACCTATAAGCTCCAATAATAGTCTTGGTTTAAGAAAACTTGAAAAAAAATAGTTCAATTATTGACTCTGCCAATTACTCCTGAGTTTAAAAAACAAAAACAAAATTAAAAAAAAAAAAAATACTGGGGGTGATAAAGTCAGCTGCTGATGGTTCTCGGGTGGGTTTACCCAGACACACGCTATCATCCCAGGGACTGGTGGTTTGCTGGTAACACGACAGATTCTCTGCCTATTTTCCACTATTTACCATACTTTCCCCCTTTGATAACCGAAAACGTTAGAAAAGCACAAGAAAAGAATATTTTTACCTCAGGCATTCTGATCAGCAATACTTACATTAATAGTTAAAGTGAGTGTAGACCATTTTTTTGCTGTAACGTCAGCATGTCCTGAAGTATATATGATCCATCCAGCTGTAACACAAAGAGATTATCCCAGTTGATGTATTTTTAAAGTCTAAATCACAGAATCCCGAAACTCAGTGGGGGTTCTTAGGTGCATTTGTATGTAGTAAAGTCAGCCTTAATAAAGGCTAATAAAATTCCATACCTACAATTGACTTAAAACAAAACATCCTTCATTCAGGCATCCATCCAGCATGCAGAGAGATCCTACTCTGAGCCATATGTGAGCTCACAAGAGAAAGAGCAAAATAAACTTACAAACCAAGCATGGTGCAATGACGCATTAGCGTGTATAGTTCAGGTCTGCATGTACACCTGGTTGGATTGAATATGGAGGATAAGGAGGAAGAGTCAAAACCTACCATAAGATTTCCAGCTAGTGTACCTGGCTACGTGGTAATAGCATTCGCTGAGAATTAGAGAGAAAATAATAAGCTAATTTTTGAATGTATTACATTTGAATGCCTGAGAGAAAGCCAGGATGAGATGTCCAATGGGCAGTTTAAGACACAGAGCAGTGGGGACTGAAGTCAGAGATTTAAATCCCTAGTTCCAATTCTGCCACTACCTCATTTTGGGACCTTGGGTAAAGCAATTAACCTCTCTGGCACTCTCTTTTGGATTGGAAAATGCAAGGTACCTTCCAGATCAGTCATGCTATGATTATGCAATTCCTATTCTAATGTCTTCATTACCCACTCCCTCTTTAATTTTTATTTTATTATTGGAGCCCTTTTCACCTTAGGAAGAGGCAAAGGGGAACAAACTATGGGAGAGAAGATTTTCTATTAATGCAGGACAAAAGTCAAGAGACTATGAATCAAGAAGAGTCACCACCAATAAGGTCTAGTTTCAACAGAGCGGTGTGTACCCAAACCAAAGTGAAGTGGATGGAATTCAACTTGAACGGATTCTAAGCACCTATTCTGGATAAAATACTATTCTACATAAGACAAGGACTGTTAAGATGAATGAGAAAAGTCCAGCTGTTTTCAAGTTATTGACTAAATTAGGAAATAGGAATTCTCCATCTTAAGCAAATCAATCCCTCCTTTTGTATTTCCATAAGCGCACCAGCAACATTCTTATAGTCCTGCTTTTATTTATAGTGTTTCCTGAGTATTCTCTCCCTACTACTACCACCACACCCCAATCTCTGGTAATCCTACTCTGACAGCCTAGCTCAACTCTACAATACCCGAAAAGCTTTGCACAATTTTCTCTTTCACTGAGCTGCCTCTGTCTGTACTAATTAACACTATAATTTTGAATCGTTTGGCGTTTGCTTACACGTGTTGAATCTCTTCTCAGTTAGATGTTCGAACGCGATGAGGTATAAAGCTCCTTCATTACTCCCATAAGTAACAAACAGATATAGCAACATATCACATAGTAACCATGTGCTATAGAAGAAGCCACTTACCTAGATCACCTGTAACTCTGTAGGTTCCATTTGCAAATATCCAGAAGAAAACTCCCCGGGCACTTCTAATCAAAATACCACCTTTATTCACTCTTCCAGCAATGAACACACCTCCCTTCTCAGGGGTCTCTATGTACACATCACACTTTACAGTCAAATTGGACCTGCAGAATCAAAGTGTTAGTGCTTTTAATTATGTCATTTCAAATGTAGCACAAATGGCTCATTTCACAGTCACATGCTTCCAAACTTCTAATCAAGGTATGTGATTTGCTAAGTCCACACTTATAGCAGGGATGGGCTTCATTGATGATGGTTTTTTTAAGTTTTACATGACTGAAGTCAAGTCATTTCATTGTCTCTTTTAATGACTTACTCTTGGAAAATAATATTTACTGTTTTCAAGCTTCTTAAGAATATATTTCCTATCTTTCTATAATAAAATAACTTCTCATTCTTAGAATATAAGAAGCAGCCATTTTTTCTAGGAATACGTAAAAGATAAGTTTCCACATAATTCTGAACAAAAAGGCTTATGACATTTCCATCAGCAAAGAGAAGCAGTGGAGACTATGAGGAGCCTCTGGGAGAACAAAAGCTGCTTTGAGGCTAATTTTTACATTTAACCCTAACAAGACACAGTCAACTCTATGTTGAGTCTACAGTAGGGCTTTTCAGACTGGAGCAGTAATGAAATCATCCTGGAGGGCTTATTCAGTTCAGTCTGGGGCCCCACCCCTCAGGGTCCGATTCAGTAGGTCTAGGGTGGGCCCCTTGATGTGCAAGTCTAACAAACTGCCAGGTGATGCTGATGCTTCTGGCCCAGGAATCTCACTCAGAGGACCGTCTTCCCCTACAGAGTACCTAGGTCTGTGCAGAGGCAGTAAAACCCCGGTTTTGGTATCACTGACAGGAGATCAAAGGACGAGAAAGGTTCAGCCAGCCAGGAACTACCAGAGCTTTAACAATGAGATCTCCTCCGGGCTTCCTTTTACAAATGCTACTGGATTCCTTCTGCAATGATACAACCACCCCAATCTAATACGACCTCTGAAAATAATTCCCCTCCCACTCAAATTCTAAGTACAAATGGAAAAGAATTAGAAAGCTTGCACACAGTCAAGTAATAAAGCAAGCAATTTATCTAAAATAAAACTAAGAATGCCAAGAAATATATTTTGGAAATGGGGAGAAATTGGATCCAGAATTATGTGACTTTTACATTTCTCAGAGTTTCCTGTCAGTGAATTTTGCACAGTGAAATTTTACTTTGTAAAGGAAAACATAAAAAAGAAGCACCTACAGCAGGTACACAACAATCAGGAAAATCTACATTTAATCATTTAATCAAAGCTGGGCTACTTTACGGGAAAATCAAATGCTAAGTAACTAAAGCCCAGTCTCTCTTGTATGTCCTCCCACAGCAGAGGGAGTTTTTCTCTCTGTAGATTATCACCAGCATGAAACCACCAAGGATCAGCCTTGTTCCTTACATCCCCTACCTCCCTGCTGGCTCATCAGAAGTTTGAAAGTGCTACAGATCCTGTCAGCACCAAAAACTTATTCTATTTAGAGTCAGAGTGAGAGAAGATCAAATGCTTTCCTTTTTTACATCACAGTCCAGAATAAGTGATTCTTGCATCACAACTTACAGGCAATTTTACAGATAATGAACAAAATAGAATAAAAGTTTGGTTTAGTCTTCCACAGCCATAATCTCTTGGAAGTGCTGAGAGAACAAAAACCAGCCAACATAATGAAGCAAATTTGATCAAAAGGATGCAGAATTCAGGTCTGTACAGCGAAAGATAATTTTGTGATTGTCCTCAGATCCCAACCAAAGCTTACTAACAAGATGGAAGTCTTTAACAGCTTTGGTAAAGTCTACCATTTATAGTCAAATTACTGTGCTGATACTTAACTAAATCTAAATATGAGAGAAGGTCTGTCGTAAACACAGTTCTAAGAACTGATGGCACCGTGCTCACATAGAGCCGATTTACTAGAATAGCACTATGGATAAACTCCACTAACTTACTGACTTTCCCTTTCCTACTCTCAGGAAGAAGACAATGATGAAAACAAGGCTGTGAGGAATAGTCCAAGAGCATGGGCTACAGCACCAAACAGACCTGGCCTCTTGCCCTGGTTCTGGAATTTAACAGTATGGGATCTTGAACAAATCTTACCCCGAAGCCTCAGTTTCCCAGTCTATAAGGTAAAGAGGATGCTACCTTTGCCAAAAGGTAGCTACGGGATCTCATACCAGTGTTTAGTGTTACCCAGTTTTCATTCCCTCCTTTCCCTGCAATAAATGGGCATCACAGCCAGAGAACAGAAATGAACATGGGATGTGTGTACATCTCTAAACAGATCTGGCTCCCTTGAATCCAGGATAGGATAATGGGAAATAACACAAAATAAATAGGATGAGACCAAATTTTAAAAGATCTTGGAAGTCAGGCATAGAAGTGCAGATCTGGTTTGGTAGCAGGAAAGAGTCACTGCATATTCTTGAGCAGTGAAAGAACATGATGAAAGTACGGCTTAAGAAAGACGAAAACAGTCCTTTCTTGACATGCATAATTGCCATTTCCTGGTTCTTTTTCTTTCAGAATATGTCACTCTTTCCTTCTCTCCCCACTTTCCCCCATCCTCCTCTTCTCCACCTCCTTACGCACTGCAATAGTAAAGATTGAGTATTGCTATTTAAATACTGCAAAACCTTCAAAGTTATGAAGAGTTTTGTTTAATCTGTAGATGGTGCTCTACATCATCTCTCTACTACTACAATGAAAGAGTCTCTCAGTTTTTCTGGAGTCCCAGCCAGAAACAATAGATTTGGGGTTCAGAGAGAGCCCTATGTAGTGTTCATGAGTGTGGGGGATATAGGCTGTCACAGAAACTTAAAGGTTTTCTATGGTGGCTGGCTTCCAGACCGGTGATCAAAATAACAGGGTCCATCCCTTAGACATTTAAACGCAGCCACCTGTCTTACTGTAAGACCATTAGTAACAAATGAGGAAATCACAAACCCCGCTGACATGACCAGAATGTCCAGATAAAGTGTCTGGTACAGAGATGCTGGGATAAACAGTATTTCTGTTGTATAAAAAGATAAGCCATTGAAGTTATTCTAAATTAGGCAAGAATTCTTTACTCTACCCCCAATAACTCTCCAAGGAGCTGTAAGGGTTCTAGAAACTCTGGATAGGAGTTTCTTAAGACTTAATATCTGAGCTTGGGACTAGAATTGGGGTTTATAACAGGGAGTAAGGCAATACAGAAAGGATAGAGACTTTCTGCAGCATTCTACAGATAAACAATTCAAAGCTCTTTTCCAAATTATCTTCCCTTTCCTGCCCAATTTCCAAGCTACAGATATGGCTATTTGGTGACTTGACATTAATAGTTACTATCACTAAGCCTGAAATGCTTGTGTTTTATGTTTCACAGTAGCATTATACTAGTTAAAAGAAAAAATAGAAAAGAAACACCTAAAACAGTTATAATTAGTCAGTACATTGGAATTCCATAACTGACTTCTCAGTTTTGCTTTGGCCATTATATTTTGAGTGAAGAATAAATACATCTTCTCTCTTTATCAAATGCCTAAATAAAAGAGTGGAATTCTCTAGCCAACTAAAAGCTGATTTGCTTTTTACTGTTGCCATCTACTGTCACCTGGTAAATAGATTTTCCACAAAAGCTAAAACAATGTAATTCAAGTATGAATCCAGCAGGTGGCAACACCATTTCAACAAATCAACTGTCCAGCAAAAACAAAAACTTAAGAACAACGTGCAAATCACAAAGCATGCTTATAAATAAATTTTAAATTATAACTGGGTCCAAAAGTCCTCAATTTTTATATTAAAATCAATCTGATCCTGCAACAATTACTATTAAATCGGGGCAAATCTGAGGGAAGGACACTTAGGCAATAAAACAATTGGCTGGTTTATGGCCACCACGATATTCAACAATTATAACACACCTATTAGGTTCTTGGACAGGAGAACTGTTGAAAAGTCCTGGCTTCAGAATGTACCTGACAACCTTACAAGGTTACTTCAGCCAGATCTACATAAGGATGTCAATTTTACATACCATTTGTAATCTCCTATAATACTGATGGTGTTGAATGCATCAGCAGCCCAAGTAATGGGCCTTTGATTGAGAACCTGGCGCAGTGTGAAGCGATGCTCTCCAGGGTCTTCAATATTCATAAAGTATTCAAATACACCAGTCTGATCAGCAAAATTCGGAGCTTCACTAAAAAATGGGTAATCTGTTCAGAAGACAATAAATTCTTTGTTTAGTATCAAATCTTACAGAATCTCTCCTCTCTGATATTTTCTGGTACATTTTGATATACTTTTGAAAAGTTTTAAATAAGTAAATGATACTTATAAACAGTCAAAGTTTAGGGTTTAGGTTACTAAAGAGCTATTGACTTTTATATCATCTTTATTAAATATCAATGGGATCAGTTTGACCTACAGACCTTACATACTTAATCCATGCAACTGCTTAAGAGGAAAGATCATGCGTTCTGGAATAAGTAGACCTGGGTTCGGATTCTAGCTCAGTCGGTTCCCCAGGCAAGTTGCTTAACGGCCCTGACAAGTTTTCAGCTTCTCAAAGGTACAAAAGCAGTATGCATTCAGTAGAAACTGTACCTCAACTTCTGAATTTTGATCAGGATGCCCTCCTGTGATGCCGGGCAGTGGCAGCGAGCTGCAGTGAGCCACACCCCCATCAGCCATGCAATCACGAGGGTGAACAACAGATACACTCAAAACCATTCTGTACCCATACAGCTACTTTGCTTTTCACTTTCAGTACAGTCTTCAATAAACAACATGACATATGCCACACCTTATTAGGCTTGGTGTTAGATGATTCTGCCCAACTGTAGGCTCACTAAGTGTTCTGAGCACAGGTAAGGTAGGCTAGACTGAGTTCTGAGGTTTGGTATTTTTGACTTATGATATTTTCAACTTATGATGGGTTTATCAGGACCTAACCCCACCGTAAGTTGAGTAAGGCCTGTATAACTTTCATTCCAACGATAACCTCTACATTTTTTCCAGCACTGAAAATTACAGGACCCTCAAGTTGCGATTTATTTTGAAGTAACACAAAAATTAGTTCCCGTTTACCACGTAGAGATTTAGGGCTAAATTAATGTAGTTCTCACAACCACTCCATCAGGCACCGGTTTGACAGGTAGAAATCTACCCACTACTGCTGAAAGTGGAAACCAAGTTAAGTTTTAGCACAAAAACGTACCGACATTGAAGTCATCCTTATAGACGCAGGGAAAGGGCTGGGACCTCGGAGGCAGCGGGTAACTGCCTTTGCTGCCCGTGCTGAGCGTGGTGAGCGTGAGCAGCCCGTCCTCCTGCAGGTCCAGCGTGAAGCTGCCGCCGCTGTCTAGGAGCTGAGAAAGAAGCGATGCTGCGTTCAAGCCAAGGGCTTTGGCTCATCTCATTCGGGTCAAACAGCTTTTTAAAAAATAAGCTGAAGATAGGCCAAACTCATTTCTTTTAGAATTTCCTAACTACTTGTGAAGGACACACTCAATATCAAGGCCCTTGGAATCTTTTTTCTTAAGTTATTTATAAGACTTTATACAATTAAACATTCTAGAAAGGATATTAGAAGAATTTCTTTTCACAGAAGGAAGAAGGACTAGATGATCCCCAAATCTATTTCCATTACTCTGTCTTTTCCATTAGACTGTACTATCCTTAAAGCCTGTGTATAATTCAATACATGTAACTAAGAGATCTGCTTATTTATTTTTTAGGACTTTGCTAAGGTAGAAAAATCCATAAAATCTTATTGTTGACTCAGCTGTTAAACACAGAAAACGTTTACTATATAAAAAAAGTCCTACTCATTACATGTTCAATACGTATTTCAATTAACAAATTACATTTATGTCACATTTATGACCTTGGCATATAAAGCCATAATCTCTTCATCTATAAAATGAGGGGAAGAAAACATATTTCATAGGGCTATTGTGAGGATTAAATGAGAAAATGTTTATAAAGTTCTAAGCTCAGTGAGTGACCTACGAGAAACCTTCCCTACATCATAGGTGTCCTATGGTAAAAGCAGGCCTCTGAACACACTGAAGTCCTTTGCATAATTGACACAGGCACTAAACATTATGTCCACTTTATGATATCTGAGTAGCTCTTTTTTTCTACTTTATATTAGAGGTTTATATCATACCTTTGCTTTAATAAATTGTTGGTCAGATCTATGAAATATCTAATACCATATTCTGGCTTAGGAAGAACTCCAAATGATATTATTTTTCCTATGGGGAAAATCAGTTTTATTATGCTATTTCTAGCAATGTGTTGTGCAAAACTTAGAGACTATTCCTTTTTTCAAATTTAATTACAATGGGCGTTCAATTATTGATACTAGTTGAGTCACAGAACTTTAATAATTACCATAAAAAGTAGCAGATTTGTGTCAGTTAGGTGAAGTGATGTGCTTGCATGGGCCAATTCATTCTTTGAAACATTTACTCATGAGAAACCACCATTTGCTAAGCTCTACACTAGGCACCGGGAAAAAAAGGTATACAAGGCTGGGACCCAATCCTCGAGGCATCCAGTGTAGTGGGGAAAGTGTTTACTAGGTAAGTACATATCCCTAGGTGGCTATGACCTAAGACTGGTGGGGAAGGCTTCAGAGGAAGCAACAATTGGGCTGAGTCTTGAAGGATGACAAAGATATGAACAGAAGGCATTCTAGGACAAAGAAAAAGCATGTGCAAAGTCACAGAAGTAATTAACTTGACATGCCATGCTCTGAAAAATGCAAGATGTTTAGTCTGTGAGGAAAGGTCAGTTTAGTAGGACATGCATCTAGAAAGGAATGCAGTCTTTTACCTCATGAGGTGATAACGTGGGTCACATGCCACACTAAGGAATGTGAACTTATAGGAAAAATCACTAAGGCATTTGAGCAGGGACTGACAAAAATCAGATCTGCATTTAGACGCATCATTCTGGTAGTAGTGTGATGGGTGGCGGGGAGACTGAAAAAACAAGAGATAGTTTCCGAAATCCGAGAGAGACATAATGAGGAACTGAAACAAGCAGTAGCCGTGGGAATGGAAAATAAGGAATGGGTAGGAGAAATATGTGGGTGATATTGTCTATACTTGATCACTGATGGTATACAAAGGGTGAGTGGGAATGACAGTCTCAAATGAGACTCAAATTTCTGACTTGAGCAACCAAGTGATGGTTGGTACCATTCACCAAGACAAACTAAATACCAAGAACAAACACATCTACCAAACCATACTGCCTTGAAGAGGACTTCTATTTTAAAAACTGGGGGGCAAACTTTACCTCTATTATGCTTCAGCCATAAAATCAGTTATGAAATTAAAAATTAATTCATTAATCAAATTTCTGTTCCCTTTACTGTTGCAATGCTCACACTATAGGAATTTATTTAAAACTACCCATAGAGAATCCAGTTGTTTGAAAAGAAATCTCTCGGATGGTTTTCCAAGTTTGGTATACCACACCTGCAGCTCTGGTATTTCACTCTAAGGAGAAAACACAAAGAAAGCATAGTTGAGTGATTCATCATCTCCTCTTTGAGGATTTCTAAAATCTGTACCAGCAAGAATGAACCAATGACAACGTGCATTCTATTTCTATTTACCGAAAGATCCACCTCAAATCTTAAATAGTAAACATTTTGAAAGCAGGAAGACACTATTCAAGCAAATACTTTATTTCCTAAAAATACTGCTGATTTTTGGCAAATGTTCAAAAAGATTTTAGTGTCTTTGCTTCAAAAATACTCATTATTATACCTATGTAAAAAGCTTTTTAAGAATTTTCTGGCATTAAAAAACAATTCTTACACGATTAGTAGAAAGAGCACTGTGTTTCTGTATTCAAATCTAACAATAGGTAGAAATAACAAGAATCTTGTCTCTTTTTTTTGTACAGAGTACTGTAAAGATCAATGTTTGAAAGTTCCCTCAACTGCACAAATGATGCTCTACCAAAAAGAACAACTTTCTTGCAAGTGACCTTTGTTAGGATTCTTCAAAACCACAAAGAGCATTACCTCCTAGTGGCTTCTGTATGTTTGACTAAAACTAGTCAGCAGACATAAGACACCAAGGCATTTACCCATTCATATGCAAACTCTTAATCACTTGTAATGTAAGACGTCACTTCAGAACTGCTAGCCCATGATAAAATATATAAATTCTCAAATCAAAATCAAAATAAAAGTTCCACTTATTTACTTACAAAAGAACCCTTAAGAATGAAGGTAGCAAATTGTTGTGAAACATTGAAATAGGGAAGAAGTGGCCGTATACACATGGAATGTTTATGACTCTGAGTAGAAAAAAGAAAGAATCATGTAAGTTATCCGAATGATATACAACCATTTTTGGGGGAAAAAAAAAACCAAACATTTAATGCCTATAGATTAACAGAAATGACACATAATAGGTGACAAATAACAGTTTATTTCAAACTTTTAAAGACTTTTTTCTTAAAAACCTTTATTGAACGTCTATTGTGTATGCCTAGTCAAAGTAAAACTCAATGGCATTTTGACTGACTCAAACTTTGAATTCCAGTCATTTGATGGCACACAGATTAATTTTTATGTTCTGTTTTCCAAGTAATATACATCAAAAAAAAAGTAAATCTTGGGACATTTTCACTGGAAAGGCATCTCACCTATATATAACCTTCAAATACACAACTGAGGTCAGCTAAATACATATAACAAATCTCACTGCCAGCATTATTTTTTTCAAAATAATCACTACAATGGGCTGGGATCAAAAGAAGTCTGAGACATCATCCCTACTTTAGGGGATTCAACAATCACAGAGGACTTACAATATAAGGTTCTGGGACAGGCTTTGTGGGAAAATTTTAAATTACAATTATAGTTAGAGATTTCAATACCTTTCCTCAATAACTGATATACCACTAGACAGAAGATCGACAAAGACACAGGTGATTTGAACAACACTACCAAGTAACTTGCCTGGACCGACATCTATAGATCACTTCATCCAGCAATTGCAGAATGCATATTCCTTTCAAGTGCACAGAGAACATTTACCGAAGTACACCATATTCTTAGCCATAAAAGAAGTCTCCATAAATTCAAAAAGATTCAAGTCACAGAAAGTCTGTTCTCTGACCACAATAAAACTAAATCAGACATGAATAACAAAAATCTCTGGAAAAATTCCAAAATATTTAGAAACTAAATAACAAATTTCTAAATAATACATGCCTCAAAGAAAAAAATTAAAATAAAAGGTGAAATTAGAAAGAATTTTGAGCTGTATGAAAAGCAAAACACAACACATCAGGATTTGTGGGATGCCACTAAAAGAGTAGTTAGAAAAAAATGTATAGCACTGAACACCTAGATTAGAAATGAAGAAAGGATTTGAGACTTTAGCTTAAGATACTAGGAAAAGAAGAGCAAATTAAAACCAAAGTAAGCATGGGGTATGTATGGGATTAAGAGATACAAGCTACTATGTATAAAATAGATAAGCAGCAAGGATATACTGTACAGCACAGGAAAATACAGACATTATTTTTTAATAATTTTAAAGGGAGAAAAATCTATAAAAATACTGAATCACTATGCTGTGCATCTGAAGCTAATATAATATTGTAAATTGACTACATTTCAATGAAAAAATTTTAAAAAAACAAAGTAAGCAGAGGAAAGAAAATAATAGAGATGAAAGGATAAATCAAAGAAAAACCAGAAAAACAAGAGAGAATAATTGAGAAACCAAAAGCTGACTCTTTGAGAAGATTAATAGAATTGAATAAACTTCTAGCCAGACTAATCAGGAAATCAGGATAAAAAGAAAACACAAATTGCAATTATGAACATTAAGAAAGGTGACATCAATACAGAGTATATAGATATTAAAAGAATAGTGGGGAATAATATCAATAACTTTGTACCCAGAAATTTAACAACTTAAACAGACCAATTTCTTTGAAGACACAAAAACCCAGTGCTCACTGAAGAAGACATGGACAAACTGAATAGCCCGATATCTGTAAAGGAAGTTGAAACTGTAGTTAAAAAGTTTCCCACAGAGAAAACTGTGGTCCCAGATGGCTTTACTGGGAAATTCAAGTCTACCTGGGAGCTTTGCTCAAACAGGAAGTAAGAGATAAGGCAGAGTTGTAAACTGCCTGCCTGAGTATTGAGGCATGCCCCAACTGTGCACACAGAGCCCATCAGCAAAGGCTGGGACACTTGCTAGTTCCAAACGTTAAGGAAATCTGTACAATCATGATCTGACCACTAAGATAATTGAGCAGAGGCTTCAGTGGCCACAAATGATAAAGCTTACAAACTACAGAATTTGTTCAGGAAAGTCACAAAGCAAATAAACAGCAACAACCATGACAAAGAGCAACAACCACAAATGCTAGATAGGAGGAAGAATCTGATCTCCAGAGTCTCCATGTTATTTTATGTAATGTGTCTAGTTTTCAACAAATCATTATGAGATTTGCAGAGAACCAGGAAAGAATGGCCCATACACAGGCATAAAAGCAGTTGACAGAAACTATGTCTGAGAAACCCCAGTCATTGCTTATTAGATATTAGACTTCCTAGACAAAGACATTAAATCAGGTATTTAAATATGTTCAAAGAACTGAATGAATAATGAATAAAGAAGAGATCTGCTTCCAGAATGGCAATGGGAGGAGCTCCATGAACCTGCTCCCAGTGAACCTGGTGAAAACTATTTAAATAATAATTACAATAAAGTCTCTGGAAATGGTCCTAAGGCCATGCAACAAATATAGAAACATTTATTCAATAAAATCTACTAAAACTCATGGCATTTAAACCATGATCCACTCCCTCCTTGTCCCTCTCAGCCTAGAGTGACAGAAACTCCATGCCAAGTAGGTACAGCCAAGAACACGGGGCTCCCTCACTCCCAGCTCCCAGGTGAAGACAACAATATCTTCATGAGAGAAGCAGAATATCAGCATTTCTCGCCCCCCTTCCCCTCAGCAACCTGATGCTGAGGACAAGTAGCCATGAGTGTGGCCAAGAGGCTGAGGGTTCCGTTCCTCTGCCCAGGTTCCATTCAGAGACTCACCTTAAACAAGGCACACTGAGAATATGGGGGTTCCAAACCCCCACCCAGCACCATACTCCTAAATCAGAGGTGTCACTAAGAGAGAAATGCACCCTTGTCCCCATCCCCAACTCCAAGCTTCAGCTCAGAGATTTTGTCCAGGGAGAGAGACAGGTCATAAAACAAAGAGTTCAGAAAGTCTCCCCAAAGAAATTGATTGTACTTAATGCAGAGCATGGAGAAGTTCAAGAGTAAGCGTGCTCTTAAATTATTTATTTAGTGGAATAAACTTCACTAAATTACTCCAGCCAATCACTAAGCAAACAAGCAAGCAAACAACAAACCCCAGGAAAGGAGGGAATCAGTACCCAGAGTTACCAAAATATATTATATAAAAGGTCTGGCTTTCAACATAAAATTAGGAGACATTCAAAGAAACAGAAAAGTGTGACCCACACACAAAAACTAGGCAACAGAAACCACCTATGAGAGCAACCAGATGCTGGATTTAACAGCTGAAGACTTCAAAGTAACCAATATAAATACATTTAAAGAACTAAAGGAAACAAGGCTTAGAGAAGTAAAGGAAGATATAATCACAATGTCTCATCAAGTAGACAATATCAATTAGGTGACAAAAAAATTTTAAAAGAACCAAATGGAAATTCTGAAATTGAAAAATATAATAACTGAAATGAAAAATTCACTAGAGGAGTCAACAGTAGATTTGAAATAGCAGATGAATTAGAGGATTTGAAAACAAGTGATAGAAATTGTGCAACCTGAGGAACTGAGGGGAAAAAAAAAAACAAAGGATAAAGAATAATGAACAGAACCTCAGAGAAATGTGGGATACCATTAAGTACACCAAAATATATACCATGGGACAGTAGAAAACAGTGGAGAGAGAAAGGAGCAGAAAAATTATTCAAAGAAAAGTAGCTGAAAACTTTCCAAATTTGATGAAAAACATTAATCTACAGATCCAAGAGGCTCAACAAACTCCAAGAGGAATAAATACAAAGAGATGCACATACAGACACCCAGTAAAAATGCTGAAAGTCAAAGAAAAGAAGAAAATCTTGAAAGGAACAAGATCATTTACAAGGGAACCTCAATAAGATTAATAGTTGGTTTATCACCAGAAACAATGGAAGACAGCACATTCAAGGAAAAACTGTCAGCCTAGAATTTTATATTAAGCAAAACTACCTTTCAAAAAATGAATATCTCACTGGAATGCAGTTAATATAAATCTGAAGTAGACTCTAATAAGTCAAGATTTCTACACTAAATCCTGGAACAACCACTTCAGAAAATAACTCACTAAAATATAGTAAAAAAATAAAATAAAATAATTTAAATATTACATCACAAAATATTGACTTATTGCAAAAGAAAACAGTAACAGAAGAATAGATGAACCAAAATAATGAGACGTATAGCAACTAAAAAGTAAGCTGAAAGATGTAAATCCAACTATATCAATATTAACATTAAATGTAAATGGATTAAGCAATTGAATCAAAAGGTCAGACTAAATTTTTCAAAAAGCAAGATCCAACTATATGCTGTCAAAAAGAAAGACAACTTAGATTCAAAGAAACAAACAGAGGAGGTTGGATCAAGATAGTGGAGTAGGAGGATGCGGAGCTCACCTCCCCCCACAAACGTGTCAAAAGTACATCTACCTGTGGAACAATTCTCAAAGAAAACTAACTAGGAACTGGCAGAAGAACTTCTATACAACCAAAGCTGCAAGAAGGATTTCCACGTAACTGGGTAGAATGGAAAAAAAGGCATAAGGTTGGGCCCTCCACCCCTGGGAGGGATCTGAAAGGAAGAGAAGGTTTGCTCTCAACCTGGAGAGTGAGCAGGTCAAGCCACAGACTGGCTGTCCCAGTCCTGGGATCCTATGCAGAGGAGAAAAGCTCCCCTGTTTTTTTTGTTTTTAAAAAGGTATTCAGTTGTGTTTTATGCTATATTTTCCAATACTAACAAAGTGAATTAATCTAATAAAAACAACAAAGAATTACCATAGTTTCAATGATGATGGTGAGGTTACCTAAGCCATCCGTCAGAGCTACATAGCTTCCTCCTTTTTCTAAATGGCCAACTGTCTTCAGGTAATACCAACCTGGTTGAGTAAACTGAGTGGTATGAGCTATAGACAAGCAGAGAAAGACCCAAATAAGATTAAAATTGTGATAATAGGATTTCGTCAAAAAATAAAAAGCTGTTTACTGATTTGAGTCTGAAAGAAAACAGAACATGCCACCCCAAAATGTGCCACTTTAGCATGTGCATTATTTTGAGCTGATGGCAATCAAGACCTAGCAGACAAAAGAAAAACTTTTTTCTCTCCTTTAACTGCCTGAAAGAATTTAGATAGGGGACCTGGCACAGAAAGACAGCTACTACCAGAGACAACTTTGTATCTGAAAGATTCACCTGCATGGCAGGGCAAACATCTGCTCTTCTCTTCCTGTGAACTGTCTTCCTCCCCTTTGAAGCTCCAGGTCCCTATCCCATTCCTTAGCTCAGGATGGCATTATAAACCTCAATTGCCTGACTGCAAATCTGAGTCTCATATTTTTATGTACAAAATTAAATGTGTTTTTTTTCCTGGTGATCTGCCTTATATCCATTTAATTATTAGATTAGCCAAAGAACCTAGAAGGGTAGAAGGAAAACTTTTCCACCCCAAGTCTGATTGAGTCTAACAGCTATTTTCTATTTTGGAGAAGAATACTTGCCAGTCTCATGTTTCAACTTCTAGTTAAATGGTACAATTATGGGAATATTCTTAGAATGACTGGTGAAAATAAATGAACCACACTCTGTCAGTTCAAGACTACTGAGTAAACCTTTTTTTTCCAAGAGTAAAAAATAAAGTTATCCCCTCCCAACTTTTGATGATCTCTATTTAACCCATCCTAATATAACTACAAAGAATATGGTTTTTAAAAAGTTAACAAAATATTCCAAAAACTAAGCTTTATGGTTTCAAACAAGTTTATTTCCACAATATGTATTTATTGGGCACCTCCAAAGTTGGTCCTGAAAATGTACTGAGCAATATTCCTTGTCCATTTTGGGAGGTGACACAATTAACCGGTGACAAAATTAGAAAAGTACATTAGTTCATGTAGATAATGTGGGACCAACTATTTCAACATTTAAGGGGTTAACCAACCAGGATATACAAATCCAACTTAACATTTCCATATTTTTGAAAGAACAACCTGAGTTTAGAATAATGTCATGGTTACATAATGTCATGACTACAAATCTCTGAGAAAAATATATCAACTAAAAAAAAGCCTGGTCTTAGAATAATTGAGAATGAAATACAGAAAGTAGCCTAGTTACCCAAATGATTCTTACAAAACACTATGACAAATCTTGCTTGAAACAGAGACACACTTAAAACTAACACACACGCACACACACAGTGTTCATATAATCCCCTCTAAGTGTTTCCTGCTTTGTCTTAGAGAGGAAGTTAGGGATTGAGAGATGGAATCTGAACCATACCTGTTATCCAGATAGGAGCTTCTACTACGTAGTGCCCGCTCCATGGCTCCTGAGCAGTCATCAGTCCACAATGCCCATACGGCAACTGTTCATAGTAACTAGCCACCAAATTCCAAGCAATTGTGCTAAAAGATTTGTTTGATAAAAAGGAAACACCAAAGCAGCTTGTAATAAAAATGTAAATATCTACAAGCCTATAGTAAAAAAGACCTTATCAGAGTTTACACAAATATACGTAAATGACAAAAAATTACCACCCAAAACAAGAAAATATAAGTTGCCTAAAGTTCACCCACATTTTGAAAAATCAAGTGTTGGATGCATCTAAATATTTTTAATGGTGAATCATATAATAAAAAATACAAATGTATATGAGGTGTATAATTTTACTGACGAATGGTGTAACCAGAAGATGAATCATGACCTACCAGTATCAGACATGTCACAAATGTGAGTCAAATACAAATAAAGGCTTTATCCATACTTGGCTTTCCTTTTGATGGTCAGCATTCTAAGTGCCCCAATTTCAAGACATAATTTTATGAACTTCACTCTGAGCTGTTGCAAAGTTTTACAAATGAGAACTCTTAGAGTCAGACTGCCAGAGTTCAAATGATGGTGTAGGCAGATAGGGTAAGGGTTCCCCAGAGGAAGAGAACCAGACATAACTTTCTTGACATAAGAGAAGCCATTTTAGGCCTAAGCCATTTTGTGATCTAAGCCTGGCCACAATGCTTGCCCTTACAGAACAGGTCTCAGTAGTAAGTGATTTTAAGGGAATAAAAGAACGTAAGAACAAACAGCTATTATCAGGCCAGGGAGATAACTTAACCATATCTGAGACAATATATCAGACTCCAAATAAGCTCTATTATTTGCAGCTTCTTGCTTTTTTTTTTTTTTTTGAGTTGACACAGCTTAGGTATAGATATAGGTACAGATGAAGAAAGTAAGGCAAATGTTTACAATCATTGAATTTAGGTTGTGGGACTATGGAAGTCCATTGTACTTTTTTCTACTTATTGTGTTTTGAAATTTTTCAAAATAAAAACCTTTAAAAGTTTCTAATAACTTACGCAGTCATGTAGCCATTGATATAATTCTGATTCAATATGCGACCCCAGCAGCCTGCACCCACATCACTATTTAAAGTGCTAAAATCTTCAGAAGACCAAAGCTTCTTTTCAGTCAACCTAGCATCCTTTACTGTACGGGTCCCAGGGTAATGAGCGCTAGAAAAGAAAGGGTGGGAGGAAATGTAAAAAGGTCAGAACATGGCACTTATAACTATTTACTGAGTGAACAAAAATACATATCTTCTCCAAGATTTCTATTTTAAAATAATGGGCAGCTTCCAGGTGGCTGTCAGACTGTAAGCATCCTCTTCCCACCCTTGTGTCTCAGAACACCCTTAGAATGAGATAAACCTATAACACACAGAATGGGAAGGAAGATAGCAATGGATGAGAAATTTCTTTCTGGAAACCATAACATGGAAGGAAGCATGTTGACAGGTGGAGGCAGCAGAAGAGGCCTAGAACACTCCAAAGATGAATGAGGTGGAGACAGGATTTAGACTTCCCAGGGGAAATAGAGAGCTTGGACAGTAGGAAGGAAACCAAAAATAAGACTAATGAGTCTATTATGTAATGTAGTATCTCCTCCCCTGCTCCCACCCCTCGTAGACAGAGAGGCATTTATTGTTTATTCCCAGGTAAAAAGAAAAACACTAAAACAAACAAAAATGCACAGAGAATTCTTCTTTGAATAAAAAGAATAAACTATCTTGGGAAAACTAGAAGTTATTATCCCAGAGCAGTGTGGTTCTCAACTTGAATGCTTTTTGCCTGGTGGAGAAGGCAGGGCAGGGCAGGATTTGCTATTGGCATCTAGTGAGCAGAGGCCAGAGATACTGCTAAACATCCTGTAACACCCGTGACAGGTCCCAACAACAAAGAATTATCCAGTGAAAAATATCAGTAGTGCAGAGGTTGAGAAACCCTGCCCCAGACTAATGAACCCCTCCCTTGTTCTAGCATTTGAGAGGAGTCAGCCTAAATATAAATGTATATTTATTGTTCCAAGCGTAAAATACTGCCATAATGATGATTGTGGAAGTGACTGATTATTGAATATAAAAACAATTAAGAAATTTCAAATGGAAAATAGAAAATAGACCAACAGTTAGTATAAGAATTAGAGAGCACATGAACCAAATAACTTTAGGGACAGGAGTGTATATTTTCTAGGCCAACAACTATTTACAAATAAGTTAACAATAATACAAGCAGAATAACACAGATTGGATTATATCATAATTCTAATCTTTGTCTTTTGGTGTACTAGTATTCATAACATTAAAAGAATGATTGTGAAAACCTATTTTAGTTTTTACTTATTTAATTCCATTTAGATCATGAATCTTTTAAGAAAAAAATATCCTACTTGGGAATTAATTATACTAGTAAAGACGAATTAAGGCACAACATTAATTTGGCATTCCAGGATTTCATAAGGAAGAAATGGATAAATATAAAGAATATAAAGAATTAGGGAAAAAATGAGATTCCACCAAGATTTTGTTGAGTCACTGAACCCAGTTGAAAACAGGCATCTATTCAGTATTGTAAACATATACAACAGAGACCCCAAGAGCAAGCCAGCACCTAAGAGGGTTAAGAAATTATTGTTTTGGTACTACAATTCCCAACTTGGAAAATCTGACTACTATTCTTTGAAATTATATAATTTTAATAAACTTTTACATTTTAGATTTATTCTATATCCCAGAACTTCATTCTATGGTCATGATATTTGGTTTTGACACCTCAACCAAATACTAATTTTAAGACTCATCTAGTTATCACTCAGCCAAATGTATATTTGGTGTGTCTCTGGTAAAAAATACTTATATAAAAAAAACAGGCTGGAAAATAATATGTTATTAATGATCTCTAGATATTAAGATTATGAGTAAGTTCTAACTCTATCTTTATGGTTTTCTACATTTTCTAAATTTTCTACAATGAGCATGCACTATTTTTAAAATCTGAAAAAGTATCTCTTTTAAAGTTACAGAAATAGGTATTATATCCCTCATTCAGAAAACAATGAAACTGTTACATTTTAAACCTGATTGATTTATCAAATGATCTGAGAAAAGAGGGGCAGAACTGATACTAAAATCCAGGTCTCTCCCAATGTCCAGATCCATAGTTCAACAAAATGTAAAAGTTCTTCAAGAATATAATTTTTTAACTGCATATAATTAGGCAAAAACATCTCTAACATTTCATGGCATGATTTTTCAAACTTTAAATGACAAGATTAAGATCAATGAAAGTAAACCAAAGTTTATCCTAACAGAAAAATATATGTGTATTAAAAGAAAAATAGAACTTATGAATGAGGTGGATCATGGTAGCCTACTTTTGGAAACTCCCCCAGCACTCCTCCTGAAACCAAACAGACCAACCTGATGACGGAAAGTAAAAACCCACAGACAATATCCGCATCAAAACTAGGTGACAGGGAATCCCCGCAAGCCTTGCAGCATCAGGCCTGGCCAGGATCAATAGACAGAATATGGAAACAGTGGAAGTGAAAGGGGACTAACAGGTACTCACCCACCCCCAGGAGCAGACTCTATCCTGAATGGAAGAATTGAGGACAACTGGCTAAAGTGAAAATGTCTTCACAGGCTTGAAATTGGGGCCAAGTGCCAAAAACAGTAAATTCACTAAGAGATTAAACACAATACTGTGACAGTTTAAACCAGATTTGTCCACTAGAAATGCAATGTGAAGTGTACAGATAATTTTACATCTTCCAGTAGCTACATTTTTTAAAAAGCAGAAGAGAAATTTTAATTATATACTGTTTAACCCAATATATCCAAAATATTATCATTCAACATAAAATCAATATAAAAATTATTAATAACTTACTTTTTTATATTACATCTCTAAAATCCAATGCATACTTTACACTTATAACATACCTAAATTCAGACTAGCCATATTTCAAGTGCTCCATAAACACATGTGGCTAGTGGTTACCATATTGGACAATACAAGCTTAAACCCTTAACTATTTCAGAAATAGGTAGCAAACAGTCCTTTCTGCAATGGTAGAGTTTCACCTTAAGAATAAGCTGCTTAAATTAGAATCCAAATTGAATAAGACAGGAACACCTTAGGATGAGAGAGAGACAACATTTAGACAGTAGGGAGAATGGGGCCCGGAGGAAGCAGACCCCAGAAAGTACTGTAACTGCAAAACAAAAATCTGCAAACATAGCGCAGGTCAAGCACAACATGAATGGGGCAGGGAGGCATACTCTTTCTATGGAGGTGGGAGCCACAGAATAAACATCTCCTAAACAAAATTCCATTGTACCACAATAGCCAAAAATTGGAAACAATCCAAATGACCTTTAACAAAGAATAGATGGATAAATTGTGTTATATTCCTACAACTGAATTTGAAACAGCAATTAAAATCAACATGAGTTAATCTTATAAATATAGTGTTGACCAAAATAATAGATACTCTAAGATGCCATTTAAATAGTTTTTAAACAGGAAAAATTAGTCTATGATAATAGAGGTTAGATTAGTAGTTGCCTTTGGTGCAAAATGAGAGGCTACTGATTAGAAAGATTTCCAAGAGGAGAGCTTCATAGATACTGATAATTTTCTATTTCTTGACCTAGGTGGTAGTTGTATAGGTATGTTCACTTTACAATAATTCATTAAGCTATACTCTTATGATCTTCTGTATGTATGTATGTGTGTGTGTTTGTATGTTATACTTAATAATTTGTAAGGAAATGAAATTATTAGACAACAGAGGTATATAAAACTAAAGTGAGAGAATTACAGAATAATTATTTTAAAAAGAAAAAGCATTTTAGAAATGAAGACTAAAGTAGAAGGAACACAGATTAGACACTGTCTAATAAATAAAGAGATAAAAAAGATTTGAGAGAAATATAGAATAAAGACAATATGCAAAGGAGATCTAATATGTGTAACTGGGCTTTCTACAAAGAAAACCAAAGTAATGGAGCAGGATGATTATTTAAATTAAGATTTAAGTAAAACTTACTGAAAAAAGAAAATACTGAAATATAGATATTCAAAGGGTGCACACTACTTACTGGGAAATGGTAAACAGTGTAAAAGTACTAGACTCTGAAGTTATGGAGAAATATTCTTTGGACATACCAGAATTATGCCAAGTCATTTATAAGAAAAAATAAGTCTGGCATCAGAATTCTCAACAGCAACATTTTATGTAAGTAACCAATGGAGCAAATTTTATAATACTCAAGAATTAAGAAAATATGAGTCAAGGATTTTATACCCAGCCAAACTGTCCTTTGAGTCTAAAGGCCACAGATATATAGTAATAAACATGTAAAAGTTCAAGAAATATTGTTTCCATTAGCACTTTCTGAGAAATATAGCTCCTGACACTCAAGAGACTAAAGGAGATACTTCAGCAAAAGACTTACAGGTGAGCATTGAATATGCTTAACAGTAGAGCTCGACTAAAAGAAAGGGTAATTAAATAGTACATAAACATTACATTTTCTAATAATGTATAACTAATATAGTTGACACAAAATAAAAGGAGGAAAGAAAGTGAAATGTAAACTAAGTTTGCCAGTTAGCTGGGAGTAAAAGGTTACAACTTGCAGCTGACAAATCAAGATCATACAAGCTTATGTTCATGTAAAAGCACAAAGATTAAGAAACTCTGGTAATTAAAATTCCATTGTAGGAGAGAGGGGGAGAAAGAAGTGGTTATAAAATAATTTTAATATTAATTATAGTAAATGAATAGACAATATCTAAATAGAGAACCAAGATTATTAATATAGAGCAGATCTCAACTTCAGCACTACTGATATTTTGGCTGGATAATTCTTTGTTGTGGGGGAGTTATCCTGTGCATTGGAGGATGCTGAGAAGCAACCCTGGCCCCCACCCATCAGATGCCAGTAGCACCTACACCAGTGACAGTCAAAAATATTTTCAGTTATTGCCAAATGTTCTGTAGGAGGCAAAATTATCCCCAGTTGAGAACTACTGGTATAAAGGTATCAGCATAAATGTAATCAATAGAATCAAAACTTGTTAAATAACAAAAAAGACACTTCATTTAAAAAGAGCAAAGAAAACAAATCACATAGCAAAAGAATGTGTGTGGGGGTGTATTATATATATATAAATATATATATATATGGTACAAATCATTAAATAACAAACACAGTAGAAAAGAAAACAAAACCTTCAGTTATATCAATAAATATAAATGAGTTAAACTCACTAAGATATGAAGATTTTTAGAACAAAATCTAAACCTATGCTATATGCAGCATCACACCTAAAACAAAATTACCTTGAAAGGTAAAGAATAAAAGTATGGGCAAAGATCTATCAGGCAAATACAAATGAAAAAAAAAAGGCAGAGTTCTCTATCTTAGTTACATGCAAAGCAAAATTCAACCAAGAAGCATAATATGAGACAAAGAATGACTTTTTCTAATAATAATAGTTACAAACCATAATAAAGATAAAACATTACTAATACCTATGTACCAAATAACACAGCAACAACTTTCAAACAGCAGAAATTGCATGAGATTGAAAGGAAAAATAGAAACTCACTAATAAGAGGAAACTAACACTCTTAGTAAACTTGGATAGTTTAAGTGAGCAGAATAATTAGAATACAGAATAGTGAAACAATGCAATCAGTAAGGTGGATAATACACACTCAGTTCTCATATCCTGATAGAAAATATACCCTAATATAATAAGATAAAAAGAAGACCTTGGGAAATTTTATGAAAAAAATTAAATAATACATTCAGCATCAAATGACCACAATGCAATAAATTAGAAAATAATGATAAAAAAACAGACTCTATGAGATAGACCTAAAGCAGTGCTCAGAGGGGAATTCATTGCATAAGATACCAACATCAATAAAGATAAAATGAATTAAACATCCAACTTCTTCATGAAGATACACTGAAACCCATACTTTCATTTATTTTTTCCTAGCCAAATATATTCAAGATCAACACAACTTTTTTCCCTCAAGATTTGAGCTATTTATGCAAGTTTTAACAATAAACGCAAAAATTACATTCTAATTTCAATGTATAAAATATTAAAATACATTTTACTTTTCTTGCCAATAAATAAATAAATAAATAAGCCTAAATCTAATCTAATCATGCCTCTACCAATTTCTAACAAGAAACAGGATAGATGAGCATTTTAAACTTAACTACAAAGATGAAATCAGTAAAATCCAGACTGTGAGAAGCTTTACAGGACAAACAATCCAGTTTCTTCAACAAATAAAAGGAAAAAAAAAAGAGATGGAGCAAGAACCAAAAAATTAGAAGAGACTTAGATATCAACTAATCATAATGTATGAATCTAAATTGGATCCAGATTCAATCAAATAAAACTATAAAATAATAATAACAGATATTTGATAATATCAAGAAACTATCACATATTTAGATGTGATAATGGTATTATTTATGGTGAAACGAAAGAGTTTTTATCTTGAGAGATAAATGGTAAAATTTTTATGGAAGAAATAATATAATGTCTGGGATTTGCTTCAAAATAATGTGAGGAGGAAGAAAAGAGGAATGGATAGGCATGTGAATGGAGAATTGTTCATGGGTTCATAGTTATGGAGGTTGAATGATGGGAACATGAATATCCACCATATTATTCTGCCTACTTTTGTGCATGCTGAAAATTCTTCGTTAAAAAAAAAAGCACACATAGTTCAAGTACAGCCTTCACACTGAATAAAGAACAAACTCCACATATATATGTATTCTATTTTTCAAATGTTTATATACATTATCATGATAGACAAAATTCAAATACACTTAAAAAAAAAAAAGTACTGCTGGAACCCAGTGAGGTCGAGGCCCCAAAGGCTGAAAGGCAGAACTGGACTAAGAAGCAGGGTCAAAGCCATACTGCTAAGGATATGTGACAAAAGTCACGGTCAGTGATCATACCATACCATTTACCTAAGTGTTCATGAATGCCCAAGCACAGGAAGTCTGAGGGTTAGGAACTAATTTCACAGCACTGCCTTTATAATTTCTAAAATGTAAACACTACTCTGCCCCTTAATCTAAACAAAGCCATGTTTTATTACTCCAAACATTAAAACAATATTTTAAGTTACCAGTACATTATTCCATTGTCATAGAAAGATTCCCGAAGTATAAACACTTCAAAGAAAAAAGGAATGAAATATCATTCATACATGCTTTGGTTAAATAAATACAAGAAAGCTACCTTCTGAAAATATAATCAAATAGGGAGAAGCAGGCAAAAACAAAGGCACAGTCAATATCCACAGCAAGCAATCAGAAACTGTTAGTTTTCAAAGTAAAACATTCCTTACCCTATAACATCAATCACCTTCAAGAGCTCAGAGTCAAGCAGCATAGAAGCAGAAATGGGCTCCCAGAGATTATCACTTGCTATGATTTTCACTTGCTGGAGACCTTGATAGTTCAGCATTCTTCTTAACACCTTTCAGAGAGATAAGCAGAACAGAGGAAAGGTTAAAAATGAGTTTTCAGCGGCTGAATTACAACGAAGAAAGCTAAAATGTCTTCAAACTCAGCATCCTGGATGATAGTGTCAATATGATTCCTCAATAGAAATGTGCCTCGTGTTGGGGGGAAAAAGTATTATCACTAAGATAATCTACTTCATGGGAATGTAAGGAGAAAAAAAAAACTGAAGAGGTAAAAATGTTTTAGAGGGATTTTTCCCTCTGAATTTAAAATTATGTTTAGCCATAGAAAATTTGGGTGCAAGGGTGGAAATTTTTTTAAAAAAATCAGAGCAGTACTACCCATAAAAAAAACACTATTATCCTGGTATGCATTCTTTCATGAATTCTCTTATGCAGACACAATAAATTGGGATCAAATTAAATATACCATTTGGTAAATAAAATGCTTTAACTTAGTTTATTTTGAGTATTTTCCAATGTCTTTAAATATTCTGCCATTACTGAAAATATTACAGTTCTTAGTATTTTGTACCATACTAGAAGAAGAAATAAGAAATATTCTGCTGTTACCCTCAAGTCTTGAATAGGTATACACAAGACAGGCAATAAAATCTGCCTGTAGGACTATCCACCCACCAGATTAAAAGTAACAAGCTAAACTGTAACAGGAAATAAATGAACAAAGCACAGAGTGCCTACTCTGGTATTTAGTTCTGTACCTGGGCCCCATGAGGACTCTAAAAAAAGCACAAGATGGGGTCCTCACCGTTAGGTGGCAAACACTCACCAGGACACTAAAACTAACAGAATGTCCTAGAAAATCAGAGAGTAGTATATACTGAAATGTATGGATTGCCAATATATAAAACAAGACAAGAGAAAAGAAGACATTATTTCACCTAGGAGAAGGAGGTTCAGATTTCAAAACAGAAGTTTTTTGTTTTTTTTTTTAATAGGTCTTTATTGGAGTATAATTGCTTCACAATACCGTGTTAGTTTCAAAACAGAAGTAGTTTTTTTTTTTTTTTATAATGAAGCTGTTTTTCTTTCTTTTTTTTTTTTTTAATTTTAGGGAAGACTCTTTTATTTATTTATTTATTTTTATATTTATTTTTGGCTGTGTTGGGTCTTCGTTTCTGTGCGAGGGCTTCCTCTAGTTGCGGCAAGCGGGGGCCTCTCTTCATCGCGGTGCGCGGGCCTCTTCACTATCGCGGCCTCTCTTGTTGCGGAGCACAGGCTCCAGACGCGCAGGCTCAGTAGTTGTGGCTCACGGGCCTAGTTGCTCCGCGGCATGTGGGATCTTCCCAGACCAGGGCTCGAACCCGTGTCCCCTGCATAAGCAGGCAGATTCTCAACCACTGCGCCACCAGGGAAGCCCCAGAAGTAGTTCTTGATGAATGGGTGTGAATAAACCCACTGCTATACCCCCAAGCACTCTGAACTGTCAGGTTCATAGTAGCAGGTGCTCAATAAACATTGGTTGAATTAAGGTAAGAAAGAACAAAGAATTTCACAAGCTCTCTTTTCACTTTCTAACTTTTCTGAACTAAAGAAATTTCCAATTAATGTGCTCTTTTAGGAGGCAAATAATGAATCAATTCCACTCCGGAAGAAATCTGAACAGATCCTTAATAGTAAATAAAGACCAACTCTCAAGATTCAGTAGGACTGAGACTCCCAAGCTCTCTATTAGGAGACCAATCTTGAGTTTCATCACCCTGAAATTCCTTACTCTTACAGAGAGGAAGGAGAACAACTTAGTCACATTTGCATTTATCACAATATTATATCTATTTTTCTAGTGCTATTCCTAGACCATCACCTCTAAGATTGCTTACTTTTAAGTAAGTATATATTCAAATAATACTCCAAAATATACAAGTCTATAAGCTGTGTTTTATAATAGATTGCCAAAATCAGTATGAATAGCAGCATTCTTTGAGCAAAGTTTTATCTAATGTATTCCAAATGTTTTTGCTGTGGAACCCATCCCTTTCTGCCCCCTAAAAAGCCTAGATAGAAACCCTACCTATAAGATAAATGAAAAGGAAGCTGTTCTGATTGGACTGAATGAGGGTCCAGAGACTCACACATCCATTTCCATCCACCACCCTCAGATCCTAGATGGGATTTTCCAGACACAATTTAAAAACATCACTGAAAACCAGAGTAAATCATAAATACAATGTAAATAGCAAAAATAAAAGAAATAATAGGCTTGCCACCTTTACATACATTGCTTGTTTGTACTGTATTTATTTCTACTCTTAAAAACAAATCCTCATTATTTCCAGGGGCCATCTTATTATACTATACGGAATATATATTCATTAAGCTTATCGAACCTGAACACCTACATTCATCTGCCATTATTGAACCCTTTCAATAGGCATTTTAACAAACAGGACACAGATTCCAATAAAATCTTGCTACAAAAATGGCAAATGCAAACTAAAAGTTATTTCCTGAGACATGTTACTGCAGGTAAACTAAAGTTTCAGGGAAAAGGAAATGAAGTCTGAACTGTTTGAAACACTGATGATGAGTCTTAGAACAGGAATTACAGTCTTTCAAATCAGGTAAGCTGAATAAGAATGCAATGGAATCAGCAACAGACTCTTAATAGTAAAAAAATAAATAAATAAAATAAAATAACCACCTTAGTTGCAGACCATTAGTTTAAAAGAAAAAGGAAACTAAATTCTAATGCTTCTCATGTTTCCATCAAATGAAATGAACACAATTAAAGAGACATGTATAATCCCAAGGAGAAAAAAAAGCTATGAAATGTCAAATTCGGGAAGAGGAAAGCCCATGACTGCAGCAACACGGCCCACCTGACGATAGGGTTACACAGGACACAGCCACTAACTTGGCTCCTGCTCTGCCCTCCTGCTGCTCTCATCAGACCTGTACTCACAGCAGTCGTAACTTTCCATGAACAACTCTCGTGCTTCAATCTTACACTAGTACCACTGTCCCACCTCCAAACCACCACACTCTCACCACTTCACTGGTAATGCCTACAGCATGGAGTTAACTTTGACTTACCTGGCTCTGGCTGCATTCAGTCCTCTAAATCTATGCCTTCTCCTCCCCACAACTAGTGATTAAATTGTGCCATTACTGCAGTGAACATAATGGCCTACTGATGGCTCAGTGCCCCCACTTGTCTAATCCATCTTTCTCCACTTGCTCTTCCCCCAAATCCCTTTACCTCCCAGTCTTCACTTCTCCTCAAAGGCATGGCCCTGCCTTAGCAACCTGGGGAGTTCCTATCCATCCCACCTTGAAGATTCCAACTAGTCTTCCAACAGACTTCCCAAATCCACTCATGCAGAGGTGTCACCTCCTCTCTGTACCTTCTGACAACCCTGTGCATTATTGTGCCAAAGAAATTATAGCTGATATCTTAGTTGTTCATATGGGACTCTACAGTCCCCAGATGTTAACTCTTTTTGGGCAGAAACAGTACTTTTATCCTTGTATTCCAAGCACGTACACAATGCCTGACAAACTAGGTGTTGAGTAAATGCTTCCTGGCAGACTGAATGAATAAATAAATGAAAGAAATTTAGTGGATATTACCTGCTTAAAAACATAAGACACTCAATTTAAAGAAAAAATTTTTTAAAACTGAAAGAAAATATAACCACAAAATTATATTTCTTGGAGAAAAGACACATAAAACAAGACAAATATAACCATAAAGTAAACTAAAGAATATCTCCACCTGAAAAGTTAAACTGCCATTTGTTTTCCAATGACAGAAGGGGTTATTATTCTCAGATTTTCCTTTACTGAAAAATAGAAATAGTAGTAGTTACCTCATAAAGGAGGTAGTAAGAATTAAATAGAGATAAATATTTAGGGAAAGTGGCTCAAAAAGTAACACACTTTGCAAATGTTACTTGGTACCTATTTGCTAATCACAAATAGAAACATCCAACACACTCCAATATAATAGGCATTCCAAAGAAAACAAGAATGAGATTATATACTATAAATTTTGATATATGACAGTGAAAGAAAAATCTACATTTCTTGAAGTCCTAAAAATCTAAAATGATACAATTGTTTTTATAACGATTATCATAATTCCACAAATAATGAATATTTAAGTAGGAAAACTCAACACAACTCTACGGACAAAGGCAATTTGGGGCGTAGAGGGAATTACATATGCTTTAATCAGGAATATAAATATTATTAATATTTTGCTTGAATTTTATGTTATAACTAGCAAAACAAATAACTGTGCTATAAAAAATACGGTGTTCCTACTACTAATTTCCATGGAACCATAAAGGAATTTTTCACTAATAACTTAAAGATAAAAAGATTTTAAAGTTGTACAGACCTTGATATAATTGATGTCAAATGCCCTCTCATTCCAAATCTGCAAAACAGAAAGTCAAAATGTCAGAGCTGAAAGTTTTTGTGTCAGAAAGCAAATATTATCATTAATATTAACCTTTCCCCATTAATATTATCTCTCATCATCTTTCTTATCATCTGAAAATCCATTTTTCTTACTTAAGGGAATGTCCTGTTATTAAGTTTATAGATATTTATAAGACAACATAATTTTTAATTAAAATATTATTTTTAAAAACCTTAAAATATTTGGTGGGTATTTTTCAAAAAGTCACCTAATTCCAGAGATTTCTAAAAATGGAATATCCATTCAATCATTCAACAAAGATTGACAAGGCAATGTATGCCAAGGACTATAGCAGGCACTGGAGACCTAACAGACACGGGATTGTTATAATAATTCTTATAAGATCCCTACACACACACCCAAAAGCCAAGTATTAATCAGGACAAATGTACAGGAGTAATTTTTTTAGCGCACACAGAGAATCACAACGATGTGCTACATAACAAAAGCAAACTCTTAATGAAGACAGATAAAAGGAACATGCAGAAATCTCTCAGGCTTAGAATCATGTAGCAGGAGGTTTTAGAGTTGAAAGAGAACTTCCACGACTTTCAGTTTGCAGCTGAGAGATGGGCCTAGCCTCCAGGTACTCTTTTCAGCCTCCACTGATACTGGAAAGTGTTCTTATCAAAGAAGCTTCCTCACCATAGCTTGTAATTATCAAGAGTCTAAAAGAGATGTGAATAACCCATTATTTACCAGAAACATTTTCTAAGTGTGACTTTACCATAATAGAATGCTGCTCGACCCAAACCTACATTTAGTTTCACTAGGGGTTAAACATACCCTGACATTTAAGAAAGTTCTCAAACAATTTTGTTGTCATCTGGGGAAGGATAACAAAAACAAGTATATTCTTGCTTCTGGCTTCCTAGAGCCCTTGGCTCATCCTCACAGCCTATATCATGTCCTGTGATACTGTAGTTTATCTGTTCCAGTGTCTGCCTCTCTCACTGAACTCCTCAAGAGCTTATTAATCTTGGTATCCCTAAAACATAATAGTCACAATGCCTGCAACACAGTAGAAGCTCAATAACTGCTTGCTAATTGCACGAAAACTTTTAAAATCAGTTTTGACAGACAGCATATTAACAAGCAAAAGTGTACAGAGACCCACTATAAGTGTGTGTGAGGCTCTATGGGGTACAGTGCAGGGTGACGTATCCCTCCAGCCTGCCAACAGACCAGCTAGTAACACAAGATATCATGTCTTACATTTTTAAATCATTAAAAGGTGTTAAATAACAGTTTAGGAAAAGGGTAGGCAGATTTCTGCCAGCTTGCCAAATCTGGCCCACCATTTGTACTTTTTACAGCCTGAAAGCTAAAAATGGATTTTAACAGTTTTAAGTGGTTACATTTTAAGTGGTTATATAATTACCTACATAATATCCTTACTATTGCCTTTTGATCCACAAAGCCTAAAATATTTACTCTCTGACCCTTTAAGAAGAAGTCGGCCACCCTCTGGTTTAGGACCACGGAAGACTCATGGAGCAAAATGAGATTAATCATTCATTAAACTATATAGTAAACACAATATTGTTGTAAGAACTAGAGAAACTAGGGAAAGCTTGGAAGAAGGAGAATTTGAGCTGGGGTAGTACCAATAACAAAAACAAAGAAATAGTTCCGGGAGGCATATACTAAGTACAGTTTTCGAAAGTGGGAAGAATTTGGATGGGCAGAGAGAAAGAATAAATGGTGACATGTAGTTAATTTGTTAATAGACACCAATAGAACAAATTAGTCTCATGACACAAAGTAGTCAATAAAGTGCCACAAATTACTTTTAAAAATTATAAATAAATGTCCAAAGGTTAATCATGTTCTAAAAAATATATTACTAACTCCGATATAATCAATGTCCAGATCATGATAATGCTTGGCGCCCACAATCCAGGTCACGACATAGTAGGCAGTCAGCTGAAGATTTACATAAGGCCAGTTGAAACCTTTCCCCAGCCATCCAGGGAATGACCATGGCAGCCCTGCAGAGACGAAGAGGCAAAGTTGGAGTAGGTATAACAGTGCTGGCACTATTAAAAACAAAGCAAAATAAATCAAAAAGAATGAACACAGGCTAAGCAAAAAGCCAATAAAGATCTGACTAAAGGAAAGATTACACACCATGCACAAATTCTCAAAATCCCTTCCAGTTTATGAACACAGTAATTCCTTATTGATCCCGAGAGTCAGGTTCCATAATTCCAAATGCTCTTTCAAGAAAAAGAAATAAAAACAAACACCTCTCTCAATGATACTTACCAATATAAAGAAATGTAACCTACAATTTAACTTAACTTCCCCACCTCCTGCTAAAAAGATATGCAATGTTCAATTTTTGTTCTCTAAGGTCAAATCAAAGAGTTTTGAAAGGCTTATGCTTAACTAATTCTGTGAGGTAAGTACAATACAAATTCCTTATTCACTAGTGCATCTTCTTACAACTTGAAGCTATTTAAAGACTAATTAGTCAGGTAATCAAATTTAACAAAACTAGTTTGTCCTATGTCTATACAAATGCCATTGACTCAATAGGGAAATATACCTTTGTTACACGATACAGAACAAATAATCCACATTCTTCCAATACCCCAGTTATTATTAATCAAAAAAAAAAAAATGAGAAGAGTAGAGAAGCACTAATTAAGATTCTAAATCCTAATTCTCTTACTAATATATTAATATTAAAATAAGGTCAACATTAAGTTCCTTAACTGTTAATATATATTACCAATCTAGTTCACCACTGAAAAAAATTAAAATCAAAGTGACAAAATGCTTATTTTTCTAAACTCTAGAAGAATGCTTAAGTGTATCTACATAATAAATGTGACATTAAAATAATGGAATGTTTTAAAACAATGAAATGCCAAATACATTCTGAAGGCCCACCATGTGAAGTCTTTGTTAGGACATGGTTCAGCATGCCAGATTTTCTGCATTTAAATGAGAACTGACCTTGAAAACAGCACAGTGGGCAAGTATGTGCTGAAGTCAATGATGCTTTTTACTGCTCAAAACATTTCTGGAATCTCTTACAAAAGTCCATTTAGAAAGAACACACTGACCTCTTCATTTTTTTAACTTAGAAAAACTTATGCTTGTCCTTAAACTGGATGGTTGAAAATGATTTTTAAAATAACTTGAAATTAAGTCCTATAAAATGGATCTCATTAACACATGTAATTTAGCCTGAATGTGTAAGCCTGTTTAAAAAAATCAAATTCATTTCAAATGATAAAAGTATGTCACCACTGTGTATGTGTGAAATCTTTTATAGGTCTGTGCACTGCTACAGGAGAACAGTGCAAGCAGTACAGTCCCATTTAACAAACCATCCTGCCACTGGAATCTAAGCTCCACAAGGACAGGAATTGGGGGCTGGATTGTTCTAGGCACCCCCAATGCCTAGAACAGTGACCACCACATCCTTGAGGTTCAAAACAAACAAACACACAAACCAAAAAACATTTTTGTATGTACCTCATCTAGAAATGGGGTCTACTACTGCATGTAGCACACAATTTTTGCAAATAGTTGGGATATACTGCTGCATACAGTATACAATTTTATAAATAGTATTGCCCTTTTACAAATTTTGATGAGAAATTTTGTTGAGGAAATTAGTGTAGCACCACAAAAAGAAGAAAAAAACAGGGCGGCTTCCCTGGTGGCGCAGTGGTTGAGAATCTGCCTGCGAATGCAGGGGACACGGGTTCGAGCCCTGGTCTGGGAAGATCCCACATGCCGCGGAGCAACTGGGCCCGTGAGCCACAATTACTGAGCCTGCGCGTCTGGAGCTTGTGCTCCACAACAAGAGAGGCCGCGATAGTGAGAGGCCCGCGCACCGCAGTGAAGAGTGGCCCCCGCTTGCCATAGCTACAGAAAGCCCTCGCACAGAAACGAAGACCCAACACAGCCATAAATAAATAAATAAATAAATAAATAAATAAATACACACAAAAAAAGAAAAAATCAAAAACAACAGAATAAGGTTCTAAACCTGATTCTGACATTTACTAATTTTCTGACCTTAAGTCAGTGGTATAAGCTCTCTAAGCCTCCACTGCTTCTGTAAAATGAGAAGAGTAATGTCTTACTCCAGAGGTATGATAAATATCAGACACAATACATATGAGCAAAGAAAGAATCATGCCTGGCACGCGCTTTGCTGCTGGTAGCATACTGGTAGTATTAACAACATTATTAATACTACAGTATTAATAGATACTCCACATACATGGTTCAGAATTTAAAAATTAAAGGAAAACAGACTACAAAAGTACATCAAACTTCACTTCTTACCCATGAGTGTGACATTAGGGTTCCGTTTCTTAGCTTCCTTCATTAGCCACCACTCATATCCTCGGAAATAATTCTCGTCTAATTCATAGTGCATGTGGGAGGGCTCGGTGCCATCTGAATGGGAGAGAGCAAAACAGAAAGGAAACTATCTGTTAATGGTGCTTTGTAGGCCACTCTCCCCTACACACATAAACACATTTCAGAGAAGTAGTATTCCATATCCAATCCTGACGTAGGGCACATAAGAATAATCTTATATAACTTAAGGATGGATGATCAAAGCATAGTATTTCATTTTTTCATTACCATAAGCATCATAAAGGTCTTAAATAATAAAACCACAACTTTCTATTGTAAGCAGTGTTAAGAGAAGTGTTAGCAACTCATATAACTGAAAATTCCTAGGACTATATTCTGCTGGGATTTGGTCTCTCTGGGGTTTTCAAATCCCTATGTCCAACTTTAAGTTCAGATCACCTCAGCTTCCAGCTTCTCAATCCTAGAAGTGAATCCTGGGCTCCAAAGCCCCAATTTCCATACCCCATGCCTTGAGCTTGTAACATGTCTTGTTAAATCAAGACAACAGAATTTTGAGGAAAAAAGGAACAAGTACACTTTCCCACTGTAAGAAAATTCTATACTAACCTCTACAGGGTGTCAAGGTAGGTAAGTGACATCAGTCCTCACGTGTTACCACGTTTCACAAACATCTGCCCTTGTTAAGAAGGGCCTCAGAAGGAGAGGGGCCCTAGCTCTTTTCTTCTTAAAGGTAAACATCAGAATTCACAAGAACTACCTGCTTCTGTATCTCTACCTCTAATTTAGCTTCAGCAAATGAAGATGGCCAGTCATTATCAATTCTGCAAAATAGGGTTTGACAATAAAATGCATGTCTTCTTATAATAGGTTGGGGATAGTTTTGTTATGGGATTTTCTTTTGTTTTTCATTTGCATTGTTTCTTTCAGCATGAATTAAATACCAATTCCACTACACAGATATATCTATTTAACAAAAGTCACTTCCAAGTCACTAACAGGTACATGGGTATATAGACAATACTCTAAGGTTCACTATAATGGAATCTAACTGATAAAAAATAAGTTATATACAATCATTGAGAGAATTTTCTTCTTCCTGAAAACCAGAGACCTATAAATTTTTTAATTGACTACATGTACTACACAAAGCCAAAATTATGACAATGAAGATTGAAAATTTAGTGGTTAAAAATGATTTTATTTTTAAAAGACAAAAAAGCTGTATCTCTGAAATATCTCTGAAATTACTTATATTTTTGCCACATATTTTATTTAAAGCTAATAACATCTTACGTATTTTATACATCAAAATCTTTCTTTTTTTAACTTCTCAGTAAAATTCCAAACTCTCCCTATGCTCTGTCTAGTAAATATTAGTTTATAAAAAACTGTGGATTTGTTTACTACTTAGTACTTCAACTAAATAAGCAATCTAAAGTCCACAAGCTGCTTTGTATGGAAAAAATGCATATTTCGATGTAATATTTTAAAAATAATTAGAATGAAGAAGGAACAATAAAGAACAATCTAAGCAGTAATCAACAACAAAAATGTTGGCATTCTTTATATTCTGAACCCATAGTCCATAAGTTTAAGTATAGGTTTAAATACTGGGGGAAAACAATGCCATTCCACAAATACTCCTACCTGTTGTCTGCCCATCACCACCTATTTCAACTTTTAGAATATGCAAAGAGGCACCGAAGTTTGGCTGGGGAAAGAAGTAACAATATTAACACTGTGATTCATTGTATGAAGGAGAAAACACTTTAAGACAATTACTAATCACTGCCTTTGGTTTTGCAGATGAGAAAACCAAAGCAAAACTTCAAATAAACAGCAACTTATTCCAAAATTAATTTGCCTAGTTTTTTAAAAACTAGAATTGTGAAGGTACTAACGACTATTGGTGAAATTCACCACAGTTTCTAAGATATCACAGATACCATTAAATAATTATTTTCTCATTACCTTAAAGAGATAATCCAGTATTTGAGAACGATAGGGCTCTGGGTAATTTACTAGAAGTCGGGAGGTTGCCTAAAAAATAAAAGAAGTTTTCAAAAGTATGAATAAAACAAATCCAATAATGAACACCTTTTCAGAGTGCTTATGCATGCCATCTAGCATGCCCATATTTAGCCAGCTCTTGGGCAGCGCTGAGCTGTGGAAAGTCATTTCCCAGGTTATCTGTTTGCCTGTCTTGGTTTTGCCCATCATTGGGCAAATATGGCTGTTGTCTGTCCCATAGCTAAGACATAGGTTCCAAGCAACAACCAGGTTTCTCTTCTACTGAGATGAGGGTTGGCTGGGAGGTAAGCTTGCTAAGTCTATTGATGAATCTCATTATTACAAATTTATCTTGAGGACCTTGACTCACAGAGTGGTTTTTAGAAGAAATGAAACAGTTTCTCTGTCTTAAGGCTGTTTGTCAACTACAATATCTGGGGGCCAGAATGGGAAAGATGAATCTCAGGTAATTTTTCCCCTCAACATCTTGCAAGAAAATATTACAAGCAGCACTGCTTAAAGGAACCTCCACTCTCCTCATTCTTATTAGAGATTTATAGGTGTTACCTCTTGCTATTAAGAATGACCACACAGTGATTCCCCAGGCCAGGCTGTACTAAGGAAACCTCACACAAGACTTTCCATCAGAATGGAAAGAGAGAGGTGGAAGATGCAGGAAATAACACTTGATCACACCTAAACCATGGCTGATGACTGTTTGAACAAAGAAACCACAGAATCAATAACCCAGCACTTATGTATACTTTGGGGAGCAACAGGAACTAGGGCAATAAAGAGAGAGGTTTCAACATGAAACAACCAGCACCGTGCCAGCTGCACGCCAAGTGCAAGACTTGACTTCCATGGGGCTTGATGTTCTATTTGACTCTCATATATGCTACCACTGACATTCTGGTGGTGTCTCAGACCCAGAACCTTCCCAGCCCCTGCCACTGACACACAGGCCCATGGAGCTACTCTCTAGCCACCACAAGCTCAACACATCCCCAACCAAACATAGCACTTTTTCCTAAATCTGTTTTCTTCTCATGTATTTGCTATCTTAGTAAAGAACAACACCTGTCTGAGCCATAAATTTAGGGTCACCCTTTCATCAAACTTTCCATCTATCTTCAGTCACCAAGACCTCCTTAATATCTCTCAAATCCATCCCTTCATCTTCAACCCCATTACCTTCATCTAGGCTCTCCTCAATTATTAGAACAGCCTAAATGGTTTCAGGGTCTCCCATCTGCCTCCCCATATTTTATCCTCCATACTACTTGCCAGATTAATCTTCCCAAAACAAAAACCTAACCATGAAACTACTCTGTTTAAACCTGCCAAGACTTCCCTCCCCCAAGAGCTTTCAGGATAAAGTTCAGACTGTTCAGTTTTATACCCAAATCCCTTAATTATTTGGATTCTAACTCTGACACTTTACCCCTTATCACTCTCACACCATCTATCTAGGTCTAACAAACTAATTTTTCTCTTTCTTCTGTCTGGAATGCATTCTACACCCTCATTTGGCCAAATCCAATTCATCCTTCAGCTTTCAGGTCAAACTCCACCTCTTCAAGGAAGAATACCTTCTGCTCCTCCCCATAAGTTTGACGTAAGTCAGGGGTCCCCAACTCCCGGGCCACAGACCGGTACAGTCGGTGGCCTATTAGGAACGGGGCTGCACAGCAGGAGGTGAGTGGTGGGCGAGCGAGCAAAGCTTCATCTATATCTACAGACGCTCTCCATTGCTCGCATTACCGCCTGAGCTCCACCTCCTGTCAGCATTATGGTGAGTTGTATAATTATTTCATTATATATTACAATGTAATAATAATAGAAATAAAATGCGCAATAAATGTAATGCACTTGAATCATCCCGAAACCTTCCCCCCTCCCCCGGTCCATGGGAAAATTGTCTTCCACGAAACCGGTCCCTGGTGCCAAAAGGGTCAGGGACCACTGACGCAGATTGGACTGTGGACTCCCTCGGCACAAGGTTCACATGGCTACCATAACTCTTCTATCCCTGCACCCTCATCACTGCTTTACTTTTCTGTTTCACCTCTAAGTTCCTCGAGGACAAGGACTGTGTCTTATTCAAGTTCATATCCCCATTTATTCTATTATTCAATAACTATTTATTTAATATCTTTTATGTTATCATTTGTTGCACTGCACAGGCAACATAATATAGGCTTTGCGTCCATGAAGCTGGTATCCTGATTACATCATTTACAAGCAGTGTGACCAAGGGCAATTTATCATAAAGTGGGTTATCTTATTCATTCAGCTGTCCTCAGACTAAAATAAGGTATATGTAAAGGACTTAGCACAGTAGCTGGCACATAGTAAGCTCTCAAGAATTGACAGGCACTGTATACACAAATTGTTTTTAAAAATAGAGTCACTTTCTCAAAGAGCTTACAGACTAGCAGAGGCTCAAATATTAAAGTGAATGAATGCTGTATATGCACACTAATCTATCCTTGACCCAAGGTAAACAATGCGGCCTGCTCTGCATTATGCTAACGATATACATCGTTAGATATACATAACGATATACATCGTTAGAACAATGTGTTTCACTGTTTGGGGGTTATTTTGCTCTCTGTGCTCTTCTATCCCTAACACAGAAAGTGCCAACTTTGAGTAACCACACCACATCATTACTCTATTGCAAGCCTATAGTCACACCCAATGCAAAAGCATTAGTCAATGGCAATAGTCAGTTAGGAGCAGTACAGCCAAACGTTGAAATGTACCATGAAGCAACAACAAATTACCAAATTACTAATCACGCTCCCTGAATAAGGCCTGGAGCTCTTTACAAGCAGCCCAGGAAGCCTTAGCACAGTAGCTGGAACATAGTAAGCTCTCAACAAATGGCAGGCATTGTATAACCAAACTGGAACACATTTTTCATTTAAAATCCTTGGAATAACTTCCTCCCCACTAATCTATGAAACAGAATGATACTAACCAAAATTAGTCATGTGACAGATGCCAGCCTGTGCTTTGACATCTATCCTCACAATGTTCCTACCAGGTAGGTATCACTGTGTCCCCAGGGAGGTTAAATAACCTGCCCAAGGCTGTACAGTGAGTGGCAGGGCCCAGAACAGATCCTTAGCAATCTGCTCTTAAGTCCACGCGCACCATACTGCCTTCCCTATCAAATATGAAGATTCCAAACACTTACTGCCACAAACTGTGCTAGGTACCAGGGACCTCAGAAAGAAGTTGAAAGTAGTGTACAAATATAGTGTTGCAACCATTTTCATTCAATCGGTATTTACCGAACTTCTAAGATGAGTGATGCATTACACATAAGGACACTATTAGAATAGATAACAGCCTGCTATTCTGAGTTATGAAACAATTCTTCTCATTTTAATAATTTTAAACTGAGTTAATAAACATAAAATAACAAAACATTTCCATTTTCAGCAAGTTAAACAATGGATTTAATATCAAAGTAAAGATATTAGGACATTATGAGTCCTCATTTTATGAAATACTGGCTATTCCAGGTTTAAACCACAAAAATAAAAAGGAGAATGGTAGTAGTAAAGAATAAATACATTAGCCCATTAGTCTACTGTTTACCTTGAAATATGCACCAGCACCTATGAGTGAGGTTGCAACATTAGGAAATAAAAGTGTAAAAATCAGCTGGGTTAGGGAAAAGATTTTTTTTCCCACAGTAGAAGGTCAGATCTGTGATCAGACTACAGACCAAGTTATCCACTGGCTTTTCCTTCTTGTAATGCAAATGCATAACTTAAGCTCTGATCGCCGAGGCATCCACTTTTCAAAAATAATTATGTTTTATGGTATGTCTACTTAAAAATAGTCACCCAAATCTCGTTGGTAACTTGAAACCTTAGAGTTTTGCTAAGTTAAATGATGGAAATTCATTAAATATATAGATAACTTCCGAATAATATAAAATGCTAAAACATTAACTACTGAACATAGGTTTATCTACTTTTGGTTTCTTATCACAGAGAAACAAAAGATATTTAGATCTGTTAGTAAACATGTCTTGTGCTACAATGAAAAACTGTACAAAAAAAGAAGCATATGCTTCTAGAAATTATAAAATGTATTCATAAATTTGCCAACCTACAGAATACTGGTATAACAGTTCACAATTGTTTACTTCCTAGTTTTCACTAGAAATTAAGGTTTATAAGAGTCAAGCATTCTAACTAATATATGTAATTAAAATACTAGAAATAATAAGGGAAACAATTCTATCAAGGAAAGTAGGATGTATTTTGGCTAAGAAAAGGTATGAGGTAGGGAGATGTATTTTTGTTAGGGAAATTAAAGTAATTTTGTCCTAAAGTAGACAAAATGAATGGATATAGAAGCTGGGGAAAGAGAGAGACAGAGAGAAGAAGAGAGGGAATTTTACCTGTGTAGTCAAGCTAGCTAAAAATGAAATAAATTTATTAGAAGGATTTTTTAAAATAAACTTTAATAGTATACTTATGTAAAACTAAAACTTAATTATCTTTCATCTGCTAAAAAGACAAATTTTTATTAGACTATTGGTCTGCTCTTGATAAGCCTGTGAAAGGTTTTTCTTTACCTTTTAAGTAACCTGCCTAGGAAATAAAGATTCTGTGTTTTATGAAAATAATATTCTATGCTTCACATTATCTTTACTGAATCTTTAATTACTTAAAAAAAACAAACAAACCTGAGTCTTCTCTATTAAAAGAGCTAAGGTTGTGTGTTTGAGGGGGGGGTTAAACTGGTATTAAAATAAGTAACTTTATGTATTTGCCTGTGAAGTTCTTGTCATTTTGGTTAAATGGATAACTAAGTATTATTTCACAGTGACCAACAATCCTATTTAATCAAGTGTTTTAACACCTTTTGATATTTTGACAAACTTCCCAAAATCAAATTCTAAATGAAGTCTTTTTGACCTCAAAATAACTTTGAGATTTTCCAGATGGGCCCTGGAACATCTCAAAAGATGTGGTCTTTCTCCTTATAAAAAGACAGACATTAAACTAATTAGGCTTATTTGGTATGTTAAATTGCATGGGAAGCACTGTCAGAGACATAATGCTAAACCTTCTTTAGGTTATATTTGTATTGACATATGTTACTAATATATGTGTTCCAGAAATTACATGAAATTCCTAGATACCTGCTATATCCTGGTATAATGTTATCACTAGTAATTCTAGTTATTATCTTAAAATGTTGTTATGTCACAGAAATAACCTAATTTCCTTGTCATTTACATTATAATAAACTTTATCAGATCTTTAACATGGTCGTGTTTAAGTCTTTTTGCCATTTACCCTGATGCTTTTGCAAAAGTGTTCTTCGAAAAGCGCTTCATCTTCAAGAAGACTTGTGGAAAGGACTCTAACTTAAAGTACGGGATTCTGATAATTTTCAGATCATATTGCTCAACTGGGTAAGAGTTTACAGAACTCTAAGGTAAAAAAAGATTCATAAAACTGCTGACTAAAGATCAAGATCAATCAGAATTAATTACAAGGAACTGAATGAACTGATGAGGATAATGATAATTTTTATGACTTTTTGTCTGAAACACTGTTAGTTCTTGAATGGTTTTTTTTTTCCCCCAGACTTAAGGAAACCTTTTTTTCTAAGCTGTCTATGACTTACAGCAACTTGGTAAAGCGTACCCTTGTAGACAAAGACAAAACAAATTTCTCCCTACCTGATCCCTTAAGAATTTAGAAACTCTTAGTGAGTATTCTCATTTTCATAGCAATATATTTATTTGCGTAAGTTCCTAAGAATCTGTCCTCCTTGTAACAGGACACAATTGGAAACATTGATTATATTACCAAGGTTTTAACTGGAATGTCGTATTTGAGAGAGATGCACATAGACTCAGATATGACCAGACAGAATTAAGGAACTAAGGTTGACTTATGGAGCCAATAAAGCTCCTTGGAAAAATCAGCCTGGCAACTTGCTTACAGAAGCCTTACCAGGTGAGTAAGGAAGGTCGCTTCCTGGCAGATGTAGGAACCTCAGGATATTTGGCAGACCTCGAGAAGAAAGGAATTCACCCAAATCTATCAGTACTGCAGGGAAAGTCTGATGGTAAGCTCATAGCTTGGCTTCCTACCTTGAGAGAGACTTCTAAGAGTCCAATCTGTGATTCCTTGTGTGAAGGTCCAGCAGAGTATACTTGAAAGAGCCTATATGGTCTATCACTATTCTTGTTGCACTTAATAAATAATAAATAAATTAATTATTAAATAATCAGGCCAGACTTATTTTGCAAGTAAATTAGCCTTATTTGGGTTATCTCTGATAAAAGGTGGGGGGAAGGGGAAACTATAGGACACCCTGTGGATATCAGATTTTAGTCCTGTTAATTGCCTTTGAGGTTTGTTTTCTACCTGTAAACTGGACTGAATACTGAATTCTTCTCACTTCCTCTAATATCTGGCTACAACTCTCCAGATATTATTTCCAATTTTTTCCCACCTTTCTGACTTGGAATTATTGAGAACTAAAATTGCCCTTTTCCTGAAGCCATGCAAGCTAAAGTCGGACAACTAGATATAAACTCCAGAGAAATCACTACAACAGTTCATGTATGAACAATCTTCGTGCCTCTTGCTGTATGGACCACTCAGAAAGAACCCCCCCACCACCAGAGATATTCAAACTACAAACCAGGAAAATCTATGACTGCCACCATCTGTCCCCAACCCGTCTGAAGATGCTTCAAGTCTTACATCTAGAAATCTCAACTGGCTACCCTCAGGACTCAGACTAGGTTTATAATCTGCTCCAACCACTAACCATTGTTTTTCTTTTGTTTCCATAGAAATGCCTCTTATGAAATAACCTGAATCAAATATTTGCACCATAGAGGCCTAACTTTATAAACGCACCTGCATCGCTGCCTCCTCAAATCAGACACAATCCTTTAATTGAACTGACCTATTCTAAGAGAGTGGTTGGGTGCCATATGGAGCAATCCACCAACTCAGCACAGATTCAAACCTACTTACACCAGATGTCCCAAGATGTTAATCATAACATTTTCTAATCTTTGAACGGATCCCTAGGGCCCCAAGATCACTGACCTCGTTTCAAGGTGTAACCCTTTAAGCTTGGGTCAATGGCTACCAGCTGGATTTCAGGACTATTGCTTGTACAATATAATTATTATAGGAGTGCTACTAAAATCCTTTCTAGGTTACAACATGCCCTATCCCTGACTTTTAGTAAATCAGCTACTCAGGCAGTTAATGTCTTCACTACTGACTCTGATGCCTAGGCACCAAGGGTGGATTGTAGTGTAATCCCCAACAGTTGGCTTTTCCTTTTTTGTAATGGAAGGGCAGGACTTAAGCTTTGATTGCAAGGCATCCACTCCAGAGTTATCCACTTCAGAGATACCTCTCTCAAATAAACACACTGCCAGCTACAGAACTAGATAAAGAGCCAGGCTGGGGTTGGCGGGAGGGGGTGGGAGGGATTCTTTGTTTTAGAGATCTTGGTTGATTTTGATAACTGACCATCATTAGGGTCACTTATTTTTTCTCTTCCTGCACTTTAAATTTCTACTCTTAAGTTTTGAACTCACCAATAAAAAGTGAGCCCACAAAACCCTAGGCCTCACCCTTGACCCTAATGAAAGCAGAACCCCAGGCCCACACCCCCCTCTCTACCTACAACCTCCCTGTGTGGCCGAGGTGTGCCATGTGCTTTCCAGGACCTGTGAGTAATAAACTTTTTATTTTCAAAGTTTTCTGACGGTTATCACTGAGGGCATCTTGCAATCATAGTAAAAAGCACACAGAGGAGCTTCAAGGTGGCAGAAGAGTAAGACGTGGAGATCACCTTCCTGCCCACAAATACATCAGAAATACATCTACATGTGGAGCAACTCCTACAGAACACCTACCGAATGCTGGCAGAAGACCTCAGACCTCCCAAAAGGCAAGAAACTCCCCATGTACCTGGGTAGGGCAAAAGAAAAAAGAAAAGACAGACACAAAAGAATAGGGATGGGACCTGCACCAGTTGGAGGGAGCTGCGTGAACACAGCCTGAAGGGGGCTAGTGGGCCACAGCTAGCCAGGAGGGAGTATACGGGAAAAGGTCTGGAACTGCTGAAAAGGCAAGAGACTTTTTCTTCCTATTTGTTTCCTGGTGCACGAGGAGAGGGGATTAAGAGCGCTGCTTAAAGGAGCTCCAGAGACGGGCGCGAGCCACGGCTATCAGCGCGGACCCCAGAGATGGGCATGAGATGCTAAGGCTGCTGCTGCTGCAGCCACCAAGAAGCCTGTGTGCCAGCACAGGTCACTCTCCACACCTCCCCTCCTGGGAGCCTGTGCAGCCCACCGCTGCCAGGGTCCCGTGATCCAGGGACAACTTCCCCGGGAGAACACACGGCGCGCCTCTGGCTGGTGCAACATCACAGTGGCCTCTGCCGCCGCAGGCTCGCCCCGCATCCGTACCCCTCCCTCCCCCCGGCCTGAGTGAGCCAGAGCCCCCGAAGCAGCTGCTTCTTTAACCCCGTCCTCTCTGAGCGAAGAACAGACGCCCTCAGGCGACCTACACACAGAGGCGGGGCCAAATCCAAAGCTGAACCCCGGGAGCTGTGCGAACAAAGAAGAGAAAGGAAAATCTCTCCCAGCAGCCTCAGGAGCAGCGGAAAAAATCTCAACAATCAACTTGATGTACCTGCATCTGTGGAATACCTGAATAGACAATGAATCACCCCAAATTGAGGAGGTGGATTTTGGGAGTAACGATATATATTTTTTTTTCCCTTTTTCTCTTTTTGTGAGTGTGTATGCATATGATTCTGTGTGTGATTTTGTCTGTATAGCTTTGCTTTTACCATTTGTCCTAGGGTTCTGTCCTTTTTTTTTTCTTTTCTCTTTTTAATAAACTATTCAGCACTTGCTATCATTGGTGGATTTGCTTTTTGGTTTGGTTGTTCTCTTCTTTCTTTCTTTTTTTTTTAATTACTTTAAAAAATTTTTTTAATAATTATTTTTTGGTTTTTATGTTAATAACTTTTTTATTTTATCTTATTTTATTTTATCTTTTTCTTTCTCTCTTTTTTTCTCCCTTTTATTCTGAGCCGTGTGGATGACAGGCTCTTGGTGCTCCAGTCAGGCATCAGGGCTGTGCCTCTGATGTGGGAGAGCCAAGTTCAAGACATTGGTCCACCAGAGACCTCCCAGCTCCACGTAATATCAAATGGTGAAAATCTCCCAGAGATCTCCATCTCAATGCCAAGACCCAGCTCCACTCAATGACCAGCAAGCTACAGTGCTGGACACCCTATGCCAAACAACTAGCAAGACAGGAACACAACCCCACCCATTAGCAGAGAGACTGCTAAAATCATAATAAGGTCACAGACACCCCAAAACACACCACCAGACATGGGCCTGCCCACCAGAAAGACAAGATCCAGCCTCATCCACCAGAACACAGGCACTAGTCCCCTCCACCAAGAAGCCTAAACAACCCACTGAACCAACCTTAGCCACTGGAGGCACACACCAAAAACAACGGGAACTATGAACCTGCAGCCTATGAAAAGTAGACCCCAAACACAGTAAGTTAAGCAAAATGAGAAGACAAGGAAACACACACCAGATGAAGGAGCAAGGTAAAAACCCACCAGACGTAATAAATGAAGAGGAAATAGGCAGTCTACCTGAAAAAGAATTCACAATAATGATAGTAAAGATGATCCAAAATCTTGGAAATAGAATGGAGAAAATACAAGAAATGTTTAAAAAGGACCTAGAAGAACTAAAGAGCAAACAAACAATGAGGAACAACACAATAAATGAAATTTAAAACTCTCTAGAAGGAATCAATAGCAGAATAACAGGCAGAAGGACGCATAAGTGACCTGGAAGATAAAATAGAGGAAATAACTATCGCAGAGCAGAATAAAGAAAAAAGAATGACAATTCTGGGACAATATAAAACGCACCAACATTCGAATTATAGGGGTTGCAGAAGAAGAGAAAAAGAAAAGGACTGAGAAAATATTTGAAGACATTATAGCTGAAAACTTCCCTAATATGGGTAAGGAAATAGTTAATCAAATGCAGGAAGCACAGAGAGTTCCATACAGGATAAATCCAAGGAGAAACATGTCAAGACACATATTAATCAAACTATCAAAAATTAAATACAAAGAAAAAATATTAAAAGCAGCAAGGGAAAAACAACAAATAACATACAAGGGAATCCCATAAGGTTAACAGCTGATCTTTCAGCAGAAACTCTGCAAGCCAGAAGGGAGTGGCAGGACATATTTAAAGTGATGAAAGGGAAAAACCTACAACCAAGATTACTCTATCCAGCAAGGATCTCATTCAGATTTGACGGAGAAATTAAAACCTTTACAGACAAGCAAAAACTAACAGAATTCAGCACCACCAAACCAGCTTTACAACAAAGGCTAAAGGAACTTCTCTAGGCAGGAAACACAACACAAGGAAAAGACCTACAATAACAAACCCAAAACAATTAAGAAAATGGTAATAGGAACACACGTATCGATAATTACCTAAAATGTAAATGGATTAAATGCTCCAACCAAAAGACACAGACTAGCTGAATGGATACAAAAACAAGACCCGTATATATGCTGTCTACAAGAGACCCACTTCAGACCTAGGGACACATACAGACTGAAAGTGAGGGAATGGAAAAAGATATTCCATGCAAATGGAAATCAAAAGAAAGATGGAGTAGCAATTCTCATATCAGACAAAATAGACTTTAAAACAAAGAGTATTACAAGAGACAAAGAAGGACACTACATAATGATCAAGGGATCAATGCATGAAGAAGATATAACAACTGTAAATATTTATGCACCCAACATAGGAGCACCTCAATACATAAGGCAAATACTAACAGCCATAAAAGGGGAAATCGACAGTAACACAATCATAGTAGGGGACTTTAACACCCCACTTTCACCAATGGACAGATCATCCAAAATGAAAATAAATAAGGGAACACAAGCTTTAAATGATACATTAAACAAGATGGACTTAATTGATATTTATAGGACATTCCACCCAAAAACAACAGAATACACATTTTTCTCAAGTGCTCATGGAACATTCTTCAAGTATCTTTTCTGCCCACAATGCTATGAGACTAGATATCAATTACAGGAAAAAATATATAAAAAATACAAACACATGGAGGCTAAACAATACACTACTTAATAACCAAAGGATCACTGAAGAAATCAAAGAGGAAATCAAAAAATACCTAGAAACAAATGACAATGAAAACACGACGACCCAAAACTTTTGGGATGCAGCAAAAGCAGTTTTAAGAGGGAAGTTTATAGCCATACAATCCTACCTTAAGAAACATCTCAAATAAACAACCTAACATTACATTTAACACAATTAAAGAAAGAAGAAGAAAAAAACCCCAAAGTTAGCAGAAGGAAAGAAATCATAAAGATCAGATCAAAAATAAATGAAAAAGAAATGAAGGAAAGAATAGCAAAGATCAATAAAACTAAAAGCTGGTTCTTTGAGAAGATAAACAAAATTCATAAACCATTAGCCAGAATCATCAAGAAAAAAAGGGAGAAGACTCAAATTAATAGAATTAGAAAAGAAAAAGGGGAAGTAACAACTGACACTGCAGAAATACAAAGGAACATGAGAGATTACTACAAGCAACTATATGCCAATAAAATGGAGAACCTGGAAGAAATGGACAAACTCTTAGAAATGCACAACCTTCCAAGATTGAACCAGGAAGAAATAGAAAATATGAACAGACCAATCACAAGCACTGAAATTGAAACTATGATTAAAAATCTTCCAACAAACAAAAGCCCAGGAGCAGATGGCTTCACAGGAGAATTCTATCAAACATTTAGAGAAGAGCTAACACCTATCCTTCTCAAACTCTTCCAAAATATAGCAGAGGGAGGAACACTCCCAAACTCATTCTATGAGGCCACCATCACCCTGATACCAAAACCAGACAAAGATGTCACAAAAAAAGAAAACTACAGACCAGTATCACTGATAAACACAGATGCAAAAATCCTCAACAAAATACTAGCAAACAGAATCCAACAGCACATTAAAAGGGTCATACACCATGATCAAGAGGGGTTTATCCCAGGAATGCAAGGATTCTTCAATATACGCAAAATCAATCGATGTGATACACCATACTAACAAATTGAGGGATAAAAACCATATGATCATCTCAATAGATGCACAGAAAGCTTTCGACAAAATTCAACACCCATTTATGATAAAAGCCCTGCAGAAAGTAGGCATAGAGGGAACTTACATCAACATAATAAAGGCCATATATGACAAAGCCACAGCCAACATCGTCCTCAGTGGTGAAAAACTGAAACCATTTCCACTAAGATCAGGAACAAGACAAGGCTGCCCACCCTCACCACTATTATTTAACATAGTTTTGGAAGTTTTAGCCGCAGCAATCAGAGAAGAAAAAGAAATAAAAGGAATCCAAATTGGAAAAGAAGTAAAGCTGTCACTGTTTGCAGATGACATGACACTATACACAGAGAATCTTAAAGACGCTACCAGGAAAGTACCAGAGCTAATCAATGAATTTGGTAAAGTAGCAGGATACAAAATTAATGCACTGAAATCTCTTGCATTCCTATACACTAATGATGAAAAATCTGAAAGTGAAATTAAGAAAACACTTCCATTTACCACTGCAACAAAAAGAATAAAATACCTAGGAATAAACCTATCTAAGAAGACAAAAGACCTGTATGCAGAAAATTATAAGACACTGATGAAAGAAATTAATGATGATACAAATAGATGGAGAGATATACCATGTTCTTGGATTGGAAGAATCAATATTGTGAAAATGACTATACTACCCAAAGCAATCTACAGATTCAATGCAATCCCTATCAAACTACCACTGGCATTTTTCACAGAACTAGAACAAAAAATTTCACAATTTGTATGGAAACACAAAAGACCCCGAAGAGCCAAAGCAATCTTGAGAAAGAAAAACGGAGCTGGAGGAATCAGGCTCCCGGACTTCAGACTATACTACAAAGCTACAGTAATCAAGACAGTATGGTACTGGCACAAAAACAGAAATATAGATCAATGGAACAGGATAGAAAACCCAGAGATAAACTCATGCACATATGGTCACCTTATCTTTCATAAAGGAGGCAAGAATATACAATGGAGAAAAGACAGCCTCTTCAATAAGTGGTGCTGGGAAAACTGGACAGCTACATGTAATAGAATGAAATTAGAACACTCCCTAACACCATACACAAAAATAAACTCAAAATGGATTAAAGGCCTAAATGTAAGGCCAGACACTATAAAACTCTTAGAGGAAAACATAGGCAGAACACTCTATGACATACATCACAGCAAGATCCTTTTTGACCCACCTCCTAGAGAAATGGAAATAAAAACAAAAATAAACAAATGGGACCTAATGAAACATCAAAGCTTTTGCACAGCAAAGGAAACCATAAACAAGATGAAAAGACAACCCTCAGAATGGGAGAAAATATTTGCAAATGAAGCAACTGACAAAGGATTAATCTCCAAAATTTACAAGGAGCTCATGCAGCTCAATATCAAAAAAACAAACAACTCAATCCAAAAATGGACAGAAGACCTAAATAGACATTTCTCCAAAGAACATATACAGATTGCCAACAAACACATGAAAGAATGCTCAACATCATTAATCATTAGAGAAATGCAAATCAAAACTACAATGCAATATCATCTCACACTGGTCAGAATGGCCATCATCAAAAAATCTACAAACAATAAATGCTGGAGACGGTGTGGAGAAAAGGGAACCCTCATACACTGTTGGTGGGAATGTAAATTGATACAGCCACTATGGAGAACAGTATGGAGGTTCCTTAAAAAACTAAAAATAGAACTACCATACCACCCAGCAATCCCACTACCGGGCATATACCCTGAGAAAACCATAATTCAAAAAGAGTCATGTACCACAATGTCCACTGCAGCTCTATTTACAATAGCCAGGACATGGAAGCAACCTAAGTGTCCATCGACAGATGAATGGATAAAGATGTGGCACATATATACAATGGAATATTACTCAGTCATAAAAAGGAACGAAATTGAGTTATTTGTAGTGAGGTGGATGGACCTAGAGTCTGTCATACAGAGTGAAGTTGAAGTAAGTCAGAAAGAGAAAAACAAATACCACATGCTAACACATATATATGGAATCTTAAAAAAAAAAAAAAAAAAAAGGTCATGAGGAACCTAGGGGCAAGACGGGAATAAAGACACAGACCTACTAGAGAATGGACTTGAGGACATGGGGAGGGGGAAGGGTAAGCTGGGACAAGGTGAGAGAGTGGTAGTGTATATATGGACATATACACACTACCAAATGTAAAATAGATAGCTAGTAGGAAGTAGCCGCATAGCACAGGGAGATCAGCTCGGTGCTTTGTGACCAGCTAGAAGGGTGGGATAGGGAGGGAGGGTGGGAGGGAGACGCAAGAGGGAAGAGATATGGGGATATATGTATATGTATAACTGATTCACTTCGTTATAAAGCAGAAACTAACACACCACTGTAAAGCAGTTACACTCCAATAAAAACGTTAAAAAAAAAAAAAAGAAGAAGCACAAGGGCCAGTCCCTCCACAGCACTGGTTATCAATAGGCTGAGACCAGCCCAAAACATCCATCCAGCAAGCAAGCATTCAAGCTGGTTCTGAATTGCATCTAAGGATACAAGCACCAATCTGACTCAACCCAACAAACAACCCATTCAACCCATTCAAGAGTTCTGCCTTACCATTTTCAAATAAAATCAGTTCTAGCTATGATCTTGGGTATAAAAAAGAAAATCCCTCTCACCCAAAGATCTGCCACCATAAACCCCATGGACCCAAAAGCTATAAACACAAGGGGATAAAACAGACAAGACAAAGGTTACAAAGAGCATGAGACAGGACTAAGTAAATTGTCAGGAGCCAAGAACAACCATGCTACTGTGGCAAGCTCCCAGGCCTAGGAGCCACCCATCAGCATGACTAGGGAACTAAGGAAATTACCAGCTGTGCCCACACAAATTTTGCATTAAGCTGGAATGGCCCTCATGTCTCCCTTAACATAAGTATTTTAGAATGCCCAGATAATACGAACTTATCCCAAGTGACACAGCCTAGAAAAGATTAAAGAAACATGCCAATTAAATGCAATTAGCATCCTGGATGGGATCCTGAAACCGAAAAAGAGCATTAAGTAACAACTAAGGAAATATGAAAGGAAGTACAGACTTTCATTAACGTAATCAATATTGGTTGGGACAAATGTCCCGTACTAATGTGGGATGCTGATAACAGGAGAAAACTGGCTGCAGGGTATATGAGAACTCTGTATTGTCTTGGCAACTTTTCTGTAAATCTAAAACTATCTTTAAATTAAGATTTTATTTAAAAAATAAGAAACCGCTTGCTCCAGAGATCCTTGAATAAGGAAAATAGTTCTCTCAACATTTAGTATGAGAAGCCACTGGCGCATTTGTTAAAAAGCAGATTCTCAGGCCCCACTCCAGAACTGTAAAGTCAGAATGGGAGCTGGCGGGGAGGCCAGAGTCTGCATTTAAACAAACGGACCAGGTGATTCTTATGCATCTTAACAGTGGTGAGTCACTATCTTGACTGGTGACCCATTGTTTCCCTCTCCTCACACACATAAATAGCCACCAATGAGGCATTGCCCCTTCCAGAGGGCAACTCACCCCCTTAGGCCTTTGCCATCCGAGGGGAAAACAATCCTCCAACAGTAAACAATCCTAAACTATCAGTTGGTACTGGTGTAGCCTGCCATTAGAAAAAGAAAAAAAAAGTCCCAGACAGTTTCTAGCCTCTCACCTTCCTAAAGAGGCCTTGAGATACCTGCTGTGCCTCCAAACAAAAACTTATCCGGTACTTGACCCTTTGAAAGGGCCCAACCGCATCCTGCAGTACTGGTCCAGGACTCCCCGACCCCCCTCCCTAAAAAAGAAGAGGCACAGCCAAAGCATCCCACTGGGGCATCCTCTTCAGCAGACGGATGCTACTCGGCTCCCTGGCCGTCTCTGGAGCGACCCTCCCAGAGTGCCCTCTCCAAGGAGAAGAGACCCCCCCTCCACAGGCCCCGCTGCCCAGGGAAAGGAAGGGTTTGAGCCCCAGCCTTGTCACTATCTAGACCTGTCACTTACTCGGTGGACCCCCGGATCTGTTAAATCTAACTGGCTCTACAGGTTCGTTTTAAACCAGCAAACGCAGGTTCCAGCCCCGCGGCCGGCGGGTCTGGACAGCCAGGCGAGGGGGCCCGCCGGGAGCCAGGCCGCGACGGGAGAGCGTCGAAACGCGGAGCTACGCCGCGGGGGCTTGTGGGGCGAGACGGAGCGGTCCCCTGACGCCACCCGCGCGTCCCACCCCCCCGGCTGCTCACCCCGCCGCCGCTGACCGCTCCGATGCCGTCGAACTCCCGGCCCAGCCCGTCGGAGTCGTCGAGCACGTACGCGCCGCCGGGCCCCAGCAGCGCGCACAGCAGCAGGGGCACCGCAGCTTGGCCCGCCGAACCCGCGGCGGCCGTCATGGCTTTCACTCGGCGTTGCCGGGAAGCCTGGAGTAGGCGCTCGGCCATTGTGTGGGTCACATGACTCCGGCGCCCACGGAGGCGGGTCCGGTTACCGCCATGATGGAGAAGGGCAGAAGGCCGCTGGCGCCGCCGCCGCCGCCATGTTGAGTGTGGGCCGCAGCTCGCTGACGCAGCCGCAGTAGTGTTGAGAGAGGGCGGAGCGAGCCTTTCGTAGTCGGCCCAAGTTCAGGGTCCGAGTTCAGCCTTCGCGTGTATCCGTTCGCTGCCTCGCCTTCGGCTTCACCCACTGGAGCACTTTATCGAAGGGGAGGTGGATGTCCAAGGCCAAGGGAGCAGGGCAGTGCATGGCCTACTATGGACCTCCCCGAACATCTCCGGGCGCTTCTGCCACCTGCCAGTACGCGGCAGAACGAGAAAGAGGAGCGGGCTTGCAGTCTCTATCCTAGTCCGCGTGCAGCTGTCACCTTGGTGGAGTCACTTAGCTTTCTGAGCCTCAGTTTCCTCTTACGTAAGATGAAGCAAGAAGAGCAGCCGCATGGGGACATATGATTAAATGAAATACGAGTAAGGCAACAGACAGGCAGTAAATCTTAGCTGCATGCGTTACACACTTAGCAAGCCTTAGCTGACATGGTTCTTCATCCTGGTAACAACTTCATCCTGGTAACAACTTCATCCTGGTAACAACTTCATCCTGGTTGCTTCATAAGGTACTTGCCGCTGCCAGTTGAAATGGTTCCAGGCAGATAACCCTAAATTGGCAGGGAAGTTGTGAATTGTCCTGGGATTCCTGCCACATCCGGCATTGGTCTGAGATTTCTGATTTCCTTGGTATTGAAGCAAATTGAAGAGACTACTGAGAGGCTTCAGAGAAAGCATCTCTGATCCCCAGATCTGATTGTTTTGCCCCTTAACTGCAAACGTAAATTTAAGTGTCAAGACTACGATTATACCAGGAGGAAAAATTTATCTGGGTAGTCCCGTAAACACTCGTCAGGCCCTTAAGATATCTCTAGGTTCTTAATGGACAGTATGCTTACTCTTTCCATCTTCCTAAATTACTATAGGTCTATTATGATTTACCGAGGACAGTCCCAGCTTGTGTCTATTGTCCTAACATAATTATTAATAGTATCCCTTTCACCCTCAAAAATGTTCTGGCTTGTATGATAAATTATATAGTTCCCTGTATATTGGCCACTTGTTTTCTTCCATTTCTTCTTTTCCCCATACAGCACTTATCTGAACTACCTTCCTTACAATCACCATTCTATGATTCAAGTCAGTAACTAGTCAAGTTCCATAGATTTACCTTCTCTGAACTCACTCTGTTCCATCTGTTCTAATAAAATTTTAAACATGAGCGGAGCACCAGTGGATGCAAGACGTGGCTGATAAATCAAGTAAATGCTAAGCTTCCTACCAACCCTGAGGTTTTGTATCTGGGATATGCATGTAACATCTGCATAATCATGTAACTAGAAGAAAATAGAGGAAAAAATACCATACAAGCGAAACTGGGAAGTTGAAACCAGAACCCAACATATGTCATCCTGTAGCGCACTGTTGCACCTTGTATTTGGAAGGCACACCACAAATATTTGTGCAATGTGTGATATTTGTAAAAGAGGAAACAGAATATTTAACAGTAAATATGTACCACTAGTTCCTATTAGTTCATAACCAAAGTAATTCCTTACCAAGGAACATGTCTCATGTTGCAAATTTCTAATCTATGCTCAGGAAACCATTAGACAAGAAAGTTTCTAATAAAAAAGCAGTAAATACAAGCTGAGAAAGAGAGATCCTTGACCTGTTGGGCACAGCACTGAGATGTGCTCAAGACGTGAGATAAAGGGAAACGGCTGTTATCAGACGAGTGATTGTGTGTTCGGCTTCCCTTGCTTCTGTGGTTTCAGGGTCCCTGAAATACACCAGACAGTAGGAAAGAAGGGTCTCTCAGTTCTCAAAAGTCAGATGAGTTTAAAAAGTAAGGACAGTTTTTCTCTTAAATAAGCAATGTTTCTGAGTATCACAGCTGTACTTCAGCCACGGCAAATTTCTCAGTTTTCTAAAGTGAAAAATGTGATCAAAATCAGATGGTCTTGAGAAAAGTGAGCCATCTTGCCTTTTATTGAAACGTTATTGATAAAGTCTGTTGTCTCACTTTAAGAAATGGCTTTACTTTTAGAAGTCTGAATTAGGCTGCCACAAGTTCAAGGCCAGAGGCCAAGTCTTCTTCTTCTTTGTACTTCTTAAGTGCAGTGTCCAACCCATATTTATTGGGTACTCAATATATATATATATTAGTTAAGTTGAACTTAAAGAAACAGAACTCACTGTGGTGATGGTACCTTAAATCACTGGAAAAGGATGGGCTTTTTAAAACATGATATTGGGACAACTGGATAACTATTTGGGAAAAGATCAAATTTCACATCTATACCTCACACCACACATAAGTATAACCGCCAAATGGATAAAGCTCTAAATGTAAATAAATGAAACCTTACAAGTTCTATTAGAAAACATGAGTAAATTCCTGTATAACCAGGGGTCTGGATAGGACTCAATATCTTGACACAACAAAATAAAAGTTTGATTTTTAGAAAATGACTGAATAATCACATAAGAGGGTAAGAAAAAAGAATTATTTATAAAAGAAGTTGGAAACATTTCTTAAAGTAAGAGTCCTCTGGGGCCAAAAGTATGAAGTATTTTCTTATCATGAACTATCCTGTAACATCTGTCATTTATCTGATCTTTACAACTTGTATGTAAGTTGCTTGATTGCAGTTGTTAATTACATCACCCCCTATTGAATGACTTCTCTCTGTAAACTCAAGGCTTTATATATAAAGACAGTAAAAATGGTTCAAAGGACAGAACCCACATAATGGAATAAATTATATATTGCTTCCTAAACATCTTCTTAAGTATAACTACAGATAAAAATTGCTATAGTAAGGAGAAGTGTGGTATAGTAGTTAAACGATCAGCCCTGAAGCCCCAGACTACAAGCTTCAAATCTCTCCTACCACCCACTAGCTGTGTGATTTTGGCCAAGTTACTTTACTTCTTTGGGCTTCAGTTTAACCATCCATAAATAGAGATGATGATAAAGAAGTTGATATGAAGGTTAGCAGAATTAATATTTATGTAACATTTTGAAGAATGACCACCATATTTATATATATATATATATATATCATACTGCATGCTATAAAAGCATTTATTATATAAATAATAACATAAATAGAATACAGATTAACTATAGTGTAACTCTTGAGTTTATTGCTCTGCACAAAACTAAGACAGTCCTGAGGAAAAGGATTCTTCCTGTCTTTGTACTGGTCTGAATTTTTTTCTGTTTTTGTTGTCTACACTCATCCAAATCCATGTCCCGTGTGGCTGATTCCCCTCATGTGAGTCTTGGTGGGAGGCAGATTCCACCTCTTTCAGGAGTTAAGGCGCCACATCCTCCCTCTTCTCACCCCCAGCAGCATGGGCTCTAGAGCCCCAGTGACCCAGCTCCCTCAGTCAGTTCCCCAAATCTGTGACTTTGATCTTGGAAGAGTGATTAGATGTATGGACAGCTGAGACAGCACCCTGGAGTAATGTCAGAGTGCAGAGGAGGTGGTGGCATAGAGGCTCCATCAGATGGGCCTCAAGTGCCAGGAGCAGTAGGGTGAGAGGTGCCATCCTAACCTATTGCTCAGGCAGGATGACCTGGGCTGGCTTTCTAGTCCTTTGGCTCTAGCCCATTTCCCAAGACGGGTTCTGCAGCCTCAGCAGCAATTCTGTGCTGTATCTTGATATCTTTCTAAGTCTTTCATTTTTGCTCAGGTTAGCCAAAGATGGTGCTGTTGCCTGCAGCTAAGAACCCGACTGATACACCAGGTAATAATCAAGACCAGATGTGATCATCACGAAGAATTCTCAGCCTCTGGATCTGCATTTACCCCACTTTAAACACTGCCTTCACCACCTGTAGTTCTTTTGTTGGTAATTGTTTATTTGGGTTTTTTGTTGTTGTTGTTTTTGGTTTTTGGTTTTTTGTTTTTCTTTTGGCCGTACTGCACGGCATGTGGGATCTTAGTTCCCCCACCAGGGATTGAACCCACACCCACTGCAGTGGAAACGCGGGGTCCTAACCACTGGACCGGCAGGGAAGTCCCTGTTGGTAATTGTTAATGCGTGGATTAGTTCCAATAAAGGAACTCCAGGAAGTTTTGCTGTCCTCCTGTTTCACCTGTGATATGTCTATTCTTCTTTGGATTGTCAATACCGCTTTCTGCACTCCTACCAGGGGAAGAATTCTAGAGTCCACCTAATTTCAAGTCTTAGGCATGAAGAAAATAAGAGTACAAGAGGTTCCCATGGCTCAGAAGATTTTTTTTAAACATCTAGTACAATTCTGTCCAACAAATGTAAGGCAAAGCACATACATAATTTGAAATTTTCTAGTAGCCACATTAAAGTTAAAAAAAAAAGGTGAGATTAATTTTTTATGATACATTTTATTTAACCCCAGACATCCAAAATATTATTGATAAATATGTAATCAATATGAAAATATATTAATAAAAGATTTTGTGGGGTTTTTTTCATACGAAGGTTTCAAAAATCTAGAGTGTGTTTTACACAGATAGCACACCTCAATTCGGATTAGCCCCATGTCAAGCGCACAATAGCCACATGTGGCCAGTGGCGCCGGGGTTGGACTGAGCAGATCTCATGTATGCCAGGCCCTGGGTTAGGCACACTCAGTAAACTTTTGCCTCTGGCTGCTAAAGATGAGATTGAAGAATATCCACTCTTTGCTGGGGCTGCCATAACAAAATACAACAAAACAGTGGTTTAAACAACAGAAATTTATTTTCTCAGAGTTCTGAAATTCAGCATCAAGGTGTTGGGAACTTCGGCTTTTTCTGAGGTCTCTCTCCTTGACATGCAGGTGGCCACCATCCCTCTGCATCCTCACACGGTCTCCCCTCTGTGCATGTGCATCCCTGGTGTCTCTTTGTGTATCCAAATTTCCTCTTCTTATAAGGATACCAGTCAGATTGGATTAGGGCCCATGCTAACAATTTCATTTTAACTTAATCACATCTATAAAGGCCCTATCTCCAAATACAGTCACATTCTGAGGTACTGGGGTTAGAGCTTCAACATACGAATTTGAGGCGGACAAAATTCAGCTTGTAACAATATCTAACAGTGGTTCAGTTATAACAAACTGGTAAATGTCAGTAAAATGCTTTCCTGAGTTCCAAGAGCCATTCTGGCAAATTATTGAACCTGAGGAGGGAGTTGTGAGAACCCCCAAATTACAGCCAGTTGGTCCGAAGTACTGGAGACCGAGGTCTTGTGACCGGCATCTGAAGTGGAAACAGTGCTGTGGGACGGAGCTCTTACCTTGTGGAATCTGGTGCTTACTCCAGGTAATTAGTGTCGGAATTGAACTAAATTGGAGGACATCTAGCTGGTGTCTGGAGTACTGGAGAACTGGTTGTTGGTGGAAGGAAAACCCACACACACTGGGTGTCAGAGGTGTCCTGCAGGGAGAAACAGAACAGTAGTGGCCAGTCGTCCCAGGCACCAGCATGCAGCAAACATAACCCCACTATGCGCATTCATGCCTATTTGTAAGAATTACCTGCCAGTATTTGTTCTACATTCACTGCTGTGATCTTCCTCCCTAGATTTCCGACTCCTGTCTCCATACTCTGACTGTCAGTATTGTTTTGGGCTCTCTCCCTCCAGTCACAGGCTACTTCAGCAACCCAGGCTTCTCACTTTGTTTAATTGATTTTGACACCAACAGTTTGGATGAAAGACCTCCCCCTCCTGCATTCTGGCCCCACGGAAGCCTCAGATGCTGTTTGGGTTCCATCTCCCACTCCCTGCACTTCTCCCCAACCTCAGGAGAGGATAATTTGGACAACAACCTGCTTTCCCACCCCATCTCAGACTTTGATTACAGCCTAAATTATTTCCCTCGAAAATTCATATGTTGAAGCCCTAACCCCCATTGTGACCGGATTTGGAGATAGAAACTATAAGGAGGTGATTAACGTTAAATGAGATCATAAGGATGGGGCCCTGATACAATAAGATTAGGGTCCTTATAAGAAGAGACACCAGAGTGCGCTCTTGCGGGCTCTCTCTCCCCCCTCCCCCTGCCCTCGCATCCTCTCTCTCTCTCACTTCATCCCTTTTACCCCACCACCTCTACCATGTGAGAACACAGTAAGAAGACAGCTGTCTGCAAGACAGAAAAAGATCCCCTACCAGAAACTGAATGGCAGATACCTTGATTTTGGACTTCCAGCCTCCAGAAGTATGAGAAAATCAAGGCTTCTACTGTTGAAGCCTCCCAGTCTATGGTATTTTGTCATGACAGCCTGAGCTGACTTATACACCTACTGTCTGTCTGTACTGCTTGCATGTCCAAACCATAGGATTAAAAATTTTTTTTTTCAGACAGTAGTCTTTTAATCAGCAATAAGTAACCATGATTATTAGGAAATTTTGTTTAAAATGAGTTAAGTATATGCCATAAACCCAGAGAGTTAACAGAGTATTTTGGTTATAAAAAGGGAAAATTTCTTGAATACTGACACTTGCCTGAATTAATCCCAAGTTCATAATTTATGTCTACATCGGACTACTGGCACCCAGTCTCCATGTCACAACATTCACATCAACTCAACAATATATATACTGAATTTGTATCTGTTCCTGTGTCACAAAGTATCCAAAGTTCAGTAGCTGAAAGCAACAAATATTTAGTATCTCTCAGTTTCTGTGGGTCGGGAATTCAGGATCACCTTCACTGAGTGGTTCTAGCTCAGGATCCCTAGTGAGGTTACGGTAGGGATGTTAGCAGGAGCTGTAATTATCTGGAGGCTTGAAGATGTACTTCCAAGATGGTTACTCAGTACTGTTGGCTCACTCAGATCCCCACCACGTGGACCTTTTCTCACGACAGGGCAGCTGGCGTCCCTCAAGACCAAGTGAGCAGAGAGAAAGAGAGCATGAGGAGGAATTCACAGGATTATTCTGACCTAGTCTCCAAAATAGTGCACCATCATTTCTGCTTTATTTGCTAGGAATGAGTCATTTAGTCTAGCCCACACTCCAGGGGAGGGAAATAGGGCTCCACCTCTTGAAAGGAGGAGTGCCAAGGAATTTGTGAACATATTTTAAAATCACAACACTTACCCATGATGCATTTCAGCAAACCACTCATATGATGTAGTATTAAATATTGCAGTAACTAATATTTTGAGGGCTTATTCATAGAAATGAGTATGATAAAATGACATAAGGGATTTACTCAATTACTGCACATTTGCAAAGATACTTTAGCATCCTCTAAAAAAGCACCAAGGAAAATAAAGACTCTAGCATTATTTTCTGTAAAATGACAGGTATTCTTATCACTCTTGGATTTTCACTATAACCTCTGCTCTGCTCTGCTCATTCTATGGATTCTGGTATGACCCACAGCTTTGGGTAACAGAACCTGCCTTCCCCAGTCCAGATGCCATAGAACCCACAACACTTAAGCTGGCTTCAGGTCCTCCCTCCTGTCTGTCCCTAGCCCCTCTGCCCCAGTTGACTCAATTTTTTGCCAATCATTTCTACTTCTCTGCCCTATCCTTTGGATTGAACCTCCTTAAATATTAGTGCATGTCTTGGTTAAACCTAAATTCATGAAATATTTTTTGGATCCTAAATCTTAAATGATTAGCTGGTTATCTCTACCATAAGCAAACTCAACAGATAATTCCACAAGGACTTACACTTATTATCCTGACTTTAAAAATTAATCTAATCAGCAGTCTGCACATCCGCAGTACATCAGAGGAAACTATTTGGAGTTAATCTTCTTAAATTTGGTTATTTCAATAAATGAGCATAACAAAGGCATTAAAAGGCATTTATGTAATTTACAGACATCATGAACTACATATTAGATCTTCTGAAAAGGTATTTAAGATATTAAAGACTCTAGTCCTTAGTTTGATAACATATCTCCATTTTAACTGTTACTATACTTACGTTCTGACTTAAGCTTTAAGTTAAAATCATTTACAAGTCTGAAGTGAGAGGCTGTATTAGCTCAACTTTTTTGAAAAGGGCAGAGCCAAGTGAACTAATGGTACCATGATGCAGAATGGAATTTAAATACTGATGAAGGGATAATAGGGCTGTAGGGGAACAAAATCTGCCACCCTAAAATGTGTCTCTTTGGTATGAGGATTGATTTAGACTGATTACTTTTAAGAAACAGAAGACTTGGGAAGTTTTTCTTGTTACCTCCCCGCTTAACTGTCTAAGGGAATTTGGATAAAGGGCCTGTTCCCAGATGAGAGCTATCACCAGAGATATCTGCAAATATGGACTAAGTGTGATGGGGGAAACCCAGCAGAGCCTAGAGGTCAGAGTCCTCTCTGTGCCCCATTGTCTCTGCACGACCCAGCAAACATTTGTTTACCAAACATTTGCTTTTCCATCTCCACATGAATTGCCTTCCTCCCCTTTGCAATCCTGAACAACTACCCCCAACATCCTCTTTTGTCTTTAGCTGAAGATAATACTTAAGGTGAGGATTTCAGCCATTTTAGTGAGTTACTCAGTTTTCCTGGGCCTCTCCCGTGCATACATGCTATTAAATTTTTGTTTCATTTTCTCCTGTTAATCTGTCTCGTGTCAATTTCATTCTTGGACCAGCCAGAGGAACATAGAAGGGTAGACAAAAATTTCTTCCTTTCTGACAGGGTTAAAGTACCAAAACCAAGCAAGAATTTGAACATAAAGTGTTTCCATACTCTTCCCTTTTTGGAGGTTCTGTTCTCCCTGCCTCTCCACCACCCACCTCCCCAGTCTCTTACCCAGGCAACCATCCTGTACACCAGTTGTTCTCAAACTTTGGGGCATCTGAGCCCACGTGGCACAACTACTGAAGCCTGCACACCTAGAGCCTGTGCTCCACAACAAGAGAAACCACCGCAATGAGAAGCCTGCACACCGCAACAAAGAGTAGCCCCTGCTCGCCTCAACTAGAGAAAGCCCTCACGCAGCAGCGAAGACCCAACACAGACATAAATAAATAAATAAATAAATAAATTTATTTTAAAAAATAACTTTGTTCCTTAAAAAAAAAAAAACTTTGGGGCATCAAAACCACTTGGAGTGCTTTTTATAACACACATCACTGAACTCCAGCCCCAGAGCTTCTGATTCCCTGGGCCTGGGGTGAGACTGAGAATTTTAATTCTCAAATGTTCAGAGGTGACACTGATGCTGCTAATCCAAGAAGCATACTTGGAGAACCATTGATGTAAATGGATCTCAGGGAGCTTTGCCATAATGTAGAAGCCAAGTAAGGTTTTATCTGACAACTTAATATTCCCCCCCCCCAACACAAGGAATATATTTACATCTTTAGAAAGGAAGCCTGCTGGTAAAAGTTTCAAGACCCCCCAAAATAAAAGTCACGTAATCGTTACATTTTAGGCCCCTTGACAAGTAATGAGAAAAATATTTTTGCTCAGTGGTCCTATTCAAAGACTTAATAAATGTTTGTTGAATTACACATTTTAGATCAAACACATGAAGTGGATTCCAATCTCAGGCCATAATCAGAGATGCAAGAAATAAAATATTCTTTATCTTTCTGTAACTCAACTAAAATTCCATTTCAATACCCCATTCTACCAAACTGGTGGACACTTAATCACAGTCAATTCAGGATCCTACCTCTTCTTCCTCTGGATTCTGCCTGTGTGTACTTTGCTAGGGCTGCCATTACAAAACACCACAGACTGGGTGGTGTAACCAACAGAAATTTATTTTCTCACAGTTCTAGAGGCTGGAAGTCCAAAATCAAGGTGTCAGTAGGGTTGGTTTCTTCTGAGGTCTCTCTCCTTGGCTTGCAGATGTCTACCTACTCTCTCTGTCCTCACCTGGTCTTTCCTCTGTGCATGCGCATCCCTGGTGTCTCTTTGTGTGTCCAAATCTCCTCTTCTTATAAGGACACCACCGATCAGATTGGATCAGGACCCATGCTAACAGTTTTATTTTAACTTAATCATCTTTTTAAAGAGCCTAACTCCAAGTACAGTCACATTATGAGGTACTAGGGATTAAGACCTCAACATATGGATTTTGGCAGAGAGGTAGGGGGATGCAAGTCAGCCCATAACACCATCTAGGATCCAGGGAGTTTGTATGTAGCTAAGGCTGGAGAGGTTTAGCTCAACCCCCAATTCTCAAGGCTGCCCTCTGTGCATGCTGGCCTCTCGTGAGATGTCCTCATTCCCTTCTGGTCCTCAGTAGTTAGCCCATGCAGGACTCACCTGGGTTGTCCCCCATCAACGGGGACAAGGCTTCTTCTGTGACACACTGGGCCATTGGAAGCGCCATGAGGTGGGCTGAGGCCTCGCATCACTTCTGTGTGCCCCTCATGTGCCCTGACCAGTGCTGTGCTGGACACAGGGGAATGTGGTAAGGCTGTCTCAGGCCTCTCACACATGTAGTCCTGAGACAGCCTCCTATCTGGACTTCACCCTGGACATGAGAGACGGGATTACCCTCCTCCCCACATCATGCAGTTCATCAGAGTAACTGTCACCCCACCCCCACCTCAGGAATTGCAGGGAGAGGGTACAGGCAGTCAGGATGCAGTGTCCCTGTGTCAGGCCACCACATCTGAACTCTCGTGACTTCCTTTTTCACAACCCTAAGCCCCAGCCCCGCCGGCAGGAAAAACCTTTTATCTGTTCTTGGGGGCCGGAAGCTTTGCTTTAGCTCAACAGATATTCTTCCAAGCAGATTGTCTGCACCTCAGTCCTTTTCATTCTCCTGAGTTGCATGAATCTTTTGAAACTCTAAACCTAGGATTGTCTTCTCCTCCCAACCCCATATTTTTCTGCCAAGAATTCCTTCTCTTGAGGCAATAAATGCAAAATGGCTAATCGAGTGTGTGGGGGAATAGGGATGGGGTAAAAGGAAGTAAGGCTGGGGAAATAAATCAGTATTTCAGAATGTCCCCTGCCATGTTTAGTTGCTGCTTTAACTAGTGAAATTGCAGCAAGTGGAAAATGTGGATGCAAAGGACCCTTCGTCAGCAGATTAGGTTCTTCCACTGTCTGCCCCACGGAGAAGTTGGAGCCGAGCAGGACCACATTCGCTTCCCCTTTTCCCCATGGGCAGCCCAAGTGCCCTGCCACGGGCCAGTGTTGGGGGTCCATTCTGTGGCCTCAGAAAACCAGATACCGACATGCCAGGAACACCAAACCCCTCAAGGTAGTATTCTGAATGCTGCTAATTGGCTTTTTCTCACCTTGGAGTTGTTTAAATGTCAGAGACTCAACGCTCTGAAATTTCCATCTCTTCATCAGCTAGCTCTGTGGTTGAAAATACAGTATTGTCAAATATTCTGGACTAAATAAGAAGCAGAGTTATTAAAGGTTCTTAAGTGTCTTATTATGTGGAACTGACAAAGTTTCAGCATAGGGCAGCCACAATTTTTCTCCTAATTAATCAGAAGTGAAAGTTTGCGTTTCCTGGGTTTTTTAACAACATCCTTTTTTTCTTCTGAAGAGCAAAATACATAAAAATCTGATGTGGATATTAAGATGCCGTTTCCCTAAAAGCAGAAGTATAGTCTATTTAGGTAAAATAAGAAATTGTGAGTGTCATGAGACACCCATGTATAGAAGCCACAGATAAGTGGATGTGCAAAACCAAACAAAAATGAGAATTTTGGATTAGAGCGACGAGTAAACTGATATCATTGCTTTCATTTTTTTTTTAAGGCTTGTCTTACTATTAATTTTCTACATTGTACCTAAATTTTTTATTATTTCAGTAAAAATAGAAAGTATTCTGAATTTTTAAGTTCCTATACGCTAAATTACTTTGCAAATGTACTTTATAAATCTAAATGATTACTTTTATTACGTTCAATAAAAGACCTACAAAGGAAGTATAGGAAACCCATTACACTCGTTACATCCTGAATAACCTCAAGGTTAAAAGTCTTGGTTATATCACAAGATCATCTTTTCCAGTTCTGGGGAGAAATTTTAAAAACCCTACCAACAGGAACTTCTAATGTCCTTTTACAAAGGCGGGCTCAAATTGTCATGATTACAGTTTTTAAAATGAAGTTAAATTTTTCCATCCCAAATTAATTCTGTCCTTATAAAGTAAAAATTTCCCCTTCATGTGTAATAAAAGTTTATTAAGGCAAGGTTCAAAAGTGATGTCTCTGGCTTTTTTATATCTCAAAAGTTTCAGGAGCTAATTTCACTTCACTTTAAATCACTTACAGATTTGGCAACAACTGTCAAAGCGTTACTATACTAAGTGAATTTTCAATATAACATCCCATGTCTTTCTCAAATAAATTTTCAAGTCTCATAAAATTATTGATTTGCCTAAGCCAGTTAGTTCAAGTGGCTTTAGCACGGTTTAGCAATTTTAAAAAAACAAAAACAAAAATAAAAAACTTTTACCTAGTTGGCTACCTTGACGCCACCATCATGCCATTAAGCAATGCACATGCTCTTTATACACACATCCGCATTCTCTCTCTGTTGTTTTTCTCCCAGGATGTTGATCACCCTGATTCCATCTACAACATCCTCTCCTATTCCACACATCCAACGACTCATCCTATCTTTTTGTACCTCTCTTGGAGTATTTATCCATTTTTACCATCGCATTGCGGTTATTAGTGCTTTCTCCTTCACTAAGTGATAAGCTCCTTATGGGTTAGGGCCAGGTCCTATATATCTCCCAGCACAGTGGTCTCTTAGGAGAGGAGGATAGATATATGTGTTGACAGATAAATGAGTGAGGGAGGGAGTGAATGAATGAATGAGATTCTAGTACATATTCTATCAAATAAAGCGCATATAGTATCAGTATACAATTGTAATTAAGATGCAAAGAGAAAAGTGAGTAATAAAAATTATACTACAATAAATAATACATAAAACATCTTTTAAAATACTTAGGAGACTTCTGTTGCTCAAACTTGGATAATGTACATCCTTCTCATTAAGACGCTGCTTCCTCATTGGTTTGTGACGAAATATGAGTGCAATTTCCTGTCCCCTCAATAATGTTGGTTTCTCTTCTGGGTGCAAGCAGATTTATCTGGCTCCTCGGTCAACAAAATCATCATCCCAAGAAACATGGGTAAGTGTAAGATTAAAAAATAAGACTTTAAGTAGATAACATACTTTTGAATGATTGTCAGTAATATTTGCAACATTTTTTCTAGTATGGGCTGTATAAATGTGGTCATGCAAAGTATTATAAGACAGGGAGAAAGGAGGATGACACATGGTTTCTCTACTTTGAGCAGTAGTAAAGGATGTCAAAATTTACATTTAGAAATAGGTAACACTATCAAAATATAAAAGAGGAATGTTTATTCTCCATTTCCCCTACAGGAGACAGTATATTGGCAAAATGAAAATTAAGTGGTTAGGGAAGAAATGTACCAACTCCTGGCTGTAGAGCTATCTAGCACCACTTCCTCATCAGTATAAAGGTCTAGTGATATGTTTTCATACCATCAGAAACTATGTGAAATTTGAAAATAATATTTCCAGTATTAATTAATAATATTTCTAGTATGTATTAATTAATTAATAATTCTTAATAGATGACTATCTTATTGACACACAGTAGAGTCTTAATAAGTAGCTATTCAACTGATAAATGAAGGCAAATGTTTCCTATAACATTTTATCTTCTGATCATTGTCATCAATGGTTGGTACTGTTTTAGGAGCTGTGGATTATCTTCTTTGGGCATCAGGTAAAAATTAAAATCAGAATTAAAAACTTATCCAGATTTCTCAGCACTGGATCTAAAAACAGTTTTCTCAAAATATGATTAAAGCAATCAAAATAATATCTGAAAAGATGTATGAATAATAAGAATTATGTATTCTGTTAAAATCTCAGATTCACACAAATTAATTTAACAGCTCTCCTCTGCAGCGTTTGGTATCATATGTGAAATGTTATTATATAAATTATATTCTGAGTGCCTGTGGTTTCTCTGCTATGCTCTGGCTAGATGGCCAAAGATGATCTGCTTTCAGGAAATGTAGGGGACAACACAGACTACCAGTGTTGTCATTAGAACAGTATCAGTTAACATGTCATGAAGGCTTACCATGTGCTAGGTACTGAGCTTCATGTGTTATCTCATTTAATCCTCACAAGAATTCTATGAAATGGTTGCTATCTTACACCTGTGAAAATTGAAACTTACAGAGGTGAAGGAACACACATGGTCACAAATCCCTCAAGAGCTGCTGAGAACCTTTGAGTCTCCAGAGCCCTGGAGTCACACATGTAACCACAAGCCTCCAGAAACACTGCCTCTGTTACCCAACCCAGAAGACACCCAGTATCTGCTTCGTTAAACCATTCAGTCTTATGGTTGTTTTAGTTAAGGCAGGAAATATTTCTACAGAGAAAGAAATTTATTCCACTGAGAATTTTGTAAGTCCTCTCAAAACTATTTTTCCATTTGACCCTTCTTATCTTTTTTTTTTTAAGATGAGTATTTGTTGAGTAACATGGACAAAGCAGGAAGGGGCACCTTCCTGCTCATCACCCAGCTCTCCCAGTCCTCCTTCTAAGGAAGAATATTTTCATGGTTTAAGTGTTCTTCCCCAGACGCATGAGCCTAGTGATAGACGTGATGTTGCGTAACCATCAGAGTTCCATCCTCTGTAGCTTTTTCAATTTTGTGCATCTCAGACATTTTTCGAGTGTCATTTTCCTTCTTCACTTACGTTCTTTAGAAGTCTCTTTAATGAGGATTTTGGGGATCAATGTTCTCAGTGGTAGTTTATCTTAAAATATCCTTATTTGTGCTCTCATTTTGAAATTTAGTTCTGTTGGGCATACAATTATAGGATGACATATATTTTCATAACAATTTGGAAATATCAATCCACTGTCTTCTGGTTTATGTTATCATTGTTGAAAATGTCTTTGTCGGTCGAAATTTCATCCTTTGTAGGTAGTCCATTTTTTCTCTCTGGCTCTTTTTTTCCTTAGTCTTTGGTGATCTGCAGCTTGATTGCAATGTGACTAAGTATAGATTTCCATCTCTGTTTGTTTCTAATCTTATTTGGGGTTTGCTGAGCTTCATAAGTCTGAGGATGCCATCTCTCAGTCAGCATCTTTTCTAATATCGCCTATCCCTTACTTTCTGTCTTCTGTCCTTATGAACTTCAATTATACATATGCTGACCTTTTCACTTTATCCTCCATGTCTCTGTGGTATTTTCCCATCTCTTTAACACTCTGATAATTTTGTGTTATTTCTTTAGCTCTATCTTACAATATACTAATTTTCTCTTCAGCTGGAGCTAGGCAGTTGGTGAGCCCCTGTGTTAATTTTTAATTTTAAATTATTGTATTTTTTATTTCTGGAAGGTCTATTTCAATCTTTTAAAAAATATGCCTAGTCATCTTTTATAGTCTCTTGATCCTTACTCATGTGTTCAGATTCCTTCTTTTACTTCTTTAAATGTATTAAACATACTTGTTTTGTGTTATATATCTATTAATTTTATCTCTAAAGCTTTTGTGGATCTAGTACCCTTCTTTCTTGCTTTTGCTGAATCTCACACATAGCAGCTAATTTCTGTATGTGTGTAAGTGTACGTGTGTGTTTTCTTCTAGTGTGGTAGCAGGATATTTGTTCTTTTTATCCATCTATTTTTAAAATCGAGTGTGTTTAAGGTTGGGGTGTTTTAATCAGCTCATATTTGTTAGAACGAGATCTGTGAGAATTCTTCAAAGCCTGGGTTGAGGGAGCTTTCCTCAAGGCATGATTTGTATTTACTTCCTCCATGTGCCTAGAATACTTATTCTTTCATATGGTAAACTTTTATTTTGGGTGAATTTATTTTCAGATTATTTAAGTTGTTTATTGTTTGTTTTGTTGTGTTTCTATAAATTACTTTTTATATGTGAGGAAAGAAGTGAAATCATATCATTTCTTAGGAAGACATATATGCTCTATCTGCAGGTTATTCAGATGTTAGTTGTCAAGATTCTTTACATCTCATCTCACATAGCCTTTTGATTTCACTTTTTTACCTTAATTGCAATATAACCTGCATGCAGAAAAAAGGAACATATCCTAAGTGTACAGCATGATACATTTTTACAAACTGAACTTGTTCATGGCATCAACACTCATATCAAGAAACAAAACGTTACCCAGTTCTCAGAAGTCCTCCTGGTGCCCTCTTCCTGTCATCACCCACCCACCCACCCCACCCCCAAAGATAACAGCCACCTGACTCCTCTTTCTCTGTTTTTTATAACAACTAAATGTTTAATATGACATTCTACATGGTTGTTTGCAACAATGCAGGTGGGTTTTGTTGAGAAGAAAGGGAATGCATGATGGTTCTTCCCACTTCCAATCGGCCTTATTTACATTTTTTTCATTACCACATTGTGAGTGGTGAAAGATAATTAATTTCAGCTTTAAAACAATTCACAGATGATTCCTGATCTAAACAATAGACCCTTCAAAATTCAGCCTCCTGACTCAAAAAACTGGGAGATCTTCTCCCCCCCGCCCCCCGCCCCCCGTGGTAGCAGTACATTTGCTCCTTTTTAGCCATCTGTTTCTAAAATCAAGTACAGGAAAAATAAAAGCCTAAATAAAATTGTTGCCTTATCCATTATATAAATTACTGAAAAGGAACATGTTTAACCTTCCAAAGAAAACGTGTTGACAGATAAATGGAAACATAAGGACACATTGTCAGAGTGTGAGACATGATGTAAGGTGATGATTCTCACAAGTTTATTTGAAGTCCACGCAGTTTAATAGAGAACATAAAAGTGATGTCTTTTAGAAAATGTAGGGTTGATTATTTTATATCTAGTTTTCAGAAATTTTCATTCACGTCATTTTCTTTAATTAGAAGAGCTATTATAGTTGAAAGACCTGTACTAATCCATCAGTGCTACTATTTAGGTGGAAAGTAGAAAATATTCTCTTCCTTTTCAACAAAGCCAGTTTGTGCCGTCACAAAAATACCTCAGACGTCTAAGGTATTTTTATGTAAAAGGCAGAAGACAAAATAGTTGAGTCAAGAGGCTTTAGAGTTAAACCTAGGATTGCAGCCAAGTTCCACCAAGATTAGACAGGCAATATGGGGCTAATTGCCTAATATGTGGCTCAATTCTTCTTTGTAATATAAGATTGTAATAAACAGCACAGAGTTACAGTAAAACATAAATAATAAATATGCACGCCATTTTACATGGAGTCCAGCACACAGAAAGCCCTCAGTAAATGGATTGCTACCCTGATTTCTGACAGCATAGATTAACACTACCTGGTTCTTAATCAGATAACATATACCCTTTCTGCCTGCCTTTTTCTATCCCTCTGCATTGTTTCTGAGCCTCAACCATGTTATTGCATGTAACAATAATTTGTTCATTTTCATTAGCGTATAGATTTTAATTGTGTTAATATATCACAATCTATTTACCTCTCTTAATGCTAATAGGCATTCCAGTTGGGGTATATTACAAATAGTGCTACTGTGAACATTCTAATTCTACCACACGTCTTTTGGGAACCACATGTATGTATTTCTGTTGAGCATATACCTAGAAGTAGAGTTGCTGAACCATATGATTTGCATAAGAGCCAAACAGTTTTCTAGCCAACACTATATGAGAGTTCCAGGTGCTCTACATCCTCACTAAGACTTGGTATTTGCCGTCTTTTACATTTCGTTTATTCTGGTGGGTGTGTAGTTGTATCTCTCTGTGGTTTTAGTTCGTAGATTTCTGACGACTAGTGAAGTTGAGCACATAGATCCAATATTAATTCACTATTGGCCTGAAGTTTATGGAACCAGATTAATAGTATAGACTCAGACCCCATTCCCAAGTGAGGACCAGCCAGAGGCCATGAGTACTCAGGGATTGTTGTTTTTATGATAGCTCCTCACAGAAACAAAGCTAAGACAGGAAACTTGCCAACTTTCCCTGCTGTCTGTCTGCAAATATCTGTAAAGTTTGTTATTTTATTTTGTTTATTTTGATGGCTGAGGCTCCTGGATCCCAGCATGAGCGGGATGTCGAGGACCCCTTGCTACCTGTGTGGGCCCATGCCCTGTCACTGGCCCATGCCCTGTCACTGGTCCATGCCCTGCCACTGGTCCATGCTCTGTCACTGGTCCATGCCCTGTCACTGGCCCATGCCCTGTCACTGGTCAATGCTCTGTCACTGGCCCATGCTCTGTCACTGGTCCATGCTCTGCCACTGGCCCATGCTCTGTCACTGGCCCATGCTCTGTCACTGGCCCATGCTCTGTCACTGGCCCATGCTCTGCCACTGGCCCATGCTCTGTCACTGGTCCATGCTCTGTCACTGGCCCATGCTCTGTCACTGGTCCATGCTCTGCCACTGGCCCATGCTCTGCCACTGGCCCATGCTCTGTCACTGGCCCATGCTCTGTCACTGGTACATGCTCTGTCACTGGCCCATGCTCTTTCACTGGCCCATGCTCTTCCACTGGCCCATGCCCTATCACTGGCCCATGCCCTGTCACTGGCCCATGCCCTGTCACTGACCCATGCTCTATCACTGGCCCATGCTCTGCCACTGGTCCATGCTCTGCCACTGGTCCATGCTCTGTCACTGGCCCATGCTCTATCACTGGCCCATGCTCTGCCACTGGCCCATGCTCTGTCACTGGTCCATGCTCTGTCACTGGCCCATGCTCTGTCACTGGTCCATGCTCTGCCACTGGCCCATGCTCTGCCACTGGCCCATGCTCTGTCACTGGTCCATGCTCTGTCACTGGCCCATGCTCTGTCACTGACCCATGCTCTGTCACTGGCCCATGCTCTGCCACTGGTCCATGCTCTGTCACTGGCCCATGCCCTGTCACTGGCCCATGCTCTGTCACTGGTCCATGCTCTGTCACTGGCCCATGCTCTGTCACTGGCCCATGCTCTGTCACTGACCCATGCTCTATCACTGGCCCATGCTCTGCCACTGGTCCATGCCCTGTCACTGGCCCATGCCCTGTCACTGGTCCATGCCCTGCCACTGGTCCATGCCCTGCCACTGGTCCATGCCCTGTCACTGGTCCATGCCCTGTCACTGACCCATGCCCTGTCACTGACCCATGGTCTATCACTGACCCATGCCCTGTCACTGACCCATGCCCTGTCACTGGCCCATGCTCTGTCACTGACCCATGCCCTGTCACTGACCCATGCCCTGTCACTGGCCCATGCCCTGCCACTGGTCCATGCCCTGCCACTGGTCCATGCTCTGCCACTGGCCCATGCTCTGTCACTGGCCCATGCTCTGCCACTGGCCCATGCTCTGCCACTGGCCCATGCTCTGCCACTGACCCATGCCCTGTCACTGACCCATGCCCTGTCACTGACCCATGCTCTGTCACTGACCCATGCTCTGCCACTGGTCCATGCTCTGCCACTGGCCCATGCTCTGTCACTGGTCCATGCTCTGTCACTGGCCCATGCTCTGCCACTGGCCCATGCTCTGTCACTGGTCCATGCTCTGTCACTGGCCCATGCTCTGTCACTGACCCATGCTCTATCACTGGCCCATGCTCTGCCACTGGTCCATGCTCTGTCACTGGCCCATGCCCTGTCACTGGCTCATGCTCTGTCACTGGTCCATGCTCTGTCACTGGCCCATGCTCTGTCACTGGCCCATGCTCTGTCACTGACCCATGCTCTGTCACTGGCCCATGCCCTGTCACTGGTCCATGCCCTGTCACTGGCCCATGCTCTGTCACTGGTCCATGCCCTGCCACTGGCCCATGCTCTGTCACTGGCCCATGCTCTGCCACTGGCCCATGCTCTGTCACTGGCCCATGCTCTGCCACTGGCCCATGCTCTGTCACTGGCCCATGCTCTGTCACTGGCCCATGCCCTGTCACTGGCCCATGCCCTGTCACTGGCCCACGCCCTGCCACTGGTCCACGCCCTGTCACTGGCCCATGCTCTGCCACTGACCCATGCCCTGCCACTGGCCCATGCTCTATCACTGGTCCATGCTCTGTCACTGGTCCATGCTCTGTCACTGGCCCATGCTCTATCACTGGCCCATGCTCTGTCACTGGTCCATGCTCTGCCACTGGTTCTCTGCAGTCAAAGCTCTAGTTAGTTCCTCAGATCCACGTATGCCTTAGGATACCCAGAGCTTTACTGCTCACTTACCTCTCTGAATTTAGCTTCTGCTTCCTTTTTTTCCTCTCTGGAAGGTTTCCCTATTTATTTAAAAGCTGTTTAAGAGGGGGAAGGATAAATTGGGAGATTGGGATTGGCATATAAACACTACTATATATAAAATACATAACTAATAAAAACCTGCCGTATAGCACAGGGAACTCTACTCAATACTTTGTAATGGCCTATATGGGAAAAGAATCTTAAAAAAAAAAAAGAGTGGCTATATGTATGCGTATAACTGATTCACTTTGCTGTACACCTGAAACTAACACATTTGTAAATCAACTATATTCCAATAAAAATTTTAAAAATAAAAATAAAAGGCTGTTTATTCATATTTTTAGGTGTGGAAAAACTAGGTGATTTCAGGAATTTTAGTTCTCCATTTTGTGTTAAGAATGACATATCCTGTGGGCTCTGGATATGGTTTACTCTCCCAGCAGAATACTGGTGCCTTGTGGTGGTGGGTCTCTTTTGTGCTAAGGGCTTATCAACACTTGGAAAGGGGCAGTTTTGAGGTCCTGTAGGCCTCACAGCACACAGGAAGAGGACACGTCTTCCTTCCCCTACATGGTGACTCTACAAAGCTTTCTGTGAAGATTCCCCTCAGATAAATCAACCAAAGCACCAACAGGCCTCACTAGCAGAGGAATAAAGATAGTATTTCTCTATTCCAATATGGAGAGAAGGATGGATTCTCTGTTCCTACATGAATGTACATCAGACGTTTTTAAAAAACGAACCTAGTAAACAATCAGGTATAGATGTAGAAACTGATGATCACAAGATTTTACCCAGAATGGAGCACATTCTGCCCTCTCTTTCACAAGAGTACGAGAAAGATAAAGTAAATTAGCCCACAAAGAAAGCAACGGAGAAACAAATGAGGTAGTGTTGTCTAATTACTTACGAAGTTTCAGCAAGCTGCTAGATTTTTAAGTGCTTCACTTTATCAAACTTCTTGTGACAATTTTTTCTTGGCTAATAAGCATATTTTGAAAATAAGTGCCTTATACATAGATTGCATATGAAATAAAAAATTTGAAATCCTATAATCATGCAGTTTACCGTATACTCAAATGCATTTATTGATTACAAACAAATAATTGAATTCGCCATCTTTTTATAAATTAGCTTCTAAAATGACTTTTAACTTTAGTTTTGCATGCTTAGATTGTGTCTAGTGAGAAACATAATTCCCTCTAACCTGGCATCCCTTGGATAATTCTTATTTGAAAAAGGTCAAATATCTCAGCTTGATTTCATTTACTGAAGTCAATGAGACAATTTTCCCTTTTTAAACACCTTCATTGTATGCAATTTAACGCATTTTGATATCCTCAATAAATGAAATAAAATAAGATTGTTTCAAAAATCATGATGTCTCTTTTAAGCATCCAAACTATTCTAGTTTGTCTTTCATTACAGAAACGAAGGCATTTTAAAAAGAGATGTCAACCTTTGTGAAAATAAAGCCTTATATAGTCACGTTTGCACCAATCTCCTCTGAGTTTCATGAAGAAAACCAAACTGAAGACAGCATTCTATGAAAACTGATGGATAATGTGGCGAATCCTCCAGGGTTCTTCATCAGCAGGCCGTGAGAATAAGCACATGGACTTCTGCACATTAAAATCGACTGATCACTTTAGTAACTGCCAGGAGCCTGGATCCTGACTTCCAGCCATCAATGTCTGTGTGAAAATTGATCTCCGTTCATCCTTTAAGACCATTGATGAATCAATCAGAACTTTTGAAAGCAAAGGAAAACGAAGAAATCTTAGTAAAAGAGAGTTAGGTGTTGAAAACAAACTACCAAGAGACAAGACTTATTTTGCTACTTACCGTCTAAGAACGAATATAATCAGCACCTAAAAAAGAAAAAATGAACAGCACATGTATTGAAGAACAGCATGACTTGGATCACTATTTGTTTCCAGTTGTTTACATCTTTGTGGTAATAGTCAGCATTCCAGCCAACATCGGTTCTCTATGTGTGTCTTTTCTGCAAGCAAAGAAGGAAAATGAATTAGGCATTTACCTCTTCAGTTTATCCTTATCAGATCTGCTGTATGCCTTGACTCTCCCTCTATGGATTGATTATACTTGGAATAAAGACAACTGGACATTCTCTCCTGCCCTGTGCAAATGGAGTGCCTTCTTCATGTACATGAACTTTTACAGTAGCACAGCTTTCCTCACCTGCATCGCGATTGATCGGTATTTAGCAGTTGTCTACCCTTTGAAGTTTTCTTTTCTAAGGTCAAGAAGATGTGCGTTCATGGTGAGCCTTTTCATCTGGATATTGGAAACCATCTTCAATGCTGTCATTTTGTGGGAAGACGAAACAGCTGTTGAATATTGTGATGCCACAAAGTCTAACTTTACTTTATGCTATGACAAATATCCTTTGGAGAAATGGCAAATCAGGTTTAACTTTGCTAGGACGTGTGTAGGCTATATGATACCTTTGGTCATCATAATGGCTTGCAACCAGAAAGTCTACAAAGCTGTGCAGCAAAATCAAGCCACAGAAAACAGGGAAAAGAAGAGAATCATAAAACTACTTGTTAGTATCACGTTGACTTTTATCTTGTGTTTTACTCCCTTTCATGTGATGTTGCTGATTCGCAGCGTTTTAGAGCATGATATGAACTTAGATGAACATATGTTTGACCATAACAAGCCTGGGAAGCAGAGTTATAAAATCTATAGAATCACAGTTGCATTAACAAGTTTAAATTGTGTTGCTGATCCAATTCTGTACTGTTTTGTAACTGAAACAGGAAGATCGGATATGTGGAATGTATTCAGAGTCTTTACCAAGAAGTTTAATAAATCAAAAAGACGAGGAAAAAGCATACTTTCTATGTCTACAAAAGATACTGTGGAATTAGACATCCTGGAATAGAACCAAGGTCTATTTTTTTAAAGATGTGTAATATTATACCATCAAGATTATATTTTCAAAAGGAAATCTCAGCATGAGAGGGGACTAAAGGTTCCCACTGAGGGACTATTTTAATCCTCTCCGATGGAAATATTTTAAACGTGCGCTCTATAGCTCCCTGACTTTTATTAAACAAGAATTAAACAAAGTTGAATATTTTCCTAATGACTCAGGATCATCACTGTAGAATGGCAGTTGCTTTTGTATCTGTGCTCTAATCTCTCAGAGGTTAGTAAGATGTACGGGACTGTGTGTTTTTAAATTGGTGAGCTTTGTGTCTGGCTGTTGTGATTTTTCTCACTCTTTCTATGGATCTCAGGCTATCATTTCTCCCAGCCAACAACACCAACTACTAAATACTGCTTCTAATCTTCTCATTAGTTAACAAACATTTATTGAGCCCACTCTGTGTGCTAGGTTTTGTGGTAAGTACTGGGGTTACAACAGAAATGATCTCATAAGCCTTTTGAAGCTTATATCAGTTTGGAAACATAGCCACTGAGCCTGTAAGTGTTCTTTACAAAATAAAAGTAAATAGTCTCTGAGTGAGAGTCTGAAGGCCTCATCCATGATATAAAGGACATGAGCTTTGTGAAAGTTCTTTCAGTTAATCAGAGAACTTTTTACTTTCTTTAAAATCACAATTTTTAAAATTTTGATTCTTTCAAACTTTGCTGTTGAGTACAGTATGCGTGAAATTATTAGAAGTTTAATGTTTAGACAAAAAGATATACTATAAACAAAAAAGACATTTATTATATTAAATCTTACATTCAGAGACTTCTTTGGGGGTTCAGAGTATTTAGAGAATCTTGATATAATATATTCTTTTATATTTATATTTTCTCATTACAGAAATTACTCTGCCTAGTTTTAAGTAGGCATCAGGTAAACATTTTTTTTAACCCAAGTATTTTTTAAGATTTTCGAAGATTTTTTTATCCTACTATTCTCCTTTTCTCCTTCTCTCCCTTATCTTTCCTATCTTTTCCTTCTAGTCCCCAAAATTGACCAGATAGCAAATGTCTTGGTATCATTTGTGCCCTCATATTAGAAAACAAAAATCTGATAACAAAAAAGACAAATAATGAATTTCTAGATATACACTGAAAAAAATCTGTTAGTGCACAAACTGACTCCATTTTCTATTAAAATTGTCCATGACTGACAGTTTGGGTACACAAGAGAAAACCACCTTGCTTTGAGGTCCTATGTTCTTTGCACTTTTCTCATCATAAAGTTTCTGGAGAATTAATAGATTGAGTCTGGCACCCTGAGATACACTTATACATACTTAAAGGCTAAAGATACACCAATGAAAAGAAAAGGAACTAAAATAGTTTGGGCTGTTCGATTCTTTCCTGATAAATTATTGGCAGCACGTACATTGAATACGTGTGAAAGTAAAAGATCCAGGAACAATTTTGCCCACATTGGAAACTCAGATGCAGATTGTCTTGTCTGAGATCACACAGTTCGTTGGAAGCAGAGCCACATCTCGAGCCCAGAAACACCGACTTCCCTCCAGAGTTGCTTTTCCTCCTTCATGCTTTTTTTTTTTTTTTTTTTTGACATTTCTTTCTTTAGGGATGCAAAAGACATATGTACATGGAGAGTTGTTCAAGATAGTCATTGGATTTAGATAAGAATAAGGAGGAGAAGGAGAGTTATTTCATAAATTAATACCTCTGGAAATAAAATAAGTCATATAGATAGCAATTAAGCTGATCTATTACAGAGAACTGGTTAGAACTTGACCTCAGTTGGTTATATCAAGAGATGTGGCAGATACAAATTCGTGGCCGCCTTGGTAAGAACGTTCTACTTAATAATTAACAGCAAAACCATTGATCTAACATGTAAGTTCCGAAATGAACCAGTCTGCCAAAACCTTTAAGCAGGGCCAACCATGGAGAACCCACATTAGGAGGATGCTCACATGATTTAGGGCAAAACACTCTAGACATGATCTAAAATTATCGACAATCCGAACATTGGAAAGTTAATCCCTTAGTCTTGAACAGCTTTATAGGTTCCTGATTACAGTTCTCCATTAAACTAAAAGGATTTCTGGAAGGAATAAGACCTTGTAGCTATTATTACCTGGGACGCCTTTGTCAGAAGACCTAGATTAGAACACCAGCAATTATCCACTTATGAACCATTTGACCTCAAAAAATGTTCACGCTCTCCCTAAGTCTCAGTTTCTATAAACAGCAGGGACAGTAGCATCACTTGCTTTTAACAAGTAGATGTGAAAACACTTTGTAAACTACGATGAGTTTTCTAAATGTTTATTATTATCGGTTATTCTCATCTTCATCATGATTAGTGGATAGCTACCCACAAGATAGAACAGTCCCTGGAGGCACTCTGAGGGTAGGAATATAGCAGCGTGAGCTAGTAGGGGCTGGCTCTCACACACCACTGCTATGGTTACTTCTCCCAGATGGTTCAACAAGTCCATTACGGTAACTTAAGGGCCTTTATTGTTGCTTCCACATTCTCAACAGTGCCTGCTTCTAGGAGTTCACATTTCTGAGGAGACACATGCTATGTACATCACCATAAACAGGTAGAGATCCATTTTTAATGTAAGTTTTTGACCTTTTGTTCCTTATTTAGAATGTTATTTTTTATTTGAATGAACTCAATTAGACACCTTGGATAGGTCAGTGAAGAGACTGAGAACAGCTTTTTAAAACCTCCATTTTCTCTACCTAGTCTGGGAGAAGCTTCACGGGTGAAGAAGTTAAAAGACATTTAAAAAATCACCTCATTTTGTTCAAATTACATAGCATCACTTCCCTAGGAGCATCCTGAGAAAATTTGCCTCTCCGACCTGATTTATTCCCTTTTCTCTTTTTAATTTAAGCTAAATGTTCTCCCCAAGAAATTATATTTCCAATCCTTAATGTTATGATCAAATACATAATTATTTACCAATTGCTTCTGTTGACTTCGCCTGTTTTTAACTAGACAGTACCTATTTTAAAATAGAATTTGTGATACATAGCATGTAGGCATTTCTGTTTAAAACATGTTTATCTTGCCCTGGGCTTCTTTTTGCCCAGACATCACTGTCATCATTCTGTCATTTATGCGTGGGCCTCTCTTCAGGTGAAACCCATCCACAGGTTGCTATGGAAACACATCAGCTGCAATAACACCCTGACCCATAAAGGCCTTTGTGATGAGAGACTTCTTTGTCTAGGTCCATCAGGTCACCCTGCTGTGAATCAGAAGTCTGTTCCTCCAATAGATGCTACAACACACAAAGAACACATATTCATAGACTTCAACAACCTGCCTCACCTCACAAAAACAAACAAACAAAAATTCCTTGGGACCTTTTAACCTATGTTTGTACTCTTTTGCAAGATGTCTAATATCAACAAGTAGAACACATATGACCTCTTTGCCTTCTGAAATGATGCACACCTGAGTGTTTTATTTTCTTGTTTACTGAGTCAGCAACTGGGAGACACTGTTGAGATTCTTCCCTCCCCTTCCCTCCTCCCTTCTTTCTCCTTCAACCAGAAGTGGCTGCCAAGAAAGCCATGGTAAGAAAACTTGTATCTGCATTGTTTCCATTGCTCTACTATTCTGGAAAAATCCAGTTCTGACTGGGATGTTTTATTTACATGTCCTGGGCAGACAACTTTTGGGGGAAAATAACAGAAGGTTAATTTAAACGAAAGCAGGGATGTCTTGTTTTATTCTTCGTTCATGGTATAAACACTTGATTCAATTCAAGTTAAAAAAATTTTTTGACCCCTATTATTTCTTTTATTCTTTCGCATTTCATACAGCTTACCCATCACGACAGGGTGATGGTCGCATTTGTTAGTTGCATTAGCTGAATGCCCCTTGTTTGCAGGAATAAGGTGGCAATGGCAACATCGGGTCAAACTTGGGTGAGGGAAAAGTGATGTGGGAGCTAAGATTCCTCTTCTTTTCCAAAGATCCTTTTCTTACAACATCACTTGTTGCTGGCCAAGAAAAATCACACTCAAGACTTGTCTGTGACCACTAGGTGTTGATCGTGTTCTATTCAGGACCTTGTAGTTCACGGCTAGCTGCCACTCCCCAGAAGCAAAGAGGAGCTTAGAATGACATTTTTCCATCCAAGAAACAAGAAAGATTCCCTATGAATTGGAAATGAATGGGGGCAAATGCTGAAATTCAGTTTGCATTATTTATTTCTCTGCTTTCTAGAAAGCTCAGTAACCATCAGATAATTTCACTTGGTTTAAACTCCCTATGTCATTCTAATATTTTTTTTTTCCAGTCAGTTAAACTGGTCAGTCTACACGTGAGAGAACGTAGGCTAAATCATATAATTTCTGCAGGATCGTGGGTATAACATTGATGACTTGTTCTAATTCAGTTAACTTACCCACTGAAGAAAATACTGGCCACCTTTCACATGAAGAGAAACATAAAACACATGAGCTGTAAGTGGTTTGCAATTTTGTCTACTGTGATGAAATTATAATCTATGAAAGTCAAGATGTAATTCAATATATGTATGACTTTCATTTCTAATTTATTATTGTTAGATCTCAGCACTAAAAACTTACATCTGTTATTTTGAATTGTTTAAATCTGTTCTTCCCCAAAGAATAGTAATACAATCATGTTCTAGTTTAACAGCATTTGCATATCATTAAACACATAATGGCCTATAATCTACTTTTCTTCTGCCTGTAATTTTCTTAAGCTCTTTATGAAGCACCAGTGGGTTTTTACACATTTAAAAAATAGGTTATGATTCCTCAAATCATGTTGTAATTAGGTGTTCAAAAAACAAGCCAATAAAGAAATGGGCTAGGGAAGTCTGCATGTCATTGTTCAGTGCAAACTTTTAAATAAAAATACAAATTTCATTATCTAGGAAATGTGTGTTCAGTTAATTTTAAAATCAAATACAATCAAGAAATCTTGTTCTGCAATGAACTGGACTTGCCCATGATATGAAAAATATTAACTTCAGTTCTCAGCATTTCATCAATCCTTCTTGGAAATGTGATTGAACTTGTAAACATCCTTCTAAAAGAATCCTTTTCAAAATTATTGTAAAATTTCTGGTCTTGCTTCTAAGACTATTGGCACTTACTAACAAATACATTAACTTGGAAACCCTGGTTTCTTTTGACAGTTAAATGGATCAAATCAAAGAATTGCACTAATGGACTAAAAAGTGCCTCTGTAGGAATGCCACAGAGCGGCGTACTGGCAAACTTAGAAGCATGTGCATAATAAGTGCCAGCTCTGTTAAGCTTTATTAGTGTCTTAAAAATATATACAACAGGGGTGGGATAGGGAAGGTGGGAGGGAGACACAGAGGGAGGAGATACAGGGATATATGTATATGTATAGCTGATTCACTTTGTTATAAAGCAGAAACTAACACACCATTGTAAAGAAATTATACTCCAATAAAGATGTTAAAATATATATATATATATATATATATATATATATATATATATATATATATATGTATATATAAAACAAAAGAAAAAATCCTCTGTCATACCACTCACCCATTCATGGAAGTGACACTCGCTGATGCTAAGGAAATCTATTTTGAATCTTTGGGGCAATGCCTTCTGTGCTTCTCTGGCAGTTCACCCAAGAAAGGAGCATGTGACACCCTGTGTTCAAAAAGACTATGGGACAGGGACTTCCCTGGTGGCGCAGTGGTTGGGAGTCCGCCTGCCAACGCAGGGGACATGGGTTCGAGCCCTGGTCCGGGAAGATCCCACATGCCACGGAGCAACTGAGCCCGTGTGCCACAACTACTGAGCCTGCGCTCTAGAGCCCACGCACCACAACAAAGAGTAGCCCCCGCTCGACACAACTGGAGAAAGCCCGCACGCAGCAGCGAAGACCCAACGCAGCCATAAATAAATAAATTTATTTTAAAAAAAAAGAAAAAAAGACTATGGGACAGAAAGACCTAATGCCTTTCAGCACTCATCCAGTTCCCCTTGGATGAAAGAATTGCCAAGCCAAATCAGGGTCTGGAATAAGCAGAGGTTCTTTCTCTTGCTCTCCAAATCTTGTTCTGACTCCTAAAAGGACTATTGTTAAGGGTGTTCTCACTGGTAATCGGAATTGTTTGTTAAGTGAATAAAGTTCATTAACGGAATGAACTAAAAATGGTACAATTTCACTCTTTGTCCTAACCTCAGATTTCAGTTTCTGAAACCCTTGGAACTGTTTGTACTTCCAGTTGAAAAACTTCAAGATTATATGGGAAAATAAGGTTAAGGAGAAATAGTTTTAAGAAAGATTTTATTAATATTTCTTACATTTGTTAAAGTAAAATAGAAACAAATATTTTCAATGACATTCATTTTAAATTGGTAAAAACAGGTATTATATTGATTAACATCTATCATTCTGTGCTCATGAGAATTTTTTTTAGGTTGTTCTTCCCTTAAATTTTTAGTCAGCTGTTCATATATGGACTAAATTTTGTTGCAGACTATACAATGACATGACTGCCTCTATTCACTGACTCAGTGCTACAAAAAAAATTATAACTCCCAGCCCACATACCACCAAGCTATAGGAAATTCCATCTCAGTCATTACTAAGCTGTCCTTTTTCAGGTTCACACCAGAATCAGGGAGGTTTACATGACATTAAGAAAATGGAGGAGGGACCTTTGATTTCCAGTCTAACTATCACAGTTGATCAATGACATTATCTAAGCTTTCAGTGGTTCTTTGAACCTCAGTTATTCTTTGCTGCCTCCCTGATTATCCTGGGGCCCAGGGCTCATTGACAAGACTGACTAGAAGCCAGCTAATGACCCAGAGTCCTGTGCATCAGGTCGACATTCTCTTCAAAATCCACATGGTTTCTTAGGAGTGGCGCATGTACCTAAGTTAAGCCAATCAAAATAGATCAATCCCCTGGAAGGATTGGTTCAGTGGTGTCCAGGTGGCTAAACCTGCTTAGAATGCTGGGACAAAGGCTCTTTGTTTCACTCTGGATGATGTCAAATGACGATGAGCTTCCTGGAATCTCCTGGCCATTTTGTGATCATGAAATAGCCAACACATGGAAGAAAGGAGAACTCAGGGAATCAGAGCACTGGAGCTGGGTCTTCTGAGACAATGATTCTCCGTACATGGCAGTTACGTGAACCACATCAGCCTCCTTATTCTGTAAATCAGTCTGAGTCAGATTTTTTTTCCTTTCTTGAACCCCAAAGGGTCCTAATGGAACATGGCACACGGAAGTGAGGGTGATGTAAGTTACAGACTAAGATTGTTGAACAAATAGGGCTGAAGAGGTCTGAAGGAAAGGACAATGGGGACAGCTCTAGCTTATGAAGTTAGCAGCCCTTGTTATTTATTTTTCAACATCTTTATTGGAGTATAATTGCTTTACAATGGTGTGTTAGTTTCTGCTTTATAACAAAGTGAATCAGCTATACATATACATACATCCTCCTATCTCCTTCTTGCATCTCTCTCCCACCCTCCCTATCCCACCTCTCTAGGTGGACACAAAGCACCAAGCTGATCTCCCTGTGCTATGCGGTTGCTTCCCACTAGCTATCTATTTTACATTTGGTAGTGTATATATGTCCTTGCCACTCTCTCACTTCATCCCAGCTTACCCTTCCCCTTCCCCGTGTCCTCAAGTCCATTCTCTATGTCTGCGTCTTTATTCCTGTCCTGCCCCTAGCTACTTCAGAACCTTTTATTGTTTTTTTAAATTCCATATATATGTGTTAGCATACAGTATTTTTTTTTTCTCTTTCTGACTTACTTCACTCTGTATGACAGTCTCTGGTCCATCCACCTCACTACAAATAACTCAATTTCGTTTCTTTTATGGCTGAGTAATATTCCATTGTATATATGTGCCACATCTTCTTTATCCATTCATCTGTTGATGGACACTTAGGTAGCTTCCATGTCCTGGCTATTGTAAATAGAGCTGCAATGAACATTGTGGTACATGACTCTTTTTGAATTATGGTTTTCTCAGGGTATATGCCCAGTAGTGGGGTTGCTGGGTCGTATGGTAGTTCTATTTTTAGTTTTTTAAGGAATCTCCATACTGTTCTCCATAGTGGCTGTATCAATTTACATTCCCACCAACAGTGCAAGAGGGTTCCCTTTTCTCCACACCCTCTCCAGCATTTATTGTTTCTAGATTTTTTGATGATGGCCATTCTGACCAGTGTGAGGTGATACCTCATTGTAATTTTGATTTGCATTTCTCTAATGATTAGTGATGTTGAGCATCCTTTCATGTGTTTGTTGGCGATCTGTATATCTTCTTTGGAGAAATGTCTATTTAGGTCTTCTGCCCATTTTTGGATAGGGTGGTTTGTTTTTTTGATATTGAGCTTCATGAGCTGCTTGTATATTTTGGAGATTAATCCTTTGTCAGTTGTTTCATTTGCAAATACTTTCTCCCATTCCGAGGGTTGTCTTTTCATCTTGTTTATGGTTTCTTTTGCTGTGCAAAAGCTTTGACGTTTCATTAGGTCCCATTTGTTTAATTTTGTTTTTATTTCCATTTCTCTAGGAGGTAGGTCAAAAAGGATCTTGCTGTAATTTATGTCATGGAGTGTTCTCCCTATGTTTTCCTCTAAGAGTTTGATAGTGTCTGGCCTTACATTTAGGTCTTTAATCCATTTTGAGTTTATTGTTGTGTATGGTGTTAGAGAGTGTTCTAATTTCATTCTTTTACATGTAGCTGTGCAGTTTTCACAACACCACTTACTGAAGAGGCTGTCTTTTCTCCATTGTACGTTCTCGCCTCCATTGTCAAAGATAAGGTGACCATATGTGCGTGGGTTTATCTCTGGGCTTTATATCCTGTTCCATTGATCTATATTTCTGCTTTTGTGCTTGTGTACTGTCTTAATTACTGTAGCTTTGTAATATAGTCTGAAGTCCGGGAGCCTGATTCTTCCAGCTCCGTTTTTCTTTCTCAAGATTGTTTTGGCTATTCGGGGTCTTTTGTGTTTCCATACAAATTGTGAAATTTTTTGTTCTAGTTCTGTAGAACAAACAGAACTAGTTTGTTGGTAGTTTGATAGGGATTGCATTGAATCTATAGATTGCTTTGGGTAGTATAGTCATTTTCACAGTGTTGATTCTTCCAATCCAAGAACATCTGTTTGTATCTCTCCATCTGTTTGTATCATCTTTAATTTCTTTCATCAGTGTCATAGTTTCCTGCATACAGGTTTTTGTCTCCTTAGGTAAGTTTATTCCTAGGTATTTTATTCTTTTTGTTGCAATGGTAAATGGGAGTGTTTCCTTTATTTCTCTTTCAGATTTATCATCATTAGTGTATAGGAATGCAAGAGATTTCTGTGCATTAATTTTGTATCCTGCTACTTTGCCAAATTCATTGATTAGCTCTAGCAGTTTTCTGGTAGCATCTTTAGGATTCTCTATGTATAGTATCATGTCATCTGCAAACAGTCACAGTTTTACTTCTTCTTTTCTGATTTGGATTCCTTTTATTTCTTTTTCTTCTCTGATTGCTGTGGCTAAAACTTCCAAAACTATGTTGAATAAATGTGGTGAGAGTGGGCAACCTTGTCTTGTTCCTGATCTGGAAATGGTTTCATTTTTTCACCATTGAGAATGATGTTGGCAGCCCTTGTTACCAAATTGTAGCAAAATAACTGCTTCAACTGTTTTCTGCTATGTCCTGGGACTCAGAAAATGTCTACCAAGGCTCTCGCATTAGGGAATTGTTAGGAAAAATTCAAGACATTGGAGTCTTTGGGCTTCTTTTTATAGCCCTCAATAAGGTCCCACAAGAGAAAGGTACAATAATACAATTTTTTGTGAGACCTTTCCTGATATATTTTCAAATCTAGAAAATATTGCTGCCCAAGGGGCCTATCCCCTGAAGCAATGTGTCTTCATGCTTCAGGAAAAGGGGGAATTTTAGCTAGAAAAAGGAAGCCAGTATTAATTGTGTGTCACTAGAGAGCAGAGTCTCAAAAGCCAGACATTATGGAGAAAGAAAAGAATTTTTAAAATCCCTTGGGCTCCCATTTCATATCAAGAACCAGGCCTGGATGACTTAAATTTGGATTTTTCTCTAAGCCAAGGGAAGTGATGATGCAGTCATGATGTAAACAGAAGTTCCTGTTATGCAAGAAAATGGAAAAGCCTGGCTGCCTGACTCCAGTGGACTGTAAGGAGGAGGTAGTAAAAATTACAATGAGGACATCAGTGGCAAATGTGGAACCTCATGGCCTGAGGAGCAGCAGAAACTTCAGAGTGTGTAGGGGAGAATAGTCAATGCTAATAATCTGCTTTCCCTGCAGGGAGCTCCAAGTCTCTGGGAGAAGTCCCGTATGCATCCTGATACACAGCAATGTGGTACAAAACTAGAGATTAGCCTACAGTTGTGCAGGTTGAGCACTGCACAAGAAATCCATGTCTGTAGGGCAACACTCATTTCACATACATCATAGATTCATACATTTATTATGGCAGTTTTAGAGCATATGGCAGCAACGTGTTCTAACAAAATCAGTGTGACAATGTTCCAACACTGGAAGGAGATTGTCTTAAGGAAGACTCATCTTTTTCTAATTTGCACAGAATGCCATGTGAGCAGCTTAACCCTGCCTTCCCCCTGGCACCACAAGATTATATAAGCATCTTCCATTCCACAGAGCCTTCATGGGAGGAGCTAGGAGAGGTGGAGTATATTTGAAAGATTGAACATCTACCCCAAAGTAACTGAGTTAACCCAATGAGACAGTTTAAGCAGGAAGAAGTGGATGTATCTTTAATTCACAAGGAAAATAATTTTTTGCACCCTGCTACCCAGCAAGTTGGTGATTCAGACCAGTGTGATCATTGTCTCTCAGATGCCCAGGTTTTGACTAAAGGGGGCCCACTGGAACAGAGAGAGAGGAAAACATACCTTTCTTTAAAATAATCTTGTCTACCTGTGACCTACAAGCCAGGTTGTCTACAGGTCCAATCACAAGTGCAATGGTTCTCAAACTTTCATGTTTATAAGAATCACCTGGGAATCTTGGTTTAAAAGATTTTTATTCAGTAAATCTTAGGTGGACCCTGAGATACTGCATTTCTAACAAATTCCTAGGTAATGTCAATGCTGCCAGGCCCTGGGTCCGGGTGTTGAGTTGCACAGTTTTAGAGTCTAGAAAGTGGTTCTCCGACTTTCACGTGCAACAGAACCACCTGGAGGGCTTGTTGAAACAGAGTGCTGGGCCCCTGTGGTATTGTGATTTATAGTAAGAAATATTTGGTCTTCATCCTCGTTTCCAGCACAGAGCTCCTAAAGCTCTTGTAATTTCCTAAGTGACAAGAGCACCAGGAGTATCTCATGTTCTAATATTTGGCGTTTGACCCCATCCCTCAACCAGGGCTCCTGAAACCCTTGAAATTTCCTTGGTGATAGGAATTTTAATGAGGTGACTGGGTGGGCTCCTGAATGGCTCCTGGATGAAGGTTGGTCACCTGAAAGAACAAGCCATGATTAGAAGCTTGGAACTTTCAACCCCACCCTCCTTTCTCTTGAGAAGGGAGAAGGGCTGAAAATGGAGTTCATAGTTCATCATGCCTACATGAGGAAGCCTCCATAAAAATCCCCAAAGTACGGGGTGTGGGGAGCTTCCAAGTTGGGCAACACATCCATGCCAGGAGGGTGACACACCCCTACTCCACAGGGTCAGAAGCTCTTGCGCTCAGGACCCTCCCAGACCTCGCCTTGTGTGTCTCTTCATCTGTGTTCATCTGTATCCTTCTCCATATCCTTTAGTAAACTGGTAAACCTAAGTGTTGCCCTGAGTTCTGTGAGCCACTCTAGCAAATTAATCAAACCTGAAGGAGTGTTATAGGAACCTCTGATCTGAAGTCCAGCTCGACAGAAGTTGTGGGTAACCTGGGCTCCTGCTACTTGTGACTGGCCTCTGAAGTGAGGCAGGAGCCGTCTTCTGGAATTGATCCCTTAACGTGTGGGATCTCACTCTCTCTCCGTGTGGATAGTATCAGAATTGAGTTAAACTGGAGGACACCCAGCTGGTGTTGCCAGGATTTGCTTGGTGTGGGGGAAAACCTCCACACATTTGGTGACCAGAAGTGTCAGAAGTGGTGTTTTGTGTGAGTGCTAAAGAAGACACATGGAACACACATAGTAAAGGAAAAACTGGGTATGTTTTTTCTTTAAAGCCCCAATTCCCAGAGATTCAGATCCAGTAGGGCTACGGTGGGGTCTGAGAATTTGCATTTCTGACAAGTTTCCCAGTAACCCTGATGTGGGTGAGCTACACGCTGAGACCCCAGCTCTAATCTCATGCCACTCTCTCCCAGGATCTTCTTTGTCAATTACCACCTGCCAGAGAAAAAGTACTGCCCCTCCCACAGTGAAGGTACAAATGTATACAGCCTGCAGGCAGGGAGTATATCTGTGGGTCCCTCCCACTCCCAAGGCCAGTCCCTACCTGCAGTTTACTAAGAGACAGAAATCATTAAGTTTCAAAAGAAACCTACCTGTGTCCAGGTAGGTTTCTGGCTGTGCTTTCTAACTTGCAGAATTGAACAGAAGCAATTAGACTGAAAGCTGCCAGGTTTTAAGGGCCTGTATAGCCTTTCATCTCTCTGGTCTCACGGCACTGAGGTGGAGGCTACATTTGGTTCTTTTGCCAATAGTGCTCTCCTGTGTCTTCTCCACCAGGTCAGAAGCTGCTGGAGAGTAGAAACCACATTTTATTCACCTCTGTATCTCTTCCAAGCCCGTGCTCAGCTCCCTTGCTAGAAATGAACATAAAGTTTTGCACATTCTAGATGTAACAGGCATCATATTTAGAAGCTTTAAACAGCTACACTTTCTATTCTCATATGACTGATGTTCTCTCAAAGCCCATCCATCATTAAAGCTCAGTTTACTGCCCAGGAACAAAGAGGGAGGTATCAAAGAGTCATAGTTCATGAAAGAAGATATTACTTAGTGATGTCCCACTGGGTAGAAAGCTGAAGCAGATATACCTTCTGATTCTAGGAGGAAGCCATGAGGTAGAGAAAGCTAGAGCAAGAGAGAGGACAGGCCCCTGGGGTCAAATCAAGAGAGGTCAAGGAGGAAAGGCAGAAGCAGAGGGGGCTTTCCTCTTTGGGGCCTGAGGAAGAGACCACCTTCAGAGAACTCCTGCAAAAAAAAAAAAAGAGAGAGAGAGAAAATGGCAACAGAAGAGAAAAATAGACATGGTAGTATGCCATGAGGATGCAAAAAAAGGTATCTGGGAACAGTCAGCTCAGGTGGGGCAGGGAAGGTTTCCAAACACTCTGGCATGCTCCCAGAGGTGGAAAGGTATGGAAGAGTGAGGAGGGCAGTGGGAAGAGCCGGGGGAAACTGACCCTGTGGCAGAAGCTATATGGTGGAAAACCATAGACCCAGGATGGAGGGAGGTGGCTGAGACCCAGAGAATCTGCAGCTTTAGTGAGGACCAAGGTAAGGGAGAAACACTGGACCCCAGTAGGCCACCACATCGCAAGTCATGCTGACTGCAGTGTCAGCAGTTTCTACCAGGAGGATCCCCAGTGCATAGATAGGACATCATCTCAAAGACTAGAGGGGACCAGAGGACAGCACCAGGACCCGTAGGTGGACATCACCCCTTTCCTCACCACCAAGAGGACATCTAAGCTTCCCTTCTACCCAGGAGTCATCGTGTGGATATCTAAGGCGAGTCCTAAGAGGAAACAGGAATCTTGACTTTGACTGAGTATTTATCCAAAAGATACCAAACAAATCTCTAAGAGACGGTTTAAGCAGCAGAGCCTGAAATACCCTCAATGTGCAAAGTTCACTTTTTTCCCCACTTTCAGTGGGAATGGCGGGAGAAGATGATAATAGTTTCTTCTCCACATCCAAATGTCCATGTAAAAATGTGTCCTTGAAACTCAACAAAAATGTGACAAAGTGTGCAGGATTTTGCTGTTACATTCATTTTGTATAAGCTTAGTTTATTTAAGCTAAAGTTTCTTCCACTGTAAAATAATAGCAGAAAATGGAGCTACTGGGAACAGCCCAGAAACAGTATCCAGGACACTGTGTGTGGCGAGATTGGATGGATAGTTAATAAGGAGGATGACCTACTCTTCAAAAGTTTCCTTCCTCTTTACTTCAAAACTCATTCCCCCCCCGCCGCCGGCATTCATCTGTTGAAATGAATTGTCCTTCCCAAGGAGGATACACATAAAGATAGAATGCTAATAACCACAATACCTAGCACCTCAGCTTACTTACAGTAGGCATTGAATATTTTTTGGTCATTCAATGTGCTAATTAGATTTGAAGAGAGATATCATGAAAATTATGTGGTGTACTTGGTTTATTTAAAGAAGGGAAGACAAGATGAGAGCTCCTAGGAATATCAATGGAGCTAACAAGGGCTGGGTATGGTCATTCTTTGTAGTAGCTGCTATTGGATGGAGAACAGGGCTACCTGTCTGCTGTCCTAGATGTGCTGGGAACAGAGAATGAGCTCGCTTTGAGACATGACTTTCCTCTTAGTTCCAACTGAGTTGGAAGGTTGGCTTCTTTTTCTCCTTCTCCATATTCTGCTCTAGAAAGGCATTTGAAGAACATCTAGAACAAAATCCTCCTATTATGGATGAGGAATCTGAGCTCACAAAGGTAAAATAATTTACACAACTTCTAAATGACAGAGACTGAAATAATTTTCAAGTCTCCCAGATCAGGAGGTTTTTCCTTTACTGCAGACTCTTCTGGATGCAGGCAACAAATCAAACTGTCAGAGGGGGAAAAAAAAACTTATTGGCCCAGAGAAGTAAAGTCCAGGGGCAATTTCAGGTATGGCTGAATTCAAATGCTAAACCCAGTTTGCCAGGAAGACATATTCCACCATCGTTCCTTTCCACCTTTTGTTATTTTGGCTTTTATATCATGTCAAAGATGGCTACTGGCATCTCCAGGCTGAGGTTCCACAACTTAGAAAATCCAGTGGGAAGAGAGTCTCTTTCCTGACTCGAGATTCTGGTTCCCCTGTGTTTCTTCCCTACTTTAAACCAGTCGCTGTGGTTAGAGTTTCTCTCATAGATGACACATGCTCCTGGAGTATAAGACAGTCACACCCTAAGCTCAGAGACTGAAAGGAGAAGAGAGAGTGGCTTCTCAACGGAAAATCAGAATACTGTTACCAAAAGGAGGAGGGAAAAGAATCTGTTTCTATGACAACATCCTTCTAGGCTGTGTGGTCCAGATACATCTGTGACATCAGACACACACCTTGTATTATTCTCAATTGAAAGGAAGGTTAGTTTATTTAATCTTATGAAAGAGGAGAAAATGGTCTTCTTTTCATAGAGAATAGACACCTTGCACAACGTTCACTCTGGAAGGTAATGTCAGGAAGGATCCTGGCAGGCAACAGGGGCTCACTCCAATTCAGATAATCTAAGAGAGTTTAATAAAGAGATATTTACAAAAGCAAAGGGTGTAGGGGAGGTACAGAGATGGTGCAGTACCTGGGGGTAGTAACGTCTGGGCTCCCTGACCCCCGTGGTCCTGAAGGGGCAAGAGGAGGGGGTGATCCCTAAACCAGGAGGCACAGAGGACTGTCTGGAGAGGGCAGCTGGACTGAAGCTGTGACCTTTAGTAAGGATACAGCCTCAAAATGGGAGCTGGGGAAACAACAAATTCCCAAACCGTCCTCTCCTGCCTCCCTCCAATTTTCTGCAGAAGGTCTCTATTGGGTGACCCATCCGGAGGCCAAAAGCAGGAATCTCATCATTGTAGATCATAAGGTCAGCCTCTCAGAACACAATGCTGGACAGACAAGGATCAAGATTGGGTCCAGAGGAGGAACAGACAGTATTCAGTTTCTCAGTTACATTTGCACTCTATTCATGGGCCATGAGATGTCTGACTGTATGCCCTTGTCTAAATTCCTATACTGCAGCATTGCCCGCTAAACATCTATAATTGAAATCCTTTGAAACACGTGGGATTGTGAACATACATGACAACAGCAACAGTGAGGTCCACTGGGGCTTCATTTTGGTTTGGGGTCATAAGACTTGCTCGAGTGTTTGTTCCTTTGTTTGCTAGATTTGTGGCCTTGAAAAAGCCAGATAATCTCTCAGAGACGGAGTTTCCTCATCTTTAATATGAAGATAATATTTCCCTTGCCCATCTGATGGTATTTGTCATTCAATACAAATGAAATATTAGATATAAAAGTGTATGGGGAATGACAAAGTACTAATTTCATATTCATCATTTCAGCCTTTGTATGCGAGCATAGGTAATATAATATGTTTTATTTATGACTATGCAGTTTTGTAATTCTTACATCAGGAAAAGTTCTAAAGTGCATTTGACGTATTCTATATGTGGCAGTATATTTTAACCATGTGAAATTTGAAATGAATTAATGAGAAATTAACCTCCAGTTTACTCCAGGATTGCACTTAGGAAATGATTTACTGTGATTCTGGAAAAATAAAAAAGGTTAATCAAGTTTTCTACCTGACAAGTGAGTCACTCTGCTTATTATCTGTTTATGAGTAGGCAAAAGCACAAAACATCCTTGTGTCCCAGTGAGTTCTGCAAGTCCTTTAAAAACTGTACATTAGCCATGGATCTTCCTGCTAACTCTCCCCTGCAGTTTGCTGAGGATATTTTTCATAATATAACTAGGCTTATCACAATTTATTTCTTCACTGCTGGCTCCTAGGATGATTGCCTAGATTTTCAAACCCCAGACTGGAAGCTGTGGTTTGATACAAACTACTTTGGAGAAAATGGACACACTCCCCTCATCCCCTCTTACCTCCCCCCTTTCTTCTCAACCCCCATCCCTCTATGAATATTCTGGCTCCTAAGACTCTTTTGATCAGATTCCCTTATTGTCCCACTTTCGTGAGAACTCATCAGTGACAGCTTCCAGGGGTGCACTGAGAGTGTACTATGTGTTGAGAACTCTACATCCAATATTTTACTTAATCTCCCCAATATCATATGAAGTAGGTGTTATTATCTCCATTGTACATGAAAGGACTGAAGCTTAGAGAGGCTTACAGCGGAAGAATTTGAATCCAGATGTCTGAGTCCAAAGCCTGTGACCCTAACCACCATACTGTATAGCCTATCTGTTTCCATGTTGTTCTTTCTCTCTTACAGTAAAATCCAATTGATCCTTATAGAAGAATGGGTCTTACTTGGGTCAAGATGCAGAGGGAGTTTTAGTCTTCTCATTTCAGAAGACACTTATGTACCCATTGCAGATACATTGCAGATACTTTTTTGGGAAAGGGACAGCCACTATCCCCTGAGGACCCCATGTTAACAGCTGAGAAGGGAATAGCTGTATTGAGTTGCTGTTCTCTGTTAGTCACCATGAAGTCTAGATTCTAATTATTGTGATATCACGTAAAATTCAAGGCCATCTGCAAGACAAATGGTCAAAAGGCAGAGTACTCAGCTTTGCAATATACTATTGTGGTAAAAATATAACAGAATTTTTTTAAATATAAAAAATGTAGGGGAATGCTCAGTGACTGAGAATCTATATATGGAATTTAATCTATTTTTCCTAAATGACGACTATAAAAGGTTAAGCCCAATGATATAAACTTTACCTTGCTAAATTCCCCCATCGATTTCATGCTGTTCATATTCCATTTCTTTTTACTTCTTAAGCACATTGGAGAAGTATATGAGAAAAAAATGCACACTCATCTTTTTAAATGATATAAGGGATAGTGAACAATAGAAAGAAAAGAAAAACACTCAACTCATTTATTAATTCTTTTAATGAATTTTTGTCAAGTGCTTAATTTTTGCTGGGTTCCAGGAGTACTGGGAAGCTTCTAGTCTAATAGGGGATCCAGGGACAAGCAATGTAATATAGTGAGTATTACAGTAAGAGTTAGGTAAGAAGGGTGAGTGGGCATGACCGCTACTGACTCAGTCTCAGAGGGTCTAGGAAAACATCCAAGAACACTTGCTGTCTCCTCTGAGACCTAACGGCTGAGTCGGCCTCAATCAAGCTGGGGGAGGGTGTTTCAGGCTGAGGTGCAACACAGACAAAAGCCTGGCTCCATTTTAAGGAAATGAAAGTAGTTCAGCATCGTGGGCACTGTGAGGGAGGAAGTGAGGGCAAAAGATAAAGAATGGAAAGAAGCAGAAGCTAAATCTTAGAGAGTCTCTTAGCTCCGTTAAATAATTTGGACTTTTCTATTAAGGTCAATAAGTAGCTATTAAAATTTTTAAGCGAGTGAATGACACGATCAAATTTGTGCTTTAGGAAGATGATTACTCTTGACTCCAGGTCCCAGAGGACACTGGTCTGGGTTGGTGTGCTGGTGCAGTGACACTGACCTTCACCTCTGAGGAAGCTGAGCCCTTGTTTTCCTTGCCTTTGTTGGGCCATAGATGTTGCAATACAACTATGTTTAGACTCTACATACAGAAAACCCATATTCAAATGAAATATCAATTCCTGTAAGGACAAATTTCTGTCTCCCCAGAGTGGAAGATGTCTGTTGTAAACAACCTGCTACCAAAAGGCTGGCTGATCTCCTTAGTCTCCGCTGCTGGCAGGTTGGGCATTCAAGAGCAGCATTAGCTAGATCAGTGGGGACCCATCAAGGCTCTGCCACACGCCCACTCTGTTCTTGCGCCTTTTGTCCAGCACAGGATCATCCTTCCCCACTGGTCGTTGAGAGACCCCTCTGCAGTGGATGTTCCCTGGGGGACAGTAATATCTGCATACTTTGTGCCCATTCCTATAGGCAAATCAACATACCTCTTCCCCAGACTTGCTTTCCCCTAGTTTTCCAGTCCTTTTCCTTCCAGACGCAAGGCCAATCATCCATACAAAATGGGTAACCAAGCTTACTGTTCATCACTTTCTTACTGAGTAATTTCCTATCTCTCCCTTGACTAATGGACAGGTCTAAGATGCAGTTTTTATGTCTTCTCAGGGGATGGACACACACAATTGAGCGATCAGTCACACCTAGTGGCAGCCTGCTTGCCAACAAATCCTCATATTGGCTCTCCTTACATCTACTTTCCCCTTGTCCTGATCTCTGGGATTATTCTCAAACCTTTAAGCTGTGCTTCCAAGGGAGCCCAGGCTAAATGGTTGGCATCAGGGGTGACCCTAGAAATCAAACCATAAGAATGGGATTTTCAAATTAGATTACTAGTGGTAGTTACTATTACCCTGCACTGGGTGCATCAGAGTTGGTTGAATATTCATCCAAGTTGTAAAATTTTAACTGTGACATCACACCAGTGACAGCTATAAAGAAAGTGCCTAAATGTTCTAGATTCATTTTCCCATTCTCACAAGCTGGAAGTGCAATGGGATAAATTACTATGTTGTCACACTTTTCTGAACAAATGGAAGGAAGGCTGTTGGTGATCAGGGGGATAGCTGAATAGGTGCTGTGGGTGCTCAGGTGTATTAGTTCCCTGTGAAATATTTCAGCCTTTCTTCTTTCTGATGATTTGGTAACTGATGGCATTTTCCGCCTTCATTGATTCCATGCTCTAAATCAGTGAAACTCTACCCTGATGTGTACAACTGAATTGCCTCAGTGCTTAAAAAAATCAATGCATGTATGGACTCCATCATTTAAATCAGAATCTCTAAAAGCGGGGCCCAGATATCTGTGTTTTAAAAGCTCCTCACTGGGGCTTCCCTGGTGGCGCAGTGGTTGAGAATCTGCCTGCCAATGCAGGGGACACGGGTTCGAGCCCTGGTCCAGGAAGATCCCACATGCCACGGAGCAACTAAGCCTGTGCACCACAACTACTGAGCCTGTGCTCTAGAGCCCGCACTCTAGAGCCCGCGAGCCACAACTACTGAAGCCTGCGTGCCTAGAGCCCGTGCTCCGCAACAAGAGAAGCCACCGCAATGAGAAGCCCGCGCACCGCAACGAAGAGTAGCCCCCACTCGCCGCAACTAGAGAAAGCCCGCACTCAGCAATGAAGACCCAACGCAGCCAAAAATAAATAAATAAAATCTATTAAAAAAAAAAAAAACCTCCTCACATGGTTGTAATGTGCAGCCAGAGTCGATGACAGCACTTCCAGACCAACAGAGAGGGGAGGGTGGAGGGTGACTTACATTCATTGAGCAAGCACTGCCATTGGCATCTTCCCTTTTTATACATATGCAGTTTCAATAACAGTGATATGGGAAAGAGTAATCAGATTTCTTCTTGAAGGAACATGCCAACAGTTTGGTAGAAATACTTATATTTTATGCTTGGGGTAAAAGGTGAGTCCTCCTGAGGGCATGTTCAAAACAAAACTGTTTCCAAAAATCGCAGGCATATGACAAGGAGAGGAATTGGATGGCCTTTGTGGGACTGGGAAAGAGAATGTAAAGAGGGATAGGAAAGAATAAAGCACAAAGTAGCCTGCTGTGAGCCTCCAGATCTTCCACGACTCAACTCCCAGTGCTTGGGGTTGGGACACCTTGTTGACATAGTAAGTGTTAAGGTTTCTGCCCAGGTGACATGGTCGGTATGAAAACAGGAGCTGGATGGTCAGGAATGTCTCTCCCAAGGTCTATGTCTCAATGTGATAATAGCTAATATTCACTGAGAGTAATTGTAGACATTCAGGAGTTGCAAAAAGAAGTTGAAAGATGCTGTCTGTTCTATTGTGACAGAAAAGAACCTGCTGATGTCAGGAGATCACCTTGGTGATGGGCTCACGGCTAGCACTACACTTATGGGGCTCCACAGAGAGCCAGTGGGACCAAAAATGCCCCTCCAGGGTGCTACGCTCTTGAGAGTAATCATGAACCAGCACTTCCCAAAGGGTGTTCTGTGGAACTGGCGTTCTATGGATGTTAAATGAAAAAAATGTACAAGGGTTTCGTGGTCAAAGATGTTGGGCAGAAGAGCTAAATGAAAGGTCTTCCAAAGCCTTTAGTTTGCTAAGTGAGCCTGGTGAGGGTCCAACAGGGGAAACAAGACTGCAGCTCTCCTGCACGTTCTCATGAAATACCTCAAAGACCCCAGTTCCCTGAGAGTCATTTTGGGAAACATTCCTACAGGCCTGTGTATGAATGACTGATGACAAATAGATGTTTTGGCAAGAAATGAACAGAGACAAAAAGATATAAGTACACGCACTTATACATTGTAAATTTGCCTTCTTTTTAAATCAGAAACAAAAGTAAGTTGTTTTTCCTTTTTCTAGAAATAAGCCTTCATCAAAACAAACTGTTAGGCCACAGGAACTCACTGGGCGTTTCCGTTACCGGTGTCTCGCCACAGGAGCTATCTATTGAAGACAATGTCTGGAAGCTTCTACTTTGTCATTGTTGGTCACCATGATAATCCAGTTTTTGAAATGGAGATTTTGCCAGCTGGAAAAGCAGAATCCAAAGATGATCACCGCCATCCCTACGAACCAGTTCATAGCTCACACTGCTATCGACCTCATAGATAGAACATGTGGCTGTCAAACAACATGTACCTGAAGACGGGGGACAAGTTCAGTGAGTGGTTTGTTTCAGCATTCGTCACTGCGGGTCATATGCGATTTATTATGCTGCATGACGTCAGGCAAGAAGACGGAATAAAGAACTTCTTTACTGATGTCTATGATTTATATATAAAATTTGAAATGAATCCATTTTATGAACCCAATTCTCCTACTTGATCAAGCGCATTTGACAGAAAAGTTCAGTTTCTTGGGAAGAAACACCTTTTACCCTGAATGCAAAAAATTCGGAAGTCAACAGTGTCACTACAATAGGGTATACTCAGGAATGTGTACATTGTAAGTAACTTGATTAAACAACCTGGAAAAGTTTTAGTTGTAGTCTCAATTTATCTAAACCTAATGAAATTGCTTTTATATTTAAAAATAGTATATTCAGTTTCTTACGATTATCAACAGATTGATATTTGCTTGTGAACAGTATTATTTATGAAGAGTTCTTTATCGGTAATCTTGAAATATTTTTATTTTAAAAATTGAGAATAAGCTTTTGACTTTCCTCATTCAGATAGCTTGATCTTGTAACAATCCAGAACCAAATGTCATTGTCAAGATTTGGTAGACAGATTTAAAACCAAAAGCTTCTGCAGTAGGGAATGAAGTTGATAGCATATACATGGGCTCATCTATACATCTGAGATGTTATGAAAACCTATAGGTAGTATACATAGAAATAGTATATGTACACTAAGAAGCCAAGAAGCCAGAGCAGACAGCTTTGCAGTGCCAAATGCCACAGGCCTGCCCCTGTCAGAGACTGGGAACGGTGATCCTCCTGTAATCCTAGAATCCTGGATCCATGTTTGTAGAGTGGGAGGCTAGGACCAAAGTGACAGGTTATGTTCTTATGTTTCCTTTCCCTCAGACAGTAAACTAAAGATTAAGTGAACCCGTTGATAGCTGTACTAGTAAAAAGTTGTAAGGCAGTTTTAGAATTGTAAACAAAGAAAAGCTTGCATCACATTAACCCTTGCGCTCTTGGCTGTTCAGGCTGTATACCGGAGGGGGCGGGAGTGGCTTCTTTTGTACTGTAACAGCCTGGGATCTTACAGTAAACCAGTAAATGTCCACTGAAAAGCAAGTAATATAACGGTATTTTCTATGCTAATTGCGAGCACTTGAAGAATTTTGTTCCATTCTGAATAAACTGAGCAAGTAATTCTAAGTTTGGTCTTGTATCGTTGTGTGAAGTTGTTAGCATAATTTTTTACCATATTTATTTGATATCCTAAATAAAGATGTTTGTCCAAGAAAACAAAAAACAAAAAACAAGCTGTCAGCCTGCACGAGGCATTGTATATTCCACGGATGTTTATCCCCCATTGGTTGTACATGATGTAATGGCTCTGCATAGTTATTTCACTGACTCCTTGAACCTGCAATTCCCTGTTGAGAGTTGAAGTAATATATGTGAGAACAGTAGGGAGCCCGAAAGTAAAGAATTCATCCCGCTGAATTTTCTCCTATCGTACGTTCACGATGTGACGCCACAAGTCGACCACAAACCAAGAAACAGTTCACATTTATTAGGGAGAGGTTAGAAACAGCTTGTGCTCTGGGTCAAGTTACCTTTACTGAAGTGGAGAGAGTGTGATGATGTAGCTTTGGAGTGGGAGGCAAGAGACCTGAATTCTTGTCCCAGTGATACATACTCTTGCTATGTGACCTTGGCCAAATGCCTAGTTGTCTCATCTGTAGAGTGGGGCTTAGATGCTCTTGCAGGTCTCTTCCAGTTTGAATCTATGTGTATCTGGATAACTGCACGATAATAAATGTAAGCCATTCCAAAGTGACTGGAGAAAACCTTGGAGAACTTAGAATGTACAAAAAGGGCCCTCCTTAGGAAAGACCCCTTCTTAAGAACGAGGCTCCAGAATTTTTACAGCCGTTATTCTCTGTGGGCCTGGGGGTAGAGATAGCGAGATGCCTAGTTTGAGAAAGCTTTACTCATTCCTAGGGGTCCTTTTCTTACTCTGTTGAAGGCTACACGATGCTGGGAAAAGGCCGAGGGGTCCAGGCCCTGAGTCTCCACGCGATGTTGCTATCCAGCTCTGGCCCTTCACGTGAGTGTCCAGCCATGACGCTCCTGCGCTCAGCTGTGGTGGCCAGGGCTGTGCGTCTCCATGCCTGCTTAGTCCTCTCTTGCACCCTTGCAGCTGTCCCTGACTTGAAGTTTATATTGATACCTTCTTTCCCTCTGCCCTTTACGTCCTCGTGGATTACTGGGGTTCTCAAGGTGGAGCAAATATTTTTCTGAGGGTTGTGACGAGCTCAGTCTATACAAGACCAACAATCTCTGTCCCATCGCCCAGGAATGGTCAGCATAACTTTCCTTAGAAGTAGTAAGACAACAATATGTTTGAAGTTTCCTATGCTGTCATATTAAATTCTCAATGATTCACCTAATTTTGTCTCCCTGTTAGAATTTCTGATGTCTGAATTGGAAGGTTGGCGTGGCCAGGATGTATATAACTTGAACAAAGCTCTCCATGTGATTCTAGCGTTCTCTCCATCTCTCCACTCCCCCAGCCCAAACATGAGGCGTCTCTCCTTCTTTGGTCCTTTAGCTCTAAACATAGAGAAGCAGGACATTTTTGTTGACCTTAGCAGTGTTTGAAAGGTTCATTTCATTTGCGGCTTTAGACTTCCTGTGTGAAATTATGGGAAGAACTGTAACAGAACACATTTTTGTTCCTGTGACCTTTTACCCATTTTAGGTATATCCTTCTAAAATGTCTCTCTCATAATACTGCCCCCTCCATAATTCAAGCCCCTGGACAACTGGTAGAACCTCCAGCATGGTCTTTCCTGCGTCTTCTCATCCATTCTTCATACAGCAGCTAGAGGGATCTTCTAAGAAGTCTGATCAGAACTTATCCCACTGAAAACTCTCTTGGCTTCTACTGCTCTTAGGATAGATTCTAAAACTCATAACATGGTCCACAAGAGCTTTGTGGTCTGACACGGTCCTAACGATATATCAGACCTCAACTCTGGCCACTTACCCCCTTTCCTTAAGCTTCCATCACACCGGCCTCCTGCTTTTTGCCTTGCTCCTTCCTGCGTCAGGGAAATTGCTGGTCCTTCAGCCTGGGACCATCTTTGCTCCATTTCTTCATGTTCCCAGTTATAAATCATCATGTAGGCGGATAAGGATGCCACTTTCTTAGGTTGCGGAGTCTATGATTATTAACTTAGAACCCTATCTGCAACTTTAGTTATGAGTAGTGTGTGTATAAAAGTTAAAATATCTTTATTTTTTTCACATGGGAAGCCGATTTTTTGGCACTGTTAATTGAATGGCCATCCCTCCTGTACTACGCAATGCCATTTTTCCCATATTTCTTAATTCTGGTGTGCACCTAAGTCTGTATCTACACCCTCTCCTCTTTTATTGAACTTTTGTGCCTATTTCTATACCATCACCACACTGCGTTAATTACCATATAGCTTTATAATAAATCTTTATAACTGGTAAGGAGATTCTCCCCCTCCTGACTAATTGTTCTTCAAGAATTTTTTTATTCTTGGCCCATTACACTTCCATTGGGCCTTTTGGACCAATTTATCAAGTTCTGTGAGGAGACCCTGTTGAAATGTTCGTTAGAATTGCATTGAATTTTACAGGTAAATTTTGGGACATTTTACATATTTATGACTTCTCTTCCAGGAAGTTAGCATATGTTTCTATTTTGTGTAAATCTTCTTTTATGGCTTTCAATAAAGTTTTATAATATTCTCCATAAAGATCTTAGACATCTATATTAGATTTATTGCTAGGTCACTTCTAGATTTTATCACAAGTTTTTGATACTGCAAATGGCATTTTTAAAAATTTATCCTTTCATTGGTTGTGGTTTGTGGTTGAGGCACAAGAATGAATTCATTTTTCATAAGGTAATCTAGTATCTAGCAACTTTGATGAAGTCTCTTAGTAGCTCTAGTTTTTGCCTTTAAATTCCTTTAGTTTCCTATGTAGAAATTAATATTTTGCTCACAAATAATGACAATTTGATTTTTCTTTACCTATCATTTTAACTTTTATCTATTTTCATATATTATTCTGCTAACTAGGTCTTTCATAATAATGTTGATTAAAACTGGCATAACAGACATCCTTGTCAGATTTCACTATTAAGTGTAATATTTGCTCTTGGCTTTCTTTGTGATTTCCTTTCTTGGGTTAAAAAATTTGTTATGGGCTTCCCTGGTGGCGCAGTGGTTGAGAATCTGCCTGCCAATGCAGGGGACACGGGTTCGAGCCCTGGTCTGGGAAGATCCCACATGCCGCGGTGCAACTGGGCCCGTGAGCCACAATTACTGAGCCTGCACGTCTGGAGCCTGTGCTCCACAACAAGAGAGGCCGCGATAGTGAGAGGCCAGCGCACCGCGATGAAGAGTGGCCCCCGCCTGCCACAACTAGAGAAAGCCCTCGCACAGAAACGAAGACCCAACACAGCCATAAATAAATAAATAAAATTAAAAAAATAAAATAATTTGTTATAAGTTCCTATTATAAATTAGTATTAGCATTAATAATTAGTATTAGCATTATGAATGCTTTCTCTGAATTTGCAGAGATTACCATATGGCATAAAATGAGATGGAATATTTTCCCTCTTTCTCTATTTTCTAGACCAGTTTGTATAAGATAAGAATTATTTGTTTTTTGAGGAACTGTTGGAACTTGCCTATAACATCATCTGGACCTATGCTTGTTTTCTCATTCCTTATTTATTTCTCACTTCTGCAGATTTTCTTTCTATCATGTGAAATTGGGAAGCACACTTTTTAAAATTTTCTATATATTATGTATAGTATCCTGAATTTCTACATGTTATGCAAGTTTTTGTATTAACGTGGTCCACCAGCTTTCTAAAATCAGAAGTCTTGGATTAGTCCTTTAAAAAATTTTTTTGCTGGGCTTCCCTGGTGGTGCAGTGGTTAAGAATCCGCCTGCCACTGCACGGGACACGGGTTCGAGCCCTGATCCGGGAAGATCCCACATGCCACGGAACAACTAAGCCTGCGTGCCACACAACTAAAGCCTGCGCACTGCACAACTACTGAAGCTTGCACGCCTAGAGCCCGTGCTCCGCAACAAGAGAAGCCACTGCAATGAGAAGCCCGCGCACCGCAACAAAGACACGGCAACCAGAGAAAAGCCTGCGCGCAGCAACGAAGACCCAACGCAGCCAAAAATAAATAAATAAAATAAAATAAATATATTAAAAAAAAATTTTGTTTTGCTTACTATTGTAAAATGAGGTCTCTATTTTATTATCTATTCTTGCTAGTTAATACTGGTATATAGGAGGCATATTTGCATTCAGTTCTAATCACTTTGCTAAGCTCTTTAAAATGTATCCAGCATATTATCAGAGTCAACAGTCTGTGACTGCAAAATAATATTTTATTTCCTTTGGTATTCAAGATACAAAGAGTACTAGGCCTATCGCATGGACTACCAGAAATCTATTTTTCTCCAGGGTTTCACTTTGCAACTGATTTTGGAGAAGCTCTAAGGAATGTATCTGCATAAATGGTTCTCTGTTGGTGGACTCATCCACTTGTTCCTGCAGCCCATGCTCTGAACCACTGCTTCTCCAAAGCCAGGTAGAGCCCCTCTCACCACCTCACAGAGCATTCCACATCCTTACCAGATTCCTCCAAGCTTGGACGTGATCCCCTCTCATAATTCCCAAAGTATTTCACAAAACTTATTTGTGAGCACCTAGAGGAGATGATCAAGTGACTTATAACGGAAAGAAAATTTGTCTGTCGTCAGATTTTCAAAAACAACGCTCCAGAAGAAAATGAAACAATATATTTAAGACACTCAAAGAAAAAGAATGTGCTCTAAAGGTTGTATAACCTGCCAAATTGACTTTCAATATCAAAAGCTCTAAACTTAGTATCAACATCTAAATATTCAGGGAATATTTTTCCCTTAACCCTTTCCTGAATCTACCAGAGATCAACCTTCAGACACACAACATGTCTAGGACTTTATCATAAATACTGGTATATAGTTACTTATAGAACTAAGTTGAAATGAGAGTAAAAAGACAAGATTATAGTGTGTAATAGTTATATGTTCTGGTGATGTAATCACAGTCTAACTAAAAAATGCCTGGGGAGAGCATGACAAAAAAGCTTTTAATTGTTTTCATAATCCTTTGATGGATAGTATTGATATCAGTATTATGGGACAAACACTGTGTATGACATAGGATAAAACAAATTAGTAATTATGACCTATTCTAATTCTATTATCCCCTGTGTTCTAGAGAACCAGGATTCTCAGTATGGAAAAAAGAAGAGACAGATGTAAGCTAGAAGAGGGTAAGTAAAAACTCAGTTGTCCTGAATTTGAATTGAATGAGTGTATATTAGTAGAATTCAAATTTATATTTATGAATATATATGTATGTATATATATTTAAGGAGCTCTCATTTCGAGATCACAGTCTGGGTGCAAAGGATGCTCAGTGTCAATGGGCTGGTCCTAAATCTGCCCACTGAAAATTTCTGGAAACAAGGACACAACCCAGTAGCACTGAGCCTCCATAACACCCACAATATGATTTGAAATGGGGGTTTCTTAGACATGTGACTAATTTCAGGACAGTGGCAGGAAATACACAAGATGATCCTGGACCATGTTCTTAGCCCATAAGGGTCACGTTAAAAGGAACCAACTTGAAGAAGCTCCTCAAGGCCAAATATGGGGTTATTTGAGTTTTAACAAAGATATTAACTACAGTAGATTAGTACATATCAAATGTGCTCAAATATATGAGTTTTTAGGGTTATCATACTTAGAGAAGGATTTGGGAAACCAACTTATTATCTTGAAAACTAATCAAGGGGAAAGCATCAAGCACTCATCCTATCTTTCCTATATGAATTGTATCTCTGTATCTAAATAGTAGATCAGGAGAAGTGACTCTTCAAAGGAAGATTCCAGTCAATAAATTAAGAAGAAGTGAAATTCCCCCTTTGCAGCCCCTACTTAATTCACTGATCTAGGCATTGATCAGGAATAGCTGCTAATTTCACAAAAAGAGAAGAAACCAGACAATCTGTGTCGCCTGATGAAAGAACACAATACCCCTATAATCTTGCCAAAACAAGCAAACAAACAAACCCGAATCTGACGCAATTATCAATTTATAGGAAATACAGAGGACAGAAGAACATCTTCAACTACACCATGATGATATAATCATCTTATGGGAATCTCTACAGGTCAAACAACCTAGATTCTTCAACAAATGCTTTACAAGGGATAAAGTGGGAATTGGAGAGAAACATTAGATTAAAAGACAAATCTAAAAATAGAAAAAAAATAAACTATAGCATTTATGGCTGCAAGATTGGGTGAAAAAAAAATGATCTCTTAAAAAAGGAAAGTGATTACAATAAAAATCAAGAGAGTGGTTACTTTTAGGGAAGAGGGATCCAGTATGTAAGGGCTTCTGAGGTAGCTGACAAAGTTCTATTTCTTGACTTGGCAGTGGTTACAAGAGTATTTGCCTTTTAATAATTCATTAAAGTATAATTTTGTATCATGGAGTTTTTTGTATCTAAGTTTTCATTTTACAATGAAAAAAAATTTTTTTATCTTTATTGGTTGCTTAGGGGATAAGCTTTCAAAATATGACTAAGTGTTCCTAAAACTCATTACTTTGGGGGATCACAAGCCAAAATCTAACCTTTGCATTCCTGTCTAGCACCTGCTGGGTTTCAGGGGAGCAAACTAGTTCAAATCCAACGCGGCCAAATACATAGTAAGGCTCTTTAACCTTCTCCCCACCCTTTCACATCAATAAGACCCTTCCCCAGTCTATTCATTCATCCCTATCCCCAGAATGACTGTCAGTGGAAACATCAGTTTCCTTTCATAAACTCTCTCACCTCTACTCACAGGGTGCAACCTGACCTCAGGGCAGCAAAGGAATTATAATGACTGTTAGTATATTTCTCAGAGTCTGGGTTATTCAATAAAATAACACCACATGGGGGATGCCACCGTTTGAGTCCAGTTATACAGTTAGAGAAAAATCTTTTTTTTTCTAAAGATTTTTTTGATGTGGACCACTATTAAAGTCTTTGTTTAATTTGTCACAATGTTGCTTCTGTTTTATGTTTCAGTTTTTTGGCCTCGAGGCATGTGAGATCTTAGCTCTCCAACCGGGGATCGAACCTGCACCCCCTACATTGGAAATCAAAGTCTTAACCATTGGACCACCAGGGAAGTCTCAAAAAATCATTTCTTTAGCTGTTCAAAGCATACCCTGTTTAAGGCTGACCTTAATTCATGTCATAAGCAAAGCATTGTCATTTTATTCTGAAATATAATTGAGGTGTATGATGCACTGTTTTCTCCTTTAAAATGAGCTACCTTGCTGTGGTTTTTATTCTCAAATCTTCTCTTAGGGTTTTTTCAAAACAAAGGAAATCTCAACTTCTAGAAATGGAAAAACCAACCACTTTCAAAAGATAGTTTTCCCATCTATCTCTGTTGCTGCAAACCAGATCAAATCAAAAAGTTTTATCTTTATTAGGCACTTGTTTTAATGAATTCCTGTCATTGATTTTTTTTAAAATCCCTTCATTTAACCCTTGGTTTCTTCTAGAAATCTTATAACCTCTTCTAATTCTTCCCATGAAGTAATGACACTTCAAAGACATTAAGGCGTTCTATAGGAAGAATTAGTCCCATTTATTTGTTCTCACTCTTATTATTGTGTGTAACAGACACCACAAGCTGGCCACCTAAATCCATTCTGTCCTCCTTCCTGGACCCATGGCTGGAGTAGATTTCCCGATTTCCTTCTCAGTTGTTTTATGTGACTCAGTTCTCACCATTGGAATGTGAACAGAAATAATATGTACCCCTCCAGGGCTAGCTCATTAAAACCCCCCTCTCATGCTCCTCCGTGTGCTTTCCTCTTTCTGGTTGGCTGGGAAGGTGACCATAGGAAACCTTGGTGGCCATGTGTGGAAAACGACAGACTCACCATCACACCTGGATCCCTGAGAAACTATGCCACTGCTGCCGCTGACTTAAACTCCCTCAGTGAGAGAGGAACACATTTTTATTTAACCCACTGAACTTTAAGGGTTTATTTGTTTACCATACTCCCTAATCAATTTCCTGACGTCATTACCTGAAAGTAAGCGCCATAATAAACACCTAAAATGTATGGAATTAGCTGAGTGTTCAGAACGAAGGAAGGAAGAAAATGGGTATCAAAGACTGGAAAGCTAGAGCCCCGTGTTATCCATGGGGGAAAAACTTAATAAAATTATCATCTATGATAACTTGGAAGGCAGACCAAGAGCCTATTAAGCCTGTAGCTCAAGGGAAAGCAACTGGAAAAAGAAAGAATAGTATTGTCTGTTGGCTCCTATTTATCACTTTTAGCAAAGTATTACAAGAAAAAGATGAACTCAGGCAAAAATTTTCTAGTTTGACAGCTGAAGTGGAACTAAATAAAAAGACTTTTAAACTAGGGCTGGGAAAACTGATGGTTTCTGTACCTCAAATACTAGAAGATAAGATTTGTATGTCATAAAAAAAGGGGGGAGACCCAGGCCAGTGGCAAAGATAATATCAAGGATGTTGCCTTACCACCTAAGACGATTGTTTCAGAGGTCAATGTAGATTTCATGAGGGCAAAGTGGATGGGCTGAGCAAAAAAAAAAACAAAAAAAAAAACAGACTTTAGAACAGATCTAGAAAAGAATTCGGAGCTTATTTACTTCTACATGAAACTGACTGGAAGCAAGTAGGTCAGAAGCCTGTCATGTTTTTGAGCAAACTGTATTACCCAGAAACTACAAGCTTGTGTCTGTAAAATTACTCTCATACAGCAGCAGAAAGTAGGCTTTGAAAGATGTACAGCTTATAACCTACTCCCCGATATCCACCCCATAGGTGACCATGAGCATAGTGGACAAGAATATTCTCCAGGCGGGCAAAAACTAGGGCCGCCAAGAACAAGGACGAGAAACCTCCTTGCAAAGGACAGACGCAGAGTCTAAAAGACATTTCCTTCTAAGGGTTGGGGTTCTTCATAATACCTCCCCCTCAAACAGGATTCCATCATTGCTGTGGACCAGCTGTGGACCATCATTGCTGTGGACTGCTTTGAGGGCTTTTACTATGGTTATCCTGTCCACTTTTGTATGTTAAGTGAGCAGATAGAGCACAGGTAACTTATCTCTTGGTACAGAGGGTGCCTGACCTTGAGGAACCATATCTGGATCTGAAGGAGTGGTCTGAGCATCACCCGGAGGTCCTAGACTTTGAGACAGATATAATAACTGGATGAAATTTTGGGTTTTCTCCCCTAAAGAGTATGCATGTTTTATGTAAGGGATGATGGTGACCAAAAGGGCTTAATTGTGATAGAGATTGCTAGAGGTCTACCAAAATCCATTCTCCCAGGACTTCCCTGGTGGCGAAGTGGTTAAGAGTCCGCCTGCCAATGCGGCGGACACGGGTTCGAGCCCTGGTCTGGGAGGATCTCACATGCTGCGGAGCAGCTGAGCCCCTGCGCCACAACTACTGAGCCTGAGCTCTGGAGCCCACGAGCCACAACTGCTGAGCCCGCGTGCCACAACTACTGAAGCCCGTGTGCCTAGAGCCCGTGCTCCGCAACAAGAGAAGCCACCACAATGAGAAACCTGCGCACCGCAATGAAGAGTAGTCCCTGCTCGCTGCAACTAGAGAAGAGAGCCCCTGTGCAGCAATGAAGACCCAATGCAGCCAAAAATAAAATAAATAAATAAATTTATGAAAAAAAAAAAAATCCATTCTCCCCTTCTTTCCGGGCACACAGCTAGACTTCACTTCTCAACAACCCCAGAAGAGAAGTGACTAAGTTCTCTTCAGTGGAATATTATTAAAGTAATACATGTCACTTCCAAGCATGGGCCATAAAGGCCTCTCACACTTGTCCCTCTATGCCCTTTCTCCCTACTGGCTGAGTGACATGGCAAGGTTTTGGATGACTCCCAGATGTCACATGTTGAAGTTGGCAGGGCCACTGTCAACCTGGATTCTTAAATAGCTGTGTGGAAGAGAGGTGCCATCCACTCAAATGCTATCATAGTGGCTTTTTGATTTTTAAGCTACCGAAATTTGGATTTTATTTTAACTACAGCCTAACATTCTCTAACACATCATGCTAAAAAGTAGTAATGTCTATTTTTGCACAATTTGTCAATTTTTCCAAGAAAGGCTATAGTTGATCCATTGAATCCAAGACCTTTACACTGTCCCTCATCACCATCCATCCCCTCAGGACGAGATTAGATTGCATGGTCTCTTTTTATTTCTTATGATTCCCTTGAATAATCCACTCTGAATCTCTTCTCTCTCTCTCCCACCACTGTTCTCTCTCTCTCTCTCTTTCTCCTTATCCCCTGCTCTGCTTACACCCAACTCTCTACCTACTCCCATACTCACAAACTTTAAATTCATGACTGCTGAAGTAAAATAGGTCCGCAGTGGTGCCCAGCAATCTCATTACATTTCCATAGTTCATTCGCTCATCCAGTCTCCTACAGAACTAGTTCATATTTTCTTCTCCCTTCACAAATCGCCAGTTCCTCGACCCTCCTCCTCACTCTCAGCTGAGGAGTTTGAATTCTGTTTCGGTAAGAAAGCAGAAGCAATCAGGGAAGAATTTCCTCTAGCTCCCACCAGGCCTCTACTGCCTACCTTCATCTGTTCTCATGTAATTGGTCTTCCCTCCTGAGTGAATTGTCTGTGCTCCTTTCTAAAGCCAAAACCTTCATATGTGCACTGGGCACCATTTCCTCTTATCTACTCAAGGGTCTTACTCCAAACAACTCTCTCCTTTCTCTCCTGCTCATCATATTTTCCCTCTAAACTGGATCTTTCCCATCAACACACAAAACATGCTGCAATATATCTCATTTTAGAAAACAAAAAACTTGACTCCACACCCTCTTTCAACTATTATCTCATTTCTTTGCTAGTTTTTATATATCTTTGAAAAAAAAACTGTCTATATTCACTCTTTCTCTAATTTCATTCTCTCTTGAACCCACTCCAAACAGGGTTTCTTCCTCACCATTTCACTGAAGCAGCTGATATCATGATCTTTGATGACCTTCATGTTGCCAAACCCAATGGTCAATTATTAATCTACATGTTACTCAACCTGTTAGCAGCATTTAATACAGTCTATCATTCCTCTTTGAAATACTTGATTCTCTTGGATTCCAGGGACCCTTCTCTCTTGGTTCTTTGCCCCCCTGACTGGTTACTTTTCCGTCTCCCCAGCCTCTAATGTTGGAATGCCTCAGGCTCAGTATCTTATGTTTACTCTTTCCTATGTACACTCATTCTCTAGAGGATCTTGTCAAGTTTCATAGCTTTTGAGACCATATCTATGCAGGCAGATCCCAAATTTCTATTTCTAAGCTAGATGTTTCCCTTTAACCCCAGGCTTGTATATCCAACTGCCCTCCTGACATCTTCACTTGGGTATCAAAATTAACTTTCCCAAAAATCAAACTCATGATTATCCTTAAGCCTGCTCAATAAAAGTAGCTCCATATTTGAGTTGCTTAAGCCAAAACCTTCATCCTCCTTGTCTATTCTCTTTCTCTAACACTCTACAACCAGTGCATCAGCATAATCTCTTGCCTCTACCTCAAACTATATCCAGAATCTGACACCTTCTCACCACCTCCATCACCATCATCTCTCACTGGATTACTAAGATAGTATCCTGTGGTCAAAACTGCTTATTTCCTCCCAATATCTCTATTCCCTCCTTCTATACTGATAGAATTTTTAACTGAGTACCTGGTCTTCCAGAATTTAGATTTCCTAACATTTTTTGCAGCTTGGTGTAGCCAAGGGGATGTAAGCAGAAATGTCTGTGGAACTTCTAGGAACCTTCCTTAAGAGATAGTCGTAAGGTACCTTTTGTAGCTTCCTCGTCATCTTTTTCTCATCCTGCTTCCTGCTGCACAGATAACTCTTTAACCCACAGATAGGTGGCAGCCTTAAGTTTACTCTTTCCTCTCAGCACTCACGCCCTAGGTAAGTCCTTAGAGCAATGAGTTGGAAGGTTCTTGAATCCCTGAGGACTTGGTAAATGAAGCTGCCACCTGCCTCTAGATTCACACCTCTGAACTTATGAATGAGAGAGAAACCAGCTTCTACGTAAAGCTTCTCTTATTTGGAGAACCCTGTCCCTGCTGATCTTCATTCAAGACAATATGCCTTCTGATTTTTTCCCTGCTTCTGCTCCTTTATACACTATTCTCCCACAGCATCAGCCAGAATAATACCAGGTTGGCTCATGCTACTCTTGTGATCAAAGCATTCCAGGGGCTTCCCATGCTACTCCCATCATGGTCTCATCAAAGCCCTCACTAGACCTGTCTGCACTTCCATGTCCTGCCCCCCTTGCTCCTCCTCTGCCCTCATCTCCATCCACTCTTCTCCCCGCTTGTTTTATTCCAGACACAATGGCCGCTCGCTGACTCACAAGCACACTGCTGGCGAAGGGCTGTGCACTCTTTTCCTCACCCCTTGTTATCTCGTGGTTCACTCTTTCTCAATTTCCTCAAGACTTTACTCAGATGTCACCTTATCAATCAGGCTTTTTCTGACTTCCTGATCTAAACCTTTACCACAAACACCAGGACATTTCCCATAAAAGTTGGGGTTTTCAGCTTCTTTAGAAAATGCAACTGCTCTGACAATACTGGGCCCAATTCTCACAGGGCAGCAATGGACTTGAGACAGGAATAGCTTCAAGGTGGGTCTTTGGAGAGCTTCAGTTATTCTTCCCATATAATTTCCATCTGTACTTTGTCCCCCCCCACTTTGACATGAACAAAGGATGCTGTGTTTATTTTATGTAAACTCCCATGCCAACTTAGCTTCGAGCACCAGCACCCTTGACTCCATCCCATCCCCAGCCCCAGCTAGATGGTCATCCTTCTAAATATAAAGTCTAAAGTAGCTGCTGGCCAGAAATTGGGAGGCATAAGCATCTATAGTTCACTTTCCCCACCACCCCCCCACCAACTCCCTGTTGTCATGTATCCCCCTACTTCACAAATTCATAATTTTGTCTGGTTGCTCAAGACATGCTGGCTTAAAGTATTTAGTTCTCCCAAATTTATAGGGGAAAAGGCAAAGATTAAGAAGCTTTTTGAGACCCAAAAGATTGACCCTTTAAGAGTGGAACTCAAGAGACAATCATTGCATACAACTTTTTATACCTGATGCTCTTAAGCCCGAATTCTGTCTACCAGATTATTTTACAAAGCCTTATGGCTCAGTCTTGGAGAGTTGTTTGATTTGGTTCCCAGCACGAGTCTGTTTTCTTTTTAAATGTCAAAACAGGCCAACCAGGCTTTGAACATGTGCAGAGATCATTGCAAACAGATTAATCTTTCCTAGTAAGGGATCTAGCCTTGTGTGAAAGAACAATTTCAAACAACTAAAAGGTGAATTGCATTACTGAGCTGGTGAATGCTGTATTTAGAAGTTACTAAAGACAATTGCTAGTTCAAGTGAAGTTCAAATTCCTCAAAGTGAATAACTTCTAATAAGTTTAGGTAGAGCTTGGTAGTGCCCTGTTACATACTTATATCAAGTTTGTATTAAAGAAAAGTGTTGGTGTTTCCATGTTAATTTTACCATGTCTTTATAAATGTTTTCAAAATCAAATTTTTGGAAAATGGTAATCAAAACTACTTTGAATGCAGCTCATGGACTTTTCTTTTTCTTTGTTCAGGATTAAGAATTATCATAAAATAATTTCATTCATTCATTCATCAAAAATCATGCAACAAATATTTATCTAGAAATGCTAGTCACTGTTCTAGGCACTAAATTTAGAGTAGTGGACAAAAGAGCCAAGTCCCCAGTCTCATGGAGTTTACAGTCTTGTGGGATAGAGGGTGTGGGGAGAGAGAGTAAACAAGTAAATGTATAAAACATCAGGTTACAAAGAAAAGTGCCAGCAAAGCAGGCAGGGATGGAGTTTTATGCACATTTACATCACCAGCATTTGGAGCTTTGAAGGAGCTTAAGAGGATGAATGGATTAATGACTTAATTTGATAAACTCTACCTGCAGAACCTCTGATCAGACAGAGCACTTGCTCTACAGCCATGAAATGGGGTGGGTGGGGCATGCATGCCTTAGTTCCATCTCCCACAAACTGAGGCCTTGTGCATTGGCTGCAGGTGGTTCCCAAAGAAAAACCTTAAGAGACAAAGTCCTTTTTATGACCTCTGCTTGCAACCCCTCTCCCAGCCCCATGTACCAACGGCTACAGAGAGACTTCACCTCCTCTAAGAGGTGGAGATTCTTGTAAAGTTGAGAACTTCCCCAATTTATCTACAGCAAATTAGACCTCTCTTTAAAAGAAAGGCTACCTTGTTGGGAAGGGCATCTGCAAGTTAAAATGTTTTCTGATAAGCTTTCTTTGTCCTTGTTGAGGGAAGTAATCATTGACCAGGGTCCCCTGTTACTTTCCCAGGGTTTCTTCATCCATCTGGTCATGCACACTAGTTGCTAATTGTTTCTTCCAACAAAGTCAGCACTTCTCTCCAGATCCTGTGCTGTGCTGGCAGTTTGACTGGTCTTCTCTCTCTCTCTTCAGTTCCGGGAAGATGGTATCTTACTTGCAGACTTTGCTTACACTGATCAGAAACAGAAATAAACAAACAGACATGCCCAAATGCTGAACCCTATATCTGCGTGAAAATCATGAAAAACAGTATCGCCCTTTGGCCTTTGACAAGACCTTTCCAAACCACAGCCCCTGAGATATCAGAGGATATGGTTGCTCCCATCAGGTCAATGCAGGAAGCACGTGTAGGAGAGCCAAAGCCAGGGTGAGAGCCAGAGGCTGAGAGGAAGAAGAAAGGGGGTGACCCAATTCATGACAAATGAATCTCAGAGACAAGACTAGACCGTGAGGTCAACAAAGTTGCTCAGAGTTGCATCACGACTGCAGTGGGCTGCAGGCACTTTTATCTATGGGGTCCCCTTCCCCCGTTAAATAATATAAAAAATTATGTTTTATGATTGTGTTGGTATAAAGAGGAATAGAAACCAAACTGGGTTCACTAGTACAGATTCATGATGATTAAAAGCAGGTTTTGTTCTTCTTATTAAAAATGAAATTAAAACAATTCTGTGGGCCCCTAAAGGTATTGGGTGTCCTAGACACTGCTTCCTGTGCCTAGTAGAGAATTCAGCCTTAGTTGGTGCTTTAGCTCCTTTGCTGTTTTTTTCACACAAATATCCTGGGCATCTAGTACCTTCCTGCTTCCACGGCCTGTCCTGCCCCCTGATCTCATCAGAACATCTTGGCAAGTTATGGAGTGGAGAACGATATGATAAAACAGTGGACTTCCTGTATCCACTTCCTCCTCGCCCCCATGGGGCCTGGCTTCAGCTGTCACTTCTCTACGGAAACTGCCCCTACTGAGGTCATCAGGAGCCTCTAAGTTGTCGGAACTCATGGATGATGGTCAATTCTTATACTTTAGTCCTTTCCAAGACATTTGACACCATTCTTCATTTAATTAGTTTTTACTGAGTGTTCACATATTTCAGGCTGTGTGCCAGATTTTGGAGGCATGCTTATCAACTAAACAAAAGATTCCCAGCCCTTTTTGTGTAGTAGGGAATCCTGATAAATAAACAGCAAGTCAAATATGTTTGGGGATGCTGTAGAAGTACAAAGGCCCATAACTTGAACTTGAGAAGTCAGGAAATGCTTCCTGAAGCAGAGAACACTTTACCTAAGACCTGGAAGATGAGTAAAATTTCACCTGGTAATTGGAGAGAAGAGCGTTCTAGGTAGAAAGGGTAAATTCACACAAGTCTGGTGATAAGAGGATCACCTGTACACACTAGTAATAGAAAGTGACCCCATACGGTGGACGCCTAGATTGTGGGGGGCGCGCAGGTAATTTGCACTGGCAAGTGTCATGAGCACATTGGCATCTTAGGGAGATGACGCCATGATGATGGTGTCAGTGAGGAGCGTGAATTCGAGTGGGGTGATACAGGGGTCAGAGAGAGCCAGCAGGAGGCTGTGGATGGGATCTGGACAAGAGACGGTAGTTTCTGAACCAGGGAAGAAGTAGAGGGAAAGAAGAGAAGTGGACAGATGGAAAAGATTGCATCAACAGGACTTGGTGATAGATTGGATTTGGAGGTGCAGGGGAAGAAGGATGGCATCTATCTGGGTTCTTAGCGGTAGAAACCGAATCCTCTTTTCTGGTTAAGCAGAATGCGGTTTGTTAATAAGATATTAGGAGGCAACACGATCTCTGGGAGGGCCAGAAAACCCAGGTTGGAAGGCTCTCAGCCAGGAACAAAGTAGTCCAGAGTAATGCCCAGCCATCCCATGGCGCTGTGGGAGCAGAATCACTGCTGCTCTTTGCTTGGCTCCTGTGAGACACCAGCAACTTTACCCCAGAAGAGCCAGATGCCTCCCCATTTGTGATTGCCACAAGGGGCTACTTCCCCTCTCCCAATGGCAGGCCATATTGCTCACTTCTGCCTCCTACTCTTAAGAAGGTGTGAATGCTTGACTGAACCTGGGTCACAGGTTGAACCAGGCTGCAAGGGAGCTTGGGAAATGTAGTTCCTGGTTTTCCAGGGAGGCACACTTCAGAGGGGTTGGAATGGGTGCTTAGGGAACCCCTCATACTATCAGCCACAATTGGCGTCTTTGCACCAGCTCCCTCATCTGAACGATATAAGGAAGGTGTTAGAACTCTTTTTAGAAATGAGGCTCAAAAGTACATACCTCATACCAGGTTACTGTTGGGGCAGGGATTTGAAGCGGGGTCCGGCTGACTCCACAGCCAGGCTCTTTTTGCTCCTTCATGCTTTCAAGACTCACCCCTATCCTGACCACCTCTGGAAAGGCTCACCTCCACCCCTCTGCCCACAGGCTGGGTTAGATGTCCTTCTGCTGGGCTCCCCTAATGCCCTGGGCAGATCTGTGTGGTAGCCAAACTACACTGCATCCTCATTTTTAGTTAGACATAAGTTTCTCCTACTTGGCCATGATATCTATGAATTGGTTCTTATATATCTTTGTATTCCCAACTATCTAATATTTTAACAATGGTTAGATAAGCATACAGAGTCCTTTAGTACAGGCCCTGTTGAATATAAAGTGTTACCATTATTCTTTTGTAGTTATTCCTTTTAGCACCTAGCGTTTAGCCCACAGTAACCGCTTAATAACTAATCAGTGAACGCATTAATGAGCCCCAAGGAATTGAGGACTGATAACAGTTACTCTCTGTTGTCCTTCCCAGGCATATTAACCTTTTTAATAAGGGATCTGTTCTTCATTGAAAAGGCTGACGTTGCAATGGTGGAGTGCCAGGCTCAAGGACCAGACACGTGTTTTCTGGGGGTCTTCCCTAAGTCACTTCAGTTGTACACGTCAGGGCCAAATTGAGGGTCCCTCTGCTTCCAGGCCGACGCTCATTTTTGAATTATATGGTTCTGAGAGAAGCCAGTTACCAAGCAGTGCTTTCAAACACAAGTCTGCAGTGTTCACACTCACTGAGAAACCAGGGTCACAAGGCTCTCAACTTCACGAGTACACAGACCTTCCGGGGCTGACCTCAACCTCACCCACCAAACCTGCCCTGCATGTTTGTCTATTTATTATTGAAAGTTTTACAAGTGCACAAAGCAGGGAGAAGGGTGTGCTGAGCCCCCGTGCACAGCACCCAGTGGTGACGATAATCTGTATTTGCCGTTCGGTGTCCCAAGCATTCTTTACTCTGGGTTGCCATGGCCTCCCCCAGTGCTGGGCTTTGCTCAATCCCTGTCCTCTGTTCTGTGAACCTCGTCCCCTGACTCAGGAAACCTCTCGAGCTGATGATTTCATGTCCACACAAATTCTTCCTACCCCAGCCTTCTCCCAAGTACCTGAAACAGGCTCTGCTTTGACTGTGGCTCCATCTTCCCAACCCTGCGTTTCTCATTTATACAATAAAGTGGAACAACTGAATCCCTTTCTGCAACAAAATTCTAGAACAAATTCCGGAATTTTACTTTTTTTTTCCTTTTTTGCTTTAGCTTTGGCTCAAGAATAGTGCTGGTTATAATAATTCTTTTAATTGAATTCCTGGGTATCAGGATTTGTTCTTTTCCAATTAATGTTCCTCCTCTGGACTCCCTATGTTGGGAGCCTCTATCAACAGCATCAAGCATCCTCCCTCTTGGCCAAGGACCCTGTGTCCATCCCTCTGCCCAGCTCACTCTCATTTGCATTCATATCCTTTCCCACCAGAGGCGCCTGTGCAATTGTTTCCTAATACCTGCCTGCTGCTTCGGTCTTGCAAAGGAAAACTGTCCTTTGGGAGTTCTGACAATAGATAATAAGGATACGTAATGGCATGCTTCTCCCTAACCTGGACTCAAAAAGGGCAGAGGGGCTTTGTAAGGAAAATTTTCTCACTTCAGATCAGTGAAACCATTTTACAGCAAAGGCTATTAGCAGTGAGCACTTGAGTTGGGATCACTCGTCCCACACCATCGGGGCAATGGAACAGCCTTTCGAATGCACGACTGAGGCAGCAGATTGGAGATGGTACCCTGCAAGGGTGAGTGCCATCCTCCAGAATTTAATATGCTCCCCAAATCAATGACCAGTATATGGCACTGTGTCCCCAGTAGTTAGAACACGTGGGTCTGGGCACCAAGGAATAGACTTTCGAGGAGCCTTGTTTACTGTAATATCCAGTGACCAATGGGAAATCTGTGCTTCTGGACCCCAGTTACCCACAGCAGACTCACTCCTTATCTCCTTATTTCACCTTTTCCTGGCCTCCTGCCTTCCCTGTGTCATTTGCCAGTTCTCCACCATGCTCCTGAGATTACCTCCCACACAAATTCCTTGTCTCAAGGTGTGAACTGGGGAGACCCAAGCTAAAGTGTGGGGGTAATGCTAGTACTCGCCTCACAGATTCGTCAGGAGGGACAAGCGAGAGAATGTGCTGAGCTTCCCCTGTGTCCCAGAGGACGTGCTCGGTAAATGCCAGCTAGCATCAGCAGCATCGTCATCGTCATGGTCATCGCCATCGTCAGTCTCTTGCAGGGGAACTGAGTTTGACTTTGTTCAAAGTCCTAAGACAGGTGACATCGACATATTAGGCTTACTCCTTCCTTCTCTTTCCTCACACACTTACTCAGTACAATGCTTAAAATGTCTATGAGCAAGGAGTAGATTATTGATAATATTAAGAGTTGTCGTTTATCGAGTGCCTGCTCTGCAGCTATGTACTGTGCTAGTTGCTTTGTACACATTATTGCAGCACAATGTTGTCTCAATGAACTTACTGGATTACAATAACCAGAGGCATAATTATCCTAATAATAAGAGACAACATATGTTGAGCTTTTACTATAAAATGGGGAGACTTCGGGGCTTTTACATGTATGTAGTGATATAGTATCCTCCCACGTCAGGGGTGAAGAAATTAGGTTCAGAAAGAGCAGAGATTTGCTCATGACCACACAGCCTGGACAATGTGGAATCTGGATCAGAACCCCAACCTGAACCCGAGTGTCCATCAACAAACGAATGGATAAAGAAGATGGGGTAAATGGATACACAATGGAATATTACTCAACCTATAAAAGAGAATGAAATTCTGCCATTTGCAGCAACATGGATGGACCTAGAGAATATTATGCTCAGTGAAATAAGCCAGAGAGAGAAAGACAAATACTGTATGACATCACTTATATGTGGAATCTAAAAAAATAAATCAAATGAATGTATACAGCAAAACAGAAACAGACTCACAGGTCTAGAAAACAAACAAGTGGTTACCAGTGACGGGAGGAAAGGGGAAAGGGGCAAGATAAGGATAAGGGATTAAGAGACGCAAACTACTATGTATAAAATAGCAACAAGCATGTATTATATAGCACAGGGAATTATAGCCATATCTTATAATAACTTTTAATGGAGTACAATCTGTAAAAATACTGAATCACTATGCTGTATACCTGAAACTAATATACAATTGTAAATCAACTGTACTTCAATTAAAAAAAAAGAAAAGAACTCAGACCTGGCTGACTCTAGAGAGCTTGCTCTTTTCACTAGACTACAGGCTTCTCTTAATCACTGAGATTGCTCTAGGTGGGACTGTATATCTGGGAGATTAATACTTCTCCGGGTAATAAAACATCATCCTTCACAGGAACTGCAAAGAAGACTACCACTCAGCCCAAACAAGCAAAGTTTACAGGAAATCTAACACTGAGACAGTAATTTTAAGGAACAGGGAGACCTGCGTCACTCTCTCACTTCGTAGCAAGAATAAAGTGCGGGATTCTGCTTACACCAAAACACATGCAGTGACTCAGTTTCAACCATAGGGTGTGGGAGGGAGAAGTTCTGCTGAAAGTTAGGATGTCTAGAGAAAAATGGACATCCTAGACATACTAAAATTCACTATTTTCTAACGAATGCCTAAAAGAGGCGTATGTGTCTATATAATAAATTCTTTTCATATTCTACCCTTAGAAAATTGTACTCAATCAATAATTTATGCCAACATTGGACTCATTCTCAGAAAATTAAAATTTGACCTTTTCTTATTTTCTATGTTTTTATATTACAAAATAGTCCACTGAATCTTCCAAGTTAAAGTCATGCATTATCCCAAAACATTCTTACTATCTACAATTACAGTAAGAAAACGGAATTGTTTTACCAGCTCTTTGAACTATAAGAAACTGAATCTGATAGGTTCTCCGTCCCCCATTATTGTTTGCAATCATTATATTAGTTAATATTTTCTAAGGGCAGCTTGTTCTCCAGGAACTGAGCTTTGAACTTTACATTATTTCATTTAATTCAGGTGACAACCCAAAGAGGAAAGTGCGATTATTATCCTCATTTTACAAAAAAAGGGAACTATGGATTTAAAGAGGTTAAAATCTTGCACAATATCATTCAGTTACTATGTGGGAAATTGAGATTTAAATCCATGATTAATTAATGTATTGTAATTTGAAAGAATGATTCACCCAAGTAGTTCCCTTTCCATGTGGACTCAAGCCTTTAAGTTCCAAAGTGGCTGAAATCAGGCTGGACAAAAGCAACTCAATGTATTACTGAGTTCTGGACATGAAGATGAAAGTCCCTTCTAAAAGTGACATCTAAATAAACTGTTCTAAGAATCAACCTCTCTAGGGGGCACATGGAGACCTCATTCTTAATCACTGTGATTTACAGATAAGTTGCCTCCCTGTCAGACTGTGAAAGCCATCACATGGAGTCAAAACAACAGACTCAAAATGTATGCCTTCCCAAAAACAAAGTCAGGGTTCACGCTCACAGTATGGACTTGCAAGTAATCTGCACCACCCTGAGACCCTGGGCTGAGCCGGGGATCAAATGTGACTCTGCAGTTGGTACGAACCAAGAAGAGGACTTTATCAGGCACCATGATCTCCTAAGTCCATCTTAGTCTATCTGATATACAAATACCAAAAGCTGTTTCCAGCTCGATTGTTGAAAACTGAAATAAAACTCTGAAGAAGTGGAGGCACAAGGTACATCACGGCTGTGTCTTCATAATAAAGATCCTCAATTCCGGGACTTCCCTGGTGGCGCAGTGGTTAAGAATCTGCCTGCCAATGCCGGGGACACGGGTTCGAGCCCTGGTCCGGGAGGATCCCACATGCCACGGAGCAACTAAGCCCGTGCGTCACAACTACTGAGCCTGCGCTCTGGAGCTCGTGCACCACAACGGGAGAGGCCGCCGCAGTGAGAAGCCCGCGCACCGCAACGAGGAGTGGCCCCCGCTCACCGCAACTAGAGAAAGCCCACGCGCAGCAACGAAGACCCAATGCAGCCAAAAATAAATAAATAAATTTATTTAAAGAAAAAAAAAAAAAAAAGATCCTCAATTCAGCTTGATCTTGTGGTAGTGACTCTATGTTTCATACTTAGTAATTTACCCTTCCTGGGCCTGCCTGCCATTCTTAGCACAACAGCAGCCCTGCATTCTTCCACTCAAGGACCTCTGATGATTTTTTTGAGTCGTATGGCAGATGACCCCCAAACAAAGCTTGCCCACGCCATGGAAGCCACTTGCTGCAGAGGACAGGTCCCATAAAAAACAACGACCCAGGCTTCCCTGGTGGCGCAGTGGTTGAGAGTCTGCCTGCCAATGCAGGGGACACAGGTTCGAGCCCTGGTCTGGGAAGATCCCACATGCCGTGGAGCAACTGGGCCTGTGCACCACAACTACTGAGCCTGCGCGTCTGGAGCCTGTGCTCTGCAACAAGAGTGGCCGCGATAGTGAGAGGCCCGCGCACCGCGATGAAGAGTGGCCCCCGCTTGCCGCAACTAGAGAAAGACCTCGCACAGAAACAAAGACCCAACACAGCCAAAAATAAATAAATAATTAATTAAAAAAAAAAAAAAAAAACAACGACCCATTAAAATCAGAGGTGTCTGTTTACTTTAAAAGCAACAGCAAAAGCCGCCTCAAGACTTGTATGGGTTTTGAGGGATGTTTGTTCTCAAGAAAGCAGTGTATAGCCACCCACAGTGAGCTACAAGATGGTGTAGTCTGCCTGCCTGGAGAGCAAACTCATCTGCCTCTCAACCCAGTGAAAGGTAACAAAGTTCTTCATCCTTAATCATCATCATATTATATTCATGGGGTGATCAGATTTGCTTCCCATTGAGCAACTAGAGAAACAAAGAGATTCTCAAGTTACTCATTGTGGTTTACTTTACGAGGCAGAAGTTAGAATCCAGCAAAGGCTTTCTAACATTGAATCTGTTCCACTAATCGACAAGCTAGGATTCATGCATGACAGGTTCGACGCTAATACTCTAAATTATTCAAGCATGAGCCCAAAATAATACCATGTGTTCCCACAGATCCTACTCTGGTGGTTCTCAGGCAGAAGTGAGGTAAATCTTGTCTGGGGCTGCATGGGGGCCCAGGATCTTAAGTGAATGGATTGTCTTCTAACAACACCCCAGAATCCGTCCACTTCACAGTACTGTTAAAAGCACCATGGGCCTGTATTTAAGAAGAAATGGTCCAAAGGGCATTCTAAACACCTCTTTCTCTAGAGCAAACACGTTTAGCCCAGACTCTTCTACCACAATCTAGAGTTACATTCCTTACCTTGAGGAGAAAACCACCTTGAACAATGTAAGATTTTTAGGGTCTCCACTGACCTATCCTTAGCCATTAGGAATGCTAATAAAGATCTTGCACCGTAATCCCAATTGCAAGAGTCAAAATCTTTGGCTGGAACCCTCAAGCATATAAGAAGATAGTCATGGAAATCCAGAGAGTGTTTTGCACACCCCCATCCCTTTTTCCTTTTTAAATTACTGATTAATAACTTGATCCCATTCATGGATTTGCCACATCCCAAAAAACAAAAAAAAAGGAAAACAAGCATTCCTTCCTATATGTATAATATGTTTTTTAAGAACTATGGGTCTTAAATAGGTAGGTTGTAAAGTAACAGATGATCCCATGAGATAGTATTTGCCAGAAATTGGGCTGCTGATCAGCTGGCCACTATTCAAGTTATATTCCTTGGTTTATTGCTTTCTCTAAATGCTATCCTGGTGTCTTGCTAAATCATCAAAAACATCTGGGCAACATCAGCTTCATTCTGACAGAAATACCTCCTTTGAGTTATGGTTTAGTGTGAGGTCCTTGGCCATAGGGAGAATTTTTTCTGCAACTTTTATAAAAGTAAAACTGTGTTGATGACATTTTCAGTGTCCTTCAAATAAGAATCCATGTTGTAAATTCCTCTTAGGATTTAGGGACTCAAAAACTTATAACACTCACAAATTAGTTTATAATAAAACTCCAATGTGTTTCTCTCAGTTTTTTAGAAAGACAAAAAGAAAATGGAATCATCAACCATTTTCTTCTTCCTAAAACAATTATTTTCCCATTCTCTGAATGATTCCAATTTTTCCTTTTATCTTTATTTACCTGCCTCGTGTATATTTATATAAAAAGCATAAGTTTCTATAGCATATGGGCATGTTTTTTATTATGTCACTACAAATCCTATCTATAGGAGGATCATTTACCTATACATGATAAATTAATACATATCTAGATGCCATAGATAGCCCACCATAAAAATTCCAGGGTGGTAGAAGCAGACTGTCTGGTAGAAGCATCATGCCTCTGACAGAGTCCAGCTCTTCAGCTAGCATCAGGTGAGTTGGGGAGGAGGTAAAGGTGTTCTGCATCCTAGCCTCCCTGACACCCCTCTGATTATCTATTGCTCTATAACAAATCACCCCCAAACAATGTTTTAAAAACAATAACAATCATTTATTTTGCTCATGAATCTGGAGTTGACTGAGATCAGCTAACCAGCTAGGGGTGATTTTTCCCCAAAGGACATTTATAAATTTCTGGAGACATTTTTAGTTGTCACAACTGGGAAGGTGCTACTGACATCTAGTGAGTAGAGGCCAGGGATGGTGCCAGATATGCTATAATACACAGGACAGCCTCCACAAAAAGGAACTATCCAGTCTGAGGTTGAGAAACCCCGAGTTAGGCAGTTCTCATTTGAGGTCTCTCATACAGTTGTAATTAGGTGGTGATGGGACTGCGGTTATCTTGAGGGCTTCTTCACTGACATGTCTGGTGCCTGGGCTGGGAAGCCTCAAACAGCTGAGGACTGGAATAGCTGGGGCTCCTCAGGTCTGTCTGTCTTTCTGTCTGTCTGTCTGTCTGTCTCTCTCTCTCTCTCTCTCTCTCTCTCTCTCTTGTTATACCTTGTAGTTTCTCCACAGGACAGCCTTCAGAGATTCATAGAAGCTGGGTGGCCTTTCTAACCCAAACTTGGAAGTCCCTCACTGTCACTTCTGCAGTAACAAAGTAACAAAAATCCCCTCCCCCTGGCTGTCAAAAGAGAAGAAGGGAAGAACCTGAACTCCCACCCCCATCTGGCAGTGATGAAGCAGATCAGAACAGATCAGTGAGGAAACCAGCTAAAACACAAGATTTAAATAAGAGGGTTCCCTTTTCTCCACACCCTCTGCAGCATTTATCGTTTGTAGATTTTGTAATGATGGCCACTCTGACTGGTGTGAGGTGATACCTCATTGTAGTTTTGATTTGCATTTATCTAATGATTAGTGATGTTGAGCATCCTTTCATGTGTTTGTTGGCAATCTGTATATCTTCTTTGGAGAAATGTCTATTTAGGTCTTCTGCCCATTTTTGGATTGGGTTGTTTGTTTTTTTGATATTGAGCTGCATGAGCTGTTTGTATATTTTGGAGATTAATCCTTTGTCAGTTGCTTCGTTTGCAAATATTTTCTCCCATTCTGAGGGTTGTCTTTTCTTCTTATTGGTGGTTTCCTTTGCTGTGCAAAAGCTTTGCAGCACTATTTACCATAGCTAGGACATGGAAATAACCTAGGTGTCCATAGACAGATGAATGGATAAAGAAGATGTGGTATATATACAATGGAATATTACTCAGCCATAAAAAGGAACAAAATTGGTTCATTTGCAGAGATGTGGATGGACCTAGAGTCTGTCATACGGAGTGAAGTAAGTCAGAAAGAGGAAAACAAATATCGTACATTAACACATGTATGTGGAATCTAGAAAAATGGTACAGATGAACTTAGTTCCAGGGCAGGAATAAAGATGCAGACATAGAGAATGCATGTGCGGACACAGTGGGGGAAGGGGAGTGTGGGATGAATTGGGAGATTAGATTTGATATAAATATACCATGATGTATAAAATAGATAGCTAGTGGGAACCTGCAGCATAGCACAGGGAGCTCAGCTCAGTGCTCTGTGATGACCTAGATGGTTGGGATGGAGGAGTGGGTGGGAGGGAGGACTACGAGGGAGGGGATATATGTATACATATAGCTGATTCACTTCATTGTACAGCAGAAACTAACACAACATTGTAAAGCAAGCATACTCCAATTAAAAAAAAAAGAATTGGTAAGCAAATAAAGAAAACCAGCCATAATTATTTTCACATAAATAAATACTTAAATAAATAAACAAGATTCACATTCTTATCACATAAAACCCCAAGTGTCCAGGTTTCAATCAAAAATCACTTACACCAAGAACTAGGAAGATCTCAAACTGAATTAGAAAAGACAATCAACAGATGTCAACACCATGATGACATAGACAGTAGAATTAACTGACAAGGATTATAAATCAGTCATCACAAAAATGCTTTAATAAGCAATTATGAAAACACTTGAGACAAATGAAAAAATGGAAAGTCTTAGAAAAGAAATAGGCAATACAAAGAAGAACAAGATGCAGATTTTGGAACTAAAAATTACAAAAGCCAAAATTAAAATTAAAAAGTCAATGAATGGGCTCAACAGAAGAATGGAAGGGACAGAGGAAAGAATCAGTGAACATGAAGGTACCTAATTTGAACAACGGAGAGAAAATAGATTGAAAAAAATGAAGAAAACTTCAGAGATATTGGGACTATAACAAGACCCAGAAGAAGAGAAGAAAAAAAAAGCTGTCTAATGTGGTACGGGGCCTTAGTTGCTCCGCGACGTGTGGGATCTTCCTGGACCAGGGCTCGAAACTGTGTCCCCTGCACTGGCAGGCGGATTCTTAACCACTGTGCCACCAGGGAAGTCCCAAAGCTGTCTAACATGATTCTCAATGTAGGTAGAGGAAATATTTAAGACACTTAAATTATTAATGAGGGAGGGTGAAGAGATGTAAAGGGAAGTAAGATTTTTACACTTCACTCGAACTGGTAAAACGTTGACACCAGTAGACTTTGATAAGTTATGTATCTAATACCTAGACTAACCACAAAAAAACTGTACAAAGATTTACACTCAAAGAAGCTATCAATAAAAACAGAATTCCAAAAATGTTCAAGTAACCCACATGAAGCCAGAAAAAAAAAAATTGAATTTATTGCTCACTACAGTAAGGGAGAGGTAAGCTGGTTTGACACAGTCTCTCTGAGTAGAACAGAGTATTGATGTTTTACCAGCTTTGGGAAAGCACAGAGTTCAAGGACTTGAGAGACTTTCAGAGGCATAAGGGGTTGACTTCATCTGTAGAAGCATGGTTCAGACTTGCGTGAGACTCTTGTTGATTGGTTAGTAGTCCTGGTGTATTTACCAGAATCCATCACTGATTGACTGACTTTTACAAGCGAGAGACTAACACTGACTGGTTAGTTTACTCAGCACTGACTGCATGTTCACTGAGGGGAGCTGCCTTGATCTATGGGAACAGGTTTAAAACTGACCCTGGTAGCTACTTGTTACCATGGCTATCAAAACATCCATCTTTTCTTAAGTTTGTAGGCATTTTATAATTCTCACTATACTGCCATTTGAAAGTATGTATTCTAAATTTGCAAGTATTTTCCCCTAATAAAAGCATATCTGCTTTTATCAAAGTAGGGTGGGAAATGTTTATGGAAAGGGATTAGGGTATATTCTTTCTTTTTGCCTGCTCATGACCAATTGTCCCCCTTCTTCTGATAGCAATATTCATCCCTCCACACACATCCATCCCTCATATCTTTGGAGAGTTTTTTTTCTTTTCTACAACAAACATGTGGTTCTGATGAGAGCTGTCAGTCTCCTAGCCAAATGGATGGACATGTGATCCAGGTCTAGCCAGTCATAATAGAACATTTCCTTGATTACAGTCATTTGTCCAGGAATGAGCTTAAGTTAGGCCAATCAAAATTCTTCCTCTATTGTAGCACGCATGGCCCTTCATTACCTGGATATTGACTGTGAGCCCCTTGAAGGCAATGACTATGTCTGATTCACTGAAGTATACCTAGTGGTGATCATAATGCTGACATCTATTAGGTGCTCAATAAAAATTTCTTGAATGTATAGGTAAATGCATGAATGGGTAATAGGTCAATAAGTGAGTGAGTACTCAGCTATTCTTTGTAAAATAAATGGCAGTTGTAGGAAACTCTTAGAAAAAGTCTGGGAAAACATCTCCCCAGCTTTCCCCAAGAATCCCTTTCTGTCACAGTTGCTAGAATGGCGAGTGCATTGTGCAGGTCAAGGAGGGAAGTCTGGGCTGCTAAGCCTGGGGGACACCAGCCAGGTGTATTGTCTGAACCATCTCTGTAGTTTCAGCAGACATGATGGCTGGAGCCCAGATTGGCCCCATATTTATATCCATCAGTCATTCTGAGCATGGATACAATTGCTCCTCTAAAAACTCAAGAAAGTAAAGCGGTGGTAACATCAATGATCAGCTGGATAGACCACAAGTATCAGGGAATCTCTGGGACTGACTGCTGGCCGTGCAACGCTGGTTGTGTTCCAGTCAGGCTGGAAGACAAAGGAACCTGGGATGACATGTATCTTCCTAGGACCCTATCCCTCCTTAAAGCTTGGAGTAAGTTTTGGAAAGCATTGGTCTAACAGGAGTGGCATAACTTGGGCTCTGGTCCTAACTTTGCCGCTACGTCGCCCTATGACCTTGAGCTAAAAGCCCACAATTGAACTGCCTCTAAGTGTCAAGACTGAAACATAGCTGCAGTCTCCAAGACTAGTACTATGGCCGGGAGACCATCCTATGTCTGAGGGTGGTGGCATTCCTTTCCTTGGGTCTTTTGTCTCCTCCTCCAGGTTGAGTGAAAGCCTCTGACAACTTGGAGCCTGTTCACTTTGGAAAACATCAACTTCAAAGTCATCAACTGATGAGAGATGTTACTTTAACATTGACTGGGCACCTCAGTGACAGCCTGGCTGCAACAGGAATTGTCTCTGCATTTAGGATGTTTCCTTCAGATCAATATGCATGAATTTTTCTGAAGTTGATATATAGAATATGTACCTTTTTTGAATTTTAATAAAATTTTCTGAATGTGATATACACAGCAGTATTACTGGTAGTGTAATTATGGAGGATTGGGACAGTCTTTGATGGTGTATTTCAATGGATAATAATAGTGTTCACGCTTTATGATCTTGGCTTGCAGATGTAATTGTAATGAGGAATTAATGACGCTGACAGAAATGTATTCGAAAGTCAGTGAAGAAAAATGAAGTCCACAGATGCCAGCCCTACTCTAGATAGTATTAAAATAGTTTTTCTTGGGAGAAGGGGCTGAATTAAAAACCTTATCATCTTTACTTGCTTCAGATACATATGAAATATAAACCAAATTTGTTTTTTTTATTTCTGAATAAATGAGTGGCTTGTTGGAAAAAGAGGTGTGATGTCACAAATTCTTAGAGTAAAAAAAAAAGAATTCTCAGAATAAATTAAATCAATTCTTAATTTTGCAAATGAGAAGACTGAGGTCCATATGGATGTTATGTAAGTTAGTCAAAATCAGACAGCTAATCAGTGGCCGTCAGGGCTACACATGACTCTCCACATATGATGTCTCTACATCTATATCTATCTAGAGCTAGATCTTAATATTTACACTAATACCCAACATCTAGTAGGTATCTCTATCCACTGCCCCAATATTTCCCAAATTTCAGTAGTTCACAATTACCAATCTGTGCCATATGCACCTGCCAACTTACTATTATTTTGTTTGTTTTCTTTAAATCAACTCACATTTTCATTTAAATTTATTTAAAACCAACCTTTATATCACTAATGCAAATAGGAAACCAGTATCACTTGCCATAATTGGGTGGTAAAAATAATTCTTTTGTGTCTGAGTGTCAGTAGACATTTACTTTCCCAATTTTGTGAATTTCCCAGGCTGCGTTTCCTATGAAATAAAAAAAAATATCAAAATTCTTAAAAGATCAGGAATCACGGGCCTAAGATAAAAGTAATCATCAAGATACATGTGCAGCCTTTAAAAATTTGTGATATGTTGAAATATGGGAAAAAAATGTTTTCCTTTTCATTGCAATACCTGCTTTTTCAGCTCAGACAATTGGCTGTTGGCTGATAGAGGTGATAGCCTTTGAAATCCTTCATTATGTACAGCAGGGAAAACAAGTCTTGGGGATAAGCTGTAGCTGTTGCATAAACAGAACCCAAAGTCAGGAAGACATTCCTGGTTGGCACAATTCCGACTCTACCTCTCGCTACCTGTGCGATACTAGACTAGCTTTAGTGTCTCAGAGCCTCAGAGGTGTTCTCATTTTAAAAAATGGAGACAATCAGTGCCTTTTACAGTTACTGTGAAGATTAATGAGGAAACATGCATATAACAATTGGCCTGGTATGAAGAACACAATGGACTCTCAGTACGTTGGACTATATGGCAAGTTGGGTTTTTTCTGTTCTCCCATTTCTGGAATCTGATGTCTTCAAGGTTTTTGTAATGTAATTTGAAAATGAAAAGCAGTGAGAGTTTCTTTTAGCATTAGAATGTATAGTCCATTTTTATCCCATTTTTCAGACAAGGAAACTGAGCTGTAGGATTAGCATAAGTAATGTGTCTGCTATGCAGGTAGTAAATGGTGAAACCAACATACTCTGTCTCGAGAGCTTAAGCTTCTGATGTGTAATCTGCACTACTTATTACCATGGCAGGTTAAGATGGCTGCAAATGCTTTGATACTCACTCCTTCCAACAAGAGGTGGATTCTATGCCCCTCCTCTTAAATCTGGATTGGCTCTGTGATTATCTAATAGAATATGGAGTTAGTGAGGTTGGACCAGTTTCCTGGCCCAGATCTTAAGAGACTGGTAGCTTCCATTTCCTCTTGCTGTAATTACTCATTCTGAGAACTGAGTCTGCCTGTAAGAAATCAGACTACCCTGATGGACAGACCATGTGCAGAATTTCAAGACTACATAGAGGGGAAGAATGGCTCGCCTGAGTCCAGCCTTCCAGCCATCCCCACCAAGGCCCCAGACGTGTGAGTGAAGCCTTCTTGAACCCTCCAGAGAAAGCCAGCCACGAGCTGAGTACCATCGTGACCCCCACAATGCCAGATGGAGGAGAATTATCACCAAACACAGCCTGGCCCAAATGCCTGACTCAGGGGTTGTGAGTTGTTTTAAGCCACTGCAATTGGTAAGCTTTGTTACCACACAAACTGGAACGCATATATTGTCTCACGTGATTTGCACACAACCCTCTGAAGTAGGTAGCATGCTTCCATTGTACAGAAAAGGAACTCATAGCATATTAAATAAAGTAATTTCCCTGAGATTCCACACTACTCAGTGTCAAAGCCACATTGCAGCTCAGTTTCTGGACTCAGCCCATGCTTGTCTCACTGGATGCTGCCTCCAGGTGCTGAAGAGAAAGAATCTCCAGTCTTGCCATGGCAACCCTGCATCCCCACTGGTGTTCAAGGTAACATGGTACTCTGAGGGCTCCAGTTCTCTCTAGCTTCCTCTCTACCTCATTTCTCATCTTCACATCCATGCCAGCCCCATCACCCTGGACAAGCCCACCTTTTCCTATACTAGCTGTGTGATCTGAGGCAAGTTACAGAACATTCTGGAACAAAGAATTGCTTTAAAAGTATCAGCTGTTACTATGATTCTGAATTGCAAAATTCTTTTCACAGTCAAACATCGTGAGGAATAAGAGCCCTTAGACCAAGAGGCTTCTGGGCCTACCATAAGCACTCAAAACTCTCCAAGCAAATATAAACATTAAATCTGACCAGAGGGGTTTCCCTGGTGGCGCAGTGGTTGGGAATCTGACTGCCAATGCAGGGGACACGGGTTCGAGCCCTGGTCTGGAAGGATCCCACATCCCTCGGAGCAACTAGGCCCGTGAGCCACAACTACTGAGCCTGCGTGTCTGGAGCCTGTGCTCTGCAACAAGAGAGGCCGCGATAGTGAGAGGCCCGCGCACCGCGATGAAGAGTGGCCCCCACTTGCCGCAACGAGAGAAAGCCCTCGCACAGAAACGAAGACCCAACACAGCCAAAAATAAATAAATAAATAAATAAAATAAAATAAGGTACCGCTTAAAAAAAAAAAAATCTGACCAGAGGCCCTCCATTCAGTCAACACACGTAATTTATGATTCATCTTTGTTGATGTGCGTACATTCACTGTGTTGTTTCAGATGGATGCACAGGACCCTGTGCTGTGTGTCCACCACGTTTTATCTATTTATAATGTGTCAGGATCTATGCTAAACTCTTTACTTGGGTTATCTCATTTAGTCCTCACAAGAACACCATGAAAAATATTTTTAGTTAATTCACATACGATTTTATGATCCCACCATCTTATAAACCATTCCAGGTGCCAAAGTCATCTAGAAAAAGAGCAAGATGACTCAGAGCTTCTCTTTGGATAAAACTATTTTATAACAAAGAATCAGGCACAGAGAATAAAGAGTCAGAAACACAAGAGGGCAGGGGAAAAAATCTGATTTTTCTTCCCATAGTTCCCCCAAGGATATTGGAGATTATTTTCTGAAAAGTTAAAGGAAAACTCTTTTTAATTCGTGTTTTCATTCACTTCCTGAATAAATTTATCAAGCATCTCCTATGTGCCAGTGTGTTATTCTGGGTCCTCCAAGAAGCAGGCACCAAGAAAGGATTAAATGTGCAAGAAATTTATAAGCGGAAACATTTATGAAAGAAAATTGGGAGGGTGCCAGGAAAAGCTGAGAATGCCCTCAGACCATGATGCAGGTCTGACTCTGAGTGAAGGAAAGACGGCAGGAAGGAAACAAGTTTCGGTGGACACGTCCTAGATAGCCATGCAGTTTAAGGAAAGTTGGGCAAGGCCAGGGGGAGTCTTCGAGCCAAAGTTTCCCATCAGAGGAGTCCCACGTCCCTCAGGAATGGGCCTGTTTAATATCTCTGCCATGCACAGCCAGTGCCTGGGAGCAGCCTGTGGCAAACACGACTTTGGTGCAAACACAGTAATGGATTTCAGAGCCAAGCACCTGGAGGCCTCAGTCCCTATGGTTGAGAATCTGAGGGGCACATTCTCATGGAACCACAGCCAGGAATCTTTCTATCCACCAGAAAAGGGAAGGACTATAGCCCAGCCTGCTCATCACCCACTACCCATGCCCCAGAAGCCATCCTGGTGAGCCAGCAAAAGCCTGGACTTTCTCACCAGTACTCCCAAATCTGGAGAGATGCAAACAAAATGAATTTTTTTTTTAAGTTTATTCAACTAGATTGTTGATACATTCTTGGCTGGTTTGTACACCCCCGCTCTCATTTACTGGGTATTGGAGAAGAGAAATTCTGTGAATTCCATTCACCATCTTAATCCATTTGTTTTTTACAATCACATCAGCTACTGTGTGGGGAATAGTTCAAGAAAGGCAAATTAGAAGCAAAGCGACCTCTTAGTGCCCAGACTAATGTGATCACACTGGAGGTGGAGAGAAGAGAATTTATTGAAAAATACAGTTTGGCGATAATCAAAAGATCACTGGTAGATTAAATGTCCCTGCCTTCAACTATTGCAGAGTTAGACAGATTACAGAAGTAGAGACTGTGAAAAGGCCATCGCAATTTTAAAATATTACATGCTATCACCCTCCAGCTTCTACCACAATCCTCCTATGGAGAGGCCCTCTCAAAAGATGCTTTTATTTATTTATTTATTTATTTATTTATGGCTGTGTTGGGTCTTCGTTTCTGTGTGAGGACTTTCTCTAGTTGTGGCAAGCGGGGGCCATTCTTCATCACAGTGCGTGGGCCTCTCACTATCGCGGCCTCTCTTGTTGCAGAGCACAGGCTCCATACGCGCAGGCTCAGTAGTTGTGGCTCACGGGCCTAGTTGCTCCGCGGCATGTGGGATATTCCCAGACCAGGGCTCGAACCCGTGTCCCCTGCATTGGCAGGCAGATTCTCAACCACTGCGCCACCAGGGAAGCCCAAAGATGCTTTTAACTCCATCCAATCACGTACCATCCTGTTGTGATTTCCACAGAAAGGCCCATCACTGTCATTTTTGATGGTTAATGTTATTTTTTTAATTTTCTTTTCCAAATGGACTCATCTATTAAGAGCAAATGAGAACTCAAAATCATTTTATAAAGCCATCTGGATAAAAATGTTAGAGCTCAGCAATTTTCAACTAAGTGGAGACAATGTCCCAAAATAGGAAATTTGCCTGAAGGTTGGAAAGAAGTTATAAAAGCACATATGAAATATCATTGTGAGCCTTTCACGTCTACCAACCAAGACACCCCACTGAATTTTTCAATGAGAATCCAAGATTACCTTAAAAAATTATCTTTGATTTCCTTTCTGGGTACAATACCTGCTTTATTTAACCTAAACGAAAGCTCATTGTATTAGATTGAGATCAACCTACAAACCTGCCTTCAGACTTCATTCTTGTAAAAAGTCTAGGGTGAGACTGCAAGTGTCTGCTCCTTCCCATGCACACCGACCTTGACGTCATGCCCTTCCCATGGGGGATCGCTAAAGTGCCTTCAGGGAAGGAAAGGCAAGTTTGCATCCAGGGAAAAGAGAATGAGCTCCATGCAAGAGAGCAGGACCACTAGGGCTGCACAGTTGGAGGAGATTCAGAAAGGAAAATCACATCTCATGAGGATGCTTGGGGCAGTCTGCTATGTGCAGTATAAGTGCTCTCCTCCATCTCACCTGTGAATCCCTCGGTAATGTCTACATTGCACATGGAAGCAATTTAATGAATAGTCTGGACTCAGTGTGGATACAAACAGGAACAGGTTTATTTTTCTCCTTCCACTGCTTCCAGCATGTTCTGATGGATCTCCTTTCTCTACCTTTTAAGGGCATCCCGGCAGGTCCCATGACCTTCTTTGGTTTCATAAACAATCTCCCTCTAGTTATAAAGATTCATTTTCAGACAATCCAAAGTCCTGTCCAATCTAAAACAAAATTTGAATCTCCTGTCTAATTCCAAGCTCTGTCCCTCTCCTATTTCCCCACTACCTGCCTCCACTGCCCCCAACTCCTTCCCAATCAGGCCTGACCTTAGCTGGGGGACTTGCAGTGGACACGGAACATGACCTTTGCCTCCCCTTTCTTCCATCTCTTCTGCACTTTCAAGGTCAGTGCATGGAAAATATAGATTAGAGGAAGAGTCAAAGGTCTTTTCTCCCTCTCTGGTCACTCGTATGTTCTCCCTTGGCTGACACCAGGTGGCCACTTCTGTGTCGCCCCCTTTTAAATGCTGACTTTATGGGGGACACACACGTGGGTTCTTCAGAGTCACAGTGGGAACCACTGTACTGCTCTGTTTCTGAGGGGGTAATGTTCTCTCTAGTTGCTCTTTTTGGACCACTTCTGAGCTCCTGCCCCTCACAGGACCTCCCACAACTGAGTCTCCCTGGCCATGCATGCTGCCCTCTTGGGAAGATTCTTTCTAGATGACTGTCACAGACTGCACAGACTGTATATTTGTGTTCCCCCCAAATTCATATATTGGAGCCCTAATACTCAATGTGATGGTATTTGGAGATGGGGCCTTTGGGAGGTGATGAAGTCATGAGGGTGGAACCTTCATGATAGGATTAGTGCCCTTCTAAAAAGAGACAGGAGAGAGATTGCTTCCTCTCTCTAGTGTCTGCCATGTGAGGACATAGTGAGAAGATAGCCATTTGCAAGCCTAAAAGAGAGATCTCACCAGAATCTGACCATGGTGGCACCCTGATCTTGGACTTCTTAGCCTCCAGAACTGTGAGAAGTAAGTCTGTGCTGCGTAAGTCACCCCATCTATGGTATTCTGTTATAATCAGCCCAAGCTGACTAAGACAATGGCTTAAGCCTGACCACCTTCTGTGGGTGAGGGAAACGCAGGCCAAATGCGTTTGACCCTCTCTTCCTTTTTCTCCTCCCAGCCATTGCAGGCTGTACCATCCACTCTCATACCTCCAGAATGCTCCAGGTTGTTATTAAGCCCATTTTTCATATTCAGGAAGCCATCTAATCTCCAGCATCGAGGAGTCAACCCCTCCAAGAACTCTCTCCCCTCCTCCCTGGTGGCAGGCTGGGATAGCTGCCACGCTTCTGAGCTCAGCCAAAATCCAGCTAGGGAGAGAGATGCCAGCCTCCCTTTCTAGAAGCATCCACCCCAAAACCCTTTGACAGTTTTCTGGGAACCTTGTTACCTGAATCTGGAGATGAGAATGCCGCAGCATTCCCCACGCGGCCTAAATCCCCCACCTCAGTGAACCATTGGGTCAGCCCCCTTCTAAAGTCGCATTTTCACTTTATGCAGGATGGTTGGAGTGTGGAGGGGGGGAGCAGGTGGTGGTAACAGCAGACAGATTATCTCGCAGAGCCGTAAAGGGCAGGTCTGCCAGCTCCCTGTCACTCTCTTGAGAACATGGGGGAGCTTGTCTGCTCTCCTCAGCTTTGGGGCTTTATAAGACACTCTGAGAAAACAGAGAAAGTCTCACATGTAAGCAGGCTGTGCACCCCTATTGATCGCCCGTGGATCATTCACCGTACATAGAAAGAGAAGTGGAAGCTGTGTGTCAAGGTTGGCGTTAGCTGCCAGGGCCGTGGGGCATGCACGGTGAATGCACACGTAACAGTAAGTTTATAACCAGATTCCGACCATTCCTGTGTTGAGTGAGAAAAGCACACTAGAGACACATAATGAGGGCATTTTCCAATCAGCCGGTAAATACTAGCAAGAACCATCAGTGTGGAGGGCGCTGTGACGGGTGCTGCAGGTGTAGAAGTGATCGGGACCCAGGGGTAGTGAAAGGGGGGCCAGGTCTCATTTGCAAAACCATTCAGGTACCTAAAGGGTAAAAGAAAGCCAACAAAATCCCCGATCACGCCCCTTCCTAAATGGATCTGTAATTGCATTCATTGGGAGCAGATTGCAATATCAATAACTACAGTATAATGAACTGACTTGCTATTCAATGTTCATGGGGATGTTTGCAGTTTTTCCATGAAACCATGAATCATATTTATTTGAAGACCAATTACCCTCCCCCCACCCCGCCCAGTATTCACAGGAAGAAATGCACTCATCGAAGAGGCTCAATTAGTCCCTCTAGCTTCCCAGCACCAGTCTCAAGAAAGCACTAAACATCATACATCATTGCCTCTGAACTGTCGCTAATTTCTCAGTGTTTTAAGAACTCGTGTAAATGGTTATCTTTAAAGATGCATCAAATTAGAGGGGGTAAAATGAATAATATCCTGGAGTTAGGACTCCATCAATTCAATCAGTGAGCATTTCCTTTTGTTGGTTGACTCTTCAATCACCATGACTACACAATTCCCATACGTAATAACTAGGCTCCATTTGTTTGCACAAGAAAAAATATTTTGTTTTCATTTCTTCCTGGACATCATTCCCATGTATTAAAATCCTCCTAGGTGCTTGGAACTTTGCACAGATTACCTTTTAAAACAACCATAGAAAATAGGTAATGTGATTCCCATTTAATAGGTGAATAAATGAGGCTCACAGATATTAAGTAAGTTGCCTACACTCACGCAATTAGCAAGTGTGGCAGAGAAGTTCAAGCTAGATTTGTCTAACCCAGAGCCTACACTCTTCTCCTACACCATCCCTCTAAAGAAGATTAAAGAGAAATATTCTGAGAAACGTAGCCAAGAAGTGGGAAGGAAAGCTCACAAACTTCTACTAAATAGGTCAGCAGCAGCTCCACCCATGTTGGATGTATTGTGTGCCAGATAATGGGGAGTTCTCTAAAAATCCCCAAGACGGATAATATAATTATGAATTTTCTTCATCCCAGTGGTGTTACACCAAAATGAAAATATCCACAACTCTCAGTCCTGCTACATTTATGAGTTTCCAAAATCAGGGAATCTCAGGGTGAGGATTCTACGGCTTCTGGTCCCCAAATTCCTTCCGAGATTCTCCGCATCTCCTCCCACGGGTCATCCAGCCCCTGCTCATCCAGAGTCAAGGATGAGGACTCACTCCCCAGGCAGCCCCTTCCATCTTGGCACAGCTCTGAGAGAAGACGCTTCTCTTCATTCTGAGCACAAATCTCATGCCCTGTGTTCTCCATCCATGGGTCTTCCTTTTGGGACACAGAATAATTTGAATGCATCTTTTACCTGACAGCCCATCGCATATTTGAAGGCATCTCTTATATTCCCAACTGAAGCAACCAAGCCTCTCCTAGCTTTTTTAAAATACAAATATGACATGATTTTTAAATCCCTTCATAACTCTAGTCACTCATCTCCAGCCTCCGTTGTTACCCTTTGCTCTGAGCCTGGCCAATTACAGAAACTTCTTGACTGGTCTTCCTGCTTCATTTCTAAACTCCTGTAGTCCAAACAAACTCCACTCTGAAGCTGGAATGTTTCTTTAAAATGTAGAAATGATCATGCCTCTCTCCCACCCCAAACCTTCCAATCAATTCCTGTTTAGAACAAAATTCATACTTCTTTCACTGCTGTATTAGAAGATCTCTCTTTTGTTCCCAGAGTGTGATGGACAGCTGACCTGAAACAATAAAACTTCAGCATTGCTGGGGGATTTTGCAACTGCTCTGTATTTTATTCACATTTAGATAAATACTTGTGTGGAATATGTACAGAGCAGGCTCAAAGGTAAGTCTGGTTTGCATGATCTGAAATGAAAGCCGGTCCAAAAGTGCAAAACCTTAACCTCTGGTTCTGACCTTGAAAATATTTTATGAACTTTTCAACTCCTTGTTGAAAAAGCCACAAACTCTGGCTTTCCATTATTATGAACATCTAATATGTTGCAAGTTTATTTTTAATTTTCTCATTAAAGAAGGACATTCCTCAGTCATTCTTAATAAGCCCAAAATAATACAACTGAAAATATGAATGAAGTATGTTTTACACCACAGCATCTAAACCGGGAGTAATCAGTGTAGAATCCATGGGGCCCTGAAACTATATATGAAATTCCGTGTGTGTGTGTGTGTGAGAGAGAGAGAGAGAGTAGGAGACAGAGGGAATGAGTTGCACACAATGCACCCTGGCAACCTGCACTACCCATTCTAGCACTTTCTGCTTGGGCTGTAGTAGTGTGTTTACTTGTCTGCCTTCCCCCAAAGACTGTAGACTCTGTGAAGGCAGAGTTCACTTCTGCCTTCTTGTCCTCGGTTCTACCCTGTGGTCTAGTGTGGTGTCTAGCATCTGCTTGGTGCTCAGTAAATACTGGTTTTAAAACATCATAAACTAATGAAAGTGTACCCCGACTCCCCTTTATGAAAACCTCCGCGTGAACCACTGGAACAAAATGGAAAGATCAGATGTGTTCACCTCTCATCCATTCCTTCATCCTCTAACTGTTTCCTGAGCTGCTACTGAGAGTCAGCATTATGACAAGCACAGGGAGTCAAGAGAGATAATCCAGACAGGCCTGCCTACCTTGTGGAGTTTTCAGTCCCATGTTGGAGACATACGTTAAATCGGTAATCATAGAAATAATGCAGTTAACAGACTATGATAATGCTGTGTAGGAAAAGCAGAGGAGAACCTAGCTTAATGATGGGGCCTTAGAAAGGCATCCTGGGAGAGTGATGTTTCAGCTGAGAGCTAAAGGATGAAAAGTAGATAACTAGGAAGGGATCTCTGCAGGCCTAGCACTGAAGGTCTCTGCCTCTCCAACAAGTAGGTTTTCTGGGAGACATCCCAAGAGGTGAGACTTGCTGTACGTAGTAGCGTATCTCCAAAGATGACACCATCAGTTCCTCCCTTCTTTGTACCCACACGCCATTCCATCCTCTTGAATTTGAGTTGGCCTTTAATGGCTTTTACCAATAGAATGTGGCAGAAGTGATGCTATGCTAGGGCACCTTCCTCTTTCTTGGAGCCCTGAGCTGCCGTGTCCAGGCTGCTCAGCTGGAGAGAGAGGCCAGGTGGAAGAGCCCCAGACCTGTGAGTGAGGGTACCATCCTGGGTGTCCAGCCCACATGAGCCTTCTGATGACTCCTGCCCCGGTAGCTACCTAACTGCACGTGCATGAGAGACCCCAAGCCAGGGTTGTCAAGCTAAGCTTTGTCAACTCACAGAACCATGACAGATAATAACAAATTGTTGTTTTAAGCCAGTAAGTTTTGGAGTGGTTGGTTACACACCAGAAGATAACCAGAATACCTTCCAATGGCCATGTTAAGACTCATTTGGGGGCTTAACCTGAGAGAACTAGGTTTGTATCAGGTGACAGGACATCCTGAGAATAACATGTATACAGGTGTTCTTACTTAGAAGGCAAGAAAGAAGAGTTTGGTCCTCTCAAAGGATCCAACCTTTACCTGCCCATCTTCAGGCAGCCTGCAATAAGTAATTCAGCATCCCTTATAGAATCAAAGGCTATTAAAGCTGGGGGAGAGCTTAGAGATAGAATTATGCATTGTATGATATATTACTATTATATGATGTATTATATGTATTATTTGTATTATATTATTATATGTATATTTCAGTGTATGTTAACTGAGTTAATATTTTTCAATCAGCCACTAATTCACTACTCAAGAAAAAGTTATCTATGAAGGAAAAAAATAATCCATTTTGACTGGTCAGAAATGAGTCAAGATAAAAAGATATACACATATGAGGATGGGTAGAAGTGACATTCTCAAAGTTGATTAGCAGAACACTGCCTTAGCGTCCAGCAGGTCCTGGAAATCCCGGTCAAATAACAGTCTAAGCAAATATTAACATGGTGTTTATTATGTGCTGGACACTGTTCTCAGTGTTGTCTATATTTAATTCATTTACTCCTTAAAAAATCCCTATGAGGTAGACACTATTACTATCCTCATCTGATACATAAGAGAACTGAGGCACAGAAGTTAGATAAATCACCTATGGCCACACTGTTATTAACTACCAGTTTGGGACCCAGGAAATCTGATGCAAAAGTCTGTGCTTCATCACCACACTATACTGCCCTTCAATTCAAAGTTGAATGTTTCCCTATTTACCAACTAGCAGGCTTATTTTACCCAAAACAAGTGATTATCTAATTTTTAGTGTACATTTAGTATGCATATATACAGAATGCATACAAATAAATATTAAAGTAATGCAAACAATTTGATAGAAAACTGGCTAGGCCAGAGTGGGGTACCAATGTCCATGCCTTTGATGGGCAAAAATGTCAAAATCTACCTATGACCAGTATTGGAGACAAATAGAGCCATAGGATCTCTTATACACTGCTGATGGAAATGTGAATTTAGAAAAGTTTGACATTATCTGCTAAAGTTGAATGTTCATATGTCCTGAGACCCAGAAATTCCACTCTTATGTATATTCTCAAGAGACATTCTTGTACATCTATAACTGGAGACACGTATAAAAATGTTTATATCAGCAATGTTCACAATAGCAAAAAATCTAAAAATAACCCAAATGTCATTTATTCACATGACAGTGAATAAATATATTATGTAAAAACATTTCACTTAATGAAATATTATATAGCAGTTAAAATGAATGGATTATAAAAATACACACCAACGTGTATAAATCTTAGGGATATAATACAAAGTGACAGGAGAAGCAAGTCTCAAAATGTATATAAACCTACAGAAAAAAACAAACCAAAAAAAAAAAAACAAGGGAAGGACAAATAGATTTGAGAGGGAGAGAGCCAGGTACATGGGATATAGGAAAGGTTTCCACATAGGTAGTGTAGTAGCCAGAATTCTAAAATGACCTCCAATGACCCCCCCCTTTGTATGATCCCCTCCCTTTAAGTATGAGTGGGATCTGTAACTTGCTTCTATTCAATACAACATGGCAAAAGTGATGGTATATCACAACTGTGATCAAGTTATGTTACATTGCAAAGGTGAATGATTTTGAAGATGTAATTAAAGCCTGTAACAGATGACTTTAAGTAATCAAAAGGGATATCCTGGGTGGACCTGACCTAATCAGGTAAGCCATTCAAAGAAGATTTAGAGGTCAGAGACTCAAAGCAGCAGCGATTTTCTCTCCATTGCTGACTTTGAAGAAGCAAGCCTCCATGAATTCTATAGCCTCGAGAAAATCGATTCAGCCAACAACCCAAAGGAGCTTCCCTAGTCAACCTTCCAGATGAGATCACAGCCTGTCCAACCCTGTGATTTAAGCCTTGTAGGACCCAGAGCAGAGGACACAGCTAAGTTACGCCCAGATTCCTGACCTATAGAATTTTTGCAATTAATGATAAGAATATGTCATGAACCAAGGATTATAATTAACCAATTTCTATACATCTGCAATAAAAATGAAGCGGGAGGAGGAAAAGAAAAAAAGAATAGGAAGCCTGGGACCTGCTCTCTTCCTTGGGCAAGGAGCTCAGATTAGACTTTCCAGTCCACTGCTTGTTTCCATTCCCAATTCAAATCCTGAACACCTAGAGTCCCTAAGAAGAGTTCAGAAGACAGTGGTTATATTAAATTCTATTCAGCCTATGAAACCTTGAATGGATCTACCCATCCTTCCGCATGCCAAACCTTCCTAAGTCATGCTTATCTTCTTTTTTTTTTTAATTTTTGAATTTTATTTTATTTATTTTTTTATACAGCAGGTCCTTATTAGTCATCAATTTTATACACATCAGTGTATACATGTCAATCCCAATCACCCAATTCATCACACCACCACCTCCACCCCTCCGCCGCTTTCCCCCCTTGGTGTCCATATGTTTGTTCTCTACATCTGTGTCTCAATTTCTGCCCTGCAAACCAGTTCATCTGTACCATTTTTCTAGGTTCCACATATATGCGTTAATATACGATATTTGTTTTTCTCTTTCTGACTTAATTCACTCTGTATGACAGTCTCTAGACCCATTCACGTCTCTACAAATGACCCAATTTCGTTCCTTTTTATGGCTGAGTAATATTCCATTGTATATATGTACAACGTCTTCTTCATCCATTCATCTGTTGATGGGCATTTAGGTTGCTTCCATGACCTGGCTATTGTAAATAGTGCTGCAATGAACATTGGGGTGCATGTGTGTTTTTGAATTATGGTTTTCTCTGGGTATATGCCCAGTGGTGGGATTGCTGGATCATATGATAATTCTATTTTTAGTTTTTTAAGGAACCTCCACACTGTTCTCCATAGTGGCTGTATCAATTTACATTCCCACCAACAGTGCAAGAGTGTTCCCTTTTCTCCACACCCTCTCCAGCATTTGCTGTTTGTAGATTTTCTGATGATGCCCATTCTAACTGGTGTGAGGTGATACCTCATTGTAGTTTTGATTTGCATTTCTCTAATAATTAGTGATGTTGAGCAGCTTTTCATGTGCTTCTTGGCCAGTTGTATGGCTTCTTTGGAGAAATGTCTATTTAGGTCTTCTGCCCCGTTTTGGATTGGGTTGTTTGTTTCTTTAATATTGAGCTGAATGAGCTGTTTATATATTTTGGAGATTAATCCTTTGTCCATTGATTCATTTGCAAATATTTTCTCCCATTCTGAGGGTTGTCTTTTCGTCCTGTTTATGGTTTCCTTTGCTGGGCAAAAGCTTTGAAGTTTCATTAGGTCCCATTTCTTTATTTTTGTTTTTATTTCCATTTCTCTAGGAGGTGGATCAAAAAAGATCTTGCTGTGATTTATGTCAAAGAGTGTTCTTCCTTTGTTTTCCCCTAAGAGTTTTATAGTGTCCGGTCTTACATTTATGTCTCTAATCCATTTGGAATTTATTTTTGTGTATGGTGTTAGGGAGTGTTCTAATTTCATTCTTTTACATGCAGCTGTCCTGTTTTCCCAGCACCACCTATTGAAGAGACTGTCTTTTCTCCATTGTATATCCTTGCCTCCTTTCTCATAGATTAGTTGACCATATGTGTGTGGGTTTATCTCTGGGCTTTCTATCTTGTTCCATTGATCTATGTTTCTGTTTTTGTGCCAGTACCATATTGTCTTGATTACTGTAGCTTTGTAGTATAGTCTGAAGTCAGGGAGTCTGATTCCTCCAGCTCTGTTTTTTTCCCTCAAGACTGCTTTGGCTATTCAGGGTCTTTTGTGTCTCCATACATATTTTAAGGTTTTTTGTTCTACGTCTGTAAAAAATGCCATTGGTAATTTGATAGGGATTGCACTGAGTGTGTAGATTGCTTTGGGTAGTATAGTCATTTTCACAATATTGATTCTTCCAGTCCAAGAACATGGTATATCTCTCCATCTGTTGGTATCATCTTTAATTTCTTTCATCAGTGTCTTATAGTTTTCTGCATACAAGTCTTTTGTCTCCCTAGGTAAGTTTATTCCTACATATTTTATTCTTCTTGTTGCAATGGTAAATGGGAGTGTTTCCTTAATTTCTCTTTCAGATTTTTCATCATTAGTGTATAGGAATGCAAGAGATTTCTGTGCATTAATTTTGTATCCTGCTACTTTACCAAATTCATTGATTAACTCTAGTAGTTTTCTGGTAGCATCTTTAGGATTCTCTATGTATAGTATCATGTCATCTGCAAACAGTGACAGCTTTACTTCTTCTTTTCCAATTTGTATTCCTTTTATTTCTTTTTCTTCTCTGACTGCTGTGGCTAGGACTTCCAAAACTATGTTGACTAATAGTGGTGAGAGTGGACATCCTTGTCTTGTTCCTGATCTTAGAGGAAATGCTTTCAGTTTTTCACCATTGAGAATGATGTTTGCTGTGGGTTTGTCGTATATGGCCTTTATTATGTTGAGGTAGGTTCCCTCTATGCCCACTATCTGGAGAGTTTTTATCATAAATGGGTGTTGAATTTTGTCAAAAGTTTTTCTACATCTATTGGGATGATCATATGGTTTTTATTCTTCAATTTTTTTAATATGGTTTATCACATTGATTGATTTATATATACTGAAGAATCTTTGCATCCCTGGGATAAATCCCACTTGATCATGGTGTATGAGTCGTTTAATGTGTTGTTGGATTCTGTTTGCTAGTATTTTGTTGAGGATTTTTGCATCTATATTCATCAGTGATATTGGTCTGTAATTTTCTATTTTTGTAGTATCTTTGTCTGGTTTTTATATCAGGGTGATGGGGGCCTCATAGAATGAGTTTGGAAGTGTTCCTTCCTCTGCAATTTTTTGGAAGAATTTGAGAAGGATGGGTGTTAGCTCTTCTCTAAATGTTTGATAGAATTCACCTGTGAAGCTATCTGGTCCTGGACTATTGTTTGTTGGAAGATTTTTAATCACAGTTTCAATTTCATTACTTGTGATTGGTCTGTTCATATTTTCTATTTCTTACTGGTTCAGTCTTGGAAGCTTATACCTTTCTAAGAATTTGTCCATTTCTTCCAGGTTGTCCATTTTACTGGCATAGAGTTGCTTGTAGTAGTCTCTTAGGATGCTTTGTATTTCTACGGTGTCTGTTGTAAATTCTCCTTTTTCATTTCTAATTTTATTGATTTGAGTCCTCTCCCTCTTTTTCTTGATGAGTCTGCCTAGTGGTTTATCAATTTTGTTTATCTTCTCAAAGAACCAGTTTTTAGTTTATTGATCTTTGCTATTGTTTTCTTTGTTTCTATTTCATTTATTTCTGCTCTGATCTTTATGATTTCTTTCCTTCTGCTAACTTTGGGTTTTGTTTTTTCTTCTTTCGCTAGCTCCTTTAGGTGTAAGGTTAGATTGTTTATTTGAGATTTTTCTTGTTTCCTGAGGTAGGCTTGTATAGCTATAAACTTCCCTCTTAGAACTGCTTTTGCTGCATCCCATAGTTTTTGGATCATCGTGTTTTCATTGTCATTTGTCTCTAGGTATTTTTTGATTTCCTCATTGATTTATTCAGTGATCTCTTGGTTATTTAGTAACGTATTGTTTAGCCTCCATGTGTTTGTGTTTTTTACATTTTTTTCCATGTAATTCATCTCTAATCTCATAGCATTGTGGTCAGAAAAGATGCTTGATATGATTTCAATTTTCTTAAATTTACTGTGGCTTGATTTGTGACCCAAGATGTGATCTATCCTGGAGAATGTTCCGTGCGCACTTGAGAAGAAAGTGTAATCTGCTGTCTTTGGATGGAATGTCCTCTAAATATCAATTAAATCTATCTGGTCTATTGTGTCATTTAAAGCTTCTGTTTCCTTATTTATTTTCATTTTGGATGATCTGTCCATTGGTGTAAGTGAGGTGTTAAAGTCCCCCACTATTACTGTGTTGCTGTTGATTTCCTCTTTTAGAGCTGTTAGCAGTTGCCTTATGTATTGAGGTGCTCCTATGTTGGGTGCATATATAATTGTTATATCTTCTTCTTGGATTGATCCCTTCATCATTATGTAGTGTCCTTCCTTGTCTCTTGTAACATTCTTTATTTTAAAGTCTATTTTATCTGATATGAGTATTGGTACTCCAGCTTTCTTTTGATTTCCATTTGCATGGAATATCTTTTGCCATCCTCTCACTTTCAGTCTGTATGTGTCCCGAGGTCTGAAGTGGGTCTCTTGTAGACAGCATATAGATGGGTCTTGTTTCTTTATCCATTCAGCAAGCCTGTGTCTTTTGGTTGGAGCATTTAACCCATTCACGTTTAAGGTAATTATTGATATGTATGTTCCTATGACCATTTTCTTAATTGTTTTGGGTTTGTTTTTGTAGGTCCTTTTCTTCTCTTGTGTTTCCCACTTAGAGAAGTTCCTTTAGCATTTATTTTAGAGCTGGTTTGGTGGTGCTCAATTCTCTTAGCTTTTGCTTGTCTGTAAAACTTTTGATTTCTCCATCGAATCTGAATGAGATCCTTGCCGGGTAGAGTAATCTTGGTTGTAGGTTCTTCCCTTTCATCACTTTAAGTATATCATGCCACTCCCTTCTGGCTTGTAGAGTTTCTGCTGAGAAATCAGCTGTTAACCTTATGGGAGTTCCCTTGTATGTTATTTGTTGTTTTTCCCTTGCTGCTTTCAATAATTTTTCTTTGTCTTTAATTTTTGCCAGTTTGATTACTATGTGTCTCGGTGTGTTTCTCCTTGGGTTTATCCTGTATGGGACTCTCTGCACTTCCTGGACTTGGGTGGCTATTTCCTTTCCCATGTTAGGGAGGTTTTCGACTATAACCTCTTCAAATATTTTCTCGGGTCCTTTCTCTGTCTCTTCTCCTTCTGGGACCCGTATAATGTGAATGTTGTTGCGTTTAATATCGTCCCAGAGGTCTCTTAGGCTGTCTTCATTTCTTTTCATTCTTTTTTCTTTATTCTTTTCTGCAGCAGTAAATTCCACCATTCTGTCTTCCAGGTCACTTATCCGTTCTTCTGCCTCAGTTATTCTGCTATTGATTCCTTCTAGTGTAGTTTTCATTTCAGTTATTGTATTGTTCATCTCTGTTTGTTTGTTCTTTAATTCTTCTAGGTCTTTGTTAAACATTTCTTGCATCTTCTCGATCTTTGCCTCCATTCTTTTTCCGAGGTCCTGGATCATCTTCATTATCATTATTCTGAATTCTTTTTCTGGAAGATTGCCCATCTCCACTTCATTTAGTTGTTTTCCTGGGGTTTTATTTTGTTCCTTCATCTGATACATAGCCCTCTGCCTTTTCATCTTGTCTATCTTTCTGTGAATGTGGTTTTTCTTCCACAGGCTGCAGGATTGTAGTTCTTCTTACTTCTGCTGTCTGCCCTCTGGTGGATGATGGTATCTCAGTCATGCTTATCTTCTGCTACTATTCTTAGAATAGAGTCTATGGTGCCTGGAGAGACAGCCAGGACTAAATTCCCCATAATTCTTCATAACCAACTACTCTGATCGCAGCAGATTGAACCAGGGTGGTCACTGATTCAAAGACCACCATCGATAGTCTGGCCAATAATCTATAAAGAAGCCGGATGCAGCAGTTGGACTACATGGAGTAGGCAGTTGAGCTAGTAGGAGTAGTGAGAGTTGGAAAATATCTTTGGTGCATGTCCAAAGCTCATTCCATGTTATTTTGATAAGATATAGGAAAAGAAATAGCAAAAGTGGAATATTCTGTTTATGTCTTTGGCTTCATTCACAGGATATAAAGAGAAAGAATAACAAAGAGAAAATAACAAGGACAGCATGCCCAAATTCCCTTGCTGGGCATGTCTCCTACTTGAAGAAACTGAACGAGGAACTGTATGGCGGAGAGTTCTTGAAGGATGTGTCATAGTCTGCAGCACTCTTGGTGACCTGGGCTGGGGAGGGAGAATGGGGAGTTGGGCCAGGGGCCTCTGACCATCCAAAGATGGTGACTGGTGCAAAAGCCTTACCCAACTGGGCATTCAGTCCTGGAGGATAACTGGCCGATCCCATCAATCCTTTGTATGGAGAAGACAATATTGTTGGTGGACAATAGGGTAGGCAGAAATGTGTATATATAAAGAGGGCAAAATGCGGAAGCCACAGGCAGTAGAGGACATGTATAAGAAGATGTCATGTGGTAGAAAGAAACTGAGTAGAAATAGCTAGTGGCTCAGTGCAACAGGAGGGCAGAAGCATGAGAAGTAGTGACACACAGTAACTGAGTCCCCACAATGATGGAACAATAGTCTAGGAGCAATGGATTCAATCCTGCTGAAGGGATAACCGGACACCAGGACATCTCAGGTGACCACTGGGATATTCATTATTTTTCTGGCCTCTCCGTCTATCCCAAAGCCAAACACCCATTACTTGAGATAACATAAGAGTGTCTCTGTTCTTGTCCCACATAAGAAACCACCTACTGTAGTGATGGAAAGCTGGCGGTCTAAAGCTAGACTGCCTGGGTTTGCATCCAAACTCCATCACTCCCAAGCAATGTGACCTGGAGCAAGTTACCTGACCTCTCAGTGCCTCTGTTCCCTTACCTGTGGGAGATTTTATTATGGGTATATTATTATTACTTATCTTATAGGCTTGTTATGGGGATTAAATAAATTAATAATTGTAAAGTTCTTAGAGCAGCGCTTGGCACATAGCAAGTGGTATATAATCACTTGTTGAATGAATAACTTGTCAGAAGGGGAACTCTTCTTCCCTACTCCCTAACACTCCCTTCCATGCGGAGGGACACCGATTAGTGTAACACTCCGGGCTGCTCCCCACCTCTTGATCACTCCTTTCCTCACTCAGGGCCTGAGGGGATGGAATGACTTATCCGATTGGAGAGTGTATCACCTAGAATTGGGCTCAGCCTTAAGTGACAGGAAACTCAAAATAATAATGGCTTAAACAAGCTAAAGGTCATCTCTCTCCCATAAAGTCTGAAGTAAGCAGTCCAGGCTTAGTATGATGTCTCCAGGGTCCCAGGCTAGTTGGTTTGCCATCCTCAAAATTCAGTTTCCATTTCACGGTCCAAAGGGACACTCCAGCTCCTTATTCTTGCCAGAAGGGAAGAGGAAAACTAAGAGGAGAAATGCAGATCCTCGTTCATCCTAGAAACTGAGCACAACCTTCCTTTTACTCCCGTCCCCTTGAACAAAGTCACATGGCCACACCTAGTTGCAAGGGAGATTGTGGAATGTAGTCTTTCTTCTGAGGAGCCACTAGGCCCCACTGAAAAATGGGGGTTGTATTACTGTAGGGGAAAGGGAGAAGAGATTTAGGGGATAACTAGCAGACTCTGCCTTAGTGAGTTTGTAAGGAGAAACAGAAGGCTCAATTCATACACTTGTTGGGGAAAAGACTCCTCCTCATCTAGCAGGGCTGGGTGGATGTCTGTCTGATTCTAGGGTTCAGGATTAGAAAGTTGCCTTGGCCACCAATAGAAGCCATATTCTCCAGTATCATTGTTACCACCACAGAGGTGATATATTTATCTTCACCTGCTGAACAACTTTGCCTTATTTTCAATTGTTTCAGAACCCTGGTGGGGAAGAAGGGTGATAGTTTTATAGATCCTTCAGATTTCCAATATAACTTAATGAGGAAAAGACCTGCACAGAATGTGTCAACACACACGGGAGTCACATAGAATTCCATACGTTGTGGACCCATGGCATGGAGAGAATCCAGGGTGCATTTCTGGCTACATTTCAATTACACTACTCCTAGATCCCAAATGTGTTTGGTGGCTAAATATGTCTGGATGTAATCTTTTAAAAAGCTCCAGTGAAAGCAATGCCATTATACATCCTCCATCCTGGGAAGATTTTCTGTTGAGTGGGACCCAGAGCTTTCGTGTTAATTCTTTAGCAGAGTGGGGGTGTTTGGATCTAGACTGACTATTCTCTACCATGTACTGTTTTAACATTTAGAAAGTGGCCATTTTTAGCAAAAGCACATAGTGTGAATGTAGCATATTGGTTGGAGGAGGGTTACATTTCAATTTGCTGTGTTAGAGAAGTAAGAAAATCACTGACTTTTAGATCTGGAAGGAAACTTAGAGATCTTTGAGCCAACCCTACCTATTACAGATGAGAAAACTGAAGCCCAGAGAAGGAAAGAAAAGCTGGCCACTCAAGCTAATAAATTAGAGAATTGGACAAGAGCCCAATAACTACCAGTTCAATATGTTTTCCAGAATACCATACCAGGCAAAACTCCCCTCCACTTTCTTCCACCCTGCACTTTCCCTACAGTCAATACAATTAAGAAAGAAAGGAGGTGGGTTACTTAAATTAACTTCTCCATGCCTCACTTTCCCATCTGTATAATGAGATTCATAATGCCTGAATCACAGGGCTACCCATAAAGATTAAGTTAGATAACTATGCTAATACTCTAACACAAACAAAGTAAATGTACCTCAAACAGAGTAAGGGCTCACAAGGAGTTTTTATTAAAAGAGGACACCATGTAAAAGGTTAAAATTTCTAAGCAAGGACCGATGTCATATAATCACTGTGTCACTTGTTCATTCATTCATTCATTCAATCAAGAGTAAATACACAGGGGACTTCTCTGGTGGCGCAGTGATTAAGAATCTGCCTGCCAGTGCAGGGGACACGGGTTCAAGCCCTGGTCCAGGAAGATCCCACATGCCACGGAGCAACTAAGCCCGTGTGCCACAACTACTGAGCCTGCACTCTAGAGCCCCCGAACCACAACTACTGAGCCTGCACACTGCAACTACTGAGCCCACATTCCACAACTACTGAAGCCCATGCGACTAGACCCCACGTTCCGCAACAAGAGAAGCCACCGCAATGAGAAGCCTGCGCACCACAATGAAGAGTAGCCCTCGCTTGCCACAACTAGAGAAAGTCTGCCCATAGTAACAAAGACCCAACGTAGCCAAAAATAAATAAATAAATTTTTTTTTTTAAAAAGAGTAAATACACAGTTATTATCTGCTCTGTGGCAAGCATTGCACTGAATTCTGGAGATATAAAGGTGAATCTAATCATGCTCATAGTGAGAAGAAGATATAAATGACTACATAATATATTAAGGGCAAAATGGAACAGGTAAGTACAGGTATGAGGTGTAAAGAGTGACCAATGAATTCTCTTGATTAAGGCTGGGAGAGGAGAGATTAATAGAAAATATTCCCTGAGGGAAGTGACTCCTGAGCTTGGTTTTCAAAGAAATAGCATGTGCAAAGGCACTGAGGCATGAAACACCATGTTATCCATGGAAAAATAACAGAGTTCAATGTTAGAGAATAAGGTGCAAAGAGGACAGAAATAGGAGGTGAGGTGACAGGAACCAGAACATGAAGACTGTTCAGTCCATGCTGAGAACTAAGAGTTTATGTGCAGGCAGTGAAGAGTTTGTTGAACACTTTTGAGCAGAGAGAGGTTTGGCCAGATTGCTTTTGGTATGAGTTGAGGAAAAGGAGCAATTTGATGAGGCAGGAAGCAGGAAAGCCAGTTAGGAGAGGAGGTCAAGACTGCAAGCTGTCCACCAATATCCATCCAATATCCATTCTCCCTTCCTATACAGGGATAAAATTTTTACCTGGACATAAGGCTGTCCAGGATGAAGATTACATTTCCCAGTTATCTCCTTGCAGTGAGGTGAGGCCATGTGACTAATCCTGTGCAATGGGATGTGAGTTTATATTACATGTGAAACTCTGGGTTCCTACTTAAAGGAAAGGTTAAAAAATATATCCTCTCATTTCTCATATCTCCTTTCTTTCTTCCTGGAATTCAGGGATGGTGGTGAGCCACCTTGGACCATGCAGATGAGAGCAGCACCTGAAGAAGGTGAAGTACCAAAATAGAAGGGATCTGAGCTCCTGCAGAGGAAGAGGCTCCAGACCAGCCTGGAGTGTTATGTGACAGAGAAATCACTTCTATCTTATGTTTTAAGCCACTGTTACTTTAGGTCTCCATCACATGCAGTCAAACCTATATTGTAAAAATTCCATGAGATGCTGCTGCCTAGTTGAAAGAAGATGGTCTAAGTGGGGGCAGAGGGAATGGAACAGAGATAACAGATTTGAGAGAAGCTGTTGGACTTACTCAAAGGATGAAAGAGACATGAGAGAAAGAGGTGTCAATTGCTCCCCCCAGCTGCCTTTGCTTGAAGACTAGGTGGATGGTGACGTCATTTAAGAAGAAAGACAGGAGAAATTAAATTACTTCTAAACATCTTAAAGGACTTGGAAGTTTGCTGGAAAAGATCTCGGTTTTCAGTTCATTTGTTCATCCATTTAAAAACCCTGTACTGAACTTGCGCTAAGTATAAGTAACAAATTATTTTTTTAAAGTTATGCATTAGCAACAGAGTCAGTTAAAAAAAAAAAAAAAAGATGGGCATCTCAACTGTAACAGCAGTAAAGTACAGAACTCTCTAGACTATGCACACATGTGTTGGACCCTCCATGACTTGAGCTATCAGCAGAAGGGCATCTCTCACCTAGCGTGGTGTTACTCCAGGTTTGCACAGGCAACGAGCCTGAAAAAGGGAAGTGTGTGAGGCACGCTTTGAGCTGGAAGGTTTCATCAAAGCCCACTTGTTTGGAATTGAGGTGCTGTGAGAAGGAGAAAGTCCCTAAAGTGAGGATGATTCCACATAACCACTCATTTAGTTGTGCCGTAATCCCAAATATCCTTAGGAAGTCCATTTTAAACTAAATTGTTGGAACAAAATAAAATATGTGTATGTACATTCCACACATTTTGAAACATAGCCTTGTTTAAATAATCTCTGCACATTTTGCAGCAGACTTTCTTTTTGTACTATTTATCCTCTTACACAAGCAGTTTAAATAACCACTCCACGTGATATTCCAGACTTCCTGAGTAGAATAGGTTTTCTCATGTTGATTAAAAATTCAAAGGATATCTATAAATCAGGAAAGTCATTTCACATTCGTGTTAACATCCATAAATGTTAGGCTGCCTCAAATATATCCTAAAATAGGTTTCTTAAACATAAAATATACAGGAAGGAAGATAAGCAAATTTATTTATTCTGTCTTAATGGATTGTTGAGATCATGTTCATTCTTCCCATGTCTGTTGCCCTCAGAATGCTCTGTCAACAGTCAAGTGAAAGTATTTCTCAACTAAGTCAGAAAAAGGGAAAGCGTTGGTTTAATTAACTGGCTTTCAGTGCAGTTCTCCAGGTTATTTCTTGAATACCTGCTATGTGCCAGATCCTGTCCTAGGCCTATGGGGATGCAGAATTAAATAAAACTAAAATTGTTGCTCTGTTACAGATGCAAGCAAAAAGCCCAGGGACCTAGAGGAAAAGATTAATTCCTTATGGTTAGAATCAAAACTCTTCCTAAATATTCTTACATTTGAGCTGAACTTCAGAAAGGAGGAAGGGCTGGACCTGCCAAGGAGGCATATTTGACATTCCAGGAGAGGGGACGAATTTCCATGGATGTTGGATGAACAATACAGAGCCCAGTGGGAATGGGCTGTAGGCTGTACAGCAGGTATGTTTATGGGCTGAATTGTGTCTCCCAAAATCCATATGTTGAAGTCCTAACTCCCAGTACCTCAGAATATGACTGTATTTGGAGACAGGGTCTTTAAAGAGGCAATTAAGCTAAAATGAGGTCATTAGGGAGGGCTCTAATCCAATATATGACAGGTGTCCTTATAAGAGGAAATTTGGACACAGACACGCACAGAAAGAAGATCATGTGAAGACACAGGGAGAAGATGACTATCTACAAGCCCAGGAGAGCCTCAGAAGAAACCAACCCTGCCAACACCTTGATCTCAAACTTCCAGCCTCCAGAATTGTGAGGAGATAAATTTCTGTTATTTAAGCGACTCAGTCTGTGGTACTTTGTGATGGTTGTGCTAGCAAACTAATACAAGGTGTAACTCGTCAAAATTTGTAAAAGACCGTCAAATGCATCACCCTTAATCCTCACATTATCCTTGCAACGTACACATTATTGTGCACATTTAAGGAAACAGGCTCACAGAGGATAAGTAACTCACCCAAGGACACACCTCTAAAAGTAGCACAAAAAAAATAGGTAGAGAAGTGGAATCACACTGCACATATTTTTATTTGCTCATTTTTACTTAGTGGTTCTATCCTGGACACTCCCCATATCACTAAAACTCCGAGCATGTCGATTTAGGTTTGCCTAACTCAGCTTTGAATAAGCTGCCAAAGGAATCCACATAAGACAAAAACATCTTGAAAACTATATTGGAAAAAACAAAAATGAATCATAACCTATTAAAACTGGTAAGGAATTTCGTGATCACCCAAGAAAACCAAGCACCACAATAGATGAGAACATGGCTATGGCACATTGTGGAGACTGGAAAGGCAGTCCTAGCCTATGTGAACGTTCTGGGGAGGACTTCCTCATCTTCCTGGACCCCAAGACCTATGAAGAGCTGAAGGTGGCTGATCCCTCCCTACCCCTGGATCTGATAAAGCAAAGGGGATGATGGTGTTAGGGCTCACCTCACTGTCTATGAGAAGAGGGAAAGAATGATTCACAGCAACACTCAGGAACATTGGCAATGAACTCTATGATTCGCAAGATAAAAATCAGGAGTTCTGTTCTTGCTTTTTGTCTAAAGATTATCCAATTCATTCTTTATAACCATTTTCAGAATGATATGTGTGACCATTGCAAGACCATATGTCTACCTCCAGTGAAGTCCATTGAAGAACTGGGATCACTCAAGGGGAAAAAAAAGAAAACATTCATCACCTGCTAGAATCTTACTATCTGGTTGAAGAAAACATAACAAAATCTTTTTAAAAATTAGAAAGAAAAAAGACAGGAATATGCTTAAAGCAGCCTTCAAATTATTTTTTAAATAGCCTAATAAGAAAAGTTAAGGAACTTCTACACTGTTCTCCATAGTGGCTGCACCAACTTACATTCCCACCAACAGTGCAAGAGGGTTCCCTTTTCTCCACACCCTCTCCAGCATTTGTTGTTTGTAGATTTTCTGATGATGCCCATTCTAACTGGTGTGAGGTGATACCTCATTGCAGTTTTGATTTGCATTTCTCTAATAATTAGTGATGTTGAGCATCTTTTCATGTACTTCTTTGCCATCTGTATGTCTTCTTTGGAGAAATGTCTATTTAGGTTTTCTGCCCATTTTTTGATTGGGTTTTTTTTTTTTTTTTTTTGATATTGAGCTTCATGAGCTGTTTGTATATTTTGGAGATTAATCCCTTGTCAGTCACTTTATTTGCAAATATTTTCTCCCATCCTGTGGGTTGTCCTTTTGTTTTGCTTATGGTTTCTTTTGCTGCGCAAAAGCTTTTAAGTTTAATTAGGTCCCATTTGTTTATTTTCGTTTTTATTTTCATTACTGTAGGAGGTGGATCAAAAAAGATCTTGCTGCGATTTATGTCAGAGAGTGTTCTGCCTATGTTTTCCTCTAAGAGTTTTATAGTATCTGGTCTTACATTTAGGTCTTTAACCCATTTTGAGTTCATTTTTGGGTATGGTGTTAGAGAATAGAGTTACCATATGATCCAGCAATCCCACTCCTGGGCATACATCTGGAGAAAACCATAATTCAAAAAGACACATGCAATGCTTGGTGTCAGTCTATTTATCTCTTGTAAAAATAAAATACAGTGTGTGTGAAAAAAAAAAAAACGCAAATTAAAACAAAAAAAACAACAACAACAAAAAAAGACACATGTACCCCAGTGTTCATTGCAGCACTATTTACAGTAGCCAGGCATGGAAGCAACCTAAATGTCCATCGACAGATGAGTGGATAAAGAAGATGTGATACATATATACAATGGAATATTACTCAGCCATTAAAAAAGAACAAAATAGTGCCATTTGCAGCGACATGGATGGACATAGAGATTGTCATACTGAGTGAAGTAAGTCAGACAGAGAAAGACAAATATCATATGATATCACTTATATGTGGAATCTAAAAAAAATGGTACAAATGAACTTATTTACAAAACAGAAATAGAGTCACAGAGGTAGAAAACAAACTTATGGTTACCAAGGAGGAAAGCGGCGAAGGGGGTGGGTGGGTGGAGAGATAAATTGGGAGATTGAGATTGACATATACACACTACTATATATAAAATACACACTACTATATATAAAATAGATAACCAATAAGGACCTAGTGTATAGACTAGGGGACTCTACTCAAACTCGGTAATGACCTACATGGGGAAAGAATCTAAAAAAAGAGTGGATATAAGTATATGTATAACTGATTCACTTTGTTGTACAACAGAAACTAACACAACATTGTAAGTCAACTATACTCCAATAAAAATTAATGAAAAAAAAGAATGTGTGAAAATGCTTTGTAAATTTTGAAGCATCGTAACAGGTTAAGGAGTTCTTATTACTGTTCATTGAACAAATACTGAGCTTTTTCCTGTATGTCAGGCACCGTTTTGTGGTTATTCATAATAAATGCATACAAGTTAGCATGGTGGAGTTCAAATTGAGTTAGTAGTTGCCTGAAAGAACTAGACTAAAGGAGCAATTTTAAAGGGTTGAGGGTTACCCCTCCTAACACTGCCATAAATATTTTGGATACCATCGTGGCTCAGAGGCATAATAGACAAGGCAAAATTCAGGTCCAGGGCTGGAATCCCAGCTCCACCATGTATTTGTTATTTGACCTAGTTAAGTCATGAAAAGGTCGTTGATAATAATGTACCTTGAAGGGTTCCTAAAGATTTCATGAGAGCATGTGTAAAGTACCCAGCCCACAGTCAGAGCACTGTAAATGGAAACTTTTATTATTCTTAGGAGCTATATTAGTTTCCTAGGGCTGCTGTAACAAAGCATCACAAATGAGGTGGCTTAAAATGACAGAGATTTATTTCTCACCATTCTGGAGGCTTTGAAGTCCAAAATCAAGTCGTTGGAGGGATTGGTTCCCTCTGCGGGCTGTGAGAGAGAATGTGTTCCATGCCTCCCCTGGCTTCTGGTGGTGGCCAGCAATCTTTGGCATCCCTTGGCTTGTAGATGCATCCCTCCAATCTCTGCCTGCATCATCACATGGTCTTCTGCCTGTGTCTCTGTGTCTCTCTCCTCTTCTTATAAGGACACCAGTCATACTGGATTAAGGACCCACCCTACTCCAACATGACCTCATCTGAATTACATCTGTAACAAACCTATTTCCAAAGAAGGTCACATTCTGATGTACTGGGAGTTAAGACTTCAACATATCTTTTCTTCTGGGGGGAGGGGGGGTGGGCAGGATGAAGGGACACAATTCAACCCATAATGGGAGTTTAATTTCAGCTTCTTGTCCCACTCTATCGCAAGTGACCTTGAATGAGGCATTTCCTCTGTTCATTAGTATCTTCATTTATAAATGGAGATAATAATAACTATCTTCTAAAATCTCCCTAAGAATCAAACGACTAGAAGTGAGAGTGCTTTGTGGACTATAGGGCATTGTGTAATTTAAATTAATCACGGGCATTCGTCTGGCATTACAGGCTTTGGATGCCCATTCTAATCCCAGCAGCCAGGCCCCAGCTCCTGTGAACCACATGACGCACCACAGTTTTTTGCTTGCCTTCAACAATCCCAAATAGGACATTTTATTACTTATTCATTCTCTTAACTCTAAGTGAACTAAATTATGCCTGCGAATGATTGGGCAGTGGCAATCGAATTACCTGACAATTTCCATGAAACTCACAGTACTAACGTAATGCAACGTGACAGCTCTTTCCTGTAGCACATTCTCAAAATTTGATTATTCTTAATAAAAAAACATTCATCGGGAGCCTCACTCAGATTGCACAAGTCCTGTTCAGTATTCATACGGAAAGATTAGGCTTCAGGATTGACAGCCTAGAGCAGCCAGCCTGCCTGCCCGCCTGTCAATCATTTTCTCCGGCTCCAAATGCAGCAGAATTGATGGGTACCTTGTTTTGTAATCTTTTTCAGGATTAGGGACTTTGCTAGTCCATGAATAATGAAATCTACTATTAGTCATAAATTGGAGGAGATAGTCTGTGTTTTGACTCCAAGAGAACAATTTAAAAGGACGTAGGCCTTTGACACGTTCATAGACCAGGCACATTAAAGCATCCAAAGTAGCCTCCATTCAGGTTCTACATTCCACTGGTATTTATTGCATATAACCAACAGGTGTCCATTTAGTGAATGATATAAAAGAAGTGAAACAGAGTACGTAGGCATTTGGTTCACTCTCATTCACTTCTGGACTAAAAAATATAGCTTCTCTTTTTTCTATTTCCACATGGTGCTTCTCATCATAAGTTATTACCATCCGCCCAGGGCCCCCAGCCACTAGCACCACGGCACAGTGAACAATTAGTGCCATAAAGATTAAGCATGGGGTTTTCACCAGCCTGAAAGTGCAGCAATCCCAATGAGGAAGATAGGGAGAGGTGATCTCAGAGCCACATAGACCATCATTCGCAAGACACCGGATCAAGGCCACACTGACAGAGCAGGGCACTACTTATCCCCAGCTCCCCCTTCACCAGTGGAGAAACCCCAGGATAACTGCAATCACCACAGGTTGTTTCCATGTCTTGGCTATTGTGAATAGTGTGGCTATGAACATTGGGGTGCATGTATCTTTTTGAATTATGGTTTTGTCCAGATACCTGCGCAGGAATGGGATTGCTGGATAATATGACAACTCTATTTTTAGTTGGTTGAGGACCCTTCATACTGTTTTCCATAGTGGCTGCACCAATTTACATTCCCACCAACAGTGTAGGAGGGTTCCTTTTTCTTCACGCTCTCTCCAGCATTTGCTATTTGTGGACATTTTTTTTTTTTTTTAATAAATTTATTTATTTATTTATTTTTGGCTGCATTGGGTCTTTGTTGCTGCGCACGGGCTTTCTCTAGTTGCGGCGAGCAGGGGCTACTCTTCTTTGCGGTGCACCGGCTTTTCATTGCAGTGGCTTCTCTTGTTGCGGGGCACAGGCTCTAGGTGCACGGGCTTCAGTAGTTGTGGCTCACAGGCTCTAGAGCACAGGCTCAGGAGTTGTGGCGCACGGGCTTAGTTGCTCCATGGCATGTGGGATCTTCCCGGACCAGGGCTCGAAACCGTGTCCCCTGCACTGGCAGGCAGATTCTTAACCACTGCACCACCAGGGAAGTCCCACTGATGGCCATTCTGACTGGTATGAGGTGATATTTCATTGTAGTTTTGGTTTGCATTTCTCTAATAATTAGCGACGTTGAGCATCTTTTCATGTGCCTGTTGGCCATCTGTGTGTCTTATTTAGAGAAATGTCTGTTTAGGTCCCCCTCCCATTTTTCAATTGAGTTGTTTTTTTGTTATTGAGTTGTATGAGCTGTCTGTATATTTTGGAAATTAAGCCCTTGTCAGTCACATCATTTGCAAATATTTTCGCACAGTCCGCAGGTTTTCTTTTTATTTATTGTTTCCTTTGTTGTGCAAAAGCTTGTAAGTTTGATTAAGTCCCATTTGTTAATTTTTGCTTTTATTTCTATTGCCTTGGGAGACTGACTAAGAAAACATTGGGGGCTTCCCTGGTGGCGCAGTGGTTGGGAGTCCGCCTGCCAATGCGGGGGATGTGGGTTCGGGCCCTGGTCCGGGAGGATCCCACATGCTGCAGAGCAACTGGGCCCGTGCACCACAACTACTGAGCCTGTGCTCTAGAGCCTGCGAGCCACAACCACTGAGCCTGTGTGCTGCAACTGCTGAAGCCCGTACACCTGGAGCCTGTGCTCCGCAACAAGAGAGGCCACCGCAATGAGAGGCCTGTGCACCGCAACGAAGAGTGGCCCCCACTCGCCGCAACTAGAGAAAGCCCGCGTGCAGCAACGAAGACCCAACACAGCCAAAAATAAAAATCAAATAAAATAAATAAATTTATTAAAAAAAAAAAAAGAAGACATTGGTACAATTTATGTCGGAGAATATTTTGCTTATGTTCTCTTCTAGGAGTTTTATGATGTCATGTCTTATGTTTAAGTCTTTAAGCCATTTTGAGTTTATTTTTGTGTATGGTGAGAGAGTGTGTTTTAACTTCATTGATTTACATGCAGCCGTCCAACTTTCCCAACACCACTTGCTGAAGAGACTGTTTTTTCCCCATTGTATATTCTTGCCTCCTTTGTCGAAGATTAATTGACCGTAGGTGTGTGGGTTTATTTCTGGCTCTCTATTCTGTTCCATGGATCCATATGTCTGCTTTTGTGCCAATACCATGCTGTTTTGATTGCTGTAGCTTTGTAGTATCAACAATGAGCTATTTTTTAAAAAAGAGAGAGAGAAGAAATATGTATCTTATACATTGTACCTTTATTATAAATTATAAAAGATAAGTATACCACATTTTACAAGTAATAATAAAGTGTATAATATTTTTAGAGCTTCACACAGCTCTGTGAATACACTAAAAACACCACTGGCTGCCTGGGTCTTGGGTGGTGGGAGTGGGGAGTGGGAATGGGGAATAACTGCTAATATGTATGGGGTTTCTTTTGGAGGCATTGAAAATGTTCTAAAATTAGATTGTGGTGATGGCTGCACAACTAGGTAAATATACTAAAAAACCACCAAACTGAAAAGATTTATACAGATAATCTACTTTCTGTCTCTATGAATTTGCCTATTCTTAACATTTCACATAAATGGAAACTAACAATATATGGTTGATGTGACTGACTATAGTTTTTATCATGAATTCCAAATAAGCAATTGATTCTCATAGAATGCTTTCCTTGAGTTTTGCTGACCTCTTGTCTCCAGAGACAGCCATTGGTTGCAAATGATGATTGAATGTAGGTCCAATGTGGTAATGATATTTTCATTTATATTCACGAGTAAAGTGTGAAACAATGGAGACATACATCAGAACTTCATTCATCAAGGATACGAGCAACTTCTTTGCTGAATAGCATAAATACTGAAAGAGTATTTTCTCAACATTTCATGCCATTGACAATGTAACAGTCATAAACACAACACACTTTTAAGTTTAATCTTGATTATTAACATTTTCTCCATCACTTTTTAAGTCTAGACGAGGGATCAGCAAACTTTTCCTTAAAGGGACACATAGCACATGTTTTACGCTTGTGGGTCATACAGTTTCTGTTGCAAGTACTCAACCCTCCCATTGTAGCATGAAAGCAGCCATAAACAATATGCAAATAAGTGGATGTATTCTAGTAAGATCTAATTTACAAAAACAGATCACAGGCCCACAGTCCATACCTCTGGTCTAGACAATCAACAAAATAAACAAAAGACTTTTTTTATAGTGTTTACTAATTTCTGGTATGTAAATACTTCCACCACTCCCACCAGGATTTCAAGCTACCAATATGACACCACTGAATGCAAAGTTATGAAGAGATGCATAGTAGGAGGTGGCATGGGGTTCTACTAATAAAAGGAGATAGAATAATAAAGTATCAAAAGCATAGTACTCGAGATATGAGATCCACTGACTGTATAAGGCATTTTAATGTTCTATTTTCCTGCATGATTACTAATGGTCTTTGCTGGTCATTTTCTCTAAAGACAAGTTATAAGAAAAAAGAAAATTTCATGTATTTTCATCAGGCTAATAAACAGTATTCTTCATCTGTAGAATACCAATTAACACTTGAAGTGGCTGAAGATATTGCATTTTCTTATGAAATGATAAATATTAAATAGTCTAAATAGATTTTAAAGATGTAAGGAATTAAGTTTCTAATAAACACATGAACAAACCTTTCTCCAGCAACTGATTTCTTTCTGTGATTTAAAGGGAACCGTTAGTCACAACAAAAAACGTATGTATTTCTCTGATTTTCATGAGGTTATATTGGAATTCAATGACAACTAAAATATTCAGACTAAGTGTCTTCAATAATTCAACAAAATAGTTTATTTTCAAATTGTAATCTAAAATACTAAAATATTTTAACATGTTGATGATGTGAATAAAACATTACTTGACTTGAATTCCTTACTTATTAACAAGAATTTGTTGAGTGCCTACAAGATGCTAGTCACTCTGCTAAGTAATGTGAAGCATACAGAGATGAATAAGACACTCCTTCTTCTCTTTCCATTTCCATTTCTAACACTCTGGTCCAGGTTCTTGTCACTCATGTCAGGATGACTGCAGCTGTCTTCCAAATCATACATCTAACACTACTTCCTATTTCCTTCAGCTCACCTTGCATATTACCAGGTCAAAATTTCTAAAACACAACTTTTATAATACCACTTTCATGTTGAAAAACTTTAATGGCTCTCTATTACAATAAAGCACAAACTTCTTAGCTTGGCATCCAAAGTCCTCAGCGGTGAAGTTCCTCTTCAACCTTGTCTTCCTACACACACTCTTGTCTCCAACTACTCTTTGTCTCACAAATTTATCTTTGGAATTGGGACCATCACCCTTTTGCACATGCTATTCTCCTTGCCTGGAATATTCTGCAATCAAAGACTCCTCCCCATCCATCTAAGTCAAAGCTTTAGTCAAGCGTTTCATCTTACCGCCCTGTCCCTAAGGTTCTCTCTAACTTCTGACTTCCTATCATTTAATTCTTACTGTAATTTGTACTATGTATGGAACAATTAATTTGGACTATCAGCTGTGTCAACTGTATTGGTCAGGATTCTGTTAGAAATCCAACCCGAGCAAGCTTTGACCAAAAACAATTTATTGAAAGAATACTGAGGTAACTTACATTATTAAGGGATTGAAAAATCCAATAGCAAAGACAGAGATTCAGCTGGAATTCAAGAGCAATTGAAATTGAGCATTTCCTGGACTCTGGGTCTTGCCTCTGCTTCTTGTGGGTTGACTTTGTTGCCTTCCAAAGTAGATGACTTCTTCCACATGGCAGAAAAGAGGACGTCCAACAGTTGCTATCTCATTTCATCATGCCTCCTTCCCCCATAAAAGAAATCTTTTCTTTTTTTTTTAATCCAGTCAGAAAGATACTAGGGAAGGATTCAAATGGCTTGACATAGGTCAGGCACCCATTCCTGAATCACTCAGTTGTAGCTAAAGGGACAGCATTATTTAGTACAAGTGCAGCTATTGAGAAACCAACTGCAATGAATGCATCAAGGGCTGTTCCCAGAATAAAACAAATATTCACGAATAAGACAGTAAACCCAAAAAGTGTCTCATACACTCCACACATTGACTGCCCAACATTAAGTGCATGTTCACACATGTGCGTGGGCACACTTGCCCACACACACATTCTGTTTTCAGGGGACTTGAGTGCCACAGTACTAAATAAGGACAGAGTTCTCACTGAAGTACCTGTAGATATAGCCTCTGGATTCAAGGTAGTTAAGGTCAATGGAGTCATTTCCCACCACTGTAGCCATTAATCTCCTAAAAAGGCAGCTTCTCCATGATTCCCCCATGAATCACCTGGGTCACTTAAATAGATGACAGATAGGTGGGGAGATAGATAGATAGATAGATAGATAGATAGATAGATAGATAGGTAGGTAGATAAGGGATTTTTTAAACTAATCTCTTCGAATAGGTTTTATTTCAAATGAACGCTACTATAGTCAGCACAGACACACCTCGGTTTATTGTGTGTTGCTTTATTGTGCTTCACAGATACTGCATTTTTTTACAAATAGAAGGTTTGTGGCAGCCCAGCATCAAGCAAGTCTATTGGCACCATTTTTCCAACAGCATTTGTTCACTTCACGTTTCTGTGTCACATTTTGGTAATTCTAGCAATATTTCAAACTTTTTCATTATTATTATATTTGTTACAGCGATCTGTGATCAGTGATCTTTGATGTTACTACTCTGTTTGAGGGGCACCATGAACTGCACCCATGTAAGACAGAGAACTTAATCAACAAATGTTGTATGTGTTCTGACTGTTCTACCAACTGGCCATTCCCCCATCACTCTCCCTCTCCTCCAGCCTATTTCCTGAGACACAGCAATATTTAAATTAGTCCAATTAATAAGCCTACAATGGCCTCAAGGAGTTCAAGTGAAATGAGGAGTCGCACATCTCTTACTTTAAATCAAAAGCTAGAAATGATTAAGCTTAGCGAGGAAGGCATGTCAAAAGCCAAGATAGGCTGAAAGCTAGGCCTCTCATGCCAAATAGTTAGCGAAGTTGTGAATGCAAAGGAAGAGCTCTTGAAGGAAATTAAAAGTGCTGCTCCAGTGAACATGCGAATGGTAAGAAAGCAAAACAGCCTTATTGCTGATATGGAGAAAGTTTCAGTGGTCTTGATATAAGATCAAAGCAGTCATAACATTCCCTTAAGCCAAAGCCTAATCCAGAGCAAGGCCCTAACTCTCTTCGATTCTATGAGGGCTGAAAGAAATGAGGAAGCTGCAGAAGGAAAGTTTGAAGCTAGCAGAGGTTGGTTCATGAGGTTTAAGGAAAGAAGCCATCTCCATAACATAAATGTGCAAGGTTGAAGCAGTAAGTGCTGATATAGAAGCTGCAGCAAGCTAACCAGAAGATCTAGCTAAGATAATTAATGAAGGTAGCTACACTAAACAACAGATTTTCTATGTAGATGAAACAGCCTTATACCGGAAGAAGACGCCATCTAGGACTTTCATAGCTGGAGAGGATAAGTCAATCCCTGACTTCAAAGCTTCAAAGGACAGGCTGACTCTCTTGATACGGGGTAATGCAGCTGGCGATTTTAAATTGAAGCCGATGTTTATTTACCATTCTGAGAATCCTAAGGCCCTTAAGAATTATGCTAAGTCTACTCTGCCTGTGTTCTGTAAATGGAACAACAAAGCCTGGATGACAGCACATCTGTTTGCAACATGGTTTACTGAATAGTTTAAGCCCACTATTGAGACCTAATGCTCAGGGAAAAAAGATTATTTTCCAAATATTACTGCTCATTGACAATGCATCTGGTCACCCAAGAGCTATAAATGGAGATGTATGAGATTAATGTTTTCATGCCCGTTAACACAACATCCATTCTGCAACCCATGGATCTGCAACTTTCAAGTCTTATTAAGAAATACATTTCGTACACCTATAGCTGCCATAGATAGTGATTCCTCTGATGAATCTGGGCAAAACAAATTGAAAACCTTCTGGAAAGGATTCACCATTCTACATAACATTAAAAATATTTGTGATTCATGGGAAGAAGTCAAAATATGAACATTAATAGGAGTTTGGAAGAAGTTGATTCCAACCCTCATGGATGACTTTGAGAAGTTCATACTTCAGTGGAGGAAGTAACTGCAGATGTGTTAGAAATAGCAAGAATAGAAGTGGAGCCTGAAGATGTGACTGAATTGCTGCAATCTCATGATAAAACTTTAATGGATGAGGAGTTGCTTATTATGGATGAGCAAAGAAAGTGGTTTCTTGAGATGGACTCTACTCCTAGTGAAGATGCTGTGAAGATTGTTGAAATGACAAGAGGATTTAGAATATTACATCAACTTAGTTGATAAAGCAGCAGGAAAGGTTGAAGGGATTGACTCCAATTTTGAAAGAAGTTCTACTGCGGGTAAAATACTATCAAACAGCATTGCACCCTACCGAAAAATCATTTGCGAAAAGAAGAGTCAGTCAATGCGGCAAACTGCATTATCGTATTTTAGGAAGTTGTCACAGCCATGCCAACTCTGATCAGTCAGCAGTCAACAAGGAGGCAAAACCCTCCACCAGCAAAAAGATTAGGACTTGCTGAAGCCTTGGGTGATAGTTAGCATTTTTTAGCAATAAAATATTTTTAAATTAAGGTATGCATATTTTTTTAGATGTAGTGCTATTGCACTCTTAATAAACTACAACATAATGTAATCATAACTTTTATATGCACTGGGAAACCAAAAAATTCGTGTGACTCACCTTATTGCAATATTCACTTTATTGCAGTGATCTGGAACTAAACCTGCAATATCCCGAAAGTATGCATGTATAAGACAGTGTGACTGACACACACAGCAGTCACATTTTTTTGCTGTAAGGACTACTCTTCCAGAGGGAAGAAAATCAAAAATTAACAAGCAAAAAAGTCAGCTGCAGGTGTGGCACTGTCCTGAAAGCTAGGAGGGTATATATTCATTTTTTATTGTTGCCATGAAAAATGACCACCAAGTTAGTGACTTCAAGCAACAAAAACTTATTGTGTCACATTTCTGTAGGTAGGATGGGCTCACCTGATTTCTCTCCTCCTGGGTCTCAAGGCCAAAATAAAAGTGTTGACCAGCCTCAGCTCTTCTGCAGAGGCTCTGGAAAGAATATGCTTCCAGGCCCATTCAGGTTGTCGGCAGAATTCAGTTCCTTTTCACGTGAGAACTGAGGCCGCTGTATCCTTGGGGGCTGTCAGCCAGAGGTTGTCTCAGCTTCTAGAGCCTTAATCATGGTTCTCTCCATTTTTAAAGCCACCGACAGGTAGTAAAATGCTCCCTGTGCTTCAAACCCCTCTGTCTTCCCCTTCTGCCACATTCCTCTGTCTCCAGCTGAAAAAAGTTCGCTGCTTTTAAAGTCTTGTGTGATTAGATCCGGCCCACCTGAATAATCCAGGATACCCTCATTATTTTAAAGCCTGTTACCTTAATTACATCTGCAAAATCCCTTTCACCATGTAATGTAACATATTCACAGATTCCAGGGATTAGGGCATGGACATCTTGGAGGGCCATTCTGCCTACCACAGAAGACATTGAACCTGGGTCACGGCCAAGTGCAGAGAAGGAGGCATTTTAGACCAAGACTGATGCCACTTTCATGTGGGATTTATTATTGTCGTAATTATCTTGTTTAATCCAATGTACTGGAAAGTACTATGAAAATAAATTTGTTGATTTCAATATACTTTTTCTTATTACATATAAATATACATTTAGAATATATAGATATATGTATTTATATAGTCAAAACCTTGGAGCTTCATATTTAGCTCATTCAATTTATGAAAAATATCTAGCACATAACCTAGTTAGCAAAGCTAGTCCTCTTTAATCAAGTCAATCAATCAAATCTGATTTACTGTCAGGAAAAAAAAAACCTCTGACTTTACCCAAAGTAATGCATTAATTATAAAATCCACTAAAAAAGACACAAATCAGAGTGATAAGTTTACAATACTGTAAAATAAATTACAAAAAGTTGTCAAGATTAAAATGACACAGATCTAATATCATAAACTTATGGATTTTTGTAAGTTACAAAATCAACCATAAATCTATTTGTTGTTTTTCATTATTTAGCTCATTATGGTATAAAATTTAATGTATGGTTAAAATTATGCATTTTTTGTGAAGGGGGGCCTAGGGTGAAAGACAGGGTGCTATTCTGTCAGCTGTGTGTGTGTGTGTGTGTATGTGTGTGTGTGTGTGTGTGTGTGTGTCTGTGTACTAATGCAGATGTTTGGGTGATGTTTTGACAAAAATTACCTTGATGCAATGGTAGCTTCCAACTATGCTCTCAGGCAAGATTTCTCACAGGTCACGAAGGTCCACCAACCAAATCAAAATACCTGAATCACGCAGGTTATTTAATCAATTTAAAGCACAGTAAGAAGACAGGGAAAGAGATGAAGTAGACTAACACACTTAGGATACAAACAGATGGAACCAGCACAACTTCTCCATCAAGAATTGCAGACTCAGTGCCTAGGGCCCAGGGCACTTTTAAGAGCCCACAAAGCGGTTTTAATTTCTTTTACAATTGAAGAAAAAAACGTCATCCAGCCTGGATTATACTCATCTTTATACCAATACAGTAGTAAATACAATTTTTAATATTTCTTGTTGGAAGAAGGGACCCAGGAAGGAAGATTCAAGTGCTCAGGGTGAGGGACAGACATCTTGCAGTCCAGGATGCAAAGACTACACTACCCAAATCTTGGGTCACACAGTGTTTGCATCTTGTCTTTCCTGCATCAATATTCCCCACTGATGACTGAGATTTGAACACAGGGCTTTGCAGACAGAAAGTGCCTGGAGGCAACACAAACACTAACTTGTCCAAGAGACTCGGGACAAGGATGCCTGGGCATGGCGACAGCTTGGCAATTAGTCTGCTCAATAGCTCTGGGTCTTCACTGAGCTTCTTAGACGGCACACAAGTGGGGTCAGAATAAGACCATAGCGGGAGCCTCCAATGGATGGTCAATTTAAGGAAGCCCAGAAGTGGCATCATCTCACTTTATGACTTGGTTTTTCTAAGTCTTTGTACCTATAACTAACACTCTTTCTTTGTTCCACCACACATTCCATTTATTCTATCTTCAAACTGTCTCACAGGTTACTTACTATCTATAACACTTATGTATTCTGCCTGCATATTTGTTTGCCCATATGTATTCTGCAAGCTATTTGTTTGCCCATTATGTATCCCAGGTATGTCCTATCGATTTTGCCTGTATCTCGTAAGTTACTAGCTTTCTTAACTATGCTTAACACTTCTTATGAGTCTTGTCTATCCCATTTGTTGTCTTGCCTTTTATAAAAGAACTAAATATTCTCAAATAATACAGAAAACACATTACAGGAAAAGTTAAATAAGAATAATGTAGGAGGTTAAGAAATAGCACCATTAATTTCATTAGACTTTGTGATCAAATATGTTTTATGCAGGTAAAGTTACAAACCACAAAAGACTATGTAGTTCTAAATGTCCATCAACAGATGAATGGATAAAGAAGATGTGGTACAAATATACAATGCAATACTACTCAGCCATAAGAAAGAATGAAATAACGCCATTGGCAGCAACATGGATGGACCTAGAGATTATCATACTAAGTGAAGTAAGTCAGAGAAAGACAAATATCATATGATACCACTTATATGTGGAATGTAAAAAAAATGATAGAAATGAACTTATTTACAAAACAGAAACAGACTTACAGACATAGAAAACAAATTTATGGTTACCAAAGGGGAAGGGGGGAGGGATAAATTAGGGGTTTGGGATTAATAGATTCACACTACTATACATAAAATAGATGAACAACGAGGTCCTACTGTATAGCAGAGGGAACTATATTCAATAACTTGTAATAACCTATAATGGAAAATAATATGTAAAAGAATACGTATATATTTATATATAAGTGAATCACTTTGCTGTACACCTGAAACTAATCACAACATTGTAAATCAACTATACTTGAATTTTTAAAAATCTTTTGAAGACTGTGGTTTATCAACTTTTCATCGTGCTTTCATCATGTTTCTATTTTACATTAAGAAGTAGACAAAATAATCATTTTATAAGGTGAAACACGATGAGCATTTTCTGTAGTTTAAACATGTATTTATTGTTATTATTACAACACAGATTTAGACTAAGGAATCACAGAAAAATTTTATCCACAGGTTTACCCAAGGTAACTTGAAAATTTGATAGTTCCTGAAAATATTCCAGTTACATTTTTCATATTAACCATCACTAAGCTATTCTACTTGAGCTGCTCACAGGTGCTTTTCTGTCTAGGTAACGACATCGTGGGGATAAGCATTGAGAACAGCTAGAAAGGATCACTTACATAAAATATGTTGGTGGGGAGGGTACCAAGGGGGAGACCCATTTTTAGTTTTCATTATTTCTTATAAATACTTTGCTTAACTTCATCAAATTCTCAAGAGCTATGCATTTCACCCTAATAGTGAGGGATAAAAGGGCAGGTCATGAAAAGAAAATCAGACCCATGGTCTACAGTTAATATATTTCAGGATACACCAGCAGGGGCCAAAATATCCTTATTTCCAGTGCCATGCTTCATCTTTAACAGAAATATGTACAAGGTAGAAAAGGAAAGAAAGATGGGGGTGGGGGGGTGTTATTCCTTGATTTCATCAATTAAAAGACTCTGCCCTCGAGTCAGTATTTCAAATTGACTGCCCTGGAGAGAGGAGGTGTGGTTTATAACTCAGAGCAATGGACCACAGTAAGAACTGGAAAAAGTAAAGTGTTTACCTTTCTCAGACGAAGTGGAAGATGGGCTATGAAAAGGGGAAAATTGGAAAGGACAGCTCTCTAATGTCAGGTAAGAGTACCCCAGGGGTCTGACAGCCCAGTTTGAAGGCACTGGTCTGTATCTCTCAATTCAACTGCTAATTGTTTACTGACACTATCATCGTAAAATGCTTTACTCTTAAGACATTTTAAGAATCTTAAATTCAAGGACCATTTCTTTTTTTCTTTTTTTAAAGTATTTGTTTATTTATTTATTTATGGCTGTGTTGGGTCTTCGTTTCTGTGCGAGGGCTTTCTCTAGTTGTGGCAAGCGGGGGCCACTCTTCATCACGGTGCGCAGGCCTCTCACTATCGCGGCCTCTCTTGTTGCGGAGCACAGGCTCCAGACGCGCAGGCTCAGTAATTGTGGCTCACGGGCCCAGCTGCTCCGCGGCACATGGGATCTTCCCAGACCAGGGCTCGAACCCGTGTCCCCTGCTTTGGCAGGCAGATTCTCAACCAGTGCGCCACCAGGGAAGCCCCCAAGGACCATTTCTTACACTCCATCCTCCACGATGCTGCACAGATAATAGGGGCCCAGTAATAACTATTTGTTGTTCACCCAATTATTCGTTCATTCATCCATGCATGCATTTGCCAAGGACCTATTGTGTATCAGATGCTAGTACAACAAGTAAGCCAATGAGCATTTACTCTAACTTACTTTGTGACAGGCACTGTACTAGACACCGGAGAGAACTAATGAACCAAACTGTACCTTTGAGAAATTAATTGATTAGCACCTCCTCTGTATATTTATAAATTCCTGGGTCCCCTTTATTTAAAATTCTCTCTGTGTGACAAAGTGAGAGAGTGGCATGGACATATATACACTACCAAACGTAAAATAGATAGCTAGTGGGAAGCAGCCGCATAGCACAGGGAGATCAACTTGGTGCTTTGTGACCACCTAGAGGGGTGGGATAGGGAGGGAGGGAGGGAGGGAGACGCAAGAGGGAAGAGATATGGGAACATACGTATATGTATAGCTGATTTCACTTTGTTATAAAGCAGAAACTAACACACCATTGTAAAGCAATTATACTCTAATAAAGATGTTAAAAAAAAAAATCTCTCTGATTCCGGTCTCACTACCACTTTTTTTGCTTTATGTACATATGAATTGAGGAGAGGTAAATATGAAACAATTCTTACCCCACAGACCACACAAAAAGAGGTCATGGGCCAGATCTGACCCATGGACCATAAATTGTTGACCCGTTACTTAATAAAAGTAGGAAAAGAAAGAAAACCAGGGAACAAATTTTCCATAGCAACGATTAAGTTGTGTGTGCTGATACACAAGTACTAGTTTTGCATCATTGTCCAAAGAGAAAGGAAAGAATAACAGTTGTGATTTGCAGTTAATTTGGGAAGAAATGGTTGATAGGAACATCATGTTCTGAGCCAACTGTGAAGGTCAGAGGTTGCAGGAGGAAAACAAGACAAGGTAGATAAATAGGGTAATGAGCCATTTGATTTTCAGGACTTTTTAATGCCTCTACCACAACCAGGCTCATTTCTCTTAATAGCTTGGCTGAAGAATGGCTACCATCAAGGTGACTATCACAGGAAATTCACCACGGAAAATGGTTTGGTTTAAAATTATTTCTCCTTCTCTGACATGACAATACATCAGAAAGTATTGTTTTGAATTGAGTCTTTCAGTATGAAAATGTGCATATCTCTGAAGAACATGCTATTATTGCTCTTTTTTTTTTTTCTTTTGGTTTTAGGCAATGTATTGGCTTCCTGATATGATAATATCAGTCTCCTGATATTAGTCTCCTCCTCTCTTCCCCTTCCCCCACCAACACTTGCACATTCTCCATCCTCATCTCCTCCTGCTCAACATGGTTACATCAGTGCTTCTAAAATTATGAATCTATATGCTATTTATAAATAAGACATGTGGCAAACTATAACATGTTGTCTTTTTTTTCTTTTCTGAAACCCATCTTGCTTTTTCCTGGAGGTAATTATTATCTTCCTTCCAGCCCTTAGTTTCTGTGTTCTTATCTATAATTCAACTTCCCAATTATTTCCTAAGGCCATCTCTTTCTTGTAACAACTTGCCAAATGAATCCCAGAATGGCCAACACACATCAACACTAATTCTTTGTAACCAGTTCTCCTTGGGCTGCTGGCTCCCACATCTCATGGTTTAAGTTTCTGTTACATCAGCACCCACTTTCTCTGAGTGTGAGAAAGCAACACTAGTGGCTACAATAGACAAAGCCCAAATCTCAACGGTTCAACTTAATAATATTTTTTCTCACTCATGTCACTGTCCAGGGCAGATCAGGTGGCTCTCCATCTCATAGAAATCCATCTGGAACTCAAGGCCTCAAAGTGACCATGGAAAGGAAGGAGAACAGAAGATCATTCTGGATATTTTTATATCCAGACCTGATAGAGGGGTTACATCACTTCTTCCCACTGTGTGCTGGGAAGAAGAAATGGTCTGGGGAACACAGAGCACTGACTGACACACCAAGTCTTCTGATTACTTGGTGCTTTTTTTTTTTTTAATGGAGCACATCCTCCAGTAACTTCCTGAGAAACATTATAGAGAGGTAAAATTTTGGGCACTTCCTATGTCTGAAAATTTCTTTATTCTAGCCACACGTGCATTAATACCATGTTTGGGTATAAAATTCTTGATTGGAAATTTTGGTTTCCTCCAGAATTTTGTAGCCATTGCTCTAGTATCTTCCAGCTTCCTATGTTTGTGTGTTTTTGAGAATCAGATGTCACTGAATCCCTCCTCTTCACTGACAGAAAACAAGTGACACTATAACTGGACTATTTAAGGCATGATTATGCTTGTGTGCTTCCTGCCAAAAGAGTGGTTAATTGTACTGACCGGTTGTTTCAGAATTGTGTAAGACAGTCTCAAAAGTACATAACCAAAAGAGCTGAAATTCTGCCTCTGCACAGACTTCTTATGATTCCTGGCAGTAAGGACCATCTGATAGAAAAATTTCTGAGCTCTCAAAAATTACTGATCACAGAATATTTCCATCTGGACATGTCCCTTATATATCACTACTCTGATGGAAGCGACATTGAGGCATACTGTATACTTCAACCATGGGTCAGTGGGGGCAGAGAAGAAGCCATCACTGTGAGAATGGGAGGAACTGGTTTCATCAAGAGACCCCTAACAAGAGAAGAGAAGCCGCAGCCAGCAGCCAAGACACAGCCCCTAGAGGGACATGACGAATCCAGCAGATTTCGACCAGCATTAAATACTGAAAGCTGTCAGACCTGTTGGGAAGAAGTTCCCAGAGAGCATGACAATTGAAATTCAGAAAGCCAGCAGAGCAGTGAATCTAGGTAGTCTATTGTTTGAAGTAGACTACTGCAGTGAGCATTTGAGGATAAACCAATCAGGGTCTATCCTTCTGGAAGAGTAAAAATATCTAATAAATTCGTCATCTGGCCAAGCAACTATGGGGTCGGGGCAAGATTCTGATCCCAGCAAGGAGATCAGGGGAGCTCATCTTGAATCCAGGTCGACATCAGTCTTCAATGACCTTTGCCCTGGTTTCTTGGCCATTTGAGAATCTCTGTTCAAAAGACCACATCAAGGCCATGTGTTTTGACTTCCCCCTCATTATCAGTTGCTTAAAACAAAAATAACAGTCCAGACTCCCTGCCTTTAAAAGTAAAGGAGGGACTGCCCTGGTGGTGCAGTGGTTAAGAATCTGCCTGCTAATGCAGGGGACACTGGTTCGAGCCCTGGTCCAGAAAGATCCCACATGCCGCGGAGCAACTAAGACCGTGTGCCACAACTGCTTAGCCTGCGCTCTACGGCCCGCGTGCTGCAACTACTGAGCCCGCGTGCCTAGAGCCCATGCTCCACAACAAGAGAAGCCACCACAATGAGAAGCCCACGCACCGCAATGACGAATAGCCCCTGCTCACCGCAACTAGAGAAAGCCTGCGCACAGCAACGAAGACCCATCCCAGCCAGAAAGGAAGGAAGGAAGGAAGGAAGGAAGAAAGAAAGAAAGAAAGAAAATTGTTATAAAAAAAAAGTAAAGGAGATTTATTAATTTGGGACAAACAGGAGACAATTGCTATAGAAATTTTTGGTATCAACTGAAGTCAAAACTAGGTATAAGCTGGCCAACCTAGCCTCTTAGAACCGTGTCTGAGTTTTCTCCAGGATGAGAGAAAAGCAGAACTGAATCCTCAGTAAGAAATTCAAGCTACAAAAAATAAAAAGATTTTACAATTTTTGTCCTACAGTTCCTACAAAACCAGGGACTTCCATCCAAGACACCCACTGAGCCTCATCCGCTGTCTTTACTGGGTACACATTGCTGTGGTTCCTCCAACTGCTAACTTTTTCTACTCTTGGGAGCCTGGAGCATGTCTCCCATGCTTTTCTCATACCATCAGAAAAAAAGTTCAACTCAGTCTAAAAGCAATTTAAAATATTGTGTTAGTAATGAGAAATCTGTCTAGCTCCAGAGAAAAAAAATAGAACGAACAAAAGCCAGATTTTAGTGGTTGAGTTTGAAATTAAGGAAAAGACCTCATGAACTAGAATTTGGGTGTTAGGACCTGTCTTCTCCCAAAACAAAAGACAACATAAACATGGCTTCCAGAAAGGCTCTAATGCCCTCTGTGTAACAGCTTCTTCTGGCTTTAAATTGCTTAACAATATATTTGACTTTGAGCCTCAGGTTTTGTTGGAAGTCCATGGCAGCGTTGGAAAGAGAACCCAGGATCCCTCACTTCTGAAACCATGCTCATCTGTTTCTCCTGCCTCTGCCTCTGCAAAGAGGAAGTATGACTCAAACAATGCTTTGTCATCAACGGAAGAAAGGACTGTAGAAGAACAGCTCCAATCAGTCCTTGAGGACCTTAGGAATGCCTTACTATTCTTTGGAAAATATCCTCTTGAGTCTTTAACATGGTGCTGCCAGCACACAGCAAAGAAAATGGTCTTCAGGTTGAGATATGGTCAAGGAGAGCAATATATGGAAAAGAAAGCGACCCAGCCAGGACCATTAGCATAAATGATTATTAATCTGCCATTCACAAAGGAAGCTTCCGTATTGTTGAGGCTTCCGTATTTCTTGTTTGTGTGTGCTTAATTGTGAGGCTCCTAAAGTGAGCTCTGGGAAGAAAGAAAATGCTCTTGGAGCAGATGAGACAACACCTTGCCTGCTTTTGATTCTTAGTACGAATACAGATAATAAAAGAGAGTTTCTGGATTCTTCTTGGGGGTTTTCAGTGGAAGGTGTCAGAAAAGTTCCCAAAGGCATCACTGGCTTTTGGCTGTCCACAGGAGCTCAGTTTGATCCTTTTGACCCTTCAAAGTGAGTCCTTCCTATGGAGAAAACAGCTTTGGCAAACATTGGACTTTTCATCCTAATTGGGGGAGGGGGAAGCCATGTGAGTCCACGGAGAAGGGCTGAAAACTACCTTGGAAAAAAATCCAGCCAGAGCCCAAAGAGTCTTCTCCTGGCTCTAGAGAGGATAGGATGGTCTGGGATGGGTCTTCCCTGTTGTACTCTTGCCTTGGAAAGCACTGTGCTCTGTTCCCCTTGGGCGAATTCTTGCCAACCCTTAAATACCCAGAGTGGAGATACACATTTTGTGCCTGAAACTACCACTATCTTGGTAGGTGTATGAAATAAAGCCAGTGTAGCTAACAGCAAGCTAATGTAGCAAGCTGCATTAGTACACCTGGAATGCAGATTTTTTATCAGGTTTATATAGGGTTTAACTGGGTATGATATAAGCGGGAAATTCTTTTTTCTCCCACCAATGCCTGGGTCAGATTCCATCACTTTCAAGTCAATTTCGGCTGTTAAAAAACAGTCTCATATTCAGGAATTCAAAAATCCAGTCCAGAATCAAAACTTTCTAAATCAAAACTGCAAACCTGTGTTCAATTAAAGCTTCTTTCTCCACCCAACTCAGGCTTGATTTCACGTTTTGGGAATCAACATCTTTGGAGGGGTCGTTGGCCTTCTCTCTCAGCAATACCTCCTACCCCAGCTCAGTCTACCCAGTGTCTGCTTTTTGGTTCTCCAGGTACCAAAGGGATGAGAACGAAGAGATCAAAGGAATTTTTACTTAATTGGTGCTGTTTCAGTGCCTTGATGTGCCTCTGTCATATAAGTACTGGCTTTATTTTGTGGGCAGCAGTTAAGGGTGTGTTGAAGACCATTTAGGGCTCCTCCTTGTGGCAAGCAATTCTTCCCCTGGCTGAGCCTCTATGACCCCAGCTCCATCAGTTCCTGCCCTGGCAGTGTATCTCTGGGGTCTGCTTACTCGAGAAAATAGGCTTCTTAGACAGGATCTTTTCAAGACAACTTGTGCCCGGATCCGTTTACATGTCTGCCTGATGCCTTGGGGATACATTCTTGCCCCTCAAAGCAGTGAAGTGCAGCTTGCTCAGCCACTGAACTTGCTCCTGTGAGCTGCCCCAGCCAACCTCCCACCTTTATACTTCTCCAGGGGACACCTGTCAATCTTTTTTTTTTTTTTAATCTTTTATTTGTTTATTTATTTATTTTTATATTTAAAAAATTTTTTTTGGCTGTGTTGGGTCTTCGTTTCTGTGCGAGGGCTTTCTCCAGTTGCGGCAAGCGGGGGGCCACTCTTCATCGCGGTGCGCGGGCCTCTTCACTATCGCGGCCTCTCTTGTTGCGGAGCACAGGCTCCAGACGCGCAGGCTCAGTAGTTGTGGCTCACGGGCCCAGTTGCTCCGCGGCATGTGGGATCTTCCCAGACCAGGGCTCGAACCCGTGTCCCCTGCATTGGCAGGCAGATTCTCAACCACTGCGCCACCAGGGAAGCCCCTGTCAATCTTTCTAGAGAACTCTGTGCTCAAACAGGCAAGCTAATGAGTTTCTGAACCCCAACTGGCATTCAGCCAGGGAATGTGACATGGTCACCCCTTCTAACAGAAAGCACCAAAGTCTATGAGAAATTCTGGTGGCTTTATTACGTCTTCTTCATTTGGCTAATGAATGAGAGCAAAAAGTAGCAACACCCTCTCCTCTCCTCTTTTCCCTTCCCTGAGGAGAAGACCCATAGCTGGCTTTACTCCTTCAAATACCCTTCAAAATAATTCACCCAATAAATGGCAATCTTCCAATAAGATGGACCTGGTTGATGGGTGCAGGTGTTCAAAGAACAACTCTGGTTCCTCTTTGGTAAATTCTGAATGAATGTGGAGTTATTTATTTATTTAGCCCATTGCCCTCAACGTTAAGGCTTTAGCTGAGATTCCAGTGCAGAGAGAAAAGTCACTTTTCATAGGCCATTTCACGGATTCTGCCTCTTTGTGAATGAGGTCTACCTCTACCAGGATAAAAAAAAAAATCACAAGATGAGGTGACACAGTGAGGTGTCCACTTCCAACAATCATCTCCCCATCTCTACTGGGCTTCTCTTTGGCTATGCCAAGGAGTCCTCAGCACTGACCCTCCACTCAAAGTCACATGTCTAGCCCCAGTGCTATGAACTTTGATCCCTGTTCAGGAGGTTAGGTATCCTTCTCCCAAAGGCACACTAACCAATTTTCAAGGGGGGCTTCGGACACCTGGGTGCATCTTCAGCCTTTACTTCCATAAGGCACTGAAGCATCGAATTGTGAAATCTGGCTACTTACACATGAAAAATTGAAAACATTTAACCAGCAGCATATGTTGGCTCATTGAACACGAAGTGTTTCTTCTAACCCCAAAGGACATCTTCAGAAGTAGTCAACCTAAGGCACACCCAAAGATAAGTGATAACGTGGAACTTTATGACTAGCATCCACTTTCAGTTACCCCTTTGTAATTTATTGAGAGGAAAATGTCCATCTTATCCAGGCTCAGTTTATGCCTGGCTCACCTACCACTTGTGTTGCCGTGACATCGCAGAATAAAATCTAACTTAATATCACTCCCCAAAAGACAAGTAGACAGTTAATTTTGCTCAGGGAAAAAGCGATATAGTACATCCTAAAGTCAAATGCAAATCGTTTACAGAAATTCTGTTAACATTAAACTGCCTGCAAGTAACATAGTGAATCTGAAAGGAAAAACCAAAGCATGCACAGGCTTGAATTTTTTTACACATCAAAGCTATTGAAAGTTAGAGTGACAGGGATATACCATGACCACAGTATAAGGCAGGTTCGACCTTTCTTCCTTCAGAGTTCCCAGCACGGACAAAACAAGTGCACGAATGAATTGCCAACTGGGGCCCACTCTGACCACTCAGAAGAGTAATGGGGGCCATGAAAAGGATGTGCTGAGCAGGAGGGAAGGGGCTGGGCCTCAGCCAGGGCACACCCCTAGGACATGTTCCAGTCTGGGCCAGCTCCCCAGTATTGGTGCTAGAAAGGACGGGGGGAGAGCAGCTGAGAGGGCTGGGCACTCAGACTATGTCTGCCCTCACCCAGTGCCTCAGGGGCAGCCAGCTTCACTGGCCATCAGACTAGGGAGAAATCGAGGCAAGCCATTCACACTCCAGCTCTGTTCTTCGTGCTCCCTCGGGTACCCTCCTGGCCTCACCTCCCTTTCCAGCCCACTCCTGTTCCCTGGGTTTCACGGGTAAATGTTGTCTTCCACCTTCGGACTTTTAAAGAAAGGCTTTGAAAGGCTCAAATTTACTGATGCCTGCTTTGGGTGGTCCAGTCAATTCTCCCCTCACCATCCTATCCTCCCCCCAGTGACTGCTGTCACAGCTGGGACTCTTCCCATCTGAGAGTGTCACCTCTGACCCATTCGCATCCTTTAAACTGCTATTCCCTTCCCAGTTCTATTCTAAGCTAGGTGGACCTGATGTTCAAAATACTTAACAACCAGTGTATGGTACGGGCACCAACCAATCAGAGCGGATTCCAGCAGTAAACAATCAGCACGGAAGGGCTGGTAGGCACCTCCTGAATAAGGATCCCAAAGTGAGGATGAAGAAACTTAGGCCTGTGTTTAAGACCCATGGCTTTTCTTCCATTGTTAGCCTTTGTGTTCTTCAAGAACCTCAAGACTGTCTACAATTAGAGCTAGCTTGACTGATTGCATCATTCACAGAGGGGAAAGCCTGGCTATGAGGGAACAAAAGGTGTCATGCCTATACTGGGAGGTTTTTTGGAGGGCTTGGGGGGTCGTTGAGGTTTTTACTTAGGTAATATCCCCCTATAAATAAACATCTCCACACATGGAAATTTCAACAAGTGTATTTTTCTGAAATAACTTCCCTTCCAAAGGACAAGCCCTTTCCATGTTGTCAACATACACTGAACTACTAGGAAATCCAAGGAAATTCACTTCACTCTGAAGTAGGGTTTCTTCTACCTTCAGGGGACAGGAAGAAATAAACTAGCTCTCACGAACCCTCCTCCGTTACTGCCCCAACGGGATTGTGCCAGCTGTCTTCTTCTTCTCCAAATAAAGCAGACTGATTGGCATCTGAGGGAGAAACCACATCAAATAAAGATGCCCAAATATACATTCTATTTTAGCAGGCAAAGTAATAAGTCATGATTAAGACACCAGCCATTTCCTGGAAATAAAAGCGCACCCAGAGGTGTTTGGGAGCCTGAAGTGTCATGAACACCAGCTGGCAATTCATTGGCAGGGAATGCTCTTCTTCTACTCAGTGTCTACAGTGTCTCTGTTACTGCCTAAATATACCCCAAATATAATTTAAATATAGATGTGCTATCTATTTCTCACATTCCCTGGGGCTGCCAGTGAAAGACAAGGATCATCCCAACAGCCCTTGGCATCACAAGGTATTCATTGAGGAGAAGCACTGTCTATATTAGTTCATCAGCATCCCACATCTGCTGAACTGGTCTGGATTTAGCATAGTTAAAAATCACTAATTTCTCCTCCCTCCCCAAAAAAAAAATTTCATGAATTTCTTGAATTATTTTTTACCATTGAATTGGTATAGCAAAATGCATTTAAATCAGGACACTGAAATTAGTTGCAAAACTGCAGTTATAAACCTCTGTTTTTGCCATAAGGTTTTACCACTTTTGAAGCTTTGGACTGAAATATATATATATATACACATATATATTTAGTCAAAGTAGTCAAATAACCCAAAATGCCAACGACTGCCAAAGGAGAGAAATTTATTACTAGGGCTATATATCAGAGACTGAGGGCCTTTCTCATTTAATTTAGCATTTTGTGGACTTCTCTGGGGTATAAGAAGAGGAAAACTGTTGCATCAAAGAATAAGAGTGAATGAACAATCACATGACAAGAGTACTGGGCACAGTTTCAAATTTTTTTAGAAAACACCTAAGTACATAATCTGAGGCTAGCAGGGAAATGGCCACTCAGGGCAATAAACAAGAAAGAAGCCAACTGCCGCTGGAGTCTCAGAATATGAAGAGAAATGCCAATTCATACAAGTTTTGTTTGACCCAATGGGCCAAATTTTATGCAGATTTCAAGAACCTGATACAGTTCTTAACTAGCTGTCTGTGCTTCTACACGTAGGAAACATATCCATGGTTTTATAAGAAAATGCTCTGGCCCTAAGTTTTAAATCTCACCCAAAAGGCAGTTATTACTCTTAAAACTTTCTGTTACTCCTAAGTTAGTCATGTAGGCCAGGTATACAAGATTGTGCTCTGAATATTCACATGTTCCTCTGGCAGAGATTTAACTTTGGCTTTGAAATATGCCATTGCTGAAGCTATAACCAAGGGCACAATTTGGATCAGAGACAGATTTGACCAAGCTGGGGTCCAGGACCAAGTGCCTCGTAGGGGCAGGAATATAGAGGTGGATCAAAGAGCAGTCAGGATCAAAAACTAGGATTCAAAGGCTTAGTTCTCTTAAGCCAAGGCTCCAGATCTGGTCCCAGGCCAGATTGCAAGATGCACAAGGTACAGGTAGAAATGTATTCCCTGAATGGGGTGGGTTGGAGGGAATCAAGCTAGAGGGGCAGACAACTGTGGATCCAAAGACAGCCTATTAGCTTCCATAACCTCCCAGGAGGTTGAAATTAGCATACATACCCTTGCTAGAGGCGTCCTGCACAGAGGCATGCAATGAGGGTCAGAAGGGCCGAGGGTTTGCCACTGGTCCAAGTTTGATTGGCTAACCCCTGACAAGTCAACTCTATCATCTATCTCCACAACATTAAGCATCCATTTGCATGTGACAGTTTTCATACAACCCAACTCTCAGCCAGAAAGCCGCCCAGCTCTGCAGAACACGAGTGTCCCGAATCTCTCAGCGCATCCACATCCCCACCCCCAGCTCTCCATTTCCCTGCCACAGCCGGGCCTACCCAAGGCTGGCACCTCACCCCAGTCTAGATCCAAACCAAGCCAGGCACGAGGAAGGAAATAGTGGAGTCGCTTCAGTTCTCCCCACCGCCCCCCGGCCCATCCCTTCCTACCCCACTGCCCATCTGGCAGGGCTTAGCTTTAGGTCTCCTGCCTGTAGACTGAGAGCGGAGTGGTGCCCACTCATGATGGCTAGGTAGCTAGGTTACAGCTCTGCGCCTGGACCCTCCCTGGCTCTCATCCTGACCTCTGAGCCCTAGGACTGATGCCTGAGCTTGCATACATCCCTGAGAGCAGTTCACTATCTCCATTCTAGTTGTAGGGCAATCAGGGCTCCTGCATCCTGGAGTTCCCAAACCCAGATAATCTCCATGTGCCCAAGGTCAGAGGACTGGGTTTCTGCCTTGTACCCCGTGTTCCAAGGTCTTTTTCTTGATTCTCCAACCTGGTGCTCCAGGTCCGCTATTCTGATTTTCCAATTCCCCAACAGATTAAAGCCCCAGCCCTATTCACAACCAAGTCAGGACTCTCTAACCCAGCGGTGGGTGCCCTCTGCTGGAAAGTTGATCTCCACTCCATTCTCCAGCCCTTCCTTGGGAGAGATCCAGATCTAGAGCAGAAACCCCCTTCTTTGGATGCCTTTCCTGCCTCCCCCCAGCAAGGTGAAGGGCCTCATCCTTAGGTTTCAGAGCCCCCCTGTAGCTTATCTCTAGGATAGTGCTTTTGCATTCCGTTGTAATTCCACTTCAACTTGACTGCCTTGTCTAGTAGCTGTGACCTTGAAGGCAGAGATGAAGTTTTGACCATTTCTATATAACCTTAGGGGAAATATGGTGCCTAGCACAGAGAAAAAACAAAATACATGCCAATTGAAAGAATTTTGGATGGATGAATGAGAAAATGAGCTTTCTTGTCAACAATAGCCAGCCTACCTGGACTTCTCTGCATCCCCCGAATTTCCATGACCTGGCTCCAGCTTCATGATGAGAGCTCGCCGGACCTGCCAGAAAGCTAAGCAGCTCTGCCCACCTAGCTGAACCTCAACTGTGGGGATCTGTTGCTGGGCTCAGTGCACCAGAGTCTACCCCAACCTAGTGGTGATGTCAGTGGTAGGGTGTCTAGAGCCACCCCAGCCCTCCTGACCACTCCTTACTTTGACCATATCTCACAGAAAGCCAATTGTCTGGCCACACTAAAATTCTGTTCTGCAACTCACCACCCCTTTAAGTGATGGTTGAAACTGTTACCATTTTTACAATGGCATTGACGCCTGTCTCCTTAAATAATATTCCAACAACAACTGACTCGTTTCAGAAACCACAAAGTTCACAGCCTACGGAAGAAGAGAGGAAGAGCAAGGAGGGGCATTTTATAATTTATCCAAATAACAGGTGCCAAAACCTTTCAAAATTCACTGAACATCAACACATAGAGAACCTGCATTTAACCATGACTGTGGGCAGGCTTTGGAGTCTCGTGTGTAGTTTGTCCCAACACCTCATGAGTGTAAACAGATAAATAATCAGGATCAGGAGAGCCCATTCCATTGGGGGGAGATTTGGAAGGGCACCAGGACCAGGGTATGGGACCCCCACACACACACACCATTCTGAACTTTCCAGAACAGTCCTGATTTAAAATATTCAGTCCAGTTGAACAAACAATATTTCAACACTTCCTCATCCAAACTGCATGTCTTGGATACTAAGTGTGTAGCCCTTTCACTAGATAGATCGGAAAGGAGCTTCTCAAGCTTTTCTGAGACTCCTCAGAGCATTTGTAGACAACACCCACCCTCTGGCAGGAGTGGGGGGGGTATGAAAGAAGATTCTAGAAAGCACCCACACCTGCAGAAGGCAGGCAGGCAGAGGGTTATATCATGGGACAAGTCTTATCCAATGAGGCAGGAAACTGGGAGGGACTCTGGGTGTTGAAAAACTGTAGTCACTGACAACTCCTATGGGGCTGCCTTCTAGAGGCACTAAAAGCCTCTTTTTGGTCAGTTGGGATCAAATCATTGCAAGTGTGAAGTACTAGACTCTCCAGTAGAACGTATCCACAGAGTTTCTGAATTGGGTCCCCCGGGCACCCCAGACGTCTAAGAGCACTTTAGAAGGGCGAGACTCCCTTGGCTCTTCCTTCATGGAATGCTTATCAAAGTCCTTGATCTTGGCATTATCTGTGTTATCACAGTCAATCTTTCCTAGTTATGAATTTGATACTTTTATCATCTGAGTGTAACCCTTTATTTTTGGAGGTGCTCCAGTCAGCTTTGTCATCTTCCCTAATTTGTGCAGCTGCTCAGGGGTAAGTAAGAGGTGATCCACCTTCTGTCCATTTTGTCAGGGGCTCACCCTGCTGGTAAGTTTGCACCAGGCACTACCACCTAGAAATTCTCCAATCGGCATTCACCACACAGCTAGCACATCCCCAACCCTAACATCCAATAAGTATCAGTTTCTGAGTAGCTGTTAAAGGCATCTATCCATCCCTATCCATCCATTCTCTTCCAGCCACAGCACAGTGGACAGATGGACGTATTCTGGGGAAAAAATAGAATCTTGCTACATGTCCTACAGACAAAAAACGCAGTCTTCCCATGAATGGGAAGCTCACACAGCTCACTGCATTCCTCCACCCAGAACATTCCTTTTTACATAAGCTTAGTCACATCCCAATATTCCCATCTTCACTTTGGCACCTGGCCAATACCTTACAGGATTCCTATACACCCTCTGGTGTGCAAAAAGAAAAATAGACAAAAGCAGTGGCTTTCAAATCAGGATCTGGGGGCTTGTCGTCAAGGGATCCATAAACACACTGAAATGGTGTGTAATGTTTTTCTTTTTTCCTTCTGCAAATATGACTTTCATCAACTCTCACAGGAATCCATGACCCAAGTGATGTTAAACTCCACTGCTGTACGGTATATTCCAGTCAAGTAAGAGTCACCCTCTGGTTCAAAATGGAAAATATGCCATTTTCCTGTGCCAAGACTGGAAAACCACTGGCAAGAGCTTTTTGAGGTAACCAAAGCCATAATCCCATAGCCTTCCAGTTCTGTCAACCTCTTTCCCCAGGCATGTACCCCATCTCTCCCTGGATATGGCCATGCCTGACTCACCTAGTCTCCGTTCACTGCCCACATGTTGTGGTGACCCAGCTTGGGGTCCCAGAGTTCATCACTGGGGAAGCATCTGTCTTCATGGACATCATGGCCAACTTTGGAACCTACTTCCACCAGGAAGAGCACAGACCAGAAGAGCAGTTTCTGGGTGTCTTCCTTCCCCATCTCCAGCACACCTTTCCATCAGGGGATCCAGGAACTGTCTGTCATGATCTACCAGTAGAAGGGCACCCAAAGGTTTGGTATGGGGGTTCTGCCTTGTCCTTGAACATTTAAATGCAACTAAGCACACCTATGCATCCCTCTATAGACTCTGTAGAGTCAAGTAGAAGGTCATTACAAGCAAGAGTACCCCACTAGTGGTTCTCCCAGGACCTCTCTCCTGCTTGGTCCTGCCAGGAACTACCCAACTATGCATTTCCCACTGCTTCCTGTGGCTCTTGATTTCAGCAGGGACCCAGTTCAATCACCTTCTTTGGCTCAACAACTTATTCAGCTCTTGCTTTACATGTTGGGTCAGTTCTGGCCCTTGCTGAGAAAGAATACGCTAACCCTTTGGCCATACAGAGCTTCCCCTTTACAGTCCGGCTACACTCCCTCACTTCCCACTTCTCACCTCCTCAGATCTGCCTATGAAGGTTCCTGGAAGAGTTCTCATATTTATTAGTTTTTCAGATGTTTGTAGGAAAGAAGGGCATTTCAACCATGGCTCCAGGCAGTAAATGTGCCCACATTTTGCTATTTGAAATTTCTAAAAGCAAAGAAACTGAGTACTGTGTTGAAGCATTAATTTTTCCTCTTCCCTGATAGAAGGTGGAGCCCTGGCCCTCAGGGGCAGATGCTCAGATGCTTCCTTGCCATCTCGAGTGAAGCCATAATGAGAGAAGGCCTTCCTTCTCCCTGCATTCTCCAGACTGCCCAGCCGGCCGGACCTCATCCTAAAAGTTACTTCTTTCCCAGATGGCCTTGGTGGCTCAGGATGGCTGGAAGGATGTTATTGTGAGATATTTTCTGGCCCTGCAGGGTTACCCCATGGGACTTCTGGAGAGCAAGGAGGATGCTGCAGCCCCCGGGGCACTGTCCCTGGTCCTGATCTGCATATTCCCTGGAGGCACCTCACAGTCTTCCTTTCCTTCTCGGGAACCATCCAAAACCAGAGCCATCTGGATGTGAGTTCCCCGTTAAACTAGAGAATATTATTGGTATTTGGACAGGAAAATAATCTTTTTGGCTGGGTGCCCTTTGACCCTCTGTTGTAGGGTTCACCCACCCCATGGAGTGATGAGTTTGGGCCCCAGGTGCCCTGTTTCCCCAGGGAGGCAGATATCTGAGAAGAGGAGGGCAGCACAGTCTCGTGAGGTTCCTTCCAGCACCTCGAGCTCTGCTGCTTCTCTCTGGACAGCACCCTGCCACGTGCCTTCCCCTCCTCCTTCAGTCCCTTTGGCTCAACTCTTCTTCTCATTTCCCTACCCCTCCCCTCCCCTTCAGTCAAAATCCAAGGGCAGAGGCGGATAAGTTTGGGAAGGAAAAGGGAGATGTGCTGGGTAAAGAAGGGAGAGAGTAAGAACATACACATCCTGACTCTTTACTCCGCCGCAGTAAACACTGGCACTCTGGGGTTTTATAGAATGAAGGTGGCAAAGATCTGTGTAAATAGAGCCTGCGGAGCTGATTATGTCCTGGCCTTTGGACCATGAGGCTGACATTGCTCACCTTTCACTCAGCAGGAGAGTCGTGCACAATCTGCTTTGTCGTTTTGTCAGGAAGGCAGAAAGGGAGCGAGGAGCAAGCATCTAGAATCCCAGGACCTGAGGCTGGGATCTGGCTGTGCGAATCCGAGTCACTGAACCTCAGGGGCTCAGTTTCAACTTGTGCAAAATGAGGACAGCCACAACCCCAGTACCCTCTGGACCTTTCCCAGCCCCAGTGGGCACCCAAGTGTGTTGAAGCGTGAATTCTGAAAACTTCACCTGAATCCCAACTTAGAGATTTGAACCAATGCCTTAGTGTTCCAGCATTTTATGGGTGGGAAATCTGGGGCACCAAAAAACCAAGAGTCGTCTCAAAGATGACAGAGCCCTTCTCCACCCAGAGACCATTAGAAATCCCAGCAGCCTTTTGCCAGTCCCTGATGTGCGATGATTTCCTTTACTCTTTCTAAACCTGAATATCTGTGTTTGTCCCCGTAAAAATCAGCAAACAATGACTAAACTCCTCCTGAGTAAGACCACTGTGGGACAGTGTGTGCAGTGTGAATGAAATAGGGGTTTTGATAGGAATTGGAGTTTTTAAAAGGGTCTGAAAAGAATAAAGAGGCAGTATGCTGATACCCTTAAAACGAACAGTCTAATCTGTGAACAGGCAGCAACTCAATCCGTGCATTTGTTTCTCAGGAAAGGAAAATGTATAGAGTTCAATGAACTGATATTAAACAAATAGCATGCGTGATATTTGCCGCAAGAGTGGAGGGAAATCTCTAACTTAGCCCTAGATTTTATTTTTGTATCCATTTGTACTGCAGATGGAATTGGGTCAACCAAAATTCTGTCCCCTCTCAGAGGCTCTGTTAATTATGCATCATGAAAGGACAATCATGGCCACTCTTGATTTGGGCCCTTCCTGGTCATTTCCAGCAGGGGTTATCATTGGCTCTACGAACTGGACATCTTAGTAAACTGAATTCAGTTTGGGTGGCGGGTTAAGCAGCCTGTTCTCCCAGGGAGGGTGGGCAGGAGTGGAGGACCTGGCTTTGAGTCATGAATAGTGAAAAAAGCAAGGCTATTCCAGAGCAAGGCCAGCCAGAGATGCAGAGGCGGACAAGGCCGCAAAGAAGCAAAGCAAATCCAGAACTCAGAAGCAGCCCCTCATTCTTTCCTTTATTCTCTTAAGAGGAGATGGTCACTGAGGCCCTGTCCGCACAGGGCACACACTCTATGTGAGAAGACACTTGGGCCCCTAACGACGTAGTACAGCGAGTGACACAGGAAGCAGAGAGGCGGCGGGGTCAGGGTTGTGCAGGCCAAGAATGAGGATAGCCTCCTGCAAGCAGAGTAGTAATTATGAAGGGGAGGCCGCTGTGTTTCCAAGTCCCTTTTCCTATTTGTCAAGGATTTGCCCAAGGTCATGTTGGACCGAAGTCTTGAATCACCACTTCCATGAAATTACCCAAGTTTTCCCTGCAATTATTAGCACACCACCAGCAAGCCACTTGCCTCTCCCAGGACAAAGGTAGGAAGCAACTCCAGTAGAAAACCCAACACAAGCAACTCACAGTCTCCTCCCTTATTGGCAGAGCTGGGAGCAGGCTGTGCTCACTCCTCCAGCCCCCATATCCTTTGACTCTGTCATAACCACTCTCAACATTGGAGGAAGGAAAAGATTTCTATTTAAAACAATCAGGGGTTGCAACTTCTGCCTTCTAAGGAAGTGGCATGATCCACCTCCTTGTAGATGATTTTTCTGTTGAGCTGTCAGGTTGATGGGTCTCTTGGGATATGAGGAGTGAGGCCACTGACCTAGTCTACATGTGTGCAGAGTGAACCAAGGAGAGCTAAATCGCTTTGCTTAATAAAGCAACCAGAATTTTGGAGCCAACTGCAGACACCACCAGGGAGGGGGCTGGGATCTTGGGAGAAATGGGGATGTAGTGTAGTTAGCAGCAATGGCGGGGGTGGGGGGGATTAGGGAGAAAAGTGGCCGGCGGAAAAGCCCCCAAAGCCTGGGGTAGCTAGTGAATTTTGTTTCCTATTCTAGGCAGTGCTAAAATCTCTTCCACTAACCCCAAACCTTCAGATACACAAAGAGAAGTAGCTATATTTCATTCATCCTAGGGTGACAAGGGCCAAAAAAAAAAGAACTTATAAGAGGCCAGGAAGAGTGAAAGAGGGAATTCAGTAGGATCAGGAAAATGGAGAAAGGAAAGAACCAAAGAAATCCAAGGCTCATAGAAAATCCTTGGATGTATTTGGGAGAACACTAGATCTCTCAGAATCTCTCAGGACTCCACCCTGGCAATTTGGTTACTAAAGGAGAGAGCCCTATTCTGGGGAGACAGGAAGACACGGGGCCTGCATTGCAGAAGGAGGGGAGTTGGCTCATAGCTTTCTCGCTGCCCGTCTTACCCCAGATCTTCTCAGCCATCCTCCTGTCCCCTCGTTGGCCTCACTGGAGTCAGTTACCCTCAAGCTCAGCCAGAAGCCTGCTCTGTTTATTCCATTTTTCTAATTCAGGTGGTCTCTCTCGCCATCACTAGCACTTGCCCTTGTATCTTATTTTGTCCAAACGTTCTTACTTCTATGGAGCACCCACATCAAGATTCTGTGCTTGACTCTCGGGTTCATGTGGAGAACATTCCCTCTTCTTCCCTCCCTTCCCTCATTCCACTCTCCTAATAACTCATCAGAACCAGAGCAGAGAAACAGCCCCCCTCCTCATGCCCTTTTACAGCTGTCCTGTTCAATGTAATTCAATTATAAAGACTTTCATTGTCATGGACATCATATCTTCCCCCAGATTTATTAAGTGGTGAAAACACAGAATAAGATCAGTCACAAAATGTCTAATGCCGACTTTCTTTTAGAGTTTGTAAAGAGGCATTCCCAAAACAGTCATCCATCTTTGTCATTCTAAAGCTCTGTCCCCTGAATATTGGACAGTCGGGCTGTCAATGGCTGCAGACTGGCTGATGTCAAGAGTCACCAATTCAAGGCAACTTTTATTACTTTTTAGCAGGAAGTATATACTACTTTTATTTCCAAAGTCTTGTTACATATTTTTTACCAGCCTACCACAGCTATGTCCGGAATTAGTTCCCTAAGGCTGTCATTTCTTTTTTTTTTTTTAAACTAGCTTCAATCACTTTATTTTTCTTATAGAAAACTATGTGGTGGCTACAGCTGGAGCCTGGGTCCTCTGCACGGAAACTCTGGTGTGGGTCTTCACAAGATGGTCAGTGAATTCCTGATATGGAGACTTGGTGAACACCGTCTCTTTCCAGAGATCAGGAGTGAGATAACTGTAGGTCTTGGAAATGGCATCAAAAGTGGCCTTGGCGAAGTTGCCCAGCGTTGCAGTGCAGCCCCTGGCAGAGGTGTAGCAGTCGTCAATTCCAGCCATCATCAGTAGCTTCTTGGGCACAGGGGCTGAGACGATGCCAGTGCCCCTGGGGGTAGGGATGAGGCGCACCAGCACAGAGCCACAGCAGCCAGTCACCTTGCAAGGGACGGTATGGGGCTTGCCAATCTTGTTCCCCCAGTAGCCTCGTCGCACAGGGACGATGGAGAGCTTGGCCAGAATGATGGCCCCATGGATGGCACTGGCTACCTCCTTAGAGCACTTCACACCCAAACCAACATGTCCGCTGTAATCCCCGATGGCGACAAACGCCTTGAACCTGGTCCGCTGGCCAGCACGGGTCTGCTTTTGCACAGGCATGATCTTCAAAACCTCGTCCTTGAGAGATGCCCCCAAGAAAAAGTCAATGATCTCAGATTCCTTGATGGGCAAAGAAAAGAGATAGATCTCCTCCAGGGACTTGATCTTCATGTCCTTGACCAAGCGGCCCAGCTTGGTGACGGGGAGCCACTCCTTGTCCTCGGCCTTGCCTCCGCGAGTTCCGCGGCCTCGGCCCCGGCCCCGACCGCGACCCCGGCCCCGGCCCCGTACGCCACTGCCGAAGCCTCCGCGGAAGCCACCACGGCCTCCCATGCCAGGGCCCCCGGGGCCTCCGGGCCCTCCCGCAGCACCGGCGTCATCCGCCATTTGGTGTTTTTAGGGAAAAAAAGAAGCAAGGCTGTCATTTCTAAATATTCTGATCCATCTAGGCAGGACAGACCCCACAGGAGTAGGGCAGAAAACATGATAACAAATGTCAGGAAAAACTGGAAAGCCCCATAAATCTCTACCTAAAATCTGATTCTGCAAAATGCCCTTTCGCTTCCCTCAGTCCCACAACCTGGCATGCTATTTTTACCTCCTAGTCAGGACACAGAAGCAACATAAGAGTATGCAAAACTACCCCTACTTTCTGGTTCCAGCTAGACTGGGACTCTGCCATTCACTAGCCGTGTTTACCTCAGGCAAGTCCATCTATTTTCTCTGAGGGTCAGTTTCTGCATCAGTAAAATGGAAATAGTTATTCTACCTGGCAAAGTTCTTAGAAGAATTACATTATATCATGTATGTCAAGTACCGAGCTGAGTGTCAAGCAAAGAGTGGATCCTTAGTGAAGGTGACTGTCCTTCCCTCCACCGCCCTCCCTCTTCTCAGCTGACCAGGCTGCACCCGCCCCTTTCTCCTTTGACATGAGGATCATTTCCTAATCTGGGGGAGACAGTGGTTGGGAATCAGCTTTGCCTTTTTCTCTTCATCTCCAAAATGTCACATTCAACTCCATCCTTGGATGCGAAGGTAAGGAGATGTCTTTAAACCTTCAAATGCCTGACAGTGGACAAATGAGCTTATCTTCAAATAAGATGGAAGCTTATCCTCTACTAGCAACACTTTCTGGAGTGCCTGGGTTTCCAATGAGCTTCTAATGTCATCAGAGCTCCTGGGCTTCAAGCCACCATGATGCTTTGTCTGTGTCAGCTGAGCTGGATCATTACCTCCTCCTGGAAGGAGACCAGGTTAACCAAAACAAGTCCTTTCTTTAATCATTTGACAGCAGACCTTCAGGTAGGCAGAGTACAACTACAAGTTTAGACCTCTGTGAAGCCCTTGAGAAGTCATTAAAATTGGGAGAGTGAAGTTGTTCATGGAATCAACCAATCACATAATGAGGAATCCTGGACTAGGTTTTTCTTAGGCAAACATGTCACAAGTTAACATCAACCCAGCTAAAAGGAAATGCTCCATGCAGGGAACTTATATGGGTCAATTCAAAAACTGTTTATTGAGCACCTCTTTTTCCTGGATCCTGGTGGGGAGAGGAGGGGCATAAACATGAATCAAACAAGATCCCTATCCTCATGGAGTTCCTAGGCTCTTCGGGGAAACAAACACATAAGCAAATAATGATAGCAACAGAACTGAATATATCAAGTAGCAGAAAACAAAGTTCAGAAAGTTTTCCCAGAAGAAGAAACGTTCACCCATAAAAAAGGAAAAGGAGTTTTCTAGTGGACAGAAACTTGGGCAGGTCATTTTAGGCAAAAGGAAAGCAAGTGCAAGTTCCCAGCAGGTGAAACAGCAGGACCCATTTGGAAAATGTAAGAACATTGGTAGAGCTGAAGCCCGGGAGCCAAGGGGAGCAGCGAGAGCACAGGAGTCTGGGGCCACCGGGCAGGAGCAGAGACTTGATCCCGTAGGTGATGGGAAACCAGAGAGGGAAGAAGGCGTTAGCACCACTGCTTACCGCTTTAGCAGCAGTGTGAGAAGTGAGCTGAGGGACAACTGAGTACCACTGTCCCATCTGTAAGGTTCACACTTCAGAAAAGGAAAGCTGGTGAACAAATAAATGCCCGGAGATTCTCTGCTCTGTGACACGGATACTGTGATCTTCAGAAAGCACGGGTGGGGGCGGGGGAGGAATCTATTTTGTTGACCATCCTTAACCTGGAAGAGTTGCTAGAGAGGATGGGAGGGTGGGTGTATGATATGCCCTCCATCTAAAGCTTCGACTGGAGAGTGTTCCAAATAATGTGGTGAAACTAACGTCTGAATAATTCAGGTGATGCCCATACTGTCAAGGTAACATGTTACCCATCTACCTGTACTTCGGTTGAGTGTGAGTCCAAAGAAATCCACTGAGAAGACTCTTGACTCAGTGTGTGCAGGCCGGGGGCAGAGAGGCCCGACCTGGCCTCTGGGGTGTGTGACTTCAAGGAGTCACTGAACATAGCTAAGGTCAGGAGAGTGGACCAGAGAAATAGGAAGCTCTCTTTTCTTTCCAAAGTTTATTATCTATCTGCCTTTGTGTGGGGAAAAGTGGAGCTAGAGAGTGATTTCAAATTCACGGAAATAGTTCTCATTGGAAAGTGCTTTCTGCTAAGAAATGGCGTTGCCGGGGGGATGCTGGAAAGAGAGAGAAACCCAAGTCTTCTGCTGGAGGGGCAGGCTGCCTGGGGGGCCTGGGTATAGGAGGTAGGGAGCATCCCAAATGCAGATGTCAATTTCTTTGCCCCCCGAGTTCACTTAAAAGTGGAATATTGATGCAGACAAGAGGCGGAGAATGTGAGGTTGTTAACACCTGGAAGAGAGGAAAGAATTTCTCTCTCTCTAAACCCAAAGGGTCCCTGGGTTTCTTGGATGGGCCTCTGGTTTCTCTCTTCCTCTACTATCTATAGTGAATTTTCTGTCCTTTCACCATTAATTCCTCCCCACCCCCTTTTCAGAATTAAGGAGGCCCTAGCAATCCATCCACATATGACTCATCCATCCATCTTGTCAGGGCTATTCCCCCACCCCACTACAGCCAGCATACCACAAGACTCAGCTCAGCAAGGTTGCCAAGGGGGCTTGGCCTATGTTCCTGCTGCTATAATGGAGCCTTTGCTGGCAAGGGTCTCCCACTGAGTTTCCCCTACGCCCACCTTCCCCAAAGAAGGCAGAAACTCCTTATGGAAATGTGTGATCTTATGTAATTTTGTGTCTGGCAGGACTTATAGGTATATCTATACCACTGGCAGCATACTGGAAACAGAGACCCTCATATCCTATTGTTCCAGATGCTTCAATCCATGGCATTGGGCAGCTTCTATGCATAAGGACTTAGCCCCAGGTGCTATCAGGGACAACAGGAAATAAACAACAGGGCCCTCTTTATTAGGGTCTCACAGTTTAGCTCTACAGATGTTCCCCAGGTTATGAGATACTCATGGGCAAATTTCCCCTTACACAAATGGTTCCTAAAGGCACTGGCTACCATTTAAGAGATGGTAAAATTGTGCCTTTCTCAAGTAGACACAAAGTAGTCTTGAGCACAGATGCAAACCAAGGAGCAAGAGGAAGGAGGGAGAGGTGGGAAAGGGGGGACTTTTGCTTTCAGCCCCATGTTTCTGAATCGTCTGGATTCTTCCTTCATCAGCTCACATTACTTCTAGATTTTGTGGATTATTCCCTCTCCATCAACCTAACGTGCATCCTGTTATTGCATTTTCATTGTTATTGGAGATTATAGTTCAGGGGAAGGTATAAGTCATTTTGAGGACATAGCAAAGAAAACACAGAGATCCTAATTCATTCTGTGGCCAGTCATGGCTGATTCAAAAGGTTTAAAACCTATTCCCATCTTGATGACGTCAAAGTGATTTGTGGGACATTGGGGTGGCTTCTATAAAATGAAGGCAAAAGAAATATATCTTCTTTGTCAACTGATGGGAAACGTGACTTGTACATGGAAAAGGGTTATTGCTTTAAGCAGGGATGTGTCCGTACACATTGGCATATAACCAAGTATGCGCACATAAACACATAATCAGGTGACTAAAGTATACGAGAAATACCAACTGAGAGACGCCCATCTGTGTCAGTAAGCGTCAGGAGCTAGGAAGTCTGGAGGACTGCAAGGCCGCATGGAGGAACTGAGTCTTGAGTGAGAGTGGGTGGGATTTACAAGGGGAGGAAAAAACCAGGAGGCCCTTATCGGAGGAGGAAGCCTGACTAGCATTTCTGCAGAGCCAGAGGAGCTAGTCTCTGGATGTGAATGGACCCATCTGCATGCAAGATTAATGTAGGCAAGCGCCATGAAATACGCACCATGAAATAAGAGTAGACAAGTAGGGTGGGGACACGACGTGCAGGGCCAAGGACTTTGAAGTTTCTCCAATGAGAAGCTAGCAGTCACTCATCGGGGGCAGATTCATGATAGCAACTGTGCTCCTGGAAGGTTCTCTGCCATATCCTGACATTCATACAGTCCCCAACTTTCAGCATCACCTATAGACCCTCTTCCAAACTGAATGCAGAGGGAGGGAGACGCAAGAGGGAAGAGATATGGGGTTATATGTATACGTATAGCTGATTCATTTTGTTATAAAGCAGAAACACTCCATTGTAAAGCAATTATACTCCAATAAAGATGTTAAAAAACCAAACAAACAAACAAAGTGAATGCAGACAACAAGAGAGGGCTGCTCCTTTTTACAAACTGAGAGAAGGAAGAACTAATTTTTTTTTCCTTGGCTAGTTTCTCTCGCTACTCCATAGTAACTTACATATGTAGGCTTTGTGTATGCATTCATCAGGTACTTCTCGGGGCAGATGGAGAGCCGGGGGTTGAGACATCTCAGAATCTTGGAACAAGAAAACCTCCGGAGCCTCAAATCATTTTCAGAAATGAGAGACTGAGTCACGTGTGTGCAGTCATAACAAGATACAAAAACAAGAAACCAAATTGCCGTTCAGTCATATAATTTCCCACTGGAAATGGAATTTATTTAGTGAACTTCAATGCTCCTGGAACTAAGAGGGTTTTTTGTTCTTGTTCCCTATTTAATTAGACCCATAACTCTAGTTATGCCCATTTCTTAGAGGAGCTTAACTACATAGGGCGCAGCCATTAAAAAAATCATATAGAAAAGAGTATTTATTAATGTGAGAAAATGTAATGCATTGCTAAATGCAAAAGGACAGTGTGGTAACACTTTTGTAAAAGCAATATAAATATTGTATGCATTTATATATATTTATATATAAATCTGAGAGGGAGAAAAACTAAACCAAAATATTAAGTTATGTTTCCATGGAGGTGACTTGCAGATGATTTTTATTGCTTTTCTTCCCTCTAGTATCACTCAAGTTTAATATTTCGTATGTATTTTTAAACTAGTAAGGAACTGCGTTATTTTCTTTAATTGCACAGGAATTTGGGATGAGATAAGACCCAAGGATTATAGTTTTGATTAGAGGAGATTCCTGAGTCCTTTGCCTTTCTCTTTCTAAGCAATTTGACGATAGCAAGGGTCAAAAGAAGTCCCTGGTTGATTTAAATCTGTTACCATTCCTCCACTGCTTGCCAATGCAGGCATTTTTTTAGGGTGTCTCTCTGAGAGAGAAAGAATCCAGGCATTTTCACAAGTGATTAAACTCATCTAGCTAGAGTGGGAGGGAGAATGACGGATACCCGTGTAAAAAGACAAATGATAAATAATTCAAAGCATTTAATCCAGAGTTTTTGTGTGTCCTCACAGGCCCCCAAACACTTAGTCTCCTACAAGGACTATCTAAGTTTATGGCTGCCAAAGTGATGTACATTTCATTTAGATGACGAATCACCTGTTTCCTCACCTTCCAAATCATAAACAGTTGCACTTAATGCATCTCACCACACTGCTATGCAATGCAGAAGAGAAGGGCTTCTTTGTGAAAGGCAGCTCTATTTCCATGCTGGACATCACTTACCCAGGCCCTCAGTAGGAGACCACAGACAGATAATGCCCTGCCTGCAGCCCAAATGCCACAAAACACACTAATATTATTTCTCTTAATGGTTTCCTTACACTACTGTCCAAAATGAATCTGCTAATATGTAACAGGACTTATCAAAACAGGTTTCTGCTTCTTCCTTAGTACTTATCCTGAAAACCTATTGGTAATTACCATTATTGGGCTTCATTTTGCCTCTGTAAGTCTTAGAACGGAAACTAGAGCTATCATACATGTTCTCTGTCTACAGTGTGGTTTTGTTTTCTTGGAATGCAGTGCCATCTAAGCTCACAAGAGATTGGCAGCAGCATGACAGACTGGGACACCAAACAGAGGGGACAAATTTCCATAATGGCAGGTACCTTCAGCATCCCAGACTCCTGATGGTCTCCATTTCTCTCCCTCTCTGAATTAAAAAAACAAAAACAAAAACAAAAACCAAGCAGCCTCTGAGATAGCCTAGCCCTCAATCAGATAAGGTGAAGGTTACAACAGTATTTGAGCCAATTGGCTTCTCTTAATATGCCATCTCAACCAGTGCTTTTCAAACTTTAATGTATGTCTGAAATCACCTGGAGATCTTGGTAAAATGCAGATCCTTAGGTCTGGGTTGGGGCCTAGGATCTGGGATTTCTAACAAGCTCTCAGATGATGCTCATGATATGACTGGTCCACAATCCATACTTTGGGCAGCAAGGACCTTGACCTTTCCAACCTTGGCACTTCTGGATCCCTTTGGTTGAGATAACTCATTAAAACCAACTTTGCGTGACAGTGACCCAATATAATCAAAATTTAATCTGGAGTAAAGGGCTCACCCCTGACCAGGGAGTATTATGAAGGAAGTCCAGTATCTTTGTGCCCTGAACATTTGGCAAAATGCGGGAGGAAAAGGGAGGACAGCATGAGAGAGACAGGAAGTGACATAGAGTGGAGGACATATCCATGGTGCCTCCAGAAGCTAAAAGCGTTTTTAAAAACCCTTAAAAAGGGTTTTTAAAGTACATTCTTTATTGGACCAAAAAAAAAGGGCACCAAACCAACTCCAGAAATAGAACCAGAACAAATCTGGTTCTGCTGATTTTCTTAACTACTTCCTCTTGGAATCCAAAATGGAAGGATTTTCAGGAAGAGAAGAAAAGGGGATCACACTGCCTGTGCCTCTGTAGGTGACTTATGCCTGCTGAAGGCATTAGGAAACCAATAATGAGGCTCTTTCTGCATTCAACACTAGAAATGCAACTGGACAACCAAATGAACTACAGGGCAGATTAACTGAATCGGTTATGGTAATGAGACTCCTTCATTCCTAATTTCCAATGTTTTGTGACTTATGGGATGTACATGAATTAAGTATGCCTGGGAAGGATACATTTACTTCCTTCCTAGTGAAGCATTTGCACCTGCTCTTTCTCTGAGTCTATCAAAGATGCCCATTCTGCAGTGATTTCCATTTACATAAAATGGATAAGAGTGTACAGGTGTGCTCAGATACCCCCATACCATAGTGCATCAAGGGTAGAAGGGATTGTATACCTGGACTCTCAGATTCACAGACAATTCTGAGGTCCACAGTGACTTGTCCAAGTCCAACTTCCAGTTGAAGGAATATTCTACCAGATCAGGAGAGGGGAGTCATTTATGGAAGAATCACAGAAGCTCCATGCAGTCTGGATGTATGGATTCCGCATGGCCCAAATTCAGAGCTCATATTCCTTTGCATTTCCAATTTGCAAGCTTTAAGGAAAGAGCAAAAGGCCAAAGAGGGAAATTTTCACAAAAATGTATACTGCCCCTGCTGTGACTGCTTATAGAAAATAGTAGATTCCTGAAAGAGGTGCAGAAGCTGAGAATCCAGCTCTGAATCACAGCCCTGGGGACCGGACGGGGGACCAAACCAAGGACCGAACAACAGGTCCCCATGGCAGGTAAGGGGTGGACCCCTGGCCCCTGCATGAAAGACTGTGCTTCCACTCGAAGGAAATTATTTTCATTGTCCCAGATTACCATCGCCAAAAACAAAAACTTGGACCTGACAAGCTGGGCAAGAAGCTAAGATGTAAGGTAGAGGGGTGTATTGTCAGATATGTAAGGTCTATAACTGCCTGTAATTGTCAGGGTAACCTTTTTAAAAAGCTACTCAATGTCATAAAAGGAAGAGAAGAAAGACAAAGGGGTTCATACTAGAATCCTTTAATGCTAGGAAAGAAAAAGTGTTTGAGATGCCCTGACCTCCACCATCAAAAGGTTTCTTGGGGAAGTGGCCTGATACCAGCTCTTCAGCCTCATTGATCCTGTGCTCCCCTCCTTCCCTCCCAGCCAATCCCCCCTTCATGGCTTCTCTTCCTGTTCTGGAAGAACTCACAGTAAGACTCATAGTGAATCCTTTCCCGACCCCTTCGGACATCCTCAATGTCCTAGCCCCTTCTCTTCCAGCCCCATCTGCCCTATTGCCAACCTTGGATCGGTCCAAACATTCTCCCCCGACTGTGCTTCTACCTCTGTGCTGCTGAGCACTGCTTGACAAAGTCACCTCACAGGGTCTGCAGCCTCTCCTGGGATCTCAGTGTCCCATAACAACCCTCTCCCATATCCCACCACAGCTATTCCAAAGCTTCACCACTCGTACCAAGTCCCCATTGCATCCCCAACTTCCTGCCCTCAGCAGATCGGCTTGCCTCCTACTTCCCAGAGGAAAATAAACCCTCAAAAGAGTCAGGCAAGCTCCTTTCTGCCTATGAATCTATCTAAATCTGCATCCATCCCTCCTCACTCCATCGTCTTCAGAGAACATTATCTATTCTTATGTCCAAGGCAGTCCCACCACCAATGCCCTGCATGCATTCCCTCTCTCCCCTCTTCCTGGCCCAAGACCCTCCCTGGTGCTTCCCCAAGCCCCCTTGTATTCTCAACCTCTGTCATCAGGTTCCTTTTGTACAGCTTTAAATGTGCCCCAGCGCATGCCATACTTGTGGAAGAAGCAAAGGTCTCCACTGATCTTCCCTCTTCTCTTGCAAGTGCTCTACATTCCTTGCCAAGCTCGTCAAATAAATCTGCTATGCTTGCTCCCTTCACTACCTCCTTTAGCTCACTGCAACCGCGTTTCCCACCGCTGCACCACTGAAAATGTTCTGGCAAAACTTGTAGGCACCTCCTAAATAACAAAACGAGGCTCAGCGGACTCCTTACAGACCTTATCATATGTGAACGCCCTGCTACTCCTTTCTCCCTTGCCCTGCCCTAGCCCAGGCTCTGGCTCCCTGTGATCCTCCTCTTCTGTTTCTCTCCCCCCACTCCTGCTTTACTAACTTCTGTTGGTTTCGTTTCTACCTTCGGCATGTGCCGAGATTCTAGGCTTTTCCCTCCATGTACTTAGTAGAGGGCTCTTCCCCACTCTCATGGCCTTATCTCCTGGATGGACGAGTGGACCCAGAATAACCAAGTCCTTTTCTAAGCATCTCCTGGTCCGAGTTTTCTAAAGAACCCACAGGTACCTCATTTCCTGACTGATTCTTCCTTTCCCACAATTTCCAAGTACAAAGAGAGACCCACTAAATCCGGGTGCCTTCATAGAGGAAAGGGTCTCACAAAGCGAGAAAGGTTGGAGATGCAAGAGAGAGGAGGAAGGTCTCCACAAAATCAGGAAAGAAGGGGATTATTGAGGGCACAAGTAGAGGGCTTAGCTTTGGAAATAACAGTTGTTCCTCTGAGGGAGAGAACTTAGTATTTATTGAGTGCCACCCGTAGGTGCCAACAAGGACTAAGCATTTGGCTCAGTTTTCTACTCATAATAATCTTATGAGATAGGGAATATCATTCCTGTTTTATAGAAGAGGAAATACATGCCAAACAAGGTTCATTAATTTGCCCAAGGTCACAGAGCTAGTTAAGTGCCCAAGTTAAGACTCAAACTGAAACCAGGTCTCTGCAAAGTCATCGTTCCTAAGGCATGAGAGAGATAAAACAAGGATCTGGGAGAGAAAGAAATATGAGAAGTCTGACAACCTTCTGAATATGAATAGAAATAGAAAGAAAAAAAGGATGTCACAAAATTTAATAAACTCAAAAGCCTGGGAGAATATTTCCCTATGTCTTCCCATTGCCCAAGCTCCTTTTCTCCAAAAAATCCAATAGTCATCAAGCTCAATAGTATTTCCCTTCCAACTGATGTTTTTTTTAATGTGTTAAATCTCATTTGTGGTCTTTTCTTCTTATACTGAATTTTGAGTGGAAAAGAGAGGGAATAGAGATGCTTTGTGCTTTCATCTGCTGACTTTTTTTTTTAATTTTATTATTATTGTTTTTTTAACATCTTTATTGGAGTATAATTGCTTTACAATGGTGTGTTAGTTTCTGCTTTATAACAAAGTGAATCAGTTATACATATACATATGTCCCCATATCTCTTCTCTCTTGCATCTCCCTCCCTGCCACCCTCCCTATCCCACTCCTCTAGGTGGTCACAAAGCACCAAGCTGATCTCCCTGTGCTATGTGGCTGCTTCCCACTAGCTATCTATTTTACATTTGGTAGTGTATATATGTCCATGCCACTCTCTCACTTTGTCCCCGCTTACCCTTCCCCCTCCCCGTATCCTCAAGTCCATTCTCTAGTAGGTCTGCATCTTTATTCCCGTCTTGCCACTAGGTTCTTCTGACCATTTTTTTTCTTTTTTTTTTTAGATTCCATATATATGTGTTAGCATACGGTATTTGTTTTTCTCTTTCTGACTTACTTCACTCTGTATGACAATCTCTAGGTCCATCCACCTCACTACAAATAACTCGTTTCATTCCTTTTTATGGCTAAGTAATATTCCATTGTATATATGTGCCACATCTTCTTTATCCATTCATCTGTTGATGGACACTTAGGTTGCTTCCATGTCCTGGCTATTGTAAATAGAGCTGCAATGAACATTTTGGTACATGACTCTTTTTGAATTATGGTTTTCTCAGGGTATATGCCCGGTAGTGGGATTGCTGGGTCGTATGGTAGTTCCATTTTTAGTTTTTTAAGGAACCTCCATACTGTTCTCCATAGTGGCTGTATCAATTTACATTCCCACCAACAGTGCAAGAGGGTTCCCTTTTCTCCACACCCTCTCCTGCATTTATTGTTTGTGGATTTTTTGATGAAGGCCATTCTGACCAGTGTGAGATGATATCTCATTGTAGTTTTGATTTGCATTTCTCTAATGATTAATGATGTTGAGCATTCTTTCATGTGTTTGTTGGCAATCTGTATATGTTCTTTGGAGAAATGTCTATTTAGGTCTTCTGCCCATTTTTGGATTGGGTTGTTTGTATTTTTGATATTGAGCTGCATGAGTTTATCTGCTGACTTTTGTCTTTCCTCCTCCAATCTCATCTTTCCTCCTCCATCACCTATGGGGATGAAGAAATTTTGTACACTCCAATTTGCTTTAGGTCATGGCACCCTGGGCATTCAACACTCACAATAGATACTCTCTGGGAGTCTGGATATATTTTCCTGAGGCTTAATCTTGGTCACTGCCTTTCACCCTCATCACTGACTTTTTTAAAATAAAAAAAATTTAACCATTTGTATAATTTGATTGGGCTCTTGTGGGAGGGTGGAGGGGGAAGATGGAGTAAGAAATCTGTATTATTTCCTTGGCTTTTTCTCTAAACTTACTATGATTTCCTGTCAGCCAAGAGAGTGATCCCTCCCTCTTTTGCTTAGCTTTGGAAATATTGTGAAGATCAGCAAGAACTACATTGGATGGTTGGTGGGTGTATGTGATGTGCATGTGTGCACATTTATGTATTGAGGGTGGGCTGAGGGCATTGCCTCTGAGGGCATGACCATTGAAAACCACTTCTCTTGCAAGGTTACTTACCCGCCCCCCCACCCTGGGGAATTAAAAACTAAGAAGTCAGGCACTCCCTCTAAATATTATAGTGAGAAAGGGAAAATGATCTTAACCGATGGTATCAAAATCCCAACATTAGTCCAACTATTTAAGTTTGACTTCTAAATTTAGCTTCAGCTAGGTGTTCAATAAACACCTTTGCAGTGCAAGAGTCATTCAAAAATTATTTAATGAAAGGACACTATGTTGATGTCCTAATGTTTTTCTCTTTGTCTAATGAACGCATCCAATTAGACTCAAAATTTTGGTGATATACAGTGCAAGAACAATGGTCCTTGTACCCCTCCAGGCTTTGTTCAGCCACAAGTTGCCTAGAAAAATCCAACCACATTTGTGCCAACTCCTCAGAGGAGCTTTCCCCTTGAGCTTGTATTAGAGAACAGGCTACCTGTTCCCCTGGAAAATCTTTGGTCCCAAGTCATCATGAAAATCATACTGAAGAATGGACCAAACCCCATAAAAACCACAGGTAGAAGGAGAAAAAATGATGAGAGTTGAATAAATTGGATCTTAACCTTGAGATTCAAGGTGTCGTCAGACACACACAGAGAGAAGACTGTGCTGTGTCTCTGAAGGGCTGCAAGTGTGGAGAGGAGCAGACCACAGGACAGTTTAACTGAATGGAACCTTGGCGAAGGCAAGATGCCACAGCAACCCTCCAGTATCGGGGCGGGGGGGGGGGCCTTTGGTGGGATGGGGGTGTGGGGAGGTGGGAGGAGCTTCAGACTTTGACTGCTCTCATATTCCAAGTGAACATGTGACTCTTCTTCCATAGTCACTATTCATTTTCTTGTTCCTCTCCCACTTGATTATAAGCCACTTAACTTATCTCAGAGCCCCAGCCCAAGCCTGGCACATAGTAGGAAGCCAATGAATATGGAAGAATGGAAGGAAGGGAGGAAGGCGGGAGGAAGGAGAGAAGGTAAGACAACTGGAAAGCCTACATACAGACACAAGTGAAACAAGAACTTAAAATGAGCAGCAGGGCCAGTCTCAAGTAGACAGCTGAAAGACCCAGAAAGTCTGTTGGAATTTCTGAAAACTTCAGTGGGCTCAGCTCAATGGAGAAGAGGTCCAAATTTTCTCTAGTGGCCAAGACAAGAAAGCCTGAGGATGGGGACAGAGACAGTGTCCCCTATTCTTTGTTCCCCTGAGGGCCAGGGCCAGAAGTGACCACAGAGCCTGGCAAACAGGCAGACAGGTGTTCCTAAAAACCATGTTGAATGAACGTGAAGCTCATTTCTAAAGCCCTTTCCAGCTCTGACGTTATGGGACTCTGCCTTTCAGGATCTCTTATTTCAGGCAAATCCCTCTGACACGCCTGGCAAAACAGAGAAGGATGAAACTGCATTTTGAAGGATAGAAAGTGGTAGAAGCAAAAGCTTGACCTTGGGAAGTAATCTCCCTGTTCCAGCCTGGGGGACTCCCTGGATTGCTGACCAAACTAATGTTTTCTCCAAGAAAGACCATTCTGCCCATTGATGGCAGCAGATACTGTGTTGGGAGAAGAGCCACAGTACAGAAACCATGGTCCTGATGACCCATTTGATTGATGGGTACACTGCAGAACTCCGTTCCACATTTTCCCCACACTGGAGCCCTCCATATCCTAAGAGGAGGGGTAGCTCCTGACTTCAGGCATATTCCCACTCTTCATTCCATTCCCTTCTGTTCTTACTAATGAAGGAGCTTAGCCTGGTTGCCCTTTCCTAAGGATGAATGATTTAGGCAAACTGCTCTGAGCCTTAACACACAGGCCATGGTGGGAAGAATTACTAATGTGAGTTTTGGCCTGCATTTATGAATGGCAGTCAATCAGTATAGAAGGAAAGAAGGAAGGAGGGGTTGGAGAGAGAGAGCAAGGGAGAAAGGAGGGAGGAAAGATGGGAAGAATGAAGGGAGGGAGGGATGGAGGAAGGGAGGAAGGGAGGAAGGAAGGAAGGAGGGAAGGAAGGAAGGGCAAAATACAGATGCAGATGAAACAAAAACTGAAATTTAGAGCAGCCCCTGTCTCAAGTCCAGAGCTAAAAAACCGAGAACTTTTTGTTGAATTCGTTTCTGAGAATGAAGACACTGAATCAAATTTCTAAATAACTAGTTTCAGGTCTCAGTGCTGCCACTTTCTAGCTGGGTGAAGAAGTCCCTTTAACCAGATTGTCTGATGTGTGAACTCTTGCTTTTCCTAACCTCCCAGGACCGGAAGTCCTTTATAAATCCGCAGTACCTTTCGCTCATGTGGTTCTGGGTTTGTGTTCCTAGACAACATTTTAACTGGACCCTTTTCTTAGGCTGGGCTCTTCCTCACAAACCTTCAATGCTGCCCCCACACCCCCATGTGGTCCTTCCATTCTAACAGCACTCATCCATCCTTGAACCCACCCTGACCTGCCCGTCTCTGTGCTTTTGTTCATGGTTCTGCTCCACCCGGAACACTCACCTACCCCCACCCCCAGGCCAACCACCACTCACTCAGGCCTCTTCCTGGAACCTGCCACGACCCCGCTGCCAGGTGGCAGGTGGGACCCCTTCTTCTGGGCGTGACTCTTTCATTGCAGTGGCCACATTCTGTGACATTTATCGGCTTTGAGGGTTTCACCCACACCAGACGGTGAGGTCCTTTGGGCAGAAACACTATCTCACCTCTATCACTGGATCTCCGCCTTAGAGCCCCAGGCCCGGCACACAGTAGGCATTCGATCAATGTTTGTTGGGTGAAGGGATGAATGAACGATCATCTTCTCCCTGCGCTTGAAACCCAGGTGTCCTTGAGAAGACTGAAAACTAAGTTTGAAACCACTCTATTTGTCACTCCCTCCCTCCGTCTTCTCAGTAGGTGCATATCTTGTGCCTTTTTCTCCTCACACCCTCTCTCATTTCTCCCTTATTCCCCTTTGTCACTTTAATGGCATGCCAGCTCCCAGATGCCAAGCAGTTTACAAGGCTGGAAGTCTGGCAGTAGTGACACAAGCAGAAAGCATCAACTCCCAGCGATGGCCTGGGTCAGCTGGGAGCATCAGGAGACAGAGACCTTCCTGAAATCTATTCCTAGGGACTCAAAGTGTGTGCTGGAAGACAGTGTTTTCTATTTTGAGTGAACCAAGGAAAGCCTTGGCATGTAAGTATGGGCGCCCCATCAGGAATGTTGTATTCCGGTCTGGACCCCTCCCCACTCATGCTGGAAGTGGGCAAATAGCAGCTGGAGGGCCCTCCGTCAGGATTACTACAGAGGGGACACGGGCTCTGCAGGACAGTTGTAATACGTGAAGTCAACATTCCCTGTATTGGCAGGTCTCAATCTCTGAGGGCAGTTTGGGGAGACTGCAGTGCGTTTTTGACTGGGGCTGTGATTCTGACCTCCTGTCCCATCCCCCTTCCCCTTCCTACCCAGGGAGGGAGACTGCAGGGTGGGGAGGGGAGGGCTCCTTGGCCTGGCCCCGTCGGAGGGAAGGCGGGGTCTTCTCCTCCCCAGGGTTCTTTCAAGGTCCAGCCTATGAAAAGGAAAGTGAATATTAGGGTTACAGAGAAAGGCAGTTACCAGAACGCCACAGTACCTTCTCCCTGCTTACTCGGGACGGTGCTGGCAGCAACAGGCTCGATGGCGACAACAGCGACGCTTTCGGCGCCTTTGGCACAAGTGCCCCGGGGCCTTCACGTGATGTACGATGTTAAGCGCCAGCCCCAGGACCTTCTGGCGTCTTCCACGGCTTACCTGCCAGTTTGAATATTGGCACAAGCCCAGATCCCTCGGCCGAAGAGGAAAAGGATGAGTACTGCGTGAGAGAGTCACTCTCAGGGACTCTGGGGACGATTTAAGAGACACTTGAGGGGCTGGCGCCCCACAGGGCAGCTGTGGGGGGAAGGGACGGGGTCCGAGGAATGCTGCCGTGGGGCTGTTCCCGCTATTCTAGCTCCCAGCGAAATGGGTGGTTTCCCAGAGTTTCGTTGCATTCGGAACCACTGGACTGAGATGACTCCTGAGGGCAAGTTTGGGAGTAAAGAGAAATGATGACTCCGACTCCAGACCCAGGAAGGCACCCTGGATGGTGGCGTGGAGCAGAAACCTGCCCGGGGGACCCGGAGAGTGGAGAGGAACCTGCTGCCTGACAGCAGTGAAGGGAGAGAGGACGACCACGGGGGCAAGAGAAGGCAAAACCGCCTTTTCTCGTAATTATCCGGTGACCGGCAGGGAAGCTTTTGCTGGCCCACGTGGGCCCAGAATACGGCGCTTCTGAGTACTTTGCCAGGCCTGGGGGTCCCAGGGGGTGGGAGGCAGGCTGTGTGCAAGCTAGGGTAATGGGATGCAATGCCGCTGCGTGTTACAGCCCTGCTGGAGCCGCATCCCACATGGCGCCCATTTCTGCACTAGCGCCACCACCCACCTTCCCAGACTCACCCCGCTCATGGGACGGACCTTTTCATAAAAAACAAAACAAAACTGGAACCGTCCACAGAGCAGAGACTGAACTCCAAAGCACGCAAACACGATTAATACCCCCAGCTACCTAACCTTCCCCACACCAGCTTTCCTGGCCTCCTCCGAAGGCCGAAGGGAAGAGGGCTTTTCCAACGTGAAATGATCTCTAAATGCCAAGAGGTATTTTTGAATAGGATCATCTAGGACTTGAAATCCGAATCCAGAGGAAACAGAGGAAGTGGATAGATAGATAAAACAGTATCGACCACAGCCAAACCCTCCCACACTGCAAGAGGAACTTCTTGCTGAAGTTAGCCAGCCGGCAGGAGACTAATCACACAGTGCCAGCAGAATACCCAAGGAAGGGGAACCAGGCACGAGGGGGCAGGGGAGGGGCAGCTGCTCACTTGCATGTTCTCTCTCGAGAGCCAATCGTCCAGCATGGGAGGTCAGTTGTGGCCTTTGGGTGATGTCCCAAATGTCCCTGTGATGATTTACCCACCAGATGGAACTGCGCTCAGCGGCTCTGCGCTCAGCGGCTTCTGAAAGGATGAAACAAGAGACGGAGACAGAAAAAGAGGAAGGAGAAGACACTACCTGGTCTCTTCCATTCTGTACTTGTACCTCTGCTGGATGGCCCAACACGTTTTCTGACAAGTAGGGAATTTTCTGACTTTCCCTGGTGGCGTCACAGCCAGCCCCCGACTTGAGCTCTCACTCTTCTCCCTCCCCAGAGACGGAGGGGGCCGGAAGGGGCGGGGAGGGCACTTTCGTGTATCACTCTTGGAGCCTTACTAATTCAGTGCTTTAGCTGAAACACAGGGAAATGGGGAGGGGGGGGTCTGAGGGGGAGGTCTCAACGGCAGATGGCGCCCCTGTGATTTGCTGCTCATCTTCCAGCCCAGGGGGAGGACTGGTCCCCTAACTCCCAGGGGTTGGTAGCCTCACCTTAGGAAACTCATCCAAGTGACCGTGGGAAGAGGTGAGGTGCCTTTGATGACAAAGAGGTGGCATCTCCAGGGGGCGGTTGCCTCTACTAGGGTGTGGCTTTCAAGTTTGGATTAGAAGCTTCCCTGCAGGGAGGAGCCAAGGAGAAAGTGGGATCTGGAGCTACGCACATCTTGATTTTACATCCCTGGCCTGTCACCCACCAGTGTGGCTGTGACATTGGGCAAGTCCCCCCGCCGCGGCAAACAGGAGCTACGTTTCTGTTATTATAGACAAGGGAGACTGTCAAGCTTGAACTTCTCGAAGGGCCTGACAAGCCAGCAACTATTGAAAGGCTCTTCAGTTTCTCTTAGAGCTAAAACATAAATAAAAAGGAAAAGAGAAGTTGAAAAGGGGAAACATACTCCAGAAGAAAAAGACTCGCCAAGACCCAAACACTGGGTTGGATATTTTTTCCACCGGATCAGTTCTATTCTGGATACAGTAGCCCTGGGGTATTCTAACCCAGAAAATTCTAATCTCTAGATTTTTTTTTTTTCTTTTAATCTTTTGTAAGAGGCCACCTCGTGCTTTGTTCTAATCGCCTTTGGGACATCTTCTGGGTCTCTTGTCAGAAACGGCCCGGAAGCCTGGGCTTCAAGACACAGAAATGGGGAAGATCCCCATGGCCACAAGCACAGAAGACGGCTTTCATTTAATGCGGACTCACGTTGTTCACTTCCCTGCTCCGTATGTCTGCGAGTTCTCTACGCTAAACCAGCCCACAGGGAGATAACAGGGCACAAGACCTGCTTAGTAAAGTCCCCTGATGCTTCCATACGTGCGTTTACCTATACTGTAACCATCAACAAAATCATTTGCCTCCCTTCAACAGGTGGAGCTGTTTGTGCAAAGGCACAAACCCGGACACACTGCTTGGCCTTGGTGTACAAGTCAGTGCCGAAAGACCCTTGAGGACTCATGCTGGCCTGAGATGGAGCCGAGCATTCTCGGCGTCTGGCCTCCAATCTCCAAAGATCCCCTGGTCGCAGTCGAGTGCACTTGGCACATGTTTTCAGACATGGGTGGCTGAGTTGTTCTGTCTTGAGCACACGGTTGAGGGCCCTCGGAGCCACCGGTCCCATGAAACCTCTTCCCCTGTCCCGGAGCACAGCACAGGGGCAGGTGTGGAAATCCTGGGAGAAAACCATCTCCCAGCACCCGGCCCTCCACCCACTCCATCTGAAAGGGCCCTCCCTTGCCCCTTCAGCTCGGTACCCTTTGGGTCCTTTTTATGGCCTCGGGCCACCTCTTCTTCCTCTAGACCTTTTCTGAGATCATTTTTCCAAAACGTCTCACCGGCTCAGTGTCTGGCCCCCCTCCAGCCTGAGGCCACCTTTAGATCCTCGACCTGTCTCTGTGCCTCAGGCAGGGGGGGGAACCCCTCTCCCCCAGGAAGGTCGGTTCTCCCCCCTCACCCTGTACCTAGACACCCTGGAATGTCGTCCTTTGTCCCACCCCGTGCAGAGCCCACACCCCCACTGGGAAGCAGAGCCCTGGTCCCACAGCCCAGGTACACTTTGCAAGCAGCCCCCTCCAGGTCTTGCCACTCTCCTTTTTCCTTTTTTCACTCTTGTCTCCCCAGGCCGCAGGAGTGTTTTTTCTGGAATGAAAAAAAAAATTTTGTCTCTTTGCTTCTGGGAGACATTTTTGCCTGGATCTCCATACCTTTTCCTCTTTACCAGTTTTCATTATTCTGTTGGTTATCCCCTAAGGATTCAGACTTTTGAGAAATTAAAAAAGGCAGGGAAATGCTAGGCTCTTTCTGCTTTCCATCCAGTCACATCCTTCTCTTGCTTGAATTGGGGCAGGGGGTGGCGTACGCAGAGGGCAGACTGAAGAAAGGAAAGAGGAAAATTTAAGGAGAGAGAAAAATGTTTATACTGCAGAATAATCATCCAGCCTCATTCATAACCTGCAGTCAACTTTGGGGGATAAAGTTCTTCCCTCTAGGAGCTCCTTAAAGGCCTGGGAAGAAGAGGGGGAGAGGGGAGGGGGAGGTGGGGAAGGTCCCACTCCTCCCCTCGACACACACACGTGCCTCTTTTCTGGAATAAGTCCTCCCTCAAGTTAGCTGGAAATTGGTCCTGGGTCCCAGATCCCACCATGCTGAGCTGGTAAAGAGAGACAGCCCAGGGGCGGATATAGAATATGCTGGGTGGGTGGGTAGAATACGTGCACCTGAGTATGTCTGGAGTTCAGTTCTGTGACCTGGTTTGGCCATAGGGTTGTCTGGATCCCTCTCTCCCCACATGGGACCCCCAATTCTGTCCCCGTCGGCCCTCCTTTTTCCCTGAGGGGGGAGACAAACTCTGCTCAGCACCACCCTCCCACCCACCAAGGCCGGAAGGGGATAGAAAGCAGGAGCTCAGCCGAGGGTGTTCTTCGCCTCTAGTTAGAGGAAACCACCTTCCCCATCCTATTCTCAAAAAAGGGATTATCCAGTCTGAGGCACTGCCCAGATACAAAGTGTTTCTAGCATCGGAATCTTCCACAACTCTTCTGTTCCTGCCGTAGGAACGAGATGATACAGGTTCAAAACAAGAAGATTCATTTAGGACAGGAAAAAAAGGTTTAGGTGTGCAAGAAATAGTGAAGCCCTTTATTTTCTGTAAATCATTATCATTTCAATTTCAAGATCCATCCTACCAGGAATATAGGAAATTTCTACTTGGGTTGATGGTTTGGGCTGGGATCCTGGGACCCTGCACCTGCCCAGAGCGCCCCCCGGCCCTTCCCGCAGGGCTGCCCCGGGGCTCCTCTACTGAAGCCCATCGTGCCATGTCCCATGCCCTCTGTGTGGGACCCCAGACTTCTCTCTGCTCTGTCTCCAACGTAAGGAAATGTCTTCTGACGTGGGGAAGCCTCTTTCCTAGCCCTGCACTCGGAGTCACTGTGCTTCCTGTTAAATGAAATCCTCCTGTGTGCCCGGCTTTTGAAACAAAGAAGCAAGGAATCCTGTTGCCATTGTATTCCTCCCTTGAGGAAATGAAGCCAGAACCTGGGAGCTGCTTGATGTGAGACAAGAGGGAGGGGGAAACACGGGGAGGAGAGAGAGAAGCTGCTACTGTGTCTTCCTCAGTCACACTTGCTTCCAGAAGGAGTTACAATTCCTGTTGTGATCAGTGAAGGGTAGAGCTTATCTTCTGTTCATCTTTTAAGTTTGGTTTAGAGCTTGTGATTTATTTCAGAAAATGTCTTACAGCAAAGTAATCCCAAGTGAAGATTCATTTGTGATATCCTCAGGACAAACGGATCAATCTCAAATATTATTATGCAGAATTCTGATTAGGAGCCATTCACGTTCCCCCGTTCCCTAACCAGTTGTACTATGTATGCCTTCTTTAAGATGCCACCTCTTACAGGAAGCCTGCTTTGACTGTCACGGTGCATACCAATCCTCACGCTCTCTGAATTCCTAGCACTTTTGTGATAATTCCTTGTATTTTTGAACAGAATCACATACAGTCGTATTACGGTTCTTCCTCCAACCAGATTGCAGGATTTTACCGCTCCAGTGCACATTGCACAGCACTACCTAACTACAACATGAGATCCTTGAGGGCAGGGATGCCCTGTCACTCTCCCAGGCCCTCACACAAAGTGGGGCTCCATAAGTATTTGTTAAATGAATGGATGAATGGATGGATGGATTGGACGGATTGGACGGATGGATGGATTGTACAGTCTTAACCAATTACCATCACCATTAGCTATTTCTTCTTTTTTTTCCCCTCTCAGCAATAATTCAGTGGAGAAATTGTTTCAAATTCACATTCACTCATGGAAAGAAAGGAATGTCCCATTACTTTTCTTCTTTCTATGGAATCAGTCAACTACAGAATGGTGTTTAAGGCACAGATTACTGTTCTACATAAAATGTTGAAACTTAGAGCCATAGATTATGCTAGCATTATGTGTATTTCTATTTCATACATTTGCAACTTATGCTGTTGATTCCAGAATGTTGGAGTTCTCCAAGGTTCTCCATTTCAAAACAAATTTCTGTCTTACTGAGGCCTTGCACTTGTTCTTTGCCTCAGGTGTCTGTAAATGATTCAATTTTGAGTCATTCATATAGGCAGTTTGTAGATAACAGATACTGGAAAACATTTTAAAGTTATCATATTCCAAGTGAGGAAAAAAATCTGTATTTATCCTGAATGATTCCAAGTGATGAATCCTTAAATGTCCTTTAAAATTCATTTACTAAACATTAACTCTTTCAAATGGGTTATGCGAGACATTTCAAAAAAAATTTTTTTAGCTTTAGATTCTTGTAATGTATTTTTAAATTTATTTCCTAGAACAAGTCATATATAAAGGCAATACATAAAGGCAAATGAGTGTTGGCTTGTGTGCCAGCTCAAATTCACACAGCCACGTATGCACTGGCATTTTAAGACTGAATAGTTTTGTGTTCCGGGTGTGTGTGCACCACTCTTGTTCCTGCGGTTGATGTAAATTCACAGAAGTGACGAGGCAAAAGTTGCCATTGGGGGGTCAGTATTCTGTCTCTAGACGTCTTCCCAGATACTTTCCATTTACCTGGACTGCTACCCTCTGCCCTGGGCTCCCCTCACACACTGCATCCTTCCAACCTCCCCTCCAGCTCACCCCAGATTTGGGCTCCCCTCCTCTGCTCCTAGTCTCCTCAGAGGCCCTTACACAACACCATGGTTTTGGACTTGCTGTTTATCCAACAAATATCTTTTGATCTCCTACCGCGTTCCTGGCACTATGACGGGCCCATGAAAACAAAGAGGGAAAGAGGTCTCCCTCTAGGGGCTCTCGATGTGGGGAAGATAGACAATGACACAAATGGGGTGACGGTTGATACCAGGGGATCACTGGAAGGCCATGTAGTCCAGTCCTGGAGGCGCAAGGAGTTTTCCAGAAAACTGATCCCCACAGCACAGTGGCCAAGAAATAGAGCAACCATGAGACCTCTCTGGGATTCTCAGGGCTAACTGGAGAGGAATTTGAGGGGCTGGAGCCCCACCGGGCAGCAGGCCAGGGCCAGAGGAATACTGTTTTATGGCTGTTGCTGTGATCTATTCCTATGAGGCCAAGCAGAAAGCCCTTTCCAATAAAAATATCATATCTAGGTACTTTGGGGTTCTCTAAGAAATGCAAGTCCATTTACTATCATTTTGGAAAATTCTTAATCTTCAACAAAGGGATCTAGTTATCCTGTCCCTGTTCTCAGAGTAACTAATGTTACTCAATTCTAAATGCTGTACCCTCATGAGACAGTGTGGGTGAATGATGCCTTAGTATTATTCTGAAAATAGTTCTGGCCTCACGGATACCATGAGAGAATCTCAGGGATGTAAGAAGGTCACTGGACAATACTTTGAGAACTGCTAACCTTGAGTACGGTCTTAAAATGGATTCTGAGAATGCACGTGGATTAATAGGGAAGGTATTCTACAATTGACGAAAATATCTGCCTTGGGCATAGGTGTAAGGAGTGGTGGCACATTTGTCATATATTTGACATCCCCACAAAACATAATTTCATATTTCCTAAGGTCATAGACATTCAAACTGTATCTCTAGTAATAAGATTGGTTTTAAAATAAATATTCCATCATCTGTACATCTATATGAGAGCTATCCATCAAAGTAGTCAACTTTAGAGTCTAGTTATTTTAATATCACTGTGATTAAAATTTTGGAGTTCTTTGTAAACCCCAAATACAAATCAAATTCATTACTTTGTAGGCAAACTTGATTTTGACCAAGATGATACTCAAGAATTGGATAAATCACTTATTCCACCAGTCTTGGCTCCAAATGACTTCCAATTCACGAAAAAATTAAATCTGCCTTGAAGGATGCAAATGTGCTATCATGAAGGGTACTAAAATTATTCCACCAATAATTCGAGTGTCTATATTGTATCAGGTAGTGCTCAGTGCTGGGAATGAACATGAGAGGCTGAGTTCCTGCCCTGAGGAGCTTATCATCTGCATCAGACAGACAAGGAAACCAGCTGTTAAATCCAGTATAGCAGATGCTCGAGTTGAGGGGAGCCCACTGTGCTGAAGGCAGCTAACTCACTCTGAGGGGAAGGGGACGAGTGAGGGAAGATTCCCCACAGGTACCTCTTCAGCTCAGTACTGAAAGACTTGAAGGAGTCAGGTGGTGGTGGGACGGGGAAGGTGGCACATAAATGAGGAGGACTTTCAAAAGGGACAGCACGTGCGAAGACCTGGCAACAGAAGAAGAAAGCATGGACCATTGGGGAGCTTGCAAGTAATCCAAAATTGTGGTGGGAGAGACTGGTGTGCGAAGAGGCAGAAATACACGCGGGGCCTGGGATAGACCAGAGCTTTGGGGTTTTATCCTGAGGGCCAAGGAGATCCACAGACCAATTTGTATTTTGGAAAGATCATTTTGAATTCCTACTACGCACCATGCACCATGCCCCAGGCCCATGAAAATGAAGCCCATGAAAACAATAAAAATATGAAACGGATCCGTCCCTGCCCACCCATGACCAGTTGTCGCATTGGGTTAGCCTGGGCGCAGTTCTTGGCTTTGGCTACTGTGGCAGCCACTTGGCTTTGCTTAGTCCTGCAGCTGGGAACTCACCTTTGACCTCATGGCACGCCTCTCTCACAAACAGGATGGGAGAGACATTGCAGACAAGTCAGAAAGAGCCACATCACCTTTACTGGAAAATTGCTCAAAGCACATGTCCCTCGCAGCTGCGTGATCTGGTGAAAGAAACTCAGGTTTGGAGCTGACTCACTTGGGTTCGAAGTGTCTTATTCTCTCTGAGCCTCAAAGTCTGCATCTACAAAATGAAGAAACCCAACTTGTTTCGTTTGGAAGACCAAATGGCATGTTTGTAAACTGCCTAGCAGAGTACCTGGTAGGTAATAGGTGCTCAAAAATGGTGGGCTTTTTATCTCCACCCATCATGACAAGCCCATGCTTGGTGGACGCATAGCAAGGGCAAAATCAAATACAGCTTGAAGTGTTGGCACCCAAGGAGTTGTCCATTTTATACTGGCAGACTTGTCACAATGTCCAAATTCAGTGTTTCACCTAGAAAATGTGACATGCTGTCCAACCCCCAGCAACATGCAATCAGGATCAGATAAAAATAGGGAGGTGAAAGTAAATGCGCAGTAACCATACTGGGTCAAGATTCCTCTTCTTGGGTTGCTGTGGGCTCCCCCGCCCGCAAGACAGCAAGTTTCCATCAGCTCTGCCCCGATGAATGCCAGCCAGGCAAGCAGCCTGTCCCCAGACGACCTGCGGTCCTGAGTATAGCTCCCAACCCAGCCACTATGAACCACGTTTGGCCCACAAAAGAAAGGAAAACAGGAGAGACATTGGATTGGATCTTCCAGAAGGTCTTTGTTGCAGTTTTCTCCATCATTGAAAAAAAAATTACATCATCAAATAAAGACAATAGCAGCACAGCTTATTGAAATGTTACAAGCAAAGTTGTTTTTGTACTTTTCCTAAGAACATTACGAAATTCCCTCCTCCCCCGACCCTGCATTATTTTCTGTAAAATGCCTTTTTTTTTTTTAAAGCACCATGAAATCCTACAGAGAGAAAAATAGGTAAAACACCTCCACACGTGGGTTCATCGTTGTCACAGGGTCCCCTGCCTATGACTCTGGGATGGGTAAGAGACCAGAGGCTGGCATGTGGGTTGGTTTGCGTATCGCTTCTAGGCACCCGTGCACGTTCTCACTTCAAGCCCTGATGGCAGAGTGGAGGCTTCCCAGTTGTCCCGGACAGCGCGAGACCGTTGTATAGATGGAGTGGGAGTGCTCTCAAGGAGTTTTTTGGTTTTTTGTAATGCACAGGGAACTATTTGAGATTTTTCACTTAAGAACTGAGAACAGAAAGATTCCAAATCTCTTAGGCACCTGTGAAAACGATCACGTTCGGTAAAATCAGAGACACCTCTTATTTCTCCTCATTGCCACTGCACCGATGTCACATGACTTGGGGACCGCCCTGGGAGGACTGAGGTTTCCGTGGACTGTGGGTGGGGTGGTGAAGTAAGTACAAAGCAGCTGGCTCCTCATGCAAGGACAGAGGCTGGGACTTTATTTACAGCCCTGGAATCAGCACGCTATTCCAGTGTTTCCATACGCCGATTTCACAGCACCCACGAAGCCAAAGTAAAGTCACCTGTGTTTCAGAGCGTTGCCATCTGTATTTTCTAAGGCCATTACTAGCTCTTACACTCTGCCACCAAGAGTCCCCTCTGCTCACGCAGCCACTGTCTGCACACAGTTGCATCGTAACTGTGAGAAAGAATATCACCCTCCCCCCTTAAAACATTAGTGGGATGCAGGAAGCAGAGACATGAAATGCAGTACTGGCTTTTTGTTATTTTTTTTTTTTAGAGAGTCTCTGCATGTTTGTTTGTTTTCCTGTGCCTTTCCTGTGGTTCAGAAACCATAGTGCACATTGGAATGGTCTACATTCTTACCCAGTACAGTGAGTAAAAATCTGCCCTACCCAAATTCTGGCCACATTCTCACTAACCCCCAAAACTAAGCATACAAATACATAAGCAGCATCGACAATCGACTCAGCCAAGAAGTATCATCTCAGAGGGAGGCAAGGGTGGTTTGCTAACGTCTGGTACAGCTAGGACTTTCAACATAGAACAGTCCTCACAGAACCCAAAGCAGCCATTTCCTGTGTGTGTGTGTGTGTGTGTGTGTGTGTGTGTGTGTGTGTGTGTGTAGGGGTCTGAGTAAGAAATGTCCGTCTATAGTATATGAATTCATAAAGTAATCAAAGGTAAACTTTACTACAATTGACTGCAAATAATCACAGCTTAAAATTCTTTAGTCTTAACACCATGCAAAAAATGCCCATATGGCATGAGTCCCCTAGGTGACAGTGTGCTGTAAGGTGACAGAGTGAGTCTACACAGGGCACGGACCTAATGTGGATACCAGGCTCCCAAATACATCTGGTCTCCATCAATCACCAAGAAAACAAATCCCAAAGGGCAAGAGACTAAGCTCTCATCTTCGCCTAAAATGAGTGGGGCCCGTTAGTCAGTGTTTACAAACCCAGGTAGTAATGTTCTTAATAAACTTAATTAACTCATGGACCAGGGAGTGTTTGGTCAGTGAACTGCAGAACTAAAAGGGACCTTAACGATTAGCTGTGTTCCACTCCCTTGATGTGCTGATGAGGTAACAGAGATATAGGCAAGGGGCCAGAGGGGCCCAAGATCACAGTCTGGGACTGGGGAGCACAGACAAACAGTCGCAGTCACCTTAGCTGTAGGTCGGGGACACCCCTACCTACACACACGTAAGGCCCTTCCCCAAAAGTGATAAAGTCCTAGAGTCACTATTGGGTTAGGACTGGGCATTGAGCTGAAGTCTCTCCAAATTGTCCCTTGGTTCTCACCAGATCCGTTGTGGAGGAAAAAGTCAATACCCAATTACCAGGAGAAACAACAGACCCTGCGCGCTGAAGTTACTGCCCCTGTGCTCTATCCGTGTGCAAAATCAAAACGTTTTCTCCAGGTTGATGGTGGGGTGGGGAGTGCAGGTTGGAAGGATGGGGCTGTGCCGATGTATGTAGAATTTGTAGCAGCTTTGCCTTATCCACGCAAATTCTACGTGTTACTTGGCCCCATCTTAAGAAGGTAACTTTCAAGCAACTCCGAAACAACTGGTCTCCCCCCACATCTTAGCTTGTACACACGAAGTGAAGTCTCAGCTTCTCCTCTGGAGAGTGCGTTACAGCTTGTCAAACTCTCTGCCCACAGAGCTAATGGATCAATCTCCACAAAGGATGGGCTCTTCTTCGACTTTATTCATCAGGGCCTCGGCCCCATCTGTACTTGGGGAACTCCCAGGCAAGGGCTATTTTCGATCCCTCCATATTACTGTGATTTGACTCGTCTGGGCGAGCATTTACACACACACCAACGCCTGTTCTGTTTGGTAAAGTGTGCAGCTTAGAGCTTTGAATTGTTTTATTCCAGCTGTATGCCGAGTTCCTGCAGGATAAGCAAGTAAAGTGCAAAAGCGTGCTTTCAAAGGGCATTCTTAACAATACAGAAAGGATGCCACCTAGAGCATTCCCAGAACTAAAACCAAAATAATGTCCAATAAGCATCTGCAAGGGCAACTCGTTAGGCCATGTTTACACAAAGACCTCATACCGTCTTGGTAGTAAAGATCTTCTCCCCACCTCTGTATGCTGTGTCCATGAAACTAGAAAGACACACATGCTCACACAAACACACGCACACTCACATTCACAAGGGTGCATGACATGGACACTGTAGCAAAGTCAAAAGCAGACTTTGGTCAGATAGACTTTGAAATACCAGCTCCACCACCTTCTTGCTATGTGCTCTTAGGTAAGTTACTCACTTAGCTTCCCTGAGCCTCTGTGTCTTCATCTGTATAATGGGTTTGCAAACACTTCCCGGAGAGTATTGCTGGGCGGTTTCAGTGAGCCCATGCCCATAAAGTGCCTCATCTAGAGTCTGGCCCATGGAAGCCACTGGATACAAGACAGGGAGGCCGCTTGGCCAGATTTGCCTATAGGGTCTAGAATTTTAACCCACTATTATAAAGAAGGTACCAAGTAACAGAGGGTGGAAACCCAAATGAATGAGATCCTTGGACAGTTTAACCAGGAAGCTTTTAACTTGACAGAATAAGAAAGTCCCAGTTATCTACCAATTTCTTAAAACACATTTTATGTCAGGCTGGAATGATTCCCATAGTAAGAACCAACACCCACACCCGCATATACATCGTTTTCCAAGTGTCTATTTATTACTATGTGGACACAGGATGTCACCAGTGAGCCACAGCCCCATGGAGGCGTAAACGGAAATCGACCTCGGACAGGAGGGGTCTCATCAAACTTGATTCTTATTTGGCTCCTTCCCAAAAGCAATGCCAAAACTTTAAATAGAGCTTAAAATGGGGGGGGGGGGGCGGGGGGCAGGAGGGCTGCATGTGCTCTAGACAAGGGAGAGCTGTGCATTTTGGGGAAATGGGCAGGAAGAGGTCTGCCGTGGTTCCAGTAGTCAAGGATGTGGTGGGTATAATTTTCCCTGCAAGTCCAGAAAGCATTAGATGGTTTCTGGAAGTCTCTGCTAGTCCTGTGATCTTGTGATAAATCTATCCTGTGTATTAGTTATGTGACATCTGCAAACAGTGGCACCGAGCCTGGGAGGCCCATAACCAGCAACTTCCCAGTGTTGCCAGGTCCAAATGCTTAAGTGTGTGGCACAAATAGCTAAGTTTGAACCAGTATAATGGCCAGCCAACTCTGAAAAAGGCTGAGGCACACACAGGATGGTTGGCCTAGTACATGTTTTTCCCTTTCTGATAAAAATTCACTTAGAATCTTCCTCTCCAAACCTATGACTCGCCACTCCCCCCTTTCCTTCACTGGATGTTCTAACCTCATGGAACAATCATAATTATCACCACTTGTTGGTTACTGTTTGCCTAGAAACAATCAATCCCAGTGGTGATCCAATTTTAGTGACTAGCAGGTGCGAGGAGAGAAAGGAGCAAAGGAAAATAAGTGATGCTTTCGGAATAAAGGAACACCCACACATGAAAGTGAAATCTTTCAAATACTTCTTTTAAGTATTATTTTTTTTAAATGGCAATAATGGCACTTAAGCTGCAAGCAATGAAAACAATTCCATCTCCTTGTACAAGGGTTGGTTGAGGGATTAATTTTCCTTTTGTTTGCAGATAGCAAGATTAGGCCTCGGGTCACTATGTCTACCCTAAGACACCCAAAGGGACAAGAAGCCCTGAGATGGAATGATGCCATGGTCCTCCTTGGTGTGTCTCAGACATGCAGGATGTCTATAAAAATTTAGGATCAGCTAGACAGAACAGCAAGCCGCCGGCATCATGCAAGGCAATAGTTTTGGTATTTTTCCCCCTCTTATCAAAACAAATTGTAACAGAAGTTCCACTGGAAAAGTGAACATGAACGTTTCAAAAGCCAGTTTATTTTCACCATTGCACTCACTGAGGAAGATGCATGATTTTTGCCTGTAACCATGCAGCGACTGAGGCTGAGTGTTCACCAATGCTTGCAAGTTCTTTTGGACTACCTGCCCCTGTGAGAAAGACAAAATTCAGTAGGCTTCTGTCATTGGTTAAGGTAATATCCACAGTGTGATATGTTTGTGATGTTTTTTTCTTTTGTAATGAGGAAAGCAATTGCACCTTTTAATATGTGTGCTCTGATCTGCTTCCAACAAATTCCAGGTGCTCCCGGGTCCCAAGGACATTCATTTGGAGCTTAGAAAGGCTAGGTATGCACTGAACGGTTTGTATCAAAACTGGAGCTCAGAGCAACATTCCAAAATGTCCACTCTAACCCAAGTTACAAGTACCACTTCACCCCCCAATCCAGTCCCCTTCTGTGTGCGCACATATCACGAACGGTAGGTTCAGGAAATGACTCCATTTAAAAGACACACCTGTTCCTTTCAGACGGCTGGTCTAAGGAATAGCTGCCCTTTTCTACCCGCCATAGCGGGGCGGCGCTTCACTGGGGCACAGCATCGCCTGGACGTGCCCTCGACCTCTGCGGCCGTGACCTCCTATGCCTGCGAAGGCTCCCTGGGTGTCCTGCGGTCGGTCGCGATGGAAAGAGAAGTCCTTGTTCTTTGATTCCTTTTGGCAGAGCAAGCTTTCTCAGTCGTTTATGGCACAGTGAAATAGACTCTTCGATGCTATGTAATTTCGGACTAACGAGAAGTCTTGTTTAAGGCACGTGTCTCAGGGTGAATTAAAAAAAAGACAACAAAAACAAAACCCACAACGCTCGGTCCAGTCCAGTGTCCTTACCGTTTAGCTTCTGCCTTCAAGTAACGCGTTGTCCTCGCGCTCCCTGTCTTTGGTGTCGGCGGGGACCACGCCATTCTCCATCTCGGCCTGCGGCTGGATGCAGTCCGTCAGCACGGCCGTGCTGGAGTGGTCCGGGTTGCACACCTTTTCCGCCTCCTCCTCTTTCTTCTCCTCATCCAGGGAGTAGTTCCGGAAGGTCCTGTAGATCTTCTGAACATCCTCGGGCAAGGTCCTTCTGATGTCCTTGTTCTTCCTCTTGGTGAGTCTGGAGGTGGACCCGAACTTGTTGATGATGTTGTCCTCGGAGGCTCCCTGCCCGTGTTTGCTGAGCTGCTCGGAGCCCTGCAGGCGCAGGTTGTTGGGCCGGTTGTTGATGCTGTCCTGGGACGAGGCCTTGAAGCGGCCCGCGTCCAGCGCGGCGAACACGGAGCGCTTCTCCGGGGAGAGCATGTCGAGCGAGTGTGCCCTCTGGTCCAGGCCCAGGCGCCGGCGCTCCATGCTGCGGAGGGTGGCCGCCCGCTGCAGCTTGTCGTGGATCTCCACGCTCAGCCGCCGCCGCGTCTCCCGGAACTCCGCCGTCACGTTGGCCTTCCACTCGGCCGCGTGCGCCTTGATTTCACCCACCTGGCGGAGAGACGGGAAAACAGCCGCGCGCTGAGGCATTTCCGCTCCGCCCCAGGCGCGCAGCCCTCGGGGGTCCCCGCGGGAAGGAGGCCGGGGCGGGGCCGCATGGCCCAGCGGGGAGGGCCGGGATGCTGCCTCTGGGCTCGCCCTTCCTGCCGCCTAGACACCCACCTCCGAATGGCTCGGGTCTAACGTGGCTCGGGAAGGCACACCTGCTGGGGAACCCGACGCAAGCTTGAGATCTGGAGACCGTGACTGAGGGAGAGGCGTTTGGCATTCTGGGGCAGAGGTCACTGTTTGGAGTCGGACAGGCCTGAGTTCCCGTTGTTTCCGCCCCCTTTTTAATCGTCTGGCCTCGTTCCTCCAGCATAACTCCGGGGCGGTCGTGCCTAGCTCACCGGGTTTTTTCCTGTTACGTGAGGCAGGCATGCATCTAGCTTGTTCAGCAGACACAAAGCAGGTGTTCAGCAGGTCCTTTGCCCTTCCCTGTCCCTCCACGATCGATCTCTATCTGGGTAAGGTGACCCACCTGTCCCAGTTAGCCTGGGAATGTCCCGCTTTTAAAAGGGAAAGTCCTCAGTCCTGGGCACACTGGTCAAGGTGGTCACCCTATATCCGGGCCGTGCTATGGCCTTGTGCTAACCCTGGTTTAAGAAGACCCTCCAGGGCACATGGTAACCAAATTTCCAGGGTCAAGGTGCAGGAAGGGGGCGTGTTCTGCCAAAGCCCACGGAACACACTACCTTAGAGTGAAGTTTTGCGTGAGGATCAATCCCAAATCTCTGGACTCTTTTTCAGCAGGGCTATTAGTTAAAGTCTCATGCTTTCCTGTACAGATGAGTAACTCGGATTTTTGCATTGAGGAACGTCAGTGTTTATGTTGTGGCTTTCTCTTTTGTTATAGCTGATTTTCAGCAGGTCAGTTAGCTATCTGGGGAATCAGACTGGAGAGTGCATTGACATGACTTATTCAAGCCAGGAAAATTAAAGCACTGCCCCCAGGAGTGATCTGGGAGACGTCTCCATTCAACAACGCTCTCCTGGGGCCTTCCACATCAAATGACCGCGTTCTGGGAAGGGAACAGTCACTCTTAAAGAGGCTGCCCCTCTTTGTGTTTCTTTGGGTTTTATCTCCTTTCCTTTCTTTAGCACTTTCCTTCTCTTTACTTTGCCCTCCTTCTTTCTTATTTCTTTTCCTCTCTTTCCAGATGAACTACGTGGACATTTTTTTTAAAAAACAGAATCTACCTTTCCTCCTTATGCCTTCCTTTTCTTGCCTCTGTGTAGGTTTCCATGCACATTTATTTGAGGAAGGAAAGGCTGTGTGCCCCTGGCCACAGAGATATACTTGTTTCTACAGATCTGACAACCAAGAGGGGGCATAAGTGTAAGGGACCCCTTGAGTTCACTTCCCCATGGCCAGCCACAGTTCAATAACTTCAGTCTCATACGGAATTGAGAAAAATTCACATATTTGCTGACTGGGGACAATTGCACACCTCCCTCAACTGTAATCTACCTCTGCTATGTTTGTTTGTTTTTCTTTTCATTTCTTTTTTAAAAATAAGTTGTTGTTTACTAGTCTTTCCAGAAGCTGTGGGCTGGTGGGTCATCAGATTTTCGCACCTGCCAAAAAAGGATCCAGAAATAACTGCTGTTCCATTTAGCCTGGCATTTAAAACAATTCCAGGATTCAAAACAAGGATGCCTAGGAGCCCTCCATTTAGTAGGACACAGTCTAGCCCACAGAATAGAGATAGGTAATTCTTAACACGAGCTTATCTGATCTGAGGAACATTCATAGAATCTGGAAGGGGGTCCTACCTCTTCTTTTGTCTTTTTGGACAGAACCCGTAGCCAGTCTCCGATCATACTGAGGACAGCTGCAAAGTAGGCAAGGCCAACAAGGATCCAAAACCACACTAGGGGCTTATACCACTCCCGGTAATTGATGCCAGCGTTTCCCCCTGAAAACAACCAAACGTTACTTTAACCAGGATCTAGCATATGGTCTTCGCAGAGCAAACATATCCCAGTCTGTGTAGCAGAAATGTTGTCCATCACCATCTAACAGCTACTAGGCTTGCTGTAATACACAATGTGACATCGGTGGGATGGCAAGGAAAAGACGTGTCTCTTCCCTAAAGTAGCCTGACCTGTGGCTTAACTTCCTCTGAATCTTGACCACTAACCATAATACTCGTAAGAAAAAATATTCAGTGGCCAACTTGATCCACCTAGTCTAAACCTGAGCTTGACGATGAATGACTTGAATTAGAGGACAACAGAGCAGGCCCAGTTGTCAAGTTTTTCTTAAACTGCCTTAAATTTAATAAAAATAAAATATCATTAAATAATCCTGAATGGTTTGGAACTCTTTGAACCATTTCCTTCTTAAGCACACATGCATTTACCAAGAGATGAGTAGATATATGGAAGTAATATTAGACTTAATGGTATTCCTGAGACTCGGACCCAAGCAATAGTGCTAACCAAGGGGTGGTGTTTACATGATGCTAATCCATAGGGTCAGTTAGACTGAGCAATTCGAATCACCGTGCTAGAACAAAAAGGGACCTTCAAGGCCAGCTAGTTCAATCCCTTTACAAATAGGGATTACAGTAAAAATCCATCAGACCAAATTGACTAGTTGCCTGACTGCATTGACTGGCTGTCCCATTGAAAGGACCAGTCATTATTCCAAGTAATTAGCCTATTTATTCTAAGGCCTCCTACAGGCACTGCCTAAGGTAGCCATGCAAAAGGGATTCCAAGCCCAGCCCCCTCTCCTAAAGAAGTAAGGAGGCGCCATGAAATAACTACCAGCCTTGCTCTCACTCTGTGAGATGTCGTTGCCCACTGAAGCAGGCAGGTGGCCATTTCTAAGACAACCAACTTGAGCCATGGATTGGTAATTACGGTACCACATGGTGAGTGATCACTGGACTTTCCCACTGGGGCATGTTTGTAACCTCATCTAGCATCCTTGAATCCATACTGAGCTCTTATGGTATCAAGAATACCTCCCAAAGGCAGCTGGGCAGACACTGTGGCTTGTGGCTCTTTTCGGGGTGACCAAACCCACTTTGCAACGCCGCCCGCGAGGTCTCCATAGCTACAGCCACTTCTTAAAATTAGAATTCCAAATTTTGCTAAAGGGCTCTGTGGCAAACCCCCCTCGGTTTGGTGTAGCTGCCTTGTTTTTCCCTCTCAGGCAACTCTCCCTGCTCAGCTTTCTCTAGGATACAGTTGGAGTTTCTGCAACATTAAGTGGGTTTTGAGGTTCATTTCATCTCTGCGCTAGGCTAGAGAACTCTGCAGCTTTCTCCTTGGAGCTATCTAAAAATAAATATTTACCTTCACAAGTCACCATCACCCAAAAAAGATTGTCACTAGGGCGCGCTAGCGAACAAGGCTGCCTGTTCCTTTATCAGCTGCTAGCCTGGAATGCAGAACTCAGTGTGTGCTCCCAGTCAGGGTCCAAAATGCTTGTAATGTTGTTAGACTGTCCTAAAGTGAGTCAGCTACAAAATAAACCAGCACTTGATCCTGCATGGTGATCGATGTTCTGATCGATATTTCTGAACTGATGCCCTGTCAAATCACAGCAACGATCAGCTCTTGTTAATGTATCTTTTTAAATGACGGGCATCCTTCCCTTTTGCTCTTAAAAGTATTGCCAAAAGGTTGTGACACCCTTCCAGTGTTCTAAGGCATGCATTCTTCAGACTGGTCTATGTAAGCCCTGGAAACTGCAGTTTAGAAGGGCCTGGTCCAATTGCAGTCAGCACCGTGAATTATAGAAGACCCGAGTCTGCAGAGACTTCAGGATGAAGGAAATATGGCTCTGTAATCTGCGGTGAGTAAGGGAATTAAAACAGTGCTATGCAGGGAACCCTGCTCAATATTCTGTAATAACCTAAGTGGGAAAAGAATTTGAAAAAGAATAGATACATGTATATGTATAACTGAATCACTTTGCTGTACACCTGAAACTAACACAACATTGTTAATCAACTCTGCTCCAATATAAAATAAAAACTAAAAGAAAAAAAAAGAAAGGTACTCTGTGGGAGACATACTTACAGGTACAACCACCGTTATCAAAAACCCATGGGGAAAACATGTCCATTTTCTCTCACCCAGTTACAACAAAAACAGACTTTAAAACATTCCAACAATTCTACATGTTTATCTGTAGATTTGCCCATTTGCTCCATTAAAATCTTCCATTGTTAAAGATCATTAAAAAAAAAAAAAAAACAGTGCTAGTGGCAGTCACACCCTTACCAGGTAAGTAAACATCAGGTCAAGTGTGCTGGTGTGTGCTACGTGGTCACAGCCCATGGTGGCTCATAAGGATAAATAATAAATTTAAATCACAAGTAATTTTTTAAATCTCATATTCCCAAGGCTGTGCTGTTTGTGCCCCAGATGAACAGATTGACAGATGGAACTGAGCGCTTGGTTAGAGAGCAGGGTTTACCATAAGTGCCCTCCAGAAGACAGTCCTCCAGACAGGCCAGTGTTAGCACAGGGGGCTGTGCAGTACAACAGAGTGCAAATGATGCTTTGGGGGACTTAAAGATGTTGGTGAGATAGCTCTAGGATTGGGATAGCTCTGGGATTGGAACCTCAGCTGAGTTTTCCCACCGTGCAGCTATGGATGATGCTAAGGAATTAACCAGACAGTGGTCCTCTTACTTTCCTCATTTCTCTGTGTGGTGTCTTTCCAGAGCTTCAGGCCTCTCGTCAAATGGCATCAAGTGACCTCTTGCCCAAGCTGAGGGGCTGCACAATGGTTGAGCACTGTGCATGAGGAAAGATTGGTGGCGTCCCAGGCCTCGGGCTCTTTGTAAACAATTTTTAATCACTTTGACTTTGCAGTTCTTAGTCCTTAGCCAATAAAAAGGAAGAAAAAATTAAAACTGCTCTTTCTACAAAGTGGACTTCAGTCTTCATCTTCCCAGTTGGAATAGCTACAAAATCACTCCAGAATTAACCTGGAGATACCCATGCACCTGCTGACCAGCCTTCACATCCTCTCCAGAATTTGCTGTTTTCCAGATTCCGGGAGAGGAGATCCCTGTCCTCTATAAATGTATAACTTATGATAGAGTTGCTTGGTCAGAGTGTTCACTTCTTGAAGTAGAAAATGATCAACTCTCTGACCACCTAGAACTATTCCATTAGGAAAGAGAAGGATGGCCTCCTCCTTCTATTCCTGCCTTCCTACCACACTCGGAAAGTGGTACACGTAAGAAGTCAGATCTGATCTCAATTTTCAAGCTCCCAGTCCCTAGCTGAATTTGATGGTGGTTTTCTTTTGCTTCCTTAAGCACAGTTCATTGGCATTTATTTTTACAATGAAGGCTATTTCTCCTATATACATTCATGCAGAATCCATTATAATATTATATTCCCTCGGGGCGGTTTTCAGTTCCTGGTAGTCACCTGAGTCTTAAGTCTTGCATCCGGACATGCCCAGGACAACTTTTGCAGAGACAGTGGCTCTCACCTCAGCGTCAGGCAGCTTAATCTGCAGATCACTGCAGACTAAACTCTATGCTAATTTCTCCAGAGTTTCATATTTGCCACTTGCTAATACAGCCTTTATCAGTTGATTCAAGGAGCCTTAATACAATTCAGAAGTCCAAAATCCAAAGAGAAATTCATTTCACTCATAATTCATATGGTGATAAGGGCAATCTGCAACCTGGGGAGGGAGAGGCTGGCTTCCTTTCAAGGCAGCAGCCTGCTGCTGTTTACATCGCACAGGACCACGGGTCTGAAACAAGCCTGTGCACAGCAGCAGTGATGCTGAGCCTTTTTCATTTGCTTCTCCCGCATCTTTTCTCATGGTTTGGAAAAGCACTGCCAACAGAATATTTTCCCCACCAGGGACCTGGTAACTGGGATGCCCAGGGTGCTTACCTGCCACAAAATCACCAAAGCCAACCGTGGTGAGAGTGACCACCACAAAGTAAATGGACTCCAGGGCCGTCCACCCCTCAATGTATTTGAAAATGACGGCGGGGATTGTCACAAACACAACACAGCCGGCCAAGATGAACAGGATAGTTGAGATGACCCGGATCTTGGTCTGACTCACTTGCTTTTTCTAAAGAACAGCGAAAGAGAAAGAAAGATAGGCAAGTCAGCTCCATCACCCTGGATTCGGAAGACAGAGGTAGAGAAGAAAACATCAGTGGCTTTGAACCTCTCTTTGGTCATGGGCAGTTTTGTGAGAATCTGATGAAAGCTGTGGACCCTCTCCTAGACAAATGCACATTCAGAAGTTTTCAGGGGGTCTAGGGGTCCTTGGGCAAGAAACCCCACTTAGCTTGGGGTTTAGCAAAAGAATCATGCCCATGGAGTCCAGAGATAGACTGGAGGCACACTGGTGTCCTATTGAATGGCACTCAAGACAACACTGGCATTGCATCTAAACTGAATAATCCCTTAAGGTCTTCTCAAAGCTCCCAATTTGCCATTAGAGGCTGTCATCAGGGGACCCTAGCACCATTACTCAACCAAAGCCACATACCATCATAAATATATATTTAACATCAGAGTGCCTGGACCTTTGTACATTGCCTAGATTGAGTTTCTGCAAAAGTACACATTTACGTCGTGGAAATCCTCACCATGTGATCTCTTTTCTAGTCGTTGCCTTCCGGTAACTTAGAGAGCAGAGAACCTCCAGAGTACCGAGAGAACTTTGCATTCATACACCTCATTTTACAGATGCAAAAAGAAGCCAACAAGGGTAAGGAGCTTGTATAAAATGCTGCTAATTAAGGGCAGAGCCAAGATGCGAATTCTGGTGTGATCTCAGTGTGGTGCGCAGTGATGGAAACCGACTTTCAAGTTACTCAATGATTCACCAGTTCAAAGTTGCCAGAGTGCTCCCCTAAGGAAAGAAACCAGACTACCCTCCGTGAAGAATAGGCCTTCCTGATTCCCCTCTAGGAAGGAAGACTGAGAATAAAAACTTGTCACTGAGCGATCTTGTTACTGTCCAGGAATTCCTAAACTTTCATCCCAGCAGGGTCACATCAGCCAGGTTTCCCAGGACAGAAATGGTCAAGAGAGATTCTTCTACGATCAACCACTCAGCTCGACCAGGAAATGCTAGCCAAGGCGATGACTAGGTCTCCAAGATAGGAAGGTTGATGATGATTCTGTTTCCCTTCCTCTCATTCTCCTCTTCCTCCTTGACTTATGGAGACAAACATCAGTAGCACCTCTTCACTGGAAAACGCCAAGGGACAAAAGAGCTGGAAAAGGAGTGGAGAGGCTGCTCTTCTCTGTAATCATGCCTCAAAACCATCCGTCCCACCTGCCTGGGGTCCTGAGTCCCAGGCATGTTCAAGACGGCAGAATGGAATGGGCAGGTAAATGATAGGAATAGTGGAGAATATTTATTTGCACAAATCTCAATCAGCACTATTTACACTCCAGTTCCTGGATCAGTATATTGCCCTAAATATTCGTAGGAAAAGCTAAAGACATACAATCCTTTATAAAAAGGAGTCAAGTTCTCTAACTCATAAGAGAGTACTCAGTATATAAAGTGGGAACAGGAAAAAATAAATTGATCCATGCTTTTATATAGTTCCCTCCCCATCTCCTCAGAAAAGCCATCAGAAAAAAAAAAAAAGATAATTTATTGATATTTTTGAAACTGCATATGAAAATACCATTTTTCCACAAATGCAAGTACTGTGACAAGATAAATTACCTGAGAACCACAAGGAATGTTTTACCCATTTCATGAATTTCCAAATAGGATATTATAGAACTTTGAGGGGGCAGTTAAGGCCCCTCTGAGAATCCAGGAAATTGTTATTATTAGCCTAGCTTTGTTTGTAAACATGTACAAAACTCCAAAGCCCAGAAAGAGATTTTTACCATAGATCATTAAGTTAATCTAATTGCCGGCAATGGGAACATCATTTTCTCCCTCAGTAAATCGTCCTCCTCAAATGCATAATGAAATTAAAGTGAATTAAATGTTTGTGAGACACTAGTTAAGTCAGAAATTAGGATGCGAATGCAACTGCAATCCAAATGAGGTTGAGATTGGCAAAAGAGAGCAGCATGTACGGAGGAAGCTGGAGACATTCCCAGGCTCCAGGAGGTGGGCAGAAGGGAAGATGGCACCGGACAGCATTTGTTTGGTAGAGGAGAGGAAGGTGTGTAACAAAGGCTAGATGGTGGAGTCTTAATTGCATTATCTGTTGGAGAGTTTATTTGCAAGGTAAACATTTCACCACTTCTCACTGCCCAAGCCAACCAACATGTCCCTGGGCTGCTTCCTCCAGACATCCTAGGGTGATGCTCAGAGAATCCTTGGAGAATTTAGTCATCAGAGTATTTTAGGAACTTACAAAATCAAGTGTCTTGCATGTGCGTGCGTGTGTGTAGGTGTATGAAATCGCGTATACCCATACTTCACTATAAAAGGAAGAAATATGGGTGTAAGATTTTGGCAATATCTGTTATTCTGGATACTCATGTTTTTGCTGCCCTCTAGACACTTAAAAAAAAAAAAAAAAAGAACAGTTGCCTTAATTGAACATTTGAAACTGTAGCTTTCAAGCTGGAACCACAAACACGTCATCCAGTGATCTCTGGGCTTCTTACCCTCATTAGCTCTGCACCCATTCACTACTACGGTAAAATGGTGTTTAAGAACTTGGCGTCTAGGGGCAGCCTGCTTGAGACACATCCCATCCCTGCTGCTAAATGACTGAGTGACCTTGGGCAAGATTCTCAATTTTTCTGTGCATCAGTTTCTTCCTCTAAAAATGGAGGTAAGAGAATCCACCTCATAGGATTGTTCGGAAGATTAAATAAGTGTGTAAAAGCTCAGCGCACTGCCTGCTAAATGCTTGATGATTGTTAGCAATCATCTTTGATGTAAAAGTTCAAGGCTTTCCTTAAATGTGGACATTCCCGGATTTAATGTTGCCCTTTGCTACTGAGGAATGGTCCCTCACATCTGGCTTAAGATAATCTTTGTTTAGCTTCAGGTGGTCACTGCTGGTTTTCCCTTCCTGGATAGATATAATTACCTCCTTTTCAATAAGAAAAAAGTCCTCATTCTCCCTTGGTTCCTTTGTGCTGACTCGGGACTGAGCTCTGAGACAGTCTCAGCTCACAATCTTGGAAGTTTTTTTATTTGCCTTTTAATTAATTTCCCCCAAGTTTTTCATCATCCTTGTGAAACTGACAAGAATTGCCTATAATGGTTGTGGTGTCAGGAACCAGCTGCAGAGGGTCCCTGAAAGGCACAGCCCCTGGGTTCCTTGACCCACCCCCTAACTCCCCCACCACTTAGGGAGTCAAGCTGTGTTTCCATGGTGGGGTTGCTAGGCAAAATCCCATTGCTTATTTACCAGTAGGCAGAGCAGCTAGCAAAAAGCTTTGTGAGAGCCCAGATCTGACTGAGCTAATGTGTTTTTAGGCTAACAAAACTGTTATCTGGGAAGAGATGGTTTGATACAATATTTGGGCAGAAGTGATAGAATAGTTGTACATATCTATCCAAATCTTGTTTTCACACTTTTTTGATTAGAATAGATGATGTGGTTTTTCCTTCTCCTTATGCAAATGGTATCATGCAATACTATTTCCCGCGTCCGATTGGCACTAACTGTAGGAATTTTTGAGGAACTCAAACCACACCTCCTGTACAGTTCTTTTAGTTGTCAAAATTATGTGCAATTGTTCCAAAGAGCAAAATACATTTCATAAATAGGAGGCAGGGGAGCCAGCTCTAAGAGCTCTCCTTTGAGAGAGGATTCATGTGCTGACAATTCTGGTAGTGTTTACTTGTTTCAGACCTCAGAGGGCTAAGCCACACATCCAGTTCTCATCAAGCATAGTGGTCTTCCCCTGTTTGTTTACTTCCACAATCTTATTTTAGAGAACAAGTATACTTCTATTCATTTGTGGGCTATTTCTTTTTTGATTTTTTACCCCTCTCTAATATCTATTCTTCTTTTCACTTTTATGAGATTTCTTAGAATTCTGAGATTAGCAATCCAGATTGTTGTGTATGGCTGAGAAACTGTTTATTTGCTGTGATTTTTAGCCAGGACATTGGGGATTTTATTCAATAATAAAGACACTGCAATAAAACCCTAGGACAGGAGCTAGACATGCAGACCTCTAGTTTATGGTTCAGTTTTGTTTTGTTGAAATGCAAACACATCACCATGGTAATACAATTGAACTGAGAATGATTTCTCAAAATGGAAAGATAATAGGAGCTGCCTCACAAAAGAGGTGACTTTATTTTCTGATACTATTACGTTTTTCACAAAGATTTCTTTTTTAAAAGTCCAATTCTAACTAGTGGCTTCAACATCACAACGAATAGCCGCCGTGTAGTACCAGCAATTCTATGAACTATGAGGAGAGCTGTTAAACACCATTTGCCTATAATCTCCATGGCAGAGATACTATAAACACACATTAGTAAGAATCGTGCAGTAAAATCTCCGTGGAGCCTACTGAAAATGTCCTACTCAAAAGCAGGATAGTATCTATACCAAAAAAAAAAAAAAAAAAAAGTTATATCTAACATCTGACTCTGAGCCACGTTGCAGCATCCAACAGATTTTTGGCCAGTTCAGTGCTTTGCTGGTATGGCCATGCAAAGTTTTTGAAAAAGCTTTTGGTGTATACAATTAAATTGTTTTTATCACTGAAATGCCAACATAGGTGCACCTGGGATGAAGAAAAATTAAAATCCAGAAATAATCATAATTCTCAGCTGTTCCACTCCAGGAACAGTTTAATTAAAATCTTTGAAAGTTTTCTGTTCAAAAATTCCGTGGCTTTTAACATTTGAAGATAATTCTCTATTGGAACACAAGATTTTTTTGCACTTAAAATTCAACCAGGTAATTCATTCAGCACATAATTATTAAGAACCTTTTACATGTCAGGGGTTGTTCTAGTTGCAAGGGACACAGGAGTTAAAAAGAGAGAAAGTTCCTTCCTCATGCACACGAAGTCTAGTTGGCTGGGGCGGGGTGGGAACATCTGAGTCTTTGGCCAAAAACAGTCTTTGTGGCGCTGTCCATGGTGCCCAGCCCTGGTCTGACCATTGAAGGCAAAGTTATTACCTAATGACATCCCAGTGATTAAAAATATCACCTGGTAGAGAAGAAAGGAATATTCTTGTAACTATTGTAAGTGGAATACAAAAGTGTGCCACCTGTAATAGAAGATGTTTGGATCTTTGTTAGCTAAGCACTCAGAAACTATGTCCCAGAAATCAGAACAACACATAAGTGATCACACCAATGGAGGAAACACCCAGCTGTAACCGTGGCTGAAGAATGTTCCTTCTCTTTAATTGAGGTATGAAAGGCAGGCCCATGGTAAGGAGAGGAGGATGGGGACACCTCCCGATGAGCCACATCAAAAGAATAACTCCTGGCAATCCTGATAGATGCCACACCCAGCTGCTCACCTATCCAAATTCTAAATTTATTTTACCCAGATTTCAGCAGCAACATGAACAATGTTCCCACCCAAAAATGCCCTCTCCACCATCATACACACAAGCATATAATAATAATACTACAGTAACTAGGCTACAGACAGCTGAAAGGTAGACTCACTCTTCTCCCTCCCTTTGCTAACGAGGGTTCAAGGTCATAGTTCATTGGCCAAACAGTCCACAGCAGTCAAGACACAAGAGCCCCCAAATAGAAAAAGTGTTGCTTCCCATCCCTGCTGCTTTTTCCCTTGTTCATGGGGCTCCACACGCTGTAACACACAGGCCTCTCTCCAGCCTCTGACTCTGATGCAAGAACTGAGAACTCAGCCTCTTCCTCTCTTCTTCCTTTCGGGAACAAGCTGCCCTCAAGAAGTACCCCCTTGTGATCTCCTGTCTAATTCTCAGGTTGTATTAGGAAACCCATTTTTCCACAAATATAAGCCAAATTCTCCAGTGTTGAGGGGACATAGTAACATTAGGTTGGAATCTGTCATCTCCTTTGTCTTATTTCTCAATTGGTACATACCTTGGGTGGGAAAGAGGGGATGCTGTTTATTTGGTTCTTTCAAAGACCCCAATCATCTCAACTCTGTTACCATGTTTTTTCTTAAAATTTTGGCGATAGCTCAGTAATTATTCCACTATGAAGGGGGGAAGGAAGTCAGACCACGTACTGTGGTGCAAGTTCTTTTCAAAGGAAGGTGAATTCTCTTCTTTAGATTGTGGCCCCTCACCAGGAAGGAACACATGTAACAAAAGGGGAAAAGAAAGAGTGAGATTACAGTGGGCCTCCTGCTAAGAATGCTCTCCTAAAAGAAGATAAGGAATTGGGAAAGACAAGTCCTGGCTGGAGCTGTCTAGGAGAGACAAGAACCTTGCCCAGGGTCTGGCGGGGGGGCTTTGGTAGGGGTGGAGTTGGGGAGCAATGATCATAATGCAGCCGCCTAACACACAAGGTAAGTAAAATGCTCACTCGCCCCACTGTGGCTTATCAAGGAGCTCCTTACTCTTTCTCGTCCTTCCTGGCATCTCTTAGCCATGTCACTGTTGACTGGAACCAGCATCTAAGAGCACTCAGGAAGTATGGGAGAGAAGAAAGCCTTCAAATGCCCTCACCTTGGGTATGAGTAGCCCAGAGAGAAGGCATCTGTGAGCTTCTGGTGGGCTTCCTGGAATGACTGTCTATATGTCCAGGAATCAAGATAAGTGACAAACAAGCATGTATTTTCTGTGGCCTTATTTATCTTGCCTGTTGGAAGATTTGAAGAAAGCCCCCAAGATCAGCCAGATTTAGGTCAGCAGCTAAAAAAGCACCTGGATATTATTGAGTCAATCTCTGTAAAAATTCCTGAGTTTTATTGGGGAAGTGGTGAGCAACCCCTTTCCCAATGGTTACACCCTTTCTTTCCTTCTTTCTTTTTAGACAGATATTTGTAATGAAAGCCCATAGGGATGCTCATCCACATAAAACTATAAAGAATAATGAAATAAGCATTAAGAACTCATATAGGGAAAAGATGTGTGAACTACAAGAGAAAAAAAGGCAATGAGAAGCAAGAAAAATTAAGAAAGCCTTTGAGAAGGATGAGCATAATTGAGAAAAAGACTTTGGGGTATAGAAAGCAGAGATGGAACAATGGTTTAAGAATTTTGGGGGGACTTCCCTGGTGGAGTAGTGGTTAAGACTCCGTCTGCCAATGCAGGGGACATGGGTTCAAGCCCTGGTCCGGGAAGATCCCACATGCCGCGGAGCAACTAAGCCCATGCGCCACAACTACTGAGCCCGCGTGCCACAACTACTGAAGCCCGTGCGCCTAGAGCCCATGCCCCGCAGCAAGAGAAGCCACCGCAATGAGACGCCCGCGCACCACAACGAAGAGTAGCCCCCGCTCACCGCAACTAGGGAAAGCCCACGCACAGCAATGAAGACCCAACACAGCCAAAAATAAATAAATAAATAAATTTATTTTTTAAAAAAAAAATTTTTTTTGGAGGTATTAGAAGGCTTTCAGCTGGGCTTGTACCTCTCTGTCTGAGAAACAAAGAAAACAGAAGAGAACGAGATATGCTTGAACTTTTGAGTTAGACTGGAAACAGAGAAGTTTAAACAAGAATGGAACACAGCTTCATAGAAAGTCACCCAGAAGTAAATCTTATACTGGGAAGCCCTGCATTGAGGCAACTTGACAGAAGCATCCAGAACAGAGAAATTTTCTTTAGCAGAATATTTCCCAAGCTGTGAGTGAAGTTGAATCCTATAACTTTTCTATTCTTTCATTCAATAAGTATTTATCAGGCACTACTCTCCATCAGTTACAGGGCTAAATCCACGGGTGAGAAGAAACAGAATGGCCCCCAGCCTCACAGAGCTAGTCAGGGCAAGACAAACATTAAATAATCACACAAGCAAGTATATCATCACAGCTTGAGAGAAGTGCTATGAAGGGGGAAGAATTCACTGAATGAGAGAGTGTAACAGGAAGAACTCTGACACTGTTTGCCTGTCCTGTTCGCCCATATATATGTAATACCTCAAGATTCACCCATGGTAGTAAAGGGGGTTACTGCAAATGATTCAAGGCAGGACACTGGTGCTGGAGAGAAACAACCCTGCAAGGAGGCCAAGGAGGTGCTAAGGAACTCAGACTTGATGTACTTTTTTGGTTGGTTCCTGCTCCTGACAGAATTTTCATTGATAGCCTCATGGCAGAGTCATCCAAAGTGGGTATCTCCACATCCTGATAGACTTGTCCTCTTTGTATCTTACTCAAATTTTATACAAATCCCTCAAGGACATTCCAAGTTCCAAGTGTGTATGCATTGTGGGCAAATAAATCCATAATTCATCTGTGTTTATTCATCTATCATTCTTCCACGGTTATTAAAGAGTAGCATTGTTCTTTAATTTGATTAGAATGGATTTCATTAGAATGTGGATTTGATTACTGGGCCTGCGTGTCTGGAGCCTGTGCTCCGCAACAAGAGAGGCCGCGATAGTGAGAGGCCCGCGCACCGCGATGAAGAGTGGCCCCCGCTCGCCGCAACTAGAGAAAGCCCTCGCACAGAAACGAAGACCCAACACAGCCAAAAATAAATAAATAAATAAATTTTAAAAAGAATGTGGATTTGATTAGACATGACCAGACAGAAGCCTACTGGTATTACTAAATGAACACACACAATAAATGTCCCGGTTGTTAGTTAATTGGCATATTTTTTTTCCTTTTAAGATAATTAAGTTATATACAAACCCTTTAATGGAGCTTAATGTAATGACTAAAGTATACCTTCATCTTTCATGAAATGACTGGCCTGTTTAGCTATGCAAATGATAGCAGGCGTGGACATCACATGCTCTATAAGATAAAATAGTAAACAGTGGTCCACTCTTAGGTAGAAGTTGTGTCTCTGCAGGTAATAATTTCTTTAGAAAGGTATTCTCTTTAAACTACAAGTATTCTCATCTAGTTTTAGATGACTTCAATCCTGCAAAGTGTTTAGCAGAGACGCATGCTTTATTTGAACAGTTCTCCACAGAAGACCAAAAGCGGACACCCCAAAGACAATTTTTTAAAAAGACATCCAGGCCTCCTGATGTTCTCCTCATGTTGAAATGGACTTGGACCCACCCTGGTGACACACAGCCTGCAGTGTGCTGTTCACGACCATCGTGATGCTGCTGAAGGCCAACTAACCACCCTATTATCATGTTGTGATGGAATCAGATCACAGGGCATGACCGCTTTAGAGGACACCGGTCATTCCTTTCTGTCCGCCCATAATCTGAACCCCCTTCTTCTGTTTGGTGAAAGGCAGAGACCTCCTCCCAGCACAGAAGCTGAAGAATGCCAGGTATTTTCCCAGCCTCCCTACTACACTTTCCCAGCCTCCCTACTACAAGGACACAAGCATGCAACCCAGGCTCCCCCAACCAGAGAGACGTAAGTCAGACTTTGAACCAGGCACTACTGAGCGGATGTGGCAGAGTGGATCATGAAGTGTTCACCTGAAGGTTTTCTGCGTTTTCCTCCCTCTCTTTTCTCTCTCTGGCATCCCAAAGGCCATTCCTAAGTGAGGGGTGATGATTCTCAGAGGCATCTTACAGAACCACTTCTTCATCTCCCAGAGACTAGATAAGACTTGGCTAGGGATGGAGACAGAGAGGGGGCAGAATGGCCACTCAGCCTGGAAAGGGAGGAAGGAGGGAGGGACTGAGTCTTCCTAGGGTCTTCCAAGCACAACCCCCAGTGTGCAGGACCAGAGGCAGAGAGGAAGGGATTCGTTGTAGAGCTCTCCCCTAGGGTGGGCACCACCTGCTTCACCACTTGTGCACAGCCCACCACCTGCTTCACCACCTGTGCACAGCCCACCTCTCATGAGTCCTGGATCCTCCTAAGTCTCTTCAACAAAGACTGAGGGGCTTGGACACTGAGCAGGGTAGAGATGTGGAGGGGAGAAACTTGCCCCTGATCAAGGTGGAGTTGAATAGGACCAGATGGGGGCTTCCATGGTGCTGGGCAGGAGCAGGAGGGGGCAGGCAGCAGTGAGCACACCAGTGGTGTTGTAGAAAGAAGCATGGACCATGGGGACTCCGTTCTGGGACTGTAGCCCCAATGGTGGTCACGAGGGTGGTTCTAGTAGCAGCATCCAGGGCCCAGAATCAGTGGGGTCAGCAGGGCTGGCTGCTGTCTGTGCCAGGCAGACATAGCAGTGACTTCTTTCAGGTCTAGTTCTACAGGTCATTGTTCTTGGCTGGGTACCTTCCAAGTATAGGTCTCCATCCACCTCAGGGATGTGAGAGCTATACAACAGCCTTTAAAATTTTTTTCTTTTTTGCTTAACTTAGCCATAGTTGGTTTCTCTTGATTCAGCTAAACTGCCACTCCTGGAGGTGAGGGTAAAACTGGCTTCAGCCACTCGGAGGCGGGTCAGGGACATAGCCCCACAGGGTCCCCTGCCGCCGCCAGAATTCTGGACTCCAAGATCAGCCAGAACTATAACCAGATGTGATTTAACTGCTTTGGGTAATATCTCTCTGACATTCCTAAATCTTCAGAAAAGTCTTCTTAAAAATTGCAGCTAGTTTCGGCTGTGGTATAGAAGAGGCTATATCCATTCCTGGGATGAAGGGTTATAGGGAGAGTGGTGCCAGCCTCCTCCTCCAGGCCAGCAGGGCAGGAGCAAGTACCAACCAAGGCAGAGGGGTCTGCCACCTGCAGGAGGGGGCCAGGAGCATTGCCAAGAGTGGTCCGTGGTTAGAGGCGAGGTTGGTAATCTGGAGGGGTTGATGGGGGAGGACACAGGTTGTGGTCAGGACAGATATGGGCACACATGAGTGATACCCCCTGCAAGTACTAGAAGAAAAGACAGCTGGGAGGGGCCTGCTGGGGTGCCAGTGAAGCAGCAGGCATTAAGGCTACATATAGATGCAAAGAGAAAAGACTCAGAAGTACAATTATCAACGTCTTAATGGTGGATCTCTTTGGGCAACGGATTTTCATGTGATTTTTTTTTTCTCCTTTGTACCCTTCTGTGTTTCCAAAGTCTCTACAACGACGATCTATTCCTTTTGTAACCTTTACAATGAAAGAAAAGGAGGAGAGGTGGAGAGAACGAGAGGGAGAGGGAGAGGAGGAGAAAAGGGAAAGACAGAAAGTGCTGACCGTGCTCACAAACACTGCAATAGTTCCCCAGAGAAATAGCACGAAGCCCTGGAAAACTGTGCAGTTTGTCTTTCTTTCTTTTGGGAAGGGGGTGACAACCATGCCTTTGAGGGAAAACTAGAGAGAGAAGGAAAAGTAGCTACTCCCTGTGGTAAAGTAAGAGAGATGGGCCTTGTCTGAGGCTTCAGAATCCCAGGGACGGTTGCCAGAGGTGGCAGTGGAAGCTGTGAGGACGTGGCCTTGTTCCAGTTCAGTAATTGCATCCTGCCTGCTGCCCATGCCACCTCCCCTCCCTCCAGAATGCGGCAACCCCCTTCCTGAGCAAAGCTGTTGAGGAGCCCCACTGTTGGCAAGCATGTGCCATCCCGTCTCATCTATAACTCCAGTTATTTTTGCAGCTTACTCTCTAAAGGGACTGGATACTTTACTGGTGCCCAAACACTGCACCAATCCATGCTTCTGTGTCTTTTTCAAGGTGGTTCCATCTGCTAGGATGTTCTTCCCTTTTTTAGGCTTGGAAAAGTCCTGTTCGTTCCTCAAAACACAATTCCGACATTACCTCCTGCAGGAAGCCTCTGCCTTGTCAGTTACCGTGTCCTCTTCCCTGCCGTCTTTATTCCTTGCAATTCACCCCGAATTGCCGTCTTCCTGCATGTGTGTCTCCCTACCTTTGCATCCCAGGTGCCCTGCACCGTGTGTTTTTCTACACTTTCTGCCTCTTTCTTGGCACCTGGGGAAAATATGAGAGCAACTGTTTAAGGTAAACTGTTCTATGAAGGAACTAAAACTATTCACCCAGCAAGAGATAAAGTGTCAGGAGTTTCTAATGTAAGTTGCTCATAAGAGTATATATGACAGGCACAGGCAATGGACATACGCACGCACGCACACAGGACGTTTTTGTTGAATTGAATTGAATATTAACAGCACAGGAACTGCCTCAAGTCGAGAGTCTTGACCTTTGAACATGGCCATTTACACAAGAATAGAAATTATACATGTATAGTCCTGAAAGTTACACAGGAGCTTCCTGGAAGTCTTTTTTATAACCCCGTTTGGTTTATAACACCTGAGGAGGTGACTGGTAAATCTGTGAGGGTGTTTGTGGTCTCCTGGCACACAGTAGGTGAGGACAAGAATGTTTAGACGTCCTATAATACAAGAGTTAGTGGCACAAAGCAGAGGATTAGCCCAAATTTACTGTGAGTTTTGAACAACCCACTGAGAAAAATTTATGTGTATGTATAATTACCTGAGCTGAGAATGTAACTCCCTTTTAGGTATACACACACACACACACACACACACACACACAATTTTTTGCACAGTTTCAATATAGGCTGAATTTTATAAAACTGTGACTCCAACATAAACTGCAAGAAGGTTGAATTTTGACGAGTTGGAACCTTGTCAAGAGCTGTTCTCCATCTTGGAAAACCCCATCACTGGCAGGAAAGTCCCTTGTGGCAGCTTAGTCACTGATACAACACACCTGGACCAGCCTCTGCATCCTACATGTAGATGCGAGGGTCTCACTACTTCAGTACTTCTCCTGGGGATTCATGACCAAGCACCTATTACAAAAACATGATTATTTTATTATAAATTACCTTCCTTTTTTTTTTAAATTTATTTTTATATTTATTTTTGGCTGTGTTGGGTCTTCATTTCTGTGCGAGGGCTTTCTCTAGTTGCAGCGAGCGGGGGCCACTCTTCATCGCGGTGCGCGGGTCTCTCACTATTGCGGCCTCTCTTGTTGCGGAGCACAGGCTCCAGACGCGCAGGCTCAGTAGTTGTGGCTCACGGGCCTAGTTGCTCCGCGGCATGTGGGATCTTCCCAGACCAGGGCTCGAACCCGTGTCCCCTGCATTGGCAGGCAGATTCTCAACCACTGCGCCACCAGGGAAGCCCAATTACCTTCCTTTTATTCCTCCTTCATCTTGTAGCTAGAAAATGGTGTGTAGGTAAGTTGTACTACCTATGAAATTCGTTTCCATGTAGTAAAGGGGCAGTAATAGTTGCTCTAAAAGGGCTGTTGGGTATTACAGCGATGAGAACCACTGAGAAAGTTAACTGTACATTGTATTTGAGGTTGACTTGAGAAGTCTGTAAAATCACACTTACAGGTGTCTCTCGATAAGATAAAAGTCCATGTGCAAAAAGCATTATCAGGGCACAGCTCCCCTACTGGACTGCCCTTTCATCAAAATAATTGCATCTCAAAGGTTAAAGCCGTTTGTTTTTTTTCCCATTGACACTTATTTGCATGCGATACTACTTTTGATTTCAAGGGCATTTTCTATATCAAAATGTATGAGTCTAGTCATGCTCACTGACTCCTTCCCCAGGTGTGGGTGCTGGGCCCTGCGCTGGAAACTGTGCTGAACGGGCAGACAAACCTGTCCTCACAGGGCTGATGGGGGTGACAAGAATCAAACATGAAACTCAAGATTCAAGGAGATGAATGTTACCTAGGCATGTAAGGTGCTATGGGAGTACAAGGTGCTGACCTTATTTAGGACTCAGAAAACTCTCCCTGAAGAGCTGACGTCTATGCTGAGAGCAGGAGGAAGATGGGACAGTGTTTGAAGCATCATAAATATCACATGCAAAAATCTGGAGATGAAAGAGGGTGGCACTTCGGTGCAAACACACAGACCCTTGGAATTTCCCCTGTGAAAGCAGAGATTTCTCCCCAAACACGATCATCAAGGATCTTACTCTAAGAAAGAATGTTAACTGTGAAAAGCTTTAAAAAATTTTTTTAATAATTTTTTTGAAGCATAGTTGACCTACAACACTTATATCAGTTTCAGGTGCACAATATAGTGATTCGACATTTCTATATGTTACAAAATGATCACCACGATAAGTCTAGTTACCACCTGTCACCGTACAAAGATAGTCCAATATTATTGACTATGTTCCCCATGTTGTACATTTCATCTCCATGACTCATTTATTTTGTAACCAAAATTTTGTACCTCTGAATCTCCCACATCTATTTCACTCATTTTTTAAAAATTCGACCACTATGAATTTTTCACAAAGTCTGGTTGGTGAATTCATTTTTTTTGTTGTTTCCCTAATAATGGGAGAGAATCTGAATTCAAGACTTTTCTAAAAATATTATTAAAACTAAAGGCATGTGATCATTTTTTTAAAAAAACTAGAAAAGAGACAGAAAGCAACATGCCCATTTTTCAGGCAGGGCCAGTCTCATCCACCTTCCAACTACCCCTAGTAGAGGCTCCCAAAAGCAGGTGTCACATGTTTATCCGGCCATCTGGACAGGTCTTCTTCCTCCTCTTCCCTGGAGAAAAGGTTGACAAGCCTCCAAAGGGGAGGTAGAAGAGAAAGACACCTACCAGAAATACAGAATCAAAGGGCTAAGGACAACTGAGACTTTTTTCAAGAGCAGCAGAGACAAGAAGAAAATAGCGATGTCAGGAAAAGGATGAAAGCCAAAAAGAAAGTGGTAATAACACTGCCAGAGCACCATATGGCACTTAGATGGCGTGCATTTCATTTTAAATGTTGATATTTGCTTTCTTGTTAGTTTTGGTGCCAACTCTGTTACCGTCCTTGATAAAATTCATTTTGAAAAAAATCACACAGAAGCTTCTGTGCCCTATCCTTAAAATCATACATAAATTCCTTTGCTTTTTTTTTTTAACTGCATGCTCTAGAGTCCTGTTTCTAATTGTTCAAACTAAAGTGCAAAGCATTGATCGAATCAGAAGGGAATGTCCTGGTGACTGATGCGAGATGCCCATCACATTCATTTGTGCCTATTCAGCAGTGAGATGGAAGCTGGGGGAGGGGGAATGTGGATGGGGAGACAGCCAAATATTAATAATAATAATCTGACATGAGCCCTTCAACCATTCCCCAGGCTCAGGTAGAAATATTGTTGATGTTTTCTACAGTAAAATTCATTTCTGCCAAGGAATGGAAAAAAACCAACCCAAGGGACATTGTTCAGTCTAAGTGGAACCATGGTGGCAAGAAAGCAGTATCTAAACACCAGCACAGCAAAACCCATCTTCTGGGGGGGGTTCCCCCGCTGATATCTGAGGAGCCGTTTATCTTTGGGGAGGAAAGCCTTGGAACTCTTCGATGCTTTATAAAAAATATGTACAGGTCTGTGTGTTCAAGACCTAGTAAGAGCACATGCAAGCTGAGAGGCAACCAGCATGTAGCTAAAATAAATTCTTTTTCATTCTTCGATTTTCCTTTCACCAGCATCTATCTATGTGGTGGAATATCATGGACATGTCTGCGTAAGCAGTTGCAGCCAGTGAAATGCAGTCAAGGATGAAATGCACAACCTCCCCGCTTGCTCAGATGGAACAGCAGACCTTCTGGATTCTTCCTTTGCTGAATCATGGCCAGTGCATCTTTTCCTCCCAAGGCAATGACTAACGATTGAAGCTCTATCCCAGGCCCACGCCCTCCTGCCCATTGGATTCCCCCTGTCTGTTACTGCCCTTTTGCCTCCATTTCTCCAGCCCTACCCACCTCCACATCCATTCCAGGAAGGGTAGCACTGAAACCTGCATCAGTAAGCATCTCTTCTTCAGTCAGGTTTGTTGGGGGGGGGGGGGATGCATAGCCTACACTCCCTGGGTGTGTGAAAAGGAATCTGGTTCATTTCTCTTTCCTCTCCAACAAATTCACCATCGATACTTATTTACTGAATGCCTCTAAAGCACTTAGCACTGAGCAGGTACCAGAGGGGTACAGAAAAAGAAAGGCAGAGTATCCCATAGCTTCAAAGACCTTATGTTTTACTTAAAGAGAACAATCCATTAGCTACACAAAACAGGTCCATCACTGAAAAAGTGTGTGACGTCAAATACACAAGCTAGAATTCACAAGGCCTTCCCCTGGACTCCCTAAGCTAACAATGTGCTTATCATAATAATGAATAACATTTATTGAGTGCTAACTGGATGCCAGGCATTGCTCTCAGGCACCAACTAAGTGCCCAAAGAGGTAGCTACTATTTTTATCCCCATTTTTCAAGTAAGGAAACTGAGGCACAGCCCGGGGTCACATGGCTGGTGATCAGGGCTTACGCACTGAGGCCATGTGACTTCTAAGGCCGCCTGCCCCAGCCCTGGTCTCACTATGGACACTGGTCTTCATACATGTCTGTTTTCTCCTTGGAAGAAGGGACTGTCTTTGTTTATGGCCACGCCCCCACCCTGTTGAGAACACAAAAGGCGTTATTTGATAACTGCTTATGAAGTTGACCTGGGGAGAGGTATAAAGGAGCAACCAGAATGGGGAGCTGGGGAGTGAATCATTATGAGGTGAAGAAAGGATTTCAAAGCAGCAGCGAGGCCAGGTGGAAACCAGGCGTCAACAGCATGTGAGGCCCAGGTTGGCCTGGTGGTGAGCCACCCTCCCTCCTAGCAGCTCTGGTGCATGGCCAGAGCTGAGGAAGCAGAGTGGGAATAAGCACAGGGACACAGCTGGAGGTGAGAGCGGGAGGAGGGGAGAGGGTTTAAGAGGGAGGCAGGGCCCAAAGCACAGCCTCTCCACTTTGCCCCCCATGTAACAGAATGACAGCCTTGGAGCAGCCCAGATTTCAGAGGACAATCAGATAGCAAGTTACCAAATGTTGTGTTTGTGGCCTATAAAAGTTGAAGAAAAAAAAGAAAAGAAAAGAACAAGTGCTGGTGAGGATGTGGAGAAATTGGTACCCTTGGGCATTGCTGGTGGGAAGGTAAAATAGTGCAGTTTCTCAAAAAATAAAACACAGAATTCCCATATGATCCAGCAATCCCATTTCTGGGTATATACCCAAAGGAATTAATACAGGGACTTGAACAGATACTTGTACATCCATGTTCATGCAGCATTATGCACAATTGCCAAAAGGTAAAGCAACCCAAGTGTGCATCGAGGGACAGATGAATAGATAAACAAAATGTGGTCTATATATACAGTGGAACACATCAGCCTTAAAAAGGAAGGAAACGCTGACACATGCCACAACATGCATGAATCCTTAAAGACATTACGTTAAGTGAAATAAACCAGTCAGGAAAGGAAAAGTACTATATGGGTCCATTTATATGAGTATCTTGAGCAGCCAAATTCATAGAGACAGAAAGTAGGATAGAGGTTGCCATGGGCTGGGAGGTTGGAGGGAATGAGGAGTTACCGTTTAATGGGCAAAGAGTTCCGGTTTGGGAAGGTGAAAAAGTTGTAGAGGTGGATGGTGGGGATGGTTGCACAACAGTGTGAATGCACTTAATGCCACTGAGCTGTACGCTTAAAAATGGTTAAAATGGTAAATGTTATGTTATGTATATTTTACCACAATAGAACAAAATAGACATAAAGAAAAAGCTGAAGCAGGCTCTAAAGTATCCAGCAAATTCCTGGCGACACCTTAAATGAAGAGACACTCACTGAAATAGTGACCATGGCCAGGACCAAGATATTAATTCCCTGGAAACAGTGCTGATTGAAAAGCCAGGGTTGCTCTGTACTTTCGTACTCAACTTTTCTGAGTATGGGAATCCCTTTTGAACATTAAAAAAAAATCCTCAATCCCCACACAATAATAGGACGTTTGGTACCCATTGATTGTGCAAACTCATAAAGAAAAAAAAAGCTACTATGAATCCAGGAATCATATTATTAAATGAACTTAAGTGAATTATTGATGACTACCCCTCTACGTACATTTGGGAAAGGGTAGTAAGTATATAAAGGAGACGTTATTTATTCTATCTACCAGTAATGCTTGATGCACAAAATGATGCTCTGATCCTTTAAAATCGCAGCTCAGGCCCCTGGGGACCCACCACCCACAGGGTGAGAACCACAGCTCTATCCTAACAAGAGACTAAAACTCAGCAGTAAACTTCCAAGATATAGTACAAAACCATTAAGTCAAAAATGCTATGAGGCACGAATGCAGCTCTCCTCAGAAAATAAAAAACAAAGCATTTTCTCCCCCAAAATACAAAGTGTAATTCCTCTAACGGGAATGCACGTTTCCTAGGCTCGATCAGTTTGGGCAGCCCTTCCTTACTCAAAGCCATCAGTCTGCTCTGCAGTGTGACCATACCATGCCTACCATGCTGTCACCCCCAAGGGAGCAGCCTCTTTGGGGTAAAAGTTCAGAACACCAGCACACCTCTCAGTAATGATGTATTCTAAACACTTTCCCTTTCCTAAAACAAAAAGTTCTAAAGCAACTTGGAATTTACCAATGACCACTGACACACCAGTCATAGACCACATACCCTGCTCCAGGATGGGCAGACTCAACGGCTCAACAATGGCATCTCTCAATTTTTAGGAACCTAATTTGTCGGGAGATACACTAGAGTGTTTTTTACTCGCTTGGCTCACAGAAGTAACATGAGGCTAAGTGTAAAAGAAAAAAAGGATTTTTAATATTGATAAATGTAATATAAAAAAGGTAGAGAGTTCTATAAAAGGGTAAAGGATTATTATTCTGTTGTATGAGTGTCCTCCAAAGGACCCAAACTATCCTGTGAAAATTGGTGATGAAAGGTGAACATGGGAAATCATCCACCTATTAGGCTGGTTTTATGATACTAATAAAAATGTGAGTACTAATAAAATTCTTGGATTAAATTCATAACTCAGAAGTACCTGGAAGTTTTAAAAACAGCTTACCATACATACTAAGGCATCACTGGACTTTCAGTAGTTCCAAAATGCAAAGGTATAAAATGTTTTCATCAATAAATCCGCTGGGATTCTAGGAAGTGACCATCTCTTCCATGGGCAAGACCTGGCAGGTAAGGAATACCCATATAAACGTTCCAGAGACCTTCCTCGTTTGGATGGTGGTTTAGGAAGAGCTTCTTCCACCACTTTCCCTGAGGTTAGGACTGAGTGAAATCTCCAGTGGGAATTAAGATCTTGATGTTGATGCCCTCAAACTCCAGGTTCTCAAAACTGTTGAGGCAATCTGATGAATCCAGAAAAAGAAGAATGCTTTTGGAAGACAAGACCAGCCACCTCGGCTCACCAAGAAGCTTGGCTTAGAACTGTATGTCCCTCTTATTGTCAACACCGAGTGGGCTGTACACAGTGGAGAAATGAACAGAAGAGTGGAGAACACAGTCTGCCTGGCAACCTGCCTCGCAGAGGTGGGCCCAAACCAGTCAGCCATCGAGACAGTACAAGCCCACTTTCACATTATAAGCCCACCTTCACATTAATCACACAGCAGACACGAGCAAGGGGGTATTTATTTAAGTCCTAGGTTAATCTCCAGGAGAAGAGAACACCAAGATAGAGATGTTTGCCATCGAGGAGCCAGATTCAGGAGCTAGAGCAGGTGCAGAGAGAAGAATCCGAGGCAATGGTCCAATTCAAGGTATCCATAGATGAGATAAAGCTGGAAAACTAAAACCCTTTGAGAGCAGATAAAGACAGGGCCAATATTAGCTTTTTTCTCAACTGGCCATCTTTGTCTGTCCTCAGGTCTTACTCAACCTTTCATGAAAGACTCTACTGAACCATCAGATGCTATCCCTACCTTACAAGAGAAAGAAGGAAGGAAGGAGAGTGGAAAAACTAAGTCTGTACATGCACATTGGGATGGGGCAATCTTGTTTGGAATCTCTGCTGTCACTTACGGGCTGGGTGACCTTGGATAGTTCACAGAACCAGTCCAAGCTTTCCAATCTCATAAAACTAAGAAGGCAAGAATGGTCCTTTGAGAGGGTTGTTGTACAGCTTACTCTAGGGAAAGCCCACAACCCAGCGTCTGGCATATAGTAAATCCTCAAACAGATGAGCAACTTATCTCCAGACTTCCATACTGAGTCCCAGAATACTCAGTCTGCCTCAACCAAATCCCACTAGACAAATGACAAATCCAAGTCTCCCTACAAAGATCCCTATATACAGAAGTTTATAAGTGAATGCCCATCCTAAAGTAACAATCAGATTCCCAGAAGTTACCGGTGATCAAAGTTGGCCAGAAAGAAAAAAAAAGAGTCTCTGTTCAAGCTACCTTAAAACTATTTAAATGGTAAATGCTATCCAGGCAGTATTTTAAGTAGTTATAGTTTAGGCAGATTTGATAGCCTTGCTGTTTATAGGAAACAGTGAAGATGCATTTTAAAGGCCATTAAAACCTCCCATGGTGGGCTTTCCTGGTGGCGCAGTGGTTAAGAATCTGCCTGCCAATGCAGGGGACACGGGTTCAAGCCCTGGTCCGGGAAGATCCCACATGCCGCGGAGCAACTAAGCCCGTGTGCCACAACTACTGAGCCTGTGCTCCAGAGCCCACGAGCCACAACTACTGAAACCCGCGCGCCACAACTACTGGAGCCTGCGCGCCTACAGCCCGTGCTCCGCAACAGGAGAAGCCACGCAGTGAGAAGCCCGCGCACCGCAACGAAGAGTAGCCCCCGCTTGCTGCAACTAGAGAAAGCCCGCGAGCAGCAACGAAGACCCAAGGCAGCCAAAAATAAATAAATAAAATAAATTTATAAAAAAACAAACAAACAGAAACCTCCCATGGTGATCCCAGATGGCAACAGGAAACACCAAAGGGACACTGGCCAGTTATCAAAGATAGACAAGAAAGAGGAAGAATCATATATTAGATTAGTCCCCAGTGGGCCAGCTAGAGAGAGTGCTGAGACGGTATGCCTGCTGAAGAGTAGCGGAACCAACTATCTTTGTGTATATCATCAGAATCAAGTCCCCAGGCATGTTCCCTTATTGGTGAGAAATGATCTTATTCCCAGAGTATAAAATTTCTAAAGCCCTCTTCAAGGACCCATCTGAGAGAAGAGAATTCCGAGTGGGAACAGCACTGGCATTGAAGAACTGGACAGGACCGTGGATGGAGACACCAGAGCTTGTGTGGAAGATTCAGCCAGGGGACCAGGGCCCACCCCTTGGGACCTGTGGGGCAATTGATCCCTTAAATCCCAGCAGAGTCATGGTTCTTACCTGGATGATTTTGCCCTCAAGGGGATATTTAGGAATGTCTGGAGATATTTTTGGCTGTCATACCGGAAGCACTGATGACACTGGCATCTAGTGAATAGAGGCCAGGGAAGCTGCTAAACTTCCTACAATGCACAGGACAGGTCCCATGACAATTATCCAGCCCAAAATGTCCATAGAGCTGAGGCTGAGCAAGCCTGCATCAGAGGAAGGGAGAAACGAAGGACCTTCATGGACAAACTGTGTCACGGCTGTGATTAAGAGATGCTGTGTAGTCTGTTTTGTGGATGTCACTTATATAGTTTGTCCCAAGTGCACATCTGGGACAATATTCTTAAATTAATTCAGCTGCTCTGAACCTGGTTGAGAAAGCTTTAAAAATATTTGCCTTCTGTGCGTTTAAAAACAACTACCTCGCACCCCCTTCTAGACCCTGAGGGGAAGTAAGAAAGCAGTTGTTCACATTAAAAACCAGGGTCTTCTCTCTGATCAAAATAAACTCACAATATTCATGTAACATTAGTCCTACTGGGTTATTTCTCAGGCATGTTTAATATGGTACACACTAGTGGGGGCATGTCATAGAGGCAGAAAGACACATGTACACACACATAAACACACGCAGACCCTCGGGCGCTCTCAGCCCACCATCTGGCCCTCCCCGGCCCCCCACTATTTAGGCAAGATGCTGGTGTGCATGACTAGTACCCCAACGAACTTTTCCACTAATACTAGGAATTGGAAATTGTAGTTGAACCCACAGAGCCGAGAATAATACCCAGTTTCCAAAACAAGGGCTTTTATCTTCTTGACGTAATAATAATTTTGTTATCCCCATTGCCGCTAGGGACTAGTTCAAAGACACGCTGTGAGAAACAAGTCTCCTGCCAAGGGTGTTCTTCAAAATCTTTCTTTGACTCAGGCCAGGCACATGGCAGAGGACTCCAGGAGTCCTAGGCTTTCTTCACCAGCCCCTTCCTGCAATCCAAAGTGATCAATTAGCCCACTAATTGAACATCATTACCAGACTGAGATTGTCATCACCCTGTTGTAAGCATTTGGTGGGTTCTAAAGTCCCCAGGTTATCACAGCACCGATAAGCCTAGGGTAACATGTTACTATTTGTCAGCTACACCCAGGCTCCTTTCGTTCCAAAGGCAAATAGACATTTCTGCTGTATCCTTGGGAGGGAGGCCAAAGAAGAAAAAAAGTGTCCCTTGGTTTTAGAGATAATATCAGAAAGCCTGCTGATCAGCCAGATAAAAAAAGGCAGCTGCTTCCTACCAGAGGCCAAAGTCCAGCTCAGAGCAAGAAAATGGGATCCAGTCCAAAATCTGACCAGGTTTCCTACAGTATCCTATCAAGTGACAGTCGGCCCAGCCCAGCAAAAGAGTCAGCCCACAGAAGGGGAAGAAGAGGCTGCCCACTTCCAAAATCTGCTTTGGGGGCTTCCCTGGTGGCACAGTGGTTAAGAATCCGCCTGCCAATGCAGGGATACGGGTTCAAGCCCTGGTCCGGGAAGATCCCACATGCTGCAGAGCAACTAAGCCCGTGCGCCACAGCTACTGAGCCTGCGCTCTAGAGCCCGCAAGCCACAACTACCGAACCCGTGTGCCACAACTACTGAACCCGTGTGCCACAACTACTGAAGCCCGTGCACCTAGAGCCTGTGCCCTGCAACAAGAGAAGCCACCACAATGAGAAGCCTGCACACCTCAATGAAGAGTAGCCCCTGCTCGCCGCAACTAGAGAAAGCCCACGCATAGCAACGAAGACCCAACAGAGCCAAAATTAAATAAATAAAATAAATAAATTTTTTTTAAAAATCTGCTTTGGAACCCAAGTAATCCCTGCTCAATCCCAAGTAATTATCCTTCCTTGCTAACTGCCCAGATTTCCTGCTGGAAACCTAGTAAGAATTATTTTTACTTTTTGTTATATAAATACTTATAAATTATCCCAAGTCCAGGCTCACTCACTCAACTCACTGTGTGGTTTTAGGCAAGTCACTTAACAAATCAGGGGCTCCATTTTTGTTGGATGCGATATGAGTTTCACTGGAGATGTGTTCCCCAAAGAGTGATCCATGGGCCACCTGTATCTAAATTCCAGGGCTGCTTGTCACCCTAGAGCGGAGCCAACAGGTAGTCCCAGGGAATCTGCACGTGACATTACTAGTACTCACCTATTTTCCCATCCCCTCCCCTTCCTGGAGATCAAACAATGCATTCCAGGCCCTCTTTGCAGTTGGATGGAGCAGTGTGACTTGTTCAGGCCAGTGGGCTGTGACTGGAGGCCAAAGCTCTGAAGAGCCATGCCATGCCCGGCTCTCTTCCCCTAAAAAACCCTAAAGTCTGGAGAATTGCCCAGGCAGCAGCAGACCTGGGGGAGGGGGGTGAGTAAGCTGGTGGTTTGTTAGGTATCGTATAAGTTAGCCTCTCCTCAGTCAAGGATCCCAAAGGCCACCAAATTTATCGATACGTAAGGGGGAGAGAGGGCGGCATCACTGTGAGTGGTCCATGTGGCCAGCAGTTGACTGACACCTGTGGCAGATGCTGTCATTTGCTTACCCCAACTTCTCCTTTGCTCCCAGCATTCTAACTTTGTTCATCACAGCCGGAGATGAAACATGATTCCTCTGTGCCTTGGGGTTCTGAAACTTTAGCAGGCATCAGAATCACCTGGAAAGCTTGGCAGACACAGATTGCTGGGCCCCAACTTCTCTAAGAATCTCCATGTCTAACAAGTTCCCAGAGGACGCTATTGCTACTGCTGGTCCAGGGACCACACGTTGAGAACCAATGGTCTAAATCAATCCACCCCATTCTCCTTTGTCAATTACTCACTTTCTTAAGCTCCCTGGCGGGTAGGAATGGTCATGCGACCCAGTTCTGGTCAATGAGACAGAAGAGGAAGTCTGCAGGGAAAATTTGGGGCAAGATTTTTCTCCCATAAAAGGAGCCCTTTTTGTCTTACCTTAAATGTGGTTGAGTAATCAGAGAAAGTCAAGTACTATATGATATCACTTATATGTGGAATCTAAAAACTACAACAAACTAGTGAATATAACAAAAAAGAAGCAGACTCACAGATATAGAGAACAAATTAGTGGTTACCAGTGGGAAGAGGGAGGGGGGAGGGGTGGGGGATTAAGAGGTACAAACTATCATGTATAAAATAAATAAGCTACAAGGATATATTGTACAATACAGGGAATATAGCCAATATATTATTGTAACTGTAAATGGAGTATAACCTTTAAAAATTGTGAATCACTGTATTGTACACTATATTGTAACCTACAGTATTGTATATCAACTATGCCTCAATATAAATAAATAAGTTTTTTAAATGTGGTTGAGTGAAAACATGCTATTTGGTCCTGAGGCAGCCATCTTGCAAACAAGGTGGTCACAAGCCTGAGGATGCAAAGCTAAGGTGCCAAAGACAGCAGAGCAGAAAGAGAACAAACCTGGGTATACGCGTGTGATATTGTGATTGAGAATAAGAAATATGTATTTGGTCTTGGTCTTTCCTGGCACAGGGCTCCTAAAACCCTTGGAATTTCCTGTGATGAGAGCCATAAAGGTTCTTTTGTTATGTTAATGAGGTAGCTTTGGGATCACCTAAAGATGGGGGTTGGTTACCAGGGAAACCAACGAGGAATACAGGGCTGGAACTTTCAGTCCCACCCCACCCCACCTCCAAACCCCAATTTCCCAGGAGAGGAGAGGGGCTGGAAGTTGACTTGATCACCAATGGCCAACGATTGAATCAATCACGCCTATGTGATGAAACCGCCATAAAAACTCAAAAAGGAGGAGATTCAGAGAGCTTCCAGGTTGGTGAACCATAACACTCCACATGCCACCATGCCAGGCCCCAAATGCCCTGGGGACAGAAGTTCCATTGTTTCTGGACCTCACCCTGTGTATCTCTTCATCTCACTTTTGATTCACATCTTTAAATATCCTTTGTGATAAACCAGTAATCTAGTGAATAAGCTGGTTTCCTGAGTTCTGTAAGCCACTCTAACAAATTAATTGAACCCAAGGAAGGAAGATGCTGTGGGAACCTCTGATTTTTAGCCATTCATCAGAAGCACGGGTAACAAGCTGGACTTGCAATTGGCATCTAAAGTGGAGGGCAGGCTTGTAGGACTGAGCCCTTAACCTGTGGGATCTGATGCTAATTCCAGACAGATACTGTCAGAATTGAGTTGAACTGTAGGACACCCAGCTGGTGCCAGAGAATTACTTGGTGGTGTGCGGAAAAATCCACACATTGGAATTGGCACCAGAGTCCTTAACTTGTCACTGGGAAACTGATGCACCAAACCTGAAACAATCTTCCTCTAGCCTTCTTGCTATGCGAGATAAGTAAGTGTCAAATTCTTAATCCACTGTAAATCAACATTGGGGGCAATGTCCATTTTCATGTGCACGTAGAAGGACTCCAGCTAGAGTAACACTCCATATCTCTACCCCCACTGCTCAGCCAGGCAGTGGCTTACCCAGTGGACTCAGCAGAAGGGACTGAGCTCCCTCAGCTCAGCCTCTTTCATCTCTTGTTTGAAACCCTCTGCTGCAGAGAGCTGCACTGTTTTGCTCTCTATGATGTAGCAAGGTCAGTGGAGCAGACCCTGCCCTCACCGAGGAGGCCTGTGCTACCAACGACCAAGATGGAGTGGGAGGCAGATTTTCTAAAATGACCAGAGAAGATGCCCCACCCTAATCCCCAGAACCTGTGATATGATGAGCGATTACTCCCATGACTCTGTCATGTTATAGGGCACAGTTCATGTTAAGATAGGGAGATTGTCCACGTGGGTCTGATCTAATCCCATGAGCCCTTAAAAGCATAGTGCTTTCTCCAGCTGATGGGAGAGCGCAGAGGGGAAGTCACAGAGATAGAAGAAGGGTTCCATGCTGGTTTTGAAGATGGAGGCCAAGGAATGCAGGCAACTTCAAAGGTAAGAATGGCCCCCACCTGACAACCAGCAAGGAAACAGGACTCTCAGTCCTACAACCACAGGGAACTATTCTTTGCCAAGACCTGAATGAGTGTGGAAGCAGATTCTTCCCCGGATCCAGAGCCCAGCCCGGCCAGCACCTTGATTTTAGCCTTTGATATCCTAATCATAGAACCCTTGCCAAGCCTGCCCAGACATCTTACCTACACAACTATGACATAATAAACGAGTGTTGCTTTAAGCATCTACATTTGTACTAATTTGTTACACAGCAATAGAAAACTAATACAGCAGGGAAATTCTTCTAATTCAGGGTGAAAATGGTTAGTAAGTCCTTTTGGCATCAAAGCTAAAGCTACATTCTCTGATGAGCTTATCAGCAATAAAGCTGACCTTTTAATCTCCATCTGACTCCTGTGTCTATTTCTCAATTAGCTCTGAACTCCAGAGGGGAAAAAAGAGTTTTCATTTATTCACCCCATAAAAACCCCAACAGTCGGGTATTCAGGAATGCTTTTGGCATTTCTATATAATACAATAAGTCTCCACAATTCTTTAAAATGAGGCTCAGACCTGGAATGGGATAGAAGAAACCAAATCATATCACCTCAGAATATAGGCACCTAGATTTTATATTTTCTCTTTACTCCACTAAAAATCCTCTCCTTCCTAGAGCTGAGAGAAAACACACCAGATGAATGGAAAGGCTTAATCAGTGAGCAGGTAAAAAAATAAATAAATAAATAAACCTTCCTCATGGGAACTAAAACTTCACAACCCCAAGCTTTGTTGGTTTGTACAATTTTCAGTTCTCAAATAATCACCTAAGGGTAACGGGCCTTTTAGATGTAGTTTAAATGAAAAGCAAAGAGCTTTGAGATTTTCCACCAAAACTGCATGCAGCAAGCAAACTGCTGCAGAATCAGTTGTTTGTAGTTTCAGGAAGTGCACCCATGTTCCTCCTGGAACTCAGGCACCCCTTCCACAGCCCCCTCCAAATGTTCTGCAAATGCATACATCGTGTGCTGCCAATTCGGTAATATACTGCCGCTCCTTCCTAAAAGACTCCCAGTCTTTGATGGCACTGCAAGGACCTGAGTGGGCCATCAGCATAAAAATGAAACGTGAGGGGCTTCCCTGGTGGTCCAGTGGTAAAGAATCCACCTTGCAATGCAGGGGACACCCGTTCGATCCCTGGTCGGGGAACTAAGATCCCACATGCCACGGGGCAACTAAGCCCATGCGCCACAACTAGAGAGCCCTCGTGCTGCAAACTACAGAGTCCACGTGCTCTTGGAACCCACGGCACAACTAGAGAGAAGCCCGCGCGCCACAAGGAAGAGCCCGCACACCGCAACGAAAGATCCCGCGTGCCTCAACGAAGATCCCGCGTGCCTCAACGAAGATCCCACGTGCCTCAACTAAGACCTGACGCAGCCAAAAATAAATTAAATAAACAAATAATAAACCTTAAAAAAAAAAATGAAATGAGATTTTGAAGGCTGTGTCCCAGAGTCCTGTGAATGATCCATTTGAGAGGCATCTTTAAGGGGAAGAACAGTCCTCTGTACTTGCAGTCAGAAATTCGTTATGGGAACTAAGTCCCCAGTTTCGGTAGCAGATGTCATCAAAATGGTTGCAACCTCTTCCCTCATTTAGAATACAGTAACCAAATTTTATTTTTGCTAAAGGGGGATTTCAAAAGCCTGTAGTCCGATCCTTTCTTTCTACAAATAAACTCAGATCTAGAGAAGCTATATAAAAATAGAAATGCCAGATCAGTCATTTCTCCATTTGACTCCTGTTCTTCTGAGTGTTTAATCCGCCAGATTCATTTTTCTCTAAATCAGAAGCCAAGAGGCCATGGCTAAAAGGGTACCTCTGAGAAGTTCAAAACTGCTCTTGGAGACAAGGTTGCCACATCTGGTTTAGGGAGACGAGCATCTGAGAAGCACAGAAGCTGAGCACTGATGGTTTCCATGGTGACCACGGGGCCCAGGTGCATGTTCTAATGAGGCCAGCCAGCATTTCGGGGCAAAGACTGTGGAACATTCCAGGAAAACCCCCATGTCACCGAGCTACTCATGAAATTTGAATGGGTGGCTAGCCTGCCAACAAGTGCTTCTTTCAGGAGACAGACACACAGCAGCACTGAACTCTGTGTCTGGCCCTGTACCAAGCTCTTTTCCATACATTATTTCATTTAATCATCACCCAGACCTTAAATTCAAATTCCATCCCATTTTGCCGATGAGTAAACTGAGGCAGCTCACCCAAGATCACTGAGCTTACAGAAGGTGGCTCTAAGCCAGCTCTAGTGCCTTATTCCTCCACTCAACTCTACCAGAATTTCTGAAACTGGTAGCTCTCGAGGGGAGAGCTACCTTGCATTCTTCTAAAGAGAAGTTTATGTCATGATTTCTTGTCTCAGAGGGGAAAACAAGCGCAGCCTTAGAACTTACCACTGATCTATCTTTGCCCATCATTGTCAGATTCTGAAAAAGATCTCAAATTATCATTTTTAAATATGAAGTCATCATAAGAAATAATTCCCTGAAGAAGGTTTGAAAGACTTGAGAATTATGTCAAAACTGAGAAAGAGAGCAGAAACGACCTTACACCTAAGTAAAACTAGTGTTCTGTTAAACTATGTGAACAGGTGTGAGCTAAAGGGCTTTGGAAACCCCCGTCCAATCACCTCTACTCCACATGCCTGTCACTGATGCCAGGAATGCCATCTGTAGAAAATAAATTCCTTGAGTTGAGATTTTTGTCCCTTGTTTAAAGGTGAGTATTCTCAAGAGGAAAAACCTAATTAAGGCAATAGCAATCATCAACACCTTAGTATGAATTAGTATGTTAGTGTACTACTGCTGATGGAGCACTCAGCAGTGGGGGGGGGGGGCACCATGAGGAGACAGATACATAGCACAAAGCAATGTCTAGAAAATGCAGGCTTCTGGAAGAGGCGTTAGAAGCCAGGATCAGCCTGAAGATGCTGTGCTTGGAAATAAAGTGAAGGAGCTCCAATAACAAAATGGATGGATTTATAATTCTCTACTTTATTGCCAACACACTAAGGAACCCATCTTCCACCTTTCATAAGAAATTGCGTATGCCTCACCTCTTCAGAAAATCTGTGTTGGTAAATCTATACTTAACCCTCTTGTGTTGTGATTCCAGGAAGGCCGACAAGAGACAAGAGTTTAGGCACAGTACCTGTGACTACCATGGCCAAAAATTAAAAATACAACCCTAACATTGAACTATTCCCTTAAAAGTGATAATGATACAAAAACACCCTGGTAATTCCTTCTGGATCCTGTCAGGCTAAAGCCAACTGGATCACAGAGGTTAGGGTTTAAATAGATGGCAGTACTCACTCGAAAGACCTTCTCCACTCTTGCAATGCTCTTCCCAAAAATGGTTCCAAGTTGGTCTCCAATTCCAGCCAATAAGAAACCAAAAAGTGGAATTCCAAAGATGGCATATAAAATGCAAAAGATTTTGCCTCCTTCAGTGCTTGGAGCAATATTCCCATACCCTGGTGAGAAATATTAAAAAGAGAGAGGGAGAATGGTGAGGCGCCAGAGAAATTACAGCACTGAACAAAAGAATCCGGACTTCTTAAAGGGTTTCTCCATTCCCCACCCCCCGTCCACTTCATGAGTTTTAGGAGCAGAACTTCATTTCCAAGGCCCTATAAAATTCAGAACATTGTTCCATTGCTTCTCTTCCTTCTCTCCCTGTAAATACTTTCAAAAGGATCCAGGTTTCCAGGATCTTATTGTGTTTCGTTAGATGACATTTTAGAAAATCTATGATCACCCAGAATTACATTTCTGATGGGAAATGGTACAACCCATTTCAGAAACATCAAACATCTAGGATGTGTCTGGTTTAGGGACGCTGAACACCTGAGAAGGGTTCAGCATTGCCTTTTTTAGATTTAAAGAGAGCTTCTCCCTTACAGCCTCATCCCATGGCCATCCCCTCCACCTGACAGGCTGTGGTTGTCTCCAGCATTTGCCTTCTTAGGGTGATGGGTGCTCCACATTAAGGAGGATGTGTGGTCCAGTACAAATGCAGAAAGGACCCATGGATCGTACAGCCCTACCCTGGGAAAACGGTAAAGAGTGGAGGAGGGAAGACTTCGTGCTCTTGCTCACACTGACAGCGATGGTTAGCTCTGCCCGGATCTCTTTTTCTCTTTCCTGGGAACTCCGTATCATCTGAGTCCTGCCTCTCCTCCCACCGACTTTTTTTTTTTTTTTTTTTTAAACATCTTTATTGGAGTATAATTGCTTTACAATGGTGTGTTAGTTTCTGCTTTATAACAAAGTGAATCAGTTATACATATACAATATATCCCCATATCTCTTCCCTCTTGCGTCTCCCTCCCTCCCACCCTCCCTATCCCACCCCTCTAGGTGGTCACAAAGCACCGAGCTGATCTCCCTGTGCTATGAGGCTGCTTCCCACTAGCAATCTATATTACATTTGGTAGTGTATATATGTCCATGCCACTCTTTCACTTTGTCCCAGCTTACCTTTCCCCCTCCCCATATCCTCAAGTCCATTCTCTAGTAGGTCTGCGTCTTTATTCCTGTCTTGCCCCTAGGTTCTTAATGACCATTTTTTTTCTTGTTTTAGATTCCATATATATGTGTTAGCATACGGTATTTGTTTTTCTCTTTCTGACTTACTTCACTCTGTATGACAGACTCTAGGTCCATCCACCTCACTACAAATAACTCAATTTCGTTCCTTTTTATGACTGAGTAATCTTCCATTGTATATATGTGCCACATCTTCTTTATCCATTCATCTGTTGATGGACACTTAGGTCGCTTCCATGTCCTGGCTATTGTAAATAGAGCTGCAGTGAACATTGTGGTACATGACTCTTTTTGAATTATGGTTTTCTCAGGGTATATGCCCAGTAGTGGGATTGCTGGGTCGTATGGTAGTTCCATTTTTAGTTTTTTAAGGAACCTCCATACTGTTCTCCATAGTGGCTGTATCAATTTACATTCCCACCCACAGTGCAAGAGGGTTCCCTTTTCTCCACACCCTCTCCAGCATTTATTGTTTGTAGATTTTTTGATGATGGCCATCCTGACCGGTGTGAGATGATATCCCACCCACTTCTTGCACCAAGGATTATCAGGTGCTAAATAAATGTTTGTTGGTGGAATGGATGTTTAAATACAAAAGAATCCCTTTATAGCCAGGTCTAGTCATATGTTATATCAAATAGTGCTTTGAAAACACCAACACCTGCATTCTCAAGAGTTCTGCAATTACATAAGTAACTCATGTCTAGTGAGTATTCGGCTTACTCTGTATGACGGGACTGAAGAAAGTGGTGCTGGAAGAAAAAGGCATCGGATTAGCACAAATTATACAGAGATGAGACTCTAAATTACTTGTTACTCACTTTCATGCCAATGAATCTTGCAATATTATGCTGACTAGTGTCTAGATAGTCACCTAACTATTCTCCCATATAGGGCAACTCATGTGGAGCCTATTTCTAAAGACATGCAAGAAGTGAGTTATTGGGCTCATGGCTTACTGGCATTTGGGGGATGCAACAGAGTAAAGATAATGTTGATGGTTGGTCCATCATTCATCCTCCTATAGGCCTGGAGAACTCACTGTTGCTTTCTGCCTTTGGGTGATGAGTCACCTGGTTATTTTCCCTTTCAATTTTCCAGTCACAATCATTCAAACCTCTTATCACAAATCAACTAAATTATAGCTTCTATTTCTTAAATGACTGTTCAGGCAAGCCTTCCTAATCTTGCATTTCTTTTACTCACCATGATTTTGATTTAATTGTGCAAAAAAAAAAAAAAAAAAAGGCTCTCAGAACTTTTTTCAGGTGTTTTCAGGGACTTGGACAAAATCATTTTGTAAGCATTTCCCTCTAGAATAATCCAATTTACATTAAGATGGCCCTATTAAAAAAGGAATAAATGTGCCTATACAGTTCCACTTTATGCAGAGTTATGGTGACTCTTGGAAATATTCTGGTAATTTGTGGAAACATTTATGACTCTTGCTTGATTGTCTCATAATTGCCTGATTACTGTCAAGAAATATAGGTTTTCTTTTAGTCTGAATATCTCAGAAAGAAGCACATTGCAGACACAGGCAGACAAACTGAGGCTTTGAACCTGCTTAATAGGCCTTTTATTAGCCCTAACAGGGGCTGCACCCCTTTCTCCAGCTTTTAGAGAGGATCTGCCCCACCACTTGGGTAAGGATTGTGCTCAGGGGACATTCCAGTGTCATCTAAGGAGCATGAGAGAAAAGTGGGAAGATGAGGCTCGAATATGATACCACCTCTTTCTACCTGGTTGGCCTTAGGCTCACTTCACCTCTCCAATCCTAGTATTAGAAGGGTTCAAGGACAATGCGGGGAAAATCAGTGAACTGTAAAGTGCTACACCAATGCAAAGTGTTAGTAGTAGTATTACAATCAGCTCCTTACTTGTTCAGTGTTTCGCAGACTAGACACTAAAATAAAATTAGAGCAAAGTTCTTGGGCACTAGTGAAGTAATATTCAAATTGTAACAGGGAAGAGCCAAATCTGACTACATGTTGGATCTGTTTCTTTTACTTTAACCTTTGCTTCCTGTTGCTTTTGTTCACTAAAAGGATAGTGTCTGTACACAGTGGCCTGCCTCAGGGAACCCTGCCCCTCTGCCTGAATGTTAAACCCAAGTGCCTTTGTTCAGGGAAACATCCAGACCCTGTCCACCTGTGGATGGCTGCAAGAAAGGAGAAATTAACACATCCCCACCCTGAGGCTGGCCATTTCAGGGAACATCTGCAAGTCTTATAGCCTTTTTACTTTACTTCCTCGTCTCCTCCCCCTCTCTGTTCTATAAAAGAAACTGGCATCCAAACCCCGATAAGATGGTTTATTGGAGACACTAGTCGGTCATCTTCTAAAGTCAAAGTCGTTATTCGTTGCCTCAGCAACTCGTCTCTGATTTATTGGCCTGTCGTGCGGCAAGCAGAGCAAGCTTGGACTTGGTAACAAAATCAGTCTTTAAATATATTTCAGGCCATCACTTCACATCAGACATAAAGTAATTGCTATTCTTGAGTAATGCTGTGTTTTGTGTGTGTGTGTGTGTGTGTGTGTGTGTGTGTGTGTGTATCTGTGTCCCCTGCCTCTGATGAACTATATGGAAAGACGGTTCTCCAGTTTGACCCTCAACCCTGTTACTCTGAGAAAATTCCAGAAGTTACATTTTAGAGCTTTGCTCTAAACAGGAGGCAACAAGAGGGCCACATTCCTGGATTTTTGCCTCTATTTGTACTGGGCCTGCTAGACTTCCCTGCCCCTCCTTCCAGAAGGCTTGATAGAACTTTGAAGTAAGGTACAACAGTGGCTCTAGAACTCGAGACTGCAGGGATTCCTGTTCTGATTCTTCCACTTACTAACTCTCAGATCCTGGGCAATTTACCTTTCTGCCTCGCTTTCCGCGACTGAATGATGGGGCTATTAATAGCACCTACCTTATAGCTTAAAGAGTTACATGTGAAGCATGAGTAACCTGTGGAGATTAAATACATGTGAAGCACGATGCAAAGAATAAGCCCTCAGTAAGGATCCACAATTATCATCTTGCCCCAGGTTTTCTGTGGGAAGGAATCGTTTCTAAGCTATGTGTCTCCAGGAAAACTAAGCCCCAGGAGAAAACAGGGTTGGTTCCTATTTTCCCTCTGGAAACTCCACTGTTCTCCTATAGCACCAGGACAAAGGACAAAATGCCTGTGCCCCAGGCTGGGCTGACTCATTGGCTTGGGTGGGCCCACAGCTGGATTTGGGTTGTGGGTATCCCTGGGGCAGCAAAGGCTGGGAAGTGAGAGGCAGCTGGTCAGGCAGAACTAGCCCAGGACGTTAGAATTGGATTTCATAAAGCAGAAGTCCCAGGAGCTCGTCCACCAACTGGCTTCTGGCCCAGAGAGAACATTCTCTTGTGAACGAGAAGGACCAAGGCAGTGCTTAGCTCTGGTCACCCCTGGCTAGAAAACAGCCCAAGCCCTTTCCAAAGAGAAAGCTGGTGTTTAAAGAGGACTTAGGCCTGAGTAGTGCACATGAAACTCTTCCATTTGCTGTTTACATGCCAAAGTCAAATCTTGGGCAAACCATGTGCTATTCAGCTCTGGTATTTGGTTTAGAGTACATGTTCTCAAAGCCTACTGTCTGTGCATTTATGGGCGTGTGGCCTGTGCAGTCACACAGAGCCCCACACTTAGAAGGGCCCCATGCTTGGTTTAATGCTCTGCCCTTGCCATTTTGTCGTTCTTAATCTTTTTTTTTAGCAAAAGACTGAATTTTCATTTTGCACTGGGCCTTGTGCCTTATGTAGCTGGTGCTGGTGAATAAATCTAAGCTCCATGGCTTACCGACCTTGAGATACTGAACAAGCTACTTGACATCCCTGGGTCTCAGTCTTCTCATTAGTAAAATAAGGCAAATAAGAGTACCTACCTCATGCAGTTAACGTGAAACTAAGTGAGATAACGCATGTGGAGCACAGTTCCCGGCACCTAGTAAGCACCCAGTAAGTGTTAGACGCAGCGACAGCTATTTCCAAAGCCATGGGCGAAACATCCAATCCAAGTGCTAGTCAAGTAGAAATAGCTGCCTCGGTCCCTTGGCAAGTACAGTTCTTAACTGAGGCCACCAGGCAAGGAACACAGTTACTGACTACCATCTGGGACCTGATGAGGGGCTCTCTAGGATATGGGTAGAGCCAAGTGACTTAATCCAAAAATGCCTCAAATGGAGAATTCCCTGGCAGTCCAGCAGTTAAGACTCTGCACTTCCACTGCAGGGGGCATGGGTTCCATCCCTGATCAGGGAAATAAGATCCCACATGCCACGCAGTGCGGCCAAGACAAAAAAAAAATGCCTCCAAGATGAAATCTAATTGCATTCCATAGTTGTTGGTGAGAACTCAATCATTTTCTGCCCTTCCACAGGTGATGGTTTGTGGGAAAGAATCTGCACACAGGAGTATCATTCCTCCAGCTTAGAAAAACTAGTTGCTGGAGACCCACCAGCAGAGTCAACAACTGAGGCAGGTGGGACTTTCTCACATCAGAATTAGTTACTGAGAAAGGAAACAGGGTGCACAATGGCCTCAACAAAGACAGCAGTCTAGTCTTCTGGCGTGGCTCCTGGTTTCGAGAAGAGCCTGAGTGTTCTCCCTTTTGCCATACACTTGTAGATCTTTCTGTATATCCTAGCACAAGAAAACCTTATTTAAAAAAAAAAAAAAAAAGAAGCTTTGATATTTTCAGATAAAAGGGACCTCTGATACTGAGTAATAACACTGCTTTTCAGGAAAAGACTATTATTCCTAAGATCTCTCTAACACGTTCTAAATAATGAGCACATTTTTTTGTGTCTGAATAGTACATAGTACTCAAGAGAGTCTTTCTGGAGAGCAATTTGGCAAGCCTTTAAAAGGTCGAGGCCCTCTGACACAGCAAGCCCTGGGGGATCTTTCCATGGAAACAGCCAGAGATGAAGATCACCATTCAAGAACAAAGATTTTCATCGTGATGTTACACTATCACAAAAGTAAAAACTGCGTAAGACTCCAGCAACATGTGATTACAGCATTGATAGTAGAGCCAGTGGAACCCATCAAAGCTTATGTTTTGCAAAGAACCTTAGGAAAATGGGAAAATGTTTACCGAATTATGTCACACATTATGTGAAATCAAGCAAGCATGCTAATGTATGCGTATTTCACGAATAATGAAAACGCTCCTCAGCTCCAGCGGCTCTACTGCCTGTGTCCTAAATGACGGAAAATTTCTCAGCAAGAACGGGAAGAATTAGCAGGCTCTTAGTTTTCTTATAAGCCTTGCTACCACTTGTGATGAATGAATTTACCACTAAATAATTGGGGAAAAAAACCTTATTTCCTCACTTCATTATTCTTACTAACATTGTACTTATGTTTTCTTTAGAATTCTCTAATGGTATGACTCTCTAAAGACCCTCCGCCCTGGAGTCAAAATTTAGCCAGCTAAATGGTGTTCAACTCACAACACATTATTTTTCAATTAAGACAAAGTGAGAGAGAAAATAGCATATTCTCCATTGAATAGAAAAGGACCCAATCTCTAACAACTAACACTGAGCCATGATACTGAAGCGGACTTGTGGTTTGGGTTGGGTTTTATTTTTGTTTGTTTTTGCTTTACGCTTGTTTTGTAGTAGTTTCCTGTTCAGCCTCCACCTTCTTTCATATTTTGGGAAAGGTCTCTGTCCTTTGCCCAGATATGACACAGTGTCCTGCCTCTCACTATAGAGGCAACAGCATCCCAGGTTGCCAGGACATCAGCATATGAACTTAGGGGCTTACCCAATAGGAAGCTCAAAGACTTTAAATCAAGAGCAAGTAGCCCAAAGAAGGTGGGAGATGGCAGCTGCAGTGGCCAGCAGGGTCAGGTACTGGCTATGAGGTCAGAGGATACTTACTGGCCTTCTGTGATCTCTGAGCCATAAGTGTGCATTGGTTAGAATTTTTCAGTCTTAGGCAAGATAAAACCCAATGCACACTCGCTTAAGAAAAAAGAGAAATGTACAGACCCCAGTAAATAGCACGATATTTAACATTTACTTCTTAATTCTTCATGGGTAGCTTCATTCCAAGCTCAAAGGATGCAAGCTGGACCCCGCTAATCACTCCTCTTTTGATACCCTGCTTCTTTACTGTTAGCTGAATTCTAAGCAGAAAAACCCTCAAGGGACGAAAATGAATGGTAGGGTCCCAGGCTTATCCTTTTCCCAATTTACATCCAGTAAGAAAGAGAAGTCACTTCCTCCAAAGCTCAAACAAAAGCCCAGGAATTGACTTGCTTATTGGCCTAATCCAGATCTCATGTCTGTCTCTAAACTCAGGGCTGTGGCCACGCACATGCAAGGCACTGGATTTCTTATTTTTATGGTTCTAATCTAATTTTAATTCACATTTTTTAATTTAAGTATAGTTGATTTATAATGTGCTAATTTCTGCTGTACAGCAAAGTGATTCAGTTATATATATATATATATATATACACACACATTCTTTTTGTTATATTCTTTTCCATTATTGTTTATCATAGGATATTGAATATAGTTCCCTATGCTATATAGAAGGACCTTATTGCTTATCCATTCTATATGTAATAGTTTGCACCTCCTAACCCCAAATATCCAGTCCATCCCTGCCCCACCCCCTTCCCCCTTGGCAACCACAAGTCTGTTCTCTATGTCTGTGAGTCTGTTTCTGTTTTGTAGAAAGGTTCATATGTGTCATGTATTAGATTCCACATGTAAGTGACATCATATGGTATTTGTCCTTCTCTTTCAGACTTACTTCACTTAGTATGACAATCTCTAGGTCCATCCATGTTGCCGCATTATTTCATACTTTTTTATTGTTGAGTAGTATTCTGTTGTATATATGTACCACATCTTCCTCATCCATTCGTCTGGCAATGCACAGTTAGGTTGCTTCCATGTCTTGGTTATTGTAAACAAAAGGCACTGGATTTCTTAGTCTAGACAAGGTGATTCTTCCCCTGTGGCCTGGGGGCCAAGTGTGGGGAAGGCGACCATTAGGGAAATGGTTATCAGGACGAGAGTGAGTAAGTGAATGGGTGCCAAGCAGCAGAAACTGAGTCATTTGCACGAACTCAAAGATTCCAGTGTAAGCACATTAAAAAGGGCAGAAGATGTTACACATCAAATGTTCCTCATTAGGCGGATGGAACCACCATTCCTCAGTTACATAACGTCATGTGGGTCAATGAACACAGTTGTTCAATAAACCAAGCCCTTGGGATCTTAACGAGTTAACACGATAAATGGGTGCACATCCCAATGTAGCTATAGTGTTTTTCAGTGCATCATATAGGCCACTGATTTAGCCATTTTATAAAAATAAGAATATTAGAATTTTCTTCTTTGTTTAATATACACTAATGTCTCATGGGTCCAATACTGGGCACTGGAGTGCAATTTCCAAAATGTACTTCTTGAAGTGGCTTAGACTTTCTCAATTTCAATTATTTTACTATAAATCCCCCTAAAACACATGACACATTTCCCCATCTTAATAACCAGACCGTTGAACACAATCTAACCTGACATTGGTCTTCTCTGATCTACTAAAGTGATGCCCTCGGGGGATGTTGAGGTGTATAGCACTTTTTGCCATTACACCAAATGGTGCCATGTCATCCTGCTTCCTTTGTTAGATGCTGTGGGATTGAGGACAAATATGACCTAATCTGGTCTGGAGTGTCTGAAAGGTTTCTAGGCCCTAGACTCACTAGTGTAATGCACACCTCTACTACTTGTAATAGTTGATCTTAATGTATTTGCAGATTTGCAAGCGTGAACCTAGTACATCATATGATTAAGAGGTTTTCTAAAAACAATTCTCTCTCACTCTAGTTTTCTTATTGCACATAACTTTCTTGATTGCACCGATGTAAAAATAACACAGGTCCTAAAGAGGAGGTCTATAACCATAAACAAAAACCTGTGCCTCTAAACAACGCTTAGCTTCTGAAACATGTGCCAATAGGAAGTCAATCGTCAAAGATGCATCCCCCAAAAAAGGCATACTCTCCATCACCAAAAAGTAAGGGAGAGGGAAAAACCTCCAAGAAGGCAAAGCTGGGCCTCAGAGAGCTATGAGATTTGAGAGATTTGAGCTATGAGAGAGATTTCCTCCCAAAGAGTATAAACAAATGTTAATGAAGGAATCCTCCCACTTCGAGGGCAGAAGAGTCTCCCACTGTCTGTCAACATTGCTATGAACCAGTGACTGTTGTGTGTCTCCCATTCTTCTGAAAGAGAATTTTTATTGTAGTGTGACTTCACTACTTCACTACTAAATGAGGGCAGATAACTCTCAAACTCATTTTCAGCAGAGCTGGGAGAGGGATGCAATCTACAGATTCCACCATATATGTAAGGATTACCAAAAGAAGATGAGATTGCACAGAAGCAATATGGGAAAATAATACAGAGAAGAAGTACAGAGAATGATAAGAGGGTCCATAGGTGGCAAATCTCAGAAAGTGCCAGCAAAAATCCAGTTATGAAAGTGAGTGTCTCACCTTGAACTTCAAAAAAGATATCCCTATATGTACCAAGTATGGAATGTAGGGTGAAGAGGGAGAGCAGCAGAAGCCCCCCTAAACTTGATCTGATCCAGAAAAACAGAAGAGGCAGAGCTATACAGAGAATAACACAGATGGGCCATATTTGCAGGAAGCACTCTGTCTCTTTGACAACAGGAAAGAGGAGAGTCTTGGCATGTGCTACCAGAAAGGTTACCTGCTTCTCCCTGCTCTCCTCTCCCCAGCCCATGGAAATGTTCAGCAGAGAGCTGGTCCAGGAATATCCAGTTCATTTGGCATCAAGTATGTGAAAAAGAAACTGGCACAGGGACTTCCCTGGTGGTGCAGTGGTTAAGAATCTGCCTGCCAATGCAGGGGACACGGGTTTGAGCTCTGGTCCAGGAAGATCCCACATGCCGCGGAGCAACTAAGCCCGTGCACCACAACTACTGAGCCTGCACTCTAGAGCCCACGAACCACAACTATTGAACCTGCATGCCACAACTACTGAAGCCCGCGCACCTAGAGCCCGTTCTCCGCAACAAGAGAAGCCACCGCAATGAGAAGCCCATGCACTGCAACGAAGAGTAGCCCCTGCTCACCATAACTAGAGAAAGACCACACACAGCAACGAAGACCCAACGCAGCCGAAAAAATAATAAAAAAGAAAAAAGAAAGAAACTGGCCCAGCATAAATATAAAGCTTCCGTTTTTTAAAAATGTGAAAGAGCAGCTAAACTTACCAGTGAATGTGAGACACTCAGCAGAAAAATGTTGTGCCAACCAGACGAAAATTGTAAACAACTATGAAGTAATCACCTCTAAGAATCATCACAAAGAAACCACAAAGATGCAAGAAATCAGGGAGGAAATGGTGAGATAACAAGTGCAGATGAAATGTGAGCTGAGCTAATAGAATTCAGGGAAAAAGTAGGAAAGAAAAAAGTCCCCTAATGATCACAAAAATGAAAACAAAATTGGAAGAAGCACATGGCAGAGTAGGTACTGTGAAAAAACAAAAAAAAAGAAGAGAAGATAATACTAACAAGTTGAAAATCAAATTTTAAAGATAAAAAGGAGTAGAGGGAAAACACTAGACATAGAAGACAAGCAAAGAAGTGATGATAGATGTATAACTGGAATCTCCAAAGAACAGAACCAAAATCATACAGCAGAGAAAATGTTTAAAAATAGCAATCAAGAAAACTTTCCTGAAATAAAAGGAACAAAACCTGGTAGTGTTATCAGATGAAAGATAAAGAAATAATCTTTTGAGTAGCTGAGCAAAAAGATCAAGTCACTTATAAAAGAGAAAAAATTGTCTGGCATCAGGTTTCTCCACAGCAACATAAGCATTGGGAGAAAGTGGAGATCCAACAAGACCCTTAAAAAAGAACATGTGAGTCAAGGGTTTCATTTCCAGCCAAACTGCCCTTCAAGTATAAGGCTACCATTTTGAACAACACAAGAACCCAGGGAATATTGCTCCCTGGAGCCATTCTTAAGGCAACTACCTGAAGAAGAGTTTCAGCCAAGCAAGTGATGGTGACAAAAGCTATAGCAAAACCATGATGAAAACCAGGGCTAGAGATGAACACCAACAATACTTAACTGTAGAACTATTACTAAAACAAATGGGAGTACCCAGGTAGCAGAACAGAATAGCAGAATGTGAAATATACACCCTGATGTTACAGAATGATACAATGAGTAATAATTGATAGTGGAAGAAGAAAAGAAGTTGAGATGCTGAGTAAGTTCCCTGACTGCATTATATATAATAGCTGAGAGCCAAGAGTTATTAAAGTGGGCAAATCTTCTAATAGAAGCCTAAGCATATTTCATAATGTAAAAGTAAACATTAAAAGGATGGTGTCAACCAAAATTGTGTGGTGGAGAAAGAGATGTCATCACCCATAATAAGGAACTAATAGATACTACTTAAAGAATAGAACACTAAGGTTATTATATGCGATTATAATTATAAAGTTAACCCCTATGACAAATCGTTTAATCCCTATGGCAAAAATACAAAACTCCCCAAGTATCAGAAAAAAGATACAAACAAAAATTGACAAAAGACAACAATTGGTGCAGGAAGGAAGTAATCATAGCTCGCCTTATGATCAGTTGTGAAGAGGAGCATTTACCTAGCAAAACAATGCAACTATTCACATTCATTTTTGATCTAATTAAACTATACTGGGAAGGAAGGAGGACGGGAAGAGAGCCCTTCTACAGTGGGGCGGGGAGGAAAAAGAGAACTAATTCCTCATCTTCCACAACAGGAAGTCAAGAAACCATCTCTAAAATAAAATTCGGGAAGTGTAATACCAATGTGACATTTAAAGACATGGAGATGAATATCAAAATAATCATGCAAAAGAAATGAAAGGGGTTGCCCCAGGGGAGGTGAAAAAAGAGGAGAGGGGCAGAGACTGCTGTTTTACGTAACAAACTTTGTAGAACACAGTTTGGCTGTTTAATGTATAACTTCAATAAAAAGTACACTTTTTGAAAAAGAATTTGAGCTCAGCTCATCAGTTCAGAGGTTCATTTTTTACCCTAACCTTTCCATGAGGTCCTTTCAAACGAAAGTTTCCCTAGTCTTTCATTTTGAAAAATGAAATTCTTCCCTCTGCTCTGCCTTTTATTGAAAGCCACCACACAAGCACTGCATTAATCTGAGTGTTTCATCAGCCTCCTTCGAACCTCCGGCTGCCATGTATTCTATGAGGACAAAATGTTGATTTTAGTGCCATTACTCAGGAGGGCCTGCAGAGGAAAAGATACTTGCAAATACATTGATACCTATGGTGGTGATGACAGTTCCAGCAAAGAAAAAGGCACTTCCGAGGTCCCAGTGACTGCTGTTGTTAGAAGAGTTTCCTATGGGGCTTACTCCTGCGTTGTCAGCGTCAAGAGCATGCTGCAAGGAAAGTGAGAAAGCATGAGGTTCAATGGAAAAGCTTACCAAGGGGCTTCCCTGGTGGCGCAGTGGTTAAGGATCGCCTGCCAATAAATCCAGGAAGATCTCACATGCCACGGAGCGACTAAGCCCGTGTGCCACAACTACTGAGCCCGCGTGCTGCAACTACTGAAGCCCACGCGCCTACAGCCAGTGCTCCGCAACAAGAGAAGCCACCGCAATGAGAAGCCCACACACCGCAACGCAGAGTAGCCCCCACTCGCCACAACTAGAGAAAGCCCGCGTTCAGCGACAAAGACCCAAGGCAGCCAAAAAGAATAAATAAATAAAATAAATACGTTTTTAAAAAAAGATTGCTTTAAAAAATAATAAGAAATGAGTGAACAAACTAAAGTAATAAATGTAGGCACATGATCTTCCCAAAGGTGTAAGAAAGCAATTTAAAATAAATAAGTTTATTAAAAAAAAAAAAGCTTACTAAGATTTCCTTGCTCAAGAACTTGCAATGATCTATAAAGGACTGGTTATGTGGATGAGGGTACGGTCATAAAATGAAATACTATTGTTACAGAGAAAAGCACAGGCCCAAATGGCACCACTTGTGCTAAAGTCCATGGTATCAAACCTGCACTTAATACCTGACTTTACTGCAGTTATGACCTTCCCCAGAAATGTAATCTTTTTTTAATATTTATTCTTTTCTTTTAGTGAAGTATAGTTGATTTACAATATTGTGTTAGTTTCAGGTGTACAGCAAAGTGATTTAGTTATTGTTTTTCAGATTATATTCCATTATAGGTTATTACAAGATACTGAATATAGTTCCCTGTGCTAAATCCTTGTGCTTATCTATTTTATATATAGTACTTTGTATCTGTTAATCCCATACTCCTAATTTGTCCCTCCCTCCCTCTCTCTCCCCTTTGGTAACCGTAAGTTTGTGTTCTGTGTCTGTGAGTCTATTTCTGTCTTGTATATAGACTCATTTGTATTATCTTTAGATTCCACATATAAATGATATCATGTAGTATTTGTCTTTCTCTGTCTGAGTTACCTCGCTAAATATAATATTTTCTAGGTCTATCCAGAAATGTAATCTTAATCAACCAGTCTGGAATTTTCTGGTCAGCACCAATGAGGCAGCCTGTCTCATGGACCTGCTCCATCCCCCAGAGGAAGAAGAGGCAATGTGCATGATAAAACCCCTGCTATTCCTTCCCCCCTCTACCCCCAAAGAAGATGTCCTGACCTAAAAAATAATCCTTTCTTTTCTTTTGATAATAGCTCCTTTGCCCCACTCTCTTCCTATAAAAACCTTCCATTTTGTACAACCCCTGGGAGGACCCCTCTAGCTGCTAGATGGGATGGTGCCTGATTCATAAATCATTGAATAAAGCCCATTAGATCTTCAAATCTACTCGGTTGAATTTTGGTTTTTGTTTTAATTTTTTGGCTTCGCCGTGTGACACGCGGGATCTTAGTTCCCTGACCAGGGATGGAACCCACGTCCCCTGCAGTGGAAGCGCCAAGTCTTAACCACTGGATCACCAGGGAAGTCCCTGAATTTTGTTTTTTAACACTATACATCCACTTGTTAAAATTAGAAAACTAGTTTTAAATTGGGGGAAAAAAATCCATATATAGTATGTTGCCATTTATGTAAAATTTGCAGGCATAGGATTTACCCAATCCTGGCAGAAGTTATGCAAAACGCAAACATCTTGTTGTGCATATGCATAGAAAGATGTCTAAAAGGACTGGCGTCCAAAGTGGTCACTCCCGGAAGGCAGGGCTTCAGTTCCTTTTCACTCTCCTTTTTTCTGTTTCGTTGGAATGTTTTACACTGAGCTTGTTTCAGGAGTTAAGAGCTTGGGCTCCTGGGTCAGACTGTCATGATTCTGCTCCTTAATCACCTCAGACCCTTGGGCAAGTTATTTTAACCTCTCTAAGCCCAAATTTCCTCATTTGCAAACTGGGGATAACAATGCCTTCCCCCACAGAGTCGTTGTGAGGATTAAATGAGATGATTCATGTAATACGCTTAGCCCAATGCCCAGCTCTGTGTCAGGGTTTAACAAATAGTTGACAATTTTGTGACTGTCATTTCACTGTCCCCCAACACACACACATACACACACAAACACACACACACACACACACACACACACACACACACACACGGCTCCTTTTAAAAATAAATAACAATGACTCCTCACTGGCTACCGGATTTGGAATTCCATACACCTTAAAATTCCCAGTGACTTGGCCACATTGATGCTCCAACCTCATCTCACACTACACTATTAAAGCCTCCAGCCCTGGGCAGGAAACTCTATGAGACATCCCCTCATACTTCGGGAACTTTGCTTTGCCCTCCCACAAAGGTGCCCACCCTTCAGGGTCTAATCTGGGCCCCATTTCTTCCAGGAGGTTCAGTTTGTACCTTGTAGCCTCCACAAAATGCCCCCATCCCAGGACTTACGCTTCTGCACCCATACATTTAACGGGCTTTTTGATCACACACTCCCTTGCCAGAAATCCTTCCCTACTCTCAGCATGCACAGAATAAGGTGGAAAATTCCTCAGCAGCCCTTCCTGAGCTGACCCTGCCAAACTCCTTCAGGTCAGGGGAGAGGGTAGGAAGAGATTTCAATCAGGTGAGCTGTGGTGAGGAAAGTAGGGGCTTCAGACGGAGGTGACAGAAATATGAGCTACTTCTAGAGTCTCCATTCCCTGGACAAAATTGTAATAACCCCATGTGAATATTGCCAGACACAATTAAATATTGCAATGGGATTATATTCATCCTAAATAATGCCCATAAAGCTCTGTTAAAACAAGCAGACAGTGGTTGCCATAAATTAGATTACAACTGAAAAAGTCAATCATTGTTACTAACATTTTGCCTTCATTGATCTGAGATATTTCAAACTCTTTAGACCAGGGATCAACCCTTTTCCAGAAAAGGTAGGACAGTAATTGTGGGCCACATATGGTTTCTGTTGCAAACCCCCTAGACAACTGACTGGACAAAAGAAAAAATCTCTTTTGTTTAAGTCTTTAGTTTATTCTTTCCTGCCTCTAAGAACATGAAATATTATACTGGCCACTGTTTCTAACATAAACCCTGGCACCCCAGAATTTAAAATCCAGCTGCATGGGATGTGTCTTTGCCTGTGGTTTAAATCGGCCTAATCTACAAGGATCACTTATTCATGGGGACTATGCAATTCTCTGCTTTAGAGAAAAGACAGATGCCAAGTCCTTTCTGCTGGTAAAATATCCATTGTCACTATACTTTGAGCACCATCAGACCAAGCCATGGGCCTTAACTAGTGTTTATAGCCTCATAGTCTATTCAGCTCTGATTCGACCACCTGGAAATAATACCTCAGGGACAGCTCCAGGCCCCAGTCGCTTAGGTAGCCACAGATCACACCATCAATACCTAATATTTACAACTTCTATGAAGCTGCAAAAAGAGTTTGGGTTCAATCAGGTCTCACTGTGCTGAGAATTACACATAAATATCCTAAGCAGACCAAGTGCTGCGTATAAAAATACAGATTTGCAGCAAAGACAGGCAGGGATAATTATTTGCTTCATCAAAAAATCCAAAGTAAGATTCCTTTTCAAGTTTCTTTTCTTTGAATTATGCAATTTATAAATATTTAATGTTTACATATGTAACCCTGAAGGAAAGTGTCTATCGGTTGAAAGGAAAGGAAATTAACATTTGTTAAGTGTCTACATTGAGGCAGGTGTCTTAGAAGTGTTCTTCCATTTTATCCCTTCCACAACTTGTGTGTTATTCAATTTTATCCTTTCTACAACTTGCAAGAACTTACGGAATATTATTGCTCTTTCGAGATAAGGAAACAGGCTCAGGAAAGTTAAGGAACTTGCCCGAGGTCACACAGCCAGGAAGTAGAGAAGCCAGAATTCAAGCCTTGACTGGCCCAGAGCCACGGTTTTGCGCTTTCCTCTGCATATGGTACCCAGAACACTCACCCTCCCCCACCCTGTGCTCCCCTCCAGACAGAGAGGAGGGAGAAGTCTTGTCATTGCCCAAGAATTTAGACAGAAGGGACCTCACAAGCGATCATTTCTAATTAGACTACTTCTTTGAACATGTCAGTGGGGGCACCAAACTTTATTTGGCTGCTGGAGCTGGTGAGAGCTTAATAGCTCAGCATTAAATTTTAAATTAAAATTAATAAATAAAAATGGAGAAAGGTTGATTTTATAGCCTGAAAGGGAGGGAACAGAGAAAAGAGAGAGAAAGCCCCGAAAAAAGGAGGAAGAGAGGAAAGCAAAAGAGACAAAGTGTCAGTTGAGCTCAGTTACAGCAATGCCCAAGACTTCTGAAAAGCAGGTCCATCTAGGACCCAATTTTAACTTGCTTCATATGTGTGATATAAATTCCTCTCTCGCTCCCCCAAATCTTCAGTAAAGTGGGCTATACAAGCAAATGCCCTGGGAAAGTGGTTTTAAATATAAGGATTGTTATCGGCACTGTGGGCCAGAATGTGATTTAAAACCGGAAGTAAGAAGGAGAAAAGTAAGGCCTCTCACAAGTCACCAACCTCTTGGTAAGACTTTAGAGGATCCCCAACCCCAGGAATGAGGTTTGATTCTATCTAGATCATATAGATCAGAAAGACTCCAGCAAACAAGCAGAATTAAAATGAATTAACAAACTCAGGTTACATACCTACAGGGGAAACCCAGTATAAATGGACTGTTATCGCTTGAACCAATAGCATCATTTTTAACTCAATAGTTCTGATTGAATTCATACTTCTAACATTATTAATTTTCTAAAGTATTTTCTAATAATCTTAACTGTTTGAACTCAAGTAAAGCCTTTTAAAATTAAATGCATTTGCTTTTAAGCTTGTTTGTTTCTTTTTCTCTCCATTCAGGCTGCAAAAGTGAAGATAAGCCAGCCCATTAGAAGTGTCCAAGCACGTAGATAATGAAATGACGAAACTGAGCCATGTACAGTCTGGCTTAAAGGATCAGTTATAGGGTAGAGGTTCAACCAACATCAGCATCATTTTAAGCCACAATCTCAGACTTAATGAGCATCACGTGTTCAATTACAAGATCAACCACTACCAAGTCCAGAGAGGTCTTCTGAGGATCAAAAAGAAAAAAATTAAACTACATGTCATGTGAGAGTTTCAAGCTTCAGGAAAAACATACTATAGATAAGAGGGTCTCATTTGAAAATTTAATTCCACCCCTTTTTGAATTTCCTTTTTAGCCTGTCAGTTAGAACTTCCAGTTCCTACCCAGTAAACGATTCATAAATGAATGTTTCAATCAATAAGAAATGAGTGGGGCTTGCCTGGTGGTGCAGTGGTTAAGAATCTGCCTGCCAATGCAGGGCACACGGGTTCGAGCCCTGGTCCGGGAAGATCCCACATGCTGCGGAGCAACTAAGCCCGTGAGCCACAACTACTGAACCTGCGCTCTAGAGCCCGCGAGCCACAACTACTGAGCCTGAGTGCTGCAACTTCTGAAGCCCACGCGCCTAGAGCCCGTGCTCCGCAACAAGAGAAAAGCCCACATGCAGCAACGAAGACCCAACACAGCCAAAATAAATAAATAAATAAAATAAATACATTTAAAAAAAAAGATTGCTTTAAAAAAAAATAAGAAATGAGTGAACAAACTAAAGTAATAAATGTAGGCACATGATCTTCTCAGAGGTGTGAGAGGAAAGCAATTTATTTCTTTGTAATACAGACAAACATAAGAAAGTAGTCCAACACAAAGAAATATAATGATTGTCCTATTTTTTTAAAAAATAAAGAAGGAGGAGGAAGAGTTGGTGACAGTGGTAAGATCTAAAAGAATCTGTTTCTAACTTACTTACAAAACAGAAACAGACTCACAGATCTCGAAATCAAACTTCTGGTTACCAAAGGGGAAACGTGGGCAGAAGAGATAAATTAGGAGATCGGGATTAACGTATACACACTGCTATATATAAAATAGAAAACTAACAAGGACCTACTGTATAGCACAGAGAACTATATTTGACATTCTATAATAACCGATATGGGAAAAGAATCTGAAAAAAAATGGAGATATATATATATATATATGTATATATATCTGATTCACCTTGCTGTACCCCTGAAACTAACACAACATTGTAAATCAACTAGACTCCAATAAAAATAAATTTAAACATCTGTTTCTCACAGAGAGTAGAATGGTGATTGCCAGGGGCTAGAGGGTGGGGAGGGCAGATATTGGTCAAAGGGTACAAACTTCCAGTTATACGATGAATACATTCTGGGGATCTAACGTGTAGCATGGTGATTTCAGTTAATAATACTGTATTATATACTTGAAGTTACTGAGAGAATAAATCTTAGATGTTCTCACCACAAAAAAGAAATGGTAATTATACGACATGATGGAGATGTTAGCTAAGGCTATGCTGGTCATCATTTTGTAATAAATAAGTATATCAAATCAATACGTTGTACACCTTAAACTTCCCCAATGTTATATGTCAATGATATCTCAATAAAACTGGAAAATAAATAAATAAAAGAATCTCTTTTCTTCCTGCTTCCTCTATCCTCCTTCCTCCCCTGCATTAGGACCACCAGAAAGGTATAACAGAGAAACTGCAGCCTCTCCCAAAATGAGAAGGGGATAAAGAGCCCTCGAAGACCCCTCCACCAAATTCCCCTGGTGCTGTCATCCCATGAGGCAATGCTGGGCTGCATAAATCACGGTTCCGGGCAGCACAAGATACCATCATGAGTGTTAGCGCTACTCTGGGATGAATGATGGCCCACAGGGGACCACTAACTGTCTGTGGCTTTTCTCCTATGATCTGTGTACTTGGTGAGACAATCTGTTTCTCTGTTTCCTCATATGGCACCAAAAAGGAAGACAAACAAAGGTGGAGCGGTAATCACTCAGCTTGTCTGAGATTGAAGAATGCAGCCGATTGGCACCATATACACGGACGCTAATAACCATGGCGATGGTTTGATTTACTGTCCAAACCAGGACACTTGCAGAGGGAAAAGGGCCTTGTTCACGATTATGCTTGGACTGCAGGACAGGCATAAGACAGGACGTATGATCCTTATACTAAGAGCCCACACTACGGGGACAAAAGGAAATGACCTCATCTGAGGGCACAAAGGTGGCTCTAGGTCTACAATGTTCTTAATCTCGAGAGGGCACAGCCAGCAAAAGGATTTATGAAGGAGGTATTTAGCCAGGGGTCGAGGCAAGAGGAGGGGGTCGTGGTGGAAAGTGGCTTCATAAATGCATTCAAAGCGGGCATACTTTCAGCCATTAATGGACAGAAGGAAAGCCACAACCCCTGGGAGACAGAGAAGGGCAACTGGCAGACCACATTCATTACGACTCACAAATGCCCCTAATGACTCAAAACCCTGACAACAGGGTAGCAGCATCCTTCCACCGCCTCACACATTTGTTGCGGAAGGGCCTCAGGTGAGAAGTGGAAGTATGATATTAATTTGTTCGCCGCAGTTGCTTTTTATTTCTCCTGCTTCAGAAGCATTTCACATATAAATATTTCACAGCAGCAGAAGTGACCGTGCTGGGGCTGGGGGCAGGGGGCGGGGCTCCTTCACGTCCAAGTGCAAAGCCACATCATATACATACTTCAGACAACAGTGGGAGGGCATCAGAGAGGAAACGTGAGCCACCCCCAGCAAGGCACTTCTTGATTCCAAGAAGTCTTCACTTCAGTACAGAAAGAGAGAGAGTATAAGCACCTCATATCTTCCTCTTGCAACAGAGAAAGTTCATGGATAAAGTGCAAATGTCTAGCCTGTGCAAGGTACTCAGCTTCTCTGAGCCTCAGTTTTCTCATCTATAAAATGAGGTACCCCTCCCTGCAGGGTTGCTGTCAGAATTTGTTTTAATGTATACATGACTTCAGGCAGCGTGCCTTGTCATTTCCTATGTGATGACGTTAATAGTAACAGGAATCCTGAGTACTTACCAGTGCATAGATTAACTCAATTAACCCTCGTGGTGACCTGTGAGATGGGCATCCCCATGGGACACGTGAGATGGATTAGTGAGTACCTTGCCACATCTAGTGCCCGGCAAAGCTAGCAAGTGGATACTCTTTGCATTGTCAACAGGAAGATCATCGTCCTAAATGCTAGAAAGGCAGCTTCTCTCTGTGTTCTTCTTTCTCCCCATCTCAGACCCTCTCAGCCCAGCTCCCTGCCTCTGGAGAGCAGGCTGGCTCCCCCCTAGGCTGGGACACCCCAAGTGTCTACAAGAGGTCGAGGGAGAGGGGGACTGATGTGCACAGGTCCTCACCTCCCACCCAGGCAGATGGCCAGTGTGGCAGTCAGGCCTGTGCTGGCCCACAGACTCACCACCTCAGCGTCTCCCACAAATAAACGCTCACAGAAACCACGCCAGGCCATAAAAAGGCAAAGAGAGAGGCACCTTCCGTGCCATGGGGGATATGGTGATGGTGTTTATTTTCCTGCTGCCCTAAGTATCTAATTGTGTGCAAATATTAGCCTTTCCTCTGTCCTGGGGATTCAGGCAGCAGGCTTTCATTGGTGCTTTACGACCCGGTTATAAATGTAAAGTGAAGGTCACCTGCAGATTGGACAGCATGAGTGGAGAATTTGTTTGAAGAATAAGATAGAGAAACCCAAGATGAGCTAGATGGCACATCCAGAGCCTATGGTCTGAGGAAGCTAGCTTTCCTTGCTACCACTAGTTAATTCTTTGGGGAGAAAATGTTCTAAAACTCAGTTCCTTAGCACCTGGGTATACACTAATGACTAACGTAGCCAAACATTGTCATATGGGACCAAGCCATAGTGGCAGGAGAACTTCTACCTTCCAAATTGTGCCTTACAATGTAGAATTACTTTTCTCTGTCTCTTTGACTACATGGAAGGATGAAATAAGAGACATTTTAACGCATCAAGTCCACTAAGGAAGCAGAGATATATGTGTGTGCTCTGATAAGATCAATAAACTTTCAGACTAACTAACTGTCGTCCTTTCATCTCAGGTTGGACTCAGCCTCTGCAGGTTGAAAAACAAATCTGCCAAGTGATGTTGAAAAATCACCTTGGTCCTGAGGAGAATGCTTGATGTATGCACCGCTCTCTCTGCACTTGAGATTATTCCTATCAAAGATGAGTCTCTCCAATTTCTGGGGAAAAAAAATTTTTTTTTACTGGGCTACAAAAGCAGCTCCAGGAATTCTGATTCACTGCCGTGTGAGCTAAACCCAAGATGACTATTCCTTCCATCGTCACTGCATTGGAGAGAGCTTGAAATTTAACAGATGATTAATAACATCATGAAAACGAGATGCTCCTGCTATCTTGTTTTCATTGTAGCTTTTCACTTGGACTCTTTCTTACTTTTGAGTGCTGGATATTAATCCCAAATTAATATTTCATTTCCTGCGCCCCTTAGAAAATGCATCAGCACCTTCTACCAGCACCTCAGCTCTCTCTCCAGTTTGCAAACCTTTCTTCTAACGCTCATCTGTCATGTCACTTTCTTCCACCTGAAAAAGGACAATATAGGGAAGTAGGAATTTGTACTTCTGATCCTCATTTTTCAAAGAACAAAAGGTTAAACCCTCCCTTCCTCAGTAAGGCTAACCCTCATCCACAAGCTTTCCGTCTCTTCCGCCCATTTCTACCAAGAATGGAGGGAAAATACATGTTCTCAATAGATACGGATAAGCGACTCTCAACTGCAGACCTGAATGATACATCGTGTACTGTGGTTTTAAATAGACTCTATTGGCCCAGTTCAACACCTTATGTGAAGATGCAAAGCCATGTCCCTCTAGAGCACAACCAACAGATAATTATTATTCTCCGTAGTCTTCTCACAGGAGAGTGAAGGTCCTTCTGGGGGTCCCACAGATTGAGTCAGAGACTCCTGCTCCGTGAATAAGGGCCTGAGTGTTTCCTTATCTTCTGGCACCAGTCACACTGGACTTTAACTACCCAAGCCACGTCGGTCTCCCCCAGCAGGAGTAGAGCATCTTGGTGAAAAAGCGTGGGTTCTGGAGCCAGGCTGCCTGTGTCCAGATCCCAGTTCTACACCTAAGCTTGGGCAAATTATCTAACTTCTCTGTTCCCCAGCTGCTTACCTTTACCTCGAAGGATCACTGTAAAGACTAAATAACTTAATAAACATGAAGCATTTAGAGCAGTGCCTAGCCACAGTAAATACCGCGTAAGTGAGCTAGTGAGACAATGGATTCTGGAGGACAGGGAGTAGACATCTTGCATCATTTTTTATTTTATTTTTCTAATCATCCGTCTAACACAGCACCTGCTGTGCTGAATGACAGGCATTCAGCAAATATTAGTTATTAAAATGAATACAACTGATTATGAGTAATGAAAATAATTGTACGAGCCACACACCACCAAAACCCTGTTAAATGAACGAGTCACAGATGTAGAAAACAAACGTATGGTTACCAAGGGGGAAAAAGTGGGGGGAAGGGATAAATTGGGATTGACATATACACACTACTATATATAAAATAAGTAACTAATAAGGACCTACTGTATAGCACAGGGAACTCTACTCAATGCTCTGTAATGGCCTATATGGGGAAAGAATCTAAAAAAGAGTGGACATATGTATACGTATAACTGATTCCCTTTGCTGTATACCTGAAACTAACACAACATTGTGAATCAACTATACTCCAATAAAAATTTTAAAAATAAAAAAATAAATCTTGCTAAATGCGATTTTTGCCTCACCTTCAATGAGGAGCAAACACATGCACATTTGTAGATAAATGTGGACACCGACACCGTAGCATTCACTTCTGGATTTTGTTTTATTTTTATGAGAGTTTTTTAAGAACATTGACTTCTCATTTGCAAATTCATTTTTCTAGTGTCATGCCAACTGTCATTAGCTCTTTCATTTCTGGCTTAAAAGCTTTAGATCTTCTTCCCTAAACAGTGATGGAATCAACAACCCCAGGGATGAAAACAGTAAGAATAATGAAGTGTAAGCCTGCAGAGACAGGCCAGGGGCTGCAAGCCCGATCTTGCATACATTGAACAATCTTCTGCATGACCACTTGGCTGAAGAAACGGCAGTGCCTCTGACTTCAGGGCAACAGCCAGAGGAGTTGCTTCAACTTGCCAGATCTGCATCTTTGGGCACAAAGATGCCGATCCTGCGCTCACCAGAGGTCACCTGCTGCCTCGGCTGTGGTCCAAACTTCCTGCACAAAAGGCTGCTTGGAGGAAGGGAGGGCCCAGGGCAGGGAAGGAGAAGGCTCATCTGGCTTTGCACTCACTCACAGCAAGGATTTCCACTGGCTGCTGAACGGATGTCTCAGGCGCCATCCTTTCCTTAAAATCATCACGTTCCTAAATATGTAAAACTTTGGGGCTATGGACACCAAGGGCATCTGCTCATGCATAAAGAACACAGAAGAAGTACTCTTGACAACCAGACCGAGAGGAAAGGTCTTCTAGAGCACAGAAACAAAATCACTTTCTGCTTTGCTTCTGTGAAGGTTCTAAATGAAAGGGGAGTTCCCTGGCGGCCCAGTGGTTAGGACTCGGCACTTTCACTGCCATGGCCTGGGTTCAATCCCTGGTCAGGGAACTAAAATCCTGCAAGCCTCAGGCGCAGCCAAAATAAAATAAAATAAATAAACGAAGGGCTCTTGGTCTCCAAAACAGATATACAAGCACCATTCATTCATTTCTCAAACTGTAAGCAACTTCTACGGGCCAGCCACTGTGCCAGGCATCAGGGACATAAGGATAAAAGACACAGACTCAACCTCAAAAAGCTCGCAATCCTGGGAAAGAGACAGGTGAGAAAATGATGACTAGCTAATACAGTCTAATAAGCACAGAGGCAAATGTGAGTGTTTGATGCTACCAGGCCAAGCAGGTAGCATGGAGGGTCCACGAAGGCTTCTTCCAGAGTTTGAGTTTTGGCACCTCTGAGGATAAATCAGTTCAGAAATCCAGAGCATAACACTTAGCAAAGTGCCATAGTTGGCACTCCATAAATGTTTAGCTGATGAATGGATGAATGTATGACTAAAAACCAGCACATAACTACCACTGCTATACTGTGGGTTTCTATGAGGGACCAAAATGGCAATGGACTGACTGATCGGATCACGTCACCCTGCTGCTTGAAACAGCCAGAGCTTCCCAGGGCTCTTAGGATAAAATCCAACATCAGGCCCTGCAGGGTGTTGCCCCTGCCTGTCTCCGACCTAAATGCCGACCAATCTCCCCTTGTTAATGGACCTCCGGCCACCTACACTCCCCTTCTCTCAAGTTCCCAGACATCCCGGCTTCCTTCCACCCACAGGGGCCTGAAAGCTCCCTCCGCCCAGAAGCCCTGACCTACTAATCAGGTCTGCTCACGTGCCTCACAGCTCTAGTTCCCCCACCCCTTTGCAGCATTCATCTGGTTTTATTTACACTTATTTCTGTGATTATATGCATAAGGTTTGCCTCTCCCACTACCAATCAGTAGGGTGACCATATAATTTATCTTTCAAACCACGTTTGAGAGGAAAAGGGCCACTGTTCACAAATATTCCAGATCCACAAAAGCTGGGATGTTTGCCCATCCTAGCTATAACGCTCCAAGAGGTCGGGGACCACGTCTGCCTTTTATTCACCATCATGGCCCCAGTACTTAGCATTGAGTAAATCAATAAATTTGTCAAATTAATAAACAAATGAGGGAGTGAGTAAGCAGGTGAGTGAGGGAGTGCTTTGGGGTTTGGCAGAAGAGAATGGTAAATATCACAGCCTTGGAAAATGTTCATGGGTCATGCAAATTAACCAACATCTCCTGCTTGTGGGGAGAAAGTTTGACAGCTCAAGAACTCTGGCCTTCCCTTTATCTGCAGAATAGCAGCTTCCGTCACCATGACAACATCAAAGGCCCATGCCCAGGACCACAGCATTGTACCCAGTCCTCTCCTGCAGCCACCCATATCTCAAATTAACTCCTCCTCCACCAGTGAAATGAGTCACTATACCAGGGGCCCACAGTTCAGCACCTGGCCCTGGCACGGATGCTCTCCGTATGTTGGGAGGGTTAAAAATCCAGGGGAGAAGGAGGAGAGGGATCTGTGTCAGAAAGCAAGCACTGACTCTCAGTAAGGAGCTTTCCCACCCTGTGGTTTAAGCGGATTTTCCCTTAGGAGGAATTTGTCCTGATATAATTACACACTCTCCAGCCCCATTGTGTCGAGCCATGGATAGAGCCTGATGAACAGACCATGGGCTCTGGAGTTGGAAAATCCAGATTCCAGGCCCACTTTTGCCACTAGCTAGTTGCGAGGACTTAACCAGGGCACCTAGCCTTGGTAAATGGGGACAGGAACAGCGGCTACCACTTGGAATAATGGGGAGTGAAAATGAGGCTCAGGAACACATGTAAACTGCCTGGCCCCAAGCCTGCACACAGTCAGGACTTAATCAGTGGTGTCAAACAGTATCCATCAAATACATCTTGAGGCCCCAGTACTGAGCAAAGGATCCAAGACTCTAACGATTTATTAGCAAAGGATAAAAATCCCTAAGCGATCGTACAGTGAAAACCAGTGGCAAAGATCCTACCCATCAACATAAAAAGTCACAACCTGAAAAATGACCACTGGATGAGAGCCTCATCCACGCAGGCTGAAGCATTCTTCCCTCCCCTGTCAGTCAGCGAAGCCTCATGATTTTGTCCCTTGACGGTTACAGAGGTTGAATGTTTTATTGCTTTCTCCAAGATGAGTCATGAGGGAAGTTTCTAAAACAATTGCACTGGGGGCAGGGAAGTAAGCAGTTGTGGCACGTGAGAGCCTGGAGGATAAAGAAGTCCTTGGGATGGACTGACTGTCTAATTGAGTTGATGGAAACTGCGACTTCAAAAACCTATTCAATGTATTGGCTGGGCCAAAAGAGTTTGTTGGGGTTTTTCCATAAGATGTTTGGAGACGAACGCTGGACAGGGGGAAATAGTGTTTCCTAAATGCCAGCTCTATGCCAGGCACTCTGTTGAGCACTCTGTGTGGGTTGACTCACTCCCTCCTCCCATTACGCCGAATGAAGAGGGACTGCCCCACCCCCATCACGGGAAAAGTAGCCTTAGGTTTAATAGCGTTAAAGACCAAGTCTATCTGACTCCAATGCGCATGCTCCTTCCCCTCCTTGACACCCCCTTCTCTGAAAACGCAACAGTCCATATTTAGAGTGCTACAGTACCGTGTTAGCCCACATTTCCCTAAAAATTTCTCTTTCTCCCTCCAACCTTTTCCTTGGGGTAAAACCTTTAAGAAAAGGCTCAGACGTAGTGTAGGGGGTACTGACCGTTGACACAAGTGAGCAGTCTAGCACAGTGCTTAGACCTATGGGCTCTGGAGTCCGGCATTCCCAAGGCTCAAATCCCAGTTTAACCACCTATCAGCTGTGTGGCCTTGGGCAAATTACTTAATTTCTTAGAATTTATTTGTTCATCCATGAAATTGAATGATGACAATAGATCCTACCTGTAGGTTTGTTGCAGGGGTTAAATGAATTAAAGGATTGAAGCACTCAGAACATGCCTAGAGGAATGTAAACAACCAATAAGTGGTAGCTATTTTTTATTATTACAACAGCTCTGCAGGAAATTTCCCTATTACTGTCATCTGCAGACTCTCTCACAGAGTCTCAAGGGTAAGATTCCAGAGATGAATGGGTCTTCTGTGTCCTCTGTGGACAGAACTGCTGAAGCCCAGCTCAGGTTAATCAGCCTGCCCCAGGGCACCACACTAGAAGATGGACGTGCCTCACTGAGGGATAAATAGCAATCAGGCCCAGAGGATGCAGGCCCTTTCACTCAGTCACACTCTGGAGTCACTGGTCATCTCATTGTCTGGATGACCCACTCCTTGGGGCTGCCTGAGCCTTCTGGGTCCCTGAGGTTCTCCAATATGTGTTTCAAACCACACAGAGGAACAGTCAGGGTGCACAGAGACCGTGGAGCCAGCCCCGGTGTCTACTTAATAGATCTGAGGCCAAGTGTCCCCATCAAAGCTGGGATGATTATCTAGGCGGCAGGGTAAGCCCTCTAAATGACACAGAAAACTGCTAGGTTACTTCCCTGGGCTCAAGCCACATCAACACAGCAAATGGTGTTAGCAGCCCAACTCAGCACTCAAGGGAGTCATTTCTGCGAAGGGGACTTTACACTTTAACAGTCGAAGCAAATCAAATTTAGTATTTGAAGCCCCAAAGTGCATTTCAGGAGTTTTCTTCTCTTTTCCCTTGGCAGAACCCCAGGATGCGTGTAACTTAGAGGCTTTCTACTCCCCACAGCATATCCTGCTGAAATAACAATGGAAGTCATGCTGGGGCCCTTAATGAGACAGGGCGAGAGCTCCGTGACCCCAACTAGGTAGGGTCTATGAGTCCCATGCCAGCCTGAAGAAGCTACAGAAGACAGACATTTGCCCTTCATCTTCCCAATAAAGATTTCTCGGGGTCTACGTCTCTCAGGGAGGTTTTGAGGCAGGAGGTAGATGGGCCCCAGGCTGGGCAGCTGGAGTTTGTCCCCTGTGGACAGATACTCCAAGATGAAGATAATATTTAGTAGGAGAATAATAGGAGAGCCTGAGCCCTGCCCAGAAAAAAGATAGAGACCACATATTTCTCACTGTCGAGGTCAAGGAGACCTTCCCGACTGCACATGCGCAGAAAGGCTCCTTGGAGGTCAAAACGGGAGTGATGTCAACCTACCCATAGGCCTCTTCGCTAGAATCCATCTTGCCTAAGGGATGCGTGCACACGCTTGGGAGGACCCTGAGATAGACCAAATACGGACTCAGAACCAGGCAAAGCAAGATGACTGGCCAAAGGAAACCTGCAAGAAATGCCCCATATAGGTGATTCAAACTACCATGAAGGCGCGACTCTCTCTCCGAGTCCGCCCATGTGTCTAGCCACAGGTACTCTTTTTCCTCCTAATAAACACTTTACTTGTTTCACTAAAAAAATAATAATAATAATAATTCAGGGGTTCTCTGTATTTCTTTTTCCTGCCTTCCCTAACAAATAAATAGTAGCGATCACAATAGCTCAAAGTAGCTGAGCTTTTTTGTTTAATCTTCAGACCTCCCTAACAAGTGGACACTATTATCATAATCGTCATTATACAGAAGGGAAGCTGAGGCCTGGGGTGACTCCCTTGCTCACCCAGGTCACACAGCCCACGGGCAGAAAAAAGATTTAACACAGGAAGATTAACTCCAGAGTGTGGGTGCCGCTCGCCGGGCTACCCCAACCCACATGGCCTCCGCTTGAACAGGCAGGGAGGTGGAGAGCAGGGCAGGCACTCCAGACATCTTTGCTGAACGGGACATGAGTCGTTTTCAAGTTTTCGTTGTCAGACTCTCTTAAATGTGGCCCCTTCACTGTGTCTCAGCATGGCCCACCGATGAGGTCCCAATATGCTTCCGAACTGGTCTTACTTCCTCCAATTTCTCCTTCCTCCAACCTGACATCCTCATCACTAAAAGAGTTACCTTTCCAAAGAAAGTTTCCATCGTGTCACTACCTTCTTAAATCTTTCAGTGACTCCCCCACTTCCTGCAGCACAAAGCCCAAACCGCTCGGCAAGGCTCTCTGGGCACCTCTCACATCCAGCCCCTGCCCCTGTCCCAAGCTCATCTCCCACCACCTGCCCGCACCTCTCAGCTCAAGGCACACGGACCACCTGCACCTCCCTCAACGGGCTCCACATGCCGCTGGGATGCCCTTCACGGTGGGTCCTGAATGATGAACTCCTTCCGTATTCCACGTTTCTGTTCCAATGCGTGGTGTTTAAGAGAACAGGACAGTGTCACACTGCCCAGGAGTGAATCTGAGATCCTCCACTCACTAATCAGGTGTCCTTGAGCGTGTGACTTCACCTCCTGCTGCCTCAGTTTCCTCCTCTGCAAGTGGCACAAAAGACTATCCTCATAGAATCATTGTAGGGACTAAAGGAGACAAACAGCCACGAAATCTTCCCTGACCTCTGTTTGCCTCACTGGGGCTCCACTCCAGTGATCCTCGAAAAGACAAGCGATCACAGACGCTGGGGAAAATGTGGAGAAAAGGGAGCCCTCGTGCACTATTGATGGGGTTGGAAACTGGTGCAGCCACTACGGAAAACAGTATGACGTTTCCTCAAAAAATTAAAAGCAGAACTACCAAATGATCCAGCAATTCCACTTCCGGGAACACATCCAAAGGAAACAAAAACACTAACTCGAAAAGGTATCTGCACCCCCATGTTCATAGCAGCATTTACAGTAGACAAGACATGGAAACAACCTGAGTGGCCATAGATTAATGGATAAAGAAGTTGTGAGTTTTACATATATATAATGTAATATTATTCAGCCATTAAAAAATGAAGGAATCCTGCCATTTGCAAAAACATGGATGAACCCTGAGGATATGCTCAGTGAAATAAGTCAGTTGGAGAAAGACAAATGCTGTATGATTTCACTTATATGTGAAATGTTTTTTTAAAAAATTCATAGTAAAAAAGATCAGAGATGGGGGGTGGGGAAAGGGGAGTTGGAGGAAGGTGGTGGAAAGGTACAAACTTCCAGTTATAAGTCAGTCCTCGGGAGGTAATGTACAACTTTATGAGTATAGTTAACACTGCTGTATGCTATATATGAAAGTTGTTAAGAGAATAAATCTAAGAGTTCTCACCACAAGGAAAAAAAATTTTGCCCTTTATTGGATCTATATGAGGTGATGGATGCCAACTCAACTTTCTGCAGTAATCATTTCACAATAAATGTTCAAACCATTATGCTGCACACCTTAAACTTATACAGTGATATATGTCAATTATATCTCAATAAAACCGGGGAAAAAATAGCTCCATTCCAATGAATTCTAGTTATTGGTTTATATGCCTCTTCCTCTAGGGTTTCTCAATCTACTGCCATGTGAAGCTGGATAATTCTTTGCTATGAGTGGCTATGCTGGGCTTTGTTGGATGTTGAGCAGCATCCCCGGCCTCTACCCACTAGACATCTGCAGCATCTCTCCAACTGTGACAATTGAAAATGTCTCCAGACATTGTCAGATGCCCCCTGGAAGCAACCCCCGCTCCCCACTAAGAACCACTGCTTGAAATTCTGAGCTCCTTGAATAATACTATAAACAGCAGCAGCAATATCTATCTTTTTTTTTTGAGTGTGCACCACGTGCCAAGAGCAGTTCAAAACGCTTCTCATGAATTATAGAATTTAATCCTCTCAATATCCTAAGGGGGAGGGATTTTAGGCACACTTTATTGATAATGAAATGGAATCACAGAGAAGTTCGCAACTTGCTCAAGGTGTATTTTATCTTCACCTTTTCTATCCCCAACACTTAGCATGTTACCTGATGTAACAGAAGCTCAGTAGCAACTTAAAGAACGCGTAGATGAATTAATTAATGAAACAGTCCCCTCCATAGCAGCGTCTGGGTCAGGGATGGTGACCCATCTGTCACCTCCGGAGTCCCATGATACCTCATAAAAGTGGTTTTTTAAGTCTTTGGAAAATCCCTCCCCAGCTATGGCCCTTTTAAGCTATCCAGGCATTTCAAGGGGGTTAAGCTGTTCCAGGTATTCTGTTTTTATTATTAATAACATGAGTTACACCTTCCAGATTAGCTTTATGAGGGGTTCACTCAATCCAGCCAAGAGTCCTGACACTACCAGATAAATATCATTGACCAGCCAGATACAACAATAAAAATATCGGTGAGATACAATAATACTAATTCTCCAGCTTAGAACACACCACACTGAAAACCCTCCCAAACACTGTGTTTCTTATGAGCACTACACACAGTGCTGCTTAGAGGTGTAGAGTGGAGAGGATGCCCCCTGGTCCAAAAGTGTGGACACTTTCATCCTATGAAGGAATCAGTGAAGGGTAAACCATAATAAATTTTTAAACATCTTTATTGGAGTATAATTGCTTTACAATGGTGTGTTAGTTGCTGCTGTATACAAAGTGAATCAGCTGTACGTATACATATATCCCCGTATCTCCTCCCTCTTGCATCTCCTTCCCACCCTCCCTATCCCACCCCTCTAGGTGGACACATAGCATGGAGCTGACCTCCCTGTGCTATGCGGCTGCTTCCCACTAGCTATCTATTTTACATTTGGTAGTGTGTATATGTCCATGCCACTCTCTCACTTCGTCCCAGCTTACCCTTCCCCCTCCCCATGTCCTCAAGTCCATTCTCTACGTCTGTGTCTTTATTCCTGTCCTGCCCCTAGGTTCTTCAGAACTATTTTTTTTTTTTAGATTCCATATATATGTGTTAGCATACGGTATTTGTTTTTCTCTTTCTGACTTACTTCACTCTGTATGACAGACTCTAGGTCCATCCACCTCACTACAAATAACTCAATTTTGTTTCTTTTTATGGCTGAGTAATATTCCATTGTATATATGTGCCACACCTTCTTTATCTATTCATCTGTCTATGGACACTTAGGTCACTTCCATGTCCTGGCTATTGTAAATAGAGCTGCAATGAACATTGTGGTACATGACTCTTTTTGAATTATGGTTTTCTCAGGGTATATGCCCAGTAGTGGGATTGCTGGGTCATATGGTAGTTCTCTTTTTAGTTTTTTAAGGAACCTCCATAGTGTTCTCCATAGTGGCTGTATCAATTTACATTCCCACCCACAGTGCAAAAGGGTTCCCTTTTCTCCACACCCTCTCCAGCATTTATTGTTTGTAGATTATTTGATGATGGTCATTCTGACTGGTGTGAGGTGATACCTCATTGTAGTTTTGATCTGCATTTCTCTAATGATTAATGATGTTGAGCATCCTTTCATGTGTTTGTTGGCAATCTGTATAACTTCTTTGGAGAAATGTCTATTTAGGTCTTCTGTCCATTTTTGGATTGGGTTGTTTGTTTTTTTGATATTGAGCTGCATGAGCTGCTTGTATATTTTGGAGATTAATCCTTTATCAGTTGCTTCGTTTGCAAATATTTTCTCCCATTCTGAGGGTTGTCTTTTCGTCTTATTTATAAACCATAATAATTTGATTCTTGACTGACACAGGTTCAGCATTTTTAACTGCTTAGCCTAAAAAACTGTGGGTAAACACCAGTATAAATCCTTACATCAGAGTAGATGGAGATCTTAAAATATCCCATGTCCAGGATTGATAGTCAATGGGTATAAAGGGAAAAAAGAGGAAATGCTTTCTGTTAAAGAGCAAGGAACTCCAATGCCTTTTGACTCTGCTAAAATTCTGGAAAGTGTTGAACATAAAGCAAATGTTTAAGAGAGAGTTAAGCTTATGCTAAAGTAAACACTACTTCAAGGGCTGTAGACTCATTGGGCGAGGCAGGATAGAGCCAGGCAGACCTCACTTTGAATCCCAGCTCTGTCATGTTGGTGGTTGGAAAGTTACTCAACCTCTTTTAGCATCCGTTCTTTACCTGTAAAATGGGTATAACTATACCAAGTTAGAAGGTTGTTGGAGAGATTAAATGAGATGATGGGTAGAAGGGGCCTAGCTCATAACGGGTGCCTACTAAAGGGTATATGTTTTAATTGTTATAAAAATGATCTCAAGGGCACACACACACACACACACACACACACACCCTCATTAAATAGAGAAATCTTCGAGGTCAAAGGATAGGTCTTAACAGCAACACCAGAACTAGAATCTCTACCCTCCTCCATCCTGTCCTTCATTCTGGCCACTGAATTCTTTCATAAAGGAGAAGGCCAAAGAATGGACAATAGAGAAATACTGAATTAATAAATAAATGCATGAATAAGCTCAGATGTCTCATGGCATCACCAGTGTTATAGATTTAGTTTGATAGCTCATCCCAAAAGCATTTCTCTATTGGGTAATAATTAGATGTAAAGCCATGCAGAGGCTACACATGGATGCAAAGATAATAAGATATGATACCTTTCCTCAAGATCTCATTGTCTAAGGAAAGAAAATTCAGGCACAAGTCCAGATTCAATTCAGACCACCTTTTAGGTTATTACATGTATTGCAACTAAATAAAAAGGATCTCACCACAACATGTATAAGTTCCTTACTTAAAATTATTCCAGAATTATTTCCTCCTTTCTCTACGCCTTTATGAGCCTTAAATCTGGCACAGATTAGTGCCAGATTGGTAGCATTTTACCATGAAAGGAGAAAAAAAAAAAAAAGACAAGGCCATCTAAGAAAGAGTGATATGCAACACTTCCCCTTGACCTTTAGAATTGTAAGGTTTTATTTTTTAATAAAAACTGTAGGATATAGGTATGAAACCATATGTATTCCCAGGAAAAAAAGTGTATATTTCTATTAATCTAAGAGTCAAGTCAGATTATAGAAACTAATTTAAAAGACTACAACTACTATGAAGGGGCCAGATCATAAGCAGCCTCAGAATTCCCCTACCCTATCAGTGTAGCTGGAAATAAATAAGCCAGCCCAGACTTGTGAATCCTACAGAATCCTAATCTGTAGTAGCCATTAGAATTTTTTTTTAGCCATTAGAATTTAATGCTGGTGGGACTTCCCTGGTGGTGCAGTGGTTAAGAATCCGCCTGCCAATGCAGGGGACACAGGTTCAATCCCTGGTCCGGGAAGATCCCACATGCCACGGGGCAACTAAGCCCGGGTGCCACAACTACTGGAGCCCGCATGCCACAACTACTGAAGCCCACACCCCTAGAGCCCGTGCTCCGCCACGAGAGAAGCCACCGCAATGAGAAGCCCACACACCACAACGAAGAGTAGCCCCCGCTCGCTGCAACTAGAGAAAGCCCGCGCGTAGCAACGGAGACCCAACGCAGACAAAAATAAAATTAATTAATTTTTAAAAGAAAAGAATTTAATGCTGGTAATCCCAGAGCCAGAAGGAATTCTGAAAGCTGTCTTTTCCATCCCTCTGTCTTCCAAACTTTAGAACCCCCAGAAAGATGGGACTCTCCCTTGCCTCCATAAATGTCACCGCCCCCAACCACTACTCCTCGTGGCTCAGGAGGGCGTGTAGATTGGAGGCTGCCATCCTCCCTAATCTCCAAGGTGAAGCCCATCTGCTGGGCTCTAAACCACTTCCCTTCCCTCTTCCCAGGACTCGGTCCTCTCCACCTTTCGTTCACTTCTCAAGCCTCCTGTTTCGCTTCCTCCTGTCATGCCACCTTAGATGACTCCCTGTCTCCCACATCCCTTCCCAGCCTCACATCACCCCTGCCAAGGCCGCCGCACCCCTTCCTCTGCCTTGCTTCTGTAGGCGGGGGCCCAAAGTTCTCTGCCTCCATTTTTTATGAACATTTTTTTCTTAATATCCAAGGCATGGAAGGACTTTAGTACAGTGCCTGACACACAGTAAGTGTTCAAAAATAGCAACCTTGATTATCCCTGTTACTGTTATCCTTATTATTTCATCCTCACAAATCCACCAAAGCCTCTTTCAAGACGCTAACACCCTACCCATCCCACAGCTGGTGACCTTTTCTCTGCTCCATTCTCATTCACCTTTGACAGGTTAATACATCCCTGCTTGTTTAAAATTCTTTCTTTCTTTGGCTTCTAGGCCACCCTCTTACCCCAGCATCTCACACAGATTTAAAAGTTAATCAGCATATATAAGTGCCCTTGAATTTGAAAATCCAAAGCCCTTTGCCTGCTGCTGCCTCTGGCCACCACATGCAAAAGCAGGTGATACAAAACACAGCCTGCTCCTACGTTGTACATGTGACCCCTCTTCCCCAACATCGTCATAGGTCTCCACTCAAGTGTCACCTTCCAGAGAGGACCTCCCTGACCATCAGGAGCATATCAACCAACGGCAAAGCTCAGTGAGCCAGAAAGACAAAACCAATGCCACACTCTCCCCCCCACAGGTGATTCTACTGTTGACTCACTCCCTGCTCACCTGAATCAATGTCTCCAGCTCCTGTGGGCTCACACAGATATGATCCCGCAGGAATTCTGCCTTCTCCAAGGCAATAGTGTTCTTTTGGCTGCTCTCAAAGGGCTGTTCCAATGCCCGGAAGACGAGACCGCCCGTGACGAGGTAGACCACCACGACCACGAAGATGGCAACCACTGTTTTCCACTTCATGACGGTCTGCAGGCCCCCCTGGGAGGCACCTTCCATTCTGGCTACCACCGTGGCTCGGGAGGAGATGGAGAGGCGTGGGGCCGCGTAATGCCCGTTAGTAGCACCCTTGGGCTGGCACACCGGGGGCGCTGCTGCAGGAACGGCCACTGAGAAACGGGGTGGGTGAGAGGGGAAAAGAGAGTTTGTTTATAAACACAAAGCCCAAAACTTGTTGGAAACAAAGCACAGATGTCTTTCTCAGGCCAGCTTTCAAATGTGAGGATTAAAAATTGGTTCACCAAGCCTGCAGTGAGGGAATTCAATCAGTTGCTAGGTGCCTGTTGAATTCTAAAAAAGTGTTCTAGTTTTCACAAAAAAGATAATATTGAGTCTGAAATGTTTATACTTCTCTACAAGGGTCCAAATTTGAAAGCCATGTCTCTGTTATTTCTCATTCATTTTCTCCCTTAGTTTTCTTGTTAAGTGATGTGTAAGATACACAACAAACCATGATATTTTAAAAAGAGACATATTGTTCAATTTGGAGAGGAAAAAGTAGGAGAAGGATACCCAGCAGAATTGTCCAAGTGCTGAGGGCTAGGTAATACCAAGAGTATAGAAGAGATGAGCATCTAGCAAGTTTAAAAGTTCTTTTATCCAGGTCTATGGTCACAAAACAAAAGAAGGGTGAGCTTGCTATAATGAAGAGTCAAAAACCAAACACAGTGACTCTCAGATCAAGATAGAGAAGCAGGAGGACATGGAACTCACCTCCCCCTACGAACACATCAAAAATGCATCTACAGGTTGGGACCTGTGCTCTTGGGACGGCACTCAGAGGAGAAGGGAGATTTCATGGGTGGAGACTCTCCCTGGGAAGTGAGTGGTTCAAGCCACATATTGGGTGCCCCAACCCTGGGGTCCTACAAAAAGAAGACGAGCCCCCTGGCGGGCTGGCGGGACTAACAGGAGGGCTGTGGGAAGCCTGGACTCCACTCAGGAGAAGCGTGCTTGCGCTGGCTTGCTCCTGAAGCAGGGACGAGAGGGCAAATTGAAATCAAGCAGGTGGCTGACTGGTTTCCCATGACTTCCCCAGTGTGTACACCAGCCTGATCCAAGTGAACATTCCAGCCTTGCTTGCCTCCCATCACAGCTCCACACTGGAATGAGAGCTGCCATGACCAAGGAAGGACCTTAGTCGTGAGACACTGAGGTAGCTCAAACCTGAAGCAGCATCTGAGAAGGGCAGAGGCAGCCATTGCTGTCACTTATACAAGTGGCACATCAGAGGCAGTCCAGATCTCTGATGGTGGCTGGACCGCCACAGACTGTACCACAGCCCTCACTGAGTGCCTGTGCTAGCTCCTCTTGTTCCAGTACTGTTCTACTCTGGAGTGAGGGTGCCAGTGCTGGGAGGGGGAGAGCACATACTTGAAGGGAACTGAGCCAGTTTGGAAGCCCAACCCTCACGGCTTCTGCTCTAGCAACTTGGAAACTGACCCTGCTCCCCCATAGGGTGATGATGGACACTTAGCACAGAAGCTTCAGCTCACACTTGCTCCAGCCCTAGTCCCTCCATCTCCATCCCCACCTCCTACCAAGGTGATAGCTGCCAGCACAACCTGAGGAAAGATATGACTTGTGTTCACATCAAATCCAGCTCTCCCACCAAAGCCACTGGGCAGACTCAGACTGTAAAGGAATGCTCCAACATAAGGAGCAATAGGTAACAGTTCTACCTAATTTCATAGAGACAGAGAAAGATAAGGAAAATGAGAAGACAAAGGAATTTTCTCAATTGAAAGAGCAAGAGAAAACCCCTGAAAAAATAATTAATGAAATCAAAGTAAACAAGTTACCAAATGAAGAATTCAAAGCCTTAGTAATAAGAATACTAACTGAATTAGGTAAAAGAATAGATGAGAATTTTAACAAGGAACTAAAAAATGTAAAAGGAAGAACCAGTCAGAACCAAAGAGTACAATAACTGAAATGAAAAACACACTAGAAGGAATTAACAGCAGATGAGGTGACACAGAAGAACATAGAAGGGATCTGGAAGATAGAATAACAGAAATCACCCAATCAGAACAGCAAAAAGAAAAATAAATTAAAAAATGAGAACAGTTTAAGAGATCTCTAGGATAACATCAAGTGTACCAACATTCACATCATTGGGGGCCCAGAAGGAGAGAGAGAGAAGGGGGTTGAAGATATATTTTATGAAATTATGACTGAAAACTTCCCAAATCTGAAGAAGGAAACAGATATCCAACTCCAGGAAGAACAGAGAGACTCAAACAAGATGAACCCAAACAGACCCACACCAAGATATATCATAATTAAAGTGGCAAAACTTAAAGATAAAGAGAGAATTCTAAAGGCAGCAAGAGAAAGACCTAAATGTAAGACCTGAAACCATAAAACTCTTAGAACATAGGCAAAACCCTCTTTGACTTAAACTACAGCAATATTTTTTTGGATCTGCCTCCTAAGGTAAAAGAAATAAAAGCAAAAATAAACAAATGGGACCTAATTAAACATAAAAGCTTTTGCACAGCAAAGGAAACCATTGACAAAACAAAAAGAAAACCTACTGAATGGGAGAAAAGATTTGCAAATGATATGATCGATAAGGGGTTAATATCCAAAATAGATAAACAGCTCACACAACTCAATATCAAAAAACCAAAAACCTCAATTAAAGATGGGCAGAAGACCTGAACAGACATTTTTCCAATGAAGACATACAGATGGCGAACAGGCACATTAAAAAATCCTCAACATCACTAATCATCAGAGAAATACACATCAAAACCATAATGAGATATCATCTCACACCTGTCAAAATGGCTATCAACAAAAAGTCTACAAATAACAAATGTTGGCAAGGATGTGGAGAAAAGGGAACCCTAATACACTGTTGGGATTGTAAATTGATATAGCCACGATGAAAAACAGTATAGAAGTTCCTCAAAAAAACAAAACTAGAATCAGCATATGATCCAGCAATTCCATTGTTGGGTATATATCTGAAGAAAATGAAAACACTATTTCAAAAAGATACTTGCACCCCAATGTTCATAGCAGCATTATTTACAACAGCCAGGATATGGAAGTGTCCATCAACAGATGAATGGATAAAGAAGATGTGGTATATACACAGAATGGAATATTACTCAGCCATAAAAAAGAATGAAATTTTGCCATTTGCAACAACACGGATGGATTTGGAGGATATTTTGCTTAGTGAAATAAGACACAGAAGGACAAATACTCTATATCACTTATATGTGGAATGTAAAACATAAAACAAACTAGTAAATACAACAAAAGAGAAACAGACTCACAGATATAGAAAACAAACTAATGGGCACTTCTCTGGTGGCGCAGTGGTTAAGAATCCGCCTGCCAGTGCAGGGGACACGGGTTCGAGCCCTGGTCCGGGAAGATCCCACATGCCGCGGAGCAACTAAGCCCATGCGCCGCAACTACTGAGCCTGCACTCTGGAGCCCGCAAACCACAACTACCGAGCCCACGTGCTGCAACTACTGAAGCCCGTGCACCTAGAGCCCATGCTCCACAACAAGAGAAGCCACTGCAATGAGCCCGTGCACCGCAACGAAGAGTAGCCCCAGCTCGCCACAACTAGAGAAAGCCCGCGCGCAGCAACAAAGATCCAAGGCAGCCAAAAATAAATAAATTTTAAAGAAAAAGAAAGAAAACAAACTAGTGGTAACCAGTGGGGCAAGGGAAGAGAGAAGGGACAAGATAGGGGTACAGGATTAAGAGGCACAAACTACTATGTGTAAAATAAATAAGCTACAAGGATATATTGTATAGCATAGGGGATATAGCTAGTATTTTATAATAACTATAAATGGAGTATAACCTTTAAAAATTGCGAATCACTATGTTATACACCTAAAACTTATACAATACTGTAAATCAACTAAACGTCAATAAAAAAAATTTCATTGGCTTAACATAATAAATAAATAAATAAATAGATAGATAAGCAAGCAAGCAACAAGGATGTACTGTACAGCCCAGGGAAATACCGCCATTTTTTGTAATAACTTTAAATGGAGTATAACCTATAAAAATATTGAATCACTGTTTTACACCTGAAGCTAATATAATATTGTAAATGTACTATACTTCAATTGAAAAAAATCAACCAGTGTAAAGAAAGTTTGGGTTTCTGACAACTACTAAAGGTAAGGAAAAAGAAAGGTGGTGATAATGAGGGAAGGAATCAAAGACTGATGTTATATTCCTATTAACTTGGTTTCCTGAAAAAAAATAAAATAATAAAATAGACCCTAAATGTATTTCTCAATAGAAAATGCAATGACTTACATGTAATCACTGCTGATCTATTAATGATAGAATTTTTCTTCTATTTTCCTCGAATAATAAGTTATTGGAAAAGAAACTTCCCCTGGTTTGAACACATCGAATTCTCAAAGGTCCCTGCTCTCTGTAAGGGCAATTTCATTACCTTGGATATAAATATGTTAATTTGGGGACTCTTCTGGAAAGGCAGGAAGTTCAGCGCAGTGTCACACACAGAATGGTATCACACATTTCAGAAATCGGCCTGGTGCGCAACGAATGGCCATTTTCCTTCGCTTTTGTTCTCCCTTTATAATACTAACACTTATTATGGCCTCTGTCAAGGTGCAGCTTGGCTGTTGTGTAAATAATGTATATTAGGAGATGACAAAGCTAATCACCGAAGTGAGACAAACAGTCCCACTCGTGAGAGTTAAACTGCTCTATCTCTGCCTTGGGGAGCTCAGGGTAAATAAAAGTGTAGGAATGTCACTCCTCCTCACTCAAAACACCAATGACCCTGACAACACCTGGAAGAATCTAATTTGTAAAGTCTGCCTTTCCTCGTAGAACCTCAAAATCAGATTTTCTCTTTGGAAACCAAAGTTGAATATCAGCTTTTTATTGTACATTATTCTATCAAATAAGTCAGTAAATGTTACATTTTCTTCTGACCTGCATGAACAAAGAACTCTCTGGAATCTCTGACTGAAAGACTTAAGAATTAGAATTAGCACCCTGGGCATTATGTGCTTGCTAATATTCCCTAAAGGCATTACATTCAGGTTCCAACTTGCCCTTGTTGATACAGAGAAGTCTAGCCTTGCCCAGGCCTGCTTTCTTTCAACTTTGTCCTCATTTCCCATTCTTTCGCCCTCCTCACTGTATCTTAATCCCTTGCGCCTCTCACCATCACCATGGCCACCAGCCTCATCCAGGCCACCATCACATCCTGCCTGGTCTAATCCAACGGCCTCATAAGTGACCTCCTTGCTTCCACTTTCACCTACCTTCTGACCTATAAGTCTGGGGGTTAAATACCACTTCTAGAAGCACCTCCGCCCCTTCCCCCTGCTCCCTCTGTGGTCGGCAGAATAACAGCCTCCAAAGATGCCCATAGCCTCATCCCTGGGACCTATGAATATGTTACCTTACATGGCAAAAGGAACTTTGCAGATCTGATTAAGTTAAGGATCTTGAGTTGGGGAGATTATCCTGGATTATCTGGGTGGACCCAGTGTCATCACAAATGTCCTTATAAGAGGAATGCAGGATGGTTAGAGAAAGAAACAGATTTAAGGACAGAAGTATAGGTCCAAGTGATGTGGCCATAAGACAAGGAATGTAGTCAGTGCCTAGAAGCTGGAAAAGACAAGGAACAGATTCTCCCCTAGAGCCTCCAGAAGGATCCAGCCCTGCTTAGACCTTAATTTCAGCCCAGTAAGACAGATTTTTAACTTCTGACTTCCAGAACCATAAGATAATAAATTTGTGTTGCTTTAAGCCACTACGTTTGTGGCAATTTGTTACAACAGACACAGGAAACTAATACACCCCCCACTAAATGAGGTCTCCCTTGGTCCCCACTCTCTGCACTATGATGTTAACAGAACCTGATTTTTCATCATTCGACTTAGAGCTCCAGGAGGGCAGACACCGTGTCAACCCCCTCATCTCTTGTACCCCAGTAACCTGCCCAGTGCCTGACACATAGTGGGAAGCCAACCATTGATGGCTGATTAAAAGAACCTTGTAATGAAAAATGAAAGGCAGGAAGAAATGTTGGCACCTCCAAACCATGCCTACAGTGGTGGATGGCGGGGTCATATGGAAAACAGCTTGACATTCCAGCAGCACTGGACAGGTCCTCCAACACAGCAGTGCTCTGTTCACACCTCCACACCTTCAGGTGTGTTCCCTCTGCCAGGAGCCCCCTCCCCACCCCCATCTGCCTGGGGAACTCCTGTCCTCCTCAGTCTCAGCTCCAAGCTGCCTCCTCTGTGAAGCCATCCTGGCCTCTCCAGGCAGACTCGACGTGACCGTCTCCCCACAAGACTATGAACTCCTTAGAGCCAGAAGGCTTGACTTTTCATCATTGGATCTCCATTTCTTGGCACAGTGCCTGGCCAAGAGCAAATATTTGTTTTCTGTTGTTGATGATGATGATGATGATGATGATGACTCCTTCGGACTATAAACAGAAGCCCCATCAGAATCACCACCACCCTCAAGAGCAAGCATTTATTTAGCACCAGTGGGGCTGTGCTGTGGCGGGGATAAGGCACGGTCCCTCCCAGCTTCACGGGGTTGACAGTCTACTTAGTGAACATGCTCCACAGCGTCGGGTAAAAAACATTAGGAGGAAGCCTCTCTGGGTGACAAATGATGGTCCTGAGCATGGAGGTCAGTTTCCTTCACTGACCTGCATCATGGATGATTCCAGGGTTTCTAGCACCCCTGAGGCTGGGCAGAATTGGGCTTGAGAAAGGTCTTTGCGGGCCAGTTCCTGGTGCCAGTTTGCTAAGAGACTGATCCTGGGAGCAGAGTTTGAACAGAATCCACCAATCCCTGAGTTTCCAAAACAGCAGAAACAAAAACCAGAGAGTTTTGGTCCCAAACCCACCAGTGTCTGGGTGACCTTGAAACCGACACTTAGTTTCTGTTTCCTTATCTGACATATGTGAATAACAGCAGCCACTTTTTTTTTTTTTTTTACCCCCTCGTGGTTCTTGGGAAATGCAAGCCGCCCTGACTTACTGATTGAAGTATATTTGTACATATCAGGAGTATTGGCAGGGACCTCAGAATGTCACAAAACCTTTTGTGCATTTGATGAAAAATGGAGTAGGTTGCTTTAGCAAAGATGACTACACATTTCAATGGTTAGAAAAGGATTTGGTTTGTGTCTTTTCCTTAACTTGGATAAGTTTACAAAGGATTTTTTTTTAATTTGTTAAACATCTTTATTGGAGAATAATTGCTTTACAATGGTGTGTTAGTTTCTGCTTTATAACAAAGTGAATCAGCTATACATATACATATATCCCCATATCTCCTCCCTCTTGCATCTCCCTCCCACCCTTCCTATCCCACCCCTCTAGGTGGTCACAAAGCACCGAGCTGATCTCCCTGTGCTATGCGGCTGCTTCCCACTAGCTATCTATTTTACATTTGGTAGTGTATATATGTCCATGCCACTCTCTCACTTCGTCCCAGCTTACCCTTCCCCCTCCCTGTGTCCTCAAGTCCATTCTCTATGTCTGCGTCTTTATTCCTGTCCTGCCCCTAGGTTCTTCTGAACCTTTTTTTTTTTTTTTGTAGATTCCATATATATGTGTTCGCTTACAGTATTTGTTTTTCTCTTTCTGACTTACTTCACTCTGTATGACAGTCTCTGGTCCATCCACCTCACTACAAATAACTCAATTTCATTTCTTTTTATGGCTGAGTAATATTCCATTGTGTATATGTGCCACATCTTCTTTATCCATTCATCTGTCGATGGACAGTTAGGTTGCTTCCATGTCCTGGCTATTGTAAATAGAGCTGCAATGAACATTGTGGTACATGACTCTCTTTGAATTATGGTTTTCTCAGGGTATATGCCCAGTAGTGGGGTTGCTGGGTCGTATGGTAGTTCTTTTCAGTTTTCTAAGGAACCTCCATACTGTTCTCCAGAGTGGCTGTATCAATTTACATTCCCACCAACAGAGCAAGAGGGTTCCCTTTTCTCCACACCCTCTCCAGCATTTATTGTTTGCAGATTTTTTGATGATGGCCATTCTGACTGGTGTGAGGTGATACCTCATTGTACTTTTGATTTGCATTTCTCTAATGATTAGTGATGTTGAGCATCCTTTCATGTGTTTGTTGGCCATCTGTATATCTTCTTTGGAGAAATGTCTATTTAGGTCTTCTGCCCATTTTTGGATTGGGTTGTTTGTTTTTTTGATATGGAGCTGCATGAGCTGCTTGTAAATTTTGGAGATTAATCCTTGGTCAGTTGCTTCATTTGCAAATATTTTCTCCCATTCTGAGGGTTGTCTTTTTGTCTTGTTTCTGGTTTCCTTTGCTGTGCAAAAGCTTTTAAGTTTCATTAGGTCCCGTTTGTTTATTTTTGTTTTTATTTCCATTTCTCTAGGAGGTGGGTCAAAAAGGATCTTGCTGTGATTTATGTCATAGAGTGTTCTGCCTATGTTTTCCTCTAAGAGTTTGATAGTGTCTGGCCTTACATTTAGGTCTTTAATCCATCTTGAGTTTATTTTTGTGTATGGTGTTAGGGAGTGTTCTAATTTCATTCATTCTTTTACATGTAGCTGTCCAGTTTTCCCAGCACCACTTATTGAAGAGGCTGTCTTTTCTCCACTGTATATTCTTGCGTCCTATATCAAAGATAAGGTGACCATATGTGCGTGGGTTTATCTCTGGGCTTTCTCTCCTGTTCCACTGATCTATATTTCTGTTTTACAAAGGATGTTTTAATTAATCCATTTCTTCTGCTCAGAAACCACAGTTGCTCTCACTCTAATACTAAGTTGCCTTGTGACCTGGGATCTGCCACTGGAGTTCTCTGTGCCTGGAGCCACCAAAGAAGCAAAATCGGCCAGATGGTGGTGACAGTGCTGGTGCAGATAATAGGAGTTCCTGCCACTTATGGCATGCTCACTTTGTGCCTGTCACTCTGAAAAACACTTGTTTACATTGTTACATTTGGTCCTCACCACGAGGTATTATCTCCCCTGTATGAGTCCAGGTCCTCCCAGAAGCAGATGCCAAGAGGAGATTAAATGTGCAGGGCAGAAATAGAGACACAGAAGTAGAGAACAAACGTATGGACACCAAGGGGGGAAAGTGGCGGGGGGGGGGGGTGGTGATGGTGGGATGAATTGGGAGATTGGAATTGACATGTATACACTGATGAGTATAAAATGGATAACTAATAAGAACCTGCTGTATAAAAAAATAAATAAAATCAAATTCAAAAATTCAAAAAAATAAAAATAAATGTGCATGGATTTTATTAAGGGAAACGCAGTCAGGTGGCGAGGACAGCCAGCAGACACACTGTGAGTCTGACCCCACTGATGCAGAGCGGGAAGGAAGGGTGGGTGTGGGGGTCCTAGACCACCTGCAGCCCAAGAAGCCTCAACACGGCCATCAAGCAGTTCTTGAGCCAGAGTCAGCCATCTGAGGAGTCCTGTGTCTCCCAGGAGAGGCCCGCTTTAGGGTCCCTGCTGCCCTCGGCCACGGGCTGGAAGCAGCCCACAGGAAGTGTGTCCACAGAGGATGTCAGAGCCGCAGCCGGACTTTTGCTCAGTTATACTCCCTCCAGCTGGAGGCCTGCGTGGCGCATGCCTGCTCACTGCCACCACACATGCCCACTTCACAGACAAAGTAACTGAGACCCAGAGAGCTTAGAGGACTAAGCCCAGGTCAGGTGGCCAGAAAGTGGTGGAGCCAGGATTAAAATTAGAATAACCTGACCTCAAAGTCAGTTCTCTGGACCGTAGGAACAGAAAACTAGGAAAAAAAGAAACTCCAGGTGGAAAGAGCCCTTTCATCTAAAATGTGTCAATAATGGATGAGGTATACAAAGTAATGGCCTATCGGACTTCACAACACCAACAGAAAAGGATTTGGCAGCAAAAGTGCTGCCGAGACTTGATGAGAAAGAAAATGTTGGAAGACAATAATTTTCATTTTAAAATGTTTCCTCCCAAACAGTAGCCCATTCCATTTTTTCCGTAAATGTGGGTGGATATGGGGGCACATGTGGAAATCTTTTTCTTCTTGTTTGAATTTGTTCAATTTTATACTATTCAGGCTTTCCCAAGCCCCGTACACTTTACTGCATCATCCATTCATACATTCAATCAACAAACACATGAGTTCACCAGGCACCATGCTTGGCCCTGGGGAAGTATATATGAATAAGACACATCCCTGCCTTCAGAGGTAGTGGGAGAGTTGACGAAGATCTGATGCAAGATCCAGTTTATCTTCACAAAGCCTTCTGTGGCGGGCTGTGGTCATTATCTATCCCCCTTGGACAGGTGAGGAACTGCGATCAGGGGAGGTGACACTGACTAGCCTATCACAAGCTAGTAAGCAGTGGCATCCTTGGATCCAGCTTCAGACCCCTAACCCCGAGTAGCCCCACTCCCCCACAGCACCTGGAACAAAGGGCATTCGGTATGCTGGGTATCGAACGGGATTCGGGGTATCCCGAGAACGTGAAATGCAGCCACCTCGGAGGTACCACTGTCACATAGCAACATGACTCTGCCTATCAACCCACGCAAAGTACAGCTGTGACTGCAACACGCTGGTGAGAGGCAGGGAACACTTGTCTCCCCTCACCAACCACCACCAACCCCCCCCCCCGGGTCTGGAATTGTTCCAGGGCCACCTGCATAGGCAGCTCAGAGCTTCCAGAGAGCCCCAGATTAAAGCTGAGCCTGGAATCCCCAAAAGGCTTCCCTGGCTGGACCAGAGGATGGGTGTTGGGAAGAGGGAAGGAGAGACGAGGAGGAGACCATTCCAGCCCCATCATCCGGCGGTTGTCATAGCAGCTGGTTTCAGCCATGATCTGCCTCTAAGAACAGCCGAGAGAATGTGTGTGCTCCCTCTGATTCCACATACCTTGCAGCCAAACCTTGTTTTTCCTGTTTCCATGTGACAGGTTCACCTTAGACATGATCAAGCTGGTCCTGGTAAGAATGCAATGACCATCACTGTAACAGCCTTTATTTTAAAATCCAATTATTAGAGAAATGCAAACCAAAACTACAATGAGGTATCACCTCACACCGGTCACAATGGCCATCATCAAATAATCTACAAACAATAAATGCTGGAGGGGGTGTGGAGAAAAGGGAACCCGCCTACACTGCTGGTGGGAATGTAAATTGGTACAGCCACTATGGAGAAAAGTATGGAGGTTACTTAAAAAACTAAAAATAGAGTTACCATATGATCCAGCAATCCCACTCCTGGGCATATATCCAGAGGAAACCATAATTCGAAAAGATACATGCACTCCAATGTTCACAGCAGCACTGTTTACGATAGCCAGGACATGGAAGTACCCTAAATGTCCATCAACAGAGGAATGGATAAAGAAGATGTGGTACATATGTACAATGGAATATTACTCAGCCATAAAAAAGAATGAAATAATGCCATGTGCAGCAACATGGATGGACCTAGAGATTGTCATACTGAGTGAAGTCAGACACAGGAAGACAAATATCATATGATATAGCTTATATGTGGAATCTAAAAAAAGGGTACAGATGAACTAATCTACAAAACAGAAAGAGAGGTACAGATGTAGAAAACAAACTTATGGTTACCAGGGGGTAAAGATGGGGGATAAATTGGGAGATTGGGATTGACATATACACACTGCTATATATAAAATTGATTACTAATAAGTACCTACTGTATAGCACAGGGAACTCTACTCAATACTCTGTAATGACCTGTACGGGGAAAGAAGCTAAAAAAGGAGTTGATATATGTATATGTATACCTGATTCCCTTTGATGTACAGCAGAAACTAACACAACATTGTAAATCAACTATACTCCAATAAAGATTTAAAAAAAAAAAAAAGAATGCAATGACACTCAGTCTAGACATACTAAATAACCAAGCCATGTCCCCAAAATGCCACCACAGACGAGGCTCTCCCTTTAGGTTTTATCATTGCCCTCTCCTTCTAGCCCTCCTTAAAAACTTCAGGCTTTGTTTCCAGATGGAAGAGGCCAAGGTATCGTGAAATTTCTGGGACAGAGAGCCACGACAATGGAAAGCAAGACTGAAAGGGGAGGAAGAAGGAGGGAAGAATGTGCTGCCACGTTGACTCGGCTCTGTCCTCGCCTCCTCTCACCTGAATTGCTGGGACAGGCTCCCCCCTTAACTGCATCCTCCACATCCTCCAGGGGGCCTCTCCAAGGCGTGGATCTGATCACAGCCACCTCAGCCTCAAGCTCCACTCCAGGCACCACAGAGCTTCAGAAGAACATGCAGGCTCCATGGCTTGCGGCAAGACTCCCTTCCAGGACCTCGTGCCTGCCTGTCTCCCCAGCCTCACCGGCTGCCACACCCCACACGCAACCTTTGCCCCAGCCAAATCAAGCAACACCCAGGCCCCTGCATGCCGAGCCCAGAGGAACAGGTCTTGCTTCCCAATTCCTTTCTCCTTCTCACTCTTTATCTGGCCAACTGCTCCTCATACTTCAAAACTCTCTTCATGTGTTACCACCTCCAAGAAGTCCTCCCTGACTGCCCACCCCCCAGTACAATCAGATGCCCTTCCCCTTGAGATTTTCTCTATGTCTCAATGTGGAGCTTAGCACAGTGCCTACAGCTGGAAGGCTCCTAGGTACAGTTTGCTCGTTCCTGAATTCATTCATCCATCCATCCATAAATCTGCCTTATGCCAGCATGTATGATATCAAGTTTGCACACATGCCCAAAGGAAAGTTTGACTGCTGAGTTCACTGAAGCTGGTGCTAGTGGTGGTTGTTGTTTTCCCACAGACAGACATCCTGAGTCAAGGTGTTAAAGTTCTCAGAAAGCAAATAGTCCAAGGAGAGCTTGTAATCCACTTCACTGTGCTCCAAACGCTCAGTTCTGAGCTTTCTTGTTCTCGTCACAAAGGGCTAGAAGGTTCTCTTTTACTCATGGGTACAAAATATTTGGGGGGGTTAAAAAAACATCTGTTGAATGGAATGAATCACCCTTGGCTCTCTGGTAGCAAGCAGGCAGAATTTCCCTCCAGCCTGCCTTCCTGGGGTTCCTCTGACTAGGACCAAACAGCATAAATTTGGGTTTGAGGACCCAAAGGCTGAAGCCCTGGCCCATTAGTGCACCCCCAGCCTGAGAAGAAAACAAAGGTTGCTCGATTCATTTGGGGCTCAAAGGATCACTGACTTCTTTCTCAGGACTAGTAAGCAGATGGTTTCTCCTAATCTTCCCCAGCTCTCTTGCTGTATTTATAAACCAATGGCATGGCACAAAGTCAGGGGTCTTCACCAGCAGACAGGGCCTGGAGAATGAGGCTCTTGGCATGGAGGCCTCAACTCAGGCAGTAGCACAAAGCATGGAGAGGAGGGGGTCAGAGACAAGGGGTGTTAAAGAAGTAAAATCCACGGGTCCTAGTGATTAACAGAAAGTGAGAAGTGTGGAGAGGGCAGGGTCCAGGATGACACCCAAGCACCTGGTTGGAAGAGCATGGTGTTCTCCAGGACAGAAAAGGCAGGAGGCCTGGGTTTACAGCTTCTGTGGCACATCCAGGTGGCCATATCCAGCAGACATTGGACTTAAGGGGCTGGAACTCAGGGACAAAATCTAGCTGGAAGCCTAGGTTTGAGAGTGACGAGAATATAGGTGATATTGAAGCCACAGGACTGGACGAAATGGTCCAGAAGGAGATGCAGAATGAGAAGAGAGTAAAAGATGGTGCTCAAGGGAGCAACACGTAAGAGACAACAGAGAAAGAACTAGAAAGAATGAGAGAGCAAAGGGGGAGCACCAGGGTGTGGCTTCCTAGACATCAAAGGTGGTCAATCTTTTTTTTTTTCCTTTTTTTTTAAACCAGTTTATTTATTTATTTTATTTTTGGCTGCATTGGGTCTTCGTTGCTGCATGCAGGCTTTCTCTAGTTGCGGCGAGCGGGGGCTGCTCTTCGTTGCGGTGCGCGGGCTTCTCATTGCGGGGGCTTTTCTTTGTTGTGGAGCACGGGCTCTAGGCGCGCGGGCTTCAGTAGTGGTGGCTTGCGGGCTCTAGAGCGCAGGCTCAGTAATTGTGGCGCACGGGCTTAGTTGCTCTGCGGCACGTGGAATCTTCCCAGACCAGGGATTGAACCCGTGTCCTCTGCATTGGCAGGCGGATTCTTAACCACTGCGCCACCAGGGAAGTCCCAAAGGTGGTCAATGTTATTCCACTCCACTCCCAGCGTCATTCCCAAGGCCTGGTCTGGAGAGGTCTCAGGGTGTGTTTGATGAGCTGATTACTGTCTCGTAGGATTACCCTGCTGCTCATTAATGGCCTTCTCATAGACCACTTTCTCTCCCTGGCTTCCAGGAAACTCTCTTCAACAGACCTCTGTGCCACCCTGGGCATTATAGGTTACGCCTGGTAGCAAGCGAGATGCCGTTATTGCTGCGGTGAAATGAACTCTCACTTAACGCACACGAGCACAGAGAGCCAAGAAGCAGAGCTATTTCTTGTATGTGCTGAGCTGGTCAGAACAGCCCCGGCATTTCCCACAGGTCTGCTCATCTTTCGGGATCCAGGGCTGCCTACCTTCTGGTTCTACCAACAGACCCCAGACTCTGCCATGTTGGCGAGATGCACTCATTTGTCTTGACTCCACGGTCAAGGCTGAAAGGTGCACAGCCACAGCTGGGGTTCCTTTGTTCCAAAATGCTTCATGAATAATATATTTTGTCTCCTGCTGTAAGTTTTTCCTCCACAATTTAAATTAGCTAGAGCACTTTTAAAAGGAAAGGTTTTTTTCCCTTCCCTTTGGGATTAAAAATACTATAAACAGCTGCAGTTCCCAAAATACCTCCTTTACCCTGGGGCCAAGCGTTTGAAATCCTATGGTCAGGACCCATTCCTTCGAGCTAGGTTTGCCTTTCCCAGGTGTCACATCAAAAGCAGTTAGTTACCTCTCCTGCAGCTCTCTGCAGGGGACCCCTCCCAACCAGGCTGGAGCCAAGTGATCCTTCTAAAATTCCAATCTAGCTCCTTCTTAAACCCCCGCAGTTACAATGCCACGACTCTTTACATGGCCTCAGGGTCCGTGTTACTTCGCCAGCCCTACCTCGCCCTCCACACGCATTCCTCCAGCCTCAATGAAGTCCCTTCGGTATCAGTGGTCACAAACACATAGATCCTGAGTAGTTGTATTCATTTAACCAATTATTTTTACAGATCCACAGCAGAAAGGAAAACCAAAAACATAGTGTTAATCCATTAGGGAGAAAGATTCTGTGACTTAAGTCCATAACCCATGCTAGTGCCTAATTCTCTAACCTCAGGAAATCTGTTCATTGCATTCCACCCTATGATGGTGACAGAGGTGGCTACAGGTACCTTGATAAATTCCATATCTATCAGAGCATTAAATACATTGAAGTGATGTGTGCACTAATGTTTTACAATAACGAAAAAGGAAGGGGTATTTAGAAACTTGATGTGTCATTCGTTCACTTATTCAGCCAATACATGCCAACGTTGTGCCAGGAATAGTACCAAACTCTACACTCAGAGTTCAGGCTGCCAAGCCACCATCCACCAGGAAGCTGAAAAGGATCAATTCTTTTAACAAGTGCAAGGTCAGTGAGGCCTCCATGTAGCTTTGATCTGTCTTCTACTCTCTGCTTCCTCTGCTCTGATCCAACCTGCCCTTCCTCTCCCATTCCAAACCTTTCCAAAGATACCGCAGGACCCCCTGCTGCAGAACTGAAGACCTCCCCTACTTCCTCCACATTCTTCCCTGACACTTGGGCTTCCCCTGAGGATACTGCCCTCTAAGGGTGGCATTCAGGTAGAGATTGCTCAATCTCCCTCACCCACAACATCAGGACCAGGCTGTCCCAGAAAACCAATACTCCACACTCTGTCAAAGCCCCTGTTCCTTTGAGACCCAAGCCCTCTGGCTCCTCTACTTCCTACTCTGCTTTATGTCTGTCAGTGGTAGACCTGACCTCCCCGACGCCTTCCACCATCCAGGTCCTGCTTTCCTCCTGAATGATTTTAACGTCCCACAGAGAATCCACCCAATACCCACGCCTCCCATTTCCCTGATTTCAGCACCATTACCATCTCCATTCCACTTCAACCACTGACTCAGGTCAGGTTCCCCAGAAGCAGATCCCGAGATGAAGATTGGTTTGTAAGCAATTTATTTAAGCAGTGCTTCCAGAAGAGCCCACAAGAAAGTGAGGAAGCAGGAAAACGAAGGGCAAGAAACCAAGCAAGGGTGCAATTCCAGGTGAAGCCCCTGGTCTCTGCCTGAGCCCGCGGGGGCTCTGCAGCATAAATTACGTCCCTGCGTTTGTCTCGCCCTAAAGCAAGGGAGCTAGGCTTTCACTCCTGTGACCTGTCACTGGCTACAGAAAACCCCTAGGGGAGACAAACACCCTGAAACACAGCTGAAAAGAGGCACCAGCAAACCAAGGGAAGTCCTCTGAAAAAGGCTGTGGGCACGCGCTACAAGGGGAAAGGACACAGACTCTGGAGGACAGGTGCGCAGGGCCAGGAAAGCGCGCCGGGAGAGCTCGTGGGGCACCAACAGCACCCACGACCACTGCCTCCTCTTGGGCCACATCCTGAACCTCGTCATCGTCGTCGCAAGATATGTCCCCGCCTCAGAAGTACTCAGTTAAGGAAACCCGCTGCTGACTTGCACATCCGATTCTTCCGCCTCTCTCCCTTAATTACTCCCCCATCAAATCCTGCCTCTACTCTCCCGCCCTCTCTCATGCCCTCCCCACGTCCTCTTTCTTCCTACCCCACTCAGCTTAGACGCCAGGTTCAACACTACGCCCTTCAGCTCACAGACTCAACTCCCTTCCCTCCTGTCCTTTGCTGGAACCACCTGGAAATAGCCCCTTCTACATTATTCCTCTTCTCTGCACAAGGTCCTCATTCAGGCTGCTGAATGCTGCCAGGGAAATGGAACAGGCTCAGGGATTGCTGCCATTCTAAATCCAGAGTGTCCTTCCTCAGCTGGCCCTCAGTGCCGCGCGGCAAGCTGCCCTGCTTCCCTCCTCAGAGATGGCAGTCAGGTTATATGTCTTGAAGATATTCAAGTGTATCTCACTATAAACAAACCTGGAATTTTATATGAAAATCCCTCTGCAAGATGGATATTTACTTTCCAAAAGGATTTCTTGCAAAAAGCATTTAAAAAGCAAGTTCTGTGTGCCTCTAAAATGGGCTTTGGTTTATGCTTATCTATTTTTAAGAACAGTTTATGTAGAATGAGGTGTGCCCTCACTGTGCCCTTCTCCCAGGGTCTTTGAGATGGAGTCTCAACGCCCCAGTACATTCTGCTTTGCAAGCAGCCTCAGCCGTCTTCCCTCGCCAATGTAGCTAGCTGCTCAGTGTACCCTGCTCATTCATTGTCACTAAAACGCCGACAAAAAACTTAGATGGAGAAAAAATTGTTTTAGGTGGTTCTTCCTCCACTGTGCCTACTAAGTTGCAAAAATGAATGAGATCTGTCAAAGGGAGAAGACGGTTTCTACAAAACACCCTACAAAATGGCTCTGCGTTTCAGCATCACCCTCTGGATAATTTCCTCTACAGCCGCTCCTCTAATGCAGTATCAGTGCTGCTGACATCAGCAACATTTCTGTGATTTACTGCAAATGCAGCTCTCAAAGGCTGGGAGTAAGCGAGGGCGGGAGGAAGAGAGAAACCTGCAAGAGAAAAGAATTAGCCCCCAAGAGGCTGGGGAGACAGCGACGCAGAAAAAGTACCAATCCAGTTCTCTGAAGAAGTGTTTTGAAATATTCTTAATAGCTCTAATTATTGAAGTCTTCAAGGAATCAGCAGACTTACTTAAAAATTGGGGGAGGAGATCTTTAAAAAGTGGGGAAGAGAATCTTCAATAAACCTAGCAACACCTAGGTTTGTGTGGGGGGGACCAAATGGGGTCTGATGAAGGCAAGAGTCAGTGCTGCCAGGGAAATCCTAGGGCTAAACCAGCTTCCACGGGTATTTTCCACACCAGAGAGCTGCTAAATGTAGGTTGGACCTTCCTGCTAGACCATCACCTCAGTCCACCCCCAAAATATCTAGAGGGTAAATGCCTCCAGAGACCCCTTGAACATGAACCCTTCCATCTCTGAATGGTCCACAGTCCCAATCCCGGTGCACAGTATACGATAAGAGCTCAATTCATGTTCACAGAACGGATTTAACAACTGTTTGTCAAAACCTTTTGTGCTCAGGCACCAGAGGGCACAAGGTGATGAAGCAAAACCCTGCTGTCTAGGAGCTAACAAGGTAAAAGGATGGATGAATGGGGGCGGCGGGGTGTTGTCTTCTCTTCCACTCCCATGTCATTCAGAAAAGGCCCAGCACTCAAGGATCTAGAGAAGGTGTCCAAAATCTCAGAGAGCAAGCAGATCCTTGTACGGATCACACGGCGATCCCAAGCTGCCATGCTGGTCCATAAGCTGCTCCCCAAGAAGCAGGTCATAAAGCAAGGGTGTACAGAGTTTGCTTTGACATCCTTTTTCAAGGGTTAAACCCCTCTTCCACACTACCACCTTCTTATAGACCCTCAGACCCAAATCTGTTACCCAGGCAAACTCTCCATGTGATGAATCAGTCGCAATTAAGCAGCCACTGTAAACATATTTCCTTTCAAGGAACTGCCCAGTTATAAGAACCATGGGACATTATTCAAAATCCTATAGCCAAACACAAATTAGATATTGAATACTGGCACACATTAGGGCTCAATAAATTAGTTTAGAATGTAAGTACTGCATTCAGCTTGCCATGTAAAGGAATGTTTACTGTGAATGCAAGATCCTCGTAAATGGCAAAGCTTGGGGAAAACCACAAGAGAAAAGAAACATTTTCATAGACAGTTAAATCTAACCTTTGGGTCCTCCAGTCTTAATCAAGGAATAGAATCTTCATAGAAAATCCTAGCTGATATTTAATTTGACATACACTTTGGGTTCAGCCTGTACTTAATTGCTTTGAAATTGCCTCTGAAGAGGTCATTTGAAATACAATCTTGTGGTTATGTCTCCTCCACCTCGTAGAAGAAGAAAGGAAGGCATAGAAATTGGTCTGACCAATTAAAATAGTGAATGGCTCAGCCCGGCTGTCTTGGAATTTGTGGGCATTTCCAAGAGTTCCCTGCTATTTAAAGATTTTTAATGGCCCCTCACAAGCCAGATGCATTTAAGCTGCTTTAATTGCGAGGTGCTGACCTCAGCAAAGCCATATGCTCCACAGCCACAGTGCTAAAGTAGGTTATGTCATGAAGTACTTGGTTCCTCAAGCACAGCCAAGAGTGCCACACCACTTAATTGAGAACCTCCATGTGAGGCCCATTCATGGCGTTCTCTAAGTAGCATCACAAGTACAGGGGTAGCTTCATTCCATTCAAATGTCATTGTCAGCTACGTTTCCCCACAGCACATAATGCAGTTTCTCTCAAACCAGCATTTGATGAGTGCCCACTAAGTGCAGTGTACAACCTGCACAGCTGTGCATGGCAACCCTGCCTCCCAAGGCAGCTTCAGCTCTGTCAAGTTTGTGATCTCCCTACAATCTGGACATGAGCTAGAAATGTTCTTGTGCCTGAAATTTCACATTTCCTTTTATCACAAGTGAACGATTGCTGGATGCATCTATCAAACTCTGCAGTCTGTTAAAGGAAGAGGGTGATCATCACATTTTAAGGCTATTTTTAAAATCACTTTCCATCAAGAAAACCCAATGTGAAAAAGTAAACTGAAAACAAAGATCACAATATGATCACTCTTTCTGGGACATATTTACATACTACATCAGTCAGGATAATCTAACAGACAGATGATCTAAATCTAACTGAACTTTTAAAAAATGGAATAAACTCTTTCTCCCTTTTCTATGACTTTTGGTTTTATGGATTTGTGCTTGCATGGGCACTTTAAAGGTTATTTTCTACAGCAGATGATAATGCAGATTTTACTGGCAGAAGAGGTTTTAACTAGTGACTGAGCTCTTGAGCCTGGAGTTAAAATAAAGACAGTGATACCGCTTACAGACCAAATCTTTAAACTAAAAATATCCAAGAACGGTGTGGAATAGATCAGAGGTGTTCAAACCTCTAGGACAAAACTCTTCCATCAAAGGGTTTTGTTCTAAAAGTTTGAATTTTGAGTGGAAATTCAATTGAATTGAATGAAATTTAAACTTTAAGTGGAAATTATAGATATAGATACAAAATTCCATTTGAAGGAAGGCGTCAGTCAGAGAAACCTAACAGACATAAGATACAAATCAAACTGAACTCTCCTTCAAGTGGAAGGGTTTTGTTCTAAAAGTTGGAATTTTGAGTGGAAATTCAATGGAGTTGAATAAAATTCAAACTTTAGGTGGAAATCACATAGATATAGATGTAGAATTCCATTTGAAGGGAGAATTTTGTTCTAAAAATCTCAACGCCTCTGATCTATTCCACACTGGTCTTGGATATTACATATTGTATTATATATTACTAATACAATATATTAAATATTAGATATATTAAATTATATCATTATATATCGCATTGTGCATAATATAATGTAACATAATATAATGTCTCAAAGCAGACCAAATAGTTGGAATTTAGGGCACTAGAGTCATACCAGCTTTACCTCCCTCTCAATCCCTGCACTGGGTCCCCAGACCTCCTTGTGACCCAGAAGATTCATGGAACACAATTGGAAACCACAAATCTGGAGGAAAGAATCTGGAGAAAGAGAACCACAGAGAATATCCAGAACTTGCGTTCTAGTTCCAGCTTTGCACCAACCAGCCCTGCCACCTTCAGCATCTACTGTGGGAGCAGAAGACCTGGGTACAAATGCCAGCCTGTGTCACTTAACCTACTACTCTCTCCCTTACCTATAAAAGGGGTACAGTAAAGTAACCTGCCTCATTGGATTACACTGCAAATAAATGATATCATACTCATAGGGTGCTTAGTATATCAAATGGCTGCAGTAAGTGTTTAATAATTGCTGGTTATAATAATAATTAATTAATAGATAGGGTCTACAGAATGAGAAATGTGTTCCTGAACATTGAATGTAATGCTAACTGAATATGTTTGCATTAAACTCATTTTGTGTCTTGTTTTGACTAGTTTTTTTTTTTTTTTTTGGCTGCATTGGGTCTTCGTTGCTGCACGCGGGCCTTCTCTAGATGCGGCGAGCAGGGGCTACTCCTCGTTGCGGTGCGTGAGCTTCTCATTGCGGTGGCTTCTCTTTGTTGCGGAGCACGGGCTCTAGGCGCGCAGGCTTCAGTAGCTGTGGCAGGAGGGCTTCAGTAGTTGTGGCTCGCGGGCTCTAGAGTGCAGGCTCGCTAGTTGTGGCGCACGGGCTTCATTGCTCCGCGGCATGTGGGATCTTCCTGGACCAGGGCTCGAACCCTTGTCCCCTGCATTGGCAGGCAGATTCTTAACCACTGGCGCCACCAGGGAAGCCCTTGACTAGTTTTACTGTAACTATCATTCGGGATTGTCATTTCTCCCTCTCCAGAGACTACTTAATTGAAAGCCAACAGTATCCGTCTTCACCTTTTAGCTTGTTGGCTTCCTGCGGTATCTCGAGTGGCCCCCCACGGCAATTAACACAGGGCCCTGCACAAAGTCGGCATTCCATCAGGGTTTCTTAAATGAGAGAGAGCTGACCAGTCCTAACAAGTCAACCTTTGAATTCCAACACAACTTGGGTCAAGACAGGTCAAGTCCGTTAATAGATAAAGGAGACCCTGACTTCAGAGCATGTCCCAAATGTAGAAATGTATTGGATCCTTTAAGCCAATCAGCCCCTCATAACTGGCCTCCCGGTTAAGCCTCAAGGCAGACTGTAACTTTTCAGAACCAGCCACAATATCTCCCATCCCACAAACTCTTCTCACTCTGTGACTTTGATATTCCTCCCTTGTGAAGGTGGAACCTATGCCCCCTTTCCTGGAATCTGGACAGGCTTGTGACTAAGGCAGAAGGGACACTATGGGACCTCCAAAGCTGTCATAAAAGATCACAGCACTTCTTCCCAGTTCTCATGGGACACTCACTGTTGGAACCCAGCTGCCCTGCTGTGAGGAAGCCCAAACCAGGCCATGTGGAGAGACCACTCGGAGTGGTCCTGTGTAGGTGTTCAGCCCACAGCCAAGTTAAGATCCCAGCTGAGGGGCAGTATCAACTGACAGTCACGTGAGCAAAGATGCTTCCAGTTGATTCCAGCCCCCCCCCCCCCGCCACCACTAACACCCGTAGCCTTCGAGTCTCCTCAGGTGAGGCCCCAGACGTCATGGACTAGAGATATGTCATCCCTATGAAGTCCTGCCTGATTTTCCAAACCACAGAGTCTATGAGCAAAATAAAATGCTAGTTTCATGCCAGTAAGTTGGGGTGGTTTGTTATACAGCCATAGCAACAGAAAGTGGTTTTAATTCATATTATAGAAGAGGAATTGCATAAAATTGAACCATGGCAAAACCCAGGAACAGAACCCAAGCATCTTACACATTGACCAATAAACAAGATTCTAAAATAATGCTCTTATTATATATAACACAATTTACTCTTCCATCTGTTGAATGCACCATATACAGAGCAAATAGAAACATTCAAATCATTACCATTTATTGAGTGCTTATTATGTACCAAGGACCATTCCAGATACTTTACACGTATTAACTCATTTAAAATTACTCTATGAAGTAAGTACTAGTATTACCCCATTTTACAGATGAGCAAACAAAGCACAGAAGGACTAGTAAGAAGCAGGGCTGGGATTTGTTTTGTTTAGTTTTGTTTTGGCCACGCAGCTTGCAGGATCTTAGTTCCCCACCAGGGGTAGAACCCAGGCCTACTACAGTAAAAGCTCGCAGTCCTAACCACTGGACCGCCAGGGAATTCCCAGGGCTGGGATTTGAATCTAGCAATCTGATTCCAGAGTGGGTATCAGATTGCAGTGCACTTAGGGATGCTTCTCAAGCCTTATGCCATGAAAAATACTATATGTGAAGCAACTAGCACAGCGCTTGGTACGTAGTCAATACAATGAATACTACTTCCTTCCCCCCCCTCCACTGACATAATTTAGGTGCCACATTTTCTAAAGCAAAAATGATGCTCTTCTTAAGCCAAATGGACACCTCTCACATTTTCACTCCTTGTTCATCTGACTGATGATTTCTACATCTTCATCCCCAGCCCTGACCTCTATCCAGAACTTGTGGATTTAACTGTCTATTCAATCCAGCCAACTCTTCCTTCCAAGAATATCCTGATTTCCACCCTTCTCCCCAGCCCAACCCCACTGCCCAGTCCAAGCTGCACAACAGCATCCTAACCAGCCAGCCTCTTCCTCTGCTGACCCTGCTTCTGCCCACTCACCACACCACAGCCCGCAGCCCAGGAGACTTCTAAAATGCAAATTCAACCCCACCACTTCCTTGCTTAGAACCCTCCTGAGGATTCCTGTTACCCTTCCAGGAGCATCCACCTCCCTCCCTGCCTCTCTCTCCAACCTCACCTCCTTCCTCAACACCCTCTAGCCTCACTCGTCCTCCAGTTTTTTCCAAGTTAGCTCCCACCTCTGGGATTTCCCCGTTGCTGAGCCCTCTGGATGGAACATGCTTCCCCCGATCCTTGCAGGGCAGCTCCTTCTCAACGCTCCGGCCTTGCTCAATGCTACCACCCCAATGCAGAAAGGCTACTCTCCACTCTCAGGGCCACTCACTCTCTAGCCCACTGCCTGACCTTATTTTCTTCACAGGTGAAATTGTATTCTGTACTTATTTGCTTGGTTATCGTGTGTCTCCCCCATTGAAGTATAAACTCCCCATCTAGGGTATTAGATCTGATCTGTTTTGTTCATCGTTGCACCCAGCACCTAGATTAGCGCCTGCTACATCACAGATGTTCAATAAATATCTGTTGGGTAAAATGAATGAATCCATTCACTGGACTATAAATCCTTGGCAGTCAGGGAAGAGTAATTATTCATCCTTGTACCCCAAATTTTGAACCCAATGTCTTTCCCACAGTAGGTAGTGAAAGAAAGAAACAGAGAAGGGGGTAGGGAGGAGGAGTAAGTGAGAGAGAGTAGAAGAGAGGGAGGGAGGGAAGGAGGAAAGACAGCCACGATATGCCACTGAATTTTTCTGATCTGCGATTTTATACATGTAAAACCTTACAAATATCCAAAATTTAAGTCCCACACAGTACGCATTTAATCAGTCATCATTACTGAAAAATAATTACTCAAAATGGAGACAGTCTTAAAAAGCCAGAATGCATGGACGCCCTAACTCTATCTGCCATAATTTTTTTAATACATTTATTGGAGTATAATTGCTTTACAATGTTGTGTTACCTTCTGTTGTACAACGAAGTGAATCAGCGATAAGTACACATATATCCCCATATCCCCTCCCTCTTGAGCCTCCCTCCCATCCTCCCTATCCCACCCTTCTAGGTCGTCACAAGCATTGAGCTGATCTCCCTGTGCTATGAAGCAGCTTCCCACTAGCCATCCATTTTACATTTGGTAGTGTATATATGTCAATTCTACTCTCTCACTTCGTCCCAGCTTCCCCTTCCCCACCGTGTCCTCAAGTCCATTCTCTACGTCCGCGTTGTTATTCCTGCCCTGCACTAGGTTCATCAGTACATTTTTTTAGATTCCATATATGTGCGTTAGCATATGGTATTTGTTTTTCTCTTTCTGAATTACTTCACTCTGTATGACAGACTCTAGGTCCATCCACCTCATTACAAATAACTCAATTTCATTCCTTTCTATGGCTAATACTCCATTGTATATATGTACCACATCTTCTTTATCCATTCATCTGTTGATGGTCATTTAGCTTGCTTCCATAACCTGGCTATTGTAAATAGTGTTGCAGTGAACATTGTGGTACATGACTCTTTTTGAATTATGGTTTTCTCAGGGTATATGCCCAGTAGTGGGATTGCTGGGTCATATGGTAGCTCTCCTTTTAGTTTTTTAAGGAAACTCCATACTGTTCTCCACAGTGGCTGTATCAATTTACATTCCCACCAATAGTGCAAGGGGGTTCCCTTTTCTCCACACTCTCTCCAGCATTTGTTGTTTGCAGATTTTTTGAGGATGGCCATTCTGACCGGCGTGAGGTGATACTTCATTGTGGTTTTGATTTGCATTTCTCTAATGATTAGTCATGTTGAGCATTTTTTCATGTGTTTGTTGGCAATCTGTATGTCTTCTTTGGAGAAATGTCTTTTTAGGTCTTCTGCCCATTTTTTTATTGGGTTTTTTTTTTTGATATTGAGCTGCATGAGCTGCTTGTATATTTTGGAGATTAATCCTTGGTCAGTTGCTTCATTTGCAAATATTTTCTCCCATTCGGAGGGCTGTCTTTTCTTCTTGTTTATGGTTTCCTTTGTTGTGCAAAAGCTTTTAAGTTTCATTAGGTCCCATTTGTTTATTTTTTATTTTATTTCCATTACTCTAGGAGGTGGGTCAAAAAAGATCTTGCTGTGATTTATGTCAGAGTGTTCTGCCTATGTTTTCCTCTAAGAGTTTTATAGTGTCTGGCCTTACATTTAGGTCTTTAATCCATCTTGAGTTTATTTTTGTGTATGGTGTTAGGAAGTGTTCTAATTTCATTCTTTTCCATGTAGCTGTCCAGTTTTCCCAGCACCACTTATTGAAGAGGCTGTCTTTTCTCCATTGTATATTCTTGCCTCCTTTGTCAAAGATAAGGTGACTATATGTGCGTGGGTTTATCTCTGGGCTTTCTATCCTGTTCCATTGATCTATATTTCTGTTTTTGTGCCAGTACCATACTGTCTTGATTACTGTAGCTTTGTAGTATAGTCTGAATTCAGGGAGCCTGATTCCTCCAGCTCCGTTTTTCTTTCTCAAGATTGCTTTGGCTATTCGGGATCTTCTGTGTTTCCATATAAATTGTAAAAATTTTTTGTTCTAGTTCTGTGAAAAATTATCTGCCATAATTTAACAAGCTTTTTTTTTTCTATTAGCCAATCTGTGAACATGTCTAAAATGATGTTATGTCTCCTAAGCTCAAGGGTGCAGTCCTACAGGTGGAGACAGTTGTCCTGGGAGGAAAACAAGATGGGTAAAAATCCACACCCCACCCTGCACAGCCTGCCCACCAGCAGGAAAAAATCCAGGGACCTGCACATGTGGTGGCACCGCAGCTCAGAGAGGGGGGCAAGGGGAGAGCACTTTCTGGTTTCAGGTCATCAGCCCAGAGCAGACTCTGGGTAGACCCTCATAACCTTCTCCTTCCTCTCCATGTCTGAGCAGTGTCTAACCTGTTCCGGAGGAGCTCACGCTGGTCAACCCAGCAGTTGGTTTGGGCATTATAACCCCACTCAATCTAGAGGGCAACCTTCACCTCTGCCCTTCACATAAATTTTCCATTTCCACTGAAGGTAATCCTGGCAAAGATCAAGAATGATGTGGCCTTTAATATTCAAATGTTTCCCTTCAGATGCACCTAAATGTACCTTCTTTTTGCCCTTTAAAATCACCAAGTGATTTCTACATGAATCACTAAAGAGGAATTCACTGGGCTCTTCCTTCTCTATTCACACACTACCTCAAGTAATTCTGGCAAAGATCAAGAATGATGTGGCCTTTAGTATTCAAATATTTCTCTTCAGATGCACCTAAATGTACCTTCTTTCTGCCCTTTAAAATCACCAAGTGGTTTCTACATGAATCACTAAAGAGGAATTCACTGGGCTCTTCCCTTTCTATTCACACACTACCTCAGGTTAAAGCAGGACTCCATGAGCATGATGTTAAATGATCTTGGGGAGGGACCAGTTCAGTGGGATGATTAACACATGCTATTAGATTCTCCTGAAGACAGGAAGCATTTGCCCAAAGATCAGGGCAGGTTTGACCAAAACTTTTAGGTTTGGACCATGGCAGGGACGGAAGAGATGTAGTCTCTTCCTCCCCTGGGAGCTCTGCCTGCTGGCCCTGGATCACAGCCACTTGTGTGATCTGCTCTACTGCAGCTGGTCAACCTTTATGTACATATGCGACTCAGAAGAGAGCCAGAGGTGTACCCATGCATCCTTCCAGGGGCATATATAGTACAGTAATTAACTGTACAACCTTAGAATCAGACATAACAGGGCTCATGTCATTAGCTCTTGGATGTAGCTAATAGCTATTAGCGGCTTTTAGAAAAAGTACTTAAACTTTCTAAACCTTTTTATCCTTAAAATGGGAATAACACCTTTCCCTTAACGCTATGATGAGACTTCAGCAAGATAATTCACTTAAAGTGCCTCGCATAATACCTAGCATATAGTAAATGCTCAATAAATGCCAACTAGTATGATTACCACTAATATCATCATCATCATATATCTATTTTGGCATAAACATTGTATCTTATTCATTTTTTTATGCCCAGCACTAAGCGGAGGATCTGGCACACTGTAGATACTTAAAAGATAATTTTAAAATAATTGGTGTGGTAAGCAGAAAATGACAATTAAATGTGTCTATGTCCTAATACCTGGAACCTGTGAATATTTACCTTACATGATAAAGGGATTCCTCAGATATGATTAACTTAAGGATATTGATATGGGGAGATTACCCTGGATTATCTGAATGAGCCCAAAGTAATTACAAGGTCCTTATAAGAGGGAGGCAGTTGGGCCAGAAGGCGATGTGAGAACGAAAGCAAAATCAGAGAGTGATGCAGCCACAAGCCAAGGAATGTAGGCAGCCTCTAGAGGCTGGAAAAGGCAAGGAAAGAATTCTTCCTTAGAGCCTCCAGAAGGAACACAGCCCTGCTGACACCTTGATTTTAGCTCCACAGAAGCCATTTCAGAGGTCTGACCTGCAGAAGATATGATAAAAAATTTGTCTTGTTTTAAACCATCCAGTTTGTGGTCATTTGTTACAGTAATAACAATCAGTGACACGTACAGGGTGCTTGCTCTGGGCCAGGCACGGTGTATGTCTCTTTTTTTTTTTTTTTGCTGTTTATTGAAGTATAGTTTATTTACAACGTTGTGTTAGTTTCAGGTGTACAGCAATGTGATTCAGTTAGATATATGTACGAATGTGTATATATATCTATTCTTTTTCAGATTCTATTCTCATATAGGTTATTACAAAATATTGAGTATAGTTCCCTGTGCTATACAGTAGGTCCTTGCTGTTTACCTATTTTATATATAGTAGTGTGTATATGTTATTCCCAAATTCCTAATTTATCCCTCCCCCCACCTTTCCCCTTTAGTAATGTGTATGTCTCTTGTATGCTCTCATTAAGCCTCACCAAAGTCCAGGATGGAGGCTCCACTCTACTATGGGTGAAAAACAAAGCCTTTACAGACAAAAAAACTTAACAGAAAATTCTTGCTGACTTTCCTACAGGAACAAAGCCCTAAGTTACATGGACACAAGAAAACAGCAAAATCAGTTCTGCACGTTGGGCAGTTGCTATTTTCAGAGCCAGAGGCAGATCTTTTCATTCACAAAAAGGGCACCCACCAAGCCAGTATATGCGGAAGCTTCTAGGTCAGTGTCAGGAGACCAAGGAGGCAGGTGCTCACCTGGCAGAACTGTGCCCTGAAAAGGCATCCACTGTCACAGCCTGATAGGTGGTCCTCTGCAGCCGAAATGGGCAGCACCCAGATGCTCTTCATTCCCACACAACACGCACAAACTGTGTTTTTCACCAAAAAATCATGAACAGGACAAGCACTGCAGAACTGTGAGAAGTGGGAAACTCTCCATGTGGTCGACACCGAGGCTGGCTCTCCAGGCACAGTGGCTTCACCGTGTGCACAGGAGCCAGCCTTCAGCATCCAGCCTCTCTCTGCCCCACTGTCTATCTTGTGCGCCATGTCTGTCTGCTTTATGTAACAGACCGCCCTGCGAGGTTTTATTTGAAGAAACAGTTTCTCTGCCACAAGGCAATGTTAAGCGGAGCCTTTTCTGTGGTCTCGGGGTTTATACTGAGGCCTCAAGCACTTATCCATGCAGAAATTGCTAAGATGAGGTCAAGCTAGTTCATAAACCCCCTGCCACCTCTGACCCATATAAGAGAGTTCTCATTGGAGAAAAGGCATTTCTTAGAAGAAAAAATATAGCGCTGGGGGGCACTGGGGCAAAGGGGCAACAAGAGAACTGCTCAGAGAGGTCACAGAGGGTCCCAGGAGCGTGGCCCCCCAGCTGGGTGCTTGCTGAGCTACAAACGTTGCAGGTCTGCTTTGCACCATTCCAGATAAGAGTATGAGACATTTGTTAGAATTCCAGGCTGCTATATTAATTGCATGACCCCAGAATGCATGTGAATGGTGCCCTCTGGAGGTGTGCAATGAGACAGCCCTGAGAAAATCAGCCCTGGGTTCCCAGAGTTTGGCCTGTAGTGGCTGGTTGAGGACAGAGGGCAGCAGTGGAGCGGCCTGTTCTCCCCAAGTTTGGCAGCACAAAGATACATAATGATTTCTCAGGGGCCAAGTGGGCACTGGGACGGGGGGGAGGGTGGCTGGCTTAGAGCCTTCATAAAAGGGCCTTCCCCTTGGGGCTTCCCTGGCGGCGCGGTGGTTGAGAATCTGCCTGCCAATGCAGGGGACACGGGTTCGAGCCCTGGTCTGGGAAGATCCCACATGCCACGGAGCAACTGGGCCCGTGAGCCACAATTACTGAGCTTGCGCGTCTGGAGCCTGTGCTCCGCAACAAGAGAGGCCGTGATAGTGAGAGGCCCGCGCACCGTGATGAAGAATGGCCCCTGCTTGCCACAACTAGAGAAAGCCCTCGCCCAGAAACGAAGACCCAACACAGCCATAAATAAAAATAAATAAATAAAAGACTTTAAAAAAAAAAAAGGGCCTTCCCCAAGAAGTCTACCCACTTGAGAAAGAAAAAACTCAGAGTGTACTCGGGGCAGGTGCTCGGGGCAGGAGGCGGGAAGACCAGTCAGGGATGGCACCACTCACATCTGCAGCAGGAAAGCTTAGAGGTCTTCATGGGTGGGGATGGGTTGGGGGGGTGGCCAAGAACTCACAAAAGCTCTTGAATGCCTGTGAGACAGAGGGTAGGTATCCCATGGCTACAGATCAGCCAGGTATCAATAAAACATTTTGCCTTCTCATCATCCCTCTCCCTGCCACCTGACTCTGGAGGAGCCAGAGCAGCAAAGCAGGCGGGGAAGGAGTGTGGACAAGGAAAAAAAGAAAACAAACAAGGCCATTCTTGTCCACTGCTGGTTTGTGGCATCTCAGGCAGGCCTGACCTGCAGGAAAAGGAGAGCTTTGAATTGAAGGAGAGACTGATGTTTGTGTTTATATTAAACTGGACTTTTGAAGGCCTGAAAATAATTTACTTTATTTTATTTTATTTTATTTTGCTTTACTTATTTTATTTTATAAGTGCCTGGAAAAGCTGTGGGATATTTCTGAGATATCATCCAGGGTTGGCCTAACAGAACAGAGTGAAGGTAGGAGCTGAAGATGAATAAAGCCATTTTCTCTTTGTACTCCCGACAAGTCCAACCCATTTCATAAACCGATTACACAGCTTTAAAAAAAATTAAAAGTGCTGTAGCCACCCCCTTCTTTTTACAGATTCATATGTTCATTAATTTATATTTCCAGCCCTATCCTCTAAATTCCAGTCTCCTATCTCCAACTGTCTAGTTAAAATTTCCACTCAGATATCTGACAGGCTTTTCAAATCCCACAGAGTCAAAATAACACAGTTGATTAAAATTAATAATAACAAAATAAAACAAAAACCCTCAAGTCTTCCTATCTCAAAAAATGGTACCACTGTTCTCCCAAGCTGCTCTGTCCACAAACCTCGGAGTCACGTTTAATTCTTTTTCTTACAACCCTCGACACAGCTTCCATCAGCAAATCTTGTGGATTCCACTCCAGAGTATAAGTCAAACCTGTCCACCCCTCTCTATGTCAACTGCCACTCTCTTTATCCAAGCCACCATGATTCCTTGCCTGGACTTCAATAACCTCCCCACCAGTATCCCAGATTCCATTCTCATCCGCCCTCCCTCCCCACCTCATCCCTTCTCTCAGCATCCATAAGCAGCCATGTTGCAGCAAAATCACCCTGATTTTTTTTTTTTTTTGGCCGCACAGAGCATTTTGCGGGATCTTAGTTCCCCAACCAGGGATCAAAACTGGGCCCTTGGCAGTGAAATCGCGGAGTCCTAACCGCTGGACCGCCAAGCAATTCCCCACCCTGATATTTTTTAAGGCAACCACTCCAGCCCAACTCTCAGCCCTTGTGCTGGACTTTTCTGGGCTCCACTCCGAGCCTCTAGGCCTGAAGCACATGACCCAGGCCAAGCCAATCAGCACATATGATCCCTGCCCTCTCCCACCATTGGGGAAAAGATGAGTCTCTGACCCTACACAGGCCAGTCAGGACCAAGAATTCAGATGCAAGCTTTTCATTTGAGCCTTAGAGAATTTAGCTTTCTTTTTCCTGAAGGATATGAATCTGGAAGGATGAAGCCCAGGAGCCAGTGGCAACCATCTTAGAACCACCAAGAAGGAACCTGCCCAAGAACAGAGCAATGCAAAAAAGACAAAACAAGAAATGAAGAGACACTCAGTGCTGGATGCATTTAGTCCTGAGCCCTAGATTGAACTCTACCTGGACTGTTCAGTTATGAGACTCAATAATCCCCTTTTGAGCTAGATCCCACTGGGGCCAGGTTCTCTGTCATCTGCAATAGAAATTATCCTAACAGATACATCGGCTTATCCAGCAGCTGTGTTTATGCCCATGAAGCTCAGGTCTCAGTCAATCTCGACATCTAAATGGCCTCATACCCGCTACATGGGCAAATCCCACAAGAGGTTCTGATTGGTCTCCAGAGCAACAATTCCAGCATCACCATTGCCAGGTTAGCATCAACTCCTGACCCGAAAAATTACTGGCCTTTTCTTTCTCCACCTAAACTTAATAAGCAACTTAAAGAATACTGTCCCAACTTTCCCCTCTTCGTGTATTAATAATGTTGCTCAGGGCTTCCCTGGTGGCGCAGTGGTTGAGAATCTGCCTGCCAATGCAGGGGACACGGGTTCGAGCCCTGGTCCGGGAAGATCCCACATGCCGCGGAGCAACTAGGCCCGTGAGCCACAATTACTGAGCCTGCGCATCTGGAGCCTGTGCTCCGCAACAAGAGAGGCCGCGATAGTGAGAGGCCCGCGCACCGCAATGAAGAGTGGCCCCCGCTTGCCGCAACTGGAGAAAGCCCTCGCACAGAAACGAAGACCCAACACAGCCAAAAATAAATAAATAAAATTTAAAAAAAAATAATAATGTTGCTCTCTACCCTTAGAAAACATTTAAATACAGTCACCTATGACCCTGTAGAGGTTACAAATTTCTCACTATGCATTCATTAATATTCTCACTCAGAGTACTCTAAATCTTTTCAACGTATTTTTATGTGTGTTTCCTCATTGTTTTGTTCTTATATTGGAAAGTCTAAAAGACAGGGAACAAGCCTCTTTGTGGGACATCTCGCACAAGGCAAGGAGTAGTTACGTACTTAAATGTTTATGATGACAAAGACAGTGGTGACAAGAGTGATATCGTTTGTGTTGCGTGCAACATTAGAAAGACAACTGTTCTGACCATTCAGCGGAGCTATTTCCTCTATATTAATAAACAGCTACTTTATTCTGTCACACCTATGAGAATAAATTAGAAATACACGTAGGTGAACAACTTCAAATTCTTCCTAGTTCCCAGATTTGAATAGCTACCCTTGGCGTTTGGAAGACTGGACTCTTTCTGATCATATGTAAAATTCTTCTTGGCTATTCAATAGCTCTCAGCAAAATAACACAGTGATTTTAAATAATGAACCAAAACATTTTAAATTTCCTCGAGATCTACATGGAATCAAAATCTAAAAGGAATCCAATGATGGCAGAATATCTCCACAAATACTAGAAACATAATTAAAATTATTAATCAGCCCTCAGCTATGGAATATGAGCTCATCCCTACAGCAAACTTCTCTTGGGATCATGGGCTTTATTAAAATACCCATCACAGAGTTCTGGAACCTTAGCTACAATAGCACTTTTGCTCTTTGGAGGTTTGATTAGAGTAAAGTAACAAACCTCAGCGCTTAACTCATCAAACTCCCAGGTACCTCCCTGGACCTGCTGGGCATCTGTCCCCTCCCACTCTGGGCCAGTCCGTGCACCTGGGCTACAGCACACAGGGAAGTTACTCAAGACATCGCTAGAACGCTGCTCAGTGGCCCTAATTTTGGATTCTGATGCTACTATATGTCATCGTCCATATACTGCTCTGACCCTGGTTGGCTTCTGGAGCCTCTCTCGACTGGACATAAATTCACTTCATGTTCTGAGACTTTGGATGCCGTGCAGCATGTTGAAGTGGAGTAGACGTTAATGCTCCATAGATCAAAGCCTAAATCTCAGTTCTACCATTAACTAACTGTATGATGCCGGGCAAGTCACTAACCCTCTCTGAGCCTCAGTTTCACACGTGAAACAAGGATAACAATGATGCTCTGTGAATGCCCATCTCACAGGATTGTTATTTTTTAAATAGTGTATTTGATTCAAAATCACAATGAAATATCACCTCACACTGTTAGAATGTCTATCATCAAAAAGACAAGAGGGGCTTCCCTGGTGGCGCAGCGGTTGGGAATCCGCCTGCCAATGCAGGGGACACGGGTTCGTGCCCCGGTCCGGGAGGATCCCACATGCCGCGGAGCAGCTAGGTCCGTGAGCGACAACTACTGAGCCTGCGCGTCTGGAGCCTGTGCTCCGCAACAAGAGAGGCCGCGACAGTGAGAGGCCCGCGCACCGCGATGAAGAGTGGCCCCCCACTTGCCACGACTAGAGAAAGCCCTTGCACAGAAACGAAGACCCAATACAGCCAAAAATAAATAAATAAATAAATGAATTTATAAAAAAAAAAAAGACAAGAGATAACAAATGCTAGTGAGGATACGAAGAAAAGGGAACACTTCTGCACTGTCGGGAATGGAAGTGGTGCAGCCACTATGGAAACCAACATGGAAGTTCCTCAAAAAATTAAAAATAGAACTACCATATGATCCAGCAATCCCACTTTTGGTATATGCCCAAAGGAAATTAAATCACTCTCTTGAAGAGATATCTGTACTCCCATGTTCATTGCAGCTTTGTTCACAATAGCCAAGGTATGGAAACAGCCTAAGTGTCCATCAATGGATTAATGGATAAAGAAAAAGTGATATACAGATATATAGATACAGATATACTATTTAGCCTTTAAAAAGAAGGATAGCTTGCCATTTGCAACAAGATGTATGAACCTAGCAGACATTATGCTAAATGAAATAAGCCAGACATAGAAAGATACTGCATGGTATCACTTCTAGATGAAATAAAATTTTTAAAAAGTAAAACTCAGAACAGAGAAGAATGGTGGTTGCCAGGGGGTGGGGGAAATACTGAGAGGCTATCAAAAGGGCACAAGCATATAAGATAAATAAAGTTTGATCTAATGTATAGCATGGTGACTATATTTGAGGATATTGTATTGTGTAATTGAAATTTGCTAAGAAAGTAGTACTTAAGTGTTCCCACACAAAAAAAGGTAAATATATGAGCGGATGGATGTCTTAATTAACTCAACAGTGGGAATCCTTCCACAATATATACGTGTATCAAATCATCACGTTGTACACTTTAAATATATTACGATTTGATTTGTCAACTATATCTCAGTAAAACCGAAAAAATAGCGTATTTTAAATGGGCAATAATAAGGCATTTGATAAATGGAGTGTCTCAATAAATGTTGCTGCTGTCCTTGTAACTTCCTTGTTCACTTTACCCTCATCAGGTACACACACTGACCCTAGCCTCTCTGGGTGCCAGTTCCCACCTCCCACGCTACAGCCCTAAGTGCCATTTCTCATCCCTCCTGCTCTGTCTGTCTGGCAGAGTCATGCTGCACTGGATTTACGTAGCAGACCAGAAAAGGGGAGAAGATGCAGAGACGCGAGGCATTGGAGAATTTCTCTCCATCCTGCTGTTACTGCCTCTGCAGCTCTCCATAAACCTTCTGACTCTACTCTCTTAGATGTGGACATCTGGGCATCTGAGTTCTAGCATCCCTGAACCAACTTCAATGCCTAAAACTAGAGGCTTAACATTAGTACGGAACTCCAAATGGCCCCATAATAGTGGTCAAAGCATGGTATCAGTATTAGTATTGTGTAAATATCTCCTATCAAATCTAATACACCATCAATTACAAATGCATCATTATTTTATGTACCTCTAAAAAATTAACATCGTCAATAAATGATTACATATCTTTGGTAGTAAGACACATTCTGATTTCAGACATATAATGAAAATAATGCATCCTGGGATTAATGTTGTACAACAGAGCATTTCTCTTGGAGAAATGTTAAAAAGTACAAAACATGGTTCTTGTTCATATTTTTAAGAGTCCTGCACAGAGCCTGGCAGACAGTAAATATATGTTTGTTGAATGAATAAATATATGCATGAATGAATGCATTTCCTAACAGCCGCATTATAATAAATGAACGCATTTCCTAATAGCTGCATTATAATGAGGTTCCATCATTTAAAAAGAAAATTTGATGCAATAGGAAATTCATGCTAAAAATTAAATACATCATTTCACCAAACCTTCCACTTAAATTCATTGAAAAAATAAACAAGCTTCAGTCTAAACAGTTTGTTGCCTCTTCAGCGAAATGGAGACCTAGATACAGTAATAGATTCTAAAAGTTTAGTGTCTAGCTAATAGCTAATTCTAAGGTAGACACTATTTTTAAGTATGCAGTATCTGGGACCATAAAACATAAGGCCTATTCAGAAACATCTGGCACCATCCTCAGGGCACACTTTGGGTTCCTATTAGCCAGGAGATAGCATTGGCATCTTTGATAACTGGGAATACAGATCCACTTAACAGTGACTTTTCCTTTCCTCTGTACGGCTAAATTGGCTATAGAGTCCCTGGAGCTCGACCAATCCCTGCGCGGTGGTGGGGCGAGGGCAAGTGAGTCAGGTTCCCTATGCAGTTCCCATTAGAAGGATTCAGCCTCCACTGCCCGTCCAGAGCAGCCCCCACGAGTCACTATGCCCTATTCGTTACAATTAAAATTGGTGCATTTAATTCTGGGTACTACAGAGATAGATAGGCATTACACGAAAGAGATAAAAGAACAGGAACTATAGAAGCAAAGACTAAATGAAAATAGATGGACTTTGGAGATTCATAAATTTAAAAGGTTCTCTGGGAAATTTTCCGGTGACAGTTGCCACCAGCATCAGTGAGTCACTCTTCTCTTGCTCTGCAGCAGAATGTCAAATTCCAAACCCTGCTCTCGTTAAGCCTTCATCTGCTGTTTGCTTAAACGTATTCATATTAGACTCCTCTTCGTGTAGAGGCAGAATTGCATCCACAGCCAATGGACATCAGATCCTTTTCACGTGGAAAACAAGGAGTTGGAAGAGAAGAGTCCTGTCACCTAAGTTTCCCCAAATGTAGAGAGATTGCAGGGGGAAATGACTACATACAGATAAAAACAAGCCACTCAAATGACCTATCACAGAATATGATCTGCCAGTTTCCCAGGATATGCTACCCACATAAAGGCCAAGAGCAATAATGTCCTTTTCCAGTGTTGACCTAAATGCTTCTAGAATCCACACCTAAATTACACAGCTATTTCTCCTGTGTATACTTAAAGACAAAATAAAAGGAATTAACAGAGCCTGGACTGCTTCTGTCCTTTCACAGCGAAGTATTTTCTGTAGGACACATCCTCCCCCTCCTCCATATGTACTAGAACTGCAATCACTGTCTTTTTTCCCCATACATTTCTCTGATGACTAGTGATGTTGAGCATCTTTTCCTATACCTGTTGGCCTTTTGTATGTCTTCTCTGTACAAATGTTTATTCAAGTCCTTTGCCCATGGGCAGCCTGTGTTGGAAGGAAAAGAGGTCATCTTACCTGTCACCAGGGAAGCAGAGCCCAGGTGGGCCACAGAGTACCTTTTTTAGTCTAGTCCTCTCAGTTTTGTATTTAGTAAATATTACTCTCATCATCTGAAAATTTAAAAAAAAAAAAACAACTCATACCTAGTGGATGAACTGCTCTCCTTGTAATTTAAGAGAAATGATTGACTCCACTACGCCGATGGCCAGTTGATCCCCAGGCCTCTGTACTGACCCTCTATTTAGACCTTTCTTCTTCACTTCCCCATTGGTCCCTCTACCCCAGACCTCTGCCATGATGACCATTCAGGACCTCATCATTTCTCACCCAGATTACTGCAGTTTCTTCCTAATAGTCTCCAGCTTGCTGTTATTCCGCCCCCCGGTTGAGATCCATTTAGATTTTTCATAAGGTGCAACTTACCACATGTCATAGCCTTCAATGGCTCCTGATCACCTACAGAAATAAATCCATGCTCAGCCCAGCATCTAAGGGGCCCACAAGACCCCAGCCTGCTTTTCCACCTTCATCTCCCCACGTTCCCACAAAACAACTGGAGACCTGCCCTTCTCCCAAACAAATGCCTCAGTTTTCCTCTTTGGTGCCTTGTCGATGCCCTTCCTTCTGCGAGAACCCCTCCATCACTGCCTTTTAATCATCTCATCCTTTAAAGCAGGGGTCCCCGACCCCCGGGCCACGGACCGGTACCCGTCTGTGGCCTGTTAGGAACTGGGCTGCACAGCAGGAGGTGAGCGTCAGGCAAGTGAGCAAAGCTTCATCTGTATTTACAGCCACTCCCCACTGCTCGCATTACCACCTGAGCTCCGCCTCCTGTCAGCATTATGGTGGGTTGTATAATTATTTCATTATGTATTACAATGTAATAATACTAGAAATAAAGTGCACAATAAATGCAATGCGCTTGAATCATCCTGAAACCACCCCCCCACCCCAGTGGAAAAACTGTCTTCCACGAAACTGGTCCCTGGTGCCAAAAAGGTTGGGGACCGCTGCTTTAAAGTCCATCTGAAATGGCACATCTTCTAGAAAGTCTTTCCTGGTCCCCAGAGCTGGCTCAGAACCCTTCCTCTCGTAAGCCCTGACCATACACTCACTGCATCTCTCTTATGGTCCTTACCCCACTCTGCCTCCCACTTCATCCTTTGGTTGCTGGTTTATCCCTCCCTAAAACACTATACTCCCCTTCATAGTCGCAAAATGCATCAGGAATTGTCTGGAAAATACTTGCTGGAGTGAAATGGATTTGAGGAGCGCTCACCCAGTCTAGTTCCATAGTGTTGCCCAGTTGACAGAGTTGATATCAGATGGCATAATTAAAAGCTGTTCCACATGGCTGCGATTGGGTTCATCAAGCCTACATCTCACCTTCTTATTGGTATGCCATTCTCTCCCTGCTTCCCTCCAAATCCATTAAGAGCAAAGACTGTACGTAATTCATATTTTCATCTCCTTCAGCCAGTAGTTTGTACAAGGTAAGTATTTAATAAATGTAGGCTAAGCTCCATTTATTCAATTCCATCATGTCCCAGTAGAGAGCTGTAATGCCCTGAGTGTTCCCAAAAGCGCAGCACATGAACCATTGGTGGTAAACAAGATGACTTCAAGTGACATACAGAAGAAAACTTTTTAATGGCCATGGGTTTACTATAATGTGCACTAGGAAAATTATAACTAGTACAGAATACCTATGATTTTAAAGGTACTATTGCTTGGGGTGGGACTAAATTTATTTAATTTTTAAATGAGGGTCTCAAAGAAAAATATTAACTAAACAGTGGTAGATATTACTGCTTAAGGCAAAGTTAAATTTATTTAAGCTTTTAAAAGTGAAATCTACTTACAGAAAAATATTAAGTAAAGAGTGGTACAGATGATATTTAAATATGGCAGAAAAAATTAAAAATCAGAAGTGGCATAGGAAAGACTGAAATTAAGAAATCTTGCCCCCTAACTAGTATTTCCACTTTGAATCTTGTTTGCTCCCAAATGTCCCACACCCACTGCAAGATTAGTCCCTTACAAATATTCCTTCATGTCACATCAGGTCTCAGGAGCCCCAAGTAGCTCCCCACGACCAGCCACATCCCACCTCCTCTATTGACAGTTCTCATTTCTCTAATCCTTTCTTCCAAACCCACCTCTGATCCCTCTGCAGGGAGATTCAGCCCATTCCGCCCCTTGGGCAAATCTTGCAGATGTACACCATCTTGCCTGTGCTTAGAACGTTCTCCCCCCCCTTTCCTCTCCACCAGTCCACGAGCATCCCTTCCCCCTGTGTGATGGAAGCTCAGAACCATCTGCTTCTTCCGTCTCTTATTCCAATCCCCCTTGTACCGCACATTCTTCATCCATTAGAGTAAGGTTTTCACTTGTGACTTTGCATTCATCCACAAGTATGTTTCATCACCCTGATTAGACTGTGAACGGAGCCAGGGCCAAGACTATGTCCTTAATGTTGTGTGAAGTTTTGGTCAGCCTACAAGAGTGCTGAACAAACCACAGGCACTAAGTGTATGTCTTGTAATAAACCAAAAGCCGACACATCCAGAAAACGTATAGCACTGGGTGCTCTACTAGCTTGTCAGACATGAACTTGGTGTAGAATGTGCTCAGCATCTACAATTGGGGTTCTTACTGCACTCATCCCAAAGACCGAGTTTTAACAATTCCCTGCACAATGAACCTGGGTGTAACATTAGAATGCATCCTTGGGGTGTTTCAGTAAGGAAATCAGGATTTCCCAGGTGGTGCAGTGGTTAAGAATCTGCCTGCCAATGCAGGGGACACAGGTTCGAGCCCTGGTCCGGGAAGATCCCACATGCCGTGGAGCAACTAAGCCTGTGCCCCACAACTACTGAGCCTGCACTCTAGAGCCACAACTACTGAAGCCCATGCGCCTAGAGCCCGTGCTCCGCAACAAAGAGAAGCCACCGCAATGAGAAGCCCACGCGCCGCAAGGAAGAGTAGCCCCTGCTCGCCGCAACTAGAAAAAGCCTGCGTGCAGCAACGAAGACCCAACACAGCCAAAAATAAATAAATAAACAAATATAAATAAGTGCTAAAAAAAATAATTAAAAAAAAATAAGGAAATCACTCTGTGGGGAAAAGTGAACTTTTGTACATTGTTGGTGGGAATGTAAATTGATGCAGCCACCATGGAAAACAGTATGGAGGTTTCTCAAAAGACTAAAAATAGAACTACCACATGACCCAGCAATTCCACTCCTGGTTATATATCCAAAAAAAAACCCCAAAAACATTCATTCTAAAAGATACATGCACCCCAATGTTCATACCAGCATTATTTACAACTGCCAAATATGGAAGCAACCAAAGTGTCCATCAATACTTTGAATGAATAAAGAAGCCGTGGTATATACATACAATGGAATAATACTCAGCCATAAAAAAGAATGAAATTTTGACATTTACAACAAAATGGATGGACTTGGAAGGTATTATGCTAAGTGAAATGTCAGAGAGAGAAAGACAAATACTGTATGATATCACTTATACGTGGAATCTAAAATACAGCAAACTAATGAATATAACAAAAAAAGAGCAGACTCACAGATATAGACAATAAACCAGTGGTTACCAGTGGGAAGAGGGAGGGGGAGGGGCAAGATAGGAGTAGGGGATTAAGAGGTACAAGCTATTATGTATAAAATAAGCTACAAAGATATATTGTACAACACAGGGAATATAGCCAATATTTTATAACTATAAATGAAGTATAACCTTTAAAAATTGTGAATCACTATATTGTACACCTGTGACATATATAACATTGTACATCAACTATACTTCAATTAAAAAAAAATAAGGAAATCACTCAATCTGGGTTCATCCTTAACATTTTTTCAAAACTCTATTATCCCTTCAAAAGATTTGATGGAGTCCAAAATTCAGAAGGTTTTTGGTCCAAAAATTAATTTAATTTATAATGTTTTTAAAATAAATAAGTAATCATCTATCTTGTACTATACTTCTCTTTCTCAATCTGTTAAGGGGTATTTCAGTATTTCAATCGCCATCTGAGGAAATATAGTCCAGTGGTTATAAACATGGACTCTGGTTTCACTCAGACCTAGGTTAGACTCTCATCTTCACCATTTGGAGCTCCAAGACCTCGGGAAAATTCATTCACTCACATAGCAAATATTAATTGAAAGCTACCATGTGCCAGGCACCATGCCTGACCTCCATAAGCCTTGATGTTCTCTTCTGTAAAATGGGAATGATAACATTCCCTGAAATAGAGACATTGTCAGGATTAAATAAGATAATGTATGCAAAATGCCTAGCACTCTGCCAGGTTCATAGTAACAATAAACGGTAGCTGTTACTATCATTATCATCATCATTATCATTATCTTCAGTCTTTGTAGAGCATTTAACACTGCTCATTATGTTTCCCTTCTTAAAATTCTCTCTTGTCTTCATGGCGATATCATTTTAGTCATCTTAGTTTATTAATTTTTTAGTTTTCACTTATTAAATTAATAAACAGAAAGAAAAACATTTAGTGAGTGATAGGCATAATGCAGAGAATAATAACAGTGTGCTATGACCGAGAATGACCTGCACAAGTGACTGGTTAGAAAAGCATCTCTGAGGAGGTGGCATTTGGGCTGAGATTTCAGAAGTGAAGAGGAGCCCATCACATGAAGATCCAGCGGAAGAGAATTCCAGGAGGGTCCGACAAAAGCCCTCGGATAAGGAGGCACACGGTGTATTCAAGGAATGGAAATAAGTCTAAAGAGGGCTAGGCTGTAGCTGAGGTTTGGAGAGGAAGTAAGCAACAATCATCACACGGGGCTTTGCAGGCCAGCATCAGAAGCTCGGAATTAATGTGGAAAGAGACACTATTCAAGAATTTTAAGCTCTGGGTATGAGATAGGATCTGATTTACATCTTTAAGGATCATTTTGGCTGCTCTGTGGGGAATGGAGTATAGCGAACAGAAGTAGAAGTAGGGAAACCAATAAGAAGACTATGTCAGCCATCCAGCTGAGGATGCTAGAACTAGAGAGGTGAGAACTAGACAGAAACAAACAGATTCTGGATATATTGTAGAGGTCATAGTTGACATGACTTGCTGATAAATGGGGTGTGAAGTGCCAGAGGGCAGGAAAGAAAGGACTCGCTCATCATGCCTAGATTTTTGTTCCAGCAACTGTATAGATGGTGGTGCCATTTATTGGGATGAGGACATATCACAGAGGCACAGGTTTGGGATAGGAAGTCCACAGTCCTGTTTCAGTCTTTGAAGACATGTGAGTGGAAACACCAAGGATGCAGGTGGCTGTGCAAATCTGGAGAGGCACCCTTGGGAGGCATTAAGGACTGCTGACATCACCTGGGGAGAACCAGACAGAGACGAGAAGGCCCTCAAGTCCAAGTGCCTGGGCATTCAGTCATTGAGAGGGAGAGTACCGGAGAAGGGGAAAACAGGAAGCTGAGGAGTAGCCACAAGGGTAAAAGTAAACTCAGAGGAGACAATGTCCCAAAGCAAGTGACAGAAGTAAAATGCTTCCAGAAGGAGGGAGTGGTCGATTGTCAAAACGGCCTTGAGGTATCAAGGAAGATATGGCAGGTGCTATATGTGCTTTCACATGAGCCCCTCCCCCTTCCTCACTAACAGACCCAATTGTACTTGAATGTTGGTTAAATGGCAACACATTCAAAAAAGGTGGGCCCCAGTCACAGACTCAGGGGATAAATCTTAACTGGTCCAAGCCAATAATGATAATACCATTCCCCTTTGACAGTGATTGGTTTAGGGGTTGATGTAAGGAGAAGTAGGCTGTGGAGTTCCTAGGAGGAGAAATCCTCCATGATAAAAAGAGAAATATAAGGAAAAAGACCACTCCACTTCCCATGCTGTGTTTAGACAACATAATGCCTGCTGGAGTGTCCGCAGCCCTCTCACCACCATTAGAGAGCTTTTGCCCAGTGATAAAGGGAGGCAGGGCAAGAAGCTGGACAAACCTGGGTTCTTAGTAGCATTACAGAGCAGCTGAGCCAGCCCGGGAGCCCCCTTGTTCAGTGAGATGATAACTCTCTTAACAGTAAATGTCCATATTGTTTGAGCCTCTTTAAATGGGACATTCTGCCATGTTCAGCTGAAAGCATCCTCACTGACACTTCAGATAAAAGAACAGAAAGAGGATGCAGCAGCCACTGGTGACCTCAGGAAGAGCAGCCCCTGTGAAGTGGTGATGGATAGAAAGAAGAGGGGGTGGAGACCGTGACTCCAGACGACTCTTTCCAGCAATTTTGCTGTGAAGTGTGTACAGGAATTAGGTGGCGGCTGGAGAGTATGGGGGGGTCAAGAGGGTGGTGGGAGATACTGAAGCACGTGTACCCGTGAGTGGGGATGTTCCAGTGGAGAGGGAGAGAGGGTGGCTCAGGAGCAGAGAGGAGAAGCAAGAGAGCATAGGTGGGGGGGCCCCGGCACAAGTGGAGAGGCTGGCCTTGGACAGCAGACACACTGCATCCATAGAGGGATAAAGGCAAGATGGCAGGTGCAGATGCAGGGAGTCTGGCAGATTTGGAGGGCGTGGGGGAAATGATGTTTTCTGACCAGTTGCTTCCTTTTTTTTCAGTGACGTAAGAAATGCTCAAAATGCGAAATGTCTCTTCAGACCTATCTAAGACTCTCCCGCTACTGTGAAGTCCATCCTGACTTGTACTCTCAAATCCCCCCCCTTCACACTCCCATGAAACTGTTTGCCTCTCTTCTGGAGTATGTGCCCTGTCTTGTGTCGTAGTTTTAATCCCCTGTGCCAGCAGGATGGAGACTCCTGGAGGGCGGGGAGCATCTCTTAACATCTCAGAATCTATCACAGAGGCTGGCACACATGTGTAATAAATATACTGAATTGAAGTAGAGCCTTAATGCACTGGGATGAAAAGAAAGTTGACAGATTCCACATATGCAAATTCTCCTACTTGCTAAAATTTATTTATAACCCCAAAATCAATACTCATGGCATTTTCACAGTCATTCGTGGACAGGTGCAGAGCAGCAAAAAAATTGAGTCTTGCAACACACACGTTCCCAACTGAGGTCAAACAAGGAAATGCTCTGCCTTCTTTGTGTCAGTTCTCATACTGTAAGCAAGTGTCCTTTCTGTGGTCTATTTAGTGCCACGTTTTTCACATTTTTGTGCTTTCTGTTGGTCATTTCACTGCTTAAGATTGCACTCAAGCATAGTGCAAGGCTGGGATTGCCCTTACGGAGAAAATACGTGTGTCAGGTAAGCTCCCATCTGGCATGAGTAACAGTGCCATTGGCCAAGAGTTCAATGTTAATGAGTCAACGATATATGTTAAGTAAGATATCTTTAAACAGAAACACACATAAACAAGGTTATGTATAGATCAGTTGATGGAAATGTGACCAGAGGCTTGCAGGAACCTAACTCTAGATTTCCCCTAGAAGCAATGGTTCAGTGTTCACTAATTCAGTACTCGCGGAGACTTTATAGAAGGTAACTACTGCAAACAACAAGAATCAACTGTATTTCATTTTGCCATTTCCTGAGAAAGGGAATTATGGAAACAAAATGGTTTGATGAGGCTGAGATGAGACTCATCAAGCCTTAGCTCTCTTTTCATGCTTTTTGGATTACTCACCAGCACCAGGATTTGTGTTAAAGAGAAAGCTGCTGATTAGCTATAGATAATATCCCCTGAGAGCCATTAACCTGCCTGAGAAGCATCTTGGGGCCCTTACCCTATCCTCTCACTCAAAGCCAGCTGGCGGGGGAATGAGGTAGAGAAGCAAGGGAAGGGTAAAACATTACCATATGTCTTAATTTGGGTTCCCCCAGAAGCTGATGGTAAGATAAAGGACTGGAGCACAGTAGTTGTTTGGGAGGTGAAGAAAGCACCAATAGGGAAATGGAAAAGAGAGACACGGGTCAGAAGGCAGCCAAGAAAACCAATAGAAAGTGCAGCATCAAGCTAGCTGTCACTATGGAAGAATGGAATTTTTCCCACTGCAGAGCATATTCCTGATTTATTGTACCCAGGCCTGAGGGAATGGGGTATTTACCTACCATCTCCCATCAGTCATTGGTTGAGGGCTGCTCTTGGGGTGTTCTAACTCCCCTGCACTTTCTGCCTTCCATGGGAGCAGCAAAGTAGGCTCAGCTAAGGAAAAAGGCCAAAAACGCAAGAACTGGCCATCAAAGTTAGCCAGTTTGCACTGAAGGGGTAAGGATGGGCACTGGCGCATCTGCCACGTCACACAAGGCTCAACGTCTCACGTGAACTGAGACCAGGAGTGGGGCCACTTCCACGAGAAATCTACCAAACAAGCGCATAACCAAGTCCTGGGGTCTTAATGTACTTTCAGCAACTTGCTAATTCAAAGATCAAGTGCCACTAGTTTTAAGTCAACATAAGGTTTCATGGTGTTTCTAAAGGAACCTAGAGGTAATACATAAGGTTACATTCCTTCTTCTTTGGTAGAAGCAAGATGGAAAACTCACTTGCATTTTTAATGATCAAATGGAGCCTTTTTCCCTAGAATAGGATATGAGAGAACAATAAGACAGAAGCAGTTTTGGGAAAACATGGGAATCTAGTACTTCATAGGATGTGCTGTCTCACCATCATAGACTAGGTAGGTCCCCATGGAACATACGACAAAGACACATATCCCTGCCCAAGAGCCAGCTGGTAGTAGGCCTTTTCCTTCCACAAACACCTATGCCCACCACCCCGATGCTGCCACAGCAGCTGAGAAATGTATACTCCATCTCACATGTCTCAGGGAAAGTGCTGGGGCCGGAAGAGGAGAGCTATCATACACTTCGTAGTGTTTAATTACAATCTACTGCTAAAGACAAGGCAAGAAAGATGACATTTCCTCCATTACATCAGGTGACTGGACTGTTGGGCTTTGAATCCAGAAAATATATTTGTCCCTTCATTTTCATGTCTATAACTTTTCCAGTTCATGTCATTACCCTTGAAAAATGGACAAAAGAGCTAGACTGGCCAACACAAGTCCTGGAAGTCACCCTGTGGGTATCCAGCCACGAAACCATATCGTTCTCCATCAATCAGGTGGATGGAGAGTATCAGGGTCCTGGGAGGAGGGACTCCCACAACCACAGCAATGAGGAGGGGCCAGGCCTGGGGCATCCACACTCTTCTCCCTGGAGATGGTGCACAGCATGACGCAGAGGCCCAATCAGAGGCCAGAAAGTGAATGACAAGGGAATGGCCTTGGATCCAACACAGACCTGGGTGCAAACCCCAGCTCGAGCACTTTCAACTTGGGTGGCCATTAGCAACTTTGGTTTCTTCATCTTCAAAATGGACCTAATACTACATGTCTCAGGTGACTGACATTCATTCAAAAATAGATAAGGATGCTACGACATGAATGAGAAAATTACACTAAGTGAAAGAAGCCAGTCACAAAAAGCCACATGTTATACAATTCCATTCATATGAAATGTCCAGGACAGACATATACGTGGAGACAGAAAGGAGATTAGCGGTTGCCTGGGACTGGGAGAGAATGAGGGAAATTAGGGGTTGACAGCTAATGCGGATGAGGTTTCTTTTTGGAGTGATTTAGAAAATCTTCTAACATCATACAGTGGTAATAGTTGCACAACTCCATGAATAGAGTAAAAACCACTGAATTGTACATTTTAGATGGGTAATTTTTATGTTATGTAAATTATATCTTAATAAAGCTGTTTTTTAAAAAAAAAAAAAAAAACAGATCTGGAGCCCTCACTCTGTGCAGGTTCTTTGGAAGACCTGAGCATCTAGGTCATGTGGCTGAACATTAGGATTTTAACTGGAAGAACAAGCAAAGTGACTCAGGTTGCTGTGAAGAATGTTATGTCTTGTGTGTTATGCCCTGAGCACTGTGCCTGATGCAGACCTTCAGTAAATGGGTGCTACCAGTCACATCATCACCATCATTTATCAGGTGCCTCCTTGTGCCTGGCACTATGCTCTGTCCTTTGTGCCCATTGTCTCATTTAAGTTTCACAACATCAAAGGGATGGGTGCTGTGATCACTTTTCTGGTTTTCCGGTGGAAAACCAGGCAGAGAGAGGTAAGACCAGCAGCGTGGGAGTGCCGGAGCTGGGGGTCAAATCTGAGCTATTGCACACTTTCTCATCACACACCCCTCTCCTCCAGCAGCACGTGGCCATCACTACCATCACCAGGCATCACAGGCAGGGCTCTCTCGATCACTAGAATTGGTTTAAAATAGAGCAGAAACCTCTGTTAGCTACCAGCAGGATGGCTCCTACAGGTCTCTCCCAGCCACTCGGCTGAGAATCCTGGCAGTGGTGGTGCCGCTTCACCCCAACCCTGCCTGAAACTCCACGTAAGCCTCCCACAGCCCGCTGGATTTATAGTGGACACCCCAGGCAGTCCAACCAGATGCTGCCTCCTTAAGGCCTCCTGACCCAGGCTGGCATCCTTGACTCTGTTGGCCTCTGTCTGCCCCAGCATCCCAGATGTAGCAAAGAGACTTCCAGACTCATAACAAACCAACTGGAGCCCCAATTTCCCCCTATTCAGAAGACGTGTAAATTTAGATACTTTGGAAATCATGTGTAGCAAAAAGTTCCCATCTGCCAGAGAGAGTGAGAGTATTTAATTACCGAACATCTCAGCCTCTTGCAATTCCTCTGAGATTAATTTACATGTCATCATCATGAGGGAGACTCAACCTCCCGTCCCAGTGATACACACACAAGCCACAGAGTCCTAATTAACAAAGGTTCTTAATAAAATTTCAATATAAACTAGGCCTTCTTTGAAATCACTGCATTTTCTAACAGAATGTTGCTGCCTTCTGCAAGATCAACACTCATTCTCTACAAAATTAACAAACTAGACATTTTTTCAAAGAGCAATGTAACATCAGGATGGCCTCATTTTCACCCTTATCATAAAATTTTTTAAGCCCCTTTATTTGTCAAGTGTGTGCCTAAGAGAGATTTCTGAAATGCGCAGGAAATCGATCTGAGTGTCTGTAAGAAAGGCTGAGAGCGCTGGCCAGGTGGTAAGTTTGAGGAGGGCAGGGACTCTGTGTTGTTCATCTCTTACCTCCAGGCCTGGAATAGTGGCGGGCACAAGGAAGGCACTCGGTAAATAGTCACTGAATAAATGAATGAACATCTTCTCCAAGAGGCTAAATATACACCCATGTCCATACTTGTTATAGACTTACGGAAGATTTAGTTTGGAATCTCAGAACCAATATGTTCCAGTATCAGGAGAGCCATAGCTCTTCATCAATTCTTCTTTCCAAAGGGAGAAGAGAGACAAAGGCCCCTCCCCTGTTGGCATTACTGTGAGAGGCAGTATTGCTCATGGAGGTTAGATAAGGATGCAAACACGTGCTTTGTTCCCTCTTCGCTGTCTGGGCAAGTCACTTGACTTCTCTAGACTTCAGCGTTTTCCTTTGAGAAGCCGCAGAGAGTTTAGATGTCTCAAAAGTCCTTCCCGATTTCTGAAGTGAGTTTAATGTGAACTGGGCTTTTACACAGTCACGGTTGGCCTTCAGTGACTTCCCCTCTCATCACCGCACATTCTGTCCCCTGCTTGGACCTGCGGCACCTCCATCCCACCTGCCCCCATCACACAATTCTATCCATGTCCAGTCTGCTCCCTACACGACTCCTCCCAAAGTCTGTGTTCAACGCTCCTGACTTTTCCCTTCCCCACTTTACGCCAACCCATCAATACGTTTTGTTCTGTGTTCCATTCCCTCTCAGCTCACGTCTCTCATAGAAACTTGATTAACTTGGCTGTACCAATGGGTAATTGAGAGTCTGTAAATTATCTGGAGAAGATATATTTGCATTTTAAAAAGATGTGTTCTGGGGAGTCTGGGGGTAAATGGCTACATGTACATGTATGGCTGAGTCACTTTGCTGTGCACCTGAAACTATCACAATGTTGTTAATTGGCTATACTCCAACATAAAATAAAAAGTTTAAAAAAAAAAAGATGTGTTCTGGAGATGATGTTTTAATCCATGTTGACTTGCACCTGTCTCAGTGGCTAGACTGTGACTTTCCTGGGTATAAAGCCTCAGACCTTTCTCATCTTTCTGTGTCTAGCCCCATTTCCGCTGTCACTGACTCACGAAATGTTTAGGGAATAACCCCAAGGATGAATGAAAGGTTGCCAATGAACAGAGTAACTGATAGGTTTTAGGCAATCCGATGGTCACGGGAAGGAGTGCTGTGGGTCAGCTTGTAGACAGGGACTTAGAGGGTTCCTCAAATCCCACCCCCTGTGCCGCTGGCTCCACTTCTCTTTAGAACTGAGTCTGAATACGAAGATTATTGCCTAATAAGCAGGCATTCATACTCCTATAGAAGCTGTATTCTCACCCGGCCAGAGAAAGGGACCAGCACTTCATAGCTTCTCATTAATTCAGGCTTTGGGGAGGCCTTCCAAGCTGAGGCCACAAGGACTTGACAAGCAGGGGGTCCCATTATAGTCAAAGGAGAAATACCCCAATGCCACAATGCCTCCCGACACTCCAGGAACAAAGTGACAGCGGGTATGGAGGAGATGCTGGCAATTTTAATTAGCTCCATTATGCTAAACTGATAGCTGAATGCTTCTGAAAGGTGTTTGAAGTACAAAATATTGAATGCGCCATAGTTTTTGGTTTACTGATTCACTGACTCCAAATATAGAAATTATCACAGAATCAAAAGCCATGTAACAAAGCCAAGGAAAAGATTATATTAATTAAAAGAGATTGAAAATGCGGCAGCCATTGCTTTAAGATATACCTCCCCCTGCAAAAAAAAAAGAAAAAGAAAAAGATACACTTCCCATTTGCAACCAGAAGTTTAGAATTGGTTGTCATAAACCAAAAAGGCCAAGGAAAGCTTCTTTTCCTCCCCAAATGTTTCTCAAAAATTCCTATGATTCCTACAAGACAAGGAATCCCCCAGGTAAGTCCCACACCCAGCACCATGCCTGGCACATAGTAAGTATGTTCCATAAACATTTGCTGAATCAGTCATTCAATTACAAATTATAATCATTTATAAGTGGTTTAAATAATCTTTAAAAATACAAATCTGATTGTGTCATCCCTCCTACTTTAAACTATTCAGTACCTTCCCATTATTCTCAGAAAAAAAAAAAGCTCCTTCATATGAGCTACTATCCTCTGCATAATCTGGCAGCCACCCACCTCTCCATCCTCATGCCACCAGGACACACCTCACACTCTAACCAGGACCACAATCCAGGTTTTCTGGCCAGAGACCAGTGGTCTATTTACTGTGCCTCACTGGCTTTCTCTGTTCTTTTATAACATATCCCCCAAAATCTAAGATCTAACCATGCAGTAAGTGCAGGAGTGTTATTCGAAACAATGAGTGTCATGAGCCACCATCATTATGCATGACTACAGTTAAATCTAGAGTACGTTCACTACATAACTATGCCTAATTTTTCATAGTAAAAATGGAAACGCTGAGGAAATGATGTGCATGTGGCTTAGTCTGGGTCACAATGAATCAGCTGTAGGTCCAGGAATTGAAAATGGGGGCTCAGGAAATGAAGAATCAGTCAGAAGTTAAAATCACCAGTGTAGAATCACCCTGAACGTCAGTCACTGTTCAGGGGTGAGGGTGGGGGTAGTTCCTGGATGAAGGAATAGAGGGGAAAGCAAGGGAACCAGAAGGTGGATACAATGGCATATCTGCATCCTGAGAATTTTTCAGCCCGTGGTTGCTATGGTTACAGACGCCATGAGAGTTGGCTCTGGAATGTGACAGGGCTCTCAGGCAGCCTCATTCAACCCACCCTCACCCTGTCCTAGGGCCTCTCTTTGCCATTTTGTGGGAGAAGTAACATATTCAACAAAGCCCATGGTGGCACTCAAAAGACACTGTGTTCACTCTCCTCCACCCAGGACACAGAAGCTTCAGAACTGTCCTCAGACTATAAAGTCGCCTCCAGAATAATCCAGGCGTGCAATGTTTGGAAACGTGGGAACCTCAAAGACATCAAATGCATTCAGCTTCCTGGAAATCATTTTCTCTTCAAGAATGTGCAGAAAAAGCAACAAGGTGGTTAAAAAAAAAAAGTGTGTTTACTCCAAATACAACAGAGAGTGGCTTCTCCCCGTGTGCTGGGTCCATCACCCCAGGCACACCATCTCTGCCGTCTTGGCTACATTCTGGTTTCACAGCGAAAAGAAACTGGGTATATCATGTGGTCACTTTGGTGAATATTTTATTGTGCTCCCTCACACATACAGACATAAGGTCTGCTGCAGAAACACACCAGATGCCCATGCCCTGACATTTCTACTGCCCAGCTTGAGGGATGTCCTGTTCTTCTGGCTTTATCCAAGGAGGTTGGGTTTTCAGTCCCTGAACGTGTAAAGGAAGAGGGCTGTCAAAGAAGGGCAATCTGCAAACGAAGTGGGTCCCTGAGTTGTCTCACTCAACCTCTGGTATCACAGTGAAAAGAAACTGGGTATATCATGCAGTCATTTTTTGGTGAATATTTTACAGATCCACGTGTAGAATGGTGCCCACCCAAAAGAGGCTGAATAGATGCTTTTTGTATTTGAAAAATCTGCTTGGACTGGTTGGTATATTGTGATCTACTATAAGACCATATATTCATATTTTATATAAATCATCATCATACTCGCTGTCTTTCTAAAATACCGTTCGGAGCAGTGGGTGACAAGAGGGGTAAATGGAATTCAGTGACTTATGGTTCTGTGGGTAAGTGGGAAATGCAGGGTTAAACAAAATCAGCCTGGTCTCTGCACTGCAGGATTGATTCTCAGGGGAGGTGTACAAGGTACAGGTGAGAGCTCCAGCGTTAACACACCCCCGGCATCAAGTCATAGAGCTACGAGGTAACTTTGGGCAAGTTGCTTAAGCTCTGCAGGCCTCAGCCTCATCATTCAGAAAGCAGGGATAATCATTTCACCTGTTTCTTTGGACTATAAAGAGGACTACATGAGATTATGACTCTAAAGCACTTTGCACAGTGCCTGGCACTTAGTACATATTCAATAAGAAATAAGGGGAAATGCTTATGGTGATTTTTAAATATTTCCTCAAACTGTTTGACACTCCCTCCTTCCAAAGTGAGCTTAATCACCCCTCCTCCCCAAATGCGGACTAAATTTAGTGACTCGCATCTAATGAAAAGAATGAGATAGCAAATCCATTTGTGACAACACAGATGGACCTTGAGGACATTATGCTAAGAGAAATAAGTCAAACAGAGAAAGACAAACACGGGGTGATCTCACTTATATATGGAATCTAAAAAAACCCAACTCATAAAAATAGAGAAGAGACTAGTGGTTACCAAAGGCAAGGGGTGGGGAGTGGGCAAAATGAGTGAAGGGGATCAAAAGATACAAACTTCCAGCTATAAGATAAATAAGTCCCAGGGATGTAATGTACAGCATGGTGACTATAGTTAACAATCCTCTATTATATATTTGAAAGTTGCTAAGAGAGTAGATCTTAAAAGTTCTCATCATAAAAAAATTGTAACTATGTGAAGTGATGGATGTTAACTAAACTTACTGTGGTAATCATTTCATAACAGATAAAGATATCAAATCATTATGTTGTACACTGAAAACTAATACAATGTTTTATGCCAATTATATCTCAGTAAAACTGAATGAAAAAACAAAGCATGTGGTGGTAGTAACAATGTATGATTTCTGAGGTTAGGTCATAAAAGGCATTCAATTCCACCTTGTTCTCTCTTGAAGCGCTTACTCTGGAAGAAGCCAGCCATGTTGTGAGGACACTCAAGCAGCCCGTGGAGAGATTCACATTGGCAGGAAATGAGGTCTCTCCCCAACAACCAGCGGCAATTTGCAAGTCACGTGAGGAAGCCATCTCAGAAGCAGATCCCCCAGCCCCAGTTAAGCTCTCAGATGACAGCAGCCCCAGCCAACATCTGACCATAACCACTGAGTGACTCCCAGCCAGATGACACAGCTAAGCCATTCCTGATTTCCTGATCCACAGAAATTGTGAGATAATCAACACTGATCATTGGTTTAAGCCACTAAATGTTGGGGTCATTTGTTACACAGCAATATCAACTCTCCAGGAGGGAATGAGCATGCATCATTCTGCAATCTGACATGGCCATGAAAACATTTTCTTTCACACAGCATCTGGTAAGACTAGTTTGTATCTCACGGAACACACCTGGGAAATGTTGGTCAAGAACTTAACAGTTTATAAAGCTTGTTAACATTTATTCTCTCATTTGATCGTCTCAGCAAATGTGAAGCAGGTGTTACTGTGCTCTTTATTTTACCCAGGAGAAAACTAAGGCTCCAAAAGCTCAAGTGACTTGCCCAGTTTCACACAGCTAATAAAATTGGTAGAACAGTAACTCAGGTTGATTATTATGATTCTAAACCATGTTTTTTCTCTGTTCTTTTCTCTGGTTTGACTAGAACAGTTTAGGTTTTTTAAACCTGGAATAAGAATATGGGGAGTCTAAAAGAGTGCCAGGAAGGGGGGTGCTCTGTGGAATAGGCCACCCTCCCAAATGATCTGGAGAGTGAACCAGGTGCTTCTGAAGCATTTGGGAGCTAGAGCCTTCCCTGACTTCTACAGAACAGGGGCTCCTTCAACCGTGATAATAACATAATGCAGGTACCACTCAGGGCGCTCTTATGACAATCTAGCACTCTTCTGAGAGCTTTGTATATATCACTTCATTTAATCTACATAACAAATCAAGGAAGTACAGGCTGTCATCATCTCCACCTTACAGATGAGGAGACCAAGTCACAGAGAAATGAAGCAGCTTGCCCAAATCAGCCACTAATCAGTGATGGAGCTCAAATTGGGACCCAGGCGATCTAAGACTATCACGGCATGAAGGGGCCTTATCAAGCAATGTCCCAACTCTCTCCTTTTCCATAAGAGTGGAAGAGCTGGAACTAGCACCTAGATCCTCACACCCTAAGCTCCTATAATGTACAGAGGGTGGCATCTAGCCCAGAGGCTAGGTTCAATGAATATAACATGCATTTATGCCTGTCAAGTTATTTTAAGGAGGTATATGCTGAACCCACTCTACTAAACTGCTTCCCATATAGCCTCAAATTCCACCACGAGAAATGAATGCCTTTGGCCTAAAGCAATATTCTCAACTGGTGGACTGAATGTTCAATTGCCCAGTCTCACATGATACTGAGCATCTCTATTTAACCTGTCAGGCTCATATCACCTTAAATTTGGTAAGTTACACTATTTATCTTTATCCTAAAATATTTAATGTGTTATTTGGGGGACCCACAGGGCTGTTTACACATTAGAAACTCATTTCTTGGTAGTAAAATTGTTGCTAGTTTGTATGTCAGAATTACAAATATCAGCATTTTAGCCCATTCTGCAAAGGTCACCATGACTTTCAGACTCTCTATCTCTTGAGCAAATCTGCATTGACTCTTCAAGTATCTCTTTTTAAACTGTAAACACTACCTTTGCCCCTACACTGGGTAGTTGAATGAAAAAAATTAGAATCCTTTGCATAAGAGATAGCATTTGAAATCAGAACTCTGCAGAAACCGGGGGTGGAGGGAGGGTGGAAGGGGGAGAATAAAGGAAGGAAGGAAAAACAGAAGGGAGGGAGGAATAAGGGAGTTCCCTGTGATCACATGATTTATGTATGGCAGGAGTTGACTCTACAAATCCTATACTTTGCCACCATTCCGCTTTGCTTCAAAGTTCCCTCTAGGGAAGAAGAAAGTAAAGTTATTGGTAGTACAGGAACTGGAATCCCCTGAAATCCTGCTACCTACCCCTCCACACAACCTCTTCTGCCCACCCCTATCTGCCTCCCTGGCTCTAGGAATAGAGGAAAAAGAGAATACAGCTCCCCTGTGACCACCCCTTCCCATGCCAATGGTTCTGGCCCTCAACCCCCAGTCCAACCCGACAAGGAAGATGAGAATGTCAGCTTTCATTTTCAATTCATAGTACTCAGTCGCAGGCACTTACAAGGGAGAAAAAAAATCTCACAGTGTCTGCAAACCACAAATCAATGTTCTAGGAAGTAAATATGAGGTTTTTGTTTCTCCATTTTCTCTCATTACTCTGGATAACAGTAATTAATGAGCCTGATACAGTAAAGTCTCTGCTGAGAGGACCATTAGGACCAGAGCCCAAAAGTGGTCAAAAGCCCTTTGACTTCTGTGAGAAACCTGCCAGGTGGGTGTAACCAACATGGTGCTGGTGCCACGTTGAGGTAGATTACGTAACCAAGTCATGCAGAGCTGAGCCCCTAACCAACTCTAACCCTTGCTGGCTCCTCCAGGAAGTGCCCTTCATAACAGAACCTGAGTACAGCAAAAGACGGTCACTTTTATTCACTTTGCTGCTTCAGCCAAGGGAGCTGTCCAAACTGAAACTTCCTAATTGGCTTCCAGTAAAATGGCTTCCTTCTATTTCTTCACTAAACTCTCTAATTCCCCACGGCCTAAAAGTAAAATGAATCCACTACCTCAAAAAAGGTACATTTTACTTTTTCTTACCAACAGTGGACCCCTAGCACTGTGCCTACATTAAACACCATATCTCAGTTGTGGTGAAATGTCCCAATTTGGGGCAAGATGTGGATTGTGTTTTTTTAATGCCTCTGATTTAAGATGATGCTCATATAGAGCCTGCTATGGACTGAATTGTGTCCCACACACCCACCCAAAAAAACTCATATGTTGAAACCTAAACCCCAAACATAAGTGAAGTAGAGATAGGGCCTTTAGGAGGTAATTAACATTAAACGAGGTCATAATGGTGGGGTTCCCATTCAAAAGGGCTGGTGCCCTTTAAGAAGAGGAAGAGACATCAGAGTACACTCTCTCCATCATGTGAGGCAAGAAGGTGGCCATTTGCAGCCCAAGAAGAGAGCTCTCACCAGACACCAACCTTGCTAATACCATGGTCTTGGACTTCCAGTCTTCAAAACTGTGCGAAAATAAATTTCTGTTGTTTCAGCCACTCCGTCTGTGATATTTTGTTATGACAGCCCGGGCAGACTCACAGAGAGCCAAAGTACAGATGTTTCAGAAACGGGGTGGAATAGCAAAGTCGACCTACCCAGTTTTAATTCCACCCAGTGGTCACTGGGATTGGCAAAAGGATGATGAAACTCCCTTGGACACTGCTGAAAAAGAACCTGAGCCAAATCTTGACCCAGACAGTCTTGGAACATCTTTCCTCTTTACTTTCTAGGATAATTGTGGTGATTTTGGCACCTTATTAATCCCATTTGGAAAGCTGATCTCCTGAAAGTTGGATATTAAATCAAAAGATTATTTTCTTTCCAGAAAATCTAAGCTATACAAATGTGTGTTTGGAAACACATTAACAAAGATAGCACTCAACTGACCTTACAGGTTGAGCATGAATCATATTCACAAGAGAGCAAAATCTCTTTTTAACCAAGAAAGCAGAAGCAGGATCCAAGGGTCTTCAATGAACTCATGGGATAAAGTGCTGGCCAGTGCAAGTACAACCTGAAGAAAACCACCATCAGCTAAGGGCTCACTGATCAACCGAAAGCCTTCTTCCTCTAAATCTCTCAGAGAAATCTCTGAATACACTTTTAGATAGGAAAGAATGGGAGAGTGTGGAATGGACAAAAATCCTGGGAGGGAGGAAAGTTTGAGGAAAATTTCCCTGGACATAAGCATCAGAAGGCCTGGGTTGGCCCCAGCACTGCCTGTTGGCAGCCTTGGGCCCCCAAATAAATCATTTGCTTGTTCTATTCCCATCAGTAAATCTAAGACTCCAATACGGACAAAACTAGAACAAATGAGATAATTTGTAAAAAGCGTTCTATAAACTGAAAGGTGATACACACATAAGATACAGGCCTCTCCGGAATTTTGCACTAAACTATGCACTAAAAATGCAGCTTTAAAAAAAAAATCCAGCTCCAGATCTAAGGCTTTGCTTCTTTCTTAAGTGGATTTAACTACCTAAAATGAGCTGCACACCAGTGACCAACACGCACCAAATTATTAACTGGACACCAACCGTATCTTTGTCAGGCTACATCTGCCCACCCACCTGCCCCCACCTCACCTCCGCTCCTGGTGAGAAGGCAAACAGAAGGAAAGCAGTCTGCTGGAGGCTCTGGAGAGCCGGGAGCTTGCAAGGAAGTGGGAATATCAGTGTCCTTTCCAATACCCCATTAATTAGGGATATTATTATCCTATTCTTATTTGTCCTTTGCCATTTGTAGCTTAAAAGAGTGCCGGAATTTCCACCATGCTCGAAGCCTTAGAGATCCTCTCTGATCCATCCTACATACATTCAGCCAAAGGTTATTGAGCATCCACTACGTGCCAGGCACTTGCCAGGGCCTGGGATTAAGACAGTGAACAGGACAGGGAACATTCCTGCTTGTTGGACTCATGCGCTAGCAAGGGAGGCTGGCATCAAAGGTGACACATGAGCAAGTAAGATGGTTTCAGATCATGACAAGTACCAAGAAGACAACTGAACAGGAGACGTAAGAGAAAGCGATAGGGCTGGGGAACGAGAGGCGAGGCCTTCAGATGGGACAGGGAAGCCCTTGCTAACAAGGTGATATTTGAACTGAGATTTAAAGGATGGAAAAGAGCCAGCCACGCTAACATACATTTATAAGCAATGGAAAGTGCAAGTGCAAAGCCCCTGAGACAGGAACACGTCTGATCTATCTGAGGAACAAAAGGAAGCCAAATGGTCCAGAGGTCAGCTCAAGGGGGATGTTGAAGAGATAGGATCAAAGAGGCCATGTCAATGGCCTCCTTGCACATGGGAGGAAGGTTAAGCCCAGAGAGGCTAAGTGAGCAGCCCAAAGTCACACAGCTAATTATTGCTACAGCTTGTTTTAGAAACTAATTCTTTTGCCCCAAAATTGAGTTTTTTACACTATAATGATCTGCTTGCCTCAAGCTGTAGGGATATTGTTTGCTGATCTTACTGGTTTTTAAAAGCTTTTAACATATATCAAAGCAGAGAGCCAATCCCAATTTTCAGCAGAAGATCATCAACAAGTGATCCCAGTGATTTAAAATGCATATAAATTCTGCTATGAAAGCCAATACTTAGTGCCAACCTACTTTTGTGTAGGTCCTCCACAAACAGTCACTGTGTGTTAAAGGCTTAGCTTTACAAATATGGAGGAAGGCCATAGCTCACCAGAGAATAATCATTTTACACTTAGGTCTTATTTTTGCACCTAAACCTCTTAACAGTGCTTTGCTTAATTCACCCAAGTGCAATCAAAACCACTCTGTTCTCAAACCACCTTCATTTTGTGCTATTAAATTGTCAGGTAATAGGGCTGTAAGCAAAACATCATAATTACAACTTCCTTCCAAAATCGGTGAGCACAGCCACCTGAAGGTGCAAGTCTGTTCATTCCCGAATTCTAAGGAACTGTCCTTCCTCTTTTCTATTATAATGTTAGGTTCTCCTTCATCTTTCCCTTGCTAAACACATTTGGTCTATGTAAACCCAAACTTCCAAAGAACAGACCCAATGTCTGTCCAGTAGCCAGTGACTGCCCGCCCCCCAGAGGTAGATGCAGAGATAATATTTGGTTAGACTGGTTAATGGAGAAAGGAATGAGTGAGAAAGGCTGATTCACTGCCTCACCCTTCTCTTCCTCTTCCCCCTCCTCCTCCTCCTCCTCTCTCTTACGCTCTTCCTCCTTGAAAGAAGCTTCTCCAGTCCCTGAGCTCTGGGAACCTCACCAGGCAGGAGCCAGAGGTGCAATAACATAAAGAACAGATGGGAAGAGTGTTTAAGGGCCCATATTTTAGTCTGACCCCACCACCCACTAGCTGTGTGGCCTCAGATAAGTTACTCAATCTCTCTGTTCCTCAATTCCCTCACCTCTAAAATTAGGATCATCTCTTCCGTCCATGATTAAATAAAGAACATTAAATTAATCTTCTGGTTAAATAATAATTAATAATAAATAATTTAATAAATAATTTAATTAATTCATTAATATATGTGCACCTAGTTCTATGCTGGTGTGAGATATGCTACCCTCATTCCCCACTCTCTTCCTGCCTCCACCCCCCCGGCTAGGAAAGACTACTGTCACCCACACCTCCAGGAACAATTGTGCCTCAAGTCAGAGCACACTACTAAAAAGGCAGCTCAGTGGTGTCCTGACGGCAATCAAGGGTCAAACGGGGACAATAACACTGTGCCATCAGATAAGTATTGTGAGAATAACTGTATGCAATTACGTACATCAAACACCTGGCACGCAATGATTGCTCACTGAATGCTGTGACTTTTATCAGGGTCTTTTCATTTTTAGCATCATCGGTTGTGATTATAGACACTACTTGCATGCTTCTTCACTGTTTTAGGCTGTAAAGTGTGGGATTCATCTGTGTTTATCACTGTGACATAAATAGATACAATGATGATTATATAGAAATGTATTTTAAAAGCCAAGGCAAGCTTCACAAAATCAGCCCCACAGCCCTCCCTATCAGAGCTCCTTGAAAATAACTGATCTGATATTTTAGACAACAGCCCACTTGACCCATCTCTTGGATGACTCTGAGACGTCTCCCACTCAACAAGTCCTGGGCTGAACTCCTGAGTTTTCCCTCAAGACTACTCCTGCCCTGGCTGCCTTCCCAATCATTCCAACTACTCCACCTCCACACTTTATTCACACAAAGCCTGTAGATTTTGTACCCTCCCTCGCTCCCTACTCCATCCATTTCTCCATCTCCACAGCCACCACCATGGTCCACGCTACTATCGTATCTGGTCCCTCACATCCACAAGAGCCATACAGCACTTGTTTTGAAACTTAGTTCAGATCATGTCGCTCCTCAGCTTGAAACACACCAACCTCCCAATCCACAATTCCCCCCTACCTGCAACAACACGAGGCTTTGAACTGAGATTTATGGATTTTTGGATTTATGGATTTATGAGACCCTATGGATTCACCAGCCACACCTCAAAACACATGCTCTCTTGCTCTCTGCTCCAGCCATGGAAACTTCCTTTCAGGTCGTCAAATATACATGCTTCTTCTGCCTCAGGGCCTTTGCACTTGCTGTTCCTTCTTCTGCAAGTTCCCATCTTCGTTAGCCAATTAATCCTTACATATCCTCCAGGTCTCAGTACAAATATCTGACTATCTTCCCTGACTATCCGCCTCCCCTGGTTCTTGTCAGTCTCTTCCATCAGACACTTTCTTAAAACCTTGATGCTCTTCTTCATGGAACATGTATAAACTTGTAATTATGCCCTTCTGTGCAATGATTGATTTAGGTCTGTCTCCCTCACTATAAACTCCAAGAAGGCAGAGCTTTTGTCTGTAGCATTCTGACTGTGTTTCCTGTGCCTGGGACAGCATTTGGTTTGTAGTAGATACTCAATAAATATGTTTTGCAAGGATTCCTCCCCCCCAAAAAAAGAAAACAAACAAACAAAAAACAGGCACACTTCCATATTTCCAGAGATCTAGAGACAAAATAGAAGGTCTGGGTTGTATTTAACAGCACTGGTTGTATTAACAGCACTGGTGTTAGAATAGGCAATGTCTCTTCACTCTGTCTTCAGTACCCAGTCAATTCCTAAGACATTTATTCAACAATGACTGGGTTTCCTCTTTTCCCGTCTGGAGAAAAGAAGAAATGCACTCATTAAAAAAACACTAAACACACACACACACACACACACATACACATCAAATAAACAAATTTCAGGCCCAATTCACACAGTGGCGTTGCCTTGCCCAACTCAGCCTTCAGATGAGCTAAGAGAAATGCTTGTCAAAAGCATGACAAAAGCAAGAGCATTCTTGTCAAAACTGGACACGAGGTTTCAACTTGTTCTGCTCCCATAGTGATCACTCACGAGAAGCCTTAACATCTATATGCTAATTACAGACACCCTGGACGACCCTAGGCACACACAAATCTGTCTAAATCACTCCCTTTTGAGCCCAGGGACCACTGTCCAACATTCGTAAAAGCTTGTAAATGACACTACTACTCGGGCGTTCTCCCCTCCCCGAGCCCTTACCTGCCCCACCCTTTTCCTCACTCCCCCCTCCCCCTTCTACTCCCATCTGAGCCAACCTAGCTGCGTGGTTTGGTAATAAGATTGAGCGAAGATTTGGAAGGCCCCTTGGGCTTCATTATTTCGCATGCCCTAGAGAAGGGCCACCTCCAGGGGCTGTTGCTGCGGCTCCGAGCCCCACTTGCTGCCAGGAAACCTTTCCCGCTGAGGACACCCTGCCAGGCGGTGCAGCTCCAGGTCCAGGGGGAGGCACCCCACCCATCTGCCAGAGACAAAGATTACTAGAAACAAAGGACACACACACACACATACACCCCCACAAAGTCAGAAGGAAATACCGACACTTGGTGCGATTTCAAGCCAAACACCCAGCTTGGTGTATCTTTAAACAGATTTTAAAACAATCCAGGAGGGACACTGATTATGTGATAATGACAGGCACTATCTGGGTTTGGCACCCACGCTGCCTCCGCCCTCCTCCCACCCGCGCTGCAGTTCCCAGGCGAATTTTCCAGCCTCAGGACACAGGCTGCCAGGAGCAAGAGTGCTTCCAGTCAAGGAAGCGCGCACACGCCGGAGACAGAGGTAGGGCCAGCGGGGTCAAAAGTAGGAAATACCAACCTTTAGGATCCCAGTTCACCTGTTTTCTTGGAGTCTCGATTGGAAATTTCATTGCTCCGTTGCCCAGAAGGGGAGGAAATGAAAAGGATCGAAATAATAATAAAGTCCTCAAGCTTTATACGCCTCGGTACAGCAGTCCAACAAAACAATTTCCAAGGATGGGGGAGCCTTGGACTGGGTCGTGGAGGAACCCCAGAGAAAGACAAGTGGAAAAGATTTGGCTTAGGAGAGAACTGGAGACTGCTTGGGTGTTTGCACCGGGTGAGGGGTGGCCGGCAGCAGCCCCTCGGGTAAAAGGAAAAGTAAGACCAGCGAGGGGTGGATGGAGAGGGAGGCTCGGGAAGATGAAAAAGCCAAGCTGTTTCGCAAATGCGGTGCCGGCAGGTTGGGGGCAGAGCAGCCGGAGGGCCGGCGCGAGGGAGAAGCCCACTGCAGTGTCACTCCAGCCCCTGAAGGCGTGTGCTCACACACTCCCGCACACACACACTCGCCCGGGCGCGCGCTCGAGCGGGCACGTCAGCCTCGCTCGGCCGCGCAGAGCGCACAAGCCCCACCCCGGCCGCGGCTCCTCGCCCCCGAGCGACGCCCCCAACTCCCCACCCAGCGAAAGCCATTGGACGTAAGGGTGGCGCGGCGCCCGGGGAGCGCGCGCCGGAGACTACCCTCCCCGCGGCGCGCCTCAAAAGCCGCGCCACGCGGGAGGGCGCGCAGCGGGTGGAGGGGCCCCGCCGGGGAGGCGCACTCGGCCACCAGCGCCCGGGCTGGGATAGCGGCCGGCCGTGGACTTCCCGGCGCGTCCGCTGGAGGTGGCGGGAAGCGGCGGGCGCGGCGGCCCGGAAGCCGCGGTGGGGCGGGGAGCCGGCGGCCAGCGCGCCGCTACTTACTGGCTAGACCCGCCGGCGGGCGGGCGGGCTTGGAGGCGGCCGCGGCGCGCTCCGTGGAGTTGCAGCCGGAGACACGCTTGGCTGCTTGGAAGGCGCTGCAGGAGGCGGAGGAAGGGCCGCGGCGGCCCCTCCGCAGACCTCTGCCTCGAGGGAGACCTCCTGTCACCGCTTCCACCCTGGGCGCACCCCCATCTGCTTTTCTCACTTCATGTTTTCACTCCAGTCCCCTCCTGCGCCTGGCCCTCCCGCCAGCACCCGAACCCACGTCCCCAGCGCGCTCCGAGGAGGCCGGTGCCAGCCATGAGCCTTTTGTTCTGGGACCGCTCCGCGTCGGCCGCGCTCTCCCCGCCCCGGGAAGCTCGCTCCCCAGGCGCAGCCCGGTCCCTTCCCCAACCACCTGCAGCCCGGCTGGGGCCTCTGCTCGGAGGCCGGGGAGGGGGCTGGAGAGAGGCGCCGCCACCCCTGAGGACAGCGGAGTTGCCAAGACTTGGCGGCCCCGGGAGCCCGAGGGCCCGGCAGGGGCAGGTGCAAAGGAACCCCAGACATGTTCCCGGAAAGAAGCTAAACCTGGCGCATTCCCCCTTCCCCCACTCACACTGCCCGCTCCTGAAGCCGCACAGGGGCTTGCGGTGGGACCTCAGTGTCCAGAAGAACCTGGTGGTGGTGAGATGCTCTTGAATGGGCTACTCGAAGTACCAATAAAAATAATGTTTACAACCTACTTCGGATACCTAACGACAGAGTAGATGCTCAAGAAATGCCTGCTAAATGAACGCATGAACTGCATGAAGCAGTGTTGGACCGGAAGTAGTTTAAGTCACCGTCCAGTCACTGCCCATTTTACATGTATCTTGAACCCCTTCTATGTGCCATCACTGCACTAGGTGCTGGCGATATGGCAAAGAGCAAGACTGACATGGACCTTGCCTTCATAGGGCTTACTGTCTAGTGCCAGGAGGTCAGGTTAGATAATCGTTGCCTTTACTTAGGAAAGGGAAAGTGACTGTTCAGCCTATTCCCAAGCCTGCCTTCTATGGCACTAACTGCCTACACGAGCATTTGCTCTCAGAATGCATGCCACTCTAGGGCACCTTGAGGCTTCGGGGGAGCCCTGTGTCAGCAGCATCTTTCTCATCATCGATCTCCCACTGTCACATCCAGGCTTCAGAGTTAACACGGCAAGATCCACTGAGGTCCACTGTCACCTGTGAGAAGGGTTGGTAAGTGCTTTGTAACTGACCCTACAGGCTGCTGGGGAGTTCTCTGCAAATCCCGTCAGGCAAAACTGGTACTAATCTGATGGCACTATTCTGACTCAAACCTTTAGGCAGGTGCAGGTTTCCTAGGTGCTTCAGAGCTACCTTCTCTGGAACTCTGTTTCCACACTTTGCTTCTCTCTACTAGAAGGCTGAGAGGATGGATGAGACTTGGAAATAAAACAAAGAATGACCGCTTCTCCAGCCATGCCCCCAGAGACACCAGTATATATGTAAATTCTACTCCAAAACCCAAAGGAAGCTGCTTCCAAGCTCCTACGGAAGCCTTCAGAGCTTCACTCCTCCTCCACTGCTCACAGGCAGAAAGGTGCCAGCCCAGTCACTGCAATGCAATGTTATTACCTGCATCAGAGTCAGAGAGAGGTCTCCACAGAGAAAGATACCCTCTCTCCTGAATCCTCTGAGGATGGGGAGGCAAGACTGACATCTATCAACTGCCCTTTCACCTTCTCATGCTTCTCTCCATTCATCTTCCCTATATGGCAGAGAGGAAGCTCCAACTGGCCTCATCTTGCAGATGAGAAGAGCAAGGCTCAGAGAGGCAAAGGAACACGCCCAAGGTCACAGCACAGAGATTCAAACCCAGGTGAGCTTATCTGGTCCCTGGACCCATGAATCTGACCTTGAAGCTGTCACATGGGTACTTTTGGGTAATGAAGATCTGAGTACAATATTTTCTAATACTCCAGATCCTCCTGCTTTGCAAAATGAATTGGACTAACTTAGTGCCCTGGGGTCTACATCAGGGAATTAGTTCACTGTCCAAGGCAAATTCCCATGGCACAAAATGCAGCTTAGGGTACATCATTCAGCCAATCAAGAAACATTTATTGAGCATCCCTTGTGTGCAAGACAGTTTGCAGGTTTTTGTCAGAAGTTATTTGGCCCCTGGAGAACCTTGCCCAGAAAAGCATCAGCAGGATGATTATTTGGGGGGCCAGGCGATTTGGGGCAGAATCAGAGGTCTGGAGTTCCTGATGACTTGCACTAGTCACTGGCTCTTAGGATCATCTCTCTGCTAAATCACTCCCCCCTTTCCCGTCCCCAACCTCTGGGGCTTCCCTCACCTCCACTTTTTCTCCCTTCTCAGAATGTGGACAAAAACGAGTTTGTGGGGGGAAAAAAATCTACCAAAATTAATTAATTAGTTAATCCCAGCACCCCCTCCCCTAACATGCCAGAAATCAAGCCCAACTCCTAAATTGCGTATTTGGAATGGACGTGGGGCGGAGGATGGGGGAAAGGGAGGGTGACTCGGGGGAGGAGGTTAGGAAAGGGAGGGGGCAGGGAGGGGAGCCCCCTCCCAAGAAAAACATCTTAGCACATTAACCCTTTGTGCTCCACAATTCCCTTCCATCGCCTTCAGTTCTACCTCTTGGTTATTACAGACTTGATGACACTTACCCAAGAAGGAGGAAAGAAGTGGTCTGTGTAGAGAAAAAACATCCAAAGCAGATGCCGCGCGGAGCGGTTCCCTCTCCTTCTGTGCCTCCACAACTTTCATGGCTGTTGCTGCGGGAGGGTTAAGTCTGGTGGAAAGAGACCGCTTCGGGCTCCTGCGGCAGGAAAACAAAGCATCCTGGCGCTAAGTCTCCCCGCACCCGCCGAGCCCCGCCAGCGGCCCCGGGCTGGCGGCCAACGCGTCCTGGGCGCATTCGGTGGTAAAGGGCGCCGTTCCTTGCCGGGGACGAGTTTCTGCGGGCCGCCCGGGTCTCTGCAGCTCAGAATCTGCAATAGTTGTGACACCACTTTATTGAGTGCCGTGGGGCCCGGCGTGGAAGGGCTGAGGAAGCCGGAAAACCCCAGTCATTTCCCGCGAGAGAAAGTTTCCCGCGAGTTGGTGGCTCCTTTACCCCCTCCCCACGCCGCAGCCCGGGATGGGTGTGAGGGCGGACGGATGCTGCCTGGCACGTGGGGAGTCAGCCTCTCCGAATGACTGGCAAAGAACAGCTCTGCCAGAGGAGAGGTGAACGCGAGATCGGGGTGAGGCCGGAGAAAGTCCGGGACAGCGAATCGCAGGGAGCGATGGAGCAGCTTGGGAAATCCTGCTTAGTGTTGGTTCGGCAAACAGAAGGGGGAGGAGGACAGATCTGATTAGAATCTACTTCGAATTCGTTCATCTGCCTTGGATTGTTTCCCTTTGGTTTCACCATTCCGCCTTGAGGTCCAGAAGAAAACCCAATCTTGCGTGATCTTTCTCATTCCCAAGACACCTGCACGTCAGTCCTCTTCTCAAAAGAACTGCAGAGAAATGTCCAGGTCATTTTTGTGACGATATTCCCGCACACACACACACACACCCTGTGTAGACCCACTCAGTGGTAAAACTGATAGGATTATGCATTAAAGTTAAACTTCTCCTATCAGAAATGTTTTCTTTCCTTAGCGAAGTTTCCACTTTGTTCTCAGCATTTAATCATTCCTACATTTGCCTTCATGTCCCAACCAGCATCTGCAAAAACACACCCTTAAGTATATGTTGCTCTAATCTTAGGCTCTGCTTTTGCCTTGGAAAAGCTGGAGACACATCAGCAACTAAAGGGCAAGGGGGTGTCATGTATCATACTGCTCAATAATAAACTCTGTATGGGTAAATCCTGCAGATTTATTTATGTGACTCAAAGCTCTGATTGGGGATTAATGAAGACAACATACTATGAACTCCAAAGAAGTTGTAATTAAAGCACCAGGCTGATGAACACATTTCATAACCAGGAACTACCTCTGCTTCCCTTGTAAGTTTCTCTACTTTGAAATTTTTTTATTGAGATATAATTGATATATAACATTATATTAGTCAGGTGTACAACATAATGATTCTATATTGATTGGTATGTATTGTGAAAAGATTACCACAAGAAGTCTAGTTAACATCCATCACCACACGTAGTTACAAAATTTTTTTCTTGTGATGAGAATTTTTAAGATCATCTCTCTTAGCAACTTTTAAATATACAATACAGTATTATTAACTATAGTCACCATGCTGTATATTACATACCCAGGACTATTTTAAATTTTAAGAAAATATTATTTAAGTTCCCATAAGGCATTGTGCCAAACATTTTACCAAAAATGTGCAGAGCTAGAATCCTGCTTATTATAAAACAAGTTTTAAGGTGATTCCCTCTCTCTGAATTAACACCAAAGCATAATCCCAGGTAATTTCTTTAAAGAGATGGAGCTGGACTTTTTTTTGGTTTTCCCCTCAAATTTTTATTTTGAAAATCTTCAAACACGCATAAAGGTCATAGTTGTCTGATAAAAACCATAGTCTCGGGGCCCATTGGGAATCCAATCAAAGATTTCATTTGGATGTTATTTCTACTTAGTGCATTTTATTCTAGAAAACTCCATGTCTTTTTTTTTTTTTATGACATTGATTTTTTTTTTAAGAGTCCAAATTCATTTGCTTTCTGGCAATGTTTAATGTCATGATGTAGTTAAAGATAAGTTGAGTCAAAGGGAAAAGCAAACAATTTCCTGACCACAGCATGTCGTTAAAATAACTCAACACCTTCTAGTTGAATTCAGTGTCTCTGCCAATATCCACGGAATAGAAGGCAGCTATATCCCCGCTCACTCAAGTTTCTCCCCTAGACTCAGCCCTAGCCTTAGTCAAAGAAGTTATATTTGTTTCTCATCCCCCAGTAGACCATGTTTCAGGGATGAATGATTGTTTTCACACATCCACACAAAGTTGACAGGCACATATGGTGTTTTACTGAATTCAAAAACAAGAACTCAGCAAGGTTACACACCATAATGAATACTTTTCATGTCATTCTAGGAAGGTTTTAATGTGAATCAAAATTCAAGGCATGTGGAAGGCATGCATACTTTTAAATAACCTGTTTATTGATGGCGAGTCTTATTCCCAGAACCTTTAAGCTTGGCAAAGAGTTGAAAATCCTTTAGAAGGACCTACTGTCTCCAAATATTGACAGACACTTCTCCCAACCAGCCAATGAAAGGCTTGGGATAGTCTGACTGATGGGAAAAGTTTTGCTCAGTAGGGAATGGGACATAGTCTCAGGGTCCAGTGGGGATGTTTGTCTCAGGGTCCAGTGGGAATGTTTGAAATATATTCATTTCATTTTTGGTGCTTTTGAAGCAAGTATTTGTTTGGTTGAAAATGATTGGAACAAATGTAACGTTAGAACTTTCCTCTCCTACCACTAAGTCATTTAAATGTTTGCTGAATCATAGAACAAGATTTGGAAGAGGTCATTTCAAGATACTTCCTAGTTCACCTTTCCACCTCTGAATAGGATTCCAATTTATATGACCATCCAAGATTTCTGCATACAGCTAGTGAAAGAGATTCCAAATTCTGTATTGATAGGCTTCCCCCAAATTTAAGAAACTTTGGTGAGGTCAAATATTTTCTTACTTCCAATCTAAATCTCTTCCTTCCTTAAGTTTCTCAGTACTTAAGTGAGGATGAAGAGCAGCAAGACCCTTGCAATAACTTTTATCTATTAGAGATTAAATTGTGCAACAGCCTCTTCTTCATGTCAAGTAATTTTTTTCACCCCTTTACCAAGACATTCAAGCCTTTGGCCAACTCATACTTTTCTTAAAAGCATCTTTTTCACTACAAGTGTCAGAAAAGAAAATCAAAATCTCTCTAAGCCTTCCTGAGTTTCTCCAGCTATAAAATAGGCATAAGTAATGAGTACAAAGTATTTGGCCAACTGATGCCAATCCTCTTCAGTAGGAAGTACAACTAAGCAAGTGAATTTTGCCAAGTTTCATTCAGTTTCTTCATCTATAAAATGGGACACTAAGTATCTGGCTAGTTCCACCTACAAGGTCACTTAAGGGGATAATAAATGTGAAAGTGCTTTGTAAAATGTGCAGGGATTCATAAATATAAGGGATCATTGTTATGATTACTGGCTCCATAAGGTTCTCCTTACTCTATGCCAGGCCCATAGCAGGCACTTCTTAAGATCACCCCATTTATTTCCCATAACAATCCTAGAAGATGGGTACTCTTATCATCATGATTTCATTTAAAACAATGCCTGACATGTATTAGGTACTTAAATATTTGTTGAGGAGGAAATTGGAACTTGGAGGGGCTAGTGGCTTATCCAAGTAAACATGGCTAGTTAAAGATGGAAATACAAATCAAAGCAGGCCCCCACCCATCTCTAAGTCAAAGTACCATTCCTTATGCAGAGCTAGTTACATAAAGTGATTTTGATCTCTGGAGTAGAGTCAGTTCCACTTGAAATTGCAGCTGAAACTGTCTCTACCTTTTCCCTGTCTCCTTGGCATCTCTCCGCCTTCTGGGTCCCTTACATTCTTCACCCTATCAAAGTGTGCTCTCTTTGCTCTCTGAAAGAGCTAAATGAATGTTCTTCCCATCCCAGAACTATTTGCATTTTAACAGCAGGTGAACCTTTAAGCCAAAGTAGTGAATATGAATCTGAGATCATTAGCATCATCAAACAAATAAATGAAGTGTTGGAGAAGAGGTGAGCAGGGAGGGAGGTGGGAAAGCCTTTGTTATGTCCCTGAAGTCACACCAAGTGCATGGCCATCTTAAAGTATTTAGTCGGATAAGAAGTCTTGTTGGTATTACTTGGACTTCGCTAGGTCTTACCCGGTTCTCCACAACCACACGATGTTGGCTGGGCTACTCTACTCTTTCAGTGGTCGATTAATAATGCTGATTATAGAAAAGAGGATCTCTGTCCAGTTTATGCAGTACTACTATATTTAGATTCTGATGTCATTTAAAATAGCTCTCTAATGTTACTGACACACACTGAAATATTGACCCACTTGGACCTGCGAAATAATTAATGATATGCACCACTCTTTTCGTCAGGAATCAAAGTTAAGCTGACAACTAATTTCTAGGAGTCTTACTGTATCTCTTATGGAAGATCATTCTGTTTCGTTTATTTGCAAAAATGGGGCATTATTTTTCAAGAAGAGGTTCTAAAGAGCTGTATCATCAGGTTCCAAAAAGTTGTAAGTGACCATAACCTTTAGTTAGAAAGAATGCAACATTTTTAGAAAACCACCATCAATTATTACCCCACTATCCATCACACCACTGTAAAATCTTGGCTCATCTGAACTTACTAAGTTAAATCTGCCCCCAGAAGCATCCTGGAAGAGTCAAATATTACATTTGCTGGTATATAAACAAGGTCACTTCAAGTCTAGATGGATACGGCTATCCTACCTGGTAATTAGCCTATATAAACAAGGTCCCTACTAGCTTATATGGCAGCTAGAGAAAGGTACTTGCTCCAGTGGAAAAAGCACCATGGCATTGGCTTGATTTTCAGACAGTACCTTTGTTCAAGCCAGAAGACACTCCTTGGGAGTACGGGATGGGGGTTGGGGAAGACATCCTGAAACCAGGAAGCCCGGTAGTGTATCCAGAACTTGGAATGGATTTCAGCCCCCACTCACCCATCAGCCTTGTGCCCATATGCAGTGCACAAACCACACAACTGTATGCTCTTGCCCTCTATATAAGACACATAGATGGATACAATGAGCAGGAGTATATGATGGGTTCCAATTACTCAAGATCAATTTTGGGGGGAAAAAATGTAAGTACTTTGTCACACATGAATTAAAATTAATTTTAGATTAGTTTGGTAGGAGAAAATGTATTATTATGTTTGTCATTAGACATTTTCAGCTTCTCTTGTTTGCCTTATTTGTCTCAGTTTGTAGAAGACCAAAATATCATAGCTCTGCAACATCGTAACCATGTTCTTTCTTGAAATAGATAAAATTAAGTTTGAACTTAATATTATAGTGATGCCTCCGTTGCTTTTGAGCCATGAATGATGGAAATAATAGATTTAATTCTAAAATATCAGGGAGGAAGATCCACACTCTACCTCTGACCAGCTGGGCAACTTGTTATTTTATTGGGAAAGCTACTGAGATGATGTGAAGTTCTTACACTTACAGTGATGTTTCGCTTTCCTCTACTCTCTCCCTAGAAGATAGCATCATCTATTACTTTCTTCTTTGGTGCCAAGACTTTTATTTGTAATACAGACACATTGGTTATAGAGATTTTTTCTGGCAAATAGAATTTTAGAAGCTGACATCAGAGAGCTCATCTATTAATTTTTTTTTTTTTTTTGGCTGTGTTTGGTCTTTGTTGCTGCGCAGGCTTTCTCTAGTTGGGGCAAGTGGGGGCTGCTCTTCCTTCTCATTGCGGTGGCCTCTCTTGTGGAGCTCGGACTCTAGGCGCACGGGCTTCAGTAGTGTTGTGGCTCATGGGCTCTAGGGCGCAGGCTCAGTAGTTGCGGTGCATGGGCTTAGTTGCTCCATGGCAGGTGGGATCTTCCTGGACCAGGGCTTGAACCCGTGTCCCCTGCATTAGCAGGCAGATTCTTAATCACTGTGCCATCAGGGAAGTCCCTCATCTATTAAATTTTATATTCAAAAGAGGGTAACCCAGAGTTAGTGCATTTATCCATTCTTCTGCGCTTTCCCTATGGAAAGCTACAGATCCTTATAATGTATCTGATATTCTCAGTGATTCCAGTCCATCAAACAGAGATGCAGTTGCTTTAGAAATTTTGAGCTTATTCCAGTGAGAAAGCTGAATCATAGAATGTAATCAATACTCCAAAGAAGATATACAGATTGCCAAAAAACACATGAAAGGAAGCTCAGCATCACTAACCATCAGAGAAATGCAAATCAAAACTGCAATGAGGTATCACCTCACACCAATCAGAATGGCCATCATCAAAAAATCTACAAACAGTAAATGCTGGAGAGGGTGTGGAGAAAAGGGAACCCTCTTGCACTGTGGGTGGGAATGTAAATTGATACAGCCACTATGGAGAACAGTATGGAGGTTCCTTAAAAAACTAAAAACAGAAGTACCATACGACCCAGCAATCCCACTACTGGGCATATACCCTGAGAAAACCATAATTCAAAAAGAGTCATGTACCACAATGTTCATTGCAGCTCTATTTACAATAGCCAGGACATGGAAGTGACCAAAGTGTCCATCGACAGATGAATGGATAAAGAAGATGTGGCACATATATACGATGGAAGATTACTCAGCCATAAAAAGAAACGAAATTGAGTTATTTGTAGTGAGGTGGATGGACCTAGAGACTGTCATACAGAGTGAAGTAAGTCAGAAAGAGAAAAACAAATACCGTATGCTAACACATATATATGGAATCTAAAAAAAAAAAAAAAATGGTTCTGAAGAACCTAAGGGCAGGACAGGAATAAAGACACAGGCTTAGAGAATGGACTTGAGGACACGGGGACAGGGAAGGGTAAGCTGGGACGAAGTGAGAGAGTGGCATGGACTTATATATACTACCAAATGTAAAATAGATAGCTAGTGGGAAGCAGCCGCATAGCACAGGGAGATCAGCTCCATGCTATGTGTCCACCTAGAGGGGTGGGATAGGGAGGGTGGGAAGGAGATGCAAGAGGGAGGGGATATGGGGATATATGTATATGTATAGCTGATTCACTTCGTTATAAAACAGAAACTAACACACCATTGTAAAGCAATTATACTCCAATAAAGATGTTAAAAAATAATAATAATAGAAGGGATTTTAGAGATCATGTGGTGAGAGCTTTCCAACTCGCCAGGTGACATGAAGCAGATTCCATTGTCCAACTGCTGCTTCTTGAGATCCTGTTTCAGTGGATCTAAGGACTGGGGATTTATTTCTTAAATAAGAGCCCCTGGTGACTCTTTCATGCAAAATCTGGGAGTCTTTGACATCCTGGAACCCTTTGTGTTACAGGTATGGTGATGAGGTCCTGAGAGGTAAGGTGACTTTCCGAGGCCAATCAGCTAGTCCATGATAGAGTCAGGACAGGAACAGAAATCTCCTGAGTGGCCTCAAGTGGCCTCATAAAATGGACTAATGTATTTGACTTAACACTTCAACCATGGAGGGGGTTGGGGATTGTGGGAAAAAAAAGTTACATATCTGAAATTTCAGTTATCCAAAACTCCTCATTTCAGAAGCATTCTGGTTAATCAAGCACATATGACACCTTTGTCCTTTACTTGGTGAACACATTTCTCCAACCTTTTCTTTGACTGGTCCCACATGCTTGCATATGGTTTACGGGGCTCCCTTTATATAGGTAACTTTGGACCTATCAACACCTCTGTCTTCTTCTTGTCTCTTGGTCAGTAGTCTTCTTCTCCTTAAAACTTTTATCAAACCAGGCGTGTGTCCCTTGACTCACAGTTCCTCCCCATACCATTCACTTTTTCATCCTTTCATTTTTACTGCCCAAGTTCTCTAGTTTTCTGTGTCTAACTCTAGTGCATGCTTGTTTATATAAGTGCTAAGTTTCATAGATGAGACAACTGTCGGAGAGTGGAAAGTCCACCGTGATGGAGAGCAGAGCCACTCATTTCTAGTCCCCTCTGTCACTAGTAAGCTGTATGACCTTGAGCAATTCACTTAGCCTTTCTGAGCCTCTGTTGTTCAATGAAAGGGTTAAACTCTGAGCTTCTGAGTCCTTTCTTTCTATATGTCTGCTCCATCTCTTTAAGAAAGGAAGGAACCATCTTTTCTCAATTTATTTTTCTCTCCGCACTGAGCCTATTTCATAAGACTACCTAAAGTGTTCAGTCACTCAATAAATACTGATACTTCCTCCCTTGGTCTGGTTTGACTTTTCTTCTCCTGTCACAGAGTGGTGCATGAGCCACATATCTGACCACAGCTGACCTTTGTTTTTGTCAAAGACTAGATTTTTTTTGTAAATAGTACAAACTGTGTGTCTTTCCATTGTCACCCTTCCTTCTCGTCAAATGGCACATCCTGTTCCTTGGCCCTCCATGTTTGCCATTAAAACAAAACATTATTTCCACATGTCCCTTGTATCTTACAGATTTTTTAGATGTTATGTTTAGCACTTCTGATTTTTTAAGTGTATTTTGCCATACTATTTATTCATATTCCTGATGGTCTGATCTGATCACCTCTTTAGAATTTCCATTTGCAGTTAGGTCTCAACTCTACCTATGGTTTGGGTCATATTGGTTTATGATTTTGGCTTTGTTTAGAAGTTACTTGGTCTCACAATCACAACCATAAGCACATTTGTTTGATTTGATGATTTATTTATTTATTTTTAGAAGAGTAGCTCTTAAAACATATGGCACTCTATCACATACAAAATTGCTCTATTCAGTCCATTGATCCACATTCAAAAGTAATAACTTTAAACATACATGAATGAGGACATAAGTATGGAATGATGGACAGTCACTTGGAGTTCAAAATAATACACAGGATTGTAGGATAAAAATATGTGAGATTTCAGGACCTTGGACAGTTAAAAGTACTCTTGCTGTAATGCTTGATATCACCACATGAGCAAGCTTGTGGTACATTTGAAAATTTACAAGGTCATATCAGACATGGTACCGTGAAATTTTTGCTGGTATTTTTTTTCAGAGATGCAACATAAAAGAGCCTGTCCAGAGGCTTCCCTGGTGGCGCAGTGGTTGAGAATCTGCCTGCTAGTGCAGGGGACACAGGTTCGAGCCCTGGTCTGGGAAGATCCCACATGCCGCGGAGCAACTGGGACCGTGAGCCACAACTACTGAGCCTGCGCGTCTGGAGCCTGTGCTCCGCAACAAGAGAGGCCACGATAGTGAAGAGGCCCGCGCACCACGATGAAGAGTGGCCCCCGCTTGCCACAACTAGAGAAAGCCCCAACAGGGCCACATATTCACATCAGCTAGGGCTCTTTAGGTCTCAAGTGTCAGAAAAACAATCCAACCCATCTTAAGCAGACAAGGAATTTACTGGCTCACACTACTGAAAAGTCCAGATGTTATTGGCTTGATATAATGGGCTCCCATGTCATTCCAATTCCATTTCTCTGTATCTCTCAGCTTCACTTTTTCTGGGCTGGCTCTGTTTTCAACAGGATCTCCTTTCAAGGTTGCAAGGTGGTCAGGGAGGTTCTACTTCACATCCTCGTAAAGTCACTTCCAGCGTGGAAGAGGATTCCCTTCCCTCTGCAGTCCCAGCACCAGTCTCATTACATGTCATTGGTTCTGATGGGTCACATGGTTGTCCTTGAACCAATGACTGCCCTGAGAAATGTGCTGGTTATTTGGCCAAGTCTGAGTCAGTGGCATCTGCTCTCTGCTGGAGCTGATGGTAAAGTCAACACATCTGGACCTACTGTGATCAGAGTGGCTCTGAAAAAAACACTGGGTGCTGTTACCAAAAGGAGGGTACTGGATGGCCAAAACTGGCAAATGTCCTCCCCAATATTTAATGATCTCAAGGCTATTTTGACTAATGAAAGAAACACTAGTAAGTTGCAAGACTGAAACCCAAACCAGGATTTTTTAATCTTTTTCTGAACTTCACCATAGATGTTTCCCAAAATGAGACCTCATGGTCTATTTTAACAAGTTCAAAGCAAGATTATTATCGCCTCATGTTTTGGGTGTTTTTTGGTCCTTCTTATCTTCATATTCAATTTTAAGCAATGATTCAAACAATATGAAAAACTAAAAATAATATAGATTGTGAATGTAAAATGTCATTAAATAATGATGATGCATTTTTGGGTAGCTGATTGCATATAGAACTTTCAGTTCTGGAATAAGGTTACTTTTTCTACCCGAGCGTCATTAGAAACTTTCCAGACCTGAATATGCAGTGATCTAAGATTCACAGTAAACAGAATACCTGAAAACATTTTTAAAAATCCTAGCACAAATATGAACACTAAAAATCACATTGTACCTAAGAAAATCAAGAAATTATCCAGTACCCATAAAGAACTCCTACAAATCAATAAGAAAAAGATAGACAACCAACTGAAAATTGGGCAAAAACCCTGAACAGACATTTCACAAAAGAAGCTATCCAAATGACCAATACATGTGTGAAAGGGTGCTCAACTTTTTAGTTATCAAGAAAATGCAAATTAAAAGCATAATATGATACCACTACCCACCTGCCAGAAAATAACAAATGTTGGCAAGTATATACAGCAACCAGGATTCTCATCAACTGCTGTTGAGAGTGTAAATTGGTACAACCGTTTGGAAAGCTAGTTAGCAGTACCTATTATGTGCTTGTCCTATGACATAGCAATTTCACTCCTAAACATGTACTCAAAAGACATGATCAAGAATGTTCATTAGAAGCACAATTTGTAGTAGTCAAAACCCAAAAACTACCAAAATGCCCACCACCACCAACAATGGAATGAATCAGTAAATTGTACAGCTGCACAATTTAATACTCTTCAGCATGATGAATAAATAACATGGATGAGTCCCACAAACATAAAGTTAAATGAAAAAATAAAAAATTTTTAAAATTTTAAAATATTAAAAATTTAAAAAAAAAAGTTAAATGAAAGAAACCAGCCACAAAAGAGTACATATTGTACCATTTCATTTACAGACAAGTTAAGACCACACTAAACTAACCTATGCAAGTAGAAGACAAGATACGAGTGACTGGAAAGAGGACAGTGAATGGAAGACTTGGGGGTTTTGGGTAATATTCTGCTTCTTTATGAGCACTAGTTACACAAGTGTGTTACAGTTGTGAGAATTCAGCTAGCTGACATTTATGTGCATTTCTCTGAATACATACGATACTTTAAGGGTTAAAATAAAAAAGGGAAAAGTCAATTGTCTCCAGCCTGTCATTTCCAGCCTATCATTTCCTTCCATTACCAATCCCCTTGATGTTTTATAAGTTGACTTTCAGTCAACTTGAAAATACTTTCTCTGTTTTAACAAGTGGTGGGTGGCTGCTGTGCTTTCTCTATAAATAGTTGGTAGAGTGGTTTTGGAAGTACAGTATAAATGTTAGTTTTAAGCATTTGGGGGTGTGCACAATACTTTTTCCTCATAGAGATGACATTATTAAGTCACTTTTACTCAGCTTTATTTTATCTGTGTAGCACAGCACCTGGAAGCACCCATGACTGCCAGCTGCAGGTTATACCACAATTGATTCCTATGCAGATCTCAGCTACTAGAGACATTAAGGCAAGAATCAGATAAAGTCTTCATTGCTGATCTTGAAATCTTGTTTGAAATAATGAAGAAATTCTGAGAAGATGTGTTGTCTTTTTTCATACTATTACTATTTCCCAGTAGTGGTTTATATCTAGTAGATAAAGAATAACCAATGGTCAGGTTTTAATAAAAATCATTTTGGAGCCCAAACTCCAGCTTCCTCCACAGGAACCCACAAGTCTTTGATCCAACCAGAGCTCTTCTCAGTGTTGCTACTTCCTCTGTAAGTAAAAGCGAGAGTTCTGCATAAATACAGAGAGAGGCTGGATTAACATTGAGAATAAAAAAGTTATCCCTATAAGCAGCATTCTATTGTTCAGAATAATGGAGTTCGTGGGCTATGCGAAGCCATAAAAAATCCAAAAGAATATAAAAACTTTTAAATTATGAAATGATGAGGTAATGGGTAGATATTTACCCAGCAAAATAAACAAAGCAGCAAAGGGAATGCATCAAGCAGTTAATCGTTTTATTGTTAAGTTATAACAAAATAAACACTGGGGAGAGGACTCACATCAGTGTCCCTGAAGGTCAAATATCAAGAGAGTCAAGGCAACAGTGCTTCTATCCCATAATGTTAAAAATAATAATTCCTATCTTTTGGAAGTTGCTATGCTTTGTTTTTATTGGTGAAATATGGAGAGCCCAAACTTCTAAAAATTTATGACATTATTTTTTGAGATTTCTCAGAACCCTAGACTTTTAAAATTGAATAAGATATTAAAATTTATCTTTTATATATCTTTGTTATGAGGACCAGTTGTCCTCAAATGGTGCTCTAAGGAGCCCTAGGGGCTCCTACTTAATATGTCAATGGTGGTCAGGGATTAGTTAGAGAAGAACCGAAAGAGAAACACTCAGGACACTCCCAACCTTGGGCCAACATTAACAAGTGGAACTCCACTTTTCTGGTTTTCACAATGGGCTTCCACCCAGGTTTTATTTAAAGAAAGCATTCAAAGATTTTAAAATAAGAAATAATAAAAAAAATTTTAAGTAGACAACTCATCTGGTCCAAGTATTCTCAAAGTTGATGAGTTTACAGTTAAGGAAACTGGGGCTCAAGAAGATTAAGTGATTTGTCCCAAATCTCAGAGCCAACCAGGGGCAGGACTGTAGCTGGAACTTTTGCTTTCTGATTCTGATTTTGATGGACTTTCCAAACTACCAGTGCCCATAAAGAGCCTCTGCAGTTTCCAAAAAGAGGGGTTGGAAATCTTGAGTTGAAATTAGTTCATGCTTATTTTTCCAGCCTTTATGTATTCCTTTAATGTCAGTGTTAAAGCCCTTGATACAGAGACCATCTGCATTTTTTAAAATTATGCGTAGCATGCTACGTGAAATAATATGGATAACAGAACCAAGGGTAAACTATTAAGAGTCCATTGCCTGCTTGCTCCAAAGTGCTATTTGCAAACAGAAAAAGAAATTAGCTGCTAAAAATGTTTAATTGGTTACAATCTAGAATCCTTCAAGAGTACAACTGCCATGGGAACTGACTAGCTGATTTTTAAGCTAAAACAGACTTTTAAAGTATATATATATGTATTTCAGGGTTTTTTAATATCAGGGTTTTTGTTCAAAAATGCTACATAATTAGACACCAGCTTTCTCTCTGTAATGCCAGCTTTATTTTCTAAAGAGAATCTACTCAATTCATTTCTTTTTTCCAGTTTGTAGCCAAAGGGTTAATTAAAAATAGGGACCTCTTTTTTGAGCTGTTACTATAGTCAGCTCCCATTCAATCTAAATATACCCATACCCTTGCACCATTTTTAACCCTACAAAGCTGAGACTCATGTCTATCCAAATTAAGGGTAAGCTTAAATATCCTGTCCTCAGTTGAAACTATGGCGACCAATACACAGTACACATCCTGCATTTTGCCCAGTAGTCCTTAAAATTCTTTTATCACAAGACAGGAAATCTGTTTTGTTTGGTTGTCATTTAAGGACAGATTTACACTATAGGATAGTCAACCATCTGCTTTTATTTAGGAAAAAAAGGATTTATGATAGGATAAGCTTTAAAATTACAGAGAGACAGAGTCATTTTTTAATTAATTAATTAATTAATTTATTTATTTATTTATTTATTTATTTATTTCTTCACTGCCTTATTTCAAAAAAAGATCTATGGTAAGTCCCAGAACTTCCAAAATGGGAGATGGAGAAAATGAGAAGAATGATTGGAGTGTGGGCTTTCTACAGTTATGACCATGTAAACAACTGGTTTGTCAGTCAGCTAAATAATAAAAATAAACTTGGATTCTGCACAGTGACACTGCCAATTAGCACAATTAAATTGTGAAATATGAACGAATATTTACTTTTCTGACTTTTGTTTCAAATTGAAACTAACTTTATGATTTTTTTCTGATTGTAAAGTCAATACATGCTTAAGTAGACAATCCATTCATTTTAGAAAGGTATAAGGAAGAAAGTAAAAATCAGCCCAAATCATCTGGAGGTAACTGTTTAAAACTGTGGTGACCCTCCTCCAACATCCCTCTGTGCATAGACACATGCATGCCTTAATAAATCTATATAAATAAAGTGGTATTCTGCATGATGTTTTGTGACCTGCTTTCCCACTCAATTCATTGCAAAGATCTTTCCATACCTGTTAATATAGATTTGTTATATATTCTATCACATAGATGTACCAAAATTAATTTAACTAATATCCTTGTTAGGAATATTAAGAGTGTGTCCAGCATTTTTGTATTATGAACAACACTACAATGAAGATTTTTTACATACATCTTTGTGCAATTGATCAATTATCTCCACAGGATAAATTTCTAGATGTGAGATTGCTAAGTCAAAGGGTATATATATATTTAAATGTTTGGTCCATATCATCAGGACTGCACCCTGGAAAAGTAGAGCCATCGTATACATAAACAAGGCATGAGTGTAAAGTTTCTCTACACCTACACCAATATTGGATATCTCTTCTTTATCTTTTCCTATCTAATAGGCAAGAGGTCATTATATTTTGATGGTAGCAGCTCTTCTCCCTTCAATTCATAAATCTAAGAAAAGGAGAAATATAATTCAATTCAATGAGATAATTTAACTATAATAGATGATTTTGAAAGGGTCTTCCAAATTTAACACTGTATAATTCTACGAAATGTCCTCAGTTCATTTCTCTATCAAGCATCCACTATAAGCAAGATCCCAGGGGAAGAGAAGCTAACCTCGAGCATCTAATGTGTATGAAAACAACCCTTTGAGATCATTGTTTTAATGCTCATTTTATAGAGCAAAAATATGGGAGTTCAGAATGGGTTAAATAAAAGTAGAATCAGAGCAAGTTATCTGACAAGAAAGCTGAGGGTGTTTTCCCATTTCATGCTGTATCTCTCACTGGGGTTCCTGTCCTTCAGGAATATATAGTCTACTCTGAGGCAGGGGTGGGAATTGTAGGAGAGACCAGACTCACATAAAAATAATTTTAAGTCACATCTTCTGATAACTAAGGTCAAGCCCTTGTCTTCCTCCACCCACCCCTATCACCAGGTTGTGTCATTCCCTTAGCATTCAAAGCGGTGCCTTACGTATCATAGATGCTCAATAAATATTGTCCATGCTCCTCCCCCTCTGTCTGACTAGGCCAGGTGGGTTAAAATTTTCTCATTGTGGACAGGTATGGTAGGGTGGTCCTACCATATGATAGTTGACTGACAGCTAGAAAGCTCTTAGTCTCGGATCGGTTGTAACACCTAACTGGTAACCCCCTTCCCCTACCCAGCCTGACCAGGCTTGGGACCATGAGCCCATAGAGACAGAGTGAGATCCAGCAAGAGAACACGCGGCTCCAGGGCACAAGGGAGGCACATTGTACTCAAAGTTCTGCCTTTACCTTTCTATATAATCTGATTAAAATATTATTATGCCTTATACTTTTGACATTTTCTCCCTGGCCCTTTGACATTTTTAGAGTGTCTTTAGACTTTATCAAGATTATTATCATAATTATCATTATTGCTATCAATCACTAACCATGGGTAACTCACATTTTCTATGATTCGGTGTTGGTTTAAAATGGCACATCTCAATTACCACTATTCTAACTTAGTTACTAGTTCTGAGAGTTAACACACAGTATGAGAGACAGGTCAGAACCAAAATATTACTGAATTCTTATTGGTTACATTCACTTGGGGTCAACGGGTCCAAAAGTCAGGGGCTGATGTGCATTCACAATGGTCTAGGATCTAGACTCTTCATAACCATTCTTGCAAAGAAATCATATAATGCATGTTTCATATTTCACATAGTGCAAAATAGCTTTTTAATTTGTTTTGTGTAAATATATGACAAGCGGCCGGCTACGCCTACAGACCCGCTTGCTTCGCGCAGTCTCCCTCAACGGTTACCCCGGCTCTCCGCCTCTCATTCCCGCGGCGCTCGAGGGACCATGGCCGATCCTCGCGTGAGGCAGATCAAGATCAAAACCGGCGTGGTGAAGCGGTAAGGAGCCGGGAGCGGCGCAGCTGCCGCCGCCTCCTCTTCCTCGCCCCGTGGCGGCCCGAGAGGCAGGGCGGAGCGCAGGCCCGAGCTGGGCCCCGGACTCCAGGCCTCACCTGGGGCGCCGTGGCCGGTGGGGACGGGGCGGGAACGGAGGGGGCGCGCAGGTGCCCAAGTCACCGGACCGGGGCACTCCCCTCCCCCCGCCTGCCCCCTCTAAAACCCTGGCGCGGAGCGGTGAAGGTCGCGGCGGCCCCACCCCTCCGGCGCCCGCGGTCGGGGAGGCAGAGGGGCGGCGGCCCGGCTCTCGAGGGCGGGGCGGGCTGGGGTCGTATCTCCGAGTGCGCTGCCCGGGTCTCCCTGCGGAACCTGGCTGGCGGGGGGCGCTTCCAGTCCATTACCTGCGCTCACGTGGACCCGCGAGCCCGTTGTGAAGTTTAGGGGGTCGCCGCGAGCCCGGCCCTCATTAGAAATGGGACCTTGCGGGCGCCCTGTCATCTAACATGGCAGGTGGGACTCGCAGTCTGAAGAACTGCGGCGTGAACTTCCAGCACACTCGACAAACTTCTGTGGCCTCACTCCCCGGCTAGCTTCCCCGAGGCTCGCCCCGGAGCTTGTGGGGTGCTGTTTAAGTAACTATCCTGGGTAGGCCAGTCCTGTAATTCGCCGTCATTCTCACTGCTGTGAGACACTGGAGTGCTTAGTAGGCCTTTATTGTTCAGACCCCAAAAGATGAAACTTTTTGATGAGGCATTCCAAGAGAAAAGATGAACAGCCTTCTGAAGAAGCAGGTTATTTGGCAGTAAACGTGTCTAATCCTAGCTCTCTGGCTTCTTCCTCTGCCCACCTTTCCTCCCTGTGTTGATATTTTCACCAGAGGAAGGACAAGGCAAAGGGGAGAATAAATTCACTTTTTAAGATATTGCCTCCGCGGCTTAGCACAGCATTGCACTGTGCTTTCCAGAAGCTGTCATTATTGTTAAGGCGGTAAGGAGATAGGATGAGTAGTAGTGAAATGTACAGCCTTTTCTGAAGTGAGACTGCTTGGGTTCCAATCTTGATTCTGCCATATACTATGTATTGTTGAATATATTACATTGCACCGTGCCTCAGTTTCCTCGTTTGTAAAATGGAGTAAGTACCCGCCTCGTGCAGTTGTTCCAAAAAACGCCTGCTGTTCTGTTTAACAGTATGTGGTAAGTACTAGTAAATGCTAACTAATACTATGGTTTGTATTCCCATTTTACAGATGAGAAACTGAGGTTTAATGAAGTTAAAATAGGAAAAGTAAACTTGTCCGGGGTCACTGTGCTAGTTAGTGGCAGAGCAGGGAAAAGCACTAAGGTTTCTGATCTACAACCTTTTGTTTTAAGCTACAGTGCCCCCCAGAAGAGTATTTTTTAAAATGTGTGATAATAGAAGGGTAGTTGAGATGTGTAATTGAAAATATAATTTGCCCTATTACCCCCAAGTTCTGTTTTCACTTGTTAGACTTACTTTGGTTATGTCATTTTCATAAATCTATTTGGCAGAAGTACCAGGGTATAATGAAGAGTGCTTTAGATGGAAAGTCATGAGAAATGACTTTTTTATTGAGTATAGTTGATTTACAATATTAGTTTCAGGTGTATAACAGTGATTCAAAATTTTTATTAATTATTTTCCATTAAGTTATTATAAAATATTGGCTATATTCCCTGTGCTGTACAATATATTCTTGTAGCTTATTTATTTTATATGTACTAGTTTGTACTTCTTAATCCCCTACCCCTATTCTGCCCCATTCCCTTCCCTCTCCCCACTGGTTATTTCTAGTTTGCTCTCTATATCTGTAAGTCAGTTTCTGATCTGTTATATTCATTTGTGTGTTTTATTTTTTAGATTCCACATATTAGTGATAACGTATAGTGTTTGTCTTTCTCTGTGTGACTTACTTCACTAAGCATAATACCCTGTAGGTCCATCCATGTTGTTGCAAATGGCAGAATTCCATTCTTTTTTATGGCTGAGTAGTATTCTGTCGTGTGTGTGTGTGTGTGTGTGTTTGTGTGTACATATATCACATCTTCTCTATCCATTCATCAGTTGACTGACGCTTAGGTTGCTTCCATAGCTTTGCTATTGTAAATAATGCTGCTGTGAACATTGGGGTGCATGTATCTTTTCGAAGTAGTGTTTTCATTTTCATCAGATAAATACCCAGGAGTGGAATTGCTGGATCATATGGTGGTTCTATTTTTAGTCTTTTGAGGAACCTCGATGCTGTTCCCTGTAGTGGGTTTTAGGAAGAAATGTGGACAGGCAGATGGAATATTACTGGAGTATGGAAACAGGCAATAAATAAAAGGTGGTATTTGGCAACTGAGAGATAAACAATGAGTGGAAGATGCACATTTCAGCATGTTGGCAAAATGGTGATTTTAGACCCTAAGGAAATAGGCAGAAGCCTCACAGTGCTCTGGTCCTAGAGAAACTTTGTTATTTCACATGGTAACAAAGGCAAAGGATCTGATTTCTTGAAATAGATTTCAAGAGAGAGGTTAGACCCCTAGAAACAGGAGAGTCCAGTTACTAGGAATGGCTTGTAAGGTGAGAGTTAGACAGCAATGAGTCTGACTTGGTACTGAGTTCCTGACTCATAGGACTTGTCAAATATCTCCTCCCCTGCAATGGGATCGTTTTTCCAGGGCTAATTCTGGCTGTGAATTAGAGAGATGTGTGCACTAGGGGCTGGGTAATATACGAAGTTTCTTCAAGCAGCAGCCTGTGTTCACATGTGACTCATTGTTAATGGGTATTAGTTGGTAGGTTTGGGTCTTGCAGGCTCTTTTTAAAGATTTGATGTTTGACAAATATTTAACAAATGAGACTGAATATCCTTTACCAAATTACACCAACATCACTGGAATATTTTTCTTTATCTTCTTATCTTCCCTTGAGACTGGGAGTGACATCAGTGACGAAACTGTCTTGTTCACTGCTCTGTCTTCAGTGCCTGGCATGGAATAGCCACCTGACCTAAGTTTACTGAGATTAACTGAATGATCAATGCCAAACAGCAAGGTCAGATTTACTCAAGTTTTCTATTGAAATAATCACAGCCTCCTTTTTGTTCATCCTTGATAATTTAAGGGCTTATATTAGGAGTTTGGGATTAACATATACACACTACTATATATAAAATAGATAAACACAAGGGCCTACTGTATAGCATAGGGAGCTATATTCAATATCTTGTAATCACATATAATGGAAAAGAATCTGAAAAAGAACATATATATGTATATGTATATCTGAATCACTTTGCTGTACACCTGAAACTAACACAACACTGTAAAATCAACTATATACTTCAATGTAAATAAATAAATAAAGTGTGTATGTGTGTGTGAAAAAAAGTAAAAATAAAGATTTAAATCCATGTTCCAGATTGCTAGACCTACTTATATGTGACTGGGCACAGCTAATCTGGCAGCCCTAGCAAGGAGTTACCAGATATGACTCCAAATTTCTTCTTTTCCAGTGCAGAACTGTAAATCTTCCCCCTCACCCCGCCCCCCAATGTCTCGCTGACATTAGTTGTCTGGGTTTACCTGGGACAGAAGGGTTTCCAGGATGTGGAACCTACAGTGCTAAAGTTGGGAAAGTCCCAAGCAAACCAGGGTGATTCGTATTAGTACTTACATAAGTAGCTAACATAGCACTGTTTTGTGTGTGCTGTGATTATTTGGAGACTATTTGCTGATAGTACAACTGTGAATTGAATGTTGTACTTTACTTAAAACTTAAATGCATCCTGTAAATATGAAGTTTTGCCAGAGAAGCTTTTTTTTCTGTATTAAATTATTGGTGATTTAGAAAATACTTTTCTCTAAAGTAGAAGATACAGCATTGATTTTTTTCTTCTAGTTTTATTGAGATATAATTGACATACAGCAACTGTATAAGTTTAAGGTATACAACATAATGATTTGACTTACATACATCATGAAATTATTACCACAATAAGTTTAGTGAACATCTATCATCTCATAGATACAAAATTAAAGAAATAGAAAAAAAAATTTTTCCTTGTGATCAGAACTCAGAATTTACTCTCTTACGACTTTCATAATAACATATAGCAGTGTTAATTATATTTATCATGTTGTTCGTTACATACCTAGTAGTACTTATTTGCCTTATAACTGGAAGTTTGTACCTTTTTGACTATCTTTATCCAATTCCCCTTCTCCCCCACTCCCCACCTTTGGTAACCACAAATCTGATCTCTTTTTCTATGAGTTTTTTCTGGTTTTGAAGTATAATTGGCCTACAACGCTGTGGTAGTTCCTGATATACAACATAGTAATTTGACATTTCTGTATTTCAAAATGATACCATGATAAGTCTAGTTACCATCTGTCACAATACAAAGGTGTTACATAATTACTGACTATATTCACACTGTACCTTTCATACCTGTGACTCATTTATTTTGTAACTGGAAGTTTGTACCTCTTAATCTCCCTCACCTATTTCTCTCTTCCCCCCACATGCCTCCCCTTTGGCAACCACCTGTTTGTTCTCTCTGTGATTCTGTTTCTGTCTAGTTATGTTTGTTCATTTGTTTTGTTTTTTAGATCCCACATATAAGTAAAATCACACAGTATTTGTTTTTCTCTGTCTGACTTATTTCACTTAGCATAATGCCCTCTAAGTCCATCCATGTTGTCACAGATGACAAGATTTCATTCTTCTTTATGGCTGAGTAATATTCCATTGTGTGTGTATGTATAAGTAATTATAAATATATATATCAATCACATTTTCTTTATTCATCTGTTCATGGGCACTTAGGTTTCTTCCCTATCTTGGCTCTTGTAAGTGCTGCAGAGAACATCGGAGTGCATATATCTTTTTGAATTAGTATTTTAGTTTTCTTCAGGTAAATACTCAAGAGTGGAATTGCTGGATTGTATAGTAGTTTTATTTTTAATTTTTTGAGGAATCTCCATACTGTTTCCTATAGTGGCTGTACCAATTTACATTCCCACCAGCAGTACACAAGGGTTCCTTTTTCTCCACATCCTCACCAACATTTGTTATTTGTTTTCTTTTTTTAAAATTTATTTATATTAATGTATTATTTTTGTCTGTGTTGGGTCTTCGTTGCTATGCGCAGGCTTTCTCTAGTCGCGGTGAGCGGGGGCTACTCTTCGTTGCGGTGCGCGGGCTTCTCTTGTTGCCGAGCACAGGCTCTAGAGCGCACCGGCTTCAGTAGATGCGGCGCGTGGGCTCAGTAGTTGTGGCTCGTGGGCTCTAGAGCGCAGGCTCAGTAGTTGTGGTGCATGGGCTTAGTTGCTCTGCGGCATGTGGGATCTTCCCGGAGCAGATTCTTAACCACTGCGCCACCATGGAAGCCCTGTTATTTGTTTTCTTTTTGATACTAGCCATTCTGACAGGTGTGAGGTGATATTGTAGTTTTAATTTGCATTTCCCTGATGATGAGTGATGTTGAGCATCTTTTCATGTGCCTGTTGGCCATATGTATATCTTCTTTGGAAAAATGTCTCTTCAGGTACTCTGCCCATTTTTTAATCAGGTTGTTTGTTTTTTTGATCTTGAGTTATGTGAGTTTTTTGTATATTTTGGATATTAACTCCTTATCAGATATATGTTTGCAAATACCTTCTCCTGTTGAGTAGGTGGCCTTTTCATTTTGTTGATAGTTTTGCTTTGTTGTGCAAAAGGTGTTTACTTTGATTAGTTCCATTTGTTTATTTTTGTTTTTGTTTCCCTTGCCCAAGGTGACAAATCCAAAAAGATCTTGCTAAGACTGACGTCAAAGAGCGTAGTGCCTATTTTTTCTTCTAGAAGTTTTATGGTTTCAGGTATTACTTTTAAGTCTTTAATTCATAGTGAGTTCATTTTTGTATATGGTATGAGAAAGTAGTCCAGTTTGATTCTTCTGCAGGTAGCTGTCCAGTTTGCTCAATACCATTTTTTGAAGATACTGTCTTTCCCCCATTTTTCACTAAAGCAGAAGAAAAAAATAGCCTTGATGTTTTAAATGCTGATATGTTATTTCAGCTAAATGACCTATGTCTACCATAAGTTTCCAAGTATGATTTCTGTTTATAAAATAAGGGTTTGTCTTTTCTTAAGCTGTGTTTATGGTAAATTCAAGAAATTCTTCTGCAAGAACAAAATGTTTTCATTCATTTAACATAAAAAGTTATTTAATAACTTTAAAGCCGACTTATTTTCAATAAAGCCTGCTAAAAATGTAAAAATATATATATATATATATATATGACAAGCTGCAATTCAATGGTTTCTACAGGTTAAATATCCTCAAAAAACAGCTGGAAAGACATACACATTTCCATTGTAAAGATCACATAAACCTCACTTAGTGTATAAAGCTGGGCCATATTTCCAAACAATGACTAAGTGTTCCATGTGTCTTGGTTAAGCTGAGGAAATGTTGATTTTGATCAATGCCTATGGTTTTTGCAGGCTCTTCAATATGACAAGCCTTCGATGGTGGTCTACCCCACTGTAAGATTAACCTCTGTATAAGAGAGCACCATGGGTAAGGACACGGGCTGCAATGACAGTCCATTCCCAGGGATAAAAGTGGGCCTATTATATTTGCTACAATAGACTCATGCTCTCCTTTCCAATTTGCCATCTTTTTTCCCCAAACAAACGTGTTATTATTCAACAACAAAGGGTCTGACAAAATGCCGCAGAGCTCATACTACAGAGCTACATAAAAGCAGGAGTTGATAAATGTTAAGTGCATTCTGGCTTGATTTGTTTTAAAGAGATCACTTCTAAGAAACACTTGGGATCAGTACTTGCGGTATTAGAGATGTGTCCTGACAGCTGGAGTTTGTTGGAACATGTGTGGCTTTGTTCTCTTTTATGTCTGTTTATGCCCATGCATTTGTTGTCAGTCACTACTCATGGAGAGGGCAAAGCAGAAGATGACACAACACAGCAACAGCTAAGAGGTGAGAGATTTTCTCTGACTAATGCCGAGGAGGAGGGTTGGCTGCCACTAGTTCTATTTTTAGTAGTTGCTGCTGTGATAACTTCTGGAATTCCAACCTGTCCCTACAAATGACTTCCTGTTTGGGCATCAATATACAAGTGTACAACCAAACCCATAACCTCTTCTTCCTGTGTACATAGCTAGACTCTGCTTCCCAGCCTCCCTTGAGAACAGAGCTAATGGAATGTGAACAGAAGTAATGAGGGCCACTTCCAGGCCGGGCCCATAAAAATTTCCGTGGGTAATCCTCCTCTCTCTTCTCTCATCTGCCAGCTGGAGATCCATGCCCAAGTAACCATGAAGTCATCTTGGAAGAATGGTGAAGCCTCTGGAAGCCAGATCCTTGAATAATTGTTTGAAGATCAGCTGGCTAACATCAATACTCCTGTCAACTGGAATTTACAAAAAGAAAATATAAATGTCTGTAATATCAGGCCCCTGAAATGTGGGTGGGAAGGTGAGGGAGGTTTTTTACAGTAGTTATCTTACTCTGACTAATGCAGCATGCAAGATCCCAGGGAAAGTAAATGATGTTCAGTCTGAATGTGCCTGTTCTGACCTCCTTTCTGGTCACCTTTTCTTTGACCTCCCCTTCTGCTTGCTCTCTAATAACTGACCCTGAGCTAGAGAATGATGGGGAGAAACATGTTGGGTTGTTCCATACTAGCATGTTAATCTGACTTTGGAAAAGACACTATGAAGATAAGAGAAGAACACGTATTCTTGAGGAGAGAAATGCTATCCTAACCAACAAATGTGTGTTGGACCCATTCTCTAAAGGAATCATTCTGCTAGGTGCTAGGAATACAAAGGCATCAAACCTCATCTCCACCTTGGAATTAAAACAAAAACAAAAGAAACAGTCATATCTTTCTACAAGCTTACACATTTGGGGGGAAAACATGACTTCAAAGATAGTTGGCTAATGAAAGAAGACATGCTTTAGAGGTGAACAGAACTGATTTGACATACCAGATATGCCACTTATTTGGTTTATGGAAAATGAATCAGTCTGTGCCTCAGTATCCTCATCTTTAAACTAGGATGATACCTGATAAACATGGTTAATTTTTTTTTTTTTTTTTAGAGGATGACATTGATGGTGTACATAGAACTTGTGAATTTTTTTTTTAATTAATTAATTTTTTATTTATTTTTATTTATTTTTGGCTGTGTTGGGTCTTCGTTTCTGTGCGAGGGCTCTCTCTAGTTGCGGCGAGCGGGGGCCACTCTTCATCGCGGTGCGCGGGCCTCTCACTGTCGCGGCCTCTCTTGTTGCCGAACACAGGCTCCAGACGCGCAGGCTCAGCAGTTGTGGCTCACGGGCCTAGTTGCTCCGCGGCATGTGGGATCTTCCCAGACCAGGGCTCGAACCCGTGTCCCCTGCATTGGCAGGCAGATTCTCAACCACTGCACCACCAGGGAAGCCCCCATGGTTAAGTTTTTATTTCAAAATAATTTTGAACTTACAGAAGAGTTGCAAAAGAGTTCCCACCTACCCTTCACCCAGCTTCCCCTAATGTCAACAATTTACATAGCCATCACATAATTATCAAAACTAGGAAATTAACATTGGTACAGTACAAATAACTAAACAACACACCTTATTGGGATTTCTCCAGTTTTTCTGGAGAAAGGTTCTTTTTCTGTTCCAGTGTCCAATCCCCAGACACCACCTTCCATCTGGTCATCATGTCCCTCAGTCTCCTTTACTCTATGACAGTTTTTTTGTGTTCCTTGTATCTTGTGACCTCACCACTTTCAAAGCATACCAGTCATGTATTTTGTAGAATGTCTCTCAATTTTAGTGTTTTCTCCTGATTAGATTAAGTTTATAGATTTGGGGAAAGAATACCATAGAGGTAAACTGTCTTTCACATCACATCATGTGAGGAGGTACATAACATTAACAAGACTTGTTACTGGTGATGTTAACCTTGATCATTTGGTTAAGGTGGTGTCTGCAATGTTTCCCCACGGTAAAGTTACTGTTTTTCCCATTCAATAGAAGTGAGTCATCCTTATATATTCTTTGGTAAGGTGTATATTCAGATCTTTTGCCCATTTTTAATTACTACTTAGTTTTAAGAGTTTTTTATATATTCTATATATAAGACTTGCATCATACATGTGATTTGAAATATGTTTCCAAGTCTGTGGATTATCTTTTCATTCCCTTAAGAATGTCTTTTGCAGACCAAATGTTTTTAATTTTGATAAATTCCAATTTATCAATTATTTTTTCTTTCATTGTCTATAGTTTGGCATCATGCTCTGTCAAACCCAAAATGAGGCAAATTTTCTCCTATGTTTTCTTCTAGAAGTTTTATAATTTCAGGTTTTACATTTAGGTTCATAATTCATTTTTGAATTAATTTTTGTATAAGGTATGGGATATGTGTCTAGGTTAATTTTTTGAATATGGACACCCAATTATTCCAGCACCATTTGCTGAAAAGACAATCCATTCTACATTGAATTGCCTTTGCAATTTTATAAAAAATGCATTGATTGTATTTGTGTGAGTCTATTTCTAGACTCTATTCTGTTGCATTGATCTGTGTTCTATCCTTTCACCAATACCATCCTGTCTTGATTACTGTAGCTTTATAGTAAGTGGTCAAATTAGGTAGTATGTGTTTTCCAACCTTGCTTTTATGTGACAGAATTATTTTGGCTATTCCAACTCCTTTACTTTTCCATATAAGTTTCAGAATCAGCTTGTTGAGAGCAGCAAAGAGGAATAAGCTGGATCTTATTTTTTATCTAATCTGAAAATCTCTGTCCTTTAATTAATGTTTAGATCATTCACATGAAAAATACATTAAAATTTACCTTCTTACTAGCTGTTTTCTATTTGTCCATGGTTTCTTAGGTTTTTTTCCCCTTTTTTTTCTGCCCACTCTCAGGTTCATTGAGTATTTTTTAGGATTCCATTTGATCACCTCTATAGACATTATTTATATCTGTTTCTTAAATGTACAAAAAAGTTCACAGAAAAAGAGGTCAGATTTGTGGTTACCAGAAGCAGGGGGTTGGGGGAGAGAAAATTGGATGAAGGTACAAACTTCCAGTAATAATATAAATAAGTACTAGGGATGTGATGTACAACATGATTAATATAATTAACACTGCTGTATGTTGCATATGAAAGTTGTTAAACAAGTAAATCCTGAGTTCTCATCACAAGAAAAGTATTTTTTCTCTATTTCTTAAATTTTATGTCTATATGAGATGATAGATATTCACTAAACTTATGGTGATAATTATTTCATGATGTAAGTCAAATCATTATGCTGTACACAAACTTATACAGCGCTGTATGTCAATTATACCTCAATAAAACTGGCAGGGAAAAAAGCCATATGCAGCCCCCCAAAAATGTTTAGTGGTTACCCTAGGTTTACAGTATGCATCTTTAGTTAATGAGAGTCTCCCTGCAAATGTATTATACCACTTTATTTGTAGTGTAAGCAACTTATAGCAGTATATCCCCAGTGCTTTTCAAACCTAAGCACATGAGTATCAGCAGAGGAGATGCCATATATATATATGTATCAATGCCCAAGCCCAACCCAAATTGAATTAAATCAGAATTGCTATGGGGGAGGCCCAGGCATTAGTATTTTTCAAAAGCTCTCCAGGAGATTGTTAATAAGCAGCCAGGTTTGGCCACCAATGCCTGAAGATCATGGGTTACCAGTTGGTGCTTATGTGTGATGTGCAGCCAGGGGATGTGTTTGATTATGTCTGTTGTTGAAAATGCAAAGTACCCAGGCAGTGGTTACACCTGGCAGCAGTACCAGTGTCCAAGCACCTATTGTCCTCACACGTTTATGTCAACTGCCCACTCACTGCAGGCTTTTGTGATTTCTGATTTAGACTGTAACCACTAGAGGACACTGAACTATGGTATAGGGAATACGTAAAAACATATCTAACAAAAGAGGGTAAAAGTAATCAGTTTCTTATAGGTTTAACATAAGATGCCTCACTCCAATCAGTCAAGAAGATACCCAGCAGAATAATTTACTTCCTCACTCTGACACTCTTCCATTTTTATAAAATGGTATTGTCAACAATCTGGATGTTTAAACATGATTTAAGACCATGAATAATTTTCTAAGAACAAAATATCAGTGAAATCACTAACAATAAATCTCCCGTCTTCCATAAGCAGCTTGATAACATGGGTCCTAAAATAACTCCAAAGTTTTAGAGATTTGGTCTTTGTCAGAACACTAGGAAAATGATACTCTTAAAAATTGCCCTTTTTTTTAATGGAATAAGGACTGGAAGCAAACTCTTTTATTTTAAAGGTCAGGAAACTGAGGCTCAGAGACGTGTCTTGTTCAAGTTTACACAACCAGTTAACACCATGTAACTCAAGGATTCCCATCTCATGTCTTCATTCTATAATGTTTCCATGCTATCATAAGCCAAATCTTTAGAGATGTTAAAACAATTATTCTGGATGACACCAAGAACAGAGAATACAGTGTGGAAAAGGCAACCTTTATATAAAATTTGAATGTGGGTTTTGTTTATTTCAAGTCAGTTCTCAAATTGCTCATATTGGAAATAATGAAAATACCCATATATATAACAGTAAAAATACTGTTATAATTTCAGTCTAATCCAGGTAGACATTTCGAATTGATTGACTATTCCAAGGGCTCAAAAAAGTTACTTTCTAGGAGAATCCATTTCCATAGTGTAGCCTGAAGTCTACAAAAATTCTAATTAAGTTTGGCTAGGATTACATATAACAGTGAGTAACAGAAAACGCCAAAGTTTAGTTTTTTCTGTTATGAAAGTCTGACTCCAGGATTGGTATGAAATGCCACTGTGTCAGGGACTCATGCTCCTTCTAGCTTGTTTCTATGCTGAGCATTGCCTTCATTCCCAGGGCCACTTCCTGGTCTGAGATGGTTGCTCCAGGTCCTGCCATCACATCCACATTCCAGCCACTGGAAAGGAGCAAAGGGAAAAAGAAAGGCACAGTCTCTGCTTTAAGGACACAGCCCTAGTGTTGCATGCATCTCTTCTACTTTACACACTAACCAAATTTTTGTCATCCTCCTACTTACAAAGGAGGATGAGAATTGTAGTTTGATTTCACGTGGCCCAGCTAAAACTTGGGAGTCCTATTATTATATAAGGGAAAATAGATCGACTATTTGGGATCAAATAGTTGTTTCTGTTATAATTTGTGAGAGAATCTTCTGTTTGTTATATACAAATGAAAATCAACATTCTCAATTGCCTGGAAAAGCAAAAAAAAAAAAAAATTTAAATGGCCATGCTGGGAGTTAATGGTGATGTTCCTTTTTGGAACAGGATGTTGTTAAGTGCTTAGTGGAATTTCTTTCCTGGGCTCCCTATAACCAGAACAAAAGACCCAAAATCAGAACAAAAAGTTACAGGTCCCCACATTGTTATTTCTGAGAAATGCCTGTCTTGATGACAGTCAGTGAGAGGCATCATTTCAGCAAAGAGTGTCCTATCCCACTATATTAATTTCCTAGGGCTGCTATAAAAAATTTCCACAAACTGGGTAGTTTAAAACAACAAAAGTTTATTCTCTCACAGCTCTGGAGGCTAGAAGTCTGCAATCAGTATTACTGGGCCGAAAGCAGAGTCTCACTACCTCTGGAGGTTCTAGGGGAGAATCCTTTCCTTGCCTCTTCTGGCCTCTGGTGGCTGCTGGCATTCCTTGGCTTGTGACTGCACCCCTCCAATCTCTGCTTCTATCTTTACATCATCTCTTTTACTGTCTGAGTGATCTCCCTCTGCCTTCCTCCTATAAGGATACTTGTGATTGTATTTAGGGACCACCTGGATCAGTGGTCCCCAACGTTTTTGGCACCAGGGACCGGTTTAGTGGAAGACAATTTTTCCACGAACAGGGTGGGGGGGTGGGCGATGGTTTAGGCCATAATGTGAGCGATGGGGGGCGGCAGGTGAAGCTTAGCTCACTTGCCCCCTGCTCACCTCCTGCCATGCGGCCCGTTAACATTAACTGTCCAAGGCCCAGGGGTTGGGGACCCCTGACCCAGATAATCCAAGTGAATCTCCTCATCTCAAGATCCTTAATTTAACCATTTCTGCAAAGACCCTTTTTCCTTATAAAATAACATTTATAGGATCCAGGGATTGGGACCTGATATCTTTGAGTGGCCATCATTCAGCATACTACATCCACCAACAAGAAAATGTGAGGCTGATTGGAGAAAAAAGAAGTCACCTTTTGGTGGAGGGCATTTCTTATAAGGAGAAGCCATTCCCTGTCTCTCCTTTGTCGTCAGGAAAGGAAAAGCTGCTCCCACCCCCCGCCCCCCGCTCCCACTCCTGGAAACCAAGGGAGGCAGATCCCAAGAGAATCATTCATTGGTGAATTCATAGGTGCCTACAGAAAGGGGTATTCTGTAAAGATGCAGACGTACAAAATGGACTTGAGGACACAGGGAGGGGGAAGGGTGAGCTGGGATGAAGTGAGAGAGTAGCATTGACGTATATGCATTACCAAATGTAAAATAGATAGCTAGTGGGAAGCAGCTGCATAGCACAGGGAGATCAGCTCGGTGCTTTGTGACCACCTAGAGGGGAGGGATAGGGAGGGTGGGAGGGATAGGGAGGGTGGGAGGGAGCCGCAAGAGGGAGGGGATATGGGGATACATGTATATGTATAGCTGATTCACTTTGTTATACAGCAGAAACTAACACACCATTGTGAAGCAATTATACTCCAATAAAGATGTTTAAAAAAAAAAAAGAAAAGAAAAGAAAGGGGTATTCTGATTCCACTCTCTGGTTAAATATCTGTTAGCCAGCGAATCTGCTCACCTGCCCCTGTGATCCAGGCAGAAGGAAATGAATTAAGGAGACAAGGCAGGATGGAGGGTACTCAGACAGACAGGGGCATGCACTTTTCCCATAGTTCTAGTTCCCCCCAAGTACAGAAAAGGATCCCACACGCACCTGCAAGTCCATGCCACTGGAGTCTATAGTCTGGCTGGGGATTGCTACAGCAGGGGTCAAACAGGCAGATGCACTGAATCAGTGGGGAAGGATGCAGCCAGATGGGATTCATTTGGAGTCAAGTATTGCAGCATATTACCAGCACCTGAGGAAGTTGCTTGGGACTAAAATGCCGTCAGAAGGGCATACTGGAGGTAATTCCCTGGAGGTCCAGTGGTTAGGATGTGTGCTTTTACTACCAAGGGCCCGGGTCCAGTCCCTGGTTGGGGAACTAAAATCCCATAAGCCGCACGGTGTGGCCAAAAAAATTAAAAGGCATGTTGGAGCCACTACTCCTTCACCTTGAGCTCTTAGACGAAGAGCTAGAGGAACAGAGACAGCCATGCAAGAAGAGAGAAATAAAGACATTCCTTCTGCCTCTCCACCTCAGTATCAAAGGAACCAGGACAAGGAGGCAGGGAGAAGGGGTGTATAAAAGCTGATAGCATTTTGAGCACAAAATGCTACAAATACGTATTAGATGCTCTGTTAGGACTCACTCATTGCAAGTGCACCTCAAGTACCAGCCCCTGGAGCTCCCAGTCTAGCTAGTTCTGGGAAAGGGGAAGAGAAGAGCCTTAGATCTGACAAAAGGTTACAATTTATTTAAAAAGCAGAACTGAGTCTTAAAAACTGAATGTGCTTTTAATTACCAAAAATGACAAAAAGCTAAAGAACCAGGCCAAAGTGTCTTTAAGAGCCCCTGTGACCCAGTGGGGAAGGGACTTCATTAGAGCACAGGTGAAAACAGTGACTGGAAAAAATTAAATTCTTCTATGTTTTTACCCCCAAATGAGTTGAAACTCCCCAATAAGCCAATTGTGCCCTTTAATCAAAATCACATCAGAGAATTAGCCTATGCAAATCTGAATGGATCCTTGTCTATCTAGCCTTTCTCTTTTCCCTATGGAAGCAGGGATACATTATAATAAACCAATGCTTCCCTCAAATTCCCAAACTTCAGTCTTTTAAATGCCACCCACGACTTTTGTCATATTGTTACACCATCATACTATTATTTACTTTATAGTTTTCCTTTGAATTTACTCACTTTTTAAGTTAAACATTTTTAAAGAAAACTAATACCTCAATTATAATTGGAAGGATGGTAGTAATTGCCATAAATAAGCACACCAAAGGCAAAAAACGATTCCCTCAAATGCTATGGCCTGAGCTAGAGCTTCAGTACTTGTTAGAAAGAGAGATTAGCAAAGGTGAGAGGAGCTAAAACCACACTAGTCTCAAACTGAGACTTTCTTCTTGATGTGCTCAGGAGTGAAATAACTTTCTCCTGGGGCAATTCAAAGTTGGTTAATGGGGTTTCCCTGGTGGTTCAGTGGTTAAGAATCTGCCTGCCAATGCAAGGGATACAGGTTCGAGCCCTGGCCTGGGAAGACCCCACATGCCACGGAGCAACTAAGCCCCTGCGCCACTACTACTGAGCCTGTGCTCTAGAGCCCGCAAGCCACAACTACTGAGCCCACGTGCTACAACTACTGAAGCCTGCACGCCTAGAGCCTGTGCTCTGCAACAAGAGAAGCCACGACAATGAGAAGCCTGTGCACTGCAACGAAGAGTAGCCCCGGCTCACAGCAACTAGAGAAAGTCCGCGCACAGTAATGAAGAACCAACACAGCCAAAAATTAAAAAATAATAATAATAATAAATAAATAAATTTATTTTTTTAAAAGTTAGTTAATGATGTGACTGAGACATGAAATGCTAAAACCTCAAATGAGAGGAAGAATTTTCTGGAATATAAAGATACTGTCCGTACACACCTGTCTCCAACATCTTGCTAAGCAGCTTTCACAATTACTTGGGAATTTACACTTAACGTGACATATTAAAAGATAAGTCTTAGCATTTTAGAGCACGAAATGCTACAAATACGTATTAAATGCTCTGCTAGGACTCACTCATTGCAAGTGACAGCAAAGAATTTATTGGCTCATATAACTTGAAGACCAGTTCAAATATTCACTACTTCAACCAGAGCTGTATTTGGGGGCTCAAATGATGTCTTCACAGTCTCTCTCTCTCTCCCCCCCATACCACCCTTCTCTATCTCTTTATCTGTTACACATATGCTTTCCAAATGAAGCAACATAGCTGTCAGCAGCCCAGAACGCTACCCAGCTGAGCAGACCCAGCGGAAAGAATCAGTACCAACAGCTCCAGCAGCTAAGTCCTAGCAAGGACACTGATCAGATGGGATGCTGACTAGGGTTCCGCACCCACCTTTGAATCAATCCCTGAAGCTAGCTGGCTGGATATATTCCAGCCAGGCCAGGGTCACGTTCCCCCTTCCTGTGATAACAGAGGGGCAGGAGAAGAGAGGGGCCTGGAAAGGAGAGAAGATCAAGACAGTATTACCCAAAGGACAAGGGATGCATTTCCCATCGGAAGAAAAGGGAAAGGATGCTGGGCAGACATAAATAACAGGTGTTCATAACAAATGCCTTCTTTGTGCCATGCATATTCAATTTGAAAAGAATGTAATAAGTCACTTAATAATAATAACATTTAAACACAAAAAGAGTCAATGTGTGTTGAATGGCTACTGTCAGTCCTCAGCTCTTGCCACTTCCTTGCGCGCCAATCCCAACTTCAACAGTCAGCACCTGCACCTTATTGCCTAGAGCTTTCTCTGAATACTGAAATCCACCTTACCCGCCCATGGGGAATTAACCACCCACCCCCAGTAGCCCTTAGACAAAGACTGACAGTAGGTGATGGATAAATACCCCAGCTCCCTGACCTTCGGGGAGGGTAACTCCGAGGTGTTCTGTACTGTTTCACAGAGTTCCTCGTCCACTTGCTTGATAGCATCTCTTTATGGCTTCCTTCCCTTCTCTGTGTCACTTATGTACCCCCTTACTGGTGTTTACTGGATGACCTCCTAAATAAACTACCTGTACTTGAATACATGCCTCAGGGTCTGCTTCTGGGGGAACCCAAATTATGGCACCCAGGCACTGTGGAAGGCTATTATATTATCTTGTGTCATTCTCACAACAATCACATGAAGTAGACACTGTTATTGTTATTTTGCAGATGAAGACATGCAGCCCTTGTTCAAGGTTGCAGAGCCAAGAAACAGCAGATCCAGGACTCAAAAGTAAGTAGATTCCAACACACATTTAATGGCTAGTCTATGTTACCTGACACTTTATAATAGCCCTGTAGATGTCCAGCTTTCAGTGATTCTGTTCAAAGCAGGTAAAACCCAGAGGATCACTGAAGGGGTTGCAAATGACCTGGAGAAGGTAGGGTTGTGTCCTGTAGGCTCTAAGGGGGGAAATGTGAGCTGAAGAGCACGGGCCTTGCACATAGTAGGTGCTCATTAATATTAGTTGAAATAATGTATGGCAGTCTTTAGTTTACAGGGAGAGTCATGAATGTTATTCTTTTCCACCATCCTTGCAAACGAAAAGCTACCCCTTCTGAGGGGTTAATTCTCCAGTGAAAAATGATCCTAAACTCCATGTGAATGACAGATTATCTCCGGATTATGGTAAAGTAAACATCTCCAGGGTAGGAGAAAACTGGGCTCAACTGGGCTCACTTTCATTTTGGAAGAATCATATATGCTGGTCTTTTAGAAAAATGTATGACTTTAAAATATACATATTTGCATTTCTCGCAGACAGCTTAAGTACAGGTTTGCCTAAGACAAAGGACTTAAGCAAATTCTCATTTACCTTTTCCATTTATGCATTCATGATTGCACAATAAAAGAAATTTTCCATTGTTTTAGGTAGTACATGCATAAAAGAGCAAACATACATAATGAAATGTCACTGAGATAATTGTCTGGTCATCTGCTTGTTTCTTGATTTAGTGGAATGAGCACTAAATCCGGAGTCAGAAAGCTGAGTTGTGTGGGCTAATTACGTGCTCTGGGCTCTAGCAGTCTTTTCTGCAAGACGAAGCTTTTGGCTTGGTGATTACTGGCATCCTTCCAGCCCCCCCATTCTCTGACATACAAGGAAAAATATTTGTTTACTGCCAGCCTTGTTTAGAAAGTAAATTAATAAGGCTCAGTGCATCATTTATTCTGCCTTATATGTCCAGTTATCTTACGTAAGGATCCACTCTGCATGTTGTAAATGACACAGAGGAAATCTTTCTGTGCCCAGCCCATGACCAAAGTTTCTAGACTGTGGCTTCACTGTGGGAAAGGTCTCCTGTATTCATTTCTTGACTCATAATAATGTTTTTCTTTAATCTAAAGTTGCCTATGGGTATAAACTTCAGTGGACACAATGTTATATAACAAGAAGTTGTTTTCATTACATATTTTCATAATGTTGGAGAATTTCGATTTTTGTTTTAAAACACGAAACACAATGAACACTGAACTGTTGTTTGCAGACCAGGAAATGGAAGGACTCAAAGAAGGTAAGAGAAACCTTACACTTCAGCCAAGCAAGTCAGAGATTGAGCGTGTCTGACGGGGTCAGTAACCCATCCCCATCTCCATTGTCTAAGCTTATTTGCTCAAAATTATAAAGAAATAATTAATGCAATCTAAATTTAAATATTCCCGAATGTCCTTCATTTCTGTCCTTCATTTTGTCTGGAGTGGAGATTGAATCCCTTAGGAAAACTAGGTAGGGCATTAAAAAAGGATGGTTTTCATTGGTGTCTTACAAACTCAGTTTTTTTTTTAACTGATTTTATGTGGTTATTTGCGATTCATAGATGCACCTATAGGAGCTTTATTGCAACTTCCCAGAAATCCACTAATCGTTAAAACTCCAAACTCTATTTTTTTAACTGAAAGAAATAATATCAGGATAAACTAACAGCTCGGTTATGTTTTTTGCTTTGCTTTCTTTTTAATGGTGAAGCCACTTGTAAACAGAGAATTCATTAGGTGGAGATTATCAAAACTTCAGTCTGAGCCTCCGCCCAGATATACTGTGGGCAACTGATTGGCAGTGGAAAAATAGATACAATGCTCTTCTTAAGTTATAGGGACAGGTTATTTAGTAACCATGGAATGTTTAAGTTCTGTTCACAGAGACTTCTCAATTGGACAAAAAGATTTAAGGAACACAGCTGGGGAGAAATTGGAGCTGTGGAGGACTATTACAGTTACTAGCCGGCTTAATATCTGCAATTCTGGCAGCCCTTCCAAAGGGTCACGATATGAGTGATTCTTTTCAAGAAACAAGAAGCCAGCTAAGCTACCTCCAGAGTCATAATTTTGTGCTCTTTTAAAATATAGGAAAAATGAAAATAAAGTGTGGAATGGAGCGTAAAAAGTGCAGTGAACTCTGTGGTGTTACAGCTCTGATAAATTTCTATGGACAAGATGATATTTGTGTTCAGATATCAGAGTTCTTTTTCTTATGAGAACTCAAAATGGTCATTTGGGATCAGTTTATCCTATTATCACTCTTTTTTTGTCTATCTGTCCTTTTTTTCTATCTGTTAAGCACATGTTGCTTTATAGAGAATTATGGTCATTACTGTTCTCTCCAGCTTTAACAATAAAATTAAGAAAAATCAAGTTATAGGTTGACAATGATGAAGATTTTTTATTCATGAAGGGCCTTCAGATAATACAGTAATTTCTTCCTGTGCTCAAGAAAGAACTCGGTATATGTGTCACTATTATTGGAGAAGCTCTACCTTGAAGTCACGTTTCAAAATGCTTTTCACTCCTTACACTCCTTGAGTAAGATTTGTAAGTTAATATTGCCTCCTATGGCTTGATTGTCTTCCTCATAGAGATGCAGCTTAAAACTTTCCTAAAGCCCCCTCTAGTGACAAACAGCAAATTAATCCATTACTTCATAACATGCTAATACCGCCAAGCTCTGAAGTTCCATTTTCTCATTTACTTATTAGATGAATGAATAGCTACAGTATTTTGATTGGAGAATGACTGAGAAATAGTCAATAGCTCAAATTTCCAAGGTTTCCACCAAAACCTAAGGGATTTTGTTTTGAGACTGGGGCCAACATATAGTGCACATTCATCATTTAATTTCATTTCTTTTCTCTGCCCTGATCGGTACACCTTAAAAAATATTCCCTAAAAAAAGTCCTTCATTTTTGTCCTTCAGGGACTTTAAAGATGAAAATATGTTCATAATTAGCCATTGAATGGGAAAAGATTATCTTGACCTTTACCTCTTGGTGCTTTCACTGCATTTACTGGATAATTTTCATTGATGATACTGAGCATGGCCAAGCAGACAAATATAAATTCCAGGAATCCTCTGAATTATGCAAGTAATGGTAATCTATAAAGATATAGATTAAATGTAAATGTAATAATATAATGTTTTAAAATAATATATAATAAAATAGAATAAACGAACTATATAGTATATGTATTAGGCTATATATTATGGTATGTAATAATACATAGTTTATTTTATTTATATCCCCATTTCCAAAGGGCTTCAAACTCATTTAATTAAAAATAGGCTTGATTAGGGGCAAAGGCGCCGACCGTCCCCATGGCGGCTGTGCTGGAACTCGGGAAGGGGAAGCCGTTTAAGCTCCTAGGAATTTTAGATGTTGAAAACATTCCCTATGCACGGGATTCGATATTATACGGTTCATTAGGATCTGTTGAGGCTGGCTTTGGACATTTTTTGTTAACCAGTAGAATTAGAAGATCATGTTGGAGTAGGAGGATTTATCTTGGTGACTTTAGGATGCTGGTTCCATTGTAGGTATAATTATGCAAAGCTAAGAATCCAGGAAAGACTTGCCAGAGAAGGAATTAAAAACAAGATTTTATGTGAAAGTATCCACCTTGATCCTGAAAGAAAACAAACCAACGGTGGCTGTGGCAGCAGCAATTGAGCAGTCTCGAGCTTAGAAAACCTGGATACAACTCACTTCAGTGTGAACAAAGCTGAGATCAACTACAGAAAGCATTTTATGTACCATAAGAAGTCTTTCAATCAAGTAAAGTATGTGTAAGTTGCAGTCTTTTTTACACGTGTATGAATATTTACAAACTTATTCTTGCCCTGTATCTGCTGTCACTATAACACATAGTGGGCTCGTACTTAAAATAAACCTCATGTTTAACATGCTTAAAAAAATAGGCTTGATTAAACCATTAAATAAGAGTAGAAGAATAAAAGCCACCTGCGTAATAAAGGGAATTAAAGAGATAAATAGAAAAATAGGCTATGAATATTTATTGCAACTGAACACAAGTCTGAGTTTTGAGCTGACAAGCTAAGACAAAAAGAAGAAACTCAATAATAAAAGTAAACATAGCGATGCATTAAGGGAGAAAATTGTTTTCCTTCTAAAATACAGATATCCAAGCTTCCAGATATCAATAACAAAAATGTACCATTGGAATAATTTTTTAACAATGAGAAATTCATGTTTAAATACTCAACAAAAGGTCTTCAGGAATGTCTATTCTCCAAGACTATTGCAGCTGGTGGTGATTCCCCAGTGGAAGCGTGTTCCTGGAAGCTAAATCTACAATAAGCCCATATTAGCTGCATGCATCTGCCTACGATCATGGGTTACCTCCTGGGAACAGCAACCAGAAAGGATCTTCCCTCTCTTCTTTATACACATAGAGTGAAGGCCAAGGACAAATTAAACTGCACTTATGATAATATGTTCTCTGCTAAAATTGGAGAGAAAAAGACCCTATTGTCCACTTCTTGAAAGAATTGGAATAAAATACTTATAAGAAAAATAATGAAATGAGGATGGCTTCAGTTGAAGTTGGATAGCAAGCAATATAGTCTTCAGAACCCTCTCCTACTTTGCTGTCCTCACTTAATCGTGGAGCCCCTTTCCTATCTGAAACTAAAATTTACTTTTGATACCCAAAATCTACTTTCACAAGAGAAACTGGCATCACCTTTGTGTGAGTCAAGTCACTGTGTTGCTTCTCCCAGGGGCGTTTGCCCTTTATGTTTTGGTTCTAATTCAATTTAACAAATGCTTACTGGAGGCCTATTATATGCAAGATATTTTCCAGAGGCTAGTAGTGGAATAAAAGTTTTCATGTTTTTAGACAGAGATTTCAAGCATTAATGAGCAGGTAGGCAAGAGTGTTTTTGTTCTCTGGGTAACACCTGACTCTCTACCCCTGCACCCTTCTAAATGACTTCTGCTGTTGGGGGCCACAGAACCATCACACACACTTCCACATTTCTCAGATTTTGAATCTCATTTTCTCCTTTCCCTAGAGTCTTGGAGAATCAGGAGTTCAGATGAATTTCTGGCTTATTCCCCTTTCCTTTTCATAGTGTTCCTGACTTACTCCCTTATGCCTGAATTTCCTGATACCCAAGTTCTTCTGAGACAAAAGTCTTAGAAGAGAGAAAACTTTTATTTTCTGAACATCTCATTTTGCCAGGCACTGTATGTGTTAATCCTTACAACTACAAAGTTAGTAGCATCTCTTACATCTTAGAAAAGAGGGGCTTGAGGCTTGGAGAGGTTTGGAAACTAATTCAAGAAATTTAGGAACTAAATGTGGCAAAAAACTCACAATTGAGTTCCACATATCTGACTCCAAAGCCAGTATTTTTTCCATTACAGCAGAGGTTGGGGGCAGCTGTGTGTGTGTGTGTGTGTGTGTGTGATTTTGCCTCTCAGGGGAACTTTGGCAACAGCTGGAGACATTTTTTGTCACAACCAGGGATGGAGTGGGTGGGTTGCTACTGGCATGCAGTGCATAGAGGCCAGGGATGCTGCTAAACATCCTACAGCGCACAGGACAGCCACCCCGCAACAAAGAATTATGAATCCAGCCCAAAATGTCAATAGAGCTGCTGCTGAGAAGCCACACATTACCATGCTCCCCGCCCCATTCTGTTCTTCTTTCCAAGGATTCAAAAGTAACTGCTTCAAAATTAAACAAATTGTTCAAAGTCACGGATAAATCAACGCCTTGTTCATGTTGCAACTCTCTTCCATCATAAAGGAAAACACATTGGTGCCTTAAGATAAAAAAGGCGGAGGGGGGTGGTGGAAGAGGGAGGGAGGAAGCTCAGTAAGCAGAAAGGAAATGCAAACTGATTATTGGGGTTAAGAATTAAGATATAAATATGTAGATGTTTTTCATCCCCAGGATTTTCACTAATCCAAATGTTCACGTACTGCTTGGAAATTTAATTATTTGGAACTGGTTAAATGTTACCCTGACCTCAACCAACAATTGAGTTTGACTTCCTTCCGAGACCCAAGGGACATGGATGCCAGATGAGACTACCATCTCTTCCCGCTCTTCCCGCAGGGATGAGGCCTGCCAGGGGCTGGTGGCTCGACTCCTGACAGGCGGCCGCTCTGTGGACTACTGGCAGAGATCCAGAGCAACAGACTGGCGCTTGGGACTCTTTCCCCGCCCAGTCTGTCCACCCTCGCATCCTGTGCGGCGCGCCCGCCCTCTCCGGGTACCCCCGGGGGCGGGGCTGCGGGGCTGCGGGAGCGCACGTCCCTGCGCCGTGACGTCACAAATCCCGGCGCCTTGGAACCCGCAGCTAGCAACCCGCTTTGTGTCAGTCTCCAGCCCCTGTCGCCGCCCTCGGGCACTTTCTCGCCAAACGTCTGTTGCGGGGGTTGGCTCGGCCCCGGGAAAGACCAAAGGGGACGCAGCGTGTCCCCACGGCGGCTGCAAGAGGATCTAAGCATGGATGGCAGCCGGAGAGGTAAAGGGCAGCTGTCGCGGGCGACCGCCATCTCGCGTCGACCCGCTCTCCGACCCTCGGATCTGGGGTCCGGGTAAGGGGCCGCGCGGGTCGAGGCCGCGCGCTGGGCTCTCCCCGACCCCTGCTTAGTCGCCGGTGTTGACCCGAGTGTTGCCCCGAGCTGCCCAGGCCTCTCGCCCGGGATGAAGCCCTGCTTGAGGGGTTCACAGGTCCACTTCTTGCTCAGAATTTGTTGCCCTGACTCCAGGAGGCCCTGTCCCCTGAATTCGGGGTCGGAGGCAGAGGAACCAAATGTGGTCTTTGGAGTCAGACCTCCCTGGGCCCAAAATTAAGCCCCGCTGCACTCCCGAGGGGTGAGCCTCAGTTTCCTCATCTCGAACCATGGGTGGTGGTAAAAACACCCATGGTTTTTTTTTGGCATTAAATGGGTAAAAACACCCATTTAATCTTGAGGATTAAATGCAGATAATACATACAAAGCTCCTGGCACATTGTAAGTACTCAGTAAATACAAAATCCTTCATATGGTAACCCCGTCCCCGCCCCCCCCGCAAAAAAACCCCACCATTGAGTAACCCAGGGATTCTCTAACTTTAGTGCGAATAGGAATCACCTAGGAATCTTGTTAAAATGCTGGTTATGATTCAGTAAGTCTGATGGGGGGGCTGAGATTTTGCATTTCTAATAAGCTTCCAAATGATGCAGTGTTGCTGGCTACAGTTTTAGGAGCAAAGGACTAATCCATAGTCACTATGTATACCTGCCCTTGACTGAATACTCTGGGTTAAAATGGACATCACTGTGGAACAATTGGAGCCATATAACTTTAAATCTCTAGGAGTCAGCCCAGTCCAAGTAATCTGCATCTTCACACTTTCTGAGCCAGGCAGATAAGGCAATCTTCAGACCTCTTCTCCCAATTTAGTGTTCTTATCTATTTTAAACTGTACCTTTAAACCAAGCTGCTAGATGGTTCCTTGCAACAAGTCTTGCTTTGAATACAAGTGCGCCTCTATTATGTAATCATTCATCAAAATAAGTGCTGTTCTAAATGTAGGCGATAACTATTCATTGATCACCAAACTGTATACTCTGACACCTTGCCACCTAAGTTCCAGAAAAAGCAAATGAAAGTGCTGTTAATGGTTTTCAGAAGTTTTACCGCATAGGCTAACATTACTCATGCTGTGTACCAGAAACTATTCCCAAGTTAACGTTTTTTAATCCACAGAACATCTTGTACATAGGTATTCTCATTTCACAGTGAAGAAACTAAAAGATCATAAGTAACTTGCCAAGGTTCCAGTAAGTGGCACAACAGGCTTTGAATCCAGGTGTGATGAATGTGAAACCCTAGAGCCATTGTTTTACTTAACTATCCCATGGTAGAAGTGGGAGCATGGGAAAGGATATATGTAAAATTTAGAATATAATAGACTTAGTAAGACTTAGTGTCAGTATTTATTAATTAAATTATTTTTAAAGTCAGGCTCATGTCAAAATGGAAAAAGGTTTCTATTTTTATAACTTATGCAATTTAATTAGCTTCATTTTTAAGACATTATATAATATATAGTATCAAACATTGTTTTTTATTTTGAGTTTTTAAGCAAAATGTCATATTCAACAGAGATCTAGGGTAGTCAGTTCTCCTATACCATAGTTATTAATAGGAAACCATAAGTAATTTTAGCCAGAGCTAAAATACTTAATTTTAACTGAAAGTATTGCACTTTCTAAATTGCTTTGATTTCATTAAGAGGTTACCTTTGATGCTTTCAAGAGCACAAAATATTAAGACATCTAACGTTATAATTTATTTATCTTTTGTCATTTATTCTCTCTGACGTTGTGCTCTCTAACTTCTGTAGATATACCTGCTTCTTCCTTTTCTGTGAACTGAAGGGAAACACACATACATTAGAAAGGAATTTGGAGGGAATAAACTGCATACAGGGAATAAACTACATACTTCTTAGCCTGTTTCATATGATATAGTAGCTTGGAGCATGGTTTGAGTCCTAAGCAATTTATATTGATCAAGATAGTGTAATGGTTGACTCAGAAGCCAGACTGCCTAGGTTCAGACCCGAAATCTGTCACATAGCAGTTGTGTAATCTTGGGGAAATTACATGCTTTACCTCTTTGTGCTTCACCTATGTACCTCTCATAGGACTGTTGTAAGGATTAAGTGAATTTGTTTCTACAAAGTGCTTAGAACAGTGCCAGGTACAGTTAGCAGTATTCAGTAAGTTAGCATTTGACTACAAGTGAAGAAGCCCAACTCAAGCTGGCTTAAGCTAAAATAGGATTTTTTGAGTTCATGTACGAATAGGCTAGGGAGGGTAGAGCTTCAAACATGGTTAGATCCCGATACTCAGACGGTGTTACCAGGGATCTCATTTGGTCTTGGTTACACTTTCCTCTGTGTAGGCTTCGTTCTCAGACAGGTTCCCACTGTGTTGTGCAAGATGGCCACCAGTAGTGCCATGCTTATGTATGTTCTAGGAATTTCCTTATAGTTCCAGTAAAAGTCCCATGATTACGTCTCATTGGCTGGACTTGGGTCACATAGTCATTCCTGATTCAGTCAACGTTGCTGGCCAGTTTGGGGGGATATGCCCACCTCTGAGCAATGGGACCCACTGGAACCAGCGGGGCTAAGCGAGGGGGGGAGTGGTTCCCCAAGCAGGTTGAGGTCCTATTTCCAGATAAAGGGGCATTGGATTCTGGGCAGGCAAAAAGTCAACACTTTTTTCCCCTCTGGAGAAATAAGGTTTGCTTGAGAGTTTGTTGGTTAGTTTGCTCTTTTTATGTTTAGTCTCTCTCTCCGGGCAAAAACTATGCTAATTTCATGACTGTCTTCATTACCAGCTCAAGTGGTATCACCTTGACTTCTCTTGTCCTAAATAAGTTAATTTTTTTCCTTCTTGCTCTCTGGCCTATGATGTAGAAGGAGCTTCTTGTGTATTCTGATCTCAGATTGTTGTTTGTTTTAGTCTGTTCTGGTAGGCTTTGTTCTCTGATCCTGGATTTTAGTTCTACTATCTTGATACCTCTTTTTCTATTTTCAAACATCATATTTCTTCCAGACTTTGTGTCTTCCCCACACCTTTATAGCTTATAAAAGCCCACCTGATAGCAGACTGGCCATTTTACCCACTTAAAACATGTCTTGGGATACACTATATTTTGCATGTTAAATTCCATTAAACTCTGTAACTCAGCCTTCCTATCTTGGAGGTTACCCCTCAAAACACAATCACTTTTTCGGGAGAGAAGTTATTTTGTGATAAAGTATATATCTAGTTTTCTGACAGCCTATCTGGTCTGAAACATGAGACACTGACTTTAGGGGACATAGTGAGTTTTCCATCACTAGAGGTGCTTTTAAATATAAGATGTTTAGGGACTTCCCTGGTGGCTCAGTGGTTAAGAATCCACCTGCCAGTGCAGGGGACACGGGTTCGAGCCATGGTTGGAGAAGATCCCACATGCTGCGGAGCAGCTAACCCCATGGGCTACAACTACTGAGCCTGCACTCTAGAGCCCACGAGCCACAACTGCTGAGCCCACGTGCCACAACTACTGAAGCCCGGGTGCCTAGAGTCCGTGCTCCGCAACAAGAGAAGCCACTGCAGTGAGAAGCCCACGCACCGCAACAAAGAGTAGCCCCTGCTCGCCGCAACTAGAGAAAGCCCACAGGCAGCAACGAAGACTCAACACAGCCATGAATAAATAAATAATGAATGAATGAATGAATGAATAAATAAATGAATAAATAAATAAATTTATGAATATAAGATGTTTAGATAGAACCCAAGCAAGAGGGTAAGTGGGTTGAACTAGATGAACCTTAAGACATCTTTAATCATTAAGTTCTGATTCTGACATTTTTATATACTTATATATAATAATATTATACTGTATAATTTATAATTTACCAAATTACTTTGTGAGAGGATTACTTAAAATTATTTTTAAGGACAGACCAGCCTATGATTAACTGAAATAGTTAATCATATGTATCAACTGAAAATCTAGTTGTGTTCTATCTCAAAATCATTTAAAAACCAGTAGGTCAATGATTTACTGAATAAAGTCAGTATATATCAAATAACATAATTAATGTGTTTATCATTTTATCCAGTGAAACTTAAGCCTCAGGGCACAACTGTTTTGAAAATTACTTATTTTCTTAAAAGAGAAAGCCTTTTATCTATTGGCCGCCGAATTTTTGTGTGATATGTCATTGCTGGTTAGTAATATGATTGAATAAAATTTTAAACAATTTTGGTAAAGATAAATTTATTATTTTTTATGTGTTCAGTAGTGTCTTTGTGAAAGTTGTGTTTCATTTATCCTAATTCATGTTTTTTTGTTAAAAGTCAGAGCAACCTCTGTCCTTCCCAGATATGGTCCACCCTGCCTATTTAAAGGACACTTGAGCACCAAAAGTAATGGTAAGTGAGGTACTTAAAATGGTGAAAGATTGTTAAAAGATTGACCAAGTGTGTTTCCTTTATTTGTAAATTATATAACATGATGAAAAAATACTTCATTTAATCAATATTTGAACTTCATATTATCAATTATAATTACATATGATAGGAATTCTTGAGATTAGAGAATTTAGGAGCCCATCATGCCCTGGATGTGGACCTCGCTACCTTGTGCTCCCTGCTGCAGCTCCAGCCCAGCTCTTCTCTTTGCTGGCCGACTACCCTGGCTGAAGGCATGCCTTCCTTGTTAAAATTGTGATTAGCAGATTGTTAAAGACACAGCACTGAAAAGGAAAAGCTGTGCAGAGGAAAAGAGCCCTTGAAAAATGCATTTTGTATCAGGAGCAAACACTTACCCAACTGGGCCTCTTTATCCAATTGGACTTCTAGATCCTATGAAAACGGAATCTGTATTCTGTAGATGTTTTCACGTTTTAAAGCCTTTAAAGTAAATTTTAATGTACATTTAAAGTATTTTTATAATTATAGCTTAAAATGTTTAAGCCTGGGTTTTTAGGCAAAATACTAACTGAAAGTCTTTCTTTCCTTATTTACATGAAAAATCCTTTATGCTGATCCTCCAAATGTGAAAGAAGAATTATTTTCCGTTACCTCATTTCTTTCTTTGTAATAAAGCATATATACACATAGAGCCAGAATCATAAACTTTGAAAATCCATTTTTAAATAAAAATTTTGAACTAGTTTTAAAAGATACATGGAGGATGAAGAACAATATGTCGTATACTAACTTTTTTTTAAAGAATATATGTGCAGAGCTGGTATAGGAATAGTGATTGTAAGTATGAGGTTGCCTTGGTTCACATCTAAACTGCATCCTTTATCAGCTGTGTGACCTTGAAGACCTTACTCACATCTCTCTGCCTCAGTTTCCACGTCTATTAAATGGTGATAATAATGACTAAATGAGTTTTTACAGGTAAAGAGTTTACAGCAATATATGCATGGTACCTATTCAATAAATGTTTTTAGTAGTAGTTGTAGTATTAGTGTCAAGATTATCATTATTGTCTATACTTTTATTATGCATAGAATTTCCTTGGAAGGATACATTAAAAAAGTAGCAGAGTATACTTCTGGGAGAGGAGACTAGGGGTCAGGGCAGGAAATTCACTTATTTTTCAATGTCTCTTCAATGTCTTTTAGCTATAATTTTTAACCACATGCATGTATTACTTCTCAAAAACTTTTTAATATTTAAAAAAGTTATGCTTACATTCACATTTTATACATTTATACTCATATATACATGCTTAATTCTAAGATTTCTTTTAACAGTTTAGATGAGGTCAGGAAGTTTAATGTCATCCAATTTCTTTGTAATTATACTTGTCTTAAGATAGTCCTAATACTTCAAAAAGAATGCAATAAACCGATTTGTAGGTCTCGTTTTCAGATATAAAATTAGAAGTTTGCATCTCAGAATAGAATCTTTGCCTAGAGTTTCGGAGTTTGGGATTTGTTTGATTTCCCAGACTCCATGTATTCAAGTGTTAACAATGGTAACATTATTTTATCATCAGGCAAGCAGCTAAACATTTTTAGTTATGAAATTGAGAGCTGTCAATAAGAAATCGTTTTGTAGATGTAATGGTAGATTATATTTCTCAATCTCTTCCCAAAACTCTCAGGCTTGTAAAACTTATTCCTAGAGAGGTTTGAACCCAAAGTAGTGAATAGCTCATCAGTTATCAGTGCAAGGTGACAGCTAGGACATATTCAGCATCACAGATATAATGTCAGTATCTCCATGGTTAAACTTCAGAACATTTATAAGAAGGAGCTTAATAATCAGTAACTTGTTTATCTCATGATGACTTTTATATTAATTTTAAATATATAATGATTAAATATGTTTTAATTTTTAGCTTTTTGCACTGACTCCTCCTCTCTCAGACTAAGTACCCTCCAACTGGTCAAGAATCACATGGCTGTTCACTATAATAAAATCCTTTCAGCCAAAGGTAAAAACATGCAAATGTTAACTTTCTGTACCCAATTTAAACCCTTCTCAGCTTCACTTCTAATTAGTGTAAATCTGTAGCAAAAATGAATACATTATATACCCATGGGTTTGTGTTTGGTATAGTAAGATACCAACCACAGACTCTATATACCTAGCAAATTCGGAATGCCATTTTTATTAACTGTATTTGAATGTGATATCTATGTTGTTTCATTTTACCTGTTATTCCTAATATATTTTTGCGATTAGATGCTGATCTTAATATAACAAAAGTTTATGATCTTCTCTTTTGTTTTCAAATTTGTTTTAAAGAAGCTACACAGAGAAGATGGTAACTACAGTTTTTTTCCTTTTTGTCAGCTTTATTGAGTTGTAACTTAAATATAATAAAATGCACTAATTTTAAGTGTACAGTTGAAATTTTTGAAAAATATATACATTTTTATGATCACCACTACAGTCATGCTATAAAAGAAGGATGGGCTAACTACAGCTTGCAGGCCAAGTCATCCTGCCACCTGTTTTTGTACAGCTCCTGAACTAAGAGTGCTATTTATATTTTTTAATGGTTGAAAAAAATCAGAAGAATAATATTTTGTAACATGTGAACGTTACATGAAATTGAAATTCCGTCGTCCATAAATAAACACAGTCACATTCATTCTTTTACACATTGTCTATGGTGGCTTTTACACTAAAAGGCAGAGTTGACTAGTTGTGACAGAGGCTATATCACCCTGCAAAGCCTGTAGAATTAGCTCTCTGTTCCTTTACAGAGAATGTTCACTGACTCCTGGTATAGAACATTTTCATCGTCCCAAAAGGTTCTCCCTAGTCCTTTGCAATCACTCTCTTCCCTCCAGTTCCTGGCAACCACTGCTCTTCTTTCTCTCACTATAGTTTTGCCTCTTCTAGAATTTCATATAAATGAAATTATATAATATGTATCATTTTGGGTCTGGCTTATTTCAATTAGTTAACACTTTTGAAACTAATCCATGTTCAGTATTTCTTCCTTGTTATTGCTAAGTAGTATTCCATTTAATGAATATACCACAATTGGTTTATCACTTCACCAGTTGGTGGACATCTGGATTGTATTGACTCACTTTTGGCAATTAGGAATAAAGCTGCTGTAAACAGTCACATAGAATCTTTGAATGTATGTTTCCATTTCACTTGGATAAATTTATTTACTAGGAGTGGAATGGTGGCGTAATACGGTAAGTGTATGTTTAACTTTATAAGAAACTGCCAAACTGTTTTCCAGAGTGACATTTTTCATTTCCATCACTTCCACATCCTCACCAACACTTCCTATTGGCAGTCCTAGTGGTTATGTAATGGTATCTCATAGGGTTTTAGTTTCTATTTCCCTAATGTCTAATGATGTTGAGCAACTTTTTTTTTCCTTTTTTTTTTAATTGAAATATAGTTGACATACAATATTACGTTTCAGGTGTACTACATAGTGATTTGACATTTGCATACATTATGAAATGATCACCAAGTCTACTAACCACCTGTCCCCATAAAAAGTTAATTGCAATATTATTGACCCTATTCCTTATGCTATGTAGTACTTATCCGTGGCTTATTTATTTTATAAAGGGAGGCTTGTACCTCTTAATCCCCTTCACCTATTTTGCCCCCCATTCCCAGCTCCCTCCTTTCTGGCAACCACTCATTTACTCTTTGTATCTGAGTCTTTTCATTTTGTTTGTTCATTTTGTTTTTCGGATTCCACATATAAGTGAGATCATACAGTATTTGTCTTTTTTGTCTGACTTATTTCACTTCTCATAATACCCTCTAGATCCATTCATGTTATAGCAAAAGACAAGATTTCATTTTTTATGGCTGAGTAATATTCCATTGTATATGTACACCACATCTTCTTTATTCATTCATCTATCAGTAGACACTTAGCTTGCTCCCATATCTTGGCTATTGTGAATAATGCTGCGGTGAACATTGGAGTGCATATAGCTTTTTAATTACTGTTTTTATTTCCTTCAGGTAAATTCCCGGAAGTGGAATTACTGAATCATATAGTAGTTCTATTTTTAATTTTTTGAGGAACCTTCATACTGTTTTCCATAGTGATTGTACCAATTTACAATCCCACCAACAGTGCACAGGGGTTCCCTTTTCATTGAGCAACTTTTCTTGTGCTTATTTGCCATCTGTGTATCTTCTTTGGTGAAATATCTATTTAGATCTTTTGCCCATTTTTTAAAAATGGATTGTTTGTCTTCTTAGTATTAAGTTTTGAGAGTTCTCTTTATATGAACATGGGTCCTATGTCAGATACATATTTTGCAAATATTTTCTCCCGGTCTGTGACTTGTCTTTTCATTTTCGTAAGTTTTTATTATGAAATAACTTTAGGCTTATGGAAAAGTTGCAAAAATAGTACAGAATGTCACAGAAACCCTTCACGCAGCTTTCCCTGATGTCAAAATCTTACAAAGCTGTAATACAATTATTAAAACCAGGAAATTAATATTGACACAATACTATTAAATACAGACCTTATTTGAATTCTACCAGTTTTTCACCAGTGTCTTTTAAATTTTTTTTTAATTTTATCATTGGAAGAGCTAAAGTTTTTAAATTTTGGTTCATGTTTTCTGAAGTTTATATTTTAAATGATTAAAAAATCTAAAGAAAAATATTTTGTTATATGTGAAATCAAGTCCAGCTTTTCAAATTTTTAATAGTTTATGCTTTTCATATCCTGTTTAAGAAATCTTTGCCTAATCTTAGGTCATTAAGATTTTCTTGTGTGTTTTCTTCTAGAAGTATAAGTTTTAGCTCCTACATTTAAGTTTATAATCCATTTTGGGTTAGTTTTTTTATATGGTATGATATAAGGATCACTTTTTTGCCTATGGATTTCTGAATATTGAAGTACTATCTGTTGAAGAGATTGTCCTTTCCTTATGGAACTGCCTTGGCACTTTTTAAAAGACAATTGACCAGGGGCTTCCCTGGTGGCGCAGTGGTTAAGAATCTGCCTGCCAATGCAGGGCACACGGGTTTGAGCCCTGGTCTGGGAAGATCCCACATGCCGCGGAGCAACTAAGCCCGTGAGCCACAACTACTGAGCCTGCGCGTCTGGAGCCTGCGCTGCGCAACGGGAGAGGCCGCGACAGTGAGAGGCCCGCGCACCGCGATGAAGAGTGGCCCCCGCTCGCCACAGCTGGAGAAAGCCCTCGCACAGAAACGAAGACCCAACACAGCCATAAATAAATAAAATAAATAAATAAATAAATTTATTTTTTAAAAAAAAAAGACAATTGACCATATGCAAGGGTCTGTTTCTGGACTTACTCTTCAGTTCTGTTGATCTGTTTGTCTATTAGAATACCACACTGCCGTCATCACTATAGCATTACAGTAAGTCTTGAAATCAGATAATGTAGGTGCTCCAATTTTGCTCTTTTATTTTCTCAAGCTTGTTTTGGGACTCCAGTTACAAGTATGTTAAGTGAGTGATACAGGTAGGTTAAGTCAGTGATGCTCTGCACATTTCTTTTCCAGTCTTTACTCTGTTTCATTTTGAATATTTATATTGCTGTGTTTTCAAGTTCACTAATATTTCCTTCTGCAGTATCTAATGAGCCATTAATCCCAACCAGTATTTTTTTTTTTTTTTCAGTATATTTTTTATCAAAGATACTTTTCATCTCTAGAAGTAGCATAAAAATCAAAACAAGGAAGTGCAAGTTCTGGAACTTTTTGTGATTTTCGCATTTGATATTTATTGTCATTTATAAAAATTAAGAATATTATTAAACAACTGATTTTTCTCTTTCAGCTGCAGTAGACTGCTCAGTTCCACTAAGCATGAGTGCCAGCATCAAATGTAAGTAATTTTTAACATATTGCCTTTTTAAAAAAAAAAAATTATGGTAAACTACACATAACCTAAAATTTACCATCTTAACCATTTTTTTAACTTTATTTTTTTTATAAATTTATTTATTTATTCATTTTTGGCTGCGTTGGGTCTTTGTTGCTGCGCGTGGGCTTTCTTTTTAGTTGCAGCGAGCGGGGGCTACTCTTCATTGTGGTGTGCAGGCCTCTCATTAAGGTGGCTTCTCTTGTTGTGGAGTACGGGCTGTAGGTGCGCAGGCTTCAGTAGTTGTGGCACATGGGCTCAGTAGTTGTGGCTCACAGGCTCTAGAGCACAGGCTCAGTAGTTGTGGCGCACGGGCTTAGTAGCTCCACGGCATGTGGGATCTTGCCAGACCAGGGCTCGAACCCGTGTCCCCTGTATTGACAGGCGGATTCTCAACCACTGTGCCACCAGGGAAGACCCCATCTTAACCATTTTTAAGTCTACAATTCAGTGTCATTAAGTACATTCATATTGTGGTACAACTATAACCACTATCCATTTCCAATTCTTTTCATCTTGCAAAACTGAAACTTCACACCCATTAAACAGTAACTCCCCATTCACCCTGCAACCATCGTTCTATATTCTGTCTCAATGTATTTGACTTCCCTAGGTAACTCATTTAAGTGGAATTATCCAGTGTTTTTCTTTTTGTGATTGACTTATTTCACTTGCACAGTGTCCTTAAGGCTCATCCATGTTGTAATGTGTCAGAAATCTTCTTGCTTTTTAAGGCTGACTAATATCGCATTGTATGTACTACCATATTTTGTTTATATGTTCATAAGTCAATGAACAGTTGGGTTGTTTCCACCTTTTGGCAATTGTGAATAATCCTTCTATAGACATGGATGTACGAATATTCGTTTGAGACCCTGCTTTCAGTTTTTCTGTGTATATACCCAGAAATGGAATTTCTGGACCATATGGTAATTCTGCTTTTAATCTTATATTCCCAATTTCCAATTTGAGGGTTCCAATTTCTCCACGTCCTCCCCAACACTTGTTCTCTATTTTTTTGATAGTAACCCTCCTAATGGATATTGACATGCTGCGTTTTGAGGAAGCATTTTCTAACTTTTAAAAATCATCCATAAAAGAAGCTTGTATTGTATTTCTCAGTATAAGAACTTACAGTTGAGCCCAGGCTCTGCCAGTAAATCACTGTGTAACTTTGGATAAGTTATTTAACTACTCTGGGTTTCATTTTTCCTGTATATAAAAATTTGGATAGTACTGAAAAGCTTGCCAAGGTTCAAGTTCTAGAATTCTGTGATTCTCACTGCCCTCAGCTTGTTAAGATTACTGAATTAGGGACTTCCCTGGTGGCGCAGTGGTTAAGAATCCGCCTGCCAATGCAGGGGACACAGGTTCGATCCCTGGTCCGGGAAGATCCCACATGCCACCGAGCAGCTAAGCCCGTGCGCCACAACTACTGAGCCTGCCCTCTAGAGCCCACAAGCCACAACTACTGAAGCCCGCGCGCCTAGAGCCCGTGCTCCGCAACAAGAGAAGCCACCGCGATGAGAAACCTGCACACCGCCATGAAGAGTAGCCCCCGCTCACCGCAACTAGAGAAAGCCCACATGCAGCAACAAAGACCCAACACAGCCAAAAATAAATAAATAAATAAAATAAATTTTTTTAAAAATTACTGAATTATTCATTGAAAATACCATAACTGGCACTTTTCTTCAGATAAATATTATCTACTATTTGTATCCTAATAGCTAACTGATAAACATGGTAGTTATTTGTATCTGAAAAGCTGTTGACATATATTATTATAGAATCATGATATATCTCCCCTTTGTATGTACATACATATGGTATGGACATTGAAAAATATTTCTATTTTTAGAAATCTTTACTAAGGAAATAATCAGACCACAAAATTTGAAATTCCTATTTTAAAATGTTCTGAAAGATACCATTTAAGACCTTTTGAGGCCTTTGAGTCCAATCAAGAAATGCATACTTTAAAATAGCCAAAGAGCATGGATATCACAGCCTGTGCTTGTCTTATTGTAATTATATAAATATCAAATATTATAAACTAAGTTTAGTATTTTCTTAAGCTGCTGTTTGAACTTAATTGTTATTTATAGTTTGCGAGAGAATTTCTGCGTTAAAAAAGAAATAACAGCTTCAAGTAGTGCATGCTAAGTGATAAATGAATGAGAGCATAGATAGGGAAATGCCCCTTATGCGCAATCTGGGAAAGATCACAGGCAACGGTTGTACCTATCTCTGCTTGTACATTTTCTTAGTGGAACAGGTAGGAACGGATGGGACTTAAGCTGAGCCAGTTGCCACCAGTGAGCCCAGTGTCTTTATCAGGCCCTGTGCTTGGCGCTTCGTATTCTCCCTCTTCTGTGACCTTTATGTTTGCAACAAGCCTTCGTGTAGGTTCTCATATCTTTGAATGAGTCTTAGGGTTCGAATAATTTTATAGGAAGGGTAAAGGCATTTTAGGCAAGAGTACAGTGTTGAGTATATATTTTTAAAGACCAGTTTCACCATAGCACACAAGCTATATGGGCTAGTCATTTTATGTCTTTCCCTCCTCTTTTGTAAAATGAAAGATAGATAATCTCTAAGGATCCTTCCAGTTTTTTAATTTCTATGCTTTATATTTCTTCTTCTGTATCATATTAGTAACTTTTTATAGCACAGAAAACTGGTTCAATATTTACAGGCTTTCAAAATCTGAATCATTTGAATTAAGGTGGTTTTACCCAGTTGACATTAGATCAAATAATCCTCTTTAACTAGGCTCTAAATGGGAAAGTTTTGCTAAATTTTCATACTGAACAAGTTCCTGAACAGTAGATGTATAAAATAAGATTATCTCTTTTTTTATTCAGGTTGTGTAATTAAAAAGCCTGAATGTATGTATTAATCCTCTTACTGAAACAAATTCACCAATTTAAAATCCAAATTCACCAATTTAAAATAATCAGGCATTTTACATATTTTGTTTAGTACACTAGAGTTTATTCAGTGATTAATTCAGCAAATATTTTTTGGGCACCTACTGTTTGCTTTTATAGAGCTTACATTCCAGTTGAAGGAGACAAACAATAAGCAAATGCAAAGAAATAAGTAAATATAGACTATGTTAGATGGTGATAAGTGCAATGAAAAAGAATGAAGCAGGATAAGGGAGATTGGGACTTTGGAGAAGAAGGCCTCACTGATAAGGTGAGCAGAGACCTGAAAGAAATAAGGGAGAAGCAGGTGGGTAAAGGAGGGAAGAGCAATCAAGATGGAGAAAACAGCACATTCAAAAGCCTTGACATGGCATTGTGATCAGTGTATCCAGGGGAACAGCAAGAAGAGCTGTATAGGTGGTGTGAAATAAGCCAACTGAAGAGGGACAAGCAATGAGGTCAATGAGATGGGACAAAGAGATGCAGACCACATAGGGCTATGACTATTTGCAAGCACTTTGGCTTTCACTCTAAATGAAATTGGAAGCCATTGGAGGGTCTTGAGCAGAGGAGAAGGAATAGAGCCAGTTTAACTTTAAAAGCATCTTTCTGGCTGGTGAGTTAAGAATAGTCTATAAGGGGCAGTGGTAGAAGCAGAATGACTAGTTAGGAGACAGTAATTCAGATGAGAAATAATGGTGACTTGGACCAAAGTGCCTGTAAGTAGAGGGAATGTGAAATGGCTGGATTCTGGAAATATTTCAGATGTGTGTCAACAGTATTTACTGATGGACTGGATGTAGATAGAATATGAGAGAAAAAGAAGAGTGAGTCAAAGATGACTCCCAAAACTTAGAGTCCGTCAACTAAAATGACAGTTATAATTTACTGAAATGAGGAATATGATAGGAAGATATTTAGGGGAGGAAGTGAATCAAGAGTTAAGTCTTGGTCATTGTAAGTTCAACATAAATACCTGTTAGAAATCCAAGTGGAGATGCTGAGGAGGCAGTTGGAATACGAAGTATGGAGTTCAGGAGAGAGTTCCAGGATGGAGATAAAAATTCAGAAATTGATGGCATATAAGTTGTATTTAAAGAATTACTCCTATTTTTTGTTTTTAGAATTTAGACTTAGCTAGTGCTTATTTATCCCACGATATTTTCTGCTTTCAGTCAGTTGAGACAGGAGTTTTTCTTTTTGGCCATGTAAATGAAGAAAATTGTGATGGCTAGAAGAATTGCAAAGATTGTAATCACCAAACCAAAGTGTAATTAATAATCATTACTTTGTGTGTTACAAAGCTGATGCTCATTGTAATCAGTATGAACTAACTTAGAAACAGGCTTTAAAGACATATTTTAAAAAAGAAATCTGTGGTTTTGAGTCATCTCTGTTTTTATAAGATATACTCTTCTGTCATAGCAGACAACTGACTTGATAATTTCAGTCTTTTTCAAAACTAGAATATCTCTATATACTTTGTTGAATTGTCTAAATAATGCCATATTCTAAGGCATTAGAAAGGCTTTATTTTTTACAGCAGTTTTATTGACAAATAATTTTCATACCATAAAATTCATGGATTTTTACTAAGCTTACAGAATTGTGCAATCATCACTACAAACCAGTTTCAGATATTTTCCTCACCTTAAGAAGATCCCCAAAATGATAGCTTTGCAGCTGCTTCCTCCTCCCACTCCTAGCCTTGGAAGCCACTAATCTGCTTTCTTTCTCTATACATTTGCCTTTTCTGGACATTTTATATAAATAGAGTCATATATGTGTTTTTTTGCATTAGACTTTTACTTAGAATAATGTTTTTGAGATTAACCTATGTGGTAACCTAAATTAGTACTTTGTTCCTTTTTAATTGTTAAATAGTATTCTGTTGTATGGATAATGCCACATTTTGTCTATTTATCAATTGACTGACACTTGCACTGTTTCTGTTTTTTGACCATTATGAATAGTGCGCTATGAACATTCATGTACAAGTCTTTCGTGGGAATATGAATTTTCATTTCTTTTGGGTATATACCCGAGAATGGAATTGCTAGGTCATATGGTAAAATTATATTTAACTTTTTAAGAAACTGCCAAACTGTTTTCTGAAGTGGCCATACCATTTTATATTCTCGCCTCCAACATAATTAGGATTTCAGTTACTCCATATCCTTGGTAACATGTTATTGACTCCTTTTTTGATTATAGCCATTCTAGTGGGTGTGAAGTGGTGTCTCATTATGATTTTAATTTACATTTTCCTCATGATTAAGGATGTAAAGCATTTTTTCATAAGCTTATTGGCCATTTATATATCTTTAGTAAGTGTCTTTTCAAACCTTTTGCCCCTTTTTTTTCCCCCTAAATCAGGGTGATTTGAAACTTGAAATTATCTTGTCCATTAAGTTGATATAGATTCCAATTAAAAAGTATATGTTAAATTTTAAATTTTACGTGAAAGTACAAGTCATTTTACTTCTGGTTAGCCTTCTTTTTAACTCTGAAACTTGACTAGCTTTCATTTTGCCATTTTCAGTCTTTGATAATGACTCAATACCTGACTTAACGCACACTAAAATGTGAAACCCCCTTTTTCGTTTGTATTTTCAAATGACTAGCAGTTAAGAAAAATGGAAATCAGTTATCCTAATTAAAAATAATGTTTTAAAATTTAGTGTCATTTTTTGACTCATATAAAGCTTAAATTTTTATAGCATATGATGGTATTGACAATAATATTTCATTTGCGGGGGAGTATATGGATTAATTCAAACTCTGCATTTGGTGATTACAGTTGCAGACAACACAGTCAAGCATTTCTAACCTTTATATGTCTATATCTGCTAGGAATTGCTCCCTTGAGCCCTTAGGCTTAATCAATTTGTCATATCTTGTTTGTGCTCTTTAAATAGTCAATCCATTTGAAGTTTCTATAAATTAAATATTTGTTATCTTTATACAGAAAAGTATATGGATTTTTATTTACATATCAGTAGTATAAACATTTTTAGCAAGAAAAAAGTGCCGTTGGGGCTTCCCTGGTGGCACAGTGGTTGAGAATCTGCCTGCCGATGCAGGGAACATGGGTTCGAGCCCTGGTCTGGGAAGATCCCACATGCCGCGGAGCAACTAGGCCCGTGAGCCACAATTACTGAGCCTGCGCGTCTGGAGCCTGTGCTCCGCAACAAGAGAGGCCGCGATAGTGAGAGGCCCGCGCACCGCGATGAAGAGTGGCCCCCACTTGCCACAACTAGAGAAAGCCCTCGCACAGAAGCGAAGACCCAACACAGCCATAAATAAATAAATAAATAATTTTTAAAAAGACTTTCTCTCTCTTTCAAAAAGAAAAAAGAAAAAAGTGCCCTTTACTAGTCGTCTAACACCAAAAAATTAATTTTTCTATTTTATTCTGTATTTCAAAAGATTTTTTTCCCCTCAGATGCAGACCAACAACGAAGAGAGAAACTCAAAAAGGAATTAGCACGGTGTGAAAGGGAATTGAAATTAACTAAAACTGCAATGCAATCCAATTCTAAAAGTAATTCCAAGTCATTACTTAACACTCTACAAAAGGTAAGATAGTATTTATACCTTTTAAAAGTAAATGTTTCTAAGATACTTCATTGGTGGTGCAACCTGACTTTTTGATAATGTTTACTATAGGTCAGAATTGGTAAACTTTCCTGTAAATAGCCAAATAGTAAATATTTTAGGCTTTCCAGGCCACACAGTCTCTGTCACAACTATTGTGCCATTGGAAAGCAGCCATAGACAGTACGTAAATGAATGGATGTAGCTTTGTTCTAGTAAAACTTTATTAACAAATAAGGTGGTGGGCCAGATTTGACCTGTAGGCTATAGTTTGCTGACCCCTGCTTTAGGTTTTTTGTGATACCCTTTATCATCTGATTAACGGAATTCTTTTCGATTCCTAGTTTGCTAAGAGGATTTTTTTCTTTTCTCATGAATGTGTGTTAATTTTATCAAATTCTTTTTCTGCATTTTTTGAAATGATGGTACAATTTTTCTTTTTAATCTATTCAAATGTAGTGAATTATAATCGAGTTTCTAATGTTAAATCAACTTTGCATCCCTAGTATAAACACAGGTTTGTCATGATGTAATTCCTTTTTTAATACATTACCAGATACAGTTGCTAATATTTTGTTTAGGGTTTTAGCATCTATGTCCATTATTGATATTGACCTGTCATTTTCCCTTTTTTCTGCTACGTCAGGTTTTGCTAGCCTTATAAAATAAACTGGTTGCTCTTTCCTCTTTTTCCATGCTCTAGAGTAGTTTATGTAAGTTTGGAATTATTTGTTCCTTGAAGTTGATGGAACTCAGCATTAAAATTATTTGGGCCTAGAGTTTTATTTGTGAGAAGATTTTTGACTGCAATTTTTGAAATCATTATAGAACTATTTTCATAAGTTGTACATATGTAGAAAGTTGTCCATTTCATCTAAATTTTCAAATTCTTGGCATAGACTTGTTCATAATATATCTTAAATCATTTCATAATCTCTCTTGAATATGTATTAGTTCCTCTTTTTATCCTAATGTTGTTTATTTGTGCCTTCATTCTTCTTTTCTTTATTATTCTCACCAGAGATTTGTCAGTTTTATTAATCTTTTTAAGGGCACATCTTTTACTCCATTGATCCTCTCTGTTGTACTTTGTTTTCTAGTTGGGTAATGTTCCTGCTTTATTTTCCTCTTTTGGCTTTCTTTGAGTTTATGTTACAGTACTTTCTTCTACTTTTGTTTAGTTTATTTTCAGCCTCACTTCTTTCATAGTATGAGCATTTTTAAGGCTATATATTTTCCTTCAAGTGCTGCTTTAGCTGCATTCCACAAGTTTTGATACGTGGTATTTTTATTATGGTTCAGTTCAAAGTATTTTACAGTTTCCATTATAATTTATTCTCTAACTCAAGCGTCTTTTAGAAGTGTTTCTTAATCTCTATTTTTTTTCCTGGTTTTCTCTTTGTTACAGATTTCTAGCCTAATTGTATTTTGATCAGGGAACATCTGTATGATATCCATTTCTTGAAATTTGTTGAGACTTGTTTTATGGCCCAGTAGGTGGACAGTTTTTTTTTCTTTTATTTGTTTGGACAATTTTTTTTAATGTACTATGTCATATGTGTTTCAAGAGAAAATATATTCTATAGCTGTATGCAGTATTTAATATATAGTATATGCATTAGATTAAGTTTTATATCTTTTAGATGTTCAAATGTTATTGATCTTTTTGTCTAATTAGTCTTTTATTAAGAGAAATCTTTCACATGATTATGTATTTAGCTATTTCTCCAAGAATTAGTACTAACAATTTTTGTTTTATATGTTTTGAGTCTATATTATTATATACATACAGACTTAGAGATGATATATTTTCTTGGTGAATCTAACCTATTGTCACTGTGGTTTGAACTTCTTTGCCTTGATGCTTTTTATATTAAAGTGTTTTCTGATAGTGATATAGTTAAACCAGCTTTCATTTCATTAGTATGCCTTTGGTATATCTTTTTCCATTTTTTAATCCTAATATTTTAGATGGGTTTTAGGTGGGTCAGATTATTCACTCTGATAATCTTTGCCTTTTAAAGTGGAGCATTTAATATGTGTTTATTTCTTCTTTCTTCTTGTGTACTTTCTATTTGACCCACAGTAGTAGGCAGGATTCTAAGCCCCACAGTGAACCCCACCCTTAAACAATCCCCTCGTCTTGAGTGTAGGCAGTACCTGTAACTTGCTTCTAACCCATGGGATGTGGCAAAGGTGATGGAATATCACTTTTGTAATTGTTATGTGGCAAAGTGAAGGGAATTTCCCCCTGTAGATTGAGAGAAAGGAAAAATAGGTCTGGGAGTAATTTCTGCAGTGGGTGCTGTTCCCCTCCCCTAGCCATGCCAAAGAAACAAGGGAAGGGGGAAATTTTCTCAGGATTCTTCCTGCTCTTCCCTGAGAGCTTTTGGTGGAAAAGCTCTTTCCTAGAGGAAAAGCCTGCAAGAGGGTACAAACTCCCCAAGTCTCAGAGGCTTCATACTCTTACACTAGTCCACACTCAGTCCTTAGCAATTAGCTAAAAACTTCTAGCATAATCTTCTTACCAGTTTATATGTCATTCAGCAGCATCTGTCCCAAATAAGCAAATGCTTAGGTCCTGTTTCTCCCTGCAGGTACCTATGTCACTGTGGATTTTAGGTTAGTTGTGACCTTAGTTCTCTCAATAGTTCAAGAAAAATCATTAATTTGCTGTTTGTCCAGCTTTTTTCTTATTATCATGGTGAGAGCTATGCTCTTTCCATTTCTCTCCATCTGTCAGCTGAAACTGGAAGTCTTTTTGTGTGTGTGATGGTCTCTTTTTAAACTTTTTAATTTTGAAAATTTTAGCATCTATAAAAATAGAGTGGTATAATGAACCCACGTGTTCTTGTCCCCCAAGTGCAACGATGATCAGTTCAGGGCCAGACTTATTTCATGTATATCCTCACTCACTACCCCCATCCCAGATTATTTTGATGCAAGTACCAGACATATAATTTTATCTATAAATATTTCTGTATATATCTAAAAGATAGACCACCATACCATTATTATGCCTTAAAAATTAATAATTCCTTAATATCATCAAATATCCACTGTTCACATTTCCCCATTATCTCTCTTTTTTTAAGTTTGTTAGAATTGGAATCTAAATAATTTCAACTAATTGATACATTTCTTTTAATCTATAATTTCTCTTTCCCCCACCTCTCTATCCCCCACCTTTTTATGTGTTGGAAAAAACTTGAGTCATTTGTCTTGGCTTAAGGTTTTTGTGGACCATCTGGGTAATGCAAATTTAGGCTGCAAGCTTGTGTGGAAGCAGCATATGATTTCGCATTCTCAAAGGCCACTGTTCTCTCAGTGCCAGTGTTCAAGATGGGCAAGTTTCTTTGTAAGTCATCTAATTGGAGGGTAGCCGTTGAGAGGATCCCAGATTCATGAGCATGGTCTCCTAGACTGTCTAGATTAGTCCCTGAGCTTTGTTTTCTGTCCCCTAGCAACTGTGATATGGAAAAACTATTGCCTCTTGGTAAAAGCCGTTTCATTTTTGACTCCAGCTCTTTCCATTGTACATGAAGATGTGACATATCAGTAGGCAGGGGTAAAGACTAAGGGCATTTGTGAATTAAGAGTGAACCTGGGTCCTTTTTCTCTGAGAAGTGTGGCGGAGCCATAGACCAGTTTTTCGATGGGAAGTTATGTCATCGTATTGACACTTTACAAAGACTACACTGGCAGCAGGGAAGGACAGACTAATTGTGTGACAGTTGCAGTATGGGGAAGAAATGATTAAGATGTGATCTGTAAGACAGCCGAAGGAGCACAAGGAATATATATTTAGGAGACATTTAGAAAGTAGAATCCCCAGGACTTGGTGACTGATCAGATGATATGAAGGGCAAGAGGCAGGAATTAAAGAGCTTTCCAGGTTTCTGGCTTGGGCGACTGGGAGAATGGTGATCATTCACTGAAATAATGACAGCAGGACGAAGTGCAGTTTTTTCTTCGGGAGGCAGATAACGTAAAGTATGAGTTTACTTGTTCGGACCTGCTTAATTTGAGATGCCTTTGGAACATCTAATATATTCAGTAGAGGGCTGGATGTAAGTATCTGTGTCAGGAGAGAGGTCTGGGCTGAAAATAGATTTGGGAGTCATCAGGAAAGCTGTAAATATGTTTAAGAGTCCCCAAGGCTGCTATATAGATAAAAGGACTAGGAATAGAGCTGCTTCCTTTAGAATAAACCTGCTCTACACTGTACCATCTGGGAATCTGTTCATCAATATTTGACTCATGTATGTATTTTCATTTTTAGTGATGGTACTTTTTAAACATATTTTTAAAAATGTTTCTATTATCTAGCATTTTGAATATAAATTAATCTGTTTTGAGGTAAGGATGGGATTTGTTGAAAATAAAATATATAATTAAGTCTGTAAATGGACGATGTTTTCCATTCATTTTTCCTTTAGTCACTGTAACCCTGTAACTTTTTGCTTCTAAAAATATAGTTCATTTATGCTCTTATGTAAGTATATTTTTTATTCCATTTAGACTTAATAGTAATTTGCAATTTGCTTACATTTTTTATAATACTTGATGATAAATATTTAGATACATTCAAATTAAAATTATTATTTTGGGGCATATATTTTGATAATTGGGTGGGTTTTATGGTTAACAGATACCTGTAGTTATAATCTGCATTTACTGAAAAGTTTGCTACAATTCAAAAGAAAGTGGTAACTTTAGCCTCTGGACATATTAGCTGTTTATATACATGAGATCATGTAATCAAAAACTTTTTCTTTAATTGCCCACACTGTAATATGGGCTACTTATTTTCTCTTACATTTTGACTTACATGCTATCACCTCAGACACTTTTAAGTCTGCACCTTGTACCCCACACACAGTTATTCACCACTCACTCACATCACTGGTGCAGCACATACCATGTGATATTAAGATTAATTGAATATATGAATGTGATTCGTGTTCTTAAATAAATCTATTTTAAAAGCACTATAAAACAATGAAAATCAGAAGCTATCCGTTTCTTTTGTAAAATACAATTTGAAGCTTTTTGCAAAACAAGTGTTAATCAAATTTTTAAATAAATTGTATCCATCCTGTTCTGCACTTGAATTGATTCCTCAGCTGTTTTAAAACCTGACAATTGGAAAGTCTTTGTATACCATTTCTTCTGACATTATCCCTGAAAAAGATTGATTTAATACTCAGTTGTTCTGTGATTGTAAGATTGGATAGGTATTCTTGACATAAAAACATGTATGTGTAAACTGTCAATGATTATCACTTTACATAAATTCTTAAATCACAGAAACAGTTTACAACAAATTGCATTAAACTGAAAGTGAAAGTGGTCAGATTACCACCAGAATTTTTGTTCCATTGACAATAATTGATGAACACTTTTCTGATTTTAGAACTTCACAGTGATCTGCTATTTTAATTTTGGTGAATTTACCAGTGTGTTACACATTTTCTGTGAAAATCGTATCCAAGCTTTCTGATATTCATAGTTAAAAATTATATAATCTCAAAAAAGCAGATAGGTACAGTTGGTTTTGCACTGTGTTCTACTGGTTTCCAAGGAAAGAAGAAGTAGGATACAGGGTAGGGATTATAAGATACAAAGATACAGAAAAGTTTCATGCCTTCAATTGATTCAAGAGCAATTTTCCCAGCCCATTTCAGACAAATGAGAGTCTATTCCTGCCTTTAAAGACTTTCTTTGGTATTTCATTTTGTTTATTAAATAACCATTACTGGTAAGAATTTTCTCACAGGCAATCTAATGCCTTAAGCATTTCTGCCTGCTATGATCCCAATTTGTTCTGTTCCCCAAGTGTAAATAATTCCTGTGATTATTATTTAATAGCCCTAAAAGATTTTTCAGATCATACTTAGAAATTGCTTTCCGGGGAGCCAGACTCCTCTGGTACATAAGCTGCAGTGTGAACCTAGTTTGGGAACACTTTTTACAACTAACGTGTTAAAGTCATTAACTAAACACTACCCTAGTGACTCACAGTTTAATGCCAAAATACTTAGTTGCTTTGAGTAATTCTGCCTTATATTTGGGATAAAGTTAGAAAGCACTTGGAAAGGAAATAGGTGACTTGACCTATTTTAGGCTGTAGTCACAATATCTAGTTATCTGCAGTTTCCTTGCTGAGGTAAATCAATATGTAAGTTAGCTGACTTGTTCATTACCATGAAAGGAGTTAAAATCAACTTAAGATTCCTGATGGTGTAAAAAAATCTAAAAATGTATAAATTTCAAATGAGTCTGTAAAATAGATAGTATGACATAATGGGAAGAGCATAGGTTCACCTGGGTTCAAATCTATGAGACCCCGCCCCTCAGGTTTTTCATCTGCATAGTAGAGGTAATAATTGTACCACCACCCAGAAGTTGATGTGATGATTAAATGAGTTGTACATGTAAATTAATTAGAACAGTACCTTGCACATAGTATGCACTCCATATGTAATAGTAGCAGTGATAATAGTAACAGTTCTTACTATTCCTCTTTTATTTCTACTCAAAGGCAATAACAGTACCTTGTGCACAGAAAGCACTCAGCTCCTTTCTTATTCAGCTTGTTTATCTTCCTCTTGTTTTCCTCCCCATGAGCTTGTAGGACAGATATAACTGGCTAAATCCCAGCCTTTTTCACCTCAGATTAACTTCCATGTAACTTCTTCTCTACCATTTAATAAAGTGCCTCAGAGTTCTGTAAAGGATACACAGGTGTCCATAAAGTCTGGAATCATGGACAAAGCATCTAGTCTATGGGTATCTAGTCTGTAAAAGAATAAAATATTACCTATACTCTTAAACCTTATGAATACCCTGTAGAAATAGTTCTTCCAAAGTTAAACCAAACATATATACAATGGAATACCACTCAGCCATAAAAAAGAATGAAATAAAGCCATTTGCAGCAACAGGGATGCAACAAGAGATTATCATACTAAGTGAAGTAAGTCAGAAAGAGAAAGGCAAATACCATATGATATCACTTATATGTGGAATCTAAAATATGACACAAATGAACTTATCTATGAAACAGAAACAGACTCACAGACATAGAGAACAGACTTGTGGTTGCCAAAGGGGAGGGCGGGTGGGGGAGGGATGGACTAGGAGTTTGGGGTTAGTAGGTGCAAACTATTATATATAGAATGGATAAACAAAAAGGTCCTACTGTATAGCACAGGGAACTATATTCAGTATCCTGTGATAAACCATAATGGAAAAGAATATAAAAAAGAATGTATATATGTGTATAACTGAGTCACTCTGCTGTACAACAGAAATTAACACAACATTGTAAATCAACTATACTTCAATAAAAAAAAAATTTTTTTTTAATGGCTAAACCAAAAAGAAATAGAGCAGGCCAAAATGCCTTCCTTTCAAAGCTTTCCCCACTCATGAGAAGTTAAGAAAGAAACATATATGAACTTCCCTATGGCATAAATCTTTCTTAATTATGTTTAAAATATCAGTTACTTAAATCAGGGCTCCATACATCCATACATTGTGAAGAGAAGTTCATTTTCATTCCTTCAAAGCTTTTAAGTCACAGAGGAACTGCTGGCACTGAAGATGGTCATGACAAGGCAGGAAGGGGTGGATTCTGCCACCAGCAGTGGTTGAGAAGGGGATTAGTACTCACGATTGGTTTGGAAACTCAAATAAAACTGAGATCTACCTCAGTACACAGGTTCAAGACTACAAATATGGATATATGTTATTAATCATTTTTTTAGTTTCAGAAAGAAAAATGATTGCTATTGCTTATATTTAGAATTATATTTTTATATATTAATAATTCAAAAACTTGAATATAATTTCATATACAAATTTTCAGGAACATACACATTATATTTGTAGAGCCCTGAGGCTCTACATTTTTTAATGTGTAATCTGGAGGTCCCCAATTATCTGAATTTGTAAATGTAACTGATCACTGTTAAACCAAATGTTCTTAGCCTCCAGGAGAACCACAAGATGAAGATGCTATGTTAATCAAAGAAGTGAACGGATTTCCATCCTTTAAAAGGTCACCAGTAACTTCTTCAGAGCGACTACACTTAAGTCCGCCTAAATCCGGTAAAGTCCTCACAAATGGTACTGAGAAGAACTCCAGTTCCTTCCCGTCCAGCATGGATTACGCTGCCTCTGGGCCCAGGAAATCATCCTCTGGAACCTCCTACGGCAGAGGGCCCCGGGGCACATCCCTAAATTCCCAGCGGTTTCAGTTAGTTATTTCAAAAGCACCCAGTGGGGACCTTTTGGATAAACATTCTGAACTCTTTTCTAACAGACATTTGCCATTCACCCCACGCACTTTAAAAACAGAAGCAAAATCTTTCCTGTCACAGTATCGATATTATACACCTGCCAAAAGAAAAAAGGATTTTACAGATCAACAGATAGAAGCTGAAACGCAGACTGAATTAAGCAGGTATGGCACAACAGCCAATAGTAGATCCTTCAACATGTGGTAGAAATTAAATAATATTCCTTACTTTATATCATGTACCTTATGTGCCGCACTTAAGGTCTGGTAGTGCCCTTTTGATTAGAATGAGACTAATGTGACTTTTCCTTCTGCATGAATCACTAGAACTATCAGAGTAATTGTTGAAAAAGTAAATAGCTATTAAACTTGTCAAGCTCCTTATAAACATGAATGTTACATATTTTAATTTATTGTTCCAAACATGGTACTAGAACTTTTGTATGTTTTTAAATATTATACTTTCAGAGAATCCATAAAATATGTCATCAGACAGCATTTGTGTAAATATGTTTATTGATTTATGTTAGAAATGGCAAAACAATGGGCTGTATTGGGGGAGAAGAAGCAACTGTTTGTCTAACTACCCCTATGCTTCCCTCCCTGCAAATACTCAGCAACAACTCCTCAGGTGTAATGTAGACAATTGGGATAATTTCTGGGAATTAAGTATAATTTGCCTCAATAATATTTTCATATACAGTAGTGCCTGGCACATAATGAATATTCATTAAAGGTTGCCAGAAGATTGAAGAAAGAAACAAATCTTGTAAAGTATTGAGTGTTAGCGGATTTGTGATTGTTTTTCCTAGTGTTATATAAATGAGTACTTATCTAGTGCTAGGTTTTAATTATTTTTAAAAGTAAAAAACTATTTATGACTAGTATTCTTTTCTCTGGGTAAAGATAAGAGGTATAGTAAGATCAGTCTGTATACATTTAAAGAATTAAGGAATTAAATCTAATGGTAGAATTTTTAAGTGAAGAAGAAATGAGGGAAGCAAATACAACGAATACTTTTCTGATTATATTTTTGACAGCTTTTGAAGATAATGGTTTCCATTTCCCTAGTCCCATTCTGTCCAAATGAAATCTAGCTGCTATTCAAAAAAAGGAAAAAGAGGCATATGTAATCCAAACCATATCTATTTCCCGATTATATAATTAGAAATTACACATTCTACAAGAATAGATGCATTTTATCTCTCATGTTTGAAGTTTATTTTTTTCTAGCCAGTAAAGCTTATTACAGTGTTTATATTTTGAAGATTTAACAACAATTTCTTTTAAAATATTACAGCTTTCAATCTGATTTTGAGACAGTTGAGGTTAAGAACTTCACAGATTCAGAAATGAACATAAAGCAGGTAATAAAAATGAGATTTCTTTGTGTCCCTCATTAGAATTATAGCTGCTTTAACAGAACATGTGTAGCTATTTGGACTGTGAAGAATAATCTCTTGGTGACACTTCCTGCATGTGATACAACCAGTATACAGAAGTATTGCTTGTTTACAGATGGTTACAGCTCTCTGTGAGTGGCCAGGTGGATCCTGCCCAATCTGGGAAGTCATTTTTTGTTGGCATCTTTTCTAGGTGGTTGGTTGGCTGGCTGGATAGAGGGGTGGATGAGTAAAATACCTTACATGTTCTTTTCAAAGATGCAGACTTGGATCGCTAAAGGAGCCAGAAAAGTTGTGCAGAAGTTATTTTAGTTTCTATGCCTGTTTTTTTTTTTAAAGAATTGCCACTGATTATATTATTGGAAATTATACATTTTATAAAAACAGATGGATATCATTCTCCTGTGCTTGCCTTTACTTTTTTCTAGACCATAAAGATCTTTTTTAGTGTTTGTATTTTGAATGTTTAGCAATCATTTATTTTAAAATATTACAGCTTTAAGTCTGACTTTGAGATATAAACTGATTATTTTTATTTTAGGGGTATTAATCATACACTAATTTAAATTTATTTAAATTTATTGTTTGCGAAAAACGTTTGTCTATTAAAATGTCAAACAGATTCAGGGATAATATAAGCATACTCAGCTTCCCTCTTCCCTTCTGAAAATGGGTAGAGGATCGTAGTTTTCCCTCCCAGCCATTAGTAGCTGTTTGACATAGGGTTCTGCCATTTAAGGCCCAAGGACAAATCAGTTCCTCTGAGAGCTGAGTTTCCACCTCTAGAAAAACTGTACTTAATGTGCAGGATCATTGGAAGGATTAAATGTTACAGGTAAAGTACCTAGTCTGACCCGGGCTCAGTAAATGATGGCTATGACTAGCTTGAGATTTAGGAAGAGGGTTTTTAGCTCTGCAGATAACTAAATAAACTAAAGCAGAAGTCCATTTTTATGACATTGTGCTCCAAATGTTTATCTATAACCCTGTAAGAAAACGGCATGTCCCCTTACTCCATAATCTACTTGAGGAAGCTAGTAAGAGTATTAGCTACAGTAGATAGACCATCCTAACAGCACTTTTAAAACTGTAAAGCACTACACATAAATTAGCATTCTAAAGATTAACTCTGATAATGCAAGTAAATGCTTGACACAGTATCTGGCCCCTCGTAAGCGTTCTATAAAAGTAGGCTGCCATTATTTTTGTTTTTTTCTTTATATTGTTGTTCATACTGCCGGAGCTACCACTGCTTCTACAATACATATTTGATAGGTTGGCATTTGAAACAGATGGGCTATTTGAGTTTCTGAATAATAGGGTATTTTCTCTCAAGTTTACTTATTTGCTTCATTTCTCTTTATATGTTTATTTGTGGTATTCTTTAATGTCATTTAAGATATTCGTCATTAAAATATAAGAAATTGTTTTACCTTTAAATAAATTTAAGAAAAAGGTCTTGATTGTATGAAAAGTGAATTCTGAAACATCCGTTGTCCTAATATATCAGTCGCTTTTATCTACTGGGTATCTCTACGCTCTTTCATCAACTATTTTTGGCAATTTGCTGTTTTGCTTTAGTTCTGCTTTCATAATGTATTTTTGAAGCAAAATAAAGATTTATTCTTCTCATTGCATCCCCAGGCATCTAGCTGTATGTCGTATGGTACCAAAGGAAAAATAACCCCTTTACCTTTACAAGGGCATGAATTACCATGGGATGAGGTTAAAGATGGTGCTCTTCAGTGTTCCTCATCAAGGTATTTCACCTGTTTATATCTAACTGCTTTCCTGTGTAACAGACGTACAGACTTTGCAACATGAGGGGACTTCCCTGGCAGTCCAGTGGTTAAGACTCTGTGCTTCCACTCCAGGGGGCGAAGGTTTGACCCTGGTCAGGGGAACTAAGATCCCACGTGCCGCACGTGCTGTAGGGGGGCGGTGGCGGGGGATGGACAGTTCAGACTTGGAAACATGAGTACTGTTTTAACTGAATGCTCTCCCATCTGTTTGGGTATTACACAATTCAGTGGCCCTGTTAGTTTTACTAAGGAAGTATTACAAAGTAGGTAGTCACTAAAAGTGTAAATGAATTCATTTTGCTAATTCATTAATAAAGGGAAAAGGGACATGGGCTTGTATTATTTACTATCCCTCTTCATATGAGAAAGGATTTTCCCCAAGACAGATCCTCCAGCAGTGATGCTAACCAGTTTACATGGCACAGATAGCACTGAAGAACCCTACCATTTGAGGATTCAGCATTTGTGGTTTTGAATATTCCTTATGTGCTAGTGCTTTATCTGTCTGTGCTTTGTAGAGGAGGCACTATTTTTTTTTTTTTTAAAAACGATACTGTGTTTCATGTGCTTGAAACTTTATTTTGAAGTATTTGTTTATTTATTTATTTATGGCTGTGTTGAGTCTTCGTTTCTGTGCGAGGGCTTTCTCTAGTTGCGGCGAGCGGGGGCCACTCTTCATCGCGATGCACGGGCCTCTCACTATCGCGGCCTCTCTTGTTGCGGAGCACAGGCTCCACACGCGCAGGCTCAGTAATTGTGGCTCACGGGCCCAGCTGCTCCGCGGCACGTGGGATCCTCCCAGACCAGGGCTCGAACCCGTGTCCCCTGCATTGGCAGGCAGATTCTCAACCACTGGGCCACCAGGGAAGCCCGAGGCACTATTTTTTAAAACGACCCCTCATGTTTAGGAATTATGGAACACTGCACCTAAATAAAAATGATAGGTTAGCAGGTAGTATAGAACCTAAAAAATGCCTTTGATAGCTTCAGCTGTCAAATGCATTTCCAGTGTCAGAGTTTGGATATGAGATGAAGGAAGTGGAAGGAAAAAAAAGACTAAAGAGCAAGAATGAGACATCCGGTAGCAGACTGGAAGCAAGCACACGCTGTCCTTCAGGGCCCAGGTCTTCCCTCAGGCCTTTCCTTAGGGAGATCTCACCTGGCAAGGCTTTGTGGGGGGAGGGAGTGGCAAGGGGGGTTATTGCTAACTTCTCTGTCGGGAAATTCATGATGCTTTAGTACTCATAACTTAAGATACTGTCTTGAGCCAGTTGAGCCAGTCTGCAGTGAATATAAAGAATGACCTAAAGAAAGGGATAGTTATCTTTCCTAGTAGCTTCTATCTAAAAGAGGTAAAGTAAAATATTATAATTGAATATACCTGAATAGGAAGCTTGGAAGTAACTAATGATGACATAACTGAATAATGACAAAATTTATCATAGTTAACAGCTTAAAATTTTTTTCTATAGGGAGATATGTTTCCAAATATGTTTCCAACATCATTTATGTTTTAATCTTAGTCAAACTGATAATTGTTTATACAAGGTAAGTTTCATAGTACAATTTTTAAAAGGATCATGAATTTGTAATTACAAGACTAGTTTAAAAATCTATCTTTGCTACTTACTAACCCATGACCTTGGCAAGTTACTTAGCCTTTCTGCCCCTTGGTGAATTGTTGAGTAAGTGGAAAAAATAACACCTACCCAATATACCTGACAGGGTTTTTCTGAAGATTAGATTAGATAATGAATGTGAAAAGTGCTTTAAAATTCTGAAACATATTATTACTAACATATTACTGTATGCCAAATCATTGTTTTGTTCAAATACTCTAATTTTCTCTTTCCAGGGCAGTATGTCAATGTTCCCTGCAGCCTCCTTCAGGGAGAAAAATCTATTCTGAGTAAGATATTTTTGACTTTTTCATTTTGCTTAGTGGAAATGAAGAATTAAGACTCACACAAATTATTATTAAATTAGTCAGGATTGAACACTAATCTTTCTTTACAACCAGCTTTGGGGTTCAGTCATATAATGCACACCAAATCTGAGAGAATGACTAGAATTTTCTGAAATAATTATTAATCACTTCATCTTTATGTCCAGTAGAAATTTGTCCCAAAGTTAATAATACTTGCTATTTTTTTATAATTAGTACCCATAATTTTTATTTTTATAAATAAAAATAATAAAGAATAATAAAGATGAGTTTTAGAGAAATGCAGGCTTGGTAGCTCAGGATACCATTCTTGGAGGTTTCTAACCTCACCAGTTTTTTGCAGATAAAAAACCCACTTCTGGGTTTGAATGTTGTTTTAGTTAAGCTGCATTTTTTCAGGGAAAACAATCTACTTTTATAGAGTTTCATTTATTCTCAAACTTGCTGCCTGTGAATTGGTTTGAAAGCGTAATTTTTATGCAGTATTTTAATCTTCTATTTGATTTGCTAATTAACTCTTTCCCTTGTATTTACTTATTCAGTAATTGAGTAGTTACTTGCTATTTACATTTTCTATCATCACTGATTTTTAGCTAATTAAAATCAAACTTATAATAGTACCCTAATTTTCTTGTAATAACTAGTAAAATACAGTTAACTCAGAAGATAATATAACAGAGAAATGTGTCCAAGTAATTAAAAATTATCACTGTATTTATATACACAGATTTTTCTTTTAGAATATTTTTCCTCATCTCCAAAGCTTTTAAGGAAAAACAGTAATTTTTTCTGCTCAATAAATTTCTCAACCTTAAAACAATATGCTCTCCTAGGAGCAGGAGAGGATTTCATCGTTGAAGTTCCTGCTTCTCTGGATGACTTTCTTCCTTCCCTTCTGCCATGCAGAGGGACTCACACCTCTGCTGCTGGACCTGGTCAGGAGCCAGAGGAAATTTAAAATGCTTGTCAAGAACACGTGCCCCCAGTGGGTCACACCTAGTTACCCTCTTGGCGCTGCCCCTGGTTGCTTTCTGTTCTGTTTTGTTTAATCCTTGCTTATTTTTTACTTCCTGATGAATGCTTCAGACGTCTATGAAATTTTACTCTATTAGGGAATATTGTCTCATCTTTAATATGAATAAATATCCTTGCATAATTTGAGAAGGTAGATATAACGTTTGTTTTATAATATTCCTCTTAATAATGTGAGATGGAAGTACATTTGTAATAGTACAGATATTTCTAATTAGGTACTCATGTTTCCTATCATTTTCGGAGTAAGTAAGCAGTGATTTTTTATGCTGTATATCACTTTGCCTTCACAGTGAAGAAGAACTGTTGTATCTAAGTTTCATTGAAGATGTAACAGATGAAATTTTGAAACTTGGTTTATTTTCAAACAGGTTAGATTTTTTAAATTGTATTGTGGTGGTTGAATGATACATTAAATACTCTTCATTTGGTGTTAAGTTTTTAAAGTTATTTCCACATATTAGGAAATGAAAATTATATTGCTTTCTTAGGGAATCATGTTCTTATAATTGATGTAATTGTTCTTATAATTGATAGTAAATTATAAAGGATGTTTAATTCATACTGTAAGGCGAGTTCACAGTTTGGGGAGTTAGAGAAAAGAATAGAGAGTTTATTCATTAAATACTGCTATATCCCTTAAATACAGAGAACAAATTGCCAGAGGTGGGGCAGGAGGGGCAAAATGGTTGAAGGGAGTCCAAAGGTACAAACTTCCATTTATAAAATAAACAAGTCATGGGGATATAAACAAAAATAAAAAAGGTTGGCATGAAAAATGTGTATTTATGCTTAAAAAATTCACATTTTTCTTTTAGATTATAAGGCTGTTTATTATGGCAATTTTTATAGTAGCACCAAAAAATGGAATCAAACTACATGTTGAATAGTAAAGGTTCAGCTGAATAAATTGTAGAATATAATAGTAAGTTCTTTTCAGAGATTTTAAATGATGTTGTAGAAGTGAATTTATTGATGCATAAAGATGTTCAAAATATATAGTTGATTAGAAAAAACAATATAGGTATCAAAACAGTATGTATTGTTTAATCCCAATTTTGGTAAATAAATATATATGCATAGAACAGTGCCCAGAAGTGAATGGTCCAAACATTAATGATAGTTGTAAAATACAGAATACAGATTTCTTGGACTTTTTAAACATTTCAAATAATTCAGAAAAACTAAATCTAAGATTGGCTCATAACTTCACTGAGAGTAACAAATGGTAAAATGAAACCGGTTGATAATCACACTCTTGTGATAGCTAGACAAGCATGGTGTAGTTGAAAGAATGTGTCTGGAGCCAGACATATCTGGGTTTAATTCTCTTAATTGCTTGTGACCTTAGGGGAGAGGAAACCATCATCTTAGAGATGTCATTTTCTCATCTTTTAAAATGGATTTTATAATACCTTTGTCTCCCAGTATTGGTCATGATTAGAGAGGTATAATGATTATTATGTGTCCAGCACAAATGCCTAACACTTAGTGGTGCTTAGTAAGTGATAACTTTAGGTTTTTATGTGAATTTACTATGAATGGAATTTTTTTCAAGTACAATTTGGAAGCATTGTAAGGTAACTCTTTGTAAGAGAATTTTCTTTAGGGGTTTGCTTTTTGGGGGGGTTGTATGTGAAAGAGAGAGAAAGAGGGGGGAAGGCTTTTGATGTTTGTGTATGTGTGTGAGAGAAAAAAGATAAAAAGCTTTTAGTGTGTTGGGGGGGGAACCTCACTGAAGATATTTTATTAACAGAAATGTAAGTAGCATGCAGTCTTTTTAGAAGAAACATTGGCATCTGTTACATAACTAAAACATAGTGGAAGCCATACTAGCTTCCAAATTGGAGAACTTGACAGAACAGGGAAGGATTAGTGTTTATCTTTGGAAAGAAAAAGGGTAATCTAAAACATATTTTCCAACCTTTAGTAGTTTATTTATTGCATGGCTATTTTATATTTAGTTGATTTTCTGATTTTGAGACATTAACATTTTTATTTATCATTTGTAGGTTTCTAGAACGACTGTTTGAGAGACATATAAAACAAAATAAACATCATTTGGAGGAGGTTTGTTGTCTTTAGAACTTCATTAGAAAATTTCTAATATAGAAAGAATTTTTAAGTTTTACCATACTCTCAAACAATGCATTAAAAGCAAGCACTTTTTTTCCCTTGTGCTTTTTTGTGTTCTCTGTGGGTGAGGGGTGCGGGCAGAATGTGGAAGAAGAAGTATGAATCCTGCTGAGGTTAGCAGCACTGCAGACAAAAGTAATTCAATTTGACCAGTTTAATTAATATTATATTCTTGTTTTTTTTTTTTTAATTCCAGGAAAAAATGCGCCACCTGCTACATATCCTAAAGGTGGACTTAGGCTGCATGTCCAAGGAAAACTCAGTAATGCTAGATGATGTTGGTATGTTGCATTTACTTGATTTTGAAAAGGCTGAGAATTCAGAACAAAATGAATATAAAAATGAACAAGATTTAGCCATTCAACAGGAACATCAAGAATACCAAAAAGCTTTGACTATGTTATTGTCTGTTCCAAAGGATGAGAACAAGATAGTCTCTTCACCAAATGAATTTTTCCTGCCTGTCTATAAATCAAAGTATTCAGAAGGGGTTATAATTCAACAGGTAAATGATGAAACAAATCTTAGAACTTCAGTTTGGGATGAAAAAAATGTAAGTATGTCAGACAGTTTACTAGACCAAGAAACTTCTGTGAATGTCATTGAAGGAGACAGTGACAATGAAAAAGTTGAGACTTCAAATGAATTGTGTTGTTTTAGCACAGCACTCTCCCCATCTGTTCAGTTATGCAGTGTCAAAGATGGTAATCAGGACATGGAAGGACCAACTCTTAAAATCATGGAAATGAGCATTGAGGACTGATCTTTGGATGCTTGATCTTCATTAATAAATATCCCAAATGGCCAATAATTCAATATTCCTTTCACTTTTTTTAAACTTTTTTATATTAAGATTTCTGTATTTGTTTTCTATGTTGTATAATAAATTACTGTAAATTTAGCAGCTTGAAACAGCACACATGTATTATTTATCCCACAGTTTCTGTGGATTGAGAGTCTGAGCACAGCGTAGATGGGTCCTCTGCCCTTGGTCTCACAAATCTATAATCCAGATGTTGGCTGGGGCTGTGGTCTCATCTGGAGGCTGGACTGGGGGTAGATTCTGCTTCCAAACTCTTTTCAGGTTGTTGGCATAATTTCTTTCCTTGTAGCTTTAGGTTTGAGGGCTTTAGATTCTTGCCGGCTGTGGCCATTGGCCGCCCTCAGCGACTAGAGGCTGCCCGCCATTCCCTGTTACTTGGCCCTCTCCATAGATAGCTCACAGCCTGGCTGCTTACTTCTCTAAGGCTAACAGGAGGAAGAGAGAGACTCTGCTAGCAAGATGGAGTCTCATAAAACATAATCATAACATGATCACAGGAATGACTTCTATCACCTTTGCCATATTTTTTTGGTTAAAAGCAAGTCACAGGTCCTACCCACACGTAAGAGGTAGGATACAAGGGTGTGAATGCCAGAAAGTGAGAATCACTGGGGTCTCCTTAGGATCTGTTGGCCACAATTTCTAAAGTTCCTTTATATAGGGGAACATATTTTGCTCAGACATAAGTGATTTTGTAGGCAGTGGGAAAGGGCCTATGATCTGGAGTGGCTCTTGAAACATTAAGCCTTGTCTACAGTATCTTTAATGTTCTTTCTTCTCACTCTCCTGCATTATCTAAAGCGTCAAGGCCTTTCTAGTTATCAGTGAGCTAGGATGGCCTATCAGCTATCTGAAAAATCATCCCTTCTTGTGAGGGAAAGCATTCTACCAGACCTAGTCTGATACCCTCCCCTTGCCCTTGTAGTTCATGAATGGGATCCTTACTATTCCAGTGTGCCTCAGAAGACTCATCTCTACTTATGTCTTTTCAACCACTCACAATATTGTAACTAAATATTTGAGTGCCTGTTATATATGAAGTTTCATGCCTAGACCATGGAGGGTAAAAAGATGAAACAGAATAATGATGATAACCCAAGTGTTCTTCTAGAAACTTGGCAATTTCCTCCAAGTATCGCGTTCCTCAGGCTTTTATCATGCTTTGCCCACACAAGTGTTTCCCAGAAGGTGGTGCCTACCACTGGAGATTTAGAGCTGATTTCTGGTGGTAGATGGGTGACAGGTTCGTCTCATGTGTGGGAAGCTGTGTTCAGGATCCAGGCTCAGGCACTACCTGCAAAATATAATATGCAAGTACATGTCAAGTACTGCAAACTTTTTCCATCGATTTTCTCTCAAACACTGAAAATCATGATGCTCTGTTCCGTGAACAGCCGAAGCTAATATAATATGGTGGGGCTGGGTGCCCAAGCCAATTCTGCCCCAATATCTTGTGCCCCAAGTCATGCTGCTGCAGTCTTTCCTCGGCTCCACCTACCCTCTGCTCTCACCTCTGGAATTTTTACCTTACCCCCTAAACAGCCCCTCCTTTCCCCACCCTGCAGTCCTCTTTCACCTGCTAAAATATCCCAACACTATTCTTGGCTCCCAGCCTGGGTCTCCCCATCAGTCGTACTTCACCCCTCTGCTTGCTTCTTGGACTCCTCCTTCTTTCAGGCCCCAGGGCTCCTTTCTTTAGTCTCAGCCTCACTCTGCCACAAACCCCTCACGCCGCTATCCATGTAAGTACCTCAGACTCACTGCCCTGGTTCAGATTTTCCTCCCTTTGCTGAAGCTGCCGTCTTGTTTAAGGCCTTCGCAGTAACTACCTTCTTGGTGCTTGTCCACCCTTTGGGCCCTGCTTTGACATGTCCCGTCTTCTCTACCATCCAACTCTGGGTACAGCTTTTTGTTTCTGGGGCCATGAACCATCCTAACTTTTATACCTGTTAGGGTATTCTGTTGTTATCGTCAGGTTTCCCTGTAAAATTTAAGTTTAAAGAGATGAGTAGGTTTAAGAAAACATTAAAAGTGGTTCTCAGATGGCAAAAGTTGTGTAAAGGTAGGAAGTGAATGGTAAGTTTGGGAAACCCTGGCTTAGACTCGAAGCAGCACGTTAATTTATATCTTTCCCTCTACTTCTCCCACAGCCCATTCTCCACTCTGACTAGTAGAGTCATGATGAGTGAGCCTTTTGAGCCAAATTGCTCAGGTTTGATCCTTATGAGCTGCGACTTTAAGCTGGTTACTGAACTTCCTTCTGCTTTTCATTTGTTGGATAGGTGTACGTAATTATAGAGCATCGCAGGGCTGTAAGGAGTTAAATAGGTTGTATAAGAATTAAAGACTCACAGGCTGTTATTGTTTTAAAACAGACCATGTCACTCCCTTCTTTAAAAAACAAAACAAATCTTTGAGAGTTTCCTCTTGCTAACAAGAAAAGGTATAGGCCCCTTTGAATTTTTCATGAAGTCATGTTTTCCTCCCAATTCATCTCTTGCCATGTTCTCCCAAGCATCCTAAGTGTCTGTCACATCTAATTGTTTGTTCCATAAACATGCAGAGGTTTGTCCTCTCTCTGTGCCTTTGCACTTGCTATCTGCTCCAAATATCATCTCCCCTCTGCTGCCCTTGGAACCTTTGACAGCCCAGATTGAATGTAACACTGAAACCTTTAGTGATTGTTCCAACAAATGTCCCCCCTGCTCTGGGCGAGATCTTTCGTACCTATCATACAAATTATAATATTGTTTACGAACACAACTGGTCTCCTGTCTAGACTATGGGCTTCTCAAGAGAAAGGACCTGTTTCTCTTTGGATCCCCAAAGCATGAATGCATTTGTTCATGGAGGGAGATAGTTTGACCTTGAGGGGATGTTTAGCTCCAGACAAGGTTATAGGAAAAACAGGACAGAGATTTTCTCCTCTCTTTACACTCAGAGTGCCAATTTCCCGTAAAGAAGGGGCAATGTAGCAAATTGCTAACTCACATGAAAATTTCCTCATTTACTCACTTTTCAAATGGTTTAAAATATAAATTAGCCTCTTCCTGAGAAGCCTTAAAAAGTTACATTTTTCCCCAGTGAAGCCAATTAGAAAAGATCAGAATAGATTTTATGGGGCAAGATGACAATTTGCCAAGTGGATTAATTAGCTGTGTGGTTGCCAATGAATTACTTTATCCTGGGCCTTTGTTTAAAAAAGTTTGGATTAGATGATCCAAAGTTTTCTCTTAGTTTTAATATGCCAAAGTTAGTCTTAGCTTAATTCTTAGGGTCTTTAGAAATTATAAGTGAAATAAATTACACCTAGAAGTGGAAATTCCTCTTCACCCTTCATGTGCTAGTATAGTTCTGGAAAGCAGTCTGCTAAATTGATTCACATTTTGGTGATAGAATATGCCACCTAGCATGATACTTTTCCCAGAACTTTTAAAAGCAGCAGATGCAGCCGGTAATGGCATAGCCCCCAAAATCAAATCTGTATGTTTAATTCCAAGGCCAGGAAGAAGATGCTTTTGAATCGGGATTTGCCTTGAGAATTGTCCTGTACCAGCGTTCAAGTTTTGAGGCAAAAATGCCTAGCAGTGCTGGATGCGAGTGTTCCATACCTTCCAAGATTTTAAAACCGGTGGGTTGAGATGGGCCAAGATGGCAGAGTAGAAAGACCCTGAGCTCACCTTCTCTCATGGGCACACCAAAATTACAGCTATTTACAGAACAACCATGAAAAATACCAGAACCTACAAGAAAAGATCTACTACAACTAAAGAATAGAAAGAATCACGAGATGGGTAGGAGGGGTGGAGTTGCAATATAGTCAAGTCCCATATCCCCAGGTGGGCAACCCACAAATGGGAGAATAATTATAATTGCAGAGGTTCTCCCCAAGGAGCAAGGGGTCTGGACCCCACATCGGGCTCCCCAGCCCAGGGGTCCTGCACCAGGAAGATGAACCCCTAGAATGTTTGGCTTTGAAGGCCAGCAGGGCTTACTTTCAGGAGTCCTAAAGTCTCTAATTTAGTCCTAGAGTCCTAAATAGAGACACACACAAAATCTCACATGCTCCAGGGCCCAGGGAAGAAGCAGTCATTTGAACGGACTCTGGGTCAGACACACCTGCTGCTCGGGAGAGTCTCCTGGAGAGGCAGGAGGCAACTGCAGCTCACCCTGGGGACACAGACACTGAAAGCAGCCACTGTGGGGGGCTTGTTCTACCACGTGGACACTGGTGCCAGCCAGCACCATTTTGCCATCCTCCCTCTAGCTTATTAGCCTCAGGACCCAAACCTGCCCCTGCCCACCAGCCTGTAGGCATTTCAGGCCAAACAACTAGCTGGGCAGGGACACAGCCCCACCTACCAGCAAATAGGCCGCCTTAAGATCCCCTGAGCCCACAGCTGCCGCTGGACCCAGTCCTGCCCACCAGTGGGCCCAGGACCTGGCCACACACACCAGTGTAAAGGCAATAGACCTGGAACCCCCAGGGACCCACAGCTAGAGACCACAGGACCAAGCTCCATCCACCAGTGGGCAGGAAACAGCACCAGAATCCCTGACCCCACCCACCAGTGAGCCTGCTGTAGCCTCAGGACCAGCCTCACCCACCAGAGGGCAAACACCAGTCACAGGGCAGTTATAGTCCCACAGCCTCTGGACCCAGCCCACCTACCAGCAGGCCAGCACCTGCCCTGGGGCCAGTGGAGACCTGGCCCTGCCCACTAGTAGTCCAAAACAAGCTTTGGGACACTCAAGACACCATAACCAGCTGTGTCAAGAAACGGCCCCACCCACCAGTGGTCAGCCACCAGCCCTGGGACCCCTGGGCCTGCAGCCAAACCTCAGAACATGACCCTGCTTGTCAGTAGACTGGTACTAGCCCCAGGACCAGGCTTCACCTACCAGTGGGGGGGCAACTGCCCCGGAGTTTCCTGGACCCCTCTTCTGCCCACCAGTGAGCCAACACTAGCCCTGGGGTCCCCTGAGTTTCTGCAGCCAGCTACCTCGTGACTCAGCCTGCCAACCAGTAGCTGGAAGCCTCTACTCAGAGCAGGGCCTGGCAACCAACCAGACAAGGGTCCAACCAAGCCTATCAGACTGCCCACAGTAGTCAGTCTGCCACAACAGAATGACCTGCATGAGGGCACCTGTAGAGCATATAGATCTGGTGATGAGAGGGGAGTGCACTACTAGGAGGCATAGGACATCTCCAACAAAAGGCCACTTCTCCAAAGTCGGGAAACGTAACCAACCTACCAGATACACAAATATAAAAAGAGCAAGTTAGGCAAAATGACACAACAGAGGAACATGTAACAAATGAAGGAAAAGATAAAACCCCAGAAGAATTAAGTGAAGTAAAGATAGGCAATCTACCTGAGAAAGAATTCAGGGTAATGATCATAAAGATGATCAAAGAACTTGGAAGAAGAATGGATGCACAGAGAAGTTAGAACTTTTTAAAAAAGAATTAGAAAATATAAAGAACAACCAAACATAAATGAAAAATACACTTGAAGGAATCAACAGGAGACCAAATATGGTATGGAGGACTGGATCAGTGAATTGGAAGACAGAGTAGTGGAAATAACTGATGCTGACAGAAGAAAGAATGAGATGAAATGAGAACAGTTTAAGAGACCTCTGGGACAACATCAAATGCACTAAAATTCTCATTATAGAGGTTCCAGAAGGAGAAGAGAGAGAGAAAGGGGCATAGAACATATTTGAAGACATAATAGCTGAAAACTTCCCTAACCTGGGAAAGGAAACATACATTCAACTCCAGGAACCACAGAGTCCCGAACAGTATTAACCAAAAAGGAACACATCAAGGCAAATTGTAATTACAATAGCAAAAATTAAAGGTAAAGAGAGAATATTAAAAGCATCAAGGGAAAAGCAGCAGGTTATTCAGTACATACAAGGGAACTCCCATAAGGCTATCAGTTGACTTTTCAGCAGAAACTCTGCAGGCCAGAAGGGAGTGGCAGTGTATATTTAAAGTGATGAAAGGGAAAAACTTACAACCAAGAATATTCTACCTGGCAAGGCTCTTGTTCAGATTTGATGGAGAGATCAAAAGTTTTACAGACAAGCAAAAGCTAAATGAAATCAGCATGATCAAACCAGCTTTACAAGAAATATTAAAGGGATTTCTCTAAGCAAAAATGAAAAGGCCACAACAAGAAACATGAAAATTATGGAAGCAAAAAACTCATTGGTAAAGGCAAACATACAGTAAAGGTAGTAAATCATCTACACACAAAGCTAGTAGGAAGGTTAAACAACAAAAGTAGTAAAATCATCTATAGTCACAATAAGCCATTGGGGATACACAAAACAATTAAATGTAAAATATGATATCAAAAACGGTAATCATGTGGGAAGGAGCATACAAATGCAGTGTTGTTAAAATGCATTTGAAATTGAGCACGGGGAGGGGGAAGGGTAAGCTGGGACAAAGTGAGAGAGTGGCATGTACATATATACACTACCAAATGTAAAACCGATAGCTAGTTGGAAGCAGCCGCATAGCACAGGGAGATCAGCTCGGTGCTTTGTGACCACCTAGAGGGGTGGGATAGGGAGGGTGGGAGGGAGGGAGACGCAAGAGGGAAGAGATATGGGGATATATGTATATGTATAGCTGATTCACTTTGTTATAAAGCAGAAACTAACACACCATTGTAAAGCAATTATACTCCAATAAAGATGTTAAAAAAAAAAAAAAGAAATTGAGATCAGCAACTTAAAACAATCACATGTATACATAGATTGATATATATAAACCCCATGGTAACCACAAACCAAAAATTTATAATAGATATACACCCAAAAAAGAGAAAAGAATCCAAACACAACACTAGAAATATTCAAATCACAAGAGAAGAGAACAAAAGAAGAAAGGAACAAAAAACAAACACAAAAACAACCCCAAAACAACAAGATGGCAATAAAAACATATGTATCAATAATTCCTTTAAATGTCAATGGACTAAATGCTCCAATCAAAAGACATAGAGTGCCTGGATGGATACAAAAACAAGACCCATACATATGCTGCCTACAGAGACTTACTTCAAATCTAAAGACACACACAGACTGAAAGTAAGGGGATGGAAAAAGGTATTCCATGCAAGTGGAAATCAAAATAATACCAGGGTAGCAATACTTATATCAGACAAAATAGACTTTAAAACAAAGACTGTTAGAAGAGACAAAGACATTACATAACAATCAAGGGATCAATACAAGAAGAAGATATAACAATTGTAAATATATATGCACCCAACATAGGAGCACCTACATACATAAAGCAAGTATTAACAAACATAAAGGAAGAAATGGATAGTAACACAATACTAGTAGGGAACTTTAACAATCCACTTACATCAATTTTCACTTACATTGAAAATCAATAGGAAAACACTGGCCTTAACACAATAAACCAGATGGACATAATATATATAGAACATCCCATCCAAAAGCAGCAGAATACAGGGGACTTCCCTGGTGGTCCAATGGTTAAGAGTCCACCTTCCAATGCAAGGGACATAAGTTCGATCCCTGGTTGAGGAACTAAGATCCCACATGCCACAGGACAACTAAGCCCACGCGCCACAGCTACTGAGCCCACGCACTCTAGAGCCAGCACACCAAAACTAGAGAGAAGCCTGCACACTGCAATGAAGAGACCACGCGCCACAATGAAAGGTCCCATGTGCCGCAACTAAGACCCAACACAGCCTAAATAAATAAATAAATAAATAAATAAATAAATAAATAAATATTTTTTTTAAAAAAGCAGAATACACATTCTTTTCAAATGCACATGAAACATTCTCCAGGCTAGATCATATGCTAGGCCACAAAGCAAGCCTCAGTAAATTTAAGAAAATAGAAATCATATCAAGCATCTTTTCCAACCACAATGCTATGAGACAGGAAATCAACTACAAGAAAAAAACTGCAAAAATACAAACACATGGTGGCTAAACAATATGCTACTAAACAACCAATAGATCACTGAGGAAATCAAAAAATACCTGAAGACAAATGAAAACGAAAACACAATGATCCAAAATCTATGTGACACAGCAAAAGCAGTTCGAAGAAGAAAGTTTATAGCAACACAAACTTACTTCAGGAAACAAAAATGTCAAATAAACAACCTAACCTTACACTGAAGGAGTAAGTCCTTCAGTGTAAAAGAAAAAGAAAAGCAAACAAAATCCAAAGTTAGTAGAAGGAAAGAAATCATAAAGATCAGAGCAGAAATAAATGAAAGAGAGACTTTAAAAAAATAGAGAACATTAATGAAATGAAGAGCTGGTTCTTTGAAAAGAAAAACAAAATTGATAAACCTTTAACAAAGCTCAAGAAAAAAAAAGAGAGCCCAATCAATAAAATTAGAAATGAAAAAGAAGTTAAAACTGACACCAGAGAAATACAAAGATCATAAGAGGTTACTACAAACAACTATATGCCAATAAAATGGACAAACTAGAAGAAATGAACAAATTCCTAGAAATATACAATTTCCCAAGACTGAATCAGGAACAAATAGAAAATTTGAACAGACCAATTACCAGTAATGAAATTGAATCAGTAATGAAAATAACTCTCAACAAACAGAAGTCCAGGACCAGATGGCTTCACAAGTGAATTCTACCAAACACTTAGAGAAAAGCTAACACCTATCTTTCTCAAACTATTCCCAAAAAATTGCAGAAGAAGGAATGCTTCTGAATTCATTCTATGAGGCCAGCATTACCCTGATACCAAAAAGGACAAAGATATTAGACACACACAAAAAAATTACAGGCCAATATCACTGATGAACATAGATGCAAAAATCCTCAACAAAATACTGGCAAACCGAACCCAACATCACGTTAAAATGATAATACACCATGATCAAGTGGGATTTATCTCAGGGATGTATGCTGGTTCAATATCCACAAATCTATCAATGTGATACACCACATTAACATACTGAAGAATAAAAATCATATGATCATCGGGCTTCCCTGGTGGCGTAGTGGTTAAGAATCCGCCTGCCAATGCAGGAGACACGGGTTCAAGCCCTGATCCGGGAAGATCCCACATGCCACAGAGCAACTAAGCCTGGGTGCCACAACTACTGAACCTGCACTCTAGAGCCCGCGAGCCCCAACTACGGAGCCTGCGTGCCACAACTACTGAAGCCCGTGTGCCTAGAGCCCGTGCTCTGCAACAAGCACCACAATGAGAAGCCCGCTCACCACAACTAGAGAAAACCTGCACACAGCAACGAAGACCCAAAGCAGCCAAAAATAAATAAATTTATTTTTAAAAAATTATATGATCATCTTGATAGATGCAGAAAAAGCTTTTGTCAAATTCATCATCTATTTATGATTAAAAAAAAAAACTCAACAGAGTATAAAGGGAACAACATACCTCAACCTAACAAAGACCATATATGACAAGGCCACAGCTAACATCATACCCAACAGGTATAGAAGGAACATACTGCAACATAATAAAGGCCATATATGATAAGCACACACCTAGCATCATGCTGAATGGTGAAAAGCTGAAAGCATTTCCTCTAAGACCAGGAACAAGACAAGGATGCCCACTTTGGCCACTTTTATTCAACATAGTATTGGAAGTTCTAGCTACAGCAAACAGAAAAGAAAAAAAAAAAAGAAAGGAATCCAAATTGGAAAGGAAGAAGTAAAATTGTCACTGTTTGCAAAGGACATGATACTACGCAGAGAAAACCCTAAAGACACAACCAAAAACCTACTAGAGCTCATCAATGAACTCACTAAAGTTGTAGGATACAAAACTAATATACAGAAATCTGCTGCATTTCTATACACTAACAATGAACTATTAGAGAAATTATGGAAACAATCACAATTACAACCACATCAAAAAGAATAAAATGCCTAGCTAGGAATAAACCTACATAAAGAAGCAAAAGACCCATACTCCAAAAACTATAAGACACTGATGAAAGAAATTGAAGACAACACAAACAGATGGAAAGATATACCGTGTTCATGGATTGGAAGAATTAATATTGTTAAAACGACCATGCTACCCAAGGCAATCTACAGATTCAATGCAATCCCTATCAAAATACCAATGGTATTTTCCACAGAACTAGAACAAATAATTTTAAAATCTGTATGGAAACACAAAAGACCATAAACAGCCCCAAAAAATCCTTAGAAAGAAGAACAGAGCTGGAGGAATCATGCTCCCTGACTTCAGACTACACTACAAAGCTAAAGTAATCAAAACAGTATGGTACTTAAGTATAAAACAAGCTACAAGGATATATTGTACAACACAGGAAATACAGCCAATATGTTATAATAACTATAAACAGAGCATAACCTTTAAAAATTGTGAATCACTATATAGTACAACCGTAACTCATGTAATATTGTAGAGCAACTATACTTCAAAAAAATTTTTTTAACATAAACTGTATGGTACTGGCACAAAACAGATACATAGATCAGTGGAACAGGATGGAGCGCCCAGAAATAAACCCACACACTTATAGTCAATTAATCTATGACAAAGATGGCAACAATATATATTGGAAAAAAGACAGTCTCTTCAATAAATGGTGCTGGAAAAACTGGACAGCTACATGTGAAAGAATGAAATTAGAACATTTTCTAATACCATATACAAAAATAAACTCAAAATGGATTAAAGACATAAATTTAAGACCCTGAACGGTAAAACCCCTAGAAGAGAACATAGGCACAATATTCTTTGGCATAAATCGTACCAATATTTTTTTGGATCTATCTCCTAAGGCAAAGGAAACAAAAGCAAAAATAAACAAATGGCACCTAATTAAACTTAAAAGCTTTTGCACAGCAAAGGAAACCACCAAGAAAACAAAAAGGCAACCTACTGAATAGGAGAAAATATTTGCCAATGACCTGAGTGATAAGGGGTTAATATCCAAAATATATAAATAGCTCATATAGCTCAACATCAAAAAACCTAACAACCTGACTAAAAAATGGGCAGAAGACCTGAATAGACATTTCTCCAAAGAAGACATTCAGATGGCCAACAGGCACATGAAAAGATGCTCAACATCGTTTATCATCTGAGATATGCAAATCAAAACCACAATGAGATACCACCTCACATCTGTCAGAATGGCTATCATCAAAAAGACCACAAATAAGAAATGCTGGTGAGAATGTGGAGAAAAGGGAACCCTCCTACACTGTTGGTGGGAATGTAAATTGGTGCAGCCACTGTGGAAAACAGTATGGAGGGTCCTCAAAAATTAAAAACAGAACTACCATATGACCCAGCAATTCCAATGCTGGCTATATGCTGGAAGAAAATGAAACACTAATTTGCAAAGATACAGGCACTCCAATGTTCATAGCAGCATTACTTATAATAGCCAAGTTATGGAAGAAACCTAAGTGTCCATCGACAGATGAATGGATAAAGAAGATGTGGTATGTATACACAACGGAATACTACTCAGCCATAAAAAAGAATGAAAATTTCCCATCTGCAACAACACGGATGGATTTGGAGGGTTTTAGGTGCTTAGTGAAATAAATCAGAGAAAGACCAATACTGTATATCACTTGTATGTGGAATCAAAAAATACAACAAACTAGTGAATATAACAAAAAAGAAACAGAAACAGACATAGAGAACAAACAAGTGGTTACCAGTGGGGAGAGGGAAAGGGGAGGGGCAAAAGAGGTACAGGGGATTAAGAGGTACAAACTACTAGGTATAAAATACATAAGCGGGGACTTCCCTGGTGGTGCAGTGGTTAAGAATCTGCCTGCCAATGCAGGGGACACAGGTTCGAGCCCTGGTCCGGGAAGATCCCACATGTCATGGAGCAACAAAGCTTGTGCGCCACAACTACTGAGCCTGCGCACCTAGAGCCCATGAGCCACAACAGGAAAAGTCACCGCAGTGAGAAGCCCATGCACCACAATGAAGAATAGCTCCTGCTCGCCACAACTAGAGAAAGCCCACGTGCAGCAACGAAGACCCAACGCAGCCAAATAAATAAATAAATAAATTTATTTTAAAAATAAGTAAAAAAATTAAATAGATAAGCAATAAGGATATATTGTACAGCACAGAGAATATAGCCAGTATTTTCTAATAACTACAAATGGGGTATAACCTTTAAAAATTGTGAATCATTGTGTTGTACACCTGAAACATACAATATTGTAAGTCAAGTATACCTCAATTTAAAAAATAAAAATTAAAAAAATATTTTAAAAAGGTGAGTTGACCTTCATTTTTCCTGCAAGGAAGTTTATACTCTTTTATTAGTTTTCTATTGCTGCTCTAACAAGTTTCACAAACTTAGTGGCTTGAAATAAAAACCCCGTATTTACCAACTTACAGTTCTGGAAGCCAGAAGTCATAAAATCAAGATGTTGCCAGGGCTGCATTCTTCTTGGAGGCTCTAGGGGAGAATGTTTCTTACCTTTTCCAGTTTTTATAGGCTGCCTGCATTTCTTCACTTGTGGCCCCTTCCTGCATCATCAAGCCCAGCCGTTTGGCATCCTTAAATCTCTCTCACCTCTGCTTCCGTCATCACATCTCTGCTCAATGTGACCCTCCTGCCTCCCTTGTAGAAAGACCCTGTGGTTACTTTGGGCCCACATGGATAATCCAGGACAATCTCCTCATCTCAAGAACCTTGATTTAATCACATCTGCAGAGTCCCTTTTGCCATGTAAGATAACATTCACAACTTCATGGGAATAGAACATGGACACCTTTGGGGGCCCATCAGTCTTACCACAATTGTAAATATCATTAACCTAATAAAAATTGCCTAAATAAACCTTAGTGCCTATTAATTGTAGCCTGGCTATGTAATGAATCCCAAGTTGTGGTCTATATTGAACATCTACAGCTTTTTAATAACTAAAGCAGTAGTTCTCCCACTTTTATGTACATCAGAATCATCTGGAGACCTTGTTAAGGCAGATTTCTGGGTCCCATGCCCATAGCTTCTGATTCAGAATTTTCAGACCTGGGATGTACTTCAAGAATCTGCATTTTAACAAGTTTCCAATGCTGCTGGTCCAGAAACAACCCCACTAATAAATGAAGTGGACATTCAACTAATAACAGTAAGTTCCACTACAGGGATGATAGTGTGAGGAGCTCTGCCAACCTGCTGGGAAGTACATAAATATTTATTCTTCAAATATATTAATTGTTACACAAATGTCCTGATTAATGAAGTTGGCTGTTTTGATAAGATGCATTCTAACTTGTAAGTGATTGATGATGGTGGAGATGTGTGTTGACAGACTGACAACTACTAAAAGACACATCTATTGTCTGGAACATAATTTAAAATAACCCACTGGGGAAATGAGACTAATTATATGCCTCTTTGCAATCAGATCTAAAATTATAAAACAAAACAAACAAACGAAAGAAAAAAAGCTTTAACTGAACTATTCACACACAAATCATATCTTGCTTCAATATTTATTTTTATGGCAAAAATAGACTATAATATATTCATTTCACATATATTACATTCATTAAAACTTTTTTGCCCATTAAATGTACACACTTTTACAAACCAATGACAGTTTAGAAGATTTAAGCTCTTCTGATTATACATTTTTACATTATTGATCATCAGACAGCAGCACATAAAATTGCTTTTTAAACTAGAAGATACTAGACAACTATGTATACAACCTGATTTCAAAAAGGTAGAATTCCCAGTGCATTGTTTGAATTATAGGGCAACTTTCTGAGGAAATGTATTTCATAAAAATTTTCTCCAAATTTTTAAGTTTCTTAGGACTATTAAGTCATATTAACTACTGTTGGAATTTTTATTTAAATAGACTTGTTATCTAGATATTCATTTTTAAACTATGCTTTGCTAGATTTACTATGGGTAGGGCTTGGATTGCTTCAGTTTTTAACAAAGAAATATACAACAAATTTATGTTCTGTTGCAGTGTAACTCTTCATCTGAACTAAATAGCGTCATTAGAATTCAAAATATCTCCCTCTTTTAAGCACAACAGAGTGAAACATTAAGGTGTTTTTATAGGAAAATATTTAACATTTGCATGATAAAAACTAAGTGTTTTATATTTTAATGTAAAAAACTACTCGAGAATACAGTAAAAAGCAAAAATATATTCTAATGGCCCAATGCCAATCTTTTGAGTAAGGTTTACTGTGCAACCAAGTTTTTTTAAGGCTTAATATTTATAAAAATATTTTAATTTTTCTCCTCATTTTCAATGTGTTGTTTAGAAATTGAATACACTGATAATTGTGTAATAGCTCAATTCTACAACAAGAAATTAAGCTGCTTACTTTTAATATAGAAATGAAAAAAAATCTAATATGGAGAGTCTAAACTAACAGAAAATCTTCAAAAACATTAAGAATCATCCCTGTACAATAACTACTTCAACTCCTCTATTGGGTCACAAAACCAAACTACGCAAATAAAACCCACTAGAGCACTACTAATCTAAAAGTTGTCACAAATTATAGTATTTTTTCCTTCTGTTTTTTTATTTCACCTTTTTGTTTTGTGGGCTTAAGATTTTGTATTACTTTTAATCTTGTTTTTATTCAATCTGTCTGGAAATAAGTTTGTCACCTCTGGAGAATTATTTACTTTTTATCAGTTTATTTGTTAGACTGAACCAGTGTGGTATTATTCCCGTAAAACTACAAAACCATTAGATCCTTTTAGGACACTTAACTCTAAGATTAAATTGCATTTCAATAAATATTACTATAAAGTAAGTAACAAAAGATTTGCCTCTTTCAATGCTCCATTAATTTCATGTGATTTCTAATAAATTTCTGGAAAAAAATGTTTGGTCAGTCTCAGCATTTATGATAGCAGTCTGACCTGCGATACTTGCACTCTTATGAAAAATGAGTAACTGAACTTATATTTCCCATTTACTTGTTCAGTTTCCCTCAGCTGATAAATGAGCAGGTCGAAGTGCAAAGCCAGTTACCATTAAATCTGTACTAGTCTCATCAACCTACCCCCAAAAATGAGGATCGACAGATTCATGTTCCAGATAACCTAGATAATCCAACCTTCTGAATTTCTTTGGTAGCACAGACCTGCTCCTAAGTGTGAATGCTGTACATCTTTTCTTCACCAAGCTTTTAGAGCGTGAATTTAAACTACATAGGCGCACTTAAAATGTCGGTAGTGACAACCAAAATAAAGTACTGGTCTTTATACACAGTTTAAAAACCCCCTACCAGTTCAGTTTAAAATTGCAGATTTATTACACTGGAATCATGTACTGCTATAGCCAGTATGGGTACACTACATTATAGATTCAAAGCCAAAGCATCTTCGAGATTTTAAATGGTCCTTTTATATGACACACCACAGTCATATTTCATGGAAGGAATAATGATCAAAATATCTACCTAATAAGTAATTTTCAAAAATTTGGAACAGTATGTTAGCCAAACTGTTAGTTCTACAGGTAGTTCAAACAATTACTCCTTTCTTATCACTCATTTATACTTATTTATAATATTAAAGGATAATTTAAAATAAGTATATGGTTACTACCTCTTTCTTAACCCAGCGACATATTGGACAAAGCTCAGATTTACTCTAGTTTTTTAAAACTAAGTATTTTAATTTAAACATTTTTGGAAAAATGATGTGCAGCCAGGCCCTAATCATATACATATGACCTAGAGACACTCTTTACATGGGAATATTTGCCTTGGAACTGCTGCTTCCTCAGCTGGGTGCTGCAGACCTTATACTTCCTTCTTGATCCAGGCCCATCTTCTACTTCCCATTTCAGGCCAGTGACAATCCAAAGGTAGATACGTAAATGGAAACAGGAAAGGTACGGGGAGGTATTGCCAATTCATCCTCCTTCACCCTGCCCCCCCTCACAGGCGGTCTCAGAGGCAGCATCCCTGCTCATCTTCATCATGTATCCCATGCTGTTCCTTACTCTTCATGTGCCACTCAGGTTTCTGAGGCAAATGATGGGACATTAACGTTATGTGGAATTCTTTCACGGAACACTGATCAATCTGACTCCAGTTGCTTGCTGAGGCCCTGTCCCCACTGCCCGGCAGACCCAGAGAGAATGCTTTGTGCTCTCACCAGCAGGGTGCGGTAGGGAGGAAAGCTGCTGTGTATTTTTCTTAGAGTACGGATGACGGGGAGGTGACCACGACTGTCTACCTTTCAGAGCCCCTGTGGGTGAAATAAGCTTTGGGAGGGCAAACCAAGAAAGTTGATACCCACTTATAGCAATCTTTCCCCTTGTAAACAATACTCCCAATAATTTAACATATATCTGACCTTTTAGAGCATTAATTCTTACTTGGGAACTACCTGAACTAAATAGAAAACTATGCCACTTTAACAACCCAAGGACCCCTTCAAATGTGTTCTGAAATCCTCTATCCACCCACCCCTAACACATGCAAACCTTAAACAACCAGACTTTCTGATTTTTCCTCATTTTTTATACGTAATTATAGCTACTTAGGGTAAATGGAGCCCTTATCTCAGGAATTTGAAAAACTCATGTTCTTTCGAGAATTGTTTTCCCAGGCAAATTCCTAAAGTATCTATTCCTCTATTTTTGAAATGTCTATCCCTCAGTTCAAAAAAAGAGTCCCCTCCAATTTAGATTATTTTAATAAACTTTAAACTGGAAAGAGATGGTTTACCTTATTCCACATGAAATCTTGATGGAAAGCAAATTCCCTAAATTTACATCTAAAAGAATTCCTTTAAAATGTCTGATTTTTTAAATGATTTACAATAAACAGTAATTCTTTATATTTTAATACATGTAAAGTTTCATATTATGTATAATATGGACATTTATATTTTCTTAATATTGTGAACATTAACTTATCAACCCATTTGAAGTGATGTCTCTTCTCATGATGAAAGCTTCACAAAAAAGTTGGCCATGCCATGCTGTCATCACTCCGTCCTACACTCCTCCTCTGGGTTTCTGCCTAGACCTTGGTCTTTCTGGGAATTTCTAAGAAAGCACAGCTTCTGTTTTAATCCTGCCAAAATGTTTTAAAGGCTAAATTCTAGGGTTTTCTGAATGTTTCACAGTAGATGTTCCAGAAGAATAGATGTAATAATGATTGCAATTAACATTTCAAATGATACTGTAAAATGAATACTTCCTGTGTTCAAAATTACCAACTAGAGTATTTTATCAAAAGAGTCCACTAATCAGGAAAACTGATGCCGGAGATGCCAACAATGATCAGTGGAAAACACTGGTTTATAACCTACTTTTTGTGAAAATGTATATTTTGGTAATTTTGATATGAAATTAAGAATATCAACGAACTAAAAGACACTAAAATACTGAGGCACTGTGTAAGTTTGGCAGACAGAATATCCTCAACTCAGACATGGTGAGCCTATGGAAACCTCAATGTTCTACAGTTTGCTCTTGAAAATCACATTACTTCAAAGTCTAGTAATGTAGATTTATTTTTATTCAGAAATACTTTCATATTCACTAACTGTTAATTAAAAGTTTAAAAATTCAAAAGGGACACAAAAAATTACATGGGTCTTAGAAGCTATGTCAAACATGCGAGTTTTAAGAGTGACATTTATACAGTGTAATTTAGCCCTCATAAGTAACTTTCTTATAATCAAATTATTACAACAGGAACACAAACATACCATGTATTACTCTTTAGATTTTGTTTTACAGTATGTTCTTGTCAATGGGACACTTCAAAATGTTTAAACCTGACAGAAAAGCATTTTTTAAAAAACGTACCATGGAAGAAAAAAGCATCAGAAACACTCCTGTCCTCTACATGGTGTGGAGATGGGAAATATTACAATAAAAAACTCTTATTCCATTCTCCTGGGGAGCTCTTCCTGAATATTTGCACTTGGGTCTATTGTTCTTTAAACAATTTTAGATTTAAAATCAATTCTTTGTTCCCAAGTGAGAAACATGCCCACTTTCAATATTCATTTTCATTAATATCGTCTGAATTTTCCTCTCAAGTGGTTGGTTTCTGGGTCAGAGTTCGGCAGATACACACACTGTATAAAGGAAATCCTGCCTTACAGCTAACGACACACACTTAGCGGTGACAATAATGAGTTAAACTGCTTTAGGAGTTAACACGGGAATCAGAACTATCCCTAGGATATTGTAATTTGGGGAAATAATCCTGGATTTGACATTTCAGAAGCTCTATGTTTTGGAGATGCATCCTCAAGAAGGAGGAAAGAGATGGCGCCTCAGCTAAACGGACCAGTTCGTCCTTCCTTACCTCCTCAGCTCCCACTGTGACCAGGCCATGCCAGCCTGGCCTGGTCCTGCCCTCTGGGATGGGCCTAAATGGGATCGGGGGGAGCGGAGCTAAAGTTGACCTCAGGTGTGAAGTTAGAGGATTAAGGAGCCAAAGTTCTGGTACATCTTGAACACCACAGTCATCTCTGGGGGCCCCGCAAGTCTGGGCTGCGGTTTTGGGAGATGAGGTAAGACTATTACTAACACTTCCCTTCTTTCAACCAAAAGAAAATAAAGCCTCTTCAAGGCTTCTTTTAATCATAATATAAACCTGATTTGTTAAAAAAAGAAGAGAGGTGCAGGTGGAAGAACTTCAAGGAAACAGAGCGAGTCACTGCCAGTGATGGGCCCTGAATTTCCTGGGGACACCTTCCTCGGGGGGTCAGCCCCCAGACTCTTCCCAAGCCCCCCACTCTCCAACCCAGCATCTCAGTCTGAGTATAGATAACACTGCATTTTTTGTAAAGACAAAGGCAGCTTGCATTTACCATCTTGCATTTACACTGCACTTACTCTTGTCCTAGTCATCCTACATACTCTTATTCCTGATCTCTTCCAAAACACTTTCAATATGTCCGTTGTTGCTGCTTCACCTATAAAGCAACACATATATTAAAAACTCAGATTTATTGTTTTCAACAAAAAAAGTGCTTAAAACCATCTTATGCAACTGTTTTTCACTTCATTTTCAACCAATAAAATCAAACTCATTTGGGTTTATGAATAATACTGAAAAAAAAATAGTGAATCTGATTATTTTCATACGTTTTAAATAATGTGCCTTCATTCCCAACTTTAACTTACATTAACTGACTCATCTCAGTACCTTAATGAGCTGAACTCTTGTTTGGAAAATACAGAAGGTACAAATATATAGAATTTTTAGGATAAAAAATTTTCTGAACATAAAAATGTTTTCTATGTTTCAAAATAACACTTGTAGATTCTTCTTGTAGTTTGGGGTTTGGTAACTACATTGTTAAGTACCCAAGATTTTTGAAAAATAACAAAAGATAATAACATAGTTTTAAATACAAAGTTATATAGGAACTACTCACATCTGTGGATCATCCCCATGGAAAGTTCAGTTTCTTAATAAGAAAATCCCAAATATTTTAGTCATAAAATAAAATTCCATTATAAAAAACTAGTTTAAGATAGAAACCTATACGCCTTAGTGATTGCCAGAATTGCCCAGCGTAGCTTCAGCGAAATAGAGAATTATCTAGAAAATACAATCTCCAAATGTGTGCAAGTACTGCAAATCGGACAGATCGGAGCAGGGCAACGCCCTCAGAACCAAGTCCTTCCTCTTCGGCATCTTTCCCAGGTTAAACCCCCTCTTCAGCCTTGTGCTCTGCATACTTCCTTGCAAGTGCCATCATTCATCCCGTCACTTACATCCTGATGTAGTGTTCCGCGTGCATCGAGTGGAGGAGAGCATGAGTTCGGCAAGCACTTTTTTTTTCCACTGTAAACGCTTCACATGATCGGGTCCCCGTAGGAAGTTGTGGGAGCTTATATGAGCCTTGAGCTTTTCAGGAACTGAATGAGAACTCGGTATACGAACGTGTACTGGCAGAGGGTCTGCACCATCATCATTCTCTGTTGCCTCAGCATGTCCAGCACCCGTGGGATGTCCAGCACCTAGATTCAGAGAAGCAGTGATGAGGGTAACGCACACCCTTGGGGGGGAGCGAGCATCCTAGCAGAAATCTGGCTTCAAGCAGACAGTCTCTTTTCTACCTTAGCATCTTCAACAGAGAATCCCCGAGGACATTTGTTCAGAAAGAGCTGTCAGGTCACTAGGCCCCTCCCTTCCCTGGCCTTGTGCCCAGCCCACCTCTTCCCTCCTCAGCAGAGGAAATAAGCACCTCGTTGTGTTCCAGACAGGCAATCATGATCTCTGACAAAATAACGACGCCAGTCCGTCCCACGCCGGCACTGCAGTGGACCAGTAACGGAGGGTTGGGGCTTTTTGGTTCACTTGTACTATTTGTATGGCGTCGAACAGACTGGATCTCTTCAAGGTATGCTGTGAAATATCAATGAAACAGAAAAATACAAAGGGATTAACGCCTATCAAATTGACAATTTTCAGATCATCTCCACTGATTGAGAAAACTCCAGATACAGAGCACCAGGTGCCAATTAACCAACCCCAACTATTAACTGACAGTGTGATCTTGGGCAAGTCCCTGACTCCTCCTGGTCTTCCGTTTTCTCATCTACAAAATGAAAAGGAGGAGAAACTCTCTAGGAGTCAGTAATGGCATTCTACTCATTACCAAATTATGCTTTAAAACCTCTTCTGTTAAGCCTCCCCTAAACACTTGAAATTTTTATTTTAAAACAAGCCCACAGCTTACATGGGACAACATAAAGGAAATAAAGGAAGTGTTTCAGGAACTTAAGTCTTCCTCTCTGTGGTGGATTTAACAGCTCTGGCAAAGGCCATGCTGGGAATGAAGATACCTACATAAAAATCCCTTGAGGTCCTCTGGACAGCCATGCTCAGGCCAGTCTGTGTACTGGAGATGCCACACCGTCCTCTCCTGTCCCGTGAGAAGGTGCTTCATCTTCAAGCCCGTGGTGGCATAGCAGCCAGAGTCTGTGCGGAACCGGGTGGTGATCTTAAACCTTCCATAGGTGACAGTGTTGTGCCTGGAACCAAGGCGTGGCCAATACCTAAAGCTCTTCTCCCTTCCACCCTCCTGTTAGAGACAAGTGCAGTTAAAACACAAGAGCCAGCAAAGGATGCCCCTCACAGAGAGCATGTCTGAAACTCAGAACTGCAACCTTATCCTGCCCTTTTCTCTAAAAGTCAAGATTACACATGATCAACATTAACTGTTTTTCTGAGGCTGAGAAAATCAATTAAGAGAAATGAGTACTTACCTCTTCTGCTGTCACCATTGCTATAATTGCAATTCCCTGTTCCCACACCATCTGCCAAAAGTCCTGACAGGTATTTTGTAATGGTCCCTGAGTGGCAATATAATCCCATTCAATTCCACTGACAGAGACCTGAAATTAGAAAAGGTTTTAAAAAAAATTAATATTATGTGTATAATACATGTATATACATTTGTTCATGGTAATATGAAAAAAGCAAACTGAAATATTCAGCAGAATAATGAAAGACTTTTATCTTATTCTTTTTCCTTATTAGTGCCATTTCCATTACTGATATCTTTATAAACGTATGCACTATGAATTCACATAATACCTATGTGACCTAGGGCAATTTCCTTAAGCTCTCCAAATCTCAATTTTCATCTATACAATAAAAATATTCCCTACCCTCATGCTGTCAGGATTAAGTGAGCCAATATGTATGGTGCCCTGCACATGATAGGTTCTTAATAAATGATTGTTATTGCTGCTGTTAGGTTCTTCTCATAAAAATAATATCAACGTCATCATATCCCAAATTTCAAACACAATTTTCCCTCGTGAAGTACTACACACACTGGATCAAGTACTAGCAATTAAGTCAAAACCTAAGTTAAACATCAAATTTCTAGGGGAAAAAAGTCTTCCTACCTAAGGAGTTCACCTCTGAACTTCTGAGTCAGGATCACCCTCTATACTAAATTTCCACTTAGGATTTAACCTCTTTGAAAACAGTCTGATATAATAATTACAGGATTTGTAGTCAGGAAATCTGGGTTAAATCTCGGCTCCCCCACTGCTGAGTGACGACCATAACCGCTTTCTGAGTGCCCCGAGTGTAAACCCTGGGCCATGCACCCTTCCACTCATGCCCCCATTTAAGGCTGCAGCCTGAGTCACACCCCCATCCTCCCACTGGGCCCGTGGTGGGTGGCACCAGGCACCACAGCGAACAAGAACCAGGGAGGAAGGATCTGATGGGGAGCATAATGGGGAGAGGTCAGCACTTCCTTATTCAGAGATAAGTACAACGAGGTCCCACACTGCTAAGTGGTCGATCCACGAATTCTGAAGTCAGACTCTTTCCACTGTTCTTCGGGCTGTCTCTGAAGATTCTGAAATACCACCACAGAACCACAATGTTATTCAACCCTCATCCACCCAGTCACGGGAGACTGGCTAAGCTATTCCAAAGAGATGCTCAGTTTTTAAATAACTTATGTCCATGTTTAAAAAGCTTGTGCACAAATTCCCAAAGACCATCAAGGGTACTGGCTTTCACAGGCAGACTGCTGGGCCTCTAGAAAGTCTTAAGTGTGAAACGGCTCTCATCAAACATCACCTGCAAACTAAATAAAATGTGGGAAAGAAGGAAAATAACACCTGCCCATAGACACTTACTCATTCACTCACTATAAGGAAATTTCTTCTTCCCAAAACAACGAACTGACTCTCCAGCCAGCATGGAGAAGACAGAGCATCTGGCTTTTCTCACCTTCCTGTTGTGAATCATCATTTTTTCCATTTTAATGGGTGTAATGTTACCCCAGTTAAGTGGCATTATACTGTTTCCAGGGAAAAAGCAGCACTGCTTAAGAACAAAATGATGTTTAAAAATGATTAAAAGGGGGACCTCCCTGGTGGCGCAGTGGTTAAGAATCCACCTGCCAATGCAGGGGACATGGGTTTGATCCCTGGTCCAGGAAGATCCCATATGCTGCGGAGCAACTAAGCCCATGCGCCACAACTACTGAGCCTGTGCTCTAGAGCCCACGTGCCACAACTACTGTAGCCCGCACGCCTAGAGCCTTTGCTCCGCAACAAGAGAAGCCACCGCAATGAAAAGCCCGCGCACCTCAACGAAGAGTAGCCCCCGCTCGCCGCAACTAGAGAAAAGCCTGCGCGCAGCAACGAGGACCCAACACAGCCAAAAATAAATTAATTAATTTAAAAAAATTGTTCTTATAAAATATTTAATGACTACAAAAGAAAATAAATGATTAAGAGGGACTTCCCTGGTTGTCCAGTGGTAAAGAATCCGCCTTCCAATGCAGGGGACGCGGGCTTGATCCCTGGTCGGGGAACTAAGATCCCACATGCTACAGGGCAACTAAGCCCACGCGCCACAACTACAGAGCCCACACACCCTGGAGCTTGCACGCCACAACTAGAGAAGAGAAAACCCGCACGCCACAACTAGAGAGAAGCCCACGCGCCGCAATGAAGAGCCGGTGCACCACAACAAAAGATCCCGCATGCCTCAACGAAGATCCCTCGTGCCGCAACTAAGACCCGACGTGGCCTAAAAAATAAAAATAAATAAATTAATAAATTTAAAACTGGGAGAATGTTAGAAAGGCTGGAGGCACGGAAGTACTTAAACTTGTAACAATCTTAAAAAAAAAAAATGACTAAGAGGGTATGCAAAGAGTACAGATGGCACCACCATAAGGAAAAGCTTTGGTAAACACCAGACACTTCTTTTACATAAAAATGCATGTAGGTATGTGATAAGGAAAAACTAGCAATTCAGCTGCTCTTGAGAGAATTTATGAGCTATAAAGAGGTCTTCAGATTTAGAAGCACAAAGTTCTCAAGTCAGACAAATGAGTGGTCCCGGAGTCCTGGTAACAATGCTGGGCGCAGAGGGATTCAACACATGGAGGGAGCAAACACTGTGTGTCCAGCCTTGGTGTATGGATTTCCCAACTTACAGTACAGTTGTCCCAACGGTTCAAAACTAGGATGTTTTTAGAAAATAGACATGAATACAATTCTTACCATTCTCGTAATTTAACTGGAAACTTCACATCCTGTGTATCACTCTAAACATTCCCCTCACCTTAATATGTGACGCATTGATGTAACCGGTATTGTTTTCTTTGGTTGGGACCAGTTCCACTCTGGCATCATCATAGGGAAGAACATCTTGGAACCGATTTCTTTCTGCATTTTCAGGGAGTCGTGCTGTTGAGCACTCCCCATCAACTAGCCGTTTTTTAAGAATTCTTTCATATTCTGTGAATACCATTCCTTGTTCTAACCGCTGTTCCAGAATTTTACACTGAAAAATAGAAAGTGAGGAATAATATGAATACAGTCCCATGCCACAGCTGCATTTTGACCGTACACTTGAAATCTCGTTTTCTGCTTCAAGTCCAGTGTTATCAAATATTGAAAATTCTAGATGAAACCAAAGTTAAATTTAACAAGTCATAACAACAAAAGAACAAATGAAATAATCTTATTGGTGAGAAACATGATGCAAAGTTCTGTGTAAACTTGGCCTAAAACAATTCGTTGAATTCATCTTCTCTAAATCTATAGTCAATTATGTGACCCCCTAAGAATGGAAAATTCTCCTGGAGAACAGTAAATCCTAAAGTAGGATAATCAATTCCAACCTCTATGAACAAATGCTTCAATTTTATAATTTATATAAAGAATGGAAAACATTATTGGAAACTATCTCCAGGATCCAAATTAATTTTTGCTTAGCATAATTCATGCCTGTCTAATTTTGATATAATAGAACCTCATAGCAAATACATCTCAGTCACAAAGTTTTGAAAAATTCAGTAACCGTTCACTGTTAAGTTTTTGATGTAATGAAAGCAGTCGATATCTGCTTTCCTTCCTATGTGTACTCATATGCATTTGCACATTTCCTCTAACTTCATGGCCAGAAGAAGGTAAAGAACAGTATTCAGAAACCAACAGACAAAAATCAACATTTAGCCTGAAATTATCTATTAAGACATTAGCTATAAATTTGCCCCAGTTTTGAAGGCCAGATGACAAAATTCCTAACACTCATTTATAATTATCAAATGTGTTAGAAAATTCAGTAAAATCTCAAGAAGGCAGTTCTGCAGCACTGTATCAGCTGTTCCAGGGCAGGCGTGCAGACCCGTGGTCTGGTACGTACCCTCTCATCATTCGTGGCTCTGGCAGGCACCTCCTTTCCTTCATCAGGCAGAGGCAGTCGAGACAGGGAGAGTCCATTTAGGGCAGCCAGTTTGAGAGGACCAATTTTTTTTGCATCTACTCGGCTCTTTTTCATTCCCTACAAAAATATTTATATGTATATATCAAATATACACAAATACAATCGCTTTGAAAAGAGATTTCAATGGACTGAAGACAGTTAACAGAGGGAGGGTTCTCCTAAACCAACAACCACAGGAGAGCTTCCACTCCACACACACACACACACACACACACACACACACACGTTTGTTTCACAAAGATTAGGAGGAAGACATTCCTTTTAAGGCCAAAGCCCTGATAAGTCTTCCAGATATAAGGTTTTGAAATGCAACTGGTTTCAGGGCTCTGTTGTAATGAAAGGTGAGGCTCCAAGCAGACAGCATTCCTTCACAGGACTCCTGAATATCAAACCGTGACACACACAAAAATCAGCTGCAATCCACAAAGAGGGTTTTAAATGTAGTCACCTCATTGCAATAAGCTTTTATACATTTAAAAAAAATACAAATTCGTTCTTTTTCAGTGTCTTCTCTGGCGGCTCTATTGTATTCTACATTCTCTTGCAGACTTGTGTGACCTGGGTTAGCTCACCACACCTCTGGTAAATGCAGTTAGAACCACCACATTTTTAAATGAGGAGAACGTCAGGGCTGAAATCTCCATCGTTATACCAAGAGAGAGTACAAGAGAGGGCATAGACGGAATTCTGTCTCCTAAAAACTGGTGTTTCCTAAAGTTATTATTAAAGCCAATGATTTTGCTCTCTGAGGCGAACGAGCCCAAGATTGCCAAGTCTTCTTCAATAGTCTACACCTCCTTGGAAGCCATAGTAATTATCACGACTGTAGCCCTAATTTGACAGAAATGGTTTTCTCAGTTCTATCTCATAAATGAAATCAGCAGCTCTCTTCTGTCTCATAAATGAAATCAACTTTATTGCAGCTCTGTCAGCCTTGGAGAGAGAGAGGGAGGCTACACAGACTAAAAGGTTCCTGCTTAGGCTAAAATGTCATGATTCTCATGTGTGCAGAAAACAGTGGTGTGCAGAAAGCAGGTAAATGTTTAACAATGGACTTTGTGGCGGGGGAGTGGGAACAGTTCGGATGTGTGAAGCTTGCCAGGTTCCATGGCACAAATACTCGCACCACAGCTAACTTCAATCAGCCAGTGTAACATCAACGGCCTCACAAGAGCCTGAAAACTTAACACTCGGCTCCCACCAGCCAGCAGAGGTGGCTCCAGCACTGCTTGGCCTGAAAATGACTCAAAAGGCCCCAGCACACATGTGCTGGATGATTGGTAAGGTCAGTTCTAAAGCCAGGATTTTTTTTTTTAATTTTTTTAAAAATTAATTTTATTTTATTTTATTTATTTTTGGCTGTGCTGGGTCTTCGTTGCTGCGTGTGGGCTTTTTCTAGTTGCAGCGAGCAGGGGCTACTCTTCGTTGCGGTGCGCCGGCTTCTCATTGTGGTGGCTTCTCTTGTTGCGGAGCACGGGCTGTAGGCACGCGGGCTTCAGTAGCTGTGGCTCGCGGGCTCTAGAGCGCAGGCTCAGTAGCTGTGGCGCACGGGCTTAGCTGCTCCGCAGCATGTGGGATCTTCCCGGACCAGGGCTTGAACCCGTGTCCCCTGCATTGGCAGGCGGATTCCTAACCACTGCACCACCAGGGAAGCCCTAAAGCCAGTATTTGAAGAAAGGGGTTTATAGTCAAAACTCACTTCAAATACCCCTTACTTAGCCCTCAGACTACAAGAGCATGGTTTTAAATGCACAACCCGTACAGTGATTTCTCATGTCAGAACCACCACATAAGACTAAGGGTGAAACAAAAACTCTTTATGTAGATGCACAAGCACTCCAACCAGTCTACCTTTTCCAGATAGCAATCAAGTCGCCATAGGTGGAGATGGGTGGAGAATTCTAAAATGTTCCTGCTTATCTGCAATTTATTTCACTGTTTTTAATACTAAATCTCTAGAACCATAATTCACACTAGTATATTCGCTCGTTGTAACAATTAAAATGGCCACCCTGAGTTACTATGAAGGGGGTCAGAGGATTAGCAGGGGGTTGGACTCTTCAGCTCCTGGGAAGCCAGTAAGTTAAATGTATGATGCCACCTCACAGTAATAAGTTAAACTTGACTGAGCATTTTCCCCCAACAACTCTCTGGGGTCATCTCAGTTACAAATGAAAAAATGGGAGTTAGAGAGATTAAGTTGTTTGCCCAATGTCACACAGCTGCCTCTTTATACATGGCAAATAGGGTCAACACAATAAAAACCGTGCATTAAAATCAGTTATGCTGCATCATAGAATTTAGAAAGCACTTTTCATGCCTAACCCTATGTGGGACCTAACACAACGCCACAGCAGACAGAGGAGGGGTGACCGTCCTATGTTACGGATGGAGAAGCTGAGGCTCTGGTGTGTGAAGCGTCCGGTCCACTGGGCAGAGAACTAATGAATGGCAGGATCTAGACTCAGACCCAAGTTTTCCACTCTTAGGTCCTGTACCTTTTCCCGGGCCACAGCTGCCATTCACATTCCTTAAGTAAGGAGATCCCTTATGCGAAAAGAAGGGGTGAAAAAGGATAATCCAATCACATAATCTCACTAATACTATAGGTCTAAAAGTCAATAAGGGGGAAATTTTGTATTTTTAGAGAACCAAACCGATAAAAGTCCTCAGATTTAGCAGAATTTGCTGGGCCATTCAAAACTACAGGGACAATAGGCTTGAATACTGGACTCTACTCAAAACAAGTATCATTTGGGGAAAGACTCAGGTCACACATAAAAACTACGTTCGTGATGTAATCAGTGAAGAGTGTCAACTATGAGAGGGCCCCGTCCAGCTGGCTCAGGGCTCAGGCAGAGTTACTTCGGGAGACACGTCCACACTCTGTCCTGCCCTGAATCACTGATTGTGAGCCCATGCCCTCCGCTTCAGCCGACCTGAGACATTGGCCTTTACTGTCAGACAGAGGAGTAAGAATGTACTCCCAAGAAAAATTAAAAATAAACTTACAATTCAAACCCATTAAAAGAAAACACGTTTAAATTCACGGCACTACTGTAAGTAGTTTGAGTCTATGTATGCTGATCTATTTCATAACCACTATAATATTGTGTGAACTTTCCTCCTGCTTATGAAGATGTCTGTAGCATCTTAGAAGATCTAATAATACACTAGGGCAGAACCACATTTGTGACGCGCCCTCAGGTCTGAATATGCCCACCAGCAAAAATGGGGGGAGGAGTCCCTAGCTGCCAGGACACTGGGAGCAACTGGGAGACAGAATGCATAGGCTAATTAATCACTTTCACTTGGCAGGAGCGCAGGGCACAGGGAATGGAGGCCTGGGCAAGGAAGCCAGATGACTCAGCGTGGATACGCTGACGTGACCACGCCACAGATGCCTGGGCAAAGCTGAGGAACTCAGACTTAAAAGGTTTCAGAGGAAAGACAGAGAACAGCAAAGCTTAGACAAGCAATTATCACTTAATAAAATATACAATATACTTCGATGCAGAACAACGTAGAAGATAGGAGAACCGGTTGCAGAGATAAATATGGGTTTAAAATTTCAGTGTGGTCACTCACTAGCTGTGTGACCTTGGGAAAGTTACTTAATATCTCAGAGTCTATTTTCTCATCTGTAGAAACAATAGGCCTGTTGTAAACTGGACATGGTAAAGCAGATGGCCTGCTCAGCACACGGTAAATGCTCTGGGAATGGCAGCTAGAGATGATGTTATGCTCTTTTATATTTTGCCTCAAGTAGATAAAAAGTGCTTAAACCACGGTTATTTATCATGCTGAATACTAAGGAGCTGCATTTTCTACAAGGGACCTTCCTTGGGTTCTCAGTTCACTCAATCTCTCTTTTAAAGAGACCTGGAGGTGGGAATGTAAATTGGTGCAGCCACTATGGAGAACAGTATGGAGGGTCCTTAAAAAACTAAAAATAGAACTACCATATGACCCAGCAATCCCACTACTGGGCATATACCCTGAGAAAACCATAATTCAAAGAGTCATGTACCACAATGTTCACTGGAGCACTATTTACAACTGCCAGGACATGCAAGCGACCTAAATGTCCATCGACAGATGAACGGATAAAGAAGATGTGGCACATATATACAATGGAATATTACTCAGCCATAAAAAGGAACAAAATTGAATTATTTGTAATGAGATGGATGGACCTAGAGTCTGTCATACAGAGTGAAGTAAGTCAGAAAGAGAAAAACAAATGCCGTATGCTAACGCACATATATGGAAACTAAAAAAATGGTACTGATGAACTTAGTGGCAGGGCAGGAATAAAGACGCAGACGTAGAGAACAGACTTGAGGACATGGGGCGGGGGGGGGGGGGCGGGAAGGGGAAGCTGGGACGAAGTGAGAGAGTAGCATTGACATATATACACTACCAAATGTCACATGGATGGCTAGTGGGAAGCTGCTGCATAGCGCAGGGAGATCAGCTCGGTGCTTTGTGACCACCTAGAGGGGTGGGATAGGGAGGGTGGGAGGGAGGTTCAAGAGGGAGGAGATATGGGGAATATGTATACTTACAGCTGATTCACTTTGTTGTACAACAGAAACTAACACAACATTGTTAAGCAATTATACTCCAATAAAGATGTGAAGAATAAATAAAGAGACCTGGAGCTCTTGGGTTTTTTGTCTTGACAAAGTGCCACCTTCCCAGCTCCAGAATCACCCTCCAGCCCTCAGAGATCACAGCCCAGCAGTTCGAGCTGTACCCACACGGACTGCAACGTAAGGAATACATTAGGGACACTTCGGGGGATGCTACCCTCAGACCCCAAACAAGCAAACTGAACAAGAGTAGCCCTGGACCCTGCATCACAGCGGGGTATTTTTACGGGTGGCTAACAAAGCAATCTTGGCTAAAGTCATGAAACCTTTACTTCCTTTTCCGTCACACTGCATTACTAAAACTTCCCATTCATTCTTTCTCTTCCATTCCACAGAGTCTCCTACATTTACCTTTCCCTCCACCTATTATCTCCAGCAAAACCACGAAAATTCCAATCCCTCCCCGTTATTTCCATAGATAATCAAACTCAAAGTATTACAAAATAAGACAAAAACTGGGTAAAATATGTGTTGGCTGGGGGGGGGGTGGTTTGAAACAACTTAAAAGGAAAAAAGCTGAAAAACATCAGAAGTAATGAGTGAAAGAAAAGATGGATAGAGGGCAGAAGGTGTTGAGAAAAGTCAAGTGTACAGGGCACCGTGCTGGGTTGGGTGAGCCCCCCCATCCCCCCACCCCGTGCACACTGAATGGCTCACCCCTAACGGCGGAAGCCCTTCCACGACGTTCTTCTTTCCGGAGAGGAGATCTGACACCGGCCTCTTCTTCAGAGAGTCCCTCCTGGAGCGGTACCTCCCCGACGTGGTGAGGTCGGACTCGGACATGGAGGGCGTCAGCAGCCCGTCCCTCTTGGGCCGCGGGCCTTCCCCGGGCGTGGGCACGGGGCTGCCGTCCCTCCCCTTCCTCTCGGCCTCAGTGACGTGGGCCTTGGGCTCAAGGATGTGCAAGGGGCCGGCGGCCGGGGGGCCGGGCGTGTGGGGGCCGCTCAGCGGGGCTTCCTGGGAGTAGCTGCCCCGGGGCTCCCGCGCCCGGGGAGAGGGCTGCGCCCGCGCCCCGCGCTCCTCCTCCAAGTCCTCCTCCTCCTCCTCGCTGCTGTGTATCAGCATGGTGGCGTCTGAAAGAGACTTTTTGTGACCGTATCTCAGGCTCTCCTGCTCGTCCTCCTCTTCTCGCTTTGTCCTTTCCGTGACGACGTTTGGCTGGGAGCCGGCGGAGACGGCCCGCGGAGCCACGTCCGCTGCCGACGCCGACATGGTCCTCTCCTTGAGCCGCAGGCCCTCAAAGCCGTGGGTCAGCCCGGCGATCTCAATGCTGTTCCTCTTCTGGAGCTGGGCGTGCCGGGCCGAGGTCAGGGGCTCGCTGACCTCCTGCAGGGAATGCGCCACCGGCAAGCTGTCCTCCTGGAACGTCTGGACCGAGTGATGGACCCGCCGGGTGATGAGATCGGGGTTGCTGCTGCTGATGTAGAGGTGGCGGGACAGGTCAGGGGTGCTGTTGGCGGGCCTGGGGTACGGGTAGGGGGGCGGCGGGCGGTACACCTGCGTCCTCATGATGTTGGGGGCTGGGTAGTCCCGGGCCTGGAGCTGCACGTTGGTCAGTTCGGGCACGCTGACGGCACCCACCACCGGCCGCCTCTCTGTGGGGTACGGGTAAGGGGCCTGGCTGTGGAAGCTGTAATTCAGGTTGAACGGGTAGTGGGCAGACGGGGGGGAGCTGAAGTGCGCGTGCTCCCGGATCTCGGGCTGGCTGTAGACCAGCGCATCGGGCCTGCTGTACGCGTACGAGCTGCCGATGTTGAGGTTTCTCAGCGAGCGGCTCTGCCTCTCGGCGGGCGCCAGGCCTCTGTGGAGCTGCTTCATCACCGTCTCATAGTCGGGGGTCGGGCGGTAGGACGGGGGGATCAGGGCACTGTGCCGGTGCGACGGGACGTAGTCAGGCCTCATGATGTCACTCCCGGTGATGCTCGGGTTCGAGGACATGGGTGAGGGCTGCAAGTAGGGCTGGGGGTTATTTAAGGAGCTGGTGCTGTGTGCACTGTAGACACTGCCGTTGCGGAGGCGACCACTCAGGTCAATCTGGGCTCGATCCAAACTCGTCTGAGAGTGACAGTAGTATCCATTCTGGTTGGTCACAAACAGGTTATCTGGGGGGAAAAACAAAACATTTAAAATGCATATTTTAAAATGAGATTTTCTAAATGTACAAAAGTAGATCAATGACTCTAGACAAATACTGAGACAGGCCCCGAACGCTGAGGACGTTCTCAGCGTACCTTATGAAACTCCACCCTGAAGTGACCTGGCTCTAGCCACAAGTCTGAGTGGCCCTGGACAGGGGGTTTCTGGGAGCCTCGCCTCCTCACCTAGAGAATGGGGATGGCTCTGCCTACTCTGTGGGTGGTACTCAGGACTTGACACCCAATAAGGAGCAGCCAAATCCAAGTCCAATATTAAGAGTACAACTGTAGGGGCTTCCCTGGTGGCGCAGTGGTTGAGAATCTGCCTGCTAATGCAGGGGACACGGGTTCGAGCCCTGGTCTGGGAGGATCCCACATGCCGCGGAGCAACTAGGCCCGTGAGCCACAACTACTGAGCCTGCGCGTCTGGAGCCTGTGCTCCACAACAGGCGAGGCCACAATAGTGAGAGGCCCGCGCACCGCGATGAAGAGTGGCCCCCGCTTGCCGCAACTAGAGAAAGCCCTAGCACAGAAACGAAGACCCAAAATAGCAATCAATCAATCTTTAAAAAAAAAAAAGAGTACAACTGTACCACAAAACATTGTTTTTTTCTGAAAATCAAAAACATGTTTTACTAGAGACACAAAGCAGACTTTCTGGAACTCTGGGGAACTGCAGGCAGAGATACTGTTCAAGGCTTTGGGTCTCTGACTCTGCTTTCTCCCCTCACTGGAGATGTGGCCTTGATGATGCTGAGCTAGTTCAAGCACCAACTGCCTGTAAACAGTTCCTTAAATGAAACTCTAGGTGGGCTGTATAGATTCTTCCACAGTGAAGACAAAAGGGCAGTAGTTCAGCAGGATCTGAGCCTCTGCAGGTCCAACAGTGTCACCAGTAGCTGTATACCTCACTAGGGGCCAGAAGCCAAGAAGACCCTTGCTAAGACAGCCACACCTGCCCCCTGCTCCAGCCCCCATGCTTCAGTAAGACTGGGGTCCAAGCTAGCAGAATCTAGCTTGGCTGTGTGTGCACCTGTTTGGGGCTGGTAGGAGGCATGTTTCTTCAGTCCAATCTGTAGTTCACCTGGAAAACTAATGAGGGTGATTTCTAACCCTTCAACAGAAAGACCATCAGAGAACAGTTGCCATCGAAAAGCATTCTTTTTTCGATTCAAAAGCCTCTTGGCGGTTTAAGTGCCAAATGATTATCAAAGTGAAATGATTATCAAAGTGAACATGCCACAGTCTCGTGTGTGGCACATACAGCCACAAAGGAATGGGCCTCAAACGCACCCGTTTCTTCCTGTGGACACACAATGCTTCCTTGTTCCTGTCCATTTCCCGTATCTGGAACACTCTGCAATCTGCGTCTATGGAGTCCCCTCTACTCACTGCTGTCACAGCTCAAGCCTCATTCAAGCCCGTCTAGACTAGCACAATACCCACCGACCCGGCCTCCCCATCTCCAGGCTCCTCTGGGTACCCCACGAACCATTCATTTATGAGTCTGTATGTGTAAAAGACTATGCTAAGAACTAACGGGGGGAAAATGACTGGAATCCAGATAAATATAAAGGGAAAGGTGTGTACAAAAATCACCAGAATCCAAGGAAGAAGCGTGACAATTAAAGGAGACAAGCGTTACAGGAGTCTGGAGGAGGGAAGGATCGCTTCCAGCTTGGGCCAGGCTGATGGGACAGGGAGGAGAAGACCAAGAACAACCTCCCAGGGGATACAGCCCTCAAGGGGCCTTGGGGTATGTGGGTGGGGTTTCATCAGTAGCCAGGCTCTCTACCTCTGAGTGCGCGCGGATCACTCGGATCCCTCCTCCTCACCTCTGGAGGGCAGGCACAGCCACGTGACGAGTGACAGTCAAGGGAAAGTGAGCAGAGGGTACAGAAGCAATCTCCACGCTCCCCTCTCCTTGCCCAACCGTGCCCAACATTCCAGATGGAAAGGGACCCCGGCCCGAGTCCCTGGGGCAGGCTGACGTGGAGCAGAGCCCGCCTGCCAGGGCACGATGGACGGGGCACCTGAGAAAGAAGTAAGCTTTCCCGTGTAAGCCACTAAGAGCTCAGAATTTGTTCCCACACCGCAGCCTAGCCCGTCCTGACTGGGCGGAGGCACGTGGGCAGGAGGGTGCGTGGGATAAGGACCCTCGCGGGTGACAGAGCAGGGCGGGCAAAGCCGGGAGACGAGGCATGGAGGGCGTGCTTGGGCTGGCTGGAGTACCAGGTAGCCGGAGAGGGTACAGAACAGTGGGGAATAAGACTGGAAGAGCAGCATGAAGAAACATCACAGAGAACGCTGAACACTAGACAAAGGAACGATCGTCAGGGAGATGGGATAAGATGAGGCTGGCTGCTGAGTGTCAGATGAACCAGGGAAAGTGGGGACTGAAGACTGAAGATATCAGCTCCTACGATGCAATAACTAATGAGACGTTTAAAAAAAAGAACTGGATTGGCAGGAGCAGGGGGACAGGGCGAAGGGGGCGAAGGGGGCTAAGGGGATACGGAAGAGATGCTACATGAAGTTAATCAGAGGCAACAGGATCTGCAACTGTCTGGGTACTGAAGGCAAAAAGAGAAGAGAAAAAGTACATGCAGTTTGGAATCCAAGTAACCAGGAGGGTGACTTCATCGTAAAGAAGTAAGGAACTTGGGCAAAGGGACTTGTGGAGTAGAGTGATGGGCTCAGATGCAGGATGTCAGTCTTCAGCAAGCTGTAATGGTGGATAATATTCACCGAGTGCTTCCCACTCAGCCAGGTAGCCCGCTGAGGGCTCACATGCAGTAGCTCCCTTCACTGCCCCAACAGCTGTCAGACAGATGAAATGTGGGGCTGGAGCATAGCAGTGATGACGGGGTGGGAAACACAGACAGTCATCCTCGCTGAAACCCGAACCACGGATGAAACGAGGCCGCTGCGGAAGCCTGCGGAGGGAGAGGAGGCCCTGGGCAGACTTTCAGAGCAGTGAACGCCGATGGTACAGGAGGGAGGACCCAGAGCAGGGAAGAGAGGTTTGTCAAGAGGCTAGACTGCTGGAATCGGATGGGAAGGAGAATGTGCGGGGCTCTGGGGACCTGTGAGAGGGCAGCTTGAACAGAGTAGCAAAGGTAGGAGGAGTAACGGGGTGACCAGTAGGCAGAAGGAGCACACAGGTGTTACTCTCAGAAGTGGGGTGAAAAATGAAAGAAAAAAATAATTCAAACTGCAGCTTGGAGAGAGAAGAGAGGAAAAATAGTAGGATGCTTGCAGATGGAGGAAAAGGGATGAACAGCAAGGAAACACTAACAGTGCAGAGAGAAGAGCCTTTTCCCGGAAGTGGGTGGGAGCTGGGGTCACAAAACCAATGGAGGGCAGCATGCAAGGAGGAGAAGACCGTGAAGAAGGTGAAAACATCCTGAGGGGGACACTCTGGGAACCCAGAGCCCAATCCATCCCCTCCCACCCACCCGTCGCACTGCACAGAAAGTCTCATCTTACACACAAGGCCTGGCACCAACAATGCGTCACCACCCACCTTCTGGTCCCTTCACACACCATGTTCTACCAGTTCCCTGTGGGACTGAGTCCAGACACCCTCTTCCTTGTTTGTGCCAATGCATTCACTATCCACCCCCCCCCTCACAAAACCAGGAGCAGCAATCCCAACCAGGAACCCGCCTCTCTCTACATATGGAAATCTACCCATCTTTCGAGGTCCAAAAAGCCTTTCTCAGTCTCTCCAACATGATGAGCAATTACTCGCCCTCTCTCATCACAACAATCGTGTTCTCTTTGTATTTAAGTTATTTGTGTACTTGTCTTATCCTCCACTATTAGATTCCAAGCTTCTTAAGATATGGAATTACTTCTCTGCATAAATCTCCTCGGCCTTTATAGTAGAGCCCTGTAGACACAGTCTGTAAAATGAATGCTGGAGATTTAGCTTCGGAGGCGCTGTTTAAATACAGCTCCCTATGCTCATCATGTGAAAGATAAACATAAACAGATAAAAATAAAATGTTTAATACTTTACAATGGGAAGGTCTCAGGCAGGAAAAAACAAAATGAGCTTGGGACATCCCAGGCTGGAAAGCAAGGAAGCACTCAAAGGCTACTGGGGGTGTGTTAACAGGACATGGGAGACACCTCGAAGGAGTGCCCGTGGGCCAAATTTGGGACCAAATTTGAGCATCAAAATTTGATATTGAATCTTTTCCACCCATTTCCAAAAAACTGACTATAATGGCAGCTTCTTCTATGAATCCAGGTTGGCTATAATCATGACAACAATTTTGGATGTAACTTCAGCCAAAAACTATCCTGGCTGCAAGATCTCCAAGTCCTCATTAATTTATTCATAATAATTTTGTAAGGCATTTCAGAAATAGTGTACTTTACCTTGGGAAGAAGTGTATGGTTCTGTATAATGTCCATTATAATGCAGCTGGGGTGGGGGAGGCATCACATAGGGCTGGGGTTTAGGCTAAGAAATGGAAAATTGGAAACAGCATTAAAACACATTGCCTATGTAACATGTGTAAAGTAATTTTTTGCTGGCTTCTTTCTCTCCATTAAAAACTTCTAAAGCAGCCAAACATATTATATATGAAAAATAAATATGAAGACCCTATAGCTCTTACCATATCTATCATTTTCAGTGTTTCATTTTCAGTGTATCATTTCAGTGTTTCATTTTCAGTGCCAGAATGGCAATGCTAAACTGTATGCGCTGATATCAGACATCAGACAGCACAAGAAAACAAGCTGTATCCAAAAAGTTAAGAGCAAGAAGGAATAGACAAAAATTTCCTGAATTCTTATATAAACAATTGAACATGATAAGCTTATATGTAGTATATTTAATCTTATTAGGCAAAATCATCTAGTATTTTAAATATCTACTGATTACGCTTGGCTAATAGTCAAAATTTTTAATATGAGGTTGGACCTAATATTTAAATATGTATAATATAATAAATATTATATATATTATATAAATATTAGGCTTAAGCTATGGAAAATCACCATTTCTTTGGTCAAATATCAGCACACTTTTGTGGTTCAAACTAAAAATTAACACTGCTAAAAGCATATTTTATTAAGGAAGATGACATCACTAAAAGAAAAAGAGCAATTGTATTTTTCCTTCTTTCTTACCAGAGACATCCTCGAAGAAGACCTCCTCCTAATTGGGTTCACTATGACGGTCTGAGTTTGCCTGTAAAATAAGACATGTCTTTGAGAAGAGCATATATATATATATACACTCATATACACATAACCTTCATAATTCTACCAAAATAAGTTAATAAGAAGGTAAAACGATAAATCTTCTAAAGCAAAAGAGACAAACTAATCCAATCATAAATTAGAGAAAAGAAAGGAGATTTTCTGTCCTTACCTGGGGCCTCGGCCCTTTCCTGATGCCCAGATCCCTCTGACCACACTCCAGGGTTTGAGCCTCATGGGGCTTCAGTCACCTGGACTACCAGAGGGATGGGCAGGAGTAACTTTCCCTGGTCCATTTGGGTGGAACCTCTGGAGTGATCAGAAGCAGAGGGGAAAACAGGCCACGCCAGAGGGCCGCAAACTCATCCCAAGGGAAGCAAGATTCAGTGCAAATGCATCTCTCCTGTAGGCCTGGCTCAGCACTGACCACCTCCATGAAGAGATAAGGTTATAACTTTGGAAACTTAAGAATCTATATTTCCTCTAAGGAACTAAGATAGGGAAAGCAAAACAGTAGGAAAATTGGTTTGGTGGGCCTGTGATAAATCCATTCACCTTTCTTAGCAAGAAACTTCTCTCTGGTTTTAAGTGTACTTTTTAAAAAGGAATGAGAATATTCAGGAGTGCCGACTAATATTTATCAGATAATCTGAGATTTTAAGATATTCACAGCAAGCTCCATCTTTGAATAAACGTAGCTCACAAACAAGAGACAGAAAAGTCCTTTGGTAATTCAATCTTTTTAAAACAGAGGTAGACATTTTTTTGTTTTGTTCTTATGTGTGGTCAGTTATATTGCAAATACGATCTAGGAACCTAAACACATAGGATTCTTGGCTTTGTTGATGATGTAATTTTGTCAAAGCACTTTTTGAAAAACCTTTGACCATTTGTTCCTAGCTCATGAGCTTATGTGACACATAATTACTGATTACAGAAATATTTTGTGGGGCTTCCCTGGTGGCGCAGTGGTTGAGAATCTGCCTGCCAATGCAGGGGACACGGGTTCGAGCCCTGGTCTGGGAAGATCCCACATGCCGCGGAGCAACTGGGCCCGTGAGCCACAATTACTGAGCCTGCGCGTCTGGAGCCTGTGCCCCGCAACAAGAGAGGCCGCGACAGTGAAAGGCCCGCGCACCGTGATGAAGAGTGGCCCCCGCTTGCCGCAGCTAGAGAAAGCCCTCGCACAGAAACGAAGACCCAACACAGCCATAAATAAATAAATAAATAAATAAAAATTAAAAAAATAAATAAATAAAATTAAATTAAATTACCTGTCAGTTTAAAAATTGAAAATATAACAGATTTAAAAAAAAATATTTTGTGACCCTTGGTTATAGTGTTCTAAGGACTAATTACTAGAAAATCCACAAAGTAAACACTAGCTCCATTTAATCAGTAAATTTACCATAATATCAAGCCTCATGTCTCATAAATTAACATTATTCTTAGCACTCTAACAACTAATTTCCTATATTCAAACCCTAAATATTAGCTAACTTTTACAAGATTTTTGAGATTTAAAAAAATTTACTGATTATTAGGAGCTTATCAAGTAGCTACAGTTGCTTTTTTTTTTTTTTAAATAATTATTTTATTTATTTTTATTTTTGGCTGTGTTGGGTTTTCGTTTCTGTGCGGGGGCTTTCTCTAGTTGTGGCTAGCGGGGGCCACTATTCATCGCGGTGCGCGGGCCTCTCACTATCGCGGCCTCTCTTGTTGCGGAGCACAGGCTCCAGACGCGCAGGCTCAGCAGCTGTGGCTCACGGGCCTAGTTGCTCCGCGGCATGTGGGATCTTCCCAGACCAGGGCTCGAACCCGTGTCCCCTGCATTGTCAGGCGGATTCTCAACCACTGCGCCACCAGGGAAGCCCTACAGTTGCTTTTAAGAGTTGACTTTTTTTGATTAAATGCTTTCTTTAATAATATCCTTCTATTATCGCTGGAAAGTATTAAGATTGTTGATGAAGAATAGATGTCTTGGAAAAAAAAAAAAGAATAGATGTCTCGTTCCCAAAGGATGTTCCCCATTCTGCCAGTAATTATTACTTAACAATAATAAAATGGATCTTAATTCCATTAGACTGCAAAAATACCTGCATCAATTGGTAAAGCATTATATATTAGTAAAGGAGGAGGCCTCCTTAGTGGAACAAGTCAGGAGGGTGTGTCTGGGCCTTTTTTTTTTTTTTTTTAAGCACTCCTTAACTGCACATTAATATATTCTTAAAATTCGTGTCCAGAATTTGAAGACACTGCATTTTGTAGCCTTGAAATTTTCTTTCCCTTTATTCTCCATTGTTAGGACTAGGTTTAGGCCAACTGGGTCCTTTGAAGTTTATATTTAGTCCAGAGACTCAGTAAACTGACCAAACTTTTAAAGTACTATAAATTCAAAATTCAGAGATGGGGAGAAAGGTTGCTGATAGAAACCTCCAACACCATGTCCAGGATTGCCCAGCGGGAACAAGAATAAACTTAAGCGTGTTAAACCCAAAATCCAAGGGTGCAGAGCTTAGCAGCACAGGCGGCAACTCCCACACTCGGGATCTATTTTGGCACCTTGCTGGCGGCACCCAGGATGGAGGCGACACTGCCCCCTGGAGAGGCCACTTCTGCTGAACACAAACTAGTACGTGTTCCGTCTGCCAAACTGTTTGACGCAGGCAGCCGCGCCATCAGTTCTAATAGTCTAACCTCCTCTTTCTTCCTGCCAATATTCTTATAAAGGCAGTTTGCTCTGAGATCAGCTATCCTAAACTTAGTACACAAGAGAAAATGGTGTAACTGTTGGTTGTGTTTTGGGGCAGTTACGATGCTGATGGGTACTGCTAAAAATGAGGCAGCTGAAGAACTTAGGAAAAAAAAAAAAGAAAACCACTGGAATGCGTGTACTGGAGATGACAAAATAAGAAAAGGCTGCTAGCCCAAGTAAAACAAATGATACTACTTACTGAAAACAGGGCTAAAAGCTATATCTGATTACCTCATGGGATCCTAACACCAACCCCATAAACGAGGCCAGTTATTATCCTGATTTTACAGATGCGGAAACTGATCCTTAGATTAAGTAAATTGCTCCTGGCCATGTGGCAAATAAGCAGAACTGGCACTTGAACCAGGCAGGTCTGTCAGACTCCTGAGCACATGCCCCTAACAGCTGACTATCTGTCTCACCCCCTCCCAACCTCAACAGATTCATAGGCTCCATGGAGGCAAACGACACACCATGGTACCACTGGTGCCTGGCACACAAGGAAGGTGCCAAATGTTTGTTGAATAAATGAATGAAATAGTGAGTGAGGACTGAAGTTGATGCTCATGGCTAAGCATTTACAGTTGAGCTGTAAAGGCTGTGAATTGCTAAGAGTCGTCCGACTTTCGCTTTGTGAGCCTCCTTTCTTTTTTTTTTTAATTTTATTTATTTATTTATTTATTTATTTTTGGCTGTGTTGGGTCTTCGTTTCTGTGCGAGGGCTTTCTCTCGTTGTGGCAAGTGGGGGGCCACTCTTCATCGCGGTGCGCGGGCCTCTCACTATCGCGGCCTCTCTTGTTGCGGAGCACAGGCTCCAGACGCGCAGGCTCAGTAGTTGTGGCTCACGGGCCTAGCTGCTCCGCGGCATGTGGGATCGTCCCAGACCAGGGCTCGAACCCGTGTCCCCTGCATTAGCAGGCAGATTCTCAACCACTGTGCCACCAGGGAAGCCCGAGCTTCCTTTCTTATACATTTCTAGCTAGTGCAGAGGAGTGAGCTTTGGATGAACAAAAAATATGTTGGATGGTGGAAATACCTAGAAAATGTTGATCTCAATGACTTTCATTTAATGGGATAGGGGTTACTCTCTTCTGCCAAGCCTCTCGCAGTCTCTTCAAACCCTGCAGTAGGCCTCGAAGAAGTGGGGCAACCCCATCCCCTTCCAGTCAATCTCTTGATCACAAAAGTCTCCAGGACAGAGACCAGCTGCTGTATTCACCCACATTTAGTTTATACCTAAACTGCAGGGAACACAGACCAACCCTCTGACAAGGCTCAGCAAGCAGCCCACTGGTGACAGAAATCCAACTCCCCCATCTAGAGAAAGTCTGTGGAAACTTCTACCACTTGGCTTTGCAGGTTGGGGGATACCAACCTCCCCTTCCCCCGCTCCCCCCAGAGAGGAGAGAGAAAAGCCTCCCATACTAAGACCCCTCTCAAGAGTCCTTTTCCCTTCCAGGCTCTTCTCATATAAATTCAGGAGGTCCAGTTCTGGGGCTTGGGGTGGGGAAGAGGGGGAGAGAAGTCATTTCACCTAAGAGATTGACATTACCTCATTTAATTCCTATTCCAACCCTAAAGAAATGTTAAGTAAAAGCCCCATTTTCCCCATTTTATAAATTAAAAAGCAAAGAGATCGTTGTTATCTAGCATTTTTAAGGCTTGGGTGACATAAAAAAGATGATTCTGTTACCTAAAGTACTTTGAAAGTGAAGAGAGAGAGCAAGACTGAAGATGGATCACGCCATTCTATAAATTCTAAAATAGAGTCACCTAGGTCAAGGTTAGAGGACTCACATAAGGCCATCCCAAGCACCATTAGACAATGTATCAGGACTGAGGAGCGGGGAAGGGGACACTCAGGAGCAAAGTCCTCCTTTCTACGCAAGCAGAGTCCATCTCCTGAGCCACTGGTCGCCCCAGCCTGAACCTGATGTCCAGAATTCACTGCCCAGTTCCAGGCCTGCTGCGGTTTCGTTAAACGCCCATCTGGACCATGAGAACGAGTCTATCAGTACTTCAGAATCGTTATCACTTTAAATGTGACTAAGCACGGTCTGGATTGAGAGCCTTAAAAGAAACGACCATAAAATTTAAAGTTATTGGACTTCCCTGGTGGTGCAGTGGTTAAGAATCCGACTGCCAATGCAGGGGACACGGGTTCGAGCCCTGGTCCGGGAAGATCCCACATGCCACGGAGCAACTAAGCTCGTGCGCCACAACTACTGAGCCCGCGTGCCGTAACTACTGAAGCCCGCGTGCCTAGAGTCCGTGCTCTGCGACAAGAGAAGCCACCACAATAAAAAGCCACGCACCGTAACAAAGAGTAGCCCCGGCTCTCCGCAATTAGAGAAAGCCTGTGCGCAGCAACGAAGACCCAACGCAGCCAAAAAAAGAAAAAAAAAAAAAGGCGGCTTCAGCAGTATTCCAGATGAGAACTATGGCAGCCAGCACTAAGTCATCAGCTGAAAGAGTTGTATAAATGGTCAGATTTAGATACGTTTTGAAGGCAGAATTTGCAGAGCGTACTGACAAAGTGGATGTGGGATGAAAGAGAAACAGGAATTAAGTGGGACTTCTAGGTTTGGGGCCTGAGTGACTATGGTGTGCCGCCACCTGTCAAAATGGGGGACAGTAGGGAGAAGCAGACTCTGGGGCAGGAAGAGGAGCAAATCGAGCGCTTGGTTTTAGGCGTATCAAATTTGAGAAGCCTGTTAGGCACCCAAGTAGAGATGTCAGTAGGGTGTGCAAGTCAAGTGCTCAGGGGCAAGACAGGACTAGAAATGAAGTCGGGTGCACTTTAGTATATAGATGCTGCTTTGAAGCCTGGGTCAAGCCAAATCCCCTAGAGGACGAGTGTAGATGAGAAGATGGCCAAGGATTACACCAGCAAAGCCGACTGAGAAGAAATAGGCTTAGAAAGAGAAGAAGCAGGAGAGGGTGGGGTCCCGGCAGCCAAGGAAGAGCAGGGTGCAGGGGGGAAGGGATGAGCAGAGGTGCGGTGCTGCCCAGGAGTCAAGTGCAAGAACTCCTGAAATGACCACTGGGTGAAGGTCACTGTCACTCTGACAAGCAGCATCAGTGGCGTGGCAGCTTAGGGGAAACGGGGTGGAAGGAAGGCGAGAGAGGAAGATTATACAACTCTTCTGAAGAAATCAGCTGTAAAAGAGAAGAGAGATACGGCACCGTGGCTAGAGGGCATATGGAACGAAGGAAAAGGCTTAAGAGGTAAAATATTACAGCATGTTTGTAACCTGATGGGAATGATCCAGCAGAAAGGGGGAAACCCATGTGGGCTGAGGAAAACGTACATTTAGGAAGAAGCGGTATAAATTCTTCAAAAGGCTTGAAAAGCTGAATAACCTTTATTTACTCAAAATGTTGATTAAAAAAAAAAATTCCATTTTAGCTTTCGTGAATTAGAATAATTCTAGTTACTAGCTGAAAGAAATCTTAGAGGCATATCAGTAGTTATTAGAGGTTGGTCCAAAGCTAAAACAGAAATAAAATTTGACATCCAAAAGTAAAGAGATTATTATAAAAATGTTATCTTTTTTTTTTTAAATTTGCCTTTCTAGATGATATACTATAGTTCGAGATGAAAACTTCTAAGCTCATCACCTCCCACAGTTTCTGTGAGCAGGGTATACTTACAGGCTGCACTGATTCAGTCTGTAAAACTTGTGTCGCGCAACACAGAGTCTCCACACGTATTTTGCTGTTTCCATGTCTTCCTAGCAAACAAAATATGCACAAAGTAAACAAAAGCACATCTACAACTTGATACAGAGCTTACCTGAGAACAAGACAGAATTGGGTGACATATTATTTCAAAGTCACTTTCCACACATTGGGATTCTCTCATTTTCTAAAATTGCACCCCTCGTATGCATGTTGTAATTAGGACTCAGATTATGAAGACAAACAAAAAGCTGCTACACAGTGTGATTCTTATATTAAACAGTTTCAAAATGACTTAGAAATTTTAAAATTATGAAAATGTCCGCTTTTACTACTGATAGCTAGATACTCAAAGACATTTTTAAATAAAACGTTTTTATTATTGACTAGATACTCAAAGACATTTTTAAACAAAATGACTCAGTGACTCATTGCTTTTGTCAAGAGTAAAAGTAACTGTGAAATGGTATTTCTAAAGAGCTGTTCACTTATCAGTGGAAGTTAAGATACCAGTGTTTACTCTCTCCCATACTTAATAGTCCCTTAAATTTAATTTAGAGATCATAATCAGATAGTATTTATCCAAAGACTCATTCATTCATTCAACAGTATTTACTGAGCAACTAATTCTTGCTAAGTACTACTATACAAAACGTTATAAAGTATTATAAAATTTTATGTTTTATAAAACTATGAAATACTATAATTTTAATGCTACCCCCCCCAAACACACATACACACAGAAGTGTTAATTTTCAGGAAAAACATTACATACAGATTCCTAATGTTTACTCACAGTCTGAAACTGGATGGTCTCCTCTTTATTTGACAGCTCTAATGCAAAAAAGGACTTATTGTGGGACATGTTAGCAATATCATGCCACCTAAAGAACAACAAACAGCAAATGGCAATGTGAGTGCTCAGGTTTTTTACTAAGAGATAGAATATATGAGTTTTTCCTTTTTGAGCTTAATATATAAGCTACTATTTGTTTATCATTTTAGAAAGAAAACAGTGGTTTTAATCAGCTCGCGTGCATTTTCTAATTGAAGCTAGTGGCAAGAAGTAAAAGCATGTATACTAAAATGAAGGCAGAGTATTTAAAAATGTAAAATCTATTTATCCTCATTTGCTGCACTAATTTGATCAAATATCCCACTCTCAGCTGGTTGCCAATGCCTCCTTCATTCATTCAACAAACATTTTAAAGGATACCCACTATGATAATACCAGAAATTGTGTTAGGTCCTAGGATACTAAGATCAGTAAGGGACAGTGCTTCCCTCAAAGGGGCACAGATGGAGGGTAGGGCTGATAGAGAGCACAGAAGCAGACAAATACTGTTAAGTTCTGCAGGTATACAGGGCAAAATAAGGCACAAAACTAGAGGAGAGCTGCTCTGAAAAGCTGGTGGAGCAGGGTGAAGATGAAGTTCCAATCCAAAGAGTGAACTATTCTGGGTGTGTTCACCAGGATTCAAACTCCGATTTGGAACTTTCTAACTCTATTTTACCACGTTCAGATTTTATATATTAATATTTTATTTTATTACGTAACTGTATAATTTTATAAAAGGGAAAAATAGGTCTGGAAGAACAAAATCTATCCCTCTTTATCCTTCTCCACTATATTAGATTTATTTAAATTTATTTAATTAAATAAAATTCATTTGTAGTAATTTGGTGCTTAATTGTTAAACCTAAAGATTATTAGCATCATATTAAAGTAGGCAATTTTAGAATTTCCTATCCAGTGAGATAAAGGAAGCCTTTATCTCACTTATCCAGTGAGATAAAGGAGATGTCTCCCAATGTCAGGGTCCTGCCCTTCCGGTGCAGGCCAGATCCATTTCCACCCCCTACCCCGCAGCTCAGCATGTCCAGAAGACAATGAGCAGCCTGGGGACATGAGAGCAATTGCCAAATGGGAGCCACCTGACCCAGTGCAGTACAGCCTAGGAGTGGGGATCTACTCCCCAAGCCGGGTACACGTTCTGTGGTCCTAATCACCACGGAGAATTCAGGGCCCAAAAGATAGTAAAGCAAAGGAAATGAAGGGACAAAGAATACCGAAAAGGAAATTTAAATCACCTGAAATCTCATTGTTCAGAGCCAGCCACTGTTAGCACATTGCTATATATCCTTTCTGTCCTTCTTACTAGATACATTCCAAGATTTCCACAAATGGATAGTATCACTTTTTTATAATCAAGAAAAGAAAAATCAACATTATAAGAAGTAATTGAAATTTTTTTAGATGTTGGTATTTTAGGAATTTTGGTACAAACTAGAATCAGAGAAAGGCCTAGAGTTTCCACAAGAAATAGCCCTGGAAACCAGAGCTCAAATGAAAAATTCACACCAAAACAAAGAATGACCTTCATATGGTAAGAAAAGGGTCACACATTTTTAAGCATTTCATTAAGCAGGCCATCGTTACAAGCACTATTTTCTACAATTTGGTTTGAAGAAAGTATCTTATAAAAAGAACCATTGCAGTCAGGTGGTATTTTATTCTAGGAAGGGCATATTTCCATTTTCTAGTGAGGCCTTGGGAGAGATTTACTTGTGAGCGATATAACTAGCACAGGTACTAAAAAATACCACCAACAGGAGCCACAGAAAGTGCACAGAAAGATGTAAGAAAAATACCTAAATATCACAGGAGGCCTTCCATTCTTATGTTTCACAAAGATACCTTCGAGACACGCTCCGATGGATATGTCGCTGCCTTGGCTATCCTAAGAGGAGAAAGCGGAAAAGGAAACACTCGGGCAGCTGATGCATAAGAACCACAGTGACCACCTACTTCCCTACTCTTGTGTCCCAGATAGGAAATGCTCAGCAGACCTATGCTGAAGGCAAAAAGTCTGCAAGGTATAAATGTATCATCTTGTAAATACATATGAAAACAGAGTTGGGCTCCTTAAGGAACTCTTATTTCAAGAGCACTTCCAAGAACAAAGCACAAAACAGGAATGTGTTTTACTACAAAATTTTGGTCACAAGGACCTCAGCTTTTATGTTTCTTTGGCCTTTGCACAGAAGGGCATCCCTGGGCTTCCCCGCTCTTCTGGCAGAATTACTAAGATGCCTTTGGCGAGCCCAGTCTTCGTGCCACGCTTACCTTGGCAGGGTAGCTCTCTTCTCCATAGCCGTCCATTCTCTCTATCTCCTGCATGTACAGCATTTCAGCATCAGGAGCTGTCAGCCCTCTGCAACCCAAAAGAAGTTAGTCAGATTGTTCACAAAACTAAAAAAATTTGTTACGAAAATCTTTTCTAAAAAAACTACATATCAATTTGTCATAAAACATTAGAAACATTTCAGGTTTCTAAGCATCTCTGATTAGTTATATCAATGCATCAGTATTTACTGAAAACCAACTGCATGCAAAAGCACTGTGCTGAATGCTGAGGGTTAGTTATGTAAGATCCTACCCCTTGTACTTCAGGCAGGTAAGGGGAAAGGCAGGAAATAAAACCACCCCCTAAAAAAAATCTTCAGTGAAAGCTAGAATTCTTTCTAGACCACCAGAGTATCAGGCAATACTAAGCACTGTGTGCTAAATTGCAAACGGTAAGTGCTGCAAGTAAGGGTTAGAAGATGGAAATCCTTTTTAGCTCCGGTGACAGGATTACAAGAATGGGTGTGTAGGTAGGAAGGCACTCACCTGCACGGACACGTGCCTCTCCAGCCCCATCTTCTGCTGCTCTCCCACACCCACAAGGCACCCCACACTGCGACCATCCCAAACGCAGCATTTTCTTTGAATATACCACATTCCCTCGTGCCTCCGGGCCTTTGTACATGCTAATCCCGCTTCCTGGTATACCTATCACCCACTTGTGCACCTGGTCAATCCCTAATACCCTTCAAGACTCAGCCTACATGTCACTCCTTCTTTGTCACCTTCTGTGACTGCCCTGAGTCTAAGTCAGATGCCCCTGCTCTGTGTAGAACCACCACATTCTGTGCACACCTCTCCCCCGTACCCATTATCAGTATTACTATTACAATGGGCTGTCCTGCCTATCCCTTAAGATGCCAAAGCAGGGAATACATTCTTTGACGGCAAATCATTGTTCTATTTATCTTTGTGCCACAGCATTGAGCACTCTGCCTCATGCAGAATAACAGCACTAAACTCTCTTTTAAGGAGATGCACAAATGAATGAGTGAAAATAACAAAAGATAGAGTGATGTGTGCCTGAGGGATTAATTATGCTGGGGAAAAAAAAGGTTCATTTGGACAGCAGAAGGTAAAGCTGGAATGGCAGGATTTAACCAACTTGTGGGAAGCCTTTAATCCCAGGGGTAATGAACTTAGGCTGGTGGAAAACAAGAAGAGATTCATGAACATTTGAGGAGAAGAGGGGAGACAAGTCAAAAGTGATATTTTAGGAAGATTAATCTTTTGTGAGTGACTGTATGGATTTGAGTGGGGACAGATTAAAGGCAAAAGGTTATTTTTAATGGGAGGGGGTGAATAATAGGTTATAATTAGACAGACCTGGGTTCAAATCCCACCTCTACCACATGTAACTTTGGGCAAGTTATTTAGTCTTTGTGAGCTTGATTTTCCCAATCTGTAAGGAGATAGTAACATTTACCTTAAAGAATGGTTATAAGAATTTAATGATATATAAAGTACTTGGAACTGTGTGGTATTTGGTTTAGAATAAAACCTAGCATTCTCTAGGACAGGGTTTTTGGACAACACATACAGATTCACTCTCAAAGAAAGTCACTCTCTGCCCAGAAGCAGGGGTCAGGGCAATAAGCACCACAGCTCTCAGCACAGCTCCCCCAGAGGACAGAGACACAGCTTCCAAAGGTGTAAAGGGGGGACTAGGGGGGCGGACACAAAAGAAAACATCACATCTGCCACATCACAAAAGAAAACATGTCTCCCTAATCTTGCATTAACCTACACAGGACCGAGTCACCACCAAAACCTTTAAGACATGGGATGAAGAACTGTCATCCTTCAGTGACTGCAGCTTTCAACTTTCTCTGTTTCATCAACGATAAAAAATGAATAATACATGAGTTAATACGGGTAAGTGCTCATAAGAGCACTTGGTACGCGGTGAGAGCTCTGCAAAGGTTGGCTCCTGGTAACTAGCAGTAGTAGCAGCCAGCAGTAGTAAAGTTCCAAATTTAATGGTGTCAATGCATGGTTCAAATTCAAAAAGGTATTAGTTCTAAACTATTTCCACTTCTCAGCATTACCTGTATTTCTGATGCAGTAAGGCCACTTTTTGGGTTGCTTCCTCCAATACTTTTTCATCTTGTAACCACTCCTGGAAAAAAAATACTGCAGTAAGTATGTAAACAAATCACCCAAATTTCTTAGAAGGAATCCGTGCTACTGACTGTTACTGACTCTTGCCACCAGCAGGCAAAACTAGGGCTAGTGTTAATGTGTGCGAGCTTTGCTTAAGGACATAATCATGATCTTTCTAAGGAATTACGTGGCTTCTGCTCAGGAGCCAAAACACTTGCCCTGCCTTCTCAATTCACCCCAGAGAAAGTTTCAGATGTTATTTCAGTTTGGTAACATCATCAGCCAGTTCCAAGCCCAGCACGTAACACCTTGTGCATGCCCTGGCTGGTTGTGTAGACACTCAGAAGAGCGTACCACCTCCCGTAGTTGTTCCAACACACAGTTTCCCTGTCAATTCCATCAGTAGTGACTTTAAAATGTAGAAGGCAGTGTCTTTTTGTCATCTACTCCTTAATTTGCGGATGAGAAACCAAATCCATTTCAACATAACTCTGTCAGGTTTTGAGCCTTCAGTTAAAAGCAAAACCTCTATGTGGTTCCTCAGAAGCTGGCAATCTGTCCCTCTCTTTAGACTCACATCCGAACACAAAATGAATTTCTCTGGCTGCAGTCCAATGACCACAGACCCTTCTGTTTCTGTGGGTTTACAAGGACCAGAAGACTATAACAGGGAAAGCATTTACACTTGAGCTGTTTATAAGAGGAAATTGATTTTTTAAACTCTATTCCTGCCTAGTAAGTCTACTATATGGACTTCATTTCAGGGAATATTAAGGGTATGGAAATAAATTGTTTTTAAAAAGGCCCAATGTCAAAAGCATTCTTACCACAGGAAGCAAGGCAAATTTCTGAAGAAAATCCTGGGATTCATACTGATCAAAGTCACCAAAATCAGCTATATAAAATGACAAATATTCACATGTCAATTATGCTTAACTGGAAGCAAAACATGCAGAACTAAATTCAATATGCAGTATACAGATGGTGTGCTTATGATTTAGATGTCAAATTTGCCTTATAGCTTATAAAGGGTATACTTTTAAAATAACCTTTTAAAAACATTAATTAGGTAGATTCATGTGTCTTGACTTGGAAAAAACGCCTTTTAATAAAGTGAAAAAAACCAAGTTACAAACTATATATAAACCATCTCTTTTTTTGTCATTAAAAAACAAACAAAACCTACTTTGTAATCATGTATGCTTACTTATGCACAGAAAAATGTCAGGAAGAAACCAAACCATTCATGGTAGTGATTATCTCTAGGGAAAGGAATTAGATCATCTGAATATGTTACAGCAAGATGTATTTGTTTAGAAATTTTTAATTGTTCAAAAAATTGATAGTTCAGCAAAAAGCTTAGGAAAAACTAACTCTTAAAGCCAAAGATGACACTTAGGAAGCTTCAAAGTACCTTGAAAAGGAATGTGGCTCCATGTGTATCAGGCATTTATTTGTCTAGAAATGATATATGTCTCCATGCCTGCTAATATCTGATGGAACTTTATTAATGATTCTTCTGATTAAATTTCAATTCCCAAGATTAAATGCCAGTTATCATTTGAAATAATGCCCCATCAGAAGTCTTTCCAAAGTACATTACATACATGTAAATACATATAGATTAGACATGTGAAAAATGACAGTTAATTCAAAAATACTTGTGAAATGCAAAACTATCTATTATGATTGACGATGCTCTATAACCTAGGACAACTGAGAAACCAAACAAATGACGTACGCTTAAAGTACAAGCGAATGTAACCTCATCAACCACATTGTTTGGCTGATCTTTCTTCTGAAAATACTAGCTAGCAGCAGATCAAGTCCCTGAACTAGAGGAATACAGAGCATATTAAATGCTATACATGTGTGTGCATATGTGTGTATTTCCTCTCTATTTTTGGTCTGTGTGCTCTGTTGACATAACATGCTTAACCTTCCAGAAGTCTCGTATTTCACTGAAGTAATCCAAACTCATTTTTTTCCCCACAAGGAAGCCCCTTAGATAACAGAATATTTCAGTAATATAAAAAACTACTTTATAGTAGTTATTTTCTATAAAGTCAGTTACTTTAAGAATCCCTTGCTGTTTCTGTTTAACACACATTTTAATCTGATAGATCTATTATATTATCAATTGCCATTATTTACCTTGAACAGCTAAGCCTGCTAGCTGAATTGCTTGTTCTAATGTACAAGGAATGTTTCCTTCCAAGATATCTTTCTTCAGCTGCAGATAATACTGATACCTATAAAAAAAAAAGGTCAATTTTTAAAAGTCAATATCAGTATTACCTCCACTTGAGACACAATGCATTTTATCATAATTTGGTAGAGGAGCATAAACTAGCCAAAACCTTAAGCTCAGACGATTTCGAAGAACGACAGGAACATCCTTGACCATATCTATACCGACAAACACACACACACACACACACACACACAATATAATCAATTTATTGAGTCACTTATCCTTAATTGTAGTTATTTGAAAGCTACAAGCTACAACCATCTAGAAGACAGCCGGTCATCTGTCTTATACCCTGTAAAAGTCTCTAAGTTTTGTCCTTTTTCGTTGGAGACAGAGAGAATCAATGGCCAATCTTTACTTTAGAAACTCTGACTAGTAACTTGGTGATGTAAGACTTTCCTAGCCCTGGACAGTAAAGCCAGAAGAAAATGGTTCCTGACATTTCAGACCAGCCTTATATTAAAATATTCTTTGATGAAATACCAAAAAGAATAGTTGCTAAATTCTTTCTTAATATTCTTGTGATGTGGGTTTACTTCTGTTTATGCTTTCAATATATAGGGTATTAGTTACCAGCACAAGCTTTAGTCAAGCAGACCTAGGTTAAATTCCAGATCTCTGATTTAGCATTTTGCATGAACTTGGGCAAGTCATAATCTGTGGGTTTAAGTTATCTCTAGTAAAATGAGGGCACTATCACCCCTTCACAAGGCTGAACATATCAAGGAATATATGTAAAGCTCTCAGCGTAATACTAGAACATAGCTGGATCTCCATTTTGATAAGCTCTATAGTGAAGATTTATTCTGCCTTCCGCTTATTTTTTCACTTAGGTAATTACTAGGGCCTACTATGCATCAAGCATTGTTCTAGACGCTGGGGATACAGTGTTGAACAACGATCCAGCAACTCTCTGCCAATACGGTCTATAGAACCATCTTGAATCCAGAATCTCTTCCAGGTTTGACGTCTGTGAAGTTCAACCCAGTTACAATTCACATTTGAATTCCCCTGAGAGCCCACCCTTTTAATCATTTCATATGTCCTTACATCATCCTATTTTAGCTACCTTTGAGGTTTCCATTCTTTGTTATCAAAAAACTTGACCAGAACACCATCCTTTTGAACAAGGATTTAGATCCCACTTATCCCCTTCCACCTGCTAGTAGAACCCACAGACTTCCCTCAATCAGCAAATAGAATGCTGGTAGCTCTGAGATCTTGTCAAAGAAGAAACCTTGAAACATTCTCCCAGGCAGCTCCTTTCAAACACCTAAAGAAGTCTATCTATTGAATATGCTGTCCACATATTCCACTCTAAATATTCTTGGTTCTTTCCTTAAATCAAATCACTGGAAAGCAGGTCCACACTCTAGACTAATGCCTAGATTATGGCATATACATTCCTAACTGGTCTCCTGCCTACAGTCTTGTCACCTATAATCTACCTTCCATGATGGGTGATCTTTGTAAAATGCACATTTCATCATTCCCATCCATTAAAATTCAAAAATGTCTGCCCCTATTGATCTATGACTTTACGACTAGGACATTCCTTTTTTCAAGTCTCTGTTCTCCCCTCGAAGTAATGTCTGAAATTCCCTGAAAACATCAGTTGCTTTTACTATCCCCCTACTTTGCACAAGCTACTCCCTCTAACTAGAAAATTCCTTGTAAAGTCAAGTGAAAAGTCAACTTCTTTACACCCTGTTCATGTTCCCCACATCCCACCCCTAGAAATCCAGTGCTTTAATTAAAGCATGTATTATCATAATATACTGTAATTGTTCATTTACATAGACTGTCAGTTCTACCAGATTGTGAGCAACTCCTCCAGAGTAAGAGTAAAGCATATCCATTTGTATATTCATCTCCCACAGTAACCAATATAATTCTCACATACCATATTATATCTTCAATAAATGTTTAAATAAATGAGTCAAAGTGGTCAGTCGCTGTTTATTCCTCCTGGCTTCTACTTCTCTCTTCAATATTTATGTCTCAGATCTGTTTTATAGCCAGTTCATGCTTATCCCTACAACCTGATTCTAGCTTCTTTGGTTATCCACCTTCTTCCAAAAATTAACTCTGAACTCAGTACTTAAAAAGAGTATTCCACAAACACAGGGCAGTACCAGGTTCTTACTATCTGCAAGGCACTGTGTTAGATATTATGCGAAAGGCAAAGTTAAAGAAAACATGGGTTTAACATCTAAAGAAAAGATACGTACACAAGTAACTGTGGTGAAAGGCTGTGACAACTGCCATCGTAAGTACAAGCAAATTCTAGAATAGTCTGGAGAAGACAAAACTCATTCCAGCCTGAGGGACCACAGAAGCTTTATGGAGGAGGTGCCTTTTGAACTAAAATCAGATGAACAGGATTCCAGTACATATTTATGAAAGAAAGGTCTAGGACACAAAGGTGAAAAGGCATGCAGCACGTTCAGCACACTAGAAGTAGTCCAGCTTCGCTCGAAAGTAATGTTAAACAGGGTTAAAAAGATAAGGTAGTGGTGGATTTTGAAGAATGTGAAAGGCAGGCTCAAGAATCCAAATTCGGTATAAACAAAAAGGTCCTACTGTATAGCACAGAAAACCATATTCAATATCCTATGATAAACCATAATGGAAAAGAATATTAAAAAAAACAATGTATATATATATGTATAACTGAATCACTTTGCTGTACAGCAGTAATTAACACAACATTGTAAATCAACTATACTTCAACTAAAAAAAAAAGAATCCAAATTTGATCCCTTGTTTTTTTCTTTTGTTATTGTCAAGAAAAAAAAGAACATTTAGTTCCTCTATCCCACTCCTTAATACATTCTACACTTGCTGCCTTTGTCCCTTTTAAGTGCACTTATTGGCCAAACTTTTCTGATCTCAAACACCTCCCCCACCTCCCCTTCGCCCCACACCTATGTACAGAATACTGTGGCTACTGGCGTCAGAATTAGAAGGACCCTTCTACACATTTCCTTGAGGAGTAAACACAGATTTTGTTACAATTTTTTAAAATCTCCTCTCTCATTTCATTGTTACAAAGGTCAGAAACAACTCAACAAAAACATTAAAGGTGACATCACTACAAGAAGAGTTCACAGCCAGGGTAAAAACATCATTTTTCCTTTTAATCATTCCTTCATGCCTAGTGAACCCATAACTCATGCAACATGCAGTAAAGCACTGTGACACACCACATACCAGCACCTCCACGTAATACTGAGGCTAAAAATGCAGGGGCAAGAGGGCAAAGTTTAGCCTTATCTCCTGATTCCAACCTTAATTTCACCTTTTTAATTTCACTGGATTTCCTAGAAACAAACAGCACATTATTTCTTACCTGGTAATCTCCTGCTGCAGCTGTGAAACTGAAGGCACATAAAACACCACTCCAAAATAGACGGTAGGTTCCAATGCATATTTATCCAGCTGCTTCTTTAGAGGTTTTTCCAAATCTACCCACCGGCGCTGGTTTTGCTTGTTGTAGTACCAGAGGCTGAAGTAAGTGACCTGGAAAGAGGGAGAATCACTGAAGGAAGCAGAAATGTACAAAAGGATTTAATTGCTCTAATCCATGACCTGGGACCAAGTGACAGTCTCCTATTGCTTCTCTTCTCAGAAAGGGACCACAGCAAAACCTGAAGGGAAAAAAAAAAAAGGAGGCAAGACCTATCTCTATCTACTCATTCAGGAAATAGAGGCGAAAAGTCAGTTACGCTTGCAGACTATTTTTTGAACCCTGCATAGAAAAATGTCTAGACATCAGAATGCAGCAGGTGCTACAGGATTTTACGTAAGTTCAACAAAAAAACGTAAAATGTTTAGTTTTTAAATGATCAAAATACAACATTACCGTAATTAATATTTTATAATAAGCATAACTGGGGTTTGACCTAGTTGAATTCTGACTAGTGTTAATCCACTTGTCACTACGCTCAAATTTGGCATCTATGAATAAATTATTTCATGTAAATACTAAAAATTCTAGTAATAAAGATGTAATTGCAACTTTTCTTTGCCCCCCGCAAAGTTCACTAGATACAAATTTAAGCAACTGTAATGCTATGGAGGTAAATACACATACACACACACACACACACACACACACACACACCACGAGAAAAGCTATATACCTAAAGCAGTAAAATAACTTAAGTGTCTTACTCGGAGGTTTAAGAAAAATGCCCAGATATGAGCATTCAAATCTTAGTTGCTGTGTAATAAACTGTTCTAGTAAATCAATCCTAAACCCTGGGCCTCATCAACCTGAAAAAGTGCTAATGCACTTAAGGGTTGAAATGACAGCCTCAGGCCACTGCTAATATTTACCTCAAAAATCCATTTACAGATCAAGGCAATGGAAAAATCACTGCTTTGTTCTAGATTCTTAGAGTAACACCTTCAAATAGAACTTCCTACGATGATGGGACTCCTCTGTATCTGCCCTCTCCAGTATAACACACATGTGGCTACTGGGGACTTGATATGTGGCTAGGGCAGTGGAGGCACCAAATTCCCAACGTTACTTAATTTTAACTGACTTAAATAACTGCAAACATCTAGTGGCCATTATACTGGATAATATAGCTTTAGAGCAACAATAAAACAAGAACTAACACTCAGGCCATTTCTTTAACCTGTAATCCTCAAAAAATGAGTTTTTAATTTACAGAGAAAAAGTGACCTCAATATTAAAACATGTCCTCAATATTAATAATTTCATCTTACAATTTTTTACAAAGGAAGAACCATACCTTTAAAATGAGTCTATTAATCAAAGAAACTCAACAAGAGTGAGGAATGTATCCATTTTCCCTTTATACCCAAACGGCTAGAATAGTGCAGGAATTCAGTAAATTTTGAATGAAAGAATGAATATTCTCCTGCTTCTCAGTTGCCACCCAAGTCATCACATACGAATGGAATATTTTGAACATCTACTATGTTGGACCAGGTTCTGTTCCAAGAACTAGAACAATATCATAGATTAAATCACCCCCATTACCTTATCAAATAGATACTTGTTGTGTGTGTTAAACTCTAAAACCAGTGTTTCTCCAAGTGCTCTCCTTGGACCACCTCTACCAGAACTACCTGGAGAGCAGTGAGCCCTACAGAGCTATTAAACTCTCAAGTAATTCTCGTACCAGTTAAAGTTTGAAAATCATTGTACTACAGCACACCGCCCCCTTCCAATGTTATGTAGGAGATAGTCATATGAACAACCTATCCTTGAAAAGCTGCGTGGAAATCATTATTTTTGAAAATCCAAACACACTTTAATACAGCACAAAGTCTGAGTCCTACTGTTGTTATTTTCTGAAGTTATGATTATGTTTATAAAATAAATTATATGTTAGCTGTAGGAAAAGAACAGTATCACATTTTTGGAAAACAGGTACTATTCCTATTCCTTCTTTCTTCTGAACTGCAACTTACAGAAAAGAAAAATCTGGTAACAGAAAGATGTTGCTAAAACTCCAAAGTCCTGGGTTTAATTTCCAATACTTGCTCACTGTGAAGTGGAAAAGTCAATCAGTACAATTCGGTTTTCTCAAGTGTAAAATAAGGTATACCTCCCTCATAACTCCATCATGAGACCTAAAATGTGAAACACATATGAATGCATTTTGCCACTAGAAAACCACTATATTTATAAAAGATAATTTAGTTTCACCCACTCTGCTAAACACCAACAAAATCGATTAAAGACCCTGCCAAAAAAAGCTTTCTAATTACATTTATTTGGATTGATTACAACACAATACATTTCTGTTCACTGTATTTATGGTTTGTGTTCTATTTTAGAACTAGACTGCATGTACCATGATTGGTCTATAAAACATACCACTGCTATGCATTTAATTCTATAAATATTTATTTTTTGCCATAAACACAGAAGACTGGGCATTCTTTAGAATCTAAAACTTTTGGTCATAATGGCATATCACTTTTAATCAAAATTAAAAGGTCTTAAAAATACTCTTTGTAAACATTACTTTTCCCTTTAAATCTAGTTGGACCTGAATCCTCCAAACACAAAAATTTAAATAGAATTATAAAACTATAGGTTTATTATATAATTTGTGGCTGCACCTTTTGTGAACTGATCATGATATACAAAAATATCTGAATAATCTGCTGGCATTCTAGAAATAAACTCTGAAAAATCTGCTAAGTTTATTTATTTTAGCAATGCATTTATTATGCCACATATGGATAGAAAATCAAGAAGTACATTTGTAAAATTGCATCATAATTAGCTTTTTTATTTACAAATTATATACCTTATAAAGGAGTAGTAAGAACTTTGTGCAAACAGCTGAATATAGATTTAGCAAATTATTTATTGATTAGCTATTTTAGTCGTAGGAAAGTCTAAGATTTTAGACATTTGAACATTAACCCGCTTTATGTTGTAGTAAAGTATTAGCTTTGGTACCTGTCCCTGTGTTCAAGTTCTCTCTTAAGTAGTAGTTCAGGCTAGCCAAAATAAAGTTTATATCTTGTAAATACTTCCAAGGAGGTATCATATTTTTAAAATTGCTCCAAGAAATGTTTATATACATATGAGTAACTAAAATCTCATAATATTAGAACTCTTGGATTCAATGCTTTCTTAGAATTTCTACACATACATACTGAAATAACAATGTCTGATTCCAGAGATTTTATAATATAATATGGTTTGTTTCTAAGATGAGTACGTAGAGTTTGAGCAATAAAATGTTGTGATTAAATTTCGTCAGGCATAGAATTTTCTGTGTAAGTCCACTTTGGGGTATTTGTCTTGGATGACAACCTTGAGAAGCCGGATAATTAATTCCCTCCCCCCGCAAAAAAATTTAAACCTATCCATAAAGAAAACAAAGGGGGAGGGGGAATCAAAAACAAGTAGAGAACATTTCCTTCCTCATTCTATAGGCCAGCATTATCCTGATACCAAAGCCAGACAAAAGACACCATCAGAAAAGAAATCTATAGACCAATATCCCTTATAACTATAGGTACAAAAATCCTCAACAAAATACTAGCAAACTGAATCCAACAGCATACTGAAAAGATTATACATCATGACCAAGTGGGACTCAACCCAGGAGTGCAACATAAAAAAACAATCAATATGACATATTATTGATATGAAGGGAAAAAAAACAACCATCTCAATTGACACAGAAAAAGCATTTGACAAAACCCAACACTCTTTCATGATCAAAATACTCAAACTAGGAATACAAGAGAACTTCTTGGAAGCATTTATGAAAATCCCCAGCTAACATGACACTGAATGGTAAAAGATTGAAAGCTCTTCCCCTAAGATCAGGAACAAGACAAGTATGCCCATGTTCAACACCACTAGTCAACACTGTACTGGCAATTCTAGCCAAAGCAATTAGGTAAGAAAATGAAATAAAAGCATCCAAACTGGAAAGGAAGAAGTAAAACCATCTCCAAGCACAGATGACATGATCCTATATATTTTTAAAAATCCCAAAAAAGCCCCTACCAAAAAAACAAACAACAACAACAAAACTACTAGAGCCAATAAATTCAGCAAAGTTGCAAGGTTCAAGATCAACATGCAGAAATCAGTATGGATTCCATATACCAGCAACAGAAAATTCAAAAAGGAAATTAAGAAAACAATTCCATTTATAATAGCATCCAAAAGAATAAAATACCTAGAAATAAATTTAACCAAGGAGGTGAAAAGATGTGTATACTGAACAATACAAAACATTGCTGAAAGAAATTAAATGGAAAGATATTCTGTGTTCACAGATTGGAACACTTAATATTGTTAAGATGGCAACACTACCCAAAGTGACCTACAGATTCAAATGCAATCCCTATCAAACTTCCAAGAGCCTTTTTCACAGAAATGGAAAAGCCAATTCTCAGATTCATGTTAACTGCAAGGGGACCCAAATAGGCAAAACAATATCAAAAAAGAACAAAGTTGGGACACTCACACTTTCTAATTTTAAAACTTACTACTAAGCTACCATAATCAAAACAGTGAGATACCAGTATAAGGAAAGACGTTAGATCAGTGATATAGAACTGAGTCCAGAAATAAATCCATGTATCTATGGTCAACTGATTTTCAACAAGAGTACCAAAACTATTCAGCGGAGAAAAAAACAGTCTCTTCAACAAATGGTTCTGGGACAATTAAAGATCCGCGATCAAGAGAATGAAGCTAGACCCTGACCTCACACCATATACAAAAATTAACTCAAGCTGGATCAATGACCTAAATGTAAGAACTAAACCGTAAAACTCTTGAGAAGAAAACATAGGAGTAAACCTTCATGACCCTGAATTTGGAAATAGATTCTTAGATATGATGCCAAAAGTATGAGCAACAAAGGGAAAAACAGATATATTTGACTTCATCAAAATTTAAAACTGTGTGCATCAAAGAACCAAATCAAGAAAACAAAAAGACAACCTACAAAATGGGAGAAAATATTTCCAAATCATATATTTGATAAGGGTCTAGAATCTAGAATATATAAAGAACTCACACAACAACAAAAAGACAAACAACTCATTTTTAAAAACAGGCAAAGGACTTCAACAGATATTTCTCCAAAGAACATATACAAATGGCCAAGAAACACATGAAAAAATGCTCAATCACCATTAGTGAAAACCAACCCAGAACCACAATGAGATACCACTCCACACCCATTAGGATAGCTATAACTTAAAATAGAAAATAAGTCTTGCTGATGAAGTGGAGAAATTGGAACCCTTGTATATTGCTGGTAAGAATGTAAAGTGGTTCGCCTGCTATGGAAAACAATTTAGCAGTTCCTCAAAAAATTAAACATATAATTACCATGTGACACAGCAATTCCACTCCTATATTATTTTCCTAAAATAACTAAAAACAGGTACTCAAACAAATACATGTAAACACATGTTTATAGCAGGACTATTTGCAGTGGCCAAAAGGTGGAAACAAGCCAAATGTCCATCAGTAGATGAAAAGATAATTATGGAATATACATACAATGGAACATTATTCAATCATTTTTTTAAAAAGTAGACACATGTTACAACATGGATGGACTTCAGAAACATTATGCTAAGTGAAAGAAGACAGTCACAAAAGGTCACATGTTGTATAACTCCATTTAAAGGAGATGTCCAGAATAGATACATCCACAGAGACAGAATGTAGACTGGTGGTTGTGAGATGTGGAAGTAGGGAGGAATGGGGAGTAACTGCTTAATAGGTAGAGGATTTCCATTTAGGGTAATAAAACTGTTTTGGAACTAGATAGAGGTAGTATTGTGAATGTACTAAATGCCATTGAATTGTTTACTTTGAAATGGTTAACTTTCTGTTGTGTGAATTTCATCTCAAAAAACATAGTTTTGAAGATCAGAACCACTCAAAATCAAATACAGAATTTTAAAACTTTATTTTTAAATGTTTAAATACATCATATTCAGTGTATTTGAAAAAGTCTAAGGGGAAAAAATGAACCAGAAATAGATGAACCTAGCTATGGGTTAATTATATTTTCTATTTTCTAATATCTATACTTAGGTCAAGATTTTGTACAGTTTGACAAATACCTGGCAAACTCAACTATCTGAACATAAATGAAAAACACTGAATAAGCAAAAATGTGTTTGAGTAATGAAAAATTTGTCAAAATCAAAGCAATAAAGTATATGCCCTTGACAAAGAAATTTCTCCTTCCTCTTTTATGGAATTTTTTTTTTATTTTACACATACTTGTAATGAGTTTAGTAATCTGGTTATCCAATTAAAAGCAGATTAAAAGATGACAAATTATGGAAATTCCCTGGCAGTCCAGTGTTTAGGATTCTATGTACTTTCACTGCCCTGGGCCTGGGTTCGATCCCTGGTTGAGGAACTAAGATCCCACAAGCCCGCAGTGCAGTCAAAAAAAAAAAAAAAGACTTGTTAAATAGCATGTTGGCAGCAGCAGGAAGTGATGCGTAACACTGTTTCACCAAGAGAGAACACATACAAACAAAAACCCTTTCAAAGGAAGTTATAAAGAATTACAAAGGCAAAGTAGTCTGGAGTTATTTTTCAAAGGAACAAATAACTCTAAACATTAATTAGTCATGTATTTAATAACAACCACTGTTGCTAAAAGTTAGTCAGTGTCCTTTTGTAGACACTGAGGGGTAGAGAAGTTTATAAAGCTTTCTAAAAATTGGCATTAAAAATAGTTTGAAAAATAAAATAAATAGATTTATTTAAAAAGGGGGCTTCCCTGGTGGCGCAGTGGTTAAGAATCTACCTGCTAACGCAGGGGACACAGGTTCGAGCCCTGGCCCGGAAGGTTCCCACATGCCGCGGAGCAACTAAGCCCGTGCGCCACAACTACTGAGCCTGCGCTCTAGAACCCGCTAGCCACAACTACTGAAGCCTGTGCACCTGGAGCCCGTGCTCCGCAACGAGAAGCCACCGCAATGAGAAGCCCGCGCACCACAACAAAGAGTAGCCCCTGCGCACCGCAACTGGAGAAAGCCCGCGCACAGCAATGAAGACCCATCGCAGCGAAAAATAAAATAAATAAATTAAGAAAAAAGAAAAGTCTGGACCAAAGAGTTCTCCTTAGTTATAAGGCAAAGTTAGTTACTTCATTTCCCAAATATAGTTAGAAAAATAACTTATTTTATATACAGCTTTACAGTACTTGAGCCAACTGTGGTTTCATTACTTCACTTGTAAGTTCAACCATATTTTCCAAAGCCATAAAAGATATTTCAATTTTTTGCTGTTTGGGGAACTGCTGTTATTTCTATTGATATTTCCTCCAGGGGGCTATTGCAATTCCCATAGCTGCCACTAGCACGGTGTAGTGCCAAGAGCACAGACTGATGGTCCAAAGGCTTGGCTTCTGAATCCTGGCTCCACCACTCACTAGCTCTTGAGCAAGTCACTTCCTCACTGAGTCTCAGCTTATCCACAGGGAAAATAACACAGACCCTGCCTTCCTCAAAAACTTGTGGTAAAGTACTTTGCAAGTTTTAATTGTGCTGATAAAACTTAAAAGCACTCAGAACATTTGCTATGAGTACATTAAATTTAGCAGATAGGATCTTTTTAGGTGTGTCTGAGAAAGCAGAACAAAACTTGAGTCAATTATGCTTCTTCCATGAAAATAAAAATGTCCAAATAATAGTCAAACTAATGTCTTCCTTTTATTTAAAGTTACCAGGACCTTTTACTTATTTATTTTTTAAATACAAAAAATTTGGTACAGACAGGCTCCCTGTGTGCCTTAAATTTCAACTATTACCAGTCATTACTTGATCTAGATATTTCCTCAGAATCATGTTTTCTCTTCCTTGAGTCCAAATTTTTGGGGTTACGCACATCCTGTATTGTTTATGGGCTTGGTTTAATTGTAATAAAAATTTCCCCATAAACCAGCGTTTAATAATTGGCTTTTGGGGGATTTCCCTGGTGGTCCAGTGGGTAAGACTCCACGCTCCCAATGCAGGGGGCCCGGGTTCGATCCTTGGTCGGGGGAACTAGATCCCACATGCATGCCGCAACTAAGAGTTCACATGCTGCAACGAAGATCCCACGTGCCACAACTAAGACCCAGCAAAAATAAATAAATATTTTTTAAAATTAAGATAAACATTAATACATATTTATATTTAATATAAATATAAATATTAAAATAAATATTTAAAATAAATGAATATTTAAATAATTTTTTTTAATGGTTTTTGGTTCATGCCTCCCACCACTCCTAACTACCCAATACCTTTCCCAATAAGAAACTTTACCTCCATTTGTCTTCTCTTTCTCACAGCTCTCTCTACTCCCACTGTGATCAAAGCAAGCTGACTTGACCTGTGGGAAACTCATTCCAAATGAAGCCTCTAAATATCTGAGTCTTCTAGCATCCTCTAGATCAATCCTCAATTATCACCGAATAATTTTTGTGAAACTTCCTCACTGTCATGTTTATATTCACCCTTTCCTATTTTGTTCTGAACCAACATATCAGGAGTTTTCATAAAGTTATTCAATGATTTTTCCATAGCTGTTTAAATGTTTCATAGCTACTTCCCTAAAATTGTACAGATAACTGTGCCTGCTATGCAAACTACAATAAAAACAAAAGTTGCACAGCTACAAAACTTGGCTTCTTTCCAGACACAACATAGTTGACTTACTTTAAAAGAACTAACATTTACTCTGAGAACAAGGTGATTTTGATAATTCAGCTTTCTGTTCAGATGAAAAGACAGTTTACAAATTTTAGAGCTTGGATAAAAGGTGCAGTGCCCCAAATCACAGTCATTTAAAGAGACACCAGCTATTATAAGCAGGTCCAAATCCTGTCAGAATGTAAACCCTTTCCAAAAAAAAGTCATTTCTTGTCTAATTATTTTAAGAGTCTTTTTAGTTGTACTATTTTTAAAGTACAGGGACATACAAATTAGCCAAAGGGTTTTTTAAGCCACTGATGCATTGAGTTTGATAAAAGTTAATCCCATATAAAATTGCAACTATAATTTTATACTGATGCTTTTCTTAGACTAGGCAGAAGTCAGAAGACTTTTCATCAGGAGGGAGATGAGAGGAGACAGCACTAGATAAAGTCTATCCCTGGCAGAGATCATCTAACAAGGGCAGTTAATGAGTATTAACCTAATTCAAGTCTAGAGCTTACCTCTACACGGTGTGTGCCATAAATAATGAAGCACTGCACTTCTTCCTTTTGACAGATAGTGTGATGGTCACAATGCCTCAAAGCAGACAGTATTTTTTTTTCTTTTCTGTTTAATTTCAATCCATTTTCTTCTATCATTGGTTAAACAATACATTACCTATTTGACAGTCAAGGTTACAATATACAATATCACTGTACTCTACACATATGAGGATTCAAGAAGATGACAATCAACAGTACATCTTAGTCTTGAAATTATACTGAAACTTATTAAACTGAAGCCCAAGTAACTGAAGTCCTCAAATGACCAGATTTTGTTGTTGTTATTGGAGCATTTAACTTTCAGGAAAAAAGTAAAACGGTAAGCCAATTTCTTGAAAGAAAGTCCAGGACATGAATTGGGATCACTATTTACATAGAGGACTGCTCACAGCTTTTCTACTTACCATCCTGGACAATAAGATGCTATGAAGAAACAATGATCCTGAAACACAATAAGATCATTCTTCAAAAAATATACTTTCAAAGAAAAATGGACTGAAGTCTTAGAAAGATTCATCTTTTCATTCAATGAATATTGATTGAATACCTACTGTGAGTCAAACACTGTTCTGGGTGGTAGGGATACAGTACTGAACAAAAGAACACAATTCCTGCCCTCAAGTAACTTACATTCCAGTAGGAGGAGAAAGACAAGCAAAATTATCTGAGAACTTAGATACTGATAAGTGCTATGAAGAAAGATATTCAATTATAAAATTAAAATGTCAAATACGTTTTTAAAGAGTAAGCTAGAATTAAACAGGAAAATTTAGTACATACAACATTTTACTACACAAAAATGACAGAAATAACAGATGTTACCGCACACACTTTCAACATCAAAGGCTGATGTTCTCTACTTGTACTACCACGTACAAGGTCACTTTGTTTAGGACCCACGAAACTGAGGGTAAAACAGAGCCTCCCATTCTTCAATCATTTTAGTTAACTAGTTTGTTATATTGCAGGATCATTTCTTATACGCCATTCCAAGAAATGAATTAGATAGATTTCTTTTTCTTCAAATCTCCTAAATTTGGGCCTTTTGGGGCTTGCTTATTAGCTTAATTCACAAATGCCTGTGTTTTAGGGCAATGAATAAATAGTAGCTGTTCTCTTTTTATTGAGAGGACAGTGAAAAAAAGATAACCTCAGTCTAATTTGGCCCATATTCCAGTTTTTATATTTCAATTAAGTCACAGGAAAAAAATATTTTTCATGTTTTCTTGAACTCAAGTCTTAGTTATTCCTTCTATCTTGTCTCACCATAGACAGTTAGTAGTGTGAGCAATATTTTTAGAAGTTGTAACCGCACAATGTAAAAATGAAAAGAAGGGCTGAAATGGGTATATTTAGGAATAGCTGCTTATTTTTCTGACATTCACTTTTCTCAGGTTAAAATTATAGCTGTTTTATGTTATATAGAAATGGTTATGGGGAATTCCCTGGTGCGTCAGTGGTTAGGACTCTGTACTTCCACTGCAGGGGGCACAGGTTCGATCCCTGGTCAGGGAACTACAATAAGATCCCACATGCCTCGGCGAAAAAAAAAGAAAAAAGAAATGGTTATGATGTTGGGGGAGGAGGACCACAGAGAGATAAAGGGAATTAGAAAGGATTTTAAAACTCTAAGTGAGGACTTCTCCGGCAGTCCAGTGGTTAAGCCGCACTTCCACTGCAGGGGGCACAGGTTCGATCCCTGGTCGGGGAACTAAGATCCCAGACCGCATATGCTGCACAGTGTGGCCAAAAAAAAAAAAAAAAAAGAAAATTATAACCCCCCCCAAAACTACAAATGAATATGGGCCTTATACATTTTAAGAAAGAATCTAGTCACATTTAATATCTATTGCCTAAAAGAATATTACCCAACATATTTTCCATTGCCTTAAAAAAAAATATGTACAGCAGCTCCACTGTTCTCAATGGTATTACCATGAAAAAGCTGAGGATGATAAAATCAGGGAAATTACTTTCGTGGTTAAAATCCTACACAGATACACATGAAGAAACTCATAGACTTCTGTTACTAAAAGCTGTATTTGTTTTTTCTTCATTAACCAAAATTTGCAAATCATGGTTTCATCATACAAGAAATAACTTTTTACCCCACATATTTACGAGGTGGTTTTCTACTTATAGCAAATACTTCTTCCATATACACAAATACTCCAAGAAAAGAGTAAAACTGTTTCCCTTTTTAATATAAAAAAGCTACTTCTCTTTTTTGTCAATAATATAAAGTTCCATTTAATAAAGGCCACACTTAAGGCTCTAATGGATTCCCTTTTATATGTTCCTCATTGAGGATCAAGGAATGGGGTGGGGGGTTGGAGGTACATAACTCAGAAACATACACTTGATATTTTTTAATTGTTTAAGTACCGTAACACCAGTTACATTTTATTAGAAGTTCTACTTAAAACTACATAAGATATTTTCATTACACTTAAAAGTAGAAGAGGATGAACTACCATTAATATGTATGTGCTATCAAGGGTAATTATTCTCTATTATCCTATATCCAATTACCCTATATTCAAGGGATATAATGATAAAAGTCTCAATTAAAAAAAACAAATGCAAAGGTTAAATGATAGAATCATGACTTGCAGAAGAGGAATTAAAAGTGGAATAACAATTTATAGTGGCCCTGTCCCCATGCTCATAATTCACAGATGGTAGAACAGAAACACTTGGGTGGTGTGAACTGCTGTAACAGGTGGAAATAATACCTGTGTGCACAGCAGCTAAATCACAGTGATCCAGCTCTATCAATAAAGGCAGCAAGCACTTCAACAGGCTCACTGGTTCTACCACTTTTTCTTGTCTAGATGCAGATTCTGACTCCAGAAGCCCCCAAGTTCATCCAACAGCAGTGCAACCAGATCTTGCTTTGGAAAATCTCTCAGCAGGGAACTCTCCTGGGGTGTATTTCATCAGACTGCTACTTCCAACTCTGCCAGGAAACAAGCTCGCAAAAGGCTTCCTATCAAACAGCTCTGCCCTCAGCACTTCAGACATTCCCAGCCGTGTCTTGTGGCCTAATCATGATTCATGTTCCTTCTCAGACTTATCTTTCTTTGCCTGATGTGACTTCAAAAACATATTTTAAACAAAATAAATTGTAGTAGTAATTAAAATAAAAGATAACAAATCTCAAGAGTACTTTAAACAATCTCCATCAGATTTGGGAGGCTGCACTGTGCCAGGCTGTCCTTAAGGACACGCGCTCCGTGGCAGGCCACCTGTCACTGGCCCAAGGTCACATACTGGGAGGAAAGATGCTGATCAAGAAGGCAGAAGAACTAGTCCCGTTGTGGTCTCTGCCACATAACCATGAGCAAGTTACTTAACAACTCTTTGTCTCTGTTCACCATCTGTAAAATTAAGATGGATACGAGTACCTCACTCATAGGATTGTTGGGGATCAAAATAAGCAAAAACATTAAAAGCACTTAAAACAATGTTTCATACACAATAAGTGCTCAAGTAATATTAACTCTTATTATCAGAGTTTAAGTCCCCTTAAACAGTATAAAATTTCATATTACATATTCTGTAGTATAGAAAATTCTACACTTAAATGCTTCCTTCACTAATGGGGCTTTCTCTTTGGCAATTTTTCTTTCTCTTTCTTTCCTTTTAAAATAAATTATTAAAAAAAATACAACAATTGGATTGCTTTTCTTTAGGAAAATGGCAATGGCTCAAAGGAAAAGTAGAGTGTCGTTGAGGGAAAAGTGTTAAACCTGCAGCTGAAAGACCTGAACTCTAGCTGGGGGCTGTCACTTGCTAGTTGCCCCAGCCAGGCCCAGGGGGTACTGTAATGGACAGTGAAGTCTGCACTCTAGCAATGGGTCACACATATTGTACAAATAATAATATGGAGTTTTAGATATAGTCTTCATTATTAAACATGCTTCATTTTTCTTTCTGTTATCCTACTGCAATATAGAATTTAGAAGTGTTCTTTTCCTTAAGTCACCATTCAAACATAAATCTGACTTCAAAATACGTGCCAGAAATAAAAGTACAAACAAATATGCATTTGCAAAATATGGGTGAGAATTAAGGTTATTTTCTAGATGATTCACTCCAAACTCTGGGAGGAAGAGAAAGGGTATTATAGGGAATATCTTTATTCTCAGTGGTATAGCTGTGAACTTAATTGGCTGACTTAATGACAACACCTTGAGTCATTTTTCTCCAATCCATCTTTCTCAGTAAATTATTCCAACCAATGAACAAATTTACATGATGAAAAAGAAAACGGAAATGACTAAAGAAAAATAACTCTGTACTACAACAAGTGTCCTGCATCAGGACCTCCCCTTGGTCTGGACACTGCCCATCTTTGGTCCACTCCATCTCTGAGATGGTGGGAGGAGGAAGGAAGTCAATTAACTCAGGATTAAATTAAATATACGTAAAGCATCTACTACAGTGCTAGGCACCTTGTCAGTACCCAACAGAAAGCTATTGTTACTATCCCGTATCATATATGAAAGAAACAAAATCCAGAGAAGTTAAGTTGGTTTCCTTGGGCCACACAGGTAGTATACAGGGATTTGAACCCATATTCAACTAGCACCAAAACTCCACCTTGTTGCCTACAAAACCCCGTGCTTTGCCAACTGCAGTTGAATTTGATAGTTGGTACAAAGTTCAATCTGCTAAAAATCCACTTGATATCGAAATTAGTTTGTTAAGTCAAAGTCTGAGCCGTCTAAATAATTGTAACATGACTGAGCAAAGACAAGTTGTTTTTATATTCACAAGGAAATGAGCTGTTTCCACCCAGCATGAAATTACTTGTGTATTTTCTTAGCCTGCTCAGTTAAAGCTTGTTCAAAATAACACAATTACTCTGTCCTATTTATAAATAAAAACTCTGCACACCTGTTAGTGATTTCATTTGGACGATCTATATAAGGTGGCACAAACCCTTGATAGAAGTTATTTCTATAACATGTTGCTACTTCTCATATAGGATTTGTGACATGCATGTTTCATCTAGTGAAATTAACATCTTTTCTTTTTTTCTTTTTTCTTTTTTTTTTTTTTTGAAATTAACATCTTAAGCTGATTCTTAAGAATTTAAATTGCCTCTGGGTATCCTGTCAGTTCATTAAAAGATAAATCCAAGTGACATTTATTTATGAACAAACTGCTTGGAGAACCAAATAGGAAAATATTTGCTAAACCAACATATTGTTAAGACAGTGATATGAGCAAAGGCTTTGTTAACAGAAAAGAAAATGCCATGTTCAGGTAGGGTGTGTATCTGACAAGACGAATGAAGTACAGCGCTCAACAACTGGCCGGGGGATTTGGTTAATGCATGAAGGAAATATGAGTCATCCACTCATTCACTGGAGAACTGTCACATACCTACTGCCTAGGTGGGCACAAAGGTGCTGTTTGGTAGGGAAGACAGACTTGGATCTACCGTCAGAGGTACAATAAAGGAACTACCATTCACAACCTCCTCCCTTTCCTCCTTGAAGGGAGATTTTTGTTCCTTAACATTAATTGTCCAAGTGAGGAAATGAATACACCATATGGCCTTTCTTGAGATCTAAAGATAAAGGCCATTCAAAACAGGCATTTGCAGGGGAAGTGGGGGAGGAGTGATACTTCAGAGGCAAATTATTTTCTTAAAAATATGAAGGTCTTGAATTTTTCACAAATTTTCCATCCTACCACCACCTTCACTCTGGAGAAAAGAAAGATTAGGGAAGAAAGATCCTGTTAAGCCGAGAGAAGGGGAAAGATTGCCTCATGCAAGAGGCTTCTAGGCCCACAGCCTGAGCTCATAGACGACTGAAAGAGGGGTGTATCCGAGACCCACCTGAAGTCGTATGCAAAATTCTGCATTTTGATCAGAGTCTCAAAGGGGTCCATGTCATTTATAATTTTAAAAGTTAAAGTTCAAGCAGAAGTGTGACAGATACAAACTCAAATTCTGGCTCTTCTGCATATTAGCTGTATGATTGCCCAGATTTGCACAGCAAATCACCCAATTTTTCAGAACTTCAGTTTCCTCCTTTTAAAATGGAAAAGATAATGCCCAACTCATTGTGAGGATTAAATGAGATAAGGCATGTCAAGCTTTCAGCATGACAATGTTCATCCACCCACAAGGAGGACAGCAGAAAGCTGTTAGAGCGTCTAGCATTATACGGAATTAGATCTGAAACCATATACACCAAGAACAATGACAGAACTTAGACAGAGCCCCTAAAACACCATCAGTTCCCCATGTCTGCCATTTTGTAACAACTCACAAACCTCCCCATATGAGCAAATTTCTCTCAATTCCATACGGTCATGAGACCACACTATTATGACAGACCATTGGTGACAGAGATTCAAGGACATCTCCAATGTCTCTTAGGTGAAAAATCCAGCACTGGGAGAAAAACATCTCAGACTATTATCCCTTAAATTTATTAGAAATTAAGTGAAGGTTGAATATTCCATTTCTTTAAGTAAACAGGTGTCCAAATTCTGTAATAACTTGTGTGCTAATACATTATTCTAAAATGCATAATATCTCCATGTTTATATGTATAACCCCTCTACTTATTTATATGACTAGTTATTAATTATCTAGACCAAGTAAGAAAAGTTACAGAAAATCTAAAATCAAGAAAAATTCTTGCTCATTTATAATCAGGTTTGGACTTTGGAAAGCTTTCTTTATCTAGGTAGAGAGGCCAATCTAAGATTTACATTTGCTTCAGATGGTCCAATAGATCTAACCAAACTATTTACTAATCCTTGTCTATACGTCAATCTTACCTGTTCTATAACATACATACCTGAATGAATAACTACTCAGCCCAAAGGTTAAAAAGTTTGCAGGTATTATACTCTTCCCTTACACATATTTCAGCTATTTTTAGAGTCCAAATGAAAACAGCTAGTACAGAAGGAAATGCGCATGAAATTCTTGAGGTCTGCTCAGATAACAGTCAAGATAGGTCAGTGGATATTTGGAATACCTAAGACACTGATTTAAAATAAAACACTCTGAGGGCCAAGAACACTTTCTAAAGTTGTGCTTGAGAGTAATGGTTTGTATTAAGTGCTTGATTCCTCTCTATTCCAACAAATCCCTTAGCCAAAAAATTTCTCCATTCGTCAGAAAACATTATAAGAACCTGTTCAAAGTTCAGCAGAGAAGTTGACACTCCCCTGCTAGAGCAATCTTACCTCAGAGAGTCTCTAAAACCCTTTTTCTAAGTATTTCAGAAGAAGGCCCAAAATGAAAAAGAAATAAAATCTAATGAAGAAAGGTTCTTTTCTACCTCTGTTCAAAGTTGGTAAATGTTCAACTCTCTCCAGGAAATAAAATCATACAGCAAATAAAGGCTGACTTAACTGAACTGCAGTCTGTGCTTATCAGTCTAAATTCAAAACAAGAACCTTAATTTTTAAACCAAGTAGGCACTGATTCAGCAACCATGTACTATGAGGTACAAGGCACTATTCCAGACGCTGGTGATACCACAGTCCTGCTCTGATGGAGTTTACATTCCAAAGGATAAAAACTTGACATATGTGTGATGCACTTCAAATACAATTTTAAAAACATTTTCTGAATATCTGTGGTAAACCACAACACAGTAACCAAATATCAAAGCCTATAATTATAATTTTAAAATGAGAGGCCAAAGTAAGAACTTCTAAGTTTTGTTAGACTTTTCAACTTATTCATCAAAATGCTTTGGAGGTAATCTTAGGGGTGGCTTAGGATCAATCTCAATTTCAAACCTGTTATTTGAAAAAGTTATGTATGTATGCCATACATGCAGACAACAATGAGGATCCTCCTTCCCCTCTACACAAAACACTCAGAAATAGCTGAAAGAAAACTGCCCTCTAAAATTTAAGTTATAAAACTAACACATAATGTGTGTGTTATCATATCATAGCAGAAGCACGAAAAAGTAACCTTCAAAAGGTTTCCAGGATTTTTTTTTTTTTTTTGGCCACACCACATGGCTTACAGGATCTTAGTTCCCCAACCAGGGATCGAACCCAGACCACCGCAGTGAAAGTGCCAAGTCCTAACCACTGGACGGTCAGGGAATTCCCCAAAAGGTTTCCAGGATTTTTAAAACGTCCCTGTTTCCTAACTGGAGATTTTAAAACTTAAAATAAAAACTCCAACCAAATGTAAATTTAAGCTGAATAAGGACATTAAGATAAAGATTAAGATATATAAGAAATAATATTTTACAATGAATCTAATTAAAACCCATGACAGCATGATTAAAATGTGATTATCAAATGTAATATGATTTAAAAAGAATTCTTGAAAAAGACATACCCTAAAGAAAAAATATAAACCTTAATCCAAAATCTCATAAAAAAATTTTTTTTTGTTTAAATCCTAGGGGTTAGGTTGAGGGCAAGAGGGAAGAAACAGAGAAGTAAAACCTATCAGAGAAGTAAAAACCTACTGAAGCTCTATTTGAAGGCAATGAGGCAGTGACATTGTACAAATTAATTTCAGCTGGCATGAAAATAGAGGTTCAAATATGACTGCTAAATTACAATGGTATACTAAAATTTTAAGTTTAGCAATGTAAGAAGTGCAATTACCAGTGGCTGCTATACTTATTTGTACTATAAGAAATACGTTTTATAAGTTTTATAAAACAAGCATGTATTCTCTTAGTAAAAGGAAGAAACAAAGATATTTACAAAAGCAAGAAAAGAGTTAATTTGAAGAGGTCAGTCACCACAATGTGGAAATGGGAGTCACAAATAACAATAACAGTGCTGAAGAATAACACTTACTGAGTTTCCTAAATACTAGGTCCTCTATTAAATGTTTTACATTTAAGATTGTATCCTCACAACCACTGTCAAATAGACATTATTATAATCCCCAATTTACAGATGAAAAACCATTGGACTTGGGGAATTAAGTAAGGTGCCCAACGTCACACAACTGGTAAGCGGCAGCTGGGATCCAAACCCAGGTGTTTCTAATCCAACTGGCAAATGTCTTAACCACTCTATTAAACAGCCTTCTCAAGAGGCCAGTAGAGGCAGTGCCCACCCTAGCACAGCCCAGAAAGGATACACAGAGGAACTTGTCTGGTCCGTGAGGCAGTACTACTCCCCTTATGAAGATATGGAAGGTTTTCTGGGCAATTTCCCTTCTCTGATTCCATGCTCACCAAGCAATTTCTGGTTTGCTCCAGCTCCCACATGGCCTGCCTAAAGGGAGATCATGGCCTGGCCAGAGGGCACACATTCTTGGGGCCCCTGGTAGTTCCAAATCTCATCGTAAATTACTGAACTTGCAACCTGGTTTTACAAATTCCCAATGAGCTGGGGTAATGCAGGTCTTACTCTCTGAAACAGGTTCTTAAGGCTGACCACCTCATTCTAGATTGTGATATTCTTTCAAACACACACTGCCCAGCTGATACACTCCTCTCTCACCACCTCCATCAAACCTCTCTAACATATACTTTCAAAATTAGAAAGTTTTCTAATTCCCCTTAAATTCTGTAAAGACTCCCATAGCTTCCCTTGAAAAAGTGTTATGAAACTCAAAGAATGATATGCAAGGAATTTCAACAGCTCTGAGAGGACGGTGCTGTAATGACCAGCAATATTTCCCTGCAGCAATCATTTTTTTCCCCCCATTTTTAAAAGCCACTTTTCCACAGTTCAAACATGGTGGGTTTAGAAAAAAGTTGACAATCTAAGTTAACTATATTGGATACAAATATATTAACCTTTTTGTTTTTAGTTCCTTAATGTATTATCAAATACCTCACACAGTCAAAAAACAATGAAGACTGACAAGCATCATTTAACCACACATTCAGCTTAAGTAATAAAATATTACCCATATAGTTGAAGCTGCCAGGTACAGCATTATAATGGTATTATCGTATAGCCCTTATAATTGTCATAATAGAAGTGAAATGTTATTCAACGAAGCAAGGAAAGTAAAGATCTTTCCCCCCAGCTTAAATTTGGGCAGTAGCAAAGCTTATCAGCCAAATCTACATGCTATGATAATTCTGAGTTTTCTTGACGGGAGAACGTTGCAAGATAACATACCACTCTCTCTTGGTATGAATCTCCTAAGTGATGTATGGACACAAACTAAGAACAGGTGTTGCCCTGACTCAGATGATTTCTAAACAGTCACTGGGCAAGATTAGGCCTGGGCCTAAGCCATCTGTTTACATGCTACAGAGCAGAGCTTCTAACCATGACTGTCCTTAAATGTTGGAAACAGTGGGATGGCCTGTCCAGGGGCAAGATATTCTCTAGGGACCACACCTGTTCCCATTTAGAGCACTCTTCCCTTCTGTTAAAAATCAGTCTCATTATATACCCATAGCTGTATGAAGTTGCTTGTTCCTGAGTCTGATAACCTCAAACAAGGGATGGCAACTTCTCTGGGCTTCTTGACTAACAGAGAAGCAAAGCAATGCCTGTGGGTTCAGTTCAACCTGTATTTATTAAGCCCATTCCACGTCTAGTACTTTGGGTACAAAAATAAATTAACCACAGTTCCTCAAGCAGTTGACTCTAGTGGTTGTAGGCAGACCTGGTGCATGAGGAAGAAATTATAGGAAAAAGAAACCAAAATAGGAAAAAAGGAAAAATGGGTGAAGGAAGCAAAAAAGATGGAATGAATGCAAGTCAGCAGGACCAGTCACTGAGGTCGGCGCTCCTGGTTTACTTTCTCCTTGGGCCGCTCCATTTCAGTTTCCTTCTAAGGTTCTCCCTCTGTTCAACCCCAAGGGGTATGCTACATCTTCTTCTTCTCTCATACCCTCTCCCAGGTTAACTGGCCTAGGCTGAGGATTCCCAAATCTCTTTCCTCCAGCCTGGATCTCTCACCTGCACTCCAGACCTGCACATACTCTGCCTGCTCAACGTCCCCAGGTGGCACCTCAAACTCAGTACGTCTGAAACTGAACTCACCACACACCTCTCCCAGCTCCCCTCAAACCTGCTCTTCCTTTTGTGTGTTGTCCCTCAGTTATATAGTCCCCACCATTTACTGGAAACCTTAGGATCCACCTGGACCCCGGCTAGTCCCTCCCCATTACTTGATAGGTAGGTCCTGAATATCTCCAGATGCCACTCACTTCTCTCCAGCCCCATCTAAACCCAAGTGACTACCATCTGCACCACAACTCTACTCCTTTCTAGTCATTCTCCAGAGGGTTCACGCTTCATAAAAACAATCACACCACACGCCTATTTAAAAACTCTTCACTAACTTCCCCACTACTTTCAGGACAAGCCTAAACCCTTTAACAAGAACCCCGCGTTAGGTGGCCCCTGCTCTACAACCTTTCCTCTGCCTGTGTCTTGGGCCTTGTGCTATTGGCATAGTCTTTTCCAGCCCTTGAGAGGACCACCCTGCCCCATCTTCAGGTCCCAGCTCAGACATCACTCACCCTGGGAAGCCTTCCCTTTGCTGCCTCTCCCGGCTGTCTACAGCACCCTCTACTTCCCCCATCATCGCATGCATCACGCCTGCTTTCTTACTGGTATCAACAGTAGGGTGAGCTCCTAGGACATATGAGCTTGGCACTTAATAAGTCTTTAATAAAGACTGATCAAATGATTGGATGCTCACCAGGGGCACAGTTTACCTATTCCTGACTTTTTATGAACTACAACATTAGCAGGATTTCCAGTCAAGACTACAACATAGGCATTTAAGTGAAATAACCCGTTTTTCCATCTTTCTCTTACCCCAGAACCAGGCAGCCAAAGACTGGAAGGGACCTGGGTTTAATTAGAGCCCTTTTCTTCACAGGCCTTACACAGCATTTTAAATTTAAGACACTATATGGATACTTGAGGACTTCACAACGTCCTACAGACTGGATTAGGGGTTTTCCAGGGCAAACTTCCCTATGATTACTGTAACAGACTATAGTTATTAGAGCTATGGCTTTACATGCACATTAAATCACAACCACAGGCACCACTGTTATCCCATGGTTCAGATGAAGGAACCAGAGCTCAGACAGGTCACATAACTCACGTAATGTTAAACAACTAATTGATGAAGAAACCAGAATTCAAACCGAGGCAATATGTCTCTCGAATTTTGGCTTGGCCTGTGCAAAACAATCAATGAATGTTGAATGAATGAATGAAGTCAGTAAACTGTACTAGATCAGGACGACCCATGTGGGATTACACCAGAAGACCAGAACTACTTGGATAATCCAAATGCATTCCTTTTTTTTTTTTTTTTTTAAACGTGGCTTAAAACAACCATTTTATTTTGCTCACAGTTCTGTGAGTCAGGAATTTGGGAATGACTTGGCTGAGTGTCAGCTGGATGGCTGGGGGCTGAAAGGATCCATTTCCAAGACGGCTTCTTCACTCAGATTCCAAAGTGCATTCCTATCTCATTCTGGATAACATTTGGGGGGAACATATAAACATTTTCAAAACTCAGGCATTGGTAATTCTCTTACGGGGCACAGCCAAGGAAAGACCTCTTTGCTCTGTATTATTCCTTTCTGGTGGGGAGAAGGGCTTACAGGCTCATACTTTGAGAAGACACAGCCAGCGTGCACGACAGTAGCTGGGAAGTAAGGAACAAAGCCCGCCCAGAGAAGCCTGCAGCCTTTCCTGGGGCTTACCTCCCGCAGCTCCAGTCTCTGGGCCACAGCCTCCAGGCTCTCCTGGCCAGTGCTCTCCACCGACAGCGTGAACTCTACAAACTCATTGTTAAGCAGCTGGATCCGGGCAACCAGGCAGCTCTTGCTGGATACCGTGTAGCGCCGGGTGCGTTTTAGTTTCAATCCAAATGGCAGTGGCATCTTCTTCTCCCTTCAAGAGTTGGAGGGGTGAAAAGGGAAGAGCACCGCCACCAATCCAGGGGTGGTAATGGCGAGAGAAAGCGATCCTGTCCTGAAGGGAGGAGTACTGTACAGTCTCCGGCTGTTCACCCAGCAGCTGCTGCCGCCATTAAAAAGCAACTGAGTCTCCAAAGACCAGGTGATGGGAGCACCCACGCCAGTGCTGGGGAAAGAGGAACACCGGTTACATAGGCAATAGTAACTCTGGGCTTTGTTTTCAAAAATAAAAATCAATAAAGCTGTATCTAAGCTTTCCCTCTCTTCTGGAAAAATAAGGCATTAGCAGGATCTGGGAGGCAGTGGGGAAGTTTATCATCAGAGCTGTGTTACGCCGTGGGTCAGATTCCACCCCTCACTCAATCCCACAGATAGTGGTGACAACGTGTGGCTAACTTCAGGATTAAATGAGATAATGGCTGACACTACTATATCCCCAAATTTAGTAGCTAGCATTAGTGGTCCTTTTTCTATTTTAGATAAAGTTTTGTTTTTTCATAGTTAACTGTTTCTGGCTCCCCGATACTCCAAATGTTAGGGTTCTTTAGTCCTTAAGTGAGATAATTGCAAAAAACCTCCAAAAGAGCTACGTTCAAGTCTCAATCCCAATTAGGCAAATTAACCCTGAACCCGAATGGAATAATCCCCTGTAACACATGGCAGCTGTAAGGTTCAAACGAGTTGAACACTTAACAAGCATTTGTAGAACTCTCTGGTTTATAAATATTTACGTCACCAAATCGATTTATTTATAAACAAATTATAAGACCCTACAAATGCTTGTTATTGGATTACCACCAGACGCGTGGAAGTTCTGAAAAGCGTGGCCCTGGCCCCGGCCCCTCTCCGGATGGGGACGCCTAAAGAGGCAGTGAGCCTTCACCTAAGCGGGGCCGCAGCCCAGAAGAGGAGAGGGGCGAGGCCCTTAAACGCCCTCCCGAGTTAATGCGGGGAGGACGCTGCTCAACACGCCCGTGAGGCCAAGAGGACAAGGGATAGCTCCGCCTCCTCCCTCGTCCTCCCCCCAAGGAAAAGCAGGCGGCGTTGCCCGAGCAACCCACAGCCTCTGAGGCTCCGGAACCCTCCGCCTGTGGCCGCGTTTCCGGACGGATGCTCTAGGAGAGTACAGGCTCCCGCTGATGCCGGAGGGAACACTTAAAGGACCCGGCTAGAGCCCCGGAGGCGAAGGGGAGGTTTGGGCGGAGTCCATTTGAATCCCGATTTGGAGCTTCAGGACCCCCGCCAAAATACGCGACTTAAAACTTTTCTAAACAACACCCGTTGGTGGTACCTCCTGGGCGGAAGCAAACTGGCCTTGAGCGGCAGCTTGGAACTTTTACATTGGCTGGATTTTTTTTTTTCCCCTAAACGAGTCGACAAAATCCCGGATAGTTCCAGAATCCCGGGACGGTTCCCACCCTCCGTTATCTTCTGAACAGAGGCTTCCCCCGAGGATGAATCGTTTGGCAAGGCTCGGCCGCAGCTGGTTACCCTGAACTTGGGCCGGGAACCGCGCGGAGGGGCAAGGGCAGCTCCCGACCCTCTCATCTGGCGGACACAGAACCCAGGCCTCGGGAGAAGCGGCTTTCTCAGCCTCACACTAGGACGGGCTGAGTTGGGAACCGATCCCAGATTCCTCATTCCCAGCCCTCTGCTCTTTTCCGCTTTTTCTACTGCGTCTCAGCCCCAGAGGTGATGGGCACTCAGGGCTGGGGGGTGGCAGAGCTAGAGTATATAGTTTAGCTATTACACTAGGCTTTGCCAAACTTAACATTTTATAATTCCATTCCACAAAAGTGTATTGCGTCTCTGAGTACAAGGCAGTGTAGTGGCCCTTTAGAGAAATCTAAGACGAGTCCTAATAAGCCGTCCTTGCTCTTAAGGAGATTACAAGCATGCTATAATTACATACATGGCTGTATCTCTAATAAGGACCCAACCACGATTTTCTGTTTGTTTTTGTTGTTTGGATTTTGTTTTGTTTTTGAGCTCTGGTTATCTCCAGATAGTAAGAAAAATAAAAGTTAAAAACCAGGAATAGAGGAAGAAGGCCAGAGGAAAAAAAGAAAACTAGAACTACATAAAGAACTGTGTTAATTAACATTTGTTGTGTACCTTTGGAAGGTAAAAGCACCATACTAAAGGGGGGAATAGAAAATAGATATTACGAAAAGACATGGGCTCCACGTGCAGTTTTCAATGCTCTTTTCTATGTCAGGGTATAAACCAAATAGATAGCTGAGGCAAAATGAAAGAAAAAAAAAATCAAGAAACGAGAACTTTAAATAATAAGCTTTGAACTAGAAAATTGCCTGATAAGTTATGAGTGTTTGTATAAATTTTAAAAGATTATATATACATATCATATATACTAAATACCCTTTCAAGTGATGAGATGGTGAATTTAAATTTTACATGGAAATTATGGTAACTGGAAAGAGGACAGATTAAGTCGTACAGAGGAAAGATGAAAATTTGCATTGGGGGGGTGTTCAAATATGGTATTCTCTTCACTATGCCTTGAAGGCAGTAGATACTACACTATATAAAACTCTGCCTTGAAGGCAGTAGATACTACACTATATAACTTAATCATTAACTTAAGCTCTGATTAAGCAAACAGTAAAACTTTCAGTTGTCCCTGAGTTTGAAATGTTTTACTGCATCAGGGATAAAGAAAAGCCAATGTTTTCTTTTTTATTTTGGTAGATGTTATAATGTAACTGAAAAAGCTGAGGGGTGTGTGTGTGTATCAGATGCATTTTTTCCCCAAGATCTATCCATAAGAATAGCTTGCTTTTTGTTTATTAAGACGTGTTAAAATAATGTTCTGCTTAATAATTTACAAAATTAACAATTGACACATTTAATTTTCAGTTATGTGCAGTATTTGCTACCAAATGATGTCATAAAGTTAGGAATGTTTGAATAGAGGAGTAGAAATTTAAGATGCTTTGGGGAGATGTCTGTTTCGGGTGTAAAATAATATGAAACAATTTGAAAGGTAGTTGGAGCTGGGATTCTAACTTATCTAACTACTAAAGTAAACAAAATTCATAATTAGCTTTTGAAGGAAAATACTAGGAGATATTTTGTTTCTCTACAAAATCACTTTGTTATGAAATAAAAAACAGGTATATATTAAATTCTGTTCAAGTTTTCAAAAGGCAGTCCGAGATATTTATGAATTCATTTTAATGTTTTTACATCACCTTTCAGAAGTTTCTCAAATACAGTTTAATTCTGAATCCTGTAGTTTCCCGCCTTGTTGCTAAAGTCCTCACTACACGTAATTTTGCTAATGATGCTTTCAAATAAAACAATCACTAAATGAGTATGTGACATTTTTAGAATAATATACAGATCTATAGCATTAAATCAAACGCATGTTTCTCCTGAACAAAACATTTATGCGTAGAACTCGAGAATAAAATGTGCTAGGAACAGCAGACAACTACTTTCAGAGTAAAATTTCTATCATATCCCAAACTTAAAAAAAAATCTGTCAGCAACCATTAGGCATACAGCGGTTGTCACCTGGAGCACACGGAGTGTTTTCAACGTGTTTGCGAGCATACGCTATTATTATAAGGTTTTCTCAGCAAAAAAGAAAATTAAGACGGTCATGCCAAGAGCGGCCAATCTAATCAGGATTTGCAGAAATCACAAGTCGGAATTTGCAGACCCAAGAATTCTTTTTTCCAGAGTAAACAATCTTTACTCCAAAACCAAAACAAGTCATCACCATGAAACAGTCCTTCCCTACTCGCCTTCTCGCCAAAGTTACCTAGCAAATCTCGCACTTAATATTCTGAGAGGCACAAATATGCCTAAAACGTCTAAAACCCGGATCCAGAATTAAGCCGCTACAATCAGCCGAGGAGTTTAGAATACAAGTTCAAGACCGCTTTGGTAATTACTCAAGTAGATCAGAGAGAACCTGGAAAAGGAAGACTTTTTTCTTTGTTACGCTCCTGCCTTAGGTCTGGGAGCCAGGACCCATCCTCCAGGACTCCGGGGTCCCGGCTCGCGGACACACGCCAGCGCTCGGCCCTGCGCCCGCCCGCCCGCCGCCCGCCGCCCGCCGCCCGCTGGCCCGGGCCCCGCGCCCTCACCTGCTCCCGTTCCCGCATCCTCGGGGCCGCGCGCCCCGTTCAGCGGCCCGCCTCCCGGGGCCCCGCCGCGCGGCCGCCGCAGCCGCGCCCGCACGCCAGCCCGCGCCGCGGCGCGCTCATGGGGCTCGCACGCCTCAGTTCCTGTCTCCCCGAACTCGGCCCGCAGAGCATTCCCCCGCGCAGGGTCCCGCGGCGGCCGCGGCAAGGGGAGAGGCCCGGAGGTGGGACAGGCCGGCCGGCAGCGCCGCACAAAGAAACCGGGCGGGGGCCGGGGCAGCAGGAAGGCGGGCGGACGGGCACAAGACGCGCGGCCGGAGCAGCGGAGCGGCCGGGGCCGGGCGTCCCTCCCCCTGGGTCGGGCGGGCGGATCCGGGGAGGAGGTGGCTGCCCGTGACCTCAGAGAGTTGGAATGCGGGCGGGGGAGGCGCGGACAGCTGCGCCCGGCCGCCGGGGAGGGGGCGCGCCGCGGCTTTTTTTAATCCTATGACCACTTATTTTAAGAGTTTCCAAATAAAGCAAGGCTGTTAATAAAAACGAGAGGAGGGGGATATTATTTCGGTGCCATGTAAAGGGTTTTATTCCCGTGTTGTTCTTAGGTGTTCTGTAAAATTCTATTATTGCTGGAGTTGTTCGTTTACTCTTATACATTTCTGAAAACAGTTCAAACATTCTATTTCTTCCTCCCATGCTTACGTCTAAGGATATAGCCCATAAAAAAAGGAAAAACACTGATTGGTACAGGGTGGCAAAGTCCCCTTCCCCTGAAAAAGGTTATTATGCCTCAAATAACCTGTAGGTCTTCAAAAGAGCTGTATGCTTAATGCAGTACAAAGTAGAGCTCTTAAAGATGGGGAACTCCAGGGTCAAATTGTCTGGGTTCAAATCTCAGCGCCAACGCTTGCTTAGCTGGGTCACCTTGTGCGAATTTCTTTACCTTTCTGTGCCTGCTCGTCTCCTGTAAAATAATAATAATAATAATCACTATCCAGTCACTTGTGTGAAATGTTTCATTCTAAGCCGCCCTATTAGCAATTTTTATTATTACATGGTATTATTACACTGCATTATTATTTTTATTACTGCATGGCAACACTTAAGCCAAGGAATAAAACTGTGTGGCCCTAACACCATCACAATAGGGTGTTTCGCCTTTACTTGGCATATGGTTTGAGTGATTGGAGCAGAGAAATTTTTATTATGTAAATTTTATTTAAATGATCTTTTTTTTAATATGTTTGTTTCTGGAAAGCTTTCTTATGTTACATTTCATTTAGATCTCATTTTCTTCAACAGTTAACAGACATTTATTGAGTACTTACTCATGGTCCCTGCTCACAAAGGACTTCTAGTCTAGTGGGTAATAAACCTACACACCGCACATACACATGACAAACAAGGCCTAAGTGGAAAGCGCCATCCTGGAAGTAGGAGTGCTATGGGAGAACAAACCCCAGGCAGGACTCAGCTTGGGTAATGGAGCTCAAGGCAAATAGGATTACATGTGTTTCTGTATGGAAGAAAATCAATCAATTCTGCTTATAATTGAATTTCAACTGGACACCATGAGGGGGTCAATTCATGTGCGAAGAAAGAAAAGAGAAAATGAGTGGCTCTCTGGTCTCCCAAAATAGAAAAACTGAAATTATGTGTGAGTCTTCTCCATCTCCAGCCTATCCTCAAGACCTGCCACTTCCTCCTTTGAAATGTCTCATGAATGCTTTCTTTCCTCTTTGTTCCAGAATGCCCCCCTCCCCCACCATTCTAATCCAAACCTTCATCCCTCATTATTTTACATCTGGCTTATTGCAACAAGGGCGGTCTCCATGCCTCTGGTTTCTGCTCTCTCTTCTTTCCATGTGAATACCAGGCTTACCTCTCCTTGGGGTTTATCACTCCCAATGGACCCCTAAGGCTAAGCTGTTCTGCCCGACCTTTAGGGCCTTTCTAAATCGGCCTCAGCCTCTTATGACCATCCTTATTCCTCTCTTCTCCCCTACTGCCCCCATCAAACCGTTTCTCCTGGCCCAGAGCACCTCCTGCCCCCCTTCCCTTTGTCTAAGCCTTCCGTTGCTCTCCAAGCCTCAATTCAAGGCTCTGCTTCCAAGACAACTTGCTAGCCACCCCATTCCACAGTGATCCCCACACTTGGCAAGAACGTTAAAAACTGTTTCATGTAGGCTTCTTTTATATCTCCTAGAATTCCTAGGACACTACTGGGCAGAGGGTAGGCACTAAATAAAAACTTGTTAATTGAATCGGGAAGAAAATAAAAGAATTTTAAAAATAGAAAATGATTGTAAAACCCAAGCGATGTTATACACTGAGCTGAACGTCCTCCCTCACAGTCCACAAGTGCCACTTGCTGACCAAGTCCTTAAGCTCTATTTTCCTGCAACCATGTTAATTTGATGGTAACAGCCCCATGACAAGCCACTTGAACACAGCCTTCAAAGTGTTCGGCATGAAATTATTATTGGCTTCTGTTTGTATGGAAGGAAGTGAAATAATTTATATGGTTCAACCCCAAAAGATACAAAACGGTGCAAGTGAAAAGTCTCCTTCTTACCTTGCCTGCTCTCCTCCTGGGGGTAACTGGTGTTACCATAATCCTATGTACTCGTCTAGAGATAGCCTGTAGATGAATAAGCAATTACATATCTGTATCTTTACCTCCTCTTGCTACCCAGAAGTGATATACATTCTTCTTCCTGTGAAGGTAATTCTTTTTAAAACAAAGTAAAAATTTTAAAATTTCTACAGTAAAAAGATGTTCAATAAAAGGGAAAGAAATTGTGGTTTTGGTAGTACACTGACTGATACTTTCTTACGGGTTAAGAAATTAATCTGCTTTGATAGCTTGGTGAGTACCCACTATCTCTCACTATATAAATTACCATGATGATGCTGGCAATATATTTGTTCAATGGACAAGAAAATGAAGAATAGTATGTCAGCTTCAGTAGCAAAAGCAATTGCTGTGACTGGAATTCCCAACACTTAAGGGCTTTTGATCCAAGGGTAGACATGCCATGAGATATTCACTAATGAAAAAACTTGTCTATTCAAACCGCATTTCTGGGAAGCCAAATGCTGCAAAGAGAAAAATAAATAAGATGTATGGCCCTGTTCTCAAAGCCTCACCATGTGAGGAACAGGTGAATATATAATTCTAGTAGGCAAATATACTTAACGGGTAGATATTCTAAGTGGAGTGGTGATATCCACTTTATCACTATGATCAGCTTCTGGCTGAGTCTGGAAGGACAAATAAAAAGTTCATTAGGCATTCACAGAAAAAAAGAGAAAAGCATTCCAGGCTGAAGGACACCCCCAAACACCTCTCTTCTGCCCTCCTCTCCCCCGACACTTGCAAATGATGTGCAGCACCCAGTTGGAAGGCTGGCCTGAGAGGAGGCTGGAGATGCTAGGGGGCCAGTGTTAGAAGACAAGGGGCTCCATGCAATTGGGGTTAGTACTCAGACCTCTTTGACTTCAAAACCAATGCTCTTTTTAGTAATCTTTCTTTGAAAAACAGCCCAGAGCCCTCAACTGGGATTCACTGAAATCTAGTCCTCATTCTGTCTCCTAGAGCAAAATATGTCATTCCTCCTGAACTGGAGAGCCCTTCCATGCTGGAAAATAATTCTCGTTGTCCTGCTTAGTCTTTTTCAAGTTGAATACCACTAGTCTCTTTAATGGTTTCTTTCAGGCATCATTATGATCATCTTCCTCTGGATGCAATGTGGTTTATGAAGATGCATCTTACAGGGAAGCACCTGTAACAGTGTCAGACCACTGAACACCATCGGTTTAGTGGGGTTATCCCCTCTGTGATCCAGACACACTCCTGAGATCTAAATATGCAAGTTCTTAAGCAGCCTGCGAGTCTCCTTCTGCAGTTTTAAATGGATTGTCTTGAAAGTTGACTCTTTCCTGAATACATTTTAAAAAAAAGTTTTCCCTATTCTGAATACATTTTAATGAAAACAGTCTCTATTTTTCATAAAATGTTCTTTCACTATTATCTAAATATTGACTAAGGATTTTGTATGCAGTGATGGCAAAACATGTGTTTGCATTCTTAGTTCTGAAATGGTGGGTAAAGAGATAGAAATAAGGTGCCTGTCTTTTGGATTGTGAGTGTTGTGAATGCAGGGACTCAGTCTCACTCATCTTTGTGTTCTGGCTCCTAGCACAGCATCTGACTCAGGGTAGGCATTTAATTTTTAATCAACAACCATAGTACTGCAATGAGCCAAGCACAGTTCAAAATACTTCCCAACTATGAACTTACCTCATCCTCATAATAACTCCATGAAAGAGAAACTGGTATCATACTTAAGTCACAGATGAGGAAACTAAGGCTGAGGGGATAAGCAACTTGCCTAAGGTGTCAGAGGGGGTATCAGAGCTGGGATTCAAACCCAGACAGTCTGGCTCCAGGGTCCCTGTTCTCAGTCAGTCTGCTCTGCTGCCTCTCATCAATGTTGAATGAGTGCATGATCATTGGATTTATCCATGAGGAATGCTTTTGTAATTTAGGTCATTAATTTATTTTATTCTTCAAATATTTAATAAGTGCTTACTATGTGTCTAGCGTCCCAAAAGAAATTCTGGAGAAATACAGACCTACAAGGAGTTTATAATTTTGTTAGAGAGAACAAACGCACAAGTGCACACACACACACGCAAATGAGATGAACGTTACAGAAAGGTTATTGTGTCATACTAGTAGCTCCCACATAGATGTTATAGTAATTCAGAAGAAAAAAAGGATTCTATGAGATGAAGGACCGTGTGGCCAACAGACCCTAGGTGGCCTCAAGATTTCTGCCCCTGCTGTTTACACCCTTTGTAATCCCCTCCCCTTGAGTGTAGGCAGCACCTGTGACTTGCTTCCAGCTAATGAATATGCACAGATGAAGGATTTTGCAATCTAATTTTGTAATTAAGACCCTAACTCAGTTGATTTGGGGGTCAGGCCCTGGGAGGCCCTGGCTTAATCAAATGAAAGCCTTTAAAAGAAGGACTGGGCCTTCCCTGAGCTGAGATCCTCTCTTCCCGGGCTTGATTTAGTGAGCAGCCATGTTGGTGGAGCCCGTGGTGAGGAAGTGTGGGCAACATCTGTGACCTGAGGGTGGCCTCCAGACAACAGCCAGGAGAAAGCTGAGGCCCTCACTCATACAGCTGCACGGAGATTAATTCCGCTTACAACCTAAATGAGCTTAAAGGTGGCTTCTTCCCCAGTGAAGCCTCCAGACGAGAACACAGCCTTCCTGACACCTCAACTGCAGCCTTTTGAGACCCTGAGCGGAGAATCCAGCTAAGCTGTGTTCAGATTCCAGACCCATGGAAACCACAAGATGGTAAATGTGTGCGGTCATTTGTTATGCAGCAATTAATAACTAATGAGACCACTTCAGGAATTAGCAGATATGGGGAGAGGGGAGTCCTCTCTCTACGCTTACTTTGATTCTAAGGTTTTACCGCGGTTCTCCTCGCGGCCACCAGAGGTCGCCAGAGTGCCGGCTCCCCGGGCCCGAGTGCGCGCAGGCGCAGGCTTAGGCGCAGGCGCGCTCGACTTGGCTCGAGCCGGTGGGGGCGGGTCACGCAGAGCGCGCGGCCGGGAGCGGCGGTGGCGGAGGCGGTGAGGCCGCGGGCTGCGGGCTGGGAGCTGGACTCCGGCTCCCAGTGAGCGGAACCCTTCGCGGTGCTGAGCCCACCGCCGGCCCCGGAGCCATGGAGATCGGCACCGAGATCAGCCGCAAGATCCGGGTGAGGCCCGCGTCGGGCGGGGGCGGGAAGCCGGGCCTCGGCGGGCGGGCGGGCGCGCGGTTGTCAGGAGTAACGGGGGGTGTGGGGCCCTGTCTGGACGCCGCGGCCTGCTCGTCGCCGGCGCTCTTGACTGGCCGCGGGGTCGGCGAGCAGCGCCTTCTCGGCCAGGCCGCCTCGGGCCTGGGCGCAGCCGCGGCCTCCGAGAGCGGGCTCGCGGCTGAAGAAGGAGCCGCCGGGAATCGGAGGGAGGCGTTGGGGTCTCGGCGAGAGCCGCGCGGGGAGCTGGAGGGGGCGCCGCAGGGGGCGCCGCGGAGGAGGGGTTCCGGGGTGGGGCTGGGGGGCCCGAGGCGTCTCCCCACCCCCACTCTGGCGCCGGGGCGGCAGGAGGTGTGCGCGCTCGCGAAGTTGCCTCTGCGCTGCAGTCGGTCTGTTTTCCCAGGGCCGCTTTTCTCACGCGCACGATGGTCTTTTTCTTCCCTCAGAGTGCCATTAAGGGGAAATTGCAAGAACTAGGAGCTTACGTTGGTAAGTCTTCTGTTGTTAGCCTAATAGACTTTAAGAGTTTGCAGCGAATTTAATTTTAGGAATGCATTCTTCCTATCATGCCTTTGACTTTGGAGAGACGCCCTTTTACCTTCGAATCTGATACTCCCTGGTTACTTCTTTTCCGTACTATCTTTCCATTGAAAGCTTTATATGCAACCTTGTTATTTTTTCCAAATCCCCTTCTAATAGGGTGTTTTGAAATTGTTTAGCTTCCTCTGTTGAGGCTCTGTCATATTTTCATTAATATTTGTCTGATTTTTATTGTTTTTCCTGTTTTCTTTCTTTTCCTCTTGATCTTCATTTTTCAGAATTATTTTGCATATGAATGATGCTGTCTGGCATTTGCCTCTCTCGTGGTTCAGTGAGTTTTATTTTCAGATCTCTTTATTTTTCCTGCCCCTTTTTTTCTTACCTCCCGACGGTAATGTGTCTTTTTTCTTTTTATTCTTTTATAAATTATAATTTGAGTGCTTACTCTGGGCCAGGCACTGTGCTTAATTATTGTCGTATATGCATTAGGTCACGATAATCCCCAGGAGAGCACTGGAAGGTAAATGGTAATATCCCCAGTTGTACAAGCAGGGAAACAGGCTTTGGGTGCTTGGCTTGAGCAAGGTTTTATGGATTGAGACCTGCGTCTGTTTGGCTCCAAAGCTGGTGCCTCCTATAAAAATAATAGCTACCACTTACGATAGTGGTTCTCCAGGTGTGGGAGACCCCAAGGGTCTCTGAAGTCAAAACTATTTTCATATTAATACTGACAGGGTATTTGCCGATTTCACCGTGCTGACATTGGGACTGTGCAAAAGTGGTGAGTAAAACTGCCGGTACCTTAGCCCGAATCAGTATCTCACACCAAACTTTACAAGAAATTATCGTATTTTTCACCACCCTTCCACTTGCAATTACAAAGAAGAAAAAAAAAGAGGCCGGTTTCATTTATGAATGTAAGTGATGAAGTAAAATATTTTTTTAAACCCTGGCCCTGACTACATCTTTTTAATATGTGGTGTTAGGAAATAGGAAGTACTCATATAGTACTTCTGCCATAGTGAAGCATGATGGGTTGTCTTACGGGAAAGAATTTGTGTGATTGAGTTGAGAACTGACCTAGCCACCTTTTTCATGGAATTTTTTTGGAACTATTTTTTTTTTTTTTTTTAAACATCTTTATTGAAGTATAATTGCTTTACAATGGTGTGTTAGCTTCTGCTTTATAACAAAGTGAATCAGTTATACATATACATATGTTCCCATATCTCTTCCCTCTTGCATCTCCCTCCCTCCCACCCTCCCTGTCCCACCCCTCTAGGTGGTCACAAAGCACCGAGCTGATCTCCCTGTGCTATGCGGCTGCTTCCCACTAGCTATCTATTTTACATTTGGTAGTGTATATATATCCATGACACTCTCTCACCCTGTCACATCTCACCCCTCCCCCTCCCCATATCCTCAAGTCCATTCTCTAGTAGGTCTGTGTCTTTATTCCCATCTTGCCACTAGGTTCTTCATGACCTTTTTTTTTTTTTTTTTCTTTAGATTCCATATATATGTGTTAGCATACTGTATTTCTTTTTCTCTTTCTGACTTACTTCACTCTGTATGACAGACTCTAACTCCGTCCGGAACTATTTTTTAAAGTTTAGTTGATTTACAATATTGTGTTAGTTTTAAGTGTACAGCAAAGTGATTCAGTTTTATACATATATATATATATATATACTTTTTTCAGATTATTTTCCGTTATAAGCTATTACAAAATATTGAATACAGTTCTTTTTGCTATACAGTAAGTCCTTGTTGCATATCTATTTTATTATGGTAATTTGTATCTGTTAATCACATACTCCTAATTTATCCATCCCCCTCCCCCCTTTTACCCTTTGGAACATTTTTAACTTCTAAGAAAGACTAACGGACTAGTTACATAATTTGGGTTTTTGGCAGACATTTTCTTGAAAGTGAGCAAAGGTAAAGAATTAGTAGAGTTTGTTGCCAATGACAAAGTTGAGCTTTCAAATGAAAATCAGAATTTTGGAAAATTTGTGTCTTTCTCCATAAATTTGACAGCGTGGTGATATTAGCAAATGGTTCTTCTATATTGTATAATGAAATGTATCCGTATGCCAGTGGTTTGTATAGCTCAGTGAACCAGTATTTTTTCAAATGACCAATGCATGAATGTTTTTAAATTGTACAGGGATAAGAAAGATCCATTAAAAGTGCAGGATGCATCAATGGATTTTCATGTAACAGAGTACAAAAAGGTCATTGATACAGTTTTTAGTTTCAATATTGCTGCTTACCTTCAAGAAACTACCACTCGTTGAGTTTTGGTGTCGTATCACAGAAGAATATCCACATTATCTGCAAAGGATATTAAAATACCCCTTTTCCAGTTGCATACCTGTGTGAGACCAGATTTTCTTCACATTCTTTTTTTAGAACAACATAAAACATGTTTATTGTTTATGGGATAGGTGTATTATTTTAAACGAATTAAGAAATCTAAAAATTCTGAATTGCAGTTTCTAGTATGGTAAATATCAGTAGATATACGCACATGAATAAAAGCTGTTTGGGATCATCAGTAATTTTCAGTAGTGTAAAGGGGGCCTGAGACCAGATGATAGTTTGCCACGTACTAATTATTTGTTGTCAGGATTGTTGTAAGACTTTAACAGGTAAGAAAATTGAGGCTCACAGGTTAAAGATGAAGCTGAACCAGGATTGTTTATTCTTTTATTCATTCAACATTTAATGGATGCCAGCTTTGTGCCAAGAACTTGTTTTGGGTCAAAAAGAAATCCACAGAGAACCTACAGTGAGAACTTTCTTAATTCTAGCACATGAAAACATAAACACATATTAATTGGGTCTAAATTCAATCTGATGATTCCTATCATTTATCAGAAACCTCAAACGAAGAATTTTGAGCCTATTAATATTAAAAACCTGGTTACAAGCTTGACGTAGTCCAGTGTGAAGTGTAATTGTAGTAAAGATATCATGTATTTTATAGTTTTCAAAATATTTTCATAGAGTTCTATTTGTACCTGAACACAATGCTGGAGTGGGGATGGCAGGTAATCTACTTTTTTACAAATAAAGAAATGGAGTCTTGGGAGGGCTAAATCCAGCTGGTCAGCAGCGGATTTAAGATCCAAGAACTCAGGTCTTCTGGGTCCTTGATGTTTCTATTATGGTTGCTTCATAATAGAAACTTGGTGAGCCAACAGAAGGATAGTCACTCCTGTATGCTCCTCTTGAACTCACCTGTCCCAGCTGTTAACATATTAGCACAGCTTCTCAACTTGTTTGCCTCTGCTTCTTGACTGGAAGTTTCTTGAGGGCAGAGACTTCATATTGGTTGTGTCCCAGTGGCCTAGCAGAGCACCAGATTTTTTCATAAATGTTGATTAAGTGGGTAAACAGGGATCACCATTAGACTATTTGAAATATACATTATTTGTTTACAGTTAGCTCCCTAATTATTTGAATGTATATGCATCATTGTCCTTCTGAAAAGGGTGACTTTCTAATCCCTTTCTTTGTGCTGGAGTACTGGAAACCTTTTTATGGAAACAATCCTTTAGTGCATATTTGAATATCTATTTTCAAGGCATTGAGTGGGATACAAAGATGAGCAACTGTTTGTTAAGAGTTGACATGGTTTCATTTGTGTGTTTGTTTAAAATGGAGTACTTTAGTGAGATGGCAGTTATAATTCAGAGCAGTCTTAAATTCACATTTTAGGAAGTATGAACTTGCAGGAACTGTCAACATTTTACTGTTTTTCAGTACATAGATTTCAGATGAACTTGAGAATGCTATTAGAATTCTGTAGGAATGTATCATGAACACTTTATTTATTTTTTGGCCATGCCACAAGGCTTGCGGGATCTTAGTCCCCAACCAGGGATTGAAGCACCGAGTCCTAACCACTGGACTGCCAAGGAAGTCCCAGGAACACGTTAAGTTTTCATTAGATTCTTATTTCTCATTTTGTGTCTACTGAGAGAACGATGTTATGAATTTCTAACAGCCTTGTTGAAATATAATTGTTATACATTAAACTCCACCTATTTACAGTTTGCTGTGTCTTGATATGTCTACACCATAGTCAAGCTAATGAACATATCCATCACTTCCAAAAGTTTCCTTTTGGGTTTTCCTGGGGCTCTTTTGTATCCTTCCCTACCGTCTGTCCTTGTCCCCACCCTGTACCAGAGCAACTGCTGATCTCATTTACATAAAATTTTATAAAATGCAAACTAATATATAGTGTCAGAAAGCACAGCCTATTTGTTTTCATTACTGACATTATGAGGGAGAAAAACTGTCAAGAATGCCAAAGCACCCCAACTTTGTTTTCCTTTCCTGGGTTACCAACGGCAGCCTATGGTAGGGACACTTTGTAAATAAGCTATGAGGCTTATTTACTAAAGTTGCCAGAAAGCAGTGGGAGCCTTTTGACACTTTACAAAGAAAATAACAAATGACCAGCTACTTGTTGTTTTATCTCCTCACATTGAATTGCATGCTTCTAGCAAGTATTCTGATTTCTCTGTTTCCATTTGTAGATAGGGCTTTAGTGTATTTGTGCTTTTCTGGAACTGGATTTTTGATATTTCTTCTTGAAACAAATGTCTGATAGTAGTTCTGAAATGAACCTTTCTGCCTACATAGAAATGTTGTGAATATTTAAGGTATTAAAGAATCTAAAGGAATTTTTTTGGGTAGGGATCAAAGTTCCTGATAAATAGCTTTTGCTTTCTTATCTTTTTATTGTGGTGGTTTTGGGGTTTTTTTGTTTGTTTTTGGTCCTAGACCTCACCCTCATAATTCACTGTTAGGAGGGTATAAGAATGAAACAATGAGTTGAGTAGATATCATTTAACTAATCTTAAGATTAAATTTTTTAAATGATGTATAATTTTGGGGTGGTTTTAGTTTATTTGATGTTGCTGCAAGTTTGTTACCCTAATTAAAATCTGCCTTTACCAAGGATAAAGGTGTTCCTTGAGAAATGAGTGTCATTTTGAAACAAACATGCACAAAACTGAACAAAACTCAGTATTATTCTTGAGAAATGTCCAGTATGCTTTCTGGAAGCTTTTCTGAAGTTAATGAGCATTATTAAAAAAGATTAAAGGAAATGAATGCACTCTCAAGTTTGATACTGTAATTCAGAATATCTAGTTGTGTAAATATTTATTAGTTATTCCTGGTTTCTGTTCTTCTAGTAATTGAAATACTTATGGAATAAAGAGAAGGAAAGCTATACTTTTTGTCCAGCATAATTCCACTAGAGCTGACATTCTTAGAGCTACATCTATATTTTCAAGCACATCAGCTTCAAGTAGAAGAAACTATTAAGGAAAGCATAAAAAGTTTTTATATACTTTTCCTTTTAAATAGATGAAGAACTTCCTGATTACATTATGGTGATGGTGGCCAACAAGAAAAGTCAGGACCAAATGACAGAGGACCTGTCCCTGTTTCTAGGGAACAACACAATTCGATTCACCGTATGGTATGTTTCTGAATATTTACCCCTCAGACCAAAGTTTGGCTCAAGTCAAGAGTAGGTGTTCTGTCTGAAAAGAGGTTCTTGACAGGAGAGTCAGATTCAGTGTTGTGAGGCAGGTTGTGAGCGTTGAGAGCACAGCCTCTGGAGCCAGACTGCCAAGGTTGAATCCTGGATCTGCCTCTTTCCTTGGTTTCTCCATCTGCAAAATGGGTATCGTAAATCACCTTTATAGGGTGGTTGTGAAAATTAAATAAGCTAATACATGTAATGTGCTCACATCTGTGCCTGGCCCATAACAAGTCCTTAGTATGTGTTGACTGTAGTTAATACGTTTCTTTTGTAAACTTCAGCATGTTATCATTCCTTTCCCTCCACCAAAACCAGTTATAGATGTTTTTTGGACTGGGTTGACTTCCTGAATTGCTTTCTTCAGTCAGCTAACTTAGGAGGCAAGGTTTTTTGACAAAATTTCAAATCATTTTTTTAGTTTGGAGCTTTTTGAAGTTTGGAATTTTGAAATAGGCAACTTTGTGTTCAAATATAAATCAGTATTTTAATTTTCAATGTCCTTTTTCAAACCACATATTCCTTTGGTTGAGAATACTGACTAAAAGCATGAGATTTAATTTATGAAGGCAGGCCAGGTTCTGGTACCAGGTTTGAGGTAGAGTGAGAGCTGGGGGAGGATAATGATGTGGCTGAGAATAGAGCAGGAAGGATCATGTAAAGGTCCTCACTGGGAGCCACCAGTTGCAGCACAAGTTGACAGATGGAGCAAAAGTTGCATGAGCAGAGTGGCCTGCTTAATTTGAATGGCGAGAGACTGGGAGACCAGATGGGCAATAAGGAGGGATATGAAACTGGTTAACTTGCCTTTAAACCAAAGTTTGTCTTAAAGGCATTTTGGCCCCAGTGGGCAACTGTATCCTTTATAACTCTGGTGAAGCTTTCTTGAAATTCCACACAGAATTCTCTGGGTTTATATTACACATTTTTGAAGAACATTGAGTGCAGTGGTTGTTCCTTAAATGTTTTGGTACATACACTCCTACAGTGTGGGTGACCTAACCCACTTATTATGGTTTGTCCCCAGAGTTTACCAAAAGAAGAGAGATCATGGTGCTTTTGACTGGGGAAATTACCATTATCAAGAGTACTGCCTTTTTTTTTTTTTTAATCCTTCAGCGGTCCAGGTACTTGTTTTGTTTCACGTACATTTTTTATGACTAGACTTTTGGTTCAACATTTGGATCACTTTGAGTCCCAGTAACGTAATATGGGACATTGACCTAGTAGATCCTTTCTCAGATAACTTGAGGGAGTGCTTTAGACAAATTTCTTACATAAGCAGACTGCCAACTGAATTTGAATTTAAAATCACATTAATTCAACTCTTTCATCTTGCCATAAATTTAATTCTTTACCATGTAGTGATGAAAGTGATGGTGTCTCTGTTTTGACACTTTGCTTTCTTAAGTGTTCATTTACACCCGCCACAAACAGACTCTTCTGATTCTTCGGAGCCCTGCAATAACTGTATCCTAGGAGATAGTGGCATGTGACTGGGTTCTGGGTGAAACATTATCATAATGAGATATTTCTGGTGTTTTTAGGATGCCTGGCCTCCTGGAAGGATTGTAAGACAATTTTGCCTTGTACATAACTACTAAAATAGGTTATATTATAATTAAGGTTGTGGCTTGTTTACAGCATTAGTTTTGAAAACAGTAGTTATAGTGAAGTGATATAGTATATTTTGAGATTATTTTTAAAGTTTTTTCACCTCTCAGGATTAAGTTCTTCCAGAAACCATCTAAGTAGATAAAAAATAAATTTAAACTGTGCTTAAAACAATTTTAATAATGTTACATTATGTTTATGGTATTTTATCTCCTTTTATCTACCTTGAATCTTTAGTTCTTTTGAAACAGAATGATATTCTTTGTGGATCAGCGCTGTGTGGTCAGATGATAATCCTTGCCCTTATTTTTACAGATGCTAGATGTTGAAAATAGTGATGAAAAAATAAGATTTTTGATTATTCTACAATATTCATGTACAGCCTTTTTTAAAAAAATGTAAAACTTAATTTTAATACTATTTATCCATTAAATTCCATTCAGTACCATCTATCAGTGTTTATCTGAAGACTAGATCTAAAATGTCATCAAATTTAGAGTGACAGTTGAAATCCAATGTTTCTTGATTAACAGAAGCTTTAACTTTTTTGGTTTGTTTTTTCTTTTAGGCTTCATGGTGTATTAGATAAACTTCGTTCTGTAACAACTGGTAAGGTTCATAAAGATGATGTCTGGGTTTTTTTGGAATTTGCTATAGCATGTGATCATTTTTCTGAAGTCATTTATACTGCTTTGGGGAAAAAAACCCATAAATTTGAAAATGGTAGTTCATTTTAAGTTTTTAAGGAAGCCCACATATTTATGAATTTAAAAGCAATAAACTTAATATAATTTGAAGATGATTTGAACAAGGGAAGGGAAAGTATGCAGTTTATTCTAAGGAAATAATTGTGGATGTGTGCAATGATTTAGCTTCAAAGATATTTCAGTGTTTTATAATTAAAAATTAAAAGTCCAGTAATAGTAAATTAGATATATTATTATATCACTATGTATGGAATAATATTCATCCATTAAAAATGTTGTGGGAGAACACATATTTATTACTTTAAAATTGGTGGTGAAGAAGGGGAAGGTTCAAAGTAATAAAAATAGCTTCAAGGGACCATGTGTTTTTGTTTCTAGATCCCTCTAGTCTAAAGTCTTCCGATACCAACATCTTTGATAGTAATGTACCTTCAAACAAGAGCAGTTTCAGTCGAGGAGATGAGCGAAGGCATGAAGCTGCAGTGCCACCTCTTGCAGTTTCTAGCACTAGACCTGAAAAAAGAGAATCTAGGGTTTCTACAAGTTCACAGGAGCAGAAAGCCACTAATGTCAGGTAAGAGTCTTGTGTAGACCTGTGGGCAGGTGGGTGTGTGTATGTGACATTTACATTAGTTAATATGTCTTTAAATTGCTGTTTTCAGAAATTTTTGGAAATGAGGTGGTCATGAGCAGTTTTTGGAATAAAATAATGAAGGATAAGACCAAAGTATAATTACCTTTTATATAAAATATAGTAAATCAAAGTTTAAGAAAAAATGCAATTTCAAAGTAGTTTTTAATGGACTACATAAAGGGATTATCCATACTTTTTCATTAAGATGTATCTAAATATCCTTTGAAGAGTTGAAGATACTGCTCTAAATTGGTAACACACCCTTTTTGGTTTTGTTTTCATTTTTTAACAGACAGACTTACGATGATGGAGCTGCAACCCGACTAATGTCAACAGTGAAACCTTTGAGGGAGCCAGCACCCTCTGAAGATGTGATTGATATTAAGCCAGAACCAGATGATCTCATCGATGAAGACCTCAATTTTGTGCAGGAGAATCCCTTATCTCAGAAAAAACCTACAGTCACACTTACGTATGGTTCTTCTCACCCTTCTATTGAAATTTATCGACCACCTGCAAGTCGAAATGCAGACAGTGGTGGTGCTCATTTAAACAGGTTGCAGTTTCAACAGCAGCAAAACAGTATTCATGCTGCCAAGCAACTCAATATTCAGACTAGCCGGATATATGAAACAGGACGTTTGTGTGAACCAGAAGTGCTTAACAGCTTAGAAGAGACTTATAGTCCCTTCTTCAGAAACAGCTCAGAAAAGATGAGCATTGAGGTTTGTATATACTTTTAAATTCTGACTCATGAGGCTGAAAATTGTCAGTTCTTAATACTAAATTGTACATGGAATAACTAAACACATACTGCAAGTTTGTTTTAAACTGATTTCTGTGCTGCTCAACATAATACATAGTCAGATTTTCCCCTCCACAATATCCTCTACAGATATTTTACATCTTGTTTACTTTCCTGGATGCTAACATTTGAGATAGCTTTAACCTTACCTTATAATTTTGTGAGGATTTTAGGTCAATATTAGATCCTTCACAGCAACTGCTAGTAAACAATTGAGTAACTCCATTGTATTGGTTTCCTCAACAGTGCTACATGCTGCTGTTTATAAATGAATGTAAAGCACTGGTTTTTGTTTTAGCTAAAGGTTGGCTATTGGAGATATTACTTGTATTTTTATAAGAAACCAGGGAAATAGCCCATGAATTCTTAATGTGCTTGGCTTTTTCTTGAAAAGGAGAAAGTATTCTGTAGTAGAATTTTATTTTCTGAGACTAGGTAAGTGGAAATTTATCTGATTGCAGGAAGAAAACTTTCGGAAGAGAAAGTTGCCTGTGGTAAGTTCAGTTGTTAAAGTAAAAAAATTCAGTCATGATGGAGAAGAGGAGGAGGAAGATGATGATTGTGGGTCCCGTACAGGAAGCATCTCCAGCAGTGTGTCAGTGCCAGCGAAACCTGAACGGAGGTACCTGAACATGTCTGTACATTAATCTTTCATCGCCTGGTGGAGTCTTCTGGGTTCCTTGAAGAGGGTATCATGAAAATATAAATTTAATACCATGTAAGACTTTTCCATTGGTTTTTGAGAAACACTTACATTAGTGAAAGAGAAGTTGCCTAAAATTGGAGAAGATTGCAAAGAATATTAAAAACTGTGGAATATGGGTGGGAGGAAGTTTGATCCAAATTCATTATTTTAAAAAGTTATAAGGTTCTCACCCAGTTGGCATTTCCTAAAAACTACAGCTAGTCTGTTCCAAACCTAAGAGAAGGCTGTAGTAAAGGTATAATGGATGGCTAGCATGTAAAGAACTCAAATCTAAAATTTAATCAGAATACCTTTCTTAACTTTTTTAGACCTTCACTTCCACCTTCCAAACAAGCTAACAAGAATCTAATCTTGAAGGCTATATCTGAAGCTCAAGAATCCGTAACAAAAACAACTAACTACTCTGCAGGTAATTTAAATGTATTATGTTGACATTAAGTAAGAGATTTCTATAAGTCTTCAGTAAGCTATAGATGATTGCTCCTCAAGTTGTGATAAAATAAAGATGCCTGCCAGATGTCAGGACCAAGGTGAGGTTCAGAGAATGATTGACAGGAGATTTGACCAGTTTGAGAAGCTTTCCCGACTGTCAGTGGAACTTAGTTCTTTGAGCAACTGTAATGCCTTTTACTCCCTCTTTCTAATGTATGTGAAATATATAACGGAAATCTTAAAGGGAGTTTTGATAAATATGAGACTTTCATATTTATAGCATTAGAGTCAACATTAGATATGAATTTATGTTATTTAAAAGGGAGCAAAATTGGAAAATATTAAGAGGCTGAAATTAGAAAAATTTGTCTAGTATATGAACAGGTTGGTTTCTTTCCTCTCAGTAGAACCCATTACTCTGTGCCCCACGTGCTATAGCCAACACGTAAGATTTCCTGTTAATAAGCTGTGATGATTACCCACTCTAAGTTTTTAAATTTTATTTTTGCTATGGATTTGATGACTGTTCTTTTCGCATTGTTCTGCTTTTCTATTCTCCTTGGCATCTCTTTATGTGACCCCTTTCTAAAGTGAAATAAACTGTAGGCTAGCAACTTTTGAGCCTGATAGTCATCTGTCCCCTTGCTTCTCCTCATCCCTAATTTAACCCTGAACATAAACAGCTTTTGGCTTATAGGGTAAGGATTATCAGGCAAAGGCCAACACTTGACATAACAACTCATCTGTTTACATTCTCTTTTTTGGTCTGTCAGCAATATTGAGTGTTTACAATGATGAGAAATTTAGACTTATTACTGTAACCTTAATTTCCTGCTTTTGTAATTGGAGAGTTTTCATAATTCCAAGTTTTTTGAGAGAGAGCATTGAAATTCTTTCTTCACCTAGGTTATCTAGATGACAGCTTGAAATTGTTATAGAACCATGAAGCAGAACCCAGACTGCATTTCGTTAAAAATGAATACATGTGTGCTGCAGTGTATTTATGGCATGTAGTTTAAAATGTGTAAATGTTGTTTACATAAGTATGGATAACTAAGTCATAGAATGTTATAAGGAAAAATGAGGTGTCTATGAACTGTTTCTAACTCCTCATATATTCTAAACTCAAGGAGGCATTTATATTTAATATGATATTTACTGTTGAGTTTTGAAATATTACTTCATTTGGATTTCCATCTTTTTTGCTTTTTATATAAAAGTCTCACAGAAACAGACACTTCCAGTTGCCCCCAGAACTCGAACTTCTCAAGAAGAATTGCTAGCAGAAATGGTCCAGGGGCAAAGCAGGGCCCCCAGAATAAGTTCCCCCATTAAAGAAGAGGAAACAAAAGGAGATAATATAGACAAAAGTCAAGGTAATAATTTAAATGATATTTCATTGCCTATTATACTTTTTTCATGAGGCATTAAATATTTTCCAGTGGGTATTTATGAAATGTTGGTTATACTATGAGAAAAGGGCTTAATAGGCCCCCAAATAGAGTAAGGGACCATGAGGAAAGTCTATACCTACACTTTTTAGAATTTAAAAAATCTTACCATTAGGGAAATTTTTAGTGTTCTCAGAAGTGGAGAGAATAGTGCAATGAATTCCCATGAACCCAGTCACCTAGCATTAATAATTGCCAGTCTTTAGAAAGCTTCTACTTAAAGATACATAGATACGTACATTCTTCCTTTTCTTCTTTTTGTTAATCCTACCCCTCTTCTATTGAACTTGAAATCTTTAAATCTCCCCTCTCTGAGCATCCTGTCTCTGACCTGCCAGAACTGCCTTATTGTCCCAGTGATACTGCTTTATCCCCTTGTGCCTGACATACTTCCAGCTGATCTTTCTGCTTCCTTTCTCTCAACCTCCCACCCCCAACTCTTGCACAGACTCTCCTGTCTAAAGTGTGACTCTGATCATGTGACTCCTCTGTGAGAGCATTTATAGCTTCTCTCCCTACTATGCATTATCCAGGGCTGATGTCATCAGCTTGGCCTTTAGGCAGCTTCTGGTCCCTGGGCCTGCCCAGCCCTTCTCCACTGCTCTCCAACCTGTTTCTTCTGTTGCCATCAGGAAAGAGTCTAGTTCTTTTCCTCTTCTACTGAGATCTGATTAAAAAACCCCACCAAAACTATGCTCATCATGACTTAATACTTTTACAATGCTGGAATACTTTTTTTCATTCCTCCTCAGCTGTGTCCTTTAAATTGTTCCAGGTTCATCTCAGATTTACTTGTTTTGTGAAGCCTTAATGATTCCGTCCTATATTTGTCTCTTCTCTCTTTTTTTAAAGAAGTCTTTGACTATGGTGTGCTGTGTCAGCATTATGTGCAGTTCCAGTAAATCATGGACCTGAAAATGGGAAAACCCTTAAAGTAGCCAGTAGGTACTAATTGGGCCAATTTGTGAAGAGTAGTTGGAAACTGGGATTTGAGCTTTAGTAAGGATTTGCAGTGAATTGAAGTCTGTCAGACAGTTTTGAATCTGTGATTTCATGATGGCATTTTTTAGTAAATCCTTAATTGGTCCTTTCGGAGGATAATAGATACTAATTCATTGTCTTGAAGACCAGAGAAATAAAATAATTGAGCATTTATGCTGTCTTTCCTTTAAGGATGGTACCACTGGGTATCAAAGTAGTATAGGAGTTAGTACTTGTTTTTGTAAGTGAAGTTTTATTGGAAGTAAACTATGCCCATTTATTTATGTATTGTCTATGGCTGCTTTTATACTACAACCACAGAGTTGAATAGTTGCAACAGACCATAAAGCCCACAGAATTTAAAATAGAAAATGTTTGCTGCCCCTTGTGATATAGTAGATGAAGGAAGCATCTTTTAAAATTATTCTGAATTATAATGATAAAATTATAGTGGTTTTTCCCAAGTAACAGTGAATTAATGAATCTAGGCACTGATAATTAATGGCTACTAAAATGGTTTTTAAAGTGAAAATCAGCCATTTTGTGCCTCCCAATGAAAGAATAAAACACTCCCTTAGTCTTGCCAGAGGATTTGAACCTGAGTGATCAAGCCTCTGATGCAGCAGTCAGCTTGCAAGAAGTACAGAGGCCAGAGGAATATGTTAATTGCTGCACCATGAGTGTGCAACAGGCAAAGTACCCTCTCTGGGGCACTGTATAGGTCAAACAGCCTGAGAATTCTAGATTAAAAGACTTAAAAGACAAAATAAAAGGGGCAAGATTAATCTATAGTGTCTAGGTACGTACACTTGTGTGATAAAACCACAAACTGTAGATATTACTATAAAAGGCGTATGGTGGTTACTTTTGAATAGGACTGATTATATTGGAGTACATGAAGGGAGGCTTGTGGGGTGGCTTATATAGTCTATTTTTTTGATCTGAATGGTGGTTATAAGGGTGTTTCGCCTTATAAGAACTCGTTAAACCCTTACTTTTTTGTGGCTTTCTATATCGTTTTGTTTTAAAGTAAAAGGTTAAAAAACTGAAAAGGTATCAAGTATGTCTACTGATGAGGACTGTTAATACTCCTACCGGTACCATTTGTTTGCAAGCGTGAAGTGACACACTGCGAAGTCATTAATTAGTGTGCTTACTCGCTGTTTTGTAGCTTTGTCTGTGACAGGTTTTTTTTTTTAATTAATTAATTAATTAATTAATTAATTAATTTATTTATGGCTGCGTTGGGTCTTCGTTGCTGCGCACGGGCTTTCTCTAGTTGTGGTGAGCGGGGGCTACTCTTCGTTGCAGTGCACCGGCTCATTGCGGTGGCTTCTCCTGGTGCAGAGCACAGGCTCTAGGCGTGCGGGCTTCAGTAGTTGTGGCGCGCGGGCTCCGTAGTTGTGGCTCATGGGCTCTAGAGCACAGGCTTAGCAGTTATGGCACACAGGCTTAGTTGCTCCGCGGCATGTGGGATCTTCCCTGACCAGGGCTCGAACCCGTGTCCCCTGCATTGGCAGGCAGATTCTTAACCACCAGGGAAGCCCTGTGACAGGTTTTTAAAAATCTATGCACATGTGATGGCATGAGTTTTTGATAGTGTTCTCTCATCTTTCTGACCTCTGTATTTTTACTGGGCTAGCCACCTCACAATATTTTGCTTTTTCTCTTTTAGTCTTGGGTTAATCTGTCATTAGAAGTGTATTTTGTCAGTCTTCTCAAAAGATTTATCATGACAACAATTCTGGCTTTATTGATTCTCTTTTGGTGTGTTTTCTATTTCATTGATTTCTGCTCTTATTTTTAATATACCCATCTATATTTTTTCTTACTAATTTATCTTAGCCTGTCCTTTTTATTTTGCAAATGTAAACATTTAAGCTATGAATTTCTCTTGACATGCCATTTTTGCTGCATGTCACAAATTTTGATATATACATTTTTCATTATCATTCTAATTATCTTTAATTCCCATTATGATCTTCTTCTTCGACCTATAAGTTATTTAAAAGTGTTTTTAATTCGTAGTATATGGAAGTTTTGGGTTTTGTCTGTTAATCTTTTTAATTGTATACTATGGACTTAGTTGCATTGTGGTCCGATAATGTGATCTGTATAATACATATTCTTATGAAAATAGTTAAGACTTAAGGCAGTCAGTTTTGTACATCTTTCACGTGCATTTTGGAAGAAAGTGGACTCTAATTGTTGAATTGCGAATTTTGCAGTTAGTAGACAAAGCTCTACAGTTAATATTGTTTAGATCTTGACCTTGCTGAGTTTTCGGTCTACTTATCAGTGATTGAGAGGGTTTTGAAATTGCCTGTCAGGATGACAGATTTGTCTTAATTTCTCTGTACTTCTGGTAGATTTTGTTTCATTTACTTTGTGGCTATTAAACTAGGTGCATATATACTTAAAATTATCCTGATGAATTGAATCAGGAAGGTACATCTTCCTGATGAATTGAACCTTTTATCTGTATCTATAATCCTTTATGTACTAAATGATGCTTTTATCTTCAACTCAGTTTTGTCTGATATTAATATAGCTATTTAGTTAGTATTTGCCTCACATATCTGTGCTTCATGCATTTTTCAGTCTTCTCTGACCTTGTTAGGCATACGTACCTCTTAACTATCATAAAGCTAGATGACTGTTTTAAAATTCAGTCTGAGGTTGCTTTTTGTATGAGTTTAAACCATTCACATATATGAGAATTATTGATGGAGTTGGACTAGTTTCTGTCACCTTTTTTGGTTTGTATTTGCCTGCTTTCATTTTTTGACCTTTTTTGTCTTTTTTAAAGATTCATTATTAACTATTGTAATTGTTGTTGATTGCCCAGCTCTCCTTTATTTTGTACTGTTTTAAACTCTATTTCTGTTCTTTTATTGGTTACCACTGAAATTTTACCATACAGATTTAATATTCTGACCCCATCCCCAAACAGTAAATGGATTTTAGAATACCTTAGCTCCAGTCTTTACCCCCTCAGACTTTACATTATGTTTCCAGTGTTTTCATTTTGGTCCTTTTTTTAATGGCTAAATTGGGCACCATTATTATTTTACCCAGGCAGTGTTTGTTCACATTTACCTACATATTTATTGTTTTGTTTTGTTTTTTCTCATATCTCTTGAACGTTATTTGGGGATTGTCATTTTCCAATATTTTAAAGTATTTTGAAGTGTATTCTTTGGGAGTTTCTTAAGAACAGGTCTGTTGGTGGTAAATTTCCCCAAGAGTCTGTTCACCTACAAGAGTGTTCATTTCTCCTTGTTCTTGTGCAGTAGCTAGCTTTACTGCATACACAAATCTAGGTTAACAAGAGTTATTTGCTCTCAGCACCTTGTTTATATTATTCCATTGTCTTCTGGCTCCCATGGTTGTTGAGTGGACTTCTGTTATTCTAGTTGTCTGTTGTTCCTTTGTAGGTGATTTGTCCTTTTTCTGGCTGCTTTCAGGATCTTCTGTTTGTCTTTGATGTTCTGCAGTTTCACTACAATGTGTCTAGGCATGGATTTCCTTTTATTTTTCCTATTTGGTATATGTTGAATAAAATTTTATACTTAAAGTAAAATATGGTACATTATGAAATATATGCTCACCATAGAAAATTTGGAAAAACAAAATAAATCATTGTAATACCTGCTGATAGATTAGAAAATAATCAAATAGTATAGGACAATTTAAAATAACAAGTAACATTCTTTGCTTCATTATTTTCCACACTGGTTCTCCTGGAGGCCACCACTTTTAAAAGCTTCTGTTTATGACTTTCTTTCATTTTCTTCATGTCTGTAATAATATGCTTATACCACTGTTTCTTAATTCACCAACTATAGATGTTATGTTTTGATTTCTTGCTACAGTATGTCAGTATCAAACTCTCACTTTTCCTTGCCTCCAAGCCCATGTAGTAAATTCACTATTTTTAGTTCGTCTATTGATTACTTTTATAATTTTAAGTAATACACCTATTTCTTGTCTGATTAACTGTATCAGTATATTTTGACTCCTGAAAGATAAAGATATTTATATCCTTTAATTCTTATACATCTTTTCTCATCCCCCCACTTTCTAAATTCTGTCACCCTTACTTTTATATATATTGCTGAAGATCTAATTTACATTTTGTTCTGTTTTTCTAGTTACAGTTACCATGCTTTGTAGGTTCGCTGTAAAAGTAGAGAACCAGTAAGCAGTGTTTAAATCATTAAGACTCAAAATACTTCTCAGGGCCAAGTTTACATCATCTTCTAGAGTTCTTCATTTAGGGGTTCCCTAGAGTTGTTTACATTTTTCTCCTTATGTACAGTGTTTTGTTTTTCTTTGATTCTTCTTTTTTTTCCCCTTCTTGCATTGCCTACCTGTATTATAGTCTGAAGGTCTATCATTTTATACTATTCAGTCTTTTGGTTTCCCTTTTTTCTTAGGTACCTTCCTCCTAGAGCCTCTGTCCTCTTCTGCTTCTCCCACTGGTTGCTCTCTAGGTCTGGGTCAAGGCTGTCATCCCAGGATTTACTCCTCCCCCGGGTTTGCTCTGCATTTCCTGGATCCCACTTTGTCTTTTCAGTATAGTCTTTTGTTTTGTCACCACATCATGAAGAAACTTAAGGAAAACTATGGGAGGTAAATTTTTTGAGCCCTTAGAAATTGAAAGTATTTGATTGATACTTCAACTAGGTACAGAATTCTGATCCTCAAAAAACTTTGAAGGCATGACTTCATTATCTTGAGGCTTCTAATGTTTATGCTGAGAAGTTGGTAGCCCATCTGATTCTTATTCCATTATTAATACTAGGGCTTTTCCTCTGGGGATATGTAGGATTTTCTCTGTGGTGTTTTGTTTTTTTGTCTTTGTTTTTTTTTTTTTTTTTTAAGATTTATTGATTGATTGATTACTATGTTGGGTCTTCGTTTCTGTGCTAGGGCTTTCTCTAGTTGCGGCAAGCGGGGGCCACTCTTCATCGCGGTGCGCGGGCCTACCCACTATCGTGGCCTCTCTCGCTGCGGAGCACAGGCTCCAGACGCGCAGGCTCAGCAGTTGTGGCTCACGGGCCCAGTTGCTCCGAGGCATGTGGGATCTTCCCAGACCAGGGCTCGAACCCGCGTCCCCTGCATCAGCAGGCAGACTCCCAACCACTGCGCCACCAGGGAAGCCCTTTGTTTTTTTTTTAATGGAAGTATAGTTGATTTACAGTGTTTCAGGTATACAGCAAAGTGATTGATTTATATACATACACACACACACACACACATATTCTTCAGATTCTTTTCCATTATAGGTTATTACTCTTACGTGTTCTTGATGTCTGAAATCTGCTGTGATAAGTCTAGGTACTAGTTAGTTACTTACGGGCTGGATACCCTGTGCACCCTTTTAATTTGAAAATCCATGCTTTCAGTCTGGGAAATTCTCTTACATTATTTCTATTAAAAAATTCTTCTTTCTTTTCATTGTTCTCTTTTTCTGGAAATTCTGTTAGTTGGATGATAAATTTCCTGCCTTGATTTTTCTCCCTTTTCTCTCCTCAATTTTAACTTGATCTTGTTCTACTCTGGAATATTTTCTTCACTTTCTCTTCAGTCCCCCTATTTTTTCTTTCTTAAGACAGGCATATTTTAAAATTTCCACAAGCTCTCTCTTGTTCTGTTTTTCATAGTATCTTGTGAATACAGGATCATTTCAAATTTGTCTGAAGAACATAATAAGAGTTTTTTTTGGTTTTTTTTTTTTAGAGAATTCTCTTTTGTCCCTTAATGGATGGTTTTCTATCAGTGTTTGTTTGGTGTTTTTGCACTTTCATTTGCAGGCTGTTTTTAAGAAGTCTGGACACGTGGTTACTAGTGCAAGAAAAGGCAGTATGAAGACTTACCTAGTGTTGTGGCGTGGGCTGTAAGCTTTACTGTGGGCAGGTCTTGTTTTAAATAAAGCAGATAAGGAGCTGCTTTATTGGTCTTGAAATTGCAGAGGAATTTCCCTGGGGGGCACTTAAACATTCCCACTAGCTGCCTAGATTCTCCCCATATCATTTGCTGAGTTTCTTTAGAAAAGAGTATTTTTTTAAAAATTAAAAAATTTTATCTTTTAAATGTTTGTGCCTATACCATTTGGAAAAGCTTGTTTTCTGTTTCACATCCTTTGAAATCTTTGCTCATTGCTCCAACCTCTCACCATTGGGTGCCCCTTTGTTCACTTCATCTAGATTAAATACCTCTATCTCAGCACTGTCAACTCCCAAATTAGTTATCTCCAGCCTGGACCTTGTACCTGAATTGCTAATTCCTATCCAGCTACTTCACATTTCTTCTTGGATGTATAATAAATCCTTTTAAACTTGTCTAAAAGCGAACTGCTAACATCTTCCCTTCCAGTTTGTTTTTCCTGCAGTCCTCCTCATTTTAGTTAATGGCAGCTCAGCCTTTCCAGTTGCTCAGGGCAGAAACCTGTGCTATTCTTTCTTTCAAACTTACTGCCATTTTTCCTTTCCTCTCTCTCTCTCTCTCCTTTCCTTCTTCATTCCCTCCTTTTTCCTTCCTCCCCTCTTTTTTCCTCCTTCCCTCCTTCCACCTTTAGCAAATCCTATCATCTTCTACCTTCAGAGTATATTAAAATTCACTCACCCCTTATACCTCTGCCTCTACTATCCTAGTCTAAGCCATCATCCATGACTTGCCTTGATTATTGCAATAGTGTCTTACTGGTCTGTCTGCTTTCAAACTTCCCCTTCTGCTCTCTGTTCCACACAGCAGTAGAGTGATCTTTTCAAGCTGTAAATTAGATCACAGCACTCCCCTGCTCAGAACCCTCTGTTGACCCTCTGTTACACTCCAAGTAAAAAAAGCCCTCCTTGATCTCATTACCTATCCCCCGCTTTGTTCTCCTTCCTCTTCCCCAGATGTACTTGGTGTGTTTCTCTTTCAGAGCATTCAGACAAGAGCATGTGTGAGGCCCTTTTGCCCCCTCCTGGGGATGTTTTCTTCCAGATGTCCACATAGCTTGCTCAGCTCTGTGAGGCCTTCCCGAGCCACACACTCCCTACCACACTTTTCCTTTTTCTTTTTTTTTGGCCGCGGTATGTGCCATGTGAGATTTTAGTTCCCCGAACAGGGATGGAACCTGTGCCCCCTGCTGTGGAAGCGTGGAGCCCTAACCACTGGAGCGCCAGGGAAGTCCCCCAGCCCCCTTTTCTAAAACTTAATTTTTCTCCATAGCACTTATTGCCATCTAATATATATTTTATATTTTCATAGTTTGGATATTTTTATCCAGACTTGGAGCTTTAAATATCATCAACATAAAATGTATTTTATTTGTTTGTTTTTGAGGCTCATCTCCTTTCCCTCACCACCACAATATAAGTTCTTTGACCAGGGATGTTTGTGTGTGTGTGTGTGTGTGCATTTGTGTGTGTTGTTCATTGCTGTTATCGAGCACCCAGAACAGTGCCCGGCATGTGGTAGGAGCTTAGTAAATATTTGTTGCCTTAATGAATGTGTCACTCCTACCTTGCATCTTACTTGTGGTTCTCCCAGCGTCTCGTTTGTAGCTTTTTTGCTTGGTCAGTATTTGTGCATGTATTTTCTATTTTCCAGAGGTGGTTGAAATCTCATCTGCTGTGATCCCCTTCCTAACCCCCATTTCTAAATCAGGGATCTCCAGATTTCTGACCATACAGTTTTTTGTATTCTAAAATTATTTTTCATTGTGTACGCTAAATGTATGTATTTAGTTTACATATACACACTCAAATGCTCTTATTTATATGTATGTTAGAACATGTAAAAATAGAATTCTAAGGAGTATAGAGATAAAAATATTTCTAATATGATAGAATTTCTGATATTTCCTTCCTCCATCTCAGTGGAGGAAGTGGATTATCCTCTTAGAGACCCTATTTGGAATCCACTGCTATATGTTGTTAAGGATTTGTGCCATTTTTAAGTTCTTTACTTCATTTTTACGGACTCTCCAGAAGGAGAGTCTGTAAATGCATATACTTAATATATCATGTTGGACTGGAATCACTGTGAAAGACTCTTAGTAAAGAGGAGTTTTTATATTCAGAGGAAACAAGGAAAATTCCCCCTTCGTTCAGCCCACTGCCTTCCTCAGAGGTAAGCACTGCATTTACAGACTGGTGTACGTCTGTAGTCTTGGCATTTTTTTTTTATATGTATGTACATGTCCATCCTTTCTGTATAGAGTAGAATTATCTGTATATTTATATGGATATATGTATGTATATATAAAGGAATCACGCCACATGATTTTCTTTGTAACAGGTTTTGTTCCATTTAATGTATCATAGAAGTATAATAACCTAGTGATTATGAATACGGGCTCAGGGAGACAGACCGCTCGCATGTTAAACCCGGCTCGGCCACTCACTAGCTGACCTTCACCTTTCTGTGCTCTGGTTTCCCAAGAATATGTGAACTTCCTCTTGATGGATATTGACGTTGGAATCTATGGAAGGATCTTTGCTTATTTTGCATTCTAAAGTTGGGCTGGGCCCAACTTTGAGGGGCCCAGGCTTTGAAGCCTCAAATGGCCTCTTTTTAGACATTTTGTTTCTTTGTGACGCGTCCCCTGTTAGAGCACTTTGCTACTTCGCTCACTGAAGTTGTGTTTGCTGCCCAGCTGATTTGCAGGTGGTGCTTGGCTGGGGATGTGCCCCTCTTCCTAATGTTGACTATACATGTCCTCTGTTAGCTGGTGCTCTTAAAAAATTCCATGTGACTCTAAAGCCTTGTAAATTTTGAAAATTATTTTCTGTATAAAGATTTTGAAGAGTTAGGTTAATTTACAGATGTAATGGAGAAACGAATAAAGATTCTTGTATAAATTTCAGCACTTTTTCTCTGTTCTGTAACTGAATGACATCTATTTAACTGGGAAGTCAAAGGCTACAGTTCTTTATACGAATTCTGTTAGAGAGGCTGTGGGGAGTTGTGATTACCATCTTGCATCCTTATATTTTGCACAGCTTATTTGTTGGCTTGGTGAGTAAACCAAAGTAAAAACAACCTTTCTCAAACTAAAGCCGTCGAGAGACATCTGTTATCTTGGATTGGAAGACGTTAATATTAAGATGGTGATACTCCCCAAATAGATCTTGAATTCAACTTGATCTTTGTTAAAATCTTTGCTGGCTTTTTTGTAGAAGTTGGCAAGCTGATTCTAAAATTCACATAGAAATGAAAAGGACTTGGAATAGCCATAACTATTGAAAAATAATAAAATTGGCAGACTTATATTTCCCAAGTTCAAAACTTACTACAGATCTACAGTAATCAAGACTGGCACTGGCATAAGGGTATACATATAGACCAATGGAATCAAATTGAGAATCCAGAAATGAACCAGTATACTTATGATCAACTTGAATTTCAGTAAGGATGCAGACAATTTATTGGGGAAAGAGCAGTCTTTTCAAAAAATGTTGCTGGACAACTGGATATCCACCTGCAAAAGAATGAAGTTGGACCCTTACCTTACACCATATATAAAAATTAACTCAAAATGTAAGAACTAAAATTATAAAACTCTTAGGAGAAAAAAATAGGTATAACTCTAAATGAGCTTGGATTAGGCAGTGGTTTCTTATGGCACCAGAATCACAAGAAACCAAAGAAAAAATAGTTAAATTGCACTTCATCAAAGTTAAAAACTTTTGTATTTCAAAAGATACTATCAAGAAAAAGAGAAGACAACCCACAGAATGGGAGAAAATCACATATCTAATAATGATCTAGTATCAAACCAAGGCTGAGTCCTCATTTTCCCTATCTTTAAATTTCCACCATATCTTATATCAGTACAGTTGAATTCCATTATTACCACACATATATATACATTTTTTTTTTAAAGATTTTTTTGATGTGGACCATTTTTAAAGTCTTTATTGAATTTGTTACAATACTGCGTCTGTTTTATATTTTGGTTTTTTGGCCATGAGGCATGTGGGATCTTAGCTCCCCGACCAGGGATCGAACCCACAGCCCCTGCATTGGAAGGTGAAATCTTAACCACTGGACAGCCAGGGAAGTCCCATCACCAAATATATTTTTAAAGAGATTTGTCTGTGATCATGGGTCCAATTACCCTCCCTGCCCTCTCCCTAGAAAGGAAGTGTCAAGTACTGTCCTATTACTATTTTCAAGGGGAAATGAAACTCGATACTAGATAAAACAATTTAAAAATAATCTGAAGCTTGAAAATTATGGGTAATTGATGAAGGGGCAAAAGTACATTAAGTTCACATCATATTCAGGTATAAAGTACGTCATGCTGTTTTATTGCTTGCTTTATGCTTCAGATCTTCAGTGCTCCTTCTCATATGAGGTAAATAATAGAAAATTCTTTGTGTGTCACATGTCTGCTTCCAGCCAATCAGAAGCCAGAATTATTTTGTGTGTAATAATAGGGTTTCTTGTTTAGAGAGGAGCTGTAAGTGAGACTTAACAGGATACAGGGGCCTGCATATTAGGGCTTCTTAGTTGTGGCAAAGGGAACATTGGTCTGGTTTGTTTAGCATTTTCAGATTTACTTTGGAGCTCTGACTCCAGAAATGTACAGTCCTATCTTTTAATTTATAGGTTTTAAAATGTTACTTTTAGTACTTTTTAAAGTAACAGCCTTAATGATTGCTTTTATTTTTGATGAAAGTTTAATGGGCTGTGAAAGAAAAATTACCAAATACTAAGAAGGAAAGAGAAGTTTATGAAAATGTCTTCAAGGTTTCCATCACCATCTTCACCGGTTTTCTTTTCACCTGGGCCAGTTGACTTACGTTCTGTAACAAGTTCCTCTTGTTCACTGAGTGAGCTAGACAATATTTCCCAACTTCTAAGGAAAATATCAACTGATATCAGTGAAATTAAAGGGATGAAAGCAGCAATTTTGACAGTGGAAGCAAATCTTTTTGATTTAAATGTTAGAGTGTCACAGAATGAAGCAAAAATTTCATCTTTGGAGGTTAAAATGAATGAATATTCAACGTTAACATCTGAATGCAACAGACAGTTTGAAGATCTTCAAGAGGTGGTAGATTTTGAGTCACAGTCAAGAACTACTGATGTAAAAATAATTGGCTTCCTTAGAAACATTGAGAAAGGTAAATTCCTAGTATGTGATATTATCATGTAGTAGTTTTCATATGGAGGCAGCAAGGCACAGAGAACTTGAATTTTTCATGGACCTTTAATGACAAAATCAGACTCTTCTACATGATTTAACTTAGAAGCCTAGACTTTAGAATTCCATCCTTTTTAGTGGGTCTCTCTAAAATGATGGTTTGAAAAGGTAGATGAGTATAGAGAGATGAAGCAAAACTTGAAATGTCAGAGAATGGTCCTGTTTCATGTATCTGTCTTGTGAAATTACTTGAAAATGTATAATTCTTCCATTGTTCACTGTTTATGTTAAAAAGACCTGTTGTTAGTATTTGAATTCCTGTAACCTAATTACACATCAGTTTCCCAAGCTGTCATACAGGAATACAATTTGACCAAATGATATCTGTGTTTCAGGTCAGCTCCTCAGGATTTACTGTGTTTTTAACCATGATAATTTTGAAAGGAATTAACTTTTTTTTTTTTTTTTTGCAACCACTAAAAAGTAATGTAATATAACATGTTTTAAAAGAAAATAGCTGATGAAACTTTGGTAGGTTTTAAAATTTTTACTGAAGTTGAATTTTAATGAAACATGATAGTTGGCAAACAGTTGCCAACTTACATGTTGGCCCTGAGCGAGCAGACTGTCCTTGTGAAACTGACAGTAATAGATTCACTAAGAATTAGCCTGCGTGCATCTTACTGAGATTTCAGTATTTGGAACCCTGTCAATTACAGTCCCTCGTACACCGTACTGTAACACTTCTGTTTTAAATCAGCAAGTGAGTACCTAGTATCTGCTGAGCACTGGACTGGGGAGGTTTGGAGAAGTATGATATTCTCCCATCACTCAAACTGAAGATAGAAAAATCAATTCTGTGTCTCTGTTTTATTTCATTTTGCAGTGTGACTATGAGGAAATTATGAATGTGTTTAAGAAATAATACATACTCTAGCTGAGCATCTTTTCTTACAGGAGATTCAAGTGATTGTTTACATGCTTTGCTGGTGTAGGACCTGGACTGTAGAGCTCTGAGTGTCTACTTACTTGTTCATTATTCTTTTTGTATCCGTCCAGGCCTGTAGTTTGTCCTTTGGGAACTCTGATCAGATAACTCTGGGGTGTTGTTTTGCCCTTCTGTGGGTGGGGGATTGACTTATAATGGTGAGAGCCTAGGTGATGGAGGGAAACACTTCTCATGTTGATCTTGCAGTTGGCTGTTGCCTGTCTCCCAGGGTGCAAGCTGAGGGTCCATGCAGCACCTCCCCCTGACTTTTGCACCCCCTTTATCTTTATCACCAGGCTTTATCTGCAATCCAAGGAAACCAGCTTCCAGACAGGGAGAACCATTGCCATTTTTGACCTGACTTAACCTGAGTACAGGTTTTTGTCTTACAGACCTTTGGTCTATAAATATTATTAAATTGTAGAAGCTTTAAACTAGTTTAAAGACTTTCAATTAAGAACCCAGAAAGATTATTTTGGTCTTAATTTCTGGGAAGCACACGTGCTGGTATTGTTTGTTTTTTAAGCTTAGTGAAGTTTTAAAATTTATATTCTAGGAACTCAGCAGAGGCAATTGTTATCCCGACTGCAAATTGACCCAGTAATGGCAGAAACTCTGCAGATCAGTCAAGGTTGGTAATAATCTTAAATTTTCATTGTAATCTAGCATTTTTCAGTTGCTATTTCCATTCCTTACACCTCATTTAATGTATCTTGTATGTCTTAGATCCTGCCCTAAGGTGCTATATTAAGATCTGTGAAAATATTTTAGGGCCAGGAGATAAGATCTGCATTTTCTTCATGCTTTGTGGTGTTTGTATTTTTCACCTCATGCAGAAACTTTCTTCCTTTGATGCCATTTCACCCAGGTCCCTGGAAACTGTTGGCTGCTCATGCCCCTGCTTTAGGGACCACTTGAGTCCCTACCCTACTCTCCGTCCAAATTTTGCCATTGCCCTGAGCTGCTTTAGTGTCCTCTGGCATGTTCAACCTTATCTCCTTACTTGTGCTTCACTTTAGAATCTCATGGCCAAGGCTATACCTAGAGCTTATCATTCTTAGAGCCACTGTAACTTGTTTACCTGTCTCCCTGACCCCCAGCACACAGACAGAAATACCATGCGCTACCTCAGGACTGGGGTGAGTGCCTTATTTATCTTTGTGTTCTCAGTGCCTGGCCCCTGCCAGATGCGTGTAAGTGCCTAATAACTGTCTGCTGAATAAATGAAAGGAGCCATTCAATCCCTGGAGTCGTTAATTCAGATCCTGTTTTCTTCTGCATCCGTTTCCTCTAAACCTGCCCAGTGTTGGAAGCTGTGGTCCCTTGACCCCTCCCTGTCGGCTTCTAACTGAATTTTCTTCACCTGTGTTCAGGATTCCACAGTCAGCAACTGTATTCCCTGACCCTTCCTGGCCTCTGTCTTAGAAAGGTGTGCTTATTGTCTCTAAGGGTTACCTTTCACCCAGATGCCAGATCCTACTCAGCGGACGAACATTCTGGTGTCGCCACACTTCTGTAGCTTTAGGCTCTACCTCTCTTCTGGCTTCTCCCTTCTGTCTATAAAAGTGTTGAGATATTCTCCATCCTTGATGTTGCCCTCTCATCTCCCCACATTCCATCCTGCTTTCTACATAAGAGTATTTTCAAAATGTTTGGCAGCTAAGGTCTGTGTATGTTGTATTTGCATCATCAGCTCTTAAACATTTTTTTGTTTCCTTTATTTTTATCCATGATGCATATACAGTTTGAAGCATCATGCAGTTCTACAAGGCTTATGAATGAGTATATCCTTTGCTTACCTCCTATCACGTTTTTTATTTCTGAGAGCCCTTTTGTTTCTGCATATTCCTTTAATTTATTTTTTAACATACTGATTTTATTTCATGTATGCAATACTTTCTCTTATTTCTCTGAAGATATTAAAGGCAGTTTTGGACATTTTCCTCCCCTCCCTCCTTGGTCTTGTTTTCTCCAGGTTGTTTGTTTTGATCACTGTCTTTCATGACAGGTTCTCAGATGTCTGAGGATCCTTGGTTGACTTACATTTAAGAGTGGGGCACTTAAAAAGCTGGTTGGTGTTTTGGGTTCATTAATTGGGGGATGAGGTAGGGGGTTTTGACTTCTGAATGTAGACCCTGCAGTGGAGAGTGATTTGTCTTGCCTGTTTACTTTGGGGGCACCATGATGTCTGTGTCTTTGGGTCTTTTCTATCAGGTTGGTAAGCTACTCCAAAGAAAGATCTTTCAAGAAATGGAATGGCTGCCAGGGTTCTGGGAGCTAAGTGGGGACGGGGCTGAGGGACACACCTCAACATTAACTACTATGTAATGTTTACTTAACACACAAGTTTTCAGAATCGTACTTCTTTCAACATGGCTGGCATTCATTGGTCCAGAAACCCTCTCTGTTTTTACCTTTTCAGGAGTCTAAAGCTCCACTTTCTCCAAGAGAGAAGTGGTCAAAGGTTACCAGGAAATCTAACTGCTTTTTAAAACTAATAGTATATACGTTTAGTTAATTTTATTGTGGCACCTTTCTGTCAGAGACCATGATGCTTCATCCATAAGCTTATCTAGCAATGATCGATGGGAAAGCACATCTCCAATTATTCCAAGTATTCTTAATATAAAGGTTAGGGAAATAGGTGTGGTAAGGATCAGAAAAGAAGAAAACAGATAAATAAAAGAGAAACGGACACTTGAACCCACTTCTGTTGTGCCCTGTTTTCTCCCAACCCCTTCCCAGGGTCCCCTGTGCTGCCACTTTCTTAGCCTTTGAAGAATTTTGGGATCCACATTAGATTGCTTCATTATTGGCTTAAGATTCTGCTTTTCGAGATTTACTAAGTTAGTTTTCGACTTTCAAAATGTGGTTATCTCTTCTTTTACAATTATTTTCTTTGTGAGTTTTAAAAAAAATTAACCTTTTAATTGACATTTTGTTAGAGTTTCAGGAGGAAACAATGCGTGGGTTCAGCCTGTGGTCTTTACCCAGAAGATGTCACTAACTCTCCCATCTGTCTGCCCTACTTGACCCAGGCTGCTCTCGTGAGTCTTGCAGAGGTGACCAGTGGCTCGTGTGGAGTGTATAGCTCTGTTTTCTGTGCACAATTCTCTAAACTCTGTGGTGTGTGGCACTTGCGTTCCAGTGTTTTCTTCCATCCTTGATCCTTTGGCTTCCAGGACTTCACTCTCTCTGTTTTTCTACTAATTCCTTTTCATTCTCCTTCAACTCCCCTTCTCCGCTACTGCCCCTTAAAATGTTAACTTTATCCTTTGTCCTGCCCTCAGCATTATTTTCATCTCTACTGTATTCTCCCAAGATGCAGATGAGTAGAACTGCTGTGCCTCAGAAAGAGCAGGGCGGTGAGAAGGAGCGACAGCCCTGGACTAAACTGCGGGCCCTCCTGTTGCTGTAGCTCTGGGGGCTCCGTGAATCATTTAGGAGCTTGAATTGCAAATCGGTCATCTGTAACATGGGAGGAAAATCTGCTTCCTAGGCTCCCTGTGAGGATTCAGTGAGAAGACAGCAGCACTGACTATGTACAATTTATTAAATGTTCTCATTTCACCTTCAGCTTCGACTCTGCTTCTCTTATTTCTCTCCCCCTCCTGATAGTCAAATCTGAATTTTCAACTTCTTTCTAAACACCTGAGTGTCCCACAAAAACCTCAAACTAAAGAAATCTAAAATTGAAATTTATCTTTGCCCTCTTTTAAATCTGCTCTTTCTCCTGTCCTGACTCAAGGACAAGCCTCTCCTCCTACACTTGTCTTACTGTGTCTGCTGCCCTTGCAGGGGAAGGCAGGTGTGCCTCCTTCCTGGGACAGTAGTTGAAAATGCATCTGCTGTGACGTCTAGTGCCAGTTCGAGTGTGGAATGTGTCTCCTCTTCCTCTGACCTGTGTGAGGAGAGGACAAGGGGTGAGAATCTGGTATTTCGGAGTCTCTCCATCTCTCTTGGGAAGCAGCCTCATAGCTGAGATCTGGGACTCCAGTCCATTCCTACCACTGTGTGTTTTTCCAAAAACCAACTTGCTCATGTCACTTCCCTACTTAGAAAACTCTCTGGATTACTTACTTCTTCTGGACCAGAATCCAAACTCATTGGCACATACAAGATCCTTTACGCCTCAGCCTTCTTGCCACTTACCTACTCAGCCCTCCACACACCCCTCCAGTCATACCACGTTTCTCACCGTGTCTTCAGTTCCTTGTGCCCTAGGAGAGCCCCTGCCTTTCTCCAGTGACTCTACCTGAAATGCTCTATTCTCCAGTTCTCTCTCCCTCTTAGTTTATTCCTGCTCATTCCTTTGATACCTGCTTCAAATGTTCATCCTCTGTAAGCTTTTTTTTTTTTTCTCTCTGTAAGCTTTTCCTTGATTTCCCAGCCAGAGTAGGTTACTTTGTATTCTCCCAACACTTTGTTCATACCTCTTTTGGATCACCTTTTGGGGCATGCTGTTCTGAAACTATGTGTGCATCTATTTTTCTATTTTTTCTTTGTGTACCTAGCATAGTGCTCTCACATGTTCAGTTTGTTCAGTGAATGAACATGAATAAATATCCTGTGAATTTTGGTTTCTGTTATTTGGTAATTTTAAGAGAATTGTGACTTACTAATAACTTCATTCAGTTGATTGCCTATTGATAGGTCAAGCAACTCCATCCTGGGCTCCAGGTCTTGGTATATTTTATAAAGTAGTTTAGCTTAAAAATCATATCGTAGATGGTGTGATCTGTGACTACTTACATTAAAGGTCAGTTTTCCTTGCTATATTTTTATCAATGTCCGTTCATCTTAGAATTCCCTTTCAAAGTAGTCTATCTACAACCAGGCAGAAATTATGCCAGTTGTATTCTTTTCATCAGGGTATGTTCTGCTCTGTAAGTGTGCAAAATGAACAAAACAGATTTTAGGAAGATTGTTTTTTTAAAACAGCCTTGGTATCATTCTAGGGCGCATTAAGACTCTGTATTCTTTATGTTCTTAGAAAATATTGTTGTACTTAAAGTAAGTTTTATTGTTAATAATATCCCATTAGATGCCTCATGGAAGAACCTTTCTATACTGTAGGCAGGAAGTGTTCATTAGAATGCCTTGGTAATATGCTGTATGAGGAAAGGAAAACTTGACTTCTTTGAAAAGATGTTTGGCATAGAATTGCAGCCTTATTCCTGAGTAGAACCATTGTAATTTTCCTTTGAAAATAATTACAAATATATAAAAGATTGACATTCTTCTCACGTGTGTGATGTTGGGAATGCAAGGTATATTCAGAAGTAAACATTTGTGGCCAATTTTTTTGGCTCAGATTACTATGACATGGAATCCATGGTCCATGCAGACACAAGATCATTTATTCTGAAGAAGCCAAAGCTGTCTGAGGAAATAGTAGTGGCACCAAACCAAGAGTCGGGGATGAAGACTGCAGATACCCTTCGGGTACTTTCAGGACACCTTATGCAGACACGGTAGATGGTTTCTTTTTCTTGTGTAGCTAATTTGTGTTGATTAGAAGTGGAGGTTAACCATTAGTTCCCAGCTTCCCTCCTCCCCATCCTAGCCCCCAGTGTAGAGTGCTTTATTGATTCTGTAGTTAGGCCATGTATCATAAGGCACATCCAGTTTTCAGAAACTCCAGTTCATCTTTCTTATTCAGAAATCCATTATCCTGCAAATAAGTCAGTATATAATTTAGCTCTTTTCTTAAGAGATTCTTAAGAATCTTAAGAGATTCTTTTCTTTATGCACATCCAGGAAATGAAATTTAAAAAGCCAGGTGATCAAAATCAGGAAGTCTAACCAGAGAGTTAGCAGATTGGGTTGGGTTAATTATTGCCTTAGATAATGGACTGAATGTTCTGTAAAGAAACAAACATAGAGTTAATAAAATCAGTGTAAATATAGAACTGCTGGTTCTGTGTTCTGAGCATAGATGCTGATTTCTCTGTTTATTTCCATTTGACCCTATGTGGGTCAAACGGATGCCAGGGGTCAGGGTTGAGGGGAGATTGTCCTGAGAGCAGCCTGAAGGGTCGCTGGTGTTGATGCTGCAGTGATTGGCTATAGTCATTGTGTGTTAGCAGGAATCCACTGATGCTGTACCTGTAAGTCCTACCAAGTCTTTTTTGTTAATGAAGAAACCGCAAACCAAGGAAGGGACTGATAGTTCTGTTGAAGAGCACTTTAGGAGGCTTGGCTTTTTGTGCGTGTTTCCCTAATACTATGGTATTTTCTATCTGTCTGGCAGAGATCTTGTACAACCAGATAAACCTGCAAGTCCCAAGTTTATAGTGACGCTGGATGGTGTCCCCAGCCCCCCAGGATACATGTCAGATCAAGAGGAGGACATGTGCTTTGAAGGAATGAGACCCGCACACCACACTGCAGCCTCACACGAGGGACTCGCGGGTCTCCTCCACCCACAGCAGTTGCAGTTGCTGAGCAGGCAGCTTGAGGACCCAGATGGTAGCTTTTCAAACGGTGTGTGGGGAGCTCAGACTTTCCCTTCTCAGGGTGCTGTCATTGTGAAGGATGTCTTTGACATGTTTCTCAACCTTGAATGAATATTGGTTGTAGGCTTTGCTTTTATTTATAATTCAGCAGTGGCCTTTTTCCTTCTCTCAGACAAAACGACCAGTTAAATTTGAGACTGTTTGTCCCTTATGTGTTCCATAAGTGGGGTGTTATTCCGGTGCTAAAATGGAGTTCAGCCATGGAAGCCAAAAAATACCTCTTCATTATACTTGTTAAAGGATGAACCATCGTTCTTGGTGCCTTGCTTACCTTTTTTTTCCCATTTGGAAACTATACTTGTTTACTTTCCACTTGAACCAGCAGTAGTCTCTCTCGTAGTTAACTTGACAGAAAAGTCAATTTGGATTTCGATGCTATTTCTACCACAGTGAAATTCCTTTGAAAGGAGTTTCTCACCTAATCTGTCAAAATACTTCTTGGAAGTTTAGAAAAGACCTTATGTTTAAATTAATTAATATAGAGGCGTGGTAGTTACTGGAAATCAGGTGAACTCAGTTCAGATAGCAGCATGCTTTTAGGCATTTCTTATCAGTGCTTCTTCTCTCACTGGATACCAGTGGCAGGTGCAGTGTCACTGAGCATTTTCATTCATGTTAAAGAATGATAATCATGCTCCTCATAGCTTGTAAAAATTTTAGGGACACCTTCATTGGCAGGGGAGACAGTTACTGAATCTTAAATATGAAGAGTATCAAAGAAAAAACAATAATGGGTTTTGAAATTTTTCCAAAGTAATCCTCTTCTTGGTAGAGATATGAAAATGTACCAAATGCCCTTTTCAGTCACTAAAAATAGCCTTTAGGGGGAGATCATGACTGAGTGAAGGAGATAGTGCTGTAATCTTTTTTTTTTTTTAGTGCTGTAATCTTGAACTGAGGGCTTTTTCTGCTGTGAGTCAGTAATGTAGTGTCATGGTTTTGATGGGTGAAGGGAGTTGAAAAATTTGACCTTTCTTTGAAAGGAGGAAAAATTGTAAATGTTAACAAAGGTGGTAAGAACTACAGTAATCAGGCAGTCCAGATTTCTTGATCTTGTATATTTTTGTCTAAAATAAGAGAAGATTCTGGTGTTTTTAGTACTTTGGTTTTCAGTTTGGTAGTTTAATTTTTGGTGTGTTAGGGTCTAATTTTGTTTAAATGTAGATGTCCATGTTAGGCTTTATTGGTATACATGTCATAGCAGTGACACTCTAAATAACATGTTAGTAGAAATTCTTGCCTGGGTTACACAAGTGCTGTGGCCATTATGGAGACAACTGTGATGAGTGGTGAGCCTCCTTTACCATTGCTTTGATCTGGGACTCTCAATTTTTCACGGCTGCTCAAAGATGAGGAAGCTTTGTAATGGTAGTTAGGACATAAGTGAGGCTGGAAAGACTCCACAAAGAGGCTCTGGTCTCTCTTGCTCTCCCCCTCCAAGTAGGGAGTTTGAAACTTGGTAATTGCTTTTGGTGGCTTTCTGTTGAGTGTTTCAAGGATGCCACCAACAGCAGCATATGTTTTAAGCCACTCCCACTGGCCTTTTATGGCAGCACAGATTTTATAGCTTGCAATAAAAAGTGAATTTGCCTCTTAAAACTTAAATAGGAAGAGTTTTAATAGCTTATGAAGTAAATGTTAGGGAAAACCAGCATTGTGACCTTTGTGTATATATGATGTAATTTTTTCATCAGAAAGATAAAGTTTCCTTGTAAAGTGTTTAACTTCTTTAATATTGCTCATGAGATCTAGCTACTTTACTCCATTTTCCAGCCAACCTGCTCTTGGGTATTCTTTTAACTTCTTTCACATGGTCTGCGTTCTCGTGTATATACCTGGGTTTAAAGTATGTTCTTTAGGAGGGGAGGGTAAAACATTTTCTCTGCAGGAGTTACACAGAAAAAAATTTAAAAGTGGAGAAAACTCCTCCTTCCAGACTATCATATTGGATACTTTTATATCCTGGAGCTAAATAATAAATTTTACTCTTTTTAAAGTAGCACGGAAAATGGGTCAGGCACAGTCCTAATAGCTGTCTCATTATGCTCCTAGCTGGGCTTCAGGACTGGATTTGTGTGCCTTGTTCTCCTTCATGAAGACTGAGGTTGGGTCACTAGAACAATAAGTACTCCTGATACTGGCTGTTACATTGTTTGGTTTTGATTGGTTGCCTGTTTTACACTCTTCTTTTCATTAAATCATGAAACTCTTAAGCAAGACATTATTTTCTCTTGGTATAGATGAGGAAACAGAAGTTCAGAGATGTTGGATAACACATGCCCAAAGTGTCTAGCTCAGCCAGTAAGTGACAGAGCCAGATTGCAACTGCAAGAGGACTAGGTGATGTGGTTGAAGTGCTGTTTGCTCTGATAAACATGAATGTGAACCATAATATAACACCCTTGATGCCTTTTTTTTTTTTTTTTTTTGGCTAGGGTGTCTTGGGCCAGAACCTGGCAGCTCATTATGGCCTTCAGGTGTAATTTTATTTGGTGTATTCTGTGTTTTAAGTTTCAATTAGTTGCTAGCATTTAAAATTTAGATCTCATAGGGGAATTTCCTGGCAGGTCCGGTGGTTAGGAGTCTGCACTTCCACTGCAGGGGGCATGGGTTCGATCCCTGGTTGGGGAACTAAGGTCCTGAATACCGCACAGCACAGCCTGTGTTATAAAATAAAATAAAATAAAATTTAGATATCATATAAAAAGGTCTTTGGCTTCCTGAATTGGGAGGCAGTCTGGCAACACTAGTTCCATTTCCCGCGTCACAGTAGTTGACGTGGTAATTGGGACGTGGCCTCCTGAGTGGAGCGGCAGGGAGCGCCGTGGGTGGCCACACGCTTGCTCTTTGGGCTGCTCTTCCGAACCTTTGTTTCCTCCAAGAGGCTTTCTGCCATTTGATCACCTTACACCCAGCCAGCCTCACTCTGTTAGGGGATCTGCCAGGTCCCTGTAGGTTATGACATTTGTGACTCATTTTAGGCACAAATCTTTTCTTCCCTTTGTACATTGACGTGAGGTTATCACCTGGACTTAGAAAACTGCACATACCTCAGCGAGTGGGAACGCTTGTATTGAGGCACTCATCATCTTAACCTGAATATGAGAATTAGTTCACATTTTTTATCGCCTGGTGTGTTCAGTTCTCATTTCATTTTATTGGCTCCCTACTTGACATTCTTTCCTCTGTTTTCTATGTCATTCAGCTGAGCTAATTGTGAGAGTTGGAAGTTTTCGGGGAGCACTGGGCTCTGCTTGCAGCGCCGCTGTCCACTTCACTGTCCACAGTGAGCGGCGTGGCCTGCTTCCTGGTCGCCTCCTACAGGAGTCTAGCGTCCGTGGTCAGCAGAGGGGTCGGACTCATTGATTGTGTGTAACGTATAGACGCAGAAGAACATAAGATTCTAAGACTGGGTTTTGAGGGAAATTTATTAAAGGTGCCATGTCCTGAATTGATCATAATTAATGAGATACTTTTAATTCGTTTCCCTTTGTAGCTGAGATGAGTGAACTGAGTGTGGCACAGAAACCAGAAAAACTTCTGGAGCGCTGCAAGTACTGGCCTGCCTGTAAACATGGGGATGAGTGTGCTTACCATCATCCTGTGTCACCTTGCAGGTGAGTAGCAGCATCTGATTCTGGTTTTCAGGTCGATTCTAGGTACAGCTTAAGTGTGTTCTTTTCTGTGGACACGTTTGAGTTTTACAACTAAATGCAGCAGTGATACTTAACTCTGGCGCTCCCAGGACAGCATTCACTTGTGTCTGTGTGTATTTGGGGGTGGGGGGAGGTAGGAGGAGGCTTCTTTGTGCCTCATGCCTTGAGATACTGAAATTTCTGGGTTTCTTTGAGGATTCTGTACCTTTAAGGAGATGGGTATGTGGTAACCGCCCCAGTTTGTATGCATTGTGTTCACACACAGACTTTAAGACTTTGGGGAAAAAATTAGTTTATAGGTAATGAGATAATATTCTGGACTTCAGTATAATTTTTCCTTGCTAGCTGGCTGGTTCTGTGGAGTGAGCTTTGAGAGACGAATTTTTTTTTTTTGGTCCTGTAGGTGGAATCTCTTCATGTTTTAACTTTAAGGAAATTTTGATGTGAGAATTTTATGGATGTACATGTAGAGGGAGACCATAGGATCAGTCTCATTTTTTTTTTTTCCTCATAGTACGGTGCCTTGCATACATGTTGTGCTCACATAGAGTTTACGCCATACAGTGTTACAGACGTAGACCTTAATTAGGGAGTAAGTGGTGTCTCTTATTATCACAGAAAACCCTTCTACCTTTCATGGTGGCTTGGCTTGAGTTGAAAATCTGCTATTACCCCAGGCTTTGGAATAGACAGTTGTGTCCTGTTTTGATATCTGGCATCATTTAGAAATGGAGTTTCCTTTTTTTTTCTGTTACTTCTGTGTATCTCAAAACAAGTAGTGATGAAATTAGGAGTATAATGGACCCTCTCTACAAAAAACTAGTCATGCATTGAGGAGATTAAATGTGAGTAATATGTCCTTTTGTTTTATAGAGCCTTCCCCAATTGTAAATTCGCTGAAAAATGTTTGTTTGTTCATCCAAATTGTAAATACGATGCAAAATGTACTAAACCAGAGTGTCCCTTCACTCATATGAGTAGAAGAATTCCAGTACTGCCTCCAAAACCAGGTTGGTGACTTTGTGCCCTACTACATTTGGGTGAAAAATGAAAAAATGACATTCTGTGATTATAAACTGAATTAAAAAGAAAAACAAGGAATAGTTTCAGAAATCATTGTGCCATAATCAGTTATTCTAACTAATCTTTAAAGAACAAGTGTACCCATCCTATAGTATTCTAAAGTATTTTATTTTGACTAATGAATATATAAATCTCCTTGTGTTTTAACTTAAAAGTGGGTCCCATAAAAATATCAGCAGACTGCATTAAAAATTATTTTGCCAAATAAATTTCACCTTTGTCCTTATTTTTGTCAGCAGTTACAACACCAGCACCACCTTCTAGTAGTCAGCTCTGCCGTTACTTCCCTGCTTGTAAGAAAATGGAATGTCCCTTCTATCATCCAAAAGTAAGAACTTTCCTTTTCCCAAAAATGAATTTAGTGGTAACTTCTCACTTCTGAGGTTGTAAGGTCACTAGCAAACTATACTGTCTTCCTTCCCCCACCCCCCAAGTTTAACTTTTTTGTTAGAGTTCACGTTATGGTTTTTAAGATCTTTAAGTTATTCCTTAGTTGTCCCTGAGCCCGCGTCTGGCCCATTAGGCCAAGCTGTCTGAACTGATTTAATGTCAGTAGCCTAATCTCTTAGGAGAATGAAGCTCACTTTCGCCGGTCACTTTCCATTCTTCTTTGCCCCTGCGTGTGTTCCCCCTCCCGCAGCCCTCATGCCAGAACTGAGATGATGAAATCCAGTAGTACTTAATGGTACCATCCACACTTGTACCATGGTTTTAATTGTCTGGGTACTAAAGATTGGTTAATGTGTCTCCAGCTGTGTAGTTGCTCAGCATGAATCATCTTCTCTTTGAAATATCAGCCTGGAAACCGTACGAAAGGCCTTTACTTCCCCAACTGCAGTTGGGCATAGATGAGGGTAAAAAATAAGGGATGTTGGGCAGTATGTGCAAGGTGGTTAGTACATTGATTAGAGGCAGTTTGTATTACATACTGAAGTCCCTTTTGAAACTTAACTTGCTGTTATTCTTTCATTAGGATTTTGTGTCTTGGTGGGGGTCCATTTTTCAGGGCTTCAGTGGTGTATTAAAGCGGAAGTTGCAGATCATCTCTGCTGCCCCATTAACCTCATGGTGGGCTGGTTACTGTCATCTCAGATTGCTGTGTTTTTTTGTATTAGCTTTGCAGATGTTGAAACTATTCTCTCTCTTTAGCACTGTAGATTTAACACTCAGTGTACAAGACCTGACTGTACATTTTATCATCCCACCATTACTGTACCACCACGACATGCCTTGAAATGGATTCGACCTCAAACCAGGTAAAGGTTAAAATCAGTTTTTCTAATGTCATTTCAAATGCTTTTCTAGTATCTAGTTTCTTAAATTTATAAGCATACAAATTCGGGGGAAACTTAATCACTTTGGTTTTTCTCTGCTGTTCAATTAAGGGTCCTTTGGGAAAATAACCGACTACATAAACCAAATTTTGTTTCATTCAGCAATTGCTTGTTTACCTAGATCATCTCCACATCAGATTTTTCTTTAACTTCTGAACATACTATGTGAACATAAACTTAAGGCCTTCAAAAGTTATACTGCTTACAAATCTCACATCAGTTTTCTTAGACATTAGTAATTGTAAAACATTGAAAGTAAATTTCAAAATATTTTTACTGTGGCCTGTAAATTTAAATGCATATGTTAGTATTAGAACCAAATAGTCATTGTCTGAAAATACTCAACTTCTCTTAACTGATGCTAATTAAAGCAGTTAATTGAAAAAATTTTTGGTTTTGTTTATTCAGTGAATGACACCCAGTGCTACCTGGCAGAAGACTATGAAGTTTGAAAGTTTCCATTACTGATGAAAGACATTCTACAGAATTTGTCAAATCTTTGAAACTTGGAATATATTGCTTTCATAATAATGAAGTTTATTGCCTATCATCTGAAGTGTCTAATTTTTCAAGTTTGTACGTTTATTAAGTGATTTTAACATTGGGTGTTTTTTTGTTGTTTTGTTTTGACTATGGAAAGATAGTTTCAGGAGAAGCCGAATTCTATTAAAACATTTGAGGCATGTTTGTTTGTGTGTGAAACTGCTGTGTTCAAGTATCAGCATTTACAATGTTGGTGATATCATTGTTTGTTAGTACTGATAATCCAGTTTCAGGCTACAGCGTTGCTGTGTGTGTAGAGAGATGTATGAGGGGAGTGTCCTTATTCCAAAGTTGGATTGCTGTTTTCTTCAACTCTGAAAACAGGAGTGGCCCAAAGTGTTGAGGTGGCTTAAAACAGTTATTCAGTCCTACTTTTAAAGTGAAGTTAGTTAGTTTGAAAAACATGATAATACAAGCTTCTTGGGTTGAGTGCTGCTTTGGTAAATCATTCCCAAATATCTCAGTCCCTTGCTTTCTGAGAAAGGATGAGTGAGGTGGGGCGTGTAGGGTGAAACAGTTGGAATGGCAAGGGCAAAAAACAGGAACAGTTCCTTAAAATGCCTTCATTTACTGTTAACATATGTTTTTTAAATAAATATTTTGGGATCTACATTATCACAAAATTATACAAAATTTTTTTACAAGTATATACATAAGGTATCAGAACAAACTTTAAACTCACAGGATTATAGCTATACATATATATTTTCACATTCTGAAAAATCACATTCTCAGACGTAACTAACTCCACAGAAAATATAGTTATTACTGAAGATAATTTTTTTAATGTAAAAGTTAGATTTTTTAAAATGACAGACTGTATAATTACAGAGATCAGATGCGTAAACTGCAAAACTTTTGGAATACTGCATGAAAATAGGGTTTTGTGTATGTGGTTTTAAGATTGTTAAGGCAAGAAGTGTCCAATGCTTTAGAATTAAATAACGGATCACTGATTTTAAAGACGATGTAGTTTTTTAAAAAGTAAAGCTAAAAGTTGTTGGTTAGAAAAGAGTTAATGCAAAAGGGATAGTAAAGACTCAAAATATTCTCAGGACCAAATTAATTAAACTATTAAAAAAAAAGTTCATTGACTTGCTTAGTCATATACCCAAGGGATAATAAAACTACGTGTGTAAAAGTCCACGTTTCAGAGCCTAAAACCAGCAGCCTTGTGGCCATCTCTTTTCCATTGAGAGAAGAAAGAATTATCCAGTTATTAAACCATCTTTTAAGTTGCACTTTGCTGTGCTTATAAGACTTGAAACAAACATTAGAAAAAGTGCACACAAGAGCATGCATAAAGCTATCATGTAGTTAGTTAGTTAGGCTTGGGTGAAATGAATGACAATTCCACTTCATTCTAAACAGTTTTCTTCATTGAAGGTATTTTTTCATTCCAGTGTTAACTTACTTGAGATGCTTTACATCTGTGCAGAAGAAATTTGTTTTAAATTGTATTTCCAGAAATTTAAACAGACTTTTTAGTATCATTACTTACTTATAAGTGGAGTATAGTTGCATTCTCATCATCTCACTGTAAAGAACGTAACTGGGAAACAAACAAGAGCTTCAAGTGGTTTCAGTTCAGCCATTTTACAGGGAAATAATAACATGCTGAAATCAGGTTGTTTTTTGCTATTTAATAGACACAGCCTGGAGACACATTTAAGAGTTTTTTCCTTGAGTTGCTATGGTTTATGGGCAAGCTAAGGTTGACTCTAAAATATCTGTTGGGTAACTAACTTGGTCCAAAACGAACCATCATTGAAAAAGATCACCAAAAATAAGGGAACAGACGTGGCTAGCATTCCACAGTGGAACCAGGGTGCAGAGGGTGCTTTGGCATGCATCTGCCAGGAACAGGACTAAAGGTGCTAGGAGAAGGCTCGGGTTACAAATTCGGGAGTTCAGTCAAACACTGCACACAAAAATAATTCTCTGGGTTAAAAAAACATAGGGCATAATCTACATGGCCTATTGTGGTTATTCACCTTCCCTTAGTTGATGGCTCCTCTAAGCAAGGTGGCTGTGGGATGACTACTTAAAATCAACCTGACCTTTAATCGGGAAACTGACAACAGTGATTCAGGCTGGCTTACCAGGTTGGCCACTGGGAAGAACAAAAATGCAGTGGAAGCAATTTTATCCTATATAGTTTATTTGCTTAAGGTTATAGTTAAGAGTTTCTACCCACACTGTAAAGGAACTGGAATTTCTCTTTAGCCAAAAGCAGGTGAACTTGACTCAAGGAAAATCTGAAACTGCAACAGCCTCAAAAATAGGGGGAGAGGAGAGTGTGGTTCATGGGATTTTTTTGCTCTAATTTATTGGCGGCTCCTTTATAATACACATGAATAGAAACTTAATATTAGTGTTTTCTCAAATTGGGCTTAGTTTAGGAGAATCCATTGATAAGAAAAACGAAAGAAAATGATCTTAATGTTTCAAGCTTCTTAACAAACACCCCAATCAGTCCTTCAGACACAGCTATTCAGAGCTTTAAAACTGACCAGGTTCAATCAATCACTGCTTAGGCTTTCCATGATAAAATTCAGCCATTTCCGTTTTTAATATTTACAAGGTGTTGCACATAGAAAACAGATTTCCAGAAACCTGAAGAAGGGGTCTACTATGCTACGAAGATAATTAACACATTAAAGTAAAAATTATAGGACCCAAAGAGCATCTTAAACTTCTTCATACTTAGAAAAATATATTTTTAAATAGCAGTCTGCATAACTTCCAGTCTTCAGGAAACTACAGATAAGCTAAACAGCAAGTTCCTGAATGGCAAGTACTGATCTTTGGCAGCATTTAAAGTGAACAGGAGTAAAGATCTAAGTTCAGCCCCAATCCACCAAAAAGGAATTTTTATAGACAAGTTTACAAGTGGACCTATCTTCATTCCTTTTGGAAGTCAGCCGATGGGGTGACATACATCTAACCAAGTTTTTCCAATAGAAAAAAAAGGCTATAAAAATTTTATTTCAAGAGTTACTAAATTGTATAACTTCGTAAATGTGAACTTAACGCTTTAGTTTACATGTTAAACAATGTTTCTATTAGACTACATCTTTAAATATTCAGTATTCTCTGCCAGTTAAATACTATTGCTATATAAAACCTTCAACTGTACACCATTGGAAATGATTGTTCATCATACTACTTTTTCATTAATGAGGCCATGATCATATTTTACTCTTTCAATTATAGAGATGAATTCTGAACATAAGATTGACAGCTCAAAAATGAAAATGTAGCGATCATACACTACTAACTTTGGATTTGTTCCTGAATTTAAAATTTCCAGGAGAAAAATGTCCTTTATAAACAGGACTTTATTAATGCTTAAGAAGCATCATATTCTCCAGTAAAGCCTGTGTGTGTTTTCTTAGGGAAAACAATGTTTGCCTTTTAAATCCTGTGATCCTTTAGGGTGATGGTGTATTTCCTTATGTGAACACAAGGATAAAATATTTTATTAAACAACTGAAACTTGAAAATAAAATATAAATTCTAAAAAGAAAAAGGGTTGCTAAAAAGAGGAAGAAAATTATCCAAATTGGGTTTTTAAGGTTTTGGTTCATTTTTTTGAGGAGCACTGTCTCCCAAACCTCCCCAGGAAGTCTGCCAAATCTGCATCCTCCCTAAAATGGGGGGTGGCTTTTACCAGCAAATATTTATTCAGTCCCTCCTTGAAATGTAATTATCTGGCAGTGTATGGATTATGGACAGTTATCTAGTGCATATAACAAATATTTTGAACTTATCAATCTTTCTGCTATTTTGACAAATTTGGATAAATCCCTGTTACAGTCTTAAGTTAGCACCACATGACCATGCAGGGTTTGGTTCTGGTTTTTTTCCTCTTGTGTAGTTCCGGTTTCTCAAGGCTGTTACTTTATGGAGTCTTCTCAGCATCCATATCTTTCAGTGAGGCATATGTACACATTTCCAGACAAATAAACTGCAATCAGAGAAAGAACTGCAGTGAGTTCATTATATTTCTAGATTTTCAGAACAGTTTAAAATGTTTTTAATTAAGCTTTCAAATCATACATGTGTAAAAGCTTTACTCTTTCAACTCCGTTTATTCTGTGTTTACACAGTATGCGACTCCAAGGAGCCATCTGGTTATGCTACCTTATTATGATGACTAGCTGAGTCCATAAACTGAACCTGTCGAAGAAATAGTAATAATCTCTCAACTAGTAAAAGATAGTCCTGCTCTTCTTGGGCTGCGAAAGTTACCAACCTGCAGTCGTCACCTCCAGCACTAATAACATGTCGATCACCACTGGTAAATCGAATATTTGTCACATGGGGTGAATGACCCAAGAACCTTTTGTGCTTCGCCTAAAAAACAAGAACAAAGCTCAGGGTGTGTGATGAAAACAGAAGTCAAAGGTTCCTAATCGGGAACCATTATCTCCATCACGAGGGCTGTGGAGAGAGAAAGCAGTTTGGAGCACAGCTAATGATGAAATGCTTTTTCAGAATTAGTAATGGATCTTCATTGAAAAGCATTTGAAATTTGGTAACAGACTGATTAAAGGTTTGATAAAAGACTAATCACAGGATAGTTTGCGAAGATGGCGTGGCTTGGGGGCAAGGGGAGACAATTTCTAATAGCTTTTATTTCAGAGTAATGGATTTAGGAAGTTTGGAGAAAATTTTAGAATCACAAATTTAAAAGTATTTTCAAATCATGAGACAATAACATTTTAGCTATTATGTGGGAAAGAGTACTAATGATCAGAAGTCTAAATCAGGAGTAAAGTTACATCAAATACTAAACCCAACGTCAACTTACAAATTTTTCAGGACATGGGAAGTCAAATAACTTAACCATGCCAAAGTCATCTCCTGTTACAAGGCTGATTCCTGAATGAGAGACGCAGGCACAGGTGACATCGGCTTTCTCAGCATGTCTGGACCAGATTCCCATAACTTCATCTCCTAGAATGCTAGAGAGAAGGAATAAAAAAATCCACCATAGCACAGATAGGTTTACCATACTGAAAAAGTTTCTTGGTAATTAACCTCTGAGTACCTAGTTACGTTATTTAAACACAGGAATAAGTTATGACAAGGTGTTACCTGGAAGCCTGAACCTGCCGGGATGGCACTCCCTCCCCCCCAATACACACACCTTTTCTCAATGAAGTTCTATAATTTTAAGGGTTTATAGATTAATCCTTTAAAAAGTCAGTTAATACTTTATGATAACTGATAGAACTATTTTAAAAGTGTTGATGGCATTTTTCATTTTCATTGATGGTTATGCACGGTTATCTGTTCTACAGCCAGCAAATTTGAACCCATTTTATAAGGTTTCATTTCTAACAGCTGCTATCAATAGCATTCCTTTAGATAGGGAAATAATACAGTTGCCTAACAGTACCCAATACATGTTTTCATTGTCTGTTATTAAACCTACTTATGTTAAGGAAGTATCAGGGCATCTTTAAAGTCACAACTTTGATTTCCTTTAATTAAAAGAACTGATAAAGCATAGAAATATATTTTATCAAAAGGGGTCCCAGCATGAGTAAGTATATCATTCTCTTCTTAGGAAGAATTCAAGATGGTAACAAAAACTTAAAACTCAATTACTGCTCCTTAGTGGGAATGGCTCTAACTGTTCAGAAATAGGATTTTCCAGTTCTCCTAGCTGACCTTCAGTCAGCTCTTCCCTTCTGATATATGAAATATTTACCTAGTCCATGTAGCCCAAGTAATTCTGTCAATGGCAGCCTGATCCATGAGATGTTTTCCTGAAGGCACTTCATAGACATGCCGTTTATAGCAACCAGTGGAGACCTTTCATAATATTAAAATGGAACAATTCCATCATGTGAGAGGCAAAATCCAGAAGTAGTTTATAGTAAACTGGCAAAGTGCTACTTGATTTACATTTCTAACATTATTAAGACTAAAACATGACCACAAAAATCTGTGAGCAAAAAAAATGAAGAAAAGGACTGGTAAGAATAGTAAAGAATTTATGCAGAAACAGTGAATAGTAGTGAATAAAAGGCAAGAGTTGAGAAGCTCTGAAACTGAGGAGTTTTAAAAGCATTCACTAACAAAATGTAAAAACTATTCACGTAGTCTTGGTACTGTACCTGGAGATGTCTGCTATCTGCAGAGAAGTCCATTTGAATGACAAAGCTTGGAATGTCTTTGCAGTAGCTGATTCTGTTAAGGGTGGGACCCAGTGTTAGGTCATAAAAATCCACTGAATTCTCACTGGAACCCACTGCCAGAAACCGGGAATCTGGACTAAATCTGAACATGTAACAAAAGATTACATGTAAAAGATGCATTAGACCACATGAAATAGTATAAACATTTAAGACCACTGACTTTTCAGCTCTCAAAAATAAGTATTTGAGATAAATAATGTGTGATATGGCCTCAAACAGATTTACCTGATAGGCACAACAGATCGTGTATACTGATATTTGTCTGTGTTACATAAAACAAAAGGTTTATATTTTACTTCAACATTAAGTGGTTCCTGAATTTTCATCTCTTAATTTCTTTAAAAATAGCTCAGTTTTTAAAAAGCCACTATCAATTTACATATATTCCTAAATTACATAATTCAGTACGATAGGATCCTTTCATCTGGAAAGATCATGTCTTAATAGCAAGGGACACAGACCAGCTTAACTCATGCCACGTTATTAGATGAAGTGATACTACTTGAAGCTTGGAAGAAGTTATTTTAAAATAATAAAGTACTATTTGCCTATCGATGATGCAAAGCAGTATGGGACAGTTCAGTTTTTTGAAAACGCTCCATAAGTCTTGCTGATGTACCTTTGGGAAACTGGAGAGCTGAGGGAAGCCATAATTACTGTTTTATATACTGAAGATCTGAGGAAGGTTTCATTTGTAAAAACGGTTTTACTGGTGAAAACAGTGCAAGCTTTTGACAGACCTGGATTTAATAATCTATCTTGATCACATAGAAGCGCTCAGTAAATGGTAACCACTGTTAATATAAGCTTAAGCACTGAAAAAGGCTCAAGAAAAGTTTTAATTAATTCATAATCTGGGGCATTGATGTTCAATGACTATGGATTAAATGAATGAACTATATATTCAGTGGAGATGAAGAGAAGTAAAAGACGTTTGGGGTTATAAGTTTAATTTTTCAGGCTTTCTAAGAGATGTTAGGGGTTATAACTTTAATTTTCCAGGTCTTTTTTTTTTTTTTGGCTGCGTTGGGCCTTCGTTGCTGCACGCGGGCTTTCTCTAGTTGCGGCGAGCGGGGGCTACTCTTTGTTGTGGTGCGCGGGCTTCTCATTGTGGTGGCTTCTCTTGTTGCGGAGCACACACTCTAGGCACACGGGCTCGGTAGTTGTGGCTCACGGGCTCTAGAGCACAGGCTCAGTAGTTGTGGTGCATGGGCTTAGTTGCTCTGCAGCATGTGGGATCTTCCCCGACCAGGGCTCGAACCTGTGTCCCCTGCATTGGCAGGTGGATTCTTAACCACTGCGCCACCAGGGAAGCCCTTCCAGGCTTTTTTTTTTTTGCCATGCCGTGCGGCTTGCGGTATCCTAATTCCCTGACCAGGGATTGAACCTGGGCCACAGCAGTGAAAGCGCCAAGTCCTAACCACTGGACTGCCAGGGAACTCCCTAATTTTCCAGACTTTTAAGGGCAGATGGAAGATAATTCTTGGCAGGATGAACTTACTGGACATGTCCAATGTGATACTTATTCATCAAACATTCCCTGAATACTTGCTATTAGAAGGCACTGTGGCTGGTGCCCAGTGGACTCATAATTTAGTAAGGAGAAGTAGATAAGTATACAAACAGCCATATTTCAGCATACAATTTATGATGTGTTGAAATGCTACAGGCACTAAGGACCTTTTTTCCAAATGCAAGCTGGGTCATTTAAAGAGTATCCTTGACATACCATTCCATTTGTTGACTAACCTGATATCATGGATTGCACATCGTCTCTCTCTCTTCTTTCCCCATATCTTTAGAGAGCTCACAAGTAAAATAATAAACTCTCCATTTTTCATTCCAATAGCCACCATGTCCCCTTCAGGGCTGTAACACACAGTACGAGCAGCATGTCCCAAATTCACTTTGTTCAACATCTTCTGCATAAGAACCAGAAGAGTCACAGAGAACTACGTTAAGCAGAGTACTTACAAAGTAAAGCAGTTTCTCCCCCAAATCCTCAACGCAATGCTGACACAGTTCTGTAAGTGCTAGCAATTTAGGACTTTGCTTCTTAGAAACTGTAACATCTTTTAAATAAATTATACCTACTTTATCAGCAATGTCCCAGAGTCTCACTGTCCCATCTTCTGCAGCAGAAAGGAAAAAATCCCTGGAAGGATGTGTCGCCAGTCCCCATATAGGTCCATCCACATGACCGTTAACTAAAATATTACATGCTGCATTTTTCTCTCCAACTTCAATTATTTCAGCATTCCTTGTCCCTACTAGTATCTTGCCCTGAAACACAAGTGGGGCCAATATATTTAATGGGATACCACAGTTGCTTTTCTTAATAATATGAGAACGACCTACTGGCCTATGTGATACTGTGACTTAGAGTAAGAAATATACAGATCTTCCTCAACTTATGATGGGGTTGCATCTGATAAGCCCATCATAAGTTGAAAATGTCATAAGTTAAAAGTGCATTTGACACACCTAACCTATCAAACATGACAGCCTGGCCTACCTTAAACATGCTCAGGACACTTACTTGAGCCTCCAGTTGGGCAAAATCATCTAACACAAAGCCTATTTTATAATAAAGTGTTGGATACCTCATGTCGTTTATTGAATACTATCCTGAAAGTGAAAAACATAGCGGTCGTCTCGGTACAGACAGCATGGCTGTAAGTGAATTGATTGTTGGCCCTTGCGGCTGACCGGGAGCTGTGGCTTGCTGCGCTGCCCGGCATCACGAGAGAGGATTGTACCGCACGTCACTAGCCAGGGCAAGATCAAAATTCAAAATTCGAAATATGGTTTCTACTGAATTTGTATCATTTTTGCACCATCTTAAAATCGAAAAACTTTAACTTGGGGATGGCCTATATATTTGGTCTGTCCCCGCTTACTGGCATGAAGCTCCTAAAACCCTTGGAATTTCCTAGGTGATGAACAAAAGAGGGGTATCTTTTGTTATGGACCTCACCAAAGGATGGGGGCTGGTTGCCAGGAGACCCAACTATGTGATTAGGGGTTAGGGGCTGGCAGTTTCACTCTCTCCTCTCCCCATCTCGGGGATGGGAGAGGGGCTAGAAGTTGAATCAATTACCAATAGTGAAAGATTTAATCAATTATGACTATATAAGAAGCCTCCATAAAAACCCAAAAAACCCAAAAGGTCTTTGGAGAGCTTTCAAGTTGGTGCACACGTGGAGATGCAGGCTGAGTGGTCATGGAAGCTCCTCTCCCCTTCCCATATACCTTGCCCTGTGCAGTTCTACATCTGGCAGTTCATGAGTTATATCCTTTTACAATAAAATGGTGATCCAGTAAGTAACGTGTTTCTCTGAGCTCTGTAAGCCACTCTAGCAAAATAACTGAACCCGAGGAGTGGTCGTACAACCCTCTCTAACTTATAGGCAGTGGGTCAGAAGGACAGGTAACTGACTGGTGTCTGAAGTCCAACGAGGAGTTGCTGGGAACTCCAAACTACAGCCGGTCAGAAGCATAGGTAAGAACATGGCATCTGATGTGGTGGTGAGGGGAGCAGTCTTGTAGGATCGAACCTTCAACCTGTGGAATCCAATGCCTTCTCTGGTAGATACTGTCAGAACTTAGTTGAATTTTTGGATACGCTGCTGGTGTTGGAGAATTGTTTGGTGGTGTGTGGGAAGCACCCCCAAACTCAACATACACACGTTGGATTTGGGTCCAAAACCAAAATAACATACTTTCAGAGAATTTTTTGCTTTGACTAATTTAGTAGCAAGCCAGCCATTAGCTCATGCAAAGCTTTCTATGACCAGAGGCGCATCTGCAAGAGCACTGAGCCAGGCTGCATGTGCGAGCCCACGCTAAAGATAATACACCTCGCTTCTCCAGTCATCAAAGTTTTGACTTTGACTACGATATGTTAGTCTGAAGATCTCCAAAGAGGTGTAAGTGCATTGGGATACAGGAAGAAAGTATTGGATTTTAGTTAAAAATAACTATAAATAAAAGTAAGCTTAACTAATATTTAATACACAGACAGGATAATACATGTATGTAATTTATAAATACACTTATTGTGAGTGCATGCACGGTCAAATTTTTTAGAGCAATGTGTATTTTTTATACAAATGGAGACAGCTGCTTTAATCAAAACGAGTCAACTGGCAAATAAATTCAACTGTCTACCAGAGTTGAATTAGCAGATGCAAGAAAATAAGTAGGTTTAGATACAGTGCTTAGGAGAACAGCTTCCTGTCTTTCTGCAAAGAAAGCAGCAGAGAAGAGGCAGAGGAAAACTGGCAAGCAAGTCCATCTTTACGTTATTATTCGTCAAGTTGCGAAAGGTGAGAGAATCACAGGAATAACTGTTTTCTACTGTCTGCTGCACTGTAATGCCTCAAGAAACATCTTACTCTGCCTCTGCACACAGAACGGACACAATCTGTGACTTGTCCTGTCTCAAGCCTGAAGGCGCGGCATCGCCTCAGTTCCTGATCCCACAGTTTGACTGCTCCTCCTTCTTTTGACCTAAGAAAATAACAACCCAAACCAAAAGAAGCATTTATTATTGGCTATTACAAATAATTTTTATTATAAACAAATACTAAATTATAAGCAGAACAGAAAAAGAGGCTCCAATCTTTATATTCTTCTAAACTTTCTATGGCAATTTTAAGATACAGTGTCTCAAACATTCAGTTTAAGCAAATTTTATTTTATGAACACTTATTTTTCTGACATTAGCATAAGTTTATTTAGCACTGCCCCCTGCCCATACATCATATATCCTCTCTCATAATACTTCTTGACTGAGGAAACGTGCAAAGTGAATTTTTTTTTTTTTTTGGCTGTGCCATGTGGCTTGTGGGATCTTAGTTCTCCGACCAGGGGTTGAACCTGGGCCACAGAAGTGAAAGTGCCAAGTCCTAACCACTGGACTGCCAGGGAAGTCCCCAAAATGATTCTTAATGTTAAGAGGATAATGGAAATGCAAGGCTAGATAATAGGATTACAGATGCTGTGCTACAGAATATATTTTCAGGGCCAAAAGAGCAGCACATTTCTTTCCAACCATTATTATTAAATATGCTACTGAACAGTTTAGTAGGTTACTAGTGAGTAGGAGTGTGCAAGACTAGATGAGGTGTGGAAACACGAGTGTCAGAGTAATATGCAAAAGATAAATATAGCCCATCTACGGTTTTTTCTCTTATACAGTCTTCCTTTATGTGAAAGGCAAAAGCTGCTGCATATTTGTGAGTTCTTTCAATGCTGTATAGGAATGTACTTACTTCCTGGTCACATATACATTCCATTTTAACATGCATATGAATATGTTAGTAGGAAATCAATGATAAGTATCTGGTTTCCACTGGGAGATTTGAAAACCACTCAGAAAAAGGCCTCTCCGCACACATTTTGAGGTCTTGTCTTAATTTTATCTAACAAGTTTGCCTCAAGCAAAAGCAAACAAGGCAAAGTTTATTTCTAGTATCCTCTCATCCTTTTCTAATGCAGCAGTATGAATTTTATCCCTTAGTATCCAGTTTGAACCAAAAAGAAAGCAGGCAGTCGAGATGCATCCTGAGTCCAATGGCAAAGATTCCCCCATAGATCACCACCTACTACTCAGCCAATATTTATACAGGCAGAGAGACATTAAGAAAATCAATTCCTAACCTGCAGGATAGCTACCTATCCATACCTCAGAAAAATGATCACCTAGCTGGAGTTTAGACTTATCTACAATGTGAAAAACACTGGGAGGGATTTAAGACCAGAAATAAAAATCAACAAGAAGGTGCATAAAAGGCAGTAAAGGAGAAGCATATGAGGAGGAAGGTCAGAGGATAATCCATGTGGCCTAGACATAACTAACTGCAAACCAGAGGCATCACAACGCATGAATATTCAGTAAGGCTGTGAAAAGAAAGAGGACTCACGGCCTCTCCTTGCCACCAGTGACAATAAGTCCGTCTCGAAGGGTGGTGTACATGGCAAACACAGGCCCGTTGTGAGCTCTGGCCACGATTCTACACAATATGTGGTCTTTCCACACACAGACATCTCCACTGATGGTACCTGTAAACGTCAAGTTATTCTGAAAAGGAGTGGGGAAGGGGGAGATAAACTCATGAAAAGTTCAAATAGAGTTCAAACAGCAATTTTCTATGTAAGTGTGAGCCTATGTCACCTTTTTTTTTTTTTTTTTTGGTAGTGAAACAAGTGTTTATTAGGAGGAAAAAGGGTACGTGTGGAGAGACACATGGGTGGACTCAGAGAGAGAGTCGTGCTATGTCACCTTTTTGATACAGAGAGCATGGATGGCGGGAAAACAGTAGAGTCAAGAGTCTGAATACCTGAACTCAAGGCTTAGCTTTGTTAGGGCCATTTCCTTTTCCAGGTCTTTTGCTTATTAGCTGGAATAACTTTGGTCAAGACTTTTAACCTCTATGAGTATCAACTTTTTCAGTGTAAAATGAGGGATTTCTAAGTCCCTAAGGTCTCTAAGGTCCCTTCCAATTCAAAAATGCTGTAATTCTAGTTTATATCATCTCTTTGGATTGCTTCCCTCTAGCTGCCCAAGAAATAACTTAAAGGTCATTAGTAACTGAGATTAAAAATAAGAATAGGAATAGGAAGTGAAAATAACTTTTATTAGGTTTGATAAAGTATTTTGTCATGGAAAGTAAAACTATTATCTGTAGTAAAGTTGTAGTTTTTCAGAAATTGTATATGAAAATTAATATTTGCCATGATTTCTTAAAATCAAAATAGCAAAAGTTAATGCATTTCTGCAATGAATCCAAAATAAGATAAATCTGTTAAGGTACCAAAAGTTTAAGAATGATTTAGGTGACTTTGAGAATTGCAAACCTGATATATAGTTCATTTATGCAAAAACTGGAGAAATCAAATCCTGCATTATGTGCTATTTTTGTCTCATTTTAGCTTCACTTTTAGAGCAACTTGTATAAGATCCTTCACCAAAAACAATATGGAAAGAACCAATAAGAAAATAAGATTTTGGATTGTATCAAAAACAAACAGATTTTCTTGAATCTGTCTGAGAATACTAGTTTGTATGCTTAATTTCCCTACAATTTAATATTACTTCAAATTCCTCAGCATTTATGCTTAATCTCTATATCTCATATTTGGAAAACAATGATTATATTGGATTGGCCAAAAAGTGCCTTCGGTTTTTAAGTAAAAATAAAAGACACATTTTTCATTTTCACCGAGAACTTTACTGAACAACATATTCACCTTTTTGTTCCACCACCTTCTGCCATTTTTCAGGCAACTTCATAATTCCATCTTCCCAAAACTTTTTATCTTTTTGAGCAAAGAACCGTTCCAGGTGCCTTTTACAGTCTTCCAGGGAATTGAAATTTTTCCATTAAGAGAATTTTGCAAATACCTAAATAAATGGAAATCCGAAGGTGCAATGTCTGGTGAATACGGCAGATGAATCAGAACTTCCCAGCCAAGCTGTAACAGTTTTTGCCTGGTCATCAAAGAAACATGCGGTCTTGTGTTATCCTGATGGACGACTATGTGTTTTCTATTGACTAAGTCTGGATGCTTTTCGTTGAGTGCTGCTTTCAGTTGGTCTAACTGGGAGGAGTACTTGTTGGAATTAATCGTTTGGTTTTCCTGAAGGAGCTCATAATAGAGGACTCCCTTCCAATCCCACCATATACACAACATTACCTTCTTTGGATGAAGACCGGCCTTTGGTGTAGTTGGTGGTGGTTCATTTCGCCTGCCCCACGATCTCTTCCGTTCCACATTATTGTACAATATCCACTTTTCATAGCCCATCACAATTTATTTAAAAAAATGGAACATTGTCATTATGTTTAAGTAGAGAATCTCATGCAGAAGTACGGTCAAGGTTTTTTTTCGCTTAACTTATGTGGAACCCAAACATCAAAGCGATTCAAGCTGATGCAAATGATTTTCAACACTTGATTTGGATATTTTGAGTACGTCAGCTATCTTCCTCGTGGTATAACGTTGATTGTTCTCAATTAATGTCTCGACTTGATCGCTATCAACTTCAACTGGTCTACCCGACCGTGGAGCACTGTCCAGCGAGAAATCTCCAGCACGAAACTTCACGAACCACTTTTGACACGTTCCATCAGTCACAGCACCTTCTCCATACACTGCACAAATCTGTTTTTTGCGTTTCAGTTGCGTTTTTACCTTTCTTGAAATAATAAAGCATAATAGGCCGAAAATGTTGCTTTTTTTCTTCCATCTTCAATATTAAAATGGCTACACAAAAATTCACCAATTTTGATAAGTCTTTTTTTAAATGCACACTGATATGACAGCTGTCACATACAATCTAACAAAATTGTTTCTAATGAAGTTAAAGACAGCTAAGTGCTACTAGAGCCATCTTACAGAAAAAACTGAACGAACCTTTTGGCCAACTCAATACTTGTCATATAGGAGCATCTTTAATTCATGCCTTATCTGCGATTGGAATGTAAAAACTAACATTTTACTTCGCCTGCTCCTTTCATAGCCCCTAGCATAGAGGATGCTCAAAAAGGCTTAAACTGAACATCAACCCATTTTGTTATATGACAAAACATTTGCACTGATTGCACTGTTGCTTCAAACATAAGTCAGTTATGACTAATATTCTTTTTTTTTAATGAAAATATTGAGAAGGCTTTTATTTAGGCAAAAGAACAATGAACGTGCAATAGTATCACTCTTTTACTTATAATTTCTAAAGGCTCCTCACATATGACTAACAGTCTAATCTTCAAGTTTATTTTCTCTTGGGAATGGGCAATTGACTAAATAAGGAATTTTATACACAAAGAAAGTTAATGTACATGGGCATATTAAATGTCAAACACTTGAATGCATAAGTTTTTCTTCTGGAAAGGAATTACTGGTCTTGTATTAAGAATCTCCACAATATTTAACTGAAGTTTGACATAGCACAACCAGCACTTGCAATGGTCTCAAAAATGTAAGTGTTCTTTAATAATCTAGAATTATAATTTTCTTCCTTCGAGTATTACATACCCACATAAACACTTTAGTAAGAAAACCGACTTAGTTTTTTGATGCACCAAAGGATTTAAAAAGCCTGGCCAGGGCAAGGTATTAAAGGAAAGAGATGTGTCTTGTAAATCACAAGCCCAGGTGGAATGGGGGAGGGGAGGGGAGGAAATGGCTCTTGAACACTCTTCCTAGTAAACTAGACCAGGAATTGTGCTCACCTTCTTCCCTTTAATGAGAGACACTGGCCAAGAGCACTTCCAACTACATAATAAGCAGTGAGTTAAGATGATAGGAAGCAAAGGAAATCCTAAACCAAGTACCACCTTAAATACTAGAAAAATCATATTTCATGATTTATCTTTCTCCTATTCTGACAAATTATTAGGACCTAGGAGATTTAGGGTGACAGTTATAAAATTAATGAAGGCTTTTGAGAATGGCAGTGGCCCAAGGACTCAGATGTTTTATAATCCTTCTCCCTCGTTAACTTTCTTTCCCAGTCCCTGATTTCTGAAAGTATCAGAATTTGAAGGATGAAATATATGCATGACCAGGACATATGTAAGGATTAGTGGACTAGAGTGCCATATAAACAACATTCATGTGGCTCATCTATCTGAGGCAAGAAAATTCAAACTAGTCCAATTTGGGTAATTCACAGTTATACTACCACACGCATTTTAAGAGACATACTGCACCAAATGCAACAGCAAGCATGGTCTGCATCCGGGCATCTTGCAGTGTGCTCAGTAGCCCTTTTTTGCTAAGAAGAGCTCTTCCTGCCAATGTCCAGAACTTAACATGTTTTACTCCCACAGAGACAAACTGGGAATCTGAATCTGGTCGGAATTCTGCCACAAAAATACGTTGGTTGTGACCAGCTCTGCTGGCAATTTTGGCACCTGATAAAAAAGATACAACAAAATTTTCTAGGTTAGTATAAGAACTAAGCTAATTTTTACAGGATCAAACAGTTATTGAAAATATATAGTTCAAAAAATAAATGCTTATAAAAAGAGAGAGCAGGGAATTCCCTGCCGGTCCAGTGGTTAGACTCAGCGCTTTCACTGCTGAGGGCCCTCTGATCGGGGAACTAAGATTCCACAAGTTGCGCTGGCACGGCCCCCAAAAAAGAGAGAGGGCATGTCCCTTGCACTGCTACCTAGCAATCACATGACATACAATTACTAGCGTAGAGGGTCCTTTTTACATATTTTTGCAAGTGATGTGTGATTTATGGAAAGCTTCATTATAATTTAAGGGGCATTTTAGAAACCATATCTTATTTTTTTCTGTGTAGTTCTATGAATTTCACTTTTTATAATGGCTATGTAACTGAAAAGTTTTGTCCGAAATGTGTTAAAGTAATATTACCCTATTGCTGTTCCATTATCACTTAACAATATAATTCATCGCATTCTTGAGTAAGATCCTCTATAACCAACCAAATAATAATTAGCAAGACACTTACATGCATAGTTTCTTACTGAAAGGAAATAACAGTGAATCATTTATAATATTAATAACTTTCATTAGTTCATACTTTGTTTACAATTTCACTGGGTTTTGAAAGTGGGACATACCTACAACTGTGTATGGGTATTGAGTAGGGCTCAATAGTGAATAATGGTTTCAATCACCAAGTTAACACAAATATGAAATAGAAAATTCCTATCACCCCATTTTTATTTTTTAAAATTACAAAGAAAAAAAATCCTACCTTCCTGCCATCTCCAAATGGTAATTGTATGTTCTGGGTCTAGCCCCACAGATAGCAAGAGTTTACCAGTAGCACTGAAACTGACTGAACACACTCCCTTTGAATGGTAGCATCTTAGTATCGATAAAGTCTGCTTGTTCACTGCATCCCAGATGTGGATAGAAGGAGCTGTAGCTAAACAAAGATAAAATCCAAAAGTTGTAACACACCTATTACAAATGTTTCCATTTCTAAGGCTGATGCATACTCATCTCTAAAACACAGGAAAAATATGTACCAAAGAAAGACAGTGTACTTAATAAAAAGTAGCTCAAAACTAAGACTGAATTAAAAAGAAAGAAAGAAAAGGGAAGAGAAAGGAAAGGAAGGGAGAAAAATACAGACTACTTCCTCAGGCTATAGTCCAAATTGCACTTTTGAGAAAATAGCATTTAGACAAGCAAATTAGGCAATCACAACTTTAAACAACTTTTCAAAAAATAATGCATGTTTTAGATACACGTTAAATCTTTATATAATTATGTGCAGAAATATACAAACATTATACACTTATGAAATACCAGGATATATTTACTACCTATGTTATATGAAGGAGAGATAGAAAGTAAATACAAATTGAGAAAGGCAATAGGTAGGAAACCACCTGAATAGATCACAAAGGAAATCTTCAACTGGATAGGCATATATCTGGTAAAAAAACTAAGTTCATATCACTTTATAAGACAGTAGTTTTTTTTTTTTTAAACAGGATTTCATGGAAGAAATTAAACTGCTAATCTTTTAAAAAAATTATATTTGGGGCTTCCCTGGTGGCGCAGTGGTTGAGAATCTGCCTGCCGATGCAGGCAACACAGGTTCGAGCCCTGGTCTGGGAGGATCCCACATGCCGCGGAGCAACTGGGCCCGTGAGCCACAACTACTGAGCCTGCGCGTCTGGAGCCTGTGCTCTGCAACAAGAGAGGCCGCGATAATGAGAGGCCCGCGCACCGTGATGAAGAGTGGCCCCCACTTGCCGCAACTGGAGAAAGCCCTCGCACAGAAACGAAGACCTAACACAGCCATAAATAAATAAATAAATAAATAAATCCAAAGTTAAAAAAAAACAAAAAAAAAAAAAAACAAAAACGGGGATTTCTTTAAAAAAAAAAAAAAAATTATATTTGTTGTTTTTTTTCTTTTTTAGATTTTAAAATTTATCTTGTCCAGCCCGTTTCTACTGCTTAAAAAGTTTTCCCAGTTCTCTGTATTTCCTAGGTTAAAAAACCATAGCTTTGGACTGTCCTTTTTTCATGAATTGCACCCTATAAAAAGGAATAGGTAAGTCAATTCAGCAGCTAATTCAGTCTCAGAACATAAGTATTTTTAGTAAAATAATCAAAATATGGAAGTGCATTTGCTTCAAATTATAAATCTGGTACAAATATTGCAAAAATAGAGAACTATTACGAAAAGATGAGCCGCCTTAAAATCATTTGATGCAGAAAGAAATTGTGGTCTCTAAAGAAAATATTCTGATGAATTTAGACTATATTGTGTACCATCTACAATTTATAGTGTACCATGATAAATTAAATCTGACAGTTCTTCAAACAAAGTTGTTACAATATATTAACTCAGGGAATTAAATTTAAGTATCATTAAGTAAAAATCATTCAAAGATTTATGCAACTGTAAAAAAAATCAAAACTACATGGAAAGAGACATAAAAATTTACCATATAATAGAATATTTATGTGTGAAAAATTGACCACAATAATTAAAGCACTGGACTAAAATCAGAATGTTCCTCATTCAATAAAATTCAAAGGATATGAGGGACGGGTAAACTTAATTCAGTAAGGAACGCCAGATGGTTTAAATGTAAAATATGTATATATATACATATGTGCTGGAGATCATTCTATAATATTTTGTCAGTGCTAAATATTATACAGGTCTTCTGTAATACAGAAACACTTTTATATATTTACAAAAAGGACCTCTGGGCAACCCATATACTGTATTTGTCTAAATGTGATGATGTAGATAATGAATTTTCAAGAAACATCACTTATTTAATATTCTCCAAATTTAATATTCCACAAATTACAAAGAATTACATTTATCTAAAATTTAAATAGCAAGTAATTTTAAGTAAACTGAATTAGTGAGCTTTTCAAACTTCTATAAAAAATCAAATGAGATGGTAAGAAGCTTATACCAAGAATTTACATCTTAAAACATATAGGTATGACTATGTTATGGGATTGTTACACATTTAGAGTGTCCAAAACTTACATCAGTAACAATATTTAAGATTTAAATTACTGGACCTTCTCAAGGCCTAACTTACTAAAGAAAGACTGAATTATGTTCATTAAGTATATTTTATTTTCTCCTGTAATTTGAAAGTGGTCATTGCTAGAGTAACACAGATACTACTCTTATTTCTCGCCTTCCTGTAGGCTACCAGACAGGACTGCCCATCATGGGCAAGGCATGTTACCAGGGACATCTCATTCTTTCTGATCCCTGTTTCTAGGCAGTTATGTTTCCCTATGAACTCAGGCTCAGAGAAGTTAAGTGACTTGGCCTAGGTCACACAACTCAGAGCTGGCAGAGCCAGCAGAGGTGTGCTATTGTCAGCACCCAGGTTCTATTCTCACTCTTTCCACACCAACCTGTCTCCAGAAAATCAATCCCACGAACTTTTCATAACCATTCTTGACTCTTAGTCTCCAGTATAGAGATGCCATAAGGGTCTCTTAAAATTACAAATGGATCTCATAATAATCAAAGTTTTAAAGGATATTCTTTTTTCATCCCTTAGTTTGCCTTTGATGCGGCATAGAAAACACTATATTTTAAAAACAAAGTTTTAATATGGACCATTAAGTGTGCCAACTGTATTTTGCCCTTTGGTTCCTATAGTGGACAACTCTTTTCTGTACACCCAGCATCCATTTCCTCCTTCCTTCTTAGTAAAGCTCCAATTTTATTCAGGAATCCATGCCTTCCTCATGCAATGCAAGTGATTCAGGGGAAAGACACTGCATGCTCAGCTAACTGTCTGAGCCCATTGTGATAACACCCCCCTCATACCCCACAACCCTTACCCTCCCATTCCCCCACCCCTGACATCAGTGATTCAGTTCAGTAATCCAGATTCAAGCCAATCAGCACACAGTATCCCCCGATCAGGGTCTTCTTAGTACAGGGCTTTGCTCACATCTTAAAATGACTCAATCAGGCTAAAAGGAAGCACTAATTTTAGGTCATGGTTTCGAAAGAAGTTTTTATCCTCTTTCCCACTTGATGAAAAAGCAAGGAAGCATGTAACTCCAACTGCTACTGGCAGCCCTTTTATAACACAAATACCACAGCCTTATGGGTGAAGCCAATGCTGAGAGGATGGCAGAGCAGAAGAGACAGGAAGCACACCGTGGAGCTCCTGAATCAGCAAATGCAGGAGACCACTCTCCCACTCCACTCTCGTGTGATAGTAAATTTCCTTATTTTCTGTCATGAGAGGGCTCATGGAAGATCACTAAAGTCACTTAATGGACAACTGCTTATCAGGACAAATAGTAACCTAGACCAGAGAGAGGTCTCTCTCCTTGAGTTGCTTTAAGGATCAAAAATGTCAAATTCTTACCTCCTGACACAGTCTTGGGTGGGCTGAAAAAACTTTGTCAGAGACAAAAGATATTCCCGTAGTGTCTACTCAAAACACATCTATTGTATTCAAATGGTAATTATACCATATCTTTTCTAATATATATATTTTCTCTCCCACATTCCAAAGTGATGATTCCAAAACTCTTCCCCCACCTACTTCACCATCTCCTCACTCTCAGCTGATGAAATAAAAGCCATCAGAGAGGAGGTTCCTTATTTTCCCACCTCCAAACCTACCAGTTTTCTTGCATTTGAACCTACACTCCCTTCATTCCTTATGACTGTAGGCAATTTCTCCCTGCCCATCTATTTCTTCCAAAGTATTCCCCCATCTCATTTAGCCAGCTGCTCAAGCAAAAAATTAATTTAGTCCTGACTCCTTACTTTCTCTCATGCCCCCTCATCCAATTTATCAAAAAAAACCTGCTGGATTTACCTCTAAAATACAGTCCATATTTATCTAGTTCTCTAGTTCATTTTCACTCCTAACACCCTAGTTTAAAATGTCTTTTGCTTGGACTACTAGGATAGCCTCCTAATTTTCTGGAGGCTCTTTCCCCTTTATATTCCTAATAGTGCAGAGAGTGATTTCCTCAAAGGATAAACTAGATCACAGGGCTTCCCTGGTGGCGCAGTGGTTGAGAATCCGCCTGCCAGTGCAGGGTACACGGGTTCGAGCCCTGGTCCTGGAAGATCCCACGTGCCGTGGAGCAACTAAGCCCGTGCACCACAACTACTGAGCCTGTGCTCTAGAGCCCACGAGCCACAACTACTGAGCCCACACGCCACAACTACTGAAGCCCACGTGCCTAGAGCCCGTGCTCCGCAACAAGAGAAGCCACCGCAATGAGAAGCCTGCGTACCGCAACGAAGACTAGCTCCCGCTCGCCACAAGTAGAGAAAAGCCCGCTCGCAGCAATGAAGACCCAACGCAGCCAAAAATAAATAAATAAAATAAATAAATAAAAATTAGATCCCATAACTCCCTTGCTTAAAACTCTCCAATGATGGACTCTGCGCTTAGCACAAATCCAAACTCCTCTCCGTGACTGGCAAAGCCCTACGTGACTGACTCCTGCCCCTCTCTAGGTTCATCTCAGAGCCCTTACTGCAGTCACACGGACCTTCCTGTTTCTTGATTCAGCTTTAGGGCCTCCCCAGGAGGGAGTTAACAGAAGCACGACTGAGGTTACTATCACTAGAATGGCCTGCTTGCTAGTGTGTAAGAACTTGACTTTTGAAATGTTCCCTATGTTGATAAGGTTATTTTGTCCACGGGGGGCACTGAATACCTGCTTTCTTCTGGGACTATGGTATTTTAGTAGTTGTGCCTTTGTGTCTATGTGACCAGCCCCCAGTAAAAGCCTTGGTCTCCGAGTCTTCAGTGGGTTTCCCTGGGCAGGAACACTGCACCTGCACTGATATATCTGGCTGCTGGTAGAAGAAGCAGGTTCTGTGTGACCCCTGGAGGAGTGTCTTGGAAGAGACAGAGAAAGCCTGTGCCTCGATCCTCTAGGCTCCACCTGATGTGTCTTTTTCCCTTGCTGATCATTGTAATAAGCTACAGCACCGTAACTATCTCTGGGTCCTGTGATTCCTTCTAGTGAATCACTGAATGTGTGGGTGGTCGTAGGATTCCCAAACCAGGCCTCAGCCTAGAGCCCCCAGATCACCCTTCAGGTACCATTGTTTTGTATCATTCTTGGCCTAGCTAAATGTTACCACCTCTGAAAAAACACTCTGTTTTGTTGTCATCGCCCTATTTGTTGTTTTTATCACATTTATCACCATCTTAGATCATGTTATTTAAAAAAAAAAAGTACTTATTTATTGCCTGTCTCCCTCTAAAGCAGAAGTCAGCAACTTTCACTGTAAAGGGTCAGATAAGAGACAAAATTCAAGGTATTATGCAGGTACTTGTGTAATAAAAGAAAACAAATTTTCACAAAATTTTTGTTGATGAAATTCATTGAGTGAAAATTTTTATAATATAGATCTACTAATGAGAATGAAATTTTTTGGGGGGGATAATTCACTTAAGTGGGGTTCAAAATCAGAGTTCTTTATTTTTTTTAAAAAAATTACAAATGTTCATCTGATAATGATCTATAATAATTTTCAACTGTGAAAATGTCTCACACAGGTACTGTCAAATATGAATATCATCCAAAAGCATATGATTTTAATTGAGCATATTAATCACTTGGAAGGCATTCAGAAAATTCTATTAGAGTCTTATCTTGATATTTGCCTTTTAGCATTTATTACATTGCAGAATAATAACTTTAAATTGAAGGTTAGGTGGAAGTTCCTCAATTGTACAGTTAAACAGATTTTTTAAATATGGAAATTTTCTCTACGCTTGTATCAAGATCTAAAAAATGCTGCTGGAACTGTAACTTGAGCCCAGAAAATACATTTGCCGCAAATTTGTGTGGGAATGGGAATCTCACTTCTCGTCTTAATTTTTGACAGTATGAGAAGTATATAGAGAAGTTTGGCGTTACTTGTGATTCAAAGATTAGTTGTCATCAAATGACTTTCCTGCAGTATAAGTTTCACATATAAGCACTGTAATTGAAATTTCAGGTTGTAATTGTAATTTCCCTGTAATTTCAGGTTGAATCATTAAGAAACATTATCAAGTATGCAGCAAAAACTAATTTCCAAAGCCACTGAGTTTTCCATAACAGAGACTGAGGGCAGTTCTCACTCAGAAAAATTTCAGTCCTGGCTCTGAGCTACAGAAATTGCCAAAAAAAAACACAAAAAACCCCAAAATGTTACCACTGCTAAACCACTGAACTGCTGTGGGGATAGGGCAAGTCAGGACTTTCACCTTCTATTTCTAACATAAATTAACGGAACTGATGATGGTTAAGTCTATGAGAGCAAACAAAATTAACTGTTGACTCTCAATAACAAAATATTGAAGTTCAATTACACATGATAGATTGAAATATTTTCCACAAACCACCTGCTGACAAATAATACAATGAATAGCCATAAATGCCTTAAATGATTATAAGCCTTTTAAATTTAATCAACTATCCCCTTTTCTGCTCTAGCTCCACAGATATTTTTACCACCATCAGCTGTAATACATCTTAGCAGATTCCACTTCAGGTTGTACTGAATTCATGTTTTCTTAACTTATTTGAAAATATTATCTTTTGTAGTTGTTCCATGGACACCGTTCATAGAGGCAAACTTCAGTCACTTAAAAGTCCACACTGATTCCTCAAATAAACAACTGGCAACATTTGTCAACCCATCAAGAGCCAAGGGAAACCATTAAAAATCATCTGCCTTTTTTTGGTCTTGTTTTTAGTGACTACTGATGTTGTTCCCAATGTCCTCAGTTCTTTTAGCAATGGTTTTTGCCAAAAAGCTAATAGTCTTAAGTTTATTTTCTCTGGACACTTGTTCGTTGCAATCAAACATGATTTAATTAATTCACAGTAATAAACAGCTTTTCTTGATTAGCTAACAAATGAGTCATTCAGAACCTTACTTAGGTTGTAGCCACATTTTATTTTATTTTATTTTTTTGAAGAAATTCTGTTGTGATGAGATATTGTTTTAAAGTTTCTAATTTTTCTGATTTTTGCTTTCCTGTGAACTGGGAATACTGTGATAAAGTTTAGTGTGAAAATGTTGACATATATTGTATTCTTTCAGCACAGCTACAGTATCATTGCATAATAAACACAATGTTTTACCAACTAATTTCATAACAACATAATCCACACTTCACTGTGCCTTTTGAGTTTGACATTCAAAGTCTATTTTCCTTTCCCCTCCCTTGTTTTGACATGATAGATATACACTGGTTAAAAAACAAAAAAATGGCAGCAATGTGGATGGACCTAGAGAATAGCATATTTAGTGAAGTAAGTCAGATAGAGAAAGACAAATACGGTATGACATGACCTATATGTAGAATCTAAAAAACAATACAAATGAATGTATATGTAAAACAGAAACAGACTCACAGACATAGAAAACAAACCAGTGGTTACCTAAGGAGAGAGGAAAGAGGGGAGGGGCAAATTAGGGGTACGAGATTAAGAGATACAAACTGCTTTGTATAAAATAGGTAAGGATATATTGTATAGCACAGGGTAATTATAGCCATTATCTTGTAATAACTTTTAGTGGAGTATAAGCTGTAAAAAAATGAATCACAATGCTGTACACCTGAAACTAATATAATGTTGTACATCAACTATACTTCAACAACAAAAAAATGTTGTGGAATAGCAATACACGCAGCACTCAAAACCTGTCAAGTTTTAAAACAGAATCACTGCAATCTGTAGTGTGCTAAGCAGCAGTGGAAAGCAATGAGAGTGTCATAAACAGTCTCTGTTGCAACTATTCAACTCTGCCATTAAAGCACAAAAGCTGCCATAGACAATATGTAACTGAATGAGCATGGCTGTGTCCAATAAAACTTTATCTATGGATACTGAAATCTGAATTTCATATACTTTTCATGTTTTGTGAAATTTTATTCTTCCCGTGTTATTTTCCAACTACTTAAATTAATAAAAACTATACTCAATCATGGGCTGTACAAAAACAGGTGCTGGACCAGATTTGGCCGAAGGGCTGTAGTTTGCTAACCCCTGCTCTTGAGTGTAGACCAAGAGAGCAAGGACCTTGCCTGTTGTGCTGAATAAATTTGTAGTTAAATAGTCAAATCACAAAATCATGCTTTACCCTGGAGGAGGGGAGGGAAATGGATACAAATCACATAAATTGGTAGAAATCAAATAAATGTTTTCTTATCAAACTGCTAATTCTTACTATATTATGTAAACTGAAATACAGTTGAAAAGCCTAGTTATTATAATATCTAAAAACAACAGACATGCATTGTTCATCTAACAGCTTTTTAACTTCACAAAGCCATGGTCAAAATCAATAATAAAAAGTTATTTTCAAATTTTTAAATGCTCTGTTGATCTAGTATGTGCAATAATTAAGTTGGTTACATAAAAATAATAAATTTTAAAAAAATTTTATTTCTAGGCAATAAAATTTATTGATTCATATTTAAGATCAAGTTTTAGCCCCACCTTTATTCTTACCAGCTATGTGATATTGGCGAGTTAATATCTACTATGAAGAATTCTTGTGATGACTTACAACAATGCTGGGCACACTAAGAAGGTCAAAATATATTAGCTTTTTTTAAAAAAAACCTTATTATTGCAGACAGGGCTCAGCATCATGACATTAAAATGCTGTATTCTTAATTTTAAAAAAATCCAAAATAGGTTCAAGTATCTTATTACTCTATAAAAATTTGGGCTATCATTACTTAACAATATGACTAAAATAGAAAATGATTAATTTCCTTACCTGACATGTCTGCTGAATCACCTATAATGGAAAAATAGCAGAATAATAATTATCCATAAATACTATAAGCAAAATTTGTAAAAACTGAATTATCATAAAATGATAATTTTAAGTAATTTAAATAATTTTTATACACAAAATTAATTTTATTATGCAAAATTGAGTACACTGTAAGTAAAGCCACTAATTTCAATTATATATGCATATTAACATTCTATGCATATGACCTTTCAATCTTTGGATCAATATTTTCTTTATATATAGTGAGTTACATGAAATTTTAAATATAACAACTTAAAATAATATTGATATGGTTTAAAATTGATATGACTTTATTTTGGTTTAAAAAATGCCCTGTTAATAGATCCTTTGGGCTTTAATGGATCTCTACATGCAGGGAAGAATTAGATCTAAACCTTCTGAGAGAAATGATGGCAAAAGTTAGCATGTAACTCAAGAAAAAAAAAAAGCTCTTAATTCAGGCCACAAATTAACCCCTTTCTTATTTTTTTTTAATTAAACATTTTCTGTATGAGTAAAAGATTGCCAAAAAAGAAAACACGAAACTCATTATATGTGCAGTGGAAATACTTATTAACCACAATTTTAGAAGCAACAGTCTATTGCAAGAAAGAAAGCAGAAAAATTTAGGAATCTTTTCAAGATAGATGATTGTTCTGTGCTTTGGTAGAGCTTTATATCCCTACGAAATAATTATTTCAATGACATATGTAGACCTATCGTATCCTGACCTGGAATACGAGAGAAAAGGTAATGAAGTACTTGACTCTGCTGAACAGACCAGTCAGGATATACCACTTTTAGTTTTGAACATGCTCTGATAACAACCAAATGATGAGAGGACTTGAAACTATGTCACATGAAGAATGGTTTAAAGACTGAGGGTGTTTGGTTTTGGCTATCAGGCTTATCCCAGAATATCTGCAGGGCCTGGGACAATTAAGAGTACAGATAAAGACCTAAACATCACAGGTCTAAATATTCTGGGTGCCCCAAAATGAGGACCAGTGAATTGCAACGAAAGAGAAACAAATTTCGGTTCTATATGAAGAAGCACTTTATAACAGAGCTTCCTGGGCTTCCCTCATGGCGCAGTGGTTAAGAATCTGCCTGCCAATGCAGGGGACACGGGTTTGAACCCTGGTCTGGGAATATCTCACATGCCATGGAAAAACTAAGCCCGTGTGCCGCAACTACTGAGCCTGCACTCTAGAGCCCACAAGCCACAACTACTGAGTTCACGTGCCACAACTACTGAAGCCCGTGTGCTTAGAACCCACGCACTGCAACGAAGAGCAGCCCCCGCTCGCCACTCGAGAAGTGGCGCAACTTGAGGAAGCCTGCGCGCAGCAACAAAGACCCAACGCAGCCAAAAAAAAATAAATAAAATAAATAAGTTTATTAAAAAAAAAAAAACCAGAGCTTCCTAAGGTTAGGTTACTCTGTTAGGCATCAAGTGATAATGGGGTTCAAGCACGTGTAGGAGGATCCTTAATCAAATATGTAACAAAGGAAATTCAAACATCTAATGATGGACAGCTAGTGATGGATAAAATGATATATTTGGCTCTGAGATTCCAAGAAAAAAGAAAAGTTTGAATGTAACTGGCTAAAATACCACAAAAGCAAATATTTCAGTTCCTCTATGATTTATATGACTTTTTAACAAAGAGAACCATATACATTTTATAAAGTGTTTTCGTGCTTTGTGGGTTTTAAACAAGCCTGGCAGGCAAAGTAACTAGTGATTCAATTTTCTTTAGGTTCAGAAGAGAAAAAGTCTCTTACTCTTTGATCTTCTCTTGAGTCTTTCTTACACTTAATTAGTCATCAGTAAAGAATTTTATGTCTTGTGGAATGGTACAAGTAGGGCAAGGCACAGAACTACATACATGATCTAAAATCCACCTCTGTACTGCCTGAACTTTGACTTGGAAGGACAGAGAGGGGGAGATAATTAGCCATTCCACATTCTCTATAGTGTTGCCTTTCAACAAAAGGGAAAGAATACAAATATCAAATCATGCATTTGAAACTAACATAATATTTTATGTAATTATATCTCAATTTTATAAAAGGAAAGAAGTAGAGAAGGTCAAATTTCATGAAAGATTAATTTGTGACCACAACATTTCTTAATCAAAAGAGAAAACTATAGCCCTAATATGTTAAACAAAGTTGCTTTTTTAAAGGGAGAAAAGGGGAAAGAAAAGGAGAAGGAGCAAAGCTGGGAAATGGAAGAACCATGCCTTCTAGGATTCCATTCATAGAATGTAAATTCCACTAACACAGAGATTTTGTCTTTTTTTGTAAGCTGCTTATATCCCAAGCACCAAGAACAATACCTTGCACGTGGCAGATACTCAGTAAATTTGTTGAATAAATGAACTTAATAAAAATTAACTGATCAATAACTATATGCCAAGAGGCACTAAACATGATGCTTTCATGACCAAAATGGTAACTTGGTCTCTTACTCCTCATGCAAAGTGAAAAGAAGACTTCAATTTCAAAAGCTTAGTGTGAAAACGGGCTAGATCTACGTATTTATATTAAAAGATTAGAAAGGCTGGATCAAGAGGCAGAATAGAAGGATGTGGAGCTCATCTTCTCCTACAAATACATCAGAACTACATCTACATGTGGAACCCTTCTCACAGAATACCTGCTGAACGTCGGCAGATCTCATAAAACCAAAGTTGCAAGAAAGATCACCACATAACCAGGTAGGATGAAAGAAAAAAAAAACAAAAGAAGAATCAGGACGGGACCTGTGCCCCTGGCAGAGAGCTATGAAAGAGGAAAGATTCCCTCACCCTGGGAAGTCTCTTCACTGGTAGTGAGATCAGCTGGGACAGAAAGGGAGTTTCAGAGGCTCAGAGAAGAGTACAGCAGCTGGTTTACAGCAGGCGGAACAGACAGAGACCAACACAGAGGGTCCTGGCCACCTCCCTGCCCTCCCCAGCCTGAGATACGCATTTGCTGGTGTGTGCGGGGGGGCTGGGCACTGAAACTTGGGTTTCAGAGGACAGATCTGGGGAGAGGACTGGGGCTGGTTGTGTGGAGACAGCCTGAAGGGGCTGAAGTGTGGTCCAAGCCACAATCAGGGGTGTGTGCAGGAAGGAGCTGGGGTCTGCCACTTAAGTCCCACTGTTAATGCTTGAAGGGAGGGGCAGGGCCCCTGCCATAGCAGCCTCCTATTCTTGGAGTGCTCATGGTGGGCGCAGCTCTGTCTCTATTAGCTCTGGGAGAGTGTAAGCACCAGAGGATTGTCCATACTTGGAGGCAGGGCTGAAATCCAAACTGATCCCCAGGGGCCATGTGACATTGGAAGCAGGGCTGAAATCTGAGTGTCCCAGCGGTTGTGGGATCTGTGAATTTAGGCACTTTGTAAACTCAGTGCCCGTGGGACATCCAAGCAGATTACTGGTGATCTCGTGGATGGGGCGGGTCCAGCGATAGTGGCTGTGGGCTTTGCCACAGTCTGGGCTGACTCAGTAGCTCTACGATGGGTCCAGGTGCAAGACTTTGGCAGTCCTGGTACCTGATCTCAGCAGTTCTGTACCAAGGGATCTGTGCTAGTGGCTTTGTGAGCACAGCACCTGAGGGACAACCAGGACAACTGCCTGAATTCCCATGGTTGAGGTGGGGCCGAGGGCAGTGCCAAAACAGTGTACTTTGTGAATCCACACAACGGGTGACAGGCAACATCACAGAGCGCACTTCCTGATGGACAGCTCCTACAAAGGAATACTCAGTGGCTCCTGTCCCTGCTCCAGCCCCGCCTACCTCACACCACAGTTCAGAAACGGCTCTGCGGGTGTCTACTCCAACAAGTGGGGAGCAGACCTTGCCCCCAACAGGGCTGTGACAAGCACAGACCAAATAGGAGGGCCCATTCAACATCCAGTGCAGGCTCTGGTCACCACAACAACAATTACACCCCCTATCAAGGGGATAATGAGGAAAGATGTGGCAGGTATCCATAGTAAAAACAGCCCTCGAACTAAAAATATTAGACTCATGGAGCATACACAGGGACACTTCCACATAAAAAAAGCCCTTCAGGACCACAGTAGATAACTGTTTCTCTTAAATTCATAAAGTCAGAGAAATATGAGTAAAATGAAGAAGCAGAGGAACCACTTCCGATATAAAGATCAAGAGAATTCCCCTGAAAGAACAAACAATGAAGCAGACCTCTCCAGTTTACTAGACCCCAAGTTCAAGAAGGAAGTAATGAAAATACTGAAGGAATGAAGAAGGGCTATTGATAGAAATGCAGATTACTATAAAAAGCAATGAGAGGGGCTTCCCTGGTGGCGCAGTGGTTGAGAATCTGCCTGCTAATGCAGGGGACATGGGTTTGAGCCCTGGTCTGGGAAGATCCCACATGCCGCGGAGCAACTAAGCCCGTGAGCCACAACTACTGAGCCTGAGCGTCTGGAGCCTGTGCTCCGCAACGGGAGAGGCCGTAACAGTGAGAGGCCTGCACATGGCGATGAAGAGTGGCCCCCGCTCGCCGCCAACTGGAGAAAGCCCTCGCACAGAAACGAAGACCCAACACAGCCAAAAATAAATTAATTAATTAAATTAAAAAAAAAAAAGATGGCTGCTAATACATGGGATACATGCTTCCCCTTATCCAAAAAAAAAAAAAAAAGGCAATTAGAAACTGTAAAGAGGAGCCGATTAAAATTAGAAAACTCATTTGCCAAGACAAAAGCTGAGCCGAAGGCAATAAATAGCAAACTGGATAATGCAGAAGAATGAATAAGTGATCTGGAAGACAGAATAATGGAAATCATCCAATCAGATCAACAGACAGAAAGACAAATGAAAAAAAATGAAAGCAATATACAAGACCTATGGGATAATATAAAGCATCCCAATCTACGCATAAGAGGGATCCCAAGAAGGAGAAGAAAAATAAAAGGGGATCGAAAATATATTTGAAGAAATTATGGCTGAAAATTTTCCAAACCTAAAGAAGGAAACAGATATCCAGGTACAGAAAGCACAGAGGGTCCCAAACAAGATGAACCCAAACAGACCTATACCAAGACATATTATGACTAAAATGGCAAAAGTTTAAGACATAGGGAGGATTCTAAAGGCAGCAAGAGAAAATAAAGAGTTAATGACAAGGGGACACCCATAAGGCTCTCAGCTGATTTCTCCACAGAAACATTGCAGGCCAGAAGGGAGTGGCAAGATATATTCAAAGTCCTGAAAGGGAAAAACCTGCAAAACAGGATACTCTACCCAGCAATATTATCACTTAGAATAGAAAGAGAGATAAAGAATTTCTCAGACAAGCAAAAACTAAAAGAATACAGCAATACTAAACTTATTCTAGAAGAAATATTGAAAGGTCTTCTCTAAATAGAAAAGAAGCAAGAATCTACAGGAAAGAGAAAATCACAATTGGAAAGTAAATCAAATAAGCCAATAGACAGATTTTTTAAAAATCAAAAAAAAATTTGTGAAAGCAATAACTACAATGAACATCAAAAGGATAAACACAAAGATGTAAAAGATGACATCAAAATCATATAATGTGGGGGAGGAGAGTAAGAAATGTAGATTTTTTTGTAGATTTTTTGTTTGTTTGTCTCAAAGTCTCTTTATTCCTTTGCTCATTCTTTATTATGAAATGCTTGAGACATGTCAAGTGGTTTTTTTTTTTTTTTTTTTGTGGCCACACTGCACAGCTTTC